>NC_084461.1:98347500-100847500 GCF_027409185.1 Cynocephalus volans | reverse complement strand
TCAACCTTTAAAATATTTCCTAAATTTATTACTTTATTCTTGCTTGCTCCTAGAAATTTAAAGCGTTGTTTCCTTTTTCCCCCATCTTTCACATCCCATTGCTTAGCAATTCCTCTGATTAAACCTGCAAAATATATTTAGTCTTTTTACTTCTTTTAATTTCCATCATCTCGGTAGACCTGGACACTATCAGTCATTGCCTGTCTTGCTGCACCAGCTACTTACCGATCCTCTGGCTTCCAGTCTTGCCTCATTTCAACCCCACACCTCTCACCAACTTATTCTCCAAAAATTAGCCAGAAAGCTTTCCTTAAAGAATTAAATGTATCATGACATTCCCTTGCTCATAACCCTTCAGTAAAATCCAGACCCCCTAGGTGACCCAAAATGTCTGTGTGATCTGGCTCGTACTTACATCTCTACTTAAATGTGCCAAGCTCCCTACATTTACTAATGTCATGTTACAGTTGCCCTTTCTCTGCATGAAGTAGCCAGTCTTTCCTGCCCTAGGGCTTTGCACATGCTGGTACCTCTGCCTGGAACACCCTTCCCTACTGCTCTGGCAAGGCTAGCTCCATCTTTCTTAATGTCACTCCCTCAAATAGACCTTCTGTGGCCATTCTAACTGAAAAAAACAAGCGCTTGCCCCGTTATCTCCATCTCAGCACTTTATTTCCTTGACAGCACATATCACAGTTGGTGGGTTTTATGTGTGTTTGTTTTTATTGTTTGTTTACTGTTTTCTCTTTAAATCTGTTTTACCTCAATAGACTTTAAGGCAAGGGCCATATTAGTGTGGATCATCATTGTTTCCCTAGTGTCTAATGCAGCACATGTCACATAGTGTTCAATACATATTTGTTAAATGACTGGCTGAATGAATTAGATCTTTTCATAAATAATCCCTGAATACTTAACATTTATTACTTAATTTAGTATTTTGAGAGATATTCCTTCTTCCACAAAATGTACTCTTAAAAATTAAGTAAGATTGGCCCCAAAATTATCCCCTGAGAAACTTCACTATTTATGTTTCATCTTGCTGGTAAAAAATTTCACATTCATCTCTTACCACTTTCATTAGTGGTGGTAAATCTTTTGTTCTCTGTGCAGAATGATGGCTGTTTTAGTGCTACAGGTGGAATTCGTCCTTTTCATCTTCAAAACTGGAAGCAAAAAGTTAGTCGGACTAAGAAAGCAGAATTCATACGCACAGCAGAAAAATTTAAAACTCAGTAAGTATAAGAATATTATTTTCAAGTAACATTACTAGCCATTTTATTTTATTATTTTTATTTTTATTTTTTTCTTTTTTGTGACCGGTAAGGGTATCACGTCCCTTGGCTTGGTATTGTCCGCACCGCGCTCAGCCAGTGAGTGCAGTAGCCATCCCTATGTAGAATCCGAACCCGTGGTGGGAGCGCTGCTGCACTGCCAGCGCCGCACTCTCCCGAGTGAGCCACGGGGTCGGCCCTTTACTAGCCATTTTATAATGGACAATATAAAATTAACTTTACCCTACTCTACACAATCCCATAGTAAATTACAAAATTCTGATCACTAGCCTGTCTAGTATACATGAGAAAGGTGGGAGGGAGGTATGAAGTGGACTAATGATAATAACCCATTTAATATAAAGTTAATTGTAAGTAGAGTTATTTCAATTTTATTTACTTTTACCAATTTGAATCAGTGTATTTCAAGGGAAACAAGAATTTCTTTAGATTTTGTATATCAAATAGCAGATTGGGTGCATTTTCATTTTACACGTACAGGTAAGCACTTGGTAGATATTTTTGAGTGAATAGTTTTTTTTTTTTTTAAATGTATGTATGAAAGCACTTTATAAATGAACATCATGTATTTAAATTGCTATTCTTCCTATTTTACAAATGAGAATGTTGAAGATCATAGAGGTTAAATATCTTTCCATAGGTTATACGATTTTGGTTGATTTAGGGACTCATAGGTTGGCTCCAGCAACTCTGAAAGCCATTGTTTTTCATAGTAACCAGTGCTATTCATAGCCTGTTTGAGTATGTGGGTATGATCTCACTGAGGAAAGCAGTAAATAGTTTTAATGAAAAGTCTGTACCCTTGTGTTATTTTTTTTGAAATGGTCTTTTAATTGGTCTCCGTCCCTTGGTTTCTGCCCCTCTCAGATCCATTCTTCACATTATGATGAGGCTCATTGAGAAGTTTACATTTATTTAAAATTTTTAGTGTATACACGTTTTTTCTTTAAACAACCAGTGATATTTATTGAATATTGAACATTGTCAGCAGCACCATGATATGAAAAATATAAGGAAAGATAAAAAGAATTGGAACTCAAAGTACCCCCATTCTACCCTACAAGTTGATAGCTTTATAAATAACACTACTTTGAATTTGCACAGTGTCAATTTGCCAAAGAACACGAGAGAAAAGGAACCTGTTGTAAGAAAGTCTGGACCAGAATTAGTAGCAGTTCTCTGTTTAGAAATTCTACCAATGAAAAAGAAAAAGAATACTGTTTGAATTTTGTGGCAGGGCTGGGGTGAGTAATAGGGAGATGCTGGTCAAAGGGTACAAGTAATAAGTTAAAGGTAGACAAGTTCTGGACACAATGTAAAGCATGCTAACTATAGTTAATAATAATGTATTGTATACTTAAAACTTGCTAATACTTGTATCTTTAATATCCAGAATTTGAGAAAATATAATTTTTTAATTTTTATTTTATTAAAAAAAATTTTTTTTTTTCTAAAAAGGTGACCAGTAAGGGGATCTTAACCCTTGACTTGGTGTTGTCAGCACCACACTCTGCCAAGTGAACTACCGGCCATGCCTATACAGGGATCCAAACCCATGGCCTTGGTGTTATCAGCACCACACTCTCCCAAGCCAGCCACAGGCCAGCCCTAAAATATAATTTTTTAAAATTTCAAAGTACATTACCCTAGACTCTAGGACTCTTAGACTCTAGCTTAGGGGTTCTGGTTTTTGTTTCTCCCTAGATGGGATAAGGTCCAACAAATGGTTAATATCCATAGATAGAGCAAACCCCCATGTGTTTGTTTTACAATTCTGATTAGACTTTCTTCATCTGTTACAAGGTGTTGGAAAAACTCTTTGAAAGAATATTAGAAAAACCCATTGGAAGAGTGTTTTTACCCCCAAATTCTCATTGAACACAAAGGAAATAACACAATTTATAATATTCTGTTTTATTTTTAGAATAGGTAATACATGCACATGGTTCAAAAATCAAAACATATCAAAAATTACCCAGTGGAAGATCTCAGTTTCACCCTTAACTTCAGCCACACAGTTCTTCTCTACTTAGATAACTGCTAGTATTAGTTTCTTGTATAGCCTTCTGTAGATACTTTAGGTGTTTATAAGGAAAAAGGAATACATGTATATTCAGATTTTTTTATACAATTGGTAGCATACTATACACACTGCTTTGCATCTTATTCTTTTTTTTTCTTTAATTTGAGTGTATCTTAGACACCAAGGAGCTGTTGATTTTGTCAGGCATGATAATGGCACTGTAGTATGTAAGTCAAATATCTATAATCTCTAGAGATGCGCATGGAAGTATATTGCAGTAAAATTGCATAATGTAGTGGATTTACTTTAAAATACTTAAGCAAAGAAAAGGAAGGATAGATGAAACAAGTAAAATTGTTGAATCAAGAGTGATTTGAAGGACATATCATATGAGGGTGTATGAGGGGACTTAATTTACCATTCTCTATTTTTGGCTCTGTCTGACATTTTCATACAAAAACTTATGAAGAGTGTTACCTTAGAGAGCTTTGCCTTTTAGTACATAGAACACAGTACTGTTGCATTATATTCCAGTTTATAAATGTAACATAATTTATTTAACCTACCCCATATTTGGGTTATATTCAATCTTTCATCGTAACAAACAATGCTGCAAATAATTGTAGTATCCACATAGGTTCACATTGTTTTGCACATGTGTGAGTGTATCTTTAGGATAAATTCCTAGAAGCAATGCTCAGTCAAAGGTGTACGAATTTGCAAATGTGATAAATATTGCTAAATGGCCCTTCATAGGCAATTTACAATTCCACCAACAATGTATGAGAGGACCTGTTTCCCCACAATTTTAGCAACAGAATATGTTATTTAAATTTGTGATTTTTTTGGCCAGCCTGACAGGTGTATAGTGTTATTGTGGTATAATTTTAATTTGCATTTCTCCTGTTTTGAGTGAGGCTGAGCATCTTTTCATATGTTTGGCAATTTGTATCCCTTAGTACATTTTTAATGTCTTTATAGGTTAGTATTTCTAATCCAGGAATAGCAACATATGACTCACTTACTATCATAGCATATCTTGTGTCCATAGCAGACATTTCTGTTTGATTATAGTAATTTCCCTCACCCCTGACCAGAGCTTAGATGGGCTTCCCAATCCTCAACACCGGACTCCAGTAACTACCCTCAATCCACGTGAGTTGCCACATAGACTGTAATATTTGATATCTCTGTTCTACCCCTTGCTTCCTCTTACAAACAACACAAGCTTCTAAACAAACGTGCTAATATATGATCCTGTCAGCTTCTGGGGAAGCCTGGTAGGGCCTGGGGCAGTCTTGTCTTCTTACCACAGTGTGCATTGTAAACATGAAATTTTTCTCCATGTGTGGGAAAGTGAAAATGTTGGGAAACTGTACATTAGATAGTTGCCCCTCAAGTTGTGTGAAATGAAGTCAGAGACACTATACCACTCATTAAATCCAAGATTAAGGAGAAACATTCATGTTAATTTCTACCTTCTGAGAGAAAGAAAACAAGCATTGAGAAAATTAATTTTTTTGTTCAACCCAAGAAGTTCCATGGTAGTATTTTTGTTTTGTTTTATTCAAGGGCTCAAACTAACAATTAGAACTCCTTACTGGTAGATGGACTAGGAACAAAAATCCAAGGAGCAAAAATGAGATGAAAGAAGCTTTGGAGTAAATGTAACAATATCCCTTACATATACAAAATTTCTTGTCTTTGTGGATTGTTTGCCTCTAGGAGTTTTAGTTTTATAATAATATTAATAACTTGCATTTCCATAGTATATTTGTACTATAAAAAGACCTCTCACATATATTATCTCATTTGATGTTACTGACAGGCCTGTTAGGTGGTAGAGAGCTGTTATTATTCACATTTTAGTGATGAGGAGGTTCACACCAGGAGAGTTTAAATGTCTTGGTTAAGTTTACAAAGTTAACAATATCTACTATTGAAAGCAGTCATCAGCAGTGAGGGCCATTTTCAGGTCCCAGTAAGAATGAGTTGGAATCTACAGCCAAAGACTTACATGTTTTCAAAGCAAGTGTATATCCACATTTTCTTAAATTAACATTTTATAATTTAAATAACAGTTCAAATTACAGTTAATTTTATTTGAATTTAACTCTTTTCTAACTATTTGGACTAACATTTTGATTCCTTAGCTTTACTAATCTAAGTAATTATATTTTTATTCCTTAGATGAATTAATCCAAATATAAAGTACTGATTATTATGAGTGTTGTCATATTTTAAACAATTAAAAAATATATTTAAATCATATTCATACCTTTCTTTCTTTTCCTAAAGAGTTATTAACATAGAAAAAGATAAACATAGTCATTTCTACAACCAAAAAAGTGACTTCAGAATTGAACATAGTATGCTGGAAGAATTGGAAAATAAACTGATTGACAGCAGGAAAACAGAAAGTAAGTTGAGTTCATGATGAACTAAAAATTATTGAGTGATATAAAGTTGTAGTTTTGCCCTGTGCTTTGTCTTTGTGCATTGATTATGTTATATTCTCTATCGAGATATTTTAGTTAGTAATAAGTTTGTCTTTTAGGGACATGTATTTTTTCTTTCAGGTCACTATTTAATCATTCTAATTGGATTATTTTTTATGTATATTTCTTCCAATTTATAAGGAAAGAGAGAGTTTTGTCTTTTTGGTTGACAAACCAGTAAATGCTATTAAAATTTCTCAAAATAAAAGCAAATTGATTCCTGGGCTATCTGATCTCAGCTCATCACCCTGGATTGTTGACTGAGCCCTTGACTCAGTAAGCATGAACAGATTCAGAATCTATACTTAGTAGTTGTATTCAACCTGAGTTTCCTTTTCTGCATTCTAAAACCCAACATTTCTACCTCAGGAGAACTCTTCTGTGCATCTAATGAGATAATATGTAAGAAAGTGCCTTATGGATTTTGTGCAGTGAATATGTTCTATTAGTTTGTTATGAATATTAATCATTGTCAACGATGTACGAAATGTTAGCCTTAAAGAATTCTATGAGAATACATTGTTTCATTGTAGAGTTAGATTTTATATATTGCGAAATCCTTGTGTTATAATAAAAAAGCTACTTATTGCTTTAAAGGAAAACTAATTGGTATCAACTAAGCTTTATAAGATATTAAAACTTATTATGTAGAGATTAGACTGCTCATGGTACTCCCTTATTGCTAATTAAAACAGATTCCTAACAAATATTTTCTTTCAGAATATAAAATTACACTATTTTTTATTTTTTGTATTGGTTATGAATATTCATGGATACAAAAGATTACACTATTTTTAAAAGCCATCTTTTGTCAGTTAGTGCCAAAAATCATTCTCCCTTTTTTGTTGGAATGATAGCAGGACCTAATATAAATAGCAAGTATCCAGTTCTCCTCTTTGATTCATAGAGAAATCTAGGCATCCCTCGTTTAATATATCTTAATTTACCTCAGTTCTTTTGCAGACAACTGGGAGGCTGATCATTCTCTCTCTCAGTCATGCCATTATGTAGAATATCTCATTCTGTGCATTTTTAGGTCACTTGATTTCCCCCTTTTTAAGGCAACTTTATTTTTTACCTTTTTCTCTTTATTCTACAGTTTTGCCTTGCCTCAGTAACACTTTATGCTTGTCTTATCTAGGAAAAGAAGGAATCCATTGTCTTAATACAAAGATATAGAAGTTTCCTCTTCACATGTTAAAGCTCAGAAGTAGTAAAAAAACTATTTCCTTCCTCAAATATCATGCCTCAGTTTTAACCTGCATTTTTATCATATTGTACTTAAATGGTTTGTCAACACAGAGTGTCAGTTTCAAGTGAATAAATGAAATAAAAAGGTTATTTGCCCTATAACAGTATCTCTGTAGCTGATCAAACTATGGCAAAAACAAAATGATAACACTTTCCTAATTACTTAACTTTACTAGAGAAGTTTTTTGACCTAAAGTTCCACAGTGAGCAAGATCCCGTAAAATAAATTGGGTGAAGCTCCTGCTTTATTGAACTCTTTGAATTTTAATAAAAAAAAAATAAATAGAGTAAGCCAAAGTCATATGTACATATTTGGAGGTTTGTTCTGGATATCAGCACTGGATCCAAGCGTGTAGGTAAACTTTTTTTAAAAATGATTGCTTTTAAGGACTTTTGGACAGAGCCTTTGGTGCTTTGTGCTTATTTGTGGAAATGTTGCAAAAATAAAAAGAGGGACTAAGATGATAAAATAATATTACTATTATATGAATATATATGTATAGATATGAACATTTATGATATTAGCCTAGTAATTTAAATAAATGTTAAAGTAAGATTATTACTTCAGAAAAAAATATGAAAGAAAAATCCAATCATTCTGCTGCTGATAAAGACCGTCTGGAAATGTCTTTGAGACCCTCGTTCATTTTTCAGTCTCTTATTGTGGGACTAACATTTTACTTCACGTTGGTCCTTTGGTTGATCTTGGTAACCTGCTGCATAGATAACAGTGAATGGCACCTGAGGCACCTCCTAAGGCCATGACAGTGACACCAGTGGGTATTGCCCACCCATCTTAGAGGATGTGGTTAGATGAAATTAATTCTCAATGGAAAGTTTGTCAGTGTTCATAGAATTGATACTGGTTAGACAGTTTTAATATTCCTACAATAGAGTTAAGATCAAAGTCTATTTCCATAATTTATAACAAATTAAAAAGAAAATAAATACTGTTAAAGAACAAAGTGTGACTAAGCTTAAGCTAATTGATGCATTTAGAACAATGTTCAGTAAGTCAGTGTCCACACAGAAAAAAAAAAAAGAGACATTTCCTTGGTACAGGTTACAGTAACATTTAACCCACAGAGCTTTTAAATGAGGAAATTAAGAGGTGCTTTATTTAGAGCAAGGGTACTTTAAAGTGTTCATGTTGTTTCAACATAAATAACCATCTTTTGTTCTTTAATTATTCTTGGCTATTGATCTTGTATATAGAATCCTAAATTGTAACCACATTTGCCACAATTATTTTAAAGTACATACTTCTTCCTTATAGGAGCAAAAATCCAGCAACAGTTGGCCAAAATTCATAACAATGTAAAGAAACTTCAGCATCAGTTGAAAGATGTGAAGCCTACACCTGATTGTAAGTAAATTTAAATGTTATAGACTTTCTCATGTATTAGTACTTTCTACTGCACACTAGAAAAATTTATAGTTTTCTAAAATGAAATGTGTCTGTTTTCAATTTGGCATTAATGGAGCTTAACCCTACTTTATTGGTTAGGAATTAATAAGGATACATTGGAGAACTATAATATCTGGTGTTTATGTAGTTTTCTTTAACCTTTAAAGTGCTATTGCATTTGGTTAGAGTGTGGTGGTATATATAACACCAAGGTCAAGGGTTCAGATCCCTGTACTGGCCAGCCACCAAAAAAAAAGAAAGTGTTGTCAAATCATTACAAATTATGAGGTAGGCAGAACAGATATTAGTGTCATTTATAGGATGGAGAATTTGTGGTAGAGAAAATTTCAGATTCAGCTAATTTAGGGGGAAAAGGACTGAATTCTTGATTGCCAGTCCAGTGCTTTTCCCATCATTCGCTTTTTGAAATAATTTCCTTTCAGAGGCATTTCAGATTCATAAGGTAAGGTTAAATTATATTGGGACAAATGCTAGTTTTGGGGGAAAAAACATTATCTCTTTCCCTCCTTGCTTACACAGTGTATTAGTCCGTTTGTGTTGCTATAACAGAAATACCTGACACTGGGTAATTTATAAATTACCAGAGGTTTATTTGGCTTACAATTTGGGGACAGCTGCATTTGGCACGGGCCTCAGGCTGTTTCTACTTATGGTGGGAAGCGGTAGGCCACAGGCAGATACAAGCAATCATATGGCAAGAGGAAGGGGGTGGGGGAGGTACCAGGGTTTTTTTAAATAACCAGCTCTCACAGGAACTAATAGAGCAACATTTCACTCAGGACCCCCACCCCGCAGGGAGAGCATTAATCCATTCATCAGGGATCCACCCCCATGACTTAAACAGCTTCCAACACTGTCACATTGGGGATTAGATTTCCGCATGAGTTTTCGGGGAACAATACATCCAAACTTTTACCACACAGCATTCATTCCTGAAGGATCAAAGCAGTAAAGAGCTCAAGATGTATGGATTTAGAAATCAGACAAGATGTTGGGGCAAACGCTTGATCTGTTACTTGTTAGCTATGTAATTTTAGGCAAGTTACTTGATCTGTCTGAGCTTTCCTTTCCTCAGCTCTAAAATGGAGATAATCATAAGACCTATCTAGAGATAAGGTTGTTGGGAGATGAAGTGAAACAATGCATATAAAGCATTTGTGCTGTGCTTATAACACAGTAAGCACTAAAAATGGTAAATATGAACATTATAATTATTATTTATTAACTCAATCACTGAAACCATAAAAATACTAGAAGAGAAGATGGGTTAATATTTTTATAATAGTATTATATTTTATAAGAATGATAAAGATCAGAAACCATAAAGAAAAAAGTGGACATATTTGACTACTTTAGAAAGAACTTATCCCGCAAGCAAAGTTGAAAGACAAATTAGGAAGGTATTAGCAATATATATGTAATTTAAAAAGCTAATATTCATAATATATAAAGAGTGCCTACATTAGGGCAACAATGGTAAATAACCTAATAAAAAAAAAGGGCAAAGATTATAAGGTGCACATTGTAGCAAAAGAAATACAAAACACATATTTATTTATTTATTTATTTTTTTTATTGTTACAAATCGTACTTATTCTTTATGCGCCTTCTCCAATCTCTCCCCATCCCCCGTCTTCCCCCTCCCCACACTGATCACCCTAGATTCCTTCTTTCCTTCTGAAAGAATAATGGTTACTCTGTTGATTTGTTGCCTAAATGATCTGTCCAATGCTGAGAGGTGTGTTCAGGTCCCCCAATATTATCATAGAGCAGATGCTTCTTCTGTCACTCTGGAATGGGCTTTGTGGAGAGAGACATTCTCTTCTTTTCTTTGGTCTCTGTTAGTGACTCTCCTGTGTCAGTGCACTCCAGTGGCTGGTGGACCATCCACGTGGTAGTTCTGATGTCTGGCCACTTTCGTGGCAGCTGTGGTTACTGTGGTGGGCCACCCACATGGAGGTGATGTTTTTGGCATGCTCCTTTGAGCTGGTGGTGTGCCTGGTTGTGGGGGGTGTCCGGTCCCCAGCTCGATGCCCCAGGCCCCTGGGTGGGCCCCCGAGGCACTGGCAATGTACCTGGTTGCAAAACACATATTTAAAAAATGCTCAGGCATTTGATCACAGAATGATCACAAAAATGTCAAGTAAATCAACGATAATAAATTTTTACCTTTCATTTTGGAAATGATTAAAAGTACATGGGAAGAGGGTACTCTAAGCAAGTGCAAATTGGTAGAACCTTTGAAGGACACTATAGATGACAGTATCTAGCACACTATAAAGTGGGCATACTTTATTATTTAGCATTGCAAGTTTTATCAATCATCTCTAAATATACTTATTTGAACATGCTGAAATTTATCTGCAAGGATGTTTACTACAGCATTGTGCATATTTAAAGGTTCATCAATTACAGAATTGATTAAATGGATTAAGGTAAATTTAGGCAATGAAATACCATATGTAGCTATAAAAAAAAATGGTGATGGGTGTGTGTGTGTGTGTGTGTGTGTGTGTGTGTGTGTGTGTGTGTGTGTGTGTGTGTGTGTGTGTGGTGTGTGCGTGTGTGTGTGTTGATATGGACATTTAACCACAATGAAATACCATATGTAGCTATAAAAAAAAATGGTGATGGGTGTGTGTGTGTGTGTGTGTGTGTGTGTGTGTGTGTGTGTGTGGTGTGTGCGTGTGTGTGTGTTGATATGGACATTTAACCACAACATTTTTGTTGTTGTTGCTGGCTGTTGCGAGGATCTGAACCCTTGACCTTGTCGTTATAACACTGCACTCTAACCAACTCAGTTAACCAGACCTTCAACATTTTTTTTAAAAACATTATGTTAAAACTGCAAATCACAAAACAGTATGTTAAGTATGGAACAGTTTTGTCTTGTAAGAAATACTATTAATACAGGTGCTCAATCCAATCTGAAAATCCAAAACATGAAATGCTCCAATATCTGAAAATTTTTGAATGCCGACATGATGCTAAAAGGAGCATTTCAGATTTCGGTTTTCAAATTAGGTATGTCAACTACTATGTATTCTGCAAATATTCCAAATCCAAAAAAATCCAAAATCCAAAATACTTCTCTCCCAAGCATTTTGGATAAGGAATATTTAACCTGCAATAATATATAGTGATATGGTGCATAGGAAAAATATCTGTAATCAGAAAAAAAATGCAATCATAAAAATTCACTTTTAAGCTAAGAAATGTTTTTGAATTAGGGGAAATTCTACTTTTTTAAAATATTTATCTCTTAGCTATACTGAAACAGGACATAAAATGATTTTTCCATGTTTTTTTTTTTTTTTACAGTTGTTGAAAAGCTCAGAGAAATGATGGAAGAAATTGAAAATGCAATTAACACTTTTAAAGAAGAGCAGAGGTTAATGTATGTTTTAAGTTTATTTTAATAAAAAAATTATTGACCTTTAATTTTCAATAACTCTACACTAGGTTGTTGTATACAAAGCATTTTATTGTTATGTATTTAATATGAGTCTATTAACACCTCTCTCCTTATGTTTTAGGGTTTAGATGGCTTTTCATGTCTAAAGTGAATTTTTATTTATATTTGGACACTATAAAATCTCAAATAAGAATTTGAAAGATTGTTTTTATTTCTTAAGAAATGCTTTTAAGGCTTAGATTTATAAAATGTTAATAATGTTAAATGGAAAAGATGATGTTGAAGAGTCAGTAATAGTTAAATTTGAGGAATAATGAAAGAGTATGTATTTGTTGGTATCTTCTTATTCAAACTTTTAAAAAAATTTTAGATACGAAGAGCTTATTAAGGAAGAGAAAACAACTAATAATGAGTTGAGTGCCATATCAAGAAAAATTGACACATGGGCTTTGGGTAATTCAGAAACAGAGAAAGCTTTCAGAGCAATCTCAAGCAAAGTTCCAGTAGACAAAGTAACATCAAGTACTCTTCCAGAAGAAGTACTAGATTTTGAAAAATTCCTTCAGCAAACGGGAGGGCGACAAGGAGGCTGGGATGATTATGATCACCAGAACTTTGTAAAGGTGAGGAACAAACATAAAGGGAAGCCAACATTTATGGGAGAAGTTGTAGAACACCTGCCTGGAAAAACACAGGATGAAGTTCAACAGCATGAGAAATGGTATCAAAAATTTCTGGCTCTAGAAGAAAGAAAAAAAGAGGTAATAATTATAATAGCTATTATTTGTTGTATGTTTCTATTTTGGGGACACTGTGCTAACCTCTTAACATGTCATTAACTTTACCATAACCCCATGAAATATGGTTATATTTTCCCCCCCATCTTATAGAAGATGAAACTGAGGCATGGAGAAATTAAATAATTTTACTCTACAGTTGGACTTCCTCAAAGCCAAACATTTCTGCTTTAAGAAATAACAGAGTGGGCCCCAAAATTTCTGATTGTGGGCAAAACCTTCTGTGTCTGCTTCCTAGAAATATAGATAATCCAGATCCACTCAGACTTTGGGAAAAAAAAGTCATTTTACCAGCAAAGGCCACATTGTTTGGAATAGAAAATCCAGAGGCAATAGAAAAAAATGCTTTGACTAGTAAAGTTTCTCTGAGATATTTGAACTTCAACCTCATTGCTTATTTTAAAGACTCAAAATATTGGGTACCCCAGAGAAAAAACCCTTGATTGTGGCAAATACTGAAAAAGTTCCATTTTCAGACTATTATTTTTCTGGCTTTGGTTTAGACCAGGATTTCTTAATCTTGGCACTATTGATGTTTTGGGCTGGGTAATTCTTTGTTGTGAGGGGCTGTTCTGTGCATCATAGGA
Source organism: Cynocephalus volans (assembly GCF_027409185.1). Taxonomy (NCBI): domain Eukaryota; kingdom Metazoa; phylum Chordata; class Mammalia; order Dermoptera; family Cynocephalidae; genus Cynocephalus; species Cynocephalus volans. The sequence continues at coordinate 100,834,205 of NC_084461.1, read as the reverse complement.
TGGTTAACAGCATCCCTGGCCCCCAAGCACTAGATGATCATAATACATCCTTAATTGTGATTATCAAAAATGTCTCCAGACATTGCCAATGTCCCCTCAGGGGAAAAAATCGTTGATAATCATGGGTGAACTTGCTTGGTTTAAAAAGAAAGGTACATCTGTTCAACAGGTGATTCACTCAAGGCACACTGAAGAAATACTCATTTCATGTTTAGTCATTGAGTTTAAGATGTTGAGTATGAAATTTACCATTTTTATCTCCTACTTTCTCTAATAGTACATACAAATCTTCCCATGAACTTTTTGAAGTACTCTTGTATATTCTGTGTTTTGTGTAAATGAAGATACTTATTTTCAGACATGCCCTGAACATTTCTGGCCTGAGTACCCTTGCTTATCTTTTTGGAACCTCTGTTCTTTCTTTCCCCCTCCACTCCCAGCTTACCTAAATCTGCCCACATCAGATGCTACTTCCTTCTTGCCCACCCAAACATAAGTAGTACCCCTGAGGATTTCACTAGCACTTTGTTTATACATTTTTAATGATGTGCTCTGGCATGTCAATGTCCTATCTCACCCAAAACAGTGCTGCTCAAACTTATCCCACAGACTGGATATTGGTTTGCAAATTGTTACTGGTTTATAATGAGATAGGGTCATTGCACCAGAATCAACCATCCAGTAAGCACACTGCTTAGTTGAGTTGACCTTTTTCATAGAAAACTTTCTCACTGAAGGAAGCAGAGCATTTACATTCTGACACAAATTCACAGTATTTTTGTGGACTGGCAGTTTAAGTAGCACCGTACTAGATGGCATTTGGTATTGTTTTAATCATCTGTGGTTCTTATCACATTGCCTTGAATATAGTATACATACCATAAGGATTTATTGAATGAACAAATGATACACCATAAAGAAAGATGAGGAAATGGTTTCCTGCCTTGGGGAAAGTAATTCAGTGGATACGTCCTATGGGGCATAGAGAATGCTATTAGAATTTTAAGTAATCTTTACATATCCGTATATAAAGCTATTGAGCTATTTTACTTTTTATTTTATTTTTTTTACATTATGAGGCACTGTGTGCCAGGCACTGACTCATTTCATCTTCAGAATAACCCCATGCAAGAAGTACTACCTACCACTTGACAGATGTGCACAATGAGAACAGAGAAGTTTAGTGACTCATCCGAGGTCATACCTAGTAAATGGCAAAGCCAGGATTTGGTTACAAACAGTCTGGCTTCACAGCTCATGCTCTTAATTACCCCACTTTTTATTCCTTTCCTGATATTTGACCAGAGAAAGATCACTCAGAAAGTTTTCTAAGCCTAAAAAGACAATTTGGAAGCAGAATGAGATGATTACAGAAAAGGTATGTTGCCCGTGAAAACAAAGGAAGGAAGCAGGTAAAGAGGAGGAGGATACTTTATGAGCTGCAGTCCCTGTGAGCCTGGGGATTATGAGAGGAAGAGGAAGGCCAAGAGAATAAACCATTAGTCAGAGTTTTAAAAGATTCAGTAATTTTTCTAAAAGCAGAACTAGATAAAAAATTGCATTGGATAAAAATAATAAAAATTAAAAATCTAAGCATCCAGCATCCTACAATCAATATTCTTTCTAGAAAGATGAAATTGAGGTTGTATTTTAAAATACTGTTTGTTATTTAAAAACACTTTTGCTGTCTTTTTTTAAAATCATTTAGTCTATTCAGAATTGGAAAACTAAAAAGCAGCAAAAAAAGGAAATTTTTAAGTTAAAGGAAAAGACAGACAACATACCTATGCTTTTTCATAATAAACAAGAAGATAATCAAAAGCAAAAAGAAGAACAAAGAAAGAAACAGAAATTGGCAGTTGAAGCTTGGAAAAAACAGAGAAGTATAGAAATGTCAATGAAATACGCTTCCCAGTTAAAAGAAGAGGAAGAAAAAGAGAAAAAGCAACAGAAAGAGCGCCAACGCCAGTTTAAACTAAAATTACTACTAGAAAGTTACACCCAACAGAAGAAAGAACAGGAAGAATTTCTGAGGCTTGAAAAGGAGATAAGGGAAAAAGCCAAAAAGGCAGAAAAAAGGAAAACTGCTGCTGATGAAATTTCTAGGTTTCAAGAAAGAGTGAGTAAATATATTTCCTAAATAATTTTTAAATGCTACCTATGAAGGTATTACTTCCAGATTCATTTCAGCAAAAATTGAGTACTTCTTATGTGCCAGACCTGTACATGTATTAGCATATCAAAAGGAGTAAGCCCTGCTTCCTAATTCCTAGTAGGCTATAGTCTAGTGGGAAAGATATATGCAAGTAGGAAATGTCAGTATAATGTGTGAATAGTGTGGTGATTGAGATGTGAACAGAGTACTGTAGGCTGTGGATATACAGTTATGAGTGTCAGAGAGGTGATAGTAGAAGTCTTGAAGGAGAAGAAAGCAGCAGCAAAGAGGAGATCTTTCCTAGAGAGGGAACAGCATGAATAGCAACTTAGAGGAGTGTAATGATGTGGTTTGTGGGAGAAACCATAAATACTTCAGTATTCTCAGGGCATCAAGGGGGAGATGGGAACAGGGAGGAGACAAGGCTGGAAAGGTAATCATAGTCCAGGCCAAATGTCTTGTTCAATGCCAAACTGACTGGCTTTAGTCCGTGAGCAATTTGCTTGTTTGTTCGCTGTTTATCTCCCCACCATAATGTAGGCTGCAATGAAGCCTACGTTATGTGTTTTGTTCATCCCTGTACCTTAGAGTCAGGTGCACTGTAGATACTTGATGTATACTTAAAGGCATCAAGGTTATTGCTGGGTGGTAGGATGGATTTTAAACAAATGTATACAAGAAAAATGCTAATAAAGATGAAGTGGAATACAGTTAAGTATTAAACAAAACAAGAAATGGTACTTGAAAATGAAAAGGTGCAAATGATAGAACTGTTATAACTCTTATGAATTATGTGCATAAAGATATACATATAGCAGCAACAATCATAATGCAAAAAAATAAGGGAAGTACAAAGAAAAATAACAGACAAAAATACATTAATAGTGTATATTTTATTAGTTCATTTTTTTAGCCCATATATGAAAATCTTCCTAAATAACAAAAGATCCCCATACCTCCTCACCCCCCAAAAAGGTAAGCAGGCCACATAATAAAAGATTTAGAAAAAAAGAAAACCCATAAAACAAAATATAAAATAATATGAAAGACGTAAAACCAAACATATCTGTATTGATAAGTGAAAATGGGTTTAACTCATGTTTTAAAAGAAAAGAAGTTTTAGATTGAACATTAAAGTAAAACAAGAGATACCTAAAAGAAAGTGATACAGAAAGGCTGTGCATATATTACATTTACATTCAAAGAAAATGAACCTCTTAGCCTTTGTTGGAAAAGGTTAATATTGAAGGAGTATTGATAGTTAAGGTCATTTAATTTTACTTGCAAACAAGTAAACTTTGAAACAAATCCTAGTTTATTTTACTTTCTTAATGTTATCTTTTTTGGGTTTTTTTTTTTTTTTTAGGATTTACATAAACTTGAATTGAAAATTCTAGATAGACAGGCAAAAGAAGATGAAAAGGCAGAAAAACAAAGACGACTGGCAAAATTAAAAGAAAAGGTACTCTGTACTGAGATTAATTTTACTGTTATGCTAAATCATTAATTCATAAGGTTACTGACATCAAATCTACTTTCTTTATATCTTTATTTCTATATAATGTACTTTAAATTTCACATTTACATATTAGAAAACATAACTTAGTATAATTTAAGCAACTATTGTTTGAATTCTTCCATTTTACATTATAAGCACCTTTTTCTTTCACTCTGAATTATTTGTCTCTTCCTACTCATCATTCTTTTCATTCTTTCTATATGAACCTCTACAGTACAACTCTGGCAACTATAAGCATTGCTTAATTTCACTCATAATACTCAGAGAACTAAAGATGTTGGTGACCCTCATGGATAAAGTAGAGGATTTACTGGTTGTTATTGATCCAAAATTTATTGTCTGCCTATATCACCGTCATAGTTAGCTATATTACATTTCTCTCATAATAGAAATAGAAAAAAAATAGAAATAAAACAATAGAACTAGAAAAAGTAAACTAAATAACAGTTTATTAATAAATTGATGTAGTCCAAATTTTATTTTAGCTATATGAGCACAATTAGAAGTTTACTGAAGAGGTTATTAATAGTTTTATTACTATATAGCTAATATCAAGTATGTTTTCTGCTCTCTGTTACTAAGGGTCTTACTAGTATAAAAAACTTAGTTCATATAAATTAACTGGCACTATTTTACTTCTGATTACAGGTTGAAAACAATGTTAGTAGAGATCCCTCTAGACTTTACAAACCTACCAAAGGTTGGGAAGAACGAAACAAAAAGATAGGGCCAACAGGCTCTGGGCCACTTCTGCATATCCCACATAGGTAAAAAGGAGATAGAATGGGTTTTTACTTTATAGTAATTTAATAACTACATGTTATATTTTATGTAATTTCTATATTTTATATTTTATGCAACTTCTATATTTTATAGTAAAAAATTGTTAAAGAAAATCTATATACATTTTTAAGAGTTAACATTTAATCAGATAGGTTTTTTTTTTTCAAAATTTCCTGTATAGTTATAATTGCTCTTCTCTTTTTCTTCTTAGGGCTATTCCAACCTGGAGACAAGGAGTATAGAGAAGACTATGGGATAATGAAATGAAATTGCTATTCCTTTGATGAGAATGTTAGCATACTTGGTCATACCAGGAAAGAATGAATAACCATGTTCTTTATTTTTTTTATTATTTTTTGTTTTTAAAAGATGACCGGTAAGGGGGTCTTAACCCTTGACTTGGTGTTGTCAGCACCACGCTATCCCACGTGAGCTGACCAGCCATTCCTATATAGGGATCCGAACCCGTGGCCTTGGTGTTATCAGCACCACACTCTCCCAAGTGAGCCACAGGCCGGCCCTTAACCGTGTTCTTTAAATATCACTCGCCTAGTAAGATTGATTATTGTGCTGTATGTGAATGGAGAGGTATTAAGTTTCATGCAGCATTGTCACTAATATTTCCCGTTTCTACTAAGAGGATATTTAACGTTTATGTTGGCCTATTACAGGTATTGATGTAAAAGTTACTTAAATATGTTACCAACATTATTCCATTTAAATACTCATAAAATTTTAAAGATATTTTGTTTTTGTGATAGCATTATCAAAATAAATTGAAACAATCATAGCGTGACATTTTTTAAACCAGACTTTTGTAACTTTTGTAACTTGGAGGTAAGTTAGCTTGAGAAACAAAAATGTACAGTGGTTTTTAGGTTTTTTTTTTTTTTTTGAGTTATGAAATAAGTTAGTGCTTTTCCTAAGTTTAAAAAATTGGTAGTTTGTCAGTTATTACATTTTTGTGTAATATTTTGTATTGTTTGAAGCATGCTTTGTTTTATATACAGAATATTTATTTTAAAAATATTCTTCTTACCTCATATATCCTATTAATTGTATTGTTGATATAATCTTTTTGGTTTCCTTCAGCTATTCCAAATTTCCCTTTAGCATTTCTGGACTTCACACATTTATAAAATCTTTGTGTCTTTCAGATTTTCCTGGCTAATGCAGTTTTCTTTTCTGATTTTGTCTGTCTCAACATTGAAAGATTGTTCTGAAACATCATCTGAAATAAGTTAGCTTTAGAATATTATGATTTCTCTTGGCATTTAAAGTGTTTTAAAATTGCTAGACTAATATATTTGGTCAAAAGAGTTAATTTTAAAATTTCCAAACTTTTGTACCTGAAAACACAATTTAACCGACTTCAATTTTCATATTATAAAACTTAGTTCCTAAGTTTAATTAGTTTTCATCTTACAAGAAAAGTATCATATACATAAAAATATGGGAAACTTGTTTCTTATAACTTTTTTCTTGAGTGTCTTCAATTGTAATTGGATACATTTAGGTTAAATGACTCAGAAATTTACTTTGTGTAGTGGTTGTCCAAAATTTCTTATTTCACAGTTAATATTCTAAGTAGATGGCTCCTAAATTTTGGAAACTGAACTCAGATTGTACAATTATTGGTGCAGAATGAGAAAACTGACATAAAAGACCCTTAACCAGAAATGCCCATTTTATTTGTTATTTGTTCTCTATAACTTTTTTTTAATGATTTGAAGCAGTTTAGAAATGAAGTATAGAACAAGACAGGGGGATTTAAAAACAAAACTGAACAGCTTCAAGATACAGAAAAGCAAATGTTTCTTATGTGTTGCTCTTTTTACGTATTGCTTTTTATTGCACACAAACGCAGCTTTCATTTTCCTGCATCTAAGGTGAGCATTCTGTATGATGTGATTATTATGGCTTTTTATTTTTGGTTCTGTTTTCTTTTTTCATAAAGGAAGGCGTGGCAGTTCCTCTGAAGAAATCAGTCTTTCTGACTGAATCTGAAATAAATCAGGAATTTACTATATGGATCGTTTATGTAAAGGATGTAGGATAAACATTATTGATAAGGTCTTTAGTTACAAGTTTATAGAAGAGATGTCAAATAAACATTTTTTGTACTGGTTTAAAAAGTACGTTAATAAGAAATTTAGTGGGGAAAAAAAAAAACACTAAAGAAGAAATGTTATAAAGCACCCATAATTCCAGGATAACTTTTTCCAAAAATATACCTACATATTTTAAAATAGAGTAAATATTAGTTACTATCCTGTAATCACTTAATGTTACATTACACATATTTTCCTGGTTCTACATAATTCAAACATCATTTAACGGCTAAATAGTATTCAATTATATAGATACTCTATCATTTACACTTCTTAGCTAATTTGAACTGTTTACACTTCTTAGCTAATAATGTTGAGTGGCATTTTATGTGGGAGTTAGATTCTGTCATGGATATGCCAGAATCTAGTATGGTCAAAATCACTCATGAAAAGCCTTTTACTTACCTAAGAAGCATATTATAGTCTCTCAACGAGTCCAACATAGCAAGTTTTTCCTTCAGATTTGGATCATCAGATTGCTTGTCCTTGAGTTGTGAATCAAATCAAATATTTGGCTTTCCTAATTTAAGCATCATATTGATTAGAATTTTCTTTCTGAGCATGTATAGAATGTGCATAGTTGATTCCAGTAAGTTAAATGTGTGTGATAATGACTCCACTTTGAACTTCTTAAGTAAGTGAGAGAGATTTCTTAACTGTAATAACAGTGGAAACTCCTCCAGACTGAGCATACCTGAAGGGCAGGGACTGTAAGTTCCATATTTATAGGGAAGCACCAAAGACAACCCTCTATCCATACCAGCCATTTGTTAATGCAGTAATTTGTTAAAGACATGCAGGAATACCTGTGAATAAGTAGTTATTAGTGCCAAAAATTATTCAAAGTGCTCTGGATTGTTGCATAAGTATAAGATAACTCCAACCCACAGGCTACATTTTTAAAGAAGTACATTTTCTAAGAAAGTTAACAATTAAAATTATACCCAAGCTTCTATCAGTTAACTTGATTAAAAAGAACCTAGTTTAGGCCTGATCCTTAAGTGGATTCCTCCCCCCCCCACCCCCAAGAATGCTTCATGAAACTTTAAATGAAATAGTATATGGCTGAAGCAACTTAAATCTCTATTTTTGAAAAAAAACTAGAAGCATGGTATTTCATTTTTGGCATACAGGTAGTTGGAGAAAATGTTGAGTTTATTTTGCTGTCACAAATAATGACACACCGACTGTAAAATCTGTAAGATGTGTAAAAGAAAATGATGCAAGCTGTCTCACACATATATATGAATATGTATGTTATGTATGTGTATTGCATATAAGTGATTCCTGGTATTCTAGAGAGGATTAGGAAAGTCTGAACTTTTGTAGTGTCAATAATTAACATTTATCTCCACAGTCTTGATATGTAGATTTAGTTTTCCTATCCTTTAAATTTAAAACTGTGGCCCTCCAAAATGAGTCTATTAGCAAATTTATACTGACCCATCCTCGTTTTCAGATATATCATCCTCACATTCTTTCTTTCCTTATTTATTTTTTAAAAGATGACCGGTAAGGGGATCTTAACCCTTGGCTTGGTGTTGTCAGCACCATGCTCAGCCAGTGAGTGAATCGGCCATCCCCTATATAGGATCCGAACCCATGGCCTTGGTGTTATCAGCACCGCACTCTCCTGAATGAGGCACAGGCCGGCCCCTCACGTTCTTTAAAGCCAGGATTTTCTCAAAGGGAACTTGAAGCTATTGACTTTATGCTTCCCCACAAATATCAGACGAGGATAAAAGTTCTGACAGGGATTTGCAGGCTGGATTTTACAAGTCCTGCGTGGTATTTCCAAACCTTTGGGGTTTATAGTAGAAAAGGTTGGGTCCTGCGCTACCTAGAGAGAAATCGGAGAAAGTGCTGCACAAGATTCTCAGTTGATAAGACCGTGGTTTCAATCACAAAGTTGGTCGGCTGCGGAAGAACATCTCTTTCCCCATCGAGCCAGGTCAAATCACCTCTGGGGGTTCGTTCACACCGCTCACCAACCGCTTCCGGGTCGCGGTGGATGTCGCTTCCGGAGTAGTATGGCGGCTACCGAGGACGATCGGCTGGCGGGAAGCGGTGAGGGAGAGCGACTGGATTTCCTGCGGGACCGGCACGTGCGGTTCTTCCAGCGATGCCTTCAGGTCTTACCCGAGCGATATTCTTCGCTCGAGACTAGCAGGTAACTCGTGACCACAGCCTGCGGGTCGGCAGCCGGACCGCTAACTGGGCAGCCGCAGGGGGCTGCGCCGCCGCCCACCCAGCACTGACCGGTCACTCCCTCCTCAGGCGGGCCTGCAGTCACCCTCACAACCCGGTTCTACAGCAGGAGGGTTTGGAAAGCTGTGAGGCTTTCGGGATCTCCTGCTTCCGCTTTTTTCCCTTCTCACTCTTTTTTTTCTGTCAACTCTGAGCTTCCTTTTTACTCTGTCTCCCGGAACCTGAGTCACTTTGCCTCGTTACTTCCGAGTATAAAAGGAAAAGGTGTTTGTCGTCGTATTTTAGATAGTCACTCCTGTGCTTCCCGTTCCTCTGTAAAGTCATTAACTCGTAATTGAATGCCTGTATGGTGTTTGTGTAGAAGCGGCAGAGAGCATCTAAGGTCTGAGTAGAAATTTACTTTCCAGGAACTGTCAATCTAATGGTAAGCGAAAGAGGTTCGGCGTGGTGTTGCGTGAAGTACCCTGTTATAGTGTATTTGCGATAGCCTTGGTAAGGTCGGACTTGGCTGAGGAGTGTGATCCCGCAGAGGCTAAGAAATTGTCATTCACAGTACAAGTCTGAGGATGAGAAGAACGAAAGAAGGAGGCGATCTTTGCTCCGCATTGCTGTGTTTTGAAGTGAGGCTCCAAAGCTGCATGGGACAGGGTGGGAAGAAACAGCAGATTGTGTTTGCTCTGATCTCTCCTCCCGTGTTCTGAACTGAGCTTCTGGTGTATTCTGAACACTGTATGACTGGGTCGGTTTGGGGGAGTTTTATAGATTATTACTGCGCACGTGGTCAGGAAATATTATGACAGGTGCTGGAATGCAGCTGAACAAGACAAGCAAGCAGTTGCAATAGAGTTTTATGCTATATGTTAGTATAGGATTCATGGGAGCATATAAAAGGCACGTACTTAATCCACATTTCTTTAAAGAGGCCTTGTCAAATCGCTCTTTCCAAAAGAGACACTTCCAATCATCACTTGACATTATATAATTATTGGCTTATTTGTTTAATATCTTTCACACTGGAATGTAAACATCATGAAGGCAGGGTCTTTGTCTATCTTGTTTACCTGTATAACACTAGGGCTGCTCTGTCCAATATGGTAGCCACTAGCCACATTTAGCTATTTAAATTTGAATTAATTAAGTCAGATTAAAAATTCAGCTCCTGTTTGCAGTAGTCACCACATCTCAAGTGCCTAGTCACCATATTGGCCAGTAGCTGTTGTTTCTATTTCAACATTTGCATCATCTCAGAAGTCCTGAGACAGCAGGACTAGGACAGCATTGCACTAGGACCTTGAATAGCATCTGGTCTATTAGAAGCACTAAGGAAATACGAAGTACTTCAAAAAGTTCATGGAAGGATTTGTATTATCTTTTAATTCCACTTTTCCACGAAGTTTTTGAAGTATGCTCATATTTGTTGAATGATGTGAGCTGAGCTCTGAAGGGTGAACATGTTCTTAACCAAAAAAAGTGAAACATTAGTTATATTCCTTCTTCCGTCTATAGGTATCAATCGACTAGTGGAGCCCATACCTACTACACCTAAATCAAGATTTCCAAAATTCAGTCCATTGATTATAGTGATATAGAATGTTAAAAAATCTGTCGATAAATCATATTTATATATTATGGGGATTAATTTTAGGTGAATTCAAAGCATTTGGATAAAACAAATCTTTTGTTGAACTGTGATTGTTAAACACTTGAACTTTTCTTGCAGCAGCTATCATTGTCGGTGTGTGGTTGCATTTTCAAAATGCCATTGTATTTGATCTTTTACACATTTCCAGCTTGGGCAAAACCATATAGACTAACACTTGTTGGCATTAAACTGTAATTCTGCTCACAACATAAGTAAAACAGCAAAAATTGATTTAACAACTAATTTAACAATTGATTTAATAACTGTAGTATAAGGGTAGGATCTACACTAGGCACTGTGTGTTAGGTATATAACACCTTGGTGCTTTGGTTAAGACATATTAGTTATATCCTTTTTATGTCTAGTGCTTGTCACTTGAATAGAATTTTTTAAATCATTTTTGGTTTTCTTATGACTTACTTAATAACCATGTTTAAGATAACTGCATATATTCATTTTTGTAGTGATATTTAAAGTTTTTCAGTTTTTCTCATTTCTGATTCACACTCTTTACTTTCCTAGTTTAGCACTGAATCCTTTTGTGATGTATATGATTCATAATTGACTTGTGAGGAAACTCCAACTTTTGAAGCAGAAGTGATGGTCACAAAATTTCTGCTGATCCTAGCGTTTTCAGACAAAACAATGTATAAGTCACAATTTGTATCCAGTATTGCAGTTCAATTCCATGAGCATTTATTGAGCGCCTATCTTGTGTCTGAGTACAGGGATACAGTGTTAAACCAATAATTGAGGTGTTCCTCTGTTCACTTGTTTTTGACAATAGATATGAAACAGCTGACTCTTAAGAAGACTCATTTGGACTGGATATTTAGACACTTTTCTGACCCACCATTATGGCAGAATTATTTCATTTCCCTGTTTCTTTTATAGGAATAAATAATTTTCCTAGTGACAAGGATTTCATAAAAATAAAAAGTATGTTGTTTGTTATTTACTCTGAGATTTTTCTTTTATAGTAACTTCTGAAAAGTGGTAGTTACTAGTTAACTCAAGTGAATTTTAAACCTAGGACTGTGAACTTTGTCAATTAACAGGTGTAACGCAGGAGCCCCAAATCTGAGAGGGCCCTCGGGTAGTGTTTACCTATTCCAAAGAAATCACCCAGACGGCCAGCAAGTAGAGAGACTTTGGTTTATTGGACTTAGAAGAGACACTGATTGCAGCCAGCCGGCAAGCAGTCCGCACTGCCATGGAGTACATATAGCAGTTATACAGTTAACAGTACAAAATAGGGATGTAAATCATTTTCAGGCTCAGGTGCAGACCCTCACCTAGATCACATAACTCAGAGCACATGGGAGATCTGGCTGTGTAGATAAGTTAATCTACTTTCTACTCTCCTGGTGCCAGAGTGCTTGTTCCTTTAATTAGGGTCCCCGCTCCCTCCAGCATTCTATTTGTCTTAAAGGGGACGTTCCTTTTCTTGGGTAACTACCTTGGGCCAGGGACGGACTCTCAGGGGGGAGGGGAAACACCTATGCACAGGAGTGGGGAATAAGGCTATATCCAGCATTTACCCTACAACAGGTTTCTTTTTTCATGGGTAGTTTAGAGAGTTTTTGTGGTCATAAGTTACTGTTGCCATCTGTATTTGGGTAATGGGAATTAGGGTAGACTTTATAATAAAGGAACAAAAGTGACCATTTCTAATGTTATTTTTACCAATCCAACTATTCTAGAAGAAGGGTTTAGGCAGTTAGTTTTTATTTTACAAGGCATTTACAATCTACCTAGTCCTTTTATTCTTATGTCTTTTCATTTTCTTCTATGTATCCTATGTCATAACCTCTCTGCTGCCTACCATTCCACAACTACTGTGTCCTTTCATTCTCTCCCTTATCTCAAGTATGTGAGTCTAGCAGTGTATCTTTTAAAGTGTGATGGTGGGCAGCTCTTAATTAGTGACATGGGGTCCTTATAAAAATGCACATACCTGGTCCCCTTCCCGGATCTACTGCACTGGACTCTGTGTTGGCATGGGAGTCTGTATTATAATAAGATACCAGGTAGTTCTGATGCATGCTCAAGTTTGAAACTGCTTGAGAGGAGAAACAAACATGCAAATGGGTTATTACAACAGTATTTCCAACAGTATTTCCCAGTTCTATGCCTATGAATCACCTGGGGATCTTGTTAAACTGCAGATTATGATTGCATAGGTCTGGGTGGGGTCTGAGATGCTTCTTTTCTAATAAGTTCTCAGGTGATGCTGATCCTGCTGATACCCTGATCACGTCTTCATTTTCTAGGCACAATGATTGTGATATTCACAGGACATTATGGACACACCTAACTAGCACAATCTGGAGACAGGGACTCAGAGAAGGCTTCTTGGAAAAAGTAAACTTGGAACTAAATATTAATGAATATGTTCCAGTGTTTTGATTATTTTGCAAATGGACAATAAGAGTAAAAGTGGATAAGTGAGTATTAAGCAGAGAACTTCAATCAGTTCTCTAATGGTGGTTCAAACGTAAGGCAGGTGTGGTGGGAATTTAGTCTGAAGAGGTAGACAATGGACCACATCATGGAAGGCTTTGTGAGCCCTATCATGAAACTTTAGTTTGTTATCTTGTAAGTGATGCTAAGTCACCAAACAGTGGATCTTCATGGTTAGATATGCATTTCAAAGTGATCATTGGATTTGAGATGGATCACTGTATTTGGTGGGACAGGACCAGGACCAGAGAGAACAATTAGGAAGCTGTTGCAGAAGTCCAGGAGAGAGGCACTGGGGCAGTGGAAGTAGGAATAGAAAAGAGAGTATGAAAAACATGGAGGAGTCCTAGGATTCCAGTATTGGAACTACCATCTGGTCTGGAGAACAAGAAGCTAAAGGAGTAGGTTTAGAAAAGAAGGAGGTGATTTCTGTAATAGGATTTACCATATAACCTACTTAAGGTTAGCTGGCTTTATTTGTGTCATGACATTTAGTCTGTAGTAGATGTTAAGTGAATATTTCTTATTGAATAATTATGGTAGAAGAAGTATTTTGCATGTTAAATAATTCCAAAGATGTGTGACTAAAAAATATATGCCAGATGAGTCAGCCATTGAAAACCATAAATGAAGAATAAAAAAATTATAGAATTCATGCCGTCCTCTGGTCATTCCTTACAGAATATTTGTTGGGGTGTCTGTGTGCTAGTATTTTAACTTCATGACTGTCGAGCTAGGGCTCATGACCCTTCAAACCCATTGTATAAGCAGGGTCACCAGACCCCTCACCTACAGGTCGTGAGCTAGGTAATTGGGAAAGATCCGGGGAGCTGTTGGCAGAAACAAGCTCAGTCCTCAGCTTCCTCGGCAGCAGCAGGGGCAGTGGCCTCCTGGAGCATCACCAGGGGCACTGGCAGCAACAGCCTCTGGCTGCAGCAGTGGTCTCCCTGTGCCCCCTCTCCTGCCCTCCCAGGGGCCTTGGGGTGGGGAGGGCACTGTGGATCAGAGCTGCTTGTCCTTTATACTTAAGTCCATTAACCCAGAACACCTGGGTGCACATGTGCAGTTACATTAGACAATAACCAAGGAACACCTGGGCACACATGCATACTTACATCAAATGCTCAGCAAGATTTTGAACCCCTCGAGGGATCCTGACCATTTATCTTCACTTTCCCCACAGCTCCAAAGCTATTTCTTGCTTCTGTCAGCTGTTGCTGGGCACTTCTGATGGGTCCTCACTTTATAAACACGAACTATTAACTATAATTGTGTTAATCCCATAAATTTTGCAGTCTCAAGTCTTCAACTATAAGTTGAAAATGCTTGACTTTTAGGAGCCCTTAATAATTAAGTATGCAAGATTTTTAAATACTTTACCACCAGATGACTGGTGTGTGTGTGTGTGTGTGTGTGTGTGTGTGTGTGTGTGTGTGTGTGTGTGTGTGTGTGTGTGTGTGTGTGTGTGTGTGTGTGTGTGTGTGTGTGTGTGTGTGTGTGTGTGTGTGTGTGTGTGTGTGTGTGTGTATTTGATACTTGAAATGCATTCATATCCAGGAGCAAGTAAAATGACAAATAGAGCATTCAAATAACACATATATACAAATAACAGAATGACTTTAGAGCAGGGTTTCTCAACCTCAGCACTATTGACATTTTGGGCCAGTTAATTCTTTGTTGTGGGGAGTCTGTCCTGTTTATCGGTAGATGTTTAGCAGCATCCCTGGTTTTTATCCACTAGATGCCAGTAGCACCCTCCCCTGGTTGTGATAGTCAAAAGTGTTTGATTGTGATATGTCTCCTTGGGGCAGTGTTGTCCCAGTGGAGAACCACTGTTCTACAGTAGTGCGGGTAAAACCTGGCTACATATTAAAATCACTGGGAAGTTTTTAAAAAAAAGTTGCCCAGACCCCACCTCCCCCCAGAGATTCTGGTTTAACTTTTGTGAAGTAGGGCCTGGACCTCTGTAGGTTAGGTTGATGGTGTTTCAGTCATTTGTTTTTAACCTGATTGTAATGTGCAGCTAGGTTTGAGAAGCACCTCTGTGGAAAACACACTAGAATTCAGACTTCCTGATCCAGCTTGAAAATCTCAAGTAAATTACTTGAAGTTTTTGGACTTCATTGTCTTCAGCTAGAAAATTAAAGAGATAGACTAGATATTTTCTGAAGTTCTTAAATTAGAAAAGAGTACCAACTTGTTTTTATACCCTTTTTGGATATGTTTTCTTATTACATAGCTTTTACTGACAAGAAGACCTTTGTTTTATTCATTACCCAACCTCAAGTCCTTCATGTTTTTCTCCACTTTCATCTCTGTCTTCTGTTTGCTTTATTTCTATAATAATCCTTTAATAAACCAAATTATTAGATGCTTAATTTTATCTTACTATAAATGTAATCATTCTCTATGGATTATACCAAAACTGAAAACCCTGTTAGAGCTCTCCAGGAGGGTTAAATGTAGTATTGCAGGTCTTTTATTTATTAGTTAATTCAGTAAGTATTTGAGTGCCTATTGTAACAAAGCAGACCTTATCTCATGAGACATAATTACCACCAAGAGCAGTGGTTTTCAAACTTGGCTTCTGTTAGGTAGAGGGTTTTCTCATGTCTAAAGTATCATTTTGTTTGGGGGAAAAGATTCCCCTAGGGGCAAAAAGATTGCTAAACAAGGGCCTGGAGAAAAGGCCTCTTGTAGGGTGTGATTAGATCCTAAAGTCATTGTTATTCCTGTTTCTCCACATTAAGGCAAACACCAATAATAATGGCTTTTACTTTTTTTTTCTTTTACTAGCATATTCATTATTACAAATCATACTTATTCTTTCTGCCCCTTATCCAATCGCTCCTCATCCCCTTCCCCCCTCTAATAATCGTAGATTTGTTCTCTACTTCTTTTTTTTTAATTTTTTTTTTTTTTTTTTTTTTTGTCGTTTTTTCGTGACCGGCACTCAGCCAGTGAGTGCACCGGTCAGTCCTATATAGGATCCGAACCCGCGGCGGGAAGTGTTGCCGCGCTCCCAGCGCAGCACTCTACCAAGTGCACCACGGGCTCTACTTCTGATAGATTAACTGTTTCTCTGTTGATTTGTTGTCTAGATGATCTGTCTAGTGCTGAGAGAGGTGTATTTAGGTCCCCCACTACTATTGTACAGCAGATGCTGCTTCTATTACTCTGGGGTATGTTTTGTGGAGATAGATGTTCTTTTTTTTTTTGGTCTTTGCTGGTTACTCTCCTTGTGTCAGTGCATTTGAATGTCTGGTGGGCTACCTGCACAGTGTGTGTGACTATTGCTGTGGTGACTAGCTGCCCCCCTTTTTTTTTTATCGAATAAGAATTGATTATACATATTTTGGGGGTTGAACATTGAGATATGTTGATTAAATCAATATTACCAGCATATATATTGTTACAAATTGTAATTATTCTTTATGCTCCTTGTTCAATCTCTCCCCTTCCCCTATACCCTTCTCCTCCCCCCTCTAATTGCCCTAGATTTCTTCTCTCCTTCTGGAAGAATAATGGTTACTCTGTTAATTTGTTGCCTAGATGATCTGTCCAATGCTAAGAGGTGTGATCAGGTCCCCCAATATTATCATAGAGCAGATGCTTCTTCTATCACTCTGAAATGGGTTTTGTGGAAAGACATGCTCTTCTTTTCTTTATCTCTGCTGGTGTCTGCTTGTGTGAAAGCACTCCAGTGGTTGGCGGACCATCTGCATGGTGGTTGTGGCATCTAGCCGCTTTTGCAGCAGCCATGGTTATTGTGGTGGGTATGGTGGGTCACCCCTGTGGAGGTGCCGTTTTTGGTATGGTCCTTGGCACTGGCGGTATGCCTGGTTGTGGGGTGTGTTTGGTCCCCTTCTCCATGCCTCTGGTCCCTGGGCAGGCCCCAAGGCGCTGACACCATGTGCCTGGTTGTGGGAGGGGTGGCCGGTCCCCTTCTCCATGCCTCATGTCACTGGGCGTGACCCAAGGAGCTGGCTTAGTGTGCCTGGTTGTGGGAGAGGGGTCCGGTCCCCTTCTCCACGCCCCGGGTCCCTGAGTGTGCCCCAAGGTGCTGGCATGGTGTGCCTGGCTGAGGGAGGGCGGTCTGGTCCCCTTCTCCATGCCCTGGGTCTTTAGGAGGGCCCCGAGGCACTGGTGCCATGTGCCTGGTTGTGGGAGGAGAGTCCAGTCCCCTTCTCCATGCCTCGGGTACCCAGGTGGACCCTGAGGTGCTGGTGTTTTGTGCCTGGTGTGGGAGGAGGGTCTGGTCCTTGGCTCCATACCTCAGGTTGCTGGGTGGGACCTGAGGCACTAGCTTGGTGTACCTGGTTGTGGGAGAGAGGACCCGTCCCCTTCTCCATGCCTCGGGTCCCCAGGCAGGCCCCGAGGTGCTGGCGCGGTATGCCTGGTTGTGGTAGAGAGGTCCAGCCCCCTTTTCCGTGCCTTGGGTCCCTGGGCGGGCCCTGAGGCACTGGCACGGTGTGCCTGGTTGTGGGAGAGAGGTCCGGTCCTCTTCATGCCTTGGGTCCCTGGGCGGGCTTCGAGGTGCTGGCATGTTGTGCTTGGTTGTGGGAGGGTGGTGCAGTCCCCAACTCCATACCCCCGGGTCCCTGGGTGGGCCCAAAGGTGCTGGCTTAGTGTGCCTGGTTGTGGGAGGGTGGTCTGGTCCCCTTCTCCATGGCCTGGGTCCCCAGGCTGGCCCCGAGGGACTGGCACAGTTTGCCTGGAAGTGGGAGTGGGGTCCGGTCCCCGGATCCAAGCCTCTGGTTCCCAGGTAGGCCCCAAGGTGCTGGTGTTGTACCTGGGCCAGAACTAATTTTTTGTCCTTTGCTTCTCGCACAGGGGAACTTCCTGTGGGAACCAGTACTTGAGCTGTGTGGTTGTTTAGATCGCTTTTCTGTAGTTTCCCTAGGGAAGGCTTTTTGTGCAGCTCAGAGTTTAATGGTTGATGTTATAGGTACAGCACCCTGTGCAATTCTGCATTCCTGACCATTCTCCTCTGAGTGGTCCTGTGCTGACTGGGGGGAAGGTAGGCTGTCCTGGCTGTGTCCCAGTGTTCTCCTGGTGTTCCCATCTCACACACTGCCCATGCTCCAAACACTTCCCATGGGATTGGCCTTATGCTGGTCCCTTGCAATGACTCACTGGCCTCTGAATGGCTCCCTTTTTTCAGTTGTTCTGGCTCCTCGCTCCTGTGTGGGTGTTGCAGGGAACCCTAAGCATTTTCTAACTGTTAAGCTTTCTCTTTTCCACGTGAGAAACTGTTTTAGAAAC
This sequence comes from Cynocephalus volans, assembly GCF_027409185.1. Taxonomy (NCBI): domain Eukaryota; kingdom Metazoa; phylum Chordata; class Mammalia; order Dermoptera; family Cynocephalidae; genus Cynocephalus; species Cynocephalus volans. Next base: position 100,816,059 of record NC_084461.1, on the reverse strand, counting down.
TCTATGCTCCACTGTAGACTCTAGCCCCTGCCATTTACCCTACTTGCTTCCTGGGCCTGCTCTCTAGGAAATAACAGCAGTCCATCCCCCGCCCCAAGGCTAGAGGCAAGTTAGACTCCTAAAGTGACCAACGGACTGTCCCACAATCAGCCAATCCAAATTAGCAGGACAGCATCCCTCATTTACATAAGAGGGCCTGAATGGGAACCTGTGAGGGAAAAGGGTGGGAATTTAGGCTATGTAAGGGGGTCTTTTCTTTTGTTCTCGGAGACACTGGTTTAGGAGTTCTTGCTCCCCAGTGCTATCCTTGCTTGCAAGCAAAAAGAGGCGCTGTAACACTGAACAAAGAACTGCAACACTAAAATAAAGAGCTATAAAACTACAACACTGATGCCGGTCCTGGATTCCTCTGTGCGTTTGCCCCACAACATGGGTCCATGGGAAACCTATTAGTGGTTTTGCTGTCCTGGGGGCCGCCAAGGCCCTCTTCTCTCCTGCTGCCTCCAAGTAACTCCATCTGAAGGGCACAGCTGCAGCTTCTGCCAGCTCCTGCTCCATGAACTCATCAGCTTGAGCCTTAAAGCAGCCGTGGCCCGAAATGCTCAGAGCAGCTTTTTCTTTCTCTCATCATAGTTTCTCCCACCTTCGTGAACTCCGTAGGTCTCTCCTCCTCTTCCCCTGAGCTCCAGCGGCCCCAGCTTAGCTGATGTTACATTTTTATAGTTGTAAATTTGGTTGATTTGTGGGAGAGAGTGATGCTGGGAACCGTCTATTCCGCCATCTTGACTGGAACTCCTGACTAGCTGCTTTTGTGACAGCTGTGGCAATTGTGTTGGCTATGGTGGGCTACCCGTGTGGAAATAGTGTTTTTGTTGTGCTTTTTACTTGGTTGCGGGCAGGCAGGTGGTTTTGGCTTCTCCAGCTCCATGCGGGGGGGGGGGGGGGGGGGGGGGAGCAGGGGAGAGGCTTGTTTGTAGGCAGTAAGCACAATGACTGTGTGAGGGGTGATAATGATTAATAATTTACATCCTGATTAGAAACTGAGATTTACAAAAGGTTAGGTGTTTTGCCCAGAATCATGTGGCTAGAGATTGGCCAACATAGGACTTGAACCTAGCTCATTTCACTGCAGTCTGAGCTCTAAACTACTGTACAGTGTTGTTTCCCACTTAAAAGGGTTTCATTGCTCTTGATTTAATCCTAATCTTATCCAGATAAACCACCTCCCTAATTCAGGTGGACCTCTGTAGGTTGTTAGAATTAAAATGAGGTAGTATATGGGAAATTCCCTGGCTCAGTGCACAATACATAATAGTCTGTCAATAATGTAAGTTTCCCAAATATTTATTGTTGTTAAGTGTACTAATATCTCCTTAGTTTTGGTTTTTGCCCTTAAGTTTGATAGAAATTAAATTACTCTCTGATATTTCCTCCTGTTATCTAATGGATGCCAGCCTTTTTCCACCAGGGATCAGAGAGAGAAATACACCCTAAAAATAAAAAAAAGAATATTTTTTAATTTCTCCTAAAGTTGGTTTAGGACGTTCTTAATCCTATTCGTGAGGCCAATTGTAAAGCTAGGCAACCACGCCAGTTGTCGGGCTCTTTTACCTGCTGGTAATCCTGCCTCGCCTGGGCCAATTGTCAAGCTAGGGCTGGGTCTGGAGCTCACAGACCCCTCAAGCCAGTTCCAGACTGGGTCTGTTGGGAAAATGGAATAGTTTGGTCAGGGCCCTTGCCTCAGGTCCAGTTGGGTGTGGTTCAGCATCCTTTGTAGGCAAATTGTGTGTGTGTGTGTGTGTGTGTGTGTGTGTGTGTGTGTGTGTGTGTGTGTGTGTGTGTGTGTGTGTGTGTAGTTAGTGCACATGCACATCAACGTATCTTTTTAGTTTTGTTGCTATTCTTGTGTTCTCGAGAGAGAGAGGGAGGTGGGAGGGAGGGAGGGAGGGGGAGAGGGAGAGGGAGAGGGAGAGAAGAGAGAAGAGAGAGAGAAGAGAGAAGAGAGAAGAGTTTTAGTGAAGTGGGCGGGCATCTGCCCCGGGTGTCCGCCCAGCACAGCCGTGCTTTTCCAAACCTATGGCTTCCATGGACCTTTTGGCTGGTTACCTAGCTCATAGACCTGCGTGTGAGGGGTCTGGTGACCCAGCCTGGTGTATGAAAGGTTTGTGACTCAGTCTGTGAATGGGTTTGAGTGGTCTGTGAGCTCCAGACCCAGCCCTAGCTCAACAATTGGCCCAGTCGGTGCAGGATTACCGGCAGATAAAAGAGCCTGACAACTGGTGTGGTCACCTAGCTTTATGTAGGCATCATGAACAGGGTTAAGAGCTAGTGAGGATTTCAGGCCTTAGCCTAGCCAGATAGGGTCACAGAACCTTCACACACCAGGCTGGGTCCCCACACCCCTCACACACAGGTCTGTGAGCTAGGTAATTGGCAAACAGGTCCTTGGAAACCGTAGGTTGGAAAAGCATGGCCCTATGCGTGGCTGCCACCCAGGGCAGTAAACTCCAGCCAAGGTGGCAGTGCCACGCAGGCACACTAACTCCGCCCACACAACCTTTTCACAGCAAATGTTTGGCAAGATTCTGAACATCTGAGGGGCCCTGACCATTTTCCTATATTTTCCCAACAGTTGGTAATACCACTCTAGATAATACTAGTCTACATACACAGGAGATAAGTCAATTTATTACGTGCAATGGATGCTTTAGGGAATAAGGCTTAATTCTCTCTTAGGACCTTCATTGAAAAGGTTACAGAATGTACAAGTGGCTCTGCTATAAGATTTTTAGACCAGATAATTTGAAGTATTTATTACTATTAGTCATAGGAATATTATTAGGCTATGGGAATGAAATAACAGTGCTCAATACAGCGACATTACAGAATGCTTCTCAACCTGAAAGGAATTATGTGTAACAAATTCTTTATGTTAAAAGCAACCACTAAGATAGTGATTTTTATATGAAAGCACAAGGTTTGGATTTCTGAGTAGTGCACAATGTTGGAGGGGTGTTTTGCCTTATATTTTTAATTCTGTCAAAGAATGCTCCTCTTTGGGAAAACGAAATTGAAATGTATCAGTATTTATTTTTTTAAGTGTTCCTTTTTCCCCAGATTTATTATAAATTTTTTTAAGAAATCACATTATTTGTAAACAGATTTGAATGAAGATAAATTTATTCTAAATTTCTCGAGAAATAAACATAATTGCTCTTATGTTAAAGCTATAAGCATAGTTGTTCTGTGAAAATTTACATTTTTATATACTGTATTTCCCAGCCTTTTATGCTTATTTCTGCTAGTTAAGTACAAGGAATTCTTTTTTTTAGTTTTCAGGCTGCTGATACATTGGCTCCCTGGATTTTATTGTGCTTCAACTGAGTGGGATTGGTTTCTAAACCCCTAAATGTTCCTTTTTAAAAAACTGAAACAAAGGTTTGAGTCATACTATTAAATTATAAGTATAAATCAGGTTTTTCGGCTTTTGCATGGTAGGAGTAATATTTAAATCATTGTAAAAGTAGAGTGAGTTTATTATTTTTCTGAACCAGAAGGAGTTCAGTGGTTTGATAGTTATAATGGAATTTTACATTTTTTTCTTTTAGGTTGACAATTGCATTTTTTGCGCTCTCCGGGCTGGATATGTTGGATTCCTTAGATGTGGTGAACAAAGATGATATAATAGAGTGGATTTACTCCCTGCAGGTCCTTCCCGCAGAAGACAGTGAGTGAGTTTTTCGCATTTTGTTTTTAGTGTGACTAGAGGAACCTGCATAACGTGTTGGACTAGCAGATCTAGTAATTATTCATTTACCACTAACATGTTTTATTCATCTGTGTTTTCCTTGTCATGAAGCACTCCCATTTTGTTGAAATACAACACTTTCCAAGTCTAATCAGAGAACAATTTAAAGTTGTCTGGGATTAAATAGAGATTCACAAGATTCATAATTGATACTATGTTGTGCACTCCTACATTCATGACTGCTTTTTGATTATTTGTATTCGATATTTATGGTTGATTAGTTATATAACATTCATTCTGTTTTTCATTCCCAATCATTCTTTTTGTGTCTTCAGTGAAAAACTCTTTGTCATCAAAAAGTTTCATTTCAATCTCCTGATCATTTTCCCTCTAATGTTCCATTAGTATTTCTTTAATGGTTTCTTAGCACGCTTTCTTATACTTCAGTCATTTTTCTACTTCTTACAAGTTTAAAATTTTTGATTAATTAAATAAATTTCTCAGAATTCATAAATTATGTGGCCAACTTAATACATACAAGTCTGTCAGAATTTAATATATAAATATCTAGCCACTTTTCACCAGCTACATGAGGATGTATGTATGTATGATAATTTGGTTAGTAGTTACAGATTTTAACATGTTGGTGAGTGGGATTTATTGAATTTTCTGCTAAGAGTACTCTGCTAAACCTGTGGAAAAAGACTATGATAAGTTGTAAGATATGGCCCTCATTCTGTAGAGTCTGTAGCTGAGGCCAGGTAATAGTCCTAATTACTTGCAAAATAGAGGTAACATGGTTTTCCCTTTTTGTGAGGATTTTTTAAAAAATAGTTTAAGTGAAAATCGGGGATTTTTTAAAAAGTTAAATATTAGATAGATGCTGGGTAGTAGTATTACAGATTCTGCTTGCATTGTTTTTTTTTTTTTTTTTTTTTTTACTAAAAATACATGTCCTGATCAAATTATACAATGCAGTTTCTTAAAGAAATGTTTAAAATAATTTTTATTTATTTATTTATTTATTTATTTATTTATTTTTCGTGACCGGCACTCAGCCAGTGAGTGCACCGGTCAGTCCTATATAGGATCCGAACCCGCGGCGGGAGCGTCGCCGCGCTGCCAGCGCAGCACTCTACCAAGTGCGCCACGGGCTCGGCCCTAAAATAATTTTTATAAAAAATTTACTGATACTGATTTTTGTGAAATAAAATAGCCATTACTTTTATTGAAAAGTAAGGATGGTAACATTTTAGCGAGAGAACTCATACTTTAGGTTACAGTTTCCAGAACACTGGTCACTTATTCACCATGCTTTCTACTTTCTGACTGTTCTTATATTTTCCCCTGCTTTTAAGGGCGATTTGCTGGCTCCATGATTCAATTGTTTTTTGATCTCTTCTTTAATATGTGTTTACTTCTCCCTGTCATTTTATTAGTGAAATGTTTTTTATAACACTTTAATACCCATATTCTTTTAAAGGTGCATACTTTTCTCATTATTTAATCTTTTGTTGTAAAAGACATGCTATTATCCAAAGTTTCATATTACCCATAATAATTTTGTTTGCTACGTACCCACTAGAATGGCTAAAAATCAAAAAGGTGGAAAACAACAAGAGTTGACAAGAATGTAGCAAGCCAGGACTCTCATACAATTACTTTGGAAAACTATGGTGGTATTTACTAAAGCTGAGCATATGTGCATTCTTGACCCAGTGATTCTACTCCCAGTATATATCCAACCGAAATGAAAATGTGTTCACCAAAAGATATGTACTAGAATATTCATAGTAGTTTTCATCAGAGTTCAGAACTAGGGACTATACAAACCACCACCCATCATCAGCTTAATGGATAAATGATGTATTATTAGCATATTCACACAATGGAATACTATACAATAATGGGAATGAACAATCTAAAATTATATGAAATTATTTGGATGTGTCACGTGTTTTGAGAGAAAGAAGTAGAAAGTGTGTTACTTCATTTATAAAAAACACAAAAATAGGTAAAACCAACCTGAGCTTTGGGGGAGTGACTAGAAGGAAGTGGAAGAGGCTTCTGGGTGCTGGTCATGTTCTTTTTCTTGAGCTGAGTGCTACTTATACAGGTGAGTTTATTTTGCAAAAGTTCATGGATCTGTTTGATTATGATAGGTGTGCTTTTTTGTGTGTTTATTTTACTTTGATGAAAGTTAAACATTTTTTTTAGAATTTGAGTTGCAACTCACCATGTCCTTTGAGACCCATCAAAATTGTTTTTCACGTTGTACTGTCATCTCCATGGACTTCATTGGTTTGAAGCCCATTGTTAATTTTTTTTTTTTTTTCATTCATTGCTGCTTAAAAGCTTCTTAAGATATTTTTGTATCCATCTGAATTGTAAACTTCTGGAGGGCAGAGAATGTGTCTTACATTTCTTTTCCCTCTCGGTGCCTGAAAACATTGTTGTGTATCAGTAATTATTGGACTGTTAAATCATGGTATCTTCTTCAACTTTTCCCTTCCTCTTTTCTATATGTTCACATTTAGCCTAGAGCATCATCTGGCTCCTCATGTTTTCTCATTCATAATACATTTTCAGACTGAATAGATTTTGCTTTCTGTAACTCATGGGCTTATATTTGCCCAATTTTGTGATATTACATAAAATCTAGAGAATTAAAAATATCTGAAAATGTTAAACAAAACCCAGAGACCATAAAGGAAAAATATGATAGATTTGACTAAATTTTTTAAATGTATGTAGTTAAAGATAACAAAGTTAGCAAGCAAAAAACTTAGAGAAATTTGTAGCTATATATATATAGCTACAATTTTATAGATACAATTTTTTTATATATACAATTTTTTTATATATACTATTATATATATATATAACTATTAATTTCCCGACTATGAGGAATTCTTAAAAATATATCACCTTTTAGAAAATAATGAAATTTATGAATAGGTAATTAAAGAAGTGCAGATAGTCAATAAATACATGAAAAGATGATTAACCTTCCTAGAAATCAAGGAAGTACCATGACAGCAATGGTGTTACTTTTTTTTTTTTTTTTTTTTTTTTTTTTTACTTAATATGTCATTTTAGCAAAAAAAAACTTTAAAAGTTGCCAAGAATATGGGGGAAAGAGCACTTTAATATTTTGTTGGTGGAAGTGAAAATTATTACAGCACTTTAAAGGGCAATTTAGCAGTATAGTTTTTTATCCTACCTGACATTCTCATGTATGCTCTAGTGGGCTGAAAAGGGGCCCCACAAAGATATGTCCACCCAGAACCTCAAAATGTGGCTTTATTTGTAATAAAGATCTTGGTAGATGTAATTAAGGTAAGAATCTCAAGATGAGATCATCTTTAGGATTTGGATGGGCCCTAAATCCAATGACTAGTGTCCTTATAAAAGAAAGAAAAGGGAGACTCAAGACAGAGAAGAAGCCTTTGTGTAGACAGAAGCAGGGATTAGAGTGATGCATCAACAAGCTAAGGAATGCCAAGGATTGCCCACAGCTACCAGAAGCTAGGAGAGAGCCACCAGATTCTCCCACAAAGCCTCCAGAAGGAAGCATTATTGCTAACACCTTGAGGGCTCCAGACCTGTAAGAGAATAAACTGTGTTTTCAAATCATCGAGTTTGTGGTAATTTGTTAATAACCTCAGGAAAATAGTACATGTCCACAAACATATATGTAGAAAAATGTTTGTTTTGGCATTGTTCGTTACAGTAACAAATTAGAAGCAAAATAAATGCTTCTCAAAAGTGAGACAGTTAAATAAACTATGGCCCAGTAAAGAATAATATGCAGTAGTAAAGTGATTGAGGTAGATCTATATATGTACTGACACGAAACTCTGTCATATACAATTAAGTGATAAGTTACAAACACTCAAGTGTTTTAACAATCTATGAATATAAATATATAGGAAAATCTCTGAAAGGACACATAGAAAATCTTTGTGGAGGAGTAAGTAGATGTGAGCAGAGGTAGGGGAGAATGGCAAGATAAGATAATTTTTCCTATATATCTGCATTTGTTTGCAATAAATACGTTTTTGTAAAAAACATAGAAAATTTTTAAATTAGAAAAAGTCTTCGCTTAACTTCTCTTTAAAACAACAAAAATAAACAATTAAAAACTAAAAGTTATATGGTTATACACAAATATTGATTTTTTGCTAATGGCAGAAATAATGCATTATTTAATGTTTTCTCATTTTAAAAGCACTGCCACACACTTCATCGAATTTGTTCTTTAATCAGCCTGTCTCAGAAGAGGAACTGAGAGGCAAAGTGATTAAAAGACCTACCTGAGGCCTCACACAGATGTTAAGAGATAGAATTGGACTGAAATCTTGGGCTTCTGACTCCAAGTCTCAATACTGTTTTACTGTTTAAGTATAAAAGTCTCTAGAGGAGACTATCATGTATGGCACTTAAGGACATTGTGAATATTTAATCATAATTAACCCTGACTTCCATTTAATTCCAGGATTGTAAAGACCCTAGTGGTATCCGACTAATAAGTGTGTGGTCAGACCATTGGAGAGTTGAACCCTTCTCATCAACCTCAGGAGGAAATATTTAGGAAACACAAGGGATCAGACTGGGAATTGTGTATTCCCTTCTCTGACAGAGGATACAACCAGAGAATTTTAGAGCTAGAATGTAGTGAGAAATATAGTCCTTCATTTCACAAATGAGGATAGTAAGGTCCAGAGAGATTAATAATTTGTCCACAGTGATACAGCTAGTTAATGCTAGAGAGAAGATTATAATGCAGTTTTCTGTTTTCCAGTCTTTGATATTTTGTTATGCGAACTCTGAGGCTATCTTATGGCTTTAAAGGAAAATAAATCCAGTATTCTTAATAGATAGCTTATAATGTTAGGATGAAGTGTTTGGAAATGTAAATAAGAAGGTTTGATATTAAAAGAAAAAATGTTTAATTATTTCTTTTTTTAGTAGATTTTTCAGATTGCTGCCCGTTTTTTAAATAACATGCTTAAAATGTAAGTATGGTTTCATGTGGCTAGATCAACATTTTGCATTTTAAAAATTATATAGTGCTGGCTTTTTGCAAAGATAGTGTCCCACAGTGTTTGTTTATATCTCCAACTGTCCCTGGTAATATATCTGGTAGGCCATTCCACTTTTCACGCTCCATGTGCAGTTCTGAATTCTCAATTTGCTATTTTGTTGGAGGAAATACTATTTAATCTGTAATCTCTATGAAAGAAAGTCTTCCACCTGCCTTTTCTTTAATTGGTTTAGGTCTGATACTAAAACTATAGTTGCCTTCGAACAATGCAGGAGTTAAGGGTGCCCGCCCTCCACACAGTCAAAAATCTGCTTATAAGTTTGACTCCCCAAAAACTTAACTACTAATAGCCTACTGTTGACCAGAAGCTTTACTGATGAACAATTGATTAACATATATTTTATATGTTATATATGTAATATGCTGTATTCTTAAACTAAAGAAAATGTTATTAAGATCATAAGGAAGAGAAAGTACATTAACAATACTGTACAGTAGTCATTGATAAAAATTTAAAAAAAAAAAAAAATCTGCCCATGAGTGGATCCTCACTGTTCAAACCCATATTGTTCACGGGTCAATTGTAATCTGAAATTTAGAAAACAGATGCAGAAAAAACATTTTGTTAGCTACAGAATTTTTGATTTACCTTGTCTGGGTCTTTCTTGACATCCTTAAACAAGGAGTTGTGTAAGACGTATACTCTTAATAGGAAACCTTATTATGTTCCTTAAGACCTGTGAAGAATTGTTTATATATTCATAAAATATAAATGTTCATTATATAAAAAAATTGTCACATTCCTCACTTGAATTCTGTTTGCTTAATGCAAAACCTAACTTTTAAAATGGAGATTAGAAAGTTAAGAACACGAGTATATCAGGTTTTGAATACCTTTAGGCAGCATGGCTACCATTAATAGTGTTAGCCCAAGAGTTGTCCTTTATTAGAAGCACCTACATCTAATTTTGAACATATTTTTATTTTATCTCTCACAGTACAATTGTCTCTGAAAAGAGAGGATATATACTACTTCTTTTGAAAGCAACTCCCCTGATTAAGTCTTTTTTAACTCTCACTGCACTTTTAAATTCTGTAAATTTATAATCATTTTTTAAAAGAATATCTAAATGTGCTGTCTTATAATTCTTGACATATAGTTGATGTTTATCCTGAGCTTAAATGTAAAACTCTAAGTTTTAAAGTGAGATATGACCCAATCATCAGGCAAGAGTCAGCTTAATAATCATCTTTCGTGTGCAAACATGCAAATAAAGGGATTGTTTTTCCTTGTATGTAGTTGATGGCTAAACATATTATATTCTCTAATAATATACCCCTCTACATACTTACACATAAACATATTACATTCATGAACATATTCCCATTTTTGCTGCTTCTCTCATCTATCCAATTTTCGTTTTTCTTAAATAACCTGAATTTTTATGATATATTGCTATCTAAACTACTTCCATGTAACTACATAAACCAGTTTGACTTTATGGCTCTCCAGAAGAGGTTGTATTTACCAATCAGTGGTTCTTGATTCTGTATATCAGACAGGAATTGTTTTCCTTTTTAAAGTATGATTGTTCAGGTCCCATCCTCATGGTTTTTATGCAGACCTAAGATAGGACCCAAGAGGCATCTATATTTTTTCAAACTATATGGTTGATGCTGGCAGGCAGCCAGACCACACAAAATTTTGTTTGTTTTGCTACTGCTGAATAGGGACACTAGATGGTGCTATTTAATAACCTCTGAAGAAGTTTAAAGTTTACTTGTAGCATGCATCCAGTCACAAATTTGGAATGAATTGCATGTTTATACTTTAATAATTATCATGAAAAGGTAAGCTTACTAGAATTATAAAGGAAAGTACAATATCAGACAAATCTTGACAGAATCAGAAAGGAGTACCTAATGAATATTCTAAGAGTGGTGAAAATTTGTTACCCCTTCATGAGCATCATTTTAAGACATTAGGATTTAAGCATGTGGTTGATAACCCAATTTAATAAGTAATTTTCCTTGGATTTTTTAAGTATTTAACTTCCCATAAGAAATATTAAGATCTCTTTTGTTGTTGTTTGTACTGAAATAAACTATTTCTGTTATCCAGCTTCATAGTACACAGGCAGTTCAGAAGAGGTCAAGAAATATTACATTGTCTTTTCCATATATTGTGATGTTGGTTCCTAAGATCATAAATGCATTTTTCATGATAACAGTATGTACTCTCCTTTTCAAAAAGGAAGAAAGGCATTTTTTACTTTAAAAAACTTCCCTGGATAAATTATAGCAAAAGCTGTTAATGTCTTCCTGTTTCACTTTTGATAAAATATAATTAACTGATTTTAAATGGGTACTATTTATTAAACGTTGGTCACTGTGCTAGCACAATCTAAACATGTCCTTTAACCCTTACAAGAACCCTGTTTTTAGTTCAAAAATGGAGGAAACTGGTGCAGAGAGTGGTTGATCCTTGCCTTTAGAACACAGTGCTAGGAAGAATGGGTTCTTGAGTTTGATCCCAGGTGTGCATGCCAAAATCTCCTAACTTTGTATGGTATTTTCAAACATCATTATTTCTGCTGCTTTTCAGAGAAATTATTAATTTCACTAAGTTAGAAACAGAAATGAGCAAACAGAAATGCCAATTTATTCATTTACCTCCAAAGAAATATTTCACTTAGAAACAAGTATCTTATTGAACGCCTACTATATGTCTGCCTCTATGTAAAATACCTGACAGAATTGTATGTTAGCAGAGGACTCAACACAGGCCTGGGAGTATAAACTCAGACCTGAAAGCTACAATCAGAGTTTGCTTCATCAGAAGTAGAAATGGGATCCGATTTTTATGAAGGACTGTCAGCAAGTTGGTAGCTTTAAAGGATAACCTTTAAAAAGGCAATCCTAAGGGGGAAAAAAAAGAAAAGAATTGATTTTGAAATTTTAAGCCATATAGGAAAATACACTGTTTGACACTTCCCCTCACCCAACTCGAGAGGGATTAAAACAAGTGATGATAAAAGGATAAAGACATCCATAGCTTGGTAAGATTTTTAGATTTTAAAAGTATAACATTACATTTGATTTGAAATATGGAGGGTGTGCTATGCAAAATTCTAAAAATATCCACCCAAGATTCCTGTCCCTTGGTTATTCAAACACTAAATACTGCTGTGAAAGGACTTTGTAAGTGGGAGGTAAGGTTATATTAATCAGCAGACCTTAAAATATGGAGATTATCCATATGCGATTTATGTCCAGGTGGGCTCAGTATAATGACATGAGCAGAAGAACACAGAAGAGTTGGTCATAGAAATGCAGTAAAAGAAGGCAGAAGAGAGAAGGAAAAGCCAGAGAGAGTCTAATCATGAAAGTGATTTGAGTACAACTGCTGACTCTAAAATAAGAGGCCCACGTGCAAGAAATGGCAGGAGAGGCTCAAGCAGCTAAGGGGGGCTCTTAGCTGACAGCCAGCAAAGAAATAGAGACCTCAGTCCCACAACTGCAAGGAATTTGATTCTGCCAACAACCTGAATGAGCTTGGAGACAAATTATTCCCCTAGAACGCGCAGTAGAGGATGTAGCCCTGCCAACACCTTGATTTTAGCCTAGTGAGACCTGTGTTGGACTTCTGACCATACAGAACTGTGAGATAATATATGGTGTTTTAAGTTGCTAAGTTGGTGTTAATTTGTTATAGCAACGATGACTAATATATAGAACAAAACTCACCCTTGTTCATGTTATCCCATATAATTAATATTTTATTTATTCCCTTCCAAGCTTTCTTGATATGTGCCATTTGTTTAATTATAAACACAATAATGCACATATATTTTTGTATCCTACTTTTGCTCTTGATCTTATGTATTCTGCATGTTGCTCATAGTGTTACTAATTATTACTTTTTTTTTTTTTTTTAAGATGACTGGTAAGGGGATCTTAATCCTTGACTTGGTGTTGTCAGCACCATGCTCTCCGAAGTGAGTGAATTGGCCATCCCTATATAGGGATCCAAACCCTTGGCCTTGGTGTTATCAGCACCACACTCTCCCAAGTGAGGCACGGGCCAGCCCTTAATTATTATTTTTAATAGCAGTATAATGTTCCCTTCAGTAGATATAGCCTAATATATTTAACCTATTGGACTTCTATGTTGCTTCTAAATTTTCACCATTATTACACCACAGTGAACATTTCTGTGCCTATGATCTTTCTCATATTTGAAATTATTGGAGTAGTTCTCAAACATATCATTACTGGGTCAAAGTATGAGCATTTTTATGACTTGTTATATATATTGGTAAGTCTTAAATGGCTTACCAATCTTGATATCTTTAACAGGGATAAGAGAATCATATTCGCTGAGATCATTATCACCATTATCTATTGGCAAAAATACATTTTTTGCCAATAGAAGAAGATTGGTGGAGAGTTTTAAATTTAGTTGTTCCTTATTTGCTCAAAGAATTAATGTGTAAGCTACTAAGTATTTCTGGGGATAAAAAGCTGAATAAAGTACAGTGCCTGATTTGAACAAGTAAGAGAGTGAAAAACTGTTATGAGTTAGTCGTGGACTAGTCATGAGCCGTATAAAGACTGTTCATAACATCAGAGCCTATTTTTAAACCAACTTGATTTTTTTAGTAGCAGTGCATATAGTCTGCTGATCATACGTTCTTACCTTCTGCATCTATCATGCTGATTTCTAATAGCTATCAAATCCATAATCATTGTAGATGTGACTGTTTTCTTGAGTTTCCAAGTCGTATTTTCATTGATATCTTGAAAAATGAAAATTTTTAAATGGGAAAAAAGCGTGTGTGTATAAACATACTTTGAGTAGAGACTAAGTGCTAACTTGTTCTGTATATTTCAAAGCTTAGTGGGTTATTGGACTTGGAAGGTCTGTCTAACTCTGAAAAACAGCATGTGTATTTTCTCTGTGGCTGATGAACAGTTCATGCTGTTAGCTTGCTCACATGTAAAGAAGCAATGAGTTAAAGTAAAAAGACATTGAATGGGAAGTCAGGATTCTCTACCCTGTTGTGTCATTAGTGTTACCGTGTATGTGTCACTTAACCTCTGGGCTTCTGTTTCTGTTCTATAGAAGGGAGGTTTGAATATGTTGATCACGTGAAAAATTATTACATAGGAGAAGTATGAAAGCATTTTGTATGTATGAGGTGGGCTCTAAATAAAAGTTACATGGTAGGAAATCATCATTTTGTTTGGGACTGGTGTGGAAATTAAATGAGGAAAATTCCCATAAAGCACCTAGAATGGATCTGGCACATGGTAAGCATTCAATATCAGCTAGCATGAAAATGGAGACAGTAACAAAGCTTTGGTACAAAAATACTGTTTCTGAAAGATTGTATAATTAAACTGCTTTAGAATCTGTACAAAAATAGGGGCTGGCTGGTTAGCTTAGTTGGTTAGAGCATGGTGCTGATAACACCTGTACCAGCCAGCTGCCAAAAAAAACGCCAAACAAGAATCTGTACAAAAATAAGGTATACTTTAAACAAGCAAATGCTTTTATTTTCTAGGATCAAATCTAAATCGCTGTGGTTTCAGAGGATCTTCATACCTGGGTATTCCATTCAATCCATCAAAGGTTGGTTCCCTTTGGGTCAGAAGGAAGGAGAAGGAATGTGGGAAGATTATAGTGAGAAAGAAAACTAAAAAATTATATAAGGGTACTTCAAAAAGTTTGTGGAAAACTGAATGAAAAGATAATGTAAATGTTTTCATAAACTTTTTGAAGACCCCTCATACAGAAAGAACCACACTTCCAAGTTAAATATGGTTATGTACCACATAACTTTTTTCAGCCAGTGATGGACTGCATATACTATGATGGTCTCATAAGATTATAAAACCATATTTTTACTGTACCTTTTCTATATTTAGATGCAAATACTTAACATTGTGATACAGTTTCCTACAGTCTTCAGTACAGTAACATGCTGTACAAGTTTGTAGCCTGGGAGCAATAGACTATACCATATAGCCTAGATGTGTTTGTGTAAGTACACCTTGTGATGATCACACAATGACAAAATTGCCTAATGAGGCATATTCAGAACATATCTCTGTTAAGTGATGCTTGACTATACTGTCTAATAATGTGTATTATACACTGAAACCCCTCAGGGAAAGCTATAACCACCTTATTCCTGGAAGAATGTGCAGTACATATAGACCCAGAAATTTCTATAATCATTATGAAAAATTGTGTCGTGCGTGTGTGTGTGTGAAAATTACTGGTGATTTCCTGGAAAAATGGAAAATAGAGCTTTCAAGTACTTTTATACTTGCTCTTTATGAAGCCAGTAAACTTCTGTGTATTCTGGGAGGACTTTATATCCAGCTCTCATTTCTTAGAAATAAAAGAAAAACTCTTCTCAAGGTAGTTATTTACCCTAGTAGTGATTAATTTGATGACTTTTATGACAATAGGTAGAACTTCCTCAGAGCTTAGTACCAGCACATGCCAGTTATAAAAATCAGTGAGTTCTTACAAAGTGAGATTTTTTCTTTTTCAGAGAAGCAGACCTAGAACAAGCCTGCTATGTGTTCCATTTGTGCACAAAACACCAATATTTTTCTACCATTGAAAGTGGAGAAAAACTTCATTATTTTTTCTAAAGAGGACTCACAAAATAGAAAGTTTTTCCTTGATGGAGTCAGTCTGCTTATACAATGGTTACAAACCGGTATCTGGTTGTGCTGGGTAATGTGAAATTTTACATGTTCCCAGTGAAATCATCTTTTTAAAATAACCAGTTAATAGATCAGCTGATAATTTTTAATTAATTGTAAAACTCTAAATGTTTTTGTATACTGTGGAATGTAAAGTCATTTGGCATGATAAACCATTTTTAAATTTTTATCTTTGCCAGTGCCAACTGCCAGAGTCTTTACATGGAGTCACATATTTCATAAAGCTTAAGAAATCTTTGATAACTGTTTATCATTCTTTTATTGAAATACTCAAATGAATCAAACTAATCCAACCCACATTGTGGTAATATGAGTTTCCTAATCTGACTTCAGAGCTCTGCCTGGGCAATTTTACTTATAGACAATTTTCCAGTTTTAGTATTTTGAGCTCTTCTTTGCATTTCTTTTTTGTTTTTTGATATTATAAGTGCTAATGTTTATTAGAGACTCAAGTAAATTTTATATGTGAGCAGAGTGATAAGGTTTTTCAACTATATTTTTAAATTTTTTATATGGTGATTACTACTGTGGTATTGTAGATTTGTACTATGTAAAACAATTTTTATTTCTTTTATAAATCTTCTTTGTTTAAAAGGCTACATGCTTTTATGATGTTCAAATAAATTGGTTTATTTGAATATCATAACTACATCCATAAAACTTGAGTTCTCTAAGATAAATTTAAAAATTATGTAGCCTGGAATGTATGCGATCATACTTATGTTGAGATATATGAGGGTACTTTAAAAAGTTTGTGTTTCATATTATCTTTTAATTCTGTTTTTCCACAAACTTTTTGAAATGCCGTTGTATATCAAATGGAGGTTTGTTTTTTACAATTAGTTATGTATACAAATATGTATAAACAACACTTAATTTTTACTGTTTACTAAAACTTCATGTCAAATTACTTAATAAAATGTTTTCATTTCAGTTTATTAACATTATATTAATTTTGAATTTAGAATCCTGGAACAGCTCATCCTTATGATAGTGGCCACATAGCAATGACCTACACTGGCCTTTCATGCTTAGTTATTCTTGGAGATGACTTAAGTCGAGTAAATAAAGAAGCTTGCTTAGCAGGCTTGAGAGCCCTTCAGCTAGAAGATGGAAGGTATGAATCATTCTCTGTTACTTTTCTTTTTTTAAATAAAGAAAAATAATTTAGAACTAAAAAATGGGTATAATACTATACTAGATCTTTAGAGGATTATAGACTGTTATTAGAACCACCTAAAGTTTACTGTATTCATAGTTAAGTGCTTAATCAAAAAAGTGATCCAAAATTTCTTGTGTAAATAAAAATGAAAGTAGTTACAAGAGCAGAACTCCTTTCTCCTTTCTCTTTTTTTAACAGACAATAAATGCATAAATAAATTGTTGAATAGTTTCAGTATTAAGATCTACTTTAATTTACCTTCTAGTTGGAAAAATGGATATTTTGAAGTAAGCATACATTTAGTTTGAACTTTTATTTATCAAGACATACTGATTGGGGGAGAAAGGGATAAATGTTGTATTCTAGTGTAGGTAGTTACAGTGACATTTTTAAAGGATAGAAAAAAAGACTATGTTCATTAATATTTGGTGGTTTGTGTGGTGTATCTAAAGAAGAATCTTTCTAGAGTTTTAAGATAAGAAAAATTTTTTTAACCTGTGAATGATAAAGCAGTAATGATGCTGTCTGAAGAAAAAACTTGCAAGGAAATTCTGCTATGTTGTTACATCTTTGTGTTTCATCTATTCATATCTTATTTTCCTGTCAATGTTTTCAAAACATTGTTCTTGATGAGGGAAAAATTAATGTAGGCATATAGAATTAATTGATATTAATTGGAAATACTATAAAACTAAATATTTACCTCAGCTGGTACATGTGACTAATATCTCAGTGTTTCTGTGTAATCTTTGACTACTGCTGCCTTATCCTTTTTTATAGTTATGCAACAATGACTTTTACTTCTCTAAAACTAATAGTATGTGTAAAAATTCAATTAAAACATAATATGATCAGTTAATTAATGGTTATCTATGTATAACATTTAGAAGAAATTTCACATAGCAAAACTTGGGCTTGGCAATCTTTACTACCCAGTAGGTTCCAGGTTTTACCTGCTACTTTTTCTGGTGTTAATTCTCAACTCAATGTGCCACAGTTGTCCCTGGCTGGCAGCAGATAATCTCACTATGATTGGTAGTATCTGGGAAGGGGTAACACTGGTAGATTGTAAAACTACCCACGAATCAGAATTTTGGAGTAGAGTGATAATTTAGAGATAGTTCTTTATTATTCAAGTTAATAATCCTATTTGTTATTGAATAATCAAGTAGAATATGTTTTTTTAAATAAGTAGGTATTTCTAACACCCTGCAAAAAATTTAAAGTATAGCTGAGTGTTAATAGAAAATTATATTGGTTTTATTTTTCAGTTTTTGTGCGGTACCTGAAGGCAGTGAAAATGACATGCGATTTGTTTACTGTGCTTCCTGTATTTGCTATATGCTCAACAACTGGTCAGGCATGGATATGAAAAAAGCCATCAACTATATTAAAAGAAGTATGGTGAGTTATGTTGATAAAGTGGACTATTTAGTTTAACTTATTACTGGTATATAAGGGCTGCAGTCTAAAGTATGCCTCGTCTCTTTCACCAAGAATTTGCAAATAAGGGCAATAAGATTGCTTTCTGGGTACATCACGTATCAGAACATAATATAGAAATAATCTTAAAAGGCAGATTGACTCCTTCGCCATTAAAATGTAAATGTAATCTGATTTTGTCTAATGAAGCAATGTCTATTAGAAAAGGATTGGTCGTCCTTAGAAGAAAAAAATATTCTTAAAGACAAATATCTATAGCTTATCCTAGCAGGAGTTAGTGGAAAGCCCTGTTCATGCAAACTGGAAGATTATGACGTTTCTGGTGTGACTATTCCTATATTGGTGTGAGTTTCTTAAACCATTTTGGCTAGCAAGACCCAAACATAACAAGACTGACTGGGCTAACAATAGTTTTTTGGATAATTATTGTTTTCTTAACACTTTTTTTTTTTTAAATCTAAGGTTTATTTTAAGGAGAATGTCAAGTAGAAATGTTCTTTCACACAGTACAATTTAATCTTTTTATTGGCAGTAGTAGGAAAAGCTTAGTCTCAGCTCAGATTATCCTTTGCCTTACTGTTTCACCTTTTATAGAACACTAGAGAATTAGAAGTGCAGCTTCCCAGATTTACTGTTTCCCAAATATGAAGTTTTTAGTTCTATAGATTAGAGTATTTCAGGG
Organism: Cynocephalus volans; assembly: GCF_027409185.1. NCBI lineage: Eukaryota > Metazoa > Chordata > Mammalia > Dermoptera > Cynocephalidae > Cynocephalus > Cynocephalus volans. The sequence goes on along the minus strand of NC_084461.1, from coordinate 100,797,233 downwards.
TATTAATTCAACTTTTACTAGTCAGTATTTCATAATGAAAATGTCTGTAAGTTCTTAGAGGAATAGAATTGTTTTTAGCTGAATGTATAACTGGATCAGATTTTGTAGAGTCTATAATAGCACAAATTTGAAAAAGCCTGTGGATGCATAAAGAAGAGAACCTTCAAGGAGTTTTAAGAAAAAAAGAGATTTGTCTTAGATAGGAGGAAGAGTGATATGCATTTTTGGCATGAATAGTGAAGAAGTAATACTGTCCTCTCTGCACTGTATTTGGAGGTATAGCATGTTGATTTGCTCTATTATTGCTCACTTGGTTAAGGTGGTATATGCCAGAGTTTTCTCTTTATAAAGTAAGCATTTTTCCCTTTGTAATTATTCAGTATCTCATGGTGAGATATCTGGAGACTGTTAATATCCTGTCCCTCATCAAACTTTTATCCACTAGTGTTGTTAGCATGCATTGATGATTTTCCAGCTCTAGCATCCCTTCTGTAAATACCAGTTGAAATTCTACTGTTAGAAAAAGCTTTCTCTCTGCCTTCATTTATTTATTCATTTCTGAGGACTCTAAATTCTTATTTCATTCAAAAGGTTATAATCTGCTACTATCATTTTGATGCTCAGATTTTCCCAGATTCAGCCTGTGAGAACCTCTTCAAGCAGGCTGTGTTCCCTTTTGACATGTTCCCTTTATTCTTTGAAGATCTCCTTTCTTTCTGGCACAAGATATTTCAGGTTCATCTTTCATTTTCCCAGCCTCAGCCCTAGAATCAGTCATTTCTTCAAGGAGCCTTGATTCTTCTAATTGGAGGACAATGTTTAGATACCAGGATATGATTACTAGGTGTTCTCATCTATATTGGAATGTCATTGCTTCTAGGCCTTCTCTCAGCAGGCAGAGCTAGGAAATGTATGTATGTATGTGTGTATACACAGACACTCCCCTTGCACACACATAAGCATGCACAGACACACACAATGTGTTTCTATATTTACTTATCTATCTCTATATTAAAAACCATTAGTTCATACTTGCTGCCTTGTTTTGCTTCACCCCCCACGGGTTTGTCACCCCACTTCCCCTGGGTGATGGAGATGCAAAGGATTACTCAAAGCCCATCTCTACTGAGCAGTGAGAAGCCCCAAAGTGGTTAACTTTCCCGGGACCCTCCAGCAAGAGGGATCCCTTCATGGGAAAATTAATGCAAATTGGGGTTCTCTTCCTGCATTTATTTTCCAGACCAGGAAGTTACAGGAAGAGACATAGGTGGGGTTAGAGTTTAACAATATAGGCTGGTAACTTTCAGTGAAATAAGCCAGATGACATTGCAGTAGACAATTAAGTGATCTTATCAACACAAGCTTGATCTTAGCAAACATTCCTTCTTATAGCAATTTCTCAGTATCTTTACAAAGCAATCAGTAACTAGTCTGTCTTTGAGCAAGCCACCTGCTGTGCCACAATTCTTATCTTGCAACGAAGACTCACTAGCCTGGGGAAAATTTCCTGTTCTTGCAATGTCAATATTTGAAACTGCAAGGCTTTGGAAAACCAGGCCCTGTGAAATACATATGCTTTATTGTATATTCCACACATACTACCTCAAATTTCAATCCAACACCACAGGGTTCATTTTAATTTTCCTCCTTTCATTTGTAACTCTATTCTCTGACAGTGACAGACTTGGCACCCATTACACAGAATACATTGGTTCTTTCTGTTTTGAGTCTGAAGGTATATAGTGAAAATACAGTATTTAAGAAATATTTGGGTTACTTCTTTTCCCCCTTTAATATGATTGTGTCATTTATTTGAAGTACAGTTAGGTTTATTTGTTTCCGTTTGGATTCCATTTTAGGCTTTACCCACATTTAGGCCTCCCTGCCAACTTTGTTGATTATATTTATTTACTTGATATGTGAAACATTAACTTGGTTCTGAACATTAGAACTATACAAAAAGATACATTAAGAGAAGTGTGGCTCCTCTGCCCCCCTCCAAAAGTCCCTTCTATCTACCACCCCCCTTTTTAACCCTCATGTTTATGATCTTGGTCCCATTCACTCTATAGATAGTTACTATTGTCATTAGTTTTTGGTTTATCTTTTCTATATTTCTTTTTGATGAGAAGATACATATTTTTTTCTCCTTTCTTACTCAGAAGATTGCATACTGTAGATACTTTTTTGCACTTTTCTTTTTTCACTTAACCTTATAGCTTGAGAATCACTGCTTATCAGTTCATAGAAATTTTCCTCATTCTTTTTCTTTACGTTTTATATTACTTCATTGCATGGATGTGCCATGGTTTTTTTGACTATGTGTAGAGCATATATTTTTCAATTAGCAATGTTGTAATTAATAACCTTCTGCATATCTATTTATGTATTGTTAGAGATATATCTTCCAGGTAAATTCTTGGTAGTGGAATTACTTGATCAAAAGATAAATGCATATATAATTTTAGTAGATATTGTCCATTTTCTCTCCAAAAAAGATAGACCAATTTGTTTTCCTACCAGTGGATGAGGGTGCCTATTTTCAGATAGCCTTACCAGTGGAATGTGTTACACTTTTTTGATTTTTACTTTTTTTCCTGGTGGTTGAAAATTATATCTCACTGTATTTTTAATTTGTGTTACTTTTATTATGAGCAAGATTGACCATTTTCTTAACTTGAGGGATATACAAAACCAGGACAAAAGCACATTTAACTTTTGGGTCATTGCTGACCCCTACTTCTGGTTCATTATTTTGCTATTTTTCTTTAGGTAGTCCAATTTTGTGTATATTTGTTCTTTTTTGTCTTTCATCTCAACCACTTTCTCTCTGACCTTTCTTACTTCTTTATCTCAGTTTTTTTTTTTTTTTTTTGGTGTGTGTGTGTGTGACTGGTAAGGGGATCGTAACCCTTGGCTTGGTGTCGCCCACACCGCACTCAGCCAGTGAGCGCACCGGCCATCCCTATATCGGATCCGAACCCGCAGCCTCAACGCTACCAGCACCGCTGCGCTCCCAGTGCCGCACTCTCCCGAGTGAGCCATGGGGTCAGCCCTCTTTATCTCATTTTTATTCTTTTGGCTGTTTTTTTTTTTTTTCAAAAGATGACCAGTAAGGGGATCTTAACCCTTGACTTGATGTTGTCAGCACCATGGTCACCCAATGTGCTAACCGGCCATCCCTATAGGGGATCTGAACCCATGGCCTTGGTGTTATCAGCACCACACTCTCCCAAGTGAGCCACGGGCCAGCCCTAAACTTTACTCTTTGAGGTTTTCTTTTCTTACCTACCTGATCTTCAAAGGGACTGTCTCCCTTACCTTCCTTTTTAACTTTCTTCACCAGGAGTTATGCTGTTTGAGCACTGCCATCTTGACTTGCACTCTCTTTTAAACCTCTTCCCTGTAGTCAGTGCTGTGTTGTACTAGGCCTCTTTTAGTACAGACCGTCCTCCCTTTGCTTGGTAGTGCCAAACTGTAACAATAACCATACAAGCTGAAATGATGCAAAGTAATTTTAATCATCAAAGGGAAAAATTATGATTGTTCTGTGACCTTTAAAATGTTTTGCCAAAACATTAAAAACTCTTACTGTTATAATTTATAGTTATGAATGTATAGAGAATGTTTTTAAATAGTAAAAATCTATTTATAAAAAAATAGTTACAGATGTATAGAGAATGTCTTTAAATAGCAAAATCAATATTTAGTACACTATAGTATAAAACGTTAGAAATATTGAGGATTAAAATGTTTTATTTCTTTGTTCGAACAGTGCTTTGCCTTCTGATTATATAACTTACAATATGGAGCGAGCATCTTTTCTGTGTCTTGGCAAATTATCATACTCCCTTCTAAGTGTGAATCAGCTTTCAGCATTTTATAGTCTGTGTTTTCAATGTTGTAAAATATCTCTGAGAATTGCTTGTATGTGAAGTTTTTTGCCAGCAGCACTTTTCTAGAACCTCTTCATCCAAATCATCTCAGCCCCTTTCCTCATTCATGTAGGTATTTCTCCTTCACTTAGTTCTTCTGACTGTATATCTAGAGTCTCAAACAGCAGCGTTGTCAATATTCTCATGATGGCTACTTCTTCTATAACTCTTGATTGCAATTTCATTTTCAGTGTTCTCACCTTTTCTTCACTACACTTTTGTCTTTGGTGGCCAGTTCCCTCTTTTGGTTATGCCTTTTTGTAAAATGTCATGTGGGTTTATCACTAAGTGACAAAGAGACAGCACAACCATAACTTTTGCTCTCTGTGAGCTGAGTAACATGTGCAGTGACCAGTTGCTAACAGACTTTGAAAAAGATTGGTCACTAGGGCCAGCTTGTGGCTCACTTGGGAGAGTGTGGTGCTGATAACAGCAAGGCCACGGGTTCGGATCCCTATATAGGGATGGCCAGTTTGCTCACTTTGGAGAGGGTGGTGCTGACAACACCAAATCAAGGGTTAAGATCCCCTGACAGGTCATCTTTTTTTAAAAAAAAAAAGATCACTAATCATGATGCACATCTATTATTTATGTAGTGATTTGTTGACTGTAGAGCTAGCAGCAAAGTTTGTACTTTTTGAAATTACAATTAATACACCAGATTACTGAAATTAGAACCAAGTTGTGTTATTTAAACCATGCTAACTGGAATTTATGCATATTGCAACAACACAAAACGAGGACTGCCTATATTTTCACACTTAGGGTGGACTTTTAGGCAGTGATTAGCTCAATCTCAGGTCTACCATTAGCTCCACTTCTCTCTCTTCCTCATTATTTTTCACAGATCACCCTTGCTCTTTGCATAGGTGTGGCAAGAGATGTGAGAGGTGGCTTGCTGGGATTTGGGTGTCTCTTTTACTGTAGACAAATAATCTGAAGTTCGAATAAGTATTCTTGCTATGCTGTGATTTGAGTTTTATTAGCCTTATTTGTATTCTGTTTTGATTTTGGAGGTTATGTGGGGAGATTGAAATTTATTTAAATGGTGCTATAGGCACAGTTATTGTTGGCAACCCAAAACTACCTCAAAATAGATTTGTTTTATGTTTATAATGTTTTGTGAGTTTAAAATCATTACATTTTCTTCTAACTTATATATACTTGCAATAGAAGAGGAGTAAGAGTCGGACCTTTATACTGGGTAGAAATTGAATATGCTAGTACCATCTTTTAACAGTATGTTCTCACAATATGCCTAGTGCATGCACTTAGTGATTTGGCTTGGTGAATAAGACAAAATCAGGTACTTCAAAATGCCTAGTTCTGCTGCTGTGTGGGGAAGAATGCGTATTTTAGAAGATATAAAGGAGAAATAAAGTGTTTTTTAATAAATAGAAATTTATTTGTCACATTTTGGAAGTTGGAAATCCAAGATCAAGTCACCAGCAGGTTGCATGTCTGGTCAGGGCTGCTGTCTGCTTCCAAGATGGTGCCTTGTTGCTGCATCCTCCAGAGGGGAGCAATGCTATGTACTCACATGGCAGAAGGGGCAAAAAGGGGCAAACTCCCTCCATAAAGCCCTTTCATAAGGACAGCTAATCCCATCATGATTGTGCAGCCCTCATGACTCAATCACTTCCGAAAGGCCACACCTCCCAGTACTGGTGCATTGAGGATTAAGTTTAACATGAATTTTGAAGTGAACAAGAACATTCAAACCATAGCAAACACATTACATCATGATAATAGTACATTATAAGAGTTTTCATATTCGTATTTCTTGGGGGCATATTAATATTTCAGCTTTCATATTTATGGGATAAGGGCAATGATAGATATTGCTAGGGGCTCAGCTTTGAAATAGTCATTATTTAGTACCGCTCCTCTTTAAAGGATCTCAAACAGTTTTAATTAAATCATTCTGAGAGCAAGGTAAACTATTCTGCTTAGGTCTATTCCCAGATGTGGTGACTTTTTAATGTGAATATGAATGTTATCAAGATTTGCATAAGCAAACTAAAATAAAGAACTGATACTTAAATTTATATATGTTCAATCATTTTTGTTTTGGAAAAAGTCCTCAAACTTAAAAATATGTAAACAACTCTTTGCTGTTAGTAAGAACTACATTGCAGCAATGGAGGAGAGTGCTCACGAATCAGGGTCTGAGAACTACTGCATCTCAGTTACTAATGCATAATAATGCCAGACTTTTTTTTTCATACCAGAGTGTACCCAAGATCTCCCTCAAGATTTGTTATGTAGACAGCAATGGAGGTGGAAACTAACATAGGAATGATAAGACACCTCAATGTTTGTTTAGAAGGGATGAGAAAGGTGGACCTTAGCATCTAGAAAACTTCAAAAAGGCAATTGGGAAGAAGTACTGACAGGACATGTTTTAAAGAAGGCCAGATATATATTTGAAAAGAGGTTAAATAAACATTTGAAAACAAAAGAAGTCCCAGTATTGCTTCAGAAGAAAAGAAAGGAGTGTGGAAGTTGATGATTTGTATAGGCATCAAAATGTTGGTTCAACAAAGTAAAATCTTTGTTAATTTAGATTTTTAGAACTTTTAAAATATGTAGCTTGAAGGGATCTAGAATGCTACATGCAATTCAGTGGCTCTCAATAAATATTAGCCTTGTTTTCTTTTCCTTTTTCTGTCCCATCAGGTGGGTTTGACAGTATCACAGATCATTTTGTAAGGACCTTGACTAAAATCTGCCTGTATATTTTATATATTTATGGAACTATGGTGTAACGATTTTTAACTAGCTAACAGTAGGTCCCCTATCCTGGTGGGCTTCTGAGCCCTGTGAACTACAGTATGCTACCAACCAGTAGTCAAAGGAGCTGTCTGACAACAATTTGAGTGGTTTCTTCAAGCTCTGACAAATTGAAGTAATTTTGATCGAATACCTAAGATCCTGAACTAAAGGATATTTCAATCCCTGAACTTCTAAATGACCAACCTTGGACAATGTGGACCTTTCTAAACTTGCTGAAGAGCATCCTCCTCAGGAGACCAGCAAAACAACTCAGGGGCTCCTTCAGACACACCTACTCCTATGTATACAAGTTTGCAGGTTAAAGTCCCTCTCTTGTCCTCCAAGAAGGAACATTTTCTTAGCTACCGGTAGAGAGTCAAGATAACAAATGTCAATCCCGAAGACAACCGTACAAACAGGACAGAGTGTATGTGTATATATGTGTGTATACATACACACATACACAGGGAATTTTTAGAGTAGTGGAAGTATTCTGTCTGACACTGGTTGTTAATACAAGAAACATATGTCAATACCCATAGAACTTTCAAGCACAAAAAGTAAACCTTAATGTTTTTGTCCTTAAAAGAAACTGATGCTAAATGCATACAGCAAAGATTTATTGAACCAATATGATGACTGCAACCAAGGAGACACATGGGTCACACTGAGAAATTTGTTCCTAAGAAGGCCAGCAGGGCTTAACACTTTATAATCGCAAGAAAGGTCAAAAGAGAAAGACAGCCTTACCTAATTACTTCATCAGATTTTCTATTGGTAATACATGACTTAAAGATTTGGGATTTTTTACTAGGTTATATTCTATTTACAGGGATCTAGGGTAAGAACAAATAAGAATTCTAGATTATTTTATGGCTTTTTGATGCCATTAAGCATGCTTCTAAGTAAAAATGGTCTTATGATAATGTTTTCCAGGACAGGTGGACATGATTAATGACATCCCGGATCTCCCAAGGCACTATAATTTAGCTGACCTGGTCAAAGCAGATTCTTTGGTTATCAGTGTGTACAAACTTTTAAAAAATATGTAGAAGCTTGGGGGAATCCCAGGATGGAATGCCTAGTATAACAAAAGAATATCACTATATTACAAATTATGAAACAACTTCTCACTGAGAAGGATAGGGGAAAAGGATGTTGACCTAAGTAACTTTGGAAATGGGAGGAGTCATCAAGACACAGGTACTGTGCATTGCACTGTGCTTTAGTTGATGAAGTTTCCCACAGAGGTACAAGCAGCAGTTTTAAAACCACTATTCATGTATACTAGAATTGAAAAATTAAGTAAATAGATGGAAGAAGTAGAAATAAAATTGGGACAAAAAAAGTAGTGCAATAAGAACTAATTCATTTATTATTATTATTATTTCCCTATTAAACTGAACAATGTTTTTATTTTTCAGTCCTATGACAATGGGCTGGCACAGGGAGCTGGACTTGAATCTCATGGTAAGACATTTTAAAATAAGTGAATGTGTAGTTTCTTTTGTTCCTTTAAACAACATCATGATATCTACAATGTGGAGGACCTCAAAAGTTTGTTTCAACTCTTGGTGCGGCCTGATTATTTTCTTTGTCACTTTCCTACTTCTCTCTTTTGACATTGTTGCACCTGTATGAAGCCTCTTAGGTCAGCAGTCATTCAGGGATTATTCAGACCATCATGTTCATATAATATTTTCTAGTAGTCTATTCAAGTGTTTTCTATATGAAAATATCTTGGGATTTTTTTCTTAACCTATTGTTAGAAAATAACAGGTTTTCTTCTTTGGCATAACACTGAAAGGCTATACTACATAGATGCAGAATATTAAACATGAATCAGTTTATGAAGAAATGAAAATTTGTGTTTACCTTCCTTAATATAATTACCCTCAGTCATGGTCATAAAACATTTTGCTGCTTTGTATATGTTCAGTACAAACATTAACACAGTCTCTTTCACATTTTTTCCTCACTTTTAGCAAAACCAGAATAGTGAGATGATAGTCAGTGAATTCGTCAGCCTATCAATAGCCTGAACTCTCTTGTATTGAAATTTCCACAGATCATGGAGGTTTTCTGAGTGAACTTCAAGTTCCTCTTCATCACAGCAGTTTTGTGTGGACTCACCTGTTGTCTCCATCCCTCTGCTAGCATGGTAGAGTAGAAAGAGTAGATCGGTGTTTGGATCTCAGCCCTGACACCGGCTGTGTGACCCTGGCTCCTCACTTAATCTCTCCAAAGGTTTCTTCATCAACAAAGTAGAAATAATTGTATCTTTCTTTAGGATTGCCATTAGGTTTATAAGAGATATGATGAAAGTGGTTTGTAAACTACACAACATGTATAAAAAGATATTTTTAACATACATTCCTTGACCTCATATCTTGGTATATTCCCTGGGACTTTGTCCTATCAGGTATCTCCTCCTCCTCTCCCATCTTCACTCCTTTCTTCAATTTAGATATTTTTAGAGTGTGTGTCACTAAGGGTTATGTAGAAGACTGTCTTGGATCTTCCTCTGAAGCCATACTATAATTATGACACCATAATTCTTGTGTGTGTCTGAATCTATATGAGATTGGGAGAGTGGGGAGCTGGCAATAGCAATTATGTTACTGGTCATCACCAGGCAAAAGTCACTGACAAGCCTTCTTGAAGCACTGGCACAGGTGGACAAGTCAGACCTTGCAGGGGGAATCTAGAAAGCCAGGCACATCTAGCTTCCAGAATGTGACTGTGGTAGAGAAGTCTGTGGAGGGCTGTTGCTATTGCTTCTGTTTGTGGGCCTGACAACATCAAGGCAAGAGTAAGAAGAAACTTGGATGCCAAGTTATGAGAGAATAAGGGCAAGCTGGAATCTACTAGTACCACTGCCTTTGTTGCTCACCTCTTCTAAACTTCACTTTCACCTTGTGAATCTCACACAGATTTCTCTAACTTCAGACCTTATAGAGAAGGGGACTCTGGAAAACAGAGTTCTAGCTTAGCCAAGTTGACACAGTACAGAACCACCACAATAATTATTGTCATTTTACTCAGAGAAGTCACTTGCCTAGTAGGCTCACATGTCAGGTAAGTGTCACAACCCACTTTAAAACCCTGTTCTTGCTTAGCAAGTACCATCCCGCCCATGGTTAAAATCCTTAGTTTAGTTCTCTGTAATCCAATTCCAACCTAGTTTTGTAGACCCATATGTGAATGATCCCTTCCATGTACTCTAGGCTGTAGAGAAAACATATTCTCCAAATATTTGCACATGCCGTTTCAGCTCTGGACTTTGGTAATACTTTTTTTTTTTTTTTTTTTTTAACTGAAATGCTTCTCCTCCATCTGCTTCTCCTTATTGCCCTTTTTTAAACCTTCAGTTTTACCCATCTTTCTATGCCTGGTTCCAGTGTCACCTTCTCTAAAACCTTTCATTGTCTTTTGTCCGCTCCAGCCCTAAGCAATTTCTCCCTCTTCTATATTCCTGTTACACTTTGTTCATACTGTTTTTATGGTTCTTGTCTCCATTTACCTTGTCTTCTCTGCTAGGTTGTAAGCTTATCATGTCTTATACATATCTTACTCCATATGCCCTTGGATGTTGTAGTTGTTCAGTACTATTTGATGAATTGGTTATCCTATATTCCACTTTGCAGCCCTAGCGTGGAAGGCTGAATTTGGAATGTGTACTTCTGCTGCTGTTTGATAATGATCTAGTTTCTTTGTGTACTTTTCTTCCTAATTCTGCAATCTAAATATTATTTAATATATTTTTTGTTTCTTTGTTTTGGGTTTTTTTTTTTTTTTTCCTATTCTTGATTGTACTGCTGTTCTCCAGCTACTGCTTAGCCTAGAGTCCATCTGTCATAACAACTAAACAGGCATATTGTATCCTTCTAGGCCATGATCATCAAATGTGTTTCTCTTTATCCCATCGATTCCCTTATGATAGTACAGCTTTAGGGTAAAATATTTGTGTGTTTTGGAAGAACTGGATTTTCCTACTTTGATAGGGATAAAACTATTTTTTATTTTCTCTCAGCATTCAAAATATAAAGGTTCAGATAAATTAATTTTATATCATGATTCTTTTAAAATATGTCTTACTTCTTAATCCAGAAGGGAATTGTTAAAATCCCTTTTGCCTAATTCCATCTACATATTCAACTCCCTTGAATATACTTCACTTTACCTTTTTCATGTGGTGTTTAAGTGTAAAATGCTGTACTTATTTATGTACCTATTTAGTTTTCTACTATATCTCTAGCTGTATGATTGTTGACCACCTTAAATTACACATTTCAGAGGACATGGATTCTTTTCAATAACTTGGTATATACAAATGCTGAGAAAATGCTTAAAATTGAGTTGTAAAACCTTATGGGAGCAATAAGTTAATTTATAACTGTTAAATTGTTAAAATATAAGTAGATCATAGCATATTAAACTAGAATCAGGAACACATCCTTTACCTTGCACCTGGAAGAACTGAGATAGGTTGTTAAGAGAGAACCTGTATGTTCCCTTTCGGCTGCAATGTTTTATGACTGAGGTATTCTGCATACATTAATTCTCCATATAATTGAATCAAACTTTTAACCATTTCAGATGGAAACCTTTGTTATTATTCTCTTATTTCCATGTGCCTTAATATTCTTACTGTTACATGCCTTAAAGAAGTTTTTTTCATAGTTTCTTAAACTAAGGCATAATGAACACAATTTAACCTTTCTTGATGAGTTCAGATTATTATTATGAAAAGTAATTGTAGTATTATACTTTAATATAGTGGTGTAATGTTCTTGAAGTATTTTGAAGTGGGTAGGAATCATTGACTTAACCCAATATAGCCCCAAAAGGATATTGTGATTGCGTTCTTGTGCCTGTTTTTTAATAGTGTTTCTTAATCTAGTTACTGTCAAGATGTTACTTGTCTTTTCTTGCTGTTTTTATGTCTGCCTCTAATATCCTTCTAACATACTATTAATCCAGGTTTTTAGAAGTAGTTTCTTAGAGTTTTGTGTAAAACAAGAGATTCTTTAGGGCCAAGGGGCTTACCTGTTGGTAAATGAATTTTAGCTTAAAGCATAGACTTTTGTAATGACTGTTCTTGGCTATTCAGAACTCTAACCTAATTCTGGAGTTATCATTTTTAAAATCTGAGATTTGGATAAAGTAAAAGAGTGTTTTTACTTTGAATTGTGCCAGTTTGCTTTAAAGAATCCTAAGAAGTAGTTTGGAGAGTAATACTTAAATGCCTCTTTTTATTCTTGTAGTTAGTTTTAAAGGTTACATACTGTCTGTTAGAGATTTTATATTTAATGATGTAATAATAACTGAAATCATGGCCAGATTATCATGAAAGAGAAGTTGAAACTAGTGAGTCATTGAAAAAGAAATAAGATTGATAATTGCATAATACAAATTATTCTAAAAGGTTGTGATAAATTTGTTTTTCTTTTCTGTTTTAATTCACTCAAGACTCACATAATTCTCCCAGTTAGTTGGGGTAAATTCTGAAGATTAAATAGTTCTCGAGTTTTCTAGAGGGAATGCTCACATTTCCTTTGCCATAGAATACATTCAAAATTTGTAACACTGAAAGGAAAGTTAGGGGATAAAACATATTAGAAACAATCCATTTAAGTTGCTGAAATTAATAAAAATCATCAGGTGAACTTATAATAAATTGGAAATGTAAGTATTTTCAAATTGTTTGGAGTTGACAACAAATTAGTGCTAGTGGAAAGTGTTTTTTTTTTTTTTTTTTCTTTTATGGAAAAATATTGACTTTTCATTTCCTGAGGAAGTAATTGCCTTTGTGAGTGTATTAGTTTCCTATTGCTGCTGTAACATTTTATTACAAACTTAGGAGCATAAAACAAAAATTTATTCTCTCACAGTTCTGGAGGCCAGAAGTCAGAACTGAGTCTTACAGGACTAAAACCAAAGTGTCAGCAGGGCTGATTCCTTCTGGAGGCTTCATGAGAGAACCTGTTCTTCACCTCTTCTAGCTGCTAGTGGCTGCTGGCATTCCTTGCCTTTGGCTATAATGCTCTAAGCTCTGCCTCCATAGTCACATTGCTCCTCCTCTTCTCTCTGTAGTCTCATCTCTTGCTCTTATAACTGACAGTTGTGAGAACAATTAAGGCCCACTTGGATCATCTGGGATAATCTCTTTATTACAGGATCATTTAACTTAATACATTTGCAAAGCCCCTTTCACCATATGAAATAACATTCATAGTTTCCAGGGATAGGGACCTGGATATCTTTAGGAGGCATTATTCAGCCTACCACAGTGAGGGTATGGATATATCTTAGAGTTGTGCCGTGCATCTTCTTCGATATTTGATTTCTCTTTCCCTTTTGGCCTCACTGCCCTCCCCCCCATACATTTCTTTCTTAAAATTCTGAAACTGACTAGGTATCATCCTCCCTAGCAGCTTCTGACTTGTTTATGTTATATGTGAAAATTCATCTGCAGCTTCGGGCAGATGGAACCTCAATTCATAAGCAATATACTATCTTTAAGAGACTAAAATTCAGACTAAGGTGATTGAGTCCTGCACAGAGAGTTAATAATCCTAGATTTTAGTTCCAAATCTGTTGCTTTGCCCCCCACGGATTGTCACCCCTCTTCCCCTGGGTGACGGAGCTGCAAAGGATTACTCAAAGCCCATCTCTTCCGAGCAGTGAGAAGCCCCGAAGTGGTTAATCCCCTGGAACCCTCAAGAGAGAGGCATTCCTTCCATTTGGGAAATTAACCACGAATTGGGGTTCTCTTCCTGCATTTATTCTCCAGCCCTGGAAGTTACAGGAAGAGACATAGGTGGGCTTAAAGTTTTAACAAGTTTAACAGTAGAAGCTGGTAACATTCAGTAAAAACAAGTCAGATGACATTCCGTTAGGCAATCAAGTGATCCACCAACAAAAGCTTGATCTTAGCAAACATTCTCTTCTTAAAGCAATTTCCCAGTATCTTTATATATCATTCAGTAACCTGTCTGTTTTTGAGTCAGCAACCTTGCTGTGTTACAACTCTTTATCTTACAACAGAAACTCCACAGCCTGGGGAAAATTTCCTGGTTTTTGTAAGGTCAATATTTGAAACTGCAAGGCTTTGGAAAACCAGGCCCTGTGAAGTACATTTGCTTTATAGTATACTCCACACAAATCTGCCATTAACCATGTAATTTTGGACAAATTCTTTAATCTTGTTCCAACTCTTACTTTTTTTCATAAGTAAAATGTTTCTTATAGCCTTAAGTTATTTTAAATTCAGTTCACTTTTATCAAATTAATATTGAAGACTTTGGTATTCAGTGGTTGTTTTAAAATTATAATTGTCTTTTAAATTCAAATTTTATTCTGCTGTTTCCTAGAATTAACTACTTTTTTTCCCCAGCCATTTTGTACTGCCCTCTAATTCGAAGTTTAAAGCATGTGTGGTTTGATTAACAGGAGGATCTACTTTTTGTGGCATTGCATCACTATGTCTGATGGGTAAACTAGAAGAAGTTTTTTCAGAAAAAGAACTGAACAGGATAAAGAGGTGGTGTATAATGAGGCAACAGAATGGTTATCATGGAAGACCTAATAAGCCTGTAGACACCTGTTATTCTTTTTGGGTGGGAGCAACTCTAAAGGTAAGAGAAATAATAAAAATGAGAAACCTATGCTCCATGTTAACATAAACTGTGCTAAAAGGTTTGGTCTTAGTAATGTGTGTTAAATTTGTTAGGTTTAGGCTACTAAGTTTTTTGTCTTGCTCTGCCAAAGCTAATCTCTGTATGGTTTTTCCATAGAATTCAGTTATCTGTTGTGGTACTTTAAAGTTTCCTTTCTTCTAAAACTCAAATGAGGTATAACTTATACAGAACTTGTTATATATTTACTTTCTTGTAGGAAAAAGGTCATTGTTACTGAAACTGAATAGCAGTCCATGTAGAGCAGGTATCTGTGAAAGTGATACCAGTAGAGGTTTTATGGGAAGGTATTAGTCTTAAAAGGTAAACCATGGGTCATTCCTTTAAAAACCATTTATGATTTATTATTATTTATTTATTTGTCTAAACTTTCTGAAACTCATTGACATGCACACATATTTTCTCCCATCTCTACTACCTTTTAATATACCTAATCCCATAAGGTTATTTAGTCACTAAATATCGACAAGTCTTCTCCATCTTAAAATTGCCTTTCATTTTTAAGAAGTATCACCTAGTTCAGATATTCTGGAAACTAACAGGTGTCTATGTTCACCTTATATATAATATCCTAATTTTTTCTCTTAAAAACAATTTGGAAAAAAGAATGATTTTTTTTTTTATTGTGGTAAAATATAATTAACATAAGGACTGTCATTTTCAGCATATAATTAACATAAAGATTGCTATTTTAAGCATTTTTAAGCATACATAAGCATGAAATTAATTACATTCACAATGCTGTGTGACCACCACCTCTATCTATTTCCCATACCATTCATCATCTTTAACATAAATTCTCTACCCATTGAGCAATAACTTCTCATTCCTCCTTCCCTGCAGTTTCTGGTAACCTGAAAAAAGAATGATTTAAAATGAAGGCAGTAGCCTTCCTGTGTCTCCTCACTTCTAATGCCGTTTCTCAAGTGCACTATTTTTTTTTATTACTTTTTTTACTTGTGGGAAGTTTCAAACAAATTCAGAAGTAGAGAGATTGGTATAATGAACCCGCTTATGTCTGTCCACAAGTCTCATCGGTTATCAACCCAAAGCCAACCTTTATTCTACTCTTACCTTCCTTCTTTCCTCCCATCATTCACTGTATTATTTTAAGACAAATCCCAGATACCATTTTTATATTTTTTGGAAATTCTTCAGTATCATTTCTAAATGAAAATAATTTTTTAAAAAACAGAACCTAGTGTCTTATCACATCTTTAAAAATTAGCCATAATTGCTTATTATCATTAAATATCCAGTCACTGATGATATATATTTCCCTTTGCATCACATCAAGAGGCACATTACATCTGGTTGTCTCTTCCTTTGATGAAAGGGTTCCAGAATTGTCAACCTGATTTTTCCATTATGAAGTTCTCATCAGCTTTTTTTTTTACTTCTTTTTTTGCATAGTAAAATATATATAACATATATTTATCAGTTTAGCCGTTTGTAAATATATGAGGGTACTTCAAAAAATTCATGGAAAAATAGAAATAGAAGATAATATGAATCTTTCCATGAATTGTTTGAAGTTCCCACATGCAATTCAGTGGCATTAATTACGTTCACAATGCTGTGTAATCATCACCACTATCTTTGCAAAACTTTTTTGTCATCCCCAACATAAATTCTGTACCCATTAAACAGCAATTCCCCATTCTTCCTTCCTCCCAGCCCCTAGTACAACCTCTGTTCTATTCTCTTGTCTCTATGAATTTGTCTGTTCTAGGTACCTCATATAAGTGGAATCATACTATATATGTCCTTTTGTTTCTGTTTTATTAGCATAATGTTTTCAGGGTCCATCCATGTTGTAGCATATATCAAAATTTCATTTATTTGTATGGCTTAATAATATTCCATTGTTTGTGTATTCCAAATTTTGCTTCTCATTCATCTGTTGATGGTGACTTGAGGTGTTTCCACCTTTTGGCTGTTGTGAATAATGTTGCTATGAACATGGGTATACAAATATATGTTTGAATCACTGCTTTCATTTCTGGGGGTACGTACTCAGGAATGGAATTGCTAGGTCATATGGAAGTTCTATGTTTAACTTTTTGAGGAACTGCCAAACTCTTTTCCACAGTATCTGCACCATTTTACATTCTCACTAGCAATGTATGAGGGTTCCAGTTTCTCCACATCCTCACCAACACTTGTTTTTTCTTTCTTTCTTTTATTTTTTTTTTAATAATAGCCATTGTATTGACCATTGTTTAGCCATCCTTGACCCATTGTTTAATCAGGTTGTTTGGTTTTTTGTTGTTGGATTGTAGGAGTTCTTCATATATTCTTGATCTTAATCACTTATCAGATATATGATTTTCTCCCATTCCTTGAGTTGCCTTTTCACTCTGTTGATATTTTAATATGCAAAAGTTTTTTTATTTTGATGCAGTCCAATTTATTTTTTCTTTTATTGCCTGTGCTTTTGGTGTCATATCCATGAAATTATTGCCAAATCCAATGCCATAAAGATTTTCCCCAATGTTTTCTTGTAATAGTTTTATAGTTTTAGGTCTTTAATCAATTTTGAGTTAACTTTTGCCTATCACATGAGGTAAGATCCAACTTCATTTCTTTACATATGGATATCCAATTTTCCCAGCACCATTTGCTTAAAAAACAGTTCTTTCTCCATTAAATATGGTTTGGCACCCTTATGGAAAATCAGTTGGCCATGTGAGTGAGGGTCTGTTTCTGGACTCTGTTTTATTCCCTTGTTCTATATGTCTGTCCTTGTGCCAGTGCCATACTGTTTTAATTACTGTAGCTTTGTAGTAAGTTTCACAATCAGGAAGTGTGAGTTCTCCAACTTTACTCTTTTTTCAAAATTGTTTTGGTTATTTGGGACCCTTGCAAATTCATATGAATTTGATGATTGACTTTCTCATTTCTGTAAAAGGGCTGTCGGACTTTTGACAGAGATTGCAATGAATGTGCAGATCTCTTTGGTAATGGTAGTCACTTTGACACCTTGACAGTGCTAATGAGTCTTTCTATACATGAGCATAGGATGTCTTTCCATCTATATAGTTGGTCTTTAATTTCTTTCAGCAATGTTTTATTTTCAGCGTACAAGTCTTAGTGTGTAGAAACCTCATCAACTTTTTATGGAATGGTTTTAGTAGCCATTGAGGATCATTGCTTAGATCAATTATGTCATTAAGGGGTTACAAAACAGTGATATTGTATTATTCCTCCTAAATTTATTAACTAGCATTCTTTTATAAGGAAGAATTTTACCTTACCCTGAGGTATAGTTTATCCAGAGGAGGGGCGATAAATACTTGAATTCTTCCTCTTAATTTTTAGTAGTGTTTGGCACAATGTGTTACTTCCCTAGCATCACCTCAACTTTTCCAATGAAATGTTGGGTTTTAGGGGTTTTCTGTTCTTTGAGTATCATTGTGAACTCATAGATTTTAACATATGTTTTAGTCCATTACATTTTTCTTTTTAATGCTCAAATTGTTCCATCTTTAGCCAGTAGGAATGCCTTCAAGGTGGCTCTTGTGTTTTTTTTGTTTGTTTTGTTTATTTTTGGAAGGAAAACATCACAAATTAAATTTAAAGCCAATTAATAAGGAATAAATTTAACACTCAAAGATTGACATCCTTAATGCAAAAAGAACTCTTAAAAATGAATTAGAAAAATCTAAGCATAATTTTGGTGAAGGACAGGAGCAGATAAGTCACACACCCCAAAGAAACACATGTGGAATAAGAACATTCTAAGATGTTGTTGGGGGTGGGGGGTTGGGGGGCTGGCCCTCAGCTCCCATCTCAGGACCTTGGGCAGCTGGCTCGGTTTCTTGCCTGGTTATGTGGGCAGAGGTGAAGCTTGAGGCCCACCCCTCAAGAGAGATGGGCCCATCTCCTCTTGTGGTTTATTTTTTTATTTTAATTTTTATTTTAATTTATCAGTATACAGTATAGTTGATTTCTGTGTCCCTTTACCAATTCCTTCTTTTCCTCCCTCCCCCTCCCCCTACCATCAACATCATATTGTTCACTTGTCTTAATAAGATCAAGGAATTGTTGTGATTATTCTGTCTTCTCCCCCTGCCCCCATTCATTTGTGTATTTACTTATTTATTTTTATTAGCTCCCAAAAATAAGTGAGAACATGCAGTATTTCTCTTTCTGTGCCTGGCTTATTTCACTTAATATAATTTTCTCTAAGTCCATCCATGTTGCTGCGAATGGTAGTATTTCTTTTTTTTTTTTTTTTTTTTTTTTTTATAGCAGAGTAGTATTCCATTTTGTAGTCTTTATAGGAAATGGTATGGAGGTTCCTCAAACAATTACAGATAGATCTACCATATGACCCCGCTGTTCCACTGCTGGGTATATACTCAGAGGAATGGAAATCATCATGTCAAAGGGATGTTACTTTTTTGATATAACTTTAGTAGTCATTAACAACTTTTAGGAGGCAACCACTTTTAAACATTTAAAACAGTTTTTTAATTCTTGTGGAAATTATAACTGTAAATAATATGCCAGTTTCTTTACTCATCACCTTCGATTTCCAAAAATGAAAAATTAGGATTTAGCCTCTTTTTTTCTAGCAAATTATTACGGTTATATTATTTTTAGTTCTGAGCCTTTTCTCCTCCTCTTCCACCTTCCAATGCTTTTATAATGTCAAGTTAGATAACATTCATATTTTCTTCAGTAATAATAATTAAATCTTTCATGCTTTGTGTAGGTTGATTCTAAAATTTGAAAACCAGTAATCAGCACTTAAGATAGTGTAAAAATTGTTGATTTCTGAACCAAGTACAGTATTAATTATGTAATGACACATGTGCCACTTGATAGAAAATGTTTCTAGCATTAGAATTCTAAAGTCTCTTTCCTTATTTTCTGTTAATTAAATCGAAATAAATGAATTTTTTTTCTTATTTGTACCATAAACTTCTTTACAGGTTTAGCTTTTCTTTTTGAGGAATAATGCTTCTTCATCAATCGCTGATATTTCCGAGGCTCTCTTTGATTCGTTAACACACTTTAAACTGCTTTGTATCAGAAGTTTCTTGAACTGTCTTATCTACTGCCCACCCCACCCCATTCTCTTCAGTTTTGTTCTTTTTAATGAGATCTTTAGAGAGAAGACAAAAATATGTCCTAAATCGTTAAGCTACATTCCTTTTTTTCTGTTGTAATCATATTTGTCTCCCCTTTATCATTTCTAATTGAAGAACTATAAGTTTTTACTGTTCTCAAACAAAACTGTCTCTAGCATCTAGCTAGAAATATTTTTAGTTCTATTTATTACCAGTTAGTAGCTAATAGCTCAAGAGCTTATCATAGGGTTAAAATATGGATAAAACTGCACTTTTTAAAATGTTGAGCGTATTGGAGAAGTTGTATTTTGAATCTAACTTAATGTGATACAAACAGCTTATTAGATGGTCCTGGTTCAGAAAGAAGTAGTGAGTGGGTCAAGAAAAGAAGAGTAGATTTGATAAGAAGATAAAAAAGATATATGGTTAACTGATTTTAAGTGCTCAAGTTCCCAGAGACTTGCTTTGAGAGGCTTAGCTATAGATACATGTCTGAAATTTGAGCCAAAGTTGATCTGAAAGTTTTAGGTTAGTAAGTTTTTATTTGTCATGTCATTTCAGCTTCTGAAAATTTTCCAATACACTAACTTTGAGAAAAACAGAAATTACATCTTATCAACTCAAGATCGCCTTGTAGGCGGATTTGCCAAGTGGCCAGACAGCCATCCAGGTAATTAGTTTTTGTATGAACTCAGAGAACTTTTTTTTTTTTTAATTGTTTGAGTAGATTTTCAAGCAACTTTATCAAAGGGTATATGAAAGAAAATGTAGCCACAGTTGTAAAGTTACATCAAATAACGTGTTTTTAGAAAAGGTAGATTGTTTAAGTTTGGGTTAGATTTAGGATGTTGGGGAATATAAAGTGGAGAGGTTGATTATAAAGATGGATTGATATAGTGTGCATTTTTCCCCAAATATTTCACTTGGCAATGTTTTCTTTCATTTGTGGTAGTAAGGCGGATGGTCTCAATGAGTCCTTTCCAAAATAAAAAATTCTTTGTCCCATCCAAAATCATTAGGATTATTAGCTATAACTGGAGCTAAGTAGAATAAATGACTCTCAATCCTGAAGGGAACCAGCTCTTATTCTTTTCAGAAGTCATTAAATAAAAAAATCTCACATCCTGAATACAGGTGTCCCCCACTACCCATACTTTTTCTCTCAATTTTGGCAGATTCAGGTAACTTTTTTTAGGTGAATATCTTGCTGTCTGAACGCTCATCATTCACTATCTAAAAATCAGAAACCAAATAGATTCAGACCATATGAATGGCATAGCGCTCAAGGCCCTCCCCAAATTTGGCTCCTCTCCCACCTCTAGCATCATTCTCCAGCCTACTGTCTCCCTCCCTTCTGTTTTCACCTCCAGCAAAATGAGTCTATTTACAGTTTCCCCATAAAAATCAATTTCAGAGTTTGTTAAAATAATTTGGAAGACTGACATTTTGATAAGCAAGTTATCAAAGGATAGCTATAAATACATGAAACTAGATGCAAGGAATGATTGTTTTTGCCGCATTGCAATAGAATCATGGGTTCTTATTATCATTAGTCTGGAAATACCTCTTCAACTCACCTCCTGTCATAGAACTACTGTGGTTAGAATGTGTACTTCAATCGAAATATAAATAAGAGACTCGTGAAATTATATTTTTATACCTGAAATGAGCAGGAATATTTCCTCAAATTCATATGTACCTGTATTTTTATGTAAAACATGCTTCCTTAGGAAAAATGAACAGTGCTTTCAAAATCATAAACCAACTGTTTTCATCAATTGATTTCTAAAGCAAAATAATATTTTAAAACTTTTGGTATCTGTAATACATAGCTATAAATATGTTAGAAAAGTGCCTCAAGAAAATGGAATTATTTTGGTCTTCACACCATTTTTTCCAGTCAGTGTATTGTACTATTTTAACAAGTAATGGGAATAGGGAAATAGCAATCTCTTAGAAAGTATTTTTTACATAATCATACTTGGAATACATTGAGTATTTCTAATAGCTTTCTTAAAAGAAAATTCTTAACTTTTTTCTAGAGAGATTAAGTTGCTAACTTTAACATTTGTGTAAATATTTAGACGAAATACTGACTTTTTACAAATACATTACAATGACAGGGAGAGGGTTTGGGGAGGAATAGGTCAGATAAAGGGCATAAGAAAAATCATGATTTGTAATACTGAATATGCTAATAATAATAATAAGATAAAATAAAACGGATACATTACAATGTCTTCAGAGCCTATACACTAGAGAGCATAGGAAATCTCTTATCATAAATTGAATTTAAGTGGAAAGTCCTGTTCCCAGAGCCTTACAAAAATCATTTTAACAAGATTCTTTAAAATGAGCTTATTCAAAGAGATTTTATTCATATACATTAATGAAAGAAACTTCTGAAAAGTGTGATGTTTTATTATGAAGTAAATAGTGCTTGATTAAATATGTTACCACCTGTTAAGGAGTTTTTTTAAAAAAAACTTTGAGGTTTGAAATAAGGTCTGATCTCATTGGCCTTTATAAAAATCCTTTTGAGAAAAGAATTGTTTCATTTTTTTACTTTATTCAGAGAGATTTTAATTTTACACAGATCCTATTTTAATGTTTTCTGGATGTATATTTCTTTTGTTGCATTTTTCTTCCTAGAAAAGTTTTCTAGTTTCTAGAAAATAAAGCTTAATGTTGGTTTTTGCCTTTTGTAATTTTAGAATGACTATGTATGATGTGATACTATGATGTAATAGTACAGGGGAAATCAAATGTATTTTTTGTAATCTGAAAATCAAAAAAAGCCAGAAGAAACCTAAGTATTTTCTGAAAAGGCCTAAAAGGGGGGTAACGTGGGCTTTCATTAGTGAAGTAACTTTGTCAAAAATGGCATTAAGCCCAACTATTTGTCATTTCTGTTTTGAAAAGTAAATGATACTCAGGTAGTTGAAACTGTCTCTTTAACTCTTTTGCCATATTTTGACCTGTTAAGATGTTTTGAACTTTAATAGCTCTTGAGGCCATAAATGCTGGCCAGTTCAAAAATAGAAAAAATTCTTGACTGCTACAAAACTGTTTTTGTAGTATTCCTGTAACTGGAGAGCTCTGAGCTCTTCAGCAGTCTATATAAAGCTCTCAGGCCGGCAGCGGCAGTGTGGCCACTTTAATAGAAGAGGGTTGCTGCCCCCCTGTAAGATGGGAAACTATAGCGAGACCAATGTGGAAGTATTGTTATGATATGAACACTCACATTTTTATAACTAAATAGAATGTGAGTTTGTTTTTATTGTCAGGTCAGGTATTTTTAGAATGACTGACATTACCCTAAATAGGAAAATTAAATATGGCACGACATTCCAGAATGGGTTATTTTTGCTTGAGCTCCTTTCATTTAACGTATTAGGAATAGTATATGGTTCAGGAACTGTCAGAGGCAAAACTGGGGGGAGTGTTTGGGTAGACAGGTATTGCTACTTAGATTCAGAGGCTTGTTTTCATTTTTAAGAAAAAAGTTTTTATTATATGAGTTAAAACCACTTGTTTTCATATTCTGTAATAAGCAAAAGGGAATACCCACTAAAGTGAGAAGTCTTTTTATATTACTGCTACTCTTCCTCTCTGTCCTTTTATCGCAGGAGATGTTGGCAGTGTCACCTCTTCAGCTGGGAACTGTTTCTTTTGTTAATGATATTTTCATGAATAAAATATTTGATTTTAATCACCTGGTTTTTAAAAAATTGGTGTTAGACTGATAAGAAACAAGTCAGGCACAGAAAGAGAAATACCACATGTTCTCACTTATTGGAGGGAGCTAAAAATTAATATATAAATTCACACACACACATACACACACACACACAAACGGGGGGGGGGGAAGAAGATATAACAACCACAATTATTTGAAGTTGATACAACAAGCAAACAGAAAGGACATTGTCGGGGGGGGAGGGGGGGAGGGAGAAGGGAGGGAGGTTTTGGTGATGGGAAGCAATAATCAGCTACAATGTATATCGACAAAATAAAATTAAAAAAAAAAAAAAAATAAGAGGATTAATAAAAAAAAAAAAAAAATTGGTGTTAGAGACTTTTGGAAAACAAATATTTTAAAACTATAGCATTTTTAAAATTTATTTTTAATGCAGTGATGATGTGGCTAAAATATTTTGTAGCATGTACAAGTAAGAACACCTGTTATGATTTTTTTAAATGTCTCATTTTCAGATGCTTTGCATGCATACTTTGGGATCTGTGGCCTGTCACTAATGGAGGAAAGTGGAATTTGTAAAGTTCATCCTGCTCTGAATGTAAGCACACGGACTTCTGAACGCCTTCGTGATCTCCATCAAAGCTGGAAAACCAAGGACTCTGAACAGTGCTCAGAGAATGTACATATTTCCACATGACTGACTTTAGATTGGGACAATGTGGGGATTTGTAGCATAACTGTAGCTCAAGGTTAAAAGCCATGTATAACCAAGTGTGCTCTTTTTTAAGAGGTAGAGTCTTACAATCAAATCTCATACTGATGTCACTTTGCGATACTGTCTTGAGCCAGTAACCTTTGTACTGGCTTTCAAGAAAATCTTTGTTGAAGTTTGAACCGCAGTGGACTCTGTTGTGGTTCTTAAATGTTTATATTGTATTTCTAAGAAGTTCTTTGAAGCAAATTAACTATGTATGTAGGTTATCTTTTTAAAATCTCTTCAGTACAAATTATATATTATAAAATGAACACAAATCTTCAAAAGAAGTTTGCACTTCATATAGCATTGATAAACTTCAGGTGAACACTTAGTGATTATTTAGAAAGCTTGACTGTTGGTGGTAGAAAATTTGCTTTAATGAATTAAGTATCTGGGATTAATCTTTGAAAACAGATGATCCCATAATTTTTTTTTTAAGAAGAATGACTTATTTTGTCTTATTCTTAAGTGTGCCAATTAAACGTGTGTGGCCTATATAAATGAAATTAATAGCTTTATAGTAAGAATAAATAGGCTTGACTAATAGCAATAGATTTCTAAAGGGAGATTGTTTAAGAAGACTATTATGTAACTGAAGGAAAAGTAATTTAACTGTCTATGATTTTGAATGAGAAAGATTTGTGTTGTGTGGGTCATTTATTTAGATGTTGCTGGGGTGCATGCCAGTTTGATTTTAATCTCGTCATTCATTGCCTTTTTTTTTTTTTTTGCTTTTTGAGGAGAAAACTTTCTTATCTAGAAGGAAAGATATTTAGTATTTTTATTTTTCTGAGATACATGATATTATAAACTGTACTTTTATAACTGAGTTATTTTTAGCCATTTGGATTTCTTTTTTTAGTTTGTTGTCTCCAGTGTGTTTGCTGCTCTGATTTCAAACTAATGATTTTCTAATTTTTCAAATAAGTAAAAATTTAAATACAAAAACAGAACTATCCAAGTAAATTCAGTGGTGCAGCTTCATACATGGTTATTTATATTTTTATATTTTCAGGTAAGTAGGAGGGAAATGTAACCATTTAAAGGGTAAGAACTGAGATTACACTTTTGTTCATTGTTTTCTTAATTCTATAAGCTAGCTAATTGTAAAGGAGATAGTGTAAAAACTCTTCATTAGTAATCAGTGTATCAATAAATCACATTCATCACTTAGTGACATTCGATGATATGAATCTAGTACTGAAATGGAGAATGAAATCTCACTGAAGGAGCTTGGTTAAATTAGTCTTGGTGATAATAAATGTTGAATTATTCATTCTACAAGCATCAGTATGAAAACTAAGTTACTAGTATCACTGTTTAGGTATTATATTATTTTTAACTTATTTTAATTTCTTTCCTAAGTTAGAGAAGTACTCTAATCCTTCTCAAGGGAAACCTAGTATTAGTCATAAAAATGATTCTTTTATTATTGGTATACTTAGTTTTAAACCTGAGTTTCTCGAAGTCAACTGTATTTTTTTTAAATTAGAAATAAGTTTAGCAACAGATGTTATTCTTCCATGAGTTATTCCAGTTGTTTCTATTTAAATCCTGCCAAATTAAGACATTCATTTCTCAAACCAAGGCATCTCTTAGACATTGGGAGTTAGAATAGCATATATGTAATGGCTTTAAGACCATATAAAAAGCCCAAATTGTTTATCCTGAATTGCCATCAATGATTAGAAGTTAAGAAAGGTAGTAATAGTGACTGTATTCATAAATGAAAGAGAAGAGTGCCAATGTAAAAATATTACATAAAATTATTAAATATATTCTTGGATAATTTAGTAGCATAAAATATATGGATAATTTAGCATAAAATATAAATTATAGTATGATTCTAATTGATTTATTTGTGGGAGTTGTGAAACTTTATAGATCAGTGAATGTTCATATTTCACAGAAACATATTGACCAAAAAATACTGGGCCAGTGTGAATTGTGGAGAAATCATTCCTAACTTTTTCTAAATAGTTATTTACAAGAAAAGTATATGTTAATAAAGTAAATTATAAGCAGTATTTCATGTGTACACTTTGGTCTTCAGCAGTAGTGATATAATGAGAAGGGAAATATGAAGTCCAAAACCTTAAATAACTTTATTTGCTATTATCTACTATTACCCCTCTCCTGCCTTGTGGTATTTTTTACAAGGTAGTAGGAGAGGCTTAATTTTGAGCATCGGCATTAAAACAAAGTTAATCAGTTCATATAGCATAATTTAACGTATTTATCATCTACAGTGTTTTTAGATTTGACCTATAATATGTACTAGATTTTTAAATAGTTATTTATAAATATTTAAATTCAAATAGAAATTTTGCTAATTGAGTTATGTAATTTGAAAACTGTTGGACATGTTAATACTTGAGAAGCAGTTAATGAGGAGGTGCTATGGAGTCAGATGACTTGAGTCTAAATCCCAGATATGCCATTTCAACAGTGTGATCTTGGACCTTAACTTCCCCAGTGGTTAAATGAGGAGAATAGTTAAACCTAACTCAGTGGGTTGTTTGAGGTTTAAATGAGATAATACATATAAAGCATTTAGCATAATGCCTAAAATACAGCAAATTGCTAATTATAATTCTGGCCATAATCATCATAAAGTTATTGTTATTAAAACCTCTTTTCTACCGTAGAAAGTGATCTTAACGGACTTTAAACTCAGGGAAGATGATAGGAGCACTGTAGTTTTTGAATCTCCTCACAAGAATACAGAGCAACCAGGATAGCCACGGACACTATCTACAAAACTAGATGACAAGGTATCTCTATGAACCTCAAAATACAAGTAAGTGAGGATAAACCACTGACCCATGTAGTTTCAGCATCTGTATGGGAGAAAGTGGAAGGAAGACAGCTGGTTTCTGACAGGCCTGCAAATTGGAAAACTATAACATTGCCCATGGTTTCTTACTAAAAAGTGCAGTGGGCCATTCTGAGGACTGACACTGAAACTGGGAAGGAATCTAGAATCCCATTTGCAGGTAAGTGTTAAAGCAATGTGATAAGGTCTGATGATTGTGCTAGAGTAGTCTGGGCTGTGTACTGTATACCTCTTGAAACTAGTGAGACAAAGCCTAGCCGTAAGGAGAAACTACTAGAATTAGAATCCAAATTGGACAAGACAGGTATGATAGGATGAAAGAGAAGGTCCAGATAAATATTGGAAAGGAAGACCAAATACATAGACATTATGTATATATGAGTATATATATACACAAATATATGTAATCTTTTAAATCACTGTGAAAAATGAAAAGGGGGAACACTAGGGCCATGAAGCTAGAAAAATCATCCTAGAAGAACCCCTCCCTCATAAAAGTACAGGAAAACTCATTTCACTTAAAAAAAAAAAAAAAAAAGGAGCAGGATTACAGTCAAATCCCATCCATAGTTAGTATAAGAGAATAAGTAGATCAGTATCTCCACAGATACTGAAAGCACACTAGAGAGACATGACCACAAGACAGATGGAAACCTAATATCTGAAAAAAAATAAAAAGGAGTTATGACAGGACATTTATAGTATTTAGTACTATATCGATAAAAGTAGGGAAAGATGAAAATTAAGCAACCAAGTCTTAAACACTGGAGTAAAAAGCAAACCAAAAGAAAGCAGAAGGAAGGAATTAGTAAAGGAAAAAGTCATTAGTAGAAAACCAAAACAGGAAGGCCAATAAATCCAAAAGCTGGTTCTTTGGCAGATTTAGGGTGGGGAGCTCAATAAGGTAAACAAACCACCAGCTAACCTATTTAAGAAAAAAAAGGGGAAGCACAAATACAAAAATCTAAACGACAAAGAAGAAATAATAAAACAGGAAATTTTTAAAAATTGACTAAGTGGTTTTATACAGTAAATTAGAAAATTAACTTTTTAAAGAAAAATGCAAATTGCCAAAATTTAGGAGATACAAAGAGTCAAAACCAGCTACCATAGAGAAAAATAGTCAAAGGACCCCTTACAGAAAAGCATCAGGCCCAGATTGATCCAAGGGGATTTCTACCAAACCTTTAAGACTGAATAATTCCAATGTTGTTTAAACAAATCCAGAGACTAGAAAAAGAATCACCTCAAAGTGCCAAAAAAACAAAAAAACTTTCAAATGTATTTTTGTAAAGTGAATATAATAGATTGATTCAGAAACCTGACAAAGATTGTACCAAAAAGAAAATTATAGACCAATCTCACTAATATCATTAGAATTTATTGTGTTGCTAGTTGTAAATAATCCAACAGTACTTTCAAAAGGTAATAAATCATGGCTTAATTGGGTTTATTTTACAAATGCAAGGCTAATTCAATATTAGACAATCTATTAATATATTAAGAGAATTAAAGAAAAAAATATCTCCATCTTGCAGAAAAGGCATTTGATAGAATTGAGCACTCACTCATGTTAAATATACTCAATAAGTAGAAATTGATGAATAATTTATTAAGATTGTACCTCTGTCTGAACGCCAGCATTTTAATGTCTAAACAAGAGGTTTTCCAACTAAAGTCAGGAACAAGGCATCTGCCCACTTTCTTCTCTACAACTTAACATTGTGTTGGGAGTTTTAGCTAATGAAGATAATTAAAACAAAGTGAATTGGAAAAGAACTGGTAAAACTGTTTGCAGATATGATTATATATCTAGAAAACCCAAAAGAAATTGTTTTAAGAAACTAAACTATAAAAGAACTTAACTAAAGTAGCCATTAAATACAATTATCAACAGCCTCCACCAGAGACAAGAATGCATACTCTCATTCCATTTAGATAAAGTTCAAAACAGGCAAAGTTTATGTATGGTGTCAGAAATCAGTACACACACACACACACACACACACAGGCACACCTCCCTTCAGTCACTTCCTACACACACGCACGCACGCACGCACGCACCCCTCCCTTCAGTCACTTCCTTCCCAAAGCACTGTCTGACTTAAATCACCATGAGTTAGTTCTACTTGTGAACTTTATATAAGTGGAACCATATTGTATGCATTATTTTTCAACTGGCTTTAGCACAACAAGAATAGAGTACGAGGGGGCTCTGGTGCTGGTAATGTTCTGTTTCATGATCTAAGTGCTGGTTACATAGGTGCATTCACTTTATGAATATCAAGCTGTACATTTATGATTTGTGCACTTTTCTATATGTATAATTATAATTCAATAAAAATGTTTACTAAAAATAAGACTTCATTTATACAAACCTAATGGAGGCTCGCCCTCTTTATGATTGCAAAAACAAAAGCAAAAAACCATGTGTGTAAACATAATAAGACATGTCTAGAACCTGTGTGAGGAAAACTTGTTTAAAAAACAGAATAAAACTGATGAAATACAAAAAAATAGGCTCAAACAAATGAAAAGATATACCATATTCTTAGATAGGACTCAATCGCAAAATGTGTTATTCTCCTTACATTAGTTTATAAATTTAATGTTATCTCAATAAAAATGACCATGTTTTCATTTGTGAGAACATACTAGAATAATCATGAAAACTGAAAAAAGACGGGGACAACCCCTGTTGTCTGTTGTTGTCTGTGACAACCCAGACATTAAAACATACTCTGAATTTTCTATGGCAAAAACTATCAGAATTTTAAATGTGCACACTTTTTGCCCCCGCAGTTTTACATCTGTAAATTTAATCTTAAACATACAAATAGGCAGAGATACATTTTCAAGGATCTTACAGCAATATTTTTGTAATTGTAAAAAATAAGGCATTGATTGTGATACATTGATGCAGTACAATACTACACAACTGGTTAAAAGTAAAGTATGGATATTGATTGATAGGTGTTCATAATATATTGTTGAATGAATTAGAAGCTTGGTATTGACAGAAATAGGCAGTACAATGTAACAGAAGCTTCAGAAATAGACATTGTTGCCTATTAAAATACAATAAAGGCAGCATCTCAAGTCAGTGAGAAGACAAACTTTTATAGAGCTATTGGGATAGCTAATGCTTAATTATTCAGATATTTATGTATTTCTTGAGGAATATATAGCTTCTATCACTTTGAATCTTTTCTTTTTACCATGAGTATTTAATTTTATAATGTAAAAAAGGAAAAAGAAATAGTCCTCTCCCCACCCCTACCCCCAGCCTCTGCTTCTTAGAGATAACCACCACTGTTGTAGAAATTATTCAGACCTTTAAAATCAATCTCTCTCTATCTATACATACATATATATGTGCACAAACACACAAGGGCACTTCAGAAATTTTATGGAAAAAATTCAAAGATAATGCTAATGTTTATATGAATTTTTTGAAGTACCTTCTATATAGAGAGATAATATATATTCTGAAGTTGTGGGTGTGTGTATATTCTATTTAAGCACTACTTATCACAATATCATATACATACTTGCACAAATACATAGATATACATGTGTATACATAGATCTGAGAGACTATATACTGCTCTGTATTGTAACTTTTCATTGAACAATGTATTATAAACACCTTTCAATATCCATACTTTACTTTTAACAGTTGCATAGTATTGCACTGAATAAATGTATCATAATCAGTGCCTTATTTTTTACAATTACAAAAATATTGCTGTAAGATCCTTGAAAATACTTTACTGCCTTTTAGCATGGGTGGGTTTTTTAAGCTAAATTTATAGATACAGAATTGCTGAGGCAAAAAAGTCTGCACATTTAAAATTCTGATAGCTTTTACCAAACTGCTTTCTAGAAAAGTTATACTAGTATACACTTCTGCCTTGATATTGAGATTTTAAATATCAGAAAACAGTCTTCTGATAATAAAACACCGTCTACTTGTAACTCAGAATTATGGCATTGGAAAAGAACTTAGTAGTTTAGTTCCTTACCCTCATTTTTCAAATTATAAATCTGAGCCCCAAATATGAACTCACACAGGCCCTAATATATGCAAGGGTACTTCAAAAACTTCGTGAAAAGATAGAATTAAAAGATAATACAAATCTTTCCATGAACTTTCCCAAGTACCCTCATATGTATTATGTGTAGCCATGCTGCAACTAGGGCGCAGGTTTTCTGTGTCCAGGACAGGCTTCTTTTTATGCCACAACATTTCTTTGAGATATGTTTATCCTCCATCTCATTGCCTCTTCACATTTTTCCAGATGTGTGGTTATACTAACTTTTCCTTAAAGCTCTTATTAAGGTTCTAACTAAATTAGGGATTGCCATTAACAGTGTATGTAGGATTTCCTGAACTGATTGATAATGTAGTAGAGTTATGTACAATGTCCTCATTGGAAAAGCTGGTGATGGGTATCCTGGATCTCTCCAAAGTATATTTGCAACTTTTTATGAGTTTATAGATATTTCAAAATAGAAGCCTTTTTAAAAGTGTATGTGGGAACATGAAAGGCACATAAAATTCACTGGAGAAACCATGGAGTGAAAGTAAAAGAGATATAATACAAGTTTAGGCTTAAAGCCAATTTCCCTCTCATTTAATCCTACAGGAGCAAGTCAGGGGTTTAGTACAGCTTTATGAAGTCTCCAAGGAGTGACAGGAAATAATCTCTAATCAATTTGATAGAGTGCACCTGAGTAGCTTGCTACACTGTTAATGGGTTTTTGTCTTGTCATTTATATGTCAGCAATTGAGTACCACTCTAGAATATTCACAAGTGATATTCTGTTACAGAATGTCTTTTTCTGCTATAGACCATACTGTAGAAAATCATTCATTGTTTACATTTTAGAAATATTTATATAATTATTCATGTAACACCTTTTATGACTCGATATTCATTTTAATATTTTCCATACTAAGGGATATTTAGGTTATTTCCATCTCACAAATGTTGCTGAGCACATCATTTATTCATTCATTTTTGTGGGATTCCTAGAAGGAAATTTCTGGACTAAATGATGTATCCTTAAAAAATATTTGTAGTTGCCTAATTGCCATCCAGGAACAGTGTAGTCATTCATAAACTCATCAACAGGGTATCAGAGTATCTGTCTCCTCATACCCTCTCCAACACTGGATTTTCATCAATCTTAAAGGTTTTCCATTTTAGGTAGAAATAAATGGTATTCCCTTGTTAATAAACAACGTGTAGAAAACAACATCTGCTAAATTTTGGGAAATGGTTCATTCTTTATGTGCTTTATGAATGAATGCTAATTGTATGCCTGTGAGAGTGAAATCAGAATGTCTCCACTAATGCAGGACTTACAACACTAGTTTTCAAAGTGTGGTCTGCTGACTGGAGCATTGGCATCACTTGGGAACTTGTTAGAAAGTGCAGATTCTCTGGCCACATCATAGACCTACTGAATCAGAAACTGTGGGGGTGGGGTCAGCCATCTGTTTTAACAAGCTCTCCAGGTGGTTCTGATGCACACTCAAATTTGAGAGCCAATCATGATCTAGAAAAAGCAGCTTGCATAGGAGATGCAGTGAGAGCCCCATAATTATTTGCAAATTTGTTTTAAAAAGGGGTTTTAGTCAACAGTAAGCTCAATATAATTCAACAATATGATCCTTACTCCCACCTAAAAATGCTAATATGATCTTAGTCTGTGGTAGTAGGGTTCAAAATTTAATTAATACTCAGATATACAAAGAAAATCATTTATTTTCTCAAATGGACCCAGTCTTCATTTACCTTTATCTTTGGATATCAAGAGACAGTGGAGGCTAGAGAGAGGGGCCATTTTAATTTGTCATCTAACAGTCTCCATCTCTTCTGATTTCAACCACGTCTTTTTTTCCTGCTCCTTGCTGTCTGGGTATATGTGACCTTTGAAGGGGGATGGGAAGGTGGCCTTTCTTTCAGGTGCTTCTCTGGTCTGGTCCCTGGATTAGTGCATACTGAGGTGTCTACCGCTGGTCTAATGCAGTGGCCAGAAGGTCACAGGCCAGACCCACATAATAACACATGTCTAAATATTTTAAACCTTACAAATCAAACTAGCAAATTAGGTTCTATCCTGCTAAGTTGACAAATATATCTTCATGACAGAATTGAAAAAATAGCAGATCATACCAAATAATTGTGAATAGCACAAATCCAAAATTAACTGTTTTCCACCCCAGGCTGTGATTTGACCATGGATGCCACTAGGTTGGAGCAAAGGGACAAAGGGAAAAGATTTCTTACTTGGCTTGCCAGCCCTGGCTCCTTGCAATCACTGGGGATATCCACGGTATACACATCCACTTTTTCTTCTCTTTGGAGGGTGGGCAGTGGGGTGGTACTTTCAGCCCTGCTCATTTTCCTCTCTTTTCCCATCTGCACCCTTTCCATCTGAGAACAAGGTTTCTCTTCACTATCCCCAGCCCGAATCAGGCAATCTTTTCTCACAATTTGGGCCCAGCCTGCTACCCCTACCAACATCAATGCCTTGAGTTGAATATCCCCCCAAAACTTAATTCTCACTGTAACAATTGAGGGTGGGAAATCCTATTCTGGTAATTAAAAGGTGGGGCCTTGAAGAGGTGTTTAGACTGTAGGACTGTGCAGTAGTGAATGGATTAATAATGGTGGTCAGGGGCATGGTTTTGACAGTTTTAAAAGCAGAGTGATTGAGGAGGTTACTCTCTCTGCTTCCACAATCTTGCAATGTGAGGGGTCACTGTCACCACCACCAGATGTGATCCTTGGGCTTTGGACTTCCCATCCACAGAAATTGTAAGCAATAAATTTCATTTTCTTTATAAAGTACCAGTTCTGTGTATTTTGTTATAAGCAACAGAAATGGACTAATAACAATCACCCTTTCACCTGCCCCAAAGGAACTGAAGGCTGGAAGGTCAGGCTCAGATTTAGAAATCTTGGCCTCGGGGTTCCCAGCCCACTGCCAGCCCTCCTCTACCCACCCCAGGTACCCTCCCACACACTGAGGAGCTTCCTTAGGCTTGTAAAGAAGTCATAGCCCCTTTGTCCATATCACCCCCAATTCTACCAAATAGCTTTTCCTTCATCACTTTGGACCTAGGGGTACATACCCTAGC
Source organism: Cynocephalus volans (assembly GCF_027409185.1). Lineage (NCBI taxonomy): Eukaryota > Metazoa > Chordata > Mammalia > Dermoptera > Cynocephalidae > Cynocephalus > Cynocephalus volans. The sequence goes on along the minus strand of NC_084461.1, from coordinate 100,763,299 downwards.
AGCACAGTCCAAAAAGGACCCAGGGAAGAAACCCATGAAGTCCCTGGAAGTGGGATGGGGCAGGGGATTTCAGGATCTCTGACACCTGGGCATGGTCTAGAAAAGGGTCCCAGTGATTTCTCACCTTGTGGGGAGAAGCAACATAATGACGTCTTCTGAAGTGCAGGGGCCCCTCTAGCCAGATCTGAGGGCAGTACTGGCAGGCCACCAGCCTCAGTGTCAGATTTTTTCATTCCCTTCTAGACCTTGCTACTTCCACACATCTCCTCTTCTCTACCCATCTTTCATCCTTTCCACATATTCCCAGGGCTGGGAGTAATAGGACTTCCCCCTTCATCTGTGGCAGGGACTCACCTTTTTCATTTCCTGAGTTCTCTCTACTATTGACATATCTTAATTGGAGTTAAAGAAATTTAGAAAATCCTCTCTCAAGTGACAAAGTCTTTGCTACAAACTCAAAAGCTGCATATTTTCGTCCCTTACCCTCACTGTGAACCTCCCAAGGTGAGTACATCTGGTGCAATAGGAAATGCAAAGGCAAAAAATCACATTAAAATTTTTCAAATTTAGTATCCCTGCCAAACTAACACAAAGTAGCTAAAACGAAGGTGACAACACCACTGCTCTCAGTACTGTCAGGATATGCAATAAGTTCAGGGTGCCACACATTAAAGGTCAGAGGTAGGAAGATCAGGTCCTCCAGGGGTCGAGGAGAAATGGAGCCATAATTTTCATATCCAAATACACGAAGGGCTGTTCTTTGGAAGAAGGTTTAGATTCAGTAGCAACTCCAGAATTTCTGCTTAGGAGGGGGTTGGGAGTGACCATCAGTAAGAAGATGAGGCCCAAAGGACTTGCCTTGAAGGTGATTTGCATATCACTGCACTCTATTGTGCAATTATTTGACGTGCCTTTCAAGAGAACAGGTAAAGATTACAAATTAGGGTGTGCCGGTTAGCTCAGTCGGTTAGAGAGCAGTGTTGATGACACCAGGGTCAAGGGTTCAGATTCCTTACTGGTCAGCTGCCAAAGAGGGGGAAAAAAAAAAACCTATGTAATGGTTGGCCTGGTAGCTCAGATGGTTAGAGTACAGTGTTATGACACCAAGGTCAAGGGTTTGGATCTCTTTACCTGCCAGCTGCCAATAAATAAATTAAATAAATAAATAAATAAAATACAGATTAATCTTAATTGTGCATTCCTCCTTAGCCACACTTTGGCTCACCAGTAACTGGGCTTCTCAACTTTTGCATATACAACAAATAATATTTATTGAATAAAGGGATTAATACATAAATCCATATTTGAAAACTATAAAATCCTTGCAATGTTAGAGTAGCATGAGGTTGGACTGGGTAGCCCCCATAAATTCCCTGCTGCAGCTGGAGAGGGTGAGGCTCTGGCTGGAAAGCGAGAAAAGAGAACTAGGACTTCAGGCTGGTGTACATAGGCTAGACCCACTGTCCGAAGGAATTCAGTTTGGACAGGGCAGGCAGTATTTAAAACACACACACACTTATTTTAGAGCATCAGCTCATTTCTCTAAAAAGAATTTATATTGCCTGAACAAACTGTATCTTCAGAGTAAGCAAACTTCATCCTAGTTGATGAGGGAAAGTTGTCTTTTTCAGAAAGTCTCAGTTCACAAATGTAGAAACAATGATGGGGTTAGAAAATAACTATTTTTCAAATGCTAATAGATTCTAGGCAACATCATCAATGGATACTGAAACAATTAGGAGAAATGTGGATGGAGAATTTAAAAGTGGAAGGCTCAAGCTGCCACCTGAATTCACTGATCTATCCTAGAATAATCAGATATTGCATGCTTCCCGATATAATGCAATGTGAGATACACAATACCATCTATAAAGTATCCTTACCAAACAAGATACTGAACCTAATCAATCTGCTAGTTCTAGATCTAACAAGTGAAATGGGAATGAGTAAAATGACACCACAAGGAGGCAATCAGCCACATCCAGAAGGTGAGGGTTATGGTCCTAATATTTGTCCTCTCCAAAGCTCATATGGAAGCTTAATCCCCATATGACAGCACTGAAGGGTAGAGTCTTTAATATGTGTTTGGACCATGTGGCTATGTGCTCTTGCTCAGCCTCTTGCCATGTGATAACCCTTGTGTTACCACGGGACTCTGGAGAGTCCTCACCAAGAAGAGGGCCCTTACCAGATGTGCCCCTTCGACCTTGGGCTTCCCAGCCTCCAAAATAGTAGGAAATAAATTTTATTTTCTTATAAATTACCCAGTTTCAGGTATTCTATTATAAGAAACAGAAAACTGACTAATTCAGTGGGACATCCTAAGGACAAATCTGTTTCTTTGACAAGTCAATGGCATAAAGAAAATAGAGGGGGGTAAAAATAGACTGTTCTAGATGGAAAGAAATGTAAGAGACATAGCAATCAAATGCAAGATACGGTCTTTGTTTGGGTCCTAATTTGAACAAACTAACTATTAAGACACATTTGATATAATTAGGGAAATTTGAATAGGAGCAAGCTATTAGATGATATTGATGATTTATTTTTAATTTGTTTGATAATGGTTTGTATTATATAAGAAAATTTTCTCATCTTTTAGAGATGCATTCAGAATTTGGATTGACATGATGTGAGAGCTTTGCTTTAAAACAACTGTACTGGGTCAGCTGTATATACTAAGACTTTCAAGGTATATATTTGGACCTGTCCTGATGGAGGCAGTATAGGAGTGAATTTAGACAATCTCTGGTGTTAGAAACTAGGGTTATTCTTCCAAGCCTAGAATCCAATGTACCTATAGAGAGCTTCCCATATACATGTCCTTTTTCTGTCCCCTCTGCTTTTTGCTAACTGTAACTGAGTGTAGCGGTCTTGTTTGTGATTTGCCAGTATTCTTTTGGCCCACCATGAAGGTCTCCTTCAGCTTTATGAATAATCCCTCTTTCCTCATCCACCTACGTCTCTTAGAATAAGGGTATGGTGCTTCCTGAAATCTCCCTTGCAGATTATTTGAAAAGCTCTCAAACAGTTTGAACCCAATCCTTGTCTCAGTTTCCAGTTGAAAGAACACAAACCAAGACACTAGGCAATTGTTTTGCTTTCTTAATTGCATATTGATTTCTCTTACACTACCAAGTCCTGCCTGGAATCACACTCATTTGACTATAGTTCGAATTACTGTTTCATTTTTTCATATTGATCACATTTTCCTTTTTTACTCTTCTATAACTGCTCCCCTGCTCCCCTTAAAACCCCACAAAGCTGGATCCTGTTTTCTGAAATCTTGCTCCAAAATGAATAGACTACTTTTTCATTCCACATGTTAATTACCAGATCATGCTCCCTTGGATATGGGATGGAGGTGAAATTTCTACAGTCTTTTGCACACTAATTCGTACAGTTCGACAGCCTTGAAGGAGGCTAAGGTGATTTGTGTGTTAATCTCACCTGTTTAGCTCCATCCAGTCTTGTTTTTCCCCTTTCCACATGGACTCAGATACATTCCAGAATGTCTCAAATAGGAGTTTCCTTACAAAATAATGCATTTTATAATAGGTATTTTCTTATTCTTGTTGTTGAATGATTCTTATATTCCTGGAATAAATTCTATTTGTTCATGGTATTTTAAAAAATTAAATGTATTACAAAAAAATAAAAAATAAAAATAAACACAATAGTGGGACTTTTACTTCCAACCAAGGTAACTGGATTTACTTCCCTCCTGAAAAAAACTGAAAAACTGGATGAAATATATGAACCAGTTGTTATCAAAATATTGGACATCAATGGAAAGTGATCCCTAAGTGACAAGGAACAGATCATGTGAGCAGCCCTATAATTGTCCTGGCTTCCTGCCTTGAGAATTTCTAGGCCACAATACAGGAAGGAGAGACCCAGAAGGAGAAGGTGAAGCTGAGGCTTCTGGAAGAACTGGGTGGCTACAGCTCACAGGGCAAAATGTCAGAGAGGAAAGAGCTGCACAGAGAGTATGTGGATATCTGTGGAGGATGTTTTTTGAGTATTCAATGCATGTGTAAAGGAGACTATCCGAGACCAGAGGGAAAAGCACACTAAAAGACTAGCAAGAACATTACCTGCAGATTACTCAGGTCCAGAAATAGTTTCTGTTTCAACCAGCCTGCCTGGAAAACTTCCAAACTCACAGAGCTTTGAGTAGAGCTCTCAGAATGATCCTGCTTCAGTGGTGGTAATAATTAGCCCTTGACTAAATGCTACTCTAGTTCCACCTAACAAGTCTTAAAAATAAGACCCTAGAAGATCAAACTGTATCCAGGTAACTTAATTGCATCCCAGAACAAAAATCAAAAATAGTTGGAGGAATTAAAAGATATTCAGAATTCAACAAGGTAGAACTCACAATATCTGGCATTCAATCAAGGTTATCAGGCACACAAAATAGAAAAATATGGCCTCAAATGAGGAGAGAAATCAATCAATAGAAACTGACCCAGAAATTACACAGATGTTAGGATTAGAAGAAAAGGACATAAACAGTTATTTTCCTATATTTCATATGCTCAAAAAGCTACAAGAAAGATTGAACGTGTTAAGCAGAAACATGGAAAATATGAAAAAGACCCAAATCAAACTTCTAGATATGAACTTTATGATGTCTTAAGTATTAACAGATTAGATAATTAGACAATTAGAAAAAGTTAGTGGACTTGAAGACAAAACAAGAGAAGCTATGTAAAATGAAACAGAGAAAAATTATTTTAAAAAATGAGAAGGAAATTGGTGAGCTGTGGAACAACTTTAAGTTGTCTAACATACATGTAATTGGAGTCTCAAAAGTGGGGTGGGGTCAGATGCAGAAAAAATATTTGAAATGGACTGTAGTAGATTGAATTATGTCCCTCCAAAACTTGCTGGAGCTTGAATTGTGTCCCCCAAATTCTATGTATGAGAAACTTAGCCCAACTGAGACTGTTAAGAGGGTGGGAAATCCTGTCATGGTAATTGAAAGGCAGAGCCTTGAAGAGGTGATTGGATTGTAGCACAGTGCAGTAGTGAATAGATTAAAAATGGTGGTCAGGGGTGTGGTTCTGAGGGCTTTAAAAGAAGAGGAGAGTCTGTCTTTCTCTCACTCTGCTCTCTCTGCTTCCACCATCTTGCAATGTGAGACCCCTGGGTCACTGTCTCCACCACCAGATGGACTTTGGACTTCCCAGGCTAAGAAACTGTAAGCAAATAAATTTCATTTTCTTTATAAGTCACCCAGTTTCAGGTATTTTGTTATAAGCAACAAAAACGGACTAATACATGGACAAAATATTCTCAAATTTAATAAAAAGTATGTCTGTACATCCAATAACCTCAGCAAACTCTAAGCACAAGAAACAAATTTCTCAAAGCCAGTGATAAAAATCTTAAAAACAGCCAGAGGAAAAGAATCTTACATACAGAAAAAAATAAATAAATATGACATAAGATTTCTCATTAGAAACAATCAAGTGAGAAAATAATGATGCAGCATCTTTAAAAGTACTGGAAGAAATAAACTGTCCTCCTAGAATTCTATATCCAGTGAAGATATCATTTAAAAAGACTATTGAATAAGAGAGAAGAAAAGAAATAAAAAAGAGATAGATGACGCACATATGGCAAAATCTTGTAAATAGTTCTATCTGGAATCTGGGCTAATGGACAATCATTATACTATTATTTCTGTTTGAAAACTTTGATACTGCAAAGTTTTAGAAATATTAATTTGAATGTTTTAGACTGCAAGCTCTCCTCATTTCCAGTTACATTCCTTGGGTTTTATACAGGACTGCCTCCCAAACTTCAGTTACCTGGCTGACCCCTGAAGGCATTTAAGTTTGTGTAATGTTAAAGTTTTGAACTGGTTATTCCTAAACATCTATCCACATGCTGAAAGGTCAGTTTCATTAGGATCACCCTGTAAACATATAAAACATATAGATTACAAGGCTTCACCTTTGAAGCTTATTATTTAGAAGGCTATGGTAGAGACAGGAATTATTTTATTTTTTACTTTTTTTTTTTTTTTTTTACCAGCTTCACAGGTGATTCTGATGAGAAGCCAGGTATAGGAATCACTATATTGAATAACTCATAAGGTCCCTTCCAACATGGAGAGTACATGGGCTTATGGCAAATTCAGGCAGAGAAGTGTATATGTCTCTTAAATAGTGGTTTGGAGCAGTGTCTTTAGGGGGCAGTTAAGTTTCTAGCAAAAGTTTTCTTTTCCTGGGAAGTTCATCAGTAGTAGAAAGCCTGAAGATTTATTTATTTATTTATTTTTAATTTTTTTAATTGCAGCATAATTGATTATACATATTTTTTGAGTATAGCATTGACTACCATCACCTGTGTACATGTGTTGATCAAATCAATATTATTAGCATGTTCATTATTACAAATCGTAATTATTCTTTATGCTCCTTACCCAATCTCTCCTCATGCTTCCCATTTGTAGCAACCATAGATTTGTTCTTTCCTTCTGAAAGATTGATGTACTATTGTGGTCTTTTCTTTCTGTTCTTTCTTTCCCTCCTTCCTTTCCTTCCTTCCTTCTTAGCACCCACTTATGGGTGAGGACATGTGGTATTTCTCTTTCTATGTCTGGCTTATTCCACAAACTAATTTTCTCCAAGCTCATCCATGTTGCTGTAAATGGCAGAATTTCATTCTTTTTTATGGCTGAGTAGTATTCCATTGTGTAGATATACGACAATTTCCTTATCAAGTCATCTGTCAATGGACATTTAGGTTGGTTCCATATTTTGGCTATTGTAAATAAAGCTGTGATGAACATGGGAATACAGGTATCTCTATGACATGATGATTTCCATTCCTTTGGGTATATACCCAAAAGTGGAATTGCAGGATCATATGGTAGTTTCATCTGTAGTTGTTTCAGATACCTCCATACTGTTTTCCACAATGGCTATACTATTTTACTGTCCCACTGACAGTGTAGGAGGGTTCCCCTTTCTCCACATCCTCACCAGCATTTGTTATTCTCAGTCTTTTTAAGACTGGCCAGTCTAATTGGGGTGAGATGATATCTCAATGTGGTTTTGATTTGCATTTCCCTGATGATTAGTGATGTGAAGCATTTTTTCATGTACCTGTTGGCCATTTGTATGTCTTCCTTTGAAAAATATCTATTCAACCCCTTTGCTCATTTTAAATTGGATTATTTGATTTTTTACTGTGAAGTTATTTGAGTTCCTTGTATATTCTGGATATTAATCCCTTGTTGGATGTATAGTTTGCAAATATTTTTTCCCATTCCATAGGTTATCTTTCTGCTCTGTTGTTTCTTTTGCTGTGCAGAGGCTTTTTAGTATGATATAATGCTATTTTTAAATTTTTCCTTTTGTTGTTTGTGCTTTGGGGGTTACATTCATAGAGTCTTTGCCCAGTCCTAGTTCCTGAAGTGTTTCCCCTATGTTTTCTGAGTTTTATAGTTTCAGTTATTATATTTAAGTCTTTAGACCATTTTGAGTTGATTTTGGTATATGGCAAGAGATACAGGTCTAGTTTCATTCCTCTGCATATGGATGTCCAATTTTCCCAGCAACATTTATTGAAGAGACAGTATTTTTCCCAATGTATGTTCTTGTTGCCTTTGTCAAAGATCAGTTGGATGTAAGTATGTGGGTTGATTTCTGGGTTTTCTTTTCTGTTTCATTGGTCTGAATATCTGTTTTTATTCCAGTACTATGCTGTTTTGATTACAATAGCTTTGTAGTATAATTTTTAGTCTGGTAGTGTTATGCCCTGGCTTTATTAATATATATATATATTTTTTGCTCAGGATTGTTTGGCTATTCAGAGTCTTTTGTTGTTCCATGTGAATGTTAGGATTGTGTTTTATTTGTGAAGAATGTCATGGTATTTTGACAGGGATTGCATTGAATCTATAGATCACTTTGGGTAGTATGGACATTTTCACAATGTTAATGCTTCCAATCCAAGAATATGGAATGTCTTTCCACCTTTTGGCATCCTCTTTAATATCTTTCAGTATTGTTTTGTAGTTCTCATTGTAGAGATCTGTCACCTCCTTGGTTACATTGATTCCTAGGTATTTTACTTTTGGGGGGGTGACTATTGTAAATGAGCTTGCTTTCTTGATTTCTTTTTCTACCAGTTCACTATTGGAGTATAAAAATGCTACTGATTTTTTGGGTGTTGATTTTGTATCCCTCAACATTACTGAAATTATTAATCAGCTCTAAGTTTTTTGGTAGAGTATTTAGGTTTTTCTATATACAGGATCATGTCATCTGTAAACAGGGACAATTTGACTTTGTCCTTTCTGATCTGGATGCTCTTCATTTCTTTCTCTTGCTTGATTGCTCTGGCTAGTACTTCCAATACCTTTTCCCCATTCAGGATGATATTGGCAGTGGAATTGTCATATATGGCTTTTATTATATTGAGATACTTTCCTTCTCTATCTAATTTGCTGGGGGCCTTTATCATGAAGGCAGGTTGAATTTTGTCAAACACTTTTTCTGTATCTATTGAGATAATCATGTTTTTTGTCCTTGGTTTTGTTGATATGGTGTATCACATTTACTGATTTGCATATATTAAACCATCCTTGCATCACTGTGATGAATCCCACTTGATCATGGTGTATAATTTTTTTGATGTGTTGCTGTTTTCTGATTGCTAATATTTTGTTGAGGATTTTTGCATCTATGTTCATCAAGGATATTGGCCTGTAGTTGTCTTTTTTTGTTGTGTCTTTTTGTCTGGTTTTGGTATCAAGGTGATGCTGGCCTCATAGAATAAGTTTGGGAGAGTGGCCTCTGTTTCAATTTTTTTGAATAGTTTGAAGAGAATTGGTATTCATTTCTCTTTAAAGGATTGATAGATTTCAGCAGTAAAGTCATCTCATTCTAGGCTTTTTTTTGTTGGGAGACTGCTGATTACTGGGAAGACTGAAGATTTTAAAAAAGAGAAAAGAAAAACCAGCAGCTCTTTGCTTTCTACCTCACACCTCGCTAGACTAGGCTATGGAGAAGGAAGATGTTTTTACTGAAAACAAGTATGAAGTGGAGGTTGGTTCAATATTAATTATTATATCGAAAACATTTATATCGTATCTTTATATCCTCATAGATTAAACCTAGAAATGATTTTTAAACATAAGGCCTATCATATATAAGTAGACAAATTAGTTTCAGAAAGCACTGCTTTTAAGTCTTTTAGAACAATGTACTACCTACTTGAAGGAGAAACATTACAGAACGATAGAGCCCCAATCTAAATTATTTCAGTTCTCATTTCTACAAAGGGCACATACTAACATAATTTAAGAGTCTAAATGAGTTCATAGAGCTCACTCCAACTTATTAAAATGAGATTCCATGTAAGTCTTATGAGATTGCAAACTGGGTTATAACTGTTGAGTGTTTAAAACTCATAGTATTTATGGAAGACAATAACACTTCTATGCTTATAAATATATAATAGCATAATGAAAGTTATCCATTAAATGTTACTAGTCTATATAGCATATATCTCGAATGTGCTTTCCCCAGAGTTCTATGATATTATAGTTGCAGGGAGAGAGAAGGGCGTCAATGAAGATGATTGACTGTGTTGAAAACAAATGTCTTTCCCTTTAGTTCCTTTTTATTTTGTAATGCTGCATCTCATTTTGATTATGTTTCACTATTGTCTGAAGAGAGGGCAGCAATTACAAACTGAGGAAACAATTGAAAAAAATTCTGACTTATGGGGAATTTTTTATTTCAAAGATTGATTTTCTTAGTAACAGACTCTGGGTAATTTAGCAAACTAGGTTTAAACTTCAGGAGACCTAAAGATACTAATCTTTTCCTCTTAAATACACAGTACAAAAGGAGTTTCAATACCAGATCACCAAGGAGGAAAGCTATTATTACCCAAATTAGCAGAACTAAAGGACACAAAGGCAAAAATCACATGCAAGTGTCATCAGGCTTTTAAATCATCGAGACAACTTTTGTTTTCTAATATTTTTAAAGTTATGATATCATATCAGAAAAACATTTTAAACAGGATAAAAGGGTTACTGTTGGCAAGAAGATTCCCTCCCATACTCACCCCCACCACTATTCCCCAGTTCTCCTCTCCAGAGACAAGTGTGATCATTTTCCTTTCTAGAAATTGACCTGCAGATGCAATCACGTATGTGTGAACATGTTTATACACACACGTACATACAAATAACCCAAAGGCCAATTGACTCCACAAAAATTCAAATTTTCATTCATTTCATATAGTCTGGCATTCTCTTATTCCAGATATCTATTATGGGTTATTAGGAAAAATGGCCAACTTAATAATCTTTGTCGTATTTTGAGAATGGGCTAAGGAGTGACAACAAAATAACTTATAAACCCATAAAATAGTAATTAAACAATAATAACTGGAGGGTCATAGAATAAGATTTTTATATTTTAATTCTACCACTCTTTTGTTGCCACCGCACAATAGAATCTTTTAATTTTGTGTCTGATAGAGTTGGGCTGCTGCAGAAACCACCACCAGCTGAGGTGATCTAAGTTCCACTGCAGAGGTGAACTGGAGCCAAGATTTCAATCTCCAAATGCGTATTACTGAACAGAGAAGGCTCTGGGCCACACTGACAACAAATATCAGCAGCACTGTGTGGGTAACTGCGATTGTTTGTTGCACCCACTAAAAAAAAAAAGACAACAATATGCTAGATTATTTGTACTGCCATTGCTTCCCCACCATCTTCACATGACAAACATGTAGAAAATATCATTTATAGGACACCCACAATAAACCCAGGAGACAGCTTATTGGCAGAATCCACCATCCTGGAGGCTCTAGTTGGTCCATGTCCCACCCCACACCCTTCCTTTAAAAGGGCTGAAGGTGTCCTATGTTGGTACACAGGTGATCATTCCAGCTACTGGAATTTGTAATTATTTGCAACCTAAAGCATGGTCCACAGACCACACTTCATTGCTGTAGCAGCATCGCCTGAATTTTTTTTTTTTTAGAAAAGCTGACACCCAGACCCCACTTCAGACTTATCAAATCAGCACCTACATTTTAAAAAGATCCCCAAGTGAGTTATATGAACAAGTTCAAGAAGTGTTGATCTACAAGGTAATGTTTGCCTCCTTAGCATGCTAGAAAAGGCCCTTGAAGATCTAAGCCTTGGTTACTCCCTCTCTCCAACCCAATTACAGTGAAGTATCTGTAACACCTGAAAGCATTATGCTCTCTGCATCTTTACTTTGCACAGGTGGTTCTCAGCCTAGAATTTCTGATGTCCCAGACTTAATGATTCTTCCACTTAATTTTTCGACTTCATCATAGTGCGAAAGCAATACGCATTCAGTGGAAACACCACTTCGAGTACCCAACAACCAGGTTTTTACTTTCAGTACAGTATTCAATAAATTACATGAGACATTCAGCACTTTATTATAAAATAGGCTTTGCGTTAGATGATTTTGCCCAACTGTAGGCTAATGTAAGTGTTTTGAGCATGTTTAAGGTAGACTAGGTTAGGTGTGTTAAATGCATTTTCTACTTACAACAGGTTTATTAGATGTAACCCTATCATAAGTCAGGAGCATGTGTGGCTCTCTTTCTGCCACGTGACGATACAACAAAAAGTTGACAGCCTACAGCCTGGAAGGCAGCCCTCACCAGAACCTGAACATGGGCATCCTGATCTGATAACCTCGATGGGGTTATAGGGATGTAATGCCATCACAAGTTAAGGAGCATTTGTAATTTTCCTTACCTGCCCTTCTGAATTCTTACCCATCAGCTCTCATTTTAAAAGTCAAGCTGCACCTGCCCCTGCAGATTTAGGCAGAGTGAGACAATGGCCTATTATAAAGTCTTACTTCCGCCCGATTGCTCTCTAGTTCTGATTATGTGGCTCTATTACAATAGTGATCACATTGGGTACCATAATTCTATTTATTATCTGTTTTCTCAAGCAGACTCTAAGCTATTGATGTCAGCATCTTTGATTTACTTGTTTTTTTAATTTCTAAGAGGCAAACAGCACATGGTAGGTACAAAATTCATGCTTATCGGATAAATCAAGGAATTTTGCTGGTCATTTCTGCCAGAAAACAATTTCCTCTTAGAAACAATAGTGTACATATTATTTATAAATCATTTCAAAATAATTCTGTTTGTATTCCTCTGATTTGTGGCCAGCTTTATAAAAATGCAGGATAACATGTAAACCCATTTTTTATCCCTCAGGCCATATGTAAAATTACGATCTTTTCAAGATTTAATGTATTTCAACTGTAATAAAGTTATTGCAAAGAGAAATTAAATCATATCAAAATAGGTTATAGAAGAAAAACATCTCATATGGACACTGTCTACTAAATCACTGTTCAAAAATCACTGTGCTTTTTTCCCCCCAAAATGTAAGCCTAAATATTAATCACTCGCTGTCTCTTTTCCTTAAAGATACTAAGAAATTCTTAATTCCTAGCTGGTCTACGCCTGCTTTAAAAATCATGTTCTCCCATTGCATCCTTTTCCTCCTGAAGCATTGTAAACTTACCTACATGCACATCCTCAGTTGGCCTCCTCCACATGCTACTTTTTAAATCTTCACCTGGAGGCTAGGGCCATTCTACCATGTTAGTGAGACACATAAAAGGAAAATGTTATGAGACCAATTTTTCTCTAATGGCTAAATAATTATCGGTGTAATTTACCAAAGAATTAAAGCCTGTGAGACCACACCAGGTGCTGAATAAAGCCAAACAGTTTTTTTTTCTCTTCTGAGCTAAGGAAAGTGGATATGAAAGGAAGGATGTTAACTCTCAGGATACCACGTGGGCATCTGTCTTTGAGAGAAGGAACTTCTAGGATGAGGGAAGGAGAGGTGGTGGTGGTATGGTAGCAAGCAGAGTGAAGAGGACTCAACAGATGGCTGCTCTCCTCTCAGAAAATGACATGGAAAGGGAGCAAATCATTTCAAAATATATAGAATAAAATGTAGGCAGCACAGACAACTGATTTGGAACCTGCAGTTAAGGAAATTCCTTCTCTAATGCAGTGACTTAACTGTTAAAAAGAAAGAAAAAAACTCATGTTTGCAAAATGGGCTTTGTACAGTGCCTTGAACTGAGGCCTAGAGGCCTAAAGAGAATATTCCTCGTTAAATCTCTCACAGAGAGGAAAGGGGCCCAGGGAGTGTCTCTCAGATCTGGTTCACACCATAAAGACAAAATGCCTATGCTTTACCATCAAAAGGTATCAGAAAATAACATTCATCTACATTGTTCTAACTAGCTAATAGTCCTAAAGGCATAAACAGAGAAAATTCAGGCCAGTGACCACTCAGCTATGAGTGCCAACATATTACAGTCCAGAAAATCCTGTGCAAATTTCCCTTCTCCATTCATATCTCAGAGACATAGGAGTAAGCCAAGTTACCTGGACTGTGATTTTGCTACTTATATATATCAAAGCCCTTTCATGTTCTCACAAAACTGGGCCACAGAATGTAAAAGTTATGCCCTGACAAAACTGGCTTGAGTGTAGTCCCACTACTGGTACTAAGTAAAGCCTTCGGAAGAGCCCTTGAGGCTATAAGAAATCAGAGCAGAGCCCCTAGAGAACAAAGCCACATTTTCCCCTACCCAGGATTCACCTGCACTTCAGGCTGAGATTTTTCCTAGGGCTAAATAGCCACCTCCTGTCTGGCAAGGTGCCTTTCCTCCTGAGCTCCCTCTACGCCCTTGACAAATCTGCTTAGTTTCTTGTGCTGAAATTGTTTATTGATAGATTTGCCTCTCCCTAACTGTACCATGTAGTCCTTGAGCAGGGAACTGAATCTTTTCCAGTTTTAGGTTCCCAGTGCTTACAGTATGTAGTAGGTGTGTTACCAAGCCCAAGTCTGGCTGCCTGCCACCAAACAAACAAAAGACTCAAGAGTCAAATGTCAGTGGAAAGGAAAGGCAGCTTTATTCAGAACCGGTAACCTGAAGGAGGTAGTAGGCTAACTCAACTCCCATTCTCAAGTTAATTGAGGGTTTTTATGGGGTAAGAAGTGAGAAGTAAAAAGCAGGAGGGAGGGGAACATGAGCCATGGGAGCTCCATGTTAAGGTGCAAAATCTTGCCTAGGCTCCATCTGGCTTCTGTTCTAGTCTTTGAGGTTATCTTAGGGTCCTGCAGGATTTTGATTTGTTTTGGGGTGGAATCAGCATAGCTTTATTGATATCTTCCTTGGTTTTTCAGGGTCTGAAAAACAGCTCTACATTTATATAAATAATGTTACTTGCCCCGTAACCAAGGTTCAAAATACCAAATAAACATAGGAAAAGAGGGAGCTCAGAGAAATGCATGCTAAGAAAAAAAACTGTCTTTTAAAGTTTTCCTAAAGCCTAGGCAGTTTTAGGTCCCAACATGGCTTCAGTCTTATTCACTCTAACAGGTGCTAGTTCACATGTGTTGAATGGAATCGAATTCATCTAAGCCAGTTTACCCGCCCAGCTTGTAATGGCACTGGGAGAGGTAAACAAAGAGGGCTCCACACCCAGCGATGTCTCCCTTCTGGTGATCTTTAGCAAGCCACTCCCTATGCCAGATCCTTTAACTGTATAATACAGGAGTCATAAAAATTGCCACCTGGCTCAGTAGAAACAATAAAAACTGATGTACCCCTGTCTATAAAGTATCCAAAGTTCTTCAGAGGAGAGGAGGGGGTGTTTGGTTCAAGGTTTCTATAGAGAGGAGGCCAGTATTATCAGCCAGCCCAGTAGAATCTCACAGATAGGACAGGATTTTATTGCCTGTGCTTTTTTTTGTTTAAAGAACTTTTAACTTGGAATGGTTTTAGATCTACAGAAAAATTGCAAATATAGTACAGAGAGTCTCCAAATATTCTGTACCCGGTTTCTCTATTATTAACATCTTACGTTAGTATCGTACATTTGCTGTAATTAATGAACAAATATTGATTCACTATTATTATTAACTACATTCAAATTTCCTTAGGTTTTACCTTGTGTCCTTTTTCTGTTCCGGGATCTCATCCAGGATACCACATTACATTTAGTTATCATGTCTCCTCTTGACTGTAAAAATTTCTCAGACTTTCCTTGTTCTTGATGACTTTGACAGTTCTAAGGAATACTGGCCAGGTGTTTTGTAGAATGCCTCTTGGCTGGGATTTGTCTGATGTTTTTTTCATGATTAGACTGGGGGTATAGGTTTGGGGGAGGAAAATCACAGAAGTAAAAGGGCATTTTTTTTACCCCACTCCTTTTTAGAAATCCTGTGTCAATTTCCTCCATTCCTCACCCTTCAAAAAGCTATTATTACTTTGATAGTGCCTTTTAGGATCAAGGAAAGGAGGCATTATTCTGGTATGTATTACAGGATCATTCTTACCAGATTAGATATTACTAGTGGGGAATGGACTCCTCAGAAAAAAATTCCCCTAGAGAGCTGGCCTTAAAGCCACAGGCCAGAGGCTCTCCTGAGTTTTTGATAGTGAGCTAAGATAAAAGAAGGATCAACCAAAGGTGCTAAGTTTCCAGCATGCAAGACAGAACAATCTGGGTAGCTAAAATAGTAGAAGAAATTCCCCAAGGGAGTTTATAATCCTTTGTTAATAATGAAAGACTAGAATGAGGAATCACAAGAGGTAAAAATAGGATCATAGTCAAAGGCACCTGGGCAAAAAAACACACCCAGGCTTTTTCCAGCAGTTGAGGGTTGAAAAGTAAAGGCAAAAAGTGGAGAGTTTATAAATATAGGACAGAGTAGAAAGTGGTGGCCAAGAGTAGGGGCTCTTGCCTGACTCTGCCACTTTCTCTCCCAGTGACTTTGAGCAGATAACTCCACTGTTTGTGCCTCGGGGTGACTATCTCTGAAAAGTGGATGTAATGGTACTTGCCTTGTAGGATTTTGTGGGGATCATATGAGATGATATGAGTAAGCACTTAACAATGATGCCTCACCCATAGTGCGTGCTCAATACATATTAGCTATTATCATCATTATTATATTAAGATTGGAGTGCAATGGATCTCGGAGGTATCCTAAAGTTAAAACCCTAAGCCTCAGAAGGCTTCTAAATAAACTAGCTGGGGGAAAAAAATTCAAATTTCTCAATAAAAAAATTTTTTTTTAAAGAAGCCTCACATAAAAAACAAACAAAAAACCTAAACACACCTGCTGGTAGGTGGAGTCGATCAGTGGGAGAAGGCAGACATTTTGAGATTTTCAGGAGCATGGCTGAGTTATGCTTCCTCATTTCTTCTCCCACATGATTTTAATTTGTAATCATATTCAGAGAGCAATTAACCAGGGCTAAGTACGCTACCTGGTCTAGCATCATGAAAGAGAACCAAGCCAACTTGGCCCTTATCAGAACAGTGAACTTGGATTCTGGCTATTGAATCAGCAAGCTAATGATCTGCCAGTGCAAGCAAGCTTTAAAATTCACCCTTACCTCAGAGCTCTGGTAAGGATTCAAGCAACTCAGGTATCTCAAAGTGCCTAGTAATCTGTGAAGTGCTTTTGATTGAGAAATAGTTTGTGTTTTGTTAAGCTCTCTGCCCAGATCTCTGTCTCTGAAGAAGATGGCAAGAAACAAATGCCGTGATTGTGCTTCTTCATAAACCTTTCACGTTAGTGCTTTAAGTATTATATTGTAGGTGAACAATAACAAGAGAGAGGATTCCTTGATCCCTCAGTCTGTGCGGGTTACAATTCTAAGCTCTTTACATGTATTAATTCATTTAATCCTTTAACACCTCTCTGGGTCAATGCTATTATTGTGCCCATTTTTACAGATGAGGAAACTGGAGTACAGAGAAGTTAAATGAATTGCTAAAAGCCAAATTGCTAAAGTCAAATGTGCCTATATCGGTTGGGACTAGGCTTGATTGTAAGTAACAGAAAACTCAACATGGTTTAAACAAGTTGTTTAACTTTTCTCTTGAGTAAAAGAAGATGGGAAGTAGGGTGTCAAGAGTTAGAATGGCAGCTCCACCACTCTTCGACTCAGGCTCATCTCTCTTTCTTCTCCAGTTATCTTAGTGCATGATTCCATCCTCAGTTTCCCTCAATAGTCGAAGATGGCAGTTGGAGTGCAGGCATCAGAACTGTTTCAGCTAGAAGGAAAGGAGAGGGCAAGGGGGCTTTCCCAGAAGGTCCCCCTAACAACTTCCATCAGCATCTCATTGGCTATCCCATCTGCAAAGAAGGCTGGAAAATGGGTTTTGCTTTTTTTTTTTTTTTTTTTAATTGGGCACATTTCTCAAGGTTCTGTAACAAAGAAGCAGGAGAAAATGAATATTGGACCCATGCACTATAAAATACAGTTTCTCAAGCTATTACTGTTGGTGGTTGGCAGGTGGAGAGAAAGCTGAATTACTGTTTTTATTTCCCACTTGCAGTAGTCATTTGGAAAATACAAAGTGGTGCATATGATAAAAAACTAGAACTTCACTAAGATTTCCAGGTTTTTCTTATCTAAATTTATTTATAATTGATGAAATTCTATAACTTCATAGTATTTAAATGGTTATTTTAGACTCTTGCAATCAAGAGTAAAAGACAGAAGTGGTATTTAGGTGAAATAATTTTCCTCCTTATTTATATTCTGAAACTTTAATCTGAAGTTTTTACTCCCCAAGACCTTACTCTCAGATTTCCTTCTCAGAGAGTAAATGTTCAGCTTTTAGTTGTCTTTTAAGATAAAAAAGAGGAAAATAATATTTGAATTAGATGTTTAGAGGATTTCTCAGTTGAGTTATTCTGTACTTGATTATGGCTAAAACCTTTCTCTTGACCTCAGTTTCTCCTGTTGTAAAGTAGATATATTCATTCATTCATTTGTTCATTCATTTATTCATTGAATAAATACTTGTTTTGACTTAATAGGTGTTGGATATTTTATATTCAATAGTCATTTTTATTTGGTTGTTAACAAAAATAATGAGGTAATTGTGTAATAAATTATTTAAAGTCTGTTACTCAAAGAGTACTTACTTTTACAATTAAATACAAAGTATTTCTTTTCATACAGATACACCAAATTTGTCTTAATAGTGATATAGAAGGTACTCGGTTTCTCTGGGCTAGGGTTACAGGATGTGCCTCTGGATGACAAGCCATTCCCCAAGGTTTCAGGTCCCTCCTCTAGGTCCTCCCCTAGAGGAAAGTTACTGTTGCTAGTTAAATCTATGTTCAGCACCAATATGGGGAAAATGAGACCACAAGGGGCTGGCTTACGCAAATCCAAGGGCCAGGCATGCTCAGTACAGAAGGGTTATATAATCCTGGTGGCTGAATGACCTTCCACTAAAAGTGCCAGAAAGCACAGAATATTCTTGCATATGCCTGGTACATGTGACAGGATTTGACCAATGAACATGCTCCAAGAAGAGACCAACTAAGCATGTGTAAGACTAATGTTACATAACTGGGGACCACCCCTTTATTGAATATTCATTAGGTAGCAAAATTATAAAAGCTGAATCCCAGCAGAAGGCAGGGTTGTTGTTCACTTTCCTGGAGACAACCCACATTTCACTGGCTGAGGTGTGTATACTTTACTTCATATCAAACGTACTTTCAGCAAGTGCCTGCTCACTCTCTTGAGCCAGCCTGCATTCTGTACTGAGCTTTAAGTATGCATTTCTTACTTTTATGTTCAATTTGCTGTGGGCCCTGCTCAGTCTCTGGAGCTATGCCCACACTCTCTCTGTGGAACCTGTATTTCTTATCTGTTACATTAAACTTGTTCTCACTTTCTACTGTGACTCTACCCTTGAATTCTTTCCTGTGGCAGAGTCAAGAACCTGGTAAGAGGACTGGGTGGGTTGAGGCTGACTCTCGGGGCCCCCCAGACTCTACCTCTGACATCAATAGTATGTTGAAAAAAGAAACTTAAAACTCCTTTTGGAATTATATGAGATACAAATATTTCAACTAAGTACTTATTACACAGAGCAAAATATTTCATATTATGAATCTTTACATGTAAGGAACATAAATATTATGAATTTATCTTCTTGACAGTAAACAACATACTGTGAAGTGCCATTGTGAAACACAAAGCTCTCCCCTAGCAAGCTGATGCAACTCTAAAATAGATATGTTTGCAGAAAATATTCTTCTCATTTATATCAATGTATATTGCTTCTCTAAGGAAATATATATAAATATTGCTACTGTGTTCCAGAAGTGTGTTAGGAAGAAAATCATAGTAGAAGAGTCTTCTACAAGGGAAAATATAATAAAAATGATTCTCCTGATAGAATTCAAAACTGTGCCTGTGATGGTAAATGAAGAGGTGTAACTTCAGAATCAGAGCTACAGGCTATGGCTGGGGGTGTTGCGGGTTGTTTTCAGTTTGTTAATAATTCTGATTACCTTCTGACACTAGACAAGCCATTCAAACTATTAAATTTTTCACCTTTTGTTTGCCAGAGAGCACAACCAACAATAGCTGTGGGAGGAACTTCGGAGCACCCAGGAGCTGCAGTATACCAGCTGGAAACCTGTTTAAGTGCTGTGGGCGTTGGGAAAAGGGACCACAAAAGTGATTGGAGTCCTTAGAGTTCGTTTACTTCATACTACAAAATACACAGAAAGCTCCATTTCAAATATGGATTCAAAAAAGAGCCAAATGAGATAAAGCAGAGTCCATGAGAAGGGAAGCACCAAGAACAGCAAGGCTCAGAAGGACAGTGTTCTCTGGAAAGGGAGTAAATATGGTAGTTATTTTTTAAAAAGCAGAAAACAGGCTAATAAATGCAGTTCTCAACATGCTTTCCCTTTCGTGGCCTTGATATTATTTAGAAAAAGGTATTCTTTCATTTTTTTGTTTTTTTAACATACACCATAGCTCCTCACCTTTCCCTGGCTACCAGTTGGTAGTTTAGGGACAGATGAAAATGTGTTTGCCTCTTGGCCAAAAGCTTGTCCTTCCTGCTCTTCAAAGTCAATGTTATTTTTATAGTGTGATTATTATAGAATCCTTTTCTTAGCACTTTTTTCCACTCTGTGAATTTCTTTCCAGATATTTCTCTCCCCTAATAGAACAACAGTACTCAAGCCCTACCAAATACTCAGTTTAATCAATAAATTGCTATCCTAAATTGGTGTTGTTAACATTCTTAATTTCAGTTTAATGAAGATATGAGCTGTGCTCTTTGTTAAGGAACTCTGGCACAACAAGAAGATTTTTTAAATATGTCTTGGTAAAATAGAAAAATAGACACGTTTTGTCATCTTTGCCAGAGCCAATGAACTCCATGTTCAATAATCAGACAGCAGCCAATCCTACACTAATTACTACCTCCTAACACACCCCATCCCCTCCCTCCCTGCCCCCCAAAAGCAATACTAGATCTGAATCTGAAATCCTGTAATGATCCCTCTTCCTTCTTCTCCCTAGCTTCTTTCCCCCAACACCCACCAAAAAAAACCTTCTAAAATAAAGAATAACAGAAAGATGGATCTTACAGCCAGCCCATTTATCTTATTATAGGCACTAGTAAGTAACTGTCTTTATCTCCGGCTTAGAACATCCCAAAGCAACAACACTCAAGAGATCCTTCAGAATGGTCAAACAAACAAACAAAATTGATGCTTAGCTTTAAGGCAGGAGGAATAATACAAATGGACCTTTGCCCCAGGAAGATGACCGAGGTACTGCTGGAAGTTTCTTCAGCCTTGCAAAGAGCAATCTTTGTGGCAGTAACACAGCCAGGCATGAGAGAAGCAGATCAGATAAAAACGTAGTATGTGTGGTTAAATTATTTATGATGATGCTGCAGCTGTAATGATCAGAAGCAGTTTTCTCTCTTAACCCTACCTTCCATGTACACATAGAGGCTGTCATCACCCAAAAGAATTATGCCCCAGTGTAAAAGTGCAAGGGGTGGAGGGTGGGTAGCTAGTCAAGACCTCAGTTGAGAGAAGACTGGTTATCCAATACAGTTCTACCATATCTAATGACAAGCAATGTGATGGGCTCTTCATGTATCTCATTTCCTAGGAAAGAAATGGTGTATAGTTTCATGGTGTACACTGCAGAAAGAAAAAGTTCTGCCCTACGTACCAAGATCATATTACCTCAGCATCAAAAAGCTCAATACAAAATGGAAGCTTTCAAAACACAGCACGGTATTAAAATGACATTTATATTTTAAGAATCTTGTTTATCTTGTTCACTGCTGAATCTCCATTGTCAGAACACTGCCAGGCACACAGTAGGTGGTCTGTCATATTTAATTGACTATTTGATGAATGAATGCTGTTGGTATATCAGAATTCAGCAAATCGACTTGAGATTCAGGCACTGAAGGCCGTGTGCTCAGCAGCATGCCTTAGGAGGCCATGGCTCCTGTGATAGCCTGGGTTGGCTTTCCTAGGCGTCTTCCCTGCAAAGTCTTGCTTGTTAGAGAAATAACTTTCATCCCACAAGATTGTGGATAAGTTTAGGATATGTGTACACAGTTCTGACATTACCATTTGGGAAATTCTCAGACGAGGATTGATCCTTTGTCCTTTCACAAGCAATCTCAAGGCATTTTGCTACTCTCTTTGGGCCAAAGATTGGTGCAATAAACTTTTGGAGAAAAGAAACTGTTATGAGATATAGTGTCCATTTCACCTCAAGGGAAAAAGGATTTGAAAAGAAAACTTTGTTAATGCTACAGAGGTAAGCAGCACTTCATTTAGGGGGGAAAAAGTTTCTGTTCTCCTGTAGAGGAGGAAAAAATGTTGGTAGCTGACCAAGCTAGTTCATTCCAAGAGGAAATTCTAAGAGTTTGTCCCAAATGGGTACTGGAAAGCCTCCTATGAGAGGCATATTGTGACATGTCTCCACTGCAGACAACTTTAACTAATGTACTGCCTTTCTTCCTAATAGTAAACTTTCAATGGAATTAAATGTAAACACACATTATTGAAAGAGAAGAAAATGTTAGGTAGGTATGCCTAGTTTTCTGGCAATACCTAAACTGATCAGAGTACTAGAAATAACTGGGTTCCAACAAGAGCCTAAAATGGCATCAATCTTGGATCTCGGATCAAGATGGAGGGCACAGCCATGCTAAAGCCTCTGCCTCTTCAAACCCAAATTTCTAGAAATGATAGTTATTATTTTTTTAACCCATAGCAGTACTAGAATATAGAAATGGATACACTGGTTGGGCCTTATGCAAGGCAGATGGACTAATATTAACAGAGAAAAACTACCACCTAAATACGAGAGGACTCCAAATACATTACTGACTCAGAAAGGCACATACTGGGAATAGGAAGAGCCCTAGGCCACCAGAGAGTGATCTGTGGACATTAAAGCAAAAATACTGGGCTGGTTAGTTAGCTCAGTTGGTTAGAGTGTGGTGGTATAACACCAAGGTCAAGAGTTCAGATCCCTTTATCAGCCAACCACCAACCCCCCACCCCCCCAAAAAAACCTCCTGAAGAACATGTTAGTGCATCAGATTCAGTAATGTGTTAATAGAATTATATATCATAGCCAAGCAGGATATATGCCAGGAGAGGTTTAACATTGAAAAAAAATATCAATGTAATTCACTCTATTAGTAGATTAAAAGTAGAGACCATACAATTATGTAAATAGATGCCTCAAGAAGGCATTTGATAAAATTCCACATACATATCCAATAAAAAGGGGTTTTGATTATTTGTTTGTTTGTTTGTTTGTTTGTTTTTAGCATACTAGGCAATAGAAAAAACCTTCCTATTCCAGTAAAGGATATTTACAAACGTTCCTCAGCTACAAAGGTGAATTATTAGAACTGTTTCCATTACAGTCAGAAATAAGACAAGAATGGCTACTATCACTTCTGCTATACAACATTATATTGGAAGTTCTAGCAAATAAGACAAGAAAAAATGGTATCTAAACATTGGCAAAGAAGAGAAAAAATGTCCTATATTTATATTCAGATAAGATAATATAGTTTGTCTTTTAAAAAATTTCTAGGAACATCAGCTAATGAACTATTAGAAATAATATGATGGTCCAATAAGGTGACCAGAAACAAAACAAACAAACAAGATTTACAGCCTTCCTACTCTCTAGCAATATCCATGTAAAGGATATAAACTCAAAAAAAAAAAAAAGTAAGATGGTAAGAAGAATACTTAAAACCTTCCCTGAAGCATATAACTATAAACAATGACCTGAGTAAACAGAGATACATACTATGTTATTGGAAGAGAAGACTCCCAATTGCAAACATTTCTCTCTATTTTTTTTTTCAAATTCATCTGTAAATCCAAAAAAATCACAATAGAAATCTCAAGGACTGTCCCAGTACCTATACCCAAAAAGGTCATTTTGAAAATCTCCGTTACTTTTTGTAACAGCTTGATTGAGGTATAATTTACATACCAAGAAGTTTACCAATTGTAAGTGTACAGTTTAGTAATTTATATTAAATTATAGAGTTGTACAACCATCCCATAATTTGGTTTTAAAACACTGGAATATTCCTCTATTTATTGAGATTTTCTTTAACTTTTCTCAGCAATGCCCTATGGCTTTTAGTGTTAGGATACTGCACTTCTTTTATTAATGTATTGCTAAGTATTTTATTCTTTTTAATATTATTGTGAATGAAATTGATTAATTTTATTTTTTTTGGATTTATTTTATTTATTGCTAGTATATAGAAATAAAACTGATTTTTGCTGCAGCCCAAGGGCAAGTCACCTATTTTCTTTAAACCATATTTAAGTGTACAATTCATGGCATTAATTATATTTATAATGTTGCGCAACCATCACTACTATCTATATCCAAAACTTTTTCATCATCCCCAACGTAAACTCTGTACCCGTTAAACGATAACTCCCCATTTCCAACTCTCCAGCAGCCCCTCTACTCTGCTTACTGTCCTATGAATTCGCCTAGTCTAGATATTTTATGTAAATCAAATTATACAATATTTGTCCTTTTGTTACTGGCTTATTTCACTTAGCATAATGTTTAATGTTCATCCATATTGTAGCATCTGTCAGAACTTCATTATATTTTATGCCTGAATAATATTCCAATATATGTGTACACCACATTTGTTTATTCATTCATCCATTGATGGACACTTGGGTTGTTTCCACCTTTTGGTTATTGTGGAAAATGTAGCAATGAACACTGGTGTACAAATATCTGTTTGACAGCCCTAATGCAAATACAGCACGCATTCGCCCACCAAATATTCAACAGGTTTCATTAGGTGCCAGACACTGACAGCGGCACTCGGGACCCACAGATGGTAAGCCCAGCCCTGCCTGCGTGGACTGCACGGTCGAAGCGGGAGGGCAGGCAGTCACCAGAGCAGGTGGTGAGTGGCAGACAGGAGCCTGAGACCGAGGATGACAGAGGAAGAGGCTGGAGTAAGCCTGGGCAAAGGCAGGAAGGCTGCATGGAGGTGGTGGCAGACACCGGGGGCAGGGGAGGAATGTGTTTGAGTTCCTGTTTTCAATTCTTTTTGGTATATATCTAGAAATGAAATTGCTGAGTCATATAGTAATTCTGTGTTTAACTTTTTGAGGCACTACTAAACTGTTTTCCACACTGACTGCACCATTTTATATTTCCATCAGCCACATATGAGGGTTCCAATTTCTCCACATCATCACCAATACTTGTTATTCTCTGTGTTTTTGGTTATAGTCATTCTAGTAGGTATGAAGTGGTATCTCGTGGTTTTGATTTGCATTTCCCTAATGACTGATAATATTGAGCATCTTTTCATGTGTTTATTCAGCTGCACATTTTTGTAAATAAATTTTTACTGGAACATGGCTACACCAATTTATTTATTTGTTGTCGATGGTCACTTTCATCTTAACAGCAGAGCTATATAGTGACAGAAACTGCATGGCTGCAAGTCTAACATGGCTAATTAACATCTCATCCTGTAAGAAAAATTTGTGGATTCCCATGCTAGACCATAAAAAAGTCCCAATATATTTAAAAACATTGAAGTCTTTCAAAGAATGGTCTTTGTTCAAAACAGAATTAGATTAGAAATCAACACACAAAAAATATGAGAAATCTAAAAAATTTTGATATTTGGAATAACTTGGAAATTAAACAACACATTTGTAAATAACTCATGAGTCAAAGAAGTCACAAGGGAAAATTAGAAAATATTTATAACTGAATGAAAACAAAAACACAACATAACAAAATTCATGAAATGTATCTAAACCATTCAATACATAATGGTGAAAGAATGAATGCTTTCTCTCCAAGATTGAGAATAAAGCAAGGATGTCTATCCTTGCCACATTCACTCAGTCTTATACTGGAGGTTTTAACCAGAGCAATAAGGCAAGAAAAATAAATTAAAGGAATACAGATTGGAAAGAAAAAGTAAAATTTTCTTCAATTACAGATGCTATGATAAGAAATCTACTGGAATGAATAAGTGAATTTGGCACCATTGTTAAGATACAGCCTCATAATGCAAACATCAGTTGTATTTCTATATACTAGCAATAAACAATTCAAAAAATTAATCAATTTCATTCACAATAATATTAACAAGAATAAAATACTTAGCAATACATTAATGAAAGAAGTGCAATATCTTAACACTAAAAGCTATAGGACATTGCTGAGAGAAATTAAAGAAAATCACAATAAATAGAGGAATATTCCAATGATTTAAAAGCAAATTATGGGATGGCTATACAACTCTATAATTCAATATAAATTACTAAACTGTACACTTAAAATTGGTAAATTTTATGGTATGTAAATTATACTTCAATAAAGTTGTTACAAAAAATAAAAAAGAGATTTTCAAAATTGCCTTTTTGGGTATAGGTACTGGGATACATCTGCCTCAGAAAGTCAGATTTTAAGTTTACACCTTTGAAATAAAAACTGTTGAAGTAAATGTGAGGATTTACAAAAAACTAAGATATTTTTAGATTCCTTATTTCTGTCTCTAGCTCTTAAAAAGCTAAACATTAATCACCAATTTTTTTTCTTTTTTTTGCAGGTGGGCAGTACAGGGATGCTGAACCCTTGACCTTGGTGTTATCAGCCCCTAACTCTCCCAAGTGAGCTAACAAGACAGCCCTAGATTTTGACTTCTAAGGCTTCACAAATACAATTATTTATATGTCCACCATTTTTTAAAAACCTGCATTGTGTATTTTGTTAGTGTTATTTGTTAAAACTATTATGTATTATGTTGGTTACCATCAAAAGTAAAAAATAGGGTGCTGCGGATCAAAATGAAGTCAAAAGCTGTGAATCTCTATAGGTTATAATTATTTTAATAATTGGCATGGCAACAGACCAGTCATATTGAAGTTTTTTCTCCATTTGACAGATGTTGGCAATTAGCAGATCTTGCACTGCAAGGAAACATTAATATTGTTGGTCTTCTCAGTGTGAAAAATACACACATCACATAATCCCTCTATTAAATATCTTCCTCTTAGGTGGGGAAGTTCCCTGTGAAGCAGCATCTGCCATGTTAATTTCATTATTTTTAGAGAAATAAGACAAATTCTTTCTTATTTTGCTTCCTTTGGAGAGTAAAGCTTGATATTTATATTATTTCAATATTATTTTATTCTTAGAAGAGAAATAATAAAGCAACTTTTATTTGGTATCTATTGACAGTCTTTGAAGTACATGCATAGAATATCAGGAGAAATTTTAATGTGGTCTTCATTTTGTATGCCTGTCATCTTTGAAAGGTCTCTAATGCTCCATAGTGCTCTCACACACTGATGACAATGAAGAGTGGTAAATACCACTAGGCATTTGAGTAAGTGCTCAGGACCTAACCCCTGTTCTAACTTCTGGACACTGACATAGGCTCTATCATGGGCAATTCTGACACTGCAGCAGCTGATTCTAAAACCCTGCCCCCACCACTTTCTTTGTCTTGGATTAGAAATCCAGGCAACTCATGAGGATATGTTGCCTGGAGTGTTTCCTAGTAGCAAGTGATCAGATGGACAGCCCTTTTAACAGCAACTTTTTCAAGGGAGAAGAGTGGCAGCTAGTGATGCCAGATGGCAAAGGGATCCTCAGATCAGAGATCTTAGCATTAAGAACAGGAAGGGGTTAGACACCATTTAGTTAAAACCAGTCATTTTACAGAAGAGAAAACTGAAACTCAGAAAGTTGAATGGATTTACCCAAGGTGTGGCAGAAACTAATAGTTTCCTACCCACCATCTCTCTCTGCTGCTTCCTTACTAACAAATCCTTGATTTTGTTTAGAGTGGCAATGTTCCCAGAGTAAAATAATCACCTTTTCAACTTCGCTTGCAGCTAGGGGTGGACATATGACCCAATTCTCACAGAGGAGAAATAAGTGGAGGTCATTGGATGGGGTTTTGGGGAAAGCTTTTTAAGGGCAAACATGTGCCTTGTATGCC
The DNA here is from genome assembly GCF_027409185.1 of Cynocephalus volans. NCBI lineage: Eukaryota > Metazoa > Chordata > Mammalia > Dermoptera > Cynocephalidae > Cynocephalus > Cynocephalus volans. The sequence goes on along the minus strand of NC_084461.1, from coordinate 100,735,867 downwards.
CTTATGTCTCTACCTTCCTCCCTCCTGCTTATAATGCAGACATAAGATTGGTTGTTCAGCTCTAATACTGTGATTTTTATCATGTGTCAAAATCTATTTGGAGTGTGAAAAACTTTCACTTTTACAGCAATATTTCTTTCTGGTTACCCATCAACTATTGCTAATATTAGAGAGGAATCCATTCATAAATGCTGCAGACCTTATTTGAATTCTACAAGTTTTCTTATGAAAGCAAAGAGCATACATTGAGAAGGACAAGTAGCTTCTAAGCTCTGCATCCAAGAAGCATTATGATTGTGTCATACCTCCTGTGGAGCCCTAACTGTCAACATCCAGCACATTAGCTTTTGCTGCTTGCTCTAAGAGGCTGTGAGCACCAGCACACAGAACATACAGAGGAAAGTAACACCCTGAAGAAAAGGCAAAGTTCTGGTAGAACAGTTAGGGAGTAACATTATACGAGCTTTAAGGAGAGGTGTGCCCTGCCCCCCCCCCCCGAAATGTATATATGCTTTTGGATTTCTGAGTCAGAGAGGAGAAATTAGAAAATGACCAAAAAGAAGAGGCAAACAAGAAAAAAACCCTATGTCTCATTAAACCTGCAAAACTCTTGTGTGCCTTTAAAATAGGTCATTTCCACACACCACCCTGTCCACCGATGCTGAGCCAATAGCAAACTCTGCCAACCTGCTTGAGAAAAGTGGTTTCACTCCGTAGTAAATCTTATTTTTGTCTAATCTAATTATCGCTAGAAGTTTTGTTTTTGTTTTTTAATAAACTCAAGCCCTTATCGCATTTCTCCTTTTCAAGAAAGATAAGAATCTGGCTGGATAGAGCAGAGTAACAGACTAGCACTGACTTTGTTCAGCTAAGTTTTCTTTTCAAGAGAAGCAAACATTGCCAGGTATGGACGAAGGCCATCTCAGCTGCAGTCTCGTAGGGAAGCTGCTATTATAAAAGTAATTATAAAATATGAGAAGAGTGCACTGAATGTTTAACTCAAGTAATGAAACAAATGATTAGAAAAATGGGTGTGTGGTAACTAAGGGTGAGATGCCCAGGAACGTTGCTGGCATGAATGCTTTTTTGTCTTTGTCGTTAAGGAAAGTGGAGTATCAAGAGGAGATGAAGATAGCATCGACCTTACACACTTAGAGTGTTTAAAATACAATCCTTGCATTTGTTCTCATCTCAGAAGCGGGGGCCTTGGTCTTTGTTACCTATTGGATTTCAGGAAGGCTGACTTGGGATGCGGCGTTGCCATTTCCTGGGCCTTCATTAATTTTTTTTCCGGCGCTGGCAGCCAGATCCTTTGTTGTCTCTCCTCTGCATTCATTTCTCTCTGCCCTCGCACCTCCAGACAGTGCGATGGGGTTTTTTTCCAGGTCCTCGCGCCTGGAGCGCGGACGGCCAACCTCTTCGGCATCCGATAAAGGACCGCTTTAGCAGGCCACCGAATGTCGGGGCTGAGTCGGCGCCACGCCAGGCACCGACCCGCTTTGTGTGCGCGTTTGTTGTCTCCGCAGCGGTCCGACGCGGGCGGGAGGCGCGGGCCGCGACCCCCGAGAAGGCGGGGCCTCCGTGCGCAGGGCTCCGCCTGGCGAGGATTTCACTGTCGCCACCGCCGCCGCCCGCGTTTGTTCCAGTCGATCGCGCTGCCGCGACCACTGCCCCCAGAGCCAAGTACGCCGGACGAGGCTGCCCAGGAGCCCTCTATGGCCTTCATCCCACCCAACCCCGCTTTTTGCTTTTTTCCCTGCTTCACTTTTCCTCGTTAAGAGCATCCTGTCGGGGAGCTTGGCAAAAAGACTAAAAACAGAAAAAGAGAGAAAAAAAAAAGGACAAATTCGATGCCCCTGTCTGGGTCCTCCCGAGTTTGAGAAGGGTCGTAATCATGTCCGAGTCGGGGGAGATAAGTGAATTTGGCTACATCATGGAATTGCTAGCCAAAGGCAAGGTAAGTGCTCGGGCGCGCGGCGCCTCGGCCGGTCCATTCCAGCGCCCGGGGAGGGCGGGGGCTGGAGTCCCCGGGACCGCGCTCTCAGCCCGGCAGTTTCAACAGCTGCAGCATGCAAAGTAGCCGCCTTTTCTTTATTGGTGGCATCTTTGAAATGAACTAAAAGGGCACACACGGATGCGTTTGGGGCCAGCCGGGCGATGATAGGGTCTCCCGGGACACTGAGGGACGAGAGCTCAGCCTGCGAAGATGGGAGGAGGGCCGGGCGTTGGCCGAGGGGGCGCTTCCCCGCGCACCCCGGGCTGCCCGAGCGTAGTGACTTCAAGTGGGTGACCTCGCCTATCTGTGCCGGGAGGGCGGGATCAGGTCCAGAGCGCAGAGCGACCGTGTGGCTGGACGTTTTCCGCCTTCCTTCCAGGTCCTTAGCCGCTGCCCCGGGCCGGGAGCATTTCAAGCAGCCTTCTTTTGGTGGGGAGGGGGACATGCTAGAGGAGCCGATTTCAGCCCGGCACCTGTGCCGGAGCCTGTCGGAACCCAAGCCGACGCCGTCGGTGGCGCCTCGCGACCACACCCTCGGCCCGGCCGGGTGGCGCTGGGCCTGGGCAGACAGCCTTGCGAAAGGCTGGGATCCAGGCTGCATCCGAGAAGCTGCCGGGAGACTCCTAAGTGGTCTGCAGGCGGGACGTGCCGGGAAGAAGAAGCTGCACCGTGCGCTGCCCGCCGGGATCCGCAGGCGGCGAGGTGGCGGGAAACGGCGTCGGTGTTGGCCTCTGCGCCTGGAATTCGAGAAGAGGTGATGGCCCAGAGGAGGACCCGACTCCTTGCGCGCGATCATCAGAAAGGAGAAGGATTCTGCAGCTCTGGTGTGAATACTTGGAACTTCAGTCCCACATCCCACTAGCTCCAACACCGCCTAAGTTACAGAGTTTGGAGTAGTTTGGGCTTCGGGCCAGACATATGGCTCCCGGGGCTGGGGGACCGGTTTAATGTTCTCCCAGCCTAAAGAGTCCTAGGCGAACCATACGCCTTCCTGAATTCTCCTGCTCTGTAACCGCTGAAAAGAGTCATCCGAGATAGAATGCTCATTAATATCTCGAAGGTGGGGGCTGTACATTCGGTCACCCCTACTATTTACAGCTTGGGCCAGAAGTACAAAGGGAGAAGCTTCATTCCGCTTTTCTTCCCACGGTGGGCTCCATCCTGCCCTTCGAGGGACCTCCCGCGCATGCGTGCGGACCCCGGGCCAGTACATCTAAACTCTGTGGTCCCAACATGCCGCCCGTTGAACACCCTCAGTGTCTAGGATGCGTACTGCAGCCCGCTCCGCCCTCTGAAGGATGGACCCTGGGGAGGGGAGAAGTCCAAAAGGAAGAGCTGGCGCTGGGCGAAGAGGCGCGCAGCCAGATGAGGGCCAGAACCCTGCCCCCTGAGAACGGAACGCCAAGCAGGACTCAGGTCTAAGAGCGACACCTAACAGGGGCATTTATTTGTGAACTCTAAAGGGTTGGGGGCCGGGGGGGAGGAGGAGGAGAGAGGATGTCTTTTGTTTATTACAAAATAGATGGACCATTCTTGATGGGATGGGGAATAGGATGATTGGTAGGTGAGTTTAGGCTTGTGGTGCTCAGATATTCTTCACAATAGGCCAGGAGTGTATTAGTTGGCTATGCTTTCCTTAGATGGCAGGCAAACCCTGACGTTTTGAGAGAATAGTTCTGGGGTGGGATCCAGGGATCTGCATGTTAACAACATCCCAGGTGACTATGAAGCAGACTGACACAAACTAAGTGGGAAGATAGAGCAAAACCATTTGTGAATCCTTAAAGCTCCTTATAATTTAGTCGGAAAAACAAAAATAAACCTCCCAGGATAGCAATGTGTTCACACAATATGCTCACTCTAATGAAAAAACAAAAACAAAATAATCTGTGGCTTCATCCACTGGATTTCTTGGCCTCTCACTCTTGACTAGTCAGGCCCTCTTCACCAGGCCTCAGCAGTGGGCCTGCAGCAAACACCTGAGCACGCGCAGCTGAATTCCAAGGTGCCAGAGGCCAGATGTCCATCTGAAATCCCTAGGGTTGGAAAGCAGGCTCTGCCGGTAAGAACTTAGGACAGTTCCTACCTCTGCCTTTTTCTGGGAAGGAGTGAGACTCAACGTTTCAACTCAAACTTATTTCCTACCCACTCTCTTCACGCCCACCCCTCCCCCAACAACTCCATTTAAAACCCCCGTTTTGTTTGTATACATGATGGGAACACTGAATATTAGCCTTGGAACAGCAAACCTTTGAGACTGACTTGCTGTACTTTCCTCTGAGGAGTTAGATTCCACTTTGTAGTTCAGATTTGTAATTTAGTGAATAATGTGAAACTCGTTTAATATGAGAGTAAAAGGAGAGCAGAGAGGCCTGTAGTCTGCCTCCATCCCTCCCTTCCCTTAAAGTTGGGACTAGTGAGTTGATTATCATAATTTCTTTTTTTCACTTTTCCCACAGATGTTGTCTCATCCTTGTCCTGGACTTCTCAAACTTTGTACATAAGTCAATTTGAAATACATAGCTTTAAAAGTTTACAAACTTAATGCATGAATATATGCTTGTTGCAAAAAATATATTTTTTGCAACAAGCATATAGTCAAACTTTTCAGAATTTTTTACAGCGTCAAAATGGAAGTTCATGCCACCGCCAATCCACTGCCCTCCTCAGTGGCAGCAGTTTATGTGTCTATTCAAATTAAATGAGTTTACTGTGTGTTCTCTGGATGTGGGAGATGAGCCTTTCATCTCAGGGTAACCTAAAACCCACGTGACAAACTTGATCAGTTTATTTTACTCTATTGTGAAGATTGTTTTAATTTTTAAAGTACACAGTGACGGCTACCATTGTGATTTCTACTCATCAAACAATAAACCAAGGAGTATAGTGAATACTTATAATTCTCAAGAGATTTAGAAATCAACGCAAACGTAGTTTCTTATATTTCACCATCAGTGAAACTTCTGCCATTTTTGAAAGCAGTCTTTTTGTTTCTTTTGCAACTCGTCTCTTCAGACGAAAAGAGAGCTTTCCAGATCTGTGGTCTATATCTAGGATTACTCAAAGCAATATTTTCAAACTATTTTGATTTCTGGAAAGATTTGCCTCAATTTTTATCACCTTCATACCCCTCTTCCCTTCACACCATCATACATTCTGGAATCATGTAATGAGTGTTTGATGACAAGGAACATATAAGGAGGTACAGTAAATTTAAATTCTATTTCAAGTATTTAGCGTGTTTATGTTTATGTATAAATAGCCACATAGTACTTCCTGTTTCCCATAAACTGTTCAGGCACATCTAAGGAGTACAAACAGTTTGAGTTAAATAAAAGAGGCTTTGGAAAGCTTACATTTAATTTTGATAGAGAAATAGGCAATGATACCATTACCTGGTGAATTATTTTAACTTTGGACATCTTTGAAGTACAAAAAAATCAAGAAGTTTTATAAACACAGCAGTTATTTTAAAACAAGAGGACATTCATATTCCGAAAGAATGAGGTTTAGAAAATCCTGAAATCTAGACTAATGTAAAGTCTTAAACATCTCTTGGGACCAAAACAAAAATACCACTAAATGATCTGTTTTAGAAGGCTGAATAGATAGTTGCTCACACAACTGAAATCTAAACTGGGGTGATAATGGTAAGGTTGTGCTCACTGCAAATTATCCTTTAAATTTTTTTTTTTTATATCTTGGGATTGGGTGAAATGTGTGTGGGGGTGGGTAGGGAAGGCAAACAGAAGATTTGGACTTTTGTAATATGAGTCGAAAATAGCTAATTTCATAAATATAATTTTCCTCTGATTTTTACTACATTTTTTCTAAAGATAATTTGAAAAAAAACTCCTATTTTGTAAAATATTCCTTAAATCAGATTTTGTATGAAATTGTAAATTACATGTTTTATGTTTACCAGTGGTAGTGCAATAGGGATGTCGGAGTGAGACCTAGGTTTGAATCCTGGCTTTTTAGTATCTAGCCATGTGATCTTGAACATATTACTTAATCTCTGGTGGAGATGGGGAGCAGTTGTGGTTGTTACATGTCCCCTCTAAAAAGAATTAACAGGGTTATTGCAAGGATTAAATAAATATTTTATGCAAGGTTCCTAATACTGTTATTGGTACATAATAGGTCCTCAATAAATGAAAGCAGTTACCTCTAGCTTCTATGACAACAACGTTGGGTCTTGAGACACCTTATAGCCAAACTGTGATCATTAACAAGTGAAGGTTGCCAGATAAAATATAGCATGTAGAGTTAGAGTTAAATTTGAATTTCAGATAAACAACAAATAATTCTTCAGTACAACTATGTCCTATGCAATTTGGGGGACATACTTATACTAGAAAATTTTATTATGTATCTGAAATTACAAATTAAACTGGTGTTCTGTGTTTTTATTTGCAACTCTAAGGAGAGGAATAATAAGATGTGGTCAAAGGGGACCTGCTAGACAACCTAAAAATAGTACCAATTTTGTTCACCTCAAGTTGGCCAAGAGACCTTTCGGCCACAAGTTATGCAGCCAGTATGGGCCTGCCATTAATGGAGAAATATATGCCTGAGCAGCACTGTATTTCTTTCATCTTCCCAATTTTAAATTGTTGGTGTGTTGCTACCATGTAGTGGATAAATGCCTCCTGGATTTTGTAACTTAGACAAGTAAAAGCCTAAATGGTTGGGAAGGTGAGACTTACATAACTCAGAAATTAGTGCATGAAATGAGACTATGTAATTGTGTTAAACTGATTGTTTAGACTCCAAGTGCTGAAAGAGTTCAGAGTAAGGGCAGATAAGCAATGAAAACTAGACTAATGAAGGAGGCTATAGAACTACAGCTTGAAAGATGAGTAGGATTTGACCAGGCAATGGGAATCTGAGCTTACTGGCCTCTGAACTCCTCTTCTCTGACTTTGTTCCCATAGAAACATTTATGACTGGTAAACTTGGCCTGTCAGAGGCTTGGGTCAATAATTGATAGACAATGCCATTCATTGTCCCTTCACCTGTAACCTCCTGATATCCAGGAGTATAGACAGTCTGTGTGCCAATCTATTTTAAATCCCTGTGATTTACTTCATTTCCATCTTCTTTCCCATAAATCCAGGGCTGTCTTGATTTTGTATCGAGGGTTGCTCAATGACTAGGGGTTCACAACAGGGAGCAAGTTTTAGGGGCCATATCACCATGTTTCTACTTCTTGTTTAGGACAAATAACAGAATGGTACCCTGCCTGTCTGATGTTAGAGCGAACAGAGTCGAAACCAGTGGTGCCTCAAGCACTAACTGAAATGTTCTCCATGGTCATTGGACCTCATCCAGCCAGGAATTTAATCTCTTGTTGGGTATTAGGAGTCAATATGGGAAGGCCAGGTTAGCTTAGCGAGCAGCGCAGCGTATGGCTTACAGGGAGATTCTATTCTAAGTATCAAGTAATGAACATTTACTGAGCCTCTATTTTCCCGAAACCAAAAGAGTGTGTGTGCATTGGGGTGGGGGTAGGGGAGTTGTTGATCTTTTAGAATTCATGAAGTAGACAGATGTGAGGCAGTTCATGCCCTTGTGATAGAAGAGACATTAAGTAACAACAACAATTGCAAAATAAGGTATCACAATTAAGGCAAGATTGCTGAAAGTCTGCATCTTAAGGGAGCTATACGAATGTAATAGGCTTCTTTGTGTTGACTTTTGACCCAGATTTTAAAATAAATTATTGGAAAAGGAAGTGCTAGGATACTCCAGCTGGGGAGGGGTAGGCACCAAGCAATAACATATGGAATGCAAATTAGGAAATAATGATTTTTAAAAAACCTAAAAAACCCAGACATTCCATGGCATTCCTGCTAAAAGGCCTTCAAAAGCTTCCCAACATCTATAGAAAAGCATGGTATTCCACGCCTTCCACGCTTCACTAAACTTATTTTGTGTTATTGAAGTAAACACCTTCGATAATCCCTGTCCCCCAACACACACATTCAAATACATTCACATACACATACACCCCTCTCACCCTTATATACCCATACCAAGCTGCTTGAGTCTAGGACCGTAGCTTAGTCTGCCTTTTGTGCAAGTGAAGCTACGAGGACAACATATGGGAACATATGCATATTTCCATATTACTCATATGGAAAGTCATCTGTAAATACCTAAGTGATAGGCTGTTACTGAAATCTAGGCATAAGGGCAGCTCAAGGTGGGCAGGGAAATTAGCTGTGAAGATGAGAAAGAACAGAATCTGGGAAGAAGAAACTGTGATTTGAAGGTTGACCAGAGATAGAGGAGAAAGAAGGATTAAAACAAACATACTCCATGCAGGATTTTATCTTGAGGAACTAGAAAGAGTTTGGTACCTTCGATAATTGGGAAGCTGGGATATATGGGTGTTGAGAGAGAAGCTGATGAGATGACCCAAACCATGGCAGTCAAGTGGACTAGAAATGACTAGGGAGGGGCTGGGAAAGCAATGGTTTAAAATGGTGGTTTTCATATTTGCTGTCTTTTTACCAATATGCCCCTCCTCTTTTTTGTTTTTAAACATTTATGGATTAAATAGAAAGTATTTTTTTTACATGAAAATGTTTTAAAAGTAAAACATGCATAAATTTTAAAATGTAACCAATACAATGTGAGTAAAAGTAAGTCTTGCATACCTGACTCCATCCCCTTACTTCTCCACGATATTATCATTTTTTGTATTCTATTTCAGAGACTTATTTTTATTATTTATCTGACTATATATGCATGGCCTTTTTTTCTTTTCTTTCTTTCTTTTTTTTTCTTTTTTTTGCCAGAATGGCAGCATACAGAATTCATTTGGTTTTGTACTTTTTTAACACTGTATTTTAGAAATCCTTTCTCATCAGTAGGTTCATTTTAACCGCTGCATAGTATTCCATGGTATGGATGTACATTATGGATGACAGATATTTTGTTATTATAAATCAGGTCCCAATAAGATCTTTGTACACGGTTTTGTGCACACATGCAAGTATTAGAGTAAGAACGTTCTTAGATGTGGAATTGCTTAGTCAAAAGGTGTAACCATTTAACATTTTTGATAGGATTTGCAAAATTTCCCTTTAAATATACTGTCCCAATCTACACAGTCACAAAAAAGTCTGAAAGTGCTTGGTTCCCCACATTTTTGCTAAGTGTATTAACATAATTTTTGAACTTTGTGAATCAGATATCTCAGTGAAGTTTGATTTGCATAACGGAAGGCCCTTAAAATTCATTTTTACCCAAATATTGTCTAAGCAAGTTTTATACTTATTTCATGTTAATGAAACCTTCTAATCTCTTTTACTCTGTTAGCCAGTAAGTTTTGGACCAAGCACTATCCAGGTGTGCTGATGTGAAATTACAGCCAGAAGGGAATTATTTAACCCAAACGCCGGTATTAAAAGCAGAAACGGATTTATATTTTTAAATGGTTGAGGCTTTTGGAATCTGTGTAGGCACATGGTGTAGGACATGATTTATGTGTCTAAATTACGCAGGCATTTGTTATTTTCCTCATGTGCCTGCTGATTAGGACTCTTCAGAACTAGTGGGGAGGAAGCAGTCTCAGGGCTAGCACGTGCGGCCACACAACGGGTGTTAATTCCAATCACAACCGCTCAGTCAGTACCCGGCAAGGCGTTCATCCCTTCTGCACCTCATCTGTAAACTGAGGGTATGCCATTAAAGACTATTGCTATAGTCCCTTGCTGTTTTTAATTCTACACTGCTGCTGCTATTTAGCTGCCGGTTTGGAGAAGAGGCTACCGCTGCTGACAGTGCTGTGGGAAGACCGCGAAACTTGGGACAAGGAGAGACTTCTATCAAACAGGAAATAAAAGTGGGAAGCATTTCAAAACCTACACGGGATGCCTCGCCTACAACTCCGTGGTCGCTTTGCCCAGCAGTTCAGAGCACCTGTTATTTTAGTCTTATACCTAAAGGTGACATTATTTAGCCTGCCGGGAAGACAGTGGCCTAATCTGATAATATGGTTTCCAACAGTCCCCGATTAATTTGTCGTCTGTGTGCCCTGAAAACGACAGAAGAAACGCGGTAGAGCCGTGGCAGGTGAAATTTACGTCATTAGTCTCTGAGATGGGAAGCGCGTGGGTGCCAGAGCCGCTCGGGACTCTCTGTCCTCGGGCCTCAGGGAAACCGCAGAGCGGCTGCAGGGGCACAGCAGGGCGGGGACGCTGCTTTGCTGCCGTCTCTTGAATTCAATCCCTGGCTATCACCTGGGAGGGGAACCTCTACCCTGTGGGCTGTCCCCGCGCCACTTGGCAAGAACATGTAGTGCATGACAGCACCGCGCCCTGGTGTTTAGAATCAGAAAGCAGAATATGAGTGACCGGTGGCCAATCAGAGAATGTGAAGTTGACCCAACGAATCGAGCCGGGAGAGGATGGGGAAGGGCCGGGCGGGGACAGGGACCCACGAGGGGAACCCCCCAGGCCCGGCCTGGCTGGGGCTGCGGCAGGGGTGGGTGGGGTCTCGCTCCGGTCGCCCAGCTGCGACGGCACAGGATAGCCGGCTGGGGCCCGCCCTCGCCGCCACCGCCCCGTTTGGAGCCCGGAAGTGGGGCTTGTTTAAAACCTCGCCCCGCACTTTGCGAATCCCAGGGAAAGCAAAGCGGAGGGCAGAGGGTCGGCGCTGGGCCGGGGGTGAGGGCCGCAGCCCGCCGCAGCGCAGCCGGACCACCCCAGCCGGCGCGCCCTCGGCCTCCACCGCCTTCACTTCCGCCCCTCGGAGGCTTGCTGCCCCTTCAGAGGGCGTCGGGAGGTGGCCAGGGCCGGAGAGAATGAGGGGCGGAGGGGGAGGTGGAAGCAGCCGTACCCAAACCCCGCCTGCTCGGGTTTCGCCGGCCCGGCGTTCAGCAGCTCGCAGCGCCTCTAGCGGCGGCCCCGCCTCCTTTGTGCGGCGGGCGCTGTTGCCCGGACGACGGTGCCCCGCCCCGGCCCCGCCCTCCGCTGCGCCCCCGCCCTGATCTCGGCACTGCCGCCCGCCCAGCCGCAGTCCGCAGGAGCCGCAGCCGCAGCCGGCCGCGCGGTGGGCTTCCCGGGGCTGTAGCAGGGACTCTCCCGCGCCTGTGCTTTCGTGCGCCCCGGCTTGCTCCCCGCTGCGTCGGTCCGCTGGCCGGTCCGGCTGAGCTGCTCGTCCTTCGGCTCCGGACCGAGTCTCCACGGTCACCGCAGGGCCCCGCCCACCAAACCCTGCCCGGGGCTGCCTGTCTGCCCGTTTGGACCTTGCTGTTGATGACACCTGGCGGAAGGCTGCCATGGAGGGGGATGGTTCAGATCCACTGGTGAGCGAAGGGAGAGGGGCCGCCGCCTCCCAGCTCGATGCGGCGTCCCGGGGCCCCGGCTCTCTGTGCCCTCCGCCCTGATCCTGGAGGGCTCCTCTCCTCCCGGAGGAGCGAGGGCGGGCGGTGGTGGCCCCGCTTCCTCTTCGCCGTCCCGGCCCGTGTTCCGCAACCTGGGGCGCCCCCTTTACTCCCGCGGAGGGCCGGTCTCGGAGTCCCCTGGGCCCGGAGGAGAGCGCCGGTTGGTGATTGCCCACCTGAACACCTCGGGGAATCCCGGCGGGGCTCTTTAATGGGGTTCAGGCTGTGATTTAATTCGCTTTAGTGAGTCGGGGTTCGCGTGCCGGCGCGTGTGTCCTGGGCGTGTCCGGCCCCCTTTGTCTGGGAGCGCCGTGGGGCCAGCGCTCGGGTCCCGCTCGGACCGCCGCGCAGGGACGCCTGTGGCTGCCGCAGCGAGCAAAGGCTCCTCCCGGCTTTGCCTGCTTGAGTGGGGCGGGCCGGGGCTTGGCAGCTATCGGGGGTACGAACGTTTTCATTTGAAGGGGTCGGATATGCAGTTCTTCCGAAAGTTTCCTGAGGAAAGCCCTTTGAAACTGCTGGGGGGAGCCACCACCTCACATTTCTCTTAATCATATTGTTTCCCCGTCAATGAATATAAAATGAACACTAATTTTTCTTTCGGATAAGAATTACTTTATATCCGTTGAGACTAAAAAGCCACATTCAAGACACTACTTTATGTACAGGAAATGATTGTAGATCTTCCTCCAGTGACAGGTAAACCTTGATTGACCATATAGTTTTATACATAAAGTGGGTGTGAGAACCTATTTTGGACATTTAGAACAATATTTTCCTTTGAATTAGTGTCTGTCGAGCCCTTTGTGAGATGTGATAGAATGTGAATATTCTAGATTCTTTGATGTGATTGTGAGGTGTGGTTATCTTATTTCCAAATTTATTAAAATTGTGACATGACGTTGGTCTTTATTAAATATTTGGGTGATGCAGCAAAAGACACTACACTGAAAGACCCACTGGCAATGATAAAGACAGTTGGCTGTAATGCTATTGCATTGTCAAGAATCATTAAGGCACTTGTGTCATACTGGGGGGAATAGGTTAGCATACGTTTCCCCCTTTACCAAGAGATATAAAGATTTTTATCAAAGAAAGCAATTCTCCAGTCATGGACATAATGAGAGATGCATTCCTAATGATGGTACAAACTTTCAGGAAAACAGCTCTTATGGCAGAAATTCTATAGAAGATAATTCTTGGGTATTCCCAAGCCCTCCTAAATCAAGTGAGACAGCATGTGGGGAAACTAAAACTTTGACTTGATCCAACCTGCCACTGCTGCATTACTTGGATCAACATAATCAAAAGTGCCATTATAAAAATTAATTCTGAAGAGATTCATGATTTCATCATGAGCACACTGTGTTTGTCATTGGTCCTCCCAGGAAGTTATTTAACAGGCTGAAAGTGGATTTTGATTAAAATTTTTCAGAATTCTTCAGTATATTCATTTGAACATACATATGATATTATGTAGTTGATTTTCCAGTGTGAAAGAAGAGCACCCTTCAGTTCAATATCCTAAGATACAGGTATATGCTACTATACTAATTAATAAATAAGCTGTTTCAAAAAGACAATCCTATCTTTGATAACAATTGTAAAATTTCACTTCTCAGATAAAGAATGTAATTGGAGATTTTTAGACATTGTTTTATGAAGTGTGTGAAATGCCTAAATACGCATTCATAAAAATAAAAGGAAGCCATTAGTATAGGGGAAAAAAGGTGAATTATTAGAGCACAGTGTAATAACACCAAGGTCAAGGGTTTGGATTCCCATACCGGCCAGCTGCCAAAACAAAAACGAAACAAAACAAAAATAAGTGAATTAATTCAATTTTCATTTTCTGTGTATTTTCAATAGTTGAAATGATTGTACAAGGTATGAGTACTTTTAACATTGAACTATTGTTAAAACTGCAGGGATGTAGAGTATAGATTCATAGCATTTGAAGTTTAGGATACATGGGGCAAATAAACTATGTGGGGGAAGGATGGAAAAACTGGCGTGAGGTCATCAAACCTTTTTAGATATGATAAGAGTCTAAAATGTTCCTTACTTAAAATAGTGAGCACCTGTAGAATTGAGAGCACTTATAATGGTGCCTTTTAGTCCTCTACACCCTTTTAATATTCTTAAAGTGCTTTTAAGATAACTGTTTTGATATACAGCATGAGAATCTCAAGCATGTTAGCTGCATTACAGGTGCAGCATATGAAAAATGGTCACATTTAATGTAGAAAATTGTTGATAATTCAGCTTGTAAATAGATTTCATCTAGGGCCCTATGAACATACTAGCTAACCTAGTTTTTACCAGCTCTTGTTATTCACCAGTCACAGAGTTAATGCACTAAATAGGAATATATTCTTATTCTTATTGCTGTATTCAAATTTTTTATTGAAATAATCTGCTTTTAGGATTTCACCGAAGTCCTAAATCGAATTATTCATGATTACTTTGAATGACTTTATAATTTTTCATAGAATATTGTGGTCGCATAATATTTTATGCTAATTTTTTCTCTTGTACTTCACTTTCTTTCCTTTTTTTTTTTTTTAAAAAAAAAAAGATGACCAGTAAGGGGATCCTAAACCTTGACTTGGTGTTGTCAGCACCACACTCTCTGAAGTGAGCAACCGGCCATCCCTATACAGAGATCTGAACTCGTGGCCTTGGTGTTATCAGCACCACACTCTTCCAAGTGAGCCACGGGCAGGCCCCAGTTTCTTTCCTTTTTCTGTCTAGTGTCCCTTCAGTTCTAGGTTATGGGTGTTGAGGTGGATTGGTGGTATAGAATTTCGTAGCTGAAAAGGAACTTCAGATTTAAAAAATGTCTGTTTCTTAATTTTTTTGGAAAGGTAAATACATGTACTTATATAAGAGGTATAAGCTTGTTAATATATTTACCCACAAAGAGCCTTTGAGTCTGATTTTTTTGTTCTTCAATTTAAGGTTACCATCAAGAATATCGAAAGAGAGCTCATTTGCCCTGCATGCAAGGAGCTGTTTACCCACCCATTGATTCTCCCTTGTCAACATAGTATCTGTCATAAATGTGTGAAAGAACTCTTACTGACTCTTGATGATTCATTCAATGACATGGGATCAGACAACTCCAATCAGAGCAGTCCTCGACTTTGGCTCCCTTCTTCTAGCCTGGATAAGATTAACAGACCAGGTATGTGGTAGAACTGTGGCGTTGTCTAGGGAGGAACTTACGGATGTGTTCAGTGATAATTGTGGAAAGAAAATCATTTTTGTCACTTGAGGGTTATTTTTTCAGGCAAATAAAATAAAACTGTAGTTATAAAGGGCCCCCGGCCCTTAAAATGTCAAAATGAATTGCTGTTATCTTTTGATATACACTGAAAGTGGATATTAGATATTGAACACCAACTTTATGGTAAGCCCCTTATTAATTTTGTATTTTAGGGGATGTTCTGACCTGTGATGTCCTTGAGATGATAAAATAAAGGACTATCAAAATACTTATTTGGGAAACACCCATATATGATAATATGTAAATAAATACTGAAGAATCAAGCGATGAAACTACATAATGGCTAATACTAGAAAACTTTTTAGAGGGATTATTTGGTATCATTTTATTCCACCTGAGGGTTTTATTTTCTTCAGTTGTTTTTAATCCACTTTTAAAAATAAGGATTTTGAATGTTATAAATTGTAATTGAATTCTGTAGTAATGCATATAAGTAGATCTAATTTGATGTACATACCATATGCATTTATTACATGGCTAATGTTTAAATTGTGTGCTGTTGGATAGTGTTACTTTTTCTTCTGGACAGCTATTGCAGGATTAACGTCGATCAAAATTAGCTTGAAATCACTGGGGATGCTGAAATTCAGGGCCAAATCTGAGTACAGAAATCAGTGGAAAGTACCAAGATGGTTAGAAATACCACAGCCTCATGTTAAGCATGTTCCTTGTGTGGAGTACATGGGTGGCCATAAGTACCAGACTTTAAAGCTTCATCTCTATCCAATTTGGGCTTTGAGGTTTTAAGTTTAATCCTTTGTCCACTCTACCAGTTTCTCTCCCTTATAGTATAGAGCAAGTTTTTAATCTTCTAAAAAAACTTTAAAGAAAAGAATCTCTTTCCCTGCGTTGTATTTTAGAGAATATCTTCTTTTTTTGGTCCACCCTGCGATTTGGAATCTCCTTGGGTGGTATTTCCTTCTATGTGCTCCGTCAAGAAGTGGATAAGAATATGTTTGTTTTAAGGGTGATATTTTGCTATTTTGAAAGCTTTTTAAAATAAAATTAGCAATTACTAATTACTTGGCAGATGTTTAGCACATATAAAAATTATATGTACATACAAGGAAAGGAGCATTAGGCAAGTTGTGAGAGGGTAGAGAGTGTGAAGACAGACGATTATATGCTTCTTGAAGTCATCAGTTTTAGGTTCCTCTCCTTGCTCTGAATCTGGCACACTGAGGAGGTGAAGAAAGACAGTAATTGCTTGATATCATCCTACCAGATAAAACTTGATATTCTATTGGTAAATCTCAATTGGCTAATCTTTTAGGGACTCTTGCTTGGTTGACCAAGGAAAATTTACTTTTTGTGTATTAATATTCAGCACAATTAAGTGGAATTTTAGTTAAGTACTAGTATTTCTAGTTATAATTAGATTGTGCTTGCATATGTTTGAGGGTACTTCGGAAAGTTAATAGAAAGATTCATATTCTTTTAATTCTATTTTTCTGTGAACTTTTTTAAGTACCCTCATATTTTATAAAATTCCGTTATGTGGGCTTTTAATCTTAAGATTTCATTAGTTTTTATATGTGATTCATATTAAGTACTATATGAAATATAGTTATTGGGAACTTACCTAGCGCAGTGCTCTGTAGATGCATAATAAATATTTGTTGAATGAATGTTGAATGATAAATCTCTGCTACAAGATTCGTGCAAAGAGCATGCCATAATGGCTTATATTCAATTAATCTTGGCATTTTTTTTCAGAACAAAAGCTCCATTCCACTGTCTAGATCATAAACAGTTACTGAGATGTTCTTTCCTCTTCTTGCTATGCTATGAAGTTGGATTATGTGCTGAGGGGGAGAAGTTAGAATGATGAAGAGTTTGAAAACTTTTCTAGGAAGAACAATTACAAGAGATAAGAATGTTTAATTTGGAGAAGGGATGACTGCAAATTATGATGCTGACTTGTGGATGAGAAAGTAGTACACTGGGTATCTTTAGCATAGGTTCCGAATCAGTGAGTAGAGGGAATAACAAAGCATGGAGGAAAACACACACACACCCCTAAGGCTGTCCAAAAATGAAATGGGCTCTCTAATTATGTCATTAGAAGTATTTAAATCAGGTGTCAAATCTAGATGCTACAAGGGCCAAATAGGTGCATTAATTAAGCAGGCCTCAGGCATCATAAATACAAGACCCTCTTTCATTCTACTTTTGTGACGTAGATAAACAGACAATAAATATTTTAATTTCCCATGAGCTCATCTACTGTAAGAAAATCAGCAGCCCAAGTTTTAGCAGCCTTTACACTTCCCTGTTGGAGACAGGGGGGCCTGGTTTGGGACTGTGGAGACTAGAATGGTTACCTTGTTAAAGGAGGCAGTAGCTACTTGGCACAAATGAATCATGTGGGGTGGGTGGTACCAAGATTGTCAGATTTACTGTTTTTTCACAAAAAATCTGATAGGGTTTTTATGTGAAATATATATTTTTTAAGTATTGACAGTTAATTCAAATTATTCTAAAACACCATGGCGGCTCACCATAGGGTAGGACAGCCAAAACACATCTTTGGGTCTGACCCATTCAACTTTGGGGCCATCAGTGTTTGCAGTCTTTGTCTTAAACAATGGGTGGGCGACCACTGTCTGCAAATGTTGCAGACAGTATTGCTGATTTGGATGGTAGGTTGGGTCAGTCGTTCTGTCACCTGCCAGATTTTCTCCAGTACTGAAGTTCTATGCATTATTGAATACCAGTTGCATTCATTCATTCAACAAGTATTTGAGTGCCCACTGGTTACCAGACAAGGCTAATGCTGAAGAGTGATGAACAAGATAGACTTGTCCTTTTTTTTTTTAAGAAGCATCTAGCCTACATTGTACAAAGCTTCATAAGAGATGCAATATTAGAGCACAGTCCTTCATCAAGAAAACATACAGAGCAAGTTAATAGATGAAGATAGAGTACCCAGAGGGTGAGAATGCCCCAAGTATGGTAATCCTTCCTGGAGGTTTTTATCAAATGATTGTAAATTTTAAGATTGCCTTCCTTTACATGATCACCAGTTTTAAACTAGTAGAAGTCATTGTGTTATAATGTTACTTAACTTTCATTTACTGGGCATTTGCTTGTAATTTTTCTTTGGATAGATTCAAAGATAGGTTCATGGGTAATTTTCCGGTTATTATTATTTTTTTCCCTACAGGCTTTTAAAAAAAAAAAATTCTGTCAGTTAGACATACTTGAAAAGGAAACCAGAAACCCTATTCTCAGCAATTGGTAAGGGAGGAATAAAATTTTAAAAATTAGTTTTGCCATTGGTTTAATAAAGGGATTAATTAGACCTCGTCTGTCCAGTACAGTAGCCACTAGCCACTAGCCACAAATGGCTATTGAGTGCTTGAAGTGTGGCTAGTCTGAATTGAGATTTGCTGTAAGTGTGAAATACACACTAGATTTTGAAGACTTTGAATTAAAAAAAGACTAAAATATCCTTTAATAATTTTTTCTGTAGATTACATTTTGAAATGATACTATTTTGGATATAATGGTTTATATAAAATGTTATTAATGCTAATTTACTTGTGTTTTACTTTTTAAATTTGTATATCAGAAAATTTAAAATGACATACTTCTGGCTCATATATTTCTTTTGGATGGTGTTGCATTAAACATTTGACAGATCTTTTAAAATAAGAGGGTACCTTGAAAGGAGAGTAAGGGTTGTGTGCATAACACAGTAGCATATTAAATTATGTAAAAATGAAAGAGCTATATCACTGTATATTTTTGATCATATACCCGTATATGCAAGCTTTTCTCCCGTTTTGTATTTTCCTGTTGTCACAAGATATATTCAGTTTTAGTAATGTTTACTTACAGTTTTTAGATCAGTAAAAGGTCAAACAAAAGATGCTTGTTTTTACTTTGTATTTCCAACAGTTACTAGAAATGTGATTATTTAAAAATACGAACTATAGGATGAAGTATAGATCTCTTAAGTGCTGCAACAATGAATAATTCTGAATTCTAGTAAGATAGCTTGATAAGTGTTTTATATTGCTGGCTTTGTAAATACCATGTGTACCAGGAAAAACACATTTTTACTGTTAATTCAATAATTGTATTATGTGCAGGACATAGTTACTGCTTTATCTTTTGTTAACAAGTTGTAAATCTTCTCTTTGAAATTAAATTCTAAATCTAGCTTTCTGTTCATTGTTCACAGCATCACAACGAAGATCTTTGGGGTGGAGAGGTAGAAAATGCATTTTTGCTTTTGTGGCCGCAGGCAATATAGTATTAGATTTAAATAACCTTGTGTATATATAAAGTTCTTAAACATCAGTGGTCAAGTCTTTCAAATTTTGTAGAAAGTGAACAAATTGGGCTGAAATAACTTAAAGGTCAACAGGACTGAATTTTCAAGCAAGTCTTGATGTTTTTAAGGAGGACACTGATTATTTGTGCTTGCATTTTGTCAATATACATGACATGATATTTTTGAAGAAAATGACGTATACTCCTTTTGTTTGTTTGTTTGTTTTAGTATACAGTACCTTAAAAATCCTTTACATTTATTTAGTGGAACAAAGCTTCATGTTGCTACATTGGGGAGGTTAAATAAGCCAATACTTTCTTATGTATTGAAAAATTTGATTGAACGTGTTGATAATTTTTGTTGTTAATAACATAATCTTTGCTTGTCTTATGCATATGATGTCTCTTCTTTGTTAATGTTTTAAAATGTCTCACATTAGAGTTTTAACATTCAGGTTTTACCCCCTATGGGTAAATAATGTACAGTCCTTTTTTAGGCTTTCCTAAGTATTTGATTCTGTGTGAAAGATGGGCCAACCTATCTGATCCCCCCAATTTTTTTTTACTCCAGTTGACCTTTAAAGTAAAATTGGCTAATTTTTTGTGGAATGCTGGTGATACCCTCTATTTTACTGGAGAATAATAAACACCCAAAATGTTATCCCTTTTCTGTCTCCCTTGAAATGGGAGCAGTTTGCTTAAAAGAAGTTAATTGCCTGTTACTCATTTTTGATTCAGAGAGTAGCTGGGAAAAATAGTTTTTATAGGTGGAAGAATGCTAATATAATAATGCAAGGGTAAATGTAACTCATGGGCGTCAGGTGGTTAGAATATGCCAGAAGAAACATTAAGGTGGCAGCATAAGATACCAGCCTGTTGCCAAACACAAATGTCCAGCACAGGGAATGATACTCCACTAAGTGGCAAGGTAGTAACAGTGCGGGAGTGGCTTGTAACCAGAATGTGGGAGAGGATGCAATTGGAAGAGGTTTGAAACATGTTAGTTATGAATTGACTCTCTACCCTTTGTTTTGAAATACTTTTTTGATATTTAAATGGTAAAACATATGACTGAAAGGTGACTTTTTGGGGGGATTTGCTATAAACCAATTGGAAAAATTTTTGGAGGCTTCATTTTAAAGTTGTCATGATTTATGCTTATTGTTTAATCTGTCTTTGAAGTAAAGATAAGGGAAAATAATTGATTCTGGTGATTATGTTGACAGAATTTGCAAATATTATTGGCCCTACAAATTTGGCTTGACGTGTACAATAGCATTGCTTGGTTTACATTGCTTCCTTACCTTTCCAAGCCATCGTTACTTTTCTTTTTAATTGTATCATGCTATATAGAGCAGTACTATCCAATAGAACTTTCAATGAGAATGGAAATGTTCAGTCCTGCACTGTATAATACTGTAGTTGCTAGCCACATGTGGTTCTTGAGAATTCGAAAGAACTGAACTTTTAATTTAACTTAAATTATATTTAAATAGCGACGTTTGGCTAGTGGCTACTGTATTAGAAAGCACAGCTATACAAAGTAGAAAGTTGACTCTATTGCATTTTGTTCTTAGTTCTGCTGTCTTGATTTTTTAAATTAGGTTTACTTCCCAGAATATTCCGAGATCTGTACTATTTTCTTTATTGCCCTGAACGTATATTCTATTTGTTTTTAGACACTTCTTGTAGTATTCATAAGAAAAATTTGAGAGCTTTTAAGATCTGTTTAGAAAAATAGCCAAGGTATCTATTTGAATAAGTTATGTAAAAATTTAGTCATGTCTTGATTTAATATTTTACCGGATTTAAGAAGTTCAGCATGATTCTTTACACCTTATTTTTGATTGTAAAAATAATTAACAGAGATGTACAGAAAAGGGATAAAACATCTTTTTGAAACTTCTGAACATGAAGACCAAAATCTGGGTGTCTCCAGTGTACGTGTTAAAACATGATTTTGTTATGATTACTTTTTATCCTGTTACTTAATTGGTCATAACCTTCAGTTCATAAAACCAATAAATAACCCATTTTTTAAACTTTGACATTAGTTATCCATTCATTAAAATTTCCATCACCTAGTTCATGTGTGGAAGCATGCAATTAAATGTGAATTTTTGTTTGTTTAAACTTGACCACTGCACTACTTCTGGAATTATTGGCTTGTTTTTTCACTAAATGAAATTTTCATTGGCATGTGTTTTAAAAGTAGCTTTGCTTCTTATTTCTTTATATGCCTGCTGTGGTGTGAAACATCTTGGACTGTATTGCATGTTTTTTGAATTATTACAAGAATATGATTTAGGTAGGATTTTCACATTTTTATGGGACAGAATTTTTTTTTTGATGCATCAATATTTAAAAATGTGAAAGTTAAAAATATCTTTAAGATATTAAAAAGGCTCTGCACGTTTGTTGCATAAGTAGCTTTTGGGGCCCAGTGCCTTTTAGCATGCTGTAAAGTCACTTCAAATAAGTAATATCGTGCTCTGATTGCTCAATTTTACCTGTAGTGCTATCATGCCAGACATCTTTTCAAATACTCTTTTGAGTGGTGATAGTCATGTGCGAAAGTAATATTAATGTAGCTATATAAAGACCTTTTCTAAATGTGGTATACTAAGTTGAACTACCATTCATTTTTGGTAGGATAAATAGTAGTATGAAATAAGGCTGTAGGTTAAGAAGTTTGTATTTATATTATGGGAGTTATTTTGTGGGCAATCCAGACTACATAATCTAAGAACAGATTTATAAAGGAGAGGAGGGAATATGTATACATGCTTCTATGTTAAATGGACAAGGTTGGATTCCTGCGAACTGGTTATTATAGACGTCATGCCTTGGTTTCTTGATTTGTTAAAATCGGGATGACAATACTGAACCAAAGTGTGATATTTAAGGTCATTTATTGTATTATACATATTGTAAAATTATTTGTAATACTTTTTGAGAAACTTTTGGCTTACTGAATTAAGTAGTCTTAATGATTCTTTGTTTCAGGTTGTAAGAAGATTCTTAATGGTTGGTCCCTCTTATTCTAGGTCTATGAATTGAGTTTTTCACTTTTCTAGTGTGTAGATTGCCCTCAATTAACTAATGATCTTGACTACTGAATTCTTTCAGATAAAACAATACTACAGTGAGAAACTGTCTATCGTAGTGGTTCTAAAAAATTTTGTGGTCATATGGTCCTGTGAGAATCTGATAAAAGCTATATATAGGTTGTTTAACCAGAAAATATGCATGTGTAAGTAGATGGAAAATTTTGCACACATGGACCTGCCTGGGGCCTATCCATGTGTCTTCCCTGAGTTAAAGACACCTGTTCTTTTAGGTCAAGTCATATCCTGTCAGTTGGTGAAGACTGTGTTCACCTTTGGATATGGCATATAAAAATAACTGTAAATGTTGATAATATAATTTCAAAGAATTCTGACCCTGTGTAGTATTGTATTATGTTTTTTATCCTTATGTCTATGTTTGACTTAATATGGTTTTCATGTGAGATTTACTCTAGAATATTTTCCTTTTCTCTTTGATTTGGTAACTATTTAATAACTCAGGCTTGTCTTTTATATACAAAGAGAAAACAATCTTTAATAAAGCGTTTTCAGAATACAAATTGATTCAAAGAGAGCCACTTTGGGTTTTATGTTTTTGGAATATATTTGTAGAGATACAAGGGTATTTGAAAAAAATTCATGGAAAGATTTGTATCATCTTTTAATTCTATTTTTCCACAAACTTTTTGAGCTGCTGTGTCTTTCCAAAACATTACTCCTCTTTTCTTCACTCTAATAATTACTAATTACACAGGCTGGAAGCGCACTTCATTGACCCCTAGAACAACTGTTTTTCCTTGCCCTGGCTGTGAGCATGATGTGGATCTTGGAGAACGAGGAATCAACGGTCTGTTTCGAAATTTCACTTTGGAAACTATTGTCGAAAGATACCGGCAAGCAGCTAGGGCAGCCACAGCCATTATGTGTGACCTTTGTAAACCGCCACCTCAGGAATCCACAAAAAGTTGCATGGACTGTAGTGCAAGCTACTGCAATGAATGCTTCAAAATTTATCATCCTTGGGGTACTGTAAAAGCTCAGCATGAATATGTGGGCCCAACCACTAATTTTAGACCCAAGGTAAGTTAAGTTTTCATTATTAGAATATTATAGTGCTATGAAAGAAATAATTATAAGTCTTGAACTTGACAGAAAGGAAATAACTTTAAAAGCAGGTTTAAGAATTTAAGGCCTGGTTGGAGTTATTTAGCATGGCTAAACATTTCCAACAGCTTACAAGGCAATATTGTGGTTTATTCTGTTTTGATCCAGTGTGATACAATAAGTGAAAGTTCATAATGATAACTCTGAGTAATAGAGGAAAGGTTAAGTTATCTCAGATGTACTCTAAGATTGAAATGGTTAAAGTCAAAAGGCTTTTATGCTTTAGTGTGATAAACCCGTAATTGTTTTTAGTTGGGAAACATATTTTTCTAATATTTTTAGTTAGGTAAAATTGTACTATGAATAAATAATAGTAATTACAGCCTAATATTTTGAAGATTGTGATATAATGGTTATATAATATCTCAAGTAGTATTTTGGAACTTTATAAGATTACTTTAAACCGAGATCCCTAATCACACTTTCATTCCTTACTTAATAGATTTTAATGTGCCCAGAACATGAAACGGAGAGAATAAATATGTACTGTGAATTATGTAGGAGGCCAGTTTGTCATCTCTGTAAGTTAGGTGGTAATCATTCCAATCATCGTGTGACCAGTATGAGCAGTGCCTATAAAACCTTAAAGGTAGGACTTGTTTATAAAATCACAGTTTCTTATGTGATCTGTTTTACTGAAATGAGTTAACAGTGTAATGTGTTACTTAATGATCTACTAATATTAGGTTGTTGGTATTTCTAACTAATAGTTCTTTGTGGTACTGATATGAAAATGCCCAGTATATGTTAAAGCCTACACAGTGCTAGTTCTGAACTCTGAGGAAAGAGAGAAGGATGAAGGACACTTCATCATGATCCCCAAAAGAGCCCAACACTTGTGATATTAAATGTATGCATAGGAGTGACACACTTTTAAGGACTGTAGCTATTTTAAGACTCTTGATTGTTGTTTCTTGCCTATAGAATTAGTATAAACTTTTTTGTTTATTCTGGTGGAACCCTTACGAGCTAAACTGAATTATTTCCTGTCTGTTAACATTATATATGATCCTTTTAAAACTTTTCAATTTGATTTATAATCAGCAGCAAAGTAGGCAGTGGTATATAATGCTGTTTCTTTTTTTTTTTTCCTTTAAACAATGTTTTATATATTTTAAAAAGGAACAAACTCATCCATAAACCTACCACCCATTTTGATTGTTTCCTTTCTATCTTTAACAATATATAGATATGAAATTTTTTGGCCCATGTCCAGCTGCATGTGTGTATATATATTTATATATACACACACACACACACACACACACACACACACAATTTTTTTGTGTGTGTTTTGTTTTTTTGACAGCTGGCTGGTATAGGGATAAAACCTTGGACCTTGGTGTTATCAGCATCATGCTATCACCAGCTGAGTTAACTGATCAGAGCTACACATAGTTTTATATTTTGCATTTTATACCTATGTCATGCTCAGTCTTCCCCCTATCTTCTTTGAACATGTGGAATACAGGTATAATTGTTTTATTGTCTTGTCTACTTATTCTCTCATCTGTGTTACTTCCAAGTCATTTTTCTCTGGTTTTTCTTCTATTATAGTTCATGTTTTCCTGCTACTTCACATGCCTGGTAACTTTTGATTGGCTGCCAGGTATTGTTAATTTTACCTTTTTAGCAGCTGGATAGTTTCGTATTCCTTCAAGCGTTCTTGAATTTTCTTTGGGTATGTAATTAAGTTACATACTTGGAAACAGTTTGGTCTTGCTATTAAGCTTTGGTAGGCAGTACAGAGCAGCACTTAGCTCTAGGCTAATTTTACCTGACAATTGAGGTAAAGTCCTTTGATTACTCTTCCTGATGCCTTATGAATATTGAGTTGTTTTTTCTTTTCCTCCCCAGCCTGGCTACTGGGAAGCAGGCACTATTCCCAGCCTTGTGTGAGCCTTAGAATTGTTCCTGCTGATCCTTTTGGGTGATTCTTTCCCTAGCATCTGGCAGTTTCCTCACACACAAGCTGATCAGTACTCTGCTGAATATGCAAGGGGAGACCCTTTGTACATCTCTGGAGTTGTTTGTCTTTATAGCTGGCTCTTCTTAGGTTTTATGTCTTGCACACTCTGGCCTCCATGGACTCCTGACTTCATCTCCTGAACTCATGGGAGACCCTGGGCTTCATTTGCATTCCTCTCTGCATCAGGCCGTAGCAATCTTCTCCAGATAGTAAGCTGGGGTAATCATAGAGGCGTCTTGGTTCCCATCTTTCAGGGAAATATCTTACCTTTTTGTTTCTTGGTGTCCAGTGTCTTGAGAGCCATTCCATATATTTTGTTAGGTTTTTCAGTTGTTTCAGGTGGGAGAGTAAATGCAGTTATTGTCACTCTACCGTACTCCACAGTGTGCCCCACATACCATTATTTGTAATGACATTTAACACTTTTTTTGTTTTATTGTTTTGATCTTATACAAGTTGTCCAATTTTTATTTTTATTTTTTGTTACCTGGAATACATCTTTGACAGTAGTATACACTGTCTTTTACATGCTGTGTTAATTTCTCTTACCTATGTTTCACACTTTTAAAAATAGACTCCATAATGTATTTTTCAATTTATTCACTTTTTAGTTAGGAACCAGTTATCTAGATTTGTCATTTGCCAAAAGTAGCAAACAGATCTAATCAATTTTTACTTGGTTTTAGATTTTGAGCTATGGAGGGCTACATGATATAGGTTTATATTATTTCTTTCATTTTGGCCATTTTAGTGTTGCAGGGAGAAAAGAGAAATGGCATGACAGGAGAGGAACATTGTCTTTTTGTCCGCTGTTTGTTGAAACTGCCGAAGCACGGACCAGGTTTCCCAGCTGCCTCTCTATTTGGTCTGGCTTCCAGTACAGGAAAACTGTGTTGTAGCGTTTGGCTTTGTTGTTTTGTGGAGGGGGTCCTTTGAATTCTGGAAACTGCTTGCACTTTTGGGTGAACTGTCCTACATAGTTAAAAACTGGATTAGAAGAATAATCTCACTTCTGACAGTCTATCTGTTAGGTGAGGCCTATATGTATATTTTTTCCTTTCATGTAACCACCTGTGCTTTTGTTAATCTACACACACAGGCTCAAAATAGGGTGGTTCCATCTTTCACAGCCTGCCTTTGCCAATTGTCCTCAGTCTTCAATAGAGAGTCCTTCCCACCTTCCTCCATAGGAAACCCAGTTTACTATTTTCTCTGATCAGTTTGGACTGCTAAGCCTTTGGAATTCTATTTTGCCCTGAGAAAGGGCTGTGGTTGTGTATGAACTATCCCTTCCCAGTCTGGCCACACCTCAAGACCATGCCTTTTTGTCTTTGCGTGGTGGTAGGTTTTCTAGTATTTTCTCAACTTATCACACAAGTGTACAGCTCTTTCACTAAGGAGAGTTGATTGTTGGTTCATCTTACTTCAGCTTATTTCCTGTACAACCATCTCTGTAGCACTTAGTTGAAATTTTATTGAGGAATGTTTCCTGAGGAATTTTTGCTAGTTTTATTTCCCATTGATTATTTCTGTTAATTTCTAGGTGGGAGTTAAGAATCTTGTTTCTATACTGTTATCTCTTTTGGAAATCATGGCTTTAGGATTTTAAACAAATGATCAACAACTAAGACTTACAAAAACAGAAAATGTAAACGTCCCCTTAAATACTCCTCACTGAAGGAAAAAGTGATATAGCATCTGTATTTTAGTATATGTGAGATATGGCTTATACTGCTTTTG
Source organism: Cynocephalus volans (assembly GCF_027409185.1). NCBI lineage: Eukaryota > Metazoa > Chordata > Mammalia > Dermoptera > Cynocephalidae > Cynocephalus > Cynocephalus volans. Next base: position 100,708,966 of record NC_084461.1, on the reverse strand, counting down.
TGAAATTTGTGGTGGACAGTGTTGTAATATTTGCTGAAATAATTTGCCACTCGACAAAACCGTATCATATATCCTTTCTTCCCAAAATTTTATTCTGAGCATTTTCAGAGATAGAGCAAAGCCGACATCACCTTTAAAATTGTATGCTATATGAGGGCAAGGACCATACTAGTTATGCATTGTTCTCCTAGTCTGCTCACATAAAAGATATTCAGTGTAATTGTTGATTGAGTTTCTCTCCCTTTCTCTCTTCCTTTTTTATTGTGTTGTTAACTCTAATGTTTCTTGGGGTACCTGTATTAGTCCATTTCTGTTGCTTATAACAGAATATCTGAAACTGGGTAATTTATAAAGAAATAAAATTTATTTCTCGTGGTTTTGGAGGCTAGGAAGTCCAAAGGTCCAGGGGTCCCATCTGGTGAAGGCCTGCTTGGTGGTGACTCTACAGCAACACCAGGTATCACATAGTGAGAGTGCCAGGAGCAAGCAAGCTAACCTTCTCACTCTCTTTACAGTCATCAGAACCATACCCATTACTTCATTAATGGATCAACCCATTCATGAGGGCACAGTCCTCACAATCTAATCATCTCTTAAAGGCCTCATCTTTTGACCATAATTCGATTTTCCACCCTCTCAGCACTGTTATAGTGTGGGTCAAGCTTCAGTGAGTTTTGAAGAGGTCATTGAATCCACAGCAGTACCTTTGAGCAAGGACCTGGTTAAAAGAGGGAAACAGAAGTTCTCAAACTATGCTGGATTTTAGAGTCACCTTTGGGCTGTCATTATAACGGCAGAGGCCAGTCCTGTCCTACTTCAAGGAACCTGGGCCTTTGTGTTCTTTTTTAGACCTCAGGAGACTCTGACACATACTAGCATTTAAAAACCTCTGTTCCAGAGGAAAGCTTTTGAACAGTTTTAGAGTCCTTGAGAAATTAGCCTCTGATCAGTTCCTAGAGAACTGGGGTCCTGATTTATCTAAAGAATTTAAAACTGCTTCTCCCATTAGATGAACTTCCTGAAGGCAAGGGAGCCTTGTCTTTTTATATTTTACTTTATCTTCAGTGCCTGTATTTTTTGGAGGCCTATGAATAAATGGACGTACTGATTTCTTGGTTAAAACAGATTTGATCTTTTAAAACAGACTGCCTAGGCCTGAAGGCACTAAGAACACTGGAGCCATCTCAGATAATGGTTATAGTTGGTCAGAAACTTTGTGTAAGCATTAAAACTCACCAAGAGTGAACTATGGTGCTCGTAGATCAGGTTTCTTTCTTTTTTTTTTTTTTTAAGTTTATTTTTTATTAGCATATTCATTGTTACAGATTATACTTATTCTTTATGCCCCTTTCCAATCTCTCTCCTTCCCCTTCCCCCCTCTAATAAAACAGATTTTTTTCTCTCCATCTGATGTTGGTTTGTTGCCTAGATAATTAGATCAGGTTTCTGAATTCTGTCATCCATTCTTCCCTAGTCATTACCTCTTTGAGTCAATCAGTTTATCTTACCCTGTTTTGTACTTCTAATTTTAGCTGTTTTAGCACTCAGTCTTACTTAAAAGGCCAAATTCATTTCTTTGCTTCTGTAATTAGAAAGGAACCTGTACCTAGCACTTCTGTTTTCAGCATGGGCCCAATAGGGACAGTATTGGAAGAAATGTCATTTTACTTGCAGTTGGGTACTGAAGAAGAACCTCTCAGCCTGTAAAGTAGTGCTCAGTGTACTCTGCAGTGAGTAGGTTTCTAGTTCAACTACAGACTACGATATTTGTACTTTTTGAGCTTTGGTTTTCTCATCTGTAAAATGCTGGGTTAAGACACAAGATTTTATGTCTTGTCCTTCCCTTAACATCTTGTAATTTCTTTCTTGGCTCCATTTGGCCTTTGGTGCTCAGATATCTTATTCTTCTACCTAACGGGTCCTTCCTCTGCCTCTCCAGTGAGTCATCAAGGAGACTCACAGTTCTGATTGCTGGATGCTTCTCTGAAATAAAGTTGGGTCCTGCTAGAAACCTGCTACTCTTATGTTTGCATATGTTTTCTTACCCTTTTACATGGTCTAAGAAAAGAAGAAGAAGAAGACATATGTAGGAGCTTCTTAATTTCCTATAAGCTGGGTCTCTGCCTCTCTTCTTTCTCGCCCACCCTTTTCATCTCAGGTCATCCACAGTGACTGAGACCTGAAATGCTCAGATCCTCCGGTCAGGCCAACAGCTTGGCAGGTGTTTCCTGGATGTTCTTATTATTTAGACTCTGAATACATTTGTCCATTATAACTTTTTTACCCCATGGTGCTTCAGGACTTTCGTTTTTGTTTTTCTAAATATATTTCAGATATATTACAGAGTATGTATTCTGAGCTAGACCAGGGAGCTCTCCAAAACCTATGATGTTACTTCTATGCGAAGCTATACTAATTTTGAAATGACTACCTTATAAACAAGTTACTCAAAAAGTTTTAGAAATTGCCTATTTTTATAAATCTGTATTTCATTATTTTGTAATTATTTAATGGCTCTCTAAGCTGGGCTGGGCTATGAAGATTATTTTGGAAGGCTCTTTGGTGCTATTTCTCTGTGTGTGTGTGTGTGTATGTGTGTGTGTGTGTGTGTATGTGTGTGTGTGTGTGTGTGCGCGCGCGCACAGGTGTGTGTAAGAGTGAATTATAAAATCTGATGGAAAACAATACTATTTGAATTGCTGCCCTTCCATTTACTTGGAAGCCTTGGGAAGAAGAGTTCTGGGAGTGATAAACAACAAAAAAATACTATTTGTGTATTCAGAATTTTTTGCTAATCTAAGCATGACTACCTTGTTGTTTTTTCCAACCTGCTTTGAATTTTTCATTTGTCCTTGGGCCTGTGTGTTTTAGGCCAGTAACCATTTACCCCGCGTTACTGATGATAATCACCATAATTGATTTTACTGTCTATTCATCATAGGCTGTAGAAGAGGATGAGTACTGGGTAATTAAAAAATTCAGCAAGGCCTTTGTTAAACTTCTGTTTTTGTTACAAATATGCTTCAACAGGAAAAGCTTTCAAAGGATATTGATTACCTTATTGGTAAGGAGAGCCAGGTGAAGAGTCAAATTTCTGAACTAAACTTGTTAATGAAAGAAATGGAGGTAAGTGATAAACTGGTTTGCATAGTTTTTGTTTATTACTTTAGACATTTATTTATCTGTTCATAGGATCCTGAGGGTATTATATGAGCCAAGAACACAAACTTGTGTTAGGTCTCACCCCTGCTTTTCTGGTACTAGGGAAACAGATGTAAAGAATAAATTATAATGCTGTGTAATTAGTGCTGTGATAGAGGTAGTGATTAAATGATATTGGAACACAGAGGAAAGAATGACTAACTCTTTATGTGGCACTTAACAAGGTCTCAAAATTGGTAACGTACGGGAAGTGATAGCTTTCACAATTACTTGTATTTTAAAAAATTAACATGACTTTTTAAATATGTTTTATATGTGTATAAGGCCAGGTGTGTTTAAAATTACAGGTATTTCTGAGTGTACTCTCCATATGTTCGCCAAAAGACACGTATTAGGATGTTCATGGCTGCATTGTTTGTGATAGTTACAAAGTGGGAACTATCCAAGTGCCCATCAGTAGTGGAATAGAAATAGCAATAAGAATGAATGATCTACAACTTCATGTAACAGTGTAGATCAGTCTTGCAATAATGTTGAAAGGAAGATGTCAGGTACAAAGGATACTGTATGATGATATTTGTGAAAAGTAGCAAAAAAGGTGAAACTAGATTAAAGTGCCAAAAAAAATGAAATTAGAATTCAGAATGGTTGTTGTTGAGGAGGGGAGGATTAGTGCCTGGACTGAGTATAAGTGTGGTTTCTGGGATACTGGTGTATTGTTCTTTTATCTAATCTGGATGCTCTGCTGGGTGCTGGTTACATAGGTATGTTTATAAAGATCCATTAATCTTTATACTTTTATGCCATTTTTCTGTTTGTTAATATACTTCAATAAAAAATTAGAAAAAGTAATAGCATTTTGAAATAGTAAAAGGGGGTAAGACTGTGTTATTTTAAAATTCCAGATGTTCTTCACTGACACTGATGTATATCTGTTTCTTTTCTCCACTTGAAACAGAGTCATTACTCCTGATCACTTTGAGTTGTAATTAAATACCAAAGTATCCCAGCTAGTTTGAGACTGTTACCTCTTGAAAAAAATTTTTTTTCTAAGATGTAGTCAAATTATTGAGGAATTATGTGAATTAGTACCATATTACCAGCACTGATTGCATTTACTACCGTAAATCATTTTCCATGTAATTTAAAGGTAGGATTTTCTTTTTTTCATGTTTTTGCCTGATTAAATGACAAACTCAGTTTGGTATAATCTCCAACACAAAACAAATTATCACTTAGATAGTAGATTGCTTCAGGGATTGTATTTTTGGTCACTTTAGGTTTGTCTTTATCAGGTCTTTGAGACATGCTGCCTTTTACTTCTGAAAGAAAGGAGAACCCAGTACTTGTTTTGGGATTTATCATCAGATAGGTTGAAAATTGAGGAACTCAGGCATCAAGTGGTCATGCAGACACTGATTATTTGGGATCCTGGGAAATTATTGAACTTTTTTGTATATTTGGCCTAAGCAGCATTTGTAGGCTGATTGGTAAGAATCTTCTTCTGAGCTAGAGAATTTGTCTCCATTCTTAACTTTTACTCGGTGATGATGTGACACTATCTTTTTATCTATAATTTTGCTTAGATGGAAAAAATCTTTTGTGTATGTTTAATGATATTTCTAAGTGTAATGTTGTGATATGTCATTAAAATACTATCAAAATATTACTACCCTCTGTTCCCTCCCTTTTTTAAACAATGTGGCTGTTGGAGTTAGGGAACAGAAAAGGGAATCTTGAAAAATTTTCCTTTCATTGTAAGTGTTGGCCAGAAGCCACTGGAAAATGCACGGTGCACTTCTACCAGCTTTTAAGAATGCTATTGAAGACTTTTTTTTGTTGGCTGCTGGCTGTGAGTCTATTATGATAGGTGCTTACGAGTGCCCTTCTATTCTTGTTTTCAAAATCAAGTTGAGCTTTGATTTTACAGGAGTTCAAAATGTTTAATGAACACTACAGATAGGATCATTTTATGACGAAGTAGAAGAATAGCTGTGTGTATAGTGATAATAATGTTTAGAATATGTAACATTGTGGTATGCATTTTATGTAAATAATCTTTTTTAATTGTTACAAAAACCCTAAATGGTTTCTCTTATCCCCGGTTTTCAGAAGAGAAATCTCAGGCATAGAAAAATAGGCATAGTTAAGTAATTTGAAGGTCACACAGCTGTCAGGATTTAATTATAATTAAATTATGTTAATTTTTAGAGGAGATTTACAGTTTTACATCTTAGTAAAGAATGTTACTGTTTTGAGTTTTGTGACTGATTTAACTTTTTAAAAAATTGGAATGGTGTGGGAAGTGTTAAAAAATTTCTTAATTTGAAATGAATTCAAAACTTTAGAAATGTGTTTTCCTGTCTTTGGTTAAACAGTTCATTTCTGCTTCAAATTACTTTATATGCAAATCAAAGATTATTTTATTATTTAATTGAATAAATTGTCTATTGCTGGACTTTGGAGATGAAAAGCTTAAGGTAGTACAATATTATAAAATTACAAAGAAAGTCTAAATAAAAAGTTGTCAATTGTTCTTTGCTAAGTATATTTGATGCCAAATTATTGTTCTGATCAGTGTGACAAAAATTTTTTGCCTTACAGTATCTGGGTTTGTTTTGTTGAATTTTGATCGTTTTGTCACCATGTAGATGAAATACAATTATGTGGAATTTTGTGAAAAGACATTTGGATTTAACAGATGAGGTGTAATGCTTTGTTTTATGACAGTGTAATGGAGAGAGGGCTAAAGAAGAAGCAATTATACATTTTGAAAAGCTCTTTGAAATTCTAGAAGAGAGGAAGTCATCTGTTTTGAAAGCAATTGATGCTTCTAAGAAACTAAGATTAGACAAATTTCAGACTCAAATGGAAGAATATCAGGGACTTCTAGAGAACAATGGGCTGGTGGGATATGCTCAAGAAGTGCTTAAGGAGACGGATCAGTCTTGCTTTGTACAGACAGCAAAACAACTCCACCTCAGGTATCTTCTTTTACTTTTAACTTTAGTCTCTTTAGCAATGTCATTTCAACTTTAGCTCTGAGTGATTAATGCTGCGTTAACATGAAGTAGTCTTGCTTCATTGTTAACTTGAATGTTGAATGAAGTGTACGTTTTCTTCTGTTAATCACATTGCAGGTGTTTAGTTCGGTTTGCTTTTTAAATAATCATTCTTATAAAAAAAATGTCTGTCTGCAGAATACAGAAGGCTACAGAATCTTTGAAGAGCTTTAGACCTGCAGCTCAGACTTCTTTTGAAGACTATGTTGTTAATACATCTAAACAAATGGATCTTCTTGGAGAACTGTCCTTCTTCTCTAGTGGTAAGTCTTAGTGAAGGCAAAACCTTATTCTGTCAGTCTGAATTCACATTGTGTAAAAAAACCAGAGATTCCCTTGAGTTTGACATTCTAAATCAGCATCTAAGTTGCCCAGGAGCATCATAGGATCCTGAAATTGTATCTCATTTATGTTCTATGTTTTATGCACAAAAACTATATTCTGTTGGTTTGTATGTTTTTAAACATTTTATGTATGGCATCACATTATATGTATCTCTTTTATAAATTACTTTTTAAAAAAATTAAGTTTGAGATAAATATTTGTTCATAACACGAAATTCTGGTTTAAAGCTATATTTTAACTATTTATGGTTTTCATAAGAGATCATTTCCCTACTGAGAGACCATTTGTTTCTATTTTTTCTCTATTATAAGCAGTGCTGTACTGAACATCTTTGTCAGCATTTCTTTTTGCACATGTATATGATGAGTTTCTCTAGGGCAGAAACCTAGAAATGGAATCTACATGCTAAAATTGACTCTAGGACACTGAAGTACTTACGTTGCTGTATTAGTTTTCTAGGGCTGCTGAGTTCCACAGACATTGGCTCAAACAACAGAAATTCATTTTCTCACAATTCTGGAGGCTGCAAGTCTGAGATCAAGGTGTTGTTAGATTGGTTGGTAGATGGCCGTCTTCTCCCTGTGTCCTCACATGGTCTTCCCTCTGTGCATGTCTGTGTCCTAATCTTTTCTTCTTATAGGGACACTAGTCATATTGGATTAGGGTCCACTGTAGTGACCTCATTTTAATTTAATTCCCTCTTTAAAGATCCTGTCTCCAAATACATTCACATTCTAGGTACTAGAAGTTGGGACTTCAACATATGAATTTGCGGGGTCAGAGTTCAGCCATGACATTGCTTATGTTTGTGTTTTGCCACCTCCTAGCAGTGAGTCTTCATCTCCTTTTTTCATTCTCGGCATCTCAACTCATCTTCCTGAGGTTTCTCACAACACTTAAAAAAAAGACATACTTGCAGTCTAATTGCTGTATAGGAATAGATTTGTGGATTTGTACATTCAATCAAAGGAAATTTGTCTGTTAAAAGTTAACTCTGAAGGAATACTGTGATCTTTCTTTTCAAATCTAAACTTGAATCTGATGTATACTTATTTATGACTATCTTATTTTTTCAAATGCTGACTCTGCAGCATGTGCTGTATCCTCTGTTTCCAAAATGTGTATGAATTATTTTTCTTATACACGTTAGCTTATTTGTGAGTCCAAGGTCCTCCCTCCCCTGTGAATCACAAAATGGTCTCTGGAAAGGTGAGGTTGAGGGTGGGTAGTCTTGGGTTGTATCAATGCATAGCAAAGACCCACGAAAATAGATGGGAAAGAATGGACAGTAGCCACACAGCTTCCAGCTGACGGATGTTCCCCTCATTTTTTCCTACATGCACATTTTTTAATAAGTAAGCTGTGTTTCAGAAAAAAGAAAAGGGATGTGTGGGGTAGGACATACTATTCATGTTATTTTGTAATTTGTACTTTTTTTTTAACCTTAAAATGTATTTTGGATGACTTTCCAGTTCTCAGTATGGCTGCATAGCATTTAGTTGTATAAATGCACTGTACACAGACATGCTTGTACATTGTTTGTGTATAGCTGGGGGATAAGAAAAAAAGGGAGACTTCTACTTTTCATTTTATAATCCTTCTCTGTAATTTGCTGTGAATGTGTCTGTATGGATGTGGGGTGTGTGTGTGTGTGTGTGTGTAACTCTTACAGCTTATTGTTCTACCATATGATTCAAGGAGTTAAGCTTAGGAATTTATTCTATGGGAAAGATTATGCATATGCACAGAGATTTAGCTGTAATATTTTAATTATTGTATTTTTAGTGAAAAATTAGAAACCCATTTCCCCCAAATCACAATAATACATTGAGCTTTCAAAAGGAGAGAACAGAACTGTGGTTATTAGAGGTGGGAAAGGAGGAGGGGAAGGGATGGTTAGAAAGAAATTGATTTAGAGTCACAAAGAATGATTGTTTTACGTTTTCTTTATACTCATAAAGATGAGTATACCAATTATCCTGATTTGATCATCATGTACTGTACACAGATGCTGATATTCATCAATTATGTTTCAATAAAAAAGGAAAGAAACCCATTTCCAATAATAGTTACATTTTAAAAAAATTATTATTTTTTAAAAATTTTACTTCTCAAAATACATTGTACTTGATTTTCATGCCCCTTTACCTGTTCCTCTCCACATTTTCCCCTCCCTGCCAATAGTTAAATATTGGTATACCCATATAGTGGAATTGCCATTGGGGGAAAAATATTGGAAAGATCTACACAAAATTGTTCTAGTGATTATCTTTGGGTTATGTAAAATTTTTTATGTGTTTTCTTTAGTTTCTGATTTTCTTATAAAAATGTTGTGTTTATACCAAGATTAGTTTAATTGCTTTGCAACTCTACAGAAGAAAATATGAAAGTAAATTATTTGATGTTCATTGAGAGTTTATTTGATGAGCTCACTAAACTTAGATTTTAAAATATTAAAATAATAGTTTATTTATGAGAGGGCATAGATGAAAAATTTCAAATCCAGAGCTGTTATTTAGTAGGTGAAAGCATATGGTTAAAAAATTTAATTTATATTGTTTTAGAATTAATAATTATAATACTTAAAGCTGTAATTGAGTTTTAATTTTTGTCTTATTTTTTATTCTTTTTCCTTTCAGTTATAAAAATATCTTATTTTATACTTATTCTATTTCTTACATATAGTAGTGTAAATTTAGAAAACTCTTGGATAGTATAGAAGTCCTTAAGATTGTCAAAACATCATTTTTACTGAGGAAAAATACAGGTCTTGAAATATTAATACCTTAATGTTGTTTTCTGTTTCATAATTCTTTCAGGCATAGATGTTCCAGAGATCAATGAGGAACAGAGCAAAGTTTATAACAATGCCTTGATAAATTGGGACCATCCAGAAAAGGATAAAGCTGATAGCTATGTACTTGAATATCGGAAGATTAATAGAGATGATGAAATATTGTCATGGAATGAGATAGAAGTGCATGGCACGAGTAAAGTTGTTTCAGAACTTGAAAGCAATTGCAGCTATGCTTTTAGAGTGAGAGCCTACAAGGGTTCAATCTGTAGTCCTTGCAGCAGAGAATTGATTCTTCATACTCCTCCAGCTCCAGGTACTGTGAATATTGGAAATAAAAAAAGCATAGAGTTGGAAGAGAACTTGATAAAATAAACTAGTCAGTGTCTCCATGTAGACCTACATTGAAATCAGCTTTCGTTTTTAAGATGCCAGAAAAGTAGATTCCATATCCAGCTAGGATTTAAAAATGAACGAAATACTTGAATTTCACCTTGTAGGATGAAAACAGAATTAGATTTTCACTGACATCAGCTAGAGAAAAACATGAAAGGAGGATATTTGAGTGAGCAGGGCTAGGATAAAGTTGGGATTACAAAAGCAGAAATGCTACTTTAGAAGTTGTAAATAGTATGATTCTATATTTTTGTTCAGTTTATGTAATTCTCTATAGTATAGGAGCTAGGTAGATATTTAAAAATGTATTGGTATAATATCTTGAAATATAGTTTTGACTTAACCTAATTCTTACAGGACTGGATTTCTAACTCAGTGATTGTCAGCCTACAGGGACAGAAGGCATGTATTAGAACCACACGCACAGCTCTTTGCCCCACACTAAAAGCTCCTCATGCCCAGCTGCCCTCTTCCACTTCCACGTTAAAAAACACTGATGCTGCATGTACGGTGCCTCAATATTTTATAGAATGAGAATGAATGACTTACAGGTTACTTGAGGTTCACTACAATGTCTCTGTGAATGAGGGACATTTAGAACTAAAGTTGTGCTCAGTCTTGTTAGCAGGAAAAAATTGTGCCCTGTCAGTCACCACCTTAGAGATATCTCGATTAGATTTTAGGCCCCATTGCCCCCTGTCCATTTTTAGTGGCTTGGGTACCCGTATTTTCTGCACTCTGCCTTTCCTTCCCTTTTTGTTCAAAATAGAGAAGCACTATTTGTTTTTCACGCACATTGTGACTTTAAAAAAAAAATTAGAATACAGATACATAGGGTTGGCTAGAATTATCTATCTTGAATTTTAATAAAAACCGAATAGAGTTTTAGGATAAATTTTCAAGTATTAAGTAAATGTTTTTAAATTGATGCCATTTCTGCTTTCTTTTCTGGTCTCTGACCGAAAGTGGAAGAAAAAGAAAACTGGATGTAGCTGCTGTTTTCAGTAACATAGTGGAGGGGGAAGGAGGAAAGGAAATATTAACGGTTGTCTTCCTTTTCTTGGAGAGAAACTGTATGAATAGAGTGATCCTTTAAATTTATTGTGCAAACCAGAGGACTTTTGAGATTGAAAGGAAGCATGAATAATTGTGCCAGGACAATAGGCATTACCACAAAGGATGGGCAGCCTACATATGGGGAATGGCTTTAGCTTCCTAGCAGCCATTTTTTAAAATTGTGGTATACTATAAATAAAACTTACCATTTTAACCATTTTTAAATGTACTGTTCAGTGGCATTAAGTATATTCACAGTATTGCTCAACTATCATCATTTGCATCCCGAGAACTTTTTCCTCATCCCAAACTGAAACTCTGTACACATTAAACAGTAACTCCCCATGGTGTCTCCCCTCAGAGCCTGGTAACCTCTTTCCTACTTTTTGTCTCTATGAACTCACCTATTCTAGGGACCTCATATAAGTGCAACATTTGTTCTTTTGCATCTGACTTATTTCAGGGTTCATCCATGTTGTAGCGTGTATCAGAATTTCTTTTTAAGGCTGAATAATATTCCATTTTATGTATATACCACATTTTCTTTATCCACTCATCTCTTGATAGACATTTGGGTTCTTTTCCCTGTTGGCTAAGAGCCAACATTATGCTTAATGGATTTGAGTTGATAGAGACTTATGATAGTGTCATTATCTCCATTCTATAGATGAGAAAATTAGTTTAGATCAAACTTAAATGCTTGAGCAGGCACTCAAACCCAGGTCTCTCTGCACTCAAAGCCCATACTTTTTTTTTTTTTTTAACCTATGCCATGCTTCTCAAGTCTGTTGTGTTGGTTTGTAAGAAAAATGCCTTATTAAAATATCTAAAATTTTCCAAATTAAAATTTAGAATAGATATTTAAGAACACTTACAGATATTTGTGAAAATGTACAAACCCTTATTTTAAAGATAAAAGAATAGATCCAGTAGTGTAAAATATCTATGATATATGTATTTGCTATCTCTGTTCCAAAGAGCCAAATTCATAAATTTTCACATAATGTTTAAAATATTTTCTTCTGATTTTGAGATTTCTGAAGATTTTCAGGTATAGAGAATACACTGGAAGTTATTGCTAAGTTGGAGTTTTGGTTTGTCATCCTTGTCTGGGATAGTGTGATTCCTTCCTCTTCCCATCTCTTTTCAGAAATTTCTATTTGAAAACCTATTAAATTTAACCTTAAATTATAGAAATGCTAATAAATACCTTCCAGACCAATTTTAAATTAATTTTAAGCTCTATTTAGTTTTCAGTTTCCTCTTTGATGAAAAATGTGGCTATAATAATGAACACCTCCTGCTGAACTTGAAGAGAGACCGGGTAGAGAGCAGAGCTGGATTTAATCTTCTACTTGCTGCTGAACGTATCCAAGTGGGTTGTTACACAAGCTTGGACTACATCATTGGAGACGTTGGAATTACAAAAGGGAAACACTTTTGGGCCTTCCGTGTGGAACCGTATTCATACTTGGTAAAAGTGGGAGTTGCTTCCAGCAATAAACTACAAGAATGGCTCCATTCTCCCCGGGATGCGGTTAGTCCAAGGTAGATACTTTTATTGATCGAGAACTTGATAATTCTTTTAAAAGTAAATATCCGTGTTTAGCAAGGTAAGCCTGATAATAGACTTGGAATTATTTGTTATATTTGCACTATGCATTTCTTAAATTCGGGTGTTTTGGCCATGCTTTTGTGGCTGGCTAAGAAAATGAGTTAGGTTATCTTACGGTCACATGTTGAATAATGAGATTTAGCAGTTAATTTCTGATGTCATGAGGAAATAAGTCTGTTTTCGATACCTCTTGATTATGATATAGCTTCACGGTTTCAAATTTTGAAAGTTTTCTACATGTGATAAAAATTACCCACATATATAAAGAAATGCCTATAATTGCCCTACGTTACAATTGATACCAGGTTGTTCTTTTGTTACAGGACAGTTTCTTTAGACTTTCCCACAAGTCCTTTACAAAATCGTGTCATGGTAGACATGTTTCCAGAGCAGACAATTTCAGTTTCTTAAGAGATTGACTAAAAGAGATTGTACAGTTTAGTTCTTTTAGATGCAATAAAGTGAGCTAGCCCAGACAAATAATTTTTAACCACTTATGTGAACAGTATCCCGGGTTCACAATCATTTGCACAATGATGAGAAATTTATAGAGCACAAAAAATTGGAAAAGGAAAATGGTTAATTAAATATAGTGGCATGTCCAATTGATAGAATATTAGTATTAATGTGTAAAAAGTTTATAACATGAGAAATACTAGAAGTGAAAAAACTTTAAAATTTTTGATGCAGTATGATTTCAAATACATAAAAATCTAGTTATGCCTATGAAGAAAAAGAAGGGAATAAGTTTCAAAATTTTCTATAAGTTTTTACTACTGTTTTATAGTAGAAGGGGGAAAAAAAACTTCCTAATCCTTGTTCACATCATAGATCCATGTAGAAATCCCAACCAGGAAATAAAGTTCTTAGGAGGAGAATGAAGCATGTTTTTTTCTCATGCATTATTTTGTAGTTTCCATTTATTTTACTTAGTCTGGTAATTCCTTGGATTAGGGCACACATCTTGTCTTTATATTTTCTTACATGTGATTGTGTGCTATAAATTTTTAATCTGTGGGCTGGCTAGTTAGCTCAGTTGGTTATAGCATGGCCCTGTAACACTAAGGTCAAGGGTTTGGTTCCCTGTACTGGCCAAAAAATAACTTAAAAAAAAAATCTTTGACCAGTCCCTTCACTCCCCTCTTCCCACTTTATTTTTGATAAGCCAAAGTTCTTAATGAATTTTTAGGTTCTCACTTGCATATATATTTATGTAAAAGTGGATGATGTTTTATGACAGGGAATTTGGGGCTGTTTGTGGTATAATTCTAAATGGCAACGTGTATTCTTTATGTTTTTAATTGATTATGTTTTAGTAGAAAGCTTTTGATGTAAAAATTATTTTAACTTTTTTTTTTTTTTTTAAAGATGACTGGTAAGGGGATCTTAACCCTTGACGTGGTTTTGTCAGCACCACGCTCAGCCAGTGAGCTAACCGGCCATCCCTATATAGGATCCGAACCCATGGCCTTGGTGTTATCAGCACCACACTCTCCCGAGTGAGCCACGGGCTGGCCCTAAAATTATTTTGACTTTAAAGCAATGTCTATTACAGTGTGAAAATATTTTGAAGATATTTGAAGGTCTGTGAATGAAGATACAGATACTCTGTGTGTTGTGTTTTAGATATGAGCAAGACAGTGGGCATGACAGCGGAAGTGAAGATGCCTGTTTTGATTCTTCACAGCCCTTCACATTAGTTACTATAGGCATGAAGAAATTTTTTATACCCAAGTCACCTACTTCTTCTAATGAACCTGAACATCGAGTTCTTCCCATGCCAACAAGTATAGGGATTTTCCTTGACTATGATAAAGGCAAAGTGGGTTTCTATGACATGGATCACATGAAATGCCTTTATGAGCGCCAAGTGGACTGTTCACATACCATGTATCCAGCATTCGCATTAATGGGCAGTGGAGGAATTCAACTTGAAGAACCCATCACAGGAAAATGTCTGGAATACCTAGAGAACATGTAGTTTAAACATCCGATGTGGCTGAGGATGAAAGTGTGAGCAAAACAATGCCTTAGTGTTAACCTTCGTAACTAATCACACATCATCTAAGTATTTGGTCACTACCTTTGTTTTTTGTGTATGATTCTTCTTAAAACACAGAAAACCTAAACAGCCTTGTCTCTTCCATGTTGGTGTTCTGCCTTTCACAAATGATGGGAAGGAAGACGTTCTTTCCTAGTTAATGATTAATGGTTTCCTAGTTAATTGAAATGTTTAACTTTGCAACTGGATTCTCTTTCCTTTTATGCACAGTAAATCTTATGTCAGCTGGTATTGCTGATACTTAACATTCCTGTTTTGGGAGGGGGTACAAAAGTATTTATTTTGGTTTTTTTTTTTTTTTTTTTTGGTTTTTTATTTTTATATCCTGTTTATATCCTAAGAGAAGATATTTTTTAAATGCCTTATGGATAGAAATGAGTACTAAACAGTGTGTCTTGCATTTGTTTTTAATAGGAAAACATTATAGATAGGTAAGAAGAAAAGGACCATAAAATGGTAGTATATTTAAGTGGAAAATTATGTATTTTAAAGTTTGTAACTAAGTATTAAGAGTATATTGCCTAGAAAATGACTACTGCTGTTTTGTTTTTTGTTTGACTACAAGTTGTATTGAACATTTTTAAGAGTTCCCTTAGCTGTAATACCCATTAACTGGCATGTGTAGTAAACATGGTTTCTTGCAGGAAACACAAAGTTCTTAAGAACCACATGAAACTTTTCACTTCCTATATTTTTTTCCAGTAAAATTTATCTTCAGTTTTTCTTACTCTGTGAACATACTTGTGCTTGTAT
Source organism: Cynocephalus volans (assembly GCF_027409185.1). NCBI lineage: Eukaryota > Metazoa > Chordata > Mammalia > Dermoptera > Cynocephalidae > Cynocephalus > Cynocephalus volans. The sequence goes on along the minus strand of NC_084461.1, from coordinate 100,693,721 downwards.
CAAATAATTATTTTTCAGAAATATTAGTGAAGGTGGGCTGATATCTAACACATATTGGTTCTCTTGCACTCTTCTTGTGTCTTGTGATTTTCATTTTTTGGCACAAATAGTACATATCAGATTTTCCTGATTTATGTTTACATGTTTGAAAAGTTCAGGATATATTTTTAGTAGCATTAAATATATTATAAAATGTGGAGTAATTGACCATATGGCATTTTCTATGGCTCATTATTTGGTAATCATTTGTAATAAAAACAAGTAAAAATACAAATTTAATTATTTAGGAGTAATAACTACAATCATAATGACCGTGTGTACCCTTTTAAAAGTTGAAATTTCTTTTAATTTGAAGAATTACATTTTATCTAAATTGTATATTTATTTTTGAAAGATGTTCTTTTAGGTAGGTGGTTTTTATTTTAAACTGCTTGATTTTTTGAAGTTAAAATGTTCAGAAACTAGACTGTTATGCATTTAGCACTAATTAATTTTGTAATGCTTTTGACATATTTTAACGGAGTAACCAAAACTCTTAGGCCTGTTTTTTCGTTACTTTTTTTAATGGAAATTTATTATTCGGGCAGGTAGCATACTAAATCAGCTTTTCCCTCCAACCCAAGTAGAAAATATCATGGAGAATTTCAGTGTTTAATGATCTTTGTTCCTTTTCCCTGTGTGAATAGCACTTTATGACAGCCTACACTAAGCAAATATGCAGTGTTATGTGGATCATTGTGCAATAAAGCTGCTAAAGTCACGCGTGTGGTTAAGCTGATACTCTTAAGCATGTGTAAGTAAGCACATATCATGTAGACATTTTTAAATATAAAGCTTTAACAGGAATGGGAAAGCTGTTTCAAACATTGTATGGTTGTATATAAATTGTTCAACTGGATTTCTTTCAATTTTAATAAAAATTAAAAATAAATAAATTATAATTTCAAATCTGCATTCTAGGAATTTTTAGTATGTTTATGTGAAAAATTGAAACAAATTATTTATGAAAAGATGTTTAGCTGTACATAATAACTTAGAGCTAAATTTTTATATAAAATTATTTTGGACTTTTACTAGCTTTAATTAGATCATTAGAAAAGCTTACCATGAAACTAATTTAGTTCAGTTATTTATCAGTTTTTCTAATATTTCTTTTCTGATCCATAATAGTTTAGATTTTGACCAGATAGTGGTCCTTTAGTTCACAGTCATACTCTTGGTTATGGGGCTCTGGTATGAGATCAGTTGTGGATTGCAGCAAAGCATTACTAATGCTTGATGGGTCTTAAATTTTTTTTTTTTATTTAGTAAGAGTAGATTCGAGGCTATCCTTGTCATACACTATAATAACTTAGTTCTTCTATTCACAGTTGCTTTCTTGAAAGTAGTAGGAATCAGAGGTATCTCCTTTTGGGGACTGAACACAATCTGGGCCTGTGACATCTTTTGCAATACCCCATAATCTGATTAGGCCCTAGGGGAATGTCCCACGTGGGAATATAATCAATCATATTGCTACAGAAAAGAATTGATAATTAGCGTTACAGGCAAGAATATTCTTAAGAAATTATGTTCTACCAGACCGATTCGCATTTATTATAAAGGAGTTTTTATTTGCTTTTATGGGAATATCCTGAGAATTGGGGTTTTCCTTGGGACTCTTTTCCTTTAAAAATAAACTTAAAGGAATTTAGTTTTGTTAAGTTTGATTTGGAACTGTTTCATTCATTTCACAAAAAGTGTTTAACTCCTGCTGTCTGTGAGACATTGTGCTGTGCTCTGGGTATAAAGTGAACAAGACAGCCTAGCTAGATTTCTGTTCTCTTGGAGCTTAACTTCTAGCAAGGAGAGATGATAAAAACAGGGAAGGGGCTAGAGAGTGCTTGAGGTGGGAGCTAACATTAGATCTGGTGGTCAAGGAAGCAAGTCCCTCTAACGAGGGTGATGTAAATTTGACACCTGATTGCTGAGGAGCCAGCCATACAAAGATCTAAGTGAAGAGCATTCCAGGTAGCATGAACAAGAAGTACAAAAAGGCTTGGTTGGGTTGGTGAATTGTTCAGAATTCTGGCAGGAAGTAGAACTCACCCCAAATGGTTGAAATGAAAAGAAGTTCATGAAAGGATTGCTTAGAGATAGGGGCAGTAGTAAAGACTAGCAACAGCCTGAAACCATTACTGCCTCTAAAGAAGGACAAGGGGAGGAGGTAGTGTTCCTTTGATCTCATTGAGAACGTTGAGGAAGGGTTGCCTGGTGGGAGCTGAAGTCGCCATGGGAGGCATCTATTGCCAAAGAGGTGGTGTCTACTTCCACCTGATCTTCAGGTGCTGTTTATTAACCAAGACTAACTGGAAGCCAGCAAAGGCTCTCTAGAGATGCAAATAGCAGGGGTCATCTTCCTGGGGCAGGAGAGGATAGATCTGGTGGTGGCTGAGGGGGTGGCATAAATGGGAAATAACTGGCACAAGGGAAAAGGAGTTTGACGTATTTGCGGGGGAAAGGGGAGCCTATTGGTCATTGTGCTGACTGCCTAAATAAGGGCATTTGTAATGTTCTGACATGTTAGAACACACACAAATAAAAGGAACTGTCCTGAAGACTTAGAAAGCTATGCAGCTTAAGCCAGGCATGGAAAGAGAACACGTCTTCACTCATAAGTGGGAGCAAAAAAAATAAAAAGATACATCAATCACAATAATACACTGAACTTTGGAAAAGAGAGAACAGAACTGAGGTTATCAGAGGTGGGAAAGGGGGAAGGAGAAGAGGGTTTATGAGAAATTGTTAAAGGCCCACAAAAAATTACCTTGTATAATGTTGAATATATAAATTATCCATATTGCACACAGGTATTAATATTCAGTGCTGTACCCCACAGATATATATGATCAATTATGTTTCAATAAACAAAAACAAAAAACTTAAAAAGAAAAAAAAAAGGCTGTGCAGCTTTTCCCTTTCAGCTTTCTGGTATTTCTGTTCCCAGTTGGCCATTTGTGCTGAGATCATCTGTGAAACTATTGGAGTTGCTTCTTTAAGTTTGCCTTCCCTTGTCTGAAATCTTCTCTTTGGAACAGAGGAGAATAGTTACTTGCTATGATTATGAAAAGAGTATCCTTAAGGTTCTATCTAGACTCTTGCCTGCATATATAAGTAAGATTGTAGAATACTGTCAAAATGAAAACAAATTGAAATGTGCCATACCTGAATTGTAGACTGTATTCTTACTGCCTGTGGATAATTTAAAAATACTTTTTAATAAACAATTTTTTTCAGTAAAAAGTTTTCCCTTTTTTCCCTAGATTTCTTTTCTTTTTAAAAATCTATCTGAATTCAGTGGTTGGTGTTTTTAAAATTTTTTTTAAATTTTAATTTATCAGTATACAATGTAGTTGATTTTCGTTTCCTCCCTCCCCTCTCCCCCCTCCCACCCATCATCATATCTGTTCACTTTTCTTAACAAGTTTAAGGAATTGTGATTGTTGCGTCTTCTTCCCTTTCCTCCCCTTTTGTATATTTATTTTTAGCTCCCACAAGTAAGTGAGAACATGTGGTATTTCTCTTTCTGTGCCTGACTTACTTCACTCCAAATACAATGAAAGTTCAATTTATAAGTGATTTTTTTCATGAAAATATGTCTGGCAAACATACAGAACATCTACACCCTATGCTATAGCACCATCATTTAAAAAGAAAACAGGGCTGACTGGTTAGTTCAGTTGGTTAGAATGTGATGTTATAACACCAAGGTCAAGGGTTTGGATCCCCATATAGTCCATCTGCCAAAGAAAAAGATACAAACAAAAAACCTTGTTATTGCTTTTTAAGAATTAAGGAGCTATCTCCTAGGGTGTTATAAAATGAAGATCTAGAAAAGATATTAATTATGGATCCAATGAGTAAATATTAAATGTCGTACCTTTGAGCTAAAATCATCATTCCAAAAAATAGTTTTTCCAGTTTCAATATAGAAAATCCTATCCATCTCCTTCCTCTTCTTGAAAATCACTCCGAAACTGAAAGTAAACTCCAACTATAATGCTGTTAGGAGACATCTATAACAATAAACTACAATGAAAAGAGAGCAGATGGAAGGGTGGCAAATGACTTGGCCCCCACACATGCATATCCATGGGAGTAGTATATCTGTCACAATTGATGAACCTACATTGACATGTCAGAAAATCATAGTTTACATTAGGGTTCACTCTTGGTGTACATTCTATAGGTTTGGACATTTGTATAATGACATATATTCACAATAGTATAATACAGAGTAGTTTCACTGCACTGAAAATCCGCTGTGCTCTGCATATTCATCCTCCCTACCCCCTAATTCCTAACAACCACTGATCTTTTTACTGTCTCCATAGTTTTGTCTTTTCCAGAATGTAATTAGTTGCAATCATACAGTATGTAGTCTTTTCACATTGGCTTCTTTCACTTAGTAATGTGCATTTGTTTCCTCCATGTCTTTCATGGATTGATAGCTCGTTTCTTTTTAGTGCTGAATAATATTCCATTGTGTGGGTGTACCAGTTTATCCACTCACTTACTGAAGGACATCCTGGTTGCTTCCAAGTTTTGGAAATTACAAATAAAGCTACTATAAACATCCATACGCAGGTTTTTGTGTTAACGTAACTTTTCAACTTCTTTGAGTAATTACCAAAGAGCTCGATTTAGTATTTGATAAAATTTACCTAGAGTTTTAAGGTGCTGTATAACACCTTAATTTGTTTTCCTCATTTGGATTCTTTATACCCTATATGATCCCTCCATTTTTAAAGTGATGCACACCTTTACTATATGGAAACATTTGTAGTCTATAAATTATTTTTTTTAGTAAAATTTCTTAGGTTACCAGTTCTGCCCGTAGCTTTGATATGTAAGCACTTGGATTCCTTCTTGGAGTATAGCTAATGACTTAAAGTTGTTGGGTAACAGGGAATTCTAAAAACATTCTTAAAAAGTTGTAAAGATTAGTACACAGCAGTGCATGTCTAAAAGATTGATCTCAGTAGGTTACATGTTTTGGGAAAGGGAGAGGACTCCATGAGCAGATAAGTTTGATAATTAAGCAAAGTTAGACATTTATTTTTGACTACAGGAATTCTTCCATTTAGTGCCCATTTCATTTTGAATATAACCGAACATTCTATAGAACACATTGTGGAAACAGTAGTGATGGTTAGTACAGATTTTTGGAACCTAAGTAGTTTGGATTTGTATCTGAGGTTTGTAACTTAACAGCTGTGTGATCTTAGACAAGTTATTAGCCTGTGAGCTCCATCTTATTTGTAAAATAGTTTAAGTGCTATGTACTTTAGGTAAATTAGATAATGTACATAAAGTATTTAACACAGTGTCTGGTGTATAATAAGTACTCGCTATATGGTGGCTTCACATATACATTCTGTTTTTAAATAGCATTTGAGAAAATAGGATTTAACCACATGAGATATCTTTTACAAATGATGAGGATACATTTGAGTAGAAAATTGTACTAAGGAAATCATCTGCTACTATTTGCTTATCATTACCAAAACTAAAGTGGAGAGTTATATGAATAATTTTTTTGAGGTATGTATGGCTAGAGCTATTGTCAGAATCCTGCCAACATAGCCAATTGTATTGCTAGGGCTATTGTCTTGCTTGGGCTAAGGCTAGGGCCCACCGACTCTCCAAACCCATTGTAGATACTGGTTCACCTAGACCCCTCACATGTCCGGCTGGGTCACCAGACCCCTCACACACAGATCCACAAGCTAGGTAATTGGGAAAGATCCCAGGAGAAGATGACACAAGCTCAGTCCTTAATTTCCTCAGCAGCAGCTTACAGCAGCCCCCAGCAGGTCCAGCAGCAACAGGTCCAGCAGCAGCAGCCTCCAGTGGCAGTAGAAGCCACCCCATGCCCACCCTTCCCCCCACTGGGGCGGGAGCACTGTGGATCAGAGCCATTCATCCTTTATACTTAAGTCTGATAACCCATGACACCTGGGTGTGAGTCAGACAACCCAGGAACACCTGGGTGCCCACACACATCCACAGACAATACCCAAGGAACACCTGGGCACATATGCACAGTTACATATTTATATCAAATGCTCGGCAAGATTCCAAACATCCGAGGGAGCCCTGGCCATTTTCCTATATTTTCCCTACAAGGTATAATTCAGTTCATCAGATAAAAAACTCAAGATAATATCATCCAGGTGTGTTTCTTTGTTATTACATAAAAGTGAACAAGAGCTCATAAAAAGCAAAAGAAAAAGGCTTCTGTAATCTGTGTCAAGCATCAGTGCCTAAAGTAAACATAGTTTGTGACAGATTTCAATTGTCTTATTCAGTAAAAGCAGCATCTACTATACAGCAGTGCTCCTTGAACATTAACATGCATGTAGATCACCTGGAGAATGCAGATTCTGCTGCAGCAGGTCTTCGTCTGCATTTTTAACAAGCTCCAGGTGAAGCCAATGCTGCTGAGCCATGGCTTACCTGGAGTAGTTGGGCTTTAGAGAACAGAACTATTCCTCTGTGTGTATGGATGCCAAGCTGGGATAGGAAGTACAAGAGCAGAAACTACAGTGAAAATTTAGCAGGCTCAGCTGGGATGGGAACTGTCACTCGAGGTAGGCCTGGTAATATTTATAGGGAAGGCCAAAATTATCTCTTAAAGCTTTGAATCAATTTGGGCTCTTAGGCAAACATTTAACTAAACACCTCAACTATTTGAAACCAACCAAGCAATCTCAGCATGGATCTTCTAGAATGTGTCAGAGTAAAATTTGCTGAATCCTGATCCTTTGTCCTTGAATGAATTAATTGCAAAATAAATCTAGGATTAGCTGAAAGATTTGTTAGGATTTATGATTTCAACAGTTTACCATTTTCTGAGTGCTGTATTCTAGGTACCATGCTAATTGCTTTATGTAGACCTTATTTTATTTCTCATAACATTCTTAAGAAATTTCACCAGTGAGAAGACTGAAGATGAAAGAGTTGAATAACCAACCTGTCTAGGGTCTCAAAGCTTATAAATGGCAGTGGTAGGATTTGAATCCACAACTTATTCCAAAATCTAAACTTTGATTTATTATCTAACCTTCCTATTAAGCTCATTTAAATATTGAGAAATATTTGCCAAATATAAAGATAACAATAACTGAAAAAATCGTTTCTATCACTCTTAGAAAACAAGGTTTTGATGACTGCATGGGATTTTATTTCGGATAGTTAGGTTTTCTAGTCTTGTTCTTATAAACAATGCTTCAGAGAATGTCCTTGGTATGGGGGTTTCAAAGTGGCCACTCCAGGAGTAATGTGCCTGTATATATTTTGTTTACTCATCTATAAATTGGAAAAATACTTTTCTTGTTTTTTTTTTAATACTTGAATTTGGATATTTTTCTTCTTTTGTGCAGGCATGCCCTCTTCCATACCTGGTTCATTTCACACTTTTGTTACTTGCCCTGCCTCTGAAAACCTTTGAGTTTTCCAAGGCTCACATAAAGTTTTTCAGAGATGTATAGCAAATTGGGAAGAAGAGAAATTCCCAATCTTTTCAATATCTTTGGTAGACTGAGTTTTTAAATATTTTCAGAGCAAACATGTGAAGTTGGTAATGCAAATGGTTTGAAAGGATTCTGGTGATTAGAAGTCATCTTCATGGGCAATTTTCAGATTTAGATGATCAGTTCTAAAATGGGTGGAGTTATTAGATTCCAGTTAGGGAACTATCACTTTCTACAAAGGGTAGAATTATTCTTGGTAGCATCTTCTCCAGTCACTAGTAGAGATGTATGTACTTTCATGACAGTGCCCCCAAATCTGTATTTATTCATCATTGGCTTACTCTATTGTACCCTTCACCTTTTTTCTTTACCCTAAAACATAAATTGCTTAAGAAAGGATTAATTTAATGTGTGAAAAGGCTCATTTAGATTCCATTCGAGATAATTTCTTTAACTCCTCCAAAGATTTTTTGCTTTATCAGTTTTAATTCTGCTAAGAACCACAATAACCTCTCTCCAGAATATGTAGACATAACAGCCTTCAGGGCTGGTTTCAACTGTCCACAATTCAATTGTATGTAGTTTAAGAGCTCAAATTATTTTATGCTTTAAGAGGTTATTTATGGAACTAGAAAGAGTTGCAGTCTATATTAACCTTCTTCACATATCTCAGCATTCCACTTACGTATAGTTTGACTTGGAGGCAATAGGAATGGAAGAAGCATTGATTTAGAAGAAATAAGCATGTCAAACATGGGCCAGACTATCTAGTTGATGGAGAGAGACGAAGTAAGGTTCAATTATCTAAATCAATTAATCTAGGAATGAAATCGACCTATCTGAACTTAATTTATAGACTTTGTTTGCTATTCTTACATTATGATAAGCCATGAATTTGACCCTTTTTTTTCCCAATTGGGCATTTTCCTAAGGATGTGTCTAAGTCTTTCCAATCCAGATTCCCTATGAAAAGGACATTAGATGACCTCTGGCATTTAGATAATTGTTGACTTGGATCTGGACATCTGAGCAATCCAAATTAGTATTAATAGCAAAGATGGATGCAACATGACAAAGTAACTCAGACTGAACGATTAGGTTCTTACATGTACTATAAAAATATTAACTAAAATTAGGTTGGCTATCCTGGTCTCCTTTACTACGAGATTGGATTGCAAATATGAGAATTTGATTACAAATATGAAATTTATTATTATTGGATTGCAAATATGAGATTGGACTCACATGAAATTTGTTATTTAAAGATCAGATATTTTATTAACAGATGAGTTAAGTCTTCAGAGGAAGATTAGAAAATCTGGATCATTGCATTTTTCTCATGCTGACATTCTGGGAGAAGATAATTTTGAGTCATTTTATAGACTATCTGTGTTTGCTTTGGGCTTTTAGCATTTTGTAATTCCAGTGTATTAATTGACTAACACTACCAACATTGTGGAACCCTAACTCTTGCATTATTCTAATCCCTTAGGTGCTCTCATTTGTGCACATGACTTCTGTTACCACCTATTGCCAATGGTGCCACAGTCTACTCTCTTCAGCCTCAACCTCTCCTCTGAGCCCCAAATCCATTTACACCACCACCTACTTTACATGGACATTTGGATGTCTCAGTGATACCTCAAAACTAAACTGCTATTTCCCAGGGCTCTTGACCTTTGCTCTCCACAACTGGGCGGTTTATTTTAAAAGAAGAATATTAAAATCTTTTAAAAGTTAGAATAGTGGGTTGAAGAGATAATTTCAATGGAGGGTCCTTTTGGTTATCTTCAATTGCTCGAAAGTACACCAGAAAATTGTGTCAGCAATTTGCCATCCCACTTCGGAAAACCTAGTAAGTCATAGATAAAGAATAACTGTGGTAAATTCTGTGCTGCCGCCCCATCAGTGTCATTCAAATTCTGGCTCAGTTGCTTCCCAGGATTTTGCCAACAATGTTCTCATTAGGCATTCTTTGGAAATCTACTGCCTAGGGATTGTGGTGCATCGTGAAGAATTTTGGAATGAGTTGGACTAGAGTTCAAATTGCAAAGTTATTTTGGCAAAGTTCATAACCCCTCAGAGCCTTAGTTTTCTCATCTGTAAAATGGGAGACATACCTATCTTGTAGGGTTTTTGAGGATTAGAGGAGGTTGTGTATGCCTGGCATATAAGTACTCAGTGAATGTTAATTCCCTCCCACCTTTACAAATTGGGAACAAACTACACAAAGTCACAATTTCTCTAGAAGCTCTTGAGTTTATGATTCTCTCACTTGCTGACTCTCATCAATAACATGAGCATCTCCTTTGATCTTGTTAGTTTAGGAAAGGTGTTTTTTCCTTCTGTCTTCTGTTTTTTTGTTCTCAGGTGGTAAGTGTCCTGCTAATAGAGAATGTGTCTAAAGTGAAAAAGGATTTTATTTCCTGGTAATTTAACAATTTTATTTTTCAAGCTAGGCCAATATCTTGGATTAGGTGATAAGAAGTCGCCCTTAGATTGTTGTACTGCTTCTATTAACAATGACCTTGGAACTGCCTTCTGAGGAATGTTCTCTCTGTAGCTTGCTTGGCATAGTTTATGCTATATAGAAGGCGCTCAGCAAATACCAGGCCCAATCAGCCTGTGGCACAACTGTCATTATGTCAACATTAACACCTAAATTAAGATTCTAAACTGTAGACTTGGAGTCCCCAGAAGTATCAGACATGCCCTCAGGATCAGGTTGGTTTGTGTACTTCCACTGTCATCCCTGAGCACCTCTGCTGTTAATGACTCCAGGAAAATGCTGCCTGCAGAGCACAGCTCGAATGGTCCCCTCTCCAGCTCTGTCATGTTTCCTACCTGGTTCCTGAATCATCACTGCTGACGTCCAGAGTTTTAAGGCAATCTTTCAGTTTCTGGAGTTGGCAGGGAAAGGACAGAAGAAATGCATTACTTACTCCTCCTTCCTCCTACCCCCTCAAGCCAACCATCAACTTATTTTAGATTTTCAGAAGTCTGAAAGTTCCTGTATTCATTTCCTGGGCTTACTGTAATAAAGTACTACAAATTGGATGGCTTTGAACAACAGAAGTGTATTGACGTCAAGGTGTCAGCAGGTCCACGTTCTCTCTGAGCCTGTAGGGAAGGACCCTTCCTCGCCTCTTCTAGCTCCTGGCAGCCCCCGGAGCTCCTTAGCTGTGGCAGTATCACTGTAGTCACATGGCTGTCTTCTCCCTGTGTCTCTATATCATCTCCCTGTGTGCATGTCTGTCTCTGTGTCCAAATTTCCCCTTTTTATAAAGACACCAGTCAGTGGAGTAGGGCCCACCCTAATAACCTCATTTTAACTTGTTTATCTCTGTAAAGACCCTATTTCCAAATAAGGCCACTTTCTGTGGTACTACAGGTTAGGACTTCAACATATCTTTTTTGGGGAGGGCAATGATTCAAACTGTAACAGCTTTTTACTCATTCCCAGAGGGTCACCAAACAGTTTCCTCTAAAATGTGTATTTGAAATCTTTATCTGAGCTGTGCTGGGACATTTGACTGGATAGGTAGAAGACTAAAACAGTGATCAGCAGAGTTAATTACAGATTTTTTAAATAGTGGCTCTCATTAACACTTGGGCAGCTTAAAATTTTTCAGTAATCTATCTTCCTCCAGGGGTCTTAAAAGATTAATTCTAAAAAGAGTTCCTTTGGATTAAAAACCAATACCAATTCACCCGTGTGAATTCAGCTGTATTCAACAAACCAGAATTAAAGAGTACGTAGAATTAACATGCATCTTAGAGCAAATCACAGCTTTCTGATCACACTCATATTACCAGGTAAGTTTCTAAAGTCATAATAGACTATCTCAAGAGCTGTCAAGTCTTGCTTCATGAATAGAATGCCAAGGTCTCCCTAAATCCTCTACTCTTTCAGTGGAGAGATCTCCTAGTGGCAGCTTTAATGGTGGTGGTCCATTAACAATGCCTTTTCAGTTACTAAGTGGGGAAGAGAAGATCTCAGCATTTACTATCCTTTGAAATATTGGGGTTTTTTTTTGAAAGCTATACTCACGATATGGTTTATTACAGAGATAGGATGCATTAAAATAAGCCAAGGGAAGAGACACATAGAACAAAGTCTAGGAGAGCTCCAAATGCAAAGTTTTGGTGTCCAGAGTTTTTTGTTGGGATGTTATTACACAGGCATGATTGGCTGATTGTCCACATGGTCAATTCCGCAACTAGGTCACTGATCTTGCTTGACCCCAAAGCCCCACCCTCTAACCACATGGTTTCTCTACCATAAATCACATCATTGATCTTTCTGGCATCGCCAGCCTCCACCCTAAGACTATTGGGTATGGCCAACTCCATCATAAGATTTATTTGGCAAGCTCCCACCCAAAATAAAGACATTACCATCAGGTATGACATAAGTTACCTTACAGATGTCAAGGGCAAAGGCCAAATGTTCTTTCTGGCAAGACAAACTTTTAACTTAACAAGCCAAGGCTCTCTTACAGCCAAACAATCATATGCCTAACATTTACAGAAGTCAATGTGTTATAGAAATAGCAGGCTATAACCTCTATTTTCCAATATATTTGATATTAATATTGAGATCTTAAGCATTCTGGTTTTAAATTAAATAGCCAGACTTTTTCTCAAAATAGTATTATCAAGACTAGGGTGACTTTGTACCTTATCTCATCCAACTCAGTGGAGAAATCTGAGTCTAGAAGAATGATTATGCCACAAAAGCTATATACATTAAATCCATTTGTAAGGAAAACATCACACTGAAGAGGTAGAGCATTTTTGGGGGGGGGTGGTACAGATGTTTTGTACAGCATATATCCAAGCTGGAAACATAGTTAAGACAACCCATAGACGAGTGAGCAAAAGACTTGAATAGGTATATCACCAAAGAGGAAATCCAAAAGACCAATAAGTTTTCAGAGATATGCAAAATAAGATCACTTTGAAATGTCACATCAGATTGGCAGAAATTTTTAAGTTTGACAAGGCCAAGTATTTGCAAGGATATGGATGAGTAAGAACTCATAAGTTGCTGGTAGGAGGATAGATTGGTACAACCATTTTTAGAAAATAGTTTATTATCTAGTAAATCTGAAGATTTGCATACTCAATAACCCTGCAATTCTACTCATAGGTATATGTCCTGGAGAGTTTCATATTCACATGCATCTGAATACATATACAATAAAGCTCATAGTCCCAACCTAGAGACAACTCAGAGGTTTATCAGTAATAGAATTAAGAAATAAATTATGAAACATTTATGAAATGGGATACTATAGAGAGCAATTAAAATTCACTATACTGGGCTGACCCCGTGGTGCACTCGGGAGAGTGCAGTGCTTGGGAGCGCAGCAGCGCTCCTGCTGCGGGTTCGGATCCTATATAGGAATGGCTGGTGTGCTCACTGGCTGAGCGCAGTGCGGATGACACCATGCCAAAGGTTGCGATCCCCTTACTGGTCACAAAAAGACAAAAAAAAAAAAAAAATCACTATACTACATGCAGCAAAGTGGATGAATCTCATAGTGCTGTGCAGAAGTAAGGTGCTATACATCTGTATGGTATTTACAAATTTAAAAACAGACAAATTTAAATTTGCTAGAACATAAGCCCCCTATAGGGAAGGATCTTTATTTTAATATTGTTGCCTGTAATAGAGCCTGGCATATGTTAGATGCTCAATGAGGATTGTTCAATCACTTTAACTGTGATGTTTATGGAGGCATATGCAGGTATAAAGACTATTTTAATGACCATTACTATAAAAGTCAGGATACTTACCTCTAGGGATGAGGGAGGAAGTTGTGAATGGGAAGGAACTAGCAGGGTGATTCTGGGGTGCTGGTAATTTCTTGGCCTGGGTTCGGTGATGGTAGGAATGTTCACTTTAATTTGTTCCATGAACTATACATTTGTTTTATGTACTTTCCTGTATGTGATATTTCACACTGAAATAGCTAATGCAACAGACTTCCAGTTTATTTCTTTTCATTTTTATGTACTTTGGAGCACAGTGAGAGGAAGGGGCACATGGGGACTTTGGAAAGATCACATGACAACTGTTCTCACTGGGGCTCTGTGTGAATATGTGACATTAGTGACCACAGAGCTTTTCATTTGTTTGCACCAGGACATCTTGGTAGTGTGGCTTAGGCCATAAAGAGACCTGGTTTGATTTCACCTTTTACCACTTACTGATCTGAACATGGGAAACCTACAACTAGGCTGTTTCCTCAACTGTGAAACAGGGCTCATGGAAACCATCTCTTAGGGTTGTAGTGATTCAATAAGATAAACCAAGGCACTTGCACTGACAGGGCCTCAGCTAGCCCTTGTGGTGCTTTTGTGTAATTTAGAAAATGCATCCTCCTCCTGCCAGATGCTGCCTTGGGGGTACACAGCTTGGAGAGCAGATGACCCCATTGTGTCAATTAAAAAAGGCACCCCTCTGGGGCAGAGGCAGGGCTGAGGTTGGGGCCCCAATTCACTCTGCTGAGCTGAGTCCACTGTGTGGTAAATAAACTACGGACTGTGCATCAGCCTTGGCATTTGGCACATACTATATGTTTAATATAATTGCCATGATATAGTTCAAATTCCTGTCCATTCAGAAGCTGAGCTGTGTACTCAGAATCAGCTGCACTTCCGAGGTGGAAATACACAGAGCATCTGTTCTTCCTGTTGGAGAAGTCTAACTTTTTATACCAGCCAGAGAGACCATTTTCTGTTAATTCGATTGTGTTTTTATATACAATGTCACTGGAAAGAGCAATGTTTTGGGAATCTTTAGCTCTGGTCTCTCTCTACAGTTTCCTTATCTTCAAAGTGGTAGTTGAACTGGACTATGGTTTATATATCTTGCTGGAAGGAAGCCACGGGTGCTTCAGGGTTAGCAGAACAAGATATAATGAGGGTTGGAGGTGCCTAGTGGGTGAGAATGGGGTACCCTCCCTCACCCCCTCTAACTAAAAATGTTATTCTTAAATTTATTTTAAAATATGAGATTCTGTATAAGAGTTCATTTGAAGACAAGGTTTTACTGGCCCTTTTCTCCTGCAGCCCTTTCACTCTAACATTCCCTGCCTCTTAAGACTTCTGGATGACAGCATAATTCAGGGATCAGCATGTGAGCTTTGGTGTCAGACTCTGATCCACTCACTTTTCCATGCAAATGGAGCAAGTTATTACTCCTTGAGCAAGTTATCACCAAACCTCATGGAATTAAGGATCGCCATGAAGGTAAAATTAATAATATGTTTAACAGAAAAATATATCCTCAAAAAATGTTAACAATTTTAATTGAGAATCAGATAGATCCCTATATCATAAAATTTTATTTTTCACAAATCTTGTAATCACTGTCCCAAGATAAAATTTTCCCAAAAGAACAATCTGACCTTGTTCGGTGGTTTGCTGGGTAACCTGTATTTATGCAATTTTAGACTTGGGGGAGGCCTGCTGCCCTGGAAAAATGAGATTATGTTCTCCAAGCATTGGGGAAGTAGGAAGACTTTTCCTGTGGATCCTCTCATGAAGTTTAGTTGACAAATTCCTCATCTTCCCTCCTTCCCTATGTTTAACCATGTCTGCAAATATCAGGGATATTACTTTCCCTTTTTAAATTCAGTGTCTGAGTGAAATTCACTTTTGAAAAAAAATAGTTTTGTTTTGATGTCTGGTTGATAGGTAAATGACAGCAGAAGCTGATGAGGGTTTGGGGCTTTGCTTATAGAATCATTCACCTTGAAAGTTTTAACTGCCAGGGTAAAAATCAGAATTAAGCAACTGCTGTTACAAGTCTTCAAAAATAGTTGGAGAGCAAGTCCTCCATATCTCCCAAGTGAACTTTGGATGATATTGTATTTCATGTACTCTTTAAATCCCTTAACTGGGAGGAATAAAGCAACAACAATTTGAGGATATTGCCCCCTAGTGCTGAAATGTAGCCCAGCCAGGAGCACCTCACAAAAGCATAGCTGAATACTATTGAACTTTCCATGTTTACCCAAAAGACCCAGATGATTGCCCTGCTTTTGATTTATTTGTGGGTGCTCAAGAGAATTAATGGTATTACACAGTGTTAGGCAAATCTGCAACTAACAGTAACTATTGCCCTTGTGAGTACCAATTAGAAAATTTCTAGGGACTGTGATTTTATGTGAGTATAAGGTAGAGTTTGTGGTACTGTTAGAAGTAGCAGCTTATTTCAGTGATGAGTTTTGGCTCACAAAAGTTTTCTTTCACATTTGTTATTTACTGCTTAAATCTTGCCACTAGGATGTAGAGCCTACTTTTTCATGGAAGATAATCTTCTTATATGTTTTATATAACTTGTATTAAATATCACTGGTGTTAAATTCTATATACAATGTCAGGATATCGGATTCAGTTTTCTAACTGAGCAAATGTGAGTTCCTATGTGCCAGGCAAAAGGCTTATGTGGGTTTTGTTTTCAGGAGAGAAAGTATGTTAAAATGGCTCCTTCCCCTGACAACCTTTATTGGTCAGGGTCCAACCAGGAGACAAAAAACACACAGTAGTTTGAAAACAAAAAGTTAAAATATTAATTATTACTGGGGATTGGAGTAACAGGGAAGTGGCTAGTAAGGAGTAAAGAGAACTTTAAAGACTATAGAAATAGCAGTTATAGGGAACAGCCTCTGGCCCTAGGGCTGAGAAAAACCATCCCCATCTCCCACCACTCCTATGCCTGTCAGGTCTCCTGGCTGAGAGCCAGACCTCACCGGAGAGGGTTTGGCCATGGCCACTCAGTGGTGGAGAAATTGCTAAGGTGCCACATGGGTGGAACTTGTTGGCAACAGCCTTCTGGTATGCTAAGGGAAGCTGTTCAGAGGGAGGTACTATGACTTGTGGAGAAATCTGCCTACAGGGAGCTGCTGTTGACTACAGGCTGCCAGCTGCCTGCTCCCACTCGCTGCAGGAGCCAGGAGTGGTGGGAGCTGCTTGTCCTTCAGGATCTCGCTGAGAAGAACATACCAGAATCTAGAAGAAAACACTCTTCCTCCTCCTCCAGAGTTTTTTCCATGCCCTCTACTGAAAGCTCAACATTGTGCCTGCTGGTAAAAGAAAAATATAGGTTTCTTCTCTTTTATTTTGGAGCAAGCAAAGAAGGATGTATTTAAACTAAGAGTCAATAAATTGATAACTGACACAGTATATGTTCTACATTTTTCAATATTAAAAACATGCCACTTTTGAATAATGCATTCAGGGGGATCTGCTATCCTTGCAATACAACCACTGCCTGTCTTTCCCTCACTGCCCACCTAAGCCACCAGTGCCAGACACTGAGGATATAAACATGAATAAAACAGTCTCTGATTTCAATCTCACGGGTTGGTGGGGAGTAAAGCCCCCTCGGTGAGTAACTAGCCCAGGGCAGAGGGAGTCCACTGGCAGAGAATCGGGTCTGGGAAACGCTTTGGGAAGCAGGAATAACCTGTGAAGGCAAGAAGCCAAAACCATTAGGAGAATGATGAATAGTTAACTAATGCTGGAAGGCCTGATGTGTGAAAGGGATGGGGAGATGCAGACCTAGAAAGGCAGGGAGGGGACCCTGGAGGGGCATAAGCAGGGAGTGATAGGGTCAAGTCTGTATTTTAGAGACTGCTCTTAAGAGACTATTTAAGAGTCAAGTTAAGAAATTTGAGAGTCAGAGTTAAGGTGGAATGCTGGATACAAAGAGCTGGGCTAGGAGGATCCAGGAATTCTTGTGAAAGTTAAACACTGGGTTTTCATGTTAAGAGAATCTTGATTCCAGAGGTCTGAAAATATGCATATTACAAAAGAAAATTATACTTCACTACTAGATATTATTTCTAGCATTTTGTACATGTTCTTTAACTTTTTTCCTGCATAAGAAAAATTACTGCTTTTTAAATTATTATTATTGAAACATAATTGATTATACACGTTTGTGGAGTACAGAGTTGAATATCAATACTTGTTTGCAGTATGTGATGTTTAAATGAGGATAATTAGCATATTCATCATTACAAAATGTAATCATTGTTTGTATCCATTAACCAATTTCTTACTAACTGCCCTCCCTCTTTCCCTTTGTCACTTCTAGTAACCACGGTTCTGTTCTCTGCTTCTGAAAGTTCAATGTATTATTGTGATTTATCTTTCCCTCCCTTTCTCCCTTCCTTCCTCTCTCTTTCTTTTATTTTTTAGCTCCCACTTGTGAGTGAGGACATGTGGTATTTATCTCTGTTCCTGACTTGTTTCAGTTAATATAATTTTCTCCAAGCTCATCCATGCTGCTGCAAATTGCAGAATTTCATTCTTCTTTATGGCTGAGTAGTATTCCATTGTGCATATATGCCACATTTTCCTTATCCAGTTATCCATCGATGGACATTAAGGTTGGTTCCATTTCTCAGCTGTTGTAAGTAGAGCTGCAAAAAACATGGTAGTGCAGATATCCCTTCGACATGATGATTTCCATTCCTTTGGGTGTGTACCCAGTAGTGGGATTGCTGTGTCATGTGGTAATTTTATCTGCAGTTGTTTGAGAAACCTCCATGCTGTTTTCCATTATGGCTGTACTAATTTACAGTCCTACCAACAGTGTAGAAGCATTCTCCTTTCTCCACAACCTTGCCAGCATTTGTTATTCTCTTTTTGATAATAGCCAGTCAAAGTGGGGTGATTCTCTGGAGAAGGCTTTTTGTGCAGCTCAGGTTTAAATTGTTGACCTTGTAAACACTTCCAGATCTCGTGAGGTCTGGAATACTTGGGTTGTGTGGAAACTCTGGTCTGGGCCTGAGTCTTTTCAGCAAAGTGCACTGCTGCAGTTCTATATTCCTGAATAGCCTCCTCTGAGTGATCCTGTGCTGATTGGAGGGCAGATCAGCTGTCCTTGTTGTGCCCTAATGTTTCCCTGGTGGGCCTGTCTTCCCTAGCGCCTGCACGCTAAGAGCTTCCCATGGGATGGGCCATGCACTAGTCCCTTGCAATGACTCACCAGCCTCCTAGTGGCTTCTTTTTTCAGTTGTGGCTTCTTGTTCTTATGTGTATCCACGGGGACCCTGTTGGTCTTGCTGGCCTGGGGGGCCACCAAGGCCCTCTTCTCCCCTGCAGCCTCCAAACAACTTCATCCAAAGGGCACAGCTGTGGTTTTTGCCAGCTTCTGCTCCATGTGCTCACCAGGGCCAGCCTTGAAGTGGTCAGGGCTCGAAATGGTCAGAGCAGTCCCTTCTTTTTCTCATTGTGGCTTCTCCTGTGTTCATGAACTCTGTAGGTCTTTCCGCCTCTTTGCCTGAGCTCTAGCAGCCCCAGCTTTACAATTGTTGCTTTTTAATCATTGTAAATTGGTTCATTGTTGGGAGAGAGTGATGCTGGGGACTGTCTATTCCACCATCTTGACCAGAAACCTAATTATACATTTTCTGCAAGAGTTTGTGTAGGACCAGTATTATTTCATATTTAGGTGTTTAAGCAGAATTTACCAATAAGTTCATCTGGTTCTGGAGTTTCTTAATGGGAGGGTTTCTAACTATAAATTCAATTTCTTTAATTGATATAGTGATATTCAGGTTATCAATTTCTTCCTGAATGAAATTTGATAGTCTGTCTAGTAAGAAATATGTTCATTTGTTCAAAGTTTTTGAATTTATTGGCATAAAGTTGTTAATATTCTTTTATTAAACTTTTAATGTCTGTAGAATCTGTGATGATACCCTCCCTTTTATTTCTGATACTGTCTTTTCTCTTTATCCTTATTATTTCTTTCCTTCTAAAATTGGGATTTATTTTTATTTTTATTTTTGCGTTTTAGTTTAAGGTGGCAGCTTAAGTCATTGATTATAGACCTTTCTTCTTTTCTAATATAGGCACCTAATGTTATAAATTTTTCTAAACTTTGCACATCCCACAAATTTTAACATATTGTGTTTTAATTTTCATTCAATTTAAAATATTTTCTGATTTCTCTTGTGAAAAGAGAAATTTTCTTCTTTCACCCATGTGCTATTTAGAAGTGTGTTCCTTAGTTTTCTTCTACTTGGAGACTTTCCAGCCTCTTTCTTTTATTGATTTCTAGTTTAATCCCATTGTGGTAAGAAAATATACTCTGTACAGCCTTAATCTTTTCAGTTTATTATGTCTTGTTTTATGGCCCTGTCTATGGTTTGTCTTGGTGAACGTTGCATGTCCTCTTGGAAAGAATGTTGTTGGGTAGGATGTACTATAAATTTCAACATAGTTAGGTTGGTTGATAATGATATTCAAGTCTTTGTATTCTTCCTGATTGTCTATCCACTTGTTCTGTGAATTACTCAGAGCAGAGTGTTGAAATATTCAAGTTTAATTTGGATTAGTTTATTTTTCCTTTTAATTCCGTATTCTCAGCATGATGCAACCTCAGAAGATGAAAGTTCTGGTTCAGGATGTTTAGGATAGGGTGTGATAGTCTTCATTTCCAGCAAACTTCCTGGTAATGCTGCTGATGCTGCTACTGTTTTCCCAATCACACTTTGAGTAGTAAAATTCTATTTTATTTTTCTCAATTTCCCTGATGATGAGAATCACTTGGTAATTAAAATACAAATTATTAGGCCTTAATACAGGCACACCAAATCAACATTTCCAGGGGAGAGTCCTGGAAGGCTGTATATCTAATCAGTACCTGTCGATTCATAAAGGTAAGTTTTGGATGAGTGGGAGAATTGGGGGTGGTGGTGGTGGATATCTATGCAGCTTAATTCACACGAACACCTATCTTCTATTACTTATTTTCTTAATTACTCAACCACTAGCTTTCCTTTGGCATAAAGATAACTGTTCTTAGTTTATCACACTTTTTATTTGTTTCCTTTTGGGCATTCTAAGATTCATCTGTTTTTCTGTGAGGTATTTGGGCAGATCACAAATTTAGACAGACAAGGCAAAGTTAACCAAAGTTAACTGAGGTCTAGCCTACCCATCTGAAATTCAGACTCCTAACAACCCTCCCTTTGATGTAACTGTGCATATAACTGTGAGGTGAGTCAGAGCGATTCAAGTGCCCACATCACTGGTTTTCAAACTATGCTTTACCCAGTCCTTCGGGACTGGGGACACCAGGATGCATGAGACGTAATTGATGTTAACACTGGAATCATTCTGATTTTGCTTCTCATATGTATTGGGCATTCCAATGAGATTTTAATTGAATAGGCTTTTCTACTAAAGTAAAAACAGATACCAACAATGATAACAATGATGAAAAATATAATACCTGTGCCCTAGCTGATTAAAACAGAGCTCCTAGTGAACCTCCCTTTCTCTCTGGTGTCCATGTAAGATCAGTGTAAGTAGGCTGGCACCACAAGAGACTTGAGATACAGGCTCTTCTGTGATGTTCAGTTGCATATGGTCTATTTTCCAAGCTCCCAACTCACTTAGTATTCATCATGGAAAACTCCAGAAGATCTGACACCCAAGGATCTCCAGACAATTGAGGTGGACCATTCTGTGGTACCTCCTAGTCATTCCTTCTTTGACTTAAATTTTCTTCTTTAATTCTCCCTCCTCCACTTTCTGCCCCCTTCTCTTGCTCTTAACATCATTGAAAAGCGTTCTATACTTGCTGTCTCTACTTCTTTCCTTCCCACTATTTCTTGCATCTATTCCATTCTGGCTTTTATATTCTCCATTCAGTTTAAATGCAGGTTTTGGGGCCTGAAGCTTATACAATTTATTTGGGGGTGGGAGGAGGCCTCTGTAAAAAATATTATCAAATTATGAATACAAAACTAGGCATGAAAATAAATATGTGGAATGGGAAAATGTCAGAACAAATGACACATTAAAAAAAAACTGATGTCACAAGCATTACAAAATCCAGAAAAATATTTTTTATTAAGTGCCTGACATACCTTTATACAAATTTTCCCTTACATTTCCTGTCTGCATGCTCTTTGTCTTTTTATATGACAAAATTCTATAATATAATCTCCTATAGAGAGAATAAAAAGATAATTTAATCTTTCCTCCACCACAGTTGATCAAAATTAGTTTTTTATTATCAGTAAGTAGGATACATAAAGCATACAACTTTACACAAAGATATCCTTATTTTTTGTATTACTGCTACAGGTCTGTACCCAAGAAACATAGGAACCCTGATAAACTATGTTTCACATGATTTCTATAAAAATGGAGAAAATGCATATATTAATAATTGTATTCACTGCATTATATTCTTGATGGGAAAGAACATTCATTTGGACAATGTGTTGGAGAGAACCAAATACCCTGCTTATAATTATGAATTTTGCACAGACGAGTTTCTTGCTCCGTATATTTCGAACCTGTCTCTCCTCCTCTACCCAACTACTTCTAGTTGTCAGGCACCTTACAACATGTTCATATCAACAAGACCCCTGATCCTACATTTTTGTCACAGTATCAAGTAGGACTATTCCTACATATCACTCATTCCAGAACAACCGATAATAACTATTATACAGAAAAGTGACTGTGAATCATGTAATACACACTGTTAAACCCAAAGTTAATGTGTCCCCAACTCAATTTGCTCTTAGCCAGATTCCAAAAATGTCTTTGGCCACTCCAGTGCCACTTGACATGAGGGAAAGTGTGACAGAGGGGAAGTCAGGATCAGAAGAGATGACAGTCTTATATTCTATCTTTGCAAATTTTATAAAACCCTATGAACATGTGAACATATTGGTAGCTCCCTTTCTAGGACCTTTGAAGCTCCCATGCAAGTAAGGGGACTTGGAAAATAAGCTTCATTAGCCTAATGGGAAACTCTGGCCACCAGTTCACCAAAACGACACAATGTGTGTGTTGCCAAATCCAGTGGTCACTTCTCAGTCCTTCTCTTACTCCAATTCTCATCAGAATTGGGTCACCCCTTCTTACAGAAACATTTTTCTCTTGGTTTCCACAACTTCATATTCTCCTGGGTTTTTCCTATTTCATAGAAAGTTCCTCTCTCTCTTCTTTGTTTGCCCCAGGGCTTGGTACTGGGGCTTCTCTCTCTTTACACACACCCTCTAGTGATCTTATCCAGCCTCATCACTGTATATACTGGTTTTAAAATGATGCCTCCCAAATTTATACCTCTGGCCTGGACTTCTCCCAGAGCTTGAGACAATGTAAGTTATCTGCCTTACAGATATATTACATATACCCGTCTTGTATATGTAATAGAAACTAAAAGAAAATGTGTTCAAAATGAAACCCAGTCCCAAACTATCTTCCCATTTTAGCAAATGCTTCCGTTTGGTAGGTCAGTCTAAAACCTAGGAGTCATCTCTCGATTTCTCTCTTCGCCTCTCATATCATATTAGTCCACTGGCAAGTGCATCAATCCTGCCTCCAAAATATAGTCTGAACTGAATTTGACTATAATTCAAGATCATGGCTATTTACTGCTGAGCTATTATAATTGCTGCCAGTGGCTCTGTTTCCAGCCTTGACCCCTCATAGATAGTTTTCCTTCATCCCCTGCTCAGAACCCCCAATGGCTTCCTGCCACATTTAGAACATAATTCAACATAATTCATGATTTGCAAGGCTCCAACATCAGTGATTCTCAAAGCGCAGTCCCCCAGGCCAGCAGCATCAGCATCACCTGGGAACTTGTCAGCAGTGCGTATTCCCAGCCCGCCTATTGAAGCAGAGACTCAGGGTGGCCAGTGATCTGTGTTTTCACACACAGGCCGTGTGGGTGATTCTGAGGCAGGCTGCCATGTGAGAAACATGGGGCTGCACCGCCTGTCCCATGGCCGCTTCTCTGGCTTCATCTCCTCCAGTGACCCTCACTCATCTACTCCTGTCTCACCAGCCTCGCTGCTCCTGGGATGGGACAAATGACATCCTCAGAGCTTCTGTACTTGTGGTGCCTCCACCTGAATTCTCACCCCCAGCCATGTGGACTGCTCACTCCTTGCCTCGCTTCTGGTAGAGCTCTGCTCCAGCGAGTGTCTCTCCTAGAGTGAGTGTCTCTCCTCAGAGAAGCTTTCCCTGGCCTCCCTTTCCAAATCACGCTTCCTCCCCTTGTTTGTCTTCATAGCCCTCATTCCCACCTGCCATATTTTATGTGTTTATTTTCTCTATGAACTTTATGAGGTTAGGAATTTTGTCAGCACCACGCTCACCCAGTGAGCCAACCGGCCATCCCTATATGGGATCCGAACCCGTGGCCTTGGTGTTATCAGCACCGCACTCTTCCGAGTGAGCCACGGGCCGGCCCTGTGGTTAGGAATTTTGTCTGCCCCTTCCAGTTCATCCCCAGCACCCAGAACACTGTCCAGTGCATAGTAAGAGCTCAATAAATACTTGCTGAATAAATTAATGATCTGAGGATATTTAATTAGTGGAGGAGCCTTCTTCCCTCCCTCCCCTTTCTCCTAGTAAGGATCTCCCAAGTATTTCTAATTCCTTTGTTAAATTGACCTTTGTGGATCTCGACCCAGTTTATGTGCTTTTTTTTTTTTTTTCATATCTCTTAATCTTAGAGTAGAGGGATGACATGGAAAGGCTCCAGTTTTAGTGTCAGCCAGCCTCTTTTTCTTTTTACTGTCTGGCTCTGCACTAGAAGCTTACTTAGGGAGGGGTTTGAGCTCTATAAGCATCAGTTTCTTCATCTGTGAAATAGAGACAGTTATACTCACTCCCAAATTGAGGTAAGGTGAGGACTAAATGCATGTGAGTCGCTTTCACAGTGCCTGACACTGGTAGGGGATGAAGAAATTTTAGTTTTCTTTAAAATTTAGTGTTCTTGTTTTCTGAACAATAGAGATAGCCCCAGAAGGGATATGGCCTGAAAATCTCTGGGTTGGTGTGAGATGGTTTAGCACGAGGAGGAAGCATGCTTAGTAAGCTCAGTTCAAAGCAGTACAAAGCAATTCTTTTCTGAAGTATTCAGCATCTGGTGGCTTTGCAAGCTTTTTCTTTTTCTTTTCTTAGAAAAACTTTCTTGCTTTTCCTGAGGTGCTAATTCATCTGTCACCAACTCTCTTTTCATTGTTAAAACCCAGGAAGGTACCTGGATACAGAGATGGGCATGCACTGGATGCGGTGAAGTTGGAAGCCCGCCCCTGAAGCAGTTATCCTTCTTGTGGGAAGCATCTTTGAAAAGGTGAGTTTGTGAAATTCTAGAGAGGCACCAAAGGCTGTGGTGATGAGTGGGAGATGTGTTAAGTCAGTCTATGTCTGTGATCATCTGTCTTAGGCAGGCCTCCTCAGGTGGGCCTTCATCCAAGACAGCAAGTTACACCCTAGCAATGAGCCTACTCTAGAACCTAGGCGCGCTTTCTTCCCAGCTCCATGCCGCTGGATGTGCCTGTGAGTGTGTGTGCCCAGGAGGAATGCTACTGTGGCAGGACTAGAATGGCTAGAGATGAGTGTTTGCCCCCTCCCAGGGCTTCGCTTCTTGGGGTCCTCACCTCACTTTCCTATTTCAATTCTCCTTTTGCTGGGGTCTTGAAAAACATCTGCCCCAAAAGCTGATACTTGGAAATGACATTAGACTAATATCCTTGTTCCTATTTGCATAAGAAACCAAAGGCCTTTGAGACCTCAATAAATTAAATTTCAAGGGCTGAATTTCAGTGGAGGAAAGGAGGAAAATTATCTCTACTGGAGCCTTTCAAGGGTCGCTCAAACGACAGTATTGGTAGCTATCTGCTTTTGTGTGGCTATCAGTCCCTGAGAAATACAAGGTATTGAATTGATTCTCTTTGCTCTTTGTGAAATCTAGGTTTTCGCTGTTTTTATTTTTATTAAAGTAATTATTTTATATTTTATTTTGTAATTATTTCCAAGCTTGATATAAAAAAAACAAATAAACAAAAACACCTCCCTATAACATTGTCAACACATTGGCTTCAGTAAAGACAGAGCTATTATTGAATGATTCTCCTATTACTTGTTTTCCCTGTAACCCTGTAACTTGCTAGGACTTTAACTTTTAGGAAACTCCAGATCACAGGGTTATAAGTTGTTTTATGGTTTAAATCGCCAGGTTAGCCCCAATATAACACTTCCCTTTTCTTAATTTGCTTTGTGTAAAACTATGGAAATGAGGCCATATTTTTCTCTGATTTTTGTTTTTACAATTTCTAGTAGTTCCTGCCATTGATAAATGCTGACCTTTTTTTTTTTTTTTTTTTTTTTTTACCAATAAAGCATTTGAATTTTTCTCTTAAGTCAGCATAGAATTCCAAATATCTGCTGAGAGCTGACAATCACGCATTTGGAGCAAA
Organism: Cynocephalus volans; assembly: GCF_027409185.1. NCBI lineage: Eukaryota > Metazoa > Chordata > Mammalia > Dermoptera > Cynocephalidae > Cynocephalus > Cynocephalus volans. The sequence continues at coordinate 100,667,941 of NC_084461.1, read as the reverse complement.
TATGTTGGTGAAGCTTATAAATAAAGATTGTTCACCATCTGTCTCCTGTTTTTATTTATTAAGGACATTAATCCTTTGCCATATATATTGTGTTTTTTCTAGTTTATTCTTTAACTTTTGACTTTTTCTTTTTTATAGTACGTTTTGTCCCCCAAATGTTTTATGATTTTGTATGATAAATCTTTTAATCTTTTTCATTTATGGTCTGTCCTCTGGTATGCACTAATCTGTTTTTTCCTTTTTTGTAAGAAGGAAAATTTCCTATGACAGAGGCCATGTGAGGTCATTCTTGTGGCCGAGGCACCTTCAGCAGTGTTGACTCAGAAGGGGTTCTTGGGGTAATGAGTTTTGCTACTGAATATCCCAACATGCTAGTCAAGCTTTTCTTCAAACTGAGGTCACTTTACGAGGGGGTATATTATTCATCTGGCTTCTCCAATCCAGGCTTCCTACAGCTACAGCAGAATCAGCTGAGCTTTCCTGGCCTTCTGTCTGTGAGCAGATGAGCAGCTCTGGGGAAAAGCACCGTCAGTACCCAGGACGGTGGTGCTCTTGCATCACCAGCAGATGCCATGGCTGCTGAGAGCTGCCAAGAGCTGCCGAGAGCACTGCTGTGCACAGAAGTCGAAACAACGGTGAGGAAACGGCAGGCTGAACCCTAAGCACTTCAACACTATCAAATTCCCCCCTCCTTAAGATATAACAACCACAATTATTTGAAGTTGATATGACAAGCAAACAGAAAGGACATTGTTGGGGGGGAGGGGGGGGAGGGAGAAGGGAGGGAGGTTTTGGTGATGGGGAGCAATAATCAGCCACAATGTATATCGACAAAATAAAATTAAAAAAAAAAAAAATTAAAAAAAAAAAAAAAAAAAAAAAACTTTCTTCCTCAGTCCCAGCAAAGCAATGGTCAGCCCTGTGTAGTCCCCTTTATAAACATATGCTTTTACTTGTGGTTATAATCAGAACAGACCAAAAGTTGTTTTTCAGTTAAGATTGCAATACATCTTTCCGTATTCCTATTTACTTATCATTTTTATTGGCCACATATTATTCTATTAGTTGGGTAATATCACAATCTCCACCACTTTTTTATCTTAGCCCGGGTTTTCTCCTAAAAGTACTCTTCGGTCAAGAATTTGGGTGTAAGAAGTTGATTTGGGGGGTGTCGGGCTGGATCCCAGACCCCTCTGCCCCGTTCTGTGCAGGTCCTGAGCCTGGTAGTTGAAGGCAAAACCACGCAGCCGCCGGCAAAGTGAACACACTTTATTACAGACAGGAGCTCGACGACCCGCGGCTCAGAGCCGCTGCCTTTTACAACGAAACACACGACAGCAGCGACGAGCCAAGGCGGACGCGGGCGCGCATGCGCACCGACAGGACTCTTACGTGCAGTGTTTACAACGGATGTGCTGAATCCTCCCCAGCCGGATATGAGGCGAGAGGGCCTAACTGTACTGACTCCATTTTCCTCTCAGGAGTTGATCCCAGGAAACAGTGGGAGAGAGTGGAGAAGTGCGACAGGAAAGGGAAAAAAGGCATTGAATCTGTATTAATAATGGGCCACTTCTGGGGGTGATTGGGGCTCAGTCTCAATGGGATCCTTTTAAGAAACTGTGTGGAACACAACTCAGAATTTTCCCACTGAAAGTTGAGAAAGCTGAGTCATTATCAATTCCAGCCCCCTCACTGGCTGATAGTCACTCTTGGGTGTTAGCTCCCTGGAACTTCTGGCCTGCCCCACACACGTGAGCCCCACACACTCCCGGGCAGACATGAGGGAGCCAGTGGACAGACAGTGAGGGAATTGTCTTCCAGGTATGTCAAGGGGATATGTGCAGGGCATGGATTCATCTTCCCCAGTGTGTCCCTTGTATTGCTTATCATAATGCCCAGGTTAAGGCCCTCTGTCACTGTTTCTTCTTCGAGATGGTTTTTAGATATATCCCCAATGTAAGGACCTAACAGGATAGCTGGTGGGATACTGCTACAGTTGTTCTCCAGGCCATAATGACGTTCATCCTCTGCCTCACAGATTGCTCATTCTGGATTCCCCTCGCCCTTGGTTAACATTTCTACTGGTCTAGATTACTTGCCTAATGGGGACGACCAGATCTTCTTCTCTGGTGAGTCTGGCTCCCTGGTGATCTTGTCCTTGTAAGGCTGTGGAAGCATCAAGAGTCACCATAGTGAGTCACTCAAGTTCTCAGACACATTCCTCCCTGCTCCCAGCACCCTTGTCTCTTTGTCATAATCACAGTCAGTTATGCTCACTAGTGTGTGTATGTGTGTATTTTTTTTTGGCAGCTGGCCAGTATGAGGATCTAAACCCTTGACCTTGGTGTTAAAACACCACGCTCTAACAAACTGAGCTAACTGGCCAGCCGCCCCCACTAGTACATTAACTGCTATAGAGGAGTAGCAGTTAATATACATGATCAATAACTTTAGGTTCAATGGAGCTCTTTACTGTGTCCCCTTGTATGCATATTCCACCCACAGTGACTATAACTTCTAATCCTGCAGAACCTAAAGTTTACAAGGACAGGAAACTCAAAATACACAAGTGGTTCACTGGAAGTGATTGATGGCCAGAGAGGTTGTCTTAGTTCATTCAGGCTGCTATAAAAAAAAAAACACCATAACTGGGTTCCTTATAAACAAGAGAAATTTATTTTTTAAAGTTTTGGAGGCTGGGATGTCTAAGATCAAGGTGCTGGCAGATTTGGTGTCTGGTGAGGGCTGTCTTCTGGTTTATAGAAGGTGTCTTCACGCTGTGTCCTCATGTGGTAGAAGGGGCAATGAGCTCCCTTGGGCTTCTTTTTTAAGGGCACAAATCCCATTCATGAGGGTTCTGCTTTTATGACCTAATACCTCCCAAATGCCTCACCTCGTCATACCATCTTGAGATTTAGGGTTTCAACAGGAGTTTTGGGGGGAAACAAACATTCAGACCATATCAGGGGTTATTCATACTTGTATCCCTTAGTTTCCAGACCCATGGATTCTAACTGTATTAGTCCATTTCTGTTGCTTATATCAGAAATATCTGAAACTGGGTAATTTTATAAAGAAAGAATATTTATTGCTTATGGTTTTAGAAGCTGGAAAGTCCAAAGTCCAAGGAACACATTTGGGGAAAGCCTTGTTGGTAGGTAGTGACTCTTCACAGCAAAGCAAGGTGACAGATGGCAGAAACAGAGAGAGAGCTAACTCCTCACTCCTTCTCCTCTTAAAGCCCTCAGAACCAGCCCCAAGACCACCATCAATGGATTGATCCATTTACTTGGGCATGATCCTCACAATTGAATCACCTCTTTAAGACCACACCTTTCAATTACCATAGTAGGATTTCCCATCCTCTTAACATTGTCACAGTAGGGATTAAATTTGGGGAGGGAGGACATTCAATCCACAGCACTAACAATTGGGAACACTGACCACATAATGGCCGATTCAATGTCTCTTCTTCGAGGGCCACACCCCAACTTTGCAAGGTATCATCTTTAAGCTGGCACCTTAGCTGTACCTTTAAGAGGTCATTCCAATGTTCTACCACACTGGTAGCCTTCTGGGTTGAGTGGTAAATGATAAGACCTGTGGTCATGTGCCTTTTGTTGCACTGGTGTAAAGTCGGTCTAAGGAGATGTTGTATGGGATCCCATACTGGTGAATTGGATATTCTGTGAACCCTCTTACAGTGGTGTTGCTACAGGCAGTGTAGGAAAAGAAGGCAAACCCCACATTTGGAATACACACCCATCCCAGTGAGGATAAATCACTGCCTCTCTAGGATGCAAGGGTCCAATGAAATCAACTTGTCACTAGTGATTTGTTGGCCTCTGTGAGGGAATGTACCACATTGAGGGCTCAGTACTGGTTTCTGTTACTGGCATTCAGCAATGGTAGTGACCAGACTAGCCTTGATAAGAAGGTGCCTGTGCTATTGACCTCTGCACAGCCTCCATTTCTGCCACTGTGATGACTCTGCTTATGGATCTATTGTGTAAACACTGGAGCGCCCGAAGACAGAGGCTGGCTGGCACCCACAGGATGAGCCTTTCTGTGTAGCTTCTCTGTGGTGAGTGATCTGGGAGGCATTGACCTGAATCATAAAGATCCATATTTTGTGCCCATTCCTACAGATCCATACATGTGCTGCTTCCCCAGACTTCCTTGATTCTATCTTCCAATATTTCTCCCTTTCTCCTTCCAGGCCCCTGACCAACCAGCCGAGCTGTTTGCCACTGCACGGTCCTTGCTTATCTTCACCTCTGGCCCCTTTTGCCTCCACACAGAGTTAATGACTACCTGTGCTACTTGAACTTCTGCCCACTGGAAGGATTCCTGAGATGTGCTGTAGTGTGGTAACAGTCCATTTCATGATCCATCCATCAACCAGGGCTGTGTTTCTTTTTTAATCCCTCTATCAGCTGATCTTAGGCAACCTCTTACAAGGCCAAGGGGGAGAACTAAGGGAGAGGCAAGAGTGCAAGAGTTTGGCAACCTAAAGCCTGGTTCACCCTTTTGTGTAGCTTGGTATGTCTTCCAGACCTGCTAGGCCCAATCCTAAATGTAACATTTCACTTGCACTGAGTGTTCATGTTGTGACTGCCTGACCTTGGGATTTAGGGATCTGACCATATCCAGTTTCTGAATGGGAAGCTCTGGTTGCGTGATCTCTTGATTTTCTGTGGTCAGCCATTCAGTGTCTAGTACCATGTTAGAACCTACTTTTCAAATGGCAAGTAATTATTTATTCTGCTGTGTTTCTTTCCAATTGGGCTTTCCCGGAGACTCCAAATAACAAGTTGTTTATTTGAGAGATGGTTGCAGGAAGTACTATGAGGAAGTGGGGGAGTAAGACCAGAAAAACCATTAAAGCCATGGACCACCAGACCTCCATCGTTCTGGGCACTACGTGAAAAATTATTTGGAACATGGCTCTAAATGGTCCCACCAAGGGTCAGGAAGCTAGAGGATGTATCCACCAACTCTTTTCGTTCGTTGGGGCGTTAACTCCTTGGCACTTTGGGCTGCCATGCACAAGTAGGCTGACATGCTCCCATGGCCAGATGACCCCCTCAGGTATAGAGATGCCAGAAGCCAGCAGGAGTAGGAACTACCTACAGGTGACCTTTGGGTGGGCTGAGGTCATAAGTACAGGACACTCAGAACATCTGCTTTATGATTCTCTGTTTCTACCAACTCTTACTGTTCTTAACAAGGAATAAGACATAGTCTCTCCCCAAAGGAAACTAGAAAATGCACAAATAACATTACAGTAGAAATATAACAGAACCAAAGTGTTTATGGGATCCCCACAATACAGAAACTAAATTAAACTAATTCCTCCAATTCCCAGGAATGCCTGAAATATTGAGATTTTCTCAGGCCAGGGTACCAAGGAAGTCAGTTGGTAGTGTTGGTAGATAATTGGGAGGTAAGTGTGTTGTTAGATGATTGAGAGGTAAGTGTGTCGTTAGATGATTGGTAGGTAAGTGCTTCCATATGTTTATAAAACCCCATAGTGAGATACTCCATTGCACACTTGATTTGTTTGGTCTTAATGGAAATGTATTACATCTATCTAACATTTTGCTAGGAAGTGTGTTTTTGGTGTGTGGACATGAAGGCTCATCCAGACCGAGGGCTTGCCTCTCTGTAGTGAACATTTGACTTAAAGATGAGCTCTGAAACCAGCTGAGTCTCTTTATGAATTATCTCGTTTGCTGCTGCAGAGTGGTTTGAAAATCTGGGCAGTTTTCTCAGGCAGGAGTTTTTGGTTGGTTTAAAATAGGGAGAGGTAAGTAAAATTGAAGGGTGATTACTTCTGGATGGCAGAAGCAAGAGAATTATAATACTAGACCGCCGATAACCTCCGCCACCTCCACTCTCTCCCACCCCTCTTCTGCCCAGGCCCTTGTGTTCTCTGCCAAGGATCAAGCTGTCAGGGCCTCTCCTGTAAAGGTAACACATCGTCAGAGAAAGAATCATTTTTCCTATAAAATTATTGCTGTGGACTCCATGTCAAAGCCTTTATTGCAAAGCTGTATAACTTTAAACAGCTGCCTCACCAGTTCCAGTGTTTGTGGTTTCTTTGAAATGCCTGAACCTTTGGGAGAGGACATTGACTTCTGCTTGGTATGCTCCTTAAACCTCTGTTCAAAGGCATCTCCCCCTCCACAAAGTCTTCCCTGGGCCTTTGGGTAGAGTTAACTTTTTATTATTTCTATTTAAAAAATTTTTTACCACCAATATTATAGCAGTTCTCTGTGTTTCCTGTTATAACTTAGCAATAACAAGCACTTACCGAGTGGTTACTATAAGGCACCATCTAGGTGCTTTAACTTAGTATGTCTTAGATTCTTACATCTAAATTGTAATCTCTTCTCTCTCTGTTCAACTCTAAACTCTCTGAGGTCAAAATTCATATTCTGTTGTTTTCTTCACCTTTGGTACTGTGCCTATGGCCTCATTTAATAACTTTTGAATGAAATTAATGAATGTCCTGGACCAACCAACTTGAACTCATAAGTTTATTCATGTAAGAAAAACTGCTTTGCCTTGCCACATAATGTAGATGGCAAGTAATGGCCGACTGCTCAGTCATCCCTGATTTAATTACCAAATGATATTTTAATTAAATCTTTTAAAAATTGTGGTAAATATACATAACATAATATTGACCATTTTAACCATTTTTAAATGCACAGTTAAGTGGCATAAAGTACATTCAAACATCACCAACATCCAACTCCAGAACTTCTTCATCTTCTCCAATTGAAACATCATAGCTATTTTAATTAAAAAAAAGATCTGAAAACATATGCACATAATTTATACATTATATGGTATAAGTCTTATAAAGAAAAGGATTAGTTCTTTACACCTTTTTTCCCATCTCCTTGATTCACCCTAAAGGCAATTACTTTCTACTCTTTTAATGGTTTCTTTTGACATTTATCTCCATATTTATAAATATGAAGTTTTTTAAAAAATGACAAGCACTGCATGTATTTATCATGTGATTTTCAAATGCATCACTTTAATGTTGTCTGTAGATTTCTGTCGTAGTAAGTTAGGATTTAACTCTCTTCTCTCTTCTTCCCCACCTTTTGTGTCCCAATTCTCCTATATTTATTCCACAGTTTGTGGCTAAATCAGCAAATATTGTGACAATTTTGGTGAAGTGAAAAACCAGTGTCTCTGCTGTTTGAATCCACAGTGAGATATAAACCTAGCTGAAGGAAGGGGGCTGAGTTCACTATGAAGCCTTTTAGTGAACCCTGTGTTTTGGCCTGACGCCTCACTGGGGCTCCTCTGCGATGCCTGGTGTCCCAGAATTTTGAGCCTCTCAGGCATGACTTCCCCACAGAATAAACCTTAGGCTCTAGTAGGGGTGGGGTGGGGAAGCTGATGTTGGGTGAGGACCTGGCTCTGTAGAAATGGGTCAGAGATGCCACCTGGCTTCCAGCTACTCTGTCTCTAGACTTTCAACCAATGCCTTTTTTTCCAGCACCTCGCCCAAGCCCTGGTTTTGATTCCTGGTACCTCTAGATGACAGGGTCTCAGGGGTTCTACAGACTGAACTCACATGCTCTCAGCAGGATCCTTCTCTGTGGGCAGTTAGGTGGAAATGCCATTGCTCTGTCGAATGTCTACCATTCCTCAGTTTTCTGGAAATGAGTTTATATCCCTTTTCTATTGTTATTCCCTCTCCCATTTTCCTTGTCCTTGTGAGTAATCTCTTTTTATTTTGTCATTGTCATTTTGAGTACTGGGAGGGAGGGGAAATGAATACATGTGGTTAATCTGTCATGATTACCTTGAAATTCACCTGAACTTTTAACAGAGAAAAGGCCTCAAAATCTAAAATTTACTTAAAACCCATCAAGCATTTTTTCCCCCAATTTCTGAAAAGTGAGAGAAGAGAGAAATGAGAAGGTTGTCCTTCTTTTATTGTCATGTTTTCTCAGGATGTAGAGAAAATTTGTGTGCAAAGGTAAAGCTTGGAAAAGACTCATTTTTGGAAGGGCTCACTGTAGTTATTTGATCTTTATGTTGTGAGAGTGTGGGTGTGGAAATAAGACAAAGTCAAATTTGCATGACATGGTTTTGATATGTTTAATATTTTAAGAAATATATAATTCTATATGAGTTTGGCAAGGGTATTATTATTTTTTAGGAAACCTTTCAATTTAAAGGTCAGTAGAAATGTTAGCATAGGGTTTCGTTCTGGCCTTTGCATGTTACTGGTATTCGTTCAGTTGGTTTCACAGGTTCAAGTTCCTGGGGAAGAGGAACAGCTGCGTCATCGTGTGCTTGGCCCACAGCCCCTCTGCTGCCGGCTCCTGCAGTGGATCTCAACGATGTCTGTGGACAGGCTGTGAATTGTGTAACTCCTCCTCGGCCATCTTTAGGAGTTTTCTCTGGGCAGTTCAGATTTGCTCCTTCTCTCTGATGCGTTTTTTTTTTTTAGTGCATTTTCTTTTCTTTCTTCTTTTAAGCATTCGTCTTTGTTCTTATTCTTTTCAAGCTTTATTGAGGTACACTTGACAAATAAAAATTGTATATATTTAAGGTGTATGACATGTTTTGAGATATGTATACATTGTGAAAAGATGATCGCAATCAAGCTAATGAACGTATCCAACTTTTTAATTTTTTAATTTTTTATAGTGGCAAGAACACTTGTGATCTATTCTGTTAGCAAGTTTTGTGCATCCAGTACAGTGTTACTAACTGTAGTCGCCATGCTGTACATTAGGTTTCCAGAACTTATTCATTCTGCAGTTTCATAACGGAAGGAAATTTTTCTGTCAAGGAAGGACATAAAGACCATTAATTCATTTGTATGGTTTCTTTAAGGTGGCACAGACATTGACAGTGGCTTAGGAGTGAGAATCCGCTTTGACTGCTCTCAGGCTTTCTGTAGGTGTCTATCAGATCTCGACCTTGCGGGGTCTAAAGACTCAAATATTTAGCAGATGGCAGCAGTCTTGTTTAACTCCTGTCATTCTTCTTCTGTGTCCCTGCTCCTGTGTTCTTGCTCTGTCTTCTTGCCAGTAGGTGGCAAGCTAGGCCAGGGAAAAACAGCAAGAATTTGAGGGTTGTGTAAGTCAGCTTTGATTTTGCAGGGCCATTTCCCCTAGATAGGCAGGGCTGTGAAGAATTCTCTGAAGGAAGCAAAGCGTTTATTTGTAGGAATCTCTCAGGCTAGACAGAGGGTCATCTCAGTACAGGTAATAGGTTTTTTTTTTTTAACAAATAAATGATGTGTGTATATCTATGTCTTACACATGCAGACCTACAGTCATAATTCTTTAATATGAAAATTTTATTAGCTCTTGCATGCCATGTGCTTTAGAAATCCATTTCATAAGATGGCTTTCCATAATGACTGACGAAACTACTGTGCAAGGATTGATTGGGCTCAGATTAGATGCAAAGATTTAGAATAAAGCAGGTCAAAAAAAAAGAAAGAAAGAAAGAAAAAAGGACTTGAGGTCAAAAGCAAAAAGATTGGAGTCACTTTACTAAGTCAAAGCCAGGATCAATTGTCAATGAAGGCAGGTTAGCAGGTGGAAGGGAGGAGGCAGAGAGAAATATGGCGTATGGACTCTTGAGCTGGGCATGACTGGGCAGGAAAGGCTATGTCTGGGGGTGTCCCTCGCTCCAGCCCTCATAATCTGGTCAGCCCTGGGCCTGCCAGTCTGCTTCTTGAAGTGGTTAGGGCATAGGTTTAGGAGTCAGAGAGACATGGGCTTGAATTCCAGCTTTGCCACCTCCTAGGACTATGACCCAGAGTATGCTACCCACATCAGAGAATGAGCCCTCGATTCTCATCTTCCAGAGGTGGTGATAACACTTAACTCTAGGGTTGTTGTCAAAGTTAAATGAAAAGGGCTGATTATTGTTCCTGGAATCAATAGGTGTTTAACAGATGGTATCTTCTAGTATAATTATTCATTTAATAAAAGATAGTAAAAAGGAAAAATAAAAAGGAGAGGCATCTCATAAATATAATCTTTGGTTACAAGTGGGAAAACAGAGCACAAAGTGCCTGTCCTACCCTAGGAGAGTGGGTCTCATCTTCTGAAAGACAGTGCAGGGTATCTTTGTGATGGGTGGGAAAATTCTGAGCACATCTCAGTAGGTACTCGAAGCTGATGAATGCGAACTGCCTGAGCGCAGAATATTTTAAAGGTGGTGATAAAAACATCATTTAGCTTATATGGAGGTACATCCTTTGGTATTCACTATTAATTCCTGTTTTATTTCTATTCTAATAGTAACAATATAATATTTTTCTAGCCCAGACATATTTAGCCTCATTTAGGAAGAAAATAGAGGAATATGTTCAGAGCATTCTCAGATATACTTTTAAATAAAATAGAGAAGCATCATAGCAGAGGGCAGACACAGGAAGAGGGCTATTGCTCCCCTCCTCTCCCTTCGCCTCCACCCTGTCCCTCTCTTCTGGAATGAACTTCACCCCTCAGACCCGCACACCAACCTAAGCTGTGGAAAGGTTTGGATATCTTAGTGGATGGGATTTTTTTGTGTGTAAGTGTGTTGGCTGTTGTGGACAGCTCTTAGATCGTTGACTTGGGATATAGACATTCTGGTTTTTAAATATCTCATCTCTAATTTTACTGTGCTTCAACATGTTGGTAGTCTTCAGTTAAGAGCAGACTGTGATGGTCAACCTGTACGTTTATATATTTAGCAGGAAGCTTTTGTTTACATTTTCCAAGTCTTATGTAGAAGCTCTGTTGGATACAACAAGTAGGCATAAATGAAACCCCCAACAGCAGCCAGTTCTGCCCCACAGAGGCAAACTACTGCACATGCCCAGGATCCTCCTGAATCCAGACAACAAAGGTGTGTGGTTTGATCAGAGGGAGGCATAAGGATAAAAGCATGGGTGGTGAACCCAGGTCTCAGTGGAAACTAACTACCATCCCATTCAAGACACGTCAGTGTTATTTATTTATACAAAGGCAGCACTCTCAGTTAAAATACATACTTTTACATTTCCTATTTACTTTTATTTATTTATTTATTTATTTTATTATTATTTTTTTTAAAGATGACCGGTAAGGGGATCTTAACCCTTGACTTGGTGTTGTGAGCACCACGCTCAGCCAGTGAGCGAACCGGCCATCCGTATATGGGATCCGAACCCGGGGCCTTGGTGTTATCAGCACCGCACCCTCCCGAGTGAGCCACGGGCCGGCCCCCTATTTACTTTTAAAATGTGATCGGATTGAACCAGTTCTGTGAAAATGTCACTTCATGTCTATTTATGGTTTGAAGAGAAGGCAATTGCTGATTTGATTTAAGAGGAGATTGGGGAGGATTTATGAGATTGGCATTTCCTTTGTTCTTAGGATCAAAATCTCAAATGTCATGTTTTTGATAGACTAGAACATTCCTAGGTAACTGCCTGCCTAGTTTTGGTGTAGAATCCCTTGATGCCATAGAAGAACTTGATCTGAAATGTGGATTCCCAAGTTTTCTGTCACTAGATACCATAATATTATTCCTTTTGCCACCAGGACCTCAATGACAGGCATATTTATGAAAGCATTTCTCATTTCCTTTTCTAATTATTCAAATATCTCTAACTGAATATGCAGTTAAATAGTAAAAAGCATTAAATATACTTGTCTAATATGCTGGTTATATTTTAACATGTTTGCAGCTGTGTGGTTGGTAAGATGTCCATTAAGATTTCTGGTATACAAAATGATTCTTCCTATTAATCTCCAAAGGGCTCAGGAACTCCAGTTTGAGAACTACCCTGCTCAATAGATCCTGTATTCTCTCCATTCCTCCCTCCCTCTGTCCATTGCAAAAAACCTGCAGTATTTATCAGGGAGCACACTAGTTCCTAAATAACACTTTGGATGTATGACCCTAGGATATTTGGAATTAAGATTGTCCTGGAAATTCTTGGACACACTATCTTGTTAACAACCGTCATAATTTTCATGATAATATCAAGATTTACAGAATCTTAACCCTAAGCCTTACCATCAATTTATTAATAAAAATAACAATAATTATTGCTAGTATTATTGAGAATTTACTATGTGCCAGAAACCCGGCTAAGTCCTTTATGTGTATTAATCTTAAATCTCACAAAAATACTCTGAAGTGGATGACAGCTTAATTGCCAGAAGAGGACACTGAGGCTTCAGTCCTGCTGCTGGGAAGAGGAAAAAGTGGAACGTAGCTCTGTCTGACTCTGGAGGTTATGCTCTGAGCCGCTCGATGGTGTTGCTCCTCGGAAATGGAACCCAAGAAATCTCCGGTTATGATGGGGAAGCTGGTTTGCTTTTGCACTTATTTCTTTCTAATGAGCCTAAGGAGGGAAAAGAAACTACAGTTTGTAATGTGTTCTTCTTAACTTTTTGACCTACTTTTTCCTCAAACACTATAACTTGACCTGCTAAATCAGTGGATCAAAGCCAACAAAAGCCTGCTGATGGGAAATTGGATAGCTTTTCCCAACTGTGATCTTCCTTGTATGGCTGTTGGATTTTCCACCTGATAATATTTGAGAAGAAAAATATTTTTTCACGAAAACCTCTGGGAAGCCGCTCAGTGCTATTTGGTTTGGCTTCAAGTGTTCTCTACTTGATAATATTTGAGAAGACAAATATTTTCCCCTGAAAACCTCTAGAAAGCAGCTCTGTGTTATTTGTTTGGCTTCCTATGTTCCCGCTTATTTGTCTACAAACTTGCAGTAACTCTTTTCCGATTCTCCACTGATGTTCTAGGATGAAGGATGTATACTTAACGTTAGTGCTGCCTCACTGGAAAAGTGTAACTGTCTCTTTTCTCCCAATCTCATGAGCTCACGTCCCTTGACAGAATTGATCTGCTTCTCAGGGAGAAGGGTTAGAAAAGCAACACAGAGCCCTGGATAATTCTGAACACTCATGAAATTACTGTTCTTTGGATTAAAATGGCTTCTTACTTTCAGCTGTATTCATCTTGTGCCACCCATCTGTGCTGGTCAAGGTACAGAATGAAGTCAGTGCTCTTTCTGCCTGAAGAATTGAGTTGTGTCTGTCCAATGTCATGTGGCCCAATATATTTATTCTCCATCATGAACATCCATTCTGTTCTAAGGGACTCTGTGTCCTTTATGCATGGGAATGTCACATTGAAGGGTCAGGGAGGAAATCAGGGGAGGAAAAAGAAAGGAGAGAGGAGGATGTTGTCTAAAAGCAGTAGAGAACTGAATTCTTATTTCTTATAACCCATTACTACTTCACTCCCTGAGCCAACTGGGTTTATTTTTTAAAAATAGGGCATGGAAGAGTTTCCAGTGCCTTTTACCTTGTGAGATTTGCACCAAAGGAATGAACTCATTTTTGTTTCAGGAAACTGTTCTAGGTTCTAGAAAAACAAATTTACCAAATGGTACCAAAAAAGTGAGTCTTACAAGCATTGTTCCCAACCAAAAGAACTGGTGAAAAGTCCACACTCTTAACTGCAGGGCAACTGCTTTTATTGCTTTTTGTTATTTTTTTCTTTGTCGTTTTTGCTTGTGGAGTCTAGTTATTAAATATAGGAACAGATGATGGACCCAGTTCGTGGTTTAAAATCACATTGCAAATTTCACTACCAGGAAACACAAGAGTACGTTGATTGTGATAGGGCTGTAAGGATAGTTATTCTACTTCCAGTATCAAGTGTTCATTTAGGTTTCAGAAAATTTACCAAGAGTCCTTTTCATACTCTGTAAAGTTATTTCTACCTCTATTCAAGGTATAGTAGGTTTTCTGATTGTCCCCCTCCCCTTTGCCGCAAGAGTTTTAAACCAAGGGAAGCAGAAAGAGGCTATGAAGCAACTAGATGGCTCCAGTGGCAGAGACTAGAGTCTGTGGTTTAATTTGCATAGAAATAGAATCTCATGTTCCTTGAATATGTAAACAACCAGCCAGTTGAAAGACTATAACCTTCCTGTGACCTTTTCGCATTTTGTGTACCCAAGCTAATTGCCAAACTTTCTTACTACTGGCTTTTTGGGCAGGTTAGGGCAGGAATGAAATGCACCATTGAGTGTCTCAGAACATCCCACTAACATTTCATGAAAGTGAAATGTGCTATACCTGGAGTCCAAAGATGCTTTCTACCCATCCTGAGCACAGCCTGTATTTTGCTTCTCTGGTCATGGTGCTGACTTTGCAGAGACCCACTCACACCCTTCTTCTCTCTGCCTCAAGCCCAGTGGTTCCCAGGGACAGGGCTGTGAGCAGGTTATAGTGTGCCCTATATGCCCTATAATTTCTCTGAGGAGACCCACCTTATAGCCTTGGTCTTCAACCAGCTTGTGCAATTCAGGCAGCTTTATACTAATTGATACCCCAACTGAAAAAGCATTGGAAAATGTCTGTAAGGGAAGAAGGAAATATGGAGGCATTTCTGCACTCTAGGGACCTAGGAAAGTTGATGAAAGAATTCAAATGTCAGACAAAAATAGCAATTTTGTTGCCAAATCTAGATAACAAATATGTCTTAGTGAAAATCCCATCACCTAAGACTTATGAATTCCTTCTTAAAACTTTTATTTTATCTTTTATGAATTGCTTTTGAAGATAGAGAATATAAACAAAGATTATGTCTCCATGATGCCAAATCATCTGGATGAAAAGTAAAACAAACAGGATGGACAGAAAATCTTCAGTCTGTTTCAGGACAGGTATTGGTCTTTTTATGTTAGTAATTTTCTTTGGTAGCTGGCCAACCACTGAGTTCATTATTCTCCAGGGAAGGCTGGAAGTGGTGCTGTTTGGAGTCAACTTGGTCTTAATATGTTTTTATTTGTCTTTCACTGAGGAAAAAGAGGGAATAAAGGGTGACATAGGAGTTAGAGAAGTTTATTAGTAGAATGGTTGTGAATGTTAAAATAAAACAAAATAGAATATATGACTTCACTGGGAAAATGCAGAAACCGTTGTATAAGTGTACACAGTTCTGTCTGTCCCGTGTCTTTCTTCTACTCTGGGATACTCAGAGAGGCATTTTTCAAGGAAATTCTGAGGCCCAGGATGGAGGAACTAAGCTTTAGATGCATATGGATTTAAGTTGCATCAAATCCTTGGTGATTACTCAAATCATATAACTAGCTAGCAAGCCCAGGCTTGCTGGTTTAGCACCATAACTTCTTTACCTTAAGTGAAGCTGCCCCCCCTGGATAAGGACCATCATCCTGGTCAGCGAGAAACCTTTTTCTGAAAGTCTTGTGTGGAAAGCACTTGCTGGGCACTGAGGATTTAGGGAAGAATCCAGCATGATCTCGGATGGTAAGGAAGGTATAATTCAGTGTAGAGAGGGAATAATAATAATAATAATAATAATAACAACAACAACAACAACAACAACAATAATAATAATAGAAAATAATCACTAGAAAAATGCCAGATAAAAGATACATACAAAAACAGTGTTGGTGCCTAGCAGATAGTAGGTATTTGATAAATCTTTGTTGAATGAATGAATGAATAATGAACCTGGGTCATCATTGAAGTATGACCCCATTATAGTTTGGGTCCATTGGGAAGAAAGGCTTTGAAGGAAAAGTAAGACTTGGCTAAATGGAGAATATCTTCACAGGAAATATGCACACATCTGTAAGATCTGACTATTTGGCTTAGTTAAAATATAAGAAAATTCAGGTCATTTCTCTTAAGAGGAACTTATTTATCATGGGGACAGCTTAGAGCAAGTTATTGTCTGGAAATAGATTTCATAAGAAGCTTCAGTGCTGAAGTGGGTGATACTGGTTGCTCTGAGTGAAAATTCAGATGTTAAGATACGTCACGCAGATTTGGAAACCAGACATAGAAAATGTTTTAGCAGGAAGTGACCAGGCAAGACCAGTGCTAATTAAAAAGCTGAGTGACATTAAGTCTTTACAATTCAAATAGCTATAAAACTGGCTGAATCTTATGGAGCACTGACTATGTGCAGATGCTGTGCTGCCCTTCCTCACTTCAATCCTAAGAATGAGGTTTCATTATTACTATGTAGGTGATGAAGTCAAGACCTAGAGAGCTTAAATTACTTGTCTAAGGACACACAGCAATGGGAACAGGACTTGAATCACCCAGATCTTGTAGTTTTCAAAGCCCATGTTCTCAGCCACTCCCCTACCCAGTCTCCTGCAGGCCAGCCTGAAGAAATAAAGAGGAGAGGCTCCGAGTAACAATCTAGTTAGGGCTTGGATAATTCAGTCTTCTGCAAGCGGGCTGGGATCAAGACCTTTCTCAGTTATTCACTCACACTATTCCTGTAACAATCTAGTTAGGGCTTGGATAATTCAGTCTTCTGCAAGCGGGCTGGGATCAAGACCTTTCTCAGTTATTCACTCACACTATTCCTAATTTCAGGTCTGAAGTTCCTAAGAAGCATAGTCTCTAAAAATATAGCTAGGTCTCAAGTGAGCTTCTTCTATTACTTGATCTGAATTCCAAATAAGTCTTCTCTATTAGCACATTTATTAGCATGTTTGATGCACAGAAACAAGCCTTTAGCTTCTGCTGTGCTGGCAGTTCTATTCAAAATCATCTGGCTTTTGAAAATAATTGCTAAGTGGTCTATTTTAATTTAATCCCTATTCGTCTCTCAAAGATGATTTTCCCATTGTATTTTATTTTAATTTTTTAAAATCTGAAACCACTAAACATTCATTTGAGCTTGGAAGCAGCCTTCAAAATTGTTACACTGGGGTGTCTCTTGTGTCAGAAAGGCCATGGCAAGAAGGGCCTGGACTGTTTCTGTGTTTCTCAGGCTCATCTGCTCCTGAGAGGACCTGCAGTCCTTCCTAAAAACACACATGCCCAGGCCCTGGAGACTCGGATTCAGTGAACATAGAGTAAGGCCCAGGAATCTGTAGTTTTAAAGAAAGTGCCTCAGGTGGCCCTATGCTGAGGGTGGAAGCCCTGTGAGCAGGTGAGGCTGGGGGGTGGGCAGCCAGGAGTGGGCTTCTTATCACGCTTCTCTCGCTGGCTGGGAGAACTCGGGTGAGGACCTCTGTTTTTTTCTCTCTCACTTGCCTGACAATGCTGCCATTATATAGCCCCAATCCTCATCTAGAAACCTGGCCCGGATTTGTGCTGTAGGCCAAAGGAATCTTAGTAATAAGTCCTGTGAGCTGTTTTGAGGCAGACACATCCAGGGTCCTAGGTCGTATTTGCCCTGGTCACTTCATCAGGCATCTGTGGAGTTCCTCCTGGGCTGGGGCCTGGGCTGCACCATTGCACCTTCAAAAGGCTTGCAGGGCTCCCTCCATGCTACCCAACCCCCTCACCTGCCAGGAGAATGCAGCTCTGGCAATAAGTGGTCACAACTGGACTTACAGTCTCCTGAGGTCTGTCCCTCCTTAGTTCAGCTGCTTTTATGGGCTTAGACGACCCCACAGTGGGGGTGTTAAGTTTCCTCATAGAGGGACTCTTATTTCTCCCTTTATGGTGTCACAATTTATGCCCTGGCCTTCAGGAGTGCCACTCTGTGGGGTTGTGATGGCTAGAACATGCCTTACCGTGGGAGTCTTTTTTTCTGCTCCACCCAAGAGTCTGGGGCCACTT
This sequence comes from Cynocephalus volans, assembly GCF_027409185.1. Taxonomy (NCBI): domain Eukaryota; kingdom Metazoa; phylum Chordata; class Mammalia; order Dermoptera; family Cynocephalidae; genus Cynocephalus; species Cynocephalus volans. Next base: position 100,650,329 of record NC_084461.1, on the reverse strand, counting down.
GGCCTAGGCCTACGCTGTCTTCAGAGGAGGCCTCGTGTCCTCCCCACCCCTGTTTATTTTCATGGGCCAGCAGGTGGGAATTGTGAACCCCATGATGTGAACTGGAGCCAGCTTGGGTTGGGTCATTTCAGTTCAGTGTTGTTTACTGACATTCTGCTATGCTGGCCGGGCTGTAGAGATGAAGACATACTCCTTGTCCTTGAAGGGCTGATGAGCAGAGATAAAAAGCGTGTACTTTGGGGGCAGGCAGTCCTGAGTTTGAGTATCTGCTCTTTTCTAGCTAGCAACTTATTTGAACTCCCTGAGCCTCAGTTTCCTCAATTGTGTTGTGGGAATGATGAAAGAAACTACATTGTGGGCTTATCATGAGAATTAAATAATAGAATGCAAATAAAGCATTTTAAACAGTGCCTGGCATACATGTGGGGCTCGAGAAATGGGGATTATTAATATCAATATGATGCTCCAGAGACTGGCCCTAAATGGGCCTGGGTGAACTCCACAAGGTCAAATTGGAGCTCAGAAGCCTTGCTCAGGCTAAGCAGAGTTACTTTTCCTTTCCCTCTCCTAGATTCTTTTTCATCTCTGAAGAACTGCCTCAGAGGCTCTTTTCCTTGAACTTTCTTCATCATTGCAGACGTCATTCATTGTAAAGAGAGAGGCCTTCACATTTATTTCAGTTATTGTTGGCAAAGCAGCATTTTTCTTTAGCCTTAATGCTGAATGTCACTCATGACATTAAATGGAAAAATCAGTCACTCAGAGGTCTTTGGTAAGTGGTGTTCTGATCTAGGTTTACTAGCAAAGCAGAAAACATGTCTTTCGGGAGCATTTATGTAATTTCCCCTAGGAAAGGAGGGTGCATGATCCCAGCTTCTCCACGTGGACTGCCCGTTCCTGTCTCTGGAGAATGGTTGCCTACGCTTTGACTACTACTGTTACGCTGACATCCTCTGCGCTCCCTGTTGGTGACCACACTTCCACCATTACAGCACCACACACTGTGTTCTGTAACAATGCATAGTAAAATACAGTCTTAGAGAATACCAGAAATTGGATGTGGTTGAAACCAGGAGGGGTGCAGCGGGGAGAACTTGGTTTCAGAGCCCAGATCAACTTGTTGGGGGCTGTGGGTCCAGCCAAGCAGGAGATGATGCAGGGAAGGTGCTTGGTGGTCTTTGGCCCCATATGGCCTGGCTCCAGGTCACCTCCAGCACAGTCTCCTACCACGTTCACTTGACTGTGCTCCAGCCCTGACGGCTTTTCCTTCAGTGGTGTTCATGCTTTCTCTGCTTCAGAATCTTTGTGCGCATTTTCTCAGCCCGTGCTCTTTGACCTCCTTTCCTCCCACCCCTCTTCCCTTAGCCTTCTCAGGGGTACCTTCCTTTACTCCACTCCCCACAGGTCAGATCCCCTCTAACATATTCTCCCAGCATCACATGCTTTTTCCTTCTTGGCATTTCAGAGCACTTGGTAAATATATGTTTATTTGTTTGATTCTTAATCTGTGTCTGTAATTCCATGAGGGTAAAGACTATACATTTCACTCTCTGTCGCAGATAGCAGAGTACTTGAGGCATGGAGGGTAAGCATTTGTTCAATTTGAATGCACCAAGGGGAAGAGAGAATGGTTCTCTCGGTGGTCACGGTGCCCATGATGGTAGAAACCCTCATGTGTATGCCTGTGCCCTTTCCATGGCACCACTTCTCGTGCTCCAGCTAGCCACGTGCTGGCTGGGGTTTGTTGCAATGTCTTTGACAATGGTGGAATAAACCAGAGAAGGTTATGTTGCAGAGGGAAAACTAACTAATTTAATTTTTATAGGTACTATATATTATAGATACTGTATCTAATATCTTAAGGTACAATTACTTCCCTTGAACTCAATGTCATAACTCCCTGTGAGACTTGTCAATTAAAAAATTTTACAGATGGAGGACCTAAGTCTCAGAAAAGTTGAAAGGGTAAGAACATTTATTTGTCAGATTTCAAATGGGATGATTCCAAAAGAGAGGGCTTTGATCTCATGTTCTTTAAATCTCCGAATTGTGGTGGTAAAGGAAGAGCATCTTGAACCCTGTGGTGCTAAACCCCAGGACCCCAGAGCTAGACCTTTGGAAAGGCTATCATTCCTCCTCCCAGCACCCAAGGGGATGAGATCTTTCTTGGGTTGCACTGCCCAGAAGCAGAGCCTGAGATGGGATGCATGTGCAAGAGATTTATTTATTTTTCAGGAGAAACCAGTAAGGGGGCGAGAAGGCAGGACAAGGAATAGGAACGGGAAGGGGTCAAGCAGGGGTGATATTTCAGGCAAAGTTTCATCCTCAGCTTGATTCCACAAGTGCACTCTGGGGTGTAAATTATGCCTCAGAGTTTGTCTGCATTCAAGGCAAGAGAGCTGGGCTTGCACACTCCTGTACCAGCCCTCCACTGGCAAAGGGGCTACCCGGGCACTTCTGGCTCCAGCAGCTGCAGCCACCTTCTAAGAGGACAGGTACAGTCTTTTGAGGCCAAAGAACACAGAATCCAGGGGAGGGGCACTCAGAAAAGTCAAAGGAATCTTAAATTAATCTTACACCTCTGATGGCTTTACCAGCCATCTGGCTATCCATTCACTGAGGGTCTGGTTGTAGATACACAGGAAGAGCAGGATAGAGGGAGGCTAGGGGGAGATTGGCTAGCTCATAGAGCTCCCCCAAAGGCAAGACTCCCACCCATCCCTTCTTCCTCCCTCCCTCCAGGGCCATCATGTGATCCTTCTGGTGGGTTCAACCAGCAGGGGCTGAGAGCTACTCTTCAGCTTCCAAGTGGAAAGGGGACTTTGCTTTTTATAACACTCATGCTTTAAGCAAAACTCCAGGTTACCCAGGAGAATTCTAGAAATATTGTGTCAGTTTTCCTTAGGAAGCCATGGCATGTACCAAAAAAGTAGAGACTTTGTAGCATGGACGTCTTTGCGGATCCATGAACTTCTCAGGTGCCTTGTCACATGTGATGAGATTCTTGTCAGAGTTAAATCTGATGATGTAGCAAAGGGCCAAGGGCAGCTCCGACACAGGGCAGGAGCTCAGACTGCTGGCTGTGATTTTTTGGAAATTATTTAGGAATTCTGTTAAGGGAGGATGTTTGCTAGGGCTGCCACATTGTCATATGGCCTGGGTGACTTCAACAGCAGACGTTTATTTTCTCACAGTTCTGGAGCCTAGAAGTCTGAGATCAAGGTGTCATCAGGGTTGGTTTCTTCTGAGGCCTCTCCCCTTGGCTTGTAGACAACTGCCTTCTTCCCGAGTCTACAAGAGGGATTTCCTTTGTGTCTGTGTCCTAATCTCCTCTTTTAATGAGAACAACAGCCATATTGGGTTAAGGCTCAGTCACATTGGATTGTCTCACTCATATGACCTCATTTTACTTTACCTCTTTAAAGGTCCTATTTCCAAATACACTCACATTCTGAGGTACTGGGGTTAGGACTTCAACATATAAGTTTTGTGGGGACATAATTTAACCCATAACAGAGGGGCATTTCTTGAAGGTGGAAATCTACAGGATATGCATACAAGGTATCTCCACCCCAATCGTATGCCAACATTTATGTTTCTTGTTTCATCAAGAGAAAAGCATCAGGAGCACTTGAGTCTGCTATTTCTTGGGGGTGTTTCTCTTTTCCAAACTTTCTTGATTTGATCCTTGGTCTTGGCAGATGGTATTCTGAATGAGGCAGGATTCTATACCCTGAGGAACTATGGAGTGGCCTTGGCCTCTGCAGGAGCTTCAGGTGGAAACTGGTATAAAGTGGGAGGCTCAGAAAGAGGAGGGTAAGGAGGAAAGAGGCCTTCTTTTTTTCAGCAATATTTACAGATTTTTAAGGAATTGGTGTGGGATTCTTTAATGGGGAGAGATGTTTCTTCTGATCATTGCTTGGAGACAGTGCCAGATATGCCCTCCAATAAACCACCCACATCCAGGTCTCCAACTAAGAGTCTGCTTCCCAAGGAATCTGAGCTAAGCAAGGTGGCTCAGGGACAGGTCAGATAAATAACTGAAAATACAGACCTGGTATTTAGAAGAAAGATCTGTGCTGCAGATATAGATCTCGAAGTCATCCATCTAAAGACAATAGTGAAACTGTGCTTAGAGAAGAGTGCTCAGGAGAATGATAGATTCTTACAAAGAGAAGGAAGACATAGGTTGTATTATTCAGAAGCAATAGTAGTATGTAGATCTATCAATGTTACTCTTTGGTATTTGAAAGGAAGCTTCATAAAAAGATGCTGTGTAATGGGAGACCTCTTGCCCTGCACCTGGTTTCCCATGAAAACAATCTTGCATTTTCACTTTCCAGTGAATTTTGTTGCTAACCCTTCCATTTCTCTTTATTAGTCCTCTCCTCTTGGATCATGCCCAACTTTTACTTCCCAGGCTGGCCTTCCAAATTTGAAAATCCTAACTTTATTGAGAAACCCCCTGGGTGAAAGGAAATATGCTCACATGCTATTCCCACATCTTGGGATTCAGACCAAAGAAAAGGGTGCTAGGCTGGCATTATCCATCTTATTCTGGCTCCTATGAAATTTCATCAGTTTAATGATGCTGAGATGCCCATTTTTTAGTTCTAGAGGAGAACATTTCAGGGAAGTTTAAGATTCCTGCACTAGACAGGAATGGGTATCGGGTTTGGTATCTTCCTACTGACAAATTCTGTGATTCTACCAGATATTCTCTGCATAAGACAGAAGCAGAAGCCTGAGACGGAGTGTTTCACGGAACGTTAGACTCAGGTTACATTCCTGCCCAGCTGATTCCGCATGGCCTTTCTCACTTGTTTACTGACTCCTTTCCTGTTTCCTTTTCTCGTTGGTATACCTTGAGGGAGGTTGAAAATAAAGATTTCTGATTATCTACCTTTTGCTGCCTCCTTTTTTTTTTTCCCAATTTCTGCCTTCCTTTCTATTCATGCAGCTTTTTCTATACTTAATTCTTTTCTTTTTCTTTAATATCTTCTTGCTTTGATCAGTCTTTGCCTTATGTAAATGAAGTCCATCTACTTGAAAGTTTAAAGTGATTTAAGACTGGAATAAAAGTGATATAAACCTAGGAATACAGGGAGTTAAGGTTTTTTTGTAATTTTTTTATTTTAACCTATCAATATATAATATAGTTGATTTTCATGTCACTTTACCAATTCCTCTTTCCCACTTCTCTCTCCCCCCTCTCCCATCAACATCATAGCTGTTCACTTGTCTTAACAAGTTCAAGGAATTATGATCATTGTGTCTTCTTCCTCCCTGCCCCCCCCCGTTTAAACTTGTTTGTTTGTTTGTTTATTTATTTATTTATTTATTTATTTATTTATAGCTCCCACAAATAAGTGAGAACATGCGGTATTTCTCTTTCTGTGTCTGGTTTATTTCAGTTAATATAATTTTCCCTAAGTTCATCCATGTTGCCATGAATGGCAGTATTTCATTCCTTTTTATAGCAGAGTAATATTCTACTGTGTAGATATACCACATTTTCCATATCCACTCATCTAATGATGGACATTTGGGCTGGTTCCAACTCTTGGCTATTGTAAATAGTGCTGCAATAAACATTGGAGTACAGGTATCCCTTTAACATGATGATTTCCATTCCTCTGGGTATATACCCAGCAGTGGAATAGCTGGGTTTTTTTTTTTAAAGCTAGTCAAGCATGGTTGTGGGTGCAGTTGGTTAAGATTCTATGGAGTAATACAAACAGGCTCTAGCCATACCTTCACAGGACCATGTATGAGCAAAGAGTGGAATTTATGCTGTCATAAATTACAACTATTGCCCAAAACTTTAATCTAAAATTTGCTACCTTAGGGCTTTAGTAACTAGATTTTCCTTTGGTTTTAGTATTTACTTGAAGATATATAACAATGTTCTTTCTTTGAGAACAGATCAATGCTGTAATTCAAGTTGTATACATCTTTTAGGTTAATAAAATTTACTATTTCTCACAATCGGTTTGAATATTTTACAATTGTTGAGTACATATTACTTTAAACCTAAAATTAAAGACAATCTAACATGTGAACTAATCTCATTTTGAGTTGCTATCTGGGAGTTTTAAAGTTGAGCTGCTTAAAAAATTTTTTTTCTTTTAAACAGCAGAGCTACGCTTTTAGTTGTCAACAAAGTAGAAACTTCCCTACATACTTAGGGGAAAAGATATCCCTCCCATAATATTTTTTATATTTGGTGAAGTAAGGAAAAGCTTAAAGCTTGATGGAATTTATTTTTGACCAACAATGGCAGTTTTTGGAGATTAAGTTTAAATATGCAGGTGGTAGTGAACATATGCTAACTTTTAGTAGGAAAAGGACCCTGATACCCCTGCGAGAAATTTTTCTGAAGGTTGGATGGATTTGTTATTTCAACCACACTCTTTCTTGTGGCTCTTATTTGAACAAAAGTATACATTAGGAGGCATCCAGCTGACGTTAGTGTGTAGACAAGTCAGCACAGGTAGACTGACCCTGAAATGTCAGTTTTCAAAAGTTGAAAGGTTTACTTCTCAAGCACAGTATATATCCAACAAAGATAAATGGGGGGTGGGGAGGGGAGAGCAGGAGGGGCTCTGTTCCTTGTAGTCACTGAGAGAATCAGGCTGATGGAGGCTCCACCATTCTGTGGCTAGAACAGTCTTAGGTTGCTACATGCAGGGAAGTTTTTAAGAGCCAGAGTTAGAAGTGTCCTACTTCTGCAAACATCCTATTTGCTAGAACCCAGTCATATAGCCCTACCAATTGCAAGGGAAGCTGGGAAGTGTGATCTTCCTATGTGTTTGGGGAAAGGGACATGAAATGAGATTTGGTCAATACACGAAATTGTCTCTGCATCATCTGCTTTTCCATTGATCTTTTCACAATAGAACACATTCACCATATCCCCAAGGGAGACCATCCAAAGACAAACCCAGTCACTCTACCCATCTCAAAGTCCAGGATCTCCAGCTAATTCATAACAGTTTTCTACGAGTTCAAAGGGACTTCTCTAAAGAGACAATATATTAGTTCCCTATTCATATACAAATATAATCGTGGAGCCATTTTATATTTCCATTTGGAAGGGGGAAGGATGGCAGACCTACTGCAGTCACTGGTCTGTAGCAATTCTGAAGTCCCACTGGGCAGACATTGTGAAGGTTCCCCTTACTTTGGAGGAGGGAGTAGTACCTTAACTAGATCTTGCTATTATCAGATAATGTGTGTATGTGGAAGCTTGGATGTCCTACCGGATGGAGCTTTTTGAGTAGATAAGTAATATCACTGAAGCTGTACTTTGGGAAGTTCACACTGCCTGTGGTATGTGATTACTGCAGAAGTTCAAGAAATAGATAATTGTCCCTTGAGCCAGTGTGGGGGGCAGTCAGAATGGAAGTGATGAATGTGAGAGGCTTGGTGGAGGCCACATTTAAGGAGCTTGCTAACTAGTTGGATGCAGGTGGAGAGGGAGAGGAAAGGAGATCTGATTCTAAGGCCTTACTCCTGGGTGACTAGGGGATGGGCGGGTGAGGTAGGGAGGTCAAGAGTAGGTGCTGACTCTGGGGGATGGTAAGTTTGGTTTTGGCCATTATTTTCCACCTTACCCACTCACACAGAGGAAAAGAACCCGTGTCCTAACTTCGTTAATGGATAGAAGCTTCTTGATTATAAATTTTAGTGGAAAATATTTTTTAGGTTTGAGAAATTTTAAATAAATGCATGTTATACATGACAATCAATAAAATATTCATTACACATTGTAAGTTATTAGCACTATGCTTGATGTCAAGAATGCCATATTGTCATTAAAAGGCCTTGAGTATGTTCTCCTGGGGAAGGCTTCCTTGTCACCAGATTTACTGGTTCTTTAAGGACAGGGAGTTCTCTGCTTTACATTGGAGCCCAAACTATTGTTGGGGAATTTTAGTTGTAAATAACCTCAACTTTACATTGAGCTGGAAGTTCTTTCCCTGAAACTTCTACTCAGAGTTCCCAGCTTTTAACTCCCAAACTTCAAAGAACAAGTCAGTTTTTTATAGTCTAACAGGCAGCAACTGGTCCCCCTTGTCTTTCTTTGAACTAAACAGCCCTCTGACTATTGCCCTTGTATGACTTCATTGGTAGGAACCTTCATAGCCTGCTGCTCACTGCCTGGGAGGTCGTTGCACTGCAGGTCCTGATGGTGGCAGAAGCTGCACATGCTTTCACATCACCTGAAGATCTCTGCTGTATGATACTCTGCTCAGGAATATCTGATGAGGGGTCAGATTAGCTGCATAGCTCCCCTTACAAGTGGGTGCTGAAATAAATAAGGGATTTACCACTCAGAATATTTTTCTGTCATCCTCCCTTGCTTATAGTGCGATTGATGAATGCCTACAGCAGGCACTCGTAGCAGCCCACCTAGCACCGTTCTGTCCTCTCTTCTTCCTAACACAGCCCTGCATTTAGTCAGGCATCCAGCACACTTTCACATGTCCATGTGCTTCAGGAAGCCATCACCACTTCTAGCCCTAGTGGTAGATTCAAGTTAGTCTTTGAAAATACTGGGAATCCCAGTCCTCTTGCCAGTGGCTGCTCTGACGCAGCTTTGGAACCCAGGCCTGGTTCCTAAGATGAGAGGGAGTTTTCCAGGGGAGGGGAGCCTTCTGGGAGCTGTTTTCTCACTCCTAAGTAGGAGACATGAGGAGAGGTGACACCTTTCTGTGGACTTTGTGGTGTCTGGCTGCGGAGGCTAGAACACTTGCTCACAGCCATCTGGCTATGGCTGGGGAATGAAGCCAGCACATGGAGAAGACCAAAGCCAAGCAAATCACAGGAATTGGAGTGTCAGATTGCTGAACTTCATGCTTTTTTAAGTTATCACATATCATTTGTCAGCTATGGTAGTTTTAGTTGGAGTTTTCGGTTACTAGCTGCTGAAAGCATCCTAACTGATATGGTTACTCTTTAAAAATGATGCAGTTGGAAGAGAACACAGTGCCAGAACGAGGGAATAACACCTCCGATATTTCATACACTACACTTCTGGAGTGGGGAATACATTCTAAGATTCCTTCATTTATTTTACTTTTTGTCACTCCATCACACATTTGGCACTTATGGATCTTGCAAACGACTAAGACCTCCAAGTTTTTTTCCCCACAAATTTCATTTTATATATAAAAAAGATTCCCGAAAGCCCTTTTCCTTTATGCTACAAAGCCAGGGAAATGGTTGGGAGTAGCTGAATTTCTGACTGATCAGAAAATCTTCTGGAAGAAAACATAATTTATGGCTTTCTGCATACACGTCCATCAATGGAGACTGAATCATTGATTACTTGTGGAAATGCCTCCAGCTGAATATGCATGTGTGGCGATGTCCTGGTGGCTGCCTCAAATGCCTCTGGGCATAGTAGCTCTGTGCCTGACTGTGAGCTCATCAGAGAACTGCAGGCCTTTCTCCTCTCCCCACTCCCTACCCTAATCCACGCCGCACTATCCCGGACAGGTGCCAGCTATCCTACCTTCTAGGGTCAATCTCTGCTTATGCACCCAAACATCTAGAATGTGAGCATTTTTCTTTCCTATAAACATGCCAATTTCAGCTCATTTCAGATGAGTGTCCTTGCCAGCCTTCTGGTTTCCCCTCTGAAAGGGTTCAGGTTCATCAAGACTTAGAGTATATGTCCATTCCCTGAATAGGTTTCTCCTCACAGGCAGGTGTCCCTGAGCTCTGATTCAGAGCTGTCAAATGCATTTGCTTATGTATGAAGTCAGTAAAAGGGGTGACAAAAAATATCAAATCTTTGACATTTGGCCGTTCTTAATAATAAGCTCTCAGCTGCCAAAGACAGAGCTTCAAGTTTCTCCATTCCCTCCCCTTTCCAAGACTAGGAATTGGACATTGATGATTTTGCACAAAATTCAAATAATCACTTATTTAGATGCTTGCTATTATGTAATCCCAGATGGCAGTGAGTGACCTGAAAGAATCTTTCTGCAGAATCCTTCAGCTAAAGGATTTCAGTGGAGAAATCCAATGGCCCCTGGGCTCATAGCCAGTTCATGTAAGTCCTATCAGTCATCTCCTCTGCCTCAGAGCCTGGTCCCCTCTGTGAGAGACAGAATGGTCTCAGAATGGGAGAAGTGCCTGCAGGCACACTGGACACACTCCTGTGACTGCTTGTCCTTGTTGTGGCCTCATAGTATACATGATAGCAATGGCTAGATGAGCCTAGAGACTTCTTTTAGGAAGGTGCTCAGTGGAGTAGGGACGGATGAATGTTCCAGCAGCTTTCAAGAATTGTTTTGACTCTTACATAGTGAACATCAGGGCTGCTACGGCTCAGCCCAGCAGCTGGGGGAGGTATGTGTCCTTCTGGTAGCTATGATAAATAATAGAATGATAAAGCACTTTCATAGAGAGGAAGAACATGTCACTGCTTATTGTTATTGTGAAGAGTGGAGTGTTTAAAAGTCATCAGGCCTACACCTTTGATGTTGTAAAAACTGTGCTTTTCAGTATGGATTGTCATCAGGAGGTTCTCTTGGGTTTATGTAGCAGCTTTCTTCCAAAAGAGTCAAAGCTCTGTTGCATGTATTATGTCCTATGTTATTTTATATATCTGCCAGATGTCTAGAGCATCAAGTTTAGTACTTGCTTGTTAGAAGTGATTGAGGAATTGGAACTCAAGAATGTCCATAATCATTTGCTTCCCCATTTAGTTTTTGAGAAAAATAAATATAATGCATAAGGAAGAAATGATCTGCAATGAGGAAGCAAAGTAGTATCTCGTTGTTTGCTATAGCTTTGGATCCAAGTCCCAGCCTCTGGGAAGCTGGGCAGGACTACCTAGAGCTCCTGAAACTCACACCTGAATCTTCAACCTTGCCACCAGGAGAGGATCGTCCAACACCCACTTTACCTGTGCTGGAAAAGAAGTCCATGTGGTGTAGAGTGGAAGTGGTGGAGGCTGCCTCATGACCCAGCTCCTCTCTGCAGGGCCAGGCTAAGATATTCTATGGGAAGATTAACTCTGTGCTCAGGATATTTGCAAAGCTGGGGCAAAGAGAAAAAAAAGTCAGCTTTTAAAAATATTCCTAGAAAAATCTCGAAAGATGCTCCTGATATAAGCATACAATAAGTTTTGTTTTATTTTGAAAAAAATTATTTATTAATTTTTGTAAAAGGAATTATACAGTCTTATTAGTACATAGGCCTTTAGAGATCCTGGTTCTGCCGAGATCTTCTCTACTGGAGAAAGAAGTGAGAAAGTCTGCAAGGGAGTGCTGATGGCAAACTCATCGAGTCAGGAGAACTTGCTGTTCTGTATTCATGGGTGTAAGACATAGAGGGGAGAAAGCCAGCTATGAGCTGAGCTTTTAATGCAAAGTGACTCCACCCACTTGTAAACATGGCCCACCCAGGGTTCCCCTGTCTGACTAATCCACTCCAGCTCCTTCTTGAAAATGAAGAGACCAGGTGGGGAGCTGTATTTTATGTACATACGGAGGAGAACAGAGATAAGCCTTGGACTCCTTTCCCTGAAGCAAACCGCTAGAAAATTACTTAGAGAACTTGCTAAAACAGGGTGCTCAGCCCCCATCCCCAGAATTACTGATTCTGTAATTTTGGATTCAGGAGTTTTAAAATCGGATATTATTCTTGCAACCCTGAGCAAATGTGTTCACCTCTTAGGATCTGCCTTCCTGTCCAGAAGCTATGAAGCCAAGTATCAGAGATGGCTGGAAGCAGGAGGCTGCCTTCTTGCGCCATATAGTGAGTCAGAGAGGGGTCAACGTTTTATTTAATGTTTGATTTTGTCTTGATTCTGCTTTTAAGGATGATAGTGTTAGGTTAATTTAGTTAATAGAATGATTTTGTATGATGACAACAGTATATATAAAAACATTCTGTCTCTTATTCTAGTAATTTGTTTTCTTATTAATTTTCATAAAAATTATACTTAAACAACCACCATATTCTTATTATGTATTTCAAGACTTGTACACTTTAATAATTATTACACAGAAGTAGGTTTCATAGAATTTATGCACAGTATATTAATTAACTAACAATTATTAAAATTTATTTTGGCATCTCTGTTATGACTGTGTAGTTGCCAGTCTTTTCTAGGTATTTGGGAGTATGTTTGTTGTTATCATACAGTCATCTCTGGTCACTTACCAGTATCTTGCCAACTCCTTGTGGGTCTCTAGTCTACCCTTATAACCTAAATGAAAGTTTAATTGAGGTAGAAAGAAATTTGGATTATTATTTATATTTTAATTGCACTCACATGCAGTGGAAACTTAATCAGGACTGTTGCCTTTACATAATAACAGTGGTTTGGAAATTGCACCATAGAATAAGATTTCCAAATAGCAGCAGGTAGAGTTAGATGAACTGACACATTCCTCACCCTCTGCATTTTAACTATTGTTTAATATTATGCAATATATATATTTCAGGTTAGAGAAACAGTGAATGGAGCAGAGTTGTCTGTGTAGAGAGGGGAAAGAGTTGCATGCGTGGAGAATGCCAATTGCTGAGGTCCTCTGTAAAGGAATCATAGTGTATGGTGAGGCAAGGTGCTGTACAGACCCAATCCACCGTGCCTTCAACTCCTCTTGCCCCCTTGAACCCATCTCCCCTGTCTCTAAGTTGGCACAGCCTCTGGTTTTGCCATCCTGAGCATTCAAGAGTATGATCTTCCAGGAGCAGCAATGAATGCCTTCGTTTCCTACAAAATAGCAGTCTAGCTTTGGGCAGCAGATTGTCAGCATTGTGACGGGGGGCGGGGTCCATTCTCTCCAATGATTTCTGGGCCTGGCACTGGAATAGCTGCTAGTCCTGTGGACAGCGGCATGGCAGTCACTTCATTACCAAACCATCCATGTACAGACTCATCCTTCACAATCACAGATCAGTCCTGCCATTGACATTTAGACGACAGTGATCACCTTGTAGCTGGAGCACAGCACGGGCCTCATTTAAAAGGTGGTTCATTTGCAGTTCCTTCCCATTATCTTAGGTCTAGGTGGTGTGATATTTGTTTCTCTGACAGATAATCTAAGGCAGAGAAACCTTGGAATAAATATTTATTAATTCCTGAGTACAAAGGCACTATGTTCTCATTAAAAAAATCCAAATATCTTAGGATTTCCCCATCCTGCTGTGCTCTCTCATCCTTGGAGTTTCTGCACATTTTTCTCTCCATGCCTGGAATATTCTTCTACCCCTGGATTGCTGCCTAGCTCCCATTCCTCCTTTTGTTTGCAGTCCAGGTGGTATGTCTGCTGGGGAGCCTCCCTCTTTGGGTCACGTGAGGTGCCTCCACTGTGCTCTCAGAGCTCTCTTGGCTTCCCACCATCGAGACACCCCCTGTGTTCTGTTGAATTGATCATCTGTCCTGCTATGCTCTGAACTCCACAAAGGCAGGGAGGGAGTGTATCTTGCTTATCATTGCAGCCCCAGCACCCATTTGACTTCCTGGCATATGGCAGGTGCCCAATAATTACTGAATAAATGTATTAATAAATGAATGAGCAAATCCAATAGCTCAGGTTAAAACCAGATGCGCCTGCCTCTGAAGTCCATGTTCTTTCTACTCCCTGTATGATTTATTAAGAATTATGTCCAGAGATTCTTTGTTACAGTCTTGCTCTGGACATAATAGCAGCCAGGCATGGGGAGGGATGGAAATGACATCACTGTATGGTGTTACATTTGAGAATGCAAATTGAGCAAGACACTCTCAACCCAGTATTAGATAATGTTGCATTCCACTTGGTAAAGAAGAACTGGAGATAGCTCTATACCCAGACCTGGATATAGAACTGGACAGAGCCCTGAACCCAGATGCAAATCTTTCACAGGAACCACTTCAAGACCTCACCTCTGGGCCTAGCAGTAGAATAGGTATAAAGTCATTTAAGTACTTTCAGGGGAATTTTAGAAGGACTCAGAATATAAAAATTAATACCTTAAGACCATTTTATAATGTAAAAGGAAATAATGTTTATTAGAAAATGAAAATCATGTGAGCAGCCTGGGAGATGGACTAGGAATTAGTGTTGCAGCTGCATTTTGAGCCAATTATAATCTAGAAATAGAAAGCAGAAGAGGAGCTGCTAACAGACAATCACAAGAATCCAAGCACGAGTTCTCTAGAGCATGGGACAGAGTTTTAAGAGGGAAGAGTATCTGTTTTCAACGTTAATATACTGGGTGATACTCAATTCCTGACTTACGCTGTGCTCTAGTAGGGATCAGCATCAACCAATCCTTCTCTAACTCCATCAGGGACACTTTACTGGGTCTTTCCTTTCTCCTCTCCTCCTAGCCAACACACTTTGTATAGAGAGCCTCTAGGCACTGATATTTATTTATTTCCTCTGGCCATGCATAGTGCTTCTGAGATTTTGTAGCAGAGCTTAATTCAAAACATTCATTTCTCAGTGGACAGTAAGCTGCTTATATACAAACAGTTTTATTCACCTTTGCATCCTCTGCCTAGCCCAGTATTAAATGCACTTGAAGCAAAAGGGTCATCAGCTTGATTCAAAAATGAAATGAGTAATTATTTCAGTTACAATACTTGAAGTTCGTGCACATAGGCAAAGCCTAAAAATCCTTTAGTTAAGTCCAAACAGGGTAAGATGCAAATTATGTAATAAATGGTTTGGAGTTCCTGAAGGTTGTGTCTAAATGAAACCCCTAAATATGGGGAAATTGATGAGAGAAGAGATGTGATAAGACAAGTACATGACTGAATGTCAAATGAATTATGCAGAGAACAGTTGCTCCAAGTTCAGGGCAAGATCATTCTAGATTACACTTATGGGTAGGGATTTAAGAGGGATCAGAAAGAGTGGATAAGTTGGAGTGGAGGAATAAAGGTTGGTGACAAGAAGGTATCTGAGACAAGGAGTAAGAACAAATATTTTATGCTGTCTTAACCTTAACCAATAGCCCAAGGCCAAGGATGTAAACAGACAAAGCAGTCTTTGAAAGGCTAAGGAAAAGTAAGAAAAATGTAAAATTTGATGAACTTTTTTTTTTTTAACTTTCCAAACACAAAGGATTAGTGATTTGAGCATTTATAAAATGAAAACTGACCAGAATGTTTTAACACAAAGTATCAGGCAGTTAATACTTTCCCAAGCATGTCCCTTTTTTTTCTTGTTAAGTTATTGGCTCTTTGTAATAGCCCAAGTGTATCAGTACAGATTATAGTTCTCCTGTTTGACTCTGGCAGAAGTAATACCTTATTTCGGGCTGTATGTGCTTATTATTTATCATTCTCATTATACCTTCTCTCCCCACTCTTTCTTTTTTAACTTTCTGGAAATAACTTCCTTAGTAGAGAAAGAAAATCTGTGGATTTTTAAATCAGGAGAATAGATCACGTTTAGCAGGTCCAGGCCTGGTCCCCTTGCCAATCAGGTTGGCACCTGCAGGATGCTCTTTCAGAGCCTTGAGCTGTTGTTGTGACTCAGCCTGCGTGCTACAGGTGTGATGCACAAGGATCCCAAGAAATGGTTCATTCTCCCCCTTATTATCCTATATCCTCCCTGACAGCTCCTGTCAACCTTAGAGTCAAAACCACAAGTGTTTCTCTGTGTCCCTTCAGCAGGGGGCAATCAAAATAAAGCAAAATCCGCAGTCAATGCTGGTGTTTTTTGGAGCTGCTGCTTTTACCTTTTATATTTCACACAAGCAATATTAACCACTGTTATTTTTTAAAGCCTCCCCTTTCCAAAAGAAGAACCATTACTCATCCTTCCCCATGGAATGAGAGGTCTGTGAGATCGTTACCATTATAGCGACTCTTTGTTTTCTTACCAGAGCACCACATTATCTTTCCTTAAGTCTAAAATCTCCACCAAGAAGTCACCTGGTTCTCCCATCACACAGTTGGTTAACAACAGGTATTCTGCCCTTGGTTATATATCTGTTCTCTGAGAAGTGGTTCCCTAAACATTCCGAGTCAAATTCACAGTATTTGGTTCTGTTATAGGGTGACCCACTGATTTGCTACTAAATCAAATTCTGTGGCCCTCAAACTTTGGTGAGCATCTGACTCACCTTGGGGTGAGGGCCAGGAGGCTTATTAAAACACAGATGGCTGGCTCCACTCCCTGAGCTTCTAACTCAGTAGGTCTGGGGTGCATTTCTAACAAGTATCCCAATGCTGCTGCTGCTGCTGCTGCTGCTGCTCTGGGCACAGGACTTTGAGAATCACTGATCTGGTATCCAGATCTTTGCTTGTCATAGAGACAACTTCAGGGTGATTTATGATATTTCACTAAATGTAAGATTTGACTGATTTCTGAAATATATTTTGATGTTGTCTACAAGTTTGGAAGATCCTAAGCTTTTATGTAATTCTGTGTGGGCTCACATGGATAAAGACAATGCTAGTGATCCAGCTGAAAGACCTTTAGCGATGGTGGGAATTCTTGGCACTATTTCCTGGTGTCTCCCAGAGTCACCAACACTTTGCTAGTCTTGGGTCAGAAGCTGTAGTCTATATTTGAATGGAGATGAAGGGTTCATAGGTAATATGTAGAAGCCAAGCTCTTCCAAGAATGCTTAAATCCTGGAAATAAGTAAACAGAGTCTCTAAGAACTTAGTAACCTACTGTCCAAAGTCTGTGGACTTGATTTCTAGGAATGGACTAGAGCAGTTTTTAGCCCACTAGCTCCAACCACTGGTGGAGTGTTGTGTATGAATTTGAGATTTGAGTAAACTGACTTGGTAATGGCTGACAGCAGGATGGAACTTCTATAAACCTAAATCTGACACTTCATAAAGATTGAAACGACCAAAACAATTGACCAGAAATAGTTACTGGAGTCACTTTGTGTAACAACCAAGAACCAATTGCAGGTGAGAAATTGTCTCAGCTAATAGTGGAGTTGGAAAGAAAATTTGACTTAAGTCAAAATAAAATAAAGCAAAACAACAGAGCCTACAAAATTGTAGGTCTAGTAAGTCAATCATTAGTTAGGTATATTGAAATATTATCTAAAACAAATAAATGATGTTTTAGATGTGATTGGAGGCCTTTTTAATGGTCCTGAATGATCCTTTTTTTAAATTAGAAAAGTGACTTGTATATTATAATATGCATAAAATATAAAATGAAAGCCTTAGCCCCACCCCATCCCCAATACCATATTTAGGGAAAGGGGACATTGTTTCGTATCTTTTAAAAGAAGATTTAATTCCCTGAATCAGTGTAAGGATTGGGGGATTCTGCTCATTTCAGAGTGAAGATTCGTGCTGTCTTGTTTTACCTGTAGTTTCCTGGGAGGCTCCCCCCTCCTGTGGGAGGAGGAGCACGCCATGTCCCACACACTTTGTGAGGTCTCAAGCAGAGGTCAGGTGCCCACCTGTCAGGGGTTGGGGGTGAGGACTTACCTCATCTTATTATGATGGAGAAAATCGTGTTAAGTAGATCTAAAGCACTACCTGCTTTTGCACCTGTCTTCTCGGCTTCCTCCTGCTTCAGTGGAAAAGGCGTTTCTGTTCCATCATAGCCAGCCCGTCTACTGTTGCTTGTGATCCCATCCCCCTCACCATTTAGAAGCCTTTTCTTCTAAAGTTGTCTTCTGTCTTCTGTCAGCTTACTGCCCCATTTCTCTGCTTTCCTACTGAGCCAGACTTCTTAAAGCACATGTCCGCTTTCTCCACATTCTAATCCTTCATCCAAACTTTGCCCCTTTCTAATCTGGCTTCCACCCCACCACTCCATGCTGAACTCTTCGCAGCACTGATACAGTTTACCACTCCTGTCTTCCTGTAATATCCTTGTGTTTGTTGTCTTCTGCTGTATAACAAATCGCCCCCAAAATGTAGTGGTTTAAAATAACACATTTGTTTTCTCACACAGTTTCTGATGGGCAGGTTTCTAAAAGTGGCTTAGCTGGGCGGCTCTGGCTCAGGATCGTCATGAAGCTGGGGCTGCAGCCACCCGAAGGCTTGGCTGAGGTGAAAGGATTCACTTCCAAGAAGGCTCACTCACATGGCTCTTGACGGAGAGCCTCAGCTTTTTGCCATGTGAGTTCACCATAGGGCTGCCTGACTTCCTCAAGACATGGCGGCTGGCTTCCCCTGGAGTGAGTGATCTCATAGAGAGAAGATGACCAGGAAAGCAGCTTCGGTGACATTTTATGACCTAGTTACTGAAGTCACACAGCATCACATCTGCTCAATTTTATCCATTAGAAGTAAGTCACTAAGTCTAGCTCACACTCAAGGGTAAGGCAATTAAGCTCCACCTGAAGAGAAGAGTATCGAAGAATTTGTGGGCATATTTTTGAAATCACTCAGGCTTTGTGTCTTAGTTTTGGTTACACTACTCTCTCCCAGTTTTTCTTCTGCTTCACTGCAGTTCTTCATCTCTGCTGTGCTAGCCCTGCCCTCCCTCAAAACGTCTCCTTCTTCTTTCTTTCTCCTCCCACCCCCATGCCCTCTTCTTCCCCTAGTGACTTTAGATACTATCTGCTTGACAGTACTCCCAAGTTTCCATCTTCAGTCCAGGCCTCTATTTAGATATTTAGACATACATATCTATTTACTTCACTTTTCCGGTTGAAAAGATTTTAGGTTTCTAAGTATTAACTTTTGGTCTTCAAAACCGCTTCTCCTCTAGTTTTCCCCATCGCTCTAAATACAGCACCTCAGCTCACTGTTGCAGAAGCCAGAAATCTCAGTGCCGTTTTGCATCCCTCGCTTTTCCTTACCACCACTATACATCTGTATTTTTGCATTTTGGACATCCTTCTTGGATTATTGCTCCTCCTTCTCCTCATCCCCTTTCTTTTTACTGTTCTCTTCTTTCTCTTCCTCGAGCAACAAAGACAATTTTTAAAAATTCATGACCTAATTATTTTTATTATGTTTACATTCCTTTTCAATTTTTATCCTGTATGTTTCACTTTATAAATCATTTTGTCATCATTTGCTTATAATTT
The DNA here is from genome assembly GCF_027409185.1 of Cynocephalus volans. Taxonomy (NCBI): domain Eukaryota; kingdom Metazoa; phylum Chordata; class Mammalia; order Dermoptera; family Cynocephalidae; genus Cynocephalus; species Cynocephalus volans. Next base: position 100,631,348 of record NC_084461.1, on the reverse strand, counting down.
TATGTTCCATGTTCTCTCCTTTTGGTTTAAACAAAAGTATAATTTATTGTCTCACATAGTTAAAAACTCCAAGGAAAATAGCTGGCTCTAGGACTCCAGGATGAGCCTCTATTTCTCCAGCTCTCCATCTCTCCGTCTCTCACTTCTGCTTTTCTCCTTGTGATTCCAATCTTAGGCAGGCTCTTTCCATGGGCAGGTGGCCCCCAGACACTATAGGTTTAATCCTCACAGTTAGGTAAAAAGAACCTTGCTTTTAATTCCTTATTGCATCACAGTCTTTCTAGATTCAATTATGTTTTTAAAAATATTGTTGGTAAATTTTATTTCTGTTGGTGACAGACTTGCTCAGTTTTATTTTATCTAAAAAATGCTTTTACAGTTGAATCAATAATAGATTGACAGCTTTGGAATATTATTCTACTGCCTGCTACATTCTATTGTTGCTATCCAGCAGTCAGCTGTCAGTCTAATGTCAGTCTAATTGTCATTTCTTTTTTGGTAATCTGTCTTTTCTGTCTGTCTGCTTTTAGAATTTTTGCCTTTGTTTTCCTGCATTTCCACTGTGATGAATGATGAAGATGGAAAGAAAGGGGTGAACCACTAGGCATACACTCAGGTTAGAAGATGGGGTAGCAAGGTCAAGGAAAAATCTTTTCCAAGATTTTTCCAAGTCATGCAGAAATTTTTTACCTTAAATGTGCTTAAATTTTCTGAGCTGATGGAATAAACTACTGGAAGTGATTGAAATAAATATTTAGCTTGATTGAGGACTAGTGATAATTTTTTAAAAATCACATTTGAGTGTCACTTTTAGGACATTACTAAGAAATCACCCTAGTGATTTTTTTTTTAAAATTGCTTTGCCTAAACTTGTGTTATTTACTTGACTCTAATTTGCTGTATTTATGCAAGTGTAAACCTTTTTTTTTTTAATCCTTGGGATCCTTATAAACAGGAGTGCTTCATTAATAGACTTTAATAGTGAGGATATACCTGAGGTAGTATTGAGTTGTTTGTCCTAAAAAATACTTCATATTTAAGAGACTGAACTTCCAGACACCCATTTTATCCATTTTAATCCTAAGCTATAAGCCATCACTAGAGGATTCCTTTCTTAAATGTCTGTAAAAAATTATTCCTGGTTGTCCATAATTTTCAATAGATCACAAACCTTACCATGTTCCCCTAATATCTAACATGTTTTCCTGCTGCAATATCATCTCTTAAACTGTATCAGTAGAAATAATTATGTTCATGTCACTCTTATATTAGCCCTCTATCTATTTAAAGAAAATTACTAAGTTTCCCTTGGGCCATTTCTTTTTTAGGTTAAATAAGCCCATTTCTTCATATATTTCTCATGGCAGAATGTTTTCTAGTCATTTTATTGTTCTCTTCTGGATCCCCTTCAAATTCTCAGTATCACACTACAGTTGCTGAGCCAAAAAATGGGCAACTAATAAAATCTTGACCAGGGCTGAGTAGGAAGGAAGGTTGACCCATGGTTCCTACATGGCTAATTATAGATCCTATGCTATCATGCAGGGCTTATTCCCCATGAAGAATAATATCATTCCAAGCAGCAGGAAAAAAAAATATTTCTTTATTCAGAACCTTAAAAACACCCCACCAAATCAGCTCAACAGTTCAGCATTAAAACAATGACTGTTTCTTGTGGAAAGGCTGAGAGTTTTTGCTAGTGAAAGCAAACACCTTATTTTGGGTTGATCTCCTGGGTCATTCTTTAAGCATTGCATTGCTTTAACTGAATTTTTGTATATATCTGAAATACTTAGGTGTGTCTTTGTTTACTTATTTTAGCTCCTGTTTGTTCTGTCTTCATTTTGTCTAAAGTCAAAAAAAAGGAGGTTATGGCCTCCTTTCTAAGCCTGTTTGTCCAGAACTCATGTGATATCCCCCTAGTCTCAGTAATGCACCAGTGAGCTTTGCATAACAGTTACATTATTTCATTTCTTACCATCCTGAGCAACAGATCTGGAGAAAATTGGGGATCTCCTTGAATATTAGGATCCTAGATAGCTTGGAGCGTGGAACAGTCCCTAACACCCTTTCCTCATAAGAGAGCCCTGAAGTGGCTGGATTAATTCTGTTCCCTCTACATTCAGCCTTTTCTCCAAGGAGCATTAATTACTTCAGTTCCTGAAGGGTGCTTAGATTCTGGTACGAATACAATTTTATTAGCCCTGCTAACCAACGAATTCTCTATAATGATGACTTTAAAAAATAAAACCACATATTATTTGAGATAGTATGCAAACACTCTTCACTAGAGTTTTTGGAAAAAATATTGACCCTGTTAGCTCAAGTTTAAAACTGATAAATACTTCTGTATCCAGTAATGGCACAGTCCTCCCTATCCTTCAAGGGTTAAATTCCTTGCTATAAACTCTGCTCTGAGTTATTGCTGTTTTAGCATCTTTGTATTTCTGGAACTTCATGCCTGGCATTGCTGGTGAGATTATCTGCAAACAGCTGGGAAAGAACATCTGCCTCATAATTTGAACGACTTTCATTTTTTGATGATCCCAAGTTCCTCATTTTAGATAAAAGTGTTATTATTGATCTTTGGAATAATTCCTCTGTTATCAGAAGCTCATTGTTGTTGAGGAAGAAATAAGGGGTTGTCTGTATGCATCATGATAGAATTTACTTTCTTCATCTCTCTCTCTCTCTTTTTTTAAAAAATAGACTTTATTTTTTAGAGCAGTCTTAGGTTCACAGCAAAATCGAGCAGAAAGTACAGAGATTTCCCACACAGCCCCTGCCCTCACACATGCACAGTCTCCCTATTATTCGCATCCCCCACCGGAGTGGGACATTTGTTACAACTGATGGCCCTACATTGACACCTCGTTATCACCCCAAGTCCATAGTTTGCATTAGGGTTCACTCTTGGTGTTGTACATTGTATGGGTTTTGACAAATGTATGATGACATGTATCTACCATTATAGTATCATATAGAGTAGTTTCACTGCTCTAAAAATATTCTGTTTTCTACCTATTCATCTCTCCATTCCCCTAACCCCTGTCAACCACTGATGTTTTTGCTGTTTCCTTGGTTTTGCCTTTTCCAGAAAATCATATAGTTGGAATCTTATAGTATGCAGGCTTTTTAGGTGGGCTTCTTTCACTTCGTTATATGCATTTAAGTTTCCTCCACATCTTTTCATGGCTTAGTAGCTCATGCTTATTTATCTGCTCACCTCCTGAAGGACATCTTGGTTGCTTTCAAGTTTTGGCAATTATGAATAAAGCTGTTATAAATATCTGTGTGCAGGTTTTTGTATGGACATAAGTTTTAAGCTCATTTGAGTAAATACCAAGGAGTGTGATTGCTGAATTGCTTCATCCCTTTTTAAGTCTCATTTTCTTATGCTGCAGGGAGCCAGCATATGTTGAGGACCTACTAAGAGTCAGAGTTTTCAGTAGATCACATCATCTCATCCTTCATGACTACACTACAAGGTATTTTTTTTACTTTTTTTACATGAAGAAACTGATGCTTAGAAAAGTTAAGCAATTTGTTCAAGGAAACATTTGAATAAACTGAAGATTTAAACAGGGAAACTTCTAGTCCCAGACTTTTGTTTTCCCGACTTAAGTTACAGCTGGAAGGGATCTTAGTGAGCTATGATCTTGAGCAGGCATGCCTCTAACACATTTGCAGGGCCTATGGCAAGAATATAAATGGAGGCCCACATACCAACTGTCTAAATATTTAAAAGTGATAAATGAAGCTAACAAATTGTAAGTAAGATGTTCTGTCCTCTTACCTTGACAAGACTAATTTATAATAACCTGAAAGGCCAGATTTGAATCTGGAATTCTCTAACTGCTCAGAGTTCAACACAAGAATGTGGTGGCATGGGAGAGCCGACCTATAGCCCCCCTACCCTTTCTCTTCCTTTAGTCTGCAGTGCAAGGGGCCCTGCAGGGATATGAGAATTCACCAACCACATGTGCAAACGTCATTCATACTCTTTGCCAACAGCTGTTTTTGACCGCCCTTCTCGCCTAAGGTACACATGATGGGGTGTAGACATTTTTCGGGAGGTTGAACCAAGGGAACAGGTCTACAATGGCCCTGGAAATAGGACTGTGTCCATTTGGGCATGGAACTTGAGAGTTCCAGGGGTCCAGAGCATGACTAGAAACTGCAGGATGTAGGCTTCAGGTAGGCTGGTTTCCTTGACCCTGTGGTCTCCCTAGTCCACTGGAGCTGGGAGAGAGGAGAGTGTGTCTAAGTGGGGCCCAGGTCAAGGCCCCTATTGCCCAGGTCTAGAATAAAACTGGATCCCGATGTCCCACTTCATAGATGAGAAAATGGAGGCCAAATATGTGAGAAGTTTTCAAAGTCACATGGCTGGTTAGTGGCTGCACAGGAACATCCTGATTCCCAGTACTTTTTATAAGGTTGGCATTATGAGGCTGGGTTGTTCTGTATGTGCATGTATATAAACTCATCCCAGGAATTCTTTTCACCAAAGAGCTTCAAAACCTGCAGGGGGGTAACATTTCTACTCAGTCACAACCAGGTGCTCCTGAATGAACAAATGACTATTTGCCATTTTAGGTGGCATTACAAAACAGTCAATACCTCAGGGGATTTCTAAAGGCTAATTTGAAACTTTTGGGGAAATCAATTACAGAACAGTTTCCAAATAATTCCAAGTTACTTCCTATAGAGGTCAGTTTATTGATGTACTTGTATGAGTCAACTGGCTCACTAAGAAACCACAGATAGAAATGTGATCAACATACACTTAGTTGAAATAACTAGCAGATGTTTTCAATGATTTGCATGTGAATTAGTCACCAGCTTTAGAAATCCAGCTTATTAAGGATTGAGATTATTTCATACATTTTCCCTTCTGTTGGAATGTGCTGAAGGAAGCCTTTTTGTTTATTAAAAGTTCATTTCATAAATGTCTTCCAGTATTCGGTATTTTACTCTGCATAAGTAATTCCTGATATTATGTGCTTACACATTTATAAATATTTCTATAGATATCTTAACATTTGAACAGCACTTTATTTCTTATAATATACATTTGATATGCTATCCACTTTGATTGTTACAAATGACTTTCGAGGTAACTTGGGCAAAGGTGTTATCATTCCTATATTTTTCAGATGGGGACACTGAGGTGCTAAGACGTGGCTCACACAGCTGGTGGATGCAGAGCTGGGGTTTGACTCTACATCCTGCAACTTTCTTTTATGCCACAGTTCTTACTAGTGGAGGATCCTTAGCCTCTCTTAAACTCCAGAACAGAGTGTCTTTACTTCCCAGGCATTCTTGTGAATGTCCCCTGAACCATCTTGATGCAGATTTATGTTGTCCTAGGAAGCATCCCCACCCCAGGTCCCCATCTGGAACACACTTTTTCATAATTTCAAAATCAAAATAGATTCTGGGATTTTTTTTCATAGTCAGAAGTCAGTTAATAATAAAATAAAATACACAACGCATACTAATATTCACTTTTAATTCAAATAATATTTACTATTATTATTATTTGCTCCCTTACTATCTAATTAGTGAATCAAAATTTTATTTTTCTTTTTAAAAATTAGAGTGAAACTTTCTCTGACCTTATCCATGCCTGATGAGAGGCTGGTTCTTTTCAACACGAATCTAATCAACACTGCCACAAAACTAGTAACAAGAAGCAGAAGGATGGGTGAGGGGAAGACTATGTTGGGAGTATTGTTGGACCACCTTTTCATCATTTTAGTTATTCATTAATTCTCCTTGAAACACATCAATTTGTTAATCCACGAGGGTACCAGCACACTGCGAACACTACAGTAAAGAGAGAAAGGGGAACAATTAAAAGCAAGGCATGGTCCCTCTTAATAGGAAACACTTTCTGACATATAGTTAAGAAAATACTATGTTAAAAAATTTAATTGTTTATATCAGGGGTCAGCAAATATTTTTCTGTATAAGGTTAGATAGTAAATATTTTAGGCCTTATGGGCCACACAATCTCTGTTATAACTACTCTGCTGTAGTGCTAAAGCAAGCACTTTCAAATGATCGTGGCTGTGTTTCAGTAAAACATTATTTATGGGAACAGGCAGCAGGCTGAATTTGGCTCACAGGATATAGTTTTCCACCCCAGATTTAATATAATTAATAAGAATCTACCTCTTTAGCCCATTTGTCAACAGTCTAAAAGGATGCTGTTCCATGATAGGATTTGGGGTCCTGTGTTCCTATTGGTTAGCACTGCTGTCCTAGGCATGAACCTTCCTGACTGCACACATACCTCGGGTCTTGTCTGCCCTCTTTTCTGTCAGCCTTCTCAAGCCTGCCCACCTTTTTTCCTTTTAACAGCCACTGTGTCAGTTATCCACTGCCACAATAATGATGGACAACAGACAACACAGCATCTTTGTGGCACCCAACACTTTATTATTGTTCCTGAGCCTGGGGTCAGATGGTGGCTGGCCAGGAAGCTCTGCTGGTCTTGGCTGGGCTCACTTACTCACCTGGGCTGTGCTGACAGAGATGACGGCTCCGGCACAGTAGCCTAGACATGTTTTCACATGGCAAAGGTGCAGGGCATGAGCAGAGACATGCCAAGCTTCACAAGGTTGGCACACTTTCACTTCTGCCTCCTATGGCTGAATCCACATGCAAGGGGAGTAAATAGACACCAACCTTTCAGTGGGAGTGGCTGCAGTTTCACATGGCAGAGTGTGGACGCAGAGAGGGGTGAAGAATTGGGGCTACTAATGTAATCAGTCCACGTAGTCATCAAGTCTGGGAGATTCTGCCTTCTCTGTCTCTCCAGTGACACCTCCCTCAATTTCTGTTGCTGCTTCTTGGAATCCAGCTCTTACTGCCTCAGGTAGATGGTACAGTGATTTTCCTCACTATATTCTACCCCCTGCAAGGCATCAAGCACTTCATCCTCATGGCTGAGCTCTGGTCATGTCAATCCCACAGTTAGAAACATTCAGTGCCTACCATCAAATTCCCTTGGATTGACCTCCTAGGGGCACTACGTTGTAGCTCCATTTCACCTTCCCAGCTTTCTAACACCCTTTTCTGGGTATTTCACCAGAGAGCAAAACAAACTACTCCCCTCACTCCAATTATTCCTTAATTTTTCTCATCTTCAGCTTTTGTTCAAGCTCTGTTTCTTTTCAGGATGCTCTTTTCCCCATCTCTGCTCATAGAAATTGTATTCCTCCTTCATGATGCAGCTCAGATGCCCCTTCCTCTTGGAACTGGCTCAGGTTCCCCTCCCCCACAGGCTGGAGCTCTCTTTGGAAAAATCATGCTTCTTTCCTTCTACTTTTCATCAGCATTTGGCACATTTAGCCTTGAGTTATAAAACATTTATTTGGATGATGACTTAGCACTCCCAACAGATCTAAGCTCCTTCAGGATGAACTATGGCTGCTTGACATCTGTATGCCCCTGGCATAGTAGAGAAGGCGTTCAGAAGAGGTCTATGGAAGGACTGAATGCTTGGATGAAGGTGGCAAGGAAAGAGGACTCAGTCCCCAAGGGAGGCTTTTGAGGTTCCAGAATGGCTGCTTCCTTCTTTTCAGTTTCCAATGGAACAAACTCCCCTTCCATTTATTTCTATTATAAAGGGCTTAAATTAGCAAACAGCTGAAGCCAGCCTGTCCTTTCCCTGATGTTGAAAGAGGGCTCTCTTTGCTTTTTCAAAAGGACCCCTGGGTCAGGAGGACGTGACTCTTAGTGGCTGCCTATATGGTGATGGACAACTTTCATCCCCCAGGCTTCTAGTGCACACAAAGGTGAGATTCTAACCATCACAGTCTCCTCTCACCTCCACGTCCTATGGATGTCTGAATGGGAGATGATGTTTTTTACAGTTTTTCCCTGCCCTCCACCCCCTGTTCTGCCCCTGGCTCACAGTCTTCCTCTGTCCTGACTTTTCCTATCCCCGTGGGTAGATGTGGACTTCACCTCTTCAGTGTATTGTCACCTCTAACGGCTTTCAGATTGATTCAGTGCTGCTTCTCAGAAAACCATGTTTTCTGAACAAATCTAGTGAAGTCGGAAGAAATGGGCCAGTTTAGTCAGGTTATTCTCCTTGTCCTTGGCTCCTGCACTGTCTGTTTTCATTGTTCTGTGCATGGTTCCCCTCTGTGTGCTGGATCATGCTGGGCCCAGGCCCTGGAGCTCTCCAGCATCATTCTCACATTTGTTCCATTTGTTAAATGTATAGATTGCTTGTGTTTTCAGCTGATTGGTCATTGGCCCATTTTTATTTCTTTTTGAGTTTGAAACATAGAGCTAATACTTATTTTATGGTTAATTTGTCTTTATATTGAAAGTGTGAATGCTTTCCAAGAATGCAGTAGACTTGCTATTTCTAAGTTGAGTTTGTGGTCTATTTTGCCACTTACTTTTTTAGAGCCATTTGAATTGGAATCAGCTGGAATTTATGTCACGATTTTCTATTTAGTCTTCTCATTTCCTGTTTTGCAAAAATGTAAGACTAGTGAGGTGGTCATTTCTATGCTGTGGAAACTTCTGAGATTATATTATTCTTTTGAATTTCTTTTGTGTGCTAAACTGTTTTTTATTGATTAGCTTTCAGTATTTGTTGTTGTTGTTGTTGAGTCATAGTCTATAAATGTCTACAAGTGTTATTCAGCTTATGAACAGATTTTAAGTGGCCGTTGTGTATGGTGACCTAGAATTACAGAGTGAAGATTAGATTTGCTTTCTGGCTAATTTTTTATTTTCTTGAATGTATAGATCTGTAAGAAGATAATACATTTATTTTCCCCAAAGTGCTCGCTCTCTCATTAAAATTTTGAGGCAGTATATGGTAGAGTTAGGAGGTTGGGTGCTAGAGTCAGAGTCCCTTAGTGCAAATCTCAGCATCACCATCTACTAAGTATAGGACCTTGGGATATAGTATATCTAAACCTGTGACTTGGTTTTCTCATTTCTAAAATAAGGGTTGATGTGTGAGTCAAGTATGGTAATATATATGAAGCTCTTGGCATAGTTCATGAACATATTAATATAATACTAATGCTATTATTCTTTTTACTACTAATGCTATTCTGATCCTCGCTTCAATTTTCCCCAGATTTTCCAATGAGCAAAAATTATAGCTGGAACCTTGGTCATGTGACAATATAGGCAAATAAAGGATAGAGTAGAAATGCTGATAAAACTAGATGGAATTCTTCCCACATAAAATTAGCAATGTACTGATTATTTTTTTTCATCGTGTTATAATTTTATTCACAAAATAATGAGCAATGGTACAGTAGTGCCTTGGATTGATTGTCTACCCCAAAACTTGACTCTCACTGTGAGTGTTTAGAGGGTGGGAAATCCTATTATGGTAATTGAAAGGTGGAGCCTTGAAGAGGTGATTGGATTGTAGGACTGTGCAGTAGTGAATGGATTAATAATGGTGGTCAGGGACATGGTTTGTAGGCCTTTAAAAGGAGAGTAAATGAGGAGGTTAGTCTCTGCCTTTTTTACAATGCAATACTCTGCCATCACTGTCGCCACCACCAGATGTATTCCTTGGACTTTGGACTTCCCAGCCTCAGAAACTGTAAGCAATAAATGTCATTTTCTTATAAATCACTCAGTTCTATGTATTTTGTTATAGGCAACAGAAACAGAATAATATGGGTAGGTTACCAATTTACAAAGCAAATAACCACTGAGTGCTAGGAAACTACTCTTCATGAACATAGTGTTCCAGGAAAATCCAAAATGTGGTATGCATAAGCTGAAGAATCTTTATGAGTCCTCTGCATGATTCACTAGGGAATGCTAAAATTTATTGTTTTCAACATTAAATTATAAAGCAAAAGGTCATTATTTATACATGCTCCTATGGATAGTTATTATTTTTAAATATCACTAATAATTATTTAAAACTATGATTTTTATGCCCAGGTAATTTTCCATTTTATGGAGGAAGCATAATTTTTTCTATAATGGCCCAACTTAGTCTCTTTCCTCAGACTCAATGCTCTCCCCCCAAACAAGACGTGATTATCATCAATACTTAGTAAGCAGTTAAGACAAGAAGTCACTGTTCTAGGTACAGTGAGGGAAAAGACAGAGTCCTCATCCTTGGTTGTGTAGAGCATCCTAGGAAAAGGGAGAGTGACGTTTATTTTGTTTATGGTCAAAAGATGTGACTGTCTAATGCTCTTCTAATAATTCTGAGAAGAAGAGAGAATAGTGAGAAACAGAGGGGAGCAGAGAAAAAGCCCTGGTGCCAGGTGGTAACCAAGAGAATCTGCTCTGACTAGGTCAGCCAAATTATAGTGCCTTGAGAGATCTGGGAGAAGTCAGTAACCACATGCACCTGTCCTGGAAAACATTATTATGAGACCATTTTATTTAGAAGCAGCCATAATGGTGCTAGAAAGCCATAGAGTAACCTAGAATACTTCTTACTAACCTTACCCTAGATCCCTGTGTATAGGATGTAACCTAGTAACAATCCCAAATCTATATGTCATGTACAACCAATAGAAAACCCGATGAAGTAATTGGGCAGGGCTGTTTTTCTCTCTCTCCTTTGACCTTTCCCCTTCTTGTAATTATAATATGATAAGCTCTGCTGGTCCTCTTCAGAACACATTTCTCAGGATGACCTGACTATGTGTCTTCCCCATTGCAATTGTCATATTGGCTCAATAAATCTTTGCTATGTGTATTTGGTCTCAGTTTCTTTTTAGGTCAACAAAGGGTTTTGGTCTTTTGAGAGAAGTAAAGATAAGGAATGTACAAACCTTTGTGAGACAAACTCCATTTCTTATTAAATTGTGAATTTTTAATGGAGTCCTACATTAGAGTCTATTACTGAGACACACCTCCCCTGACTTCTACACTTTAAAATTGATCAAGTGGAAAAACCATCTGATTTAGTTTTCATCTTTAGAGGAGAGTGGATTTTCCAAAAATAACCATCGGCTGTTTGATGCCATTTTTCGTTGGCAAGCAGCTGAAATGGATTTTTAACCTACTCTCTTCTCTATTTTTGGTTAAGAACTCAGAAAAAGTACAAATGTAAGCACAACTTAGGAAGTATTTGAAGGTTTAATGGTTTTGGGGTTCAAGCATTGAGTTTGGAAGTTGATTATTCTTTCTTTAAGGGGTTATGTATATAATACGCTGCTTCTTTCTTTTGGATTCTCTGAAACATTTGTCTGGTGATCCAGCAGCTACCCATCCCCGCATTCACAGCATCCAGAAAAGCTTGTATTATATTCAGATTCGCTTCTTTGAGAATTCTCAGTTCTTTGTTAGTCAGAATGGTCATCTGTAAGTTGCAGTACAACAGCAAATGCGAAGACAACAAGCAGAAGAAAAAAAAAATGTGTATTGTATTCAGACTCTTAATGACTTTTGAAAACAGCCACAAGTAACAGGAAAATGTGCAGCTGAAAGGAAAAGGACTTTGCACCAAAACCTTCCTTTCCCTTCTTCCAAAGTAGGTGGGTCATGCTACATTCTCCAGCCTCCATTGCAGAAAGGTTTGTCCAAGTGACAAAGCCCTCTCCAATGGAATGAAAGCAGAGGTAATGGGAACCATTTCTAGGCCTGGCCCATGAAACCACCTCTCACACTTGCTACAAGAGTCTTCCTCCGACTAGGTGAAAATCTATATCCCAATTCTTGCTATCTGATAATCTTAGTTTATTTTTCTGAAGTAAATAGGATAATCTCACCCTTCCACTCGCCTCTGTAGGGGCCTTCCTAACTCTAAATTATGGTTTTATAACTGAGCTCAGAATGCTCTTTCTAAATGACTCAGTGATTGGAATTAGGAGCATCCCAGATGTTACTTATAGATATTTGATTATATATCTGTTAGAGGCAGGTGAGCATGAGGGTTAAGAATTCAGACTCTGGAGCCATACTCCCCAGGTATAATTCTCCCATCATGAATTTCTGGCTGTGTGACCTCAGGCAAATTATTCAAACTTTTCCAGTCTTAGTTTCCATATCAGTAAAATGGGGATAATAATAGTACCTTATGAGGATTAAATGAATTAGTAAGTGCAAAAGTCTTGAGAGAGTACCCTTATGTAAAAAGCACTTGATAAATATTAAATATGATTATTAATACTTGTAAATAAAACAGGCCAACAAAATGCGAAATCAGCTATTAAATCTGGCCACTTTCTTCCATATCTATGTTCAGTACTCCATATGTAATAATCAGGAAACTCTCCCCAACCTCCCTTCTCTGTTTGAGGACCTGGAGCAAAGTCTGTGTAATTCCTAGTTGTTTGACTTTAACTCTTCTCTGGCCTTCTCTGATGCAAATGTAATTGAAAGATGAAGGAGCTCTGGCAGATAACAATTGGGTTTCTACTCAGTAAAGTAAGAACCAAAGGGAATCTGTTGAAAACTAATTGTAATTCTAGCCTCATTAGTGCCTGTTAATTGCCAGGCCTTCTCCTTGTGAATGCAGTTTGGGGCTGAGAAACAGCTTGTAGGGAGCTCATCTGCTCTGTGGCTCTTGGTGTCACATGTTCTCCATGAAGGATATTCTGAAAAATGACCTAGAGAACACATTTCCGGGCTACAGGAATGCAGCTGTCATTAGCCTGTCATTTTCAGGCCTTCTGGAAAAAGAGAGAATAACTCTAAAGACGTAAAGATACTGGCACTAGAGATTCCCCTAGGATTTTTGTGCAATGAAATCTACAAGGCTTGCATGACAATGACTGAGCTAAATTGGAAAAAAAATATACAGCCATTTCACTGTAGAAGACCCACTTTTTTTCATGGATGGGATAATTGCAAGACGTAAGGCCGGGTTTTAGGGGCCCCTAGTATTCTTTCTAAATTATCTCCTATAATCTGAATTGGAAAGAGCCCTGGGGTGGAAGATTAGTAGAATGATTAAGGGTATGGCTTCAGTATTTATCATCTGTGTGAACTCCATCATGCTAGCCAAATCCTGTAGTCTTGGTTTTCTCATCTCTGAAATGGGAGTGTTATTGAGTCCCTCTTACTGGGTTGTTGTGAAGTCCAAATGTGCTATGCTTGGGAAGGGTTTAGTTCAGTGCCTGACACAAAGCAAGAATTCAGTAAGTAGTTGCTTTTATTGTACATGCTAGTAGGGTATGCTTTCAGAATCTCTGTGCTATATCTTGATATCTTTCAGCATGTTAGTCTCGTACACCCAGGAAATTTCACCTTGGAGACTTGAGAGGGATTCTGAATGTTCTAAGCCATTTAAAAAATATTAATTGGAGCTTTTAGGAATGGTGCTCTAAGCACAATAAAAGTAAATTGAAAACCTAGAGAGCTGCACATCTTGAAGAGTGTGTAAGAGTGTTCCTCTTATATCCAAAGGAACATAAATCAATAGCTAGGATTCATATGTTACTAGGCTACTGCCACACAAGGATTTTAATACCTATGGAAATGGTACATATGTCTTTATGACTCCCTTACTTTCTTCACTCATTGACTCTTTCATTCATTCACTCTGCAAATGTTAAATTTAATTCTGAGTTGGTGTCAGGTATTGGGATAAAAGTTGGAAATACCATGATGAACAAGGCAGACATGTGTCTGCTCACATGGAATTAGCATTTGAATAAGAAATATACACAAAAACTGTTAAGAAAACAAATTATTAAAAATAATTGCAAAATGTGGTAAGTACTATGAAAGAAACCAACAGAAGATGGAAAGAGCTAGCTCTGAGTGGAAGAGAAGACCATGCCAGAAGGAAAGAGTAGAATGTGCAAAGCCCCTGAGGTGGGAAAGAACTGTGATGAGTGAAAGAAATACCATTGTGGCCAGAGAGCAGCAGGCAAGGAGGTTGAAGATGGGGCAAGCCGGATCAGGGCCCTGCAGCTGTGAGAGGCAGTTTAGACTGTATCCCACAGAAAGGGAAGTTGTTAAAAGATTTGTTTAAATTCAAAAAGTAATGCATGATACTGCTCTGGTCTCTGTGTGAGACCAGATGGGAAGAGTTAAGAATGTCAGCATGGAGACAAGAGACTGCAGTAGTGGTTCAAGTGGCTTGGCCTTGGGATGGGGGTGGTAGAGATGGAGAAAAATGGACTGAATTAATTAGTTTATGTGTCTAACTATCTATCAGGATTGGCAGAACTTGCTGAGGGATTAGATGCAGAGGAGGCAGCTAGATATTTGAGTGTGGAGCTCAAAGGAGAGGTTTGAGTTGAGATATAAATTTGGGAGTTGCTGAATTACATATATTATAGTGTTTCAAGCCATATTAAGGAAGGAGATCACCTAGGAAATTGTGGAGAGGAAAGAGAGGAGAGCTTAGAGAAACAGCATGCTTTAGAACTCAGATAAAGAGCAGCAAAGGAGATTGAGAAGGAATAACCAGCAAGATAGGAGGAAATCTTGGGGGGTATAGAAGCTAAGAGATAAGAGAACATTTAAAGGAGGGAATTATCAACCTGGCTTAATGCTGGCAAGAGACAGATTAAGAAGACAGAGAGGGTGTTAGTTTGGCAAAATGGAGATAGTTGGTGACCATGGGAAGAGCCATTCCAGGGCATGGAGGGTTGGAAGGGCTAGTGCTGTGTTGGGGTCATATTAAAACAGATTTAAGGGTGAATGCATATAAGTAAGTTGATATTGTATGTGTAGATGTTTCTTTTGAGTTTAGCTGTGATTAGTTCAAGGGAAAAGGAGGGCTTTCAAAAGACTGGCTTTAGGAGAGCAATGGGGATGCTCTTCCAGAGAGGTGACAACTGAAGAAGCTAAGCCCTCGAGGAGGCAAGAGAGATGTCCAGAGACAGGTGGAGAGACTGGTTTTTTGAGAAGCAGGAACACTTTGTAATAGGCAGGGAGACAGACTTAGATGTATGAGGAGGCATGCAGCTTGTTAGTTTATTTTTTTGTCTATGAAGCATGAGGCAAGAGCATCAGGTGAGGATACGGATAAAGAAGTGAGCATGGGAAATTTTAAAGAAAGCAGAAGGTATAAAACGATCAAATCAGAAAACGAGAAAACAGGCCTACAAGAAAAACAGCATAGGATCTCGGATCCTTTTTGAATGACTGCATGCATTCATAAATTTCAGGTGAAGCTTGTCCTTTAGAATATAGGCTCCAGAGAGCAGGTGTCTTGTTTTTCTTTACCCCTGTCTTCATAGTGCCTGAATGGGGCCTGGTAAATAACAGATGCTTAAGAGATATTTATTGAATGTATGAATGAATGAGTTTCTAACTTTCTCTGGCAGTATCTGGCTGCTCAGGTATAAGCACCTAGAAGGTAGAGGGTAGGACTCATAGAGAGCTGGGGTTTTCTCAGGCAAGGATGACAGACAAGGAGCATCCAGGGAGTTGAGGTTATTAGCAAGAGAGGGACTATAATGATGGACCATAGGATCAAGGATAGAAGAGAACAAAAGGAAAGCTAATGGATAATTAGCTAATGGATAGTGAACAAGTAGTTTGAGGTCATGAGAGATTGGAAAGTTTAGCAGTAGGGGTTCTTGAGAAAATCTTGAAGAATGAGAGCTTGTGGTTGCAGAGTGGCAGGTTTAGAGTTGGGAATTTGAGGAAAGCAGAAGCTGGTGATCACATAGTTCAGGTATAACCATGTGGGGGAGTAGAAGAAAAGGTCATTCATGATGAGGAGGTCAAAGAGCTGACTGGCCCTGTTTTCTTTTTAGTATCATCTAATGCTCTGTGCTTATGATCCTGCCCCACGTGGAAAAGCAGATGAACTTTATGGTGAATTCATGAAAATGTAAGTGGTAATTTTCTACCCTTTTTACCCTCAACAAACATATATAACCAAGCATAACTGTCATGGATATAAGGATATTTACATGTCATTTGGAGAGCCAGAGTGTTCTATGTAGTGATTTGGTCAACATGTACATATAATGGAATCATTTGCTGTATGACATGTCCAGGTGGAAGGCCTGACTGGCATCAACATATATTTAATCCCACTGAATGATGTTTGATGAATGGTATTGTTGAAGCTCTGAATAGGGTGTCATTTTGCCAAATATGGAGTAATAGGCATCCATACTCTCAGGTGAATTATTACAGCAGTAATCAAATTCTTGGCTTTTTAATTTGAAATGGTAAGTGGAGGTGGAGGAGGCAATTGGAGAATCACCAGAGAAGTTTGTGGATTCAAGAATAGAGGGGGCTATGACCTGCTTCTTTTTTCATTGCCCTGGGAGAGTACAAGCCTTCCTATACTATTAGAACAGGGAGTATGGGAATCAGACAGCCATGTGGGCTGCCTAGGCAGAGGGGCCAGAGGCACAAGTCTGGATGAGGCACCCTGGATAGGGTATAGGGAACAGTAAGATGTCATTTTTCCATGTGGCTGCCAATGGTGTGCACATAGCTGAGAAAAGGCCAGCACACCTAAAGGGGCCTTATGGTTAGGAGAGGTGCAACTGTCAATAAATGTTCTGTGGACCTGAGGACCAGAGGAATCCAGATACCTAAAGAACTTGCAACTTGGGAGATGACAGCATGTATTTACAATGGCTAGGTTTACAACTCCCCTTTTACCTGGAAATTGTATAAATTCTTAGGAGACCAGGAAGAGGAGAAAACCCCTAAATTAATATTAATAATTAAATTTAAATAGTAGTTAAACAAATAACTATTAAATATCAAGATAACAAATAAATACTAATAATTAAATTTAAATGATTAAATTTAAAATTAATGATTTTTTTAAACCACCCAATTGGATGGGAGCTTGAAATAAAGAATAATTGACATACCAAAGGTACTTTTTAAAAAAAAATTAATTTGCATTTCTTGCACATTTGAGAGTGTGGATTGAAAAATTTATACCTATTACACAAGAGATACCATTTATTTTAGTTATGATATTGGTATGGCTGTTAACAAAGGCCCAAGTAACAGTGGCTTAAAGAAGATAAAAATTTACTTTTCTCTCCTGTAACAGTCTGAACATAGGCAGTACAGGATTGATATATGGTGGCTTCACGATATTAGGAACTCAGGTTCCCTCTATCTTATTGCTCTTCCATCCTCCATGCATTTTTTTTTTTTTCCATCCTGTGGTCTAAAATGGATGCTATGGGTCCTGCCAACACAGACACATTCTGGCCAGTGGGAAGTGAAGTAATGTCGAGGGGACAACCTATAAGTTGTAAGTACCACTTTCCCTCATTCCGTTGGCCATAACATGGTCACATGGCACACATAGGTGCAAAGGAGGCTGAGAAGTGTATACTTGAGCTGGTCAGAATGTGCCAAGTTAAAATTTGGGGGAGATATTAACTAAAGGAAAAGAGGGAGAACATTTTGGGAGACAACCAGTAATACCTGGCACTTGGTGCCATGGGTGCCCTGGGAGACTGGATGAAGTACTGGAAAAGAACAGGCATGGAGACCATGAGTTATGCATACTGTGAACAACTACTCCTTTGGGGATGAGAGCAGATTTCAGCTGCTTATCCATGGGTGGGTCCTCCATCCCTCAGGACATTTAATTTCTAACTTCCTAGATGAGCTCATGTCTGGCCCTAACCTAATGGCTTCACTAAGTGCTGGGAGCACAACAAAGACTATTCTTAAGTTTCTGTAATGTAGTTAATTTTTGGTAGTTTCTAGATAATGGATATGTTTTTTCATATTACTGTTGTTAATAATAAAATCATAAAACAATAATTCGCAATTGTATAACAATATATATACGTACATTCTTGGCATCCTGTTTATGTCCATAATCTGATATGATCTTCATAGACTTATTAGAAATAAGTATTTAATACTATATGTTTACAACTCACCTACTTCCCCACGTTTTCAAATCCATCAGTACATGCCAATTTTCCTGTTTCTCCAGTTATGACTTTTGGGGCTCTCTGTACATGCCTCTGTTCATTTCACACATATTCCTTTCTTTTCCTTCCTTTTATTTTTCTTTTTCCTGGTCGTAGGCTATTTCCTAGGGCTCTCTCTGGAGTCTTCTGCCCAAACATACTGAGCTTATTTTTTAGGCTTTTTCCTTTCCTTGGTTTCCCAGTTGTTCTACCTTCCCATCCTTTCTGCCTTGGTATCTTTCAAATACAGCCTGAAGCAGTTCCTATAGTTCTTACCTCTGCAGGGGACATCTTCTCTTTTTTATTCTATGCCTCTTGTTTACCTCAGTCATTTTCTCTGCCCTATTATCATTTCTGCCCACATTTCCTTCCTGAAGCACCTTTAGCTATCATTGACCCCCCCCCCCTTTTTGTTAACCATACTAGGGATGTCCCTATATCTTTTGGGTGTCTGTAACCAGATGTAGTTATTTGATTCATCAATTCTTTCTTGCTCCTTGATGGTGGCCCAAGAGGTATGTGCTTCTTTGACTGTAATCTGGGATTGATCTGGGCTTAATTTCTGGGCTCTGCACATCTAAGATGGCATAGTTTCGCAGCTTTCCTGCTAGTAACCCTTAATTTTTCTACTCTGAGTGCCCTGTGACGTCTGCTCACAGTATCCTCATACTGCTCCCACATCCAAAGCTACTTTCCAGAGCTGCTGAGTCTCAGCTGCCAGCCTCTCCTTGAAGGCACTCTGCCCCCCTCTGTTTCACTTGCAGCCAGCTGGGCCTCTCACTTGTGCACTCCGTATGCCTCTCTTGTAAGTGAGTGAGCAGCACACTCCTTCTGTGCCACTGGCTTCTGCAGAACACTGGGGCTGTCTCCCTCCTCTGGGATAGAATATCCCTTAAATCTTCTCATATCAGTGAGTCAGAAATTCCAAGGAACTGGGACCTGTACCAAGTAGTGTCAGAGTATTTACCGCCCTGCTCTTGGCCTGCTCTTGCCCTCTGCCTAAACTATTCTGGGCCCCAGAACTGATGCAGTGGCCTTGGAGAAAGAGCGCCATGCTGAATGGTGGGCCTCTGCAGGCCTACCTGGGTTATTCTCACCCAGTTGGTGGAGTGGGGTTCTGACATTTGTATTATGTTCTTTATGGTAGAAATGGGGGTACATGGTTCTCTTCAGTCACTGTGTACTTACATGGTTTTGGATGTTGAGGGGCAATTTTCTACTTATTCCTTGATAGAAACATAAACAGTATGTATAAATTCATAAACAAAGAAAGACTTCAAGTAAATTATATTTAGATAATATTTTTCTCTCCCCTTGTTGAATATATGTGGTTAATTTTTCTGGGAAAAGTTGCTGCGATTTTAGTGGCTTTGCTTAGAGAACAACAGCTATTGATCAGTATGCTAATCCTATGTTTCTTATCAGAAGGAAAAGTGTCAGGATGGGTGGGAGTTCAGGATTTATTAGGGAAATTTCCAGTGTCCCATAGTAGTCATTGTATGACTTGTTCATACATCTATTGGGCCAGTGATTTAACTGTATTGTCATTATTTGTTTACAATTCTGTCTCCCTCACTAGATTGTAAATTCCTCCAAAGGAGCAATATTATCTTATTCTTGGTGAATAGCAATTGTTGGAATTCAATAAGAGTTTAAAATGAATGAACAGATAGATAAATAAATGAGGAAACTGGAGTCAGAGGAGGTGGCAATAACCTCTTTTGGCCTCACTTATTTCACACGCAAATTGAGGATGTTGGCATGGGTTTTCCAGAAGACATTCCAGGTCCAAAGTCCAGTGACTTGCACGGTTACAAGCCAGTGATATTGCTGAATCTAGAACTTAAATGTGCTAATTTATGGTCAGGGCTCTTTCTACCACATTATGCTACATTCTAACCTTTAAATTTAATTTTTGCATACTGTGCTATACAGGCCGTTAAATTATCACCTCCTGCCCACCTTCAAGACTTATGGTACCGAATGAAAGAGAAAATTATATTTAGAAGTCTTTTCTGAGAGAGAACATAAATGTTAAATGTCGATTTTAAATACTTGCCACACGTATCTTGGGATAATTATGTGTGATATTTACTATATTCATTCAACTGATAACACTCTTGTCCCCTGCCACTCTCTTGTGCCCAAAGTCATCCATTTTCCCAGGAAGGTATCATGCAGTAGGAATTTAAAGAGAAATGAAGGATTTTGAAGTAGACTTTGAAATTCAAAGCTTTTGGGGATATAAGAGCTGAGGGTGTTCTAGTAGGAGTGTTGTGTTAGTCTAAACAATGGATTTTGAAGTAAAAGTGATTTTTTTCTTAACTTCCTAAACAAGATGAAGAGTTGGTCATTTTTTGTTTGCTTGTTTTATTTTTGGGCGGTTTTTTGGTGGCTGGCTAGTAAGGGGTCTGAACTTTTGACCTTGGTGTTACCAGCACCGTGCTCTCCCAAATGAGCTAAACGGCCAGCCCTAGATGAAGAGTTTTATTCCCTAAATTAAAATTTTATTATAAAAATTTTAAAGGTGCAAAAAAGTTGAAAGAACTGTATATCTATTCTCTAGATTCCACAATTAGCATATTGCTATATTTATTTTATCAATATCTATCAAATTATCCATCTTTCTATCTTATGAAGAATTTCAAAGTAAGTTGGCAATATTATTACATTTTACTCCTCAACTCTTAAGCATGCTTATGATTAACTAGAGTTCACTTTTGTTTACTTTTTTTTTATGGTAAAATTTAAGTGTAATGAAATGTTTATGTCCAAAGCGTACATTCAGTAAGTTTTGACAAATGCAGACACTTTGTGACCCTATGCCTATCAGGATTTAGGATATTATCATCACCTGGAAAGCTCCCTTATATAGCCCTTTCTAGTCAATCTCCATTCTTGCTACCACAGAGACTGCTTTAGAATTCTTACCTGATAATTCTAGCTTCTGGGTCATCTTAGTTCAGTCTTCATTGATTGCCTGTTCTCTTGAGTAAGATCTCTTCACGTTTATCAGTTCTGGATTGCATTGGGGACATTGTGAATGATACAATGTCGAGATTCTCACTATTCTGCAATACTCCTCTGAAGACTATTGATTTTTGTTTTCATAGGCAGTTACTTTGGCTGAATTAAAACCTAAAATTCTGTTTCCCTTGTGGCAGCAGCTGAAATGTCTGACCAACTTTTTAGCCATAGCTGAGCTGCCTGGTGTCTTCCCCATGCAATCAGAGTTCAGGGGTCAGAGATTAGGACAGACCTTATGTGCAGAAGTTTAGGCTCACTTTTTTCTCTATTCCTTCCTCACTTTGCAGCTGCTGTGGTAGCACCACACTCTTTCCTCTGGTTCTTCTAGTGAGTAAGTCTGCAGATTTCTATATGCATTTTAGCCACCCCACTTGTGGCATGCTCTTAGGTGAAAAGCCTTAAAGATGCGAACTCCCAGTGCCATTGCCTTTCTCCACATGTTGACTCCCCTCCAGTTTCTATTGCTTTTCGTTATTCTCAGATGCCTTCAGATGGTTATTTTTCACATATTGTTCAGGTATAGTGTTATCTGTGGTTGGATTTGTCTGATAGGATTTATTCTGCCATTGCTAGAGGCAGAATCTGAGTACTTTTTCCCCCTTAGCTTCCCAGACTAGATAAAGACCTTATGGACTGGAAGGATGACAGTGAAGCAGAAGGGAATAAAGAGGGTTGGATGTGGCAGAGAGCACCTCTGAGAAGGGACCTTTGTCCTGGTGAGGGGTAAAGGAGTAAGAGACTATGTAGTCCAAAGGCAGGAAAGATTTGCGCTTCATACCAAGTCAGGGTCAGGGAAGCCAACAAGTCAGAGTATCCAGCACCTGCCACTGTGTGGCAAGAACAGAAGAATAGAAATGCTGACATGTTCTATTCATACAGAGAGGGCCTTAGACTGCCCCTAGATTTCTTATGGTCTGAGATTGGCAGAGGAGAATGTCCCAACATCTCTCACATACCTGCTTAGAGGGCCACAGAAATAACTGAAGGAGGTCTTGGACCTGAGGAAGCCTTTCACTGGGATGAAGGAGGCAGTAGCATTGCCAGCATGGCCATGTGACTGACAGGGGACCAGATGGGTGTCCAGGACTTTGCAGATATCAGTGGGGAAAGGTTTTCAGTCAGAGACTGGAGGGAACCAGGATGTGCAGTGAACGTCACTATAGACAGGTGAGACTACAACTGAAGGCCATTTCTCATGTTTTGATGCTAAGTACTACAGTCTTCTGCCCCCTCTGTGCCCTTGGAACTTAGTTGCAACCCTGGGATAAGGGTCTAGAGAATAAAACCTTGACTTGACTGAGTTGACTTAGAACTATCTGATTCAAGTTTCTGCCAAAAAATGGAATGGGAAGTTTGAGATAGAGTGTAAGGTCATGTACAGAAAATAAAGTTGAGTTCTGTCATACTTGAGTTTTGTGGATTGAGATTCTGTGCCTCCTACACACGTGTAATGTTAATGCAACCAGGAGCATTGAGCACTAACTGATGGTAGAGAATCCAGGTGGTGACTTTAGAAATGCAGGGGCGAGAATGGGGATTTATCTTGGCTGTGGTTCTCCAAGCATGGATTTTTGGGTTTCATTTCAGGATTCTGTTAATGTCCCTCCAGCCAACCAATAATCAGGGTTTTATTTTTCTTTCTTGTTCTCATTTATAATGTGCATAATTTACATATATTTGCATTTTAATTATTCTAACTGAAAGAATTGAATAAATATGCCATCTCTGCATACCACTGGAGCAGAAACACATTGAACTTCAGTGGTATGAATAAAGGTCACTGTTGACATACTCCTTACTTTTCAAAATTATTCTCTAAGTTGTGGGTGTGCTTTCCTTTTTGGCACTTGAATCAAATAATTCTACTCTATATTTTCATTTTTCCTTATGCTGCTGAAAGATTCTAGATATGCAGCCTAGGCCAAATCCTTCATTTTACAGGTAATGAAATGGGGTCACAGAAGTAACTTATCCAAGACCACGTGGTTAGTTAGGGATAGAGGTGGTTCCAGTGCTTTTCCCTCTTATGTCCTTATCTCACCTGTCCCTTTATTTCTAGAAGCTAACATTTAGAATACATCTATGAGAAAAGTATGAAGACTTTTTTTTTAGTTAAAAAATGTAAGAGTTAAAAAGTTAATGATACAAAAGTACAAGTGCAGTTTACAGATTGGGGTGTACAGTGTGGGTGAGGAAAGATAGAGAAGGAGTAAGGGGCCTAATATCTTCATTTTCAAAGTGAGGATCCATTACAACTGTGTAAAGTTAATGGAATAATAAATAATGTTTAAATAAAATATGCAAGGCAACAAACTTTTAACAACTACTAGGAGAATATATATTATGTTAATATAAAAATATATTTATCTATATTCATATCATCTATTTATCTAGCACCTTGCGAGCTTGAGAAAATTTCTCCCAGAAGCCCTCCAGCAGCCTCCCTTTCCTTCTCACTGGCAAGAAAGGAGTGATGTGTCCACTATTCAGTGAATCACTGGCAAGTAAAGGCAACTTCAATGATCATCAGACACAAATCATCAATGTTTAACCCTCAGCTGGGGATGAAGTCACCTTCCCCCGAGTCCCATGGTGGAGAGATGGCTAAATGAACACAATCAGAATTCTATTATGAAGGTAGAAAGGGAAGATGGATATTGGGTAGGCAATCAACTGTCACCTAAATTTACTAGCATTTTTAGCTTTAGAATCTATTTCACCAGGTATCAATGTCACTTTTCTTTTAGTTAGCTTTTGCTGGTATCTTTTGCTCTATCACTTTATTTTATTTTAGTTTTCTCTTTTGTAGATGGCATATGACCGTATTTTGTTTCTTTTTTTTATGAAAATCTTTTAAAAAGTCTTTTAGTTAGTATGATTGGTACATCTACACTTATTTTGGATTATTGGTATAATTAGAGTTATTTCTGTCATTTGATTTTCTGCCTTCTATTTATTGTGGTTGATGTTTTTTCACTCTATCTTCTTTCTGGCCGTCTGAATTTGTTTTTTCTTTTTTAACTTCAAAAAATTTCAAACATATATAAAAAATAAGAAAATAATATGATAAATTCCTATATTCTTCTTATGTAAATGTGACAAATGTCAATATTTTGCCACATATACTTTATTTAACCCCCTCTCCTTTGCTGAGAATTTTTAAATACATCATAAATATCATTATATTTTGCCTTAAGTACTTAAGTGTGAATATTTGAGTTTTCTTTATTTTTTCTTTTTCTTCCAGTGTTTCAAATTATATTCATATTTTATTAACTTTTAACATGTTAGTTAATTAAGATAGCCACTGTTCTCTCAAAGAAAGAACTTCAGAATTCTTTAAGTTCCCCACTTACACATTACTATTGTCTAGTAGTTTAGTTCCTCCTTGGTGTATTATTTAGGCTAGGCTTGGCTATACTGTGATAAATAAGCCCTGAAATCTCAGTTGCTTAAAATAAGTGTGTTTTCTTGCTCACATCCTGGTCTAATAGTAAATGGGAAGCTCTTCTGTAAGCAGAAGTCAGGGGCCCAGCCTGCCTCCATCCTGTAGCTGCACCACTGAGAATGTGTGACTTCTGAAGCATCTGGGAAATGGAAAAAAGAGCTAGAGGATTGTGGTGGATGATTTTAAGGGCCTGGCCATTTTCCATTTCATTGGCCCTAACTCAGTCACATGGACTCCAAGCTATTTGTGGTGGTGGCTGGGAAATGTGGTCTCTCTATATTTCCAGAAAAAAGACTGTATAGCATATCAACTCATTTAAAATTAACTTTTTTAAAAAATTGCTTCCCTTTCTTATCA
Source organism: Cynocephalus volans (assembly GCF_027409185.1). Classification (NCBI taxonomy): domain Eukaryota; kingdom Metazoa; phylum Chordata; class Mammalia; order Dermoptera; family Cynocephalidae; genus Cynocephalus; species Cynocephalus volans. The sequence goes on along the minus strand of NC_084461.1, from coordinate 100,606,682 downwards.
CTTGTATGAGTCAGCTTAGGCTGCCATAACAAAATTCTGTGGACTGGGTGGCTTAAACAACAGAACTTAATTTCTCATTGTCCTGGAGCCTGGGATGTCCAAGATCAAGGTGCTGGCACGGTAGGTTTCATTCCAAGGCCTCCTCTCCTGGCTTGTAAGTGGCCACCATCTCTCTGTGTGCTTCCATAGCTTTTCTTTAGTGTGTGTACTTAGAGAGAGTGAGCTCCGGTGTCTTTTCCTCTCATAAGGGCACCTGCCCCGTGGGGATTAGGCCTCCTTCCTTATGACTTCATTTAACCTTTGTTGCTTCCTCGCAGATGCTATTTCCAAATACAGTCACACTGGGGGTTAAGGTTTCAACACAGGAATTTTATAGGGGCACAATTCAGACCATAGCATCACTGTTACTTGAAGCAGGAACATGACCAGAGAACTAATCAGATATCTTTTTAGGGATTTATGTAGATGCTGATGAGGAAGGAGTGGCGTTTACATCTGACATTGAGAAATACTTAAAATTGGATCTTCTGGGGTTAAGGACTGACTGATAATGAGACCAACTGAGTGAAAAATAGAATGGAGAGAAGTGGAAAGAGGGCCAGAATCTTGACAACATCATTAGAAACTTTGAATCTAGTTGTAAGTGAAGTTAGATTTAATCTTTGTGTTTCTCAGTTATGTTAGCCAATAACTTCTGTGTTTTTGCTAAGGATCTGCTTTGGATCCCTGCCACTTGCAATGGCAGAATCCTGAAAATACAGTAGTGCCAGGTAGATGTTGATAGTGTAGGAGAGAGTCAGGCAACTCACTGACTGATGCTATGTGGGATCCCATGACATGATGGGATGTTACCGATCTGTTGTCTGCTGTTTATGTCTCAGGATTTTCTCCACCACACTAAACCATAACTGAACAGCAACTGCACCCCAGGGCTCCAGGCAGCCGTGGATCAAGTGCTTGTTGAAAAGGAGAGTCAGGGGCCTGGGATTGGGGGAAAGATGAAAAACATTATTTTTCCTTTTGGCAGGATCCCCCATTCTGTAACCAGTGCTAGCGAGGAAGCATTTGACTGCTAGAATCAGAAATCCTGACTCAAAATGATTAACCAATAAAGAAATATGCCTTCTATTTTTGCCTCAGGTGTGGCTCAAAGTGGTGGCTCATTGGTGCCATCAAGGACCCAGGTTCTGTCTGTCTCACTATTTGCCAGGCTTCATGTTGGCTTAGTTCCAAGATCAGTTCTGACATTACCTCAAGGTGGCCTTCAGGGTGGCTGGGCTACCTGCTTGCCTTTCCATGCCTCCTGCTTACCCCTGGGCCAATAATAACGGCCAGGGAAATACCGTTTGCTGATTGGTTTCGATTAATCAGCAGCTGAGTTTGGTGTGCTTCGGGATACCTCACGATTTGTCTCGGTGTTGTGTCTCTGAGCCCCCCACTGTCCCCTGAGGCACATGATGGGTGGTGGCGAATAGTCACATAGAATTGAGGTTTTCTATTATTAAGGAAAGAGAAGGCAATGGATATGGGGTTGGCACTAGCAGTGTCCACCACATGCCTTGTTGTAGCAATGAAAGAAAAAAGCTGAATCTACCCATGAATTAGGTGGAATGGGCCGAATATTATCTTGCTAACAAGGCCACTTCCTACATGTAGTAGTAGCACTCTGATAGTTCCCATGGCAACTTGAATTCAGGTGAGTTACCACAACTAGTACTTGTCTGTAGCAGAGAGAGTGTCGGGCCTTAAAAACTAACACCACCTTAAGTGACATTACAAGTGGCGCCATTATGGGCCCACAAGGGCGTATTAATGTGGCAGTCTAAGATGGCACCGGGAGGAAGTAGGGTGGGGGTGTCTGCGGGAACCTTGCCTTAGCCCTTATTGGCCAAATATGTGCTTCTGCGCTCGTGAACACTGTGTGGTTGCAATAGCTAGGCATTGAGACAGGATGCATGCCCTTGGCCTTTAAGCTGATAAGATTATGTAAAAAACCTCCCTTCCCCATTTGCCTTTAAAAGCAAGTGCTTGTGTGATAATAAACGGAACTGCTCGACAGAACCCCCGCCCTGTCTGAGTGTCCTTTAACTGGGCTGGTTGGGGCCAGCGGTGTGCTCACCTCTCTTCATGGCTCTCTTCCCCCATCTCCTTCCAAAGGGGACGGGAGGGAAAGAGGAATCCGGGCCATTTGCTCGCCCACCAAAAGGAACAAGGCTAGGGCTGTTCGGGTCGGCCGGCGGCGGACCCGACAATAGAGAACATAATGTTGAATGTGTCTTAGTTTGTTAGTCAGTAACTTAAGTCTCATCTTAATTTGGGTACTCAGAATGGATTATACAATAGCTAATAATGCCACATAAAGGGGAAGATTTAAGCCAATTTTTGACTGACACAGGGAATGTGAAGCAGTTTATAGAACTTATGGAATAATGGGAGAGCCACTGCAAGACATCCTGGTTGGATAGGCCGGGAAATTTGTTATAAAAATTTTAGAAAGTCACTTAAGATTATATAAAAATTGAGTAAGTAATTTATATATTAATTACATGAGTAGAAAAACAAATGGAGGAAAAGTGCAAGGTTTATGTGGTACCTGACCTGCAATGTACTTGTGGTTGTGGGCATCCCTTCCCCCAAAGTCAGAGAAAGTGTTAGACTCATAATGAGTATGAAGCAGCTGTTCCATCAAGCTGTTTTCCAAATGGGCTTTCACCATTATTGTTGTTGTTAGACAGAGAGGGAAGTGATTTTAGTGTGAATGTGAAAATGAATTAATGTTGCCTGTCAGGAAACAAAACCAGTGCCAGGAGATCAGCTTATGCACAGCTGAAAGATTGAAAGAGAAAACTCTTGGAAACCAGACAACTAAAAAGACAATGATCCCAAATTCACACTAGTCTTGGAAAGTGGAAGTTCATGTTCCACTCCAATGATGAAACCAGCTTCAGATAACACAATTTTGGTTATCATAACAAGGTAAACTTGGAAAATAATGGTGATACTAGCAGTAAGATCGTCTCCTTCCCAGCCTGAGCACCAGATAGAAATATCGATTCTTTGACCATCTGAGTAAGTCTGGGATAGGGCTGCCAGATTTAACAAATAAAAATTCAAGATGCCTAGCTAAATGTGAATTTTAGATAAACAGTGAATAATATTTTAGTATAACTATGTGTCATGCAATATTGGGGACATACTTATCCAAAAACTTATTTATTGTTTATCTGACATTCAAATTTAACTGAGTGCCCTGCATTTTATCTGGCACCCCTAATCTGGGATAATTCATAATTTTAGCCTGATTTCCAGAATGTTATGATACGATTGCTCTTGAACTCTTCCCTGAAATGCTCATATTGGACTCTTACTAATCTTGTGTGGCAGACTGTATTATATATCCCATCTACATTGTCTTTTTACAATGTGATACTGACAGTCCTTTGAGAAGTGGGTCTAGGTGGACTTTGTAACTCTTGAGCCACAGAGTATGTAAGAAGTGACACTATTTGACTGTCGTGGCTGGATCATTAAAGGCAGTAGGACTTCCACCACATTCTCTTTTTCTCATACCCCTTGGGAGCCCTGAGCTGATATGTAAGAAGTTTGCCTACTCTGAGGCTATCAGTTTGGAGAGACCACATAGAGATATAAAAGATGTGTGAGGAGACTGGCTATTCAAGTCTTTGTTTAGATGACCCCAGCTTCAACACTGTTTGATTGCAACTTCATGAAAGACTCAGCTGTACTGCCCAGCCAAGCCACTCTCAAATTTCTGACTCACAAAAATGTGTTGATATTTGTTTATCAACACATTTGATATGATTAATGATTATTGTTGTTTTAATCCACTGTGTTTTGGGTTGATTAGTTATACAGCCAGAGATAACAAATACATACTAGTTTTGGGAGAGAGGAATACTATCACATCTTAGGTTAACTTTTTATAATAGTCTTTTAAAATAAGTAGATTTGTTTTTAATAATTTCAACATAATAATATGCCTAATCTTTTAAGTCAGATGTTGAAGGTTTTAATGTTATTGTCTCTTCAGATACCATTTTTTAAATGTTCAAAAAAAGGGGGTTAGTACTACAGAAAGAATGAATTGTTCATAAGAAAAAAAAAAGCAACCAAGAAACTCAGTCCAAGTATTGTATAATAAAATGAACATTGATGTAGTAGACCTAGGTTGTTTTGGCTTTGAGACTAAATAGCAATAGGACTTTGAGTAAGTTACTTACTCTCTAAAACTAGTTTCTGCACCTATAAAATGAGGCATTATCCTAGGTAAGGAATGGAGAATACACAGTGTGCAAGCTACTATTTTCCCTAGTAGCATCACTAATGAATTGTAGTACTCTTTCCACAGGAAGTGACTTGGAGTTTTTCTTAAAGCAGTACTCCAAGCAGTCAGGAGCAATCAATCACCATTGCAATAATGACAAAATCTTTTTGCCTGCCTAGACCTTGAACATGTCCACTGTTAACTTTCAGTGTTAAAGTTTAACGTCTTTATAATCTAAGTGATTTATCAGAGTTTTAAAAAAAGAGTTGCTAAAGTGATTATGGAAGTAATGTTGGAAATATTTTTAAAATCATGGAGCAACATTGAGTGAATGGAATTGTTTTCTTAATTTCCTTTTTGGGTATTATTGTATTTCTGTCTATTCCTCCCCTTAGATCGATTGATGTTTGTATTATATATTTAGGTGCTTTGATGTTGGGTGCATATATATTTATGATTAGTATGTCTTCCTGTTGAATTGATCCTTTTATCATTATATAATGATCTTGTTTGTCATTGTGACAGTTTTCAACTTAAAGTTTATGTCGTCTTATACAAGTATAGCCACCCCTGCTTTCTTTTGGTTACCAATTGCATGGAATATTTTTCTTCACTCCTTCATGTGCAGCCTATGTATGTATTTAAATATAAAGTAAATCTCTTGTAGACAGTATATAGTTGCATCTTGTTGTTTTTAGCTATCAAGCCACTCTACCTTTTGACTGGAGAGTTTAGTCCATTTATATTTAAAGTAGTTATCAGTAGGTTAGGACTTACTTTGCCATTTTGTTAATTGTTTTGTGTTCATTTTGTATCTCTCTTGTTCCTCTTGCTGACTTTCCTTATGGTTTGGTAATTTATTGTGGTTGGTGTGCTTTGATTCTTTTATATTTGTGTTTTGTGTATCTACTGTATATTTATTTTTGTGTGTGTAGTTATCATGGACATACAATATTTTATTGTTATAGCATTCTGTTTTAAGTTGATAACTTAACTTCAATTGTATACAGGTACTCTACACTTTGCACACCCTCCCTTTTCATAATTGTCAGATTTTACTTCTTTCTATATATTTTTTCAATTAACATAATTTAATTATTATGTAGTTATAGTTATTCTTTCACTTTTGTCTTTTAACTTATATACTAGAGTTAAAAGTGATTTAGGTGCCACCATTACAGTATTGCAGTCTTTTATGTTTGTCTTTATGTTTATATTTACCAGTGAGATTTATACTTTCATTCGTTTTTGTGTTGCTTTTTTTTAAAAAGCATCTTTTCATTCTACCTTGAACAATTCCCTTTAGCACTTTATTGTAAGGCAGGTCTAGTGGTGACAAACTCCCTCTATTTTTTTTTTTTTCTCCCAGGAAAAGTCTTTACCTATCCTTTATTCTTAATGAATAGTTTTGCTGGGTAAAGTAGTCTTGCTCAGGAGATACATTCTTTTGGTACTTTTTATATATCATCCCATTCTTTTTGGCTTGCAAGTTTTCTGCTGAAAACTCTGTGGATAGCCTACCTCGTATGAGGTTTTCAAAAAGTTCATGGAAGGATTCATATTATCTTTTAATTAAAAATTTTCCATAAACTTTTTGAAGTGCTCTCATGTGTGATGAGTTGGTTTGTCTTGCTGATTTCAAAATTCTCTCTTGTGTTTGACTTTTGAATATTCAATTATAATGTTGTTGGTGTAGTTCTCTTTGAGTTTAATCTGTTTGGGACTTTTGGGCTTCTCTCCCTAGATTTAGGAAATTCTCAGTCATTATTTCTTTAAATGACCTTTCTGCTTCTTTCTCTCTCTCTCTCCTCCTTCTAGTACTCCCAATATGCACAAACTGTTTCTCTTGTTGATGTCCTATACATCTCATATGCTTTCTTCATATTTTCCATTGTTTTTGTTGTTGTTGTTCCCTTTACTGGCCAAATTTAAACAACCTGTCTTTGAGTTTGCTGATACTTTATCCTGCATGATCAAGTCCACTGTTGAAGCTCTCTACTGAACTTTTAAATTAAGTCATTGTATTTTTCAGCTGGAGGATTTCTCTTTGGTTCTTTTTTATGGTTTAGGTTTCTTTATTAAACTTCTCACTTTGTTCACATATTGTTTTTCTGTTTTCATTTAGTTGTCTGTGTTATCTTGTAACTCACTGTGCTTCTTTAAGATGATTATTTTGAATTCTTTGTTAAACAGTCCATAAATCTCCATTTCTTTAGGGACATGTATTAGTTTATGTCTGTTGTTTGCAACAAAATACTTAGAACTGGGTACTTTGCAAGGCAATAAAATTTATTGCTTATGATTTCAGAGGCTGGGAAGTCCAAAGTCCAGAGAACACATCTTATGAAGGTCTTCTTTGGTGGTGGCTTTATAGCAGTTCAGGTGTCTCACATGGCAGAAAATGGTGGAGCAGAGACAGAGAGACTCTCAGGTGCTCTCCTTTTAAAACCCTCAGAACCACATCCATTGCCACCATTATTAATCCGTTCACTAGGCTTTGGTCCTACAATTTAATCACCTCTACAAGGCCTCACCTTTCAATTACCGTAATGGGATTTTCCACCCTGAACAGTTACAGTTGGGATTAAGCTTCAATGACTTTGGGGGGCCATTCAATCCACTGCAGGCCAGTAATTTGAGCTTTATTAGTCCTTTGATGGTGTCATGTTTACCTGATACTTCATGATCTGTGTATCCCTGTGCTTGTGTCTGTGCATTTGAATAAGCAAATAACTCACCCAGGCTTTACAGACTGGTTTTGGTAGGTGAAAGCTTCCTGCCAGGTTCCTGGACTGATGGAACTGCCTCTGGGCTTACAGTCAAGCTGAGCTAAAACCTGCTGCTGCTGGGTCTGCTGTGGAGGTTTTGGTTGAGGGGCCTGTTATTGAGGGAATGGGTGGGCATCGTTCCTGCTGGTTCCTGGGTGGACAGGACTGCCTCTGGGACCATGGTTGAGGAGGACTGAAGCCAAGTCACAGGGCTGCTTCTGAGTTTACAGATGGCTGGTATGTTATCAGGGGATCAGACAGATGTGAGTCCTTTTAGTTTCCTGGGAAAATTCCTGCTGGGTACCTAGGTGGGTTCCTCAGTGGTGGAACTCATTTTGGAACTGTGGTAGAGGGGATGGACCTGGGATATAAGGCCAATTCAAGATCTACAATTGGGTCTGAGGTCAGTGGTTCTGTTAGTAAGGACACAGATGGGTATAGCTCCTCCTAGTTTTATTGGTATATGGGGCTTATGACATGACCATGGCCAGCTGGGGCTGGAGCAGAGCCTAAAAGGGCATGTGGCTGCTTCTAGTCTGCAGCTGGGACTACAGTTGCCAAGTCTTTCAGCTGAGCATGTGCCTGCCTTTTCAAAGTGGTCCTTCTCAGTCTTAGGCTTCACTGAGATTTTGTAACTTTCTACCTTTATCCCAGAGCTCCAACCAAGGCACGTTTGCATATGAATGGCCACCAAATCATTGTCTCTGTTAGAAGACATGAGCTTGGGACCTTCTATTTTGCCATCTTGGTGACATTATTCTCTTAGATGAGGCAGGCCTTAGTTTTTGTTTTTATATGCCAGGTTTGCAACCATGGTAGTTTTAAGTGTACGAATTCAGAAGCAAAATCTCAATATATTTTTTTAAAACCCTTGAAATATATAGCATGTGACTCTTATTTTAATATCATTCATACTGTGACATATTATATACTAATCTCTTCTCATATCCCTCCCCCCATATGAACCAAATGATAAAGTAACCAATGTCAGAAAGTAGGAGAGAGAGGAGAGAGGCTCATTTCTGGTTGGAATATTGGAGAAAGAACTGTAGTAGATGTAATATCTGTACTTGACCTTGAAGGACAGCTAAGAAATCAGAAAGTAGAAGTAGAATTGTAGGGGGTGGAGGGGACATTCCAGGTTGAGAAAAAAAGCAGAAGCAATGCCGAAAGAAAAAGGTATACAAGGGTAAAATGTATTTTTGTGTGCAATACAGTATTCATTAAAGTAGAAGAGAGATGGGAATAAGATCATACAGCAGAGGTCCTTGGTATCTATGGATTGGTTAATTAAGTATTAAAGACCAGTCCTGCTTCACCTGTCTTTTGGGAATACGTGGTATATTCGCAAGGGGTTCTGTGGTACTAAGTTTCTGTTCTATTTTGGAAAGGACGGCTCCCTTGTCTATGTCTACAGCCTATTCTGTGGGAGAGAAATGTGTCAAATGGAGATATTCAAAGTAGTGAAGATTCACTGTGCATTCAAATGACCATTTTAACAGTCTGCTTGGAATTCTTTCTTCTCTCACTATAGATATTTCCTAAATCTCTAACAGTTGCTATTTCTAGGATACACTTAAACAAAAATGTATAAATTGGGCTTCCTAGGTGCACCAGAGAAATAACACAGATTTCTTTCACATGAGCCTTTGTTTAGCAGTCATCCTCCCTTTAATCATCCATTCACAAAATATTTGTTGAGAATCTATTAGGTATAAGGCACTGCACTAGATATTGGATGTAGATTGATATACAATATATAATATGCTTTGCATTTAGGGGTTCAGTTCCTGAGAAACATATGTTAGGCATGATCCATCAGGGGAGACTAACATCAAACAGAGCAAATTATGACAACTGCCAGGATGGAAACTAACAGTCTGTAAAAATAAAGACTCACAGGGAAAGAAATTGGGAGAGTAGATCAATCCTTAGAAATGATAGAAGGGATTTTTGTCAATGAATTGGGTAGACAAGACTAGCTGCTATAACAGATAAACTCCAGATTCTCAGTGTTTTCATATAATAGAAATTTATTTATTTTTCATGTAAAATTCAAAATGAGTGTTAAACTGGTTGCTTTTCTCAAAGAGATATTTTAGGGACTCCTTTCTTCTTGTTGCTTTGTCCCCTTCGGTATCTGGCTTCCAAGCTTGCAGTGTTTGTCAGCTCAAGCTTTAAGGGAAAAAAGCCTGGTCAGGACCTGGAATAGACATGCTGTGGGTTGAGTGTGTCCCCCAAAGAGCATGTGTTACATCAGAAAGGTTATACATTATGATCAAGTGGTATTTATCCCTGTTGTGCAAGACTGGTGTAACATATGCAAATCAATCAAAGTGATACATCACATTATTGGAGTGAAAGATTAAAACTACATAATTATCTCAATTGATGCAGAAAAAGCACTTGACAAAGTTCAGCATCTTTTCTTGACAATTCTCTTGACAGTTTAGGCATAGAAGGAAAGTTTCTCAATATAATAAAGGCTATTTATGAAAAACCCACAGCTAACATGATAACCAATGAGAAAAAACTGAAAGCTTTTCCACTAAGATCTGGTACAAGACAGGGATGCCTATTCTTGCCATTTCTATTAAACACAATACTGGAAGTACTAGCAAGACCAATCAGACAAGAAAAAGAAATGGCATCCAAATCAGAAAGAAAAAAGTAATGTTGTCTCTATTTTCAGATGACATGATCCTATCTGTAGAAAAACCCAAAGATTCCACAAAAAAACTGTTAGAAGTCGTAAATAAATTTAGTAAAGTTGCAGAATACAAAATCAACATACAGGAATCTGTAGCATTTCTATACACAAATAATGACCTAGATGAAATGGAAATCAAGTAAACAATCCCATTTAATGTTAACATGAAAACAAAACAAAACATAGGAAAAGAAATCAGTATGTTGAAGGGATACCTGCATTCCCATGTCTATTATAGCACTATTCACAATACTTAAGATATAGAATCAGCCTAAGCCTTTATCAACAGATGACTGGATAAAGAAAATGTGGTGTATATACACAGTAAAATACTATTCTGCTATTAAAAAGAATAAAATCCTGTCATTCATGGCAACATGGATGAGCTTGGAAGGCATTAGTTTAAATGAGATAAGCCAGGCATAGTAAGATTAATATTGCATGTTTTCACTCATATGTAGAAGCTAAAAAAGTTGATCTCATAGAAGTAGACAGAATAATGGTTATTAGAGGCTGAGATGGGTAGGAGGATGAGAAGATAAGGAGAGGTTGGTCAATGGATACAAAATTACAGCTAAATAGGAGGAATAAGTTCTAGTGTTCATAGCACTTTAGAGTGACTATGTTAACAATTTATTGTATAATTTCAAATAGCTAGAAGAGAGGTTTTTGAATGTTCCCAGCACAAAGAAATGACAAATATTTGAAGCGATGAAATGCTAATTACTCAGATTTGATCATTACACATTGTATACATATATTTAAATATCACATTGTACCTCATAAATATGTACAATTTAATGTACCAATTAAAAATAATAATACAAAAATGAAAAATACCTACAAATAAATTTAACCAAGGAGGTGAAAGATTTATATATTGAAAACTATAAAACATTAATAAAAGAAATAGAACAAGACACAAATAAATGGAAAAAGTTCTGTGTCCATACATGGGAAGAATTAATATTGTTAAAATGTCCATACCACCCAAGGCAATATACAGATTTAATCTAATCCCTATCAAAATCCCAATAGCATACTTTACAGAAGTAAAACAAAAATCCTAAAATTTGTATAGAACCACACACACACACACACACACACACACACACACACAAAAAAAACACAACAACAAAACCCCAAATAGCCAAGCAATACTGACAAAAAAAAAAAAATGTAGACATCACACCTCCTGATTTAAAATTATATTTCAAACCTATGTAATCAAAATGGTATGGTACTGGCATAAAATCAGAAATGGAGACCAATGGAACTGAATAGAGAGCTCAGAAATAAATCACAACATATACGAATAACTAATTTTCAGTGAGAGCTTCAAAAGAACACAATGTGGAAGGGATAATCTCATCAGTAAATGGTGCTGGGGAAATTAGATTTCCACATGCAAAAGAATAAAATTAGACTCTTACATGACACACACAAAATCAACCCAAAATGGATAAAAGACTTGATTGTAAGACCTGAAATCATAAAACTCCCAGAAGAGAACATAGAAGAAAAAGCTCCTGACATTGGCCTTGGTGCTGATATCTTGGATATCAGGCCAAAAGCTCAGGCCACAAAGGCAAAAATAAATAAATGGGACTATGTTAAACTAAAAAGCTTGTGCAAAGCTAAGGGAACAATCAACAAAATGAAAGGCAACGTACAGACTGGGAAAAAATGCAAGCCAGATATCTGATAAGGGGTTACTATCTAACATTGATAAAGAACTCTTACAACTCAGTAGCAGAAAAACAAATAACCTGATTAGAAATGGGCAAAAGAACTGAACAGATATTTCTACAAGAAAGATATAGAAATGGCCAACAGGTATATGAAATGGTGCTCAACACCACTAATCATAAAGGAAATGCAAATTAAAACCACTATGATATATCACCTCATACCTGTAAGAATGGCTACTATAAAAAAAACAAGAGATAACAAATGTTGGCAAGGGTGTGTAGAAAAGGGAACTCTTGTATACTATTGGTGGTAATATAGATTGGTATAACCATTATGGGTAACAGTATGGAGGTTCTTTAAATAAATTAAAAATAGAACTACCACATGATTCAGCAATCCGTCTTCTGGCTGTATACCCAAAGGAGAGGAAATGACCACCTTGTATAGATATTTCACTTCTATGTTTATTCTAGCATTATTCACAATAGCCAAGATATGGAAATAACTTAAATCCTCATTGATGGAAAAATGGGTAAAGAAAATGTGGTGTTCTATATATATATACACACACCTATATACAAACAATGGAATATATGTACACACACATAATGTATAAATATATATAGTATGTGTATATACACACACACACAATGGAATATCACTCAGCCTTAATAAAGAACGATAGCTTATCATTTGCTACAACATGAATGGACCTGGAGGACATTATGCTAAGTGAAATAAGCCAGACACAGAAAGAATAGTACTGCATGATCTCACTTATACATGAAGTTTAAAAAAAAGAGCTCAAATACACAGAGATAGAGTGAAACAGTGGTTACCATGGGTTGGTAGAAATGAGAGGAAGAGGGAAGATGTAGGTCAAAGGATACAAAATAGCAGAAATGTAGGATGACCAAGTCTAGAGATCTAATATGAAACATGAGGACAAAAGTTAATAAAATTATATTAGGGATTTTTGTTACATAAGTAGATTGTAGCTGCCTTGTCACAAAAAAAGACAAGTATCTTAATCTGTTTCAATATAGTAACTGTGGCACTATCTATATGTGTCTATGTTTCTACATGTATCCCATAACATCATGTTGTAAACCTGAAATACACATAATATCTTTTTTTTTAAAGCACATGTTGGAAAATTAATCCCTAATGTGACAGCGTTGGGAGGTGGGGCCTAATGAGAGGTGATTAGGCCATGAGGGCTCTGCCCTCACAATAGATTAATTCTATTATTGCAGGAGTGGATTGTGACACCCCCCACCACCCTCTCTTGCCTTTCCACCTTCCATCATGAAATGACACAGCACAAAGTACTTTGCCAGATGTGGGCCCCTTGATCTTGGGCTTCCCAACCTCCAGAACCATAGGAAATAAATCTCTGTTCTTTAAAATTACCCAGTTTCAGGTATTCTGTTATAGCAGCACAAAACAGATTAAGATAGACACCTTATTTCTTCCCTCAAAAGAAAGTTTATTCAAAACATAAAAAGATTAAAAGTGTCCTATTAGATGAGAGCACCGAATATAGGGAAGCATCTTAAAAATTCATATGATATGAGGTGACAGTCTTTAAAAAGCACAGTTTCTGTGTGAAGGCAAAAAGGAAGGGAAAGATACTCCTTAGCAACTGAGTGGTAGAGGGAAAGAAAAGGGGAAAATTTAGAGTCCTTCAAGACAAAAATAAAATTAGAAGGCCGCAATTCCTCCTCCAACTATAAACCAAACCAAAACAAAAAACCAAAACCCAAAAAACAGACAAACATAGTACCAGGAAGTAAAGAAATTTTCCAAAAATAAAAGAATGGAAACATTTCAAAGGGACACTGGAGCCAACTTAAAAGAATTACCAATGGTCAGGTTGGAATATTTTGAGTGACAACATAAATAATGCAGTACTGGATTATAAGATAAAGTTAACATAACTATAGATGAGTGCATACTCATCTGAGGAAAGAATGGACCACTTCCTTAACTGTAATAGTGAGAAATTGTAGAAGATGTGTGTACATGGACAGAGGTTTGCAGATATGGTGGTGTAAAGATGAGAAAGCACTGGGACACATGAGGTGAGGTCCACATCTGAGGCAGAGAGTGGGTGGGAAATGTGAGAAGACAGATGAACACGTGAAAGAGTTATCTTAAGGGACTGGAAATCAAGTTTACTACAGAAATGCATATGTTTGCTGGGCAGTTGAGATTCTATTTGTAATATAAGAATATGAATTATAAGTAAAACCATTCTTTCTGGTTGTTCGAATTTCTCTAGCAATATTAAGCTGTTTGGGTACAGGCACAGAAAAGGTAAATGTTTGCTTTGTATCTAGAGTGTGGGGTTTTCCAGGATGGTATGATGGAGGGAAGGGAGAGGTAAGAGAAATGATGGTGCTTGGAAATATATAATTATGCCAATGGAGCATATCATCGAAGCTGAACAAGGAGGAAAGTGAACACAAGACGAGGCTCTAGATACAGAAAAAATTATAGGACCAATGGATTAGAGATCATGTTGGGGTTGAAATATTTTTAAGTGGTGGTACTTAAGCAAGTGTGGTACCAGGAGAGGAAACTGTCTAGTGAGTGAAAATGTTTGCATTCGAGATAGCAGAGGCTGTACAAATTTTGTTGATGACAAGTTCTTACCATAGTGTGACCATGAGAGTGGTAGGCTGAACTAAAGTCAAGTCACAAAATAAGAAGTTCAAGAATTTGAGTGCCCCAGGGTGTTAGAAAGGTCTTCCACATGTGTACACTGGTATTACAAAAAATGATAAAAGGAGTTGAAGTGGAGAAGGTTTTGAGTCAGAAGTAAGTTGGTATTGCCAGATGGCATAGCCTCAGGAAATAGGGGGTTTGTAAGAGGGTATAGATGCAGTGGAATGAATGGACATGCCAATGGGAAACAAGGAGGACAACCTGCCCACCACAACATGAGACTTGGGACAAGAATAGCCTTTATTGGGACAGCTGTCCAGGATGCTTCATTCTCAAGGCCCAAGCAGATTTCTATTAAATGATAATATGGAGGAACCATTCCAAAAACAGTTGAGTATGTGAGGTAGCTTGCTGATACGAACCAACCATGAATTCCAGAGGTGAGTGGAAAGCTTTGGGAGGGAAGAGACCAAAGGGGGATTGATTTAGACTGGGGATAGACAAGGCAGTGTGTGTGGAAGTCTCTTGGAAAAAGTAATCAGGGAGGCTCATACAGGGACATGAATCATGATAGAATTTGTCCTAATCATTTCCTAAAGGGGCATGAATTTGATCTGCAATATTCGGGTGCAAGACACGTAATATTTATTTTATTTTTCTCTACTAAATTTTACCAAGCTCTGAGTCCTAATCAGCCTATCTAGTAACAAATGAAATTCTGGGCATGTTGGGGGTCTCCTTCTACTCTCTGGGGTTATACAAGAAAGGGAGGTTTCTTACACTATTTAGGAAATTGGGGAAGTCCTCTGGGCTCCATATCATTATCGTTGCTGATGAGCTCCTTATTGTCCAAATCATGTTGTATTTGAAGTCACGTAGTTATTCTGGTTAAAAGTCCATTTGTTTCACCCCTGGCTCTACCTTATGAAATTTAAATGTGGACCCCTTTGGCCTGTGTCCTCAGGTTCATTCCCCAGGAATCCACTTCCCAGATTCATGAGAAAGTCCTAGTGTCTACTGGGGAACTGGGTGGGGTGGGGCTGGTCTCTGTCACTGGCAGAACCTACTCCCATTTCAATCCTTTATGTCTTCACAAAATCCTTTTCACCTTGATGTTAGGAAAACCCCCATTTTTCCCATGAGTGTAGGCTTTTGAAACAAATAGCTTCATTTTTTCCCCAAGGGTTATATCTGATGGATAAAAGTCACTGCTTGCCTATTTTGTAGAAGAAGAAAAAGACTTTGCATTCTTCTGTGATGAGGCTATAGGGACATTTTTCAATCAGATTATTTTCATCTGTCTCTTAGAGTTGAGTGGGCACTCAGATCTAGTCCTAGGGTCTGAGTACATTACCTGTGGCATGGAAGTGTCCAGGGAAGCTGCTGCCTCTGCTTTTAAGAGCTCATGTGATTAGATTGAGGTATGTACTTGCAGGGTGACAAGAAACACTGTTCCCTCAAACAGGGTGGTGACATGGCTTTAATATCTGGCTTCCCCTCCCTTAAAACTAGCATTGCTATGTAGAACTGCAGAAACAGGAAAGAATTCCCCAAAACAGGACTCTGGGGTTCTCCACCAGAATGCAATTGGTTGACATCAAACACTTGCTTTCACAGTCACATGGTCATGGTGTCCAGAGTAATCATTTCCGTTCCCACCACTGGGTGAGTGTGAAGACTGAGCTCATTTAAAAACATATGA
This sequence comes from Cynocephalus volans, assembly GCF_027409185.1. Taxonomy (NCBI): domain Eukaryota; kingdom Metazoa; phylum Chordata; class Mammalia; order Dermoptera; family Cynocephalidae; genus Cynocephalus; species Cynocephalus volans. The sequence continues at coordinate 100,590,855 of NC_084461.1, read as the reverse complement.
CTACTGAGCAGGGATCCAGATGGTACATCTAGTATTGATGGGCTGATCCGAGATGATGGCAGTGCAGCTGAGCCCTGGAAACACAAAGTATGGGCGAATGACTGAGCCCCCATGGCTTTCTGCCTGTGGGGGTTGGTGGTGGGAAGGGAAAATTTTCAGTGTCTACTGTTTAATTCAGAATATCTTCCCTCTTAGGAACATTTAGTTGAAAGATTTCCAGGAAAATTAGTTAAAAAATCAATTTATCTTGAAGAACTGAACCCTTCTGTCCTCTGGAAAATACAAGTGACATAACACTCAAGAGGTTTTGTGTAGGACCATCCTGTGGTCACCCAACTTAACATCTGCTTGCCCCTTGTTTTGATCTCACTCAGGAAGTAGCACATGAGCATGAGGAACATTGACTCCAGGAACAAATGAATAGAGGACTGCATCTACGGAAAGAAACATAAGTTCAATTATCCACTTTAATAATTAAAAATAGGAACCATAAGGCCCTATCTGATAAATGCAACATATAACAAAAATGTACTTAAATTATCTGTTACACATTAATTCAGTAAGAGAGGTAGAGAAAAAGTACTATAAATAAAAGAGAGAACCAGGGAGAGCTAGAGTACAAGAGGGGAAACACAAGAGATAAAGCAATAAATTATATTCACCACCAAATACTGACTATCATGGAGTACTATTTTAATGTCATTTTTATTCTTTTGCTTTTCACCTTTTTTTTTTTTTTCTGCCTTGTTGTTTTTTGTCTGGTTGGCCTAGAGACCTAAATTTGAACAAAATCAACTTTTGGTAGTTTAAATTTAAATTAATGGTACCTTTCATCCCTTATGTTATTTATTTGATTTGTGTTTATGTGACTTTTAGCCCATATCCTGATCTATAGTATTACTAGGGGGCTTTTAGAAATGGGCTAAACCTGCATCATATCCCTCTGTTATGGTTTCTACTGCTGCTAAGTGGATTAAAAACCACAAATTTATTATCTGATAATTCTGAAGGTCAGAAGATCAGCATAGTTCTCAGGCTAAAATCCTGGTGTCAGATAAATCAAGGTGTTGGCAGGTCTATGTTTCTTTCTGGAGGCTCTAGGGAAAAATTAGTGTCCTCTCCTTTTGTAGCTTCTAGAGGCCACCTACATTTCTTGGGTCATGGCCTCTTCTTATACCTCCAAAACCAGCAACATTGGATCTCTCTGACCCTTCTTTCATGGTTGCATCTCTCTCTTGCCACAGCCAGGAAAAGTCTTCTGCTTTTAAGGGCTCATGTAATTAGACTAGGCTCCCCTGGATAATTCAGGCTGATCTCCCTATCTCGCGGCCAGCTGACTAGCAACTTCGATTGCTTCTGCAAACTTAATTCCCATTACCATGCAACATACATTCACAGGTTCCAGGAACTATGATGTGAACATTTTTGGGAGCCTGTTATTATGGGTAGGACATTATTATATTGATACAACTTCCTTTCTAGAATAATTAGATAATTTCCTCTTTAGGTCTACCAGAACATCTACTGTGCCTAAAAAGATTTGTCTGGGAGGAATGTTGAAAAAGGATATTGTGGTTCTATAAGAGATTCACTATTGTCTTCTGAAGAATTTCCTTCTCCCAGCCAATATTTCATACATGTTTTTAAAGATTGTTCTCAAATTTTTGGTCTACTTGAGCCATAGTAAATATAATTTATACCTTATTTTGTTGAGTGTTCCTTAGTGTTTGTCATCTAATGATTTTTGAAATTAGCCTCTCTCTGTGTTTAGATAGAGGCAGGAAGAGGGAAGATCCAATATGAGGAGGCAGATTTAATCTAAATTTCTGATGTTGGGCTCCAGATTGTAGTGTCACACTCTGTTGAGAGAAAAAAAGTTGAAGAGCTTTACTGTTATCATTTTAATATAAACTAACCATTCCAAGTAAAAATGTTAATATTAGTGATTTTGTGGACATTGTCTCTGGTTAAGAATTTATTTGGAATTTTTAATTCTTCTGGCCCTGGTCATATACCAAATGTAGTGAGGTAAGGGGAAGTTACCTTGCATTGTCCCTCTGTCTTCTCCTATATCACATCCATCCTCACACTAGAGAATCAGGGATGACTGCTGGGGGGGAAGCCAACTCTTTTTATTAAAACTCTGGGATTCTGTTTAATTGCCTTCCTGCCTCTACTTCAGCACCCACCAAGAGCATTCTGCTCTCCATAGCAGAAATTAGATATATCAGAAAGGGTAATTAATTCTGTCCAAGGACTGACGTCAATATTCATCTCTAGCTCAGCCACTGTGAAGAACATAATTATTCTTCCCACTTCATGCACATTACAACCTGGCCTCTATAGCACTGGGAAATGAACTCCTCTCATCTGTCCTGCAGTAAATGGCCCATGTTAGAGGCATACACTTAGAGTGCTGTTTCACTGTGGCCAATGTATTAATAAAAATGTGAAAAATTGGTGATTTTTTGATGCCAAAATTCTTGCATGACGACTTCTGAAAGTCTGGATGCTTTGTAATCAGATTTTTGAAAAGGTTGGACACAGAAGAATACTCTCGGGAAATAATTTTACTCTGATTCCTATCTTTAAGTCCATTTCTCTTTCCTGTTTCTAGATAATTGCTTGGGTAGATTCCATAGTTTTTCAGTCACTTTCAAATTGTCTTATGTGAAATGAATGTCAGAACTTCACCTCATGTAGTTAAAAGCTTTTTGACTCCAGCGCAGGTCCTACCCAGGCTTTCACCAACCAGCAGAAGGGAAGGTGCACATGTGATCTGTCCATTTACTCTCCTTATTCCACTTTTTCTCCTACTTATGGATGGTGGGTGCAGAGAAGAGCAGATTGGGGGGAAATGCTAAGTCTTAATTGTATTGCTCAAACGCTGACACACTCTCTCAAGGACACTGTGGTTGGTTATTTTAACACCTTACCCCTGTGGACTTCCACACTAGGCCTTTTCTTAGTAGCTACCCTCTTATAATAATCCCCCTCCTCCCCCCAGCTCTTGCTCACTCGGGAACACTTCTGGCCAGACTAATGTTCATCGACTATGGATCTGTACTGGATATTTCATTGTTTACTGGAATCCATCCTGATTGTTTGGTGCTGCTGTCTTACTAGTTGCATTTTAATTATCTTCCCTACCTCCAGCCTTCCTTCTTCTGGGGACAATACTCTCAGCATGCAGTCCTCATGGGGGATCCACTCAATCTGTGGGAACTACACCAGCAACCTTGAGCTGCAACACAGCCAAACTTTACAGTTATCATGGAATAACCAGGCACAAATCTCTGTTATGCCTCCTCTCCAAATCCAGGCAACGGGTGTTAAGTTTCCTGAGGAACCTTGTAACTTCACCCTTCTATGGCCTCGTGGCAACATCAAAGCCAGCAAAACCCCTCATTGGAGTGGGCAAGTAAAAGAAGGAGTATGCATCATTCTCTGCTCTTTGGAGTTCCTGTGAAAGCAGTAACTTCCCTTCTTAAAGCATCTTTAGCCTTCTCCTATATGCATGGAAGGTATACCAGCTGCTCAACCTGTTTTGCCATATCTTGGCAAGTTCTGTAAGAACATGCTTGGCACCTCTGTTTAGAAATTGTGGACATGTATTAGCCATAAGTTTTCAGCTTTGGGGCTTTAGCCAAACCTCTGAGGAGACAACAGGAAAAGTGTCATTGAAAAGTCTTATTGTCACAACCAAAGGCAATCTCAGTCGTCAGAGGAGGCCACGCAGACAGGTATAAACTTTAAAAACAAAGAAGATTTTGATCTTCAATTATGCAGTCAATGAGCTGATAGACTAGAGGGTGGCAAAAATATAAACCTGGACATAAATAACAAAAATATGAGGCATAAAATAACAATCATCATGGTAAAGTTTTAACAAATATGCTATGAAAATTTGGAAGAGAGAAATTATTTTCAGCCCTGAGGATCACTGAAGAAGTAATGTTTATTGTTCAAGAAAGTGGAGCAATGAGCTAAGTAGTCCTTAATCTGAAAACCAGCAGCAAGCATTAGTGAAAGTTGATTCATTAATATAATAGCTAACTTTTTTTGAGTGCTCACTGTGTGGTAAGCTCTGTTATTTATATGTTTAATTTTCACAATAAGCTTATAAAAAATATGCCTTTATCATCTCTGTTTAACTGTTTAGAGAACTGACATATAGATTAACTTGACCAAGGTCACACAGCTAGTGAATGATGGAACTGGGATCTGAGACCAGGGTTTTTCTGACTTTATAGTCCACACATTACAATCTCTCTGAAAGGCAAACATGCACAAAGTAAGGCAGGCATTCTTAAGTGCAGGCACATGCTGTCTAATGAAGACCAGGTGGCTATATGTGAAGGTTACAGTGTTTGGTGCAGCTGGTCCCTTGATCCTCTCAGGGTGATGCTTACCCCTGCTTCTGGGCCTCTGTTCCCACAGTTCTCACATCTTGAATGTTCTCTCCTCTCTTCTCTGCCCAGTCAAATCCCATATACCCTTCAAGGCCCAGTATAAGACTAGCAACTCTGAAGGCAGCCCCAGCTCCAATGCACCCACAGGCCCAGGCTTCTCCACCTCTCATCTCTGTTGTAATTCCGGTTCATATCACTGAGGACTGGATGATGTACTTCATTATTTCTCATTTACCTCTTCAGATAAATTGTAAATTCTTAGAAGATTGGACTGTGGTTTACATTCTTTTTATATTTCTTATAACACCTGGTAGATCTGCTGATTTCGTAGATCTCCTGATTGGTTACAGGGTTTGGGAACATTTTAGAGTGGATTTAATTGCTGGTATATAAGGTTGTATGGGGAAGATTTGACCTTCCATTTTGCAAAACTCTTGTCAGGATAAAACTACAGGGCTGAGAAATTTCTTGCGAGTTTCAAATGCACCAGAGTGTAAAGAAATGGAGAGGATGCTTGTACAGCTGCCGAGTCATTAAAGATGCTGCCACAAGGGAGAATGTTGGGCTTGATGAGAGCCAAAGCAACAGCAGGGAGAATCCAAAGACTCATAAGATCAGTCTGCACAGAGGAGTGTGAGAAACACGAAGGGCCGTTGTTTCTGTCTAATGTGTTTCCCTTCTTAGCGAATGAGCCAAGGGAATATGTGGTTTAAAAGCTTCCCTTCTGTTCTCCAGCTTTTGTCACACCCCAGCAAATGCAAAGCATTGTACATGCACGAATTTCTTAGTTGAACAGGAAGAACTTGGGAGGCAATGACAAATACTTCACAGTACCTCCCTGGCATCTGAGATGGTTTTCTGAGAGAGAACACAAGCTCCTACTTAGTGGATTCTCAGAGGACATCTGTGGGAGGAGCTTTCCATAGCAAATATGTACAGTCTCACCATTCCCACAGTGCAAATGCCATGAGACTGTGTAAAATCTGTTGCAAAGCAAGAACAATTAAGGGAGACTTAAAGAAGTCATAAGAAAACCTATGATCACATACCTTGTCCAGAACACTGAATGGTAAATATATAAATTACATGTGTTATTTTCAAGAAATCACAGAGAATGAATATAGCAGAAGGAAACTCTGTAAGGCTGCAGATTGGGGTAAAACAAAGACAGCATTACATTTGTGAAGAAGTAAGAAGTAGCTTTGGGGAACTGCTCATCTGAAAAATAGGACAGTGTTAGGCTTCAGAAAAAAATGGCAATCCAAAATGCATCAGTCTTCAAACAGCAGTAGAAACCTGGAAGTGGCTTTGAGAGACTCCCTACCCCAGGTGAAATCATAGCTGCATGTCTTTAGAGCTGAAGAGCCATGGATGCTTATCTTCTTGGCTGATATATTTAGATTTTGTTCAGCACATGCTGATGAAGTAATACTTGCCAAATTAATTCAAGTTGGCTTGGATAAGAGCTTAGTCATGTGGATCTCAAACTAGATGAAACTGATTAATAATAAATGTCAGGATTTTAAAATAATGAGTGAAATTCAAGAAATGTAGAAGAGAAGGCAGCCTTATGACATGATTTCTCTCCTTTCAGAGCAGTATCTGTTTTCTCCACCTTTGTGGAGTAGGAAGGAAGGCTGCCTGTTTTGAGGTGGCTAGAGAATGATGATTATTTTGTGAGCTCGTCTTACCCCTTTATAAGTATGCATATGTGCAGACATCATGCAGACATTTAGGTACTTTAGTTTCCTGAGTTTTGCAACTGCCTTTCTTTGGAGTGTCTAGGGTGGAATCCTGCCAAGCTGCCATTGCCCCAGAACTTTCCAAAGGCCTCCAGTGTGTCCTGGAGATGGTCCCCTCCTCAGGGCTAAGATGAGGCAATGGTCAGCCTAGCGTGGTGGGAACATGCAATGAGTAGTCCTCTCCCAGCCTTGGCCACTGCTCAGTTCTTCCAGCATTCTCCTTATTTATGCCATGCTTGTTCATCTCCTGAGCCATTGCTCCAAGCACAGGAAGTTCATTCATGATTTGATAAAGTAATTCAACAAAGATACATTTCTGTGACATGTAGGGGAGACAAAGACAAATGAGACAAGAAATTCACAGTCTAGGGAGCAAGAGCACCACACAGGGAGACACATGCTATGTTGAAGGTAAGCACAGGATGCCACGGAGACACAGAAGAGGGGCTAATGCCAGTCAGGTGTACACATAAAAGAGTCAGTGTGACTTTCTGGAAGGGGCAATGCGTGAAGTGAGTTCTGATGAAGAGTGGGAAGGGCCATTTTATTCATGCTTTTCAAATATTTATTTAGCACCTACTAAACACCTGGCATTTGACTTGTTGCTGGGGAAATATCAATAAAGAAGAACAGATGTAGTAGGGCCCACTCAGTCATGCAAACAAATAAACAAAAAGGGAATTTCTTTAAATTCTAAAATAAATCTAATTTTTCTCTGAAAAGCTCTGCTCTCTACTTGCAGGGGTGGAAGCTGGGCAGTACACTGGCCATTTAAATGTTTCCATTTCTTTCAGTTCAAAATAGATTCTTGTAGGTAAACTCAGTCTCGTTAGGATACTTGATCAGCCTTTCAGAGCTTTTCTCCACACCCACCCCCTTCTCTTCCCTTTCTTTTCATGAAGCATCTGGGCACCGGAGGAGTTTATTTAACCTCCTGGAGTGGGGTTGGGGAGTGAATCTGGTCTAAAAGGGTGTCCTTCTCTGTTGCCTCCTACTGACCTCAGCTCCTCTTACCTGATTTCTGGGAATGAATGTCTGTCATCACATCATCTCCTGCAGATATGACACATAGTGTTTGATCTTGGCATAGGAAGGTGTGGGGATCGTGGTTTAGGAGCGCGGGTATCTTCTCTTGCTGAATAGGCATCACTTGCTGGATGTCCTCTGAGGTCTAATTATGACTCCTCTAGATTGTGACTCCTGCACCCCATGCTATGTGGACATTTCAACCTTAGTAAGCTCTCAGCTTTTGCCCTTGGCCACCGTCTTTGCCCTCCTCCATTCCTTCCCCTTGGAGTATTTTGGAACTTCCAAATTCCTTCTATTTAACATTAGAAGCCAAAGGAGGCTTGGGGGCACCATTTTCTTTTCTACTCTGCTATGGTGCGTTTCCATAGTTACCAATGTTAAATGGGGCTCAGACTTGCTTTGATTTAGCTTCCTTCTCCACCTATTTGAGATTTCTGTCTTCTTTCCCCACTTCCCATAGGTGAGGGTTCCAGACATCATCTTCACCCTAGATTTGTTCCTTCCAAACTGGCTCCTTTCTCCAACAAGAAGAGCTCTCTATTTCTTCCATGACAAATGGGAGCCTTATTTATGTCATATCCTGAATTCTTTTTATGGCTTGAGGTAAAATTCTTTGTTAGCTCTCTAAGCATTGTTCTTGGTGCTAAAAATTAGAAAACTGTTTTTACACTGAATAAAGCCGGGCTTTTTCAATTGTGCCACTCTTGCTTCAGAAACTTATTTTAGAGGAAAAAATTTGAACGTTTTTTTCTTTCATTGCATTTCTGCTATATTAATTCTAATCATCCCTCAAGTTTTGATGGAGGAGAGTTCGCATATAAGAAAGAAGAAAAACAACAGAGAGCACATTAACGTGCTTTGCAAAATATTTTCCCCCAAGTCAGATAAATTGCTTATCTGTTTTCACTGAGTTTGTATTAGTCTAGAGAGACTAAATGTCAGATGATTCCTGATAGTGGCAAAAGCAATTAGGATAATACAAAAAGTAACATGATGGAGTTTGACTTAATGTGGGGTTAGAACGGGGTTTCCTGCATGCTGCCTTTTGTGTTATTGTTGTGTATTTTAGTCTACATATATTTAATATGCCAAAATTATTGCTTTGTAAAGTTATTACTATTTTTTCATACTGTTGCCTTTCCTATGCTCTTTATTCATTTCTGCATTTTTGTGTGTGTGTCTGGGGTTATTTTCCTTATGCCTAAATAATTCCCTTTAATATTCCTCTTGGAGAGGGTCTGATGGTGATACATTCTTTTGTCTTTTGTTTGTCTGAAAAGTTTTATGTCATCCTCATGTGTGGGGGTTTTTCTCTGGGTACAGAATTCTAATCTGGGAGGCATTTTCTTTTAGCAGTTTAAATATGTCATTCCATTATCTTCTGACTTCCATAATGTCTGCTAAGAAATCATTTAAATTCCTTATGGTAACTATATTTTAGAAATGTATTTTATATCTTTGGCTTTTTTAAAAATGTTCTCTTTGTCTTTGGTATTCAGAAGTTTGATGGACACTTGGGTCATTTCCACCTTTTGGCTGTTGTGAACCATTCCTTCCATACTGAACAGTGCTGGTACCAACTTAGGTTGAATTTGGATTAAATATGTTCTATTTTTATATAAGAAACTTTTTTTTAACTAAAATTTTTATCTTTTTAATTATGATAAATACACATAACATAAAATTTATAATTTTAGCCATTTTTAAGTGTACAGTTCTGTAGCACTAAGTGCACCACCATCTATCTCCAGAATTTTTTTATCTTCCCCAACTGAAACCCTGAACCCATTAAACACTAACTTCCCATTCCCTGCTCCTCTCATCCCTTGAAAACCACCATTCTACTTCCTGTCTCTATAAATTTGACTACTCTAGGTACCTCATATGAGTGGGATTATATAATATTTGTCTTTTTGTCATTGGCTTATTCTTATTTCACTTAGTACATTGCCTTCAAGTTTCATCCATGCTATGGCATTACTTAGAATCTCCTTCCTTTTTCTTTTTTTTTTTGTCTTTTTCGTGACCGGCACTCAGCCAGTGAGTGCACCGGCCATTCCTATATAGGATCCGAACCCACGGCGGGAGTGTCGCTGCGCTCCCAGCGCCGCACACTCCCGAGTGCGCCACGGGCTCAGCCCAGAATCTCCTTCCTTTTTAAGGCTGAATAATATTCCATTGAATGTATTCAACATGTTTTGTTTATCATTCACCTGTCAGACACTTGGGTTGATTCTACTTCTGACTATTGTGAATAATACTGTAATGAACATGTATGTACAGCTATCCCTTTGAAATGCTACTTTCAATTCTTTTGGATATAAAACTAGAAGTGTGGTTGCTGAATCATATGATTGTTCTATTCTTAAATCTTTGAAGAACCTCCATACTGTTTCCATGGTGGCTGTGCTATTTAACATTCTCAACAACACTGTACAAGGAACCCAATGTCATCACATCTTTGCCAACACTTGTTATTTTCTGTTGTGTTTTGATAGTGGTGATCCTAATGGATATGAGGTGACAGCTCGTTGTAGTTTTGATTTGTATTTCTCTAATGATTAATAATGCTGAGCATCTTTTTATATATTTTTTGACCATTTGTATATCTTCTTTGGAGAGAAATGTCCATTCAAGTCCTTTATTTTTTAATTGGGTCATTTGTTTGGTTGCTGTTGAGTTGTGGTAGTTCTTTGTATATTCTGGATATTAACCCCCTTATAAGATACATAATTTGCAAATATTTTCTCCCATTCTGTAGTTTGCCTTTTCACTCTGTTGATTGTTTCCTTTGATATTCAAAAGTTTTAAAGTTTGATGCAGTCCCATTTGTCTATTTTTGCTTTTGTTGCCTGAGCCATTCTAACCTTTTTGAAGCCCAGGTACACAGTTCTCTATTCAGCTTCAGTATCAGGACTAATATCATTGAATACATAGCACTCAACACACAGAATTGACTTTTATGCCCCATTCTCTGAAAGGAATTCATTTTACAGGGTCCAGGCCGGGAAAATCATCTCTACCTCACTTTAACTGAAATGCCACTGAACTACTCAACCTTTCTCATAAGACAGAAGCAATTTTCTTCAAATTTGAGTGTGTAGATGTTAGAGCAATTTTGGTGAGATTCCTTCAGAACAGAAAAGCTTTGGAAATATGTGAAGGATGTATAATCCTTTCTTTCTCATATAATGTCTTGAGGTTCTTTCTCTCATTGTCTATCAATGTCTGCACATATGGTTTGGAAACATGCCTAAACTTTCAGTTAGATGAATTATTGCTTTTTTCTCCAAAGTTGTCAGTTAAATTGGAGGCTGAGCTTCTCCTAGGCCAGAGATTCCCAAACTTTATTTGTGTGTTATTTGTGTACCATGCAGATTTCTCATTGATCCATATATTACCTCTACTAGTATTTGTTTTACTTATTTTTTTTAATTGGTTTAAAATGGACACAAAATTCTACTTAACAGCTCTGAAATGACTTGTTACAAATTAAGTTAAACACATAACTATTAAAAGAAAATGTGTGTATGACCTGAAATGACCTTGTGTGCCTTCAGAGGAATGCATGCTAGACCTCACTTCTCCATTTGCTCACTAACATCTCCTGGCTGCTGCAAAGGCACCTCAAACTCAACTCAAAACCCAGGCCCACCAGCCTCAGTCATCCTTACCAAACTCTCCCAGGGCCTCTTATCTCAGTGAATAGCACCATTCTCCATCCAGCAGCTCGAGGTGGAAACCCAGGAGTCATCCTTGACCCCACACCTTCTGGCAATATATCCAATCCATCATCAAATCCTGTCAATTTTGCCTCCTATCTTTTATCTCTTGAATCCATCCTTGTCTGAAATAAGGTTATATTGGTCCTAGGCCACTACAATTGCCTCCTACTTGGTGTTAATGGTATTTTAGTCACTGTCCAATCAACAGAGTGCTCATTTCAAAGAACAAAATCCTTAGACTGTCCTGCACCTCCAACCTAATTTTACACAGCATTCTTCCCCAGTTTCCCTTCCCCACCTTCAGGCCCCTCTCTATCCCCCTTGTGCCTTACACTCTGTCCCTCCATATGGCATCTTTGGGCACTGACTCCTCCCCTTCAAACCCTTCAATGCACTCTCTACTCTGATTACTATCTACTTCTTTGGATCTCAGCTCAATTACTACCTCCTCTGGGAAACCTTTTTTGTCCTCAATAACTAGTTCAAATTCACTTACTATTAATTCTCATACCTTCACCACTCCATCTCACTTATTAAAATTATCATTTACATGGATTTATGTCATTATTTGGTTAATGTTTGATTCCTTCCCTAAAATGTAAGGCAGGATCTGTGTCTGCTTGGCTCTTTTTTGTAAAATTAGTGCCTGTTATGGTTCCCAGCACATAGAATGAGAACGCACTTAATAAATATTTTCTGAATAAATGGATAGATTCATAAAAGGTTGTGAGGCTGGAACCTGAGAAACAGACATAGGCTGCAGGACTTGCCAAGAGAAGAAATTCAATGAGAACCAAGTTTAAAATATTCTCCCAAACAGGTTACATAAGGAAGGATCTGGTTGGGGAACTTCCCTCAGCAACTCTTTAAAGATGGATTTAAACAGCATTGAATGGTTTGACAGATGTTTCAAGGAAAGAAGGAAAGAAAGCAGAAATAAAAAGACAGATATTGATCAGCAAGAGCAATATTGAGAAACTGGAGGAAGCCTGGGAGGAGAATTGAAAAATAGGTCAGAGGTAGAGTCTGGAAGTAAGAGCTGAAATGCTGCATTTATTTAATCTAATGAATCAATGCCTGAGGTGTCGTTTAGCAAATGCTCTCCATATCCCACAGTGTAGACCAGAGTAAGGGAAAATAGAATGAAATTGTACCTAGAGAGTTCTGTTTGAAAAAGAAGGGTCTTCTTGTCTTTATGGATGATTAAACCATGGAACAGACTAATAAAGAGGGCTGATAAATCTTACTTGGAAATCTTTTAAGAAGGGAAGAAATAACCATTTATTTGGGATAAAGGCAGGTGATAAACTAAGTTTCTTGCTCCTTTGTGTTTTTGGAATGAGTGATTTTCTCACCAAGGAATTATTCTCTATATTTCCTGCTTGAATCTACTAAGTCAGAGAGGCAAGAGTTTCATCTAAGAAAATAACTTAGTAAAGGAAAGTTCCAAAGACATCTCAATGTGTATGTCATGAGGTTCCAGGGCTGATTTATTCAAGAAAAGCCAACATCTCTCCACTGTGAGAGGCGGATGTTAACAGGCTTGATTCTCCCCTCCTTGGTGCCAACTCCTCCGCTTCACCAGAGTTTGCTTGGGACTACTCTGTTCCTTGGATCTCTGCTGTCTTGACTGACACTGCTTGCCTAAGATGTTCTCTTCGGCAGACATCCATTCTCTCCCTACACTCTTTGCTTATCCTTCTCAGACTTATTTGCCTAGTATCTTCAATCTCTTTTTCTTTTCTGGCTTCTCTCCATTAGCATGTTAACATGCTCAACTGCTACCATCTTAAAAATGAAATTAAAGTCTTTGAACTTCATTGTCCCCTCCAGTTGCCACCCTATCTCTCTTCTACTCTCTCCAGGCAAATCTCTTTAAAGATTTGTGTACATTTGCCAACCTCGCTTCTCTGTTATTCTTCAGCCCACTGCATCCTGACTCCTTTCCACCTCCCTTCTCTGAAGCTTTTACCAGCTCTGCTAATGACTTTCATTCCTTATCTTACAAGAACTCTTAAAAGCAACAGCATTTGACTATACCCTCCTTGAAACATTCTGTCCTTGAATTTTTTGTTGCGGTTTTTTTATTGTGCTAAAAATGTATATGACATAAAATTAGCCATTTTAACCAATTTTAAGTGTACAATTCCATGGCATTATTTTCACTAACAATATCGTTCGACCATAACCGCTATCTATTTCCAAAGTTTTTATTCACTTCAAACAGAAACTCTGTACCCATTTGTACCCATTAAAGAGTAGCTCCCTGTCTTTTCTTGGATTTTATGACACTATACTCTTGTTCTCCTCTCTCTCTCCCTCTTCCTCTTGCTCTCCCTCTTTCTCTTTTCCTTCTCAGGCTTGTTTGTGGTTATCTTTTCCTCTCTCGTTACTTAAAATCTGCACCCCTTGGGTACTGTCCTAGGCCCTTGTCTCTTCTTGCCTTACACTTTTGCTCTGGTAAATTTCAATCTATCCTTCAATGAGTGTCTAAAGCCTAGGTCTTTTTCCTGAGCCCTTTGATATAATTCCTTACTTATCTCTTGTCACTCACCAATGTTACAGTCCCTTCTGTCCCTTCAGAGCTCTATGCTATTTCTTTGCTATACCTTTGCAATTGCACTTCTCTATGCTTGAAACTTAGTTCTCCTTTTAGCTTCTTTGTATTCTCAAGATCTCAGCTTGGAGGTCAAGCTGAGATCTTGAGAATATGTTATCTTAACATATTTTAACATATATTAATATATTATCTTAACATATCTTAAGATAACAGCTTGAGAATATTGTTATCTTAATTTTTTTTAGGTAAAAAAATTAAGATAACAATAAAATGGAATTTGGAAAGATCAAAGAGATGTAAAGTAGGAGCTGCTTCTGACTTATCTTACTGTACTGTCATTGCTGGTCTCCCCCACCGGTCCCTAAATTCCATGATTGGTAGAGATAAGAACTACTGTGTTTGTAGTGTATTTCCAGCTCTGGCATATAGGAAATCATTAAATATTTGATTCAACAGCAAAAAGTGTTATTGAATGAAGTTATAAAGAAATATTAAGGACATTTAAGTATCTTTATGTTGACAGATGGATACTAGAGTTTGGAGATAATGACTGTTGGAATTTGCTTTTTTGTGTGTGATGTCAAAATGCTTTACATTTTATCGAGAAGCAGTAAAAATAATGACAAGGATTTTATAGACATTTAACTAGAAGTTTCAAAACCTTATTTGAGACTTAGCTTTGATGGATACATTAGCTTAATTGATATGCATTGATTAAGATAAAGTCCTCTCCAGCATTGTATAAATTGAGGCCCTGCCTTTGTTTTTAATTAAAAAGAAAAAGAGAGAGAGAGAGAGAGAGAGAGAGAGAGAGAGAGAGAGAGAGAGAGAAAGAAAAGAAAGAAAGAAAGAAAGAAAGAAAGAAAGAAAGAAAGAAAGAAAGAAAGAAAGAAAGAAAGAAAGAAAGAAAGAAAGAAAGAAAGAGAAAGAAAGAAAGAAAGAAAGAAAGAAAGAAAGAAAGAAAGAGAAAAAGAAATATGTTCTGTGAAACAAACAGATTTACCTTGGCTCTGTTGTTTATGGAGCGCACAACTTTTCTGGATGTTTTTGCTCTGTGAACATCGCTGGCCTTGGAGCCTTTCACATGGAGAGGAGTCTTGTTGAAGAAGACCCAGCTGTATTGAGCAAGGTAAGAAAGGGAAGTGTGATTTCATACATTTCTAACATCCTGTAACTGTGAAATACTTCCAAGTCCTTGTTTATAGGAGTTTTATAAAAAGGGCTTGGGAACATTTTCTAACAAAAACACTGTGAAATGTATGTATATCTATTATTTTTTCAGATTTTATTTTATGGCTATATGATTTCAGTTTCTTCATATTTAAAATGATCTTACGATCTTGGCATCTTGAGATATACTTCATATATGTTCCATGTCCAAAAATGTATTATTTAAATTCTTTTTTTTAGGAGAATATACTTTTAAACATCATTTCAAAAATCTTGAAAGCCAGATATCAACCTTGGGAAATATCTACAAATCAGTTAGAAAAAGCCACATGGGGAAAATTGATAGGGGAAATAAATAATTTCCAATATATAAAAAAAATAAATGCCTAATATAAGATATGATCATTTACACTTACAAGCTAAAAAAAATTAAGATAACAATAAAATGGAATTTGAAAAGATCAAAGAAATATAAAGATATAAAAATTAAGAATAATTTCCAGTGTTGGCAATAATAATGGCTAATATTTATTGAGTGTTTACTATATGCTATTTACAGTATTGAGAACTTTACCTTTACTAATGCACTTAGTCATAATGAAAGAAATTTGTGGTCGATATTGTCAACTATAATTTTACAGATGAGGAAACTATGGCAGAATGATGATGAATAATTGCCCAAGGACATACAGCTAGTGAGAGACAAACCCAGAGTTTGACCTGCTAATATATATACTACACTGTTTTGTGAACTCTTAGGTGGATATATACTGTCACAAGTGGCTACTGGGGGTATATGTTGGCACAGATGTCGTGGAAATCAATAATGATCACGCTTTGGGCTGAGAACATCTGGTTTAGCTGTGCAACAAATGATCATCATGCTTTTTCTTCCTTAAGGACCTTCTTTACATCCTTCTTCTGCATTCATTATCCTTTTTATTTCCTTAAATATTATGCCTATAACTCCAACTTACAATTTTACATCCCATGTCAACATAATCTCAGGAATTCACTTACCTAGGCACTCATCACTGCTAACTATCTTAGAATATCACTCTATTTTCGGCTTGATTACACAAAGAATACATAGGTTTAAACAAAATGATTACTGAAAAGATATAAAATCTTAAGCTATAATCAGTCATTTATATTTACAGTGAATTATTTATCATCTCATGGGGCACCAAAAGAATGAGGGACACTAGGAAGGGCCAATATCTCCTTGATGTAGAGGGAAGAAGAGGTCAACATGTGTGGTGCTGCCTCAGTAAAGCCAGCCTGGAGCAGGGGTTTGATAAAGAGCTGGGCATTCAGGGGTACGACAAAGGAGCAGGGCACCTCTGGAAATCAGAGCAGGATGAGAGAAGCCCCCCAGAGGGCCGAAATAACCACTGTTAGAAGAGATGCCATTGTACCAAAGCTATACTTTGCATCTGTGCCCAGAGTCAGCTCTGGCTTAGATGATCCCCTGGGGCTGGTAACTCAGAAAAAGGAGTCAGCCTGAGGACAGCATGTTTCCAGTGTCTTCCTATGTGAACATCTTGATTAGACAATCTTAATCATCAAGAGCAGCATTCCTCAACTTTTCTTGTTCCTTTGTACAAAAAACCCTGCTCCTTAGAAAAAATACACCTCAAGTTATGAGTCATTCCCTGCTGCTCTGCCCCCTCCTTCTACTCAGGAAGGTGTATCATATGCTTTTTCAAGCTACACATTGTCCCCATCCCTTTCTAACATACACCAGCACCCTTAGCAGTATCCCTCCCACATGCACCTGGACAATTCCTGCTCTAGAAAAAGAGAAGGAATTTAGGGGAAATCTGGCACCATGTATTTTGCCAAATCAGGAACTTCCGAAACTTAAAACAAAACAAAACAGATTTATCTGGAGGGAGTATGTGTTCCTCCATATCGAGCCGCTCAAGGCTTGAAAGACAGATACAAACTGATCTGGTCTCCTCTCCAGCCTCCCACCCAACGTCTGGCACTCTGATTCCTTTTGGTGCAATTCACTTGCATTAATGAAAATGTAGCCCCTGCTTCTTTATTTCTAGAGTTATAAACAGTGCCCAAGAATATTCTCATGGGCTATGCTAATTTAATATGGATATGCTTTAACTTAAAATGATTGTGTTAAATTAATTAACTTTACCTCTAATGGGGAAAATTCAAGGTAAGAAGAGTTTCTGACTTATTCTGGTTAGCTGTAGCTAGAGAAAGGCACACTGTTGTTAAGTCTAAAGCCTTTGGGGAGACATTTAGCTAGGAGGACAAAAAGTAGGAGTAGGGATGTATTTAGGCATTCTAGAAAAAAGCAGCTTCTGTACATTAAAAACAACACAGCAAGAAGATAGTTTGCTTTAGAAAGTAAGACAGAATGAGATGAAGTAAATTTAGAACTTTGTCACTGCTAGAAAAATTAAATAATAATTAGAAACAATTAATAGTCATAATAAACAAGCTAAATTTTAAAATATGAGGATTTTGGTAAATTACAATTGTTAAAATACAGAATCCAAAGCTATCTTTATGGTTAAATTAAGAAAGAGGCTTTTTTTTTTTTTTTTTTTTTTGCATTTAGAAGTACATTTTCCTTTGCATTATTGGTTTATTTTATCTAGCATATGAATTAACTTATATATTTATCACTTTAAAGTATATTCCAATTTTATTTGTGTACTGGCAAAGCATTTCCTTTGAAGTTAATATTTTTCCAGATCTAAAGTTGTCCATGATTAGTATAAGTACAGGAGAATTTTTAAATGTTGCACAGTCTGAGAGCCTTCAAAAAGAAGATGGACGTATCTGAATTGGGGATGCTACTCTCCCTGCTGTCAATAGCACTCAGCTTGTCATGGAATGTGGGTTGTTATGGTGAAGGGAAGGTGGTTGAAATTGGAAAGAAATGCAATACATTGATAATTTGTATAGATATGCTTCTTTAAAATGGGTTTGATTTATTGAATCACTGTCTTAGTTTGTTTTGTGTTGCTGTAACAGAATACCTGAGATGGGGGTAATTTATTAAAAGAGAGGTTTATTTGGCTCACAATTCTGAAGGAAGAAAAGTGCAGGAAGCATGGTGCTGGCATCTGCTCAGCTTCTGACGGGGGCTTTCTGCTGTGTCATGACAGGAAGGATGGTCAAGGGAGAGCGGACACTTGGGAAGGGGCAATACACCAGGAGGAACCTCACTTTCTGATAATCCACTCTCACAGGTACTGATCCATTCCTGCAAGAGTGAGAACCCACTCGCTCCAGAGAAACTAAATTAATTTAGGAGGGATCTGCCCCCAGGACCCAAACACATCCCACTAGGCCCCACCTCCCAACACTGTGCACCGGCAGTTAAACTTCAACATGAGTTTTGACAGAGACTAACCACATCCAAGCCATAGCAATTGCCTATTCGCTTTAGAGGGGCAATGAAATCTCCCAAGTTATTTCCAGGCCATATGGATCTTTGTCATCTTTATGCTTTTCTGGCAATATTAGAGGCCATGACTAGTGAAGGACATCTCACTTGAAGGAACATATTCCACTTCCTCCATGTCTAGTACCAACTCATGTCTAGTATTAAGGCTACCAAAGGATTAGATTTCCTGGCACTGACACATGGCCAAACCAGTCTTTCTGAGACTAGACTGCCATGATTATGGCTAAACTATCACCAAGATTGGCTTGCTGCTTGATCAGTGGTCTTCTATACCTGCTGTGTTTTCTCCCATAAGGAGTCACACAAAAGTCCTGTTTTGCTTCAGACTCAGGTCTCTGAATGTCTGCTAAACTGGAGAAGCTGAAATAGGAGCCCATAAAACCTTGTCTTCTTTCTTGCATGAGCTGTAATGACTTATACATAATACTTTATAAATAAACCAAACTTGCTGTTTTACTGATTGGGCTATGTAGTCACAAATAAGTAAAAGGTAGCCAGGGTGGGATTGAGCATGAGGGAGGCCAGCGTCCTCTGAGATGGTTTGGTATGATCTGTTCTTTCATTCATTCATTCACTCCTTCATTGAATAAATGTATTTTGAGGGCTGACCACACTATAGGCACAGTGTACCCTCGTGGAAGTTAGAAGTTAGTGAGGAGGTAGATATAGTCATAATAAAATAATCACGTAAACGAGAGTAATTGTAGTGTTGACATATGCTATGATAGAGAAGTACAGAGCATTTTGAGATCACGTTGTAGGGACATTGCCTTAGTTCAGGGAAAGCTTGGCTGGAGGTGTCATACTTGATCTGATATGAAGGCTGAATCGTGTTAACTAGGCAACAGGAAGAAAGAAGAGCAAGAATCAATACTCATTGTTTGGCGAATAGAACATGGTCTTTCTAGCTCAGTTTTTGTCTCAGAGATACTGAAAAGTTTTCTCTATTCTCTTTGCAACCTACCAATATTCCCAGTAATGAAAGTGCTGAGATTCATGGTGACCGATGAGGTGACCTCCTACACTCTTTCATGTTTCTTTGTGTTAATGCACCATTAGCAAAGGCTATTGACACATATCACTTCTGTGAGATACTAAGGTAGACCTAATAGTACTTGAACAGTGAAACCAACTTCTCAGTAATCAAGTCTTGTTTTTATTCCCATATTCTCATCCTGGGTCTTCCTGAGACTACAGGTCTGCCCAGATCCTTTGTTCTGGTCTCCAGTGAAGCCTGTGCCTGGGATGGGTAGAGGGGCATGGGTGCAGGGAAGACTGGTGAAGTGCTGACTGCAGGCACAGTGGCCTAGGAGGGAAATGGGTTTGGCCCATTCTTTCACTGATCTGCCCTCAATAGTGAGTCCAACTTTTGCAATAAGGATTACAAACTTTCATATAAGAATGTGAAATCCTGGGTGACAGCAGCCTGAGAACTGCATGTAAACTTAGGAAGGTTGGGTAAAATTCTGAGCTCAACACACACACACACACACACACAAATGTGGAATAAAGGTTTTGTACTAAGGAAGATGTAAGTCTAGACAAGGGCAAAGACTGGAAAACTGGCATTCTTTGATGATTGTATATGGCTGAGGGTGACTACTGTCAGCACAAAGAAAATGTGGGTAACGTTTTATCCTTCCTTTAGAGCAGTAGTGAGCTAGCTCAGGGCAGGAACTGCTACAGAAACATGGAAGTGTTGCTTAATTTATGGTCACCTTTTAGGTGAAGATTCTGCATCTTTTTAAATGAGACTTGACAAAAGCAATACCATTGTTATCCAAGGGATTTTGTTCACGATTAAAGGGGAGCCTGGAGTGAATATTTTAGAATAGTTTAGACTGAATATTTTAGAATAATGTGGGTCTTGGTGGCCTCTTAATTTTGTAATTGGCTTGGCTTCTAAGCTTTATTTCTGTCCATTATTAAAACATTTTAGAAGAAGAGCAGAATTTAAAATAATTTAAAAATGTTTCTATCTTAATTAGTATTCATAATTGTAAAGAGTTTTTATTGATGCATAAGATTATAAATTAAAAAGAGATAGTTTTTCCCTATACTTTCTTACCCCCATTTACTACCTTGAATGTTATTGCTAATAATGGCTAAGACTATGTAAGCGTTAGCTATTATCACCTCTTTTTGTACAGTCATACACACATTCATGTTTGTATATATACTTACATAGATGTAAGTATATATACACACACAAACTTTTTTTAAGCACATGTGATTACATTGTACATAATAAACACTTTGATTTTTTTTTCTTAACAATATACTGTGGACATCTTTTTTATGTCAGAATATGCACTTGTCAAATCTGTTTAATGACTGTGTGGTATTCCCAGTAAATTGATGGATATTCAGATTGATTTCAAATTTTTTCCTTTACTAAAAATACTGCTATGAACATCACTTGTCCCTTTACTTTTGTGTATTTGTACAAGAAGTTTGTTTAGGATGCATTCCTAGAAGTAGAATTGCTGGGTCAAAGGTTGAGCATACTTTAAATTTTGGTAGATTGTAAGGACAAAACTTTAGAGACATGGAAGTTCTTCCTTGACTCTTCTCTCCCCATGAAAGGAATGGATCCATAATGGTCAGCCAGAGCCATGTTCTAGGCTAGGATGTCTGAGGATAAATTGCTAGATAAAGGTAGATAAAGGAGCCAGCTAGTTCTCTTGCTGGGTCGAAGAGTTTGAATTTATAAATCAAGAAGGAAATATTGAGTTTGTTATTACTCATGCAGTTGTAGAATTGCTTCCCAAATATTAAAAAAGTAATTTGATCTGTTTTCCTGGCCCAATTTAAATGGTGTCATCCTTACATACCTTGAGAAGATTGTCTTGGAGCCTCATAACTCACCTTCCTATTGGTCAGCTCTGGCTCTCTTTTTCTTTATTGAATCATTTTTCTCTTGTTGCATCTCTCGTATTTCATAATGAGTAATGACTTTCCTGTTTTACTGCTCGAGGTCCTAGACTACTATTTATAGTTCCACTCCTATCAGCTTTAATGACTTAGAAATACCATGATGGCAAAAGTACAGGTATTTTTAAAATGAAAGGAAAGGAAAATATGTTCCCTTTTTGCTCAGTTTGTCTTGAGTTTTCTTAACTACGATAACCCAAGTGAAGTTAGTGACTTTGGTTTATTCCCTCTAGCACTGATTTTAATAGGTATGGTATACTGTTAAACACAGAATAATATTTTGTTTTATATATGTAGCTGAAACATGTAAACTGATTTTTAGTTACTTCAGCAATTTCAAGTTAACATCTACATTGTTTTTCTCACTGACTGATGGAGTTAGGATGTAGTATCTTCTTAGAACTCATGTGGAAATCTCATCCCCTATATGGCAGTGTTGAGAGCTGTTTGAGTCATAGGGGCAGATCCCTTATGAATGGATTAATGCTCTCCCTGGGGCATGGTGGGTAGTGAGGGAGTTCTCACCAGATTAATTCTGGGGAGAGCTGGTTGTTTAAAAGACCCTGGCACCTCCCCTCTCTTCTCTCTTGCTTCCTCTAGCCATGTGATCTGCTTGTACCTGCCAGCTCCCTGCCGTTTTCCACAATGAGTAGAAGCAGCCTGATGCTAGCACCAGATGCAGCTGTCCCAGAATCATAAGCCAAATAAACCTCTGTTCTTTATAAATTACCCAGTCTCAGGTATTATGTTATAGCAACACAAAAATGGACTAATACACTGACCATAAGTTCTCTATAAGCATTACTGATTCCTTGGTTTCTGCCTTATATGGAATATATGTTTCTGCTAACTGTATATCCCCTTAGTTGTACAATTTTTCTTTTATTTTACTATAAAAGTAATACACATTTATTATAGCCCATTTAGAAAGTATAAAAGTGGAATTTTTAAAAAGAAATCACTCTATTCCTCGAAAACATTGGCTATTAATATTTTATGTATTTTTCCTAAGATTTTAATTTTTTTATTCTACGTAATTTAAATCCTGTGTATAAAATTTTTATCTTTATAGGCTTACTTCACACTTCCCTTGTATTTTCAAAATTGTGATAAATTGCACATAGTATAAAATTTACCCTTTTAACCACTTTTAAATGCACAGTTCACTAGCATTGTGCATATTCACATTGGTGTGCAACCATCACTACTATCTAGCCACAGAACTCTTTTCATCTTGCAAAAATGAAAATCTGTACCTATTAAACAATAACTCCCTGTTTTCTTCTCCTTCCAGACCCTGACAAACACCATTCTACTTGCTGTCTGTGTGAGTTTGACTATTCTAGGTACCTCATATAAGTGGAATTATACAGTATTTTTCATTTCATGTCTGGCTTATTTCACTTAGTATAATGTCATCAAGGTTCATTCGTGTTGTAGGATGTGTTAGAATTTTGTTCCTTCTTAAGGTTGAATAATATTCCATTACATATATATATCACATTTTGCTTAGCTATTTATCTGTTTTGTTGTCTTTTTGTGACCGGCAAGGGGATCGCAACCCTTGGCGTGGTGTCGTCGCCCGCACCGCGCTCAGCCAGTGAGCACACCGGCCACTCCTATATAGGATCCGAACCCACCACGGGAGCGTCGCTACACTCCCAAGCACTGCACTCTCCCGAGTGCGCCACGGCCGGCCCTTAGCTATTTATCTGTAAATGGACTTTTGGGTTGCTTCCAGTTTGGGCAATTATGAATATGAATGTACAATTATCTCTTCAAATCCCAGATTTCAGTTCTTCTGGACATAGACCCAGAAGTGGAATTGCTGGATAACATGGTAATTCTATGTTTTATGTTTTGAGGAACTGCCATACTGTTTTCCATAGCGACTGCACCATTTTACATTCCGAAAAACAGTGTACAAAGATTTTAATTTCTCTACATCCTCACCAACACTTGTCATTTTTGATTGTAGCTATCCTAACAGATATGAGGTGGTAGCTCAGTATGGTTTTTATTTGCATTTCCCTAATGATTAGTGATGTTAAGCATCTTTTCTTGTGCTTATTGCCCATTTGTATGTCTTCTTTGGAGAAATGTCCATTAAAGTCCTTTGCCCATTTTCTAATTGTTTGTTGTTGTTGTTGTGTTCTTTATATATCTGGATATTAACCCCTATCAGACAAATGATTTACAAGTATTTTCTCCCATTCCATGGGTTGTCTTTTTCTTCTTGTCCCTCCCACCCCCTGGCAAGAGAACATCTTTCCCTGTGCCACCATAGGCTGTCTTTTAATTCTGTTGATTGGGTCCATAGATGTGCACAACTTTAAAATTTTGGTGTAGACCAGTTTGTCTATTTTTCTTTTATTGCCTGTGCTTTTGGTCCTATCCAAAAACTCATTGCTAAATCCACTGTCATAAAATTTTTCCCTCATGTTTTCTTCTAAGAGTTTTATGGTTTTATCTTTTAAGTTTAGGTCTTTAATACATTTTAGGTTAAGTTTTGTATATAGTATAAGGTAAGTGTCCAACTTCATTCTTTTGCATGTGCATATCCAATTTTCTCAACAATTTTTGTTGAAAAGATTATCCTTTTCCTTTTCAATGGTCTTGACACCCTTGTTGAAAATCATTTGACCATATATGTGAAAATTTAGTTCTGGGCTCTGTAATCTATTACATTGGTCTATGTTTCTGTTTTTATGCCAGTACCACATTGTTTTGATTACTGTAGCTTTGTAGTAAGTTCTGAAATCAGGAAGCATGAGACCTCCAACTTTGTTCTTCTTTTTCAAGATTATTTTGGCTATTCAGGGTTCCTTGAGATTCCATTTTAGGATGGATTTTTCTATTTCTGGGGAAAAAGCATTTGAGATTTTGATAGGTATTGCATTGAATCTGTAGATTGCATTCGGTAATATTGACATCTTAAAAATATTAAGTTTTCTAATCCATAAACATGGAATCTCTTCATTTATTTGTGTCTTTTAAAATTTCTTTCAGACATATTTTGTAGTTTTAACTTTTGTAGTATACAAGTCTTTCACCTCCTTGGTTAAATTTATTTCCAAGTAATTTATTATCTTTGATGCTATTGTAAATGGAATAGTTTTCTTAATTTCCTATTCAGATTGTTTATTAACATACAGAAATGCAACTGGGCTTTATATATTTTGTATCATTTTTGTAATTTTTGTATCCTGAAATTTTGCTGAATTTATTAGTTCTAACATTTGTGTGTGTGTAATTTTTAGGGTTTTCTACATATAGGATCATGTTTTCTGTGAACAGTGATACATCATTTTTAATGGCTGTGTAAAATTTTGTAATAGGGTGAATCATAATTGACTTAATCATAAATGCATTTTAAAAATCTAGGATTTAAAAGCATCCTTGTATTATGCTTTGATGTCCATTTTTAAATTAATAAACTATTTTTTAGAGCAGTTTTAGGTTGAGAGAAAAATTGAGCAAAAACTACAGAGCATTCCCATATACCCTTGTCCTCCCCAACTCCCCCCAACACACACATACACATAAACTTCCCCACCAACATCCTGCATCAGAGTGGTACACTTTTACAACTGATGAACCTACATTGATGTGTCATTATGATCCAAAGTCCATAATTTACATTAGGGTTCACCCTTAGTGTTGTACACTCTGTGGATTTGGACAAATGTATGGGTATAATAACATGTGTCCACCATTGTAGTATTGTGCAGAATAATTTCAGTGCTTTAAAAAATCAGCTTGTGTCCTGCCTGTTCATCTCTCTCTTCTTCCTGACCCCTGGAAAACACTTTATTTATTCTTTTTATTGTCTCCATGGTTTGCCTTTTGCCTTTTCCAGAATGTTATACAGTTGGAATCATATAGTTTGTAGCATTTTCTTTATGTTTTTTTCACTTAATAACGTGCATTTAAGTTTCCTCCAAGTCCTTTCATGGCTTGACAGCTCATTTCCTTTTAGTGCTGAATAGTATTTCATTCTTTGGATGTACCACAGTTTATTTATCCACTCACCTACTGAAGGACATCTTGGTTGCTTTTACGTTTTGGCAATTATGACAAAGATACTATAAATATCAATGTGCAGGTTTTTGTGTGACTCTAAGTATTCAGTTCATTTGGTTTAACACCAAAAAGCATTATTGCTGAATTGTATTGTAAGAGTATGTTTAGTTTTGTAAGAATTTGCCAAACTGTCTTCCCAAGAGGCTGTGCCATTTTGCATTCCTACCTGCAATAAATGAGAGTTCCTGTTGCTCCATATCCTCACCAGCATTTAGTGTTGTTAACATTTTGGATTTTGACCATTCTAATAGATGTACAGTGGTAGCTCATTGTTGTTTTAATTTACAATTCCCTGGTGACATATGATGTTGAACATCTTTTTATGTTTACTTGCCTTCTCTATGTTTTCTTTGGTGAGGTGTATGTGCAGGCCTTTTGCTGATATTTTAATTGTTTTTCTGTTTGTTTTTTTGTTTTTTTATTGGTGAGTTTTAAGAGTTCTTTGTTATTTTGGATAACAGCCCTTTATCAAATGTGTCTCTTGCAAACATTTTCTCCATGATTTCTGCTACCCATGGTCAACTATGGTCCAAACATATTAAATGAAAAATTCCAGAAATAAACAATTCATAAGTTTTAAAATGCATGCTGGTCTGAGGAGCATGATAAAATCTCATGCTGTCCTGCTCAGTCCCGCTTGGGATGTGAATCATCCCTTTGTCTATCATATCCATGCTGTATAAGCTGTCTGCCCATTTGTCACTTGTAGCTGTCTTGGGTATCAGATCTTTTGTTGTGATATGGCAGTGTTTGTGTTCAAGTAACCCTTATTTTAATTAATGATGGCCCCAAAGTACAAGAGTACTATGCCTAATTTACAAATTAAGCTTTATCATATGAGAGTACTTCAAAAAGTTCAGGGAAAATTAGAATTGAAAGATAATATGAATCTTTCATGAAATGTTTGAAGTACCCTTATATATGTATGTGTGTAAAGGAAAAAAATTGTACATACAGCGTTCAGCACTACCTGAGTTTCAGGCATCCATTGGGGTCTTGGAACATATTCTCTTTGGATAAGGGGAACTACTGTAATATAGACTGGGTGGCTTATGAACAACAAATTTATTTATTACAGTTCTGGAGGCTGAAATTCTTAGATCAGGGTGCCTGCACAGTTAAGTTCTGGTGGGATCTTTTTTCCAGATTGCTAACTGCGAACTTTTTATTCTAAACCCACATGGCAGAGAGCAGAGAGCAAGAAGACAGCTCTCTCAAGACTCTTACAAGCTCTAATACCATTCATAAGGGCACCACCCTCATTTCTTTACCTAATCCTAATTACTTCCCAAAGGCCCCACCTGCTAATACCATCACATGGTAGGGAGTAAGGTTTCAATCTATAAATTTGGGGAGATACAAACATTCTCTCCATAATGGTCATGCTATATAATTCTTCTTACACATTGCTGAATTTGCTTTGCTAATATTTTGTTGAGAACTTTTGCATCTATATTCATGAGAGACATTGATCTGTAATTTTCTTTTCTTGTAATCTCTTTGGCTTTGGAAATTCTGGCTTCAGAGAATCAATTAGGAAGTATTCCTTCTGCCTCTTTCTTCTGGAAAAGATTGTAGAGAACCGATATAATTTCTTCCTTATATGTTTGGTAGAATTACCAGTGATCCCATATGGACCTGGTGCTTTTTATTTTGAGAGGTTATTAATTATTGATTTGATTTCTTTAATAGGTCTATTCAAATAGTCTTATTCTTCCTTTGTGAGTTTTGGCGGATTGTTTCTTTCAATGTGTTAATCCATTTCATATAGGTTATCAAATTTGTGGACATAGAGTTGTTTATAATATTCCTTTATTAACCTTTTTTTTTTTTTTTTTTTTTGACCAGTAAGGGGATCGCAACCCTTGGCATGGTGTGGCCTGCACCACGCTCAGCCAGTGAGCTCACTGGCCATCCCTATATATGATCCAAACCTGCGGCCTTGGGGCTGTCAGCGCTCCACCCTCCCAAGTGAGTCATGGGGCCATCCCTCCTTTATTAACCTTTTTTTTTTTTTTTTTTTTTTTTTTGTCTTTTTCGTGACCGGCACTCAGCCAGTGAGTGCACCGGCCATTCCTATATAGGATCCGAACCCGCGGCGGGAGCGTCACCGCGCTCCCAGCGCTGCACTCTCCTGAGTGCGCCACGGGCCCGGCCCCTTTATTAACCTTTTAATGTCCGTGGTAGTGATATAGTGATATTCTCTTTTAAATTTCTGATATTAGTAATTTATGTCTTCTGTCTTTTTTTCTTACTAGAGGCTTATTGATTTTATTGATCATTTCAAAGAAACAGGTTTTGGTTTTGTTGATTTTTCTGTTTCCACTTTTACTGATTTGTGCTTTATTTTTTATTATTTCTTGTCTTTGGCTTACTTTCAATTCAATTTGGTCTTTTTCTATTTTACTAAGGTGAAAATTTAGATTATAAATTTTAGTTCTTTCTCCTTACCTAACATATTTTTTCAATGCTATAAATTTTCCCTAAGTACTGCTTTAGCTGCACCTTTCAAATTTTGATAAGTTGTATTTTAATTTTCATTTAGTTCAGAATATTTTCAAAATCATGTTGAGTTTTTTTTCTTTTACCTGTATGTTATTTAGAAGTTTGTTTTTTAATCTTTAAGTATTTTCCCAGCTGTCTTTCTAATATTGATTTCTAGTTTAATTCCATTGGAGTCTGAGAGCAGACATTGTATGATTTCTATTTTTATAAATCTGTTGAGGTGTGTTTTGTTGCTCACAATGTTGATGAATGTTCTATATGAGCTTGAGAAGAATGTGTAATTTCTGTTGTTGGATGAAGTAGCCTATAGATGTCAATTATATTTAGCAGATTTTTGGTGTTGTTGAATTCGACTCTGTTCTTATTGATTTTTCTGCCTGCTGGATTTCTTCATTTCTGATAGATGAGTGCTAAAGTCTGTAACAATAATAATGGATTTATTTTTTTCTCTTGCAGTTTTGTCTTACTTTGCCTCATGTATTTGAATGCTCTGTTCTTAGGCACATACACATTAAGTATTGTTATGTCTTCATGAAGTACTGACCCCTTTATCATTATGTGATAACCTTTATCTCTGAATACAGTCCTTATCTGAAGTCTGTCCTGTCTGAAATTAATATAGCTACTTCTGCTTTTTAAAAAAAATTAGAGTTACTATTGTATATCTTTCTATAGCCCTTTACTTTTAATCTATATATTTAAAAAATAAAATGGGTTGCTTGTAGAAACATATAGGTGGGTCTTATTTTTTATTAACTTTGACAATCTCTGTCTTTTAACTGGTGTATTTAGAACATTGATATTTAGAGTGATTATTGGTATAGTTTGATTAATATGTACAGTATTTGTTAATGTCTTCTATTTGTTACTCTTGTTCTTTGTTCCTATTTTTGTCTTCAATATTTTTCTGCCTTTTGTGGTTTTAAGTCCATTTTATATGATTCTATTTTTCTCTGTTCTTAGCATATCAATTATACTTATTTTTTAACCTTTTTTAGTGGTTGCCTTACAGTTTGCAACATACATTTACATCTAATCCATGTCCACTTTCAAATAACACTATATTACTTCACATATAATGCAAATATCTTATAGTAACAAAATATTCCTAATTCTTTCATCTCATACCTTCATTGCAGTCATTCATTTCACTTATACAGAAGCATATCTATGTACATAATCAAATAAATTGTTGCTATTATTATCTTAACAAACTGTTATCTGTTAATTACAAATAAGAAAAATACATGTTTTTATTTTACCTTCACTTCTTCATTCTCTGATGTTCTTTCTTTATGTAGATATGAGTTTCCGACATTTTTCTTCTGTCTGAAGAAAGTCCTTTAATATTGTTGCAAAGTAGGTCTACTGGCAACAGACTTCCTCATTTCTTGTTTGTCTTTATTTCTCCCTCATCTTTGTAGGATAATTTTGTGGGATACAGAATTCTAAGTTTGTGTTTTTTCCTATCAATACTTTAAGTATTTCATTCCACTTTCTTCTTGCTTACATGGTTTCTGAGGAATAGTCATATGTAATTCTTTTCTCCTCTATAGATAAGGTGTTCTTATTCTCTGGCTTCTTTCAAGATTTTTACTTCATCTTTGATTTTCTGAAGTTTGAATATGATATAACAAAGTATAGTTTGTTTTGGAATTTTCCTGCTTGATGTTCTCTGAGATTCCTGGTTCTGTGGTTTGGTGACTGAATTTAATTTGGGGAAATTCTGTTACCATTGCTTCAAATATTACTTTTGTTCTTTTCTTTCTTCTCCTTTTGATATTTACATTATATGTATGTTACACTTTTTTAGTTTTCCCACAGTTCTTGAATATTCTGTTCTATTTTTTTCAGTCTTTTTTTTTTTTTTTTTTTTGTATTTCAGTTTTGGAAGTTTCTATTGTCATCTTTTCAGAGATCTTTCCTCAGTCTACTAATAAACCCTTGAAAGGCATTCTTTAGTTTTGTTACAGTATTTTTTATCTCTAGCATTTTTTGATTCTTTCTTAGAACTTCCATATTTCTGTTTACACTGTCCATTTGTTTTTTCATGTTGTCTACATTTTCCATTAAAACCCTTAGCATATTAATTATAGCTTTTCAAAATTCCTCGCATGAATAATGCCAACATTTATGCCATATCTGACTCTAGTTTTGATGCTTGTTCAGTCTCTTCAAATTGTGTTTTTTGCCTTTTAGCGTGTCTTATAATTTTTGTTGAAATGTGGACATGATGTACTAGATAAAAAGAACTGTTGAAAGTAGGCCTTTAGTGATATAGTGACTGGGTGTGAGGGGAGGGAAGCATTCTCCAGTTCTGTGATTAGTCTCAGTCTTTTGGTGAGTCTGTGCACTTGGACTCTGAACTCCACCAGGGCTTCTCATTTTCTGCCCCCTTAGTTGGAACAATATGGCTAGAGGGGGCTGGAGATACATATTTCCCTTCCCACAGGTCAGTTAGGTTCTGATAAAATCCCAGCAGGTTAGGCCCTGATTAAATAGTTTCTCCTGAGGGCAGCTCTTGTGAAGAAAAACAAAATGCTCTGCTGAGTTTCAAAATGGTTCTCTTCCTCATTCCCCTGTCAGTAGTACTAGAGGATTTTTCTCTGATATTCACTGCGAGGACCTGATAGAGCTACTGGAGGTAAATCTCACAGAAGTTTGGAGACCTCCCATGACTGTGTCCCCCTGGAATTTTTAACTCTCAGAGTTGTCTACCTTGAGCTTCCAGCAATTTGTCAATTACAAATTTCTTGTCTTGGAAGTAACACACATCACTTTCCCTCCAAGTCCACTGGGTAAACGGGCTGGAAAACATAGAGGAACAAATGGAAAATTTGGAGAGCAAAAACTTTCTCTTCTACGGAACTCATCTCCCCACTTCATATGACTAGTTGATATTATGAAGATTGTAATAGTATTTTTAAAAATGCAACTGAATATTGTGCTACTTTCTCCTCAGAATGTTCCAATGGTTTCTAATTATAGTTGAATGCCATCTAAATCCTTAAACCATGGCCAATAGCCTTCCAGGTTTGACCACTAAATATCTCTCCAATCTTATCTCAGACCACTGGACCTTTCTTACTCTACTCCACTCATTCTGCCTTCTCCAGGGGCCTGGGTAACACCAAGATCTTTCTAATCTTAAGGCCTTTGTTTCTGCTGTTCCCTCTCCTTGGATTGCTTTTGTCCTAGCTCTACCTCCAGCTGCATTTCATCATTCAGGTGTGAGGTAAAACATCATCTGCAGAATAGTTTTACATACATTTACTTCTGAGGGAAAAGACAAAATACAAAGTTGACAGGTACAGGCTCTCTAGCTCAGACTTTGGTCTACTTTTTATTGCCTTCTCCAGAGTCCTAGGAAAACATGAACACTAATAATTTGCCAGGGAAAACTTACGTGCAGAAAGTAGATATTTATTGCAATTTTGAAAGATTTTTCTGTAGAGGGTAAAGTATGTAAGGTAGTGTTCTGAAGACTTGAGAGACAGGGATCATTTAGTTCTTTTGTGTTTATCATAGCAGTAGATATTTGTTGCTCAAACAATTTGTAAGCATTTGCCATTAATATTATGGTCATTATAAGAAATACTTATTAAATCAACTTAGATTGATTTTTAAATATTTCTATTGCATTAAAAGAATTTTTTTCTGGTAAGTAGCCTAATTTCTCGAGCAGTCCACTGTGTTTCTATGTTTTTGGACTTCTACCAATGCATGGATAACTGATTTGTTTATTCATTCAATTACTCATTCATTCAACACACATTATTGTGATCTCTACATGGTAGGTGATGTTGAAATTTCAAACAAGAATAAGGATTTGTTTCGTCCAAAGAGATCAGTTTGGTGAGGGAGACTGGTGAAGAACCCCCTATATTTTGGTGTCCAACACTGAACTTTGTGATGTCCAGTATGAGAACTGGGAAAGAATATTAATCGGACTTCTCTGAAGAGATGAGATCTGAACAGTTTCATGATGGGAGAAGTGCAGTCCTGGCAGAGCGAGTGGCATGAACCAGGGCAGAAGGATACTGGGATAACGTGCGTGTTTGGAGAATTGAGAATGATTTCATGTGACTGTAAATTGTGTGTGGGCAGAAGGGCAAAGTCAAAAGAGGAAGCAAGAAAGTTGGATGGGGCCAGATGGCAAAGCTAGGCCCTGAATGCCAGCCCAGTGAGTTTGAATTTTTCTCATGGACTTGATGAAGATTGTCAGCACGAGTAACCTGACCAACCTGTGTTTAGAGTCATGATTCTGGAATCTGTGAGGAGAATGGCCTGGATCAGCAGAGTGCTTCAACTGAATTAATTACCTTGTTTACTTCCTTAGGGGTTGAGTGTATAAAATCCTTTGTTGCCACCTAAAAAAAAATTCCCTTCCTTTTTTGTGGGAAAGGAAGCTAAATGCCAATATGGTAGTCAAAGCAAAAAATCATGGGGACTAACTCCTCCCTGAACAAAGAAACTACATCAACTGAAATAATTTATCTCTATCATTTTTTTATATAATTAAGGCTTATTTTCCATCTTAATATTCCACTATAAGACCTATGGTGTCTTATGACCTGGTAGGTCTTTTTAAGACATATTCCTTATAATGTTGAACTATATGCTTACCACAAAGATTTTAAACTTGCCAAGAGTCAGGATTTGTTTTTGGCAGAGGAGAAATAAACTTGGCCACTTAGGGGTTTACAGCATAATGCATCTGTCAAGAATAAAGAAGCTGAAACAGGCTTTAGTAAAGGCCTTCTAAGTTTTGTCACTCACTCTTCATGCTTCTCTATTCAGAACAATTTATTAACAAACCTGGAGGATTCAAAGTCACCCCTAATAGTCAGTGTGTACACTTAAGAGTCAAAATGAAAATAAAACTATTCTGTGAGTTAAAATTGCCCTTCCATGAGAACCAGGAGTTTTACAGCTGTTATGTCAGCAGCATTTTATTGCTTTTCTGTGTCATTGGATCTAAGTAGAAGCAAGGGTAAACAAATCATTTTGGTGCTTAGAAGCAATGTCAATCATTTTGAGAGAATGAGAAACATCAGGATTGGTTTTGCTTTTTATAAAAGGTCATTCTCATCAAATGATTGAGAGTCTATTTTGAACAAACGTTATTTCTATGAAAGAACATTTTCAACTGAGTGGTTGGGTAATATTCTACAAGTCATCCTCACAGCCATACATAAAGATATCTCAGAGAAATGCCTATTTCCTTTTTAAATTCTCTAGGATCATTTTTGATAGGAGAAATGATAATCCAATCTGAAAAAGAACTTGTACTGATGTCCAAGTATGACTGAATGTCCATCCATGTGTGATCACAAGTTTTTAAATATTTTTATTTCTTCTTATTTTATCTGTCCAATAAATACTTATTGTTCTGTTCTTTTGGTTTCCACAGTCCAGCTCACAATCAGGACAAACTTTGTGAACCTGATGAGATAAATGACTGGATGCTGGACATAAAAGAGAATATTCATTAGCATAAGCAGTAGATATGCCCTGTCCCCACCTGGAAAAGCCCCAAAGTCCAGGCTTCTTCTCAGCCTGCTCAATGCCTACCTGTCCCTTGGGGAAGGCTAACAATGACCAAAGTGGCTGCAAATATCAGCACAGAAAAAGTTCCCTTCTGCCACTGGGATATGGAAATATGAGCTCTTCTGTGTTCTCTTAGAGGTGAACAGAATTTCTCTATTCAGGGGCAATTCAAAAAGAATTTATAGTGTCTTTTGAAGGATTATATTTTATAGACAGAGACCAGTAAATATACAAAATAAATCATAGTTGAGACCCTTGGGGTTGGAAGGGACTAGAAAGGTCATTTGATGTTGAATCTCCTCCAGAACATTCCAATCAATTCCTACTTGAATCTGTCCTCCAGTAGGGATCTGCCTACTTCCCTAAGCTGTCTGAGACTGCACCTGTTATGACACTTAGACTTTTTTTTGTTATTTCAGTCTAAATTTTATCCTTTTTACTTTCAACCTGTTTGTCCTTATACCTTAGTATTATACTTTGGAGCATAGAGTAGGCATGCTTGGATCAGTGCTTCTCAAACTTTAGCATGCTTAAGAACTTGTTACCGTGCAGACTCCTGGGGCCCATCCCTAGACATTGTGATTCGGAAGGTGTCAGGTTCTGCCAGAGAATTTGCATTTCTGATAAGCTTCCAGGTGATGCCACTGCTGCTGTTGGTCTGCAGACTAACTTTGAGTAGTTTGGATTTAGACTACTCAGGATTCCTTCCCCTTTCCTTTGGGAACTGCATCTGGTTTTCCCTTGGAGGAATAATTGGTCTCCTCCTGCAGGAAGACTGGTTGGACCTGCCAGCCAAGCTTCTCCATCATCTGCCAGCCCAGCGGTGGGCAAGTGACACAAGATGGACAAAAGGGAAGCTAATTCTCAGGAACATGAAATAAGGGGAGGAAAAGGGGGAGTTACAGCATCCTGTTGACCACACCATTACCTAATTACCTGGACCTGCCCTACTCCCCATTGCTTCTGAGCCTGATGTTCAGTTTTCCTTTCATTCTTTGAACTACCTCATATCCTTCCAGTAAATGATGGTTTTTCTTCTGGTTCTACTTTTTTCTGGTTTCAGTTTTTCCTTCTCTTCTTCCCCTCTTTTTCTTCCTCTTCTTTCTACTTTTTTACATTAACCAGTTGATTTCTACTTCTTGTCATTGATAATTTGAATGGATATTTAACTACAAAGAACACACCTGCTCTCTCGACCACAGCACACCCTTCCACATATTTAAAGACACCTTTGACTAGCTTCTTTTCCATATCACATGCCCCTAGTTCTTTCATTGGTTCTTTGTAGGGCACTTTTATAAAGTCTCTGCACTATCATGTCCTCTTTTGGTTGATGTTCTGGTTGTCTTCATTCCATTTAAAATGTGGTGGACAGGAGTACACCCAATACTTCCCCAATTTGATATGGCATGGTCCAGACTGCAGAGAGGAAGGAGGCTTTAACATCTTTGCTGTGGGCACTACACTCTGATTAATGCCATCTGAAGCAGAAAGAGAGAGGAGAAATAGACAATTATGCAATATTTTATTTGATCGGCATTAGCAATAAATATAGGTAATCCAGGTCCCAAAGTGGATCTTTTGTCCTGCATGATAGTTTGGATGTGATTTCTGCTTTGTGTTATATAGACCAGATAGTATGTCAGACCTCTCTTAACTCTGCTGATGAGCAAGCAAGGAAATTGACCTAGAGAACACAAAGTGTCTTTGAACAGCAAGTGCTCAGGGCTGGCCTTGTTTAAAGGAGAAGGGAGAGCACACTATTGAGGACTCAGAGCTATCGTCATGTGCTCAGGGAGTATGTTGAAACTTTGAAAAATAGAAGTAGCAAAAGGCTCTCCTGGGATTCTTCTTAAATGCAGATAGGACATTTATTTATGTGATTTTATTTATTTATTTATTCATTATTTATTGTTAGGCCCTTTTAATTCTGGGGGAGAGTTCGAGAAGGCAAAGATGCTCAGGAGCATTAGGACTCTTAAAAACAAATCATTATTATTGCTATTCCATCTAAATACTCCAAAATTTAACTTAGCTACTTGATAAGCATATTCATAACAAATCATTTCTTGGGTGGGTACACCTCGGGCAATAACTAATAGCTCTCTTTGTCCTTGCTAGAGTAATTTTGAATTTAACTCAGAATGACATGAAGCATTTGGTCACTTCCGATAACAATGGTAGAAAACACAGAAATAGTAGGCCTTTGGATATTCTCCTTTATTTTAAATTGTTTTAGTGTATTCCCAAGGTTTTAGGTCAGATTTCTTTTATCTAGCAAAGTAGGGTTGGATAGAGGGGGGAGATGAACCATACTGCTTTCTCAACAAAGGCCTCAGCATATCACGTGAGGCAGTCTGATGTTAGGGCGGCCCTTCAGAGTTGTCCCAAATTGCGGCAGTGGATGTGGGCCTTTGCATCCCCTTGTGTGACTTTGGGTGAGATCTCTCTGTCTCCAGCTCCTACAGAGGGTCTCAGCTGACAGCGGTCAGGTGACCACACCCCCAGCAGTTGGCCAGTGAGGCTGACAGGGGAGTGCTGATGGGGAGCTGGGCAGTGTGCCACACACCCACTACAGGTTCTGACTGTCCCAGTGGCTGCCTGGTTGTTCTGGGTGGCACTCCAGGAGAGGATTTTGATGGATGGTGAGAGACGGGAGGGCACAAGTGGACCAATTGCTCTCCTCTCCTTCCTTCCATGGGTCGTTCCAAGATGCAGCCCAGAGACTGAGCAGCAGGCAGCATTTGTTGCCAAGGTGTGGCTAGCTTGGTGACGCGCCTCCTTGTACGTGCTTTCCCTCTTCCTCTACCTCATTTCCCTTTTTCCTCCCACTCTTATTTCTCTTATAGTGTACCCTTCCAGTAAAGTGCTAGCATGGTAGCTGTGATGGATAATTTTTGAGGTCAGTGTGGCTAGGCTATGGCACCCAGCGCTTTGGTCAAACACTAGCCTAGATGTTGCTGGGATGATCTTTTTTAGATGTATTAACATTTACTATCAGTTGACTTTAAGTAAAGGAGATTTCCCTTCATAATGTGAGTGGGGCTTATCGAATCAGTTGAAGGCTTTGAAAGGAAAAACTGAGGTTTCCTGGAGAAGAAAGAATTCTCTCTCAAGACTAAGTTTCCAGTCTGCCAGCCTGCCCTGTGGATTTTGGATTTTCCAGTTCCCACAATCACATGAGCCAATTCCTTAAAATTCTTTACATATCTTTATATCTCTCTACATTTATTAATCAATCATCTATCTATCCATCTATCTGTCTATCTCCTATTGGTTCTGTTTCTCTGGATACCCCTGACTGATACAATTGCTTTTGCTTTAGGCTCTTCTAGGGCACCCACGATAAGACCAAATGACCTTATTGGAATCTTAGGAACTACAAGATTTAGGAGTTATAAGGGGCCTTAAAGATTATCTGGTCTAATTCTTCCCATTTCACAGGTCAGAAAACTGAGGCTCAGAATAGTTCAGTTATTTGATGTGTATCCCAGACCCAAAGTATAGACTTCTTGACTCTTTGTCCCATGATTCTTCCTACTTGGTCACATGGTATCTACACTAAC
This sequence comes from Cynocephalus volans, assembly GCF_027409185.1. Lineage (NCBI taxonomy): Eukaryota > Metazoa > Chordata > Mammalia > Dermoptera > Cynocephalidae > Cynocephalus > Cynocephalus volans. Next base: position 100,554,140 of record NC_084461.1, on the reverse strand, counting down.
ACATTTGAAGATGAATACTCCAGAAGACAGTCCGGTAATGGGGTTATAGCTTGGACATGCAGTGTCAGGGGCCCATTCTGGATACAAATGCACTTGATCTTTTTAGGGCATTGCATATAAATGCTTCTCAGAGATTTTTTAATAGTAGAGAGTCTCTAGACTGTTAAAACTGGTAGGAACCAGGGAGATAATCAAACCCTGTGGTTTCCATACTATTTACCACTAGGGATTTTTTCCTGTATTTCCCCTTAATCCTTACCCCAAAACTTATTCTTATAAAGATTTCTTCTTAATTGCTTTATTAAAAATAATCATTTTTCCATTTATTTAACTAATAACACACAAAATTTTCATCAGAGTTGTTGATGTGAGCTTACTATTTTAATCATATAAATTGCAGATAAGTATATAGCTTCTACTCAACTCTTTAAAAGAAAAAAGAGAGTGATAAAACCACCTTTATTGAATCCTTCTAGGAACCCTAGGAAGTGAACCACTCACTTGATCTGCCGCCCACACCCACCTCTCACTGCTCCAACAGAGACCCAGTGGAATTCAGAGCCTGAGCTAGAATCTGTTCTTCTGACTTAACTAGCAGGCTCTTCCCAATTTTACAACAACATTCCTTCTCAAGAGGCTTCTTACCTATCATTAGTCATTGTCAAGGTCATCGGTGCTGATTATCAGCAGGAACCATTTCTACTAAAATGCTAGTAGTGCCTCTTTCTTGAATGAATTTTCCCTCAGCCTCATTTGCTCTATAGAGACTCCTCAGGCATCCAACCTGGGCTGTCATCCTTTTTCCAGGAGGCTCCATCTCAGGGCAGGATATGGGATCTTGTCAGTTAGGTTCTAGTTGTCATTCCTTTTTCCAGAAGCAGTTCTTGGTGGACTAGCCATACCAGACTGCTCAGCCCCATACTGCATATATGGTCAAGAGGGAGGGAATGCCTGTCAGTGACCCTGTGCTGTCATTTTTAAATTTGTCTGCATTTGAATTTCCTCAAGAAGAGAGGCATTGAAACTCAGGAGGAGTAGAGTGTGTGGCATGATTTTATATGAGATGTTTTGCTAGAGATGAATACCTTAAATTATTAGGACTAATTAATTAAATACATGGATTGTCACTAGCCTTTGCCCAATATTGGGCTTGGAATCAAGAGAAATATGTTTTAGTTCTTACTCTGCCACGCATTTGCAATGCTGTCTTGAGAACTATCTCATATTCTGGAGTGTTCTGTTTCTTATTTTGTAAACCAGGATAATAATACCCATATTATTTGCATGTATGGGCATTTTTATCTTGGTCAACAAACCTCCTTCTTCGTGGTGGTGGTGGTGGTGGCAGTGGGAGTGTGCTCCATTTCTCATGGCTGGGGTTTTACAGCAGAGGTTCAATGACCACGTGTCAGAGGTGCAGCAGAGAGACTTTCTGCATTAGGTGGGAGTATCTAATAAATGGTCCCAAGGTTTCCTTCCAGCTCTATACTCTGTGTTTCTAACTAGGCCATATACACATGGCCAAACTTCACCCTTCCTTTCCAAAATATGAAAATACATCTTTAAAAAGATACACGCTTTCGCTTCCTGACAGTTTATCACTCTCTTCTACTATCTTCCTGGTTCAAGCCATGGTCATGTCTCCCTGGACAACCGCAAGGTAGCCTCGCAACTGGTTCTACTGTTGCTTCACAAAAGTCCATTCTCCACAGAGAAGTCAGAGTAATCTTTTAAATATATAAAACCCTCTAATAGCTTCCCATTAGATTTAAAATAAAATGTGAGCATTTTGTTATGGCTCCCCATGATCTAACCTCTGTTTGCCCCGCAGTCTGCACTTCCTCCCCTGCCTTCCCTGCCACACTGCTGTTGTGGTTGTTCTTGCAGCACACCAAGCTTTAGTTCTGCCTTGGGGCCTTTGCATTGCTATTTCCTCTGCTGGAAATGCTTTTGCCCTCCTGGCTGCCTCCTTCCTGTCATTCAGGTTCCTGCTAAAATTACTTCCCTGGAGAGGCCTTTCCTGACTGCCTGTATTAGTCCATTTTTGTGTTGCTATAACAGGATACCTCAGACTGGGTAACTTATAAAGAAAAGAGGTTTATATGGCTCATGATTCTGGGGAAGCTGCACCTGACATGGGCCTCAGGCTGCTTCTGCTCATGGTGGAAGGCAGAAGGGCAGCTGGTGAGTGGAAGACATCACATGGCGAGAGGACAAGAGACAGAGACAGAGACAGAGAAGGTGCCAGGCTCCTCTTAATACACAGCTTTCTCTTGGGAATTAATCCATTCCTGAGAGAGTTCACTGCCCCCCATACCTACCCCCTGCCTCAACCTCCCCAGGGTATTAATCTATTCATGAGGGATCTGCCCCCATGATCCAAACACCTCCCAACACTGCCATGTTTGGGATCAGATTTCAACATGAGCTTTGCAGGGACAAACATACCCAAACTATATCACTGCCCTATTTAAAGTAGTCTTTCATCCCAACTTTTAATCCTTTATTCTACTACCCTTTATCACTATCTGAGATTATCTGACTTATATAAATAAATAATTTATCCATCCAGTACCCCTATATTAATCCATTTCTGTTGCTTACAGCAAAACACCTAGAACTGGGTAATTTGTAAGAGAATTAAATTTATTGCTTACAGTTTAAGAGGCTAGGAAGTCCAAGGTCCAGGGAACACATCTGGTGAGGGTTTTCTTTGGTGGTGGCTTTACAGCAATGTAGGGGTCTTACATGGCAGAAAATGGCAGAGCAGAGAGATAAAGAGAGAGTCTCACTGCTCTCCTGGTCATCATTATTAATCTATTCACTAGGAATGTTCCTCAGAATCTAATCACTTCTTCAAGGCTTCACCTTTTAATTACCATAATAGGATTTCCTACCCTCTTAACAGTCACAGTGCGGATCAAGCTACAGTACATAAAACTTCAGTGACACGATCCGTATCATTTCCCTAAGATACATGCTCCATCAGACAGGGCCCGTGTTGACCTCCCTTCATGACTATATCTATTCCAGCCACTGGACACCCAAAATCAATGTTCATTAATAGTGTGTTGAATACTTTTGCTCATTTCACAATATTTATTCAGCTCCTACTATGTGGTATATGCTGTTCTAGCCACGAGGATTAGCAGAGAACAAAACAGACTAAGCCCCTGTCTTCATGGAGCTTATATTCCATGTTGGCTGGTTTGGAGGAGAAATTAGAAAGTATAAATAAATAAACAAGTACATATATGTCATGCGTGAGTAAGAGCTATAGAGGAAGATAAGATAGAGTGAGGTTTGGAGTGTAAAGGGTGAGATGGGAGTCAGAGGAATCTCACTCACATTTGATGAGACTTGAAGAAAATAAGGAAGCAAACCAGGAAAGAATGTTCTGGGCAAAGGCCCTGAGCTGAGTGCAGACCTGGTGAGCTGCAGGAAAAGCAAAGAGACTGGTGTATCTGAAGCAGGTAGAACAGGGGAAAGTAGTGGGAGAGATCAGAGAGGTGGGGGATCAAGTCAGATCAAATAGGCTCTGTTAGGCCATATAACAGCTTGGGTTTAACTCTGAGTGAGGAAGGAGACTTTGGAGGCTGTGTATCACTAGAGACACATGATCTACCTTACCTTCTAAAAGAGCTACTCTGGCCGTTTTGTTAAGAATAGACCTGGGGAGGGGGTGGTGAAAACAGGGAGATACTTCGTAGACTGAGGTAGAGGTATTCTGAGCCAAGGTATATTTCAAGATGAAGCAGGACTTGCTGATGAATGGAATGTGGGGTTGGAGAGAAGAGTCCAAGATGACTCCCGTGTTTTGGCATGGGCAATTAGAAGAACAGAGTTGCCGTTTACTGAGGTGGAGAAAGGCTATGGAAAGAGCAGGTTTGGGAAGAAATCAGATGAAAGACTGAAATCATTGTAGGGTGGTATTGTTCTCAAGGCAAACAGTTCTAGACCTTCTGGGGGCCCTTCAGAGTAGCTCTAGTTTTTCTGACATCTCCCTGCTTTCATTTAAAAATTACTCTTAATTTTAAAATTTCTCAAAAATATATTAGTGTGTGTGTGTGTTATGGGGTGAATTCAAATGCGGATTAAATGGCTGGAGGGTGTGAATTAGTCATGGCAATAATTGCTAGGAGAAGCCTAGTTTTGGCATGTGTGCTAGCAGGGGTGGCCTGCTGTGCCCTGTTCCCATCTCATTTTGGGTAGAAGAGAATCAAAGCCCAGAAATGTGAGGTGGTTTGTTTGAGGCCAAAGAGCTAGTAAGTAGTAGAACCAGCTCTGGAACAAAGTCCTTTGTTCTCTCTGGCCTGTGTCTTCTGTAATATCATGCTAATTCTCACTATTCCATCCGACTACAGCAACTGGCATCTCCTGGAGAGCAAGGATTAGAAATAGGTTAAGTAGAAATACACATATTTAAAAAAATCATTGTGTCCTCAGAAATACTCAAAATCTCACAAAAGCCAGAGAGAGGAGAAGGGAAGTCAGAGTGAATGTTTACAGCCACAAGATGGGAAACACTAAGCATTTGCCCATAACCTAACAAAAAAACTTGAGCATTTATTTCTTCTCTATGCCTGTAAAGCAGCAGCAAGAGACAAGCTTTTCTATTCAGAAACGACAGAAGATGCTTCCGTGATCTGGGGCTGCCTGTAGCACATGGAATACATTCTCTGGATTCAAGATGCAAACATTCAACCGATCATCTTCCCCTCTCAGAGTCTCTGCCCATGAGCAGGGGGCCTTGCTCAAGGACCGGCTGGCTGGGGCTTGACTTGGGGAGTTAATGCTGAATCTGCACCTCCTCCCCCAACAGAGAGGTTGTTGCTTTGTAAAACTGTGAAAGGTCAATAGAAAAATTGATAAGTGCAGCACTTTCCTTGGTTGGAATGTGAATGATATAAAAGTCTAATTAGAGAAGAAAGACACTCACATATTTAATCTAGCTGGGGGCTCGATCACATTCTGTCTCGTTATCGCTCTGCAACCTCCAGTCTTCCCTGACACTTCTCCTATTACTTTCTATCAGAAGTGCCAGTCACTACACTTGAGCAGCTGAGCTGCAGTTTGCTGTGGGCTGCTTTCATATAGAGGTGACATGAGGACCAAAGCCCTGGTTCAAGTTTCTTTCGTACTCCATGGGAAAAAGTCACCAATTCAAATACAGTCAAGGATCACGATCAGACTTCTAAGTCTGCTAGATTCCTTTATAGGAAATTCCCTACCTAAAAAACAGATGGAGAGTTCACATAGGCATCTATAAAAAATGCCAAACTGTCATCATCCAGAGAGGCGTGATTTTTAAAGCAAATTAGCTAGCAGAATTTTGATGAATTTCAGCTCTGAGCTTTTCCTGTTGTGCGTGGGAACTTTAATAGAGTACTACTCTTGGGAGTTTAATGGCAAATATATGAATACCCAGCAACTGTTTATAATTCCCAGTACTGTAGGAGTAAAACATTCGCGAAGAGGACATCAAAAAACAACAAAAACATAGCCCTAAGTGCAAAAGTAGTGGACTTTTGTTGTTGTTCATGAAGTTGGCTAATCACCAACTCTCTCATTCAGTTTGAAATAAGAAATCTTAGTGTCTTTCCCTTAGGGTGTCAGGGACCACATGGCAGAGTAAAAGAGAATTAACAGTAGAGAGCTCACATTTGATTGAGGGCTTTTAAGCTCAAATAACAGGCATTATCCTCTGTATTCCAGAAACGTTCCTCATGATTCAAAGGAAAAAGGACGACAACAGACTTGGTTTCACACCCAGTCACTTCTCAACCCTGTGTTGAAGAAATTCAGAATGTACCATGTTGGCAAACTTCGGATGTGGGTAGTGGTATTTTAAATTCTGACATGAGAAATGCTCTCCAGTAAAGGGTAAATTCTAATGTTGCCAATGGGAAGCCTCAGCGCCTGTAGCTTATTTCTTTACTCCCCTCCTGGCAAGACAGCGTTAAAAACAAAACCACAAACCTGTTTCAAGGGTCAAACGACATCATGCAAGTAAAGGAGAACCCTGGTGGCCAGAAGTGAAGCCCTACAAGAAAAGCATGGTGTCACGCAGGTCCCCACCCCCCTGGCCTGGGAGGCTCACACAGACCTGAGCAGGACACCCCGCTTCCCACGTTTGAGTTGCTTCACGGAGTAAGAACAGCTGGGCTCCCCCACCCGCCTGGAAGCGGGGACAGTACAGACTGTGCAGGGAACTGGGGGAAGGCAGATGGTGGCTTGTTCTGTATGGCACGGACTGAGCGCTCCTTCTGAGCAAAGTATCTGCTTCATGACTGTGATGGGTGATGCCCGCGGTTCTCCGCCGTCCCCTCAGCTGTCGCGAGTTCTCTTCCTCAGGGCCTCCTGATGTCACGGATCTGGGGGGCTGAGCCACAGGCCTCCGGGAAAGGCTGGCCACTCTCCTACCAGGAAATCAAGCCCGGGGAAGCATTCTCTCTCTGACTCCCTCTTTTTTTTTCAGTCTTTCCTGGACATTATATTTTGATTTAAAAATCATTAGAGAACTAGCAGTAGCAAATGCTACGAAAATTGTAGACAGCTAGGAGGGAATAATGTATTAATAAAGGGATAATAATTGGAGTGCAACTAGGGATCACAGTGAGGGGACAGAAATCTAGGATGAGTGACAACAATATTCTTTATATATGTAAGGATCACTCTTACATGGAGGTTTTGACACTAGGTGACATCAAGGCAATGAAGTTCAACCTGCGGAAAGTATTTCTGCTTGGCTCCTCAGGACACACAGTCCATTCAGGGCCTCCCACAGGTGTATTCTACCCAAATTTCTTGAAATCTCTTTCTGCACTTGTAAGCTCCTTTTAGTTATTGGGTGGCAGGAGTGGAAAAGATTGTAAAACCACTCTTTAAACCTGGAACAAGTGGTTTCTCTTCTACAACTCTAAGTGCTGCCCCAAAGCCATTTAACAATTATCTTTTTAATTGGGAGACTCCAGATTTGTTAATTGGGCTTCAGTATTTCTCCATGCCCTTCTCAATTAACCCAATTTCATCTTGAAGCAGGGAAATTCCCCAGCGCAGGTAACTCCTTCTGGTGCAGGCTTCTCATGGAGAGATTTCCTTTTTTCCGTATTTTTCTAACAAAAGAAAACAAAGCAACAAACCTCAACATTGGCCACTGCAAATTAAGCCCATGAAAAGTAGCATGAGTGGAAGGAAGTTCCCCAGTTCACCGCAACGGCCGCTCACCAAGCAAAAAGGACAAATGTCTCAGGATGGCCAGATTCTGCTGGAGCAGTTCTTCCAGAGCTGAATTCACAGGACCCCTACGAAGTGAGCGGGATAACCAGAAAGGAAAAATAGGAGAAAGAGAAGGAGCCAGATGAGGCAAGAACAACTCCAAGCTCAGATGATGAAAGGAAAAGGCAACTGAATGTCCTTCTTTTGGATTACGAGGAAGTCCTGAGATGGCTTAAATATGACTATATTCCTTTTTCCTCCAACTATTTCTCTGTACAATTTTTTTTCTTCTATTCATTAGTTTTTCCCCACTTTTTTTTTTTTTAAACATTAGCGGGTTTGGTTTTCATTTCCCATATTTGGTCATGTCCTCTCTCTGAATGGTCTTCTATTTATTCTGTCCTCTTCTGTTAAGTTTATTTTTACTTTCCAGTCTTTTTCTCTTCTCTCACCTTTTCTAGCTGCCATTCAATATATGTAGGATATAGAAAAACAATTTCCAGAGCTACAGGCTTTCAAATAATTGGGAAATAAAATGTCTTTCTGCCACAATTTTTGTTTGTCTCTTATCCTAGAGGCAAAGCTTGTTTGTTTATTAATAGACACAAGTTCACTCAACAAACATTCTTGGAACAGCTACTAGTTTCTAAGTCACTGTTCAAAATGCTGGGGATACACAGACGACTGAAATAGTAAACACAAGTAACTCTTATAAGCATGTACTCTATTCCAGTACAATGCTTAATTTTTCTATTTTTTTCTCTGATAAATCTCACAGCCATGTTATGAAGAAACTTCAGTTTCCCCTATTTTCAGATCACAGCCATTATATGTTGCAATCACATGTTTCTGAACCCAGCAATTTGGCTACAGAGCTTGTGCCTTTAACCATTTTGTTCTACAATATTCCTTAGTCTCTGCCATTGAGTAGCCTGCAGTCTAGCACAGGTGACTGACAAATGAAGTGAGAATTACTGCAATAGAATGTGTGGGGTGCTGTGCTGGGTCATCATGTACAGTTGTATAGGTTGTACACTGCATAACTTCAGGAAGTCTCATTCACGTATCCCTTAGAAATGTGCGGTGCTGTATCAGTCAGCAGACAAAACTATACAAATAATTTGGGGACAATTTAATGTGAAGAATTTTAGATGGTAACAGGGAATTCACTGCGAAAGAGTAAAGAAAGCTTTTAAACAGTACAGGAATAGGAGGTACAGGATTCTACCATAAGGGCTGTTGCCTCTAGGTCTGAGGCAGACTTCACAAAAAAAGAGCAAACTTGGATTCATGCCTCATCGGAGTGGGAATGGCTGCAGCCCACAGGATTGTGGAGGAGTTCACTAAGGTGCTAGAGACCGGGGCTCGCAAGCTGGAAACTGCTCATGGGGGTGTAAGCAAGACTTGCCGTGAAGCTCTCTGCTGGAGCAGCTGTGAAACTCACTGGAGGAAGACCACTACTGGATATACTGCACACCATTGGCAGTGTGCCACAAGATCTAGAAAAAGGGGACAGGCTGATTGGGAACAGGAGCAGAAGCCCCTTCTTCCTTCAGGGTCCCTCCAGCACCCTCTAGTGACAAAATTTAGCATTAGTCCACCTGGGAAAGGAGAAATGTTTACGGGGTCCAGCTTCACTATCACAAAGCAGGGCAAAGAAGGGTAGATTTGGAGTTGAGAGGCAATAAATTAATAACTAGCAACAGGGCCCAGCCTGCATATCTGTGTGTGGCAGTCCTAGTTTTGAGAGTGCAGAGGCAGAAGTATCTGGAGGTAGAGTTTGGAAGATAAGTCAGTATTCTCAAGTCAGAGGTTGCACGGATGGGCTTGGGGTAGCGGGAGAGGAAATTATGACTCAGACCAAGAGGCTGAGATAATTTAGGATCAGTCTGTGAACATTCTACTGTGCTCTGCTAAGGAGTTCAATATTGTCTAGGTCAGAGGTCACAAACTGGGAGCCCGAAGGCCCAGTTGACCTGCAATATGTACAAATGTTTTGATTTTCTTGTCAATATTTAATGCTGAGAAACATTTTACAAAAACCAGGATTTGGGGGCTGGCTGGTTAGCTCAGTTGGTTAGAGTGCAGGGTTATGATACCAAGGTCCAGCTGCCAAAAAACAAACAGGATTTCAAGTATTTCTTAAAAATTTGGAATAGTTGGTGGTATTTGGCCCACACCGCACCGAGCAACAATCAGTAAGAGCTAAGCAATGTGGTCTTTCCTTAGGGCATGCAAGCTTCAGCTCCCCACGTCCCTACACTTCATACCACAGTTTCCAGCATCACTTACTTATGCTTGCTGCTTGGCCTCTGCAGGTGTAGGTGCTTCTCAAACTGGTGTATGTGTATCTCAGTGGCTCACAGAGGTGTGACAGGGTTGAGAAGCCACATGATACACATTCGTCTTAGAGTGTCAATTTTACTTGGAATCTGGGGGAAAGGTATTGGGAAATTCTATAATTTAACATGTGATTGGCATTTTTAAATATTTAAATAAATGATGAAATTTTGAAGTAGAAAGGGGCAGATTGAAGTCATCATGGAGTATGATGGGCTAGAATGTAGTTATGGAGTAGAGTGTTTGTGATGCCACTTGTGTACCGCTAGATATAAGACTTGAGAGAAAAAAATTTGAAAAATTCTGCTCTAAGTAATAGAGGAAAAAATAGAACTTCCTATTCAATTTAGGTCATTAATGGAGAGCTCTATACTCAGTTCTTGATTGCTGCCTCTACGTAGTATCTCTTCTTTAGTAATTTCCAGGGTGGGAAAATAAAAGAAAAAGTGATTCATTTTATGTTGGTCTAGTTCATGCCTGTGTTCATAACAGGTGTTAAATGAAAACATTAGATAGATATTTAATAGATTAACTGGATTGGGCCTGTTACTTTTTTTCTTCTTTTACACATGACTTTATTCACTTTCAAATTTTTATTTTATACATTTGAGGTATACAACATAATGTTTTGATATATTTACATAGTTAAATGATTACTACAGTCAAGCCAATTAACCTGTCCATCCTCTCACATAGGTACCTTTTTTGTGTGTGTGGTGAGAGCACCTAAAATCTACTCTCTTAGCAAATTTCCAGTATACAATACAACATTAACTGTAGTACTCATGATGTACATTAGATCTCTGGACTTATTCATTCTAGATGACTGCAACTTTGTACCCTTTGACCTATCTCTCACCATTCCCTCCCCCCCCCCACTCCTGATAACCATTATTCTACTCTGTTTCTATATATTGGACCTTTTTAAGGATGCCATATATAAGAGAGATCATGCAGTATTTTTCTTTCTGTGTCTGTCTTATTTCACTTAGCATAATGTCCTCCAGGTTCATCCATGTTGTTGTAAATGGTAGAATCTCCTTTTTTAAGGCTGAATAAATCCCATTGTGTATATATATCACATTTCCTTTATCCATTCATCAGCCAACAGGCATTTAGGTTATTTCCAAATCTTGACTATTGTGAATAATGCTGCAATGAGCATGGGAGTGCAGGTATATTTATGAGGTGTTGATTTTATTTCTTTTGGGTATATACCCAAAAAAGGGATTGCTGGGTAATATGTTAGTTCTATATTTAATTTTTTGAAGAGCCTCCATACTATCTTCCATAATGGCTGCACCAATCTACATTTCCACCAACAGTGTACAAGGATTTCCTTTTATCCATACTCTTGTCAGTGCTTGTTATAGCTTGTCTTTTTGATAATAGCTGTCTTAACAGGTGTGAGGTGGTATCTCATAGTGGTTTTTATTTGCATTTCCCTGATGGTTAGTGATGTTGAGCACCTTTTAAAATATCCCTTGGCTATTTGTGAGTCTTCTTTTCAGAAATGTCTGTTCAAGTCTTTTGCCCATTTTTAAATCAGGTTATTCATTTTTTGCTATTGACTTGTGGGAGTTCCTGATGTATTTTGAATATTAATCCTTTATCAGATACATGGTTCACATATATTGTTCCGTTTTTTGTTCTGTTGATTTTTTTATTTTGCTGCGCAGGAGCTTTTAGCTTTATATAGTCCCACTGGTTTAATTTTGCTTTTGTTGCCTGTGCTTTTGGGGTCCTATCCAAAAAAATCATTGATAAGACCAAGGAAAAGAAGATTTTATGATTTCTTCTAGGAGTTTTATGGTTTCAGGTCTTACGTTTAGGTCTTTAATGCATTTTGAGTTGATTTTTTGTATGGTGTAAGATAATGGTCCAATTTCGTTCTTTTGCATGTGGATATCCAGTTTTCCCAGCAAGTTTTCTTCAATTTAATGAAGAGATTATCCTTTCTTCATTGTGTGTTCTTGGCACCTTTGTGGTTGACTATAAATGTGTGAACTCTCTATTCTGGGCTCTCTATTCTGTACCATGAGTCAATGTGTCTGTTTTCAATGCCAGTACCATACATACTGTTTTGATTACTATATTTTTGTAATATAATTAGAGTTCAGATAGTGTGATGCCATTACCTTTGTTTTTCTTTCTCAGTATTGCTTTGGCTATTTGGTGTCTTTTGTGATTCTAGATATATTTTAGAATTATTTTTCCTATTTCTGTGAAAATTGCCATTGGAATTTCAGTAGGTATTGCATTGAATCTGTATATCGCTTTGGGTAGTATGGACATTTTAACAATATTAATTTTTTCAATCCTTGAACACAGGATATTTTTCCATTTAATTGTATTTTCTCCAATTTCTTTCATCAATATTTTACAGTTTTCAGTGTGCAGATCTTTCACCTTCTTGGTTAAATTTACTCTATGCTTTTTGACGCTATTGTAAATGGGATTGTTTTGTTGATTTCTTTTTCGGTAGGCCATTATTGGTATAAAGAGGTCCTGGAATTTTTTAAATCATCAGAACTTGCAGGATCCTTAAGGAGGGCAATTCTTGACCTTTGTATATTCTGTGTATGCTGCTCCACGGAGTTTGCTAAAGAGTGTAATTAACTATGGGGCTCTAAATAGTGTTTTTATCTTTCTAAATTAGATTATTTCTGTTAACTAGGTGACTTTTTGCCAGTTTTGATGAAATCAAACATAAAATGGTATTGAATACTTCCATTTCTTCTGAATTTGCAGCCTTGTTTTGATTTCTTTCTGAAATCAGAAAGGGCAATTGCAAATAATATTTCATTGACATCTCAAATGCAAATTAAGACCTCAACATCTCACATACAAATTAAGAACAGGAAGTAGTGTATCTATGAGACTTTATTTCCCACAAATTAACTAACTTCAGTGTGACCATGTATTACAGACCTCTAGGCCAGAACTTTCCTCTCATACTTAATGTCCAAACCCCTACTGTGGATAAAAGGACACAGGGACCAATCATGCTTAAAATTAGCCTGATGTTGCCTCCAGGGGTTGTCAGGTAGCTTGTATTACAAGTAGCATTTGTCCCTTCATGTTATATGAAATCAGGTGGCTTATATAAGAACTAGTGAATTCATTTTGTAGTTATGTCCTACTTAATCTTTTATCCCCCATGGAAAGACTTAGAGCTCATCTTGGAAGTTACCAGAGGGCATTGTACAGGATAAGATGGCTGCCTGGTTTTTGTAGCATTGAAGACTCTGAACTTCTATTCTGGGCTCCATTATCTAGATATTTAGTCGTACTGCAAATGCCATTTCACAGGTTAATGCTGTGACTTTATTATCCTTATAGGACCAGGATATGGCAAACACATTCAAGGAACAGGTGGATTGTTGATGGGGGTATTAAGATCTGAGTCATGCTACAGATGTATCTTGGTGACTCCTGCGTGCATTAACCCTGTTTAAAATGGTAATTTCTTCCTCTGGGTTCTATCTACTTATTTCTCTACATCAGCAGAGGTAACATGCACCACTCAAGCTTACCCAGTATTGAGACTAAGAACAACCTCAAGTGGCCAATCTAAAAAAAGGAGGGGTGGGGGAGGGGAGGGAACCCTCTCTCTTCCTGCTCATTTTTTTCCTGGTAATTCAACAGGTACTTTGTAAGTGCATCATTTGAGATAATTGGAGCCTCCCTTTATCCCATAGAAAACAGCGTTAGCATGCTATAAGCCACTTGGCTGGTTGCAAGATAATTACTCTGTTTATGTTTGGGGAAAGTAGAAAAAGACATTGAGCCAGGGTAAGAGAGGCAGATCCCACCCCTGCTTTTTTTCTCTTTTTCATGGTCCCAATGTCACAAAGGAATTCAGGCATTGCATAAGGCTAAAGATTTGTTTGTTTTGTTTTTCTCCAAAGGCAAAGTAGTGCACTTGGGTGACAGTATTTTTGAAATTAGAAACTATAGCTCAAACCATCAAAAGAAGGTGAGGGTCAAGAGCGTATGCCTCTGCTTACCTTATTTTTCTAGGTCTGCAATAAATTTGTTCTTTAAAAATAGTGAATATAATTTAATGTAGAAATTCTGAGAATAGACTATAGTTTTGTCAGTCTGGTGATGAGATGGCAATTCTTACAGGCCTTCATGGGCCTAACAAAGCTGACTAAATAAAGGATAATGAAGCCAAAAAGGAGAACACTCCATCTCCAGGGTGCACAGGTAGATGGGGTTCACTTGGGTAAAAACCGTCCAAGAAGGAATGGATGGGTTTCTGGTGTGAAGCTGAGGAGTTGAGTCTGGGAGGAAGGTCACTCATAGAACAGGCTCCAGATGCAGGAAAGTGGTTGTAGAGTATTCTGGTGGCCTCCAGCACTGGTGAGTTTGCCACTCTCAGATTTGGATGCTTCTGCATGATTTCCCTCCTTTTAGGTAGGGTTATTTTTTTTTTTTAAGACAGCTTTATTAAGGTATAATTTATATACAATAAATTGTACATATTTAATCTATATAATTTGATATTTTTTGACATATGCATGCACTATCACTACAATCAAGATGTTCAATGTTTAAGTTTAAATGACTCAAATAGAGGTTTAACTCTTTATGTGGCTGATACACACATCTGGGAACATCTGAAGACCTGGTAATTCTCCCATTCAAAGCAGGGTTGGAATTTTATAGGGTGAGAAGAGGGATGCATGTCCCGGTGCTATGGCTCAGGTTCATGTTTCAGTCTTTAACTGCAGTACCATCTCGCAGCTGGAATGATTGGAGACTGTTCTGTTTTTATGTGCTTCTTGCTCGGGATCATTGGTTTGTCCCATCTAGATAACTGTCAGAACAGTTTCTCTTGAGAGCTACTTTTACAGTCCTTGTGGTTTGTTAGTTACTCAATGTTTGGGGGAAGGAAGAGGTAGCAAAAATAAATAAATAAATAAATAAAAGAGAGAGGCGGGGAGAAAGGAGGTAAGGGTTGATGGCCAGAAAATATGGACTCTTGCTATCATGTTATTTTTTTAAATACTTTTACAAAGATAAGATCCATCACCTCCAAAAGTTTCCTTCTGTCTCATTGTGATTTCTCCCTCCAACCTCTTACCCCATAAGACCGTCACTGATATACTTCTGTCACTTGAGATTAGTTTGTATTGCTTTGCATTACTTTGCCCCACATGGATTTGTCACCCCGCTTCCCCTGGGTGATGGAGACGCAAAGGATTACTTACTCAAAGCCCATCTCTACTGAGCAGTGAGAAGCCCCAAAGTGGTTAACTTTCCCGGGACCCTCCAGCAAGAGGGATCCCTTCCTTGGGAAAATTAATGCCAAATTGGGGTTCTCTTCCTGCATTTATTTTCCAGACCAGGAAGTTACAGGGAGAGAACAAAGGTGGGGTTATAGTTTAACAGTATAGGCTGGTAACTTTCAGTGAAACAAGCCAGATGACATTCCAGTAGACAATGAAGTGATCTTATCAACACAAGCTTGATCTTAGCAAACATTCCTTCTCATAGCAATTTCTCAGTATCTTTACAAAGCAATCAGTAACTAGTCTGTCTTTGAGCTAGCAACCTGCTGTGCCACATATCTTTATCTTACACCAGAGACTTATAGCCTGAGGAAAATTTCCTGTCCTTGCAATGTCAATATTTGAAACTTCAAGGCTTTGGAAAACCAGGCCCTGTGAAGTACATATGCTTTATAGTATATTCCACAAGTTTGCATTTTCTAGACTTTGACATACATGAAATCCTACAGTACGATTTCTGTTTGTCTGTCTTCTTTCATCAGCATAATTATTTTGAGGGTCATCCATGTTATTGAGTGTATTCAGTAGTTCATTTATTCTCTTGTGTGGTTATACCACAGTTTGTTTGTGCATTTACCTGCTGATGCTGATGGAGTTTTGTGTGTTCCCAGGTTTTCACTATTACAAAAAACAAAAACAAAAAAACCTGCTGTAAACATATCCATACCAGTCTTCATATAGACATATACTTAAGTTCTCTTGGGTAAATACCTAGGAATAGAATGAGAGGATTATGTGATAATTATATGTTTAACTTTGTAAGAAACTGCCAAACTATTTCTGAAAGTGGTTGTGTCATTTAATATTTCCACTATCAGTGTGTGAGAGTTCCAATTGCTCCACATTCTCACCAGCATCTGGTATGGTCAGTCTTTTTAATTTTAGAAATTCTAATATGTATATAATGGTACCAAATTGTGGTCTTAATTCACATTTTTCCAGTTACTAATGATGTTGAGCATCTTTTCAGATGGTTATTTGTCATCTATATCTTATTTGGTGGTGTGTTTGTTCCAATTCTGTACCCATTTTTTAAATGTTGGATTATTTGTTTTCTTCTTTGTGTGTGTGTGCATGCATGTGTGTGCATGCATGTGTGTATGTGTGGCTGGCCACAGGAATGGAACTTGCAACTTGGTGTTATCAGCACTGT
Organism: Cynocephalus volans; assembly: GCF_027409185.1. Classification (NCBI taxonomy): domain Eukaryota; kingdom Metazoa; phylum Chordata; class Mammalia; order Dermoptera; family Cynocephalidae; genus Cynocephalus; species Cynocephalus volans. The sequence continues at coordinate 100,538,129 of NC_084461.1, read as the reverse complement.
GCTCTAACCAACTGAGCTAACTGGCCAGTTTGTTTTCTTACTATTGAGTTTTGTGAGTTCTTTACATATTCTGAATATAAGGGCTTTATCAGATATGTGATTTTTCAATATTTTCTCCCAGTCTGGGGCTTGTCTTTTTTTCTTTTAATGGCATCATTCAAAGAACAGAAGTCTTAATTTGATGCAGTTCAATTTGCCATTTTTTAAAAAAGAATGTGCTTTTGGTGTTATTTGTAAGAAGTCTTTAGGTAGTCTAAAGTCACACAATCTTCTCTGTTTTTTTGTAAATGTTTTCATCACTTTCTAGTTTACATTTGGGCTGTGATCTATTTGGAGTCAATTTTTGTATATGGTAGAAAGTATGGATCAAAGTCTAGTGGCACCATTTGTTGAAAAGACTACTCTTTCCATTGAATTACCTTTGTATCATTGTCTAAAATCAATTGATCATATATGTTTGATTCTATTTCTGGAACTTCTATTCTGTTCCATAGATGTATTTGTTTATCTTGGCACTAATACTATACACTCTTGGTATGTTATTTTATAAGTCTTGAAATGAAGTGGTGTAAGTCCTTCATTTTGGTTCTTTTTTTTTCAAAGCTGTTCTGTCTATTGTGAGTCCTTCGCATTCTATGTGAGTTCTAGAATTAGCTTGCCAATTTCATCAAAAAGCTTGCTGAGATTTTGACTAGGATTGTGTTGAATCTATAAATTATTTTTTTTTCAAAGATCAGACAAATTCTTTATTATACAACACCAGTATTAGGCACTGTGTAGCCTACCACCCAGCATAGAATACAATAGATTATACACTTGCAAAAATAATCTTAGCAATGAATCCAGAGTTTAGGGTTCTCTAATAATGAGGAATAAAAAGTCTTTGCTCCTAACCCATGTTTGTTGCACTATCCCTTTTCTTATACAATATAAAACAAACAAAAAAAACTTTAAAAAGTCAGTGAAGATTTGTAACTAATATCATAAAACTCTAAACAGAAAAGGTCCATAATTTTTAGGTAATAATCAAATAAATGCCATGTGTTCACCAGTGATTAGTAAATGATTTTTATTATTCTGAAGAATACCTAAGTGATTTTCTTTTTTTTTAAAATTTAATCTTTAGATAGAAAATTATTTTCTCAATATAAAAACAAAAGAAAACATCACAAATTAAATTTAAAGTCAATTGATAAGGAACAAATTTAACACAAAGATTAGCATCCTTAATGCAAAAGGAACTCTTAAAAATGAACTAGAAAAATCTAAGCAGAAATTTGGTGAAGGACATGAGCAGGTAAGTTGCACACCCCAAAGAAACACATGTGGCTTATAAGTACACTCTAAGATGTTGTTGCAGAGGGGTGGAGCTGGCCCTCGGCCCCCATCTCAGGAACCCATGGGGCTGGCTCTGTTGCTTGCCTCGAATCTATAAATTAATTTGAGAGAAAATTGACATCATAATATTAATGAGTCTTTGGATCATGAAGATATTGTATTTCTCCATCTATTTAGGTCCCCTTTAATTTTCCGTAGCAAAGTTTCATAGCTTTCAACGTATAGGTCCTATTCATATTTTGTCAGATTATCTTTCCTAAGATTTTTATGTTTTTTGATGTAATTTAAAATGACATTCTAAAATTTTAATTTCCAATTGTTTATTCCTAATACATTGAAATATAATTGATTTTTGTATATTGAACTTGTATCTTTGTACCATGCTTAACTCACTTACTAGTTCTACTAGATTATTTTATAGATTCCGTGGGATTTTCTACATAGACAATCATGTTGTCTATTAATAAAGACAATTTTACTTCTTCCTTTTCATTGTGGATGTTGTGTTTTCAATTTTAATCCATTTCCTTTTGATTTCTTCTTCAAATCATGAATTATTTTAGAAGTGTGTTGTTTAGTTTCTAAATAATTGGATATCTTCCTGCAAGTCTCTGTTATTTATTGCTGATTCAGTTTCATTGTGATCAGATAACATACTTTATATGACTTTAATTCTTTTAAACTTATGATGGAGACATGTTTTGTGGCTTGATTATCTTCTATCTTGGTAAAGGTTCCATGTGCACTTGAAAAGAATGTTTATTATGCTGTTGTTGGATTGAGTTAATTAGGTCAAATTGATTTAGAGGGTTGTTCAGATTTTCTGTATCCTTACTGATTCCTGTCTTTTGGTTTTATCAATTATTGAGAGAGGGATGTTGAAATATTAGACTGCAATTGTGGATTTGTCTATTTCTCCTTGCAGTTCTATCAGTTTTTTCTTCATGCATTTGAAGCTCTATTATTAGGTACATAAATATCTGGGATTGTCCTGTCATCCTTATGAGTTGACTCCTTTATCATTATGAAATGATCCTCTTTATGCTTGGTAGTATTCTTTGCTCTGAAAACTACTTTGTGTGTTATTAATATAGTCACTGCAGCTTTATTTTTAATGTGGGTGTGATATATTTTTTCCATCTTTTTACTTTTAACCTATTTGTATCTTTATATTTAAAGTAGGTTTCTTGTAGGTGGCATATAATCAGGTCTTGCTTTTTATAATCCAGTCTGACAATCTTTGCCTTTTAACCGAGGTAACTAGACATTTACATTTAATATGATTATTGATACAGTTAATTTTATATCTACCATTTTGAAATTTGTTTTCACCCCACAGATATGTACAATTATGTTCAACAAAATAAATAAATTAAAATTTTAAAAAAATTGTTTTTTATTTGACCCATATGTTCTTTATTCCCTTTTTCCTCTTTTTCTGCCTTCTCTGAGATTATTTTAATATTTTCTGCCCTTATTTTATGATTTGTGTTAGCTTAATAACTACAAGAGTATTTCAAAAAGTTCATGGAAAAACATAATTAAAAGGCAATACAGACCTTTTCATGAACTTTTTGAAGTACTTTTGTATAACTTTGTTTCATTATTTCAGTGGTTGCTTTAGACTTCACAGTATTTGACTTATTACAGACTATCTTCAAATGCTATTTTTTCACTTTATGTATAGTACAGAGCCTGACAACAGTATGTCTTCATTTGTCCTCTCCCAGCTTGTATGCTATTGTTCTTATTCATTTTACATCTATACATGTAATAACCCCTCAGAATACAATGTTTTTACTTTTGCTTTAAACAGCTGATTGTCTTTTAAAGAGATACAATTTTTTAGAAGTCTTTATATTTACAAATGTAGTTATCTTTTCTGGTGTTTTTCATTCCTTCGTTTAGATCCAAATTTCCACTCGATAATCATTTCATGTCTGTTTTAAGGACTTCCTTTAGTGTTTCTTGTAGTGCAGGTGTGCTGGTGATGAATTCTTTCAGCTTATGTACATCTGAAAATGTCATATTTTGCCATTGTTTTTGAAGTATATTTTCACTGGGTTAAGCATTATGGTTGAAAGCTTTTATCATTCAATACTTTAAAAACATTGCTGTACTCTATTCTCACTTGCATTGCTTCTGATATCTGCTGTTATCTTTATCTTTGCTCCTCTGTATGTAATGTGTTTTATTTCCTGGGTGCTTTTAAGATTTTTATTTTATCATTGGTTCAAAGTAATTTTATTATGGCCGAATTTTATTCAAGTTTCTTGTTCTTGGTGTTCTTTAAGCTTCTTGAATCTGTGTATTTATGATTTTTATCAGGTTTGGAAAAAAATTCAGCCATTATTTTTCTACATTTTTTTCTATGTAACCTTTATTCTTTGGGAACTCCCAATATACATACATTAAACTGCTTAAGGTTGTTTCAAAGTTCACTGATGCTTTTGTCATTCTTTTTCAGTCTTTTTTTCTCATTGTGTTTTTATTTTGGAGAGTTTCAGTTGCTACATCTTTGAATTCACTAATCTTTCCTTCTACAATGTCTAATCTGCTGTTAATCTTATTCATTGTATTTTTCAATCTCAGACATTGTAGTTTTCTTTCCCAGAAGTTTGATTTGGCACCTGTTATTTTTCCCACATATATTTATTGTTTGTCTTTTTGTAGCTTCTCAAACACATAAATACAGTTATAATCTTTAATGTTCTTATAATTCTATAATCTGTTTCCTTTCTGAGTTGGTTTTAATGGAGTAATATTTTTCTTCCTGTTTGGGGTCACATTTTTCTGCTTCTCTGCATATCTGGTAATTTTGTAATTCTATGCTAGGCATTGAGAATATTACCTTGTTGAATCCTGAATATTTTTATATATCAACTATTCTTGAGCTTTGTTCTGGGAAAGTTGAGTCACTTGGAAATAGTTTGATCTTTTAAGATCAGGTCTAGGCTTCCACAGCCTGGACATCTCATGCCGCAGTACTGTCAGGAGCCCAACATCCTTGGTATGCTTCTGCAAGTCATAGGAGAGGCAGTAATGGGAATCACCTTCATTTCTCTTCAACCATATCACTTTTATTTCTTTATTTACTACTTCAGGAGTAAACCGATATAAAGGCAACCTTGAAACAAGACCGAATAATCAGTCTAATCCATTCCTAAAAAGATTCTGTGATGATGTCTAGTTTAGTTCTGAGTTTCTTCTCTCATGTTTTCTCACTTTGTCTCTCTATGATGCATTATCAGTAATTTCTTCAGGTGTAAATTTTACTTCAATAGTTCTCATTTCACCTGTGTCAAATCTATGGTTTTTAACTACCCCCCACTTCCAGAATTTCTTTTTAATTATTTTTTGTCTATTTTCCTGGAAACTTCTGATAGTTATTTTCCTTAATCATATTTTTTATTCCATTTAAATTTATTTCAATATTTTACTATGTATATATATTTTGTATTAGGTATCTGATAATTCCTAGGGATCCAATTTTGCCAGCAGTTGTTTCTGCTAATTCTCCCTCATGATAGCTTGAATAATTATGTGCTTTTGAATTTTGAATCCATGTTCTGTCTTTGAGCTTGGGTTGATGATAGTTCTCTCTAGAGTTTGCTTGGATTTATGTTTAACTGGCCTGGGGAGCTACTAGTCTAGGAGCACTTTAAGTTAATGTCTTGCCTGTTTTTTCCTAAACCATTTGGATGTCATTCAAATTCTAAACCTAAGTGAGGGCAGACATGGGGTTACAAGTGGTTAGGGGAAATTTTTTGTGTGTACTAAGTTCAAACTAAGATAGATAAATATCCTTTTCATCTCGATTTGCCAGCAAGTAGAGTTTTAACATTTTGATTCTATTCTTTTACTGAGTATGTAGACCTTTTACAACCTGGGCTTTATGTGGGAGTGTTAGTTCCAATTCTCACCTTGTCTTCTGGCTCCTGTATGACTGTCAGAAGGCAAAGCTCTCAGTTACCTAGATTGACAAAGATACACAGGTCAGCTGTAGCTGCCGTTTCCTGGTATCTGGCATCCCCTTCCCGTTTGCTCCTGGAGTTTTTCTTATTTTCTTTCAAGCCCAGCTCTGCCTTTCAAGAGATGCCAATTATATTTTATTTAGCCTTTCTGTGCTTTTTGATTTTGTATTGATTTGTATTACTTCTTATAATATCCAGCATACCTTATCTTTAACAAATTAAAAAGAAATTAGTACTCTTCCTACTTAGTATCTAGATTGACACTGGAATGCTTTCTAGGTCCATATGTCAGATGGCCAGATGTCATATAATCATGAGGTCCTGCAAGGGATAAGTGGGAGTTCCACTACATGGAGGGGAGAGTGTAGACAATGGTGTTACCATTTATTTTGTTGCTTTTTGTGTATCATGGAGTGTGGAGGTTTAAGTGCAGGTATATGAATTTATAGTTTATATTATCTAGCTTAAATTACCCGGAACAAAGTGGACATATGGCTTAAAAAGATTCCTGCAAATAAGCCGTAGACTGAGACAACATTACTGATGTAAGCACATGGAAACTGCAAGAGAGTGGCAGAAATGACATTCCTGTTCTTAGGATGAAATCATCACCAGTTTCATTTTTAATCACTACCAAAATTTAAGGTCACTTTGTATTTTCTCTGTCTTATTTTCTGTGAATTATGGCTTAGTGAATTGCTAGATCTCTGAAATGCTTTTTTACATGGCTTTCCCATTTACTTTCATTGGTAGTTGTAAAGTACAGTAAGCTTAGAATGTGAGTCACACTTCCTGGGTTTGAATTCTAGTTTCACATCTTTCTAACTCCAAGACTTAAGCAAGTTCCTTAACCCCAGTGTGCCTCAATTTTAATCACCTGTACTAATATCTATCTCATAGGCTTCTGAGAATGAACTGATATGTATAGAATGCTTAAAACAATGCTCTCTCTGTCTATCACAGAAGAGTTATGCTCACAGAAGGGTTATGAAGATGAAGGTGAGAAATTGTATCCATCAAAGTCACATAGTACAAGGTGATATAATCTAACAAAACAAAGGATTATGAGGGTAATTCTCTGAGCCAGGTGACTTTCTCTAAAGGACATCAGAATGATAGAGAGATGAACTTGGTTAGCAGAAAAATACTTAGAAAGGCTCTGGTCCAGTAGCACCAAGTGAAAGATAGATCTGTGTTGTTCTACGTAATATACTCAGTAGTACTACTATTCAAGGTACTATAACAAATATATCATTTGCCAGGAAGCTTAGAGGATTAGTTTCCAGAGAATACTCTAAACTTTTGCCCCATTGATCATCTCTAAACCTTTTTTGAAAAAGATATAAACAAACATTTGAGTGTAGTTTCTAATCTTCACCCAGAATTATGACTTTTTTATTCAGCCAATTTTTTAAAAATTTAAATTATGGTAAAATACACATAACATAAAATTTGCCATTGTAACCATTTTTGACTGCACGGTTTGGTAGCATTAAGTATATTCACACTGTTGTGCAACCTATCTGCAGAACTTTTCCATCTTGCAAAACTGAAACTATGTACTCATTAAACAACAACTATCCATCTCTTCCCCTCCCCAACCCCTGGAGACCACCGTTTTACTTTCTGTTTCTATGATCTTTCAGCCAATTTGTTAACCCTCATGCTGTCTATGAGTAAACTCAGTTCCTAAGAAGAAAAATGCCTTTTTGACACATTTATTTTATGACTATGTGGAATCACCCATGGAACTTCTGAGTATCATTAAGGATCACAAAGGTATAGCAAGCACATTGATTCCCAGCCAAGGATCACAAAGGTATAGCAAGTACATTGATTCCCAGCCGAAGGACATGTGTTTTCCTTAGGGGTTGAATCAGCTTTTAGAAGATTGTTAAATATGGAAATTCTCCTCTTATATGTTTTGTTAATTGAAGACATTGCCACTGGATCTCTCATTTAAAAGCTTGATGGCTGTCAGCTGCTGGAATTCAAAATTCAAGCCTCAGAACCACAGCCCTGAAAGAGTGCTTTAGAGTTTTCACCCTCTCTGGTAGCCAGGACTATGAAATTCCTTCTCATCTCCAAGCCAAGTAATACCACTTTTGGGGGAAAATGACTAGCCATTTGGGGTTCATTAGGAATCATATAAATTTTAGATTCTTTTATCATACAATTTAAGAGTAACTTGAAAGACAGTTCAATTTCAAGAAATTTCAGAGCTCGGTGAGGGTAGATTGGTATCCATTATAGTATCTAGTACATACTAAACACTCAGTGAATATTATGAATAATTATATGATAATAAATGGCTTATTAAAATTATTTATTATATTAAAGATACTCACATGGTAAGCCAAATGGCCACTGGAAGGATCTGATCATAAAATAAATAAGAAATCATTAATTTTTAGATAATTATTATAGTTACATTAAATTATGCATTAGCAGCTTTAAATATATTATTCCCATGGCAATTCATATAGAGAATTTAAATATTTAACTTTAATGTTTGTTTAATTTTTATTTAAGCATGAAATATAGAGTTGTGCTTATACTATTAGGATGGAGTCTTATGTCACAATTTGGACTTTTCTGTGTTTAACTTACAGAAATGAAATATGTGGGGGAAAAAAAAAAAGAAAGAAATGAAATAGGTGGCAAACTTTGCCTTGTTCTCTTCCAAACATTCCAATATTCTGGGAGCCAGAGGCATGTCAATTTTTATTGTCTTCCTGACACTGACTATTGTGTGGGCTTGGAACAAACATCCTACTGTCTGTATGCTTTCCTTTCTTTTCCTTAGGCGCGGAAAGAAGGATCACAGTGTCCTTCCTGAGTGTGCCTTAGAGAAAAGAGCGGTGGTTTGTTTCAGATTTCAGCTCAACGAAAAACATTCTTTCTCCCTTTGGTTTGGCTGTTGCCAGAATCATGTATATAAGCTAAGTGAGCTTGCCTCTTTGTAAAGAGGCAGGCCATCTGCATGGTGCACTGCCATGCTGTGATGAAGGCCTCTTGTACCATGTTCTCTGCCAAAGTTAGCCACCTTGAGCTATTCATCTAGTTTTGTTGCTTGTTCAAGGCAAGCCTGGGCTCCCACCTTTTTCTCCAGTGGAACTCCTCTGCCTTTGGACTCACATCAAAGAGACAGGACATTCCCTGTACTCTCTCTCTGCAACCAGTTCTGCAGTTCCAGCTGTCAGCCTGCTGACAGACTCACAGCTGGCTCCTCCTAATCGTCTTTCTTTTGCTGGAAAAGATCATCATGTATAATGTTTGATACAATAAAAAAGAAAAAAAAGAGGCAAGGGAGTTTTAATTATGTTAAGTTATTCCCAGAACAAGATTGTGCCCATAAACTCAAAGGAAAATGATTAATAAAAATAATGTCACAGCATATTTTTTAATTTATTAATCTGACTTGTTTTTCTTAGTAGTAACAGTCTTTACCTTCTGAATAAATAGTGAGAATTATTTGTGAAGGAAAGGAGAAAAACAAAGTATAGACTCTACATTAAAAATCAGAAAATGAGGCTTCCTCACCATACTTCAGCAGGTTTTCTAGCCTGTCCTGCACATGAAGGCTTGGGTTTGGCTGAAAGAAGGAGGTACAGTGTTTCTTCTCTTCTCAGAGATTGCAGTCTTGTCATTTAGAGCTCTGCCATTTCCATCTGTGGGACATTAAATAAGTAACTTCATTTTCTAGTCCTCAGTTATCTGATCTCTAAAATGTGGGGTAGTAATAGCCTTTTCCTCATAGGATGCTTGACGGGAAGACAGAATGAGACACTGTGGATAAAGTGTTTAGTGCCATGACTGTCACATAATAAATGCCCTACTAATTATCACTTTATTTGTTTTTTTGTTGTTATTCTACTTTTTAATCAGCTTTAGAAAGTCTCAGGCTTAGCTCAGCTTCCTTTTTTTTGCTTTGTTTCCCTCTCTACTCAGAAAGTGCTCAGTGAATCTTGAATGTGGAGCATGTAAATGACAATGATGATGTTATTGTTAGGGGGCCATTACAGTGAACACCGCTACAATGATGACAGATATGCCTATGGGGCCTTTAGGAGAGCCCTAAAAAAGCAGGTGTATGGCAGGCTGGTGTTTAGCCACATTCTGTCGTCCTTCAATGCCATGTGGAAGACACAATGACTGTCCCCACTTCAGAGATGATGAAAGTGAGGATTAGAAAGTTAAGGAGATTCCTCAATGTCATACCACTGGAAGGGGTAGAGCATGTAACCATCAAGCCTACACACCTCTGCAAAGAGGAAAGGAAACTTGCTCTTTCTTTCTTCACCTGTACTCCAGCCTTCACTTCAGATCTTGATTGTTCTGGATGACTTGGGGCCAATGAATTGCTACATGGAGGCTGGTTTTTCCAATGGCCCTGTGTCAGGCTAGGTCACAGACCCTTCAAACTTGTTCTGTGCAGTCTGGGTCACAGACCTCTCATATGCAAGCTAGGTAGTTGGAAAAAGATCCTGGGAGCCATTGGCAAAGTTGACATGCTTTACTTGGATGCGAGCTCAGCCTCCAGTGGAATAGAGCTGTTGTCTTTTATACTAGAGTCAGAAAACCAAGAAACACACAGGCACAAGTCAGATAGCCAAGGAACAACTGGGTGCACATGCACAGTTAACATATTTACATCAGGCAGGCTGAGTCATACTCAGCTGTATATGAGGTGAGGGAGCCTGACTAGTCTGTCTCCATTTTCCTCACGCCTTATGATAGTGGAGCTCAAAGGAAATGAGAATGACATAGAGCATTTCTCAGGAGTCCTTGCAAAGCTAGTGGTCAGTACTGATCTAGCCTAACCTGCCACTCTGTAGTCTATCTTTCTCACTTCCTGTAATTTAAAATTTTGTTGTCTAGGTTTCGTAGGGGTCTCTGGCCTTTTGGGGGGGGGTGAGAGGAGTGTTTGAATGTTAAAATACTCAGGCAGCAGTCTTAGAAATATGTGGCAAGTCTTTTTGAGATTTTCAATTTCTGTTATAGTTGTGGTTAAAGTCATTTCAAATATCTGTTTTAAAAACACTGATGAGTCCATGGTATAAATACCAGTGAGACAGATTCTTCTGAAAGACGTGTGCTTTTTGAAAAGTAAATAAACAAATGTTCATCGTTTATAAGCTCCTACAGCGGGCTGAGTTAGTAACATTTGTCACATAGTTCACTCTATTTAATTTGTAAGACACTTATATGAGGCTGGTATTATCATCCCAAAGTGTAAGTTCCTAGAAAGGCTTCATTGCTTGTCATTCATCTTTGAGTCCTCAGTGTCCTGCCTGGTGCCTAGCATGTGTTGTACTCCATTAATTTGATGTACTCATGAATGAATTATTCTTGTTTTACAGATGACAAAACTAAGACCCTGCGAGGATGTAGAGCTAGGGCTAATGTCGGAATCCTGCCAACATAGCCAATTGTTGGGCTCTTTGACCTGTCCGTAATCCTGCCAACTGGGCCAATTGTTGAGCCAGGGTTGGGTTTGGAGCTCACTGACCCCTCAAGCCCGTTCTCCAGACTGGGTCACAAACCCTTCACATGCCAGGCTGGGTCACCAGACCCCTCACACTCAGGTCTATGAGCTAGGTAACTGGCAAACAGGTCCTTGGAAGCCATAGGTTGGAGAGCATGGCTGCACACAGCAGACACCTGAGGCACATGCCATCCAAAAACCATGGCACTGTGCATGCGCACTAACTCCACCCACATACAAAGAATGCGCTGCACCACCCCCAACTGTACCTAAGGCAAGGGGGCCTGATTATTCTATTTTCCCAACAGAGGACAAAAATTTTATCTAATTCTAGGGAGTATCTTCATTAATCAAATAACCAATCAATAGAAAACATATATTTCTTATAGGTGGTGGTGGCTCCAGAAGGTCTACATAGGAGGCACTTGGAGGAGGCATTCTAATCAGAAGGGAGGACTTCAGGACAGGTCTTAGAACTCTCTTGGGGCAGGGTGGGGGGTGGCCGGTTAGGTTCGCTGGTTAGAGCATGGTGTTATAACCCCAAGGTCAGGAGTTCAGATGCCCATACTGGCCAGCCGCTAAAAAAAAAAAACAGAAACAAACAAAAACCTCTCTTGGGAAAGCAAACAAAGGACTTTTGCTTTTATTGTGTGTTTATGTGGGGAGGCTTTGGAGGTACTGATAGAGATAACTGGTGAGAGGATAAAGCCCCTCAAATCTCTTTTTGGTACCGTGATCATACACAAGCATCTGGAGAAGTACCCCCAGAGGCAGATAGAGCTGACATAGAGATGCACTTAATTTGACTCCTCTCACTGACCCTGTGTGTCAGCAGCAAGTAGAAAAGACAAAAAGTCGGCACCAACATGATAGACAGGAAGAGTTATCCCCTGCTCTTGACTCAGTTGTGAACTTACAAATAGCTTCCTATGGTAAAATAATTAAAGGTTCGGGCTGTGGCAGTAGAACAACTGACTACAGGCTGTTGACCTTTGGAGAAAAGGACTTTTGACCTAAGAGTTGAGAGGACTGTCAATGATGATAAGAGTAGCTACAATTATTGTGTGCTAAGGACTTTTTAGACAATGTCTCATTTAATTTCATTGGGTGTATTATTAATTTTACTTTATGGATGAAAGTACACACTACACCTCTTGCCCAGAGTTACACAAGTGATACTTGTGAAACCAGGATTGGACAATGGGCCTGTCTGGCTCCTGTACTGCTCTGTGTCTGCTCAGCCATTTGGGTAGCCATGCTGCAAAGGAGCAGTTTCCTCAATGGGTGGGGGTGGGGTGGGGTGGGGACCAGCGAGGCTGGATTGCGTGAGTGAAAGAGTTGAGGGTGAGTCCAGAGGATTCTGTTTTACACGTTTTGAAATGTTCTCTATGACTGTTTTATCTTTCTGTTCTTTTAATCACAAGATACATCTTTAAATAGACAATCAAGGAAGAAAGCAACTAGTATGAGCCTCAGTTAATCATACCAATGATGGAATAAAACTGTTTGAATAAATAGTTTCCAAACTGTGAAATGCAAAAAAATCACCTGGGGCCATGTTAAAAATGCAGATTCTCATTTTCTTCCTCCAGAGATTCTGATTTAGTAGGTGTGGAGTCCTGGGAATCTGTATTGTTAACAGGAGTCCCGCAGGTGATTCTGATACCTGTGGACCACACCTTATGAGAACCCCCTACTGGCATTGTCCTCTAATTGAAGGCTAAAGGAAGTTGCCAGAAGAAATAAAATGGCTTCCTAGGGGATTGAGATGGCAATCCTGACCTCCAAAGGGATAATAATGTCTCAGCAATAAACTATTGAGTTGATATAAAGCATCTCTTCCGACTGTAGGATTCTACAAGCCACATGCCAGAATAATTTAGGATTATTAATTTCTTGCTTGGGTTAAAAAAAAATCTAAGTGCCCCAAAATAAATAGATTTCCCTTTGCTTCCCAGCCAAAAATACAGATACAAATCAAAAACCTTCTAAATATCCTGAGACTGTGTTGCTTTGTATGATGAGTACCAGGATGTTCTCAAGTGTTCTGTCTCTAGCTGTATAAGGTTAGAATTAACAAAAGAGGTATTCCAGTCTGCCAGAAGGCATTATACCTCTTAAAATGAGAGACCACTCCAAAGGCAGTATGCCACCATGCAAGAAATTCCAATAGTCTCTGGTCCCGGGTGATTTTTTGTTTTTTATTTTTGAAGTTTGCATTATAATAAAAGCCTTTCCACCAGGTAAGATGGACATGCCAGCTGCCAGTTGATTGACCTGATCATTTATTTATCTTTAATTTCTTCATGAGAAGTGTTTCTGGCTTAGCAATGCAGTCCCTTGGCAAAGAGCTGACCAGGGCCCCAGGGAACACTGTCAGTAGCTGCTATTACTAATTTAGCTTGGTGTCCTGCATTATATTTAAAGATCACCACCACTCAGCAAAGTGCTCTGGTATTATAAAGCACTCGGAAGGGGAAGGGAGGGGAGTCCCTCACAGGGGCTCAACAACAATCCAGCTTTCAGTCATATTGGGTTACAAGGATACAAGAAACTGCTCTAGCATTGGAAAGTAGAATGCAACATAATTACAGGCAATTAACTAAGGACTTCTTGGGCAGTAGCCCAAAGTGAGAGTTTATCTGGCTGGGCTGCAGAGAAGGAGAGAGAAGGAGGGAGAGACCTTCTCTTAGCTGTGCTAGGGAAAAAAATGCCAAAGGTCAAGGCTGATTGATTGTGTATAATGAGAAATGAAAAGCAGTTCCAATAATGCAAAAGCGTCCACTTCTTTCACATGAACTGTCCATATGAAGCAATCATTTTTCAACTATTTGGTACAGTACTCTTGGCCCTGAGAATGTTTTTTTCCTTCTCCGGTGTCCTCTTAGAGAGCTGGAGAGAATGTTAAATGAAAGGCAAGCTCCCACCAAGCCAATTAGCAAATTTAAGGTGGGAATCTACTATTCTCCACACAACAAAAAGAAACAATTTTAGACAGTGATTTGGTAAAAATCTTTGTAAGACAGAAGTAGTTGCTAAACTTGGAAATAATTCCTGGTTATGAATGTATGGATTAATGCCTTTCCAGACTTTTTGCTTTTCCTGCTTGTTTAGGGTGAACATTATCTTTATAAAGAAATCAATGTTTCTATTTGTTACGTATGCTGATTCCAGATAAAGTGCAAGATTTCATCTGGAAATCTGTGATTTATTTTCTTCTATACTTGCTTTAGCTTGGTTGAACTGTGCTTTGCATAACAACAGAAATATAATTTTGGGCTGAGGGGAAAGCATTTTTTAAGACAACGGAATACTGATCTTCCTATAACTTTGAGGATTTAGATGTTTGTGTACGGGATGGTGTCTATTAGCCATGATGGGATTATTTCAGGAAAAAAAAAATATCTTTTAAGGGAAGAATGAGGATAGAATTATGAGTAAAGAATTATATAGGAATGACAAAAAAATTATGTAACCCCTTGGGAAACGGGGGTACCAGCTCTGACACAAGAAATCTGACAGATGCTTCTCTTATTGCTCTTCCTAATGTTTTTAAAGTTGAAAAATATTATGTAACTCTTTAGAGTTATTTAAAAGCTAGTAGGCAAGTGATTTTTCTGGTTTCATTATGGACTAGTTAATTAACCTTGAAGAGGCTATTAATTCTCATCTCTCTCTACATTCAGAGGGTTGAGAACTGTATTGTATCCTTTATTCTGTCAAATTAAATTAAATTAATGCATATTTTTTGAACTTCTAATTTTTGCCTCCCTCCCTTCCTGTTGTTTCTTTTTTGAAAAAGGAAGAAACATTAATTGGCTTTTTAAAATTTACATATTATAGGTCAAAACTTGTTATGGCAACAGACTTCCTTGGTACGATATTCTAGCCAGGCATAAGGACCACTTTTTGAGGAAATATTATTTTTGTTGGATATTGCTTGAAATCCGTTCAAACACCAAGTTTTCAGTGGAACAAAGAGGAGCTGTACAGTAGAAGGTACACTGGGCTGGAAGCCTGGAGTTGAGGCCGGTACTTAGCTCTTCTTCTGTGGAGAACCACTGTCCCAGACTGGTCACATGGCCCCTGAGCTTTCCGACCTGTGTCATGAGAACTTTAGATTTAAATGAATTGTGTATTGTCTCTTATTCCTAAAAAGGTATCATTCTTTGTATTGGTTAAAATGGATCTACCTGGACTTCCTAATTTTCAAGCCCTTTTCTTTCTCCCTGCCTTTTTTTCTTCTTTCATTCCCTCTCTTTCTGCTTTTCTTCCTTTTCCCTGAGCATCCATTTTTAGCTTTATTTTGTTTCTCTACTTCCTAGGGTTTGTTACTTTACAGTAGGGAGACGGGATCAGAACAGTTAAGTGATTTTCCTAAGGTTGCAAAATTAGTGGCTTACTAAGAGCCAGATTGCATGTTTAGGTTTGTACTTCTGTATTATATCATGTGTTCATAATTCTTGTCTTGCTTTGTCATGGCGATTCTTTTTATAGATGGTCGAAACCCTCCAAAACAACTGTTAAGTTCAGATAATCAGACCGTACTTTTATTCAGGAACATAGAAAGGGGCAGAAAAAGGATTGACAGTGAGAATTGTTGTGGCTCTTCACCCTGGAAAAAAGATCAGGCTTGAGCAACCTAAGACAATGCTGGAAACATCTGCTCCCATAAGATATAGGAACGTGAGTGAGGTGTTTAATAGTCAGAATTTAATTGGTAAAGGCGTAAAGAAACAGCAACCACCTTAGCCACTCAAACCTACATTTCAATCTCTTCTCCAAACACCATCTGGGTGACCTCAAGCAAATGACTTCACCAACCTTTTAAGGCTTGAATTGCTCATAAAATAATGATCTGTTAAATATCAATAATAATAACAATTATATAGAATCTGCCTTAAGGCAGGGAGATGGATCTTTGAGGCTCCTCTGGGCTCTATGTTCTAAGATTTGGTTTTATAACTGAAGAGTAACCTTGGATAGACATTGTTAAAACTGTGAAAAAGCCTGAGGCACTATATAGCTCAAGGATTAACAACTGGCTGGAACCAGGGTTTCATCACTC
Organism: Cynocephalus volans; assembly: GCF_027409185.1. Lineage (NCBI taxonomy): Eukaryota > Metazoa > Chordata > Mammalia > Dermoptera > Cynocephalidae > Cynocephalus > Cynocephalus volans. The sequence continues at coordinate 100,522,261 of NC_084461.1, read as the reverse complement.
TGAGCTGAAAAATGATCATATGCCTTTGTTCTTAAAAGACAATTTCTCTCCCCACCCCCTTTTTGCTCTAGATATCATTGCTTGGTATTTATAATTAGAAGTTAATTAAATTCTTTTTTTTTTTTAAAACATTTTTCTGTTTTTTTTGCTTGAACCTATTAATGCAGAGTCCAGATGCCTGCAAAGCCTCCCAGGCAATTGCAGATCATGGTTTGTCTCCCTTGTCCAACTCTGTCTCCCTGCTGCTGGGGGCTGCTGCCACCTTCCCTAGGCAAGCACTGTCTGCTGGGCACCCCTCCCTTTGGATGGGTGTTGCCTTGTTGAAATGAGCCACAGTCCCTGTGGGCATTGCTACCGTGGTGCTATAGTCTCTGGTCCCAAAGCCACCCTGTACTCTCTGACATAGTGGGGCAGAATCCTGTCTCCCTTTCTGGTATTACACATTTCTAAAGGGCTCCTGAATGGTGCTGTTGGTGCCCTGACTGAGACAGTGTGCTCAAATTTTCCTTATTGTTTTTCTAATCCCCAAATAGATTCTGAGTATGTGTGTGGGGAGGGAGAGAGGAGGTTGGGCCTGGAGATGGCAAGCTGAATAAGAACACCTGTGTATACTTGGACCATGCCAAGGCTTTGTTCTTGGGTCAGGCAGGTTTTGTTCCAACTAATGATCAACTTTCCTCAGTCTCCTGGGACTGAGAAGTTTCCCAGAATGGGGACTTACAGTGCTAAAAGTGGGGCAGTCCCAGGCAAACCATTTTAACAACTCCTTTGGAGCGAGTTCCCTCTCAAGAGGTTGCTCAGAGGTCTGGGCACTTAGCCATCTCTGAATGCCAGCAGTACATACGGTTTAGACTCAAATTAGGACTGCTGCTTTCTATTTACACTGATTTTATGGCAGAACATATAAAATCTGAATTTCTTCATTTTTCCATATCCAAAGAGAAGCTCTTTCCCTGGTACACCACCCGAAAGAGGCAGCCCTACTCGCCTGGTGTGGCAGTCAGAATTCATGGCAAACTGCTAAGAACTAAGCAACCTCAATAAATATTTATTAAGTGTCTGTCAGGACTCTATGCAGACTTAGGCCTCCTCAGGACAAACCTGAACTAGCTTCTTCCTAACAGAGCAGCAAGACTCTCCACCATTTGCATACCCTTTCCATGAAAGATACCCCCCTCCTCCAACCCAGGGGATTTTGGGTTCTTTCCTCACTATATCAAAATGTATCAATATTATTTTAAATAATATCACCTGGGAATTAGAACTAACCTGGTAGCTTACAGAGATCAATCAGTTTCTCAGTTTTGGTTTTTCTTTTAAACCATGTGAAGATAATTTTGCCTGCTGTTAATTGCAATCTATTTAATTACAATTCATGCAGATGTAAAAACAAATACTAACACAGGTTACAATTAAAGCATCAAGTCAAAAAGCTGCTGTCATTATAAGAGTTAGAGGATGGAGGAAGCCTCAGAGGTCATTTGGTTTATTTTCCTATTGAGAGGATTTCACTCCACATTTATACAACATTTGTGAGCATCTCCCATGATTCTCGCACCACACAGAGGTAGAAAGCTTTGATATTAATATTTATTTTTCAGCCACCAGGTACTAGACCGGATCTAGGAAGGTGACAGAGATGATTTTACTTACTCTTCCCAGCAGCCCTTCCTAGGAGGTACTTTATTTCTATTTGTAGATAAATTAACAATGCTCAGAGAAACAAAATGATTTTTCTCAAGTTCTCAGAGCTCGTGAGTGGTATAGGAATGAGTTGAACCCAGATCTGCCTGGCATGGTACCCACACTCACCACCCAGGAATGTCAGCTGCCCTCCTTTTCTCATGTGGGAAAAACCTAAGACTAAGAAACTCACTTGCCCAAGACTCAGTTACAGAATTTGAGATCTGAAAAAGACATTTGAGGTTATAAAGCTCAACTTGCTTATTTTATGAGTGAAGAAATTGATGTTCTGAGAAGCTGGCCTGAGCTTGGGGGCCTGTGGCTGGGGGTTGAGAGCTCTGCTCTCCAGGGCATCTCACCTTTCAGAATCCAATTCTGAATGCTTAATTGTACTGAACAGGCTAATGACTGGAAGCTTCTGTTTTCTCTAAGCATTGTAAGAGAGTAAGTGATAGAGAGATAAGGTCTCTCTCTGTAAGAACTCTCCTACTATTCTGATGCTTCAGAATTTGCTTCCAAAACCTAGAGGAAATGTGGCTCTTCCCTAGTCACAGGTGCAGAGCTGAGGTAACTTTGAAAGCTGTGGATACTTACATTCTTAGGAACCTCAGGCTGCATTAGCAGGGAATTACTAGATGTTTTGCAAAACTGGATAGAATTCCAATTTTGTGAGAGTGGAGTTTTGTTTAATGCTTTGTTTGCTGGTGCTCCTCAACTCAGAGGGTCCGTTAATACTCAGATTGCTGGGCCCCACCTGCAGAGATTCTGACTTAGGAGGTCTGGGCTGGGGCATGAGAATTCCCATTTCTCGTAAGCCCCTGGGCTGATGATGCCTGTTTGCAAGCCATGCATGCGTGCATGTGCTTACCAAAAGAAATCTGATCTTCAGCATGTGAACATGACCCAACAAGCCTGAACATTTGAACATGGCCATGCTTTTTTAAGATTTTCAGGTTTTAGCAAACCACAATTTATGAAGAAAGTACTAAAGATTACTTCGAGGTAGTTCATCTGTTGCTAATTTTTATTTTCCATTGTAAACAACTATAGAATCTAAAATTTATTATTATGCATAAATTTGGTTATATGAGGGTGAAATCTGAAAATGAGGGTGAAATTCTGAAATATGACGGTAGCACAGCAGAGTAATATTTAGCAATAACATCATTATTCTAGGCAGTAGATGTTGCTGTTTTTACCCCAACAGAATCATCTACAGCATTTTCCTTGGTTTTTGTGGAATGCTGTGCCCTTCACACCACGTTCAGTTGTAAGCTTGGCTCCTCTCTGATGGTCTCAGTCTTTCTGATCTCCCTCTCTCTTAATTTAAGAAAAGCTAAAAGTCACAGGCTGAATTATGTTTTCATAGATTTATTCCATTTTTCAGTTAGTGTTCACTGATTAGATAAGAAATAAGTGAGCATAAGTAAGAAAAATCCTGTTAAAGAATGACTAATTGATCAAAGGGACCAAAGGCCGAAGTGAGGAATCACCTTCTAAACTGCAACTTCTTGATTTAATATGCAGGAGCACTGCCAAACATTTACAAGGTCAAAACCATTGAGGGGAAGAAAATGGTATGTTGTTTTCCCCACACCTCCAGAGATAATTGTCCTTCCTGATTTGTGATTTATTTATTTTACTGAAAACTTAGAGGGAAGGAATGCATTCAGTGAAACAGAAAAAGGAGAACCTACAACATGTATTTTTAATTACTGGAATGAAATAAGCCACATAAAACGGCCTCTTGACAGCTTTAGTGATTAAATTTGATAAACAATTCGGTAAATTTTAGGAAGCTCACTTGCAAAATTTACCATAAAAGAGCACACTTCTTTGAGCACTGAAAAGATCTGATTTTTCATGCAGCAAATCACATGGTGCTTTGGAGTGAGAAAGGTACTTGGGGACAGTTGTGGGGTGGGCCATGCTCTTCTGTCAGTTCATACTATTCCATCTCCTGTGCCTGTGCCCCCCCCACCCCCTTTCTCCTTGTCTTCAATTATTCTACTCAGTTTCTGGTTGTGCTTTTCTCTCCCCAAAAGGAAAAAAAGGGGAAAAGGGAAACAAATTCTTCTTTTTTATAGTCTGCTATTTTTGGAAGTATTTGAGGTTGTCTTTGAATCTTATTTTAAGTTGTTTTTTCATGCAAATATTTGTTCTCTACCTAATTTTGGTCACTTCTTTGCAGTGCCCTTTTACAGAAAGAGAACAAAAATAGGTGCTAGTGTCACTGAGAAGGAGGTTGGCTTCACAAACATGTGAGTTGTCCTTAATCCAATTCTCTTTTATATCTGAGAACTATGGTTTCTAGAGCTCTTGATTCTTTTTCTTGCTTCTACCATGCATTGATCCCAAGCTGTCTAATTTTGGTTAAGTGTCCTGGAGTTAGTGATGCCTGAACATAAGTGGTCCTTAAATTATTAGATTTTCTTCTGGTAGTTCTCTATTTTGTATTTTTCTTTCTCATTGACAGTTGTGTAGAAATACTTTCAGAGTTTTGATGGCTATGCCAAAGTCCATTTAACCATTCCTCAATCCTGAATATTTTAAATTTTTCCTTTGTGTAGGTAATGCCTTTCCTATTTTTACATTTTCAAGATGAGATCATTGGGTCAAAGGGTATGAATATTTTTATAGCTTTTGAGACAGATTGTTAAACATATTCCAGTATATGAGTATAGTTTCACCATGATGTTGCCAGAATTTGTTGTTATTCTTATTTAATTTTTTTTACAATCTTAATGGATATAAAATAGTATCTATTATTTTAAATTTGTATTTTTATAACTGGTAAAGTAATACCTTTTCTAATGCATTAATTTGCCACTTGTATTTATCATTTTTAAAAATGCCACTTTATATTAGTAAATATTAGTTCAGGAAATGCTGAGTTTAATAGACACATTCTAACCGAGGGTGGGATAGGAGGGAGAGAGAGAGGAAGGAAGCGAGGAAGGAAGGAAGGGACAGACAGAAGAAGGGAGAACTTCTAGTTGAACAATAGTCACTGGAAGTGCTTGACCTTGCTCAAATAGGGGCCTATGTTACAAAACTTGTCCCAATTTAAAATTAGACTACCATAGGGGACAGTCCAAATATAAAGCTTTAGGAACCAAAGCCTTCTGTTTAACTATCCTTTGCTTTTTTGTTATGGATGTGTTTAGTGTTACCATATGCTCTTCTCCCTTTGAGATGGGCATCTTGCCATGTGTATAACACTTCTACACTATTAATTGCTCTGTATGAAATGTTATTATATTGTAATTCTCTTCTCAGATGATTTCAGTTCTCCAAAGAACTGGGTTTTAGTTTTGTTAGTTTGTAAATGGGCTGCTTCTTATTTTGAGATTTACATGCAGCAGTAGTGCACGTAGCTATGGTGAGCTTTTGTGATAACTCATTTCTCTGGGGTCTGCAGAATTTGGGGAAGACATTTGTCACTGGTGACACTCCTGGAAGACATGAACCTGCTCCATGGCTTTAGCTCTACTTGGGGACATTCAGTATCTCCAACATGTATTTTGTAGCTAATGCTAATGAGGATCCATAGACTCATAAGGGATGAGCAATCTGTTTCTCTGCCTCTAAGTAGGACAGCCAGCAGGTGGGTTTGTTCAATCATTTGTTCAATCATTCATTAGTTCATATATAAATCCAGCTCATGTTTATTGAAAAACTGTGGTTCCTGTGGTTCCCTGCTAGGAACTCTGGTTTAGGATTGTTTAGGGAAGGAAACAGCCATCCTATGCCTGGGTATCCTGCTGCTAATTCTCTGATGTCTGTGAATTAGTCTTCAAAATGCAGCAAACTTTTTCTAGCAAACTAGCTTTGCCTGATCCAACATCCCACCTCACCCTGACTCCCCCAGCACACACAAGCTAATAAGATCCTTGAGCAAAGAAAGGATTTAGAGAAATATATGTGACTTCAAGATCTGAACATAGAGAAAAGGAGACCTGATCAGAAATAGAATTAAGAACAGGAAAGGGCAAAAAATTAATATTGGCTGAATACCAGGCACTTTATACTCTTGTGAGAATTATAGATGATGACAAATATAAAGTACCTGATGATCTGATTTGCATTTTCTGAGGGTCTATGACTACTATGTTGAGTGAATCGTAGGAGTACAAGAGAAGATGATGGACAGTCAGAGCTGTTGGAGAGTTCTGGAGAGTGATAGATGTGGGCGGCTTAGATTAGGCTTTGCAGATGGAGAGAGATAACAGAGTGCAGATGTGTTCTGGAAGTCCAGATGTGTGCTGAATGATTGGATGTGGAGGATGAGGAAAAGGGGAGAATCAAAGCTGGCTTCTGCATCTGGATTAAGCAAATGGGTGATGTCATTTATTGAACCAGGGAGGACAGCAACGGGGGTGTTCTGGCAGGGGGGCAGAGTTTGTGTTTATGAACATGGGGAAAGGTGAAATTCTGGGGCTACCATTTTGAGAAATCTGTAGTTTTCTCCTAAGAAGTAGGAAGAAATAAATTGGTTACTTAAATGCGTATCATCTTCTGCATAGTCTTCCCAGTTGAATATATGGGTTAGACTCTCAAAGATTTCTATTTCCTTTATAAAGATGTAATTCCATTCAGGCATGAAAGAAAGCCACAACAAAGTAAAAGAGGTTTATTATAAACTCTTCTACCCCCCGGACTTTTCCATTCAATTGTTGTAATGATAAGAATCACAGCTAACATTCACATTGTGCTCACTTTGTGCCAGTGAATGTTCTAAGAACTTGATTTATATCATCCCATTTAATCCTGAGAGCAACCATATCACATAGGTTCTCTTACTCTTCCTATTTTACAAGTAGTGAAATTGAGATATTAGGAGGCTACGTACTTGTCTAAGGTCATACAGGTAGTAAGCGGAAAAGTTAAGATATAAACTCTGGAAATGTGGTTTCACAATTAGTGCTTTCGATTACTACGTTAAGCAGCATGAAAGAAAATGCCATCGAATTAAGATAATCTTTTCATGGTGAATATTGAGCTTTAATCAAAGCATATTGAATTGCTTGGCTTATAGGCACCGGTTAATCTCTGTTTCTCTAAGTTCTGATATTAATGGGTGGTATTCTGCATATTCCACAGAGAGAGAAATATGGTAAACCAGAAAGTATCTGGTTTTTTGTGTGTGTGTGTGTGTGTGTGGTGTGTGCATGTGTGTATGTGTAGGGAGCTCAGAGAATATCCTTAAGAGAAAGCAGCTTTAGAGGGTTGGGTGACATCACATAACCCATTAGTTCTAGAGGTAGCACTGGAATTGTTTCACAATTCTTAGGCCACCTGTATTTTTCTCATTCTCTCTTGTATATTCTGTGTCACCTGTATCTGCTTCCAAAGGATGCTCTCTTCATGATTATTCACTGTGAGAAGTTTGGAGAAGAAGTAATAACTGTAAAATGTCATTCATTTAAAAATAATCACAAATCCTTCAGAGTTTGAAATGGGCAGAGGCACTCAGAGAAACCCTCACTTTTATCTTCTAAGATTTGTCATCTTCCTAAAGCTCTTCAGTTAATTATTTCTGCCACTATCTCTAGGTGGCACTGTTTCCCTTTAACACTACTTTGGGTAAACACATTATTACTTTTCATACAACATTTCATAGCATGATGGAGGTAAGTCTGAAAAATGTGTGTAAATCTTCACTCAACATTAGGGAAAAATGGGCGGAGAACCAAGATGGCAGAATAGACAGTCCCCAGCATCACCCTCTCCCACAATCAACCAGTTTACAACTGTTAAAAAGCAAAGACAGCCACGCTGGGGCCACTAGAGCTCAGGGGAAGAGGAAGAGAGACCTACGGAGTGCATGAAGGCAGGAGGAGCCGTGATGAGAGAAAGAAAGGACTGCTTTGACTGTTTAGAACCCTAGCCATTTCAAGGCTGGCCCTGGTGAGCACACGGAGCAAGAGCTGGCAAAAGCCACAGGTGTGCCCTTTGTGTGAAGTTGCTTGGAAACTACAGGGGAGAGGAGGGCCTTGGTGGCCTCCAGGCCAGCAAGACCAGTAACAGGGTTCCCATGGACCCACATAGGAGCGAGGGGTCACAGACAACTGAAAAAAGGAGCCACTCAGAGGTTGGTGAGTCATTGTAAGGGACCAGCACATGGCCCACCCCATGGGAAGTTTTGGAGTGTGGGCAGTGGGGGAGATGGGCCCACCAGGGGAAAACTGGGGCACAGCACGGACAGCTGATCTGCCCTCCAGTCAGCACAGGCCCACTCGGGGAGACTTGTCAGGAATATAGAACTGCAGGGGGTGGAGTTTGCTGAAAAGACTCGGGTCCAGACCAGAGTTTCTACACAACCCAGGTGTACAGGACCTCAAAAGACCTGGAAGTGCTTACAAGGTCAACAATTAAAACCTGAGCTGCACAAAAAGTTTTACCCAGGGAATCAGCAGCAAAACAGTAATTTAGCTCAACCACAGGGCTCAAGTGCTGGTTCCTACAGGAACTTCCTCCAATTTAGAAATAAGCAAAGGACAACAAATTAGTTCCAGTGCAGAGTTTACATGGTGGGGGCAGCTAATAATCCAACACAGAACTGAAAGAAAGCACAAAACACCCACTGATCAGAAACAAAGTTCTGATATTAACCAGTAAAGGTCTAACACCACCAAGGGACACCTATAAAACCTAGAAGAGATGGAAGCCCCCTGGACCCCCTAGCAGGGATGAGGGGGGTCCAAGGGCCTCAGTCACACCTTCCCCCGACGTCCACATCCAGCACAGCAACAACCAAATCTCCTCAGAAGCCCCCTGGGCCCCTGGGCCTGGGTAAGGAAGGGCCGAGGGCCTCAGCCATGCCCCCTGACATCTTGCAACCAGGCCAGTGAAGGAGCCGGCCATGGGCCAGCCCTGTCCCTTCACCTCCACCTTTGTTTCCCTACCCTTCTCCCCACTCCCACTTCCCACTGCTCTGCAACATCTTAGAATGTAAAAAAATAATAATTAATTAATTTTAAAACATTAGGGAAAAAACAAAAAAGAAAATCTCTTATACAGATTATGTAATAAGTCATATTTTTTTCTAAGTTATGACAGTGGCTTGCTATCTGCAACCCACAGAACCAATCTACCCCAGTTCTTGTCCAGTAGCCACAAGTTAAAGGGCTCCAGAACCTGGAAGTTGCTAAACTAGAGGAACAGATGATAGAATACATCCCTCCAGAGAGAAGTAGAGAAGATGTGCTAAGGTTGAAGGCATCCAGAAGTAATCATGTTTAGGGTGTGGGGTAGGTGGGGAGCTAAAAGACAATAAAGCAGATTCATTATTTCAAATCGTAGATCTCACAGAATTAAAGAAAGAGCAAAAGGGCTGGCTGGTTAGCTCAGTTGATTAGAGCACCACCTAATAACACCAAAAGCCAAGGGTTCGGATCCCTGTATGTACTGGCCAGCTGCCAAAAAAAAAAAAAAAAAAAAAAGCAGTAAGAGGATAGGTGGCTGGGTGGAAGCTTCTTGCAATAGAAGCAAGAAGTGGCTGGGACCAGAATGATGTGGCTGTGAAGATGCAGAAAAAGGAAAGATCTCGGGGATAATGAAGAAAGCTGAGATTCCATGAGAATCTGGTTATGCAGAATAAATGGGTGTGAAAACTAAGCTTGATTTCTAGTTTTGAGTATAACTGGATATAGAGAGCAGGAGATGGAAGATGGGTAGAGGTGGATAACCCCTGGCAGCAGAAGACTTTTTGGGGAAAGAGCCCCCAGGAAGAGTTGTTAAATCTGCATCCTGGGAATCAGGAGAACCTAGGGGATCCAATGCTGGAGGGTATACTGACTATTGAGGTGATTTTTGGTACGAAGAAAAGGAGAAACAAGTGAGAAAAACCAGTTCTTAGATTTTTATCACCACACATGTTAAGCCTTTTATTCCCCTCTCCAACGTTGACCGTAGTTTATGCACAGTCCTTCTTTCAAGCACTGCTTCTTGGGGTGTGTTCCCAAATTATTTTTGAATCATATTTCAGACATCACATAGCACAAAGAAAATACTGGTGTGTGTTCCAGCTTTCTGTTTCTCTTTTCTAGTGGGAAATAATGCTTTATACCAAAAGGGATTTTTAGGAGCCCCTCGAGAGAAGGCTGGCACAGAGGGCTTGGAGGAGAGGCAGGGAGCTACAGCACCCCCCAGCCACAGCTGGCGTCTGGCAGACAGCAAGAGTACTGGGTCAACAGCACCTCAGCAGAAATCAGTGACTCAGTGACTGTGTGATGGGAAGAAACAAGCAAAGACCAAGACTTAGTTACAACGGCTTTGAAACAATGAGGGAGTTCTCCAAAGAAATTGCATTTCTTGGAAAAGATCCAGACAGACCAGCAGAGGGACTGTTCCCTTAGAGCTGGTGCAGGCCTGGCAGCAATTCCACAGGGCTGAGGGGGTGGAGGGGGGTGGGGCTGAACACTACATTAGAACTCATGGTTGTCTTCTTTTTTTAAAAAAGACATATTATGGAAAATTTCAGTCATCTATAAAAATAGACTAGTATACTCATAATTCAACTTCAACAATTAGCACCTTGTGGCCAATTTTGCTTCATCTTTGGTCTCCTTTGCTCCCACATTATTTTTGAATCGTATTTCTTTTTTTTCTTTTTTTTTTTTTTTTTTTGTCGTTTTTTCGTGACCGGCACTCAGCCAGTGAGTGCACCGGTCATTCCTATATAGGATCCGAACCCGCGGCGGGAGCGTCGCCGCGCTCCCAGCGCAGCACTCTACCGAGTGCGCCACGGGCTCGGCCCTTGAATCGTATTTCAAACATCATATTATTTCATCTGTAAATATTACAGCATGTATCTATCAAACATCTAGTCAGGATTCAATCTTCTAATTGTCTCATAAATGTCATAATTTTTTTGTTTTGTTTAAATCAGGATCTAAATAAGGTACACCTATTGTGATTGATTTACATGTTTTAAAAAATCTGTGGGTTCCCCTCACTATCTTTTTTGTTATTCTTGCAGTGAATTTGTGGAAGACAATTGTATTCTCTAAGTTATTTGGATGTAAGCATCTCTGTGGTAGAAACTAGCTAGAAGTTCACCAAACCTGTTTCCTTCCTTTGCCAGGCACACAACTAAACCAAATTTCCCAGACTTCTTTGTAGTTAGGGATGACCAAGGGACTGAGTTCTGACCAATGGAATGTGGGCAGAAGAGATGGATGCTGCATGTGCCTGACTTGTAAAGACCTCCCATGCACCATCTCCATTCTTTCTCCTCTTCCCCAGTTAAACTTGGAAGCCAGGCATTAAACATGGTGGAGCCACAAGATGCAGAACCTGCATCTCTGAATCAGCACTTGGGGGATAGCTCCTGGCTGCTCAGAGCACCTCTGCTTTACTACTGAAACTTTTGGTTTATTTTTATCATCAGATAGCATTTCCTTAACAAAAAAATAATTTCTATGAATCTTATTATAGAGCAGTGATTCTCAATCCTGGTTGTACATTACAAACACCATGGGAGCTTTTAAAAAAGACTGATGCCTGGGCTCCACCCCAGGCCAATTAAATCTGAATCACCAGGACAGGTTCAAAGCATTTAAACAGGGTATTTAAACAGAGTATGAAATGTAATTCTAGTATGTTGGCAGGGTTGAAAACTACTGCTACCAACTATGGGCTCAGTGCTTCTTAGGGACTCCTTTTCTCATCTTCCTACAGTGCTGAGCTGAAAAACCCCTCTAGAATGGTTTCATTTGTTGTGTACACATACGAGGTAGTTAGGAAAAGACTATACAGTTGTTAGTCAAGATTCTGGTGCATAGTGTGGTAAAATTGAGTATACAGTCTCTTACCCTCCATTGCCTTTATAAAATACCATTTAAATGGGTTTATTTCTTTCTGGGCCATACTGGCACACGGTCTTAGAACTCCCCATTGTAATCCTCTATTTACATGTATGTTTCTGCTGGGATATGAAGAATCCTCTTGAGAAGAAGAGCTCTGGGTCCTATCATTGTGTACCATTGACTGGAGCAGTGGTGGGTACATAGCAGCCTTTCGTTAAATATTATTGATGAATGAATGAGTGAACAAACTCAACATGAGGAGATTATGGAAGCTGCTGTCAGAGCAATTCTTCCAGAGAGAACTAGGTGTGAAGAGAAATGAGGATGCAGCTAACTCAAAGGGAGTAAAGCAAGAAGGTTTATAGAAAATTAGGTTTGAGGAAGAAAGTACAGGGGAGAAGAGTAAGACCCACAACATCATTAGAATTACGAGTTATACACAGTACCAAATAGCAAGCCAAAATCCAAATCATAAAATGTTAGAATTGGAAGGGACCCTAGCAACAATCTAGTTCAGAGATTCTCAAAGTGTTGTCCATGGACCCCTGGGAGTCCCCAAGACCCTTTCAGGGAGCCTGTGAGGTCAAAACTATTTTCATAGTAATACACATTATTTGCCTTTTCATTGTGCTGACATCTGTATCAATGGCACAAAAGCAATGATGGGTAAAACTGCTGGTACCTTAGCACATTTCAAGGCGGCGGCTCTAAACTATACCAGTAGTCATTGGTTATACACTTAATGTATACTCAGAGGTAAAAAAAAAAAAAAAAAAAAAAAAGTTTACCTAAGAATGTTCTTGATGAATCAGCATAGATTATTAATTTTTATAAATCTTTACCTTTGAGTACGTGGCTTTTTACTGTTCACTTTCTGCTGCACTCTGAAATATGATGGTCAACTCTAGAATAGCACTTGTGAAGTTCTTTGAGCAGCAAGCTGAACTAGCTGCTTTTTTTATGGTATACTATTCTCACTCGAAAGAATGATTGATAAACTATAGTTATTCAGACCTGGGAAGTGGGTAGACATTTTCTTATACTCGATCTTAGCCAAAAGGCCAAGAAGTGATGCAACATTTTCTTGAAAACAAAAGAAGCCTACTAACTCAAGAAAAACACCTGAAAGAATTTGCTGGCAATGATAAAATTTGAGCTTTCAAGCAAAACTTAGAATTTTGGAAAACGTGTATGCCTGTTAAGTATTGATGAATGTAGCCTATTAAACAAAAGCTTTTTGGGCTCCTCAATAATTCCTCAATAATAAGTGTAAATGGGTCCTGGGACCGGAAAAGTCTGAGAACTGCTGCTCTGGTCCATCACCTTATTGTTCTGATGGGGAAACTGAGCTGAACTAAAGAGATGGGGCTTAAACATCACTAGAGTAAGTTGTCAAAATAGAAGTGATATCTCTTCTTTTGCAGAAGAAAGCACTTTCAGACAAAACAAACTTCTTACTAGAAGTGTTTCTGATGAGGGTTTTTGTCACCTATAAATTCACTCACCGTCAGTGGAGATTCTTATTTTTAAAAATGCAAGGCATGGTGCAACTTACCAGAAACAAGGGATTTACTTTATTATTCTAAATTTAAAGACCTTCAGTATGAATCTCAATAACTTATCTTTTTGGAGAAGTACAAAGGAAAACAACAAGAACAACAGAGGAGAAATAGCCATAGAAAAATGGGCAACTAATTAGAGCTGGTTAGTAGCTAACCTGAGGCTAGAAGTCTGGGGTCCTGGTTCTCAGCCCAGGTGACTACAGGATACAGAACAGAAATGAGACCTTCTGCAACAATGCTCTGCTGAGAGAGATGTGATGGGGGAGCACAGGGTGCTTTAGAATGTGTTCCCTACAGCTCACGTCACTGTCAAAGACACAAGAAGTCTCAGCCAGTAAAAAGCGGACCACTGATGCTGAACTTCATGTCATGCAGAATTGTTGGGGTCACCTAGAGAAGAGAAGCAAAAGGGTTCAGGGTCTGAGGAAGGGCAGAGAAGAGGTTGATGTGAGTTTTGGGACAGTGTGGTAGAAAGTGGTTATACAGTGTACTGTCCACCCAAAGCCACCAAGTGTATAATATGGCTGTGATGGAAGTCTCAAACCTGGGCCCATGGAATCCTGCACCTTAGAGTCTCCCAATATAGCCTCCTCTAGTCACTTACCTCCCATGTGGCAAAGGGTCTGTAGGGCTAAGAGGACTCCCCCTTACACCAGCTCACATTGCCACACTCTGGGTTCAAGGTCCCTGGAATTCTTTCCACAAACAACCTCCATCCCCAGGCTGGGTCTGTCCTTCTGGGGGTGGGCCAAGCACCAAAATGTGACCCTGAAGTCTGAAGGGTGGCTGAGGGTTTGCTACATGAAGGAAGTGTGGATGGAGCCTGGATACATGCTGCGTGGTGTCCACGTTCAAGCACACGAAGTCCCTTGTGGTACAGATGGAGCCCGAGGGTTATGGAATGGCTATCCTCATGCCACCTATTCCTGCACAAAACTCTGAGGAGACTATGAATTCTATGTATGACTCAGGCCACCTGTGGTTTATGACCTCAAAGTCGGAGGACAGAACACATTTATTTAACAACGAGACTCCGTGTATACTCTGGTCAAGGACCCCACAAATGTTAGGGACAGGTCTGTTCAAAACTGCCTTTGTAGACATGCTGGCCGACTTTTAGCATTGGAATGTTCTGGGTGAGCCATGGCTTCTGTCCTCAATCAGTTCTTACCCAGAAAATCAAACTGCAGGATCATGACCGATTCTGGCATTGTGAATTCTTAGCAAAATAAACATGTTTGTATTTAGGCATTATATCAGAGGGTTTTACAATTTCGTTAAAGTTATCAAGGGGGTCAATTAGCTTCTCCCTAAGGGGGAATCAGCCAGTGCTAAGCAGAGCCAGCAGACTGTGTTCAGAGCTAGCAGGCATGAAGTGCACATCCTCTCAGGGGTGTCTAGGGTGCTTGCCTGCTATTGTTGCTGGAATCTTCCCCATATGCCAGTCCAGAGATGTGGCTGCCCCAGGGCAGGATCACTGGCTTACCTGCAGCTTGTTGGAAGCAAGGCCTCCAAATTCAGTGACTCTCAGACCTAGAAGAGTAGTGCACGGGACCAGAGCTCCTCAATTGCACACCGTCTGGGCCCACGCCATACTTTGGAGAAGTGCTTGTTGACTCCCCATCCCAAAGGCAGATGGCTCAGTTAACAGTCACAACAGTGGCTACTGCTGGGAGTTAAAGATAGGACATTCAGAATCTTTGAAAGTCACTCATAAATATGGCTGCCTGTGTAGAGAGCTTGCTCTGTGTACTTCATGGCCACTGTTTAATTATTTTCATATAAATTCACATAGCACTACTCTGAGCCAGCATTGTTCTAAGTACTTGAAAATGTTAATTTATATAGTCTTCATAAAAACTTTATATGGTAAATACAGTGATTAGTGCTATTTTACAGTTGAGGAAACTGAGGCATAGAGCAAGGTTAGGTGCCATGCCCAAGGCTGTACAACTACTAGGTAGTGGACTGGGAGCAGGAACTGAGATAGTCTGCCTCCAGGGTCCAGTTCTATTATGTTGAATCTTCCTGACAGCTCTTTAGGGTAGTCGCTTTTATCATTCCATTTCATGGAGGAGGAATGTGCAGACAAGTCCTCTAGGTTCTCCAGCTTTTCTAAGCAAATAATTTGGCTAAGGTCACACAGCTGGTGAGATGTATCTGGGCTCAGATACATCTACTAAATCAGATGGACTGTGGGGCTTCCCCTCCCCTTTTCTGAGAGTTCTGGAAAAACAGGAGTTTGCTGCATGTTGAAAGCTCTAACACTTTCAAAGTAAGGTCAGGCTTGTCATCGTTGTCATTTCCAATCTCCCTAATGACTGATTTGGGATAAGAACCTATAGATGGGAAGGGAGAGACCCTCTGGACACTTTTCAAAACACTTGAGATCTGTGAGGAGGAGAGATGAGCATTTGCAAGAGAAGTGAATCCCCCTTGCTGGCAGTGATCTTGGGGACTTCTGGTTACTGAGTGCTCAGTTGACATATGTCATGACCATAACCAGGATATATGAAATAAGTGAAAGCCTCATGGTACAGTGGAAAGAGTGCAAGTTTGGTGACTGGCAGAGCTTGGTGTGTGCTCCACCTCCACTGTTTACTTGGCACCTGTAGTTGGTTGTTCCATCCTGAGTAAATGGGGATGACAGCACTGCCCCTGCTGGGCTGAGGTGAGCGTGGGGCACAAAGCAGGCAGCCCAGACAAAACCTCCTTCCTTTCCCTTTCTAGTTAAGAGTCCCATGTGTGCTCTGAGAGGACCTGTCAAAAGCTTCCTCTGCAGGGTATTTGGCTCATGGGGAGAGTGCCATGCCAGCTTTTCTGTCCCCTGGACTCCGGAAAGCGGAGACCTCCCCAGCCAGCAGCGCAGCCCGCTGAGCCCACTGACGCAATGGCTCGGGCAGAAGGCCCAGCTCTGCCTGGCCCTCGGCCTGCGCTGCTTGAGCCAAAATGCAAGAGCCAGGAGGCCCGGCTGGGGAGGCCCAGAGGCTTGTAGCCGGCTCTTCTCTTCGGTCCAGGGCCTGCCTCTCTATACCCAGAAGGACACTGAGACCTTTGCAGAAGCAAAGGGGGGAACTGGTGCCAAACTTCTCCTCCTTATTCTACCTTGCTGGTTCAGTTTTGTGTTGTGGGATAAAGACAAATGGGCAGTACAGCCATTCCTGAGAAACCATCAAAACTGGCAATTGTCTTCTGGCCAGGGCTGTAAAGGATCAGAAAGCTACAACTTCACTTTTTCTGGTATTCTTTAGAGAGAGTAAGGAGCCCTGTTCTAGAAATATTTCTAAAGCCTCCCCTCTCCTCTCCCGGCCTGGCTTGAGGTGCAGAGGGCCCTGGAGCATATGTTCTCTATTGATTTGCCTTCGCACACTTCCCTGCATCCATTATCTCACCTCATTAGGGCTTGGAAGGGGAAGCGGAGCTGAGTGTGGCAGCAGCACGCGCTTTCCTGAGCCCTGCGGAGAATTGTCCCAAACCGTAAATGAAACAGTTGCAAGGGCTGGCCAGGAGCCAGTGGGTGGGCGGGCCTTTCCAGGCCCAGGCCCAGCAGTGCCCGGCCAGTTTCGAAGGGTCCAGCTGTGCCCAAGTCACATGTCCCAGTAAGGGAGCATACCAGGCCAGGCAGGTCCATGATTGATGAACCTGCCTGGGCTCAAAGTCTGCACAGGGCCCGCAGACCCCACACACCTGCTATCCTTGAGCAGTAAAGCAGCTCCTTCCCTTTTCACTGATGGGAAATGCTAAAATGGACTACCTTTTAAAAGTAGAAATGGACAGAGAACTATTGTTTAATTTTTAATGAAAATGACATAGGGAAACTTCCAAGGTCAGTGCTGATTAAGAAGTGGGAGGCATGGCATGGTGATGGAGGGTGGCCCGACTTGCCTGTGTCACTTTCAGGCCTGCCTCAAATTTGTAACCAAATGAGGCTCTGTGTTCAGTTGTATTTTGTGAGTGTATTAAAAATATATATGTATGTGTATGTGTACATACATATATATCTATATGGTTACATATTGTAATATGCAAATCAGTATGTCCAGGTGTATATATGTATATATATCAACCAAGTCATTAAAATGCAGATATTGAAGTAGCCCAGGACTCACTAGACCTCTGAGCAGCCCTGCCTGAGACTATCCTCAAATGTCTGTGTGATACCGTCTTTGATCCTTTGTTGCCTGTCTCATGTTTAGCTTCTGAGACATTTCTTGCTTTTCTCTTTGAGTGGAGATCTGGTTTCTAGACCTGGCTCTGTCACTCTTCAGCTGCGTGAACATGAAGAAACCATTTGACTCCCTTGGTCCTCCCCACCGTTTCCTCATCTGTTGAGTGGATGGCACCCCATTGACCTAGTTATGTCGTTGATGTTTTATAAAAACAAGATGACCCTTCAGTACCTGCCAATGTGCTTTTATGGTTACGAAGTGCCATGAAAAACTGGAGTGGTATCATTTGGGCATAAATAAAGCCATTATTTTCCCTTGCCTGTGAAAAATTGTTTTTATTGATTACCTACTGACTCTTTCTGTTGATGTAATCTGGACTAGCTCTAGGCCCGCTGTAGGCAAAGCACAGTGAGACCAAAAGCTGATCTTCGGAGGGAAAAAAAAGGAGCCCTTTATAAGCATCTTCTGGGGCAGGAATTAAGCAAATTCAGGGCTTACTGAAGAAGGGCTATGAAACAGCTAGGTATTTGGTGATTGTTCTTGCCTCCATCCAGAAGAGGAAGTGGGCAATGGAACATTTGCTCACCTGCCTGGTGGTCCCTAGGAGAGCAGATGGGAGTCAAGGGTGGAGAAATGTAAGGAAGATGCATGGAAAATTTGTGGCAAGAGGTAAGGTCCAGCCAACCCTGGAGCCCTGGCGTAACCCAGGTTCAGGGTGAGAAAACATTTCACAGATCCTGATTTCCATTTAACAAATCAGTAGCTGTCAGGACTGCTTTTCACCCTGTGTTCTCTAAGAAAGATTTCTCATGGGTTTGTGTTTTATCAGCTCTAAATTAAGTGATTCACAATGTCATTTGCTTTAAGGTAACTTGAAATCACTGGGCCCTAGAACCCACAGTACAGAAAAGTGGGGTGGATCAGAAAGTAAAACCAAACATCAGGATAGCAACAGTTTACACTCATTGAAAGGGATATTCTGCCAACTGTTCCCATATACTTTTCTTTCAGGAATCCTCTCATTACCATTTTAAAACATGTGCTTATTCAGCTGCTCTCTGATTCTGCAGTTTGTCAAATAAAGTAAGTGGTATTAGTCCTTATGTCCTAGTTTAGGTGTGAGGCATGCTGGGTCCTTGAAACTCAGGACATGAGAGGGTGTGGAGAAGGGAAGGGAGAAGAAGCGTCCAGACACAGAATCTGGAAGCCTTTCACACCAGATACTCAGTGGGGAGTGGGCATGGCAGTGGGGGATGCAGAGAAGTGGTTGAAAACCAGGGACCAGGCTGGCCGTGGTTGCTATTTCCTGGCAGCAGGATCACCCTGGCTTCAGCTTGGAGGGTGGGATCTCATCCTAGTAGTGTGTTGTGGAAGACAACATAGAGGCAGAGTACCTAGGCCCAATAGACTAGGCCCAACCCTAGCCAAACAGACTGTGTCCTGGGTTGGGCTCAGGTACCAGATGGGGCACCTGGTTGCACAAAGGAGTCAACTGGTGCTTGTGGCCTGCCAGAATCCAGTGACTAAAGCAGAGTTTGGCTTGGGGACCAAATAGGAGCCTGGGGTAGGTCCTGTTGTGTCTGAGCTGGAGGATTCACTTGGCAGGCAGAACAAAAGGCTTTGATGAGGTTCTAAGTAACAATTGAAACCCTTGTTGATTGGCCCTGACTATTTGGTGATTGGATTAGGAATCGGGGATGCCTGAATCTGAAGGGTGACAATTTCAAGAGATGCCTTTACAAAAACTTAGAGAAGACAGAGGCTGCACTTTGGGGATAACATGGCCCCCTTAATTAGTATTTTCTTGTATTCAGGGACAGAATTACAAAGCAGAGGAAGTTTCCTCTTTGGAATGACTTCATTTACACCTTCGGTGCTGCCTTAAGTGAGGAGGGAATACAGATGGGCTGTGAGAGCACGTTTCCCTTTCTACTCATCCCACCCTTGATCACTTTTATGGCTTTGCTAGGCAGCTGGCTGGACTTCAGAGAAGTCAATTAGCATAACCTATAGCAAAACTAATGGGTTCAAATGGGACTTTTGGCCTTGGCCTCATTAACCTCAGGCTTTCATCTCTTGAGCCAGACTCTCTCCACTTGGTGGGAGGTAGTTTTGACAACTGCTGCTCCTTTGAGGAGGCAGAAACAGTATGTACAGGAGTTCTGTTATAACTGGGGAAGGGGAAGGGATTGCTTAGGAACTGAGAAGTTAGTCTTGTCTGAAAAGGTTTTTGAGCTCTGGACAGCATCCAACTCTTGAAATGACAAATATCCACTGAATTCAATAGTTATTTTTTCCTAAGTCTCATTTTTCTTTCACCAGCACTACCTGAGCAAGGCTCTGATGCACACCTGAACAGTATGTGTGTTCTGTGAAACTTCCCACCAGTCCTTAACATGATCTGTAAATAATGAATAACAAGATCATATGATGACAACAAGTACGGAGGAGCATTCTCTGGACCTCAGCACTATGCCACTATCCTGCTGAGAGACCACCTTCCTATTGGATTGCTGAATTATTCTTTTTATTGTATTTAAGGCACAATGTTTAGTGATTTACTCCTCTTTGTAATTAGGCTGGGTGATTAGAGACATCTTTCAATGGTAATGGCTCTGTTCTTTCCTCTTAATAAAACATTCACAGGGAGTATGAAGGTGATGTGCTGCTTACTGAGCAGAGGAACATTTAAAGTTAGGTCATAACATTTTTACAAAGTGAAAAGAAATTGAAATCTTCTCCAGAGATCATCATCAATTATGTCTGTATAAATATGCCACAAAATTCCAATGGCTGGTCTATCTACATTGAAAGATGTTTGGGAAAATAGCAGCTCTTCAAAATGCAACAACCTAGAGGTAGGTCAGACATATCAAATTTCTGAAGCTTTGCTCTAAAATATAGCTTCTAGAGTGTGAAATTTGATATTAGAGTGGTACCATCTTGGCTTCCCCTATGGCGATTTCACTTTCTGAAGGGATATATATTTTCTGGTGTCTACTGTTACAGGTCACACACAGCTCCCTTCAGAGGTGGATCCCCACATGCAGGCTGTTTGTGCATGGCATAAGGTCATCAGAATGCAGTTGTTTGGCAAGAGTCAAGGCTGTGATTGAAACTTTCTTTTTTAAAAAATTTTACTTCTCAAAATACATTGTACTTGATTTTCATGCCCCTTTACCCGTTCCTCTCCCCCCCCCCCACATCATATCTGTTCACTTGACTTAAATAGTTCAAGGAATTTTTGTGGTTTCTCCGCCCCCCCCATTTGTTTGTGTGTGTATTTATTTATTTATTTTTAGCTCCCACAAATAAGTGAGAACATGTAGTATTTCTCTTTCTGTGCCTGACTTGTTTCACTTAATATAATTTTCGCTAAGTCCATCCATGTCATTGCGAGCGGTAGCATTTCATTCTTTTTTTATAGCAGAGTAGTATTCCATTTTGTAGATATACCACAGTTTCCTTATCCACTCATCAGATGATGGACATTTGGGCTGGTTCCAGCTCTTGGCTGTTGTAAATAGAGCTCCAATAAACGTTGGAATACAGGTATCCCTTTGGCATGATGAGTTCCACTCCTCTGGGTGTATTCCCAGCACTGGAATAGCTGGGTCATGTGGTAGATCTATCTGCAATTGTTTGAGGAACCTCCATACCATTTTCCATAAAGTCTGAACTATTTTGCAGTCCCACCAACAGTGTATGAGAGTCCCTTTTTCTCTGCAACCTCTCCAGCACTTATCATTCTCAGTCTTTTGGATGTTAGCCATCCTAACTGGAGTGAGATGGTATCTCAAAGTGGTCTTGATTTTCATTTCCCGAATGCTGAGATAGGTTGAGCATTTTTTCATGTGTCTGTTGGCCATTCGTATATCTTCCTTTGAGAAATGCCTATTCAGCTCCTTTGCCCTTTTAAAAATTGGGTTATTTGTTTTTTTGCTGTAAAGTTGTTTGGGTTCCGTGTATATTCTGGATATTAATCCTTTGTCAGATGCATATTTTGCAAATATTTTCTCCCACTTTTTTGTTTGTTTTTTTAACTCCATTGATTGTTTCTTTTGCTGTGCAGAAGCTTTTTAATTTGATATAATCCCATTTGTTTATTTTTCCTTTAATTAATCCTTTGTCAGATGCATATTTTGCAAAAATAAACAAATAAATAAACAAATCCCATTTGTTTATTTTTCCTTTAGTTGCCTGTGCTTTTTGGGCCCTATTCATGAATTCTGTACCCACTCCTACTTCCTGGAGTGTTTCCCCTATGTTTTCTTTAAGGATTTTTATTGTTTCAGGATGTATATTTAATTCTTTAATCCATTTTGAGTTGATTTTAGTATATGGTGAAAGGTACAGGTCTAGTTTCATTCTACTACATATGACTATCCAGTTTTCTCAGCACCACTTGTTGAGAAGGCACTCTCTTCCCCAGTATGTAGATTTGCTGCCTTTGTCAAAGATCAGATGGCTGTAGGCATATGGATTGATTTCTGAGTTCTCTATTCTATTCCATTGATCTGTGTGTCTATTTTCATGCCAGTACCATGCTGTTTTGGTTATTATAGCTTTGCAATATATTTTAAAGTCAGGTAGTGTTTTGCCTCCTGTTTTATTTTTTTGCTCAGGATTGCTTTGGATATGCATGGTCTTTTGTTGTTCCATATAAATGTCTGAATAGCTTTTTCCATCTCAGAGAAAAATGTCATTGGAATTTTAGTGGGGATTGCATTGACTCTGTAGATCATTTTGGGTAATATGGACATTTTCACAATGTTAATTCTTCCAATCCAAGCACATGGGATATCTTTCCATCTTCTTGTGTCCTCTTTAATTTCTCTCAAAAGTGGTTTATAGTTCTCTTCATAGAGATTTTTCACATCCTTGGTCAGCTTTATTCCTAAGTATTTTATTTTTTCAGTGGCTGTTGTAAATGGGCTAGCTTCACTGTCAGAGTATAGAAATGCTACTGATTTTTGTGTGTTGATTTGTATCCTGCAACTTCGCTGAAATCATTTATCAACTCTAGGAGTATTTTTACAGAGGCTTTAGGCTGGTCAATATATAGGATCATATCATCTGCAAAAAGGGACAGCTTGACTTCATCCTTTCCAATCTGGATGCCCTTTATTTCCTTCTCTGATTGCTCTGGCTAGTACTTCCAACACTTTGTTGAATAGGAGTGGTGAGAGTGGGCATCCTTGTCTAGTTCCTGTTCTTATCCCCATGTAGGATGATATTGCCAGTGGGCTTATCATATATGGCTTTAATTGTGTTGAGATACTTTCTGTCTATGCCTAACTTGTGGAGAGTCTTTATCATGAAAGGATGTTGAATTTTATCAAATGCTTTTTCAGCATCAATAGAGATGATCGTGTGGTTTTTGTCTTTGCTTTTATTAATCATGGCATATTACATTTATTGATTTGCATATGTTGAACCAACCTTGCATTCCTGGGATGAATCCCACTTGATAATGGCATATAGTTTTGCATATGTGTTGCTGCATTCTGTTAGCTAGTATTTTACTGAGGAGTTTTGCATCTATATTCATCAAGGATATTGGCCTGTAGTTTTCTGTTTTTGATGCATCTTTGTCTGGTTTTGGTATCAGGGTGATGTTTGTCTCATAGAATCAGTTTGGGAGAATGGCCTCTGCTTCAATCTTTTGGAACCATTTGTAGAGAATTGGTATCATTTCCTCTTTAAAGGATTGGTAGAACTCTGCAGTGAACCCATCTGGTCCTGGGCTTTTCTTTGTTGGGAGCCTTCTGATAACATCTTCAATCTCTTTTATTGTTATTGGTCTGCTCAGATATTCTATTATCTTCTTGGCTCAGTTTTGGTAGTTTGTATGCATCCAGAAATTTATCCACTTCCTCCAGATTTTCAAATTTGTTGGCATATAGTTGTATATCATAGTCTCTAATGATTCCTTGTATTTCTGAGGTATCAGTTGTAATACCAGCTTTTTCATTTCTAATTTTTGTTATTTGGGTCTTCTCTCTTTGTTTCTTAGTTAATCTTGCTAAAGGTTTGTCAATTTTATTTATCTTTTCAAAAAAACAACTTTCTGTTTCATGATCTTTTGTATTATTTTTTTGTGTTTCTATTTCATCTAGTTCTGCTCTGATCTTAATTATTTCTTTCCATCTACTAACTTTAGGTTTGGATTGTTCTTGTTTTTCTAGATCTTTTAGGTGAAGTGTTAGGTTATTTATTTGCCATCTTTCCATTCTTCTGAAGTAAGCATTTAATGTGATAAATTTCCCCCTAAATACTGCTTTTGCAGTATCCCACTGGTTTTGGTATGATGTGTCATTATTTTCATTAGTTTCAAGAAATTTTCTGATTTCCTGTTTAATTTCTTCTTGAACCCACATGTCATTAAGTAGAATGTTGTTTAATTTCCATGTGTTTATATGGTTTTCAGAGTTTCATCTATTATTGATTTCTAATTGTAATACATTGTGATCAGAAAAAAATACATGGAATCATTCCAATTTTTTTGAATTTGTTGGGACTTGCTTTGCAACCTAACATGTGGTCTATCCTAGAGAATGTTACATGTGCTGATGAGAAGAATGAATATTCTGAAGTTGTTGGATGGAATGTTCTGTAGATATCTGCCAAATCCAATTAGTCTAAAGTATTGTTTAGATCTTTTGTTTCTCTGTTGATTTTTTGCCTAGATGATCTGTCCAATGATGAGAGTGGGGTGTTCAGGTCCCCTGCTATTATGGTGTTAGTGTCTATCTCTTTCTTTAGATCTAATAGTGTTCACTTTGTAAATCTGGCTGCTCCGATATTGGGTGCGTATATATTTATGATTGTTATGTCTTCTTGATGGCTAGATCCTTTTATCATTATATAGTGGCCTTTTTTTTAATCTCTTTTAATGGTTTTTGCTTTAAAGTCTATTTTATCTGATGTAAGAGTAGCTACTCCATCTCATTTTTCATTTCTATTTGCATGATATATCTTTTTCCATCCTTTCACTCTTATTCTATGTGTGTCTTTATAGGTCAAGTGAGTCTCTTGAAGACAGCATATTGTTGGGTCCATCTTTTTAATGCAGTCAGTCAGTCTGTGTCTTTTGAAGGGGGAATTTAATTCCATCACATTTAGAGTTATTATCAAAAGGTGTTGATTTACTCCTAGCATTTTACTGATTTTTGTTTGGATGTCTTAAGTATCTTTTGTTCCTTTCTTTCAAATTTTCTGTTTGTCTTCTATATTTGTTGGTTTCTGGGGGTGATAGATAAATTCTTTGTTTCTCTTTTGTTAGCATTTTTGTTTTGCTGGTAGTTATTGTTCTTTCTTGAGTATTCATGGCAGTGAAGGTTGTTTTTGTGGTGTCAAACCCAGTACTTCCTTGGGAATTTCTTGAAGGGCTGGTCTTTTGGTAGTGAATTCCTACAGTTATTTTTGTCTGAGAAACATACTATTTGTTCTTCATTTTGGAAGGATAGCCTTGCTGGGTAAAGTATTCTTGGCTGGCAATTTTTGTTCTTGAATATTTTTGTTTTGAATATATCATCCCATTCTTTTCTGGCTTTTAGGGTTTCTGATGAAAAGTTTGATGTTATTCTGATTGGGGCTCCTTTATAGGTGACTTGTTGCTTCTCTCTTGCAGCTTCTAAGATTCTCTCTTTGTCTTTGAATTTTGTCAGATTGATTATCACATGTCTTGGAGAGGACCTTTTTGGGTTGAATGTGTTTGGTGATCTTTCGGCTTCCTGAATCTGGAAATCTGTGACTTTCCCTATACCTGGGAAGTTTTCTGCTGTTATTTGATTGAATATGTTTTCAATGCCATTTCCTTTTTCCTCCCCATCTGCAATACCCATGATTCAGATATTTGAGCGCTTAAGGTTGTCAGTTGTCTCTCTTAGATTTTCTTCAATTTTTTTGATTCTTTTTTCTTTTTTCTGGTCTGCCTATGTTAATTCAAACAGCCTGTCTTCAAGATCAGAAATTCTCTCTTCTGCTTGTTCAAGTCTGCTGGTTAAACTCTCTGTTGTGTTTTTTTTTTTTTTTTTTTATTTCATTGAATGAATCCTTCAGCTCCACAAGCTCTTCTTTTTCAAGGGATTGATTCTTTGTACTTTTCTTCTTTCAGATCCTGTATATTTTTTCTCATTTCATTGTGTTGTCTGAATTTTCTTGTACCTCATTTAGTTTCCTTAGAATGCTTACTCTAAATTCCTTGTCGGTCATTTCAAAGACTTCCTGTTCTATAGGATCTAGTACTTGAGAGTCATTATTTTCCTTTGGTGGCAATGTACTTTCTTGATTTTTCATATTTCTGGTATCTTTCCTTTGGTGTTTTGTCATTGTGTCCAGGGGTATCACAATCCACTTGTTTCACCCTGATGTCTGGCTTGGATCCTGAAGGGACTGCCACTTCTGGGCAGCAGGAACTAGCCTAGGCTGGAAGTCCCACCCCTTCTGTCTTCTCCAGCTTGGCTGGCTTGGGGTATGGGAGCTATGAGCCTCTTAAGTCACTCTTGGAGGCGGGGATGGCCTGGGCCGGAAGTCCCACCCCACCTGCCTTCTCTGGCCTGGTAGGCTTGGGGCATGTGGGCCCAGAAACTCTAAAGTCTCACTACGCAATGGGGAGCAACCTAAACTAGGGTCCCATGGCATGTGGCTCCAATCCGCTCCGGCACAGATCTTGGGTCCTATGGTGCTGCTCCTCAATAGCTGCAAATTGGTCGCTCTGTGGGAGAGAGTGATACCAGGAACTGACTACTCAGCCATCTTGACCAGAACTCCCAAAACTTTCAACAGCTACTTGTATCTGCAGACTTTTTCCATGTGGGAAGTTTGGAAGAGGGGGGAAGGACAGGCAAAAATTATTTCCTTAAATCATGCTATGTGTGAGAGTGTGCATGTATGTTCATCTGTCTGTGTTGGGGGAAGATGATGGCAAAGGAAAGTAGAGAGCAGAAGGACACCCCAAAATTGAATCCCATCCCCCAATTCCCAGTTCTCTCTGTGGTGAGGTGGGGACAAATATAGAGACAATTAAGTTTTCTGGCATTTTAGCTTTTGGCAATTGGGGAGGGTAGAAGCACTGGAGTTGTTCTTTATTCCAACCTACTACTTCTTGATGTTATCAGTACAAAGGCCCTTTAAAATATTTTCTCTATAACCCTATGTTTTGAAATGTTTCATCTGCTAAACTGATTTTTGTAATACTGCATTTATTATATCTTCAGATTATCATTACCTCACTGGTTTGATATTCTAGCCAATAGAAAGAAGAAAAAGGCACAAACTATGTAGTTGGTATTGCTTTATAATTATTATATGAAGGTACTTCAAAAAGTTCATGGGAAGATTCATATTATCTTTCAATTATATTTTTCCACAAACTTTTTAAAGTACCCTCATATGTATAATTTCCACTGGGCTCTTTGAAATACTAAAAATAATTTGACGAGCTTATATTATCTCTTTTATAGTTCTTAGAATACCAAATATTTGATATTAGGAAAGCACTCTCAGCCTATGTGGGTGCTTTAGGCTTCTTCTTCACAGACTGCTTCTATAAAACTTAAATTTCAACCTCTGTGGATTTACAGAGGGTTGTTTTCCATACATAGATGCTTAAGACTTAGTTCTGTAAGTTTTTGTTGGCTTTTATATTACCTACTACATTCTCAACTGCTCAATTATGTGGCCCTCCATGTCCCCATTGTTTTCTCTAAACCAATAATATCATGAGAGTGACATCAGCAAGATGTCACAACAGGAGTTTCTAGTGTTTATACTCTCAAAGAAACATCGATTAGAACATCCATCCATGCATGAAAATACCTTCACAAGAGCTAAGGAATCCAAGTAAAAGATTGAGCACAGAAATAAGAAAAGATGCATTGAGTAGGGAGAAAAGACAGTGGTATGGTTTGAATTGTATCTCCCAAAGTCCATTATAAGAAATATAGTTTCTTATAATGAGATTATAAGATTATAAGAATTATAATGATAAGAAATGTAATGAAATTATAAGATTATAAGAAATATAATCCCCACTGTGGCAGTGTTAAGAGGGTGGGAAATCCTATTATTGTAATTGAAAGGGGGGGCCTTGAAGAGGTGATTAGATTGTGAGGACCATTCCCTAGTGAATGAATTAACCCATTGATAATTTAATGGTGGTCATGGGTATGGTTCTAATGGCTTTAAAACGAGAGTACATGAGAAGTTCTCTCTTTCTCTTGTTACTGCCATTCTTGCAATGTGATACCCTTTGTCACTGAAGTCACCACCAAAGAAGGTGCTCACAAGACATGTTACCTGGACTTTGGACTTCTCAGCCTCTGAAACTGTAAGCAATAAATATTGCTTCTTTATGAATTACCCAGTTTCAGGTATTTCTGTTACAAGCAACAGAAACAGACTAATACAGACAGTTTCACATTATCCACATCACTTCCTCCCAAGCCTCTGCATTGCAGCATGGAGAGAGATACCCTCATTTCACTTGCATAGGGGTAGGAGAGAGAAATGAGCAACCAACTGCACTGTGAACCCCAGAACCAGGCTGCTTGGCAGATTCAGGGTTTAGGCCTTCCTCAATGCCAGGCCAGCCCCAGTGGCCCAAGGTTCCTATGGCCTAAGGCTCCAAGCTGGTTCCCAAGGACCTTGACTCCAGCCCTGCCTCCATGGACCCAGGCACCAAACCCTGCCACACAAGGACTCCAGCAGCAAGCCCACACATGGAACCTACCAGCCATTCCACACAGAATCTCTGGATGGACTGAGTGGTGAAGTGCTTTTCTTGATGAAGCCCATCTGTAAAGACTGGAAGGGGTACTTACTTGTTCAAGTGCACAGTCACCAGTACAAGACCACAAGGACCACGAATAGTCAGGAAAACATGATACCACCAAAGAACAAAATAAACACCAGTAACTGACCTGGAAGAAGTGAAGATCTATGAACTGACAAAAAATTCAAAACAACCATCTTAAAGAAGCTCAGTGTGCTGCAAAGAACACAGATAGACAACTAAATGAAATGAGGAAAATGATATATAAACAATGAGAGGTCAACAAAGAGGTAGAAATCATAAACCAAAAAAACCAGAAATTCTTGAACTGAGGAGCATAGTAACTGAACTAAAAATTCCATATAGAGCTTCAACAGGAGAACTAATTAAGCAGAAGAAAGACTCAAAAGGGGAGGGGAGGTAAGATGGCTTACTGGAGGTGCCCAGGGAACATCTCTCTCACAGAAAAGGACCAGAACGACTAATAGATAGCTAAATATTGGTGGGAGCATCTGTCGGACAGCACAGGATTGCAGCAGGAGACTGGCAAGATTCCTGTGTGGCATGAAAGCCCAGGATAGCATAGAGAGGAGAAAGAGGTACATGGCCTCAGATGCCTCTTTTCTGCCACCAGGACTGGTGCAGAAGAGGCTCTTCCTTGTGGGGAAGAGGTAGGAAGAGGACCCACACTAACCCCCACCCTTATCACAGAGGCCTACAGTTTTTACTGCAGGAGGATTCTACAGCCATTGCAAGCCCAGAGCCAAGAGTGCGGAGCAACAGAATACACACACTGCATTGCTCCAGAAAAGGAGCACATGCTGTGCACTCCCCATCACCATCCTTGTGACCCAAGCTGATACAGCACGGCACCATCTTGAAACTAGAGCCATTGTGGGAACACACCCTGCCCTGGGGCCAGTAGCCATTGTGCTTCCCCAGCCTTAGGGCTCTGACGTCTTCCAAGCGTACTCATAGGAGAGGCTACAACACCCTGATCATGGTGGCTTGAAGCTTGGGCCCAGGAGTGGCTATGACCCCAGTCCTGCACATCTGAGAAGGCACATCTGAGAAGGCCTGCTGAACTGATGCACCCCCACCCCAGGCCAAAGATCAGACAGGTAGAAACCCGTGTTCCCCCACCACTGGGTTTAGTTCTGTGTGCCCAAGCTCCCAACTCAGAAAAGAAGCTCACAGTTTCCTACTCTAATGAACACCATCCTGAGCCAGTGGAAATAAAGCACATCTGTGCCCTCCCAGAGAAGTAGCCAGGCAGTTGTACCCTCAGCAGTCCTACCAAACAAACTTATCCACTGCTGAGAAGAGGCTGGCAGGGCTCCTTCTCCCTCTCCACAGCCCCACCTTGCAGCCTGGGATATATCATGGAAAAGTCTCAACTTACAGATACTTACCATAAGTTGGCTTTTGGAATTCTCTTTTCTTAGTGGTTATATTTAACAATTTCGAGAGCCTGGTGATTTTAGTTTTGAAGATGTACTTTTGCATTGTTTGCATAGTTTTGCTCTTAGAATTAGGAAAAAAAAAAAAAAAAAAAAGAGCATTTTATTTTGCTTTGAGGGAATTACATGAATTAATGAACCTGAAGTTTCTCCTGAAATTTTAATGGGCATTGGCACCACGTTTGTTCATGAAAAAGATGGGAAATACAGTATGGTGAAAAAAATGATATAATAATGTAATGCTTCCCATTTTAATGTTCCCAGAGGTACAGCTCCAGTAA
This sequence comes from Cynocephalus volans, assembly GCF_027409185.1. NCBI lineage: Eukaryota > Metazoa > Chordata > Mammalia > Dermoptera > Cynocephalidae > Cynocephalus > Cynocephalus volans. The sequence continues at coordinate 100,492,517 of NC_084461.1, read as the reverse complement.
TTTGTCATTTACGTTATTCACAAATCTTACTTTCCTTTGGTGTAACTCCAGCTTTCTAGGAAAAGCCACTTATGTTGAAGGTGACATTGCTTTCTGTTTTGGAACATGCACTTGGCAAGGAATTCATTAGCTAGACAGATGTTTATGTCACTGTCAAATTGCAATTGCTAATTTTTTTGTTTGTTCATTTCGGCCTATGGGAGTAATACAAACTATTAGATGTTAATAAGTAGTAGCTAACTTTCTATGACCTTTTCTAGGTTAGGGGTCTGAAAGAAACAGTAACCATTATTATTCCGAGTCGCTTACTCTCATTATATTCTCTCTACAAACTTAAAATGTCATGAGCCTGCAGGTAACCTGAGATGAGTATGCTTAGGATACTGGTTGAAAACCCTTTATCGAGAGTATAAAATAAATGCAGAAGGCAATTGGGAGCCTCTCATGAGAAGAAGAAACATCAAATAACACACGAAGGAGTTGATTGTTGCTGTATAATTATATATGGAGGGTTAAGAAGGAAAAAAGAGTAAGAGGGCTAAATTGGCAAGAAAACTGGAGAAGTTTATGCACAAGTAAAAATGATGTGGGTGGAACCTGAAACAAAGGAGGTAGAAGGATAAGTTTAAGTACTGTCATTCAGTGGAACTTGGCATTGTTAGGCTAGTTATGCAGGCAAAACAAAAACAAAATCAAAGGTATCTCCAAGGTTAGGACAATAGGGAACAACTGGAAATGCCAGCCGCTATGGAGAAGATAAGAAAAGGGGTCATTAGGGAAGAAGCTATTACTCGCTTTAAATGGCAGCAAAACATCGGAGTGGAAAACCTGGACAGTTAGAGCTGGAAGGAAGCCTCACAATCCTTCAGACTGCTCATCGCAGAGATGAGGATACCAGAGCACAGCAGAGTTCAAAGAATAGCCTAGTCAGTGACACTCCTGGGACCACTACCCATATTTCATGGATGGTGTTTTATACCAGGGTGCCTTGTCATCACCTCGTACACAATAAATGAAAGAGAGGGGATATGCTAGTGTTTTGGTCACCCACAGAGCAGGCCAAGCTAGAAGTCAGAATTGTACTTACAGAGTGGAGACCAAAGGTTTGAGTATGAAGCAGGATCCAGGAACTGCTCCTTTAGAACCAGGTGTGTAAGAATGAAAGACATAATGGAAAGAACATTTGGGAAAAAAGACTTAGCCCAAAACTCCAACAGTAGGATTGCACAACAGCAGAGTCTTAGATGTGTGGGAGTTCCTGGGGAGTTCAACCTGGAGGTAGAGCTCAAGGTTTGGGAGGCCCAGCTTCTGGGGCTAAAACTGAGGGTGTCCCATGTACCTGCAACATACACCTAAATACTTTTAAATGATCCTATTGGAGGCCCAAGGCTGGCCAGTATGTTATGCTGTTGGGTCAGATGTATCAGTTGCCTTGGTCACCCTGAGTAGGGATTTAGAAATTAGCCTGGTAAACCTTGGGACCACCATTGAACCTTCAAGTAATACCAGAGAAAACTCTGGGGCCTTAGTTAATTCTGTGAGCTGGTCAAAAGCCAAGCTTGGGTATTTTGAGAGTTTGAGAGCCTCTTAGGAGGAAGGGAGAGTGATGACTGTTATTAATAGAAAGTGACTTTGGAGGCTGACTTTGGTTCTTCAGGGATTATGTTTGGCAATCTGAGTCCACTCTGAATTGCAGAGCATCTCCTAGGGTCTCAGATAAAAGTCTCTGTGAGCTGTTGCTGAGGGGGAGCTTCCATCTCTGGTTAACAGTTCTCAAGCTGCTCTGAGCTGAGCCACTGTGTTTCATCTGCCAGCCTCTTAACTAAAAGGAGCATCTGAGTCTGGTTTACTACACGCTGCTTGGTAATATATCAGGGCTGAATTAAGAGTGTTTGTCAAAGAAATGATTTCAGTGGCAATCTGCCTACTGCTTAAGTTCATTCACACTTGACTTTGACATCTACTAGTTAGGTGATCTTAGACAAGTGGTTTAACCCCTTTAAATCTCAGTTTCTTCATCTGTAAAATAAACATCATAAAAATGCCTACCTCTTTGGGTTTTAGGGATGATTTAATGAGATAATGTGTGTGAGATGCTTAACACTGTAGAGGAACTCACTGGAAAGTTCATTAAGAATTCATTATTAAATTAAATGTTATTATTGTAACTTCTGGTGAGTGAAGGGTCAGGGCTGTATTTGAAGAGTCTTTTGGAATTCTCAGTCCTGGAGTTCTGTGCATCTTTAGCCAGCAATCTGGTCTCTCAGAATATACCAGAAAAAACTTTTGCAGACCTAAAGGAAACCCACCGATTCAAGTTGCCATGAATTCAGAAGGAAGAAAGAACATGGAAGCAAGAGGGGAACTCAACACTACCTCCAGGCAAATGGGGTCTGTGAGTAGCTGTGAGGCTCTGAATCCCAAATTAACTTGTCCCAACATTGCATTACTGTGAGTCCCTAGGATGTAGATCTCTGGGTCTGGGCACCAATAGGAGCAAAATTATTTGAGTATTTTGGGGAGAGAGAGGTTTAGGAAATGGCTAAGCTCCAGTGGCCAAGAGACAAGAGGCAGCGCCCACACAAAGCATTCATGGGCAGTAAGATAACGGGCTTCAAATATGGCTAGGAAGAAGGCGGCTTTGTTTTGGGGGGGGAACCCAGGCATCCTGACATTGTAAACATTCATTTGGAGTAAATTACTGCTATGTCTGGGCAGTATTTCTGGAGACTGTGACCACTGTTGGATGAAGGGTGGGGTATTATTCCAAACTGCCAGGCCTGGTTGTGGGGCCTGGTGTTGAGGCAGGGGGCAGACCTGCAGGATCCAGGGGATCTTGAGCACACAGAGTTCTCACTGGCCATGCAGTATCAGTGCCTTCTACTTGCCTGGCACTTTGTAAAATGCTTCATGTAGAGGAGTAAAAATATATGATTATTTTACTAAAAGGCACCAGAGATTGTTTCCGTCCCCCTCCACCCCCCAAGGCGATCGTATTCGTGTATTAAAGTTTTACTAAGGGCTTTAGGGGTTAGAAGACAAGGTCCCAAGGGAATGAGTTTTAAAGAGATAATAAAGAACTTAACTATTTTACATCAATGGACACACATTTTTGGGTGGCGGGAGACAGGAAAGATGAGATGGACTGGGAAAGAGGACAGTGCTAGGGTTAAGAACCACTTCGTAGGAGCTTAACGCCTGTCTTGGTAAATGCTGGAAACTCAGATATCTAATGTTCGGCCTCACATTGTTTTTGCTGAGTTGTAATACCCATCCTTTTCTCTAAATCTTCAGTCGTCTTCCCTTTCTCCCAATTCGTAGTCCACCTGTGACCTGCCATCCTTCTCCACTTTCAGTGAGATTGCTAATGATACTCACAAGCACCACTGCTACGAAAAACAGTGAGAGCTTCCACAGTAGCTCATGCACCCTTATGGATATTTTTCCTATTGAAAAAACTTTCCCTCCTAGTGTACAAATAAGAATGCCTTAAAATTGTAAACTGTATAGAGTTTTAATGTATAACTTTTAATCTTCCTTTTATTTCCAGCTATAACACATGTCATTTTGATTTGCTATTTATTCTTCTGTTTCTTAAACATCAAATCATAAAGACAAAGCTTAGAAAGCAATGCGCCCACAAATTATTAGTTTCCTTTTTCTTTATGCCTCTTTTTTCTAATTTTCTTTCTATTAGAATCCTATCTGACAATTTTCAGTGGTGTCAGAATGTTTGGCCTTTAATATAAGTGATCTTTGAATACAAGAGGCATTCAAAGCAACTCTCACTGTTAAATTTGCCTCTTTAAAAATATTTTAAAATTTGTTCTTTTTATGTAATATGTTCACATAATTTTGAAAAAGTTATTTAAATCCTGTAAATATACATTATTGATTTTTTAAAAAATAGACTTAAGCCTAATGTTTCCATAACTAGAATATGCAAAACAGCAATAAAATAGTCATTGTTTTTGTTGTGTCCTCAGAGGACAAGCTGGCTGTCTTTTTTTTTTAAACATCCCCTAGGATATTTTTACAGAAAAACAAGAATTTCGATTCTCCTAAACCTGTAATATAGATAAATATTTATAATAAGTTTTAGGTATCTGCTACGATATGGAAATAGATAATGCTGGCACCTAATCTTTTGTGGACAGGATGACACTTAGAGTTTAAAGTAAGTTTCTTCTTGTCATTAGACCATTATTGTGTTATGATAGTTTTCTGGATTCATTTATTCGACAAATATTTATCAATAAATTACCATGTACCAGACACTATTCTAGACACTTGGGATGCATCAGTGAATGAAATAGACTAAAATCCTTACTCGTGGGACTTACACTCTAGTGTGTGTCAGGGGGCGGGGGGGGTAGTAAGGAGAGGACAGCAAACAATAAACAAGATAAATAAGTAAATTTGATATTACGTTTAGAAACAAGAGTGTTGAAAATAGACCATGGTAGAGGGGGGATTGGGAAATAGGCAAGAGAAGAACTTCCCTAGGGTTATGAAAGATCTAGAGTGAAAAAACAGGTTCTGGAGCTTTGTAATCCAAAGTCCATGGTGTTTCATGAAGCAAAGTCTTCTTTTGCTGGGAAATGATGGTTCCAGCTCTCTACAAGTTTGCACATTGCTGAATGTGCCATATTGTTTAAAATACCTTTATTTTAAATCAGTAAAGATATAGCAATCATAAGATAAAATCTGGGGGATTTTCAGGAAATGGCTCTCAAACAATTATGTTCAGCTCCCTTGCTGTGCCAAGGACAAAAAGTCAAGGCAGTGAATCCTCAGATGTTCATTTTGCCCACTGTCTGGACTATTCATGATGGAAAGAAGATGGGAATGGGTGTCAGAACTGAGGGGTGCTGGGCAGGCCTGCCCCTAATATTTATGGGGCCCCCAGAAGAACACAAATGGGAAACACAACCCACACCCTTCTCTTCATCCCCAGATCCTTTTTGCACTGTGGGCAGCTTAGGCTCATGTCAAGCTTTGTTTCCTTCCCCATCAGGCAGCTGCTCCCGGGCCACCTCTCTGGAGAACAGATCCTGGACAGTGGCCTGTGCACAAAGTGAACTAAGGTCATTGAGCAGTATATTCTCTCCAGGTATATCCTGAGTGTGATCTAGAAGAGCCCTGTGGGCTCTGGATAGACATGTCCCCTGGCTAGGGCTCTTTAGTGAGTGTGATGGGCGAGGCCAGGGAAGGGCCAGAATAGGACTCTCTAAGTGTGAGGCCCAAGGCAAGTGTCCTAATTGTCCAGCATTTAAGGACTGTCCTGCATCAGAGGTGGAGGATGAACAGGGACAACTGAGAGATCCAATAAGAAATGAGGACAGGGCCCATCAACTCTATATTGGCTACATTTTAATCTATCAAGATCACTGGTCCTGAAGAATGTCAACTTTCATTCCACTGCTAAATCTAAAAGGAAGAGATAATTAACTATAACCAATAATGATATGGGGGTCTCATATTCATGTTCTAATGACCATCTTGTTAGAGGTAAACTTTGCCCACCAAAGTGAAAAGTAAAGGTTCTGCTTCTCTTTTTTGAGATCTAGCATGCAACAGGATGAAGCTTTACCCCAGAGAGAAACAGGAAAGCTGTGGCCACATTTGCAAGTGCTGTGGGAAAAGCAATGGTGGACCTCAGGTCCTTCAGGAAGAAAACTCCACAATGGATGAGTTTATCTTCAGATTTTGATTTGAGATTGTGTGCTTCTTGGCAGATTTTAGCCCCAGATCTCCTCAAGAATAGAACTATAGAACACCATGTTTAACTCTGTTACTCCTGAGATTAGGTCCCCTTGCAAATAATAGTTTCCAACCTAGTTGTTTTTCCTGCATTCTGCATGCCAGTTAGTAATCATTCTCCCAGGGAAAGTCTACCAGGCTGACTCAGCTTGTTACATCCCTACAATCTGTAAGTGTGGTTTTGAAGGAGTGGAAACAATCTCATAGTGAGACAGTTTATGTTATAATCAATCTCAGTATATTCTTGCTATTGTAGGTTATCAAGGCTTTAAAACATCAAATGATCCTAAATATTCCTTGATTTTTTTCTTTGGAAAGGGAGAACTGAAATGTCACGCATGATATTTTCCTACAGTAGACTTGTGGAATAAATATAAAAAGTTCTTTCAGAGGTAGTGGGAGAACTAAAGAAGTAGCATTGAAAACTCAAGAGTGAACAAAACATACCGCTTGCATCAACCATTGGCCACTGTCCTTTTTATCTGCAGCCTTTGTGCCTGTCCCCACTATCTAATATTCACTCCTATAGTGATAAGTTAGTGACTGTTCAGCTGCGTGAGACAGTGGAGGGCCTAAGGCCCTATGGGACATACTCTTTGCCATCAAATAGCTGAGGGGGTTGTAGAAGGAATAGAGACATACACACAGATGTCTATGATACAAGCTCCTAGGTGACATGAGGATAAAGCAGTACTTGGATATCCAGAGGGAAGAGTGCTTGAGAGCTGCTGTTTTTAAATTTTTTTTTTTTGGCTGGCCATACATGGATGGAACCCTTGACCTTGGTGTATCAGCACGATGCTCTAACCAAGTGAGCTTACTGGGCATCCCTTGAGAAATGTATTTTAAATAACAGCTAAGAATTTCACAAGTAGTGAAAATAGTACATATTTATTCTAGAAAATCAAACCAATACAAGTAGAAGAAAATTTGTTGTTTGATCTTGCAGAAATAGCAATTAACAGTTTAGTGTATATTCTTCTAGTCTTTATTCTATTTGTCTAGTTATCAATCCATTCATTATATTTTAAAAATAAAATTGGGATTTCATTATATATTCTATTATTGTTTTCTCTTAATATAGAGAGAGCATATTTCTCCATTAATAAATATCCCTCTATAACATTTTTTAGTGACTGCATTTTTTGTTATTAAGTATGCTATTATTGGACATATAGGTTGTTTCCAATTTTTCCTATTTTAGACTGTGGTAATAGAAATATCCTTTTAGATAATTTTTTGTGCACATCCATCATAATTCTTTAGGGTAAAATCCTAAATGTGAAATTTTTAAATAAAAGGGCATGTAAAATTTTAGAGCTTGTTGATCATCGCTTTCCAGACAGATTGTACCAATTACACTTTCATTAAGGATACATATAATTTTGGTAGCAGTGGTAGAGAGGAAAGACATTCCAGGCACAGAGAATGGTATAAAAAATTTTAGAAAGGGTTCAGGAAGTTTGGCTGGGGCATGAATTCTGTACAGCATAGTGGCAGGAAACATGAATGGGAAGGTTGCTTGAGGTTAGACTGTAAGCAGCTTGATTACCAAAGTTGGGCTTTTTAAAACTTTTTTTTCAACAGGCAGTTAAGAATCACTGAAGTTTTAGAAGCAGGTAGTGACAGGATTAAAATAAAGTTTTCAGGACATTATTCTTTACATGTGTACAAAGTGATATTATCAGATCATTTAGGAGGTTAAACATTTTTACAACATTTTCTAAGAACAGAAAATAAATGATGGATATGTGAGTCATCTGGAATATGACAAAAGAGGCAATGTCAAAAGTCACTATGGGTTTGGGAGCTTATTTGAAATGATATTAATGTTAAATGGGTTAGGGGGAGCCACTGACCTATAAAGGTTAGAAGAAAGTCACTGGAGGAAGAGGAAGATGGTAATTTTTGTTTGGTCATGTTGTATTTAAAGTGTTAGTCATCAATCCAGGCAGAGATGCCCAACCGGCCACTGGAAAATACATATGGACTTCTTTCAGGAGAAGTTTCAGGACTGGAGAAATGGAAAATTCATAATCTTCTTTGAGGTTTTGTTGTTTTTGAAGCTGTTAGATTGGTGAAATCGGACGAGGAAAAGGTAACAAAGAGTGTTCAGGTGAGCAGTGACTATTGCATGCGTGTGAAGAAATTGCCAGAGGATGGGGGGAAAACCACCCCAAAGTATTAGAGATATCAGTTCCCAGTGTTCACACAGGGATAGGGATAGTGCCTATTCCTACCAGTCAAACTGGAAAACCTCATAATTCAAGGTGCATTGGATAAAGTATACAGAAGGGTCTTGCCTTGTTTTAGGGAAGAATTATCCCTAGAATTAGCACTACTGTGGTTCTAACTAATAAATCTTAAAAGCAAAATCTGAAAGGATTAAACTGTATCTATGTAGTCTAACTGCTTCCCAGAAGCATGTTTATGAGAATAGAAAAATATCCAGTACATAACAGGGTAAAATTCACAATGTCTCAAATAAAATAAAAATTATGAGGCATACAAAGAAGCAGGAAAATACAGCTCATAATGAGGAGATAAACCAATCAATTAAAATTGACCCAAACCTACATAGATTTTAGAATGAACAGACAAGGACATTAAAACACTTATTGCTCAAAACAGTAGGCAGAGACATGGAAGATATAAAAAAAACTCAAAATAAACTTTTAAAGATGAAAACTACAATGGGAGATAAAATACTCTTCTTGGGATTAATTACAGGTTAGACATTGCAGAAGAAAATATTAATTTAAAGACATAGAAATAGAAACTATCTAAAATGAAACACAGAGAGGAAAGAGAATAAAACAAAAAGGAACAGAATATCAGTGAATTGCGGGATAACGACAACTTCAAGCTGCCAAATATACATATAACTGGAGTCTGCAAATAAGAGAAGGGACAGGTGGCAATATAAGAATATTTGAAGAAAATTTGATGATAACTATAACCTGACAGATCCAAGAAGCCTGATAAAATTCAAGCCAATAAATATGAGGAAAACCACACCAAAACACAACATACTCAAATTGCTCAAAACCAGTGATGAGGAGAAAATCTTAATAGCATCCAGAAAAAAAGACATGTTACATACAGAGGGACAAAGATAAAATTATAGCAGATTTCTCATAGGAAGCAAGGCAAGAAAGAAGACAAGGAGCAAATTTTAAAGTACTGAGGAAAAAATTCTGTTGATGGAGAATTCTATATCCAGTGAAAATATCTTTCAAAACTGAAGACATAATAAAAAGTTTTTAAGGTACACGAAAGCATATAGAATTCATTCAGCATAACTGCAGTTTAAGAAATGTAAAAGCAAGTCTTCAGGTAGAAGAAAAATAATACCATTTGGAAACATGGGTCTACACAAAAGAATAAGGAGCCCATAAATGGTGGAATAAAAGGAATCTCTCTTTTTCCCAATTGCCTCCTAGCAGACTTCTCCTTAAATGTCATTTATCACTACTGGTTCACTTGTAAACCAAACTGAACACTGGCAGGGGGAATGTATTACTGTGATTGGCTTAGATCAGGGGTCAGCAAATTTTTTCTATAAAGGGCCAGATGGCAAATATTACAGTTTTATAGGCCACATGGTTTCTGTTGTAACTACTCAACTCTGCTATTATGGCAAAAAGACATCTATAGACAACTGTAAATGAATGACCTGGTTGTAGCACCTTCTTATTTATAAAAACAGGCAATGGGCTGGATCTGGCTTGTGAACCATAGCTTAGTGACCCCTGATTCAGACTAATCAGCTGTAGTGGAGGCAGGGCTGCCTTCCCCCAGGATTGGTCATTTCAACAAGATTCACCTTCTCTTAGTGAGGAAGTTGGAAGGAATGGCTGTTAGGTAAGTAGTCAGCAGCATCACTCATGTACTGTTCCTTATTTTCTCCATAGCACCAAGCAGTTATTAGGTACTCAGTAATATTGGTTGAATGAATGGTGAATGACATATGCACTAATATGGAGAAGTAGCACTTTTGCAAGACAGTCCTAAGCTTTGATAGTTTGCGGCTCAAAGAATTGTTTTCACCAGTTCTTACCTTCTTTGCCCTTGGGCCTTGCAAACCCTGAGATAAGATTCATTCTCCTTTACAGTTTTTGCATGATATAGTTTGGGTAAGCTCAAAAGAAACCAGGTAAGGGAGAGAGATCATGGTGCCAAAGCGACATCCTTGCCTCCCACAAGTCCCTTACATCAAAGCTTCCCAGTGGCAGCAGTAACACAAATAATAAATTAAAAGGGAAAAGATCAAACATGGCAGTACATGGCTGAAAGCCTGAATTATGATGTTAAGAAGAAAGAGAAAGGGAGGCCCTTTTTTTAAAAACCTAGAGTTATATTTCTTCTTCCTTTGGTTAGTGAACATAGTTCTGTTGTTTCTGCAAATTCATTCTTTTTGAACTGAATGTGTGCATGCTATGAAAATACGTGGTTGCACCTACTAGGGTGATTCATTTCCAAAAGCATCCAGCAATTGGGGAAGTCATGTTACCACATGTAATTGCAGGTTTGGGACACCCCTTCATGCAGCCAGCCATGAGCTACCATATTCATGACCCCTTCATTGTTCATCGAGTCAGGATCCTAGGGAATCCTGAGGCAGGAAGGCACCCTTCTCAAGATGATAAATCAATAGTTGGCTTTTACATGATTTTATTAATAGGATGATCTCTAGGAAACAAAACATCAGGGTTGATTACAAAAGTAGTTTGTTATACAAGTAAAAGGTTTCAGGAAGCATTTATTTTAACAGAAAAAGAGAAACTTCAAACAGGCAGAAGGTGCAGAATTCAGCTCCACGCCCCTTTACTCTCAGCATAAGGACATCTGAAGTAATGATGCTGTAGGAGAGGGTCTGGGGAGGCCCAATAGCCAGTCTCAACCCACCCAGCCCTCTACCAGGTTCTTGACTCTGACACAGGAAAGAATTCAAGAGCAGAGTCACAGTAGAAAATGAGAACAGGTTTAATGTAACAGATAAGAAATACAAACTTCACTGAGAAAATATTGCCTAGCCCCAGAGACTGAGCAGGGTCCACAGCAAGTTTAATACAAGAGTAAGAAATACACACACTTAAAGTCTAGCACAGAGTGCAGGCTGGCTCAAGAGAGTGAGCAGCCACTTGCTGAAAGTTTGATATAAAAGAAAGCATACACATCTCAGTTGGTGAAGTTCAGGTTGGCCCCAGGAAAGTAAGCAACAACCCTGCCTCCTACGGGGATTCCACCATTATAGTTTTGCTATCTAATACATATTCATGCTATCTAATGAAAATTCAACTAAGGGGGTGGTTCCCAGTTACGTAACATAGTCTTTCACATGCTCAGTTGGTCTCATTTTGGGGCATGTTCATTGGTCAAATCCTATCACATGCACTGAACATATTCAAGAATATTCTGCGCTCTTTAGTACCTGTAGTGGAAAATCATTCAAAGGATAAATTCCAATTTACTGAGCATGCTTGGCTACTAGGGTTATATAACCCTTTTCTACTGATCATGCCCAACCACTGGATTTACATAAGTCAGCCCTTTAAGGTCTCAATTTCCCCATGACAGTGCCGAAAATACATGCAACAAGCAACCTAAGTTACTCTCCTCTAGGGGAGGGCCTAGAAGAGGGGCCTGAGACCTTGCAGAGTGGCTTGAAACCCAGACGTGTGTCCTAAAGCCCAAACCCAGGGAAACTGAGCATCTCCTATTTCAGTGAGATACAGTTAAGATGGGGGAAATACAGAGGCTTCTGGGCTTAGACCATCTGGTTCAAATATTGGCTCTGCTATTGACTAGCCATATAACCTTGGTCAAGCTGATTAAATTGTCCAAGCCTCTATTTATCTTTAAAATGGGTATGATATTAGCACCTACTTCATGGAGTTGTTAAGATGAAAATATTCTGTCTGTGTTAACTGCTTAACAAAAAGGTTGGTTACCATTGCAAAGGAAAGGGCAGTGACTGAAATGCGGGAGAGAGGTACAGGACCATCCTATTGTAATAAGGGTATGGAGAGCAGGAAATGGTGCTCTGGTAGGTGTCCTCTCTTGTTTTTGTTCTGCTCCCACCCCAGTGCAACTCTTCTTAGTAGGCTTTCAGGGGACATGGGATTCCCTATACAGAGAAAAAACAAGAGAGTATTTCCTGGGCAGCCTGGCTCAGGAAATAAACAAAGGTGTGAGTGAATTGCCTCCATCTGGCCCACTCAGTGATGGGGCCAATGGCACTATGACTCCAGGGGTAGCAGAGGTAGAAGCCCACTATGTCCATCTCAGCCGAGGCTTGTCTGTGTTAGGCTTTTAGAGATTTTGTTTGGTTTTTCATTCTCTCTTCTTAAAGCTGGGCCAGCTCAGGAAAAGCAGATATTCATGAATATGTGTTTTAACCTAGTGTAAACACTGGCTTTCTCAGACAAGGATAGGAAATGAGTCAATTAGGGGAAGTTTTGAAGAATAGCATAAGCATTATTGTGAAACATTTTATATAATGTGAAATCTTATGAATATGATAAATAATAAATGTTCATAATCTACTCTAGAATCTTTTAATTTCAACATATCTATTTGAACAAATTTCATTTTCATAAATATGTGTTTAGTTTCCTGAATGCATGTTTTTTTTTAGGTGAGGATAACTATTTTGGTCACTTTTCCCATATTAGATTGATATATTTATCATCCCAATACTTTAAGGATATCATATGTGTTTTTATTTCTAACATTTTGTTCTCATAGCATCTTCAGTATTGCTTCAGTTCACAGCAGCCAAGTTGGGTAGACTTGCTGTTGCCAAAGTTGTTGAGAAATTATTATGCTGTATTGTTGCAGTCTTTTCCTGCTGAACAAACAAAATACTGGATACTCAGTAATTTGTAAATAATATAAATTTATTTTTCACAGTTCTGGAGGCTGGGAAGGCACCGGCCAATTTAGTGTCTGGTGAAGTCTTGCTCTCTGTTTTCAAGATGACACCCTATTGCTGTCTTCTCACACGGGGGAAGGCAAAGGGCAGAAGGGGTTGGAGCACTCCCTTCAACTTCTTTTATAAGAGCACTAATCCCACTCATGAGGGCAGAGAGATCATGACTTAACTTCTTCAAAGGTCCCATCTCTTAATGCTATTGTAAGCTGTTTAGGTAGGAGAAGAGGCATAAAAGTCAAAAATTAACAATTGTCAAATACTCCTTGTACCAAGGTCAAGGTTTCAGATCCCATATAGGCCAGCCACCAAAACAAAACAAAACAAAACAAAACAAAAACAAAAAAATCTTTGTGTCTTATTTTATGCAAACAGCTTGTTTTGTAGTACTCATTGTTCCAGGAAGGACATCCTAATGCCAAACTGTAAAGAACTGGTTTTGACCGGTTGAGGGGGCTCCTGGTAAAGTTTAGCTGGATTCTGCTCACTGCAATGCTAATTTCTCCATCCAGAAAAGAGTTTAAGTTTCATTTCCATAACATTGGAAGTATAGAGGAACATGACCAAGGATTGTGTCCTGACTAAGCCCACTTTTACATATGATGACTAAAAGGATTTTTTGCATATTCATACTTTTGTTCAATAAAGGGGTCTTCCCTGACATTTTTGAGGAGGAACTGCTTTGGGAATCATACCCCTGTTCTCCTCACTTGCAGCAAGTAATAAAGCTTTCCTAACCAGTCTCATTTGCACTAATTGACCAGTGCTCTCTGAGATGATCCATTGAGTCTGGTAACACTATCACATTAGGTATTAGCTTCCAACATATAAATTTTGGAGGGATACATACATTCTAACCATAGCATCTATCTTTTCTGAAAAGAATATAAACTGGGTTTAGGTGGTTCCTGGTGCCAACATTTTTTCTCCATATCGTATGCCATTAGTTACCTTTAATTCCTTCTTTTCCTTCTTTTATGGTTACTGATTGAAGATGGAAGAATATTTCATATGTGAATTTCTATTACTTTAAACATGGCTTAAATAAGAGAGACTGACATGCAAGAGACATGACAGAGAGGAGAGACTGAATCCTTTAGGTAAAATGCCTGTGTGTCAAAGCCAAACCCCACCATTTACTGATGGTCTGATCTCAAGAAAGACACTTCATGTCTCTCAGTTTTATCTTTAAAAGGAGGATAATTTTGACACCCATATGGTGGATAAGTTGAGAGGATCAAGTTAAAACCTGTCTGTGAAACAGCTTGTTAGTATTTGTCTAGTTACATTGGGCTTAATGTCCTTAGTGATCTTTTCCAGTGAGCTATATTGTAACTGAAATCACGCATTACTTAATACTTCCCCACAACAGTGAGAAAAACAATTTCTTCCCAAGGAATTGGGTTTTTTTGCCCCCAAGGCTGTGGCCTCTAATACCTCCATCACTACTGAGATATTAATTTAAGCTGTAAGAATTCCTTTTTTTTATTTTTTAAATTTTTATTGAATCAAAATTGATTATACATATTTTGGGGGTTCAATGTTGAGATATGTTGATTAAATCAATATTACTAGCATATATATTGTTACAAATCATACTTATTCTTTATGCCCCTTGTCCAATCTCACCCCATCCCCATCCCCACTTTAATTACCCTACTTTTCTTCTCCTTCTGAAAGAATAATGCTTACTCTGTTGATTTGTTGCCTAGATGATCTGTCCAATGCTGAAAGGTGTGATCAGATCCCCCAATATTATCGTAGAGCAGATGCTTCTGCTGTCACTCTGGAATGGACTTTATGGAGAGAGACATCCTCTTCCTTTCTTTTATCTCTGCTGGTGACTCTCCTTCTGTTAATGCACTCTAGTGGCTGGCGGACCATCTGTGTGGTAGTTGTGGCTTCTAGCCGTTTTCACAGCAGCCATGGTTATTGTGGTGGCTGTGGTGGGCCACCCACAAAGAGCTGATGTTTTTGGTATGCTCCTTGGCCCTGGCGCAGTGTGCCTGGTTGCGGGATGGGAGTCCAGTTCCCGGCTCCATACCTCAGGTCCTTGGGCGGGCCCTGACGCACTGGCAGTGTTTCTGAGCCAGAACTAATTTGTTTGTCCTTTGCTTACTTCTAAAGTGGGGGATCTTCCTGTTGGAACCAGTACTTGAGCTCTGTGGTTGAGCTAAATTGCTGCTTTGCTGCTGCTTCCCTAGAGAAGGCTTTTTGTGCAGCTCAGTTTATAATGGTTGACTTTATAGGTACTTCTGGCTCTCCAGAGACTCGTTGCATCTGGGTTGTGTAGTAACTCTGATCTGGGCCTGAGTCTTTTCATCAAGCTGCACTCCCATGCAATTCTATATTCCTCACCAGTCTTCTCTGAGTGGTCCTACACTAATTGGGGTACAGATCAGCTGTCCTTGCTGTGTCTCAGTGGGCCTGTCTCTCCCACTGCCCATCCTGCAAACACTTCCTATGGGATGGGCCATGTGCCAGTCCCTTGCGATGACTCACTGGCCTCTGAATGGTTCCATTTTTTCAGTTGTAGTGGCTCCTCACTCCTGTGTGAGTCCACGGGAACCCTGTTAGTGGTCTTGCTGGCCCAGGGGCACCAAGGCCCTCTTCTACCCTGCCGCCTCCAAGTAACTTCATCTGAATTGCACAGCTGTGGGTTTTGCCAGCTCCTGCTCTGAGTGCTCAGCAGCTCCACTCTTAAAGCAGCCACAACTCAAAATGGTCAGAGCAGTTTTTTCTTTCTCTCATCATGGCTTCTCCCGCTTCCGTGCACTCTGTAGGTCTCTTCTCCTTTTTCCCTGAGCTCTAGATGCCCCAGCTTGGTTGTTGTTGCTTTTTTATATAGTCATAAATTGGTTGATTTCTGGGAGAGAGTGACACTGGGGACCGTCTGTCTATTCCGCCATCTTGACCGGAACTGTTCAGCTGTAAGAATTCTACTTAGATTCTCTCTCTCTGCTCTCCTTTCTTTCCCCTGGTTTACAGTTATATATATATTATATATATATATATATATATATATATATATATATAGAGAGAGAGAGAGAGAGAGAGAGAGAGAGAGAGAAAGAGTGTGTGTGTGTGTGTGTGTGTGTATGTGTGCATGTGCGTGTGTGTGTGT
Source organism: Cynocephalus volans (assembly GCF_027409185.1). Lineage (NCBI taxonomy): Eukaryota > Metazoa > Chordata > Mammalia > Dermoptera > Cynocephalidae > Cynocephalus > Cynocephalus volans. The sequence goes on along the minus strand of NC_084461.1, from coordinate 100,476,696 downwards.
ATTGCTTATATATTATAATTATATATATATATCGCTTTCCCATAATAACAACTTCAGGATGAATTTTGAAATATCATTAAATATCAGAATTAAAGTAGCAGTTCCTTTCTTCCATGGAGTCTTTTCCCTGAGGGAATGTCTTTAGGTAGCAGTTGACCAAATCCAGGATAGGGCTTTATTTTTATCAGTTTTTGTGTCTCACCTTGCTCCTGATGTATCAGTGACATTTTGTTCAATCTGCATAAGTGGCTGTGTAGAACAGGAAATTGCAAAAGGGACACGAGTCACTGACTATCCTGCCTGTCACTAATTTATGCATGTGGGGTTCATTTCCTCTCGCAGAGCCCAGGATGGGAAGTGATGGATGTCTCCCAGGGGCTCTGATCCATCATCAGTCGAATACTCTGCCACCTCCCCAAGGAGGTGCCTGGCTCTTTGAGTTACTTCATTTTCTCCTTATTTTCATTGCTCTTTCTTGCTGGCATGGGTTACCTTTCTTCAAAATCCTGGCTTTACCAGGCTGAATAAGAAAGTCATTTGTTCATGGATGCACTTATTCATTAATTCTTTTACTCAATAAGAATGCATTGAGAGTCTACTCTGTGCTATAATGCTCTGAGAATATAAATGTGAATATAAATTAGTTATTGCCCTCCTGAATTTCCACTCTTGAAAAGGCAATGGTCAGATAAACCAAGGAGTGCTTACAATGACTGCAGGCTCAAAGAGGGCATGCAGTATTGCTACAGGAGAATAGGAATAGGTAACTGTATTTAATCCTTTTAAATTTTTTATAGTGTGCCAGGCACTGTTGTAAGCATCTGGTATATATTAACTCATTAAATTTACACAACAACCTTATGAGGCAGATACAATTTTATCTATTTTCATAGTTAAGAAAATTAGGCAGAGAGTATTTTAAGAAACATGCCTAGGGTCAGAGAGCTGATGCCTTTTAAAAATTTATTTATTATTATTATTTTTAATTTTTATTTTCTTGGCAGCTGGCCAGTAAGGGGATCTAAACCCTTTACCTTGGTGTTACAAGGCTGCACTCTAACCAACTGAGCCAACTGGACAGCACCCCTACAGCCTTTTTTTTTAAGAAAAGGGAACTGAAGAAAATGACTCCCTTCTACTGGTGTTGGTTAGTGTGTCCTGATTAGATAAATAACACCATTGTAGTTTGGGCACAGGGATGCTGTTAAAGGGACTTTATATTTACACTAGTGCTCATCTGGGGTAGAGTCAGGGCCTGGGAAGGAAGGCAGACCTTAGATCTGGAAAAGGGGTTATCTTGGGTTGAGTGTCCCCAAAAAAACTTGACCCCCAGTGTCACAGTGCTGAGAGGGTGGGAAATCCTATTATGGTAATTAGAAGGTGGGGCCTCGAAGAGGTGATTAGATTGCAGGGCCATGCCTTAGTAAATGTGTTAATAATGGCAGTCAGGGGCATGGTTCTGAGGGCTTTAAAAGAATACATGAGATTCTCTCTTTCTCACTGCTCTGCTAGTTTCTGCCATGTGAGACCTCCGCATTGCTGTAGAGCCATCACCAAAGAAGACCCTCACCAGATATGTTCCCAGCCTCCAAAACTGTAAGCAATAAATTTTGTTTTCTTATAAATCACCCAGTTCCAGGTATTTTGTTATAAACAACAGAAACAGACTAATACAGGGGTTATTCTACCTTGCCATGGGCCTAACTCTTTTGGGCTTGGACTCATAAATTCCCAGATACAACTCAGGGTGCTCCTGCATGGTGGATCTACTATCTTCTTTGTCATAGGGCAGCCTGAGACTATGGGCCAGGGCCTATGGATGCCCAGAAGAGTGTTTCTGAGGGATAATAATAATAGTAATAATAATGATAATGGTGATTGTGATAATAGTTAATATTTATTGAGCACTTCTCTACCAGACAACATTCAGTCCTTTGAATATATTAGCTCCAATCTTCTAACAATGCAATGAGATATATATTGTTTGCATTTTACAGATGAAAATACTGAGACATAGAAAGGTTAAATAATTTTCTCAGGATTATACTAGTAAGTGAAAAATTTGCCCCCCAAAATTAAGGAAAAGGCTGGGGCCAGAAGTGTTAAGGGAAAGCAGGGTCTTGATGCCAGGCTGGCAGCTGTGGCCCAGGCCTGCAGTGGTGATCAGAACAGTGTGGACATCATACCAGCTCAAGAGGAGCCTTGGGAGTAGGACCACTGAGGCACATAGAGGTGGGTAGTGGTGACACAGGCAGGGACTCAATTGTGGCAATGTAGAAGCTGGAGCAGAGCAGGGGAGACAGGGCAGCTGTAGCGAGGTTGTACCCATATCAGATATCTTCTGGAACTGCTGGAGAGACAAGAAGAGGAAATCTCATACTAGAAGCCAAGGTCCTAAAAGAATGCAGGAGGGAGCTACAAACACAAAATCTACATACACATCAATGTTTTTTCCTGTTCAACTAATATTTATTAAGTTCCTACTATGTGCCAAGTATTTTTCTGGGAGTTGGGGATTCTGCAGTGGGATAGATCAAACAAAAATCCCTGCCTTCACAGAGCTTAATCAGGGAAGCAATACAATAAAGAAGACAATTAAGTAAAATGCAATATATGGGATGGTGAGTAGGCAGACGTGCTGTAGATGGATGAAAGGGAATGGGAAGTGTGTGTGTGTAAGAGGAGGGACTTGCAATTTTAGATTGGAAATAGAAGGAAGATTTCACTAAGAATGTGACATTTAGGAAAATTCCAAGGTCAGGAGGTGAGAAATGAACCACACATTTGGGGGAGGGAATGATAAGGAGGGGGACAGCAAGTGCAAAGGCTCAGAGGCCGGACAGTCTGTAGTTTGTCAGAGGAATGATAAGTGGGCCATTGTGGTGAGCTAGGGAATGAGGTCAGAGAAGTTGGGGCAGGGAGCCGATCATAGTGAGCCATATAGATTACTGTAAGAACATTTATTTTTATTCTGAATGATATGGGAAGCTAATGGAAGGCCTTAAGGTAACAGCAGTTGACCTACATTTTAACAGGATCACTCTGGTTGCTGCACTGAAAATAGAGGGTCAAGGGAGGAAACAGGTAGACTAGTTAGGGGCCTATGCAATAATCCAGGTGAGAGATGATGGTGGTGTGGACCAAGGTGATAGCAGTGGAAGTGGTGGGTGGTAGTCAGATTCTGTGTATAATCTGAAGGTGGAGTCCAAGGGTTTTGCTTATGGGTTAGATGTAGGCAGGAGTCCAAGATGATTCTTACGTTTTTGGCCTGAGCATTTTAAAAACTGGAATTGCTGTATTCTGCTCTGGGGAAGACTGGGAAGAACAGATTTGTGGGCTCAGGCTTGAACATGTGAATTTGGGATCCCCATTAGACATCCAAGTGTTGATGTGTGCTCATTTATGCCCCAAACCTGTTAAGACTGGAGAATACTATTTGAATTGAAATGAATCAAATAAAGTAAAAATGTGTTGAAAATTCTTAGAAGTGACAGTCAAAAGAGATTCATGTCACTGATGCTCACAAGTTCTGGTTAGATAAATTCGTGGAAGGGGAGGCCCTAGTTGTGATAAGTCCCTAAGAGAGTGACAAGCATGGTGTTCCTGGAGAAAAAGACTTTTTAGAAGGAATGCCTGGGACTCTGATCTCAGAAGGGAATGTCAATATGATGTGCTTGGATGGACTTTTCTCTTCTCCCTGTGGTAACAGTAACCGTCCTGAAGCTTGCAACCAGTTAATATATTTTAGTGAACCTCCTTGATTTTCATCATTTAAAAGTTCAAGTTCAGTCATATTCTATTATTCATATTACACAGGTTGAGAAGATCTTCAGGTCAAAATTTCTGATAAATCAGGCCTTACCGTTTATTCTCCTTTCCACCTTTAAATGGGCTATTAACCAACTTCTCAAAAGGTGTACCGAATGATTCAGTTGTGTTTCATGTAATATTTTGAGGCCAACAGAGCCAGCCTGACTCTGTTAACGGTAAAGGGGTACAGGATAGAAAAAGGCAGAGTTTTGGAAGTGCCTTATCTGTATTATATGTGCTGCCGAAGCGAGCACTGGAAGTGCCTTATCTGAATCATGGACCATACTGCTGACTTGGATCAGATACATTTAACTGTACTTTTGAAACCCAGAAGAGTTACTTTTTATGCCATAGCAGAGATATATCGATAATGTGGATTTCTGAGGCAGCTAATTATGATTTATTATGATATAACTATACCCATATGATGCGGTTTGGATGTGTTGTCCACTCCAGAACTCATGTGGAAATTTGATCTCCAATGTGGCAGTGTTGGAAACTGATTGAGTCATGGGGGCAGATCCCTCATGAATGGATTAAGGCTCTCCCTGGGGGATGAGGGGTAGTGAGTGAGTTCTTGCTCTATTAGTTCCCATGAGACCTCATTGTTTAAAGGACCCTGGCACCTCCTCTCTCTCTCTCTCTCTCTTTCTCTCTCTCTCTCTCTCTCGCTTCTTCTCGCCATGTGATCTGCTTGTACCCTCCAGCTGCCTGCTGCTTTCCACCATGAATAGAAGCAGCCTGAGGCCCGTGCCAGATGCAGCTGTCCCAGAATCATAAGCCAAATAAACCTCCATTCTTTATAAATTACCCAGTCTCAGGTATTCTGTTATAACAACACAAAATGGACTAAGATACCATAGGAAGTCTCTTTCTATATAATAGAAGAGTTCCAAAATGTCTGCAAGTCAAAAGATTTATTTTCTAGATCTAATATGAGGCATTGAAATTTAAACCATAAAATGAGTTAAGACACTATTTCTGTAAGGTCATTATACCTGAGTGCATGATTATTTTATTAGATTCACACATCAGGACATGCTGTTTTATTAGATTGCTTTAGTAAGGTTCTAAAAATTGCACCTGGAATAGGTGAGTTTTGTTAAGAAGAGACTGGAAAGGGTTTCTAAATGGTGAGCCACCTGTTTAAGGTAGAGTGTTATGTCTGGGTGGGTGTGACTCAGAATGAGAACTTGGGCAGTAGGAAGTGACTGGGTACTTAGAGTCTGACATTTAATGGGACAGGGGGTGCCAGCAGAGGAGATGAATATAGTGGAAGATGACCTTCATTTGCTTAACAATTTTGTTTTAACCAGACTTGATCAACAAACATGGTTTGCTTTAGAGGAAAATCAAATCATACCTTGGCTGGTCCTCTCAGATCAGTGAAAACCAAGAGAGTACAAGAGGTTGGGGCATTTGATAAAGAAGCATGGGTTCTGGACTTTACAATGAATTGCAATGGGCCACTGACATGTAATTCTATGCCAACTAGCAGGGGGTTAAGTCAGGGAACAGACATGCCTGGTCACCTTGAGATGAGGGCTCCAGTTGTCTACACCACTTATCAAAGCCAATGCAGAAAATTCCAAAGGGAAAATTCCTTGGTAAAAAACCCAGGGAAGAAGATGTCTCTGTTTAACATTATCTCTCTTAGCTTGTTTATGCTATTCAAATTGCTAAAAGGAGCAAACAAGGTGAATGATAATTGCTTGTGGATCAGTCTTCACAGCAATCTGGACATGTGTGTGGTTTCTTTTTTTTTTCTCAATATATTCAATATTTACTTGTCAATTAAATATTCAAAAAAACCACTAAGGGTAATTTAATTAATATGGGAGTTAAAGAAAACATAGAATTGTGAAGCATTTAGTCCAATACTTGGCACATAATAGTTGCTCAGTAAATGGTCCTATTATTATCGACAAAATAAATTTTTTTAAAAAAGATATATTATTCTAAATCTAATATTCCATTTTTTAAAGCTTCCACATGAGTTTTAATTTTAATTTTTTTTATTTTTGTCGATATACAATGTGGTTGATTATTGTGGCCCATTACCAAAACCTCCCTCCCTCCTCCCTCTCCCACCTCCCTCCCAACGATGTCCTTTCTGTTTTCTTGTCATATCAACTTCAAGGAATTGCAATTGTTATGTCTTCTCCCCCACCCCCGTTACTGTGTGTGTGTGTGTGTGTGTGTGTGTGTGTGTGTGTATTTAAATTTTAGATCCCACAAATAAGTGAGAACATGTGATATTTCTCTTTGTGTGCCTGACTTATTTCACTTCATATAATTCTCTCTAGGTCCATCCATGTCATAGCACATGGCAGTATTTCATTCCTTTTTATAGCAGAGTAGTAATCCATTGTGTAGATATAACACGTTTTCTGTATCCACTCATCTGATGATGGACATTTGGGCTGGTTCCAACTCTTGGCTATTGTAAAGAGTGCTGCGATGAACATTGGGGAACAGGTATACCTTCGATTGATGATTTCCATTCTTCTGGGTATATTTCCAGCAGTGGAATAGCTGGGTCATATGGTAGATCTATCTGCAATTGTTTGAGGAACCTCCATACCATTTTCCATAGAGGCTGCACCATTTTACAGTCCTACCAACAATGTATGAGAGTTCCTTTTTCCTCTGCAACCTCGCCAGCATTTATCATTCAGAGTCTTTTAGATTTTAGCCATCCTAACTGGGGTGAGATGGTATCTCAGTGTAGTTTTGATTTGCATTTCTCAAATGCTAAGTGAGGTTGAGCATTTTTTCATATGTCTGTTGGCCATTCGTATATCTTCCTTAGAAAAGTGCCTATTTAGCTCTTTTGCCCATTTTTTAATTGGGTTGCTTGTTTTTTTTTCTTGTAAAGTTGTTTGAGTTCCTTATATATTCTGGATATTAATCCTTTGTCAGATGTATATTTTGCAAATATTTTCTCCCACTCTGTTGGTTGTCTTTTAACTCTGTTAATTGTTTCTTTTGCTGTGCAGAAACTTTTTAGTTTGATATAATCCCATTTGTTTATTTTTCCTTTGGTTGCCCATGCTTTTGGGGTCATATTCATGAAGTCTATGTCCAGTCCTATTTCCTGAAGTGTTTCTCCTATGTTTTCTTTAAGAAGTTTTATTATTTCAGGGTGTATATTTAATTCTTTAATCCCTTTTGAGTTAACTTTAGTGTATGGTGAAAGGTATGGGTCTAGTTTCATTCTCCTGCATATTGATATCTAGTTCTCCCAGCACCATTTGCTGAAGAGGTGGTCTCTTCCCCAGTGAATAGGCTTGATGCCTTTGTCAAAGATCAGATGGCTGTAGGTGTGTGGGTTGATTTCTAGATTCTCTATTCTATTCCATTGATCAGTGTGTCTGTTTTTATGTCAGTACCATAATGTTTTGGTTATTATAGCTTTGTAGTATAGTTTAAAGTCAGGTCGTGTTATGCCTCCAGTTTTATTTTTTTAGCTCAGCATTACTTTGGCTATGCGTGGTCTTTTGTTATTCCACATAAATTTCTGGATAGTTTTTTCCATTTCTGAGAAAAATGTCTTTGGAATTTTGATAGGGATTGCATTGAATTTGTATATCACTTTGGGTAGTATGGACATTTTCACTATGTTGATTCTTCCAATCCAAGAGCGTGGTATATCTTTCCATCTTCTTGTATCCTCTCTAATTTCTCTCAGCAGTGGTTTGTAGTTCTCATTATAGAGATTTTTCACCTCCTTGGTTAACTCAATTCCTAAGTATTTTATTTTTTTGGTGGCTATTGTAAATGGGCAGGCTTTCTTGATTTCTCATTCTGCATGTTCACTATTGGAGAAAAGAAATGCTACTGATTTTTGTGTGTTGATTTTGTATCCTGCTACTGTGCTGAAATCATTTATCAATTCCAAAAGTTTTTTTGTAGAGGTTTTAGGCTGTTTGATATATAGGATCATGTCATCTGCAAACAGGGACAGTTTGACTTCATCTTTTCCAATCTGGATGCCCTTTATTTCCTTCTCTTCTCTGATTGCTCTGGCTAGTACTTCCAACACTATGTTGAATAGGAGTGGTGAGAGTGGGCATCCTTGTCTAGTTCCTGTTTTTAAAGGAAAAGCTTTCAGCTTTTCCCCATTCAGGATGATATTGGCAGTGGGTTTGGCATATATGGCTTTAATTATGTTGAGATATTTTCCCTGTATACCTAACTTATAGAGGGTCTTTTTCATGAATGAGTGCTATACTTTATCAAATGCTTTTTCAGCATCTATAGAGATGATCATATGGTCCTTGTGTTTGAGTTTATTAATATGGTGTATCACATTTATTGATTTGCGTATGTTGAACCAACCTTGCCTCCCTGGGATGAATCCCACTTGATCGTGATGAATAATTTTACGTATGTGTTGCTGTATTCTGTTTGCTAGTATTTTAGTGAGGATTTTTGCATCTATATTCATCAAGGATATCGGCCTGTAGTTTTCTTTTTTAGTTATATCTTTACCTGGTTTTGGTATCAGGATGATGTTTGCTTCATAGAATGAGTTTGGGAGATTTGCGTCCATTTCAGTCTTTTGGAATAGTTTGTAAAGAATCGGTGTCAATTCCTCTTTGAATGTTTGGTAAAATTCTGCTGTGAATCCATCTGGTCCTGGGCTTTTCTTTGTTGGGAGCCTTCTGATAACAGCTTCAATCTCCTTTGTTGTTACTGGTCTTTTCAGATTTTCTACATCTTCATGGTTCAGTTTTGGGAGCTTGTGTGTGTCCAGAAATTTATCCATTTCCTCCAGATTTTCAAATCTGTTGGCATGTAGTTGTTTATAGTAGTCTCGAATGATTCCTTGTATTTCAGCTGGAGCAGTTGCAATATCACCTTTTTCATTTCTAATTTTTGTTATTTGAATCTTCTCTCTTCTTTTTTTTTGTTAGCCATGGTAATGGTTTGTCAATTTTATTTATCTTTTCAAAAAACCAACTTTTTGGTTCATTGATCTTTTGTATTGTTTTTTGGGTTTCAATTTCATTCAGTTCTGCTCTGATCGTAATGATTTCTTTCCGTCTGCTAACTTTGGGTATGGATTGTTCTCATTTTTCTAGTTCTTTAAGGTGAAGTGTTAGGTTGTTCACTTGCCATCTTTCCATTCTTCTGAAGTGAGCATTTAATGCAATAAATTTCCTCCTTAGTACTGCTTTATCAGAATCCCACAGGTTTTGGTATGATGTATCATTATTATCATTAGTTTCAATAAATTTTTTGATTTCCTGCTTGATTTCTTCTTGGACCCACATGTCATTAAGTAGAATGCTGTTTAATTCCCATGTGTTTGTATAGTTTCCAGAATTTTGTTTGTTATTGATTTCTAATTTTAATCCATTGTGGTCTGAGAAAATACGTGGGATAATTCCAATTTTTTAAAATTTGTTGAGACTTGATTGGTGAACTAATATGTGGTTTATCCTGGAGAATAATCCATGTGCTGATAAGAAAAATGAATATTCTGAGGTTGTTGGATGGAATGTTCTGTAGATATCTTCCAAGTCCAATTGGTCTAGAGTATTGTTAAGATATTGTGTTTCTCTGCTGATTCTTTGCCTACGTGATCTGTCCAATATTGATAGTGGAGTGTTCAGGTCCCCTGCTATTATGGTATTAGTGTCTATTTCCTTCTTTAGGTCTAATAGAGTTTGTTTTATAAATCTGGCTGCTCTGACATTGGTTGCGTATATATTTATGATTGTCATGTCTTCTTGATGGATCAATCCTTTTATCATTATGTAGTCTCCCTCATTGTCTCCTTTTATGGTTTTTAGTTTAAAGTCTATTTTATCAGATATAAGAATAGCTACTCCAGCTCATTTTTCTTTTCCGTTTGCATGGTAAATCTTTTTCCATCCTTTCACTCTTAGTCTATGTGAGTCTTTATGGGTGACATGGGTCTCTTGAAGGCAGCATATAGTTGGGTCCTCCTTTTTAATCCAGTCAGCCAGTCTGTGTCTTTTGATTGGGGAATTTAAGCCTTTTACATTAAGTGTTGTTATTGAAAGATGTTGATTTATTCCTAGCACTTTATTGGTTGTTTGGTTGTCTTAGGTGTCTTTTGTTCCTTTCTTTCTGATTTACTGTTTGTTTTCTGTTTTTGTTGGTTCCTTGGGTTGTAGATAGTCTTTTTGTTTGTTTGTTTTCTCTTCATGGATGCCATTTTTATTATACTAGTGGGTTTAGATTTTTCTTGGGTTTTTATGGCAGTGGTAGTTATTTTTCAGGAACCAAACCCAGTACTCCTTTGAGAATGTCTTGTAAGGGTGGTCGTGTGGTGATGAACTCCCGCAGTTTTTGTTTTTCTGAGAAATATACTATTTGCCCTTCATTTCGGAAGGATAGCCTTGTCAGGTAGCATACTCTTGGCTGGCAATCTCTGTCTTTTAGTATTTTGAATATATCATCCCATTCCTTTCTGGCTTTTAGGGTTTGTGATGAATAGTCTGATATTAGTCTGACTGGGGCTCCCTTTTAGGTGATTTGACGCTTCTCTCTTGCAGCTTTTAAGATTCTCTCTTTGTCTTTGAGTTTTGCCAATTTGACTATAACATGTCTTGCAGAAGACCTTTTTGGGTTGAATAAATTTGGGGATCTTTGAGCTTCCTGGATCTGAAGATCTTTGATTTTTCCTATACCTGGGAAGTTTTCTGCCACTATTTTGTTGAATATGCTTTCAATGCAATCTCCTTTTTCCTCCCCTTCTGGAATACCCATGACTCAGATATTTGAGCACTTAAGGTTGTCTGATATCTCTCTCAGATTTTCTTCAATGCCTTTGATTCTATTTTCTTTCTTCAAGTTCAGAGGTTCTCTCTTCAACTTCCACAAGCCTTCTGGTTAAACTCTCCATTGTGTTTTTTATTTCGCTGAATGAATTCTTCAGTTCAGCAAGGTCTGCTACATTTTTTTTTCAGGGCATTGATTTCCTTGTACATTTCTTCTTTCAGGTCCTGTATACTTTTCATCATTTCATCATGTTGTCTAGCTGAGTTTTCTTGTATCTCATTCAGTTTCTGTTGAATTATAACTCAAAATTCCTTGTCAGACATTTCAAGGGCTTCTTGTTCTATAGGAATGAGAGCTTGAGAATTATTACCCTTTGGTGGTGTACTTTCTTGATTTTTCATATTTCTGGTATCTTTTCTTTGATGTTTATTCATTGTGGCAGGGAGTTTCACAGTCCACAGGTTTGACACTATTGTCTGACTGAGATGTTCCTGGGGTTGCCAATTTGGTATGGCTACCTCAGTGACTGCTCAGTTGGCCACTAGTGCCTTGCATGTGTGGTTGCCTCTGGTCTTGGGCCTCTGTGGGGAGCCAACTCTCTGGTCAGCTTGGACTCGGCTGGGCTGCTGGGTCACGGGGCAGTACCACAGGGTGTGTGTTCTCTTCTGAGCTTCCACCTCCCCTGCTGGACCTCTCCCTGTTCCGTGTGCATTGGGCTGGGCTGCTGGGATGTGTGGAGGTACTGCCGAGGATGTGGCCTCTGTGGAGCTTCCTCTTCCCCTGTTGGACATGTCCGTGCTCTGTGCATGCTGGGCCAGGCTTGGGATGGAGCCGGGTGGTGGCGTTGAAGCCTACGTGCTGGATCACCCAGTGGCAGCCCCACAGGACGTGTGGTCTCTACAGAGCTTCTGCCTCCCCTGCTAGATGTCTCCCTGCTCCGTGCGCTCTGGGCTGGGCTGGGTATGGAGCCATGTGGTGGCTGTGAAGCCTACCTGCTGGATCACACAGCAGTGCCCCCCCCGACAGGGTGTGTGGTCTCTATGGAGCTTCTGCCTCCCCTGCTGGATGTCTTTCTGCTCCATACGCACTGGGCCGGGCTGCTGGATCAGGTGGTGGTGGTGTGGTCCCCATGAAGCTCCCGCCTCCCCTGCTGGACATCACCCTGCTCCATGTGCCAGGTGGCAATGGAGCCAGGAGGTGGCGGTGAAGCCTATCTGCTGGATCATGCAGTGCCAACCCCACAGGGTGTGTGGTTTCTGCAGAGCCTCTGCTTCCCCTGCTGGACCTCTGCTCACTCTGTGTGCACTTGGCTGCGCTGGGAATGGAGCCGGGTGGCTGCAGTGAAGCCTATCTGCTGGATCGTGCAATGGTGGCCCCATAGGTCATGTGGTCTCTGCGGAGCTTCTGCCTCTCCTGCTGGATCGCTCCCTATTCTGTACGCACTTAATGTTATGTTTTTATAGTTGTAAATCAGTTGATTTGTGGGAGAGAGTGACACTGGGGACCATCTATTCCGCCATCTTGACAGTAAATCTAATATTCAGTTTCTGAGGCTGGGAAGTCCACAGTCCAGGGAACATATCTGGTGAAGGCCTTCCTTGGTGGTGGTTTCAGTGACACAGGGTATCACATTGTGAGATGGCGGAAGCAGAAAGAGCTCGAATTTCATATAGATTCTGGGACAGCTGCATCTGGCATGGGCCTCAGGCTGCTTCTACTCAAGGCAGAAAGTGGCAGGCAGCGTTTTGGAGGATGGAAAGTCCAAGGTCAGGGGGTACATCTAGTGAGGGTCTTCTTCCTGGGGAGGCAGTCTCTTCTGGATCTTGAGGCAGCACAGTGCATCACATGTGGAGAGGGCAAAAAGCTTCTGGTTTCTTAGTTCTCTTGCAGGCAGGAGGAATGCTGGTGGAGAGAATTCTGTTAAGAGTGTCCCAGGACTATCAGCTAGTGTGGGATCCAGGGAGAGAATGAGAACCTCCTTGGGTGGGGATAGACTCCAGATACCAGAGAGAGGGAAAGACCATCCCATAATTTAGCTAAATCTTCTCACTGTAGAGCAAGTTGGGGGTGGGAAGGAGAGGTTCTTCTGGTCTCTTAAATCTCTATAATCCCTGCTTCCTTGGTCAGTCCTTGATGGATTTTGGATGTGACCGGCACCATCGTGCACACAATAATCACAAAACAGCTGCTGGCTCTTTCTGTCTTCCACTCCAGCATGAAACCCCTCCCCTCTTCCCTTTACGAGAAGCCTCGTGACTAAACAGAAACCCTTTTGCTTCTGCAAGGGTGCAATTCTCCACCCTGGTTGCATAGCTTCCATATTAACATAATGCCCCTCCTTGCTGATATCAGCCAGCCCTTGGCACACTATATAAGCTCTCCTACCCCCACACCTGGTGCTGTCCTCCATTTTCAGGGCAGCCACAGGCTGCCATCCACTTTCGGCGCAGCCTGGCAGATTCTTTTCCTTTAATAAAGCTTGATTGGTACCCAGCATCTCGGCTCACTTTCTTTCATTTTGGTGCCAAAACCCGGGAAGGGTTTTGGCCAGATGGTTGGATGATCCCTTCTCTTGGGTTGATTGGCCCACGGCCACCCTTCCGGGACCTGCCAAACTGGGTACATTCGTGACTCTCTCCTTTTGACATTATAGACCAACACATCCAACATTGGCCTCAATTCAGGGTGAGTCAATTGGTCTGTCCTGCCTACTTCTATGTGTTCCCATGACTACTTTCTATGACTACAGTCTCTACAAAGCCCAGGTGCCTGGCAGAGGGAAACTTCCTCATGCCCCCCAGCTATTGGAGGATGCTCCTATAGCTGGTTGGTGGTTTCTCGCTCAAAAAGAAGATGCACAACCAAGAAGGTGCTCTTTGTTGGCATTCTTCTTCTAGCAGGACTGCCCATTCCCTTTCTCACCCTCTAAATGGGATCCTCACAATCCAAACCTCCACTCTCTATGCCTCTCATTATCTACTGTACTCCACGCTCTATGCCTCTGGGCTGTCTCCTGGACAATCTCTCAGCCTCCAGAGAGACATTAAAATGGGAACGCCTTGTTACAATGGATCCCAGTGGCCACAAGATGGCACTCTCAATTTAGATACTCACTGAAACAGCAAGCCAGAGAGATTCTTTATGTTCAAGCCTTTTCCTCTATTTTCAATCGTGTCCTTCTCTCTCTGCCAAAATAGTCCTACATCTCAAATTCTCCTAGCTCAGGCCCAACCTCCCCTTTTCAGACTTGGATTTATCTTTTAATCTGTCAGAATACTCTGCTCCCCATATAGGCCACCTTGACTACCTCCATTCACTCCAAATCCTTCACCAGCCCCTCCACCTTTTCCGTCCTTCATCCTCAGCCCTGGCTCCTTTATACTCACTTCATGAAGTGGCAGGGACAAAAGGATTTGTCTGGGTACATATTGCCTTTTCTCTTTTGGACATTTCCCAAATCAAAAAATGACTAGGATCCTTTCAGTCCAACCCGGACACATATCCATGCCCTGAAGACAGGGAACAGGTCTGGATGGTAGCTCAATGACAGGCAGATGAGGTACATGTTCAAAATAACAGACTGCCAGTTGGAATAATTGCATTCCCTTGCACAGACCCAAATTCGGACCACCAGGCCAGCTATGGGGATTGGGATCTCCAGGATAACATGATTGCACACTTGATTTACAGCCTCCAAAAGGCTATACACAAGTCTGTCAATTACAAAAAGCATAGAGAAATCACACAGAGATCCACTGAAAATCCCAGTGAGTTCCTAACTCACCTCTCTGAGGCTTTACATGAATACACACATATAAACCCAAGCTCCCATGCAGGCATGGCCCTCTTACACTCTCATTTCATTACCCAATTATCCTGATATTTAAAAAAAAACTATGAAAGAGATCACACCAAATACCAGCTCCTGACTAATGCCATCCGTGGCTCACATACTACAAAGCTGGCTGCCTCAAGAGGCAAGCCACCCAAGAACTGCTTCAAATGTGATCAACTGGGCCACTTGGCACAGGCCTGTCATAACTACAGGCTCCCTCCCAGGCCCCATCTTCACTGCAAACAGCCAGGTCACTTGGGAATAGACTGTGCCACTTGCTAGAGAGGAGGTGGCCCAGTTCCTAACCTACAGCCTTTGGCTTCACAGCCATCCCTACTGGAGCTTCTTGGCTTTGCCCAGGAGGAGGGCTGATGATGCCCAGGGCCTGAGGCCCTCACAGAGATCACCACATGTGAGCCCAGGATAACTCGCCTAGTAGCAGTTAAGCTGATCTCTTTTGTCATCAATACAGGGGCCACTTACTCTACTCTTTCTGAATAGGCAGGACCAACAACCCCATCCTCTATCACAATAGTAAGGGTCATGGGATCAGAGTACCACCCACAGATCACTCAACCCCTTTCCTGCACCCTACATCACACCCAATTCATGCACAAATTTTTAATAATGCCTCAATGCCCAGCCTCCTTACTGGGATGGGACATTCTTTTCAAATTCAAAGCTACTCTTACCCTAAACACTTTAACTCCAGCTACAATATTCCTGTTACAGGCTGCCCAGACCTGGCCCCTGAGGCTTCCACCTTCCCCTCCCCCTCAGACAAGGTTAATCCCTATTACGGGATGCTTCTTCTCCCTCCATTGCTATGCACCATTCCTCTATCCTTGTTAAATTGTGCAACCCCTCTTTGTTCCCTAATGTCCCACTTCCAACAAACACCTAATAGGCTTAAAACCCATCATACACAAACTCTTTCCTTCTCATCTCTTATGGCCTACCAACCCACTCAACTTTTAGTACACCCATCCTTCCATTTATTTTATTTTATTTTATTTTTGTCTTTTTATTGTGACCAGCCGCACCACGCTCAGCCAGTAAGTGCACCGGCCATCCCTATATAAGATCCGAACCCGCGGCGGGAGGGCTGCTATGCTCCCAGCACCGAACTCTCCCAAGTGCTCCACGGGGCCTGCCCCCATCCTTCCATTTACAAAGCCTAACGGTTCATACCATTTAGTGCAGGTCTGATCCTGACACATGCTGTTCCCAACAACTTACTTGGGCAGTACTACCTCAGGGGTTTTGGGATAGCCCCCACTTTTCCAGCCAGGCTTTAGCTCAAGACTTATCTGAACTTCCTCCAACCTCTAGCATGTTAAAACAATATGTGGATGACCTCCTCCTTTGTAGCCCCTCCTATGAGGATTCCTAGGCCCACACTGTTGCTCTCCTTAATTTTCTCGCCTCCAGGGGATATCAAGTGTCCCCCAGCAAGGCCCAAATTTCTTCTCCTTCAGTTACCTATTTGGGCGTCCACCTCACCCCAACACCAGAGAAATAATGGTGGGTTGCAAGAGTCTAATTTCTGAACTTCTTATTCCTACCACAAAGAGTGAAATTCTCTCTTTCCTGGGGCTTGCAGGGTATCTTTGTTTATGGATTCCTAACATTGGCATGCTAGCAAAACCACTTTATGAGGCAGCCAAAGGGGGTCCTGCCATCCCTTTAGATCCCACAAAGCCCATTCATTCTCCCTTCCAGTGATTTAAAAGCTGCTCTCTTCGCACCCCTAGCTCTATCCCTCTCCAAACCTATCTCATCCTTTTATCCTATATGTCACCAAAACCCAAGGATTGGCAGTCAGGGTTTGGGACAAGAGGTAGGAGATATTTTCTCCCCTGTTGCATACCTCTCTAAACAACTGGACACCACAACTTGAGGATGGACCCCCTGTTTATGGGCCTTGGCAGCAGCTGCCCTTTTAGCACAAGAGAGCTCTAAACTAACTTTTGAACAACAAACAATCAAGACCTTCTCAGCCATAAGGCCAAGTCAATTCTCTGCTCTTTCCACTTACAACTTGTTCACGTTACTTTCATTGAAATTTCCCAGTTCTCCTTTAATCCTCACCCTCACTTAAATATAGCCACTTTCATCCCAAAACACTCATGACCCTTAAAATATAATTGCATGGAGGCTTTAAACCTCTTTTTCAATCCCTTTCCACACATCTCCCCGCATCCCATTACATGGTTTATGGATGGGACTGCCACCTCCACACTTGCCCCCTGGGTGGGTTATGCCACAGTAAATCTAACACAAACTATTGAGGCTGCACAACTCCCAAAGGAGGTTGGGGTTATACACTGCAGAGGACACCAAACCTCCAATGACACCATAGTCCAGGGAAACAAACTGGTGGATCTAACGACAAAAGGGGCTGCTCACTCACCGGATCCCCACTCTTCCTCTCCTGCTCAGGTCCTTCTCATGGCCCCTACGCCCTTACCCAATACACACCTCAAGAAATACAACACCTCCATCAGTTGGGGGCACAGAGAAAGGACAACTGGTATACTCTATCTGGTCGCTGTGTCCTCCCTACCACACAAGCTGAGAAAATCCTTTTAGATTTCCATAATTCAGTTCATATAGGCTATGCACCCCTACTATGCCTTCTTTGGCCCTTATATTACTCTCCCCACAAAAGGACATGCTATCTTTTAAACCTAGTAGATAACTTTTCAGGTTGGGTTGAGGCTTTTCCCTGTACTTCAGAGGATGCTACAGCAGTAATGCATGCTCTAACCTCAGAAATCATCCCTTGCCTTGGCCTACCCACCAGTCACTCACTTGCCTATGAGCTGCGCCCCAGAAACCCACAAGCCTCAGCCCCTTCAAACTTATGTATGGCAGACCCTTTACTCTCACACATCTCCCTTCCAGCTCATCACCTTTAGGCCAGTATCTCCCTGCTCTTTCACTCAGTCAGGATCTTCTTAGGGAACAGGCCAACCTTCTATTACCTCATCCTTTCCCCACCACCCACTCAGACTTTAAACTGAGCCCGGGACCACAAATGTATATTAAGACCCGAATCCCAAAGCCTCTCTCAACATACTGGGAAGGGCCTTATACAGTACTTCTCACCACCCCCATGGCAGTAAAAGTACTAGGAAAGGCACATTGGTGTCACTTATCCTTGGTAAAACTAGCACCTGAGACTTTATCCAAAGAATCTGTTAACACCAAGCCAGAGGGGTCCCTCTACTCAATCCCCAACCCAACATCTCCTCACACTTCATCCATTTTAGGATCCACAAAACTGAAAATCTCCAGGACCTCCACTCTTCCCCCAATCCCAGAAGAAGGATGACCTTTCCCTTGGCAATTATCCTCTCACTCTTGCAGGCCCACTTCACATTCTTTGCACAAGAGCTACTCCAAGACTGGTCCCAACCTGCTATTACGGGGTTGCCATTGTGGGACATGATATGTATATGCCACCCCATGTCCCTAAACTTTCTAGTACTTGCTACAGGATTGGCCAGTGCTGTCCCAAAGGAGTGTAACTCCTGTCACTCCTTTACCTCCTATCAGTAGAATGCTTCTTAGCAATTTCATTATGGCAATGTACCCTCTAAATTCTTTTGGTTCCTGATGTAGTTTGGATGTGTTGTCTGCTCCAAACCTCATGTGGAAATTTGATCCCCAATGTGGCACTGTTGGAAACTGATTGAGCCATGGGGGTGGATCCCTCATGAATGGATTCATGATCTCCCTGGGGGAGGGAGATTAATGAGTTTGTTCTCGTTTTATTAATTCCTGCGAGAGCCTGTTGTTTAAAAGACACTGGCACCTCCTCTCTCCCTCTTGCTTCCTCTCACTATGTGATCTGTTTGCACCCACTGGAAGCCTGCTACTTTCTGCCATGAGTCGAAGCAGCTCGAGGCCCATGCGAGATGTAACCATCCCAGAATCATAAGCCAAATAAACCTCTTTTCTTTATAAATTACCCAGTCTCAGGTATTTCTGTTATAGCAACACAAAACAAACTAAAACAGCTCTCTAACCCTTCACATCCTTCCCGTGTTTTTCTTCCTATCTCAATGCTCCTTCTTACCTGGAACATGGAGGTTCCAGGTCCACAGGAATGATGCAGTCTTCAGTGATTCCGACTGGTCCCTGAGTGACTCATCCATCTCCCACTTCATGAGAAACTTTTTGTGGTCACCTGTCACATCTTCCCCAGGGTGATGGAGACACATAAAGAATTACTCAAAGCCCATTTCTTCTGAGCAGTGAGAAGCGCTGAAGGGGTTAATTCTGATGAACCCTCAAGAGGGAGGCATTCCTTGGAAAATTAACAATGAACTGGGATCCTCTCTCAGTATTTATTCCCCAGGCCAGAAAATTACAGAAAAGGAACATAGATGGTTACAAAAAGAACAGTAAAATAATTGTCATGGCAACAGTCATTAGGTTTAATTGCACCAAAGGCATCTGTCCTTGGAGCCAGCAATTTTGCTATGCTACAGTTCTTATCTACAGCAGAGACTTTAGCCTGGGGAAAGTTTCCTGCCTTTAGCAAGGTTAACATTTCTATATGTAATTTTATAAAGTTAGGTTAAACCTGAAACTACAAGGCTTTGGAAACTAGGCCCTGTAAAATACATTTGCTTTATAAATGTTAGTGTACTCCACATCTCCCCATTTTATTTATTTAATTAAAAGAAAAAGCAAAGGCTATAGATCAAGTTTTCACAGTTAGGCAAAAGCATTTTGTTAAAGCAAAGTTAGTATTATTTAGCATGGCAAGTCCTTTTAATTTACTTCAGGTGGGGACTGATGTCATTGTCTCTCAGGATGGTTGCATCAGTATCATTCCTGGTGCTGTGAATTGGAGTGTAATTACTAGTTGTTGAAACTCCAGAATGGGGTTCTGTTCTGTATAATAGTTGATTTTGAGTTGAGAGAGTTTGTTGGTGTTTACCTATCCAGGACACTGATGCTTTCAAAGCATCTAATCTTTGTAAAATTTTTTGATCAATTATATCTTTTGTTTAAAAACACGATATCTCATCTAAGTCATAGACACCCTCTTTAAGGCCAAGAAAATTTAGAGAACTGCTTTTGTAGACAAGATATTATTTCCCCCTTAATGATCAAAGCATTCCTTATAAAAGCATTGATGATCAATATTTTGATTGAAAAGGTCTTACTTTTCTTTGCATAGATCCCTTGGCACTGGGAAGGCTCATTCCCAGGTTGTCATGTCCCACATCAGGAGGAAAGACAAAACAGCAGTTAGGCCAAATTAGGGTAACATCAAGAGGGGTCAGCAACTTAGAAGAGACATGCTATCTTGTAATGAAAGTTTTAAATTATATCCTGTTATAAAGAGAGTTACTTTTTATTTAAGTTATGAAAATAGCCACATTGTCATAATAATCATAGAGATACTAAAAGTTATTAAATTTGGGGGGATCAAATAGAGAGAAAACAAATGCTTTTATCTCTGTTCTAAATTATATTTTACCAAACTCTTGTCAGCCATAGACAGCTTAAGAGAGAGACTTTTCTTAAATTTGGAAAACAAGACATTAAGAGAACCAGCAGTGTTTTAAAATAAGGAAATTGTAAAAACTCATAATTCTTTTTAATTAGTTCATTAATCACCTTTGGTTGCTTTGACCTTGGTGAGCAATTTTATAAACCCATCAGTTCTTTCATTAGAATTTTTAAAATTTAGTTTAGAAGTATGAACTCAAAGTTTGTCAGGAAACTGTACCTACCAGAGCTTTTTCATGAAATATTTGAAGGCATAACGTTTTTTTTTTCTTTTTTTTTTTAAATTTTATTTTATCGATATACATTGTGGCTGACTATTGCTCCCCATCACCAAAATCTCCCTCCCTTCTCCCTCCCCCCTCCCCCCCAACAATGTCCTTTCTGTTTGCTTGTCATATCAACTTCAAGTAATTGTGGTTGTTATATCTTCTTCCCCCCCCCTCCGGTTTTGTGTGTGTGTGTGTGTGTGTGTGTGTGTGTGTGTGTGTGTGTGTGTGTGTGTGAATTTATATATTAATTTTTAGCTCCCACCAATAAGTGAGAACATGTGGTATTTCTCTTTCTGTGCCTGACTTGTTTCACTTAATATAATTCTCTCAAGGTCCATCCATGTTGTTGCAAATGGCAGTATTTCATTCATTTTTATAGCTGAGTAGTATTCCATTGTGTAGATGTACCACATTTTCCGTATCCACTCATCTGATGATGGACATTTGGGCTGGTTCCAACTCTTGGCTATTGTAAAGAGTGCTGCGATGAACATTGGGGAACAGGTATACCTTCGACTTGATGATTTCCATTCCTCTGGGTATATTCCCAACAGTGGGATAGCTGGGTTGTATGGTAGATCTATCTGCAACTGTTTGAGGAACCTCCATACCATTTTCCATAGAGGCTGCACCATTTTGCAGTCCCACCAACAATGTATGAGAGTTCCTTTTTCTCCGCAACCTCGCCAGCATTTATCGTTCAGAGTCTTTTGGATTTCAGCCATCCTAACTGGGGTTAGATGGTATCTCAATGTGGCTTTGATTTGCATTTCCCGGATGCTGAGTGACGTTGAGCATTTTTTCATATGTCTGTTGGCCATTTGTATATCTTCCTTAGAGAAATGCCTACTTAGCTCTTTTGCCCATTTTTTAATTGGGTTGCTTGTTTTCTTCTTGTAAAGTTGTTTGAGTTCCTTATATATTCTCGATATTAATCCTTTGTCAGATGTATATTTTGCAAATATTTTCTCCCACTCTGTTGGTTGTCTTTTAACTCTGTTAATTGTTTCTTTTGCTGTGCAGAAGCTTTTTAGTTTGATATAATCCCATTTGTTTATTTTTCCTTTGGTTGCCCGTGCTTTTGGGGTCGTATTCATGAAGTCTGTGTCCAGTCCTATTTCCTGAAGTGTTTCTCCTATGTTTTCTTTAAGAAGTTTTATTGTTTCAGGGTGTATATTTAAATCCTTAATCCGTTTTGAGTTGATTTTAGTATACGGTGAGAGGTATGGATCTAGTTTCATTCTCCTGCATATGGATATCCAGTTATCCCAGCACCATTTGCTGAAGAGGCAGTCCCTTCCCCAGTGAATAGGCTTGGTGCCTTTGTCAAAGATCAGATGGCAGTAAGTGTGTGGGTTGATTTCTGGATTCTCTATTCTATTCTATTAGTCAGTGTGTCTGTTTTTATGCCAGTACCATACTGTTTTGGTTATTATCGCTTTGTAGTATAGCTTAAAGTCAGGTAGTGTTATGCCTCCAGCTTTATTTTTTTTGCTCAGCATTGCTTTGGCTATGCGTGGTCTTTTATTGTTCCATATAAATGACTGGATAGTTTTTTCCATTTCTGAGAAAAATGTCTTTGGAATTTTTGATGGGGATTGCATTGAATTTGTATATCACTTTGGGTAGTATGGACATTTTCACTATGTTGATTCTTCCAATCCAAGAGCATGGGATATCTTTCCATCTTCTTGTATCCTCTCTAATTTCTCTCAGCAGTGGTTTGTAGTTCTCTTTATAGAGATTTTTCACCTCCTTGGTTAAGTCAATTCCTAAGTATTTTATTTTTTTGGTGGCTATTGTAAATGGGCAGGCTTTCTTGATTTCTCGTTCTGCATGTTCACTATTGGAGAAAAGAAATGCTAC
The DNA here is from genome assembly GCF_027409185.1 of Cynocephalus volans. Lineage (NCBI taxonomy): Eukaryota > Metazoa > Chordata > Mammalia > Dermoptera > Cynocephalidae > Cynocephalus > Cynocephalus volans. The sequence continues at coordinate 100,454,628 of NC_084461.1, read as the reverse complement.
TGATTTTTGTGTGTTGATTTTGTATCCTGCTACTGTGCTGAAATCATTTATCAATTCCAACAGTTTTTTTGTAGAGGTTTTAGGCTGTTCGATATATAGGATCATGTCATCTGCAAACAGGGACAGTTTGACTTCATCTTTTCCAATCTGGATGCCCTTTATTTCCTTCTCTTCTCTGATTGCTCTGGCTAGTACTTCCAACACTATGTTGAATAGGAGTGGTGAGAGTGGGCATCCTTGTCTAGTTCCTGTTTCTAAAGGAAAAGCTTTCAGCTTTTCCCCATTCAGGATGATATTGGCAGTGGGTTTGGCATATATGGCTTTAATTATGTTGAGATACTTTCCTTCTATACCTAACTTATAGAGGGTCTTTTTCATGAATGAGTGCTATACTTTATCAAATGCTTTTTCAGCATCTATAGAGATGATCGTATGGTCCTTGTGTTTGAGTTTATTAATATGGTGTATCACATTTATTGATTTGCGTATGTTGAACCAACCTTGCCTCCCTGGGATGAATCCCATTTGATCGTGATGAATAATTTTTCGTATGTGTTGTTGTATTCTGTTTGCTAGTATTTTAGTGAGGATTTTTGCATCTATATTCATCAAGGATATCGGCCTGTAGTTTTCTTTTTTGGTTATATCTTTACCTGGTTTTGGTATCAGGATGATGTTTGCTTCATAGAATGAGTTTGGGAGATTTGCGTCTGTTTCAATCTTTCAGAATAGTTTGTAAAGAATCGGTTTCAATTCCTCTTTGAATGTTTGGTAAAATTCTGCTGTGAATCCATCTGGTCCTGGGCTTTTCTTTGTTGGGAGCCTTCTGATAACAGCTTCAATCTCCTTTATTGTTATTGGTCTTTTCAAATTTTCTACGTCTTCATGGTTCAGTTTTGGGAGCTTGTGTGTGTCCAGAAATTTATCCATTTCCTCCAGATTTTCAAATTTGTTGGCGTATAGTTGTTTATAGTAGTCTCGAATGATTCCTTGTATTTCAGATGAATCAGTTGTAATATCACCTTTTTCATTTCTAATTTTTGTTATTTGAGTCTTCTCTCTTCTTTTTTTTGTTAGCCATGCTAATGGTTTGTCAATTTTATTTATCTTTTCAAAAAACCAACTTTTTGATTCGTTGATCTTTTGAATTGTTTTTTGGTTTTCAATTTCATTCAGTTCTGCTCTGATCTTTATGATTTCTTTCCGTCTGCTAACTTTAGGTTTGGATTGTTCTTGTTTTTCTAGTTCTTTAAGGTGAAGTGTTAGGTTGTTCACTTGCCATCTTTCCATTCTTCTGAAGTGAGCGTTTAATGCAATAAATTTCCCCCTCAATACTGCTTTTGCAGTATCCCACAGGTTTTGGTATGATGTATCATTGTTTTCATTAGTTTCAATAAATTTTTTGATTTCCTGCTTGATTTCTTCTTGGACCCATATGTCATTAAGTAGAATGCTGTTTAATTTCCATGTGTTTGTATAGTTTCCAGAGTTTCATTTGTTATTGATTTCTAATTTTAATCCATTGTGGTCTGAGAAGATACATAGGATAATTCCAATTTTTTTGAATTTATTGAGACTTGATTTGTAACCAAATATGTGATCTATCCTGGAGAATGATCCATGTCCTGATGAGAAGAATGAATATTATGAGGTTGTTGGGTGGAATGTTGAAGGCATAACATTTTAAAATTATAATTAAACCAAGGTTATGACTGGTAGCATTTATATCAAGATACAGATTTTCAAGAACCTTACATGATTTGGGAACACATATTCATAGCCCCTCAGTATTGACAATGCTTTCCCATATAGTCTAATTTATCAAATAATGCAATTAGTTTTGATACATCTTTTATATATCCTTTGAGAAGCTCCAGGGCCCTTGGAACTCCTCAAAGTTAGTTTAAATCAAAAGGTTGAGTTTTCAGAATTTAGTTTTGGAAAATTTGTCAGATAACAAAGGCTTAAAGCACTTAGTTGAATAAGATCACAAAATTACTATAAAAACCAATGTGACAAAGGATTTCACAGGGAGAGAGCACAAGAAATTAGCATTAAGTAAGTTTCTTAGACCAGTTATCCAAAAGTTAAAGAAAACCTTTTACAATTTTCTATTAAGAGTAGTTAAGTGCTTTTAGGAAATCTGGTTGTTCCAATGCAAGAGAACAAACTCTAAATCTATATCAGAATACTTTTGATATTAATGTTTAATTTTTAGAAAAACTTATACATAATTTGCTTTTAATTTTAGACAATTTTTAAAATTTCTTTTATAAATTAACCCATGAAAACCATTATCATGACTTACTCAGACTGTTTGTTTTTTTGCCCTTTACTTCCGGCTTTTTAAATAGCCACTCATTTTACTCTGGGACAAAAATATATTGTACCAGATGCTTTCTCACATAAAAATTCTTTTCTTTTCTTTTTAGCCTTTTAACCACAACCACATATTTATATCCACAGCCTTTTAAAAATCACCTTTTTTACATACTTGGGTTTTTTTCCCATTAATGTTAAATTGAGCTGTTTTGTCTAAAATTTATATATAGAAAAGTTTTTCTGGTTTTGGCGGGGTTTACAACTTAAAAGACCTCTAGCAAAGACAATCCTGTTTGATTAGTAAACCCAGGCAAAGATGTATGCTGATGAGGACATTTTTATGCATTCAGGTTAATAAATGGAGGTCCATTTGTCAGAGCAGATTACACAAAACCCAGTTTGAGCCTCAGCTATTTTAACCAAATAAATATTTATAGTTTTCCAGCCAAAAACTTGGTGTATAAAATCTACACCCATATCAGTTAAGCTAAACAGGACCTATTGAGATATTGGACATAGGTCTTCTTTCACTAGCCGTCTTGGGTCCTAGGTTTCCATGTGGCATTTAGGGCTATATGGAATCCAGAGCAGCCATGTGGAGCAATATATTGTTTTCTCCCAGCATGGCCAGTAGGCAGAGCTGAGATAAGGAGGAGATGGATTGGGTTTTCTCCTGTAGCTGATGGCCCATGTGCTGTGGACATATTATGTCCTCTGATCTCACCATGGCTCTCTGCTTAGTGCCTAGAATTTAGAGGCTTAAAACCAAACACAAGCTAACTACAAGACATGTGCAGGGTTTTAGAAGCCCAGAAGCCAGTTATCTTACAGCTTTTAGTCCTCAAACAAATTAAACAAGTATCAAACATACCACAAAATATGTTGACCAAAAAACAAATTTAGGCAAAAGGTTTAAATCAAATTTTTGAAACACATGTGTTTTGAAACACATCTATTTTTATCAACAATTTTAGAAAATTAAAGTCACGTGAACTTGAAAAGTATACTTATTCATTTAATGAGTGCACATTAATTATAAGCCAATTTACTACCATGCAGACAATGCAAACACACATACAGACATGAATTAGTAGACATAACATACAGCTTACATACATATATATACAGACATAAACAACAAAAACAAATAAGGATCTTATAGATTTTGTTTAAAATTTAATAAAAAAAACCACCTAGTATAAAAGAGCAGTCAAGCAAGGTAACAAATTTATATTGTACAGCAAAGTATGCAAGCCTTTTCAAGAAAATACAGAGAAGATTTTCTTCCTTTTACGAAAATAGCATAGAACTCTACCATAGGATTTTGTGAAGAAATACATAGATGAGCCTAGAAGAAAATTTAGAAGTCTGTTCAAGATAACCAGCTGGATACCAGAAAATTTGAGACCATCTAGTTAACAGGTAGATTTTAGTCTAGTTTTTGTTTCTCAAATGGGTTACTGAGCTTAAGGGCTGAGGTAATGAAAGCCATTTGACTGTCGAAGTTTTTAGGAGAAGAGCAGTAGACCCCAAAAGAGGTCTGGTTGGCACCATGACTGCTTTTCTTTATAAAACCTCAGAGTCTTTGGCGAAAAAGAGTAGCACATACCATTAAGAAAAGAACCACTGCTTATAAGAGAGAAAAGAAGCATTGTGCAGATAAGAAAAGAAAACGTGCTCAAACAAAACCAATATTGCAAAGAAGTATTAACCTGTTTTTACTTTAGATTGTCCAATTTAAAGTTTTTTTTTTAGTTACTGGCAAAGATTAAGTTTTATCCTTTTTTGGTGACATAAATATGTTTCAGCTTTTTGTTAAGGTCTTGAATAGGTCTCAAAGCAACTTGACGTAGATTCCAAGTTGTTAGATGGGATGCCTTAATGAGACCATGATTAACAAGTGAACGATTTGTTCCCAAATTCTTATGTTAAGGCTCCCTTCCTTGAGGTACCAAGGCCACAGTTGTTTAATATCCACTAACAGTTTTACAAGCTGCCATTCAGTTACTTTACAGCCAGCTGCTTTAAGGAGGCATTGGAGTTGTAACATGTTGAATCTCATCTTTTGTTAATGAATTATCCATATTTTAAAAGTAAAAAAAAGGGAAAATACCTTTGGGGTTGAAAAGACCTAACTTGACCTGCCGCAGCCATGGACCCCTAATTGAAAACCACCTGTCATCCTCTTACTGGGATGAGTGGTCCTTACCAGGATGAGTGGTCCCTTACTGGGATGAGTAAATATAAATGTTGGACATCCTTTTCTTATCCAAGGCTTGGCAGGTCAGTCTCCAATCCGTGGAGCCAGAATTCCTCACATGGGGCACCATTTGTCACCTCTCCCCCAGGGTGACAGAGATGCAAAAAGATTACTCAAAGCTCATTTCTTCTGAGCAGTGAGAAGCCCCAAAGGGGTTAATTTCCACAAACCCTCAAGAGAGAGGTATCCTCCTTGGAAAATTAACAATGAACTGGGGTCCCTCTCTCAGTATTTATTCTCTAGGCCAGAAAGTTACAGAAAAGGAACATAGGTGGTTACAAAAAGAACAGTAAGATAATTGTCATGGCAACAGTCATTAGGTTTAATTGCGCCAAAGTTATCTGTCCCTTGGAGTCAGCAATTTTGCTATGTTACAATTCTTATCTACAACAGAGGCTTTAGCCTGGGGAAAGTTTCCCGTCTTTTGCAAAGTTAACATTTCTATGTGTAATTTTAAAAAGTTAGGTTAAACCTGAAACTACAGGGCTTTGGAAAGTAGGCCCTGTAAAATACATTTGCTTTATAAATGTTAGTGTACTCCACAGTCACCCTCCTCCCTGTCAATGCAGCCCACAATGTTTCCAGAAACGTGTCTTCACTTTCCTTTAAACTCACCTCAGTGGGGACTGTCAGCGTTATGTGGGGCCTGCCCACACTCTGCCCTACTAACACCACCAAACACTACCACTCACTTACCCCCTCCTCATCCATGCCCTAAAACCAGAATATATTTCCTTTGTGAAACTACATTATCCTGTTGCCTGCCCCCAATATGGTTTCTTGCATATTTGTTTGGCTCATTTCACTCATCCTGACAACACCCCTCGGACAGATGGAGGGATTGAGATGGGACTGGGACCAACTTTTGCCCCACCCTCAGGAAGTGCCCCTGCTCCTGTTGGGCACTAATTGTACCTTCTAATTGGGGCAGGGATCCTTCCTGCAACTGGGACTGGCATAGCGGGCCTTGCCTTTCAGTTCTATCAAAAATTCTCAAAAGAACTAAATATAGATAGCATCTCCTCCCTCCAGCGACAGGTCACCTCATTCCTAACAGTAGCTTTACAGAACCGTCAGGCCCCTGACTTCCTTACAGCCAAGAAGGAAGGCACCTGCCTCTTCTTGGGGGAGGAATGCTGTTATTACATAAATGAGTCCAGTGTGATCCAAAACAACTTAAACCATTAAAAAGCAAGCATCGATCACTGATTCAAAGGGTTACAAAACACAAACACACTTGGGGGTGGCCCCAGTCACTGAACCCTTGGATACCCTGGCTTATGCTCCTACTAGGACCCCTAACTGTGCTGGGATTCAGCCTACTTTTTGGTCCCTGTCTCTTTTGGTGTTTCTCTCATTTCTTGCAGGAATGTATACAGGCTTTCACCAACCAAAATGCGGTTGAATTGTTCCTGCAAGGAGGATATCAGCCCCTCAGAATCAGCGACCCTTCCACAGAGGAATACAGCCTTCCCACACAAAACAAATACCCCGCCATCATTTACCCGCCAACGTAAATCTTTTATTTTTTCATATCCTCACTCATCTCGAGCAGGAAGTAGCTTCAGAAGAATGAGACCTTTGCCCCCTTTTCCCTTCTTAAAAGGTGGAAATGATGGATTTTGGATGTGACCAGCACCATTGTGCACACAATAATCACAAAACAGCTGCTGGCTCTTTCTGTCTTCCACTCCAACACCCAACCCCCTCATCCCCTTACAAGAAGCCTTGTGACTTAAACAGAAACCCTTTTGCTTCTGCAAGGGTGCAGTTCTCTACCCTGGTTGCATAGCTTCCACATTACCATAATGCCCCTTCTTGATGGTATCAGCCAGCCCTTGGTGCTCTATATAAGCTCTCCTACCACCACACCTGGTGCTGTCCTCCATTTTGAGGACAGCCACGGGCTGCCATCCACTTTGGGCACAGCCTAGCAGCCTCTTTTCCTTTAATAAAGTTTGATCGGTACCCAGTGTCTTGGTTCACTTTCTCTCAGTCCTAAATGGAAAGAATTAGAATCCTAGGAAAATAATATTTCAGGTTGCTAGGAGGGTAGAAAGTTCGGTATAAAAGGCTTTGCAAAATTTTAGCTTGGCTAAAATCTTCACTACAGAGATATGAAAAATACTTCAGAGAGAATCTAGATCTTCTGTGTCCAATATGGTAGACACTAGACTCAGGTGTCTATTTACAGCTAAATAAAAGGAATTAAAATTAAAAATTTTGTTTCTTACACTAGCCACATTTCAAGTGATCAATAGCCATACAAGGTCTATGGCTCACATACTGGACAGCACAGATATAGAACATTTTCATCATTACAGAAAGTTCTATTGGTCAGAGCTGATCTGGATCATGAAGCTGGTCATAGCTTTTCTGTTTCTACTAAGGAAAGGACAGACACAGGTGGGAATTATAGCACGTGGCATGGATTAGGTGCTTAAGTGTACTTCCTGGCTCTGGGGGGTGGTGGAGTCTGAATTGCATAATCAAGTGAGTGACTATGAGTCTTTTTATTTGTTTGTGTTCCTCTCTCTGAGAACTCAGGGAAGAGTAACATTTTTTTTTTTCTTTTTGAGATGTGGTTCTGCATGGATTTGTTGGATTTTAAATATACACTAGAATAGAGATTTTCAAACTAGATTGTGACCCATTAGGTCGTAATATTAATTTAGTGGGTTGTCCTGGTATAAAAAACAGTGAAAATATCAGCATGGCTCACAGTAGTGAAAGTAAATATTTTGTAAAATTTTGTTTGATAGGTATGTGTTTGGGTATACTGGTTCAACATGTAAATTGTGTATTTTACTCTCAATCATGTTTAAAATATGTTTGAAAGCCAGCTCTGAAGTTAAATAACTGTAAAATGAACTATCTCAGGCCCTGAAGCAAATAGCAAGTAGCAAGTAAATGCTTAGAAGCTCATTTAGTTTATACCACAGGCCACTTTTTGGGTCTTACTTCAAAGCCACTTATAGAAACAAAAGAGAACTGGGCATTTTGCTTCCCTAATAGGAGATCTTTAAGGCAATCGTGTAGTGTTATATGGGGGCAGAATAGGTGGGGTGGGATGGGGATAATCGCTCTTATCTAACGTTCTTAGTACTGAATAGCAAAAGCATTTGCGAAGAATGCATCTGTAAATGTGAAATAGGTATAATTACATTTGAGTACTTTATTACCATTTTGTTTGAGGCAGTTTTAGAAGAGTTATTTGTTCCATTTCCATTGATGGTGCTAAGTCAGATGGTTTGTGTATGTAATTGCTATATATAATTTCATTTTATTGATCAGCTCATTCTCTTTGTGTATAATTAGGCCTTGTATAAGAGAGGCAATAAGAATTTGGTTTTCTGATACTAAAAGACCTATTTTTCCCTCCTGGGAACTTAAAAAGTATAACAATGTGCTTTCTAGAGCTACAAATGGGAGAAACACCTTTTCTCTTACTCTCTAACTGCTGGGTTTTCTGCTTACAGTTGGCCTTTTTGCTTAGTTTGAGAAACAAATTGCTAAAACTGAACAGTCAGTTTGTTCCATCTTACTGGCTCCAACTCTGGACTGGCCAGAGAAAAAGGACACAGGTGGAGAATGGCTCCAGCACTCTGTGTGTTCCATGGCTACACGTCATCTCCCACACTAGGGAATTTCTGGGAGGATTTAATACCTAATCACTACTTCCAAATTCTGCTCTTTTGTTTATTTGTTTATTGTCCGACATCCTTTTAGTCTATTAAAATATAAGCTGCGGGAGAGCAGGGGCCTTGACTGTTTTGTTTACTGCCATCTCTCCAAACCTGGGACAGTACTTGGGACATAATAAGTATCCAATATAATTGTTTAGTGCAGTGATTCTCAAAGTATAGTCCTCAGATTAACAAGATCGGCCTTGTTAATAACATTGGGTGCTTAGTAACACAAATTCTAGACACCCAACCTGACCTGCTGAATTGCAATCTTCAGGGGTGAGGCCTAGCTGTGTTTTAACAAGCCCCCCAGGTGATCCTGATCCACATTAGTGTTTGAGAACCATGGGTTTTGTGACTCCTTAAATTAGGAGAGTCATGGGGGATTTTTGTATGCTCTTGTCAAATGTGGGTTGTCTTATTTAGCTTTTTACCTCAGGTTTCATAGAGTGGGTTAGAAAAGAAGAGATTAGAACTCTCAGAAATAAGCTAGTGAGCTAACTTCTTGAAATCCTTCTCTGTCAGTCTTTGAAGATGTGCTTGATATGAACTGGCTTTCCTGTCATTCATGTGAAGAAAAAAAAAATCCTAAAGGTAAGAATTGTCCTTGGTGGTGCATGGTTAATATTGAGCAATAAAATCATTGAAACCAACTTTGTAATACATATCTAGATATAAAAATGTTTTTATTCGAACTAGCAATTCTATTTGCAAAAATCTATTTAAGTAAATGGTCAAAATGCTATTATTGCTGTTACAGCATTTGTTTTAAATCTGCTATTATAATCTCTAAATGCCCAAGTATAGTAGAATAAGTAAACAAAATTGTGATATAGCCCTTCTTTGGATTATTATATAGCCAATAAAATATCCTTGAAGAATCTTAAGTGATACGGAATGTTTAATATCTAAAGCTAAATGAACAAAGCAGTTTACAAAACATCACACATTATGAAGTGTGTAAATAAAATGGTATAGGAAAAAGAAAGAAAGCACATAATAATACCTTTCTGGGATGGTGTAATAAATTGTTGATTTTCTCAACTTTTCTTTGAATTTTTGATTTGTTCACAATGAATAGATTTTAAAATTGGAAAATAACATACACTTGTTACAAACTACTAACAAATTGAAAGGAAAAAAGTTAACTGTTTCTACTGTGCTAACAGAATTATGTTCATATGTTCATATTTATTTCTAGTTTTAGTCCATATTAACGCATAGTTTTTATATAATTGGGTCGATCGATCACATTTTAGCATTTTATAAAGACCCCTAAACCAGGAATCTTGAAACTTTGTGTCAATTCCTAATGTTTTCTTTCTCAAAGTGATGTTTTAGGATTGCACATTTCTTGCTGTAGTTAGAACAGCTGCAGAACATTTAGTTCCCGGAAATTTATTTTTAAAAGAACACATTGCATAGAACATTGTCAGTTCAGAGGTGCTTCTAGGGGGGTGTCTCAGGAGAAGAAGAAAGGAGATCTGAATGGGTGAAGCCAACTTTTCCAATAGAGATAAGAATGGCAGTGCCTGGGAAGGAAGGATGGAAGGGAGTAGGGATTGGCAAAAGTCTGCTGAAGCCTGAAATACCCTTCCACGAAGGTGGGATCTGGGGCTCAGACCCATAAGTAGCAAACAACAGTATGTTGAGAGAGCCAGGAAAGTCACAGCCTCAGCTTTTACAAAACTTATTCTGTTATTTATGCGATTTCCTGTTTCTTTTGAGTGAAATATAAGGGAAAAAAGACAATGCTATTTAAATCTATAGTTCTGAGTAGTAGAAGGAGATTTAGATCATTTCAAATCAATCAGGATGAATGCCTAGTATAGAAATCACTTAGGAGCAGTTAGTTACTGAGACCTTGGCCCACTACCTTGGAAAGCACACTTATTTCTGGCTTCCACACAGTGCAGTGAGCCTAATGTTTTGCAGTTTTAATACAAAATTACACATTTAGATTTTTGGTCTATGTAGAATTTTCCCTAGTGTAGGGAGTGAGATAATTTTCTTAAAATTTGGAGGTATCCTAACATCATTCATTGATTTGTAATTTCAGATTTGTTACATAGTAAGTTCCCTTATGTATTTAGTCCTGTTTCTACTCTGTTCTGTCGGTCTCTTTACACAGGCACGAGTACCAGCCATTCCTTTTGCTTTATTTATATTGTTTTATTATCTGGTGGGGCTGGTTCTCTCTCAATACTCTTCTTTTTCTTTTTTTTTTTTAACAGCAGTTTTTGATAATTTTATATAATCTTAAGAGTCAACTTGTCCAACTCAAAAACTAGTGAGAAAATTGACATCTTTAAAACTTTGACTCTTCTTATCTAAGAATAGGGTGTGTCTTTCTATTTCTTCACCATCCTGTATATTTTTCTTTACCATTTTAAAGTTTTCTTCATCTAGAACCAGGACGTCTTTTGCAAATTTCATATCCAGGTGTTTTATCTTTTTTGTAGATATTATAAATGAGCATTCTTCTTTATATTTTGTAATTGCTAATTTTTTTTTATATAAAACCCATTGACATTGATATACTAATATAATAACCAGACACATTACTAAATTCTATTACCATTTCTATTCATTTTCACCAGATGTTCTTGGAGTTTTTGGGTATAAAGTTATATATTCTAAAATGCTGAGTAATTTTTTCTATTCCAATTTTTATATCTCTTATTTTTTTCTCTTGGCTAATTGGTGAGTACTTCCAAACAGGGGTAAATATTAGTGATAATGTGTGTCATTTTAAAAAAACAACTCATATATGGAAATATTTCTAATAATGGTTATGATGATAAATAAGTGAACAGGTGTGTGGTACTAATTATTTTCCAGAAACTTTTAAGTGTTTTAAAGAAATTTTAAATACATTAATTTATTCAGAATAGCTGACATTTGACCTGAAATGTATTTTATCATGCAGTGGAGTTTCCATGTATTTACATTTGTTCAAAATTAAATTTTTTTTTATATTTTCTAGATTTAAAAAATCAAATATCATTTCAGCATCTATATAGTTGATCATATGAGGTGTCCTTCTTTTTTGACTTGTTGATACAGTGAATCATATTAATAAATGTCTTAATATTGAATCATCCTGGCATGGCAAGTGATACATCATTCTTTTGGTGTGATCTCGGCTTCTATTTACTTATATTTTTATATTGAATTTTTGCATTAATATTCTTGAGTCAGATTAGACTATAGGTTTCTTGATATATTTATCAGATTTCTGTGTCATTATCATGCAGGCTTTGAAAAAACTGGTAGTTTGTGTTCTCTCCATCTGCGTTGAAAAATTTTAAACAATTGAGTTTGTTGCTTGAAGGTTTCATAGAACTCACTTGTGACATCAGCACATGAGCTTTTTGTTGGAAACTTTTTTGATAACATTCTGCTTTTTTCTATTGCTTTTCATTTCTGGGGTCAGTTTTAGTAATTTATAGTTTCCTCTGCATTTCTTCTTGCTTTTTGCATTTATTTGTGTAGACTTTGACAAAACATTCTCTTATAATTTAGTTTTTTTCTAGCTCATAATTGTCCACATCTACTTTTCTCTGCTCTTCTCTCCTCCCACCCACCCCATGTTTCTAAATTAGGTTGGATAGGATTTATTCTATTGACCTCTCCTTAGATTTAATCACAAAATTTTACTCATTTGAGAAGCAACACTATACAGATTTTTGTACATGTTCTTACCACATTTTTCCAAAATATTGACTTTTCCAAAATATTGACTATTTTTTCAAAATATTGGCTTTGTTCTCGCTAAAGATGCAGGATTTTAAAAATAGGTTTGCTTTCTAGATGAGGGAGATAGCAGACAAGTGAGGTAAGAGCATTGACTGTTCTGTGCTATATCGCAGTGGAGTGTTTAGAAGGGATGAGTGCACTCAGCAGGGGAAATGGATTGGCCTTAAAGAGCTACCACTGCTCTTGTAAACCAGAGGCTTTTAGGTTTGGTGGTGAGTCAGTCCTGCTTAGCCAGGGGACTTGGCAGACATAACAGGGTAGAGAGCATTCTTGATTCCATGTTGATCTTGAGCAGTCTTCACTTTTATTTGTCATCTTACTCCCTCCCCCCTGCCTCTCCCCCCCCACCCCCAATCTTTTGGCCAAGCTTAGGACAGTGACAATAAGTGCTGGGTAATTTCTTTCTGTAGTAGGTATGGGCAGACCCACAGTCAGAGGAAGCCCTGGTGTCATGGTCGGCCTGATTGAGAGCACCAGAGATCCTGCCTCCAGGGCCAATTGCATTGAACTATTTTATTCTCTGAGCACTTGATCTCATGACCTAAATGAGCTTCACACATTTGTTACTTGTCATTATAAGTCGCCCCTCTGCTTTGAATACCACTTCCCCCAAATTTGTAAGATCAGACTCATCCTTCCTTCCAGACCAGCCTAAATGCTGCTGCCTCTGTGCGGTGCTCCAGACCTTCCCATGTGAGGTTAATGGTGCCTTTCTTTGACTCACAGTGTGTTCCGTGATCATTTATAAGTCGTCTGTTTTCTTACTAATCAAACTTACTAAAGAAAAGACTTTGTGAGCAGAGATTCACTTCTGTGTCTCTAGTACCTGGGCTGGTCCTGGCATGTATTAGGTGCTCTGGAGTGTTGCTAAATGAATGTGTGACCTGATCAGAATAGTATTTAGTTGTCACCTCTCCCCCAGGTTGATGGAGATGCAAAGGATTACTCAAAGCCCATTTCTTCTGAGTAGTGAGAAGCCCTGAAGGGGTTAAATTCCATGAACCCTCAAGAGAGAGGCATTCCTTGGAAAATTAGCGCTGAACTGGGGTCTTCTCTCAGTATTTATTCTCCAGGCCAGAAAGTTACAGAAAAGGAACATAGGTGGTTACAAAAAGAACAGTAAGATAATTGTCATGGCAACAGTCATTAGGTTTAGCTGCACCAAGGACATCTGCCCTTGGAGCCAGCAATTTTGCTGTGTTACAATTCTTTATCTACAGTAGAGACTTTAGCCTGGGGATAGTTTCCTGTCTTTTGCATGCTTAACATTTCTATGTGCAATTTTAAAAAGTTAGGCTATACCTGAAACAACAGGGCCTTGGAAGCTAGGCCCTGTGAAATACATTTGCTTTATTCATGTTAGTATACTCCACATTTAGTGAGAATTTCAGGTTGAGTGATCAGTGAGGTGAAAGTTGAAGGATGTAATTGAGATGTTTTGGGTTATAATGTGTCTACCTGATCCTGGAGCCTGTAAAAGAGCCAGGTACACGTATCTGCTGGCCTGAAGGTGAGCCTTAAACACTCACCAGACTGCAGCAGCTGCTCTGCATCTACTCACTGTTACTGCTCTCTTCTTCCAGTTCTCTCTTCCTTGAATTTGAACTCCTGGCACCACATCCCTGACCACAGTCCCACCTCTAACCTCTGAGACTTAGAATTTGCTCTTATTTGAATCTTTTCACTCCCTGACTGGCTCTGCTGTGTCTTATACTACTGTTCTTACTCTCATTCCTTGGTCTCAGGCAGGAATTCTTCCCCTTGTAAGCCTGAAGAACCCACCTGCCGAATGTCAACTGGTGGGAGAAAGTCACATGAGCCATACACTGCCATTATTGTGTTTTATCTCAAACTCCCATTCTCCATCATAATTAGCCATGGGAACACACAAAACAAAAATAGGGATAATAATTTTAAGGCTTTGAGGGAATAATTAGTTTGAGGTATCTCAAAGACAAATTCTTCTTTTCTTCAAGAAGGGAGATGATGACATATCCTTTGTAGCTGGAGTGGTTACAGAAGGTTCTGAGATACTGGCGATTACCCAAGCAGCATCAGCCACTGTTTGTCCTGTTGAGAGCTCTTTGGAGAGTGTTCTGAGGATAGGGCTTGGGAACAAAATCAAGACATGTTGCTGTGATGAGTCCACAGAGGCACTTGAGTTTCCCCAGTATTTAACAGCATATGAGTAACTTTAATTGCCATAATTACCATTGGCTCAACAAGGAAAATCAAAAGTACCTGTGAAGAGCAAGGGAATAAATGAAATTTGCATAGCAAGTGTCATATGAGAGGAAAGGAGGACAAATTACTGTGGAAAGCTCGGTGTAAGGAGTTGGAGAAAGTTCCTCAGTTGTTTTTAAGTCTTATTTCATGTGCATAAGTGTCTGTCTTCCTCTTTGTGCATTGATTTTGCCAGTAAATACAAAGGAAAATCATTTAGGAGGAGTAATAGAATTTATAATCTAACAATACCACATGGATTAACTCATTTATCTCACAATAACCCTGTTAAGTAGGCAACATTATTATCTCCATTTCACTGGCAAATAAACTAAAGCTCAGAGAGGATTAGTGACTTGGAGAAGTCATGCAGTCAGGTGACTGTAGAAACCTAACTATAGAACCTGCGTGTTTTGCTATTAGAACACTCCAACTTGAATTCATGTTTAAGGACTGCTTGCTGAGCTGCCCAGTCTGAGAGGTGAGGGGAGTAAAAAAACAAGCACTTCAGCTGGACTTTGATCAGAAAAAATCAAGATGCTGTTGTGACAAGGAAGTGTCAGGTGATGGAAATCCAGGCCTTTGGCTCTTTCAGGTAAGAGTGAAAATTGGTCTGTGGGTGAATATGAGACTAGAATGGATTTGTCCACTGAAGAAATAATCCTGGTGCCATTGTCTCGCCCAACGTCCTGCATCAAGGACAACAAGATGAACCATGGGTTCATATGGTAATGGTGATGAGGAATGGATAAGAAATCCTGAGCAAAGGAAAAGCAAAGGGAGACAGTGCAGTAGTTGTAGAAGGAGAGGTTGTCCACTGAGTGGTACAGAAATTAGAAAAGGCTGTGACGGAGTCCAGAGAGACTAAGAATTCCTGGCCGATGAGACTGGCATTGAGTCCCTGTTGTGACCTCCATCAACAAGACTGGCTTGTCCCAGCACACAGGAAGAAGCCACTAGGAAAGGAGTTGCAAATGCAAGAGGAAGGAGATTTAGAAGAGATTTTTACATACAGTGTAATAAAATTTCTATTTCTTTCTAAAGCCAATCTTGCAAAAATGTTTTGAAGTAGAATCATGTCTTGAACTTCTTTCCGTAACAGAACTTTTCAATATTATTCACTTCAGGGACTCTAATTTCCTCTGATGTCAAGATCCTGTGGTTTTACGACTAAAGATTGGCACTAGATATGGGGGGACTTATCTAGGTCATGTTTCATGATTAATGTATTCTAGTCTCAGGACATTAGCAGCTTATTTTCACTTATAATCAGATTTTTAAAAATTACTGTTAATAACCTTTTAACCTATTTTCACATAAAATAAGACTTCTCCTCTGGGAATGGTAATTCCTTAATAGACTTAGCATTAAAGCTCTTTATAGAGAAATTTTTTTGTGTGTTGGGGGGGGGTTTGGGGAAATTGCCTTACACAAAATTTCCTTGTATTTGGAAAAATGTATAATTTGGCCCATTTTCAAATAATGAGAACTCTAAATAGAACTGTACAGTTTTTTTTTAACTTGCTGATTAAAAAAAAATTAGCTTGCTCAGATATATTTTTAAAAAATGGAAATGGAAATAAAAATAGGAACAAAAATGAGTCCCAGATTTAGTGAAGATGACAGCCCTCTTTAATGCTGCCATCCTAAGCTACCCTTTATGAACTCTTCTGTTATAGGTTTTGAATGGAAAGCAGCTGCTTTGGAAGGCATTGTTTACAATGGATCTCTGTCATAGCTCTGCATTGTAGCTATAAATAATGTCAACATATTCTCCTATCCAGCAGCCTAAATGCTGATGCCACCCATCCATACTAGATGAGGTTATATTATTCTTCCTCAAACATATTTATTACCATCTCATGCTGTCCCCATTCCTGAGGGTAACGATGACCCTTTGTAACACCATTCATCACTGCCTGCGATTGTTTGCAGCTGAAGATGTGGGCCTGTGGGTCCTCTCCCACCCGGCTTCTCTGTTCTCAGTCATATCATGTCTGCTCGGTTTTCTTTTTGATCTCTTTATTCAAAATGTTTTTATTTTTAGTGTGGACTTGTGGCTGTAGAAGCGAAGCAAATGCAAGATGCATTTAAGTTAGCATCAGACACAGCTGTGTAGAGGTCTTGGCAATTTAATCAGGTGAGAAGTGAGCCACTTTGAAAAATGAGTGGGAGGTCAAGGGGAAATTGTGAGGTGGGGATTTTGAGTTTGTTTTCTTGGAAAAGCTGGAGTAAAAGGAGACAAGTCAGTCAGTGACATTACCTTGTGTCCATTCTCCCCAGGACATTTGGGGAGAGTCAGGGGGCCCTAAAGCCTCAGTGCATTTGCATTTTGTGGGGGCAGGGGGTTTATTTTGTTGAATTCTCAGGTTATGAATCACATATATAAAAGAAAATGAATAAATACATAGCAATGCTAAGAAACAGAAGAACTATCAATAGAAGAGAATTTGCAGAATATGTAAAAGAAGACAGATGGGATGAAATTGATAGGGAAACTAAGTTCAAAATAGGTACAAGAGAAAGATAACTCCTGCATGTGGGGCCAGATTTGGAGGTACACTAAAATCAGTTTTGGGTATCAGAAGTGGAAAGTGGTCCTAAGAGAATCATCAGAGGACTGGTTTTTGTATGAGGAGGTGGGCCAGCCTCCTCCTGTACCTTGGCCAGTGGGAAGAGTTAGGGGACCCTTTCACTCAGAAGATTAGCTGTTAGTATACAATACACCTTTCTCCAGTAACCGGAGAAAAGCTTGGTAAAAATAATGTCTACAAACAGGCTACTAGTGAGTCAAGCACAAAGACAAAAACCCCAGATCACCAAGTATTTTAAGAACAAGCATCACCACCTCAACAGAAGGCCTAATATGAAGTCATAATGGATTTTAAAAGAAGCATACTTACAGTTTCAGTAAATATGAGATGAGAGGATATCACATTTACAAAAAAAGAACAGTCAGTTAATGTTACAATAAAGTCCTCAGAGACCTTGGGAATAGAAAATAAGATTATCCAAATTAAAAATGAAAACCAAAAAAGCTCTACTATTAAACCGAGGGGCAAAAGGAACAAAACTTACACACCAAAATAATGACCAAAAATATTGAGCACAAGAATTTTCCTAGAACCAGCACAAAAAGGCGCAGAAGCAATAAATACAGAAGGTGAAATAAAAAGATAGATCCAAAGGTTTCAAAATTTATCACATAGAAGCTTCCAAAGAAGAAAATGGAAGAGAAAAAATATTCAAAGACATAATAGAAGAGAAAGCTCCACAACTTAGAAGTAGAAACCCTGCAGTTGAATGTTCACACTGGGGCCTGGAGGAATGGAAGGGATGAAAGATCCTCCCCTTAGATGCACCAGGGAGAACTTTCAGAGCACCAACAAGCAGGCACTGCCAAAGAGAAAATAAACAAATGCACATACACAAAAAGAATTGGGTTACCCTCAAACTTCTCAGTGACAACATTAGATACAGGAAGACAGAAGTTTGTACTCATATTTTTGTCATTAGCCAAACTCATTCATCTGAGGACAAAATTAAAAATTTTTCAGATATATTAAAAAAGATAAATTTTACTACCAGCAACCCCAGTGAGAAAATAACGAGCATGTATGCCAGCAAAATGAAAAATATGTTGAAAGAAAAAGCCATTGATTATGAGAAATCAGGGGAAGGAAAAATCCAAGAAATTAATATTGCAGTTATATCAAACTATCATTAGAAAAAGATCTGCATTACCTTTCTATGGAATTAGAAGAGAATGCAAGAATGAGCTAACATTCATTTCTTCTTCAACAAAATAGTGTGATATTAACTAGCTCTATCTGATAGGAAAATAAGTATAAATATTTGTAAACAAATAGGATGTTTGTATTTGAGATCATTAGAATGGGGTAAAAATCCAAAGTGGATCACTCTATCAAAAGGGAGAATAAGAAACAAACAAAAAAAATAGTAAATAGAAAAAATAAGGGGGCTAGCATAATTCCAAACATACCAGTTATCCTGGTAAATGTGAATAGATTAAAATGCCTCAATTTTGGATAGAAATTCTGAGATTGGGTTAAAGAAATCAAGCTCCAGATTATTTCAGGAAACTTCAAAAACAAAACAAAACTAGAAGATCGGCAGTCAAGTCATGGAAAGAGATATCTTAGCATTTGCCTTTCAACAGAAAGCAGCTAGAGCAAAATATCAAGAAAAAATGGAAATCAAGGTAAGAAGCATTAAAAGAGACATTGATCAGATAAATCCGTTAAGAAAACACATATGACGAACCTTTATAAACTGAGTAACATAGATTTGTTTTGTATAAAGCAAAACTGACTTAAAAGGAGAAATGGATAAATTCATAATTAAGGTGAATGAGAATTTTTTGAAAAAACAGAAATAATAGATATAGTAAGTAAAATGAAACAGAACATTCAGTTGTCAAAAGACAAAATTATAACTTTAGTTTAAAGATCTTAATTGGCTTTTATTTGCAATCCAAGAATCGGGTTATGTCTTGTCCTTTAAAATTAGAATGAGTGTTTCCAAGAGTTGAGCAGAGGAGTTTGGCTTTACAGACAGAAATGGGTTGAGGAAAGCAGAAACAGAGAACAAAAAGTATACTGGTCATTTCAAAGTTAGTTTTCTTTTTTCCTATTGAAACATAATTGATTGTACATATCTGTGGGAAGAGCGTTGAGTATCAATACCTGAATGCAATATGTGATGCTCAAATCGGGATGATTAGTGTATTCAGTCTTACACATTGTACTCATTTTTTTGTGGCCCTTTGCCAACTTGCTGACTCTCCCTCCCCTTCTCCCTCTCCTACCTTTTGTTGTTCTGTTCTCTCCTTTTGAAAGTTAAATGGATTATTGTGATTGTTGTAAGGTTAAAGCACAGGGGACATTATCATGCTGGCTAAAACTGGCATGTATGGAGATTCAGCTATTATCTCTCTACTGATTTCTGATTTCTTGGAAGCTCAGATAAACAGCTTAGTTTCAGCTTGGTGGTGTGGAACTTCAGTATGTGTCACTTTATTTTGGTTTGCTCTGTTGGGCCTAGTGCAAGGAGCTCATTCTAAACCATGCCTCCTGTAAGTTTTATTTAACACAGTGATATCCACAAATTTGATCTAATCATATATACAAATTTGTAAACTACACAGTACAGTGTCTTCTCATACATGTCATATTCACAGAAAAACTGGTGTAAAAAGAATCTAAAGTTATTAATTAGGATAAAAGAATTCTGATGGAAATCTATACTTTTAAATCCATTTATTAGACAACTAGAAAAACTCAACTTAAAAAACAAGAATAATATTTTTTAATGAAAAAAAAGTATGTGTAAAGATAAAAGCATAAATTAGCCAAATATATAGACTTTATTAAAGTATAAGATTTTTTTTCTTTAATTAGAAAATAGAATAATTCTGGACAAACTTGATCAGAAATATGACAGAGCCAAAAAGAATTAAAGAGGGCAACATTAGAGTCTAGAAAAATTAAAAGAACAAATATAATATTTTATTAATTAGAGAATATAGAAGAAATTATTAATTTTTAAAAAACAAAAAATATTAAAATTGGCTCAAAGCAAAATATCTGAATAGAGCAAAAACATGAAAGCGAAAATACAGTAATTAATATATATGTGTGTATATATACATTCCTCTAAAAGATGATCTTCATTTTTATTGACGAAAAACTGTGAGGGAAGACTAATGATCATTAAGAAATTAGAAACATAATGAGTGCTATCAAAGGGGAAGTCAAATAAGCTCTTTTTCTGTAGCTTTGCTAGAAATTCTTGAGAAAAGCAAAGTAGACCTGTATTTTCAGCTCTTTACAGAAAACTCTTGAAGTTCTTCCAGAATTTAACAATGAAGTTGTTTCCCACCTATCTACTCTAAAATTTTTCAAAGGAAGCAGCTAAGTTATCATAAAACAATAAGCAGAAGGAAGCATTTTCCTTTCTTCAGAATATTTGCTCCCTGAAGGAAGAAGCAAAGATTCAGGTAGTTGTAATCATATGAAAGCAATATCCTGTTATCTTAATTCACACAAAAAATTAAAATGAAGTGTTTCTAACTTACTTTTTCACGTATGTCACAGAATGGAGAACATATGATAACATTTAATGAGTGAATTAATTTTTTGCAGTGTTCAGTTGATGAAAACAATGTTGGAACACTTAGGAATGCTGGCGATATAAGATGGAGCTTTAAGCATAAGTGATGAAGTGTCAGGTGGAAGTTACATTAAGTTTGGCACACATCATTAAACAGTGTCTGATATGAGCAGATGTTCAATTTTTCACACTGAAGAGGTGGTTCAGGATATTATATTGTAACATAACATGATGAAAAGGCATAATTTTCCATGAAAGTAAAATAAACCATCTATCTTGAATATGGCAGTTGGTATCTGTGAAGTGTGTTGATAATTTTAGTGTTTCTGTCTGTGGTGGAAACCAAAGATGATTCTGAAGATCCTAAATACCCCTTGTCTATATTTGTTATTACTTATATGTTACTGATAGAGTGCCATAAATGAGTACTACCTTTACATATCTAATGTCTGCTATAGGTTGAAAGTTTGTCCAATCCAAAGCTCATGTGGGAACTTGGTCCCCAAAATAGTATCTGAAAACTGGTGTCTTTAAAAGGTGATTAGATTGTGAGGACAATGCCCTCGTGAATGGATTAATTCAACAGGTTAACGGTTTAATGGGTTATGAGGGAGTGGCTCTGGTGGCTTTATAAGAACAGCAGTTGAGCACATTAAGAAGTACTGTCACCCGGCCCTTGCCATGTGATTGCCTGCATCACCACAGCCTTCTGTAGAGACTCTGCACCCAGAAGGCAGCCCTCACCAGATGTGCCCCCTGGACCATGGACTTCGCAGCCTCCAAAATTGTAAGAAACATATTCTATTTCTTTACACATTACCCAGTTTCAGGTTTTCTGTTATCAGTAACAGAAAATGGACTGATACTATGTCTTAAATGGTAGTCTTTATATTAGTATTTTCTCAAGTTTACCTCACTCTGCCACTTCCTATGCCCTAGATGTCACAGGAAAGTTGCTAAAATACAAGAGTGGTAAATTCCATTGGGGATCAACTCCCTAAAATATCTCTTCTTTATGCCTGTTTTCTTATTTATTTATTTATTGGTGGCTGGCAGGTACAGGGATCGAACCCTGCACCATGGTTTTATCAGCACCATGCTCTAACCAACTGAGCTAACCAGCCAGCCCAAATTTTTATTTTTTATTTTTTAATTTTTATTTATTTATTTGGTGGCTGGCCATATACTCATATTTCTACACGTGTTCTAGTCAAGTATTTTGAATGGTAATGTTCATCATCATATAAGTTCCTCATTTTTTGTGTCAGTATCTCAAAAAATGGAAAGATAGCTGAGGCAAGCATGGATGTGTAAATTTGACTTTCCTAATTTAAAAAAAAAATTGCTCAAATTCCATTTCCTCAGCATAAGAAGTCAGAGATTGTCCAAACCTCAAATTAATCATAATTGGAAAAATAGACGCTAAATCCAAGCATGCTGTCTCCCACATTTCTGGCTATAAGTTTTTGGGGACTGCATAGGCAATTCTGGAAAAAGCATCATGGAAGAGAGAAATAGGGAGATATCAATGGGGGAAAAAATCTAACAGAAACCACCAATATAAAGAAAAAGACTCTGTGTGAAAATACAGGGGCTGTCGGGTTAGCTTAGCTGGTTACAGTGCAGCCTTGTAACATGAAGTTTAAGGGTTCAGATCCCCTTACCTGCCAGCCACAAGAAAAAAAAAATACAGGAAAAGTATAGTGGTAGTCCAGAGCACTGACTATAGGGAAGGGATGTAAAAGTATGTGTGGGACATGAGTAAAGAGTTTGTATAAAGGTAACACCCTAGGCAAAGAAAAGGGTTAAAGCAATGAAGAGCCATCCTTTGGAAAGTTTCTGATGAAGAGAAAAAGCAACAAGATGAGAAAATGTAGACAGAATCAAAATATCAAAAAGGACACCCAAACCCTACCCCATCTTTCACTTTCCCTTAAGAAAAACACCTGGTAAGGAAATTACTCCTTGCCACACAGACAGAAGTGGGTGCTCCTGAGATAGAAATCTCACCTGGAACCTCTGGCTCTGTTCACAGAAATGCAGAAGTATAGTTTCCATTTAATCTATTAAAAACAAAAACAAAATCAAAAAACTACTACAAAAAAGAATAATCCAAACATTCAGCTGATGAAAATTTACCCTCACAAAAAGCCATGGCAAAACAGAAGGAAACTGTAATGCAACAGTCCAAACTGAGTTAATTATTGTTAACCAAGCATTTGGGGATATTAAAGAATACCCTGAATCAAAAATTTAAAAATTAAGAACATAATGGACAAAGAACTGAGAGAAATGAAAATGTTGATTAAATTCAAGGAAGATGTAGAAGATAAAGTTATATCACAGAAAAATAGACTAACTTACGAGTTACCTGTAGAAGAATAGATTAAAAACATAGTGAGGTATGTTGGAAAGAAGTAGGAAAACAACCAAGAGAATGAAAATGAGGTAAAGAAGTGAAAAGTGTCAGAGATATAGTCATTGGTTTGAAAGGCAACTAAAGAAGGAATAACTTTTATATAATTGGATTCTAAAAGAACAAAAACAAAAAGTGGAACAGAACTAATATTTACAACTATTAAAAAAACATTTTCTGTATGCAGAAGACTTGAATCTATATATTGAAAGGGCTCACTGGTACTATTGAAAACTAACCCTTAATGATTATCTTAATATCATATCCTCATAAAGCTACCAGACAAAGAGAATCCTCAGGGCCTTCAGGAAAAAGATCAAATAACTTATAAGGAATGATAACTAGATTGGCATAAGGCTTCTCAAAAACAATAAAAATCAAGCTAACAATGGAGCAGCATTTTAAAGAAACTCAAGAAAAAGTGCGAGTCAAAGATTTTCCATCCAGCTAAGCTGTCTTTCAAGTGCCAAGACTATGGAAAAATGACTTTGAATATAGAAGACTCAGGGAATTCTGTATCCATGAGCACTTTTTGAGGAATCTATTAGAATATACACTGCAATCAAACAAGAAATGGCTAAGGAACTTTAGCAGAAGGAATGATGGTCAGCATTAAATAACTTAATTATAGATCTAAGACTAAAAGATGGGGAAGAGGGTCGTAGAACAAAATGTTATATGTTCTGTTTTCTGATAAAGTAGAAATAATATAACTAGGAAGATAAAAATAGAATACTTTCATTAATTATCGTATAGGCAATATACGGGAGTTAAATGATAGTATTTAAAACTCAAATAATAGGAATGCTTTCAGAAAAGGGGAATAAGAGCATTTAAAACAATATAAAAATAAAATTAACCATTGGAACAGAAATGCAAACCTTCTTAAATTCCAAAAACAAAAATAGAGAACAATAAAAAAATCATACAGAGAAAAATTACAGGAAATTAGGTAACAGCTGAGACCAAATGCAGCCATCAGTCTTACCACCTACATGCTGTATATAAGACACATCAAAAGAAAGTAATTCTAAAAGGCTATCAAGAATGCAGTAGGCAAAACTGCAATAGGCAAATAGAAACAATAAGAAAGCAGAGTTAACAATCTAATATCATACAAGATAGAATTCAATCCAAAAAGCATTAAACATAAAAATGAATGATACTTTTTAATGTTAAAAGCCACAGTTCACAACTAACATATTACAATTATGAATATCTACGTACTGAAATAACAAGGTAACCTCTTTTATAAAGCAAAAACTACAAGAAATGCAAGGAGACAGAGAAAACATGCTAATATGAGATTTAGAACTCACAAGACAGATCAAGTTGACAAAAAAATGTTATAGAAGATCTAAATCTCAAAACCAATAAGATAAATGTTATGATACATTGAACTTTATATCCTGATCTAGATGTTACACATTTCTCTCAAGCACATCTGGAAGGCTTAAAAAAAAAATATATATATATATATACACACACACATACACATTTATTTATATATATATATATATATATGTTGGGTAATAAAGAAACGTTATTAGAAATATTACAAGCTACACTATGGTACTGTAATGGAATAAAACTAGAAACTTATTATTAAAAATCATGGTCCTTGCACCTAGATACTTAATTACTTCATAACTCTTTATTACCTAATCTTGATTGAAAGGGGAAATACAATATAAAATTATATAATTTCTAAAAAATGCAAATGAAAATGCTACATATTAAAACTGGTGGAATACATTTAAAGTGGCAATTAGAGTGAAATTCATAGCACAATGCTTTTATCAATAAAAATGGAAGAATGAAAATAAATGAAATTCCAACCACAGAAAGTTCAAAAAAGCCCAATGTAAATCAGAAGAAAGCACAAGGAAAGAAAATGATAAAAGCAGAATTTAATGAGCAGGACAATAGATAAAGAGTAGATCTAATTAATAAATAAAACTGGTAGTTTGAAAGCATTAACAAAATAGATAAACCGATAGATAACATAATCAAGGAACAGAGGGAGATATCACAAATACATTAAGTAAGAAATGACAAGAGGGAAAGGACTATTGAGTTAGACAGATTTTTTAAATATCGTAACTATTTTGGAGATTCTAAAAAAATAAACTTGAAAATGTAGATGAAATGGATAGTTTCCTTGGGAGATATAGTTTACTAAATTTACACAATTAAAGAAACTGAGAAAACTTTTAAAGAACTACCCTACAAAAAGTACCATATCCAGGTAGGAATTTACAGGGGGATTTTCACAAACTTCAAAGGGTAGGTGGTTCCAGTGCTCTATGAATTATTTCAGATCATTGAAAATGAAGGAAAAGTAGCTGATGTTTTTATGAAGAAAATATAACATTGATATACAAACTTGATAAAGACAGTAGTAAAAAAACAAATTTGCAGACCAATATCACCAGGGAATATTGATATAAAAATTCTAAATAAAACAAATGGAATCTAGCACTTATATAAGAAAATACACATACACAATGACCTAGTGAGATTTATATTAAGAACATGAGGTTGGTTCAATATTTGGAAATTCATTAACATAATACACCTAAATAATATGTCTAAGGAAAAAAAATCAAAGGATTATTTCCATAGAAACTAAAAAAGCTTTCAACAAAGTAGAAACTGAAGTAGTATTCAACAAAATTCAATCCATTCCTAATAAGATACACTCAAGCAAAGAGGAATTGATGGATACTTTTTTACATGATAATATATACAGCCTACCCCTGAAGCTTGCATCTTCCTTAATAGGGAAACACTAGAGACTAATAGGGAAACAAACACTAACATCAGAGGGAATCAACTGGTAGTGAATCTGAGTGAAGATATCTGGACGTTCTTTTTGCTGGTCTTGTAAATTTTTTCTAAGTCTGAGATCACATCAAAATAAAATATTTTAAAATATGGAGGATGAAGTTACTAATGTCTTTTTTCCTTATCAGGACCTGGGACCTGTATCTTTAATCAGATATTCCTAGCTGTTTACCTGGCATCTATTTCTTTCTTTCTTCCAAAATGACTCTGATCTTTTGGCATAAAATATGCAGTAATATACCTTTCTTTTAACACAATTCTGTCCCCTAAGGTAAAGTGGAAGTTTCTAGGCTTCTGAGAAAATTTCACAGAGCCACATTGTACCCACAAGGAAGAAAGTCTTGGGCTGAAGATGAAAGAGCAGAAAAAGAGAAAGAGCTTGAGTCCCTGGTGAAGTCATTGAGTCCCAGATGAAGGCCAATTTCTGAATTTTTTGCATAGTAGAAATAATCCCCTTTCTCATCTAGGCCATAGTTGGTTGGGTTTTAATTTTCAGAGCATTCAGAAAATTAAAGTAGTTGTGAACCACAACTCTAGACACAAAGATCCAGGGTTAAACTCCAAACTTCATTTCAAAGTAATCTTTTCAAAGAGCTCTTATTATGCTGAGAACCACTCTAATGCCTTGGAAAAGTAAGCCTAATGCAATAATCTTAGATAATGCTTTCATTCTCTGTTGTTCTACCACTTCAGTACTATTTCCTGAGAAATTTCAATATGAAAAACACTGGAAAATAAAAAATACATCTTAATATCTAGTTCACAAGGGCCTTCTAATACTGCTTGCAATTAATAGAGACGTAAGTACCTTAAGAGATAAACTCACTCACAACACTATGCTTAAAGTGTCAATAAGCAATTTAGATGGTAAAATTCCTATATAAATTCAGAGATTTACTAGATTGAATGGAGGAGAATTCATGGAGGAGTTATTATCTGAGTAAGTCTTGGCAAAAAGAAACGCTTGCATCATTGGAAGGCATTTTTGCCAAAATAAATGGCACATACCAATAGGTGGAAGTTACAAAGACAGTGACATTTAGGGGCAGTAAGGCAGCCAGTTCTGTTGAAGTGGAATGTGTTTGACATTGTAAGTTCTTTAGCAGGGTTGTGGTATTATTGAAGCGGAATTTTAGAGTTATCCAATTTGTAGAATGAAATGGAGGAAGGTTAGAATCAAACAAGATGATAAATTTAGTAATCCTGATCATAGATGGAGGAGTAAGAATGAGGAAGACATATTCAAAAGCTGTTTCTCAGGAAAAATTCATATGTTTTGGTACCTTATCAGATTTGGGGTGAATCAAAACCCATGCCAAGGTTTTTAATGTAATTGCGTATAAAAAGTCTCATTGATAGAAATTGATAATTGAAAATGCACCTCTTTTCTTGGAGATAGAGGAGGGAGAAATAGGAGGATGGAGATGAAGTTAATTTTGTAACATTTAGAGTTTGAGCAATTGTGGTGATGTCCAGCACTTACTCGGAAATACTGAGTCTGAAGCAAAGATGAAAGGTCAAGCCTGCAGATAGACTTGAGTGTCATTTGAATGGGAATGATAGTTAAAACTGCATGGATGGCTAATCTCTAATATGACAAAGATTGGCTTGTAGAAGTCTGAGAATGAAGCTTGGGCAACACTATGTACAGGAAGAATAAGAGAAGACAGAAGTAGGAGGAGCCTTGCCTAATCAGGTGGTACAACTCCTCCCAGTCCTGGAAAAAAACTGCCTTGCTGATAGAAGTGTCTGCTAGGGCCCCTGCAGTGGATATTTATACATCCCATAATGTACGTATTATGCTAAATAACGCCAAACACTATAAATATGTTGGAAAATCTATATAATCCTTTTTCTAGATGTGGTATGACACACAGAACTTAATTTTATTTGTCTTAATCTAGTATTTTATTTAGTATTCTTTAAAACCAGCATATTCTTAAATTTATGAGAAAAAGAATTTTATGGCAAATATACTTTGAGACTTCTCTTTTGAACAATATGTATTTTGTATTTATATAAGTATTATAGAATTAGAGCAAAATATTAAGAATTTATGCTATAGTTAAACAGGTATGTTAATTTTGTTTTTGTGACATAGTGCTGGTCCTCTCTGAAATACTATGTGCCTAGTCCTGTTCAGGTGCACAGTCCTGAAAACATCATTATTCCTATATAACAAACAAAAGCATGACATACTTACTGTGTAGACCCAGGGAGATAACACAAGTAGAAGTAGGGATTTTGCCAACTCTAGCTTGGGTGGGTCAACGCTATGAACTGGTGCACAATCATACACATTTTAGAATTGTTAGATTAAAAAAACAAAACAAAACATAAACAGCAACCAAAACTTTAGTTGAAATAAATTGTTGTCTTTAAGTTTAAAATTCCCAAGCACAGTTTCTTGATTCTATCCTAGAAATAGAATGATGATAATAAAACATGTGACCTATCTCCCTTTCACCATTTGAAATGTATGCTCTGTGGCTTCTTAACCCTCTGGATAATTTACTTTTCTGATGAAATGTGTGGTAGATATTTAGGATCTCTATAAAACTGGGAGATGTGATGCTGAAGTAAATACAGTTGAAAAAGCATGGATTTTTTAGTCAGACTGCCCTATGATTTCTCTATTATTTGTTATCTGTGCAACATGAGAATATAAACTTTGTATCTCTAAGCCATAGTATTTTCATCTATAAAATGGGGGTAACAGTACCTCCCACATTGCTCATTGGGAAGGTTACATAAAATGATGTTTAAATTTCCTGGAAAAAATAAGAATTAAATGATGTAGATTTATAAAGATATTATATATTTGAGGCTCAAATGTCTGTACTTTATCTGCTGTCTTCTAACAGCTATATTCATAATTTGATCATAGTTGTAGCATGCCAATGTAGAAAAACACGTAATTTTTATGCCTCCAAGTATAATTCTGTTGCCAGTAGAACACATTCAGGAGATTTAGAGAATTAAAATGTTAGATATTTTTTCATTTAATGCATGAAGAAATGGCAACTGTATTACAATATTTTTAGCATAATTTTAATAGCATTATTTCTAACTCACCAAAGATAAATTGTGCTAGTTTTGACATCTGAATTATACACAAATTTTAGTAAACGAAGACTTTAAACACTAAGTTTACAAAAATAACTCTAAATAGTGGCTTTGAAATTTTGGGCCCTTGAGCCCTGGGCTCCCCTATGACCACTGTACTAGTGGTAGGGCAGCACAGGCTTGGAGAACCCCTCCAATTTTATGGATTTTATATATTAACTTTTCCTGTCTGCTTTCAAGTAAAGAAAACTAATTACACTAGCTTTTTACACACATGGAATAGAATTAAAATAATTGGGTTAATGAACTTTTCTACTAATTCTGTTACGTATGTTGGTTATGAGTGAGATTTTAATTGAATTTTTTTCTACATTTTAGGTGATATTTTCCTCCTCCTTTGCATGCCTGGCAACTTGCTATTCATCTCCAGACTGAGAGTTTTTCTAACAATAAGTTATTCATCAACAATCCTGTTTTTCAGCTTTTAAAAGTTCATTGGGTTTAAAAAGTTTTTTTTTTCCTAATTTTATTAAGTCTGCAATGTTGCCATTTTAAATTCTGAGTTGTAAATTTGGAGTTTGAGAATAGGACCTTAAATTTTTTTATTTTTAATTGTACATATTTATGAGATACAACATAGTATTTCAATACATGTATACACTGTGTAATGATCAAATTATGATAGTTAGCATATTCATCATCTTAAACATTAATCCTTTTTTTGTGATGAGAACATTTGAAAGCCTCTCTTCTAGCTGTTTTGACATTTACAGTGTAATATTGTTAACTCTAGTCATCCTACTATGCAATTGAACACCAAAAATGTATTCTTCCTATATGTGGCTTCTTACCTGTTGACCAATCTTTCACCATCACCCTATCCCTCTCCACTCCCCAAACTCTGGTAACCACCATTTTATTCTCTACTTCTACGAGAACAGTTTTTTAGATTCCACATGTGAAGTCATGCAGTATTTGTCTTTATGTGCTTGGCTTATTTCACTTAACATCATGTCCTCCAGTGTCATCCATGTCGCTGCAAATGACCGGATTTCGTTTTTCATGGCTGAATAGTATTCCATCGTCTATATATACCACATTTTCTTTATCCATGCCTCTGTTGATAGACATTTAGGTTGATTCCATATCTCAGCTATTGTGAATAGTATGGCGATAAGCATAGGAGTGCAGATATCTCTTTAGCATGCTGATTTTGTTTCCTTTGGAACATGAACTAGTGGGATTACTGGAATAAATGGTAGTTCTATTTTTAATTTTTTGATGAACATCAATACTGTTTTTTCCTAATGGCTATACTGATTTACATTCCCACCAACAGTATACAAAGTTTCCAATTTATCCATACCCTTGTTGACACTTGTTATCTTTTGATTTTTTTTGATTATAGCCATTCTGACTGGTGTGAGGTGAC
Organism: Cynocephalus volans; assembly: GCF_027409185.1. Lineage (NCBI taxonomy): Eukaryota > Metazoa > Chordata > Mammalia > Dermoptera > Cynocephalidae > Cynocephalus > Cynocephalus volans. Next base: position 100,424,485 of record NC_084461.1, on the reverse strand, counting down.
AACTCATTGTAATTCTGATTAGCATTTACCTGATGATTAGTGATGTGGAGCATTTTAAAAATATATCTTTTGGCTATTTGCTATAGATTGGATGCCCCCCCAACCTCACTGAAGCTTAATTCCAACTGTAACTGTTGAGGATGGGAGATCCTATTATGGTAATTGAAAGTTGGGGCCTTGAAGTGGTGGTTAGATTGTAGGACCATGATGTAGTGAGTGGATTAATAATGGTGGTCAGGGGCATGGTTCTGAGGGCTTTAAATGGAGAGTGTATGAGGAGCTATCTCTCTCTCTGTTTTGCGACTTTCTGCTGTGTGAGATTTTGGGTCACTGTTGCCACCACCAAGACCCTCACCAGATGTGTTCCCTGGATGTTGGACTTCCAGCCTCTGAAACTATAAGCAATAAATTTCATTTTCTTTATAAATCACTCAGTTCCAGGTATTTTGTTATAAGCAACAGAAATGGACTAATACACCATTTGTATGTCTTCTTTTAAGGAATGTCTATTCAGCCCTTTTGCCCTTTTTTTAATTGGGTTATTTGTCTTTTTGTTCTTGAGTTTTTTGAGTTCCTTATATATTTTGAATATTAACCCCTTATCAGATGTATAGTTTGCAAATACATTCTCCCATTCTATAGGTTGTCTCATTGCTCCATTATTGTTTCCTTTGCTGTACAGATGATGAATATGCTAACTATCTTAATTTGATCATTACACAGTGTATACATGTATTGAGATACTATGTTGTATCTCACAAATATGTACAATTAAAAATTTAAAAATTTATAGTTTGATGTAGTCCCATCTGTCTACATTTGCTTTGGTTGACCATACTTTTGAGGTTTTTATCCAAAAAAAAATATTGCCTAAAGTAATGTCATGGAGATTTCCCCCTATGTATTCTTTTTGGAGTTTTGTTGTTTCAGGTCTTACATTTAAGTCTTTAATCCATTTTGAATTAAACTTCATACCTGATTAGAGATAAAGATCTAGTTTCTTTCTTCCGCATATGGATATCCAGTTTTCCACCTACTGTTTATTGAGGGGGCTGTTCTTTCCCCATTGTGTGTACTTGGCACCTTTGTCAAAAATCAGTCATTTGTAGATGCATGGTTTTTCTTCTATGCTCTCTATTCTGTTCTGTTGGTCTATGTGTCTGTTTTTTAATGCCAGTACCATGCTCTTTTGGTCATTGTAGCTTTGTAGTATATTTTGAAGTCTGATAGTGTGATGCCACCCACTTTGTTTTTTTTTTGCCCAAGATTGCTTTGGCTATTCAGGGTTTTTTTGTTTTGTAAAAATAAAATAAGTCAAAGTATAAATTCATTTTAAAAAGCAGCTTTGGTTTTCCTTCATGAATTTTGTTATCCAGTATTCTCACTGACATTATTTCCTGAATTGAAGATTATTGCCATTTCACATCCTTTTCGTGTGAAGCATTATACAAATTAGTGTTTTAACTTTCCAGTTGTTTTTTTGTTCATTTTGTTTGTATTAAGAAACTTTTCTTACTAACTTCTAATTTAATTTTATTTTTGTCAGTGATTACAATGTGTATAATTCTGCCTATTGGAATCTGAGGTTTTATTATGGGCTACTAATAAACAATTGCTATAAGTGTTCCATGGAAGTTGAAAATATTTATTCTCTGACAATACAAATATCACCATACATATGTTAAATCAAACTTAATAACTACGTTATTCACATTCTCTTTGCTTATCTTGTTCACTTGTTCTCTGAAGGACTAAGGGTGAAATATTAAAGCACAGGTTACAAATAATCAGCCACATGCAGATGTCTCATTTGCCCATGCAGTTAGCCATGCAATGTTATTTTTAAACTTAATCACCAGCATTTAAAAGCCAGGGGATTTTATGTAACATCCATATTTATGACTTCCTTCGAAAAATTAGAAAATCTGCTAAACCTGTGTTTTTATTGTCACATAGAAATGTTTGACTAGACCTGAGAAGTGTTTGCCTCTTATGGTGGTACATATACTTTCCATTTGATGTGCGCCTACTCTGTCATCTGAGACTGAATGTGAGTTGCTGTTTATCTTTGTTCTTGCTCTATTGTATTACTTGTGGTAGACTGGAGGAAATTTAAAAAATAAAAAATTAACTACCAGAAGTGTTAAATGAAAAGATAGGCCAAGAAGGCATTGTGTTTAAGGGAAAAAACAAATCTTAAATGTATCCTTCTTTATTCATTTATGATACCTGTTTTCTCCCTGTAGGAATATAAGTTTGTAATTCCTCTAATAATATCTTTTTGTTAATTTCTTCTTATATTTTTAATCGACTTTATTTTGGTATAATGTACATATAATAAACTTATTTATATAAAGTATAACATTTGTTGATACACACACCTATCAAACCGCCTGTGAAAATAAGGGCACAATCAAGATACAGAAGGTTTTCAATACCACCCAAAGTTCCTTATGTCTCTCTGCAGTCTCTCTCCCTATTCCCTTGTCCCAGACAATCACTTACCTATTTTCTTTCACTATAGATTAATTTTTATTTTTGAGAATTTTATATAAATAAGGTCATACAGGATGTACTCCTCTTTTGCCTAGCTTTCTTCATGCAGCCCATTGATTTGAGACTCATCCACATTTTTGCTTGTATCAGTAATTTTTTTTTTTCTTTTTATTGCTGAGAGTTATTCCACTGCTAGGATATATAGCAATGATTTTATCCATTCATCATTTGAATGATATTTTTTTCCCATTTCTAAAGATATTTTAAGTAAAGCTGCTAGGAACACTCATGCACACGTCTTTATTTGGACATGTGCTTTTATTTCTCTCAGATAAATATGTAGGAGTGAAATGGCTGGGTGGTATTGTAGGTATATGTTTAACTTCCTAGCAAACTGTCAGTTTTCCAAAGTGGCTGTACGATTTTACGTTTCCGTTAACAGCATATGAGAGTTCTGCTTCCTTCATAGTCTCGCCAACAGTTGATACCGTCAGTGTTTACAATTTTAGCCATTCTCTGTTCATGTGATGCTACCTCATTGTGGTTTTCATTTCCCTGATGACAAGTGATATTGAGCACTTTTCATGTGTATTGGGAAATCTCTGCTCAAATCTTTTGCCCATTTTTATTGGGTATAACCTTCTTGTTACCATTTTATTATTCTTATAGCAAATATTTATTCAGTTTCTACTGTTTGGTCTTATTTTTAACTTTTATGTGTACTTATGTCTTTTAGAAACAATAAAATTGAATTCTCTATTTTATGTAATATGAAAATATTTCTCTTCAATGCTAGTTTAAACCATTATACTTACTGTCAGGACTGATACTGGATAATTTTAATGTAATCCCTTTTAAAATTTGTTTTTAAATATATTCTGTTGTTCTTCTTTTTCTAGTGATTTGAAAGCTATGACCCTATTCTATATAAGAATCTAGATTTTTGTTTTAGAAATTCACTAAGATCTAATGTTTTAATTCTTCAATATCAAGAATGAAATACAAGCTATTAAAAACCTTGATAATATTTTCCATCATAGGTTGAAGTAACTTTTCTCCATTCTGAGTTAACCCCCTTTTCTTATTATAATCTGCACTTGTAGACATAGATTTTTGTTTCCAAAGTATTATTTTATTCTAGATATCTTTCAATAATTGTACACATTATTTTACTAATCTAACCATAGAGTAATAACTCCTTGTATTAAATGCTGTTTATAAAGTGGCATTTATAGCATAATTTATTTTCTTTTTTTTTTTTTCCTTTTTTTGGTGGCTAGCTGGTATGGGTATTTGAACCCATGACCTTGGTGTTATAAGGCTGAGCTCTAACCAACTGAGCCATAACATAGTTTCTTCATGTTTGTTTTAAATTTTTATCCTCATTTAATGTAAGTTGGTATCTGTGTGTGTGTGCGCATGTGTGCGTTTAAGAAAGTACATATTAATGTAATACTTCGAATGTTTGATTATCTGAAAAAGACTTTTCTATTGCTTTCACGCATTAATTATAGCCTACCTATTTATAGAATTATTAGGTTTCAGAGTTAACTTTATATAAATGTCTCTTTATTGTCTTCTGTCATTCACTGTACATAAAAAATGCTGAGAAATTTTTTCTATTGTAAATATTTTTTGCCTATTTTTCATTTTTCTTGGTGTTTGACATTTAGATGGTGCATGTGGATATGTTTATATGCTGGTTAATTTTAATAAAAAATATTATACGGTATTGGTAGAACTCTTTCAAATTATTAAGTCTGTCTTCAGCAAGTGTTCTTCCCTTGGACTATCCATTACTTCCGTGCTTTTTGCCCCCATCTCATCTGCTATTGGAAGTGTGAGGGGAAAAAACCAAAAAACAAAAACTCAAGTACTTTGTTTAGCTGAGATATTTACCAGAGTTTGTTTGTTTATTTTATCTTTTGTGTATTATATTTCTAGTTTGCATTTAAGATAGGAAAGATGTTAATATTATTACTTGGTAATACATTCAATCAAAATTACAGACATTTTGGAGGTTGATACTTGCTCTCTCTGGATAGCAATTATATCTAAATTCTAGATGTTGCATAAGACTTTTCTGCAAGGAGAGTTTATGATGTAGAATAACATTTTTTTTTCTGCAGCTGCAACAGAATAGGATATATTTTCTTGTTATGCAGATACCTTATTCAATAGTAGTTAGTAGAACCTGTGATTTTTTTAAGACTAAGTGCTAGAATTCCATTAGCTCAGGGAGGAAAAGAGACCTATCTGGGGAGCTAAAACTGACATTAAAGGAAAGAGGTCAAAGTAAGATTATTAAAAACTGGAATATGAGGCAGGTTATGCTTTGCAGCTTTGGATTTTCAGAAATACCGGTAATGTCTAGGCTGACTCTTCATTATATCTCTTCATTTGTATTTATACTTTTTCTCTCACAGTTTCACTTTGTCATTTTGTCTGCATTCTGAGAAGTTTGTCTTCCATATCATATCCTGATTATATTTTTAGCAATGTAAAAAATTATTTTTATTGCTCTCACTGTCTAATCTAATGTTGCATTTAAATTTTATAGTCACTTTTAATACTATCCAGCTTCCTTTTCATTTCTGACTCTATCTTGGTTCTAGTTAGCTTTTCTGTAATGTGAATTCTCTTGAAATTTTCTACCATATTTTCTAGTATATATTTACAGATAAAAGCTTTTGTTCTCTTCATTGAATGCTGTGTTTTCTTTTTATTTTTTAGAATCTCTATATAACCCATGTTGGTAGTTTCTTCAAAAGGATAGAGGTAGTATTTGTTAGCCTAGATAGTTTTACGTTTTCATCTGTGAATTAATGCAGTCTCCCATCCTGCTGGACAGATGGATGGGTGTTTACAGCCCCATGCCCAATTCCTGGTAATTTTCCTGGCATAATTCTGCTAGACTGAGAAGGATCTTTTCTTCCTCCTGCTTTAGTTGTATATTCCTATTAGAGTATTTATAGGTGAGCTTAGTTCATTACTTTCTTTTTGTCAGTATCAGCACACACAAGCCTCCCAGAGTCCAGTGATTCTATAATTTACTCTCTTTCTGCAGCTTCTTATTACCAAACTCTTACTCAAGATGTGAAGTTACACCTGCTCATTTCCACAATGGAATATGTCACATTCCTAGGAGTTAAATTAATTACGTAGGTACAGTAGAAGAAACATGGGTGGAAGGGACATTTCTTGTGTGTTAAAAGGTGTGTTTGTGTGATTCAAAAAGCCATTTTGTATGGAAGTGAGGCAACTCCTTATTTTATGGCCAGCGATGTCCTGTGTCTCTGAAATACGACGCTATTGGGTAAAGATTTCCTTATGTCTTCTTTCTATGGCTTTTCTGTTTGAGATACATTTTCTCCCTTAGTCAAAATTTCTCCAGGTGTATTGCAAGCAGCTGTTTAATATTACCTGTGCTGTTCTACTTTGCATTTCTCAGGCTTTTATGAATATTTCTATAAATGGATGAAGGAAGGAAAAACAGGTACCTTTTTCTGTCTGCCTTTTTAAATCAAGAAATCTGACAGTGTTGGGAAGTTATTGGCTCACCAGTAACTGCTTCATCTATTTTTGACTTTGATGCCACAGGACGTCTGTGCATTCAACTAGAGCCAAGTGAATCCCCCATAAACATATAAAGGTCGCAGACATTTTATTCAGGGCTTTGTCCCACGATACACCATTACACATATCACATGTGGTATATCTAATAAAAATCCATGCAACTCTTCAATAGACGATTCAAAGCAATTAAATTTTGATTATTTATTTTGGAGAAAAATAGGGTCATTAGAGAATTTTATTTTCTTGCTGAAAAGCACAATGGATGTAAAAATTGTCTTAAGGGATCAGACATAGACCTCAGTGGCATACAATGTATGAAAATTTGTCATGTAAAAACCTTTGACTGGTGTAGTCTGAAGAAATAAATGCTTGTATCTATTGTTAATCCACATAAGAATATCACGTAGAACACAATTGGGAGATGCTGGAAAGTTGGAAAACTGTTAGCATTGCCAGATGCTATGTGGCACCTTTCTAGAAAGTGTGACATAGAAGCAGTTAGTTACCTTGCAAAGATCTTGGGTGGCTCTTACTATCTTTCTGTTTATCTTCCCCCTCCTCCAATGCCCCCACCTCAGTTATCTATTTCTGTGGTGATGTATGTGCTTCTTCTCCTGATTTGTCTGGAATCACAGTCTAAAACAGTTAGTAGAAAAGAAGACATATGAAGGAAAACAAGAATTGTTGACTTTGGGTAATGCTATGATAATATTGAGATTACTTAATTACCTGAGAGTGGCTTATCCAGTATAATGGTCATAAATGCACATCGTAGCCTAACCTGTGTAGTGGCCCTCAGGAAAGTTGTTGCAATTCTCAGGGTATTGACTGGACTTTTCCTTGATTACATTTAGCAAACACGGATGCTCGCCTTCCTGAAAAGAACAGTGGCAGAAGTTTACTTCAGTAAACACAGGGCTAGAAATGATCTGACAGTTCATCTGATTCTTTTCCTTTACTTTATGGATGAGGAAATTGGAAATGGAGAAGGTGAAATGACTTCCCCTAGATCAAATGTGAGTTTAAGGACATATTCTGAGCCTGAACCCAATTCTGTGTTTTAGTCCAGCACCCTTCCATTTTTGCCACACTTTATTTTTGCCAGGAAAAATCCCCATCAGGGAGGGTAACAAAAATTGCTTTGAATATTAAAAGGTTCTACATTATTTGAGGGGAAAAAATAAGCAGACAGTTAAGGGAAAAATTATTTCTTCTATGGACTTTTAGGGGCAGAAGCAAGGGAGGCATGAAGAAGAACCTTTCTTCTGACTTCAGTTTTTCAAATCTCTCTTACTTCATATAAAGTGTTCAGACAACTTGTTAAAGCATAATTTAAACTTAACCCTCTTGTAATGACTTCGTTTCTAAGACAGCAATGGTCTATTCCTTGGCATGGCAAATGTCAGTTCCTGTCTTAAACAATCCAGAAGTTTCAGCTCTTGATTGCATCTTCCAACTCCTATTTTAGCCTACTATATGTATTTTTCTAATATTGTTAGAATCACTTTTGGAAGGTGGCAGGAAACAAATAAAGGAACTGATTTAAAACCATTTTTTCCTTATTTGGATTTCTTTAAGATCATTATTGTATTATTTTTTTCATTGAATCAGGTTACTAGTGTTATGAATGAATTAAAGTAACCCCATGAACTCTGGGTTTCATCAAAGTAGATGCTAAAGCCTCTAAACCTGATATAAATGTCTTTAATTACTAGTTTACTAATTTTTTTTAAAAAAAGCAGCTAATGGGGTAACATGGGGAAGGTGGGTAAGTCTATGTGATAAAGAGAAAGAAAAATATTTGTTCTAACCACTTCTGAACGAAGGAGAAAGGGTCCTACTCCTGGCCCTTTGATGTTTTTGAATCCATCAATTTCTTTTTTCTTAATCTATTGAAATATAATTGATTGTACATATCATATCTGTGGGGTACAGCATTGAGTATTCTTACCTGTGTGCAATATGTGATGCTTAAATCAGGTTAATTAGTATATTCAACCTTACACAATGTGCTCATTTTTTTGTTGCCCTTTAACAGTTTTTTGATACCCCCCCCACTTCCATTTTCCCACCTCCAGTGTTCTCACTTCTATTCTCTCCTTTTGAAAGTTCAGCAGATTATTGTGATTGTTGTATCTTCCTTTTTTTATTTCTTTTTTTTCAGCTCCCACTTATGAGTGAGGACATGCAGTATTTCTCCTGTGCCTGGCTTATTTCACTTAACTTAATTTTCACTAAGTTCATCCATGGTGCTGCAAGTGGCAGAGTTTTGTTCTTTTTTATGGCAGAGTAGTATTCCATTGTGTATATATACCACATTTTCCTTTTCCAGTTCTCTGACAATGGACATTTAGGTTGGTTCCCTATCTTGGCTATTGTAAATAGAGCTTCAATATACATGGGAGTGCAGGTGTTCCTTCAACATGATGATTTCCATTCCTTTGGGTATGTATCCAGCAGTGGGATTGTTGGGTCATGTGGCAGTTCTATCTGCAGTTGTTTGAGGAACCTCCAAACTGTTTTCCATAATGGCTGTACAAATTGATAGTCCTGCCAACAGTGTAGGGGTGTTCCCCTTTCTCCACATCCTCACCAGCATTTGTTATTCTGTCTTTTTGATAATGGCCAGACTAACTGGGGTGAGATGATATCTCAATGTAGTTTTGATTTCAATTTCTCTGATGCTGAGTGATGTTGAGCATTTTTTCATGTCTGTTGGCCATTCATATATCTTCCTTTGAGTAATGCCTATTTGGCTTCTTTGATCATTTTTAATCAGGTTACTTGTTTTTACTGTTAAGTTGTTTGAGTTCCTTGTATATTCTGGGTATTAATCCCTTGTCAAATGCATAGTTTGCAAATATTTTCTCTCATTCTGTACGTTTTCATCCTGTTGATAGTTCCTTTTGCTGTGCAGAAGGTTTTTAGTTTGATATAATCCCATTTGCCTATTTTTTTCTATTGTTGCCTGTGTTTATTCATAATGTCTTTGATCTTATTCATAAAGTCTTTGCCCAGTCCTACTTCCTAAAATGTTTACTCTATGTTTTCTTTTAGGAGTTTTATAATTTAATGTCTTATATTTGAGTCTTTAATCCATTTTGAGTTCATTTTGGTATATGCTAAGAGGTACAGGTCTAGTTTCATTCTTCTACATATGTATGTCCAGTTTTCCCAGCACCATTAATTGAAGAGACAGTCTTTTCACCAATGTATGTTCTTGTTGTCTTTGTAAAAGATCAGGTGGCTGTAAATATGTGGGTTGATATCTGGGTTCTGCATTCTGTTCCATTTGTCTGAGTGTCTATTTTTATGCCAGTCACACTGTTTTGGTTACTATAGCTTTGTAGTATAATTTGAAGTCAAGTAGTGTTATGCCTCTGGCTTTATTATTATTTTTTTTCTTAGGATTGCTTTGGCTATTCAGGGTCTTTTGCTGTTCCATATGAATGTTAGGATTGTTTTTTTTTTTTTTCTATTTATGTGAAGAATGTCATTGGTTTTTGATGGGGATTGCATTGAATCTGTAGATCACTTTTGGTAGTATGGACATTTTCACGGTGTTAATTCTTTTGATCCAAGAGCATGGAATGTATTTTCATCTTTTTTATCCTCTTTACTTTCTCTCAGCAATGATTTGTAGTTCTCATTTTAGAGGTCTTTCACCTCCTTGGTTAAATTGATTCTAGGTATTTTATTTTTATTTTTTTGGTGGCTATTGTAAATGGACTTGTTTTCTTGGTTTCTTTTTCTGCTCATTTGTTATTGAAGTATAAAAATGCTACTGACTTTTGAGTGTTGATATTGTATACTGCAACTTCACTGAAGTTGTTGATCAACTCTAAGTGTTTTTGTAGAGTCTTTGGGTTTCCAAGGAACAGAAGCTTCAAGAAGAATTTTGAACAAATATGGTCTTGCCCAAGGATTTTCTTTTCACTCACAAAGGACTCTGGAGCCTGAGCCTTGGATCCTTGAACTAAATGCCACAGTTTCTGGGAAGAGCACAGGCTTGAAGCTCATATAGCAATGAAACTCAAGTCAGAGACTGGCAGAATTTCAGTCTTTAGGGCTTTAGTATCTAGTGAGAATTTAAGAGGGAAAGATGTCTGAATTGAGGTTATTTTCCTGTGAGCTAAGAGACCCTGGCATCTAGTTCTGTTTCTGTGTGAGTTTTGACAAGTGAATAAACCTCTCTGGTGCTGTTTTTTTTTTTTTCCTGACAAATGAGTTAACTGTGCTCTTCTATCTGCTCTATGAGGAAAAGAGGTATTTCTGAAAGTGCTTTGAAAAAAAAAAAAAGGCCTTTGCCACTTCGAAGTGTCATTCTTTATTAGTTCATTCTCTTGGTGTCAAGGGAAGTTGCCTCCTCTTTTCATGAGAAATACCTGATAGACGGTATTTTTCCATCTCTTTTAGATGTGGGTTTTATAGTATTGACTAATTGGATATGGTTAGTAAAACTGCAAAGCAGATGTTGTGAACTTAGCATTGAATGAATTCTCAAACTACCACAACATTTGATTCTATTCTCAAACTCAGCATTCAAGGAGGCTTGAGTATTTCCAATGAAAGTGCCCTTGCTCAAATTAGATATAAGCCCCTATTCAAAGGACATTTTGGATTCAAGAGGTTTTTCACAAAGAAGTTTTCAGAAGTAGGAGTATTCTTCACTCTCCATCACTTTCCTGATGTGTGTGCTAATTAAAGTCCTTTAATTAGCATTCTTGTGAGTGTGTACTGGGAGGTGGGTCCAGGGCAACCTAAGTAGACCCCTTTTGACAATGATTGCTTTTCTATGAGAGGAACTGAAGAGTGAGAGACTAAGAGCACAGATAGAGGTTGCAAGGGAGGTGTGGCTCATGAATTTTCAATGGGCAACTTACTAGGCAGGAACAGCACATATTCATCAGCCGAGGCAAGAATAAAGTGACTTTTGGCCTTAGTGTGCAGATGAGGCCAGGAGGTATTCTTCCAAAGCTAACTATTTCAGGGCTCTTGCTTTTTCTCTGTAGAATTTGGCCCATGAAAAATCCCCTGGAAGGAAACACAGTGAGAAGTGAGTTACATCTTATATTCAGCTGCAGTCTCTTCTTGCACCTGGAAGAACGTTAGAACTCCAAATGGCAGGTTGAGTTTCTTTGGAAAGGCTGACATACACGTAGGAAGTTAAAATTCAGGTCAGAGGCTTGGATTATTTCATTTGGAGTTTTTAAATATCTGAAGACAAAATAAACGTGAAGGGTAACAGCAGGTCTGATTTAGCTTAATTTTCCATGATGAATGCATCTGGTCACACCGTGTGCTCTGCTGAGACAGCATCCAGGGAAGGCCTGGTGCAGAAAGAGCTGGCCTGTGAGTGTTGTGGAAGCCTTTTCTGCTTCTCAGCAAAAACAATAGCTTAAATTGTGACTTGTGATCTTTCCTTTCCTTTGTATCGCCTGTCAAGAACAAACTGTGCTCCACTCAGGGCTCACTTCAATTGTCTGTAATTACCAATTTACCCCAATCCCACTTTCAATCTAGTTAGGGTTTCCAATCATTCTCAAATGAGGTCCCCCTTAGCTGGGTGCAAGATCTTCCCAGATAAGCACAGAGATTGAAGTTTTCCATGTTTTAGGGTCTGTCTTGTTAGCTCAGTTGGTTAGAGTGCAGTGTTATAACACCAAAGTCAAGGGTTTGGACCCCCAAACCAAAAAGCTGCCAAAAAAAAAAAAAAATCCAGATTTTGATTTGCCAACTTGTTAAGTGATAAGTAGTCTTACCTGCTTTTATTTGGCCATCATTTGATCACCTGCAGATTGCCAGTAGTATATCTTGTCTTCAGGATCTGTGCATTGTATGGTAAAGAGCAGTGAACTAGAAAGGAGGGACCTGAATTTTATCCTCAGTTCTTACATATACTTAAAAGTTATAAATTATTTAATTTGTTGAGGTTTACTTTCTCATCTCTAAAATGGGAATGATACTACTACTACTACTACTACTACTAATAGATTGACTTAGTACCTTACATGTATTAATCTATTTAACCCACCCAACTCTATTAGTTGGATATTATTATTATCATTATCTCTATGTCATAGGTGAGGAAACTGGGCACAGATGGTTGTACTTATCCCCAAGGTCACTGAGCTAGTATGTGGCTGAGCAGAGATTTGGAAACAGGCAGACTGATTCCAAAGTGCTCTTAATGTTAATCATTATTTTACTATTTCTGGAGAGTATACCTGCTCATTCTTCCTACCTAGTGATGAAGATCAAGTTAACATACTTGGGAAAATGGTTTTCATAGAAATGTCCTAGAAAATTGAATGTATTGAGAGAAAGAGCTCCAAATCTGCATTGTTATGGGAGAGTAAAAGAGAAGGTTAAAGCAAAAAGAAAAAAATGACACCAGCATTGTTTTCTGCAATTGGATGTGTGTGTGTGTGTGTGTGTGTGTGTGTGTGTGTGAGAGAGAGAGAGAGAGAGAGAGAGAGAGAGAGAGAGAGAGAGAGAGAGAGAGAGAGAGAGAGAGAGAAGAGGGAAGACTAAGCGAGCAGTCAAGGGGTAAAGGAGAAAACTTGAAATGATTAAAACGACAATACTCTACAGTATTACATGTTAGAGAGAGGCTTGATTCTTTTCCAGTTGATTTGTGCAGTAATTGGGTGCCTATTAAATATGGTAGTTAAGCTGCAAATAATTGGAAAAGTAGTAGGGAGATTGTAAATGAGGGGTTTATTTTCACATCACAAGAAATCTGGAGGCACAGTAGAAGAAGCCAGGACTTGTTAGTTCAGAGCTCAGCTAAGCCATTGAGCCCCGAGGCTTCCCATCTCTCAGTTCTGCCATCCTTGGTTTGGTGGTCACCTCATCACTCACGGTCACAACAGACCTGCAGCAATTCCAAGGTTCACATGCAGACTACAACCTCCACAATGGAAAGAAGACATATCTTCCAGTGTGTCTCTTTATTATTGGTGGGAACCCTCCTCAAAACACACCCAGGAGGAGTGAAATGCCTGTGTCATGTAGTAAGTATATGTTTAACTTTTTATGAAACTGCCAATTTGTATTTCAAAGCGTTTGCATTGTTTTACATTCCTACCAAAAGTGTATGTGAGTTCCAATTGCCCCACATCATCTCTAAAATTTGATCAGTCTTTTTTAGTTTTAGGCATTCTAAGTAGATGTGTAGTGGTATCTCATTATGGTTTTAAGTTGCATCTCCCTAATGACTAATGATGTTGAGCTTACTTATTCACCTTTTTGTAACTTTTTTTTTCTCTTGTATTTTGAAGGTTTTTTCTGTATTTCTGTTTAGCAGCCTTTTATCAAATAAGTGATTTGCAAATATACATATATATATATATACACACACATACACACACACACACACACACACACACACACACACACACACATATATATTTTACAGCCTGTGGCTTGTTTTTTTTTTACCTCTCTTAAGAGCATCTTTCAGAGAACAGAGGTTTTTAATTTTTTAAAATTTCATTCAAAATATTTTAACATTTACTTGTACGTATTTGTGGGTTAGAGTGTGTTGCTTCAATACATGCATATGCTGCACAATGACTCACTTAGGGTAGATAGCAGTTTTGGACCCCTTAGTCCACTACTTTTCTCCCCTGCACTCTTTTCCCCCCTCAGCTTCTGGTAACCATTATCCTACTCTTTACTTCTATAAGAACCACTTTTTTTTCTTTTTTTTCGATTCCACACGAGTGAGATCATGCTGTATTTGTCTTTCTGTGCCTGACTTATTTCACTTAACATGATGGTTTCCAGTTCTATCCATGTTACTGCAAATCATAGGATATAATTTCTTTTTATAGCTGAACAGTATTCCATTATGTATATACACCACAGTTTTTAATCCATTCATCCATTGATGGGTACCTACATTGATTCTGTCTTCTGGCTATTGTGAATAGCATTGAGAAGAACATGGGAGTGCAGGTATCATTTTGATGTACTCATCTCATTTCCCTTTGGGTATATACCCAGTAGTGGGATAGCTGGGTTGTGAGGTAGTCCTATTTTTAGTTCTCGGAGGAAACTCCACACCATTTTCCACAATGGTTGTATCAGTTTACAGCTATTCCCATCAAGAATGTAGGAGAGTTCCTTTTTCTCCATATCCACACCAGCATTTGTTATTTTCTGTCTTTTTGATAATATCCATTCTAACTGGGGTGAGATGGTACCTCATTGTGGTTTTAATTAGCATTTCCCGGATGATTAGTGATTTTGAGCATTTTTTTTTTCATGTGCTTGTTAGCCATTTGTATGTCTTCTTTTGAGATATGTTTGTTCAGGTCCTTTGCTCAATTTTAAGTTGGGTTATTTGTTTCTTTTGCTGTTGGGTTGTTTGAGTTCCTTCTATTCTAGATGCTAGCCCCTTGTCTGATGTGTAGTTTGCAAACACTTTCTCCCATTCTGTAGGTTGTCTCTTCACTTTGTTGATAGTGTCCCTTGATGTGCAGAAGTTTTTCAGCTCCATGTAGTTCCATATGTCTATTTTTTTGCTTTAGTTGCTTTGCATCTGTAGTCTCACCCAAAAAAGTGCTGCCCATTCCCATTTTGTGTAGCATTACCCCTATGTTTTCTTCTAGTAGTTTCATAATTGGGGGTCTTAAATTTAGGTTTTCAATCCATTTTAAGTTGATTTTTGTGCATGGTGAGAGATAGGGGTCTAGTTTTAGTCTGCTGCATGTGGATATCCAATTTTCCCAGCAGTGTTTATTGAAGAGACTATTCTTTCTCCACTGTATATTCTTGACACCTTTTTTGAAAATCAGTAAGTTGTAAGTGTATGGGTTTGTTTCTGGGCTCTTGACTCTGTTCCATTGGTCTATTTTTCTATTTTTATGCTGGTACCAAGTTGTTTTGGTTATTATAGCTTTATAGTATGTTTTAAAATCAGGAAGTGTGATGACTTTCACTTTGCTCTTTTTGTTTAAGATTGTTTTCACCATACAGAGGTTTTTTTGGTTCCATACAAATTTTTTTTTTCCATACAAATTTTAAGGTCGATTTTTCTATTTCTGTGAAGAATGTCATTGGTATTTTGATAGGGATTGCATTGAATGTGTAGATTTCTCTGAGTAATATGGATATTTTCATGATGTTAATTTTTCCAACCCATGAACATGGGACATTTTTCCATTTATTTGTGTCATCTTCATTTTTTTTCTCCAAAGATTTATAGTTTTCATTGTATATGTCTTTCTCCCTCTTGGTTAAACTTACTCCTGGATATTTCATTTTTTTGGTAGCTGTTGTGAATGAGATTACTTTCTTGATCTTTTTTTCTTTGTCTATTTCATTACTGGTGGATAGAAAGGCTATCAATTTTTGTGTGCTGATTTTGTGTCCTGCCACTATATTGAGTTCATTTATTGGTTCTAGTAATTTTTGGGTGGAGTCTTTATGATTTTCTATGTATAGGATCATTTCATCTGCAAATAGGGATAGTTCGACTTGTACTTTTCCAGTTTGGATGCCCTTTATTGCTTTTTCTTGCCTTATTGTGCTGGATAAAACTTCTAGTACTACATTGAATGAGAGTGGGGAAACTGTGCATCCTTGTCTTGTTCCAGATCTTAGAGGAAAAGCCTCCAATTTTTGTCCATTTAGTATATTAGCTGTGGGTTTGTATATGTCATTTATTGTGTTGATGTACGTTCCTTCTCTACCTAATTTGTTGAGTGTTTTTATCATGAAGCAGTGTTGGATTTTATTAAATGCTTTTTCTGTATTTATTAAAATGATCCTATGGCTTTTTCCCTTCATTTTGTTGATGTAATATATCACATTTATAGATTTGCATATGTTGAACCATTCTTGCATCCCTGAGATGAATCCCACTTGATCACGGTGAATAATCTTTTTAGTGTGTTGTTGGATTCTGTTTACTAGAGTTTTGGTGAGGATCTTTACATTTGTGTGAATTAGGAAATTGGTCTGTAGTTTTCTTTTTTGTTGTATCTTTTTCTAGTTTTGAAATAAGGTTAATATTGGCCTTGTAGAATGAGTCTGGAATTACTCCCTTTTGTTCAATTTTTTGGAAGAGTTTGAGAAGAACTGGTATTAGTTCTTTAAATGTTTGGTAGAATTCAGTATTAAAACCATCTGGTGCTGGGGTTTTCTTTGTTGGAAGACTTTATTACTACTTTGATCTCATTAGTCACTATTGATCTGTTTAGGTTTTCTAGTTCCTCATGACTCAACCACAGTAAATTGTATGTGTCCAGTAATTTATTCATTTATTCTAGGTTTTCCAAAGTTTCTTATGATCCTTTGTATTTCTGTGTTATCAGTTGTAATGTCTCCTTTTTTATCTCTGATTTTATTTATGTTAGTCTTCTCTCCTTTTTTCTTCATTAGTCTAGCTAAAGGTTTATCAATTTTATCTTTTCAAAAAATCAACACTTTGTTTCATCAATCTTTTGTATTGTTTTTCTAATTTCTAGTTCATTTATTTCTGCTCTAATCTTTATTTCTCTCCTCCTACTGATTTTGGGTTTGGTTTGTTCTTGTTTTTCTAGGTCGTTGATGTGTAATGTTACATTGTTTACCTGAAGTCTTTCTTTTTTGGTGTAAGCATTTATTATTATAAACTTCCCTCTTTGAACTGCTTTTACCACATCCCATAGGTTCTGGTATGTTGTGTTTTCATTTTCACTTGTCTCCGGGAATTTTTAAATTTCCTTCTTGATTCCCTCTTTTACCCATTCGTTATTTAGGAGCATGTTGTTTAATTTCCATATATTTGTATGATTTCTAGTGTCCCTTTTGTTGTTGATTTCTAGTTTTATTTGTTGTACAAGGTAGTTAATATGATTTCAATTTTTTGAAATATGTTGAGACTTATTATGTGTCCTATGATATATGTGGTCTGTTCCATGTGCTGCTGAAAAGAATGTGTATTCTGCAGCTGCTGGATAAAATGTTCTATATATGTCTGTCAGGTCCAATCAGCCAAGAGTAGAAATTAATTCTGATGTTTCCTGGTTTATTTTCTGTCTCGATGATCTGTTCTTTGGTGAAAGTAGGATGTTAAAGTCCGCAACTATTATTGTATCGGAATTTATTTCTCCCATTAGGTTTAATAGTAATTGCTTTATATAACTGGGTGCTGTGGAGTTGGGTGCATATATATTTAGAATTGTTATATCCCCTTGTTGAATTGATCCTTTTATCATTATATAATGACCTTCCTTATCTTTTTTCATTTTCCTTGGCTTGAAGTCTGTTTTATCTGAGTATAGCTATTCCTGCTCTTTTTCTCTTTTTGAGTTTCCATTTGCATGAAATATCTTTTGTCATGTTTTCACTTTCACTTGGTGTGTGTCTTTATAGTTGAAGTGAGTTTCTTCTAGGCAGCACATTGTTGGTTGTTATAATCCATTGAGCCACTCTGTGTTTTTTAATTAGGGCATTTAATCCATTACATTTAGGAATTTGTTACTGTCATTTTATTACTTTTATTCTGGTTGTTCTGCTGATTCTTTTTTCCTTTTTTTTGATCTTACTATCTTCCTTCATGGCTGAGTGGTTTTCTCTGGCAGTATATTTTGATTTCTCTCTATTTTTAGTATGTCTAAATTTTTTATTATGGTTCCCATGAGACTTACAAAAAATATATTATAGTAATAAGATTATTTTGGACTAATAACAACCTAATTTTGATTTCTAAGAAAAAAAGAAAGCAAACTCTATGTTTTGGTGTCATTCCCCTGTCCCTTTTTGACATTTTATTGTTTCAAGTTACATCTTTGAATATTGCCTATCTCATATTGTTGTTTTATATGTTATTGCCTTGTTAGGTTTGTTCTTTAGTCTTTATACTAAGGGATGTAAGCAGTTATTTCCCATCACTATG
Organism: Cynocephalus volans; assembly: GCF_027409185.1. NCBI lineage: Eukaryota > Metazoa > Chordata > Mammalia > Dermoptera > Cynocephalidae > Cynocephalus > Cynocephalus volans. The sequence goes on along the minus strand of NC_084461.1, from coordinate 100,406,523 downwards.
GCATTGGGGTCTTCTAAGGGTGTCTGTGAACTTACTTTACTAATGAATTATGTGTCTTCAAATGTTTTCTTGTTGCTTCTTAGTGTCATCTTCTTTCAGATTGAAGAACTCCCATTAGCGTTTCTTATAATGCAAGTCTCGTGTTGATGAATTTCCTTAGCTTTTGTTTGTCTGGGAAATACTTTATTTCTCCTTTGTATTTGAAGGTTAGTTTTGCTGGATAGAGAATTCTTGGCTGATGGTCTATTTCCTTCAGAACTCTAAATATATCATCCCATTCTCTTCTGGCTTGTAGTGTTTTCCCTGAGAAATCATCTGAGAGACTTATTGGGGCTCTGTTGAATGTTTTGTGTTTCTTTTCTCTTGCTGCTTTCAGTATCCTTTCTTTGTCTTTGGCTTTTGATAATTTGAATATGAAGTACTTTGGGGTGTTCCTCCTTGGATTGATTTTGATTGGTGACCTCTGAGCTTCCTGTGCCTGTAATCTGTCATCTTTCTCCATACTGGGGACAGTTTCAGCCATTATTTCCTTGAATGTGCTTTCGAACATCTCTTCCCCTTTCCTCTCCTTCAGGTATGTCAATTATGCAGAAGTTACTTTGCTTGAGGGAGTCCCATATATGCTGTGTTTATGTTTCATTTTTTCTTATTCTTTTTGCTCCTCTGATTGGATATTTTCATGTGTTTCATCTCCATGATCACTGAGTCTATTCTTAGTTTGATTAAGTTTGCTGTTGGAGATTTCTATGGAGTCTTCCAGTTCAGATAATATATTTCTAGAATTTCTGTTTTTTTTAATTGATTCAATTCTTTTGTCAAGTTTCTCATTCTGTTCCTGTATTGTTTTCCAGATATCATTTAATTTTCTATCTATATTTTCTTATTTCCTGAACATCCTTAAGAGGGTTATTCTGAATTCTCTGTCAGATATTTCGTAAACCTGTTCTCTGAATCCAGTCCTGGTGCTTTGTTTGTTTCCTTTGGTGGTGTCATATATCTCTGTTCTTTATTGATTTTTTTGTCTTTACATCAATGCCTGTTCATTTGAGGAGATTGTTACCTCTTCTAGGTTTTATAGGTGTTCTTTGGTGGTGTTAGACATTTACTGGTTAATATCAGAGCTTTGTCTCTGGCCTGTGTGTTTTTTTATTGTTGTTGTTTTTGTTTTTCTTAGTTCTGTGCTAGATTTTTAGTTACACCATAACTTAAAATCTGCACTGGAACTAATTTGTTGTCCTTTGGTTAATTCCAAAATTGGGGGAAATTTTTGTAGAAACAGCATTTGAGCTCTGTGGTAGAGCTAAATTGCTCCTTTGCTGTTGATTCTCTGGAGAAGGCTCTTTGTGCAGTTCAGATTTTAATTGTTAGTCTTTTAATCACTTCTTGGTCTTGTGAGGTGAAATATACTTGGGCTGTGTGGAAGTTCTGGCCCAGGACTGAGGTCTTCTCAGAAAACTGTGCCCTGTAGTTCTATGGACCTGATCAATCTCCACTGAGTGGGTCTGTGCCAGTTGGAAGGCAGATCAGCTGCCTGTGCTGTGGCCCAATCTTCCCCCAGGGGGCCGGCCTCACCCCACACTCCAGATGCCTATGTGGGTCCATGGGAATGCTGTCTGTGGTCTTGCTGGCCTGGGAGCTGGTATGGAGCTGCTTCTTTCACTGGCTCTTGTGTATGTCTTGCAACTTCTTTCCACACCCTCACTGGGCTTGCCCTGAAGCAGCCAGGGCTTGAAATGGTTGGAGTGATCCATTTTCCCTCTCACTGTGGCTTCTTCCACCTGCACAAACTCTGTTGTCTCTCCTCCTCTTCCCCTGAGCTCCAGTGGTTGGCAGTCTTTGCTTTTTAATAGTTGTATATTGATCAGTTGTGGGGGAGAGTGACTCAGGGGACTGTCTATTCTACCATCTTGATTCATTTTTTCACATACTTCTTGAAGTATCCTCATATCTTCTTTAAACGTTTGTCAGAATTCAGCCGTGAAGACATATAACTTCAGAGTTTCCATTGTGGAAAGGTTTTTAAACACACATGCCATCTTTTTAACTGACATAGAGCTGTTTAGTTTATCAATTTTATCTTGAATGAGCTTTGGTAGTTTGTTTCTTTCAAGGTATTTGCCCATTTCAATTAAGTCAACAAATTTATTGACCTAAAGTTATTCATAATATTCCTTTATTGTCCTCCTAATATCTGTGTAATCGGTTGAGATGTCACCTCTTTTATTCCTTATATTGGTTATTTGTGTCTTTTTTTTTTTTTTTTTCTGAAAAGACTGGCTAGAGGTTTATCAGTTTCATTTATCTACTTAACCAGGTTTTGGTATTATTGATTTTTGTTTTTCTGTTTTCTATAAGTCATTGATTTGTAGTCTCATTTTTATTATTTCTCCTAGTAACTTTGGGTTTAATTTTTGTTTCTAGTTTTTTTACTGTGGAAGCTGAGGTCAATCATTAGAGACTTTTCTTCTTTTCTAATATTCACATTTACTGGTATAAATTTTCCGCAAGTATTGCTTTAGTGGCATTGCACAAATTTTCATATGTTATATATTCATTTTAAAACAGTGCAAAATACTTAGCAATCTCCTTTTTGATGTTTTCATTAACCCATAGGTTATTTAAAAGGATGTTGTTTAGTTTCTGAATATTTGGGGGAGTTTCCAGACCTGTTTCTGTATTTGATGTTTAATAACATCTTGGTTAGAGAATATACTTCCTATGACTTGAATCCTTTTAAAGTTACTGAAACTCCTTTTAGGCCTAGGATATTCTCTATGTTAATAAGCATTTACTATACACATGAAAGAAATGTGTGTTGTGCTGTGGTTGGGTAGAGTGCTGCATGAGCTCTGGGGATTGTCCCTTTTTGTTCCTTTAGGGTGTTTCTTTCATGGGCTGTGGGTAGTTTCCTCATGCTAATGTGCTGGCCAGTATTCAGATGAAAACTTGCAGGAGATTCTCTGCCTATCTCAGGAGCACTCTCTCTGTAAAGCTGTCTTCTCTTTGGAACTTTTCTCCACCAACTACAAATCCCTTGGCCTCCCTGGTCTCCCTACTTGATCTGCTCAGGAAGATAACTGGGCTTTGCCTGGGTTTTTCTCCATTCTATGAGGTCTGGAAACTTTCTCCAGCCAGAAAGCCAAAGCAATCCTAGGACTCTCTTCATTTGTCTCCCTTCTCTAGAAGAGCATTAAATTTGTCCTACCCTGCCTTCAACATGGGAAAAATACAATAAGCTAAATATGAAATGAGAAGTTGGTAGATGGTGGAAAGGAGTTGGTATAAGACTTTTTATATTTTAAAATTTTGTACCATGTGAACTATTATGAGTTCAAAATTAAAATGTAAGAATGGTCTATTTTATATTGTTTCCTAGAGTTAGGCTCCCTCTGGAGGAATAATTCCCTGAGATGTTTCATTCTTTGTTGGATTCTTTGGGCTCAGTTCACATGTTGCACTTGTAAGGGGAAATCCCATACTTCCTCATTCCATTCAGCAAGTCTTCCCTTATTTGCCTCCCTCTTTTCACAGGCCCTGTTACCTACAAAACTGTTTGCAGACAGTCCCATTCTTCTCTGAGTTTCTGAGCAAAGATAATTCATAGAAACAATATTCCTAAGCACAGACCATTTTATTTCCTTCATCCTTTGGGTTTATAATAATTTCAGGTTAGCTGATTTTTTTCTCTGCTTCAACTCAAGAAATTGTCAATACATGGTGGTATCTAATCTACAGATCACAGGTGATCCCAGTTGTCTACAAATCAATGAAACAATGAAAGAAATTTTAAAGCTTCTTTATGTCTTGCAGTTAGAATAAGAGCAGTAGTGAGGAGGAAGCAAGAAAAAAAAAAAAAGAGAGACAAAGACATGCTGATTGAAGAGGAAGAATGTCACTTTCTAGAAATCCTGCTGCTTCATGCCTTACTCCCAAAAGGAACAGATGGTGCACACTAGTATTTAGAGCTGGAGCGAAGGAGAAGGAGCAGTACAGGGTCTTGAGCAGGAGTGACCAGTGCAGTAGTACAAAAGCCAGGAGAGTGGTGCCCATGGACCCCCAGAGAAGACAGCTCACTAGGGATGGTAGAGGAATGGTCAGAGACTTTTGAGTGAATGAAGGACAGAGAAGTGATCACTGGATTTGGCAACACGAAGGCATCTGGTGATTTTGTGAAGTCTCGGGCATGGTGGCAGGTAGAAGCATAATTAGAAGGGGATGAGGAGAGAATGAGCAAGGACAAGAAGGTGGTGAAGACCATAACTACAGGCAGTTTTGGGAGATCTTCACTTAGAATTAGAGCAGAGAACAGCTTTAGTATCCAGAGACAGTCGCCCTGTCCCCAGTTACCACGTTGTAATGGGGATCACAGTGGCCCCGTCTCAAAAAGTAGTGTCTCTTCCTCCCATGGGATAGAACAGATGCGAAAAGGAAAAGAAAAGGACTGGAAGATTGTCTCATTTTACTCATTCCTGGAGATTACACGAAACACTAAGATGTGTGAAAAATCACCAGTCCCAATGAAATTTAATATTTGTAATATTTGTAGTTACAGCAGACAAGGAAAAACATGACAGAGGTTCTCATTCTAATGCTTAGTTTTAGTCAATAATCTTTTTTAACTTTTTCAAGAAAAACAGGCTTATTTTCTATAAAGAAGCATAATATTCACTGGAACAAACATTGTTACACACTAGGCTGGTGGGATAATTTGTCTTTTTCATTATGTCAACAATTTGGTGCCAAACTAAAAACTCTTCTCTTGGAGGAAGAGAACATTTTAGGGCCAAATGGTAGGATCATTTGCATTTTCTTTAAATTCTTAAAGTTTAAATTTTTAAAATTCTTCCTATGGCTAAATAATTATCTCTTTATGATTTTCAAATTTTATTTCAAGGAAGAATGGTATGCAGATCTGCTCCTATCTTTGCTTTTTTGTAACTGTAACATTGTTGACATAACATTTATCTTGGGCTCCTTGATAATCCCCACATTTATTGCAAACTTGATTTTTTTTGGTATGAGAAGTTGTGGTTTCTTTCTTCATCATATTGTTCTATATTTGTTTCCACTGATGATCATTTTGTTGCTATTCATTCCTTTTTTCAAGTATCCTAGGTATTTCCTATTTTATTTTGGTTTTCTAGATTCTAAGTGGTAAATATTACTCTTAACTAATAATAAATTCTAAGTTCAGTCCTTAATATTTTTTATATGATTTGTAAACAAATATCTAAACCTGGATTGATCCAATGAAATGGTGAATAAAGTTGTATATAAAGACCAATTTATAAAGTTAAAGTTTGCTTTTTATTAAAAAAAAAATATATATATATATACACACATATATATATAGTTTAAAATCAGGAAATGCACTATCTTCATCTGTTTTAAATAATTCTTTTATTATTTATTTGCTACTAAAGAGTTTCTTTTTTCCTGGCTAAAATTTCAAAAACTAATAAATACCATGCAGTGCAGTATCTTGTTGTAATGTTCTGCTCTTAAACACATTTTGTTATTGAGTAAGATATTTTTGAAAGCTGGCTTCTCTTGTTTTCTCTTGACTGACTTTTAAGTTGCTTAATTGCAATATGTGTTTTGTCTCACAGTGATTCTCAATAGTATGCTCATTAAATAAGAGATGCTTTTTCTTTACATAGAGCAAAAATTTTTAAAAGCATTTGGAAATTTTCAACTGTACATGAAATAGAAAGATAGTACAATGAATCTCCATTCTCTAGACTCAGTTTCCTCATTTATCAATATTTTGCCTCATTTGCACTACTTATCCATCCTTTGTTTTCCTTTGTTGAAGTATGTATGTATGTATTTATTGCAGCTGGCTGGTGCAGGCATCGAACCCTGGACCTTGGCATTATCAGCACCACTGTCTAACCAAGTGAGCTAACTGGCCAGCCCCTTCACTGAACTATTTTAAAGCAAACCTCATACATTATGCAATTCACTTCTACATGCTTCAGTATCCATCTCTGAAAAATATGAACTACAACAGAACTACAATATTATTATACCTATAATTCCTTGGTTTTATATGATACCTAGTATATAGTCAGATTTCTTCAGTTGTCACTAAAAGTCATTTTATAGTTGGTTTGATTGAATCAGGACCCCGTCAAGGTTCACATATTAGTTTGGTTATTCTTTCTCTTAAATCTCCATAGCTGGGAGTGGTCTTCTTCCTCGTTTCCTCTCCTCCCTCCCTCTTTTTCTCTTCTGCAGGTGACTTGTTGCAGAAACTGAGCGAGTTCTTTCGAATGTTTTTTTCTGGATCTGTCTGCTTCTTTGTGGTGAGGTTTAACATGCTCCCCTGTTCCTCTCTTTCAGTAAGTGGGAGATGCCCACTAGCTTGATTGGATTCTGGTTCACCCATTCTGGCAAGGACACTTCATGGGCAGGGCTGTGTGCTTCATGTTGCATTCCACGGCGAGGCACACAATATCTGGTTTTTGCATTTTTAAGGGTGCTAAGACGGTCATTGTTTTGGGATGTAGCAGTTGCTCCATCCGTTGTTACGCTTCCACAGTCCTTTTATCGGATGCCTTTACCCATTGACTAATGTTGCATTAAATTGTAAAATGGTGATTTTTTAACTCTACTTTTTCTTTCACATCAATTAGATTGAATTCTTCTGTATAGAATAACTTTTCTCTTGTTAACCAGACTACATGGTTACCCTGAAATATATTTCTTCCAGGAAAGGTGGAATAAATGTTTAATGTTTTACTTTAATTGCCAAAAAATTGCTCCTGCAGTCCACTGGCCCGTTTGTGGCTAACACTTCCCCTGGAGGATCCGCAGCAGCCTGGCAGGCAAAATAACTGATCTGTTTCCCTCTGCCTGCCAGACCCAGCCAGCGAGTGCTTGATTTGAACATTGTCTTGGAGTTAGCAGATTGAGACCAGCTCCCTCTGAAGAGGTATCTGAAATTATACTCCAGGTCATATTGCAAAACTGGTAGGGTTTGCAGATTGCTCGGCAGTGATTTAATGTTTGTTTTCTAGGTTTCTAGTGGCTATGTCATGTGAAGTGTTATAGTCTGTGTCACATCCCTTCACAACCCTGTCACAGCTTGAAACCACATATTTACTTATCGATTGATGTCCTTTCCCATTAGATCATAATATCAGGAGAAGATAGACTGGGTCTCTTTGGCATCCCAGTTTAAGTAGCCAGAGCTTTTATGGTTTTATGAGACAGAAACTCAATTCTAACTCTATGTAACATGAAAAGGAAATTGAAAGGCCATGGGGATTTAACTGTGAAAGGCTCACAGGACTGAAGGAAAAGTTATAGAACATTCAACTTCTCTAGGGATTCCAAGGACCTCAGTTGGACTTGAATGTCATCAGTACTCTGTTCCTCCTTTTTCCCCACCTCTGATGGACAGCTTTGTTCTCTCCAGCACTTCCATGTGGTGGGCATGGCAAAGCAGCAGCTCAGGGCTCTGAGGGACGTGGCCTGAGACATGTGCTCCCCTCTAGACCAATGACTGTCTCCATGGCAAGTGGTTGCTCTGGGCGGCCAACTGTGTGTCAAGTGTCCATTCCTGTGTATATGAGTGGGGAGGACAGTGATGGGCCCTCACATCTTTAGATGATTAGAGTAGGAGTGAAGCATCTCCCCACAGTAACAGGGAGTGCTGCTATCCAAAGAAGGGAAAATGTTTGCTATATAGGAAGATAATACTTACCTACTATACATTTGTATATCATGCACCCAAGGAAGCATGTTCATATAGCAGATGCTTAACACAACTTTGTGGACTAATCAGTAGAATCAGTGATTGCTGATTGCTTTCGTGTAATGCATAGATGTGTAGAAAGTATCTATTTTGACAGATCATACTCCATACAGTCATGCTGACTTTTACTTGCTTTGTAGGTTCTTCAGTCCTTGAAACATTTAACTTCCTTGAAACATTTTACTTATAACTGCTATGTTTTTATTTTTTTAAAAAAACACTTCTCTACCATTCGAAAATTCTCAAAGGTAGTAGTTGAGCCTTTACAATGACGATAATTTCTCTAGTACTATGCTGGGTCATTAGGAACTACAAATCTCATCCTATCTCAATATATATTTAAGTGCTGGATCCTTTCCTGTTGGTTATGCTACTTGGCTGTTTTTCTGTGCTTTAGCATGAGAGACAACATACAGAAAGACTAAGCAAACAAAACTTTTTTCTTTTCAGCTTTGTTCATCAAGTAATTTTTTTGCTCCTACTAATAGATATTTCCTTTTTTTTCCTGGGACAATTAAAGACCACTACACCAAGTTCTCATCATCATTGTCCTCTGAGCTTGTATATAACTCAGTGTAAACTGATAATTATAACTCCCCGTTAACTGATACTTCAGGCTTGACTTAAGTTTATCTGTTAAGAAATTATGACCCTAAATTCATTTCTTGTCTGTGGATTCATTCAGATTACTTAAACCCATGGAGCTTTCTAGGAAGAAACAGTGCTTTCTATCAGTGGCAGAGCTGGGTAATGTTTTTCTTTCATTTCCTAAGTTCATCTATCCACAACCAGATGTGATTTCCTAAAATATTTTATATAAAGTTTGGGGCCTGTTTGCCTTAAATAATTGTTTTTTAGTTTAAAATTTTTATTTGGAATCCCTATCCATCAGTGTAAAAATAAATAAATAAATAAATAAATAAATAATAAAATATATGCATTTGTCTAAAAACATTTTTAAGTAAATACTTAAAAATCTTTAACATTTCATTCTCTTAACTATTTCTGATGTGTGTCATCAAAGAGAATTTCACCTTTGAAATGTAGCTAAGTGTTGAATTTATTGTCCCCTTCTCTCCCATCATGGTAAATGTTCATCAAGTTGATTATAAAATCTGTAGCAATATCATGTTGTTTTGATGGCATTAGATGCAGGGGAATTTGGAAGCCAGTATGCAATTCATTTAACTTGTGCCCAAGCCATCTGCTTATCTGCGTTACTCAGCCAGCCAGCCTGCTTCTTTCTCCAGAGATGATTAACCTGGATGAAGATTCCTGGCAGCTTCAGTTCACTTCCTGAGTCTTCCACATCATCCAGAATTCCCTGGTGGAGCCTGGCATGATATTTGGAAAGGCAAGGAGGCTCTTTTGGCCTGGGAGAGAGTTGACATAAATGTCACCGGCTAAACCACTACTGGGGAGAATGAATTCAGGATTCTAGGCTCATAAAAAATAAATTTCAAGTCACCAGCTAATCATAATATTGAGCAATTAAGGAGACATTCTGGTCTTGACCATCTCATTTCTTTTTTATGTAGCAATAGAAATACCGTAGCTCAACTAAGTTTAATGTGCCAACCAATTTTTTATCAAAGTCACTTGGTGATCTTTATTCCTTCCTTCCTGAATCACATAATAGACAACCTGGCACTAGAAGTCTTATCCCATTGGAAAGTGGGGGTTATGCTTGTTAATATGTCCTGGAATATCATTGTATGCAGGCCAGGGCATCAGTGGCAAATGGTCTGAGCTACGTCAAATCTTCTCTGAGTGAACCGCAGTGTTTTTGGCCTTCAATTTGTATGTTGAGTATGGGTTAGGGACCTGCCATGCCATTCTCTTCCATGCATGGGGTCTTAGTCATTGTGTCCATTTGACCTTTGCACTATGCAACTGCCGGGAACTGTCCAGTTGTCCAATTCAGAAGTAAGGAACAGTGTGCAAACTGATGATAGAATGCAGGCCTGTGAATCAGAGAGGAAAAGCCCCTTTCTTATTGCCAACAGCACTTGAGCAGTGGAACCTTCTCTTGCCCTGTTGTTGTACTGGTGCTGAGCTCTCTACCACAGTGCCACCAATCCATCACTGGGACATCAATCAATAATATGTGGCAGTCAGCAGTCATATGTTGCCTCGTGTATAGTCCAGTAGCATTTTTGACATTGGGCATTCAGATGCCTTCTTTACTGGCAGCTGTGGAGAAAACATTTTTCTGATGAAAGTTTCCAGTATAAATGAGGAAGAAAGAAGAAAAAAAGGAAAATAAAAATGACAGGTCTATGATTGCTGCGTGTGACAACACAGGCAGTGGTGTTATGATAAATGCTGAATCACTTAGCTGAGATGAAGGCATTTAGTCTTGCATGGTTTGTCCCCTACTTCAGACCAAATTGTGTAGAGTTCAGTGACATTCTTTGGTACCACTACCCTGAACTGGCCTTTCTCAAAAAGAAGTCAGTCGTGCTTGTTGTAGGTGCCTCCCAGCTTCCCTCTTTTAGCTCCAGGTCTCTCCTCCTGACCTCTTTCACTGGGACTCAGAGACCTGTCAGGAATGTTGCTCCCTAACCTCTCTCTGTCCTGCTTCAGTCCTATGCCTCATTCTAAAAGCACTACTGTGAGTATGACTTTCTAATAACTACTGTGGTGCTCGAGATAAGGTTTTCTTGCTTTATTTGCCTCTTTATACAATACTCCAGGATGTCAGTGATATTGACACAATGAATGGGCATGTAAATGGTGAGATATCACAATTTTTTCTAAAATTTTTATTTTATTCTTTAAATTTTAAATTTTTTAAATTTTAACATTTGCTTGTACATATTTGTGGGGTACAGTGTGTTGTTTCAATATGTGCATATACTGCACAATGATTCATATAGGGTAGATAGCATAGTTTAGTACCCATTAGTCCACTACTTCTCCTCCCCACTGCCCTCCCTCCCCTCCTGGTCTCTGGTAACGTTGTTCTACTCTCTACTTCTATGAGAACCACTCCCCCCACCGTGGGATATCATAGTTTTCACCACTCCTTCATCCAAGACATTTAGCACCAAGCTTTGATATCAGTTGAGGTAATTAACGGTGCCCCCTTGCTACTCAAGGTGTCGAGCTGATTACAAATGCAGAATCTCAGGCTCCACTCCAGACCTACTGAATCAATCTACTTTTTAACAAGATCCCCAAACAATTATTACTCATATTAAAGTTTGAGAGACACTGATCTATTCCATACCACATTTCAGTAAAACTAAATACTTTATTGTGCTAGGCTCCTGGTAAAATTAGAAACAGAGGATCCAGACATAGGTAAGGATATGAAAAGCTTTGTATGGAGCAATGGCACTCAAAATTTAGTGTTCATGAGAATCATCTGGAAGGCTTAGTAAGACAGGGATTGCTCGGCCCCACTTAGAACTTTTGAGTTAGTAGGTCTGGGTTGAGCCTGAGCATTTGCATTTCTAAGCAGTTCTTGGGTGATGCTGATCTTGCTGGTCCAGGGACCACACATTGAGAAACACTGACGTATACTGAGGTGTGTAGTGGAAACAATCTGTGTGTGTTGAGGCCCCTCTGTACCAGGAACTGTTAGGCCCTTGCACATACATCCAGAATACTCAGAAGCCTTACATCAGGGTTTAAGGACAACTTTACCACTGCTTATCTGGGTGATCTTGCACAAGTCACATGGCTTCTCTGCACTTTGGCTTCTGCACTTGTCAAAATAAAGAATGGTCTTGATGCTCTCTTTATCTGCCATTTCTAAAATTCTGTGCTTTGACTCTTTAATAACTTCTTGAACCTAACTCAAAGACGTAACTTCAGTTGGGGGATCTGAGACACAGAGGATAGGAAGGAGCATGTGCCATGATGAAAGTTAGCCGGAAAATATTTGGGGCAATCAAGGAGTTATTTGTTCCTCTCAAAGCTGGCCACCATTGTGTCTGCAGGTGAACCCAGCCCTATCCTATTCCTAATAGTTGATTATCACTAAAATTCTTATTTGTCAGAGGATTGGAAAAATACAGAGTCTGACTTTTCAGAAGTGTGAAGTATCTTGGAACTAAAGTATAGAGAGGACCCTATATGTTTTGAACCCACCCCTGCCATTTCAATCTTTTGGATTTCTATCGAATGGGAAAAACATATATATTTCAGTGCTCATATAGCTCTAATTAACAAATTACTACACTGTTTTCATAGATGATGTGTTAATGTCTAGGATCAAGTACATTCAGGAATTTGGTCTTTCTGTAGCAATGTCTGGTAGTGTTAAAAATGAAATCTGTGATCTAACGAAATTTTACTTCTGTACAAGTAAATGGATCAGGTATCAGGCATGATAGTAGAATCTAATCTTTGGTGTGAAGGCTCATACATGTTTAAGTACCTTCACCATGTCAACCTGAAATGTTACTAGTTCTCTTATTGAGGAGCTAGCCTTTCAGAGAAAGGAGACCTGGAGGGTCAGGTCAAACCTTCCAGAGTCAGGGGTGAGAGTAGCAGTGGGCAGTGTTACATCAGAGTATGCTGAGAAGTGAGGGGAGAGCTATGGGTTCGTGGTGATGAAAATTATAAGTGAGAACAGGTGATTCCTCAGTGTACAAGGAATGACAGTGAGAAACAGCATGGCAGGAACAAAATGTGGACTCTGTAGTTTTATAGTTTTTAGCAACATGATGTTGCTTAGGTTTCTGTAACTGCTTCCCAGTATGTGAGCTTTGAATTCTCTTCTCTCCCCTTCCTCTTAGTGTAGTTTCATAAGCAAAAGCATTTCTCTGGAAGGTTTTGAAAAATAAATGAAAATACCCTCCAGAGCATGGGAAAACTCTTCAAGATTTGTGTTCTAGATTTATTTTACATTTTAAAACATAGAAAGTAGTGAGGCCCCAATCCAACTCAGAGGTAAGACCTGGGGGCTGGCAGTTGCCACCCTTTGAAGTGTGCAGGAGAGCATGAGCATGGAGTCAGAAGGAAAAGAATCTGGGATGGTCCCACACAGCTTTAGGAGTTAACTCTCTTGCCGGCCCTCTAGGTTCTCTTGCCCAAACCCTGCTGCTTCGCTTCTCAACTAAAAATATCAATCCTCTGTCCCACTTTTTTGCTATTAATATTTCTTAATTTATAAGGACTTTTCTCATTTTATGGCATTTTCTAAAAGCTTTAATAGCCTGCTACTGTGTATCCAAGCGAGTTATGGGGAAAGCTGCCTTATCTAATATCTGGCAAGCCTATGGAAATCAGCATTTCCAATGTTCATCCTAAATAAAGCTTTGGTCTATTAACTCAAACTCATTCAGAAAAATAGATTTAGACTGTGATGAATTTGGTGGTGTAAAGATTAGGGGAAGGAGGATGTTTTATTCTGTCACAGAATTTCTACAGATAATGCAAGTGTCACTGGGTTTTTTGTTTAATGTGGAAAAATAGTGGGAAATCAAGGTGAGTGGCATGACATAAATTAACTTTTACGTATATGTCTATTTTTACTAATTGGACAAGCATGCCAAATACATGAAGATATTATACAAGTGGTGCATGTGCATTTTTGAAAAATTGGAGTGTGTAGAATAATATAAAAAAGGAAGAAAAAGAATTAATCATGACTTCACAACTCAGAAAATGCCACCATTAACATGCTGGCATATTTTCTGTTAGTCTCTTTCTTTTCTTGCATTTGTTGCCCACACTGTAAAGTCTATTTTACATTTTTAAAGTTTTGCAACAAGAACTGATCCAGTAGCTTTGTGGTGAGGTATGGGCTCCAGTAGTCAGAGGTGACAATTTATTATCTTCTTTCTGTTACCATGTGTACAACACAATTATTAAAATATATGTTTTTGCTTCAAAAACATTAATTTGTTCAATATAAAACATTTAAAATATATTGAAACATTTGTAACTCTGTTTTGGTATTTCTTCATGCATGTATTTTGTTCTTACTACAGTGAGGGTGGAATGATGTGGTGGCAATCCTGCCTCTGTTGACATTGAGAAGCACTGAATATGCCAATGCTTTATAATGCTTTATTCAAAGGGAAGGCAAGGCAGGTTTCAGAGTAGAAGGCTATATGTTTTGCTCTAAAAACAAGCAAACTCTGTTCATTAGAGTTCAGATTTGAGTTGTCACAGCCGGTGACTTTTCTTGACCTCAGTCTTTAGCATTGCCATAGGTGATGTGTACGTCCTTCCTGAAATCCTGCACCTCTTTTTCCTTCTGCATCTCTGCTTCTCTCTCTTCCCTGACTCCTCTTCCTCCACTGTGCCCTGTTTGATGGCTGCTTCTAAGGCTCAAGTTTCAGCCCTTTACTTCCTGCATTCTTTCCCTAGATGACGGCAGCATTCTCCTGCCTTTAACCATTACTTCTGTGTGGATGGTCCTAAATTTATGTATCCAGCCAAGATCTGCTGATGCATCTTTGCACAAGACACTTACCAGGTGCCTCTCCTGTGTGAGGCTTTGTACCTAGCCTTAGGGGTGAAGTTACTAGGAGATAGGCCAAGTCCCTACTCTCATAGAACTTTTATTCTAGAAGGAGTAGATAGACAATAGCCAGTGAACAAATAAATCACATACTTAATGAAGGTGGTCAGAGCAGAGTATTCTGAGGAAGAGTGATGGGGGTAGCAAATAGTGTTTTGATAGGGTGGTCAGAGAAAATCTTTCTAAAAAGGTAACATTTGAGCTGAGGCCTGCAACGAAAAGAGGATGACTGTGTAAAGATCTTGGGGTCCAGCATTCAGACAAATTTTTTTAAAAATGCAAAGGTGGTAAATGAAAAAGACTTTCATATGTTCAAAGAATCAAAAGGAGATAAGCTGTCAAGTTAAGAACAAAAATACTTAATTCCAATTATAGTAATTCCTATGACAGTAGAGGATACCATGAAAGCATCCAACAAAGGAATGTCACATTAATAATACATACAATTTTCAATATCAGTATATATTATTTTATAGCATCATTTTATGTTTACAACTGTATTCTATTTTATGATTATACCATAATATGTTAAGCCAATAGTCTTTTTAAAAATTGAATCCCATTGAACCATTCTTTTAATTACAGGAATTTCCAGTGTCTCAAAAGAAAATTATAACCATCAGGCAAGCATAAATAAGGAAACAGCATAAAGATGCTGGCAGCAAACCCAGTGTGGGTGGGAAATTACCAGCAAGGGGAATTCTGCTCCTTCTCTAATACTTCCTTAATTGTTTCAAACATGTTATCTCCATTCCTTCAACCATACTGTAAGTTTATTTCTTTTAATAAACTTTTAATTTTGGAATAATTTTACATTTACAAAAAAGTTGCAAAGATAGTACAGAGTCCCCATACACTCCTCACCCGGCTCCCCTTATTGTTAACAGCTTACAAATCCATGTTACATTTGTTAAAAGCAGGAGACCTACATCAGTACCTTACTCTGACATAAACTCTAGACTTTGTTAGGGTTTTACTAGTGTTTCCACTAATAGCCTTTTTGATTTCTTTATCCAATCCAGGATATCGTGTTGCATTCAATCGTCACCTTAGTCATGACCATGACAGTTCTGAGAAGTAATAGCCAGATATTTTGCAGACTGTCTTTCAATTAGGATTTGTCTGATTTTTTTTTTTTTTTTTTTTTTTTTGTCCATGATTAGACTGGGATTATGGGTTTGGGGAAAGAATACCTCAAAAGTGAAGTGCCTTCTTTTCCTACTGAGATTATGTGGTATCAGCACGCCTCATGACTGGTGATGTTAACCTTGATTACCAGCCAATGTTCTTGATCAATGGTACCTTGATTACCATGTTCTCCAATGTGCAGTTACCTTTCCTCCCTTTTTCTATATTCTTTTCCTCTGAAGCAAGCCATTCAGTGTAGCCCACACTCCATGAGAGTGGGCGGGTAGAGGTGGGGAAGAAGAGTTAGTAATGTTAAGCTCCATCTCCTGGAGGGAGGGCATTATTTGCATGAATTATTTGGAATTCTCTTGAGAGAAAGATCTGCCTCTCCTCCCGTCTATTTATTCAATCATATATTTATATCAGGTTCCATGTATATTTGTTTTATAGTTTGGGTTATAATCCATTACCATGATATTGTGTTAGTCAAATTGTTCCAACTTTGGCTGTTGGGAGCTCTTCCAGATTGCTTCCAGTGTCCCTTTGAAATTGCCTCATTCTTTTGTTTTTTGAATTCTTCCTTCCTTTCTGCTCCATGCTTATCTTGAATTTTCTCTGGCCCACCCAGAATCAGCCATTTCTCCAAGGAGCCCTAGTTCTTTTACTGGAAAGTCTTATTTAGATCTGGCAACCAACAATCTTTGTCAGACATTTAAACAATATTCAATCTTAGTTCTAACATTGTTGCTCTAAATATCGCTTGAGCTAACTCTTTGCACATATACATGATTGTACCTTAGGATAAGTGCTTAGAAGTGGAATTGATGGATTAAAGGGTATGTAATATTTTAAGACTTTTAGCATATTGCCAATTTGTCTTTGAGAATGATTCTATCCATTTATATGTCTATCAGTGGTATAGCAATTTGTAGTTTTAGGTTTTGAAATCTAAACTTCACTTCCATAGGGAAGAATATGTCTCCATTGCCAACACGCTGGCCTAAACTACACTTACCTCTCACCTGGATTACTGTAATGAACTTGTAACTAGTTTCTACTTCCTCTATTCCCACTATCTTCATACTTCAGTGAAAATTCCCATTTTAAAAATAGATTCTTTTCTTTTTGCTTTTGTAAGAATTCTTTAGGTATCAAAGAAAGTTTTTTTTTTCTGTTACATATTCCAAATATTGTGCTGCTGTCTTTTGCTGCTTATGGTATTACTTGTATTTATTCTTTAAAGTCAGAATTTGAATGTTGTCTAATTGGTCTTTCTAGAGCACTCATGACCTTTGAGTAATTTTCTCTCATCCCAAGACAGTTTATTCTCTGATTCTGTGTTTAAAACCATAATGTTCCCTCAGCTAAGAAAAGGGTCCGCCATAACTCTAATTTTTCTTAAGACATCATACTTTGGTTAAATGTATTTTCAAAAGTTTCATTTTAGCAAAGCTTATGTTTACTTGTAATAATGAGTCTTTTAACAGAAAAGTGGTTTAGTCTAATTTCAAGTTACGATACCCATAAGTGAAAAAGATTCAGTTATAAATAGATGTAAGCCACAGACTAATAAGAGTGATGTGGGGATGGAAGGACCTTACAGGTCAAGGTAAAAAGAATTTTAAAATAATTGATAAACTATGAGGAAATTATCAGTAAGAAAACAGTAGTTATGGCAATATGTTCTAGCAGAAATTCAGGTTACATATGGCTTATCTGTTACCCTTAAATGATGAGATGAGGAAAATTCAGGTGCAAGGTGGATAAATAAGTGTGGTATGAACTTGGAAAACAAAAAAAGTCAACTGTACAATGCTATCCCTATGTATTTGAAAAGCTAACATTTCTAGAAAGCCATTGAATAATTGAAGAAAGCCATTGGTGGATATGAAAAGCTACCTATTTTAATGGCAAGCTGTAGGAGTGAATTGTCAGAACTAAAGCCATGGATAAACATGAGTATTTATACAGTGGAGGAGATATAACTAAAAGCATAGTCATTTAGGGTAGTCCAAAAGACACTTTCTGGTTTTAACTCTGGTTTTGAAATTTGGGAATATATTCTGCAGTGAATATTGGTGGTTGAAGATTAGCAGAAAACCATCTTGAATGAGAAATATAGACTCTTGAGTTTATATTTCTTTAAATTATGTTCAAGTGAATCTTTTCAAGAATGTTATCCTGAGCCTTGACTGATTTACTCTGTTTTATAGGAAAGCACTTATAATTGAGAAGAAAATATGACATATTCTTCTGCCTTCAGAAAATGTGACAAGAAACCTAGGCAGTTAGACCTTCAGGCTGGGATAGTTAAGAATCCATCCACCCATTCACCTACCGTCAGTTTACACTAACTACAAACCACATTCTTAGAGGAACTAACTATGTAAACACACCCACACAGCGATAGCAAGTGTCACACTGACACAGCCAGCAGCAGCTACATCAACAGCTTCTCAAAGATGAGAAATCCATCCAAAGTGAAGTGATGATCAATCAGCATATATTTTATTTTCTTGATTAGAAAGAAATGTGACTGGTAGTGAACTTTTATGTAATTTTAAAATCCCTTTACATGTAGTACAACTCTTGTTGCATTAAACTTATAGTGTTCTAAGGAACAATGGCCAGAGAATTCTCAAGCTTCCCATTTAATAAAGGAGCTACATTTATCAGGTATAATACCTTTTAAATAAAAATGTTTTGTCAGCACTGTTACTGGCTCCTAGTGGGTATGAAATGGTATTTCATTGTGTGTTGATTTACATTTCCCTGATGGCTAATAATGTGAGCATTTGTGCATCTGTTCATATGCTTACTGGCTCTTTGAATATTTTCTTTGGAGAAATGTCCATTCATATTATTGCCCCTTTAAAAAATTTAGGTTATTTGTCCTTTTATTATTGAATTGTGAGGATTCTTTATATATTCTAGATAAAAGTTCCTTATCAGATAGATAATTTGCAAATATTTTCTCTTAATCTGTGGGTTGTCTTTTTTTCTTGATGTTATCCTTTGAAGCACGAACATTTTTAATTTTGATGAAGCTCAATTTATCAGTTTTGAGATTGCCTGTGCTTTTGGTTTCATATCTAAGAAGGCTTTGACTAACCCAAGATTGTGAAGATTTAGTCTTTTATTTTCTTACAACCTGGTAGCAGTGTTGTTTGGAATTAGCTAACCCTTATTCACCTCAGACTTTTGGGAAAATACCATCTGTGCCAAAAATAACCTAAAAGTTATGCTTGATAAAATTGCCTAAGGTCACTGAAAACTTACCCATAGGAGAGAAGCTTAATATAGGGTAAACTGAAACCCCTTTCAGCCATAGGATAGAGGCTTAATATAGGGTAAATTGAAACTTGGGATCCAGATGAAATCAGCAACATGGTTTTAGAAGGAAATAAAAACTCAGAACTTACAGTTTACTCCCAGGTTCCCACCAACTCACTAAGTAATACAGTAGTTACATGGACCATATTGCTATGTTCCTTCAACAAATTCCCACAGTCCCTTTCTGTATATCCAGGTGAGTAAAAACTAAAAAATAGGAAAATTCTAATGACTACCTAGGCCTTAATTTGAAAAGGTACTAGGTATCCCAGCCCTCATGTTAATCAAAAGTACCTTGGCTTTAGCAAGTCATAACAGGGGTTTTCCAATGAGTCAAAGGCTTTTCTGTTCCATGCAGCATAAGAGGTTTATAATGTGAAGTTACTTCTCTGAATAATTGATTAAAATGTATTCCAATGGTAGCATTCTGATGTCCTTGATCTTGATCCTTCTCCCAGCATTTTCAATCTTTTGCAGCTCCCCCCTACCTAGTTATAATATTTGTAAATCACTTTAAAATTACTGTAGTATTATATAAGATGTATGAGCATTAAAGCCACACTCCAGGGGTACACAGCTGCCTAATCACAAATACACTCTTCAGTAAGAACAGCTACTATTTAATATGAGAGTCCATATCCCAGGGGAAGTACTATAAGTCATACAGAATTGAAAATAATGGGAAAGTTGTTATGAATAACAACAATTAATAAATGTTACACCTGCTGAGCACTATAAAATGAGCACAGGAGACGTCATGCCAGTAACCTCAGCAAAGGTGAACTCTAGAGGATTCTCCTTCCACAGCCTAGCCTAGCTGCCATATTGGGAGCACAGTGTAGGGCTTCCTACCAAGCTAGACTGAGGGCAAAGCCACCCACTCATTTGCCACATTAGAAACCTTCTAGCTGGATCCTACAACTCTATAGATGAGGAGATTAAGAATTGAGCGGGGCAGGGAAGGACAACAGAGGCATAGAACAACACACCCTAACATCATTGCCTAGTAGCTGATTCGCCACCTTTTAAAAGTCAGCTGCTTTCCTGATTCCCAAGCATCAATCTGGTTAAGAGTATCCTAAGTAGGCAGACTGAAATGGAAATAGACTGGCCATCAGTATGTGATTTAAAATGTCAAGAACAGTACTGGAGGCTCTAACCAGGGCAATTAGGCAAGAAAATTAAATTAAAAGCATCCAGATTGGAAAGGAGGAAATAAACTACATCTTTTTGCAGATAACATGAACTTACATATATATAAAAGAAAAAACTTAAAGAATCCATCAAAAATTGTTAGAACTAATTTAAAAAAAAAGCTCAGAAAGTTTACAGGTACAAGATCAATATGCAAGTATCAATTGTATTTCTGAACACTAGCAGTGAACAACCTAAGAGTAAAATTAACAAAGTAATTTCATTTGCAACAGCATCAAAATAATAAAACACACAGAAGTAAGCTTAACAAAAGAAATGCAAAACTTGTTCTCTGAAAACCACAAAACATTGTTGAAAGAAATTTATAAATGTCAACATAAAGGGAAAGGTATCTTTCATCCATGGGTTGGAAGACTTAATGTTGTTAAGATGGCAGTACTCCTCAAATTGTTTTATCTACAGACTCAGTGTAAACCTTATCAAAATCTCAGTTGGTCTTTATTCAGAAACTGACAAACAATTGAACCTAATATTCACATAGAAAGCCAAAGTATCCAGAATAGCCAAAACAATCTTGAAAATGACAAAGTTAGAGGACTCACACTTTCTGACTTCAAAATATCATGAAACCGCAATAATCAAGATGGTGTCAAATAGGCATAAGGACAGTGAAGCAGATAGTGGAATAGAATTGAGAGTCCAGAAACAATTTCTCACATTTGTTACAATAAATTGATTTTTAACAAAGGTGTCACGATAATCCAATGGGGAGAAAATAGTCTTTTCAGCAAATTGTGCTGGGACAACTGGATATTCACATGCAAGATAATAAAGTTGAACCCCTACACACCATACACAAAAATTAACTTGAAATGGATCATGGACCTAAATGTAGGAGGTAAAACTATAAAACTCTTAGAAGAAAACATAGGTATAAATCGTCATGATCTAGGGATAGGCAATGGTTTCTTAATATAACACCTAAAGCACAAGCAACCAAAGAAAAATATTTTTTGCAGATAAGGTAGTCTCCCAAAAGTTTGAGGCACGCGAGGGTTAGTGATTTACCAACAACTTGGCTAACTAACCAGGTTATAAAGAAAGCGTATCTCATATCAGATTTTACTACACAGACATTTACTTAATAAACATTTACAAGCAAGCAGACAAAATATTTCATGCAATGTTGTATATACTTGATAAAGTTCGAGGTCTCTATACTTTTAGGTGTTAATCCGCACCCACATGTAAAAGTTTCACTAAAGGAAAAAGCAACAATATTCTAGAGACAGCAATCTATTTCTCTTGTAGTTAATATCAAGGAAACAGATTTTTAAAACCCCAATAGCTGGACACTGAATGATTTGGGGATCAAACTTTGGGTACTATCCATTCCTAATGGTACAGGCTGCAAGTGTCACTACATTCTTACACTTTATTTTGTAAGGCTGAGGAGTGTTTCTAAAATATTTAGTCAGTCCACAAGTCTTAATATTATTCCTTTCAGCAATATAAGTGGAATTTTGAGGTTAGTTATGCTAATTAGGAAAACCTCTGATGTTGACCAAGACTTGGATGGAAAGCTGCATGACTTATGGAAATATGGCCTTTCAGATTAAATGTAGCTGTCCTTGCTGGAGTGTGTGTTTGTGACTAGGGCAGCTGTGTGCCCCTGGAGTGTGGCTTTAATGCTCATGCATCTTATATAACACTATAGTAATTTAAAAGTAATTTACAAATATTGCAACTGAGTGGGAAGCTGCAAAAGATTAAAAATGCTGTATCACACAGAGGGGTTGGATCAGGAAAGCCTCCTCAGGAAAAGAGACACTTGGTTTCAGTTTCAGAGGCTGAGCAGGAGGAAAGAACAGTCCAAGTAGAGCACCAGCCCAGAAAAGGAAGGGAGACATGAGACAACATGTGGTGTGTGTGGGACCAACACTAATGTGCAGAGCTGATGGTCCAGAAGCACTACAGCATTGTGGCTAAAAGCTGGGTAGGCAGGGGCTAGGTCATAAATGACTTTGTGGCTCTGCTAATGAACACAAATAATTAGATAAAACTTTTCTGTTATTTTACACAGATGTCAAGGATGTCTTTAATTGTATTGGCTTTCAAGTGGTAGAGTTTTCGCTTCTAAAAAGCCAGGGTGAAAAAATGATAATGTTATTTAAGAAAATTCAAGGACCCCAACTGAGATCATCCAAAGGTAACATTGAGAAGCAGCTGGCATTTGGCTTGAGGTGGCTTCCCACTGGTATTCTCAGGACCCTACTCCAGCTTCCCCAGGCTCTGGGTAGGTGCTTCACTCGGCTTTCTTGCCCATGAAAGCTCATGTTTCCATTCCTTTCAACTCTCTTCTTTGTTACTGATTTTTATTAACCAGCGTGTCATTATGAGTTGCTTACTTTATCACATTGGCCTTCAAAGGTGAAGAAGTAAACAAAATATTGACCAGAATTCCTGCTAAATAAAGTCCTGACTTTGGAATAAATATTTTGATATCCTTCTTGGAAAAAGCGTGTAACCAAGAGGGTATGCTCAAGCAACACAGAGAACTCGGAACACAGCTATGACTAAGAAAAGAGAAATCATTTGTGTTGTTCTGGAGAGAGAGAGAGAGAGAAATAAGGGGAGATAGTGGGAGGGATGGGCGGGGTTGGAGAGAAGCTAACAGAAGACTGTGCTCCAAACCTCAAGCGAAAGTTGACTGAAGTCCCAAGTGCGTGGTGAATGCATGGTGGACGGGCATGTGAGGAGACCACTGACGAGGCTGAGAGTCACCAGGGAGCTGGGGCTGCAGGGGAAGAGGGTTCAGCCAGTTATCATAAGGCACATGAAGCCAGAAGGACCCAACTTTTTGAGAATTAGCAGAAATCTTTAGGAAAATATTACCTGTCTTCTGGTTGCATTAACGACACTCCTAGCCAGGTTGAAGGACAGTTGGGATGGGGAGGACTCTCACCCAACATCTGGGTTGCAGTTGCATATTAAGATGGACCTCCTAGAAATAATATATCAAACAAAAAATATAACGCTGACAATTTCAGGTTAATGTCTAAGGAGACGTGTTGGAGTGAGCAACTCTTTCAGAACTACTCACTTCAAAACGGGGCCCACATCAGCAGACTGCATGTTTCCGCACACGAAGGACAACCCAAAGCAAAATACTTGAACTGCACCTTCAGGTTAACTTTGCTTCTGGGGATTTTGTGTCTTTTGGTAACATTATCTCTGTAGTCTACGAGAAACCTGATAAAACGGCCCTTTCCTCTTGCTGTGTTGTCTGGAATGGTGTGACCTTGAACCTCTGCTTTCCCAGGGCAGATACTTCACAAGTCAGAGGAAAACTATCTGATCAGGTATCCCCTTTTCTGCCGTATCTTTGCTGCAGCAGGGAAAATGATCAACCAGCAGCAGGTACCAGCCACAGCTAACTGCCTGCTAGGAGCTGTGTGAGGGCTATTTCTTCAAGAATGAAGAAATTTTCATTTCATCCCCTCCACGCAGGATTCACTGAAGAAAGAGGTAGGGAAGCTGATATACAATCCTTTTGGATTCTCTGTTATACCCAACCTCTTTCAAAGGATGAATTTTGAAACTAGAGTGGGAAAGAAAAAGAACTGAGACTCTCGGGTTCTGAGATACATAAAAAAGGGCACTTCTGTTCTTGCCTTCTGGCTGGGGAATCCTGCTGGCTGACTTGTAATTGGCAGAAGAGATTTCTTTTAGGCTTTTCTTTGGGATTTCCCAGGCTTTCTTGTACTTATGTATGATCTGTTAACTTACATGGTAACAAGCTGAGGAGTTTAAATTCAAATTCTGTGAGAGTGAGGAAGTACAAGAATCATTATAAGGAGGATAGTTTTTACAAATAAGTTCATAAACTAGCATAGCTTTTGACCATATTACTTTAATGTACTAAGTAAGTGAACCACTAATCAATCTTTGAAAGTCTGTGGAATACATCCAGTGAAATTTTTTTATCATCATGGGATTTGTCCTGTACAATAACAGCCAGAAACCAGGACAATAAATCGCCATAACTTATCAACAGCTTAGTAAGTTCTCACCATTAGGCCATTTTTTCTTTAGTTTTTTTAGAACATATTTCTTCAGTTTTTTTAGAAGACATTAAATTCTATGTTCATGGAGTTTTCATTTTAGTTACAGAGAAGATAGGAAGTGTAAACCAAATGATGTGGTACCCAATTCAAAAAGGGGTCCCATTACATCTGTGAAGGCTGGGAGTAAAAGCGGGGGAAAAGAGGGGATTTGAACTGATGTAAAGGATTTGAAAAGAATGTTTTATATTTTTTAAAAGTATGTAATGAAATAATATGGGAGAATTTGTAGGGACAAGGGTGGCCAGCTACTCTCAAGTGGAGGGTATGTCTGTCTTCAGGAGCAGGGTGATGGACTAGATGATAGGGGGAGACATTAGGCTCAGAAGTCCTTGAAAAACAGATTTGACTATGGTTGGATATTGGTGTCCTTGAAGGTTTTTGAACAGAAACATAGCTTAGTCAAATTGATGAGGAAGGCCTTTCCCTTTCATGTGCTCAGTGAACTCTATTGATGTTTAATAATTCTGGTGATAAGTTATCACACATTCAGATAACCAAGTCTCTGCTGCTGCTTAAAACATTTGTACACTGGTAGATTCGGGAAATTCCAGGGTTTATGTAATCCCTTACCTGAAACACTCTCTCTTTTTCTCATACACACTTTCAAATTCACTCCACCCAGCCCAGGACATTTCTCTTTCCACATGGAATTACCAAATAGCAAGGAGTAGGTTTTGGTTTGCTGAGGAAAGACCTGGGACACAGAATCGCCAACAGGCCAAGCCGAGGATGCTTAGCGTACATTTTGCCTGCAGCTGAGATTAGAGGACTTCGCCCTTTTTAAAATAAAATGTTTAGAGTTAGAAATATCAGAGCTGATTTACACAGGCTAACAACCTCATTGACTTAGCTGGTTTATAGTCCAAAAGGAAAGATTTTTTTTAAGTTCAAAAGATTGTGTTGTCCCTGATTTCAAACCAGGATCACAGAATGATGTTCCTTAATGTTTATTTTTCAAATGTTCCCTTGATTTCATTGCTACCACCTCAGTGCTGTTGACACCCCATGGAGTATCTTCATTGACAGTCAGAGCTTCAGAGGGACACCTCATCCTGACTCTTTGATGTGGTCACCCTCTTCGTCAAATCTAGATACACTTCTTCATTTTCAACCTGAGCTGAAGACAGAGAATATGGATCCAGGTTTAGTTTAACAGTGTTGAAATTTCACCTGGCATAAAGACCCTCTTCTGTACTGTGCGTTGGTTAGTCAGCCTCCCTTCTGAGCTGCTACTGTGTTCAGAAGCGTGGGATAGACAGGCTGACAACTCTCTTCCCAGGACATGCCTCTGCTTCATGAGTCAAAAAGATGCCAGTTTTTCTGCTTGAATTTGAGGTTATAATCCCCTTTCCAGCCTTGTGAGTTTTAAATCAGGCTGCTGCTTTGTTCTGAGAAGAAATACTGTCCCAAACTGAATACAACCTCCCTTTTTTTTTTTTTAAGATTGATGTTCGTGGAGGAGGGAAATAGTTTCTTTTTTAGCAGAATGTTTTGTAGCTCTTGTGAGAGGAAACTTTCATGTTTTCTTCACTGACACAATCCATTTTTTAAAATTTTACTTTATTTGGTCATTCTTTCCCCTGTACACTGGTGAGCTACCATGCCATGGTTATCAGCCTTTAATACAGCACTTTGTCAAAGAAAAGATTCGTATCACCAGCTTACAGGGATTCATCTGGCCCTGGAGTCATTCAGGAGAAATTTACTCAATTAGCAACCCTGGCAGTTAATTGCTTATTTGTTGGAGCCTGAGAAAGAAAATTTGACCTCACTAGCAATTTGACTTCTTAGGAGAACAAAGAAATTATATACATGTAACTTTAATGGCACTATTGTTGCTATGTTATGAATCTTCTTACCATAAGTGGTGGAAGAACCATGTGAAATGCTAAATAATGGCATTATATGCCATTTCTTTGGATATAAATATTGCTACTACTTACACAGCTAACAAATATTGCATTCAGTTATAATGATAAATGTACTAAATTAAATGACTATCTGTTGATTAGATAACTCCTAAATAATTCTGATTAAATTTAATTAAATCAGTGGGCAGCCTTTAGAATCCATCAGAGAATGCATTTGGTTTGAAAAGACTTTGTTGCCAAATATGAACATATTATGTATTTTTTGATGTGGTAATATCTTACAAAATAAAAATCTCATTGAGATAGACATATTAAAATTTGGCCCACAGTATCTACATTTACCTTTTCATTACATTCTAACCATTCTTAGTTGGAGTCCTCTTTTACTGAACTAAGGGATTATGAAGAAGGTCTGGATTGATTTCAGGAGGAGTGGATTACATGATGATCTCTGCTTCTGACAAAGTGTGGGACTTTGCATTGATGATTTTCTCTCTCTAAGTCCCACTTTTGTCACCTGTGAACTTCAGTCATTCAACCAATGAGCTGGGGATATAGCACTGAAGAAGACATAGTCTCTGTTCTCAGGGAGACAATATTGCTAGGGGGTGAGGCAGACAAGTAAATGAGCAGGATGACTTCAGATGGTGCTGAGTGCTATGAAGAACATAAAAAAGAGCACTGCATTGGGTAGTGACTAAGGGATACTCTTGTATTGGGTGAGCAGGGAAGCCTTCTGTGGCACAGTGACACTTGAGCTGAGACCCAGATGACAAGGAGGAGTCAACCTATGAAGAGCTGGGGCAGAGGCATCATGAAACAGTGAGCAAGAAGGACTATGGACAGAGCAAACGTGCCTTGTTTTGAAGAAGAAACAGAAACAGAAATAGAACAGGAGGTCAGCATAGCGAGGATGGTAGATGGTGCATAGTGAGGAAGGGGACCAAAGTGGGAGAAGACTCAGAAGTCAGAGAGAGGGCAATGGCTGATTCAGGACCTTGGAGACCATGCTAAGGAGTTTAGATTTTATTCTAGGTGCAGTGGGAAGCCATTGGAAGGTTTTGAAGAGATGAACGTTAGTTGATTCTGTTTTATAAAGAATCCTCTGCCTACTCTATGGGAGAGCGACTGCAGAGGGGCAAGAGCGGAGGCAGGAGACTTGCCCCTTATCCCAGTGAGAAGTGACGGAGGTACACTCTGATCAGTACTCCTTCATTTTGAGGGTACAGATCCTCTCCCAAGAAAAATGTTCAAATACACTTGCATAGCATTACAATTTCTCAGGGGACTCTTATACATCTTGAAGTCTGTCCATGGGTATCCTCCAGTTAGGATTGGACACTCTCTATAAATTCCTTCATCTATGATATTACACTTAAATGTTTCCTAAAAGGAACCTATTTACATTTTCTCTGCATATCCAGATTACCATGAATACCAAAGAAAAATAAAACACAAAGGAAAACAGTTTTGCTAAAAGTTTCTTCTGGTCTGTTACTTGGTTCTTCCATTAATACATAGACCACTCCTTATTGTTTGTAAGTGATATCATGGTAACATCATTTTTTAGGGCTCAAAGCACTTTATCAACAATTCCATCATTTCCAATATGCAAATATTTTGCAATCTATTTTGATAAGTGCCCATTTTTGAAGTAGAATATATCAAAAGAGTCAGATAAGGAAGACTTCAGGTTTTGATGATGAGATAAAAGCATGTTTACTATATTCCTTTCCCTTTAAATGGAAAGGAATATATGCAGTAAACAATAACAGAAATAACAAATAGACAAGGTGATTCCAAAAAATTAAAATAACAAAAAATAGAGGAGAAAATCTACCTCTAGGGAAAATAGAAAAATAAAACACAGCCACAAACCCAGAACATAAACTGTAAATCCAGTCTGCCAAACAGAGTGAAATTTGGGTTCAGGGAAATGTTATTGGAGCAATACCACATAGCTCCTCTAAAACCAGTAGCCAGGTATTAGCATGCTCTGACAGCGGCTGAATTTCAGGCAGTATGGAATGTGGGGTAGGGAGGGGTGGAACTAAATGGCAAGCCCATCTAAAGAGGACAGCCATAGCTCTGATCCAGCCAATTTTTTGCCATGCTGAAAATTGCCATTGAGTATAGATAGATCATCTGATTTTTTTAAAAGAAGCTGGAAAGATGGATTTTTATATGAAGTATTCCTATCTTTCAAAAACTGTGTGGGCCAAATAAAATTATATCTGCCAGCTGGATTCCATCTGTGGGCTGCCAGTCTGATCTCTGCTCAAAAAGTAAGTGTCATAATTCTTAAAGGTCCATTTAACAATTCTTTGGTTAGACAGATGAGATCTAAGAGTGGAAGAGAGGTGTCCCCAGAGATGCCTAATGCCACATTAGAACAGGCGGTAGAGGTAGCATTGTTTATGGCTAGCCTTCTAGGCAAGGAGATTGCATTAGGTGAGGAGGGTGAGAGGGAGCAGAAACATCAGTTGGCAGTTTCTGGGCCTTAAAGGGCTTCATTGTGAGTATCTTTGATACCCTAAAATCTGAACACTGATCAGGGGATGGATGTGACTTGTGGCAGATGACACATCCAATTTAATTGAGTGTTGGGGACAAACCCAAATTGAAACTGGAACTGCTCCAGCTCTATCTCACCCTTCCCTTCCCTGTTTTTGAGCAATAGCTGGCCCGGATGGGACTGCTGTGGAGATGATTAATAACCAGAAGGGAAGCAGCACAGCATCTAGGCATAGACATGGCAAACACAAGCAGGTGACCCAGCATACATTCCTGCCCACACTAAATAAAAGAGTTGAGGCAAAGGAAGGACTGACACATCTTAGATTGGAAATTCTCCTGGAAAGTAAGAAAGAATTCAGAAAAATTCTTCTCCGTAGTCTCAAAGAAGTAAAAGACAGCAAATAGTCTTCAAGACAAAGCTTGAAGATGAAACATAAGACATCTAAAAAAAAATGATAACAGGAAATATATGGGGCTATGCATCTTCAAAAATCACTAAATCAAAGACTTACTTTGCTAACTGTAATACTCTTTCCTTTTACCTAACTTGTTCGTGTTCCCCACAATGACTATTCTTCAGACTCACAAAAACCTTAATCCACAAACCTATTTCCTTCCCATCCTTCTCTCTTTTTTTTCTTTCCCCTTTAGCTGGCTTAGATCTTACAGGCCATCATTTCAACAACACTATTTTGGGGAGATTAAGTTCACTTCCTTTACATGTGAATTAGATACCAATCCCAACTGCCTTCTTAGAAAACAATACACTATCTGTTACATATTCTCTATCTTCTGTATTCAACCTATCCCTCTCAACAGGAGTTTATCTTCTTTTAAAAATGTTCAAATATCTCTCATTAAGATAAAAATACAGTGATGTAACCAAAAAACACTTGTGTCTGCATCCACCTTCAGCTACCCCATGGGTCCCTTTTTACTGCTGTTCTGTCTCATTTTTCTCAACTTCCTCACTCCTTAACTCTTTCCAGGTTGCCCTCACCTGTCCACCAAACTGCTTCTGCTAAACCTAGCAGTGACCTCCATGGCATGCTATCCAAGTGACATCTTTCAGTCAACTTGTCCTCTTGGTTGCATTCAACACTGCTGACCACTCATCCTCCGGAAACCCTCTCTTCTCTTGGCTTCTTGGGCTCAACACTTCCTCTTGTCACCCAACCTCTCTGGCTTCTACTTCATTTTCCTGACAGGCTTCTTCTTCTCTAATGGTCATTACACCCTGAAGCTCTTCAGGGATGGCTTCTTCTCTTCTGCTCAGATTCCATCCTCTCTCCCTAGTTGGTCACAACCTTGGTCTCCACTTCAGTCATCATGTGTAAGCTGATACTCTCAGGACCCATGTTATAATCCTTACCTCATTTCCATTGTGTGTCTTATTTTGGGGTGACCCTGGTTTGTTCCAACTCAGACCCTTTATACATATTTTCCTCTGACTGGGACAGTGATCCTCAAACTATCTGTGATGAAAGACCAGTTGTTTTTTAAATTTCTAATCCACCACAGACTAATACTTTGATAAGTACAATAAAAAATGAAATACAAGAAAAATAAAATGAGTAAGAAAGACACACAAATACAAGCCTCACTTTTTATTATATTCAAGAGATATAAAATTGCTCTGTCAAATTGCTCTAAAAACTTCTAAATGCTTACTCTCAATTATTGTACTTATGTTGCTGCAGAATGGTAACAAATAATGCAAGGATTGGAAGGGGTCTGAAGACCCCAGTTTGAATAGAACTCCTGTCCCATCCCTTTTGCCTGGTTTTCCTATCAGATTTCAACTCAAAGATCACTAATTTAGAAACGCCTTCCTGACCTTTCTAAGTCAATTTCTCCTGGTGTTTATCCTCAGATCCCATGTGCTGTTCCACAGTGGTACTTTTAACCATGCTTGCTCTTCCATGTAAACTCCATGATGCCAGGAACTGTGTTTCTGGCTTTCGACTCGCTATTGTATTCTCAGCATCTAGTACAGTGCTGGAACATAATGGATACTCAACATTACTTATTCATTGTGTAAAGAGGACAGACACACACAGTTCGGTGAACACAGAGGCAATAAAAAATTCTGCCCAAAGGTTTCGGGCAAATTGACATTTAAAAAAGAGATTGAGGTACAGATGGTAGGGAAGAGCATTTTAGGTGAATATAAATCACAGGTGCATGAAAGCACAGAATGTGTCTGGGGAAGGGTGAGTATTTGGGGTATCTAGAGCATGAAGTGAACTGGGGTGGGAAGAAGGGCTGTGATGTTGGAATGTGGGGGTAAAGATGAAAAGGGTAGACTGTGTGAGTTGTCCAAGTGCTCAGATGCCAAACTAAGGACTTCAGGTTTTACCGTCTCTAGAGAGAAAGTCATTCTTTTCTGTCTAATGATAACAAATAATTAAGTTAGTTTTGGCAATAGAATAACATAATTAGATTTAATTTTGCCCAAGATAACTGGTGGGGATGTGGAGGAGAGATTGGCAGGGTCACTGGGCGTTCTCACAGCAGTCTACTTCATGAGTACCTGAGTGGCCAGGGGATGGAGAGATGTTTAGAAGGTAGCAACTCCAGGATGAGGCTCCCACGTTGTGGGGACGTGAGCCGAAGGAGGGGCCATGCTGAATTCATATCCCTTGTGATGGCAGCATTGTGAGCTTCTGCTTCATTGCTCCTGCTCTCTGACCATGGCCGTCTGTCCCTGACCACAGAGTAGAAGTGAGTTTTGGGAGTATACCTTTCTTGAGTCCCTAGTCACAGCACTAACACAATTAACTTTATACCACCTGATTAGGAATGTTGGTAATAACAATATGTTTCTTCTTCGGAATGTGACACACACCTTTATCAATGATCGTTTCCTCCAGATAACAACAGAAAATGACAAACGAAATCAGTCTCTTATGCTGCATGATAAACAGATATTTTTACATTGATCTATGGTTCCACAGCCTCTAAAGTGTCAGCAACAGAGTGTGATCCTTGTACCTCCCTGATTTTAGAGAAGTTGTCTTTGGTCCCCCCAAATCTCACTTTGCTCGGGCAATCATTCTGTGATGTTCCAGGAGAGTTGGGGGTGACTCTTGCCAGCCAGCAATGGCTGCCCTGACACTGAGCAAGGAGACAAGAGCCAGGATAGCATATAGAAGGACAGACTGGGAAGAGGCTAAGGTGGAGTGGGAATCATTAAATACTGAAGGCTGCATCCCTGATCTCTAACATGTGGGTGACAACACCTGCCTCTAGCCCAACTTCTCAAGATAAGTTATCACCACCTCTTGATTTCCTATTTCAGCTGCCTTATTTTGTATGTGCCCTTTATTAAAAGCTGTCTCAGGCTCTGTTCAGAAGTTTGTGGGATGAACTTTATACGTAAATATTTTTACCATCATAATCTTCGTGGATATCGTGCGTAAATAACACTAAATCCTTTGGCATAATTCGCTGTTCTGGGTTTTAAAGGAGAGAACTGGTATTATTCCGACTCCCATGTTTGACACCTCTCATGAGCACTGGGAGAAATGGGCTGAAACTAAGACGGAGGGATTTTCAGCTTCAAAGGAAATTGTTGTTGAAGAATTTGACAGAAACAGATGAGCTATTTCAGCCCAGTGTTGCAGTGAGAAATTTCCTGTGTCTTGCCTAAGTGATGCTTGCTGCTACTTTGTGTATTTCTCTCTCCTGGTGGGACCAAACTTGAGTTTGCTCTTCTGATGTCAGAGGAGAGGGTCTGGGAGACCTGATAGCTGGCCTCAACCCACCCCATCCTCTTACAAGGTTCTTGACTCTGGCAGAAGAAAGAATTCAAGAGCAAAGTCACAGTAGAAAGCGAGAGCATGTTTAATGTAACAGATAGGAAATACAGATTTCCCAAAGAGAGTGCGGCCCAGCTTCAGAGATTGAGCAGGGCCCACTCCAAGTTTAACACAAAAATAAGAAATACACACTTAAAGTTTAGTACAGAGTGCAGGTTGGCTCAAGACAATGAGTGGCCACCTGCTGAAAGTAAGCTTAACACAAAAGTAAAGCTACGTGCCTCAGCCAGCAAAGTGAGAGTTGGCCCCAGAAAAGTGAGCAACGACCCTGCCTCCTACTGGGATTCCACTATTATAGTTGTGCTCTCTAATACATATTCATGTTATCTAATGAATATTCAACTAAGGGGGTAGTTTCCTGTTGTGTAACATAATCTTGTATATGCTCCGTTGGTCTCTTTTCGAAGTA
This sequence comes from Cynocephalus volans, assembly GCF_027409185.1. NCBI lineage: Eukaryota > Metazoa > Chordata > Mammalia > Dermoptera > Cynocephalidae > Cynocephalus > Cynocephalus volans. Next base: position 100,373,919 of record NC_084461.1, on the reverse strand, counting down.
CGTTCATTGGTCAAATCCTATCACATGCACTAAACATATTCAAAAATATTCTGTGCTCTCTAGCACCTCTAGTGGAAGATCATGATCAACTCCACTTTACTGAGCATGCTCTGCCACTGGATCCGCATAATCCAGCCCCTTGCTGTCTCAATTTTCCCACGTTGGTGCTGAAAATAGGTCTAACAAGCAACAGTGACTTTCCTCTAGGGAAAGGCCTAGAGGAGGGGCCTGAAACCTTAGGGAGTGTCTTGAAACCCAGGTGTGTCCTGAAACCTGAACCCAGGGAAACTGAGCACCTCCTATCTCACTTCTAAACAGGAATTTCCAGATATTAAAAAAATTAGCTGAACATGGAAGGAATGAGGGACAAAGCCTTGAAGTCCCCAAGAAAAAGTCACATCTCTTACTATTTCTTATTTTCAACACTTGGATTTGTTTCCTAGGGAGGAAGCTTACACTTTTGGGTTGTTCCTGCTCTTGCACAGTGGACCTTTAGTTCTTCAGATTTTCCCACAGTCAAATGAAGCCTTTGCTTAGACTATATGGTTCTTACAGCAGGAGACCAATCCTGAAAAGTAAACAAAGCGGCTTCTCTAGTCTTGAGAACCAACAGATTGACTACTGGTGGCTTGGCTGTGGACACTAAGTCATGTCTGGGTCAAGTCAGGGGTGAAGGTGCTGGGCTGTGTTTTGACTCTCTTCCCCATTTCTCTTAGCACCAGCTATACTGAGCAATGGAGGAGTTTGTGTCAGCTGGGGTGGAGGATTCTGGAAGTGGAGGTTGTTTACAGAAGGTATGTAAAGAAAAGGTGACAGCCACTTTCACATACATGCAGGGAATTCTCCTGACTCTTCATTCATTTAATCAGAGTCAAATTGTCTTACTATTAAAGTAGTGCTTTATATAGATTTGGACAAGAAACATCATGGAGAATCTAGACTCAACAAAAAAATTAATTTGATCTTAGGATAATCTATCCAAAGCAAACAACATGAAATATCTCAATCAGGAAAGGCCAAGAGTCAAGTTCATCTCCAGTCATTCTCCTCTGGAACCAGACAGTTATTTTAGAACACAGTGCAGGAGTAAATAATCCTTTCCCTTGTGGTCCCATGACACTTGGCCATGGTGTTCATATGCACTTATCACATTGCCTGATTATGTTTTCTTCTCCAGCCTGAGCCCCTTAAGGGCAAGGGCTGCTCTTTACTCATGTTCATGTCCTCAGGCCTTTGCACAGAACAGGGCCCAGAACTTGCGTTCTATAAGCATTTGAGAAATTAATGAGTCGACTGGTCTTGAAAGCCTTGCAAGGGATCTCAAGACCACCTGTGTTGTTAATAGCTCTGTGACCTGTCTGTGGGAGGGGATTATAAAGATTGTATCTGGAAGTAGGGTCACTCATCTTTGATGATGCATCCTGAGCTGAAATGAGTCATGTTTAAGTGCCCTGACTACTTCGTCTGAAAAACCTACAAGATTCTCTCTTAGCCACTTAGAGCCTACATTGCTGTCCAAAGCAATGTGCATTTGCATGCCTAGAAAAATCAAGAGTCTATGAAGCTTTGTGGCTGGTCTTACTCACCTGCTGATAATGGAGCCCAGGAATTATATGGCCCAAGCAGTACATGTTTGGTGCTCTTTGCATGTAGGACTAATGTGACTAGCGGTCACAGATGATCACATTGGTCTTTTTCATCTACTTATTTGTGTGATTATTTTGTTAATGTTATTTTCCCCCAAGAGGATGTATACTCCATGAGAGTAGAAACTGTGTCACTTACTGTTCACCATTGTTCCACAGTGCCTCCCACAATGCCTGTGGGTACTGGTCACTCAGTAACTATTTTCAGAGAAAGGGAAGAAAGAAAGAAAAGACATATGATAGGCTCCTTTGGCTCAAATCTTTGTTTCCATTCATCTACTACCTCTTTTTCCAAATCCAACCAGTTGTTGTCCCTGTGTCACATAGTTTCGTGGGTCTTACTTGTACTTAAAGAAGGATTTTCTCTTATTATTCTCTATCCACCAGATATGCACATCACTCAAGTAATCACTCTGATCATTTTCAATGAGACAGGGTATAGTCCAATTGTAGCCTTTACTTTTAATTAAAAAATGAGGAAGAGACCATGACTTTGCAACTTAGAAGGTTAATTTGGTCATTCCAGGTAGATTGACGGCATGGTTGGAAACTAGAGGCTCTGAGAGATAGCTGGACAGCTGTCTAATGTGATATTATGCAGTGGAGATGCTCTTGGTGCTATATCTGTTATGAAAAATCTTCATTGTGCAGGACCCTTTTATGGCACATTGAAGGATATTTAGCATCACTGGCTGCCATTCATTAAATGCCAGTAGTGCCTTTTAGTCATTGTGACCACTAATAAAAACTTCTCATATATTTCCAGTTGCTTCTTAGTGGGAAGAGCACGGTACTGTGTTGGATTTAGAACCACCAGGAGGAATAGAATATGCAGAAGATGGAGATGCTTTTGCTTCCTCTGGATAAATTACAACTTTAGTGCTACATTTGGAAACTATGTTTCTCATCTCTAATGTATGACTCACTTCCATGAACTCAAAGCCAGTCTGTAGGGCAGGAAGTCCTCTCACTGGATTTAAATACTGGATTCTATGGTTCCATCTCAGTAAGCAGGCTGCCTATTCTCCTGACTTAGTGCTTGTGAGCATTAACCATTTGCTGATAGAGATTTACGATGGTAAATTTGCAATACATACCTTTTTGACTACAGCCTGACTTCAGTTTCTGTTACGTTAGTCTAGGTGGTTAGATCTAATGGGGCAATCTATGCAAGTGATTTTATTTGCAGCATTGAGTTCTTCCCTCTCCTGAGCAAAATGCGCCCTTGGTCCTTCACCACGCAAGGAGGAGAATGTGCATGCTAATGAGGTTGGCTGGGGAGGAAAGGGAAAGGAGAAGTAAAGAGCATGGACAGATGAAGATTAATAATTATCTCTGGTATCTATAGTCGACCAAATATCTAACCAACAGGAAGGGAGAGAGGTGTGTTTTCAGAGCTGGTCTGGGATTTTGCAGTGGTATGTTGCTCTGGCCCCTGCAGAGAGACCAGCTGATCTGTGGGGGGTGGTAAAACTGGTCAGAATCCCCACCTCCTGAGGCTCTCTTGGGTGTCTTAAGTATGCCCAGGCATCAGACAGCTCAACTTTGTGACACAGCCCTTGGTTTTAGAAAATAAAGGTGGAAACAGTGCTTCTTTGGAATAGAGATTTGTTTCTCTAGCAGTTTTTCAAATTTTGGGTCACTTTTAATAAAAATTTGAAAAGTAGTTTCCATCTGTTATTTTTGAAGAAAATATATTATTTTAATACTTTTAAACATTTTTACACATGTAATACACACATCATAAGAATTCTGACAATACCAGTAATAATTCAATAAAAATAACTAATTCCAGACTCAGAATTTCCCTTCTCAGAGGCCAGTACTGAAAAGTTTCATACCTTTTAGCGTGTCCTCTGCATACAGAAGCACTGGTGTGTATAATGGTGTGTACAATGGCAGCTATCACAGTGAAGTGATAAAGAGTAGAGGCTCTGAGTTTCAGCCGTCAGATTGCCTGAATTCAAACCCTGACTTTAGCACATACTTGCTGTGGAACCGTAAGCAAACCAGTCTGCCTTCCTGGCCTCAGTATCCTCTTCTCTAAAATAGGAGTAAGAGTACCCACATCACAGGGCTTTTGTGCTGATCAGTGAATTAATATATGTAAAATTCTCAGAACATCATCTGACTCATGGAAAGGACATACTAATATTAGCTCTTTTTGGTTTACAGTCTTTTCAGCACTTTTCATGGGTGGGTGAAACTTAATTTAAAAGTTCCTCTTTATTTCCCTTTGCTATGCGCACTGCTTCCTTTAACGTCATTTCATCATGCTCTTAACAATCATGGTGACAAAATGTTAATTTAAAAACGTTTGAAACAGTAACACTAGGAGTATGTACTCACAATGTATCTTTGTGCCCTTCTCCCCCTCCCTCTCCTGTTGCCCCTTCTCTTCCCCTCCCAGTGACCCCCTTCAGAACACTGTGGATTGGAGGCCAGGCTGTGTTTCTGCACCCCTCTCTATCTGTCAGGTGCCCCCACCTCCAGGAACATACAGCTGGCTGAAGGAGACACACCCACCTTTCTGACCCTCAGCAATATACCAAGCAAGCCACAGACCCCTGACTCTGCCTGGTTGTGCCTCACTTTCCAGAAGCACTGGCTTAACCATTCCTCCTGGGTTGGGAAGCTAATGGATGATGATGACCCCATGTGTTCCCATATCCTGGGGTCTTTGCATTCTGTCCTTGAATCCCAGGACAGTCAGTGTCATAAGTGAATGAAATGAATCCCTGTGGTGGAATTTCAGGCATCATGTCATGGCAGCTGTGAAGATTATTTTTGGGCATGGTCCCCTCTTAGCATCTCACAAAATGTACTATGTAGGCAGCTGCCCAGCCCTCTCATCTTTCTCTCAAGCTTCACATGGTGCATGAGGTAAAAAGAAGAGCTAGCTCATTTAAGGAAAGGTGATAATACTGTTAAGTAAATATTTATCTTTTCTCCCCTGGATATGGCTAAATCCAGCCTTGGTCAGCTGAATGGTTGATAGTACTTATCCTTGGAAGGAGTGTAAGTGAGAAATAAAAACATGAACAGAATGAGGAGTTTAATTTATAATTTACTGAGTAGCCAAGGAACCTGATTTGTCCATAAAGGAATTTAATGTTAATCCAGGATAAATTATTCCAGTCACCTCCTAAAAACAGGTGACTTCAGGAATTGAAAGAATAGAATGAATTAGGTGCTCATTCAATTTTTTCCAACTAGAGCCCAGTGGAGGTTTGTAATGTTTTTCCTTTGTGTTTGTACAGGGTCAAATTGATCAAGTTCTGAATTTGCTCACATAGGGCCCTCTTTTTCAAAAATGGTGTTGAGTTTACTCCGTTTACCTCCAACTAAAGCTGTAGAATGTGAAGCACTGATGTTGTGGTAGATGATCTCCAAACACAGCCATCAGCAGCCCTCCTGTCTCTCTAGGTGCATGCTGCTTCTCACATTAAGAGGTGAAGTCTGGCCTTGAATCTGAGCTCGCCTGGTAACTCGCTTTGACCAATAGAATGCATCACAAATGATATTCTGGGATGTCTGAACAGAAGCCTTAGGAGAACTGGAAGCACTGCTTCTCTTGGAACCCTGTTGCCAGACTGTGAATAAGCCCAGACTAGACTGTGGAATGATGAGAGGCCACATGGTGTGAGGGACTCTCATAAAGATAAGGAGCTACTTTAAATGTTCTGGTCCCGGTTGAGCCCCCAATGAATGCAGCCACATAAATAACCTGAACCACACCATGGAGCAAAAGGATTGCACAACCGAGACCAGCCAACCTACAAAACTGTAAGCAATACTAAATCATTATTTTACACCTCTAAGTGCTGGGGGTGATTTTTAACGTAGTAATAGCTGGCTGTAACAGGTATTGCTCTTCCCTGAATCCCTGAAGTTTTCACTTCTTTGAACTTTACGCCAGGGACTTCAGGCCCAGGGTCTTAAAAGGACCCAGTTTAAAGGTAATCTGATAAGGTGGTGGTAGGCCCATGACCCTTCAGGAGAGAGCTGCCCCTGAGGTAACCTTCAAGCAAGCCACAGCAGGGTCTCTCCAATGGCCCTGAAGAATATGGAAAACGATCTGTTCTCTAGCATATATGGATTCATGCAACAAATAGTCTGACTATAAACCAGTACACCCTGCTTCAGCCAGGTCTAATAGTGCTGTGGTTTACTAATTTCTGGTAGGTTTGGCAACTCACCCATATATACAGTAATTCATATATGGTGGTAAGAAATTAAATCATTCGGATGTACTTATAGAAGAGGTCCTTCATTTTTCTTTCTTTTTTTCTGTCATCAGCATTTGGAATAGGAAATGAAAATCAAGTCACCCATACTTCCAATCTGTTTGTGCCTATAAAACTACAGGACATGGTTTTCCAAAATAAGCTCCTCTGAATGTGAATTCTGTGATTTGGGATGCTAATAGCTGTTATATGGAAAAGAGAGATTTGTAGGCATTCAAGTTTGGTAATATAATAAGCTTATGAAAATGTTAGTCAGAGGTTTTGTTTGTTTGTTTGGGCTGGATTTTTGAGAGCCTTTGATAATTAACATGTCTTGTGGATCTCCAGGAGAGCTTTGTTGTTTTGCTTTTTAAAATTATATTTGACCAATGCAAGTTCCCCCTGCCCTCTCAAGAAACAGGGAGAGAGAGAGAAAGAGAGAAAGAAAGCATCTCTCAGGACTAGTATTTTGTAGAAGGTTCTTTGAGCACTGTCCATTTGTAATAGAACATTGACGGAGTGTGAAGACATACTGTTGGAAACTCAGTCACCAGTTTGCTTAAAGGAAGTTATGTTATGATCAATTATCTCTTCAATGAAGACAACAGTAGAATGGACATCTTGCCAGAATATTAGAGGAACACCTTTTATGGAAATCAGTTCTTATTCCATATGGAAAGGGAGAGAGAGAGTAAAAGCCTTAAACACATGTTCATTCTCATTCTCTTTTTTGAATACTCTGCTGTATAGCAAAATGTCAAAAAAATGTTTTCACAGTCTGTTTTCCCACCTAGAATATTTGAGTGACACTTGACAGTGGTAATCATACTGACCTTCAGCCCAGGATTCTCCTTTGAGACTTCTTTCCAGTATAAGAGGCAGAAAAATTCCCAGCAATGGTCTTCATTCCATGTCCCAGTGCTCACTGAGTGCTGATTCTGTCACCATGAAATGTTTTACATTGACTAAACCCTCAAGTTCTTGTGATGGTGGGTCAGAGGTTATTCTCCAGCTGGTTGATCATGTCTGTTGCCTGATTTCTGACCCTCAGATGTAACCTGATGTTGAATTCTGTCTTGGGGTGATTCTTGGATCTGATCCAAACTAATAATCTCATTATGTTCTCAAGTTTTCTCAGAATGGGATATTGCAGGCTGCTGGAGAAGACTGATAATACCTTATTACAGGCTGTAGCACATGACAGGAGAGTCTGCTCATGCTAACGGAAAGCTGGCGCTAACCTTTTCAGCAAGAGACACTTGTTGAAGACAAATAAATTTAATGAAATCCCAGTATTAAACTATTCAAGCATATCACCCAGTGCAAAGTGGGATTGGTCTAGCAGTGTAGGCTGCATGAATCTTCCTCTTTATTAGAGAAGTACAAGGCATGGCTTCAAGCTCATGACACTAAATTGAGGCCATGATGTGTCAACATTGTTAGCACTTCAAAGAGGCAGAATCCCACTCTTCAGCCTCTCCTTAGAGGTCTCTTTGATGAGCACGTATGGAGCATCTCTGGACTAGTGGAAAAGAAGTACCGTATAACTCAAATGCAAGCTTGGTTAGTAAAACTGGTTTGGAGACAAGCTAAGCACTGAGGCTGAATCCGAGTATGCTATTTCTTTTTCCACTGAATTGAAGACAACTAGGCATGCAATGTCAGCCTGAAACGAGTTATTCACCCTACTTCATTGATTAGGACCATGACTTTACTTCATAAAGGAGGACAGAAGGAGATGAAATGGCCAAAGATGTGACTATGCCCACCAGTATAATGTGATACTCTGAAAAATCAGATTAGTAACTCCTCTTTCCTTCGTAAGAATTGAAGAAGAGAAAACAAGAATGGGCACCTCAAAATTCCTACCTTGTGGAGAGAGAGAGCTCAAGTTGAAAGTCAATAGAACTATGAGGTAGGGGAGAATAAATATCTCCTTTCAACACTAATATGTCTGTATTAGCCCATTTCTTTTGCTTATTACAAAATACATGGAACTGGGGAATTTCTAAGAAAAAAACATTGCTTACAGTTTTGGAGGCTGGGAAATCCAAAGTCCAGGGAACACATCTGCTGAAGGTCTTCTCTGATGATGGCTTTACAGCAATGCAGGAGTGTCATATGGCAGAAAACGGCAGAGCAGAGAGAGCTCCTGGTGCACTCTCCTTTTAAAGCCCTCTGAACCATACCCATGACCACCATTGAACCATCAAATTACCTTTTTAAGGCCCCACCTTTCAATTACTATAATAGGATTTCCTACCCTCAACAGTTACAGTGGAAATTAAGTTTCTAATGTATGGACTTTGGAGGACACAATTCAATCAATCCACAGCATTAAATATGTACTAGTTAGGGTTCTCCAGAGAGAAAGAATCAATAGGATATGTGTCTGGCTACTGCTAAGCTATGGCAAGGCCTAGAATCCTCACAGCACCAATTGTCTAGCTCTTAATCCTGTTTGTGATGCCAATTGTAAAGCTAGGTGACCATGCTAGTTGTCATGGCTCTTTTACCTGCTGGTAATCCTGCACTGACTGTGCTGATAGTTGAGCTAGGGCTGAGTCTAGAGCTCCCAGACCCCTCAAGCCCATTCACAGACTGGGTCACAAACCCTTCACATGCCAGGCTGGGTCACCAGACCCCTTCAAGCTGGTCTATAAGCTAGGCAACCGGCCACACAGTCCTTGGAAGCTGCAGGTCTGGAAAAATCATGGCTGCACAGGGCGGGCGCCTGAGGCAGTAAACACCAGCCAAAGTGGCGCTATGCAGGCACACTCACTCCGCTCCCCACCCACACACGATGTTTATGGAACCGCCCCTATCTGGCCCTGAGGCGAGGGGAGCCTGACCAAATTGTTCCATTTTCCCAACAAGATGTTATAAATATATGAGAGGAGATTTAGTAAGGGAATTAGCTCCCATGATTGGGAAGAGAAGTCCCACCATAGGCCATCTGCAAACTGGATGTCATGGCTCAGTTTAAGTCTGAAAGCCTCAAAACCAGGGGAGCCAATCATGTCCTTGGTGTAAGTCCTGGAAGCCAAAAGCTGAAGAGTCTTGAGCTCTGAAGTCCACAGACAGGAGAAAAGTGTATATCCCAGCTCCAGTGGAGAGAGAAAGAGATTTTCCTTTTTTCTCTGTTTTTTATTCTCTCCAGGCCCTAAGTGGATTGGATGGTTCCCACCCAGTCCACTCAGGCTCTCATGCTAATCTCTTTTGAAAACACCCTCATGGACACACCTAAAGAGATAGCTTTATTAAAGATTTCTCAGCATTTTTATATCAAATCAAGTTGACGTCTAGAATTAACGTTCACAGTGTCTTTTAAAAATGCAGATCCCTCCAAACGAGATGAATGCAGAACATCAACCTGTCAGTTGCAAATGCTGTGTTGCCATGTAAGGAGAAACTAATATGAAATTTAGCAACTTTACCACAGTGGTTTTCCAAAACATGCAGTCTGACAAGAGCTGCAGGGTCCCTTATAGCTAGGAAAGATTTTCTTACTTATGGCTCATAACCACTTGTTTTCAAAACTTTGCCACTTCTAACCCTGTCTCGGTGAACAGCATGACTCAGTAATGTCTGGTTAACTTGTCTTTTGAGAGGTGCCTATCATCCGGTGATCTGCTTGTGAATTGTGCATTATTCATTTCAACCAAAAGACAGCATTTCAGATACATCAAAATTGAAAAGAGAAGCCAAGAGATGTAAAAGCTCAAATACCTCGACACTTCATAGTGTGTTATCAGGATAACAAATGATCTGTTGAGAAGTCATGGAAAGAGGTGGAAAAAACGAAACCAACATATAATGACTAATGAGCATACAGGGGAAAGAATGAAACCTGACAAAGATAAATTGGAATGTTCTTTCAAGGCTTTGGAATAGTAGGAGAGCCAATGATAAACATTTTCTTTTAATGCCTTATGCCCATGTAGCATTCTCAACACTTCATGGTGTGCAAAACACACAAAACTTTCAAAAGAGAAAGGTATTACCTTGCTCATTTTGCAGAAAGGGGACTCACAGAGGTTAAAACGATTTATTCATGGTTGGTCAGCTCAGCAAGTCAGAATCTAATGCAGAACTTCTGAAACTTAAGCCATTTGCTATTTCCTCTATATCATACCTACCTTGGTCTTTCCATATGATCGATTTGCCACCATGTGCCCTTAGATTCATCCCTGCTGTCCTCCCCCACGTTCCCACTTTTTACTGAACCCTGGACTGGGAGAGAGTTGGAGTTGATTGAGGTCAGGAACAGGTACAGAGAGCCTGTGACAGGTTGGATACAGAGCCTGAGGCTGCACGTTTGTATCCATATGAAAACCATTCAGTTGGTTTTGTCTTGACCACAATGGTGACATAGGGGGTCTTTCATACTCCATGGTAACACAGTGGAATATTTCCAGCTAACCTATTTCTAATACATGAGAGGAAGCCATTTATGAAATGGAAGTAAACAGAAGGTTAACTGAATCACAGTGAAAAGTCTGGGCATTTTTAGTAGTTTCTTATACAACTAAGCTTAAAACATGAAAGAGTGCGAATAAACTCTTCCAGCTTTGTATCTGCAATAAAAAGTCTGTCGCACAGAAGTCTTTCCAAGTGTAAAGTTAATCTTATTTATTATCTTTTCTATATGATTTGGGATCAGTGAGAGGTGAACAGAACCACTTGCCACTTGTGATTTGTTTTTCAAGGAACATAAGACTTTGACGGAGACACAAAAGGGCAGGATATTCTTTCTGAAGCTTCAATTTCAAAACCTGTAATATTAAAGGAAAGCTAAAACAAGCTCTCTTCATTTTGCATGATTTTCTTCAATAAAATTGAAGGGCCTGTTGCAAATATATTTTGCCTTGTCAGGGAGCAGAATGAGATGTCTACTGGGGAAGGCAGAGCTTTATAGCATTTTGCAAGAGGTTTCAGTAATTATGTGGGTTCCACTGTTCTTTTGGTAGATCACATCCCAGCTCCAGATAACCCACATTGGTTTTCTAAAAGTATGAAACACTGGAAACAGAAAAGTACAGAGAAAAAAAGACAAGTGTCTACTGTCCACCTCTATCAAATTCTCCCATTTTGCCTTATTTCAGTATAATCTAAAATAGATGAAACATTACGAATACAGAGGAAGCCCCATGCAACCCCGCACCCATTATCTTTCCCATGCTCCTTTCCCTCAGTGTATCAGTATCCAGAATTCATGTCCAGTGTCTAGTGCTTTTTTAAAATAAACTTTAGTCGAATCACACACAGAGAACTGAGCAATTATAAGTGACATGTAGTGGGGTGTGTGTGTGTGTGTGTGTGTGTGTGTGTGTGTGTGTGTGTGTGTGTGTGTAATGATCAACTCCCCCTCAATGGCGATTTACAAAGTGTACATACATACCGATGTAACTGCCACCATGATCAAGTTAGAGATTTTTGCCATTAATCATTATAATCATTACCTCTTTCCAAAGTAGTGACTATTCTGACCTCTGTCACAATTGATTATAGCTTTCCCTGTTTTTGAATTTTATGAGTGGAACCATGTATTATTTTGTGACAAGCTTCCTATGCTCAACATTATGTTTGTGAGATTGATACATGTTGTTGGTTACTAGTTCATTCTTTTCACTGCTGTGTAGTGAATTTTATAAATATTACATTTTATAATAAATATATTTTATAGTGAATGTTATCCATATTATTATTTATCCATTTTATAAATAGATACAGTTTATGTATCTATTCTACAGTTGCAGGATATCTGGGTGTTTTGGCTAATATGAATACTGCTGCTAGGAACAGGGCTGAAACTGGGTGAGTCAACACAGGTTCCTGGAGTGCAAAACTTAAGGGGACACTTGCTGTCAAGATGATGCCAGCACATATATGACCCTGAGAGTGAGTGCCTCCTTAAATAACGAGCCCTAGGCACCTCTCTTACTTTACCCTAGTCCTGGTCCTGGCCAGAAGCACACTTGCTTATCTTTGTATTTCTGTTAGTGTATACGTTGGAGTGGAATTGATGGATAATAGGATCTGGAAATGTTCAGCTTTTAAGGATACTGCCAGGGCTGGCCTGTTAGCCCACTGTGTAGAGCATGGTGCTGATAACACCAAGGTCAAGGGTTCATATCCCTATACTGGCCAACTGCCAAAAATAAATAAATAAAAATAAAGGAACTGCCAAACAGTTTTTCAAAGTTATTAGACCAACTTTACATTCAACAGTGTATGAGAGTTCCAGATGTCCTACATCTCTATAATACTTGACACTGTCAGGGATTTTTGTTGTTGATTATTGGTCATTTGGATATTATCTTTTTTGAAGTGTCTGTTTAAGTGGGGTTTTTTCCTATTTTTAATTGGGTTTAATCCTACCATATTGGTGTTAAATTTCTATTTGTTCCATTAGCTCTTTTTTCCTTTACTTCTTTCTTACCTTTTATCATTTGATTGAGTATTTTTAGTACTCCATTTTATCTTCTCTACTGACTTTTAGCTTTGTATTTTCTATGTTATTTTTAGTGATTGTTCCAGAGTTATACTATCCAATCAAAATATAATGTGAGTTATAAATGTAGGCCATGTATAATTTTAAATATTCTAGTAGCCACATTAACAAAGTAAAAATAAACAGGTGGAATTATTCTTATTGTTTAATTGAAATCAGTATATTCAAAATAGTATCATTTTAAATGTAATCGATATAAAAATTTTAATGAGATAATTTACATTTTTTCTACCAAGTCTTTAAAATCTGGTTGTGTTTTATACTTATAACATATTAATTCCAACTAGGTATATTTCAAGTGCTCCATAACTATATGCATATACTATCATATTGGACCAAATAGTGCTTGAGGTTTCAAATGCATTTTCTTTTATCAGAAATTATCTTTAGCAAATATTTTCTTGCTTTAGGACAACATAATGGCATTACAACAGTACACTCCAATGAACACGTTCCTGCCCTTTGTGCTCTTTTCCCATATATTTTACTTCTACATATGACATACCTCACTTTTGTTTTTACTTTTTAAACAATGTTTAAAGAAATTTAAATGTATATGTGTATATATACTACACATTTATATATGCACATAAACACAATAAGAATACTTTTTATGTATACGGTTATGCATATTTATGAGCATTCTTTTTTCTGATGTTCCTTAAAAACCATTCTTGTATAATGAGGTTTCTATCTGGTATCACTCCTTTCAGAATGAAGAACTTTTAGCATTTCTTATAGTACAGATCTGCTGGAGAATAATTCTTTTAACTTCTTCCTCATGTTTTGCTCCATTATTTTATTTTTTAAAACTTTTTCTACTTGTATTTCAGATTAAATAATTTCTACTTACCTATCTTCGAGTTCACTGATTGCTCCCTGTGCTGTATCTATTCTGCATATAATCCCATCAAAATAATTCCTCATTTCAGAATTTCTATTTAACTCTTTTATAGAGTTTTTGGTTTTTTCCAAATTATATATTTATGCATGTTATCTACACTGCCCACTAGATTCTATAACATATTCATAGTTAAAGTTTGCTTGATAATTCTAGCATGTGGGCCATTCTAGACCTAGTTATATTGACTATTTTTGCTCTTGATGACTGGCCATATTTTCTTGTTTCTTCACGTCTCATAATTTTTGAGAGGATGCAAAACATTGTTTGTAAAAGAACAGTAGAGTCTTAAGTGAATAGTATCTGTAACCCCATTGTTGGCTGAATTGTGTCACCCCCCCAAAAAAAAGATACGTTAAAGTACTAATTCCTGGTACCTCTAATATGACCTTATTTGGAAACAGGGTCTTTACAAATGTATTCAAGTTAAGATATACTGGTTTAAGGTGGACCTTAATTCCAACAACTGGTGTCCTTATAAGAAGAGAGGGAGATTCAGAGACAGAGAGACACTCACAGATGTTTGATTCCTGAATTGTCTCCCAAGAGAGAAAATCTTAAAATTTTAAGATTGCGAGGTTTTCCAACTGGTGTTTTAGTGATTATCCTTTTCTGGCCCTTAGGTCTTTATTCTGAGTGAGCTCTTGGTTGTTCTCTGCCTACTGCTTCAGCTACTCATCTTCTAGTTGAACTTTATTATCACCCAGACCAACTATGAAATTCTAAATGGTGAGCAGCATGATCACACGTGAAGTGTGTAGAATTTGGGATTCAAATTTCAGCTCCATCACCTACTTGATATGTGATCTTGGACATGTTCTTTAACCTCTATGATCCTCAGTTTTCTCATCTGTAAAGAAGGGATAATAATTTCTGCTTCACAATGTTGCTGTAGATTGTTTGGATCAATGCGTGATAAGGCCTGAAAATGTCTATGGTGGTTTTCTAATGTCAGCAAAAGTTTAAAGCTTAAGGGAGATATTCTGTTTTCTTTCTTCCATCTCCATCAGTTACTATGTTGCTGTTGATTTAGTCAGCTATGCAAATTCCAGATAAAGAAAACATATATGTGTCCATTATTGAAGAAGCACTTCCAACAAAGGCCCTTTTCTGTGGAATCTGAGCAGAAGATTTTGTTGGATGGACAGAATTAGTGCATGGGGCCATCAGCTGAGCCAAATTGCAAGATGCATATTACTCCTGGGATAAAAATCTTAGTCACTTATTTTTCCAGTTATTGGTTCAGAATCCTTTCAGCAGTAATATTAGCCCCAAGTAACACAAAGTAGTTGCTCTTATTGTTAAAAGTTATTTGCTCAGATGTGGCTTCCCACTAAGGCGTCTGTTTCCTCAGTCCATTGAAAAAATAACCCGGAATAGTACCTGACAAATATCTTATTCTCAATTTCTCCTTTCCCTCAAGAGCCAAATCTTTCTGCCTGGACATAAACCACACACAATCTGTTAGTCCTGAATGTGGAGATTCTATTCTTACAGGGACTTAGTGTGAATGCCAAATCAGGGAAAGTGTTTTGTAACATCTGATACAAACCTCACAAATCTGATTCTGGTCGGTTACTAAGAATTAGTAGAAAATAGAAAATGATTAGTAATTTTTAAAAGAGATGTACTTTTATAAGTCATATCCAACAACAACAAAAAAATGAGTGACTTTTGGGTAATAGCATTGGTGATACCAAGAAGAAAACAAGGTCTCCAGCTCAGAATAGCTTCTGCATTGTGTGAGAGACTGACCTGTAAACAAATCATTTTAAGCCAGTGTGGTGTACACTATGGCAGAGGGAGGTATAATATTGTATAAGATCACAGAGGAGGGTCACTCAGCTTGGTGGGAGTGGGAAGTAGTCATGGAAAGTTTGGTTTTAGAGCCATTGGAAGCTCATCATGATAAAGCCAGACATTGAGAAGAAATTTTTGACCCTGTCATTAGTAAAGCAGTTAGTCAACCAACCAATCAACCCACCCCAAAAAATCTAATGTTAATAAAGCATTTTTCAAGTTAGATGTTTTCAGGAGGGCAGACTTCTGTGTCCTTTCTAGCCATGATCAATCAGTATGTGACAAGGGCTCAGGTCTGTGAATACTCATAACAAAGGATAAAGTACCAGAGAGCAGAAAATCCCTCCTGAATAGAAGCCACCCAGCACACCTCCACCCCACCTCCCCCAGATTAGCTGCTTTTGTTGGCTTTGTGGCCTTTCTGACTTGGCACACCCCTTCCTCATGGCCTGTGGTAACTGTTTACTTCTCTTCACCTTTGCTGACTTGGGTTTGACCCCTCTGGGTATTCCAGAATGCCATCCTGGCTCCATGGGCTCCCCTTCTCCATCATCACTCATGTCTAGGCTTGACATATGTTCTTCTGTTCCTTCAGTCCATCTTTCACTATCACATTCTAATTTCCTCTTGTGTTTGTATATACATGTATATGAAGTAAAGAATTTTAAACTATGTAAATGCTGGTACAGCGATCATAAATATACTTTTCCAGATTTTAGCATGTCCATCCTCAGAATTGTCATCTTTGGCAGACAATAGTAATAGCCTGCTCTCACTTGTGGACTCAGTGCCAACAAAGCCATAGCTCTTTCACGGGTGATTTTTTCCTGCAGCAATTTTCTGCAAAAAGTTCCTTTGAATTGCTAAGGATGATGTGTTTCTCCTTTATTTTTTAAAATGCATTGACCTTTTAGTTAGCTCAAGGTTCTTTGAGTTTCCACTTTTATGGTTTAAAGTTAATACAAACCCCAAGTTTGTTTCCACTATCAACCTTTTACCACTATTTCTTTTCATGGTATCTCTCAGGGGCCAGTCAGTAAGATCCATGGCTAAGCTACCAGCATAAAAGCCCCTTAAGTAATCCAAGAATTGTTGTTAATTACATCAATTAATCCTCCAGCAAAGGAGAATGCCACAGCTTTGACAGGAAGTTCTGGACTTCTGAGAATTACCCACACAAGATTGTTAGCTAGTAAATATTCTTTTCGAAGTCTGAAAATATCACTGATTTGGGTAGTGGCTAGTTGTTGAGTAGTAACAGCTGAAAATGATGAATGAGTTAGCTACTGTGATTAAAACTGTTTCTACTAGGGCCAAAGGAGACTAGAACACAAGGAAGTACCAAGTGCCTTAATAGACTTGAGACTTTTTTCCAATAAGAGATTTGCCGAGACTTCCTGCCCAAGAGATTCTCAGCAATAGTGAATCTGGCCATATCAGTAATGCCTCCTATATGCTGAGCAGTGGGCCAAGTGTTGAGGATAGAGAGGTGAACGATGATCGACGAATTCATGAAGTTTACTGTTGATAGGGGGCAGAGACATTACACAGATAATTATATACAATTATAATTTTGATGAGATTTTAAAAGAGCATAGGGGACTTCGGAAGCATGAAGAGGATATGAGCTTGACGTACTCAGGAAAATGAAAAATAAGCCTTTGTATGTGGTGGAGTAAGGGAAAGAAGGAGCACAGGATGACTTGGGGAGAATGTTCAGGGTCCAGTTATGTCCACGCCATCAGACACATCACTGTCTACATGAATAGCAGCCAACTGAGACTTTCTGGAGCTTGCTGTGTTGGTGGGAGGGTATGTGTGGTATAGCCATGGAAGCTATTTAAGTTATCTGAAGTGTCATGTGCTTTTCTTCATTGAAGATAAAACACAAAAGCTTTTAAATCCAATTTACTATCTAAGACTTATTGTGTGCTGGTGTTGTTGACTTGTAAGATTAATTTTTGCTGGGCCTGAGATGGTGGCTTTCTTGAGTAAATGAACTAGGAGTTGATGCCTTTTGTTGATGTGACTTGGCTTGTCGTTAACTTCCAACAAGAAAGTGATCCAACAGATTTCTCTCATGCTTCCTGGCATGGTAACGTACTCACCTGAAACAAGCAGAAAGGAAAAGCCTTTTCAGAATGGTCCTCCTGGTCATGTATTCTGAGACTCACACCACACCATTTTTAGTGGTTTTCACACACACGAATTATATTTTTTAATTTTTTTTAACACAGCAGGTTAAGCTCTGATCCTTGTTATAAGAATTTGCAATTTTTTTGGAGTATGAAATAGACTAAAACTTTCTGCTGGAGAAGAGACTCTGACCCCAGTCTCATCTATTTGTTCATGCCAAGCAATTATGTCAAGAGAGATCAGTAAAACAAGTGGAAAAAATTTAACATGTTGGGCCCAGCAATGTTATCAACTGCTGCTTGGACTTGAAGAAGCACTTCTAATACCCCTCACAATAGACAAAAGAGCCTGCTTATTCCATCTTGGAAGTATTCTAACCCTTTGGATATCTTAACTCTCTGTGCCTCTGAGGTTGCTAGGACAGGTCAAGGTGGGGAAAGGTAAAACCAATGGCCCTGGTTCTGTGTAAGTGTGCTGTGAATGTGTTTCTATGTCTTTCATACTCTCTACTCCTCGGTGGCTCCAGAGTCAATGGAGACACCATCTTTTTAAGGGTTTGTCTTCTTTTTGTTTCCTGTTGTCATTGTTTGTTTTTGCTTACTGTCTGAAATACTACAAATCTCATCACGCTTGCAGAAGAGTGCTTTTTTACTATCTGCTTTTATATTTGCCTGGAAAGCCATTTTAATATGTACTTCCCCATAAAAAGGGAGGAAATGAGGGAAGCAGAAAAGTAATGAAGTAATATCCAGAATGAGGCAAGATGGAATATGATCTAGTATATGAAAAGGGATTTGCTTTGGTGATGTGGGAAGGGGCAAATTATATTTTTGTTTCAAAAAAAAAAAAATAATTGAAGGCAAGCAGTGAGAGGTGGAGACAGAGCTAATAATCTCTATTTTCTCAGTGAAGTGTATGGTTGGATCATCTAAATATGGGGTAAGTTTTAGGAATGATCAGGAATCCTGAAGAAGGCAAATATTTTCAAGGTGTTTTGGTTAAAAGTTTTTATGATTTGTTTATTTTTGAGATGGATAAACTCAATATGTAAGTATTCTATATTGCTAAAAGATGTTAGCTGACAAACTGCAATTTAGATAGTGTTTTTGCTTGACTGTATTCTGGTAAAAGAAATCTTCTTTATTAGCATAGAAAAAATGTATGTGTAAACTGGAAATTTTACACTGAATCTCTTCATTTCTTATTCTGCATTATGATTTTTTAATACATTTTATCTGATTGATTTTCAATTGATAGTGACTCCTACCATACTAGCTTTCTCTTTTCATGACTTCCACCTAGCATTTCTGTCAAATATTTATCTGTAACTGAGCAGTAAAGTAGACTAGGAGAATTCTTTATATGCTTGGTGGCATAATTGTATTATAAATTTACATTATATGACATTTTATTATATTGCATATTATATTTTATCAAGTTGCATATTATATTTTATTAAATGGGCAAATCTAGAGCTTGGTCCCCAAGCTGCTTTGCTAATGAAACTAATATGATGAGTCCCATTGTAAAACACACATTGAAAAGTTCTGTTTAGAAATAATGCCAGATGTGTTTGAAAAGGAAAAAAAAAAAAAGAAGGAGAAAACAAGTTTTAGTTTTTTGTTCATATTCTGTAAAGAATTTTCTCTCTGAATCTGGTGAGTGAGTAGAAGCCAATGAAACACCTGAAACACACTAAGGACTATTTTTTTTTTTTTTTAAATCATGTTCTTCAAGGAACTTAACTGTGGCCCGCATCCTTCCCCACTGGCTCTAAAACATGGCTTTGGTAAAGAAGGAAGATTAAGTTGTCTCATCAAATTAAAATAAAGCTCTTAGGACTAAATGGACGTAGAGTAGAATGACTGCCAATTGTGGCTAGATTGCACACACTCCAAGTTCAGAGGGAAGGCCCATGGCCCTGTTTGCATTCTAGGTTCAGATAAGCTCTCACATCCATTTAGTTCCACCATTCCCCTTCTCAACTGATCCCCTCTGGAGTATATTTTCTCAGCCAAGAAATGGACAAACCAAATTATTGATTGCTGAGTTAGATATTCATTCCAAAATTACTTTAGTGCTATAGAACACTTAAATATAGTGTTTACTATTTGCTGGTCAGTTTTTATTAACTATGGAAAGGTTGTCTCCTTTTTTGGTAGTCATTGAATTTTAATTCTAGAAACCGGTTGTTGATAAGCTGTCGAAACCAGAATCCCAAATCATCAGGATGTTGTACATTCCAATGACGATTTATTTCTGTGTATTTTTGGTGCTGGGGATATTCTTGGGGCAATGCGAGGGATACACTTCTGAGCTAGATATGTGTTGTTTGCCATAATTATCACACATAATGGACTCTGAAAGAACCTGATGTTCAGTGCACCTTTTATTTTGGGAATCCTAAAAATGAACTTTTGGAAAAAGCTATTGTTAAGAACAGTATGAAAGACTTGCACCTTAATCATTGAATTCATTTTTCAATTTTGTCAGTTGTACTTTTTAAAATTTAAAATATTCTGCATAAGCCATTTATATGTCTTTTGTTTTTTAGGACACATATTCATTCTAACAGTTATCTAATATTTCTGGCTAACTTCTTCATGGTTGTGTCATACTAAATATGGTCTGTGCAAATGGTTAAAAGTCCTTACACTCTTACACATGTTTTAAATGGAGAATTTATCATGGCTTTTCATCTAAAAGGCAACATGATCACTCATTCATACAAATGTAAGTGATGGTTATTCTCTCCTGTCCTTCATTCATGCCCTCATTCCTCTTTGGGAATGGGAAGGACAGTACCGTCAGCCCTCAATATCTGTGGGTTCAGCATCCATGGATTCAACCAACTGCCTATAGAAAATATGCAGAAAAATGACTGAGTCTATACTGAACATGTACAAACTTTTTTCCCTTGTTATTATTTGCAAAGAACTATTTATGTAACATTTACATCTTATTAGGTATTAAAGTAATCTAGAGATGATTTAAAGTAGATGGGAGAATGTTCGTAGGTTATATGCAAATACTATGCCATTTTATATCAGGGACTTGAACATCCACAGGTTTGGTATCTATAGGAGGTGGGATGTGTGTGTGTCCTGGAAACAATTCCCCTCAGATACCAAGAGATGACTATACATGTACCTACTACAAAGCACTAGGGTCCTGTTCATTTTGCCACCCACAGTGCTTGCTGATACAGTAAGAAATACATTCAAGAATCCCAGGTCCAAAACTTTTGAGGCTCTATGGGATGGAAATCTAGAATATCAGTGTGAGAAGGTATCTATGGTAGGGAGAATTACCAGATGGCTCCCAAGAGTCCCAACCTCTGATATACACTCTTCATAATTCTGTCCCATTGCGTATAGGCAAGATTGTAAATATAATGTATTTCACTCTGTAATTAGATTACATTATATGACAGAGGCAAAAGGATTTTGCAGAAGCAAACAGTTGACTTTGAGTAAATCAAAAGGAAGATTATAGAGTTAGAGAGGAGGGAGCCCTTAGCCTATCAAGTGAGCCCTTAAAAGGGATTAGGTCATTTTTGAGGGAAGGGATACGAGGCATGAGAAGAACTTTCCTGCTGGCGCCAAAGAAAGCAAACAGTCATATTTTGAAGTTCCTACAAGGGTCAAATGGCCAAGAACTGTGGGGTAGCCACTAGGATGTGACATTTGCCCTGGCCAACAGCTAACAAGCAAATTGGGACCTCAATCTTCTAAATGTGCAAGGACCTGAATTCTGCCAGCAATCTGAATGAGCTTGGAAGAGGACCCCAAGCCTCAGATGGAATTAAAGCTTTAACCAACATTTATTATTATTAAATATTAATAAATAAGTGTTAAGTATTAAGTTTTGAGTATTAATCATTATTAAGTATTATTTTTATTATCTTATTCCATATTTTAATTACATCAGTATGGAATGGGATCTTAGAAACTTCAGTTTCACACCACAAGAATCTGCAGATGTGGTATAAAATGTCAGGTGAAGACAGGGTAGGTTTATATTTTAGGAGAGTAGAAAGTGCTTATAGGGTGGAGTGTTGGGCAGCTCAGAGTAGGTGGAGGTAAAAGAAGGAATGGGGATGTGGTAGGGAATGGGAGGAAATCTTGATTAAACATGTCAAGTTTGACAATCCAAACTCAGTGTTCCTAATAAAAATGGTAGATAGTTCCAAGATTGAATATAGTACACAATATGTACACATCCAAGGAAAACATATCTTGATACTGATTTTGGTCTTTAGATGAAATGGTTACATCAGGCTTTAGTATATTCTATAAAATATTCTATTCTATAAAATATCACTCTTAATTTTAAGGCAGAAATTAAATATTTTAAAATGCTAGCATATTTTTCATATGCCTTCTTGTGGAGCCATGGCTAATGTCTGGAACCCTGTTTGCTGTGCCATTTGTAGCACTCTTAATCCTATTCGTGATGCCAATTGTAAAGCTAGGCGACCATGCCAGTTGTTGGGCTCTTTTACCTGCTGGTAATTCTGCACCGACTAGGCCAGTTGTTGCACTAGGGCTGGGTCTGGAGCTCCCAGACCCCTCAAGCCCATTCACAGACTGGGTCACAAACCCTTCACCTGCCAGGCTGGGTCACCAGACCCCTTACACGCAGGTCTATGAGCTAGAACCTTTTGGCCTTGGAGCCATAGATTGGAAAGTATGGCTGAGCTGGGCAGACGCCCAAGGCAGATACCTGCCTGCCTGCTTCACTAAAACTCCTCTCCCTCCCTCCCTCCCTCCCTCCCTCCCTCTCTCTCTCTCTCTCTCTCTCTCTCTCTCTCTCTCTCTCTCTCTCTCTCTCTCTCTCTCTCTCTCTCACACACACACACACACACACACACACACACACACAATTTGCTTACACAATTTGAACCATACCCAACCAGACCTGAGGCGAGGGCCCTGACCAAACTATTCTATTTTCCCAGCACTTCTACTCACCCTTTGTTCTTCAACCTTATTCTATAAACCAAGTGAGTGAATAAATGACATGTCACCAAGGACTAATTTCTTGCAGCCAGAATTATTTAGAATGCTTTAATGCAACATATTTAATTGTGACCATGATTCAGCCAACTCTGAAACTGACAACATTTTCTGTAGGATTTATCCTATATTATTGGATGTCACAGGCAGGAATTGGCAGATCCAAGCTTCCATTCTTAATCTGACTCCATTGTCCTAGTACTTCCTTTTTATTCAAGGAGTGCATTGTATAATACAGTTCCTCAAGGATCTCTGTAAAATTCTGGAAGGGTTGTTTTTGATTTTGGGATTTTTTAAATTTAAAAATAGTGTCTTGACTGTGATATTTTCTTCAAATAGAGTTAAAAGATGCACATTCATGTGGGTGATCACAGTGATGGAATGCTCACTACTGTTAGGAGATAGCTACACAGAGTGGTCTTCTCCAGTTAGGTCACTATCAGGATCAAAGCAGTTATTCTCAGAGTTGCTGGGGTTTTTTTGACAGTAGCTTTCTAAATAATTCAAACCCCACCTATTATATCTATTCCCTCTAACAAGTAAAAAACCGTATTAGAGGTTGACTTTTTAGACAGATTTCAATCCCATCAGAAAGAGAATAGACTACACTTTGGGAATCACTGCTTTAAGAGAAACTGCTTATTCTTGTTCAAAAGATGGTATGGAGAATGTAACTAATAGCATGCTAAGTCAAGGGTCATTCATAAGATAGTCTATAATGCTACAGAAGTGCATTGATAAGATTAAGAAAACAAAACAAACCAAAAGAATTAGTATCCTGAACAGCCTCAGAACATCTTAACATCATAGGAACTTCTAGTAAAATGGGGACTTGCAGGCTGAAGTATTATTTGGCCAGCCTTGACATTGACCAAGTCATCTAATTTTCTCACCTTACTTTGGCACATGAGTGTTGATCTGAAAAGGTCTTGTGTTATAGTGGCGAGGTGACGGGGCTTGAATATTGGCAAACAATTCTATTATTACATGCTTGCTCTTCAGTCATCTCCTGTGTCATTTCTAGGCAGTGGGAACCCTCTAGGGCTCATAGTCTGGTGGCTTACAGACCAAAATACCACTCCCACATGGTTTTTCATATATCAAAGGCCACCTAGAAAACCCAGCCCTTTCTTGACATCTGTTAGTTTTGAGCTGTTACAACTGAAATTCTTCTTTTTAATTGCTAGCATTTATGACCAGTTACCATGAGCTAGGCATTTTTTTTTAAGTGTATTATGTTTTATTTCGTTGTACCACAGTGCTATGAGGGAGATATTATAATTACATCCTTTTGACGGATAAGAACTGAGGCTAAGGCAGATAAGGGCATTTGCTGAAAATTATGCAGCCAGGAAGAAGCAGACCCACAATTTTAGAATTAGCCTGACTCCATTGCCCTAGACCTTACCAAGCATGCTTTATTGCTTCTCATTCTGGTAAAATGTCGTGTTGCTCCACCTTAATTGATTCATGAACCTCTTTTAAAGGAAAAAAACAAAACAAACAAACAAAAAACACATTCTCCTAAACTCCCAAGGAGGGCTTAAATTATTTTTAGAGTACTATTACTTAAACATGTACAAACATAAAACTAGAAATGAACTCTAGCTTATAGTATTTTTACAGTTATAAAACCAAATACAAAATAAATTTAAAAACAATTCTAAAACCAATAAATTTCAAATGAACAATATTAGTGTAATGCTGGAGAACATTGTTTGAGATAAAGTTGTTAATTCTGGAGGTAATAGAAGAATATGTTTTTCCATCTGTGTTTTATTTGTGGTCAAGTGAACCTTTTATTTTGAGTATGATGTATTAATATCACTATTATTGTTGGTATTTTTCTTAAATTATTAAACTTATCTTTAGCCATTGATACATTATTTTGAAATGTCAATCAATTGCAGAGTACATTCCAAAAATTATTCTTTGCTGAATATTATTTGGTCTATCTCTTAACTTTATATTTTCCTATAATGAATTGTGGCAAGTTGTAGGAACAAAAATGAGACCCATGTAATATGTCCTCTTAGCAGCATGAGTGTTACACTGACTGTTCGGGGTGAGTTTCTTTCAAGTTCTGCATGTCCTTGCTTGTCTGATGAGGGCTGAATTTCCTGGTCATTTTTTCCTTTCAGAGCTGTCATGGCCCCTCTTTAGTGTGGCTTGCTGTGAGGTCACTGTCCTTTATTTGTGCCAACCTGACAGTGAACCGAAGTGCAAATGTGGGAACTGAACCTGAACACTTGACATAGTTGTCTTGCTGGAATTTTATGTGTTTTCCTTGATAACTTCAAGGCAGCACATTATGGACCCGCTTATGTTCCCACTGTACAGTTTCAGTTCCCTCACGGAGAAAAAAGTTTGCTTTGATTTGATAAATCACTGCACAGGGCTTTGAAGCTCCCCATTTGGCAGTGATACTGAACAGTCAGAAATTATATACAAGGAATATGACCATACCTCCAGGTGCAATTTTTAAACATCATCAAAATTAAGATGAGCTTTACCTAGAGGTGGAATAAGCAGGTTCCTTTGTCTATTTTGAGGAGTATTAGACGTGCTTCTTCCCCCAAATAGCTCTCCTTCTCATTGCCTTACAAACTCACTTGCTGTTAAGTCAGATTCTCCTCTTTCTGTTAAATCTGCCTTCTCAAGCCTAGTGAATTTTATTCTAATGCAGATTCCCCTGGGCAGAGGCAAGGTATTAAGTCATAGTACCACAGTGCAAAGGATTTTATGTTACCATTTGCCTCTGGTGTTGAAATCACAGGAAACACAGAAACATTAGTTTTCTGGGTAGGAAAGGCAAAAATAGAAACTGAGAGACAATTTTTAAAATTTTGCCTGGAACCAGCCCATGCTCCATTCAACATGATCTTTGAGTGTCTCACAGTCTTTGTTGTATTGCAGTTCTAGTTTATCCCAGGAGCACTGTTAAATGGGAGGAAGGAAAAGTTCTAGATTTAATTACATCATTTGAGTATTCAACATTTTCATTGGTGCCTCCTGGAAATCATGACCACAATTAGCCCTAAGGGTCTTATGTTTCAGTCCCGTTTGTTGAAAAAAGAGGAAGAGCTGTGCTCTGGGCCTTTGTTTCCATCTAGCACTCAGGACACTGGAGGGAACTCTGCAAGTCTCAGCTCCTCCTCCCATGGGCTTCAGAGAAGGGAAGCTGGAGTATATCAGTTACCGCTGGGCTCCCTCCATGGACTCACGCTTGGCTCTGTTCTTCAGCCACTCATTACAGGGGCAGGACCTGAACCTTCCTGCCAGGAGACTTGTCCTGTGACCTGGGGATGAGTCCTGGGTACCCCTGAGGCCTGCAAGTCACAGTATTCTCTAGATCTCCTTTTGTCCTTATCACTGTCTTAACTTGCAGATCAATCCTAATTCCTACATGACTGAAATGACATAAGATCAGAAAAACTATTGAGATTAATTCATCTGGTGGTGGCATCCTGAGGGCACTCTCTATTAGTTCCTGCCTGTTGTTTCATGAAGCTGATCTGGTTCCTGTCCTTTATGGGACCCTTTCTTTATTTCTACGAACTGTTCTGTAACCTTCCAATAGACTCTCTTTTTGGTCAAGTTGGCCACTTGTCTGGAGTCCAGATAGCTTCTCCGGCTTGTGTCAACCTTTTTCCCAGAGCCCAGACTCAGTATCCTTGCATTTTCTGTTCTTTCCAGCAGGGAAATTAGTCATCTGTCTGCACTTTGTGGGTGAGCTCCACATTTGTTCTCTATAGCCAGGTGGAACGCCCCCCGCTCTGTCCCCTGCATCAAACTTCCCTACGTGAACCAGAGCTGAACACATCTGCTGGACCCTATCCCTTGCGGCATAGGTGTCCCCCCTGTGTATGGCTTTGCTCCGAGATGGCAAATCGACTTTTCATGCTGGCCCTTGTCCACCGGCCCTTTCTGCCTCCCAGTCTCAGCTTCTCTTAGCACCAGGCCTCACCAGCCTCATGTGAGAGAGAGAAGGGAAAAAAATGGGGCCTTTATTATGTTGATAAAAGGGTAAAACAAAGAGAATGAGAAGTTGAGGGCAAATTACTTCACATAAGAGGGATGAAAGGGGAGAGAAAAATAAGGAGGCAAGAAAACGAGGGGCAGGAGGACAGAGAAGAAAAAAGAGTATGCGAGAAGTGGGAGCCTGGGGAGGAAGGTGTATCAATTAGAATTTTAAAAAGACTTGCTTCATGACTTCCCCCTGTGCAGCCTTCTCAGGAAACTCTCAATAAAAAAATCCTTGCTTTTCAGGGTTTGGGGAGTAAGATTTATTTTTCTTTTGAAAGTGTTTCTGTACTAGGATGAACCTTAAGGCGGGAGCAGGTGGGACTAGTTTAATTTAGAATGCATTTCTCACTGTGCACCCTTCTCTCCACTGACATAAAGGTGCTTAGAAGAAGACTTGGGAGAGGGTGAAATGGGGAGAATTCTGTAATTACACGCTGTTGCTTCTGTCCAGGGCATTGTGTGTTACTGAAAGTTATAAACAGACTCCTACCTTATCCCAAATTATATTTGGTCTTAGAAGTGTTTTAGTTTTATTCATCCACATGTGCTCAGGACCAGCTGTCACTTTAGGCCTAGGTGATGTGCCTTCAGTGTCTGGGCTCCAGCTCTCTGTCTTCAGTCACCTGGCAAACTCTAAGGATACCAACACCCCTGGGAGGGAGTCGTGGCAATGCTGCATTTCACTGTGAATTAGTTGACTGGGTGGATGTTCTTCTTCACAGCTTCAGGCGTCATGGATTAGGGTTTAGAGAGGAGAGTTTTTTGGAATTCGAAGCATGTGGTGGCAGCATGAGGTCCCTGAGCATCTGGAGACAAGGAAAGCGTGGTATTAGGAAGGCCCAGAGGCTCCCTCAAGAGATTCAGTTCTGCACAAGATCTTTTTATATCATTATCCTTCAATAGTGATGGGCCACCAACAGGTTGCATTTCTGTTAGGAAGTCTGCAAAGTGCAACCAGTGTTTTAGTGATGGTTTTCAGAAGTGCACATTTTATAGTGATTAGGGCATGATCAGACTCATTTTTGTGGTGCCGAAGTTAGAA
Source organism: Cynocephalus volans (assembly GCF_027409185.1). Classification (NCBI taxonomy): domain Eukaryota; kingdom Metazoa; phylum Chordata; class Mammalia; order Dermoptera; family Cynocephalidae; genus Cynocephalus; species Cynocephalus volans. Next base: position 100,346,610 of record NC_084461.1, on the reverse strand, counting down.
GCAGAAAAAGGAAAGACACTCTTTAAAAATTTTAAAGCTCAGAAATGCTTCCTGAGAAACCCATTTTCCATTTCAGTGAGAAAAAAGGTTACAAAGATTGTCAGTTTAAAAATTCATAAAGGCTGCATTATGCTATTGGAAACATTTTTTAAAGAAGAGAAGATGTTGGTACTTAAAGATACAGTTGCGAACATTTTATAGGGCCTTTCCAAGAAACAAGATCAAGACTCTCTGAAAATGGAAAGCGTTTTGAAGAGACAAAAAGTGATTGGTTTTATGATATACATGTGAGAATATTGTGTACCATTATGACTTCTGTGAGCAAAGATGAGTATTTTAGATAAAAGGATTTGTTTTGCCACTTATTCATACTGATGGTTACTTGACAGCCTTCTGCAAACATGATGAACAATTCAATCCATGTGTTGTGTGGTCCATTCAAGTGGTCCTGTGAGCAGTCAAATCAGAATTTCCTGACCTCTGCTTCTCAAGAGTTATGCAGAAATGCATTGGATGCATGTTGGTTGTACGTGATACCATATTAACAAACAGCGACATGTATAGCCACCACAATTTGTGTATCACTGACACAAGCCGACTGGGTACAATGCCCAATGTAAACAAGACCAACTTGTAGAACTGAGGGATCGCCTCTTTCTTGATTCCAAGTCTTATTGGAAAAAACCATGGTGTTTCCTGACAATTTCCCTTCACCCAAATTTATTTCTATGTCAGTAGATGAGTCTTTCTCAGACCATACCTTGGCTCGGGATCCTGTCTCACAGATTCTGCCTGAGTCATTATCTATCACCACGTGGTCTTGGATTTTGAATGCAAGTAAATCTCTACCTAATACAAGAGCTGGACATATCCTCTGAGACCCAGGGAGGAAAATGACGTTCTCTAGATCACATAATAGTAAGTGGTCGAATTGGTGACTTGGGCTAGACAGATTTTTTTTTTTTCCATTTTGTCCTGTGTATTAAATTTTAAAATATTTAAAGCCATTTTTTTAACCTGAGATCTGAAATTGATTTATAACAAGAAGGTTATTTGTTACTAATTTAAAGAATAATACAGTATTGGCATTCAAGGATGCTTTGAAATGGTATTTTGCTGACTGATTATATTATCATCTATCAAACAAGAAGAGCTTTCTAATAGCTAATGATTTTGTCTTTGAAGAGCTAGAAAAGCTTGAAGTCAGTCTTTGTTACCTTTGATGGAAATCTGTAGCTGGTCCATGAGGTAGGCTGAAAAAATAACACCCCAAAGATAACAGGTCCTGATCCCGGGAACCTGTAAATGTTAACTTATTTGGAAAAAGGATCTTTGCCGATGTGAGTAAGTTGAATGCCATCACAAATCTCCCTAGAAGGGAGAGGCAGAGGGAAGTTTGACATGCACAGAGGAAACAGCAATGTCAAGATGGAGCAGAGAGGGAGCTGAAGATGCCGGCCTTGCAGATTGGACCAGTGCAGCCACTAGAAGCTGGCGAGGCAAGAAACAGGTTTTCCCCCGCAGACTGCAGGGAGAGCTCAGTCTTAGTAACACACTTATTTCAGCCTGGTGATTCTGATTTCAGACTTTTGTCCTACAGAACTATGAGAATAAATTTCTGTTGTTTGAAGCCACCCATTTTGTGTTAATTTATTACAGCAGTCACAGGAAATTAATATAGCCCATATAAGTATTTCTGGAATGTCAGCTGAAGCCCCAAGTACCAACTGAGCTTTCCTACTTTACACAGACAGTGACTATGGCACCTGTGTGCACCTATCCTACTGGGGATTCTGGAGATCAAGGGAAGTCACTATAAGAGATGGAGCACTTATCTCTGCTCTTTATGGACCCCCAAATTCCAATATGATTTTGTGTCCTGTCTACCTGTAACCCACTAGAAACCCTGTATATTGTTTTAAGTAGGGCATCTGGTCTATGTGTTAAAAAAAGATCACTCTGCTATGTAGAGGGAATAATAAAAGAACAATAATGGAAGTACTTAAAAGGGCATATAAGGTTTTAGAGTGAGAAATGATGATGATGGCTTGGATTAATGAAGCATTGAAAGAGAGAAGTAGATGGATTTAGCATATGTTTTACAAATTGAGTCAACAGGAATTGCTGAAGATTGAATGTGGGGAGAAAAGCAAAGAGGAGAATCAAACTTGACTGATAGGTTTTGGTACTACTATTGGATCAGATAAGGGAAAAATTGGGGACAAGCAAGTTTGGGGAAGACATAAAGAGTCCCATTTGACACAGTAAGATTGAGATGCCTGTGAGAGATACTATTGCTCCTTTTCTTTTGAGGTGTGTTCGATTGGCATGTTCTGAATTCCCATGAGGCCTGTTTACATAGCTCTGATTCTTGTTCCTGCCTGTCTCCATATATAGCCATCACTTTCAGGAATTCAAATATGTCAGATCTCCATTTCTTATAAGCAAAAGCCACTGCTCTAGAGAGCTTATCAGCTAATATGTGGGGCTGGGCTTATACCTGAAAAGATAACTTAGTAACAGTGAGACAAAGTTAAGTCCTTATATTCAGCAGCCAAACAAATGCCATAGACAGTAAGCCCTCAAGAGTTTAGGGAAGACACAGTGACTACAGGCTGAAGTGCCAGAAAAAACTTCCTGGAAAAATTGAAACTCAAATTTGGAAAAAGAGGACTTGGAACGTATCCAATCCCTTGGAACCAGATTATCATAGTTATCAATAACATCTTCAACTAGGATTTTGATGATATTCCCTTATTTAGAAACTAACTAGGTCCCATTTCAGAAAATTAATTTAAACTTAAAATTCTTTCAAATATAATAAATGAATTCTTTTGAGCATCATACATTTAGAGAGAATTGATCTGTTTTTCCAAGGGTATCTTTAGATTTAGATTTGAATTGTTCACCTAATTTAAATTGAGGTGACCTGGAGTATGATGAAGCTATGATGTATGATATAAGTTTTAAAATTGTAGAAGTTCATATAATGAGTGAGAAAAACTTCTGTTCATTCATGAATAATTGCATGTATGGATGTGAGGAGCATGTGAGAGGAGATTCTGAGTACTGTCTAGAAAATAATAGTTTTCATATTTAATGTGTGTACCACAGAAAACAGAGGCACTGATGAAAGCTTTCATTATAGAGAGTCATATCCTCACAAAGACTCGAACAGGGTGAGCCAAGAATTTGAGGGTACTTCAGAAAGTTCATGAAAGGTGTGTACTATCTTTCTATCCTATTTTTCCATGAACATTTTGAAGTATCCTCGTACAGGTGAAGTTCGAAATCGAAGGCTGAACCACTTCTCCTTGCCCATGAAATAGGGCCACTTCTCACACCAATAACATCAGAAAAACCACATGGAAATGAAGTAAATTGCAATTAGAGACAGAGCCTCCACGTTGGTGGAAATTCTAGGGAGAATTTTGGGAGGACTGAGTCTATGTATGAGGTAATGATTTGAGCTAACCTTCCACACCAGGTGTGTATACCTTTTATTTCACCCAGACATTGGTCAAAATCTGCATAAATGATACATCATTCAGTTGCATATCTATGTCGTCATGTCTTTTCCACTTATCATCCCCACTACTTGGGAGGAATTTTGGACTGGGAAACGTTGGGGGGTTACTCTCTTGGATTGGGATATGGGTGACTATGGCAGTCTGCTCGTTAGACTGCTTTTCTTGCCTATTATAATCTGGGTGGTTGATGCAGAACAGGACAAAGAGTCAAGGTAATTATTATTATAATTGTATCAAAAGGAAATTCATCTCTCAAGGCCAAGTCTCAAAGGCCTGTGTTTGCAAACCTTGATGCTTATAGTGTCATCGCTGTTTCTGCAGTTTCAACAGGATCAGGGAAGGACAGTGTCAACAGGGGACAACACAATCATATAGTTCAAAACTTGAAAACTGTCTCGCTGCTGAATGCATCCCATAGGTTAACAGGGTATTAACTGTTTCTGCTTCTTTCTGATTTTTTTTTTCCTAAAGGAACGATATAAACAAGGAGATCCTCAATTAATCTTGACCTAATTTAGGGTTTTCACACAGTTAAGAAAAGCAGAGACATTCAGTTTTCTCAATACCCATTGCAAATCAAATTATTAGAGATATGGGTTCAACTGAATATCACAGGTCCTTGGGATCTACTATAACAGTCTGAGAAGCAATAGGAGAATTGCTACCATCTCAGTGCTTCAGTTCCATTTTTTATCTCTATAGTAGGATGAAGAGAAAGACACTAAGACTTACAAATAGAAACAGTATAAACCCATTGTTAATTCCTAACCAAATAAGTATTTATTTAAATATGTACTAGCATTAAACAAGAACTATAGGGATTTGGAGCAGCTAAAATGTCCAGAAAGGAATAAACTCACAGGTCAATGCAGCCAAAGCAGCCAGACACCTGAGGAGTGCACCAATCAGTACAGCAGTCAGTAGGCTACATACAGCCACGGTCCAGCTCTTTACTGCTTACATATGGCTCATGAGCTAAGAATAGTTTTTACATTTCGAATGATTGAAAAAGTAGAAAGAAGGATACTATTTTGCAATACAAAATTCAAATTTTAGTGCCCACAAATAAAGCTTTATTGCAACACATCCACACTGTCATTTATGTATTGTCTATGACTGCTTTCATGCTATAATGGCAGAGGTGAGTAGTTTTCATGGAGACCATCTGGCCTCTGAAACTAAAAATACTATGTGGCCCTTTTCTGAAAATAAGTCTGCTGACCTCAGCTTTAAGAGAAAGACAACAAACTAAAAAACACATGCAGCCTGGAGCAGAATGATTAGAACATACAGAACACAAATTTAAAATGACTATAATAAGACATAAGGGCAGCTATAAGCACTATGAAATAGAACAATGAGTTACATTTAAAAACAATTGGAAATATTCAGTATGAAATACCTAAGAGTTGAAATTAAGAGCATAATACATGAGGGTAATTACCAGAGTGGTCAGCATTGAAGAATGAATCAGTAAGTGATGCTTACTATTTTTTGATTAACCAAGAGAAATGTTTAATTCTTTCCTTTTATCTACTAATTTTCAAGATAATGAATTGATTTTCTGTGGTCATCTGAAGGTGATCAATTAGGTCATTTGAATGACATTTTGAACTCATTTAAACATATTTGATGGATTTTAATCCATCACAATTATTATCCTTATTGAAGATCAAATTTTCCCATGTCTGGCCAGTAGAAGTCTTTTCAAGTTGGCTTTTGAGCCTTTTGACATGACCTGAATTGTCTTTGAGAGCTTCCTTACTTTCTGGTATGGCAAAATGTCCCAAGATCATCTTGTCCATTTTTTTTTTTTTTTTTTCCCTAGACCTGGTATCAGCCATTCTTTAGAAATTATGGTTTCCTGTTATGGGAACTAGGATGTCAAGACTATAGTAATTCACTAAAAATGTTAAATGCTACTAGGTTGGAAAGATATAAACAAGCCATTTTTCTAGGCTTTTCCAGTGGTCAAAACCACAATGTATATGTGTATGTGTGTAACATGTGTAAAAGAGCTCAAGATGTGATACTGATTCCCAAATTCAAATTCAAGATTACAGGATTTTTATCAAACATCTTCTACATTACATATGTATCTCTTTGTTTCACACTGAGAATGTCCAAGAAATGCTCAATTGTTTTATCCCATATTTATTGCAAAAGTTTTGTGTCATACTACATACATAGCAGTATCAGGATAACAATACAAACACGATAACATTCAATATGATTAATGAGAACATATGCATATACTCTCCCTATTATTCTCATTTTATATAGTTGTACTATATGTGCACTCTCAGAGAATATAGCCATTGCATACTATACGGTACTTGCAAAAAATGTTAAGACTACTTTTTTAGAGCAGTTTTAGGTTCACAGAAAAATTGAGAGGAAGGTACAGAGATTTCCCGTACTCCCCCTACTATCACACAATTATAGCCTCCCCATTGTCATTATCCCCCATCAGAGTGGTACACTTGGCACAACTGATATGTTGACACATCATAATCACCAAAGGTCCATAGTTTACCTTAGGGTTCACTCTTGGTTTTGTACATTCTAAATGTTTGGACAAATCTATAATAACATGTATCCATCGTTAACTGTAGTATCACAAAGTATTTTCACTGCCCTAAAAATCCTCTGTGCTCTGCCTATTCATCCCTTCCCCCAACCCCAGCTTCTGAACCACTGATCATTTTACTGTCTCCATAGTTTTGCCTTTTCCAGAATGTCATATAGTTGGAATCATACGTTCTATAGCCTTTTTAAATTGATTTATTTCACTTAGTAATACTCATTTAAGGTTCCTACCATGTCTTTTTGTGGCTTGATATCTCATACCATTTTAGTACTGAATAATATTCCATTGTCTTGGTATAGCACAGTTTATTTATGAATTCACCTACTAAACGGGCATCTTGGTTGCTTCCAAGTTTTGGCAATTATAAATAAAGCTGTTATAAACATCTGTGTGCAGGTTTTTGTGTAGATGTAAGTTTTCAGCTCCTTTGGGTAAATACCACGGAGTGTAATTGGTGGATCACATGGTAACAATATGTTTAGTTTTGTAAGAAATCACCAAACTGTTTTCCAATGTGGCTGTACTATTTTGTATTCCCACCAGCAACAAATGAGAGTTCTTGTTGCTTCACATTTTTGCCAGGATTTGGTGGAGGTAGTGTTATAGATTTTGGCCATTCTAATAGTTGTGCAGTACTGTCTCGTTATTGTTTTAATTTGCAATTCCTTCATGGCATATGCTTATTTGCCATATCTTCTTTTGTGAAGTGTCTGCTAAGGATTTTGGTCCATTTTTAAATTAGGTTTTTTTTTTTTTATTGTTGAGTTTTAAAAGTTCTTTGTATGTTTTGGATAACAGTCCTTCATCAGATGTGTGTTGTGCAAATATTTTCTCTCAGTATGTGGCTTGTTTTTTTTATTTTCTTGACATCGTCTTTTACAGAACAGAGGTTTTTAATTTTAATGAAGTCTTTCATGGATCATGCCTTTAGTGTCCTATCCAAAAAGTCATCATCACACCGTAGGTTATCTAGATTTTCTCCCGTGTTATCTTCCAGGAGTTTTATAGTTTTGCATTTTACATTTAGGTCTACAATCCATTTTGAGTTAATTTTTATGAAGGATGTAAGGTCTGTGTCTAGATTGACTTTTTTTGCACACATGTCCAGTTGTTCTGGCACCATTTGTTGAAAAGACTTTCTTTGCTTCATTGCAATGCCTTTACTCCTTTGTCAAATATTAGTTGACTGTCTTTAGGTGGGTTTATTTCTGGGCCCTCTATTCTGTACATTGATCTGTTTGTCTATGTCTTGATTACTGTAACTGTCTTGACATTGGGTAGTATCAGTCCTCCAACGTTGTTCTTTTCCTTCAATATTGTGCTGGCTCTTCTGGGTCTTTTGCCTCTCCACATAAACCTTAGAATCAGTTTGTTGATACCCACTAAATAATGCGTTGGAATTTTGATTGGAATTGCTCTGAATCTATAGGGCAAGTTGGGAAGAACTGATATCTTGATGATTATTGAGTCTTCCTATCCATAAACATGACTATCACTCCATTTATTTAGTTCTTTGATTTTGTTCATTAGAGTTTTGTGGTTTTCCTCATAATAATCTTGTACACATTTTGTTAGATTCATACTATACTTTCATGTTTAACCCTCACTTAGAATTAGCAATATATTTCATGCTCACCACCTAACTTTATGTCAGTGTGTCTCTAGATATTTTGGCTGTTTGAACTTCTTTCTCCGGTTGACTATTCAGGAAGTGTTCATGGGAACAGTATAATTTTCATGGGAATAATATTACCTGGGTTCATGATGCTGATAAAAGATTGCTATCAAAGTCTGATGATCATCCAGTTTTATTTTCATTTTCTTTATAAGTCCCTTGCTCTTTTAGCCCAGTTAACAGAAGGTTTTAAAATTTTTTTTTTCTTTAAGTTTTGGTAGTTTTACCAGAGTGAAATGTTATTGATCATTTTTAGTCTGTGTTTTCTACTATATAGTATGCTCTTTTAATATGAGTATCAAAATGTGTGTATGTGCACATGTATATGTAAACACATACATTTGGGGATATTTTTCTTCAATTATGCTTTTTAGTACCTGTTTCCTTTCATTGGTTTTCTTCTCCTTCAGGGATTTCTGTTATCCAAATGTTGGACATTCTTCATCTATCTTTGATATTTTCATTTTCTCTCAAATTCTTTTTATCTCTTGATTTCTTTATTTTAGACTTAAAATTTTTTCTTCCTCTTTTACCTGTCTCAAGCTTATCTATTGTTTTTATTTGCTCCTCCGTTCCTTCTCATTTAGGCTTCATTTCTAAAATGTGGTTTGCTTTTACTTAATATTTTGCCTATAGAATCTGTCATCTAATTTTAAGTTGCTAATTCATGTTTATGCTCTGTTTCACATCTTGTATCTATGTTTTTCTTTTCTTTTCTTTTTTTATAAAAGATGACCGGTAAGGGGATCTTAACCCTTGACTTGGTGTCGTCAGCACCACGCTCTCCCAAGTGAGCCATGAGCCAGCCATCTTGTGTCATTTTTTAAATGTGTTTTAGCTAATTTTAAAACAGTATGCTACAGTTTTATTTTTGCAAGTATATCTTGAAGGTGTGCTTCAGTTGTAGGCGTGCTATTCTGCTCCTATTTCCTTCTTCTATTCCATACCCTGAAATTTACCTGGATCTTCTTTTTCTGTGTCTGTTTTTCTTTATTTCCTCCTACACAGTTGCTGATCTCATGCAAGTCTCCTGGCTATTGGTAGTGTGTCCCCATTCTTTCATATTCTGGTATTCCTGGGGATACCTTATTACTTAGCTTTGTTGTAGAAGTTGTTCACCAGTTTTATATTTTCATATTTATTTGAATTTAATTTTTAACTGTGGCAGATAGAAAAATAGCAAAGTAAAACACTAAAAAATCAATAAAAACAAAAGCATAAATTAAAGAAAAAGAAAACAGAAACATTAAGTCAATATATAAAACTAAGATCTTTTTCTTTGTAAAGACTAATGATAAAGTAGACTTTACATAGGACTGAATTTTAAAAATCACACACAACATTAGAAACAAAGATGCAATTTGAAGAGTAACAATATAACATTTTAATTTGAAAGCCCAAGAAGAAGAGAGTATTTTCCAGGTAAATTTAAAATATAAAAACTTCCTCACAAAGTAGAAAACTAAATAGACCAATGTTCAGAAAAGAGTTAACATAGCTGGCCTGAATCTACCATCTTTAGAAGAACCTGCTTGTAGGTTGGCTCTGGGGTGGTGTCTGAGATCTGGTACTTGCCCTATTTCCTGCAATGATGCAAAAAACTTTACCTAACTGATCAGGGTAGTTCACTGTACTTTAAACTGTTTTTGAAATCACTCTGGTTTAGGCTGAACTCCTGCTTTCCTTCTGGGAATCTGGAAGTTTGGAATGTGCAAAGCAGAGTGTGTCTATGTGACCAGGCCCCAGTAAAAACCTAGGGTGCTGAGTCTCTCACGGGCTTCGCTGGGCAGAAACATTGCACACATGTTAATCGCATTTTCATTGCTGAGAAACAAGCATGCTAGATTCCTATGAGTGACCTCATAGGAAGAAGAGAGCATATGGAAGCCTGTGCATGGATTTCTCTATACTCATGTCTTTTTTCTGTGCTGATATCTTTTTGCTATAATAAGCCTTAGCTGTGAATACAACTACATGCTGAGTACTGTGAGTCCTACTAGTGAATCACTAAATGTTGTCCTTCTAGTGAATCACAGAACCAAGAATCCTGAAATAAATTGGAAAGGTAGTCAAATTTCTTACCCCCTAAAAATGTACCAGGTTTAAATAATTTCAAGTACACACTCTACCAAATCTTTAAAATATGAGGCATGTAAATTGTCATATTGAAACGGTCTTTCATCTTTTTTGTGTGTGTGTGATATATGGATTTCTGAGCAGCATGTATAGATTTGTTACATACTCCAGTATTTTTATTCATTTTTTCCTCTTATAATCCATTGGTATGCATAAAAGATTCATAATTGTTATATATTTTAATATTTTTAACTCAGTCTCAGTACTCAGAATATCTCTTTTTATAGAATATGTGCTTTAAATTAGATTTCCTAGATTTGCATTTTCATTCTTAAGATCTTGTGCAAATTTCTTAAATTTTTTGAGCCTCAGTTTCTTCATGTAGAAATTACTAATATATCATAGAGTAGTCCTATATAATATACTTATAGAGTACTATAATATATTTAATATGGTCTATAAGTATATTATAGTACTCCATAAGGTTGATATGAGAATTAAACTGGATAATGCACTTATAAAGTACTACCAGTGACTAGTGTATAGAATTCATATGAATGTTAGATGTAGGAATATAGCAGAGCTTTTAACCCATTGACATTTATTTTGATCACTGATGTTTGGAATAATTTCAATCTATTAAGAGTTACTCTGAAGTTAATTAATTCAATCATTTAGTAATTCATTCATATACTAACTCCTTCATTCATTCATTTCTTCAACAAATATTAAGTGCCAGCTACTATTCTGGGCCATGAGATTCTACAGGAAATAAGAGAGATGTGATTGTACTCTCATGAAGTCGGCATTCTAGTGTTATTAAAGCACATAGTAGTAAATATATATTTTCTAACAACACCTAGAATATTTCTCTACCGCAACGAAGTCAAGACTTTAACATTTTTTAATGTCCCTCCACTTCCTCTTCATCTTGTCACCTCACTTCCAGCTTGTCTTGTTGTGAGGTTGTTGCCCAGGAAAGGAACCAAACACTTAATTAAGAATTTTAACAGTCTTCATTAGCTGGCCGGCGACTGCCTCCCCTAGGTATTTTGGGAGAAGAGCAGCTAGCCTTGGTCTGGTGGAGTTTATAAAGGCAAAAACCACATCCCATTGGCGCATGGGTTTGTCCAGGTGCACAAAGCAAGCTAGGTGGCTAGGTTACAGATGCCAAAAGTGAGCAATTAAAGCAATCAAGCATAGCAATTTTCATTGTGTATGGTTCCTGTTTCTATGCAACGGTTTTTGTTTCTATGAGAAGGTAAACGGTTTCTCATGCAGGGGCAGGAGGTAGTCTGACAGTGAGAATGGAGCAGTGCCTTCAAGATGGCATTGGATTTGCTCAGGATTCTCTGCTATGGTCTCCTATGTTAACATATTTTGGAATTTTTGTTTCAGAGTATGGTAATTCTTGTTTACAAATAAACACTTTAGATTAAATATTATTACAGATTTTTTCAGCCAAGTTCATCCTTTTCAACTCATTGCTTTTCTTTTTCTCTTCTAATAATTGTACTAGTGACTAGATGATTCCTAGATTATAATTGTGCAGGTAAGATCTTTCTCAGATATGAGACAAGAATTTTACATTCTAGACCTTCAGAGATTCTCCCACTATCCTTCAAAACTAGACAAATTCTTGCTTCTAATGTAGCTTATGGGAATCTTGTTAATCTGTTTCAAATTTCTTTTTATTTTTTAATTGTTTATGAATATTCATGAGATACAAAGCTGATTATCACCCCTCATGCCCAAGATGTGAGGGCCAGATCCATACTGGCAGCATGCCCATTACCAGAAATTGCAATTGTATCCTGTGTCCCCCACCCAATTATCCCCAACCTCCCTCTGCATCCCCTTTTACCCCACTCTACTTTGTATCCCTAGGTGTGCTCTCTCCCTCTGCAAGTCCAACACACCACTGTGGTCTTTCTTTCATTCCTTCTTTCTCTCTTAGCTCCCACTTATGAATGAGTGCATGGGGTATTTATCCCTCTGTGCTTTGCTTATTTCACTCACCATAAGTTTCTCCAAACTCATCCATGTTGTTGCAAATGAGAGAATTTCATTCTTTTTTATGGCAGAGTAGTATTCCGTGGTATATATATACCACAGTTTCCTTATCCACTCATCCACTGAGGGACATTTAGGTTGGTTCCATATCTTGGCTATTGAAAGCTGAGCTGCGATGAACATGGGAGTGCAGGTATCCCTTCAACATGATGATTTCCATTCCTCTGGGTATATAACCAGAAGTTTTTAAAGAGACTTTTCTTTCTTCATTGGAAGGTTTTAGGGTTTCCCTTTAACAGCTATTCTCCAAATCTATTATTTTGTCTTTTAATAAACATTTAATGGTTATATGAATGGGGTTATACAGTACGTAACTTCTTGAGATTGGCTTTTTTCACTCGGCATGCTTCCCTAGAGATCCATCCATGTTGGACTCTGTATCAATAATTTATTCATTTTTATTGAGTAGTAGTCCATGTATGAATATACCATCATTTGTTTAACCATTAACCTATTGAAAGATATCTGAGTTGTTTCCAGGGATATTGTGAATAAAGCTGTGATGTGCATTTGTGTACAGTTTTTCTGTGAACATAAATGTTCATTTTTTTGGTATAAATTCCCAGAAATGCAATTACTAGGTTTTATGGTAAGGGCATGCTTAATTTTATAAGAAACTGCCATACTATTTTCCAGAGTGGCTTTGTCATTTTATATTCTCAACAACAATAGGTGAAAGATTCTGTTTCTTCAGATCCTTGCCAGTATTTGGTCTTATTACTCTATTTTATTTTAGCCATTATAATAGATGCATAGTGACATTTCATTTAGTTTTATTTTGCATTTTTCTAGTGGCTAATTGTGGGGAGCTGCCCACGTTACACCGTAATCGCCATTACAAGATGGCGCCGGCCGACACTGACAATCAGCAAAAACAAGTCTAGAGCGCATGTGCTGGGAATTTCCCCACCTCTAGTCTCTGCCTCTCCCGTGGCGTCATCTGGGCTGATGCACGACCGCCAGTCAGAGAGGGACACGTCCTAGGCGAGGGACAGTTTTCTATAAAAGGGAACGGGCTTCTGTACTTGGGGTCTCCGCCCCGATAAGCTTGTGCTCTGCCTCTCAAGACGCATTAAAGCTTTACTGCAGAAGGATCCTGTGTCCGGTCTTTGAGACTTCCGAGGGAGGACGGGTCCATGCCCCTGTTGAGTTTACTCTGAGCCTGATAAGAGATTTCAATGGAAGGTCTTGCCTCAGGGCATGGCTAATAGCCCTACCATGTGTCAGTTATATGTCCAATTAGCCCTTGAACCTATTAGAAAACAATTTCCATCCTTGCTTTTGATCCATTATATGGATGACGTTTTAATGTGCCACAAACATCTAGAGACTCTACAGAGGGCATATCCAATTTTGCTCAAGACATTAGAGCAATGGGGACTTCACATTGCTACAGAAAAGGTCCAAGTTACTGGAATTGGCTTGTTTTTGGGATCGGTTATTCATCCTGATAAAATAGTCCCTCAAAAATTACAGATTCGTAGAGATCATTTACATACTTTAAATGATTTTCAAAAGTTATTGGGAGATATAAATTGGCTGAGACCATTTTTAAAAATCCCCTCTGCTGAGTTAAAACCTCTGTTTGACGTATTGGAAGGGGACTCTCATATCTCCTCCCCGAGAGTATTAACTCCTGCAGCAGATCAAGCCTTACAGGTCGTTGAAAGTGCCTTACAAAATGCTCAGTTGCAGCGCATTGATGAAACTAAGCCTTTTGATTTATGTGTTTTTAAAACTATCTTCTTCTGTGGCCCAGGCCCTGAACACACAAACTGCAATAAATTCTCAGTTAAGGGGAGGATTGATGGTGGTCAATCAAAGGGTAGATTTAGTCCAAGAACAAATAGAGGTTCTATGGCAAATTGCACAACTGGGATGTCAATGGAAATATTCAGGATTATGTGTAACTAGCATCCAATATGAAAATTATACCAGGGCAGCAAACTTGTCTCATCGCTTGTCTGAGTATCTTTTAGGAAACTGGACAGGAGACTTTGACGGCCTGATGCGGGACCTGCGCTCTGCCATCGTGGCTGTGAATTCGACAAGAGTGGATGCCTCTTTTGCAGCTGGATTGTCCTCCTGGATCACAACTGCTATGTCACATTTCAAGGAATGGGTGGGGGTGGGATTGTTTGGGGCGGCCCTTTGCTGTGGACTAGTGTTCCTTCTTTGGCTGGTCTGTAGGCTGCCAGCCTCTTAATGTAATAAGAAAGGGGGAGATGTGGGGAGCTGCCCACGTTACACCGTAATCGCCATTACAAGATGGCGCCGGCCGACACTGACAATCGGCAAAAACAAGTCTAGAGCGCATGTGCTGGGAATTTCCCCACCTCTAGTCTCTGCCTCTCCCGTGGCGTCATCTGGGCTGATGCACGACCGCCAGTCAGAGAGGGACACGTCCTAGGCGAGGGACAGTTTTCTATAAAAGGGAACGGGCTTCTGTACTTGGGGTCTCCGCCCCGATAAGCTTGTGCTCTGCCTCTCAAGACGCATTAAAGCTTTACTGCAGAAGGATCCTGTGTGTGCCGCGTCGTTCTTGCTGGCGAGACGGTTGCGCGGGACAGCTAATGATGTTGAACAGCTTTTATGTGTTTATTTGCCATATGTATGTCCTCTTCAATGAAATGTCTATTAATGTAGTTTGCCCTTTTTCTAATTCAATTATTTGTTTTTTTCTGTGGTGTTCTGAGAACCCTTTGTATATTCTAGATACAAGTCCTCTGCTGGATTTATAGTTTGCAAATATTTTTTCCCACTCTTTTCATCATCTTTACAGTCTTTTGCAGAGAAATTTTTAAATTTTGATAAGCTCTACTATCAGTTTTTCCTTTTATGGATCATGATTTTTGTTTCAAGCCTAAGAACTCTTTTCCTAGCCCCAGATCCTGAAAATTTTCTCCTATGCTTCTTTTGCTTATGGATGTCTGATGGAGTTTGGATGTGTTGTCCCCTCCAAAACTCATGTGGAAATTTGATCCCCAATGTGGCACTGTTGGAAACTGATTGAGTCATGGGGGGGGGGATCCCTCATGAATGGATTAGTGCTCTCCCTGGGGGCGGGGGAATTAATGAGTGAGTTCTCACTCTATTAGTTCCCGTGAGAGCTCGTTGCTTAAAAAGACCCTGGCACCTTCTCTCTCTCTCTTGCTTTCCTCGCTCTTGCTTCCTATCACCATGTGATCTGCTTGTACATGCTGGCTGCCTGACACTTTCTGCCATGAGTAGAAGCAGCCTGAGGCCCATGCCAGATACAGCTGTCCCAGAATCGTAAGCCAAATAAACCTCTTTCCTTTATAAATTACCCAGTCTCAGGTATTTCTGTTGTAGCAACACAAAACAGACTAAAGTAATGTCCAATTGTTAGCTTTTTTTTTTTTGGCGACTGGCCAGTACAGACATCGAACCCTGGACCTTAGAGCTATGAGCACCATGCTATAACCATCTGGGCTAACCAGCCTGCCAATTGTTAACTTCTTATACTTCAGGAGCATTCAGAAAAGCATGTATAAGTATACAGCTTAATTAATTTTTACAAACTGCACATGCATGTCACCAGTACCCAGACTGTTACAAGTTGCCTCATGTTCCCTTCCTACTCCACTGACAGGGTAGTTTTCCTGTTTTTGGACTTTGCATAGGTGGAATCATGTGGTATGCATTATTTTGTTTCCAGTTTCTTTCATTCAACATTGTGTTTGTGAGATCTACCCATACTGTTAAGTGTAGTTCTAGGCCATTCATTGTGTGATTATTATATGAGTAAACCTTAATTAATTTATCCATTTTTATGTTGACATATATTTGGGGTCTCTTTCATTTGGGACAATTATGAGTAGTGCTGCTATGATTATTCTTATACATGCATTTTGATCAGATGTGACCATTTCTCTAGTGTAAATGCCTAAAGTAGAATTGTTAGATCATAGGGTAGGCATATATATTCAGCTTTAGTAGGTGTGCTAAAGAGTTTTCCAAAAAGGAGTTCTAATTGCTTCACTTTCTTGCCTACACTTCGTTATTTCACCTTATTTACTGTCAGCCAATCTTGTGGATATGTGTCCCATTGCCATTTTTTAAGTATTTCTTAACTTTTAATTTTGAAATAATTTCAACCTTCTCAGGAAAGTTCCAAAATTAGTAAAAGGATTTTCATACATTTTCAGATTCCTCAAATGTTAACCCCACACACATACATATAGAAATATTTTTTTCTGACTCATTTGACAGTAGACTGCAGACAATGCTTCTAAATATATCAGTACCCTAAATATATCAGTGTTTATTTCCTAAAAACAGGGACTTTCTCTTATATAGTCTTAGTACAGTGATCAAAATGGAAAATATTAACTTTAATGTAGTATTATCATCTTATCTACAAGTCTTATTCAGATTTTGTGAGTTGTCTCACAATTATTCTTTGTATTCAAAATCTTTACCCTGGTTTAAGAAGCTGCCTACTTTTGACTTCACCTTGCTCTAGTCACAATGGCTTTCTTTCTGTTCCTGAAACATGCCAAGCTCATTTAAGCCTCAGGGGCTTTACACCGGCTGATCATTCTATCTTAAGTTTTCTTTTTCTCAATATTCTAGACTTGTCTCCTTCTAGTCACTTAAGTCTTGGCTTAAATGTTACCTCCTAACTGAAATCTTCTCTGATCACCTGACTGACAGGAGTACCCAATCACTCCTGAATTTTTTGATTCTTATTCTCTGCATAGCGCTTTTTACTAGCTGATATTCAGTTTGTCCAGGTATCATCTGCCTCCACTAAAATGGGAGCTCTTTGAGACTAGGGAAATTGATGTTCTTGCTCTTGACTATATTTCATTGCTCAGGGTAATGACCAATGCATAGAAGGTAATCAATACAAATGTTATCACACGTGAATGAACTGATACATGTTATCCATGGATATCATATCCCAAACTCTTCTCAGATGTCATTTTTATGGAGGATACCAACATTAATAAAGCAAATGTATTTTACAAGGCCTAACTTTTTAGTATTGCACATAGAAATGCTAAGCTTGGGAAAAACAGAAATCTTTCCCAGGACTAAAGTCTCTGTTGTAGATAAAAAATTGTAACACAGCAAAAGTGCTTGCTCTAAGGGCAGTCCTTGGTGCAGTTAAACCTAATGATGGGCAAGTATCTGAGCTAAAAACTTCAAGGTTTATGGTTACGGGATGTTCCTCATCTTGCCTCTGGCTGTTTCTTTAAATTTCTTAGGGAACTAAGTGTTGCCGTGACAATTATCTCATTGTTCTTTTTGTAACCACTTGTGTTCCTTTTCTGTAACTTTCTGGCCTGGACAATAAAAACTGGGAGAAAACCTAATTCGGGGTTACTCCTAGGAATTCTTCTCTCTTGAGGGAATCTTACCTGGAATTACTTCCTTCTGGGCCTCTCACTGCTCTGGAGAAATGGGCTTTGAGTAATCCTTTGCATCTCTGTCACCCTAGGAGAGGTGACACATTTTGTCTTTTTATGACAGTGTGCCTGAAGTGCTTGTAATAGATGTATCAGATTTACTATTATCAAGAACCCACCATAAAATTATTTGCCAGAACAAGCAACTGTGATACAGAAGAATCCTCTACTAGGAAATCCATAAGACTACCTTATGTTGAAGACTGGACAATGGGGATTGGCTCAGGCTCTGAATTTACGGTAATAGTGTAAAATTGCTACACAAAGAGAGCCTAGGTAAGGCAAGGAAGAACTTTGAGGATAGGGTAAGTACAGTTTGGCCTCTGCTCATAAATCACTCAAGGTAAGTGTCCTCTCAAAATTAAATATAATTTTGCCATGTAAATGGGTTTTTAAATTATAAGCAGCAGCATTTTTTTTCTGACTTTAATTTACTTCAGTCAACTCTTTTCTACTTCTTGTTTTGAACTCTGTGTAGTTAATCAACTGTTCTAGAATATTAAATTCAATCTACTTTGATAATTTCATTTTAAATTATCAAAGCCTATTGCTCAGGTAGCAATTATGGAAAGATATTTTCAGTGTCATGTGAAATTATAACTGTGCACGTTGATACACATGTAGCACTGTGATATTTATTGCTTTAGCCTTACACCATGCTTTTGAGTGGAGGCAATACTTTACAGTGACTCTGTAAATGTGCAAAGAGGTTAAATGATCTGCTCAGAGTTATACAGCCAATCCGAAAGGCAGATCCATGGGGCAGCCACCTTGTTAGCATGGCTTCGATTGAAATTGATGGAGGATTTTACATTCTATTCTTAATGATTAGGACCTGGAGTCAAAGTTGCTCTAGTTAATGTGTTTTCCCCACTGTTCACTTAGCATACAGCATTTTCTGATCTATTAAACTGAGTCACCTGTGAAAACCCTGTCTGAACTTTTTCTCAGAATGTGAAGCTTTTACCTCAGCATCATTGTTCTCAGTCTTTATATACATCCGAATCACACAGGGAGAACTCTAATTCATTAGAGTAAGTGGAGTAAGACCCAGGGATCTGTATTCTTAACCTTTCCCCAGAAGATTCTTAACAATATTGAGAAATACTTAGGTGTTAAACAGGATCCAGGGATGATCCACTAAGAGAGAAATAAAAATGTACTGGGAAAAGAGGTTCATATTTCTGTTTATACAAGCCTGTTCAGAATATTTTGGCTCCAGATTGGTACCTTCCATGTGCTAATTGGCCTGTTTTCCTGTCAGACATATCACAACTCCTCTTAAAGCCTTTTAACTTACTCTGGGATCAAAAGGGGCCACAACTGTTTACTCCAGTCATGTTGTAAAAGATTTAGGGAGTGGGCCTCTTAGAAGCTGAAGACTCCCTGAGCACTTTCTGGTGGAGAGAAGTGTGTGCTCGCCTTTGCTCTTCTTTCTCTGAGATCAGAGGTTGCCGTTACTTTGTTAGGGCAATGCATTTCCAGGAGATAGGTATTAAATGGCCATAAGAAAATGTTTGTGTGGATGAGATTATAGTTTTATAACAACAAGGCTAGAAAAATGTACTAAGGAGAGAGCCCTCGGGATAAAGCCACCTGGGTTCTAGCTCTTTGGTAGTGACTAGGGACGATTCAGCTCTTGGTGTAAATTTCCACATCTGTGAAAGTGGAGGGTGGACTAGAGCAAGGGTGGAAGCAGCTGGTCCACAGACACATCCTGTTTGACTTTCACAGGGCTTCATTCTTTTCTTTTCTTCCCCCCCCCTTTGTCGATTTTTTTTCCCTTTTCCTCTATCAGATTTAAACTGTAATTCAAATACTGGGAAAGCCCACATAACGATATGTTGTTCATATTCTCTTAGGAAGGGGAGGGGTGGTGGCAGCAGATTTGTTTCCCACGTGGCACCTGCTTCCCGACAGAAGGTCACATCCAGCTCTGTGTAGTCACCACCATTCCCTGCTGCCTCCCAACACTAGCACCTGGTGCCAACTCCTGTTTATTCTGTCGTTGTTGTTCATCCTGCACAGAGAAATATTCTTTACCCATGTCTTTACAAAAAGGGTGAAACTAAAAGACCAGAAAGTCTGCATTTAAAAAAAAAGAAAAGGAGTGGAGAGAGAGGGCATTTGAGTGTTACTGTTAGACTAAAAGCCATTCAATTTGTTCTCTTCTTCACTAAATTGATCCCTTCCACAACGTTTTTCTCAAAAGAAATCAATGTGATAAGTAAGTCAAATTTGTCATTTCCCATTTAGTACATGTTACATATATACAGTGTCATTATGATGAATGAAATGAATGTCATGACTCAGTGTTTGAGAGAATTTAAGGTGACGATCTCCACCCACCGCCATGCAGCCCGGCTCAAGTTCTTTCCTGTTGTTGAGCTGCTTTATATTCTTTAAAGGGAACATTCTTGGCATTTTGTTCTCTTCCTGTGTCCTTTGTCTTTGCTTCTGTTCTTTCACTGAGTAGGCAAAGAAGTATGGGCTAAGGTATTTAACTTCTGATTGAAACAAAATGCAAACTAAACTCCAGATGCTACATTTTAAATCTACCAAGTTTCTATCTTGCATAACTCAATCATCCAGTAAACATTGACTTAGTGTCTACTGTATTGCAGGATTTGTGCTCAACTTGGTTACACAGAGAGAAAAAAAAAGGTAGCTTCTGATTCACGGGCTAGTGAGAGAGAGAAGCAAGAAAACAACTGTCGAGTAGGGTGATGACCAAGGCCTGTCACAGACCAAGAGGGATGACCATAGATCATTCAAGTCTCGGTTTATTAAACTTGCTGAACAAGGGAGACTGCCATTCTGACAGAGTCTCAACGATGTCCCCGAAAGGTGAAGTTAGGGAAACATTCTCAGAGACATGGTGGAGAGAGTAGGGGACTTGGATTTTGTCTTAAGGCAGTTTTAGGGCAGAAATTAGTAAGGTCTGGGTAGAGATTGGACAGAATTTGTAAGCTAGATGAGTTTCTGGAACCTGGAGTGGTCTTATCTTCAGAACACCCATGTGAGGATGATCAGCTGGTGAGTGCTCAGCTGACAGCTTTCACAGCTACTGTGATTGTGAGGCTGCTGATTCTCAAATCCACCAGAGCTGGGGAGAGGGGAAGGGAGCCACTAGCTTGCTGTTCTTACTGAGATTTGGGCATTTTTCTTGAATAAGTGCTCCTTGGGATTTTTACAGGTGTTCGGTTCATTTGCAGATTTCTGAAGAAGTTGATTTTGACCAATTTTGCCAATCTTCTCATTGCTTTTATGGAACAGCAGATTTCTAGGGTGGATTTCCATTTTGGAAGTGTTTCTCTGAGACTTTTAAATCAGTTTGTCTTCTAGGATCTTATCTGGTAATATATAGATCTGAATGAACTGGTGTCAAAACAATTTCAGCTTAGTTTTTCTTGACATCATGGTTAGTACAGATCACCTGTTTTGTGACTCACAGTACATTTTGAAAGTTGTGGTCTGTGTCATTTCTCAGTGGCTAGGTGCTTTGGAAGGAAGGGTAACTAATGTAGTATGAGTTTGCAGGGAAAAAGTAAGAAGGTCAGGCAAGGCATTCTGGAAGAAATGATGTTGAAGAATAGCAGAAGTGAGCCATGTGGAGATGTTAGTGATGCACCAGGGTGTGGAAGAATCTTTCAGGAAGTGATTATTGGGCAACTGCTATGTGCCAGGCTCTGTTACAGGCCCTAACAATACAGCAGTGAACAAACAAATCCCTGCTTTCATAGAATTTATATGTTGGTGATGGGGTGGATGGGAGACAGAAAACAAATAAATGTGACAGGTAGTGAAAAGTGGTATGAAGAAAACAATCTGGCAGGTGATGGAGACTGACGGAATATGCTATTTTTCATAGGAAGATCAGGCATTTCCTCTACGAGAAGGAGGCATTAAATGAAGGAGACCTGAATGAAGCGAGAGAGTAGCCCTGTGGCTTTCTGGGGGTAGAATCTTCCAAACGTTAGCAGTGGTGTGTGCTAAAGCGTGGGTTGGGAGTGGGAGATTGAATAACTGTGGCTTTAGAGAAGTAAAAAATGTGGGACTTGAGGACTCAGGGGAGAGGAAGAATCCTTGAGCAAAAAGGCTGAGGCTGTCACCTTCTGGGGGAGGGGAAGGTGAAGATCAGAATAGTAGAGGCTAGGGAGCAAACGAGTGCAGATCTTCAGGAGGGCTCACGTTGCTGCACTTAGGATGGACCTGAGGAAGTGGGTGAGGGACAGTGACATCACTAGTTGCAGGGCTCCTGAGATTTCCTGGTCTGAAGTTAGTCATGAGGGGTGAGGCCTAGGGGCTGGAGGCCCGACCACAGTGCTGGTTGTTGCCAGTGCCTTTGTAACTGCTAGTGAAAGGACTCTGCCTTTCTGAAACAGAGTAAACACGAAAGCGTCAGATTGACCGAAGCCTCTCTGTCCTGTCCTGTTCTGGTTTCCCACTCTTAAAGCAGCCCCTCTGCTGAGTCTCAGAGTACCCAGCATCCCTCTGTTTCCAGAAAAGAGGCCAGTAGGGCTGCTCTGGCCTACTGTGCTGTGAACAAGGTATTCAAAACACACGTGACCATAGTTTTCGTTCTGTGTGCTTCTCTGGTTAGACAATGCCCAAACTTTTTCACTTTTTCCCAGGAAGACAATTTCTAGAACTATAAATAAAAGATATGTATTGTCAATATCTTACTTGAATTAATTTGAGTCTCTGTGATGTTTTACTATAAAATTATTGTTTATCTGTTTATTCCCTGATATATCTCCAGTGCTAGAATAACACGCATTCACAAATAATTTGTTGAATTAATAAATGTATTAGAAGTGGCTTTTAAAAATGTTTACTGTATTATTAAATGTGATAACGACCCCCTCTCGGCATTTTTAAACTTATTTTCTCTAAAGGTTTCCTTCTCTACAGGCTCAGCCTGTGCACATGCTCTGGTCTTTTCATCCTCAAAACTGAAAATTCTCCTTGGATTCTTACTCCTGCCTGCTCTTCACTATCTCTAGTTCTTACTCCCTTAATGGAGATTATCTGCTCCTGTGCGCACTACAGTCTTACTTCCATATCTGTAGACAGATTCTGTTCAATAGACTACTTTTTATTACTGAAACCAATTGATGACTTTGGAGTCTTGTTTTACTTAGTATATACTTCTCTCTTTTTAAAAAAAGTCTTTCTTATCTGCCTAAAGTTCATGACATAGCTCTCTTCTAGTTTCCATCTCTTTCTCTGAACAATTCTCCGTATGCTTCTCTTCTGCTGTCTGCTCCGTCGGTGTAGGTCTTCCTCAGCCTCTGGTCTTGCTCTGCGTTCTTCCTACACAAAGATGGTTAGTGTAGGGAGGCCCCCGACCTGACGTCAAACACAGACTCCCACAGGCATCTCTAATTTAGCTGTCCCCAAAGAGGATTTACCGTCTTTTCTCAATTCCATCCTGAAAATGTTCTTTTTCTCTTCCTTTCTTTTTTTCTTCTCTTTCTCCTCCTCTGTCACTGTAAAGTACCCTCTCTTCTTAACTGCCTACATCCGATCAGTCACTAGCAGCTGCCAATTCTACATGCTACGTGTGTCTGAATCCGCCTTCTCCTCATTATTCCCTTTGTGTCTGCCTTGGTTCAGAACCCCATTGCTTCTCATCTCAATTATTTACTTAACCTCTTGACAGGTCACCCTCTCTCCTCTTCTCCTTATGCCTCTGTTCCGATGAGATGCAAGAGGATTATGTAGACAAGATCAGGTTGACATCTGTATCACTTCTTTTCTAATTTTCCTACCAACCCATGAGAGACTGCAGAGCAGAAATCCCCTTGGGTATACTTAATTTGCTAAGTATATCCTTGTTAGATAAGCAGCAAATCTGAATAGTAGCCAATTTTACAATAATGGATCATTGATCTAACTAGTTCCTTTAAAATAGTGTGCTATTGTGAAGATCTCTGTGTAGTAATTTTGGTTCCTTCTCAAAAGCCATTCCCCCACTTCTTTCCTATTAGTACCCATTTTCAACACAGCCATGTACTTCACAGGAAGTCAGTTACCTTTCCAGGCCCAGGGCATGAATCTGTAATTGAATTTTAGTGGACCATTTTAGAAGACAGGGCTCCTGCTTCTCTACTGACTGATGTTATGAGGATTTGATTCCTGGAGCTGCTGCAGCCATCTGGAAAGCATGAGAAGAGCTAATTGTATGAAAAGGCCCATTTGCTGGAGGTGACAGTGTTGAAAAGGTAAAATTCCTGGGTCTTGGATAACATTTTTCAGTTGTTCTACTTGAGAAAATCTTCTGAGAGAGAAAAAAAATTCCCCTCTTATTTAATTTAATTGAGTTGAGAGCTTCTATTTCTTGAGGCCAAAACCATCCTACCCGATATCCCAAGACACTTTGCTACAGTGGCATTTGTTTGGTGACTGAGGATCTCACATCTCATCATAAAATCTTACGTCAACAACTATTTTTCTCACTTAATTTGATTGAAAAAAAATCATAGAGAATGTGAGAGCTAAAAGTAAATTTAGAAGTCCAACTTCTAACAACATTAATTTCTTTTCGGGAGCTAGTGAGGCATAAACCATAATCAAATCAATACCAATAGCTCAATTTTATTTTTACACATTGAAAAACTGGTGCCCAAAGAGTTTAAGTGACTTGCTAATGATCTCGCCACAGTAGCAACCCTGGGGTCAAAAATCCAGGTTTCTTCTTCATTCTTTTTGTTCCCTCTTTGTTTCATCCACACTTGTAAATATTGAGTTATCCTATGATTAACCCTGTTTCAAATTAGGAAGGGTCCATTTCTTCAGTCACCCACTTTCTCTTTAGGAACCTGCAGATAGCCACTGTCAGTCTCCATGACACTAAGAACACAGACATGTAAATGTATTCGACCCCACATGAAGCATTTTGGACTTTTGAAAAGTGACAGCTGAATCACTCATAGTAAGGATCCAGTATTGACACCTCTGAGTTCAAGAAGATAGCTGGATTTAATTTTGACTAGTCTCTACTGGTAAGCGAAGTAACAAATCCAAGCAATTATCTAAATAATTTAAGCCAAGAAAATGTATTTGGCTTTCATGTTTTTGGTATCAGAGACCTAGGGTTTCTGTTTGTTTTGTCCTTCAGTATCATGTGTTAATACAGTCCTGGAGGGCCGACCCCGTGGCTCACTCGGGAGAGTGCGGTGCTAGGAGCACCGAGGCCGCGGGTTCAGATCCTATATAGGGATGGCCAGTGCGCTCACTGGCTGAGCGCGGTGCGGGCGACACCAAGCCAAGGGTTATGATCCCCTTACTGGTCACAAAAAAAAAAAAAAAAAATACAGTACTGGAGCCTGCAGACTGCTTGAATCTCCCTAGAAGAGCTGTTTTTGAGGTCCTTCTAAAGTGGATGCAACAAAAGTCCAGTGACCTGAGGCAGGTTAGGCTCAGTGTAAGGCACAGGAAGTGGGGCCCAACAGTGTGATTCCTGAGATCCAGACACAACTCTTGAGTTCAGGCTATTCAATTTCAGTCTGATTCTCCACTAGTTCAGGTTTCAGGGAAGTCCCAGCCAGCCCTTAGAAGCAGCTGCTGCACTCGGAAAGCAAAGAGGTTTTGCTCCGACCTTCTGTGATCTCTGTCTTTGATCTGCTGACTAATTGCTCCATCTAGAAACCCATGTAACATTCCATCATTACCTCATTTGCCTAGGGTTCAGTTTTTTGAGGAGGGAATGGAGGGAATAAAGGTTATAAGGGACAATGCTGATGTGAGTTAATTGAATTGTACACATATTTAACATTGAGATCCTGAAGCAACCTAATTTAAGCTTTCATTTGTTCAAATGGATAAGATGTTCATTAAGTTTAAAGAGGTGCTTTAGATTTCACTGGAGGTTCAATTTCCTTGTCTAGTGATGGCTATGTTGAATAGCATCTTGTCAACTATTGTGACAGCTTGATGACCAAAACGCATGTGTGTGGAAGACTGGAGGGGGAGTCAGAGCACAGAGTAGTGGTTCTGGCTTCTGAGATGTTGCCACCTTTGAATTGTTTATAGCTGAGCATCGCAATTTCCTTCCACAAAATAATCACTCAATAGTTTGCAATGGAACACATCACCATGTGTTATTTTGTCAAAGTAGACCTTAATAATTTGAATTTATTTTGACGTAAGGTAAAAAAAGGCCTGTTGGCTTTTCTTGCTGATAGTGTTTTCTTTTTCTTAGTCATAGGGCAAAGACATTTGTAGGACAGAGAAAGACGAAAGGTGTCACATTTTAGGGTTTCTTTCCTATTCCTTAAGATGAAAGTTACTACCATTTTGCTTCTAGTTATAAATAGCAGCAAATGGTTTGTCTTTAAAAATTAAATCTTAAAAAATTTTCCTTCTTGCTTTCCTACATACAACTGATTTTACACAGTTAAGCTAATATTTATTTGGAGAAATGTAAAGTAAAATGCTAAGGATTTTTGCTTTGTTTTAATTTTAACTATGTTTTTCTTTTGCAGGTTTTGATACCAAGAGATGTGGTGGTTGTGGGGTGGGGAGATTCATCTTTTATTGAATCCAAATCTTATCCTGTTCTGGTTAAACAGTTGTTTAAGGAAGAATGACAGAAACTGATTATGAGTTGAGCGGAAAGAATAAGAAATTTTTATTTGAGATATTAATGACTGGTGTCTCCAGGGAGGATCATGGCTTTCTAGCACTTTAAGTGAACAGGTCAGGCTCAATGAACAGGTTTTTGGTCATCTTCTAATCATGGGCCTGATCACTTCTTCTCCAAAGAGAAAAAATCAAGCCTTCTTAATCACCTGAGTATCCTATTGGTTGCATTTCTCCACACTTTGCACACCATTCCTATACTTAGGGGTCATTAGTTTTTTTTAGGAAACTAGATGCCATCTGATACATTACTCCATATGTACCCATGTGTCTTGTCCCATTCCTTCCTTCCTTCCTTCCAGTTCATTCATTCACTCATTCATTTATTCATGTTAAGTGTCTTCTGCTTGCAAGGCATCAGGCTATGTGCCATCAGGAATAAACAAGAAGCTCAAGAAACCTGTGGTCTACTAAGGAAGATAGCATTTCTATTCTTATAATTATAATGCCATGTGGAAAGTAATAGGGGCTGTGGGAGAGGGATACTAACCAACAAGAATTGAGAGGATGGACAGTCCTTTTCCAGTGGAAGTGACCAGGGAAGTCTTCATAGTTTTGCTTAGAAGTCTAGAAGTTGGTGGCTGAGAAAAACAAACCTATTTGAATAAGAAACAAACCAGAGGCTGGCCTTTCGTATCCTTTTTTTTTTTTTTTTTTTTTGTCTTTTTCGTGACCAGCACTCAGCCAGTGAGCGCACCGGCCATTCCTACATGGGATCCGAACCCGCGGCGGGAGCGTCGCCGCGCTCCCCGCGCAGCACTCTACCAAGTGCGCCACGGGCTCGGCCCTGGCCTTTCGTATCCTGATTGCCTGAGAGCAACTTGTCCTCCCTTTCATATTGAATTCATAAAGGATTTTTTGACTTTTTATTCTCTTATTCAGACTGAACCATCCTAATTGCAGTCACACAGATTTGTTTCACTACCCTCATTTGTACCATAGGGGAGCCAGTGGGGATTTGAGAGATTATTAACTAGGTAACTGACCTACTTCACAGATGCAAAAACTGAGGCCCAAAGGTCAAAGTAACCTGAGTCTCTTGTAAATGACCAAGTGAGTGGCACGGCATAGATTAGAGCTAGGGCTCCCTGTCTACCCTTTCCACTCTACCAGGGTTTCTTCTCTGTTATGAGCAAAAGTAATTTAGATCAGTTGGCACAAGCAATATGTGATGGGGAACCAGGAGAAAAGCTAGCAGTGGGAAGATCATTTAGAATTGCTTTTACTGTGGAAGGGTAGACAGCTTTGTAAAGGCAGCTTCCTTTCTTATCTCTTTCTTTCCTTATGTCTTTCCTTCCACATCATTGCCACAGCTTTGAAAGTGGAGGCTACTCCTGTCATCTACGTGGTATCCACTAGACAAACTTGCTTTTCAGTACCATTGGGTGTTGCCCACACTCACACGTCTCCTTTTACTCACAGTCTAAGCTTAGATTTTGAAAGTTTCTTCCTTAAGGTTTATTTCACTAAGCTCATGGTTAGACCCAGAACAAGCACAATCAATTTCTCTTTCTCTGGCTGTCCTCTCTTTATAAATGTATGTGTGTGTGTATGTTTATATGTACATATAAACATATACATATATACTTATGTGTTTTAAATCAGAAGTTCAGAGAATGTCATTGCTTCATCCCACACAGAATTTATTGAGCAGCTATTTTCTAAAATATTCAGAAGTGTATTTCTGTTCACCAACACACACTCAATGAGGATGCATGCTGTAACTCAGTGACGCAACTGTAAAACATCTAGGCAGAACAAAGAATGGGGATAAAACATACAAGAACTCATACAACTTGGAATGTATTTTTTGTGTGAGAAATTTTTTTTTGTTTCAGCTGGTCTGAAAAATATCGGCTGCTGGTTTGAGGATACATAGAGTAATTGGGTTCACTCTCATGATGCTTAAAGAGGGCTTGGCCTTGGGAAAGTATTCAGTATTTGGCTCAGGAAGTTCAGTTTGGTAAAATGTGATAAATTCATTCCAGATCTCAAACAGCACTGAGTAGCTAATGTATGCATGGAACTGTCAGTAGGTACTATGGTAATTTTGCCAACTACAAAGTAATAAAGTCTCCCTCAAGGATACAAATGTCTATATATGATAAGAAAATCAAATCAAGCTCCAGCTTTTGTAAAATGTAAGATGCAGTGGTGTTCAGTGCCTAATAAGTACTTACTAAGCATTTTTCTTGCTTTTTATTGACTATAAGTTACTCTTTTCAACTGTTTGGTCCTGTATTACTTACAGTCAGCAATCTATACTTTACCCCAAATTGTCTACTCCAATCAATAATTTCTGAACATTCACAAATCTTGATGCTTTTGTTTATGGTCTGTGGTGACTACTTGAGCCTAAGTTTTTCTATATACTGAACTTTTTTCCCCTCTCCTAGTCAGATCAGCTCATCTGCTGCTTCTAGCCTATCCTATTAACCCAATCTTAATTTACTCAACCTAGGGCTCTTCTGAAGACATTTTTGCTGTGTCTCTAACTTAGCCACGGTCACATCCCGCTTATCAAGCTCTGCCTCTTCCTTCATTTATAAAGTTTCTTTGGAGCCCACTTCTTCTACAAAGGCTATTTTTTCTTTTTATTGTCTCCTCCTCTATTTGCTCCTGAACACATGATATCTGCCCAAAATGTAAAATAAAAGTTTCACTTAACTGTTTTCATAGTTCATTCTCACTGCAGCTGTTCCTCTGTATTTTCATGTATTTGCTTGTGGAAAAATGGGTAGGAACAAGATTTAATATTTCAAAGGTTTTATTTGTGTGAATAAGTGGAGAGGAGTGAATTATTTGCCAAGAAACAGGCTTGAATCACAGCAAACAGTTACTAAGAATGATGATACATGGAAAAGACCTCTAATACAAGCACCTTAAATAGTAAGACCTGGATCAAACCTTATTCTCAGAAGCATATAAGTGTTGCTAAGACCAAAAATCATTCTCATAATAATTAGTGGCTCTGCTTATAATCAAACTCGATCAAATGAACCAAACACAATCCCTATTTCGCTGTATTCTAACATGTTAGCACATAATTTATAAATGACTAGTGAAGCAACAACCATAAGGTGTTAGAATTTTTCCATGTTGTAGCTCTTTTAATAATCTTCAGTTAGGAAAGCTTTTTAAGAGGCAGAACCCATAGTAAAAATATTGATAAATTTCACCAATATGGAATTTAACTTGATATGACTTTTCCCTATGGGGTATTCTAAGGAGACAAAACCCTGCTAGAGTTAAGAAAAAACCAAAATTCTCATTAGGTTATTGCCCTTCTATAGTCAGGCTTACATCACCGTTCTCAACATAACTTACACTGAAAATTATGCAGTCCCTTTCAAGGGAGTGCTTGAGGCATGAGGGTTCCTTGTTCTTGAACCGTACTGAGCACCATGAAGGCCACGTGCTCATCCCTGGAGGGGTGAACAAGGCAGGGATAAAAGCCAGCATCATTGCCCAGGTTCCCTGCATCATATCTTTGTCTCTAGCTCTCCAAATTCCCAGAGCCGCATTTCTCCAGAGTATTATATCTCTGATTTGATTTCCTGTAAGATTAATTCTTTATCACCTCAAATGCAGATTTTATTTCTATTATTGCTTTTTATTTTACTTCAGTCTTTTTTCTTTTCAGTCTTTCCTTCATTCGTTCGTTCCTTTCTCCCTTCCTCCCTCTTCCCCTGTCCCCTCCCCTTTCTCTCTGTTCCCCATCCTTCCTCCTCTTCCTTCTTTGGCTCCAGAGGTTGGTCAACTGGATGTCTCAGAGCATTACTCATCACCTTCACTGCTCCATGAAGATCCTCCTATCTTTATTCTCCACTCTCGTTTGTGACCAATTCCCACGGCCAACATCTTTCAGTGTTTTATTATATCCTTTATTTGTATAAGTTATTACAAAATATATACCATTCTTTCATTTGTGAATGTGAGGGCTTATAGCCCTCGATCTGCTTTGCTTTTTTAATGCAGTTTTGAGTGTTTATGATGCATTCGTGTTTGTGGATTTTGAATATAACTATATATCCATCCAGTTTGTTGATTTCTAATTACTGCATAGTATTTCATAGAATGCCTCCACATAGTTAACTTAGCTATTCCCCCGTGGCAGATACCTAAACTGCTTCTAACTGCCTAATTCCACAAATAATTCTGCAATGAACATCTCTAGACAATTGGTACGAATCACAGTAAATGGTTACTAGAAATCATAATATGAGAAGAAGGACCTCTGTTTTAATACAAAATACCTTAAATAGTAAGTCCTGGTTCAAACCTCATTCTCAGAAGGGAACAGGTAATTCCAAGGTCATAACTCATTTATGAAGTCTGTATTCCCTGTAGTGTGTGGCCACTAAAATCTCTGCTCAGTTAGTTTAATGGTCAGTTAATGATTGAACAGATTTTTTAAATGCCTTGAACCGCTAAGTCCTGGTCTTTGCTGAGGGGTTCTGTGTGTGTTGTGGTGTATCTTCAGCACTGAGGCAGCTTGCAAGCTTGCCTTAGCCTTTACTTGCTGCTTGTGCAGGTCCTCGTGATCAGCCGGGAGAGAGAGCTATGCACCCTTTCAGGACTTCCTGGTCATGGGCATAGCTCTGCACATTCATGTGGCCTTCTGAATTTCCAGGAACATGTCAGAGCTTCTCAAAGCCATATCTGGACATCTCATTTCCTAGCTCATTCTCTTACATTTTTGTTCAGGCTCTTGTCTTCAACTGGTATCACAGACTTAGGCAACTGAATTATAAACAATTGCAGTTTATTGTTTTTGACAAACACCCTGGGGGTGGAGCTTTTCCCACAGAGTAAGGTTCAAGTCAGGTTAAATAATGACAGTGTCCTGCAAATGGGGTTTCTATAGGGACCAGTGAGACAGACTAAATAGTGAGAGTGATCTGGCCATAGGGCTTCTTGAGAAGCTCCAAACACACTTTACCCACCTCTGCTGGCAGCCGGTTTTCAAGGTTACACAGAACTGGGAGGAGGGGGATGAGAGTGGGCCAAGTTAAAATGCCACAAACTCTGTGATTTTTATTGAGGTTTGGAAGTTTCTCTTGAATGAATTGCTCCTTGGATTATTGCAAGCCTTTGGTTAATTTCCAGTGTCCCAAAAATGTTGACTTGACAAATTTACAAGTATATTTATTAATTTTATGGAAGAAGGGATTTATAGAGATTCTCATTCCATGATTCCAAAAGCTCTGGCTGTTGTATTTTTATCTTAACTATATAAACCACTTCTTAAGACATCTGTGGATTTACTGAGTCCATCTTTCTTATATATCAGATATTATAAATTCAGATTTCAACAGGGATCAGGTGGGTAACACAAACAGAAAAGTGGGCTTGTGGTAAGAATCTGGGGAGTGCTGGTGGGTACCAATCACAAGCCCATCTCAGAGAGTCTCTGCTTCTTGGATCCAGCCTGTTGGCCTCCATGTGAGAACGGGGACCAATTATGGCCAGATTTTCCAGTTTATCAAAAGAAGAAAAAACTCCATTTTTTTTTTTAAAGGAAATGTCTGTACTTTTTCTACATTGGTGAAGCCAAATAGCACACTCCTTTGGACCAGATTTCACCAGTAGGTACCTGACTTGTGTCACATATTAAAGTTTAGTGATGATACAAACTGGGGATTATCTTCAGATTACTTTTGTTTCCTATGGAAAATGATATTAAGCTACATGGTTTTGTCCATGATTATTGTCCTCTTTTGTTATGTGAGATACATACATATATATATATATCATATATATAATGTGAGTTTTTTTATGGGGAGATTTTTTATAGCCCCATATCAGAAGTTTTGTTTCTAGCTCATTCTGAATAAACAGAGGTCTATCTCTCTGGAGTTTTCTGACAGGAAGCATGGATTGCTTCAGATAACTTCCTCTTTCCCACCTCTACCTCCAGGTCTCTCAATATGGTCTGGATGTACAAACCTGGGCATGATTCTGTGTGTCTTAATCAATAAAATAGTTACATGATAGAACAATTTTGAGGCCAACAAATGAAAGAAGATGATCTGATTCTGAAAGTATCTTGAGTATGAGCTTTTGTAGTTCTCTGCTATCATCAGGCAGAGCTCTCCCTGTTGCAGTATTCATTGTTCAACTGCAGCCATAAACAAGGACCATGCCTCTTGCAAAGAAAAATAGAATTGGCAGGGAGGACCAGCTTTCTTTGTCTTTAAGCAGGTCTTTGTTTAAACCACCTCAAACCTGACAGAGATGTTTCCTGGGCCCCTCTCAGTTGCTTATTCTAGAGAATGATAAACATCGTGCTTTGTTTGCCTAACTCTGAAATGTGGCAGTTCACTATGAAACCTTATGAGGATTCTGCAAAGTCAAGCAATTGATTTTCATTTGCAGCAAACTAACACGAGGTTATCATCCATCCTACCTTCTCCAGGCTAAGGAATCCCTATGTATTCATCTTTCTTTTGTAATTGTGTTGTTCCTTCCTGTGGTCAATACCATTGGTCTTTGTCAAATATTTTTTAATGCTCTAACGAAGCATTGTAAAATAGGAATTACTTCCAGTTCTCTTCCCCATCAAAGATTTATGCTTTTCTCTTTGGATGCATAGCTTTAATGCTGCAGAGCATTTCTTTCCTTATATTCTAAGAAAGTATCTCACCAGAAAGTCAGAAAGCTGGGAAGCTTGGGGTAATATGCACCCCCCTGAAAGAGTGTCCAGAAATTCTCTTTCCAAATTAGTTCTCTCCTAGTCCTCATTGGTGAAGATCAGTTGGATGTTAAAACCTGTTAATTTTAAACTGGGCAGGAAAAAAGAAAATAAAATGGTTGCAAAATAAAAGAGTTTGAGGGACAAATATTTCTATCTAATTTGTTTACAGGATAATTATAGGTTGGATAAAATATCTGGCTTTCTGACTGTGGGAGGAGCCAGAAAATGTTTCTTACTGCTAGAATTATAAATTGGATATCTGTAACATAACTTCAAGAGACAGACTGCCAGTGAAATATTCCATTCTCTCAAATGAGCACCTTTTTCTATGAGAAGTAAAACTCAAGGTGTCAAGAGAGTAAGGACACAGACTGGGAAAAAATATTTGCAAATGTCACATGTGATAAAGGACTATTATCCAAAATATATAAAGAACTCTTAAAACTAGTCAATAAGAGCATGAATAACCTAACTAAAAAATGGGCATAAGATCTGAACAGACACCTCACCAAAGATATGTATTCAGATGGCAAGTTAGCATGTGAAAATATATGCAACATCCCATTTCATTAGGGATTTGCAAATTAAAACAACAATGAGATATTACTACATACCTATTAAAATGGCCAAAATCTGGAACACTGACATCACTAAATAGCAGTAGGAACTCTCATTCTTTGCTGGTAGGAATGCAAAGCTTATTGTGAAAGACAACTTGGCAGTTTCTTAAAAAACGGAATATACTCATACAATCCAGCAATCATACTTCTTGGTATTTACTCAAAGAAGTTGAAAACTTATGTCCACACAAAAACCTGCACATGGATGTTTATAGCAGCTTTAGTCATAATTGCCAAAACTTGGAAGCAACCAAGATCCTTCAGTAGGTGAACTGATAAATAAACTGTGGTATATCTAGGCAATAGAGTATTATTCAGCATTAAACAGAAGTGAGCTATCAAGCCATGAAAAGACACAGTGGAAACTTAAACTCACATTACTAAGTGAAAGAAGTCAATCTGAAAAGACTCCATACTGTATAATTCCAACTATATGACATTCTGAAAAACACAAAATTATGAAGGCAATAAAAAGATCAGTGGTTGCAAGGGGTCAGAGGAAGGGATGAAAAGGCTGATCACAGAGGATTTTTAGGGCAGTGAAACTACTCTGTATGGTACTGTTATGGATACATATCATTATAAATTTGTCCAAATCCATAGAATATATAACACTGAGTGAACCCTAATGTAAACCTATGGACTTGGGGTGATAATGATGTGTCATTGTAGGTTCATCAGCTGTAACAAATGTACCAGTCTGGTGGGGGATGTCGACAGTGGGTGCAACTGTTTGTGGGGAGGGTAGCCAGAAAGTACAAAAGAATTCTCTCTACTTTCTGCTCAGTTATGCTGTGAACCTAAAACTGCTCTAAAAAATAAAATATATTTTTAAAAAACCAAAAAACCTCAGTGTGTTGCACTGGACTATATTATTACGTTGGTTTTAAAAAATGAAAAAACAAAACAAAATTATTGGGGTTGCAGCAACCATCAAAAACTTGTTTGTGTGTTTTTCCCAAATTGATCTGGGTTAAAGCTCAGTAACTACTGTACTAAAATAGTAAACACAGTTGAACAAATGGGCAGGAAACATGATAAGCACATTCTAAATGGAAAAGATACTAAGTTCTTCTCCCATGTGGTATTTAAAAAGGTTCCTCTCTCTCCTTTCCATCTTTAAATGTGAGTACATTCATCATTCTCTTTTATTTCTTCACATTTTCCACCCATGTATTTTTTATAAAGGTAGTAGTGCCAAGAACAAAAGCATTAATCTATTGGTAGCCTGATGTGGGACAATTAATTAAAGCTTTTAAGTTAGGATCAATTTCTCAAAACTCCACCCTCAATGATGGGCTTTTTATTTCACTGATGTTTTCAAGGTCTAGATATGCCTATTTTAAAGGAAAAATATGTCTAGCTTCTGGTTTTAATTTGCTTCTATCATAATAGTCAAATAATAATTCTAGATGAGGACATAAAAACCTCCTCTGTGAATGCCTTATTTTTCTCCTTCAGTTGATCAGAAGCCTGCTAGCAAATACATATATACGTATATATATAACTCAGAGGCAGCAGCATTGTATGAAGTTTGCAAGAACCCCTGACGTGATTATTTCTAAAGTTAGAATTATATCAGTGCGTTCGTTATAGGTTCCCAAGATGAAATGCATTAGCTTCTTCTCACAGACTTGCCCTACATGTCAGTCTGGTTATAGTTGAGGCCTGGCGTCTAGGAGGTACATTCCTGGTACATTGAGTCAGCTGGACTGTAACAAAAGATGAAATCCATTCCAGGGTGGAGATATCCAGGAGAGGATTTAGATTCCTTGATGTATTTTCTTCTTCAGCATAAAGGGGATAAAACAGGCTTGGAGAAGTTCTAGCCACTAGGGTGTTATAGACTGTAACCAGACTGGTAGGGGAGCCTCTTTTTCATAATGGGTTCAGACTGGATCATTTTGGATGATTCAAAATAAGATATTTATAGAAAACTTTATAAAACAAACTCTAGGCAGCTGG
This sequence comes from Cynocephalus volans, assembly GCF_027409185.1. Classification (NCBI taxonomy): domain Eukaryota; kingdom Metazoa; phylum Chordata; class Mammalia; order Dermoptera; family Cynocephalidae; genus Cynocephalus; species Cynocephalus volans. The sequence continues at coordinate 100,311,303 of NC_084461.1, read as the reverse complement.
TGGGTTAGCTCAGTTAGAGTGTGGTGCTAACACGAGATCTGGGGGCCTCGAACAGGCTAGCAAAACACAAAACAAACAAAAAAATATGAATTCCAGATATGGATTTGCTTTGTATTTAGGGAGGACTTTGTGTTCAGTCATAGTTGAGGTCTTGATTGTAATTGTCTCTTCAGTGGTGCAGCTCCTCTCTACTTCTCAGTGAGAATTTAAGAGCATAAGTCCACAGTGGTCACTGTCCAGATACTGCTGCTTTTGTGAGAGTAGTTTAGCCTACTCCTTGGGATGGTACAAGATTTTACAATTAGTAAAATTATGAGCAAAATTTGCTTATCCAAATAACTCTACAGAAAATCTTGGGTAAGTGGCACTCTTAATATGTTGAATATGTTTGTTCATCTATGACTTGATATATACAATTGCTGATGGTTTCTCTAAGATAAGGGTTTAGAACAATATACAGAAATGTTTACCTAGCTCAAGAAAGGGAAAAGTAGCTAATTATTTACTAGTTATTAAGTACATTAGGACTCATATTTTCCTACCAACTCAGTCCTGCACCACTATTTAAAACTATTATTAAAATAATAAAATATTAAAATAGTAACATCCAAGGGCCATCCAGGGGGAGGTGAGGTAAGGGTTTTTATGGGGAAGAAGACACATCTCTGTTAGTGGCACAGTCTGTAAATAAACTATATTCTTTTTCAGTATTTCATTGTTAGCACTCAAAATACTCTTACTTACTTCACTAAATCATCCTGTATTTTAAATCCAACATTTTGAGTACCTTGGGAAAAGGGATATAGAAACATAACCCTATCTCCTTCCCCAAATTTTAGTATTTTTTTCTTCATTCCTGATAAGATTCATGCCCACAGTGACTGAAATCCAGGGAAATACCCACACACATTCTGCTCAAATGTGTTTGCCATTGACCAATTTATGTGCTCCTATGGTTGAGCCCACTCAAAGCTATTGCTCTCCTTTTTCTTGATAACATGTGTGCTCCCGAACAGAAGACATAAATGAATTATGTATTAGGATTGGAACCATATTTTAAAAAATGTTCCTAAGTGGGAAAGTATAAAGAAAAGGCAAAAAAGTTTTTTGCTTTTTTTTTTTTTTTCCAGTTTCTGAGCTTGATGCTTTAAAAATATTTGATTTGGATAATGCTAGGGAAAATTGTATTGTACATTTCTTTTAAGTAATCCTCTTGTTCTCTTCCGTGTTGCTCCCACAGAATAACTCTGCGAACATAATGGATTTCCTCCTTCTCAGCCAACTCTTTAGAGTAGAGGTCATTTGCATAATACCGCAGTGTGGTTATTACATTTTTTCTCTTTAGAGGCACATAGAGTTTCCATTCTGTGCATTCTGCCCTCCCTTCTTTTTTGCCATTCCCCAAGAGAATAGTCTTAACACTGTAGATCTGAGGGATCTTCGTGGGGTAGCTTCCAAAGAAGTGAGACTTGTTATAGAAGAAAGAGAGGAAGGAGTGGCTGGGGCTTTTTCTTCATACTGGAGAAAGTGACTTCCTAGTGCTGATAGGGTACCTTCCTGATGCATGCACCCATCCTCTACTTAAACAAATGGGATTATATCAAACTAAAAAGCTTCTGCACAGCAAAAGAAACAATTAACAGAGTTAAAAGACAACCAACAGAGTGGGAGAAAATATTTGCAAAATATACTTCTGACAAAGGATTAATATCCAGAATATATAAGGAACTCAAACAACTTTACAAGAAAAAAACAAGCAACCCAATTAAAAAATGGGCAAAAGAGCTAAGTAGGCATTTCTCTAAGGAAGATATACAAATGGCCAACAGACATATGAAAAAATGCTCAACATCACTCAGCATCCGGGAAATGCAAATCAAAACCACACTGAGATACCATCTAACCCCAGTTAGGATGGCTAAAATCCAAAAGACTCAGAACGATAAATGCTGGCGAGGTTGCAGAGAAAAAGGAACTCTCATACATTGTTGGTGGGACTGCAAAATGGTGCAGCCTCTATGGAAAATGGTATGGAGGTTCCTCAAACAATTGCAGATAGATCTACCATATGCTCCAGCTATCCCACTGTTGGGAATATACCCAGAGGAATGGAAATCATCAAGTCGAAGGTATACCTGTTCCCCAATGTTCATCGCAGCACTCTTTACAATAGCCAAGAGTAGGAACCCGCCCAAATGTCCATCATCAGATGAGTGGATACGGAAAATATGGTACATCTACACAATGGAATGCTACTCAGCTCTAAAAACGAATGAAATACTGCCATTTGCAACAACATGGATGGACCTTGAGAGAATTATATTAAGTGAAACAAGTCAGGCACAGAAAGAGAAATACCACATGTTCTCACTTATTGGTGGGAGATAAAAATTAATATATAAATTCACACACGCACACACACACACAAAAACCGGGGGGGGGGTGGTGAAGAAGATATAACAACCACAATTACTTGAAGTTGATACGACAAGCAAACAGAGGGGACATTGGTGGGGGGGAGGGGGGAGGGAGGAGGGAGGGAGGTTTTGGTGATGGGGAGCAATAATCAGCCAAAATGTATATCGACAAAATAAAATTTAAAAAAAAAATAAATAAATAAATAAATAAAATTTTTAAAAGGCCCTTTTCAGGAACCCTTCATTGCTCTGTGCTGGATCGATCAGAGACTTACCTTTTCTTCACCTTCAGGTAAAAGCATATTACAACTGAAAAAGTTGGCTCAAACACAGCTTAGTTGTAATCTCTTCAAGGAAGTATTTTTCAGACTTTCAGACTGGGCCCCTCATTGGGCACTCTGGCTCCTGGTATGTACCTCCGATTTAGATGCTCACCACTGTATTGAAGTGATACATCTATTATCTTTTTATCTCTACTCACAATCCCTAGGAAGTTGTGTGCTTTAAATACTGCACAACTCCAGGATAACCATTCACATTAGTAGTCAACTTAGATCTATATATTTCTCACAACACTTTCCAGGTAGGTGGCAGTAAAGCATCTTGAAGGAGCGGTGGCACTTTCTGTTTGCTTAAACTGGCAGCATTGGGGCTGCTGACAGGGCTGGTTTTTTTCATTGCTTGGTCCTTAGAGACAGTACAGAGTTTGACAGTGTAATATGAAATTTAAACAAAAGGTTTGTAGGATAAATACATGAATGAACAAATTATGCTCTCAATAAGTGTTTTTCAAAGCAAATTAAGGTATTCAGGTTTTGGAAGTATTCCAAATGTATGTTCTCCTTCCAAATACTTCTTCTTTAAGTGGCTATGTGTATACACATCCATTTATAGTTTTCTGCACTTCTGAGTGTGGCTAAATAGAGTCATATAATCTCAGGCTTTGGCTCTTTTTCACCATGTTCATTTATCACATTCCCAGACCAACCACCCATCTATAACAAAAGGCCATAAATTGACCTGGCTTCTGGCATTAAAAAGTGATACAGGACGGCCTTGAGTTTCTCTCTTAAGATGCTTATTTGTTACAGGAACATCAGTTAAGGTCCCCTTAGACCCATTAAAGCTAGTGCTGTCTTAATTAGTTCAGTCAACAGGATTGATTAGCAGTCAATAAGAGAAGCTTTGGTGAAGCAAACTCATGGGCAGTATATTTGGCCGTCTTTCTAAATTTTGTTATGAATTTGAGTATAAACCTATATTTGTTTGAAGTTCTGTCACCTTTCATTGTATACCTATTAATTGTGGCATTTAATAAAAACAATATGTGTTTAAAAAGTACATACTAAATACTAAATAGGTATGTATATATGATCAACAGAAAATAAACGTTCCCAATTACTTAAAAATTATTTTTAATAGCAAATAAAAAGACAATATGGCATACCCTAAAATAATTACTTTTTCTCGCTATTAGAGGAAAATTTATTTTTAATGTCAGATTTTTTTTAAATTACAAAAGAAATACATGGTTACATGACAAATAAAATAATATAAAAATATATTAAGAAATAATTTTCTCTCCTTGGACCTCTCTGAGATAATCCAGTGTGTACCTTTGTGGGGAAAATGGAATAATTTAGTCAGGCTCCCTTGGCTCAGGTCTGGCTGGGGTCGAGCAGCACCTTTCTTGTAAACAAGTTGTGTGTGGGTGGAGTTAGTGTGCAGGTGCACCCGTGTGTCTTTCTAGTTAATTGCTTTTGTGTGTTCTGCAGTTTGTGAAGCAGGCTGGGCAGAGAGCTTGTGTCTAACAATAGAGCATGTTTACTCTGCTGGCAGCTGCTCAGTTTCAGTTTTTCTTTGGACTTTGCTGGTAGCAGTTGAGTTTCTTGAGTTTCTCCTTTGTACTGCCTAGCTCATAGTGTTGGGTGTGCTGAATAAAGACTATTCCTTCTTCAACCAAGGCTCCAAGGACCTTTTTGCCAGTTACCTAGCTCATAGACCTGAGTGTGAAGGAGTTTGTGAATGGGCTCGAGGGGTCTGTGAGCACCAGAGACCCAGCCTTAACTCTACAATTGGCGTCATCAGCAGGATTATGCCACAACCATATACCATCGTTCTTAGTCAAGCTTAAATCATGATATAGGATTGTTTATAAAAATGAGTTTCAACTGTACGTGTGTTTTCTACAACTTGTATTTTTCATTTATCCATGTATAATGGAGTGCTCTCAGGAGAGTAGACATCTAACTTGTTCTTTTCTAAACCTGCGTTATATTCCATAGAATGAATATGCAAAGAAGTTCATAGAAAGATTTGTATTATCTTTAATTCTATTTTTCCATGAACTTTTTGAAGTATCCTCATGTGTACCATAATTTATGCAGCCACTTTCATTTTTTATTGAAATTTAATTGAGTATACATATTTTTGAGGTATAGATTTGAATATCAATACATGAATACAATGTGCGAAGATCAAATCAGGATAGTTAGCATATTTTTCATCAAAAACTTAATCATTTCATTGTGGTGAGAATATTCGATCTCCTTTCTTCTAGCCATCTGATAATATGCAGCAAATTGATGTTAATTATAGATGCCTAGCTTGACTGTATACCAGCGGAACTTATTTTTCCTAACCAGCTGCTTTCTGTCCATTAACCAATTTCTCACTATCCCCCCTCCCCCATTCCCACCTCTAGTAACCACAGTTCTATTCTCTCTTTCTGAAAATTCAACATATAACTATTATTGTTGTTTCATTTCCTTCCTTCCTTCCTTCCTTCCTTCCTTCCTTCCTTCCTTCGTTCCTTCCTTCCTTCCTTCCTTCCTTCCTTCCTTCCTTCCTTCCTTCCTCCCTCCCTCCCTCCCTCCCTCTCTCCCTCCCTCCCTCCCCCCTCCCCCCACTTATGAGTGAGAATGTGAGAATATGTAGTGTTTCTCTTTCCATGCCTGCCTTATTTCATTTATGTAATTTTTTCCAAGCTCATTCGTGCTGCTGTGAATGGCAGAATTTTATTATTTTTTATGGCTGAGTAGTATTCCTTTGTGTGTATGTATATACACATACCATTTTTTTATTAACCAATCAACCATCAACGGACATTTAGGTTGGTTCCACATCTTGGCTATTGTAAAGAGAGCTGTGATAAACACAGGAGAGCAGGTGTCCCTTTGATATGATGATTTGCATTCCTTTGGGTATATACCCAGTGGTGGGATTGCTGGATCATATGGCAGTTCTATCTGTAGTGTTCGAGGAACCTCCATATGTTTTCCATAATGGCTGCACTAATTTACAGTACCATCAACAGTGTATAAGGCTTCTCCTCTCACTTCATCCTTGCTAGCATTTGTTATTCTTTGTCTTTTTAATAATAGCCAGTCTAACTGGTGTGAGATGATATCTCAGTGTGGTTTTGATTTGTATTTCCTGGATGCTGAGTGATGTTGAGCATTTTTCATGTACCTGTTGGCTATTTGTATATCTTCTTTTGAGAACCATGTATTTAGTTCCTTTGCCCATTTTTTAATTGGATCATTTGTTTCTTTAAAGTTGTTTGAGTTTCTTGTGTATTCTGAATATTAAGCCCTTGTTGGATGCATATTTTGCAAATATTTTCTCCCGTTCTGTAAGTTATCTTCTCACCCCTTGGCCGAGTCTTATATCCTGAAGTGTTTCCTCTGTGTTTTCTTCCAGGAGTTATATAGTTTCAGGTCTTGTATTTAAATCTTTAATCCATATTGAGTTGATTTTGGTATATGGTGAGAGGTAGCAGTCTAGTTTTGTACTTCTACCCATGGACATATAGTATTTCCAGCACCATATTGAAGAGGAATGTCTTTTCCCCAATGGATGTTCTTGGTAAACACGTGGATTCATTTCTGGCCTCTCTATTCTGTTTCATTGGTCCATGTGTCTGTTTTTATGCCAGTACTGTGCTGTTTTGGCTACTATAGCTATGTAGTATAATTTGAAGTCAGGAAGTGTAATGACTGTGACTTTATGTTTTTTGCTCATGATCACTTTGGCTATTTGGGGTCTTTTGTTATTCCATATGAATGTTAGGATTATTTTTTCTATTTCTGTGAAGAATGTCATTGGTATTTTGATGGGAATTGCATTGAACCTATATAGATTGCTTTGGGTAGTGTAGACATTTTCACATTTATTCTTCCAATCCATAAACATAGAATGTCTTTCCATCTTTTTGTGTCTTCTTTAATTTTTTTCAGCAGTTTTTCGTAGTTCTAATTGCAGAGATCTTTCACTTCCTTAGTTAAATTAATTCCTGGGCATTTTGTTTTTTGGTAGCTATTATAAATGGGTTTTCTGTCTTGATTTCTTTTATTGCTTGTTCATTGTTGGTGTATAAGAATGCTACTGATTTTTATATATTGATTATGTATCCTGCTACTTTATTGAATTCATTTATCAGAGTTTTTTGGTGCAGACCAGGTTTTTCTACATATAGGATCATGTCATCTGCAAACAGGGACAATTTGAATTTGTCTTTTCCAATCTGGATGCCCTTTATTTCTTTTTCTTCCCTGACTGCTCTGGCTACTACTTCCAATGCTGTGTTAAATAGGAATGATGGGAGTGGGCATCCTTGACTTGTTCTTGTTCTTGAAGGAAAAACTTTCACATTTTCCCCATTCGGGATGATGTTGGCAGTGCGGCTTGCCATATGTAGCTTTCATTGTTGTGAATACTTTCCTTCTATACTTAATTTGTTGAGAATCTTTATCATTAAGGGATGTTGAATTTTATTAAATATTTTTTCTGCATATGTTGAGATGATCATATGGTTTTTGTCCTTCATTTGGTTGATGTGGTATGTCACATTTATTGATTTGCATATGTTGAGCCATCCTTGCATCTCTGCAGTGAATGCCACTTGATCTTGGTGTATGTGCTGTTGTATTCTGTTTGCTAATATTTTGCTGAGAATTTTTGCATCTTTGTTCATCAAGGATATTGGCGTATCGTTTTCTTTTTTTGTTGTATCTTTGTCTGATTTTGGTATCAGGATGATGCTGGCCTCATACAATGATTTTGTGAAAATGGTCTCTGTTTCAATGTTTTGGAATAGTTTGAAAAGGATTGGTATTAATTCTTCTTTAAAGATTGGTAGAATTCAGCAGAGAAGCCATCTGGTTCTGGGCTTTTCTTTGTTGGAAGACTGCTGATTACTGCATCAATCTCTTTGCCTGTTATTTGTCTATTCTCATTTTGTATTTCTTCTTGGTTCAGTCTTGGTAGTTCGTATGTGTCCAGAAACTTAGCCATTTCTTCCAGATTTTCAAATTTGTTGGTGTATAGTTGCTCATAATAGTTTCTAATGATTCTTGTATTTCTGTGGTATCTGTTGTGATGTCTCCTTTTTCATCATTTCTGATTTTTGTAATTTAGGTCTTCTCTATCTCTTTTTTATTTAGCCTAGCTAATGTTTTGTCTATACTGGTTAGCTTCTCAAAAACCCAACTTTTTGTTTCATTGATATTTGTATTGATTTTTGGTCTCTATTTCATTTAGTTCTGCTCTGATTTTAATTATTTCTTTCTGTCTACTAATTTTGGAATCAGATTTTTCTTGCTTTTCTAGTTCTTTAGGGTATAATGTTAGGTTGTTTATTTGAAGTCTTTCTTTTCTTTTGATGTAAGCACTTATTGCAATAAACTTCCCTCTTTGTACTGCCTTCAAAGTATGCCATTGGTTTTGGTATGATTGCTTTTATTTTGATTTGTTTCAAGAAATTTTTTGATTTCCTGCTTAATTTCGGATCCATAAGTCCTTCAGGAGCATGTTATTTAATTTCTATGTGTTTGTATAGTTTCCAAAGTTTTGCTTGGTATTGGTTTCTAGTTTCATTCCATTGTGGTCTGAAAAGATACTTGATATGATTTCAATTTTTTAAAAATTTGTTGAGACTTGATTTGTGACCTAACATGTGGTCTCTTCTGGAGAATGTTCCATGTGCTGATGAGAACAAAAATGTTTTGTAGATGTCTGTTAAGTCTAACTGGTCTAAAGTGTTGTTTAAATCCAGTGTTTCTCTGCTGATTTGTGCCTAGGTAATCTGTCCAATATTGAAAGAAGGGTATTGAAGTTCCCAACTACTATTGTATTGAAGTCTATTTCTCTCTTTAGATTTAATAATATTTGCTTTATATATCTGGATGCTTTGATGTTGGGTGCATGTATATTTATAATTGTTATACCCTCTTGCTGGATTGATTCCTTTATCATTGTATCATGACTTCTTTGTCTCTTTTGATAGTTTTTAGTGTAAAGTCTATTTTATCCTATGTAAGAATAGCTACTTTTAATCATTTTGGGTTTGCTTTTGCATGGATCTTTTTCCATCTCTTCATTATTAGTCTGTGTGTGTCTTTATTGGTGAAATGAGTTTCTTGTAGGCAGAACATAGTTAGATCTAGTTTTTTAATCCATTCAGTCAGTCTATATTTTATGAGTGGGGAACTCAGTCCATTTACATTAGGGTTTTTACTGAAAGGTATTGTCTTAATCCTGGCATATTATTATCATTATTATTATTATTATCATTGTCATTATTGTGGTTGTTTTATACATATTGTTTCCCTTTCTTTTCCTTTTATTGTCTGCATTTGTTGTTTTTGCAGTGGTAAGATGTAGTTTCTTTCTCTTTCTCATTTGTCTATCTGGTCTACCAGTGGGTTTTATTCTTTCTTGTGTATTCATGATGGTGGTTATCAGTTTTTAGATTCCAGATGTAGTACTCCCAAGAGGATTTCTTTAGGGCTGTTCTTGTGGTGGTGAACTACACAGTTTTTATTCATCTGGGAAATACACTATTTCTTCTTCTTTTCTGAGGGATAGCTTTGATGAGTATAGTATTTTTAGTTGGCAGACTATTTTTCTTTTAGTTCTTTTTATATATCATCCTGTTCACTCCTGGCCTGTAAGATTTCTGCTGAGAAATCTGCTGTTAATCTGACAGGAACTCTCCTATAGGTTACTTGATGCTTTTCTCTTGCCGTTTTTAGAATTGGCTCTTTGTCTTTGACTTTTGACAGTTTGACTACAATGTATCTCAGGGAGGACCTTTTTGAGTTGAATCTGCTTGGGGATCTTTGAGCCTCTTGGATCTAGATGTTCATATCTCTCCCGGTACTTGGGAAGTTTTCAGCTATTATTTTGTTGAATAGATTTTCAATGCTTTTTCCTTTCTCCTCTCCTTCTGGATCACCCATAATTTGGATGTTTGTATCCTTAAGGTTGTCCAATAGATCTCATAGGCTTTCCTCATTTTTAAAAATTCTTTTATTTTTATTTTTATTTTTGGTCTGCCTATTTCAAAAAGCCTGTATTAAAAGTTCAGAAATTCTTTCTTCTGCTTGCTCTAGCCTGTTGTTTAATCTCTCAGTTGTATTTTGTATTTCATCAAGTGAATTCATCAGTTCCAAGAGTTCTACTTCATTCTTTTTAAAGATTTCTACCTCTGTTAAATTCCTCCTTCAGATACTGGATTATTTTTCTCATTTCATTGTGTCATCTATCTGAATTTTTTTGTATCTCATTAATTTTTCTTCAAATTAATACTTGGAATTCTTTTTCAGCTATTTCCTAGGTTTCCTGTTGTCTGGGGTCTGGTACAAGAGAATTATCGTATTCTTTTGGTGGTATCCTATTTTCTTGTGTTTTCATGTTTCTGGTATCTCTGTGTTGATGTCTGTGCATCTGATCAAGCAGTTGCTTCTTGTAATACTATGGAATGTCTTTTGAGGGGAGAGAATCACTCCTGTAGGTGCGCCCTATAGTGGCAGTTGGGCAGGGTGTTTTACTTTGGTTCCAGGTAGATGCAATAGTTTAGGCTCTTTGTGATGACTTCAGCTGTATTCAGTGCTGAAGTTGCTTTTGTGTTCCTCCATTGCCTAGGCACTGGGGAACATGGTGTTTCTTGCTGAAGTGAGTGAAACTAGGCTGAGTCATCAGGGGCATAGGCAAGATCTTTAGCTCTTGGGAGAAGTGATGGGGTGGCCTGTTGCTCCTTGGCTGATGTGAGTGACCCTGGGAAGGCTCCCTGGTACCCCAGCCAGTGTCCTTTGACCCTGATAGTTGCGCTGGAGTGCCCTGAAGCTCCTTAGCTTAAATGGGTGGCAACCATGGGTGGGATTTCTTGGCATTGAGATTAGGACCTTAAACTTTGAGAGAGATAATGAGGTGCTCAGAAGTTCCTCAGCTAGGGTAGATGACTCATTGGTATCACTGGGGCTCTGAGCTGCACCCTGTACCTCCAAAGGAGGCATTAGGGCACTTGGTACTTCTGTTATAGAAATGGGCAAAGCTGAGTAAGGTCATCGAATTTGTGAGTTGGGCTCTGTACCCTCAGGTGGGGCATTGGATTACTCTGCAGCACCACTGTTGAGGTGGGACACTCTGGGTGAGGTGGTAGCAGTTTGGGGTGGGACCTTTTGCCCCCAAGAGGGAAGCTGGAGCCCTCATTAGCTGTTCATCTGGAGTGGCCACTCTGGGTGGGTGAGGCCACTGTGGTCATGGGCTGGACTCTGTGCTACCAAGAGAGATGTTGGGTCTCAGTGAAGGTCCTCAGCCAGAGTGTCACTTGGGGTAATGCTGCTGAGGTTGTGTATGGGACCTTGCACTTTCAAGAGAGAATCTAGGGTTCTCTATAGCTGCTTGGCTGATGTAGTCATCCTGGGTGATGCCTGTGGACAGGCCCTAAGAGAGGCACTGACTCTAAGAGGGCACTCCAGAGTTCCTTAGCTGGGGTTGCATGCCCTTTACAATGTTGATGGGGGTGTGGGTGGGATGCTGTGCTCCTAGGAGAGATGCTGAGTCCCTCTGTGCAGCCATTTTCTTACTACTGGATATTCAGATCCTTTGCCACTATGAGCAATTATTCAATAAATATCCTTCATCTGTATATGGTGGCACTTTTCCTTCCTCTAAGGAGCTCTAAAATAGAATGTCTGGATAAAATAACGTACATTTAAAAAAATTTAATACTCTGTAGAAATAAGTTCTGGAAAGGTTAAAATAGTAGGCAGTTTTTAGACTGATTTCTTTCTAAATCCCCAAATATGGCTAAATACTTGAAGATACCACCATTTTCAAAAGTTGTTTTACAAAACTATACAAATATAAACCTAACTCTATGATATTGTTCTCTACAAATCAGTAGTTACTGTTTTTATAAAGAACTGAGTTACCTAGAAATGGAGCAGTAACTTTAAGTTCTATAATCATGATTTAAGATATATAATTTTACCTCAAATCTTGCAAAAAATACAGTTTAGGGTTTATAAAATTCAGCAAACTAGTTACAAAATATTAAATACTGTACCTGATTCTAAAACATTATTATGTATCACATTCTGATTTATTATTAGCATGTAGGTGGTGTCATGGTAAGCAATTCTTGGGTGTACCTCCGATTGTTAATCTCTCTGGAAGTAAACTTTATCACTGCACTGGGGCAGATCTACTCCAGCACATCAAGGGGCAGAATGCATTGGTGGTTTGCATAATAAGTAAGTGAATTACATTAAAGTGGTGTTTCTGAAAGTATGGTGCATTCACCTCTAGTAGTATGCAAAATTATTTTGGCTGTAAAAAGATAGTCTTAATTTTAATTGTACTATAATTTTATCTACTTTAATATGAACTAGAAAAAACATAAATAGAATATCAAATCCTTGATTTCATATATATGTATACATATGCACATCCCTAATGTGTGTATCTATACACACACACACACACACACACACATGCACACATTCTCATATATTTTTGTATATACCGTCATCCCTCAATATCCATGGGGGATTGGTTCCAGGACCTCCCTGAGATACCAAAATTCATGGGTGCTCAAATCCCTGATATGAAATGGCATAGTATTAGCATATAATCTATGTACATCTTCCTATGTACTTTAAATCATCTCTAGATTTTTTATAATATCTAACACAATTTAAATTCTATATAAATGGTTGCTATACTGTATTGTTTAGGGAATAATGACAAGAAAAAAAGTCTGTACATGTTCAGTACACATGTAATTTTTTTCTGAATATTTTCAATTTGCAGTTAGTTGAATCCATGGATGTGGAATCCATAAATAGGGAGGGCTGACCATACCCACAAAATATGTATTTTGCTTAATACAATATTAAAGTGGGTATGTAAGTTCAAAAAGTAAACTTATTAAAAGAAAAATAGTAGGTACAGGTGACATGTGTACATGCATTTTTTTTACATTTAATAGTATCTATTAAGTACTTATGGCCCAGGTATTGTTCCACGTGTTGTGTGTAAAGCAGTACCTTCAGTCAAGAAAAAAATTTGAAGCTGGTGTATAATGACTAAAGTTTGGGAAAAACTCTGAAAGTATACATAGGCATAAGTTAAATCTAGTTTGTATAAACTTTTTTTTTTTTTAACATATCAACTCTACATAGGTAGCAATCTTTCTGTTTTAACTTTTGCTAATTACTATAGTAACTGATACGGTAGTCCACAAATTGTATATTGTCCCCACTACAATAGAAGTATATTTCTTATTGTTGTAACAGGAATGGACAGGTAAACAGGCTGGCCGGCCACTCCTTCAAGGCTCTCTTTCAGGGAGGTAGTGCATATAGGCTCTGCACCTTCCACACATAACTTCAAGCCAGTCCTGGGAGTTGTCTTCATTCCTGGCAGCTGAGAGAGAAAAAGAGTATGATGCCTGTGTGTGGGTGGTTTTTGTCATCCATGCCTGAATGTGACACGTGGCTCTTCCACTCAATTCTTTGTCTAGAACTCACTCAAGAAGCCTCAGCTTACTTCAAGAAAGACTGCAACAGTAGGCTAGCTATGGCCATGAAAAGAAAAGGGAACAGTCAGCACTCTCTACTGCTATGGGTGCCTAACTGTTAAGACAACCCTCATAGTCTATCCCTCATTCCCCAATTCTGAAAGAGTTATAAAGGCACCTTTGGCAATGCATCTAGGAAATAATATATTGCATATACAATATGGCCCAGGGTTGTATGAAAACGTATTTTATGACAAATATGAAATTTATTTTCTAAGTTGTTTTAGAGACCTTAGTCCTCTTTCCACAGCCAGACATCTCAAATGACTAACCTCTGTCTTTGCCTCTATGGTCTCATCCTCTAAACTCTCCTTTTATCTGTACAAACTCTCCTCTACCTCTACCACTTGGCTGTAGCTTGACTGTCAAAGTCTGTGAGAATCATCACATCATCAAATCCAGTGGATTCTTCTCATCACTTATTCTCTTTTCTCTTTTTATGTGATTGACTATTCTTCCTCTTATTAGTTTTATAGAAAAGGTCATTTATGTTTTCATAATACCAATAGTATTGAACGCAGTATAGCACTTACTACATTCCAGTAACTTTTGTATGTAGTATACAAATATTAACTTACTCAATCTTCATGAAAACCTTATGGAATAAATCTATTATTAACCCTTTTAAATGAGGAAACTGAATCATAGAGAGGTTAAATGACTTATCAGAGGTCACACAGCATGAATGAGATTTGAACTCAAGCAGGTTGCCTTTAGATTCTGTGTTTTCATCCTCTGTTATGCTGATTCTTTACTTCATTCCTAGTTTGAGCTGAATTCTGTTGAGTCATAGAAACTTAAGCAAAGCTAATTGATGGTAAACTCATTTAATTCAGATTTTGTCAGTCAAACCACAGCTGTTCTTCATATTCTCCTCTAGATTTCAAGTAAGTTCCATGGAGTCCTACACATAGTCAGGGCACAAGAGAATGGTGAGCATCTAGTTTTCATATTCGTCAATTCATGTTGGCATTGGACATTATTCTAAATGTTCACGGTCATTGTTATTCCTTTACACTTAATCTACTCTGCATCCTATCACCCTGGTCTGCCACTTCTGAGCACCTCATCCAAGGAATACATTCTTCTGAGGTTCAGGGTCTGTCTCTGTGTAGTGCTCTCAGACCTCTCCCTCTTGATCTACTTCCTTTTCAGGGTCATCTACCATGCAGTCCTTGGACAACTCTGCAAGGCTGATGTCTTAGTCCATTTTCTGTTGCTATCTAAGAATACCTGAGACTGGGTAATTTATAAAGAAAGAAATTTATCTCTTACAGTTCTGGATGCTGAGAAGTCCAACATTGAGGGGCTGCATCTTGTGATGACCTTCTTACTGTGTCATAACACGGCAGAGGGCATCATGTGGTGAGAGGACTCATAAGAGACAACAAAACTGACTTTTATAATAGATCCACCTTTGTCATAACTAACTCACACTCTGGATAATCCATTAATCCATGAATGGGTTAAATAAACCTGGGGGGCTCTGCCCCCATAAGCCAATAATCTCCAAAAAGTCTCACCTCTCAACACTGCTGCACAAGTTTCCAACACATAAATTTTGGGGAAACACATTCAAACCACAGCATTCTGCCCCTGGCTCCCAGAATTCATGTCTTTCTCATATTTAAAATACATTCATTTCATCCCAATATCCCCAAAGTCTTAAAAAGTTTCAGCATCAACTCAAAAGTCCAAATTTCAAAAGTGTCATTCAAATCAGATATGGGTGAGAGTCAAAGCATGATTCGCCATGAAGCAAATTCCCTCCAGCTGTGAGCCTGTAAGAACAAGTTATCTACTTTCAAAATACAATGGTGGAACAGGCATAGGATAAACATTCCCATTCCAAAATGGAGAAAGAGGCAAGAAGAAAGGAATAATTGATCCCAAGTAAGTTCAAAGCCCAATGGGGAAAACATTAAGTCTCAAAGCTAGAGAATAATCTCCTTTGACTCCATGTTCTGCATTCTCAGCACATGGGTGTGGGAGTTGGGACCCCAGGGCCTTGGACAGCCCACCTTAATGGCTTTTGTGGATTCAGCTCTTCCAGGCTGGCATTGCAAATCTTAAGTTTTGGGATTTCAGTAGTGTTAGGACTCGCACAGCTTCATTAGGCATTGCCTTGGTGGTATCACTCTGCATCAGATCCAACCCCACAGTTCCATTCAGTGTTTCCCTAGTAGAGGCTTTCTGTGGTGTCTTTGTTCCTGCAGCAGGTTTCTTCCAGGACCCCCAAGCAGCACAATACATGCTTTGAAATTTAGGTGGAGAGTGCCATGCCTTCACAGCTCTTGTATTCTGTACACCTGCAAAACTAGCACTAGATAGAAGGTGCCAAGGTTTATGTCTTGTACCTTCCAAAGCAACATGTTGAGCTGAATGTGGAGCCACCTGAGCCATAGCTGTATCAGCTGAGGAGTGCTGTGTCAGAATTTGGGAGCAGGGACCCAAGGCAACTATGAACAGTGAGCCTGTGGAGGATGCTCCAAGCCCATCCCCCAAAACCATTCTGCCCTCCTAGAGCTCTAGGCCTGTGATGAGAGGGGCAGCCTTGAAGATCTCTGAAATACTATTGGGTTCTTTCTCCTATTTTCTTGATGATCCGTTCTACTAGTATTAATCTCTGTAACAAATGGTCACTGGGCCACAACCTTGGTTTTTCAGTATTTATATGGCCAGGCTGAATTTTCTAAATCTTTCCTGTTTGTCTCCCTTTTGATTATAAATTCCACATTTAAGTCATGTTTTCCTTCTTGCAGCTTACTGTAAACGTTAACACAGTAGTCACAGAGCAGCCTGAATGCTTTGTTGCTTAGATATTTCTTCTGCCATATATCCTAATTCATTACTCTTAAGTTTTGCATTTCATAAAGCCCTCAGACATGAACATAATTCAGCCAAGATCTTTGCCAGTTTATAATGAGAATGACTTTTGCTCCAGTTTCTAATACCTTGTCCTTCATTTCCATCTGAGACATCATTAAATGACCTTTATTCATGTTTCTACTAGCATTCTGATCACAACCACTTAAATAATCTCTAAGAAGTTCCAGACTTTCCTTAGCCTTCTCTTAGCCCTCACTGTAATTGCCCTCAATGCTACATTTGTGGCAATACAGCATTTTTCCAGCTGACCCATCCAAATTCTTCCAATCTCTGCCCATTATCCAGTTCCATTTTCAGGTAATTGGTACCCCATTTCTTGGTACCAATTTTCTGTCTCAGTTTGCTTTCTGTTGCTATAACTGAATACCCGAGACTGGATGACTTATAAAAGGTATATATTTACTTCTTACAGTACTGAGCTGAGAAGTTTAAGGTCAAGAGGCCACACCTGGTGAGGGCCTTCTTGTTGTGTCATGACATGACAAAGGGCATCACATGATAAGAAGGTTCATGGGTGACAGCCAAACTGGCTTTTATTAATGGGCTCATTCTCATGATAACTAACTCATTCCCTTAATAACCCATTAATACATGCACCCAATAATCCATGAGCCCTCATGACCCAATTACCTCCCAGTGGTCCAGCCTCTCACCACTGCTGCACTGGGGAACAAGTTTTCAACACATGAACTTTTGAGGGATACATTCAAACCATAGCAGCTGGCTACCTTCTAGACCCTTCAAAGGAACTGTGTACAGGTTTGCCTCCACTCTGCAATTTCTGAACCTATATGGTGGCTTTTTGGATTTCCCATGACTTAGAACATGACAGGGGACAACATGGAGGGGACTTTCAAAGATTTTGTGGCATCTAGCTCTTTTTGTTCATATCTCCCCTCCTTTTCTGCCTCTTGAGAAGCTCTCTTCTTTTCTTCTGAACCTTGAAAGTTTTCCCTCTTTTGCCTAATTTGTCATCCTGCCTCCCTACTCTGGTCTTGTGTCTCTGGTAGATTCTTTCCTTTCTCCTTAATACCTTTTCTTCTTCCTTTCTCTTTCCCTAATGTTTAGTTCTCAGTCCAAATTTCTTCTCCTGTTTCATGGTATTTTTTATCTTCTCTGTTGCATTTTCAAACTTCATCTCTTGTGACTTCAAAATCTGAATTTTTAAAAAATTTTCTTCCAGATTCCAATCCCAATCCCTAACTACATACTGGACATCTTTACTTGGATGCTGTGATCCACTTTAAATTAAATTAAATATGTCTCAAACCAAACTGATCATCTTGTTCAAAACATGAGAGTAAATTCCAATTTGTTCTCGTTCTCTGGGGCATTTTTAGTATCAGTAGGGCCTTCTAGTTAATATGCACTCAATATTTGTTGAATGGATGAATGAATGCTTTATTGAAGCCCTCATGACTTCTTTCTTTCTTGTGCTGTAACAACATCCTCATGGTTATCCTGTTACCATCCACTTCTTCCTCACCATTCAAAGTGACCATTATAGTGAAAAGAAGTAAGATATTATAGTTATTCTACTTTTGCTTAATTGACTTCCTGGGATTGAACATTCCTATTTTACTAATTTTTCATTGCTGATTTAGTTTGCTTGCTGATTTTGTTTTAGTTTATTTGTTGGAGATTCTTTCACTTGTTTCCAAAGCTTTCCCTTTGGTTGTTTTTTGTGGGATTAGAGATCAGGTACTTCAGAGCTCTTTAGTTTCCCCTGATCCAGGTCACAGGGCTACTTCCTTCTCTAGGTGGTGATACTGATAGTTGTCCAGGAAATTTCTAAGTGAGTATAATACTTCTCCAGAGAAACTGAACCATTAGAAGATATGTGTGTGTGTGTGTGTGTGTGTGTGTGTGTGTGTGTGTGTGTAAAGAGATTCATCATAAATCATAAGAAATGGAAGTTGAAAATTCCCATGATCAGCAGTTGGCAAGTGGGAGACCCAGGAGAACTAATGATGTAGTTCCAGATCAAGTTGAAGGCCTGAGAATTGGGAGAATCTGTAGTGTGAGTTCTAGTATGAGTGTGAAGGCAGGAGTAGACCGATGTCCTGGCTCAAAGACAGTCATGCAGAGAAATAGAATGAATTCTCCCTTACTGAGCCTTTTTGTGCTATTCAGGCCTTCAACAGAGTGGATGAGACCCACTCTGCATTGAGGAAGGCAATCTTCTTTACTCAGTCTACCAATTCAAATGTTAATCTTATCCACAAACACTTTCACAGACATACCCAGAGTAATGTTTAACCAAATATGTGAGCACCCCATGGCCTGATTATGTTGACACGTGATATTAACCATCACAGTGAACAAATCCATGAATGTTTGGTAATGCTGGGAAACAGCCCAAAATGCCATTGGTTTATTTTAACACTGCAGCTGTATTTGGTTCGTATTCATTCCTGTACCATATTTCATTAAATGAATGTACTTCATTCATTCATTCTGCTATTGATGGACATCTGGATGGTTCTTTTTTTTTTTTTTTTTTTTTTTTTTACAATTATTACTGCCACAACTGACCCTCACTAATCCTCTTCTCTAATTAAAGTGTCAGTTCTTCCTGTTGGAGCTTCCCAGTGAATCACAATATAATTATTTATGCCTACAGCACGTAGTAAGCATTGTTTTGAGCTTCATGTTCCCTATGAAGATTTTTATGGTGAACAGCCCTGCCAAGTGCCATGAAATAGAAGTTCACATTCTTCTGGCTTGGCAGAGTGGAATCTGAGGAAATAGAACTTCCTAAAAATGTGACCACAGTAAAGGGCAATGTGCAATTGGAATGTAGTACTGTTTACAAACCTTGTTCAGAAGAAAAGAGTGAGTAGGCAGAATCATGGGAAGAACCAACCTTTGTATTCAAATACAGGCTCTTCTGCTTAATAGCTCTGTGACCTGGAAAATGTACTTCACTTCTCTGAATCTGTTTCCTCATCTGTAAAATGAAAGGATATTAATTATCTGTCAGGGTCATTGAAGGAAATAAGTAATAAATATATATTGTTGAATACAAGAATACTCAATAAAATAGTCCATTTTTCTGTCCTTTGGGTATATTTCCAAAAAATTAATTTACATCAAAACAATTTAGACTATGGTTAGGGGAAGGTGATGATATTCTCTATATAATGGTCATTTCTTAGTAAAAATACGTTTTGTACAGAATTATGGCCAGTGCCAGTGCCTCTGTAAGCAGAATGCAAATCCCTTTCCTGAGAAGTTTGTCTTTGCTTGCCAGAGAGCATTGCCAAAATGTTATCTATTATGTCAGGGACAGTAAGGTCACATAAGGTCACATATGGTTTTTCAAAGAGGTAGACTATCAAAAATTGAGGAAGTCATTAATAACCCTTCATTAAGAAACATCATTTCCAAAGTGGCTCCAGACTGGGGGAGCCATGACTCATCAGCCCCTAGAAAGGGACTGTTAGATCTGGTGGCACTTAGTCATGTGCCCATTTGCTGCTTCTCTTACTCTGACAGTGGGCGTTATGTTTAACAGTTACATAAAACATCACTTTTCCTTCCAATATGACTGGAAAAGAGAAAAGCATGGACTTAATACTATGTTATGCCAAGGATGGGGGACATGCATCAGAGAAACAGCACATTGAACTTTTAAACTCTGATTTTTAAGCTTTTAATACTGCCTGGTGAATGTGATTCTCCAGTTTAGAAACTGGGGAGTAATTTGCTCTCTCAGAAGTCAATGTATTATTTCTTAAAACTGAAAAAGTATTAAAATTGTGTTTTCTCAGTGTGATTCCCCCAAAACTGTCCAAATTTTCTTTCTAACTCATGATGGTGATAATTTATTTTGTCATTGTACTTGCACCCTTCAAACTCTTTTGAGGGTAAGGTAGCAGTTTTATAAGATCTTGAATCCTTGTAGTAGTCCAATGGCAGGGTCATGAATCATGATATCATTTATGGAATACTGACCTGTGTCTTATTAACCACTCATAAAATAGTATTCATTAAGCACTTACTATCAGCCATGTGGTGTGCTGGGTGGTGGAAGCATAATGGTAAGCAAAATATCCTTGCCCCTGTGAATCTTTAAAACTAGAAAGGTAACAGATATTAATTCAATAATCCCACAAGTCTAAAATTACAGCCTCTGATAAGAGAAGTAAAGGAAAAACATACAAACACACACAAACACACACACATACACACAGAAAAGTTGTATGGTGTGGTGGAAATAAGAAACTACTTAAAATTAGTTAATCCTGAATTCAAATCCTCACTCTTCCTTTTATTAGCTATGTAATCTTGGACATACCAATTAACCTTTGATCATTTCCTCTTCTGTTACAGTGAGAATACTGCAAATTAAAATTATGTGAAGTGCTTGGTATTGTGCACGGCATGATACAAGCACTCAATTAATTGAAATTATTAATAATCATATTACTAATGTATTATTATAATACTGTGAAATTTCTGAAAAATACACAGTCATACTAACATATTTACAAAGTTGTGACTGCCACAACCACTGCTGCCACAGGGGCTGCTTGCTGCCACAGCGGCAGCCACAGCCACCATGCAGGTGGCCTGCTGACCACTCGACTGCACTAACATAAGGAGAGTCACCAGGAAGCACAGGGAAAGAGGTGAGTGAGCACAGACCCACGACCCAGTGGCCCATCCCACAGGGGGATCTACGCTGCCTCACACAGTAGCAGTCTATTCAGCTCATTTGCTCATTTTTAAATTGAATCCATGTACTTACAGCCAACTGATCTTTGACAAAAGCACCACGAACATGCATTGAAAAAGGACAGCTTTTTCAGTAAATGGTGCTGGGAAAACTGGATATCCATGTGTAGAAGAATGAAATTAGACCCATACATCTTGCCATGTATCAAAATAAACTAACATGGATTAAAGACTTACATATAAAACCTGAAACTATAAAACTCCTAGAAGAAAACATAGGTGAAATACTTCAGTATGTAGGACTGGGCAAAGACTTTACAAATAAGACCTCAAAAGTACAGACACTAAAAGAAAAAATAAACAAATGGGATTATATGAAACTAAAAAGCTTCTGCAAAGCAAAGCAAACAATCAATGAAGTGAAAAGACAACCTATAGAATGGGATAAAATATTTGCAAACTATGCATCTGACAAGGGATTAATATCCAGAATATACAGGGAACTCAAACATCTTAGAAAATTTCATTTTCTAATTGTTGCTAGTATAGAAATACAATTAATTTTTGATATATTGATCTTGTAATCAGAAATTCTGCTCATCTTTTAATTCAGTCATTTGCCTGCATTTAAAAATTTTTATATATGTGATTATGCCATTTACAAATTTCCTCCATTTTAATTCTTTTACCTTTTATTCATTCTTAGTATAGTGAGCAGGACCTCCAGTGCAATGTTTAATGCGAGTGCTGTCAATGGACATTACTGTATTATTTCTAATCTTGTAAATTTTTTAAACATTTTTCTATCAAGTATTGTTTTATTGCAGATGTGTGCGTGTATGTATGCATGCACAAACTTTCTCCTTTTTCTTTTTATTTATTTTTAAATTTAATTTAATTTAATTTTTGTGGCTGGCCAGTACACAGATTGAGCCCTGGACCTTTGTGTTAGCACAACTCTCTAACCAACTGAGAAACTGGCCAGCCCTTCCTTCTTTTTCAAATCGAAAAATTTTTCCTTTGTTCTTAGCTTGCTAATAGCTTTTTTTTTTTTAAGTTAATGTGAATGGATGTTAAATTTTATCAAATGTTTTATCTGCATCAGTTGAGGTCATCATATGGTTTTCCTCCTTTATGCTGTTAGGTGAATTACACTATTCTCAGATGTCAAAGCACCTTTTCTTTTCTAGAATGAGCCCAAACTATTCATGATGTATTATCCTTTTGTTGTTGTTGTTGCTGAATTAGATATTAAAAAAATTTTAATATCTGTGATTGTTAGATTCTAAGCTAGAATTATTAAATTGACCTCTGTGAATATTAGATTGACCTCTAATTTTTCTTTCTTTTAATATTCTTGACAGGTTTTGGTATCAAGGTTATGACAACCTCATAAACTGGAAAGTTTTTCCTTTTTTTCCTATTATCTGGAAAAGTTTAAGTAAGATTGTTGGTAATTTCTCCTGAAATGTTTAGTGAATTAATTAATAAAATCTTCTTGGTCTGGATTTTTCTTCATGGATTTTATTTTATTTATTTATTTTTTAGCGTAGATTCAATCCCCTAGTAGTTATGGGCATTCAGTTTTTCTACATCTTCTCATGTTTTTTTTTTTTTTAACTTTTAATTTTATTTTTTTCTTCTTTTTATTATTATTAGCTATTCATCAATACAAATCGTAATTGTTCTCCAGGTCCTCCACCCAACCTAGGGAGAGACGTTGGGGAATCATATCTGTTTTGATAAAAATATTTTTCTAGGAATTTTTAATTTTACCTGAAGTTTGACATGTATTGGCATAAAAAACTTCATAATATTCTCTTATTATCTTTTTAATGTTCACTGTATCTGACCTGTAATCTCCTTTTCATTTTAGGTATTGCTTATTTTTCCTTTATCTCATATTTCTTAAATCACTTTTACAATGGGTTTACGAATTTGATTAGTCTTTTCAAAGAACCATCATTTATTTTTGATTCTCTTCATTGTAATTTTGATTCCTAGTTCAATTCTTTCTCCTTCTACCTATACTAATTTCTGCCTTTTATCATCCTTAAGTTTGATTTGCATTTCTTTGTCTAACTTCTTAGTATAGATGCTGGTACTGATGATTTTACAGTCTTTTTTCTAATGAGAGCTATTAATATATGAAAACAATTTAAGTCTATAAATGATAAACTATAATTCCCCTCTTAAGATACCTTTATCTGCATTCTAAAAATTTTGCTCTTTTTAAAATCTTAATTTATTTAACATATGTTTTATTTCCACTTTCTCTTTTTCTTTTTGAGTCATGATTTGTTTAGCAGTGATTTGGTTATCCTCCCAAAATTTGGAGATTTTTAGTTTTTAAAATGTTATTTCTAGCTTAGAACAAACTCTGATTTTAATCCTTTATCAATTTTAGTGACTTTTTGTGGTCAGTTTTTGTAAATATTCTGTGTATTCTTGCAAAAAAACATATTCTTTTTGGTGATTTAGTCACTCGATTGTGTCTAGTTTGTTCATTGTGTTGACCAAATCTTTTAAAGTCCTGTTGAATTTTTTTTTTTTTTTGTCTTCTTGATCTTAGTAACTACAGAGACAAGTGTCTTAAAATCTCTATTTGTGAGTTTGTCTTCCTTTTAATTCTTCCCATTTTTGTTTTATATATTTAGATGTTCCACTAATAAAGGCATACATATTTAAAATTATTAAATCTACCTAGTAAATTGATTCTTTCATCCTTGCAAAATGTTCTTCTTTATCTCTATTAATGCTTTTTGCCTTACAGTGTACCTCGCCTGTTTAATATAGCTACGCTAGCTTTCTTTTGCTTAGTGTTGTTCATAGTATCTTTTTTTACTCTTTTATATTCAAATGCTTTGTATTCTTATAGTTTTGAATTGTCTCTTGAAGCAGCATATAATATGTTTAAACATGCTGATGATCTTTTAAAATTTTGGATATTTAGCACAGTAAATTTAAGGTAATTACTGATATTTTAGCTTTAATTTTACTTTCTCCCTCTATATTTGTTGTTCATTTTCTTCCCTCTTTTCTTGCCTTCTGGATTAATTGTTCATTATACTCCTTTATCCTCTATTAGGTTGTTATTTGTACATAGTTATTTTTTTTTCCTTTAATAGCTATTCTTAGTTATTATAATATGTGTCCTTGACTTCGAAATGTTTATTATAATTTTGTACTTTTGTTTCTTCCTTGAGAATGTAAGGATCTTAAAATTCTTTAACACTTTTTATCCCCTTTCTGACTTGCACTATTGTTTAGGGGTATATGTTAATTATATATAAATGTTTAAACCCCACAATACATTATTGCTAATGTTTTCTACTGTCAATATTTAACTAAATTTCCCGTACATTTATCCTTTACATTGCTCTCCATTTCTTGTATCTCTGAGCTTTTCTCTAGGATAATGTTTTTCTTCTGCCTAAGGAAATTCCAGTACTGTTTCTTTGATAAAAAAATTTTGTTTTTATTTTTCTACAAAATGTTTTCTGTTACATTTATTTTTGAGAAAAATAATATTATTTATGTAATATTAGGCTGGCAGTTATAGCTTCTTTGATTCTGTTGAAGTCAGTTCTCAATTCCATTTTTGTTTATTTGAAGTTATTTTGTCTTATTCCTCCAGCTTTTTAAAGTAATCTTTTTTACTATGACAGCTTTAAATGATATGTTTTAGTGTTTTTATTCTTTGCAGTAATCACATTTGGAGTTCGTAGTCTTCTTAAATTTGTAACTTGATGTTTTCTCAGTTTTAAAGAATTCTCAGCCATTATACTTTAAAAGAAAATGGAACAGAAGCAATATTTTATCTATTTATCTGGGTTCTAATTACATGTAGTTAACTTAAAATATATACCTGATGACTCTATTATAAAGGTTTCTTATGGGTTTATTTCTATCATCTGATCTTTTTCTTGGCTTTATAAAATGTTATTATCTCTCCTTCATATCTAGTGACTTTTTAAATTGGATTCAGGTTGTAATATATGAAATAATTTAGAGACGATGTGTACCCTCAAATTTTGTTTTCTATTTTATCATCCTTTACAGAAGATGTTTCTTACAGGCAGTGGATCATCTTAACCCAATTAGGATTGGAAATGGTCATTCTGATCTATGGAAAATCTAAATGGGCCTGAAAATTGGTACATGTCTAAGCTGTAGATCTGCTTCTTGGACTCCTACAGATATCTACAAAGAGTTTACTTAAATCATTTTTTTGAATCATTAAATCTGATGCTTGGTGTCTCTGTCTCATGGCAGATTATAGAGTCATTATTCATGCTGCGCATATTCCCTTCTGTATGGGAAGTGCCAGCGCTTTGGAACTGAGAATTTCAGAGCCGTAAGGAACTTAAGAAATCATCTTAGTTCAACCTCCTTAATTTAGAGGTCTGGAACTGAAGCCCAGATTACTTATGAGACTTATCCAAAGTCACACAGCTGGCTAGTGGCAGGGCTGGCAATGTAACCAATGTAATTTGGATGGTAGTCTTCTAGGGCATTTTTCATTCCAAAAGGAATTTCAGATGTAAGTGCAACTATGAATATATAAATTAGAAAGTGAGATAGCAGATTGTTAGTTTACAGACAGAAAAATACTTATGAATTTTTAAATTTCTGTATAAAATTCTTAATATATAGACCACAGATGAGCTTCAGGGTGCCCCCTGAACTACTGTCCATAAGACTGTATTATGTGCTTTTGTTTCTGATAATAATATGGTTTTCTTCCAGTTCTTAAAGGAGTCCATGAATCAGAAAAGATTAAGAACCACAACTTATAACTTTTTAGATTGTTGTAAATAAAATCTAGCATTCATTGATTCAACAATGTTATATTAATGCTTACTCAATGCCAAATATTTTGTTAGAGGCTGTGGATACAGAGATAAATGATGCAGTTTCTGCCACATTCTAGCTGGGGAGATAGATATGTGATGTGTAAGTGATACAAACTGCTGGTTAGATTATCTGTTTCCCAATTCAGTTCTTGTATCAGATCAATATCACTGTGAGAGCCTGAAATGAAAACCAGAGCAATTATAGAATTAATCTAATCTTACAGACTTCAAGTAAGGTGGATATATCCAACATTATCCTGATACATTTTACCTGCAGAAACCCAGGTCACGTTCCTACCCATGGGGCCATGTCTTAACCATTTCTGGATCTGACATCCAACAGGATGTTAGAAGCGGAGGAGGTTCCTAATAAATTACTGTTAACTTTTGCCAGTATTTTCTTAAATCATTCACCCATCCATTCCATCTCACTATCTTACATAGAAATTAGCAAATCAGTTGATTTTTCCTTAGGGAAAATTGAAGGATTTTTCTTTTTTCTATATTCCATCCAGAGAAAAAAGAGGTCAATTGCTTGAGTAGTTAATCACAACATCAGAATGGACATTCAGAAAAAAGTAACTTGGCTTGGACAATTTTTAACTGTACCAAGTACAACATATCTTAAATCCACAATGCCAATAGCTGCCAGTTTGTTTGGGTAGCAAGATATCCTAAGTTGCTAGTTTTATGAAGGTAACAAAAATAACATTTAAATCCAAACACTTCTAAGGCTCTTCACTGTTGCTGAAAAATATAATGAAGGGATATATAGATAGTAAATGTGAGTTTAATAATCAGGGGCCGTGAAATTGCAAAGCACTTTCTCTGAATAAAAGGAACATTTTCCTTCATCTTTAAGGGTATGTAGCATAAAAAGTAAAATCTTCACTGATGCTTTTAGTGAAAACAGCTTCTCCAAGAATGGTATTGGACTCATGAGGGGGTTACTTCACTTTGAACAGAATTGTCTGACCTAGAGACCCATCAGAGAACAGCCATAATGTATGGAGAGAAAAATCTTTGGACTACGAAACTCTGTGGCATTTTGGAAAACTAAAACTGAGTTCCCTGGCTTCCCTGACGTCATTTAACACCATAGAAGTAAAGAACAGCTGCTCTGATTGCCCTTTGAGTTCAGCATAGTCTGGCTCGTGTAAGAGACGTCCATTGCGTAACTCAAACTGTGAATTCAAGGATGAATAAGAAATAGTCTACTCACTTTTAAGACAGGAAGTCTAGTAATGGTAAGCTTATTTTCTGTGCTTTTTCACTGGATTGAATGGCAATGTGGTTACATTTTTAAACATGAAATTTAATAAAGTTGTTCAACATACCACTGGATTAAATAAACACAAATCTGACTCCGAAGGCTTAGGGGATTCATGGAGTTCTCTAGGAGAAGATCCTCTTCAGGGGGAGGTATGAGGCAGAAAATTAACTACACGTACAGCAAACTGCCTTAAAAATTCTTGAGTCATGTTACCCACCAAGTCCTGCGTAACACAGTAGCCTCTCTTTTCCTTTTTCCCCCTCACATTTTTTCATGTCTTCACTCCTGAATCTTTTCTTCTTCAGGTGCCACTAGTTCTTTCCTTGGAGCCATCTACCTCTTCTTCAGGCTTGTTTCTTCATTTTCTCTCTACTGCCCTTGGAAGTACAACAATGGACCCATAGCCAAAGGGTCCACAGGATATTGCTGCCATGATGTGTTTTGAATTGTTAGTGAAATTTGTTCTAAATCATGAAAGTTGCAGATGTAATGTCCATGAGGAAAACTGCAGTTCATGTTCAAGACATAAATTCAAATGCCTTTGGGGGCTGACAAGAAATATACTATAAAGCTGTAGTAACCACAACTGTGTGTTACTGGCATAAAAACAGACACATGGACCAATGGAACAGAATAGAATACCAAGAAATCAACCCACATACTTATAGCCAACTGATCTTCAACAAAGTCACCAAGAATATACATTGATGAAAGCACAGCCTCTTCAGTAAGTGGTGCTTGGAAAAGTGGACATTCATATGTAGAAGAATGAAGCTTGACCCCTATCTAACACCATATACCAAAATCATCTCAAAATGGATTAAAGACCTAAATGTTAGACCTGAAACTATAAAACTCCTAGAAGAAAACATAGGGGAATCACCTCGTAATGTAGGACTAGGCAAAGACTTTCTAAATAAGACCTCAAAAGAAAAAAATAAATAAACAAATGGAAGAATGGGAGAAAATATTTGCAAAGTATGCATCCAACAAGGGATTAATATCCAGAATAAACAAGGAATTCATGTTGGTGATTAAAAAAAAATCAAAAAAATACAAATAATCTGATTAAAAAATAGGCAAAGAAGCTGAATAGATATTTCTCAGAAGATATACAAATGGCCAACAAGAAAATGAAAAAATGCTCAACATCACTAATCAGACAAATGCAAATGAAAATTACAGTAAGATATCATCTCAATCCAGTTAGGCTGGCCATTATAAAAAAGACAGAGAATAACAAATGCTGGTGAGGATATAGAGAAAGGGAAACCTGCCATTATGGAAAACAATGTAGAAGTTTCTTAAACAATTACAGATAGAACTACCATATCACCCAGCAATTCCACTTCTATGTATATACCCAAAGGAACAGAAATCACCATGTCAAAGGGATACCTGCATTCCCATTTTTATCGCAGCTGTATTTATAATAGCCAAGCTTTGGAACCAACATAAACACCCATCAATGGATGACTGGATAATGAAAATGTGGTACATATACATGATGGAATACTACTCAGCCATAAAAAAAGAATGGAATTGTGCCATTTGCTGCAACATGGATAAGCTTGGAGAAAATTATGTTAAGTGAAATAAGCTAGGCACAAAAAGAGAAGTATCTCATATTCTCACTCCTGGGAGCTAATAAATAAATAAAAATAAGTTGAACTTTCAGAAGGAGAAAGCAGAACTTGTGGTTACTAGAGGTGGGAAAGGGGAAGGAGAATGGGAGATACTGAGAGATTAGTCAATGGACACAAAACAGCTAGCTAGGAAAAATAAGTTCTATAGATGTACAGTCGAGCTAGGCATCTATAATTAACAATAATTTACTGCATGTTAACAAATGGCTAGAAGAAAGGAGATTAAATATTCTTATCACAAAGAAATGATTAAGTTATGCAATGATGAATATGCTAATTACCCTGACTTGATCATCACACATTGTGTACATGTATTGAAATATAACTGTATCCCATAAATACATATAATCAATACATCTCAATACAAAACCCAACTATACTGAATTGTCTATATAAAATAGCTTTAAAATGTATAATGTGATTGATAGCTAATAAAGATTCTAAATAAAATTTAATTGAAATTTTAAAAAATGCAAAGTGGAGGGGGGAAGGTAGAATATAAAAGGGGCCTATGGTAAAGTGGAGAGTATGTGTCTGATTAAAGCTCTTCAAGCTCAAAATAATTTTTAAAAGCTTTCCTAACCAACCAAACAAAATTCTGGCAGTATAGGCTTCTACTTTCCACCTGTGCTAGTGATAATTTTAAGCTTAGAGAGTTTGAGGAAAAGGGAGAAATCCAGGACAGGATGCTTGGGGTGGGGCAGAGGCAGCTGCACAGTCAGTGGAAAGCCAAGGGAGAAAGGAGTTTGGTATTAGATGTGAAGAGCCTTCTATGTTGGTCTAAGAAGTTTGGAATTTATCTTGCAGACTGCAGGGAGGCAATTGGGTTGTTCAATTAGGTGCAGTGATGTAATAAGGTTTGTTTGGTAGGGTAATTTATCACCCTTGGGAGAGCAAGGAGAGTAGATGGATGCTGAGAACTCACAGACACGTTGTACAAATCCGTCTGAGTGCCAAAAGGGCCTGAACAAAGAAAGTAGCAGTGAAGACGGAGAGGGAGCTTGGGAAAAGGAGATACTTGTGATGTAGAGTGAAGTCTGTCCCCTTGAGGTTCTGTCAGAGTGATAGTGTGGGTGAAAGTGATTTGTGCCCAGTGCAGTGTGGGCAAATGTGAGGTGATATTGACCCCAGAGGTGGAGCAGGGCTTGGCACTGGAGAGCCTGGTGCTCCCTTCTCCCATTGTCACAGTGTCATGGTCAGCAGTCTGGTGAGTAGACATATTATTGGGTCCTTCTGAGGTCACCTCTCTTCTGCAGAGGACAGGCCCTGACCCAAGCCTAAACTCTGCCATTTCATCTGGGACTGGGTGCTCAGGACTTCCTGCTGCTACCATGGATGGCTGCTTCTGTGAGCATTCAATGTTCTTCAGTAAGAGAAAAAACTGAAAAGAGCAGACATTCTGTCTCAGAAGTGTTGCTCCGTGTAAAAAAGATAACATTAATACATCTTACAACTTCTACCCGGAATCTGTTAGGCTGCTGCTATAGCAACTCCCAAAGAAAGTATTCAACAAACCCCCACCTGATTCCCTCCCGAATCCGTATACCTGACAGTCACCCTCCTAGTGAGGCTGTCTCTCTTACATTACACCCACTAAGTGAAGATCCAAAGCAAAGAGATAGAAAATAACATCTTCTAACAATCTGCTTGTCATTTAGAAAAAGCTCACTGTATAAATGTCATGGAAACAAGCTGTTCTTGCAGAAGAAAAAGAAGAAAGCCCTGCCTCACTTGCTTCCCTTTCAATTTTAATCTTCCTAATAAAAGGGTAACACAAAGCAAATGTTAAGTGTTTGAAAGCAAATATCTCTGTAGCTTGGCTGTGGCGTAGGCTCCAAGGGGCAGGAGCTCCGGATCAAGCTTTCTGAGTGAAGATCAATTAACTGCTCAAGGTGCTACCCAGGGAACATGAAAAACTCAAAACAAAACAAAAAATAATAATAAAATAAAAATTAAAAAAGGACCCAAAACAGGGCTGATAAGAGGCAATGAGTATTTTTCTTCTAATCAGGACCAAGAATCTTTGCTTGGATATGGACCTCAAGGCCAACAAATTTCTGTTCAATCAACAAGTATCCATGGGCATGTAACATGTATAATTCAATGTGTTCTGATTTTTTGAGGGATGCCCAAACACAACTCTCTTCTCTATTTATGAGTGAGAAGTCTTGCATGTTCTCAGCAGAGGCAGAAGGCAGGGTGTGGTAAGTGCTCAAGGAGAGTGATGGAAAAGCAGTCTGAGAGCCCAGAGAAAGGAGCCTTTATTTTCAGCTGGGATTAGCAGAGAAGGCTACAGAGAAAGTGGCATTTGACCTGGGTCCCAGAGGAGAGGTAGGATTTTAACAGCAGGATTAGGGGAAGAGAAGGGAATTCCAGGGAATACATTAAATGAAGACAAGGTAAAGAACATGGAGGGGAATATTTGGGGCAAAACAATGGAAGGCCTTGGATAACATATAAGTGCAGTCCCATCTGGACTGGAGTGGAGGTTTAGACACATCTAGGGTGTGTTTGGTTAGCTGATATACACACCTCCAAAGCCACTGATTTCCTTGGGGACATAGAGCTTCCTGGCAAAGGAATTTGAGTATTGGATATGCTTAGGGTTAGCCTATGTTACTATGCCCAGCAAAAGGGTGGAAGAGGCCTCTCTAATTTACAGAAACTAAATTGTAGAAAGAAACTGCAGAGCCCTTGGAAGAGAAACTTCCAGAAAGTAAGAAATTAGGCATGATGAGTTAGACTCAGCATAAGAGTCTGGGGGTCAGAAAGGAATGATGTATCCAAGACCTCAACGCTCAATATGTGTGGAAGGGAGGGGATTGCCAAACTTTCATAGCTTGCAAGCCAAGAAACCCGACTAAGTGCCTCCTCTTAACAGAGAGTAATAGAGTAGAGGTTTGTAGTTCCTATTCACTTTAAAGGAAATAGCCTTTGTTAGTGGTCAAGAGGGGTGTTTTATTTGCTGTTATAAAACACCCAGCAAGAATTTAAGAAAGAGATCAAAGATACTTGCCCTGGTTGAGGAGGAGAGCGGTAATATGGTGACATCAAGGCAAACTGTAGCCAGAAGGAGACGTGTCCATGGACGAGTCCTCCGGGGAGGACTAGGAAGCTGGAAAAGGTTCCTGAAAGGAAATGGCTGAGGATCTTAAGTTATCCAGGGGGAAAATGCTGTAAAACTAACAAATTATAGGTTTCACACTTGGACATACAAACTGATGAAGTACAAGGAACATTTTGAACTATGCAAAGAATTTGTGGTTGATCCTTTGGACAGGTTTTAAAAGTGCATTCTCTAGCACACTCATTCTGAGGAGGCTGAGGCTTGAGTAGGGTAATTTGGGATGGGAAGATATTGGGATATGCAGCATAGTGAGGAGACTTTTGCAGTAGATGAGGAAAACGGTAAGGACATGAGCTAGGCAAGTGGGAGGCTGTGGGAAAGGGAAGGAAGGACCGACAGGAACCATCTCATGGAAGAATTATCCAATAAAAGTAGAGACTAGTTGCTTGGTTGTTTGATTGGGCATAGTTGAGAGAAGCAAGAATGAAAAAAAAAACTTGTAAAAGTTTAAGAGGCAAGAAAATACAGCATGGCTATTTAATGAATGGGCTTTAGAATTCAGCTGGATTTGATCCTGCCTGGGTCACTTATTATGAGGGACCTTAGGTGTCACTTAGTCCTCCTAAGTGTGTTTTCTAATCTGTAAAAGGGAGAGAATATGTTAGGCTTAGCTCTTGGAATCAATGATATATTTTATGTAACATAGTTAAAAAGATATTTGCCACGAAGAGGAACCAATATGTGAGTAAACTGATGAGTTTTTTAAAAAAATAATAAACGTAATTTCCGGTGTTACAATAACTGCACTTCTTTGTGATACAAGGAAGGTGTGCTTTAGGATAAGATTTGTGTTATGCTAATAGTCTGTTGCATTATTTCTCAAATTTGAATAAGAACTGAATTTTTAAACTATCATCAATATTGAATTATTCTCATTTTCATGTTATCTAAATATGTACAAACATAAAGCTAGTGAAAATTCTTTATGATTATGATTCTTTTATAAATATAAAGCTAAAGCAAATTTATAAATTAAATATAATGAAAACTGTAAAACTAGGAAAACCCAAATTATAAATATTAAAGAAACATAACAAATAATGCTTAAAATACATCTTTGGGGTTAGATTTAATAGTAAAAGGTTTTGGCCACACATTTGTGTCTATTTTTATTCTGCTTTTCATGTTTTACTTTAGACAAACTAATAAGGAGATAATAATTCAATTATACTTAAGCCTATCCATAAATTTATGTTACATAAAACAGTACTTAAAAACTTCAACTAGTTGGCTAGTTCAGGTAAATCATTAACTCACACTACAACATATTCTGCCAGTGAGCAAACTTTAAATACCAATTTTAATGAAATGTTTGTGAATAACTGCAGAAGTATTATGTTCATTGAAGATAAGGTTAACATTGCAGTGACATAGAAATTGGTATTTATATCTAATTCAATCATTGCTGGAAAGAGAAAGAACAAAATCCTTTATTGGTAATCTACCATTATTACTACTGCTGAACTAGTACTCAGGAGAAATAGAATTTGCAAAAAATAACTGAACTCAACACAAATAGGGTATTTATACCTGATCTTTATTTTCTTTGTTTATTTTTTAATTTACTTCTTGAATAATTGATTATACATATTTATGGGGTACAGAGTTGACTATCAGTACTTGTGTACAGTATGTAACAATCAAATCAATATCGTTTGCATGTTCATCGTTAAAAATCATAGTTATTCTTTGTGTCCCTTACCCAATTGCTCCCTAATCCCCCTCCCCCTCGCCTTTTCCCAACTGTAGTAACTATAGGTCTTTGCTTCTGAGAATTCAACATTTTATTGTGGTCTGTCCATCTGTCCTTCCTTTCTTCTTTCCTTTCTCCCTCCCCCCTTCCCTCCCTTCCTCCCACTTATGAGTGAGGACATGTGATATTTCTTTCTGTACCTGGTTTATTTCAGTTAACATAATTTTCTCCAAGTTCATCCATGTTGCTGCAAATGGCACAATTTCGTTGTTTTTTATGGCTGAGTAGTATTCCATTGTGTTTATATACAACATTTTCCTTATCCAGTCACCTGTCAATGGACGTTTAGGTTAGTTCTATATCTTGGCTATTGTAAATAGAACTGCAATGAAAATGGGAGTGCAGTTATCCCTTTGACATAATGATTTCCATTCCTTTGGGTATATACCCAGAAGTGGGATTGCTGGATTGTATGGTAGTGAGAAACCTTCATAATGTTTTCCATTAATGACTGTCCCACCCACAGTGTAGAAGAGTGCCCTTTTCTCCACATCCTCGTCAGCATTTGTTATTCTCAGTCTTTTTCATAATAGCCAGTCTAGCTGGGGTTGAGATGATGTCTCAGTGTGGTTTTGATTCACATTTCCCTGATGATTAGTGATGCTGAGCATTTTTTCATATAGCTGTTTTCCATCTGTATGCATACCTGTTCTTTAAAGAATTTTTTCTGGTGTATATATTACTTTTGCTGGCCATGCGGTATATCAATTCTCCTACTACTCTGCTCTAACTATTGCAAACCTTCTTTTCCAGAGCATGCTGAGATATCTTTTGGACTTTTTAGACAAGAATATAATTGCAAACTCAAATGTAAATGTGGACCCTGAAATCATTTGACAGTTCTCATTTTTAGGGTTGTTCTCCAGTTGATCCAGAAAACCTCATGTGATGAGTACAAATTAGAGCCTGCAGAATGTAATTTCATTCAATCTGAGGTTCCCCAGTATTTAGCCAGAGTCACGTCTTAGTTTCAGGGGCCTTCTGTAGGGCCAAGACATCACACATGTGCATTTGTTTTTTGGGGGGGGTCATCCAGACTGGAACCTGCTGAGATGGCCTCATTTCTGTCTGGTCTTTGATTGTCACTCCATACAGGGTGCTTTGCATCCTCCCTGATTTATAACCTCAGGACCTCAGGCCTCCAAATTTCCAGTACCATGTCACTGTTTCTCTCACATGGGGAACATTCTACTGGTCCTACATGAATCCAGCTCTGGAAAGTTTTGCTTGTGTCTGGCACATGGATCATTGTGCTCCTCCATTGCCATGTAACAGTGTTGGAGCATGCTGCGAGGTTGTGTCTGTCTATATGCTTAGACATAACATGGAGATATTTTGTCTGCTCCTACATCAGGGCAGGTGTGGAGAGTTACTGTCTCCCTAGGTTTTTCCTGAGGATTGTGACACAAATCCTTTCTACTCTATCTCCAAATTCACTTGGGAGTTCTGTTATCTTCTCCATGAGTCTTGGGGTAGTAGCAGATGACAGAGCCCAGTCTTCAGTATCTATGAATGTCTAAACTCTTTCTTTCCATCTAATTTTTCTCCCATCAATCTTGCAGAAGACTTAAAAAAAATCTTCTTTTAGGCACTGGACTGTGGAACGGCACAGGAAAGAGACTCAGTAGCTCTCTACTAACAATTGGGGGAAGAATCAATATGTGCCTTTTCTCCCCAGCAATACTCCACCCCCACATCCCATCCATAGATTTCTTCTAAAGGTTAAACTCAACTAACAGTTTTTAACTAAACAACTTGCCTTAATATTTTACTCTCTCAATGTCAAACTTCCTTTTGTTCTTCTAATCCAATATTGTGACTCCTCTTTTTCCATCTGTATTCATATATCTGAATCTCTTTTCAGATGTGTATGTGCATTTACCTTATTTGCTATAACTCTCCTCGTTTTCCAAATATATATTTGAATCTCTTTTCAAATGTATCTTTGATTCTGTTTACTGTTTCTCTCCCTGTTTTCTAAATATATATTTGAATATTTCAAGTCTCATTATTTGTGACTATAAGAGCTCCCTGCCTGTCTGGAAAAGTTGCAGAGAGAAACTTTGGGTTGTACTTGTTTATAACCATCAAGCTGATGTGTTAAAAAGTAAAGTGTGTTAGTTGCCCACTTCGAAAAAAAAAAAAAAAATCTTCTTTTAATTGGTTTAAGTAAATGAACAGAAGGGCGGGCCTAAGTACAGCTCATTGAAACTAGGATGATTTTTTTCTTTTTCCATGTGTGAGGTAGGGAGCTGTATTTTATCCCCTCAGCTCCCACCCCATATGAAAGTTCAACTTTCACTAACACAATATCATTTACTGAAAAAAACCCTTCATTTTCCCTACTTTTCCTCAGCTGCGAACCAAATGTCCCTAAGTGAAGTGTCTTCTTGCAGTCTCTCTTTTCTGTTCCATTGGTCTGTTCATCTATCCCTCTATCAATGCCTTTATTTACTGTCTTTATAGACTGTCTTTATTTACTGTACCTTTATAATGTCAATGTCAGGCTGTCTTTATTTACTATACTTTTGCTGTTTTGTAATCTAGAAGTGAAATACCTCAAAATTTTTTCTTTAAAATTGTCCTGGCATTCTTGGCCTGTTGAAGTTCTTTAAAAATGTTTAAATTATCTTTTCAATGTCCCCAAAGATCCACTGAAATATTGAATGAAATCACATTGACTTTATAGATTAATTAGATGAGAAATGATATCTGTATAATATTGAATCATCCAATCTGTGAACATGATATATCCCTTTAGTTCAGTCTTTTAAAAAAATTTTAATAATGAATAATTTTCTGTATTAGAGTCTTTTACATCTCCCATTACATTTACTCCTAGATAGCTAATATTTTTATGCTATTGTGAATTATATCTTTTGAACATTTTAAATTTATGATTATTTGTTATTGGTATATAGAATGAAGTTGGATTTTCGACATTAGGCTTTACCCAGAAAACTTGCATCTCTCTTGTTAACTTTATAGTTGATATATAAATTGTACATAATCATATTGTCTGTATTACAATATGTTTTATAGTAATACTGTGTTGGCAGTATTATTTCTTCCCTTGTAGGCCTTATAACTGACTTTATTTTGCTTTATTGTGCTGTCTAGAACTTCTAGAAAAATGCCAATTCCAAGTGATGACAGTAGGTATCCTTATCCTTCTTCAGACCTTAGGGGGTGAGCTTTCAACATTTTACCATTAAATAAGATGTCTCCTGTAGGTTTTCTGTAGATTCCTTTTATTGGGTTAAGGAAGTACCTTTTTCTTCCTAGTGTGCCAAGAGTGTTTTAACAAATGAATGTTTAATTTTATCAAATGCTTTCTGTAAGTCTGTTAAAATTTTCATATGTTTTTTCTTTATTCTGTTAATGTGTTGAATTCCTTCTACTGAATTTCAAATTATTTTTATTGAATTTTGGATGTTAAGCCAATCTTGTAATCCTTGAATAAACCCAGATAATGGATATAAATTCATAAACAGATTTATACATGCATACATACATAAATATAGGTTTGTTTATTGTGCCATATACTCTTTCATAATTTTGCATATGTAAAACGTAGGATGATTGGATGATAATACTTTTTCTTATGATATGCTTTTCTGGTTTCTGTATGGAGGTTTTGGTGTCCTCATAGAGCGAATTGAGAAATGTTTTTCTTATTTCTGTTTTTGTTATTATTTAAATGTTAGGTGGAATGAATTTATACATTTATCTGACCTTGAAATATTCTTTGGAGAGGTTTCTGATTATAAATTTAATTTCTTTATTAACGTAGAATGTTAATCTTCATCTTTTCTATTTCTATTTTTGTCAGTCTTGTTGCCACTAGGACAACATACATGGATCTCATAGACATTGTATGAAAAATGCAACACACATACATACTATACAATTTTACTTATATAAACTTAAAAACAAGCTAAAGCAATCTGTCTT
This sequence comes from Cynocephalus volans, assembly GCF_027409185.1. NCBI lineage: Eukaryota > Metazoa > Chordata > Mammalia > Dermoptera > Cynocephalidae > Cynocephalus > Cynocephalus volans. The sequence goes on along the minus strand of NC_084461.1, from coordinate 100,273,841 downwards.
TGTTATTAGCTGTCAGATAATGGTTACCTTTGGGGAGGAGAGGTAATAGGTAAAAGAGGTCATGATGAGAGTATGTGTTGAATTGTATCATGATTTGTGTACCTTTCTGTCTATATATGAACCTTCAAAAAACTTTATTTAAAAATTTATAGTTATTAAACTAGTTCTTAAAGGAGAAATTTTAGTTTGAAAATTGAGCTAAGTGTCTAAGTTAAGAAGTTAACACAAAACACCATTAAAATTCCAAAAATGATGAAAGAAAATATGAATAAAAAACGAAATAGATATATTAGAAAAGAATAAACTCAAGGAAAGTTTAGGGGAAAAAATAGCTAAGAACAGCATTTAGTAAAATAGAAAAGAGAGAAACAATCAAGAAGATGAGCAAGGCCAAAACTTGGGTCTTCGAAAAGACTAATAATACAGAAAAAGAGAGAGAGAGGGAGAGAGAAAGAGAGAGAAGGCACAAATAAGCAATTTTAGGAATTTAAACAAAGGTTATAATTGGATGGTATAATATATTTTTTAAAAATAATAAAAGATACCATGAATAACTTTATTCAGATAAAACTGAAAACAAAATAGAATTATTCTTAGAAAATAAAAGATTTTATCTAAATCGGGAAAGAAACTTCTTCAACAGACTCATAACTTTTTATAAAAATGAGTCAGTGAGTGGTTAAATATCTTCCCACAAAAAAACTGAAGGCCAAATTATTTTCCAGACAAGTTCAAGCAAACCCTGAAGTAGCAGTTAATTCCAATTTTGTAAATCTAGAAAGAAAATCCTAAAATAAGACAGAAAGGGCCAGCCCTCAACAGGTAATTTTATAATGCTAAAAGAGTATAAGAAAGTAAAATTATAGGCCATGTAAGAACAAAAAAGCAAAACTTGCAAGTAAACTAGTAGCAAATTAAAGTCAGCAATAAATATATATTTTTAAAATCATAACCAAATTTATATAAGAATGATAGAAAACATATGAAGAAGATCTATGAATCAGTAAACAAATGGGTGAAGGAATGAACAGACAACTAACAGAATAAGAAACCCAAGTGTTCAATAAACATGAAAAGTTCTTCCAATTCAAAATAAAATCACAAGGAGATAAAACTTCACAACTATAAAATTGCAAAAATTAAAAGTTGCATCAGTACTAATAGTTGGCAACTATATGGTAAAAGTGTGAACAGTTTTCTCCCAAGGGTAGGATGTAAATAGGTTCTATTACTTTGGAAAACAATTTGATCAAATTAGTAAATGCAAAGATGTGCAAATTTCATTGCACAACAACTCTATTCCTAGGTGTGTAATCTAGAACAATGCTACTCAAAGTGTGGTCCTCAGACAGGCATTCTGTGAACTGTTGTGACCAGTTCATGAAAAAATGAGCATAAAAACTGAGAATAAACATTTTAGAAACTTTGACAGTAATTTGACATTATCACGTCATCTGTTTTGTATTATACAAAGATATCAGTCTATGACCAATTGGAAAACAAAAATCTGTTCCTTCCCCATAGATAGTTTTAGAACACTGCTCTAGAGCAACTCACAACATAATCAGGGGACTTAGATACAGACAATGTTAATAGTTTATGGAACACCAAAGTAAACAGACCGTGCTCTTTACTCTTTGTGGCCGTATGTAACTGTGGGTAGCCCTAGCCCAAGCCCCAGCTGGCCAACTTCAAGCCTAAGCATCTCAGCTCCCTAATAAACCAGTCATGGCAAAGAAGAAACCTGTGTAACATTGTTGGCGAGCTCTGTTCTAGACAGACACACACGCACAAGATGTATACAAAAATTTTCATGTCAGCATCGTGTATAACAATGAAAACATTGAAACTGACTTAAATGTCCATCTGTAAGAAAAATATGTTAAACTATCCAACTATGTACATACAAACATATATTTATGAATCTCATAATTTTGAGCCAAAACAGGGAATTAACAGAAAATACTATACAGAAAATAGTAGTAAAAGATTATATTAAATAAAATTTAGAAATAAATAAAAATAGAGGATACATATTATACAGTAGGAAAAGCATAAGGAAGATAAATATTAAGTTTAGGATGATGGTTAGGAGGAGGGGAGGGTTGTAGTGAGAATGAAAATGCAACTTAATAGGAGTACAAGGGATTTCAAATACAGTTATAATGTTATTTCTCAAGGTGGGTGGTAGGGTAGAAAGTATTATTTTTAGATATTTCAATATCATAAGAAATAGTTTTTAAGAATTTTTAAGAGATGAGTTCTAGAGTCTAATCTGACAACAAGAAAGTCCTGTCAGGGTAATCTGTCACCTACTAGAGAAAATAATTCAAGGTGTTTGGAGCATAAGCAGGAGGCAGAGACTCCAGATGTCTTGATGCACACAGAATGTAGTTAACATCTTCAAACTCTGCTTAAGCAATTCTGATGCCAATGGGCTTACAACCTATAAAAGTAGCTCATTACATGTTGGAAGACCATGATTTTGAGTAAAAAAATCTGATGGTCCTTGTCCATATAGAATGAATTCGTTGTTCCTGCCCTAAGACCCTTCCAAGTATTGGAAGACAGCTATCATGTCTCCCATCAGTCACCTTTTTTTTTTCCAGTCTAAATTTACTCTGAAAACCTCATTTTTAACTTATTTAGTGGTTTACCTCACGTCCTACATCACAGAGAAACAGAGTCTGTTAGATGTGCAGTAACTTCCCTCACCTACATCTCCAAACACGTCTACAATGCATCTTGTTTCACAACCTTCTTTCTGGATATTAGAACAGATAATATCTCTATTCAAGGCTAATTCTTTCCTTAGGAGGAGGAGTACTTTTTAGTCCATCCTTTCCCTTTTTCTCCTGTTTTATCACTTACTTTCTAGTATGTTTTAATTTTTTTTTTTTTTACTTCATGAATACAAGTAATATATGAACATATATTGATCCAGCAATCCCACTACTGGGTATATATTCAAAGGAATGGAAATCATCATATTGAAGGGACACCTGCACTCCCATGTACAGTGCAGCTCTATTTACAATAGCCAAGATATGGAACCAACCTAAATGTCCATATGGATGACTGGATAAGGAAAATGTGGTATGTATACACAATGGAACACTACTCAGCCATAAAACAGAATGAAATTCTGCCATTCGCAGCAACATGGATGAGTCTGGAGAGAATTAAGTTAAGTTAAATAGGACAGACGAGGGAAGAGAAATACTACATGTTCTCATTTATAACAGGGAAGGAGGGAGAGAGGGAGGGAGGGAGGGAGGGAGGGAGGGAGGAAGGAAGGATGGATGGAAGGAAGGAAGGACGGACCACAACAATTCCTTGAATGTTTAGGACAGAACAAACCTAAGGTTACTAGAGATGAGAGGGAGGGAGGGATGGGTTTGGGGAAGGATAGGTCAAGTAAAGGGCATAAAGAAAAATCATGATTTGTAATAATGAATATGCTAATAATTTAAAAAATGACATCCTAAAAAAAAAATCAATAAAGTAGAAGTCTCCACTCCACTCCACTACATTTTCACTTCTCCCCAGGTGTAACCAACATTATGTTTTTGAGTATACTTTGTCGTAATTTTTCTATGCACTTTCATATATATATATATAATATCATATATATATATGTGCAGAGAAATATACAGTTTTGTGTGATACATAAGTAGGCTAAAAATTCATTTATTTCCCTTTTTTTAAAAAAAGAAAAAAAACTACAATAATACACCTTGGAGAGCTGTCCATGGCTGGGTGTAGTTCTATCCCGTTCTTCGTACTTTTGGTAAAGAACTACTCTTACTAAATCTGTCTCCTATTGATGGTCCTTTACTTTTTTTGTAACTTTTTGTTTTGATATGATTTAAAACTTACAGAAAAGTTGTAGGAATAATGCAAAGAACTTCTGTGTACCTTTCACCTAAATTCACTAATGGTTAACATTTTTCCGTATTACTTTATCAGTTTCCCTTTCTCTTTCCCTTCTCTCTCCTTCCCTCTGTCTTTTTCTGTCTCTCCCTCTCTTTCCCATCCTTTGTGCATGGTACTTTTTTTCTGAACCACTTGATGAAGACATTATGCTCTTTTACAATAAATTATTAGACATGTATTTCTTAAGAACAAAGACTTATCTTTTATAACCACGATATAGATAGCAAATTAAGAACATTCAAGATTGATACAAAACTATTACCTGATCCACAGTCCATATTCAAATTTTCCAAGTGTGCCTGTAATGTCCTTTGTAGTTGTTTTTCTCCTGAGCCAGGGTCTAATCCAGAAAGATGACTTGCACTTAGTTGTCATGTCTATTCAGTCTCCTGAATGTAAAATATTTCCTTAGGCCTTCATTATCTTTCCTAACATTGACATTTTTGAAGAGTGTAGACTAATTTTTTTTTTAAACCAATGTGCTTTTTTTGGTGTGTCAATTGGATTGTCTAGTGTTTCCTCATTAGATTCATGTTATGCTTTCCTGGCAGAAACATAACTTGAGCAATGTGTCCTTCTTATTGTACCATATCAGGAGGCAAACGATACTGGTCTGCATCATAATTGGTAATGCCGTATTTTGTTTCCTTGTTTAAGATAATGTCCGCTAGGTTTTTCTCTTTTGTTTTTTTTTTTCTTTTTTTAGATTCCAAATGAGTGAGATCATGTGGTATTTGTCTTTTTGTGCCTGATTTATTTCACTTAACGTGATGGTTTCCAGTTCCATCTATGTTGCTGCAAATGATAGGATAGTAAACTGACCCTTTGCAATTAGTGAATAATGTATTATAAGATCTTTTGAGACTTTATAACTATCTATCCTGTTCCCCACAAACTTTCGCCACTGTAAGAAAAGTTTTTCCTTTTTATTTATTAAGCATGGATATATGGATTCTTATTTAATTCAGTGGATTATAAATTATTAATATCATTATTTTTTGATACTCAAATTGTCCCTGATTTGGCCAGTAAAAGTCTCTTCAGACTTGCCTTACTGTCCTTTTGATATCTCCTCATTATTTTTGGACATTTCCTAGTTTCCTGCACAGGAAGATATTCCAGGTTCATGTTGAACTTCCCTGTCCTAGTCCTGAACTCAGCCATTTTCCCAAGGAGAGAGGTCTGAAGAATCTAAGATCTGATTACTAGGTTTGAGATTTTATTGCTTCTAGGGCAATTAGACAGAATTAGGAAATAAGTATAAAAACATATTTTCATATGAACATTACTATATCTATTTTTGTATGTATAAACTCATACTGATGCCTTCAATTCCCATCCAACACCAGAGGAGTCTTCCTGACCTATCCACATTCCTAACTCCCTTCTCCAATGGAGAGAAACTGGTTCCCACTGTCATCAATGTATTTACTCATTTGCTCAGTCCTACAATACACAGAAAGTCGTTTCAGAATTGCTAACCCACACCACTGGGAAAAACAAGGATAATAAATTTTTTTGGATAAGGGTAGTATAGTTAAAGTAATTTCTGTAAATTAGTTCATATTGTACCAATGTTAATTTCTTCTTCTTGATAATTATAAGATGTAACTGTTAGGGGAGGTGTATTAGGGGATATAAGAAAACCTTTGTAAATTTTTTGTTTTTGCAATTTTTCTGTAAGTTTATGATTAGTTCCAAATAAAAAGTTACAAAAAACTAAAGTTTCCTCCTCCCCTCAAGACACAGACTTTGATATGATTATATTTTTCATTTGAAACATAATTAAGTTCATTTAGTTTTGTTTGTATTCTGGTTTACGGTTTTCCCCATATTATCATTGAGAGAATGTTTTGAGCATATAAAAAATTAACATGATTCAAAAGTAGAAATTATACTTAAAAATGCACTCAAGACAAGTGTCAGTTACTCCCTCATCCCTTCCACTCTGTTCCCCCCGCCGCCTATAGATACAAATGCATTAGTTTCTAATTTAGCCTTCCAGTGTTTCCTTTTTGCAAAAATAGGTAAATGTGTTTTTCTTATTTCTCCTTCCTTTTACAAAATAGGGTATATTATATATATACTTTTGAACTTGTTTTGCACTTTTGATTTCTTTACATTTACATTTATCAATAAATCCTGGAAGTCACTCCCTATGTGTTCATGGAGATCTTCCGCTTCACAGTACTCCACTTGGAACAAATAATATAGGCATTTCTGTTGTATTCAATGTTTTGCAATTACCAGTAGTGTCATAATTAATAACTGTGTCATAATAATAACTGTGTGTACATACTTTCATGATGTTGAAGTTGTATCTTTTGGGCAAAAACCTAGTAGAGGAATTTCTGGCTCTATAAATTTCTGGCTCTAAAAATAAATGTAATACAGTTTTTTTAGATATCATCAAATTTCCCTCCAGAAGAGTTGAGCCCTTTCACATTCCCACCAGCAAAGTGTTACAGAGCCTGTTCCTTCACTTCACAACAAAGTGTCTTGCGAGCTTTCAGTATTTGCCAATCTAGTGTGAAGGTGATCGTATACATGTTGAGGTTCCCTTATCCAAAATGCTTGCAACCAGGAGTGTTTCAGATTTTGTATTTTTTCAGAGTTTGGAGTATTTGCATGTACATAATGAGATATCTTGTGGATGGCACCCAAGTCTGAAAACAACTCATTTATGTTTTATATTCACCTTATACACACGTAGCCTGAAGGTAATTTTACACAATATTTTAAATAATTTTATGCATTAAACAAAGTTTGTGTACATTGAAACATCAGAAAGCAAAGGTGTCACTATCTCAGCCACCCATATGGACAATCTGTGGTTGTCTCATGGAAAAGATATATCACAGGTGAAGGAAGCTGGGAGTTTCTTTTTTTCCCTTGGGAATGCTGAATAACCTGTGTGTTGTGTGCCTGAGCTTTGACTACCACTTGTCACATGAGGTCATGTGTAGAATTTTCCACTTGCGGTATCATTTTATTTATTTATTTATTTTTGTTGGCTGGCCAGTAAGGGGATCCGAACCCTTGACCTTGGTGTTACAAGGCTGCGCTCTAACCAACTGAGCCAACCAGCCAGCCCTGCGGTATCATTTTAGTGCTTAAAAAGTTTCAGATTTTGGAGCATTTTGGATTTTGGATTTTCAGATTTTCAAATTAAGGATGCTCAACCTGTATCAGTGTAGTTTTAATTTGTGTTTCTCATATTATGAATGAAATGAAGATCTTATATATTTAGGAATTCTTTTAAATATATTTGGTAAATTACCTGGCTTTTGCCCATGTTCCTAGTTTCTATCGGGTTTTAAAACCTTTCCATTTCAATTTTAACAATATTAAGGATTTTAGTCCTTCATCTTTGATAAGTGTTGCAAATATTTTCTCCCAGTTTATCAGCTGCTTTTCACTTTGCTTATTCTGTGTTCTCTGATGGCTATTCAAAAGTTCTTTTATTTTTATGTAGTCGAATTTATAAATCTTTTCACTAATTGCTTCTGCATTCCAGAAGAGATCAAGAGAGATGCTTCTGAGTTTCACTACGTGTGATATGCCAGGTGCTTGCAAGCACTGGGCAGAAAGCAAAGGTTTTTCCTGCTTGAGGCCTTGAGAGAAGTACTCAACAGAGGCCTGAAAAGATTGTGGGAAATAATGGAATGTTGTTTAATCTTGTTTTGGATATGAAATAACACGACAGTAGAAAAACACTGATTGTCCCAAGTGTCTTGATGTATGAGGATTTTGTCTATCTATGCAAGTGCCGAAAATACAGAGGTGTTCTGATATTTTTCTTTCCTCCCGTAATGAGGGTCCTGGTAGCTCCATTTGTGGGTATATAGAAACTGATCTTCTGAAAGCAATAGACACAGATCATGTCTCACTTGCTAACAGAGTTTGTGAGTTTTGTCTTTCTCCCAAGAGAAGGAAACACTATTATTTATTTATTTTATTTTTTAGGCTTAAATAGAAAAAATAGAGAATTTTCCAGAGCAGGTATATGCATTTTAAATTTTAATAGGTTATTCTAAAATGTGCTGAACCAGTTTACACTCAGACCAGTAGTATATGAGAGAACTATTTTTCCCATACCTCTTCTATACCAACATATGTTACAACCTTAACAGTTTTTTCATCTACTTGGAAAAAAATAATATCTTATTGTGCATTTCCCTGGTTATCAGAAGGTTTGTAACTTTTCATCCTTCATGTGTTTACTGCCTATTTATATTATCTCTTGAGAGTTGCCTGTAGAAATCCTTTGCTAGTCTTCTACAAGATTTTTGTCTTTTACTTATAGATATGTATAATATCATATACATATGTATGATATATATAATAGAGATATCTATATAAATATCTAGAGATGTCTCTATTATATATCTATCTATATAGATACATCGATAAACCTCTCTCTATATAGATACCTTTATGTATATATGTCATTGTGAAGTTTGACAGTGTGATAATGCTGGGTGTCTTTGTTCCTGTCATTAACGAGAATGCATCTAGTGTTTCACTGTTACTTTGTATCTGCTTTATCAATTAAGTTCCTCTCTGTTATTAGTTTGCTATAAATTTTTTTTCATGATTGTTTAATTTTATCAGATGTGTCTCTAGCATTGACTGAAATAATTATACGATTGTTTGTCATCACTCTATTATAGGTAGTAATTATATTACTAGGGCTTAATATTTTTGTAATCCTGATTAAACTTACTTGGTCATGATGTATTATTCTTTTACTATGTAGCTGGATCTGGTTTTCTAATACTTTATTGAGGATTTTTACATGTAATGTATACTGATTGGCCTGTAGTATTCTCAAGTTTTCCTTGCCCAGTTATAACTTTAGGGTCATATTCCTAGTAAAATAAGTTGGTTAACTTCATGTTATTTTAACACTCAGGGAGAGTATATATAAGATGCACATTATCTATTGCTTCAAGGCACCTGGTTTAAGTGATTTTTGGTTGTTAGATTTTTGACTACGTTTCTGTTTCTTTTATGGTTATTTTTCTATTCATGTTCTACTAATTCCTGGGCCAATTTGGTAATATTTATTTTTCTTGAAAAACTCATTGTTTTTTTGTCTGTTTTATCTGTATAGGCTGAAGATATCTTAAAGTCTCCCACAACAATTAGGTATTTTTCTTGTATTTCTAAGAGTTTTCATTTATAACGCTTTATTATTTAGTGCATACAATTCATGCCGCTTCCTCTTCAGTGTAAATGAGAATTTTATCAATCTAACATGGCCATCTTTTTGTGATTTCATATTTTCCCCTTAAAAACCATTAGTCACACACACACACACACACACACACACACACACACACACAAACCGGGGGGGGGGGGGGGCGGGAAGAAGATATAACAACCACAATTACTTGAAGTTGATAGACAAGCAAACAGGGGACATTGGTGGGGGGGGAGGGGGGAGGGAGGAGGGAGGGAGGTTTTGGTGATGGTGAGTAATAATCAGCCACAATGTATATTGACAAAATAAAATTAAAAAAAAAAAAAAGTCTGAAATGAGCATTGCTACCATTTTTTGTTTGCACCAGCCTAAATTCTCCCCTGTAATTTTGTAATTACAAATTGGTAATTTGTAATGTTCTATCATTTTATTTCATACCTTTTGTAAAAATCAGATAAAGGCATTTTGATTTTAACCCAGGATTATATTTTCTGTCCTTTAAGAGTGCAAGTTCAACCACTGTTAACTTCTTATCAGGCCACTATGTTTCCTCTTATCGTGAACTTCTTGCTTTGTGCTTTCTTGTTTTTTATTTTTTATATTTTCTTACAGTAACTTTTTGTCTTTTCAAAACCAATTTTACTGATACTTTTTTAATTATCGAAGCCAAGGATAAAAAACATGTTATTACTTTCATTCTCCTCCTTTAAATATAAACAAGTTCTCATTAAATGCCTTTGCAAAAGGGTTTTTTAAAAATTTATTTTTTTAATTTTTTAGGCAATATTCTGCTTTTTACTCATTTTGCAAGTCCTATTATTACTATTCAGAAGAAATATCCCCTTAATATGGCTCTTTCAGAAAACGTAGGGGACAGGAATCTCATGAGGATACAAAGGATTCCCCACTTTGGCTATTTCCCAATCGCCAGCAAATATCCATCTAGTTTTTTTCCCCACAGTGATCTGCTTTAGAAGCAGTGTAAGACCTTTGTCATCAGTGCTGTCAAGGTGACTTACAATCTTCAAACTCTCTGAAAATATGTTTTTGAATACAAACAAATGGTACAAAATTAATTTTTTAGAGAAATAAAGTGAACAGTGCCCCATTGCTTTCATATTTAGGGGATGCCACTATCTCCTCATAATGTATATTTTCCCCCTACAAACTCAAAAATAAAATATTGGTTCACTTAAAGGCCTTTTATCTATTCACTGTTAGTTTCCTCCCTGAGGTACTGTTGTATCCACCAGAAAGACAGGCCAATTTTGGACTTGTATTCCCCAAGCCCACAAAAATATGAATGTTCAAACTGACAATTCCATTTATAACCAGTAAAACAAAAGTAAATCTTAAAATAATAAATAAAAGTGGGAGTACATGAGATAGAGGGAGAACAGGTTCATGTACAACTCAGAAGTGTACAAAATCACAGTATATATGCACAACCTGGAAACAGGTGTGCACCTTCTCTAGCCCACCCTGAAAAGATAGCAGGTGGCACAGTGAAAATTTTAGAATATTGTGGCCAAAAAGATTTTTGGTGTACACTGTACCAAATTTCTTATTACTTAGAGAATTTTGAGTCTTCGTTTACAGTGAAGATATAGTTTAGAAATGTTTTAGTATCTTATACCATCCCTCATCCATTTCTTCTTTAGAAATGTTTATTTTAGTGTCTTACATCATCCCTCATCCATTATCTGATGAAAGCTGGTGGCCACAGTCTCTTCTGCAGATGAGGTGCTGGGCCTGGGTGGCTGAGGGCTCATTACATGGCCCCCCTTTAGCAGAGGTAATAGGTGACCTTACCTCCAAATGTGGGTGGCAACACTGAGTTTTTTTTTGTGAACTGTTGATTCTCTCGGCACTCATACCCATGAAATATCCCATACTGCATGTGTCCTTTTCCTTTGAGTTGAACTCGTCCTCAAATACTGTCATTCTTCTTCCTTAGCAGAGGGCACTAGGTTTTCACTGCCCTCAAGCATTTTTAAGGGACAGGATTGACTAGTAAGAAATATCACCTTGTTTACAGGCTTCCTTTTGGGGGGTGGAGTGGCAGGGTAGAGTACTCTAGGAAAATCGGTAATTAAGTTTATGAGAAACTTGTTTCCTATGTCTAATTCATTTTAGGAATATTTAGATATTTCAGTGTCCTCATCTGTAAGATGGAAATAAACACAGGGTTGTTGAAAGGATGAAAGGGTGAAATGAGACACGTCTCCAATAGAGTTGAGAAGACTTGGGTTGTGGAGAGAGAGAAGAGCTCCTTTCCTGAGGAGGAGCAAGAGAGGCAAATTACTAACAGAGTAGGAAAATTGGGGAGGTGTTCCTCTATCTGGCTTTCTGTTGGCCACAGCCTGCTGCCCGCCCCCCCGCCACTCCATTTTTAGCTGGATCTAGAGTCAAGTGAGCTTCTAATACATTACTCCAGACACTGCCAGGACAAACTGCCCAGTAATTCCTAGTCACTTGGGTTGCATTCCCCCTGACCCCACACCCACCACACACTACCACCCGGGGAGCATGGATGTTGGGGCAGAGGAGATGCATGACTGGAGAAAGGGCATTTACTGGGGGAGAAAACGTTCTAAGTATTTCTTTTTTGGGGGGTTGGAAGGAGGGGGGTGGCTGGCCGTCAGGAGGATCCAAACCCTTGACCTCGTTGTTATCAGTACCACACTCTAACCAGCTCAGCTAACTGGCCAACCCATTCTAAATATTTTCAAAAATTGAAATGGGAAGTATCTGTAAAACTGTAGTCCATGATTTCTGTCTGTGGGTTCACTGACTTATGACATAGTTAACGGAAGTACTAGAGAGCAGCATTGACGGGGCTATGTTTTTCCTTCCCTAGCCTAACACACTGGAAAAGGTCATTCCGCCAGGAACTCTGACAGTAGTGACAGTGAGATGGAGAGAAACTCCTCATGTTATAGCCTGTTTCAGGGTATTCCAAGTCTCTCAACGCCTACCAGGATTTTATTTTTCAAACAACCAGTTCAATAACTTTTTCTTAGTAAATTGACTTGACAATTCAGGTAAAATACATTTGGTATCAGTGCATGTTACACAGATGGGGAGAAGTAGGTGGAGGTTTAGGACATACGTGGATGAATTTGGAGAGGGAATTGAGCCGTTTGGTCCAACTCTTACTTGGGTGCACCTCCAAGCACGCCCCTCACCAAGCACCCTACACTTTTCTGGATCATTGTTTATGAACAGTTTTTGTGGGATGACAAGAACTGAAAAGGGAGTATGTCGGAATTACGAAGACATTGATATTCTAGATCACATTAAACAAAAAACAGTGACAGGATCAGAAAACAAATATGCTAATCCAGAGTCCAGTAACTTGCTTCAAGAATGAACTAGACAAGTGAGGGGGAGAATTTATAATCTATCCTGCCAGGTGTTAAAGTTATAAGAAGAAAGGCAGATAATGGGTGTGTTTAATATTTGCTGCCTTATGCTAGAAACAGTAACAAAAAAAAGCAGCTACCATCATTTGATGAGATAGATACCAGTCTCGCGGAGCCCCACTGATATCTTTTTTTCTCATTTTATGGATGAGACTCAGAAGAATCAACTCTGTTCACATGCATTGAGCTAGTGAGTGGCAGGGCTAAGTCCCAAACCCAGGTCTGACTCTTAGCCTCAGGCACTTTCCACTTTGCCATGCTATTTCTCAAGACGGCAAAATTCAAAAACAAGCGCACAGTAGAATTTTAATCCATGCCTTGACGTTCATATTAACCCTAACCAATAGCTTTTTCCTCTCAATTCCCATACTTTGTTTTGGAACATAATTAGTCAACTACTGCAGATGCATTGATGAAGAGTCTCTTAGAAAACAACTACAGAGGTTGGAGGGAGAAGAAATTAAGGGAGAAAGCACATGAAATTTCAGAGATTGTCTGCCTGCTATGCATTTGAGTCGTTCTCATTTTTTTAAGAGCATGGGATCTTCTTTCTAGTGGCTGACCTTGAACCCATATATAAATAGGTGAAACAAAATGATTGAGGAAGGAAGTGCCATTTATTTTAAATGATTTATGGCAGCCAAATGGCTTGCACTAACTGTAGAGAAATAGGCCAGGGTGTGGTAGGCTGAGATAAAATGAACAGAACTCAATTATTAAAAATTCTGAAAAACAATATACAAGTAAGAAAAAGGCATATATCACCACAAAAGAGCAGCCATCTAAGCAGCCTTCAGAGGATTCTGTCTAACGTTCAAAGCCACTTGGGAGGAGTCCTGGTAACTCTGTGTGAAGTGGGATTTATTCAGCAAACTGCTTACCAGAATGTCTATGTAATAAATGGGTCCCCTCCTTCTCTTTCAAATTGTGATGATTTGGCATTTTTTAAAATACAGAAACAAAAGATATATTTACCAGTCTATGTATACTTTGCATAGAGAGACAAGAAGAGTAAGATTAATTGTAAAGGACAAAAGAATAACATCCTAGATGTGCTACAGTTAAGAAGAGAAAAACACAAGGTAATGAAATCTAAATTAAAATTCACTTTGTTGTCTTTCCTCTTCAACAAGAGGAGCAATACATTATTCTTTCCCTAGTCTTCTAGTGTTCTGGTGTAATAGTGCTAATTGATCAGTAAGATGATAATTAAACTTAATTATCTGCCACTCTGCCTTTTAGTCACAACAGAGGTAGAATATACAAGAATTATCTACATCAATTACAAGAACAAATTAATCATTTCAAAATTTCTTTTTCTTACATCCAATGTTTATACCAAATACTTGATATATTCTTGTATGTAACCCAGAATACAGAAAAGGAAATTTTACTTTTATCCCTGAAGTAGTAGAAATCCTGATGAAACAGGATTTTGATGTTCATTTAATTCAGCGGTATATTTCTATAAGCTGTGTTCTGAGTGCTTTTCTTTCACTTATTATTAAAAGATATTTTAGGTCTTGTCTCATCCACCACAGGCATATATAATATGTGTGAATGAGCTTTAGTTTCAGCCACTTTGGATAGATAGTCAATGGTAAGTGGTTCTCATGCAATCGAAAGCAATCATACTTTTATATCTTTGATCTTGAAAGGAAATGTTTGATTTTTTGCATCAATTATGGAGAATGGTTGTGAAAGTTATTTTATTCTTTGAACTGTGCAAGATGGATCAATATACCACTCTAGTTTATGCTAAAGAAGAAAAAAATATGCTAGCAACTTGCGATGATGTAAGGTTGACACCAAATGGTATGGTACAAAATAAAGGGGAGGAAGATAAAAGCCTCTTAAACAGATTTCTCTGAAAATGGAGTAAATTTTAGGCTTAGACTGGTGTAAGCAGGTGCTTTAAGAGCTGTCTAAATGAAGCCTTACTTTTATGATGTGTTACCCCCACCACTGCAGACCAGCTTTTCCTGTAGACTCTGGGGAATAACACTACGTGAGGGAATTCCACCTTGCTATTATCTCCCACATGGCTCTTCTAAACCCCATGGATTCTTAGAATAAATTTGGAAAGAGAAGAATTTGCAGCAATAACTACCCAGTTCCCCTTCACACTAACTGATCTTAACCACCAATGAAACAACTGTGCTGAAACTCATGAAATTTAGTAGATGACATTTACTTGTACCAAATACGTAAGTACAGACCAAGAGGGGGCCATGAACTAGGTAATGTGTTAAGAGTTATGTTCATTATGCTGTTGTATGCAAACACGTATGCATGAATATGCACCATGTATACCCCAAACATTTAGTAGTGCATTCTGGGCTCGTCATAATAAATGAATACATGGGAAGATATGAATCACTAGTTTAGACCTAAAATTCTGCAACAACAGTTCACAGACATAGTGGGCACTGGTACTTTTTTCATGTAAATTTGCTGGTAAACTGGGAATAAAGTAATTCTTGAAAGCATCTGTGCCCCTGGTTTGCATACGTTCTGGTATAACAGCCTGACTTTCCACATCATTTGGAAACAAACTGAATTAAAAATGAGATACTCAATACTCAAAAAGAATAATAAGCTGTGCTGGGTCAAATGACTGATGCTAATATTTCATAATGAGGGAAAACCTTAGTGAATACAGTCAGAGAAATTGAAATTATTTTTTTCTATTCAGCCAAACTTCTGGAAATCAAACTAATCAGCATACATCAGATGATAACCTTGAAAAAATAATGTGAGAAGTGAAGCTTTGAAAATGAAATGTTAAGTGACCAAACAAGTATGTGCAGAAATTAACTTTTTTTATTATATATCATATAATGTAGTAGTAAAGTTTGTTTGAAGTGCATGAATAAAAAGTTAGTGAAATTACAGGAGGAATAATCTATATAGCAATAATAGGTGCATTCCCTGTGCATCTGAAAGAAAAAAAAAAAAAAAGAGTTTTCACTCATTTTGGCCTAAAACTTATTGTCAGGTTCCCAGGATTCTGACATCAGAACCCGGATAACTCTGATTAGAACCATAGGGGCTTTACAATAAAAGCTAAAATATTGACCATATGATGGCAAAAAGTCTTATTTTGTGGTTAACTTATTCTCTTCTAGCTACTCTCTGATGAAGTTGGTGGCGCTGTAGAGGAGGACCGTCGCCTCCTGGACGAAGACCGGGACCGCTCCGCGTTGTAGGTGATCTGCTTGTCGTAGTTCTCCATCTGAGCCTCAATGAAATCCCGCTGCTGCTGTCTGATGGTCTGGCTTATGAGCCCAGGGAGGGCATGGATGCTTCCAATCAAAGTCTCTAGTTTTGTTTCCAGGGTAACGATTCTTTTCTCGAAATCTTCACTCCTTTCATTTAAGTCAGAAATCATGTCATACATAATATTTTGGGTCTGGAAAACAGGATTGAGAAGAATGTAGAAACAGAGAACTAAGAGACTTCATTACTCTTCCCCTGAAAGCAAACCGTCAGCTCTGAGGTTTAGAACAGGTGTCCCATTGGTGACATACAGTGTAAGAGGGGTGTCAGCTAACTG
The DNA here is from genome assembly GCF_027409185.1 of Cynocephalus volans. NCBI lineage: Eukaryota > Metazoa > Chordata > Mammalia > Dermoptera > Cynocephalidae > Cynocephalus > Cynocephalus volans. Next base: position 100,257,718 of record NC_084461.1, on the reverse strand, counting down.
AACAGTTTACCTTGCAGAGCAAATTCAGTGTCTATTCAATGTCAAGGTTTAGAAATGTCAGATCTGAGGCATAATTTGGTTCAGTTGCAGAAAATATGGTGCAGGTACTGCTGGTAGTATGCTCAATGATTTTAGGTGGTGTAAGGATAGAGAACAATGTTTCAATTTAATACTTTAATGGTTGTTACAAAAGTTAGAGCATCAAATTCACTTTGCAACATGCAATATTAATTAGGGCAAGGTTAATTTTTAAAAAACAAGCAGATTTAAAGAACAATAAGTAATAGTACAGATGGTACTGGGATATAGCAGAACTTTTTGAGGGTACAATTATGAATGAAGTTTAGGATTAACTGATTTGATCAAGTAATTTAAAGCCCTAAATTCCCAAATACCTTTTGTTGTCCTGTTTTCCAAATATAGGCCTTTCTCCACTGAGTCCAATAGCATTTTTATAGATCACCACTGAGAGAATAAAAGCTGGGGGAGATGCTAAAGTTACCAGTCTACCTTGTTGGCTATGGATGAAGCAGAGCTAAGTGACTGAAATAAGAAAATGTGTTTGGTGTCCTAGTGAACCTTAAAATTGATTACTTTGATCACAGAGTATCCACAACTCTGATTCCTGGGTATATTTTCCTAAGTAGACAAGAGACAAGGAGAGAAGACTCTAGGGCTGATCAACTCAGAGCCAGAGGGAAAAACAGTGGCCAAGAGGGCAGGCTAGAGATGTTAACCTTGGCTCAGGGCAGCCTTTCCAAGTCTAAATCTTCTCTCCTGCCTCATCTGCTTTTATAATACATGCTCTCATCCTGCTTAGCCACCTCTTCAAGATGATAAATGAACTGATTAAATAAGAGAGTTATTCAGCCTTGTTTCAGTTTGGCCATGGAAACAGAGTACATTAACTGTATTTTAACTACATAGTCTTGAGAATATATCAGAAACATCCACTCATTTAGAAAATACTGAACTCTCATGGCATGTACAGTCCTATGGTCATAAACATGGCACAAAATAAATAATTTGGAAAAACATAGCACCTTGCCTTAAAGAGGTTCTCTACATTGGTATTTCAAAGTGGTCTGTTGTATTTCTTCATAAAAATATCCAGTTTCTTTTATCATTTAACCTAGAAGTGATGCAAGAGCCTGACCCATCTTTGTTCATGATGTGTCAAAGCCACATCTATAAATGTTAATCAAGGACGTCTTCATATTTCCTAGGTGTTTGCTGCCCACTTTATACTCATGGTACCTGCTCTCCTAGCATATGCCATTAAATACTTCACTTACCATCTTCAACATATTTATGTTATTGATATACATTAAAATGATTACAATTTAGATGCATTATTTAATGATGGTAGGCAAATATGTATAATTTTTATAGATTATACTTGAGGCTTTAGTAAAGGACATATAATTTGTCAAACATTAAACAGGATGTAGAGATCCAATGGAGAGGTGCCTCTTCCAAAGCATTTGTGATAAAAGGCTGGACACTTACATAAATGCTATTCTAATAACTCCTTTAGAATTTGCTCAGGAAAGTGCAACATTTTTATTGTTGACTAATATATTTTGAGAGTGGATTTTACTCGGAGAGGAACAACCAAAAGTCAATCAGATAAATGAGGTAGAAAAATTGGGGGATTATTAATGTACTTTTAAAAAATTGGCATAATTTTTAAATAATGAAATGGAGAAAGAACCATAAAATATTGGTCCCTTTTTTTTTGGAAGACAACCCTCATTTTAGGATGAAATTTCTGGTATTTATTTATTTTTTTATTACAACTCTACATTCTTCTGAGACCGTTTTATATATATATATATATTTAAACAATTTTATTGATGAGTCCTATTTAGCCTTGAACCACATAGTCACACCCAAGATGTAGTTCTGCTCTTGTAGAAATGAGACATTTCTTATGGTACTTCCAAATCACTGCGATAAGGAAAGCGTTTTGAATGGGGTTGAATAATGTATATAAGGAAAGAGCATATTAAGTAAAAGTCTTAGAAAAATTCTTTAAAGTTGGACCATCATTGTAGGGTGGTTTATTGGTTTGATTTAATTAAATTTTGGGCTGGCTCCTCCTGAAGCATTAATTATTAGTGACTGTGCAGTGGTTAATTTTAACAGACACAACCATCAGGGCTGAGAACCTCAGGCTTACCTTTGCCAGGTCCACCAAGGTGTTTGCTTGGTCATTCAGTTTCCTCTGCTCCATTTTTACACTTCTTAATCTGAAAGATAGAATCTGAAGTCAGAAAGGTTTCCTTCTTTCCACAGCTCCTTATGTCTTCCAAAGAGCATGCACAAAATTGACAAGAGCAAATAACTGCATGAATAATGCCTCGAATATCTGGGGTAAAGTCCAAACTGGTTATGTATCTGGTACAATGAGAAGCATGCTTCCCCAACACCGCAAAAAAGAAACAAGAAAGAGCAAGAGATGAGATGTCCATAGGACAACTATTTACCAGGTAAAGTTGAATTCATAAAGTCTCATAAGGATTTAACCATATGAGAAAAAGCCAAAACATTCCTTAAAGCCCCGGTATCGTGACAAATAGACATAGGAAGAAATATGCAAAGCAACTAGAATTTCATCAGTGTTGGAGCAATGAGCACCTTCCTATGCCTACGTGATTAGATACAGGTATCAGCCCTGTTTAGTCTGAAATGGATTGTGTTAGGTATTTGAACCTGATGAAAACACAGTGATAAGTGAGATTCTTATTAACAAAAATAAAACTTTTATTCAACCAGCAGCAAGATAACTCAAAACACATAATTCTCTTATTCTTCATTGTATCTCACTTGGCTTTTATCTTAAACTGCCATCGAATTTGAAGGGAGGCCAGACCATTTCCTTGTTAGAATTTCCCTTAATGCAGATAAAAGTCAGAGGACAATTAAGGTATCTGATGGATGGAATCTCTACTGATGAGGTTACTTTTAGCTACTTTTAAATATCATTGTATGTACCTGATAGACAGTCAAAAGGCCACTGTTTCTTAAAAAAATAAACTGTTTGAGAACTGTTACTATTCCTTAACTTATTTACTGTATAATTTCAACAAATATTTTATTCAGTAATATGTACCAAAAACTTAAGATTTTCCAAAAAAGATAAAAGTGATTTATTGTTCCTTAAGCCAACAATTCAAAGCCTTGCTCAGAAAGAGGAGGTCCCCCGAGCTACTTAATAAAAATGAGAGGAAAAAAAAAAAAATCCATGGTAACCTTATTTTGCTTTGATGTCATTTTAATGATAAGTCATTTTACAAAGTATAGTTTCATGCTGGAGAGAGTACTTTTTATTATTCTTCAATTTAAATTAAAGGTAAAATTATATAGAAGGAATAAAAACTCACAGGGCAAGATTTTACTGCCAGGGAGATTGTTCTAACACATGTTCATAATGCTCTGTGATTTTGTCCTGAAACTAGAATATCCAATATGTCACCAAATCTGCTCTACAGTGAAGTGTAGCTCCTTCTGCCACTGAGAATTTAACTGACACCTAGCTACAACATGATCTTTAGCAATCTAAAACAGTTTAAGGTTATAACTTATTACAACTACGTGTTTATTAGAACACTTGGAACAAAGTTAAATAGCTCCTTTTTATGTAGTTACAGAAATGGAACAAGTTCTATTCTAAAATAAATTTACAAACATATTTAAATTCAATATATTTTTGAGAAAGGTTTCTGTAAGTATTTACAAGGGTTACAATTCTTGATGTGTGCCTTTTAAAAACAAGCAAAAACCAAAACTTAAACACCTGTGGGTTATTACAGAGAAGTGTACTAGAAACAGCAGCAATGTCAGATGTGGGTTCCATTTTCACTGGCTCTAATTTGACCTTCAGTGTCCTCGTGTTTGAAATGAAGTGTGTTAGATTAGACCACTGTTCCTTTAGTGCTGTGTTTATACCAACAGAGGTGTTCTAGATGACTTTTAGTGATACTCAAACAAGCCACTGAACAATACTGAAACATATGGAGAGACAGTTATTCCCTTTCATTCTCTTCCAGTTCTTGATTATTGTACGAAATCCATCTCAGGCTGGTCCTACCCTGTCCTTATCTCCTAACAGCTGCTATTCTCTCTCTCTCTTTTTTTTTTTTTTTAGAATATAGAATATTTATTTCACTTTGTTCAAAAATAGTCAAGTAGCCTGATACAAGTAAAGTCAAATACAATGTAGCAACTTAAAAAATCAATACACTGCTGTTCAGTCTTTTAGTGATAGTGTTACCCTTTAAAGATTAGTGCAACAAGCAAAATGTTAGTTTTTAAAGCAGGATCTCAGCTCGGAGCTTTTGGCAGGCAACAGTCTATGGCTAGAATTCAATACCAGTATTTCAATAGTTAATTGATGTTAACTTTACCTTTCTTTGCTGTGAGTAATATACTTTTTATTCATTTATGACACGAGATTTATATCAAATGTCCCTTTCAAATTTAAATAAGTAATAGTACAGGTGGCACAAGAATGACTGAAGTTTGGGGCTCTGGACCAGATGCCTCCACAACTTGTGAGCACAGAGGGAGGTGTGAACTCTGAAGTCAGGTGGAGGGCCTGTGGCAGTTCCTTGGCTGAAGTGGGTACTTCGTCTTATAAACAATGAAGCCTAAATTACTACTCTTGGATTACTATATTATGTCTGACAGTAGAATTTTGCCCATTTTATTTTCTACTGATCTGGAAAGCTGGCATAGAGTAGCCCTGTTTGATTGGAATTCCGTTAGCTTCCTGAACTTAAATCATCTTGTTTGTGTCTTATACTGCCTATAATGTAGGAAGGCTGATAGAAAAAGCCTGCTTAAGCTGCAGCTGCCAGAATAAAAGGTAACATGCAGATGTGTATTACACTTCTTTCCCCCCAAAAAGAAGAATAAGAAACATATGTTGATTTCTTCCTTGTGAACTTCACTTATCACAGGAAAAGATCATGATTTTGGATCACATTTCCATAGCAGCAATCAGACTACTAAAATTCACAAATAAAGGATCTGCTGGGTGCATGCAGCCAGTAGAAAATTCTGCAAATGTTGAAAAGAGCGGCTCACACAACTTACTTCCGAGCTCTATTTTCATTTTGTTGAAATAAAAAGACAAAACAAAAGAAAAGAAACTGTAAAATATTCTGGAACAAAATAACACAATGTGGTGTTCATTTGTGCACAGGGGGCTCGATTCACTAGCTGTTATGATTCCACAGGATTTTGACATATTGACTAAAGAGAAACACTATTTCATTAAATTACCATGCTACTTCACTGCTACTATACTTCCCCCACCTGAAAGTACTTAGCTTCCTCCTGAATCAGAGTTCAGAAGGAGGAAAACACATAGTCATCTTGGCCTCTTGATACTTGATGTTGAAGTAAACAGCAAGAAATATGTTAGCCTAATATGAATATGATATGGTTAATTTCTGAACAATGGTATTATAATTTTTTGGGGGGGGGACATCTTTTCCAAATTGGGGCTATTCAGGAGCCTGGCTTTCTGAAAGGCAGGTAATCCAACACTCTGTGTTATATAAATTATCTATACTAGATTTCTTGGCTCTGAGACAAGTGCATAGTTGAGACTGAAGAATGAGAAACTTTAAAGTTAAAGCTGCTACCAGAAAAAGGGTTAAAAGTCAGAGAAAGAGAACACTTCGTGGCACTAAGTGACAATCCAAAAAGAAAGATACATTACTGAAAAAGGGGCACAAGCCTGGAATGTTCAGCATCCATCAAAGACTAGAGAAGGTATGAAGTTTGAAAAAGAGAGAGTTGAGATAGAGGGGGAGTTGGTGGAAGTAGAGAGAGCTGCTAAAAAAGCTCTCAGGACAAATCAGAGTAGGAGAGGCCAGGAGAGTTCTATCAATGAATTTTAAAACTTCAACTAGTAAAGTCTGATTTCACCAGTGCTGGCAGATGAAGCTAAGGGTCTCACTGGATCTGAATGGTGGGCAATGAAGGCCTTGCCCTGAGGAATCGAGCCCTGTGTGCTTTCCTTATGACTTCACTCCCCAACTTCCAACACTAAGTTAAAATGAAAGATAATTATGCACAATTAGAATAATCTAGCCAAATCCAGCCCATATAAATAAACTTAGTTGTGCTTTTTCACAAAGTATGTGTCCCCACCTCAAAGGAAACCCAACAACTCCAAGACTAATTTATAAAACAATTCAGAACATTTTTGAGCTGCATGAGGCTCATCTACTTTAGAACTACACACTGCTACAGAATAAACAGAATGAGAAATGTCTGACAAGCAGAAGGATCACTGGTGGCTCCCTGTATCACTCTATCCAAAAGTGGCAGGCTAAAGGACCCTGTGGAAGCTGTTCCACGGTGCCTTTAATCAGGTCTTATACACTGCATTTGCCACCTGCTTAGGGGCAGTTTTTAAACTTTGCTTCCCCAAAGATTTTTTTCTAACATTTTCTTATAAAAATTTTGAAACTCACAGCAACGTTTAAAGAATTTTACAGTGAACACCCCTAAATTCTCCTCCAAGTTTTTGAGTGAGTGTATTCAGAACTTAAGTCCTATGACAAGATATTGTAAATTCCCACCATTTACACATGGCTACAGAACGATGTAACAAAAACTGCCACAGCATTTTTTTGGATTTGTTGTTATATGAAAATTTATCAAAGGCTTCAAAGGTAAATTGGATGTAATTATACGTTTACTAGGTTACACTGACAGAAAGGGACACAAATAAAATCCTGGAGGAAATGGGATGTGCGGTTGCTGGACCCACAGACCGACCACACCTGCTCACTTGCATGTCACCTCACACCCTTCCACCCATGACACACACATCTTCTCACACTCACCAAGGCACGTTTTCTTTTTAATATACTTGAACAATATAAGTTAGTGTCAAAATATTAAAAGTACAAAGAAATGATTTCTCGAAGTATAGCCTGTGTACTTTTTGTATGAATGTTGGGGTTACTGTGTTATATGTTTTTTTTGGGGGGGTGGGGGATAACCACTCTAACAGGAGAATTATGTGCTGGGTGAGTCTGTTGGGGAACAGGCCTGTCCTCAGACAGGGAGACAGGCCTGGAGAACAAGAGGCAAAGGCTCAGAATCTCTTTTTCGGGCTCACTCTCTTAGGTCTAAGCTTCAAGGGATCGAGGTGTCCAGGCAAGTGCTCGTAGATGGTGGGGAGACTGTGAGCTCCAGGGAGCAAGCTCCCTCTTGTGAGTCAGATGGGTTATGATGTTCCTCTCTGCGCTTTTCCCATTTACTTCCCCCAGACTTTAAAAGAGTGTTATCTTCTTGGTTTTTCCTTAAAATGGAGGTAAAAGCACAGTTGTGTGTCCAGTTAAGTCACAGAGCTAAAGGGGAAATATCATCTTCTTAGGAAAGTGTGTTGGTGGCAGTAAGAGAAGTGGCATGAGAGAGTAGCTGTGAGGAGCAATGAGGGCCAGCTACTCTACCATATGTGCAATCTCCCTCTACTTTAAATCTCAGAGTACTTGCGTTTTATTTTCATTAAGTAAGGTAGCAATTTCCATAGACATAGTATGTCCATAATTACAGACATATTCCACATTTTCACTGATACCTGTTTAAGCAGGGCAGTCAGATAGACAGATAAAAGGGTACAAGACGAATGTTTAGTGATTTCCCACAGGATGTTAGTGGTACCATATTACATATGAATTACCTAAATATGAAAAATAAAAATTCCAGCTTCAGAGCTTTCTCATCTGTTGTGCTAGTTGGCTCTGAGCAGACAGATCTCATTGTCTAGCCAAAAGGCTTAACATTTACCCACCTTTCCATTATAACCCTGATAGGTTCCATGAGGAAGGCCACTTTTCTGACCCAGAAATGTGACCAGGTCTGCTCTTCCCCATACAGAAGTGGCATTAAGTTAAGAGTAAGTCTGCATGGTGCATGGCATCACAGTTGATACCCACATGAATAATACTTACGGTAAAGATGCTGCTGGCCTGGAGGAAAAAGACCCTGTGCTTTCCAGTTACCATTGAATCTTACTAGATACGGATCTTTACTTTTGAAAATCTATGATAGTTATATAACAATGAAATGGCAAAAAAGACTTAAACAAATTGAATAATGGTGGTCTGGATAAAGTCAGAGTAATGATAAAAGAGTGAAAGGTCTATAGGGACTATGAAATCTATAATGAACATGCAGAATATAGACAATCCCCAAAATTCTGATTAAAAACTAATCTAAAATTCAAGTATTATTAAATCAATTATAAGCACTGAACTCATATAAAGATGTCCAAAGTTATGTTAAAATTCAGATCATATGTTAATTTTTTTCAAGATTTTGCAGTAGATATAAGCTATACATACATCCTAGAGCAAACTATATGAATAAATGTTAAATTAAAAAATATGATTGAGAAAAATTACTGATTCTCAAGAGAAACTGAAAAGACATTTTAACTGATAAATGACTATTCTACTACTAATAATTGATTTTTAATCAAAAGGAACTAAAATTTTTCTCAGGATTTCCATTTATGAAATTATTTAAATTGCCAGATAATATCTTCTGGGAGCAAACATGACAATGTTTTCTTTTTTCCCTCCCTCATAAAGAAGAAGCAAGTATAAGAATCAAAAGCCAAGGATTTAAAAGCAGATGAAAATGAAAAATGGTACTTACTGATGAATAGCTTGCAAGAATTTTCGTTGATGTTTTCTTACTTTTGCATGATCTATCTTTTTTACTAGCTTTGTGTTTTTGTAAATTAGCCATGTTTCCCTGAGTACATTGGCAGCTGCGTTTTTCACCTATTAAGAAAACAAACAAAAGCAGTTGATAAATTTCAAAGCAGAATCCTTTGCAATTTTGCTGGGGGTCATATTCTTCATCCCAAGGATCATGGTGAGCTGTAGCTCTATTTAGTAACTATTACTCAAAAGATGATTTTTCTTGAATGTACCTGTACCTGCCTAAGAACAACACTTAAATAAAAATATTATGGAGGTACTACTGGTTTCTGTGCTAAATACTACCCTATTCTATCAGAAAACTCCTTTTTTATTTAACTCTTTTGTTGCTGTTGTTAATTAAGAGGTGCTGATTTTTTTCACCTTGTATTGTAATTGTTCTCTCCAAGTTCTTCATTTCCCTGGACAAAGGCAAAATAAAATGCCAGAAGCCCAAGGTTAATCTTGTACTGTGCAAGCTTGCTCCGTATTTCTAGCTGTGCATTAAAGGAAGGGCATGTTTCCATTGCTGAATGTATGAGTACTACTAGGACTTTTAGGCTTCCAGAGTGACTTAGCAATTTGTATGCTTATTAACACACTGTAATTAATTAACAAAGAGTCTGTGTTGTTATGATTTTGTTGCATTTCAAATGGAGAGGGCCAATGAAAAGGATGAAAGCATTACAGTAACACTGTCTAGACCTACTGGAGCTGATGGATGGCATGAACACTTTATCAAATCACTTGCTTTTTTGATTTAAGTCTTCAAAAAATCCTGAAAGCAGGACAAATTTTTATCCTCTTCCTTGCTCACACGACAATAATATCTGATGACCCAGAGCCTTCACTTTGGCTTGTTGTTAATTACTTATTCTAAAAAGTTGTTCCACTTTTGAGTGATGGAAAAGAATATTTTACAGAAAGCCACAGGCTAGTGGGGTACTGGGTGGAGAAAGATAATCTTTTAAGAAAGGCAATGTAGTGGGGAAGATAGGACAGTGAGCTGAGATTAAGAACCGGCTTCTAAAATCTTGACTTTGCATTAACTAAATCAGGACAAGGTGACTGGCTAACCTTGTAGGACTTTAGTTTTCTCTAATGTGAGAAAGAGAGAATTATTATAGTCCTCTCAATCCTTAGGTTTACAATAATGGAGAGTCTTAGAATTACACTAAAACTGTGGGCCCAAGTTGTATGTTAATATTACAAGTGTTATATTTTTTCACTTCAGCACAGAAAACATCAGGTTTGGTAACTGATGGTGAATCCTTTTTCATGGTGCTGAAAAGTTTTCTTTTTGTGCAGAATTGTTTGTTAGAATCCATTTCAAGAAAATGACTTCTTTCTTTCCAGTAAAACTTTTAGGAGCGACTTAGGTTCAGAATGCACTTTTCTAGATATCCATTAGAATCTACGCATGGAGAGCATCCTCAAACCAACAGAAAAATGACTGAAACAGGCTGAGCATCAGCAGTGCTCATAAGTAACACTACCACTATCCACAGTGCAGTTAAAAGGAATTGGAGTAAATTGCTGGCTCCATCTTCATGCTTATGGAAACACCTTCCTCAGGTAGCATGACAGTCACCTTTCAGATGCCTTTTTCATCTGATCCTCATGCCCTTTTCAAAGTTAAGGAAATGGGTGCAGCATGAGTTGTTGATAGTTGAGGACGTTGCTTTTAAAGAGAGAGGTTGGGATGGCCTTTCCTTGTTAGGAGAGAGAAGGGCTCAGCTGTCTGAGCAGCTGCAGATTCCGGGAAGATTGGTGAGGGCCCCTGATGGAAGCTCCCTCCCTGACTTTACTAGCCCAAGGCACAGAGAAAGAAGCCTGGATCCTAGACTGGTGCATTTCCATTTACGGATTCAATAAAAAATCTATCACATGCTAGATACCATGATAAGGGGCATAAGGAGATTCACAGATACCCCTTAAAAATTTAGTAGCTGTAGTAATCCTAGAGCCAATTAATGAGCCAACACCACTCTGAAATCTAACTGATTTCCTATATTTCAAAAAGTAAGGAAACTGCCTTTGTTAACAGGAATCTCCTCACCTCTCACCACCTCTCCCACATCCCCACCCCCGCAAAAAAGGAAATTAAGAACATTTGCTATGCCTTACTAATGCTCAACTCTAACCAAAATCTTCTATGAGAAAAATTTTGAAAGGGCATATTAATAATCAGTTTGATAATTATTTGAGAAAACAAATGCTCTAAAAGTACTTACCCAGATGACTTAAAATACTTTTCATAGGTTTAAAGGCCATATAATGTTATATTGCTGACTCACAGTTAATAAAACCATAGGTAGTAAGAGAAAAAAATATTTTTAAATAAAATAGCACGTTTTAACCCACCAAAGCACTTAAAGCAAATGGAATTTTAACTGAAACTTTGCTTTGTTCAAACCTGTATGATATAGGCAATGACAGCATTGTCTAAAAGGTTCTTTATATTTTTCCTTTTTTTTCTACTACTTTGAATCTTCATTTCAACTTCTATATCTTTTTCCTTCTGCCTCTCCCCTCTGAGGCTTTTTTTTTTAGCGTAATATACTTCTTCTCCACGAATTGCAGGGGGCTGCCCTGGGCACCATCCACTCTAGCTGCCCCTGCAGCAGCGGGCGTGGGTTTGCCCACTGCTCCCACCTCCCTCTCCCAGTTCTCCTTTAGAGTGGGGAATGTTGTACCTTGGAACATGGCAAAGCCAAGTGATCCATTTATCTTGTGTCTAACCCATGGGGCAAGGTAGCCAAGGACAATGTAAAAGCCATGAGGGTTAATCCTCTGCAATTTCTGTTCACTTGTTAAGAGACATATAGGAAACGACATATAACTGTATAATAGTGTTTTTATGTGTTCTTATTATGGATCTTACTGAGAATTCTTAACAGGTTTGGAAACACAGTGGACATTAACATGCACAATTATCTTTCCTGGTATATCTAGCAACTTTAAAAATTATGTCTGGGTTCCCAGAATTGCTTATTTTCAAGTTTCTTTCCAAAATGAAGGTATCCTAAACGACCACAATCTAAGATTTCCTCTTGGTTTCCTGAATTATCAGTAATAATAATATATTTTCAAAAGGACTAGCATGGTAGACACAATGCCTCTGTACAGTGATAAACTGAAAAATCTATTAAATAGCTGGTCCTGTGTTACTAAGCTAGGTGACAAATTATTGATACTTTGCTTTTATTTTGAAAAATCTATTAAATAGCTGGTTCTGTGTTACTAAGCTAGGTGACAAATTATTGATACTTTGCTTTTGTTTTGAAATCGTTAGATTATTTTGGGTACATGCACCTGTTGGACATTTTGGAATTGCAGAGTGTCATGTAAATTTTTAGAACTGCAAACAACAATCTTCCTCAATGCTGGTCCAGAATGAATAGTGTGTTCTACTTTCAAATATAATATTTTATTTGGTTAATGTAGTTGTACAGAGAAATGACTTCTGTATAAAATTGTTCAATTCAGTAAGGATACATACTCGAAGGCTTGGAAAGTTACATTTGTTGCTGGGAGAATAACCTATCTTTTAACATTCATAGTGCTTTTTCTTTAGAGTCATATTCAGATGTCAGAACATCTGTGACCATTACCCCTGGTAACCATCAGAAAAATTAATTTCTTCTGTTTAGTGTTTCAAGAAATAGTTGTATATTTCTGTAACTTTTCTCAAACAATATATAGTACCCTTGAATTTGTAGTTTTAATCTCCCATCTTAGAAACTGTGTATGGCTTTTAGGACTTGTTTACTCCTGGTTATTCCCATGAAATCATTCACAAATGATCATTCAGTATTTTAGAATTTTTATTTAAGAAGTTAAAATTATAAATGGGCCCATTTAAAATGGGTCCATTTAGAATTTCCATAAACAACCAAATGAAATCAAGTTCCAAGTAAATGATACTCATTAAGTTGATGACTTTGTATAAAATAACAAAGAGAGGACTATAAGAGGGCTATTATTTTCATGTATTGTGTTGAATATAATAAGGAAATGGGTATCATAAACCAGAAATTTGTTTTATTCTAATGCCATTTTAACATTTATACATTTACTTAGGGACATCTCTCCTGTAAAAATTGATCTGTCAACAAGCTTGCTGGAACATCTTTCTCAGACCTGTAAGAGACTCTGGTCCTAAGAAAGACTGCAAAGTAGTTCCACTTTTAAAAAGTAGTAATGATATGGAATTAATAAAGCATGATAAGCGTAGGGCAGAATATGAATTTTGAAATTAGTACAGTACTTCTTCCTGAAAAAGCTTTCTACAAGCAATCTGACTCTTTATGCAACATTACTATAGGAAGGTTATCTAAAGTATACAAGAACTTGTAACAACAAAAAAGCTGTAACATCAGAAAACTTGGCCAGTTTGAGGAAATGAGTCCCATTTATAAAAACTAAAGAAAGGTCATCAAGATCCACGAATCTAAATCCTTGATCCATAGTCCTCTAAAGGGGCCCTGACTGGGCTTTACGGGACCCATAAGCAACATGAGCAAGAGCTGACAAGTGCATTCTTCTGCTAAGCAGGAAAAATCAGAGCTTATCTGATTTTCTGGGTGGTCAGTACTATAAAAGCTTAAAAATCTCTGAGTCCTAGAATACAAAATTTCAGCTCTTCATCCTCAGCAGTTAACACAGAACCTCAACCATGTTAGGTACACAGTATATTTTGGTTAAGAAAACATGTAATTCCAAGGAAAAGAGAAATTACAATCAATTCAGTAGACTCAAAGAATATGTTATGGGAAACTGTCTCAGTCTCTTCTCTTTTAAGATGTCACATCCTTGGGGCATAACAAGCTAAAGCAGTGGTTCTCAACTGCAGGTGAATTTGCCCCTTTAGGGAAAATTTGGCAATGTCTAGAGAAATTTGTCACAAGTGGGAGGCAGTGCTACTGGCATCTAGTCAGTAGAGGCCAAGTATGCTGATGAGCATCCAAAATGCATAGGACAGTCCCACACAACAAAGACTCATCCCGCCAACAAGGTCATTAGTGCTGAGGTTGCAAGACCCTGGACTACAGTAACTACACTATAAAACCAACCTGGAATGTCTCCTGAATGCAACTAGTTGATCTCTGTGAATCTCAAAAAAATATTCATCAAAGGTGGTAGATAACAATGTGGTACTACAGATTTTATACTCAAAGCCCGATCTTTTCTAACTCTTAAGATGTCTTGATAATTAAGATATGGAATATCAATATTCCAAAGTGACATTTAGAGAAATTACATACTTCCTTCTTAAGATAAAACTAAAAACCTGCTTATGAAACATGGGAAATCTGTACAAACATGCTATCTTGGCTTTCTTATTTGTGATCCCATCACAATTTCTTTTTACTGCTGAGAAGATTTACAGGCAAACATATGGGCTATATGGTATTTTAATGCATTTTTCTGCCTAATATCTTAAGTGTGACATTAACATAATTTCTGAGAAGATGTATAATCTTCATGATAAAATTATATGGATATTGGGACTTTATGGGAACATTCTTTTGATGTTGTAAAACTGTGACTCTTAAACACAAACTATGCAGTACAGAACCCTGAAAGATCGAATAAGCACATGATGAAATATACAAAACATCTACAACTTCTGGATTAGATGTGGACTAGTAACATCATATGTATGGATTTTCATTTCCTAGTAGACCTTTGAAAAGAAAAAGAAACCCAACCCACTGTTCAGCTCCTCATTTACCTCTCTCCCTCCACTCTCCCAATTTAGAAATGTTCATGCATTTTGAGGACAAATTCAGGAGTTGGAAGAAAATAAGAGGAAATCATGGAGAGTAAGAGACATTCCAAAGTGGTAAATCCGGGCAAAAAATGGGGTATCTGAAACTGAGAGGCTTTGATTGTCTAGTATAAATTTGGATCTCCTAACTGCAATAAGATCGCACAATAGTGTCTGGTAGGTAACTCAGAAAGCATTAGCACGGTAACTGGAATTCATGACTAATCTGTGAGAAAGAATTTACTCTGTTAAACAGGATTACTTTTATACACATAACCAAAATCAAGAGTGAGTGAAAATACTGAAAGTTGGAACTCTGCTTGAAATCTCTATTGATTCTTTTGTGGGTGAAGTTACCAAATGACAAGTATTTTGTTACTTCAGGGACAGCCTGACTGGATTCCACTTTGGGAAGTAGTTACACAGCAAGATGACTCTTCTATAATTTGACTTTGGTATTTTGGTGTCTCGAGTGATTATCAAGAGAGGCTAAAAGTTTAGTCTAATAAAAATCTTCTTTCCTCGTACACAACTTTCCACCTTCATCTGATACTTTGAGCAGGTTACCTAACCTCTCTATCTTGGTTTCCACATTGATACAATTGGCACAATAACAGCATTTCCCTCATGAAGTTATTATGAGGGTGGAACAAGCTTGGAACATGCCTGGCCCTGAGTGAATGCTCCACAAACACGGTGATCCCTGTTTTCCTCTGATCTATCTGGATGCTATACCATTTTCAACATCACTTTGATGGCCTTGAAGTCATGAAGAGGGCCTGTCTCTGCCCCTGTCTTGGGCTTCTGAAAGTCAATGGTTGTTTCTTATTTGTCTTTGCAACTTCTCTCTTTAGAACTGTGACTTGCTTATAGAAGTTCAATAAAAAAATATTCATTATCACCTTCTCATAAATGTCTATCGACAGATGACTGGATGAAGAAAATGTGGTATATATACACAATGGAATAATACTCAGCCACAAAATAGAATGAAATCTGCTATTCAGAGCAACATGGATGAACTTGGAGAAAATTACATTAAGTGAAATAAGCCAGGCAGGGAAAGAGAAATACCACATGTCCTCACACTCATAATTGGGAGCTAAAACAGAAACAGAAAAGAAAAACAACAAACACATTGAACTTTCAGAAGGAGAGAACAGAACTGTGGTTATTTTGGGGGGGGGGAGAAATTGGTTAGTAGACACAAAGAATGAGGACCTTTGGTAATGATGAATATGCCAACAATCCTGATTTGATCATCACATACTGCACACAAATACTGACAGCCAATTCTGTACACAAATATGTATAATCAATTATGTTTCAATAAAAATAATTCATATTTTACATTGACAGTACATTCCCTCCTACTTATTCCAATATTGCTTTCTTCTTGCATACTGCACTTAAATGTTAAGTATGCCTATTTTAGATTTATGTGACCTATTTTTATTCTTGAACAAATACCAAGGTTGTCCAATTATTTCCTAACTGACCTAAAATTAGGAATAGTCTACTTTCAAAATGCAACGGTATTTCAAAAAGTTCATTAAAAGATAATATGAATCTTTCCATGAACTCTTAGAAGAACTCTCATATGAAAGAATGGAACTGATTCCAAGAATGCCTCAACTTTCAAACTATGTCATCTCAGCTTTGGATGTCAAAGTAAAAACCATATTTCTCAAGACTGAAAAAAGCAATATTCCCTTTGAAGATGGGTGGTGACTTACTCTTTTAGTCAGCTGAGTATCCATCATGAAATTGTGCACATGTTTTTCTGCTTTGGTAAGTTCCAGCTTCCTTGCCACTACAGCTACCACCAGGGCTGTGCAACCAGCACCCTGAAAAGGAGAGAAGAGAACCCCAAAGAGTTACTACTTTCTTTCTTAGCCACATTAGATAATGTTTTGCACCAAATGCATACATTTCTCAAGATAAAAAGTTGTAGTATTCAGTGTCTTCAATACTATTACAGAAAATAAATGTCAAGTAATATAACTGGGATTATAAAACCTAATTCACATATTTTATGAACTATAGCATGATATTTGAATAAAACACATTTCTATGATAAGAAATAAATTGCAAAAAAGTAACAATGTATTTCAGAGAGTTCTTAAAAAACAAAGCAAATCAGTTATACCCCTGTAATTGTAATAGGAACAAATAAGAAATGAACAAATTAGCATAAATGAATGGAATACAAATAAGAATTTTTCTCTAAAGAATAATACTCCATAATTTCCCAAGGTGAAACCAGCAGGCCTTCAGGCCAATCAACTGTAATGTACCAGGAATGAAAGAGATGAATTATCTCAGCATACACACAACCTGACTGTTCCATGTGTATAACAGAAAGGATCACAGGAAGAGCACAGTGATGTGAATCTGGACAACAGAGATACACGGTGTGCTGAAGGTAAGGAATAACCATTCTACTATTTTAGAGGGTTACTAGTATGAGGAAAGGCCTGGGTCACCTTCCTTTTCCAATTATAGGCCATTGTGTTGATCTCTTGGAAAAAGAAGTGTAACGCTGATATCGCAAAGACTACAGTCCTCCCCCTCTTTGATCAAGGTGTACTTGTTCCAAGTTCTAAGATGTGGGCGTCTTCTTTGCTGAAAGACCAGTGACTACATACATGGGTTGGAGGCCTGTAACTTAAAGCATATCCATAAATATAAAATTTTATTCCTAAAATATTTAAAGATACAATATAATGTTTAAAAAGGCAAGTTAGGAAATTGTATACACAATATGCACCCTACTTTCTTTTTTTAAAAAGGATTCACATTAGAGAAGAAAAAAAAAAAACTGGGCAGAAATAAGCTCAACTGTGGAAAGAGGTCATCTCTGTAGTTGGAATATTGGTGATACATTATAGAATCATTTTTACGTTTATTTGAATTAATAGTGTGACTTAGCAATTCAGTAATGGACCAAAGAGTAATTTTGGGGGCTTACTGAATGAGTTGGTGCAACAAATCTGGGAGGAGGTACAAGAGTAAGGAAAAAAGGGGAAAACAAATACACTGTCTTGCCACAGCCTGATAATTATAATCATGAGACACGGCCTTAATGATGAGCTGATATTGTCTAAATATATTTCCAGAGGGTTTGAATATCCTCCTCCATCTAATTCTAGGAAGAAATCAGTATCCTCAGAAATGAAGTGCTACAAATTATATGATCAGAGAAAGAGGCTAGAAGGTATTTAAACATTATCTGGTTTAACCCTCTGATTTTAGAGATGAGACAGCTAAAGCACAGTTATTATTCAGTTATGAACCTTAATTAACACTGATATATTTCCTACCCTTTACTTCATTTTATAATACCTACATCTGTATTTAGGGTCATGTGTGTTCTTATTTGTAGTCATTTTCATATCCATGATGCATTATGTAGCACTGTATTTTAAAACAAATCAAATTCAAATTCACCTTATTTTATATGATAAACTCTTAAAGTGTGAATGTATAAAAATTGAGCAATATGGTTAATTACCTAAATAAGTCAATTTATAACTGGTGCAACTTATAAATCAGTAGTCCTCAACCTTGACTGTGACCTAGAATCACTTGAAGAATTTGTAAAACAAACAAAAAAATCCCAATACTGAGACCAACCTAGTAATTCCTAGTATCAAGAGATAAAGCCCAGGTGTCTGATTTTTTTTTTAAAGCTGTCCAGGTGACTCCATCTTAGAGTTACTTCTTTAGATGAAGAAGGCTATGGGGAGATTATGGCAAATGTCATAAACTACTTTATATCAGAACAAGAGTTACGGATCTCATCAGAGTCATTTCACTTACTTATGAAGACCTTTATGAAATGATAAACAAGGAACATAGAGGCAGTGGGGGGTGAGAGTTATCCTGATACTTTGTGCCATGTGCAGACAATGAAAGCAAGGTGATTTTAGAGCTGGATGCCAATGAAGTAAAAGAACAGCCTTTGGAAGCAGCTATAACCATTTTGCTGACTTTCAAACATCTACTACTCTACTACAAAACTGAAATAGTTACAGCAGACCGATGAGGGGCAGACAGAATCAGTGGCCACCCACAATAGCCATCTGAACCTCCCCACTGTAAGGGATAGCATTTGCTCGACAAACGCAGGATCACCTGTTGCAGGTATGCTCCCAGCTACTCCTCAGTCTGTGAATCCTGTGAGATTCGGGGTAGCAAAGGTTCTTTAATAGGCAGAGAATGTAAAAATCTGAGGGGCTCCTAACTGCTAGAAAGAGAGCTATGAGAGAGTGGTTGGCAGAAAAAGTTGAATATTGTTCTCCCCCGGCAGGTGGCCACTGCTGAGATCCTTCTGGAAAGAAATCAAAATCCTAACAGGAGTGGAAAATCACTGGTATCAAGAGCATTTAGAAGTCAGTTTTTATCTGTGTTTATTCTTGGGCTTTATTCTTTCCTGTTGCTGGTCCATTTCTCACTGAGTATTCTCTCACTCACCAAGGATGTATGCACTAAAGTGAGTATTTTTGTTGAAAATTGAGAGCAAGTGAATCTGACAATTTAGTGATGATGGAAACTATCACCTATATACCTTACTCCATTATCCTAACTGTACCCCTTTAAGTTGTACCTCCAGAGCCACTTAGAAACCTCCTTTTGTTCAAATACAAAGCCCTTAACTCCTTACATTTGTCTTATTTTAATTAAGGAATCCATAAACTTATTCCTCCCCAAGTTCTTAACAAAACATAAGAAAATTTGATATGATATAGAATCACGATACCAAAAGCTAAATTTTATTTTTCAGAATTATGCAAAATGAAGCTGGCTCACTTCCAAAAGCTTTCTAGGTTCAAGGTAAATTCCTGCCAATACATCAGTGGTTATAGTAATTTAAGTAATGGCAAAATATTATTGTCCACTCAGTGTCTATTTCCAGGACCATTCTGTTTCCTAAAGTAAATAAGAATGAAAGTTAAGTATACTTTTACAACATTTTCTCCAAAGCTTGTCACCACCACGATCCATATGGAAACAGTTGGGATTAACATATGCTACTCTCTGAAATTAAGATCCCTGTATGCCTTTAACATGATGAGTCATACTCCCTTCACCAAAGTCAGAAAATTTTTCTTCCATTTCATTTATGTTCTTAGGGAAAAATCTAAGCAGATCACTAACCTGTCACTTCAAGATGTTTTGGCACCTAAAAACAAAGAAAGAAAATGCAATGTGTTTATGAGGCCAAAAGCAAAGGTTTAGGTCTCCCTTGGCTGATTTATCACAAGAGAAAAAAATGAATTGAAGAGGGAGAAGAGGAAGCCAGACCCTGCCTTAGAAAAGATGAAGTAATGACAAGCATCGTTAAAGCACATTACCCTAAACCAGATCAGACTGAAAAAATGACAACCAGACAGCATAAACTATAGTTAAATCCCAGCACCTGGAGAGTCTCAGCAGACGCCAAATTAAAATGTAGTGCTTTTCTCCACTGTATCCTTCTCCATGATAGCACAGAAATTGTGAGCTATGTGGATCCCTGGAATGTAAAAGAAGTTCAGGTAGCCCAATTTCCCAAGACCATTTATCACGTTATGTTTGAAAACTTCAAAGGAGTGACATTTTTACTCTAAATCACCTGGTTATATTGATCCTGCAAATACATCCAAGAATCATTTTGAAAGCCCACTTTGGGATGAAGCTTTTATAACTTAAGGATATAAGCCTATGGAAAAGGGAAATTCCTTCAATAGCACACTGGGGAAAGTCTTTCTTTCCTTATTGAAAAGGCAACTTCCAAAGATTCAACATAATAATGAAATTTACAATTTTCTTTTTGGAAATTCCAGAATCCTCACCACCATGGAAAATGGCTCACATAAAATCCACTAATGTTCAAACTAATCCAGTCTTAAATTATCCTCCTGTGGGTTTTATAATAGCTCCTAAAAGTTCAAACTTCAATTTGATAGCCAATTTATTAAAATAGATAGCCAGTCTATTTGTTAGACTGTAATTAAAATTTATTGGAATATAGTTAATTTGGAAAAAAATGCTTTTTACTTAAAAATTAATAAAGCAGCTTTAAGATTAACTTTCATTTAAAAATATCAGCTTGTCCTCCAAGAGGGATGAATATCTGAAAACATCACCTATTATTCTGTCCCTGGGGATGATTGACTGAATATCCTAGAACCATAAATCAATTTTTACTGTACTTGTCTGCATAATTATTCTTTCATAAAAATATGTAAAAAAATCAATTCTAGAAAATAAAATTCTATAAAACATTCAGCTTTAATATTATATCCCGTTGGAGTTTTGCAAGGTTTTCTCAGTTTATGAAAATAAATAGCATTCAAGGAAGTTTTGAAGACAAATTCCCTCTAATGAAAATGCCGTACCTCTGAGTTTCTTCAAATACAAGCTGATATTTGCTGCTGGAGGGTAGGGGTCAATTTCATATGGCCTCATCCTAAGGACGAGGGGAGGAGGGGTGTCATGTTTGAGTTCAGTGATGAAGCCTGGGCCTGGGAAACCCAAGTCTCCTTTATAGTGATTTGCTTGTTCAGCTCATTCTTGTACTCTGGGGGTTGGAAAGAAGTAAGTACTGCATAAGGCTGGTCATCAACAATGAGTCGTCTCTGAGTTTAAAGCTCCTTATCAGCCACAGTGCCAGTGTGAATGCCCATACCCTAGAGATAGGAAGGGCAGCTCTGTCAACTAAAAGTGCTGAGAGTTTAGAAAAATCACATGGAATTGTGGAGGGAATGACCTAAGTGCTAGGTCGCAGCAACTTTCAGCTATATTTGCCTGTACCTGGAAGAAAGCAGGTGTCATACTTCTTATGAAATTTTCTTAGGGAGAAGTGAAGGTCCATTCAGGGCATTGGTGGGGAATTTAGCCTTATGACTGAAAAGGCCCATCATCTGCTCCTGCTGCTCTGCACAAAATAGAAACTATTGTAAGAATTTAAAGACACACTCTCCTCACTGGGCCTTAATTTGATGAGATTCAATGAGCGCACCAAAAAGAACCAAAAAGCAAACAAACCAAAAGTAAAAACCTCTTCAAAATTATGATTTGATATTAAACACCTGATATTAAATGATACAAGACATTGAAAAAAAAAAGACTAGAGTGTTGTTTTGCCCGTTCACATAAGTGCAACACCAAGGAAAGGCTTCAGACTAGTTTCTCAGGATTTCTATGTCCACTGGCAGAGGACACAAAAAAATCCTCAAATGGAGAGAGAGAAAGTAGCAGGAATAGAATCAGATCTTAGGTTTGGCCCTCTTTAATACCTGTCATTTCTCTTTATTAGCACAGCTAACTCATTGCTGTGCTTTGGAACATCCCCTGACTGAGTTAACAGTGTAGTGTTAACTACCCTTCAGGATTAAAAACTATGTAACTCTGACAACTGACTGGGTTGCTATGTGATGTTTAATTGAGACTCCTCAACCCAGGGCAAATTTGATGCTGACAGGATTGTTATCAAATGTTCTTATCTTAAGGAAAAGGCAAGGTGGTGTAAAGGCTTCTGTCCTAGATTGACTTTTTTTGTTTGTTTTTCCCTGAGTAAAATTTTAAAAATTAGTGTGGTGATTTCAAACTGTTAGGAACTGGGAAATCTTTATGCATTGCTTTTGTTTATAAAAAATTACTACTCAGACAGGAAAAGACCTAAATCACAAGTATCTGAAGTGACATCACTTTTGCGGAGGGATCCATACTAGACTTTGTCAAAATCCAGGGGTTTATAGATCATTATTAGGGAACCACTTATTAGATAATAACCTGGGTCCATAGGAATGAACAGATATTACTCTATATTTAAAGATAATTATGCCAAAAAACTCAGGCATCCATGCTGTAAGTAGTCAAAAGGCCGACAAGCATTGTGATAATTTTACAGAAATAGAAAAGCAAAAATTACAAATGAATGACCTTCGTTTTAGTATAAGACAAGAGATACCCTTACCAATGAGGCTATATTCCACTCTTGAAACAATCATTTATACTCATAGGTAAAGGAAAATTCATAGCTTTCAGGATGTGTTATGTCTGTATGTATAGATATAAAATGATAGGATAACTTTTTAAATGCTAAGTAAAACAATTGTTTCTCTATTGTAAAATTGGAGACATTGAAAAACCAGCTGGTGCTGACAAAAAGCTAAGACTCTATGATCTAACAATGTTGTTTGCCTACCACCTTCAACCAAAAGAATGAAGCCATTTAGAATTTATCTCAATGGTTATTATGACATCTACAATAGTAAATCCTCAGGTCCTTAGTACTTCCTCAAGTAGAGGAAGGGTAGAAGAATAAGGAGAAAATAAGTAATTATAATTTTAATGGCTTTCTCTTGAAGGGTAATGAGTGACTTTTTTCTATTAGGCGATCCCATGATCTCATGTTTTAAAAATAATATCCAGCGGAGAAGAGATTTTTGTCTCAAGCTCTAATTCCTAAGGAGGTCCTGGTAGGAGAGAAATTTCCACTTGACTTGTTTGATCCATCACATTGGAATTCTTGTTAAAGCATTTCAGTATCTAAGATTCCCCTATTTTAGTAGTTCCATAATGATGTATGTATAACATTGTAAACACAACCTAAGTATTACAAGAAAAGCTGTGCATGACTGTCTTGGATTCACAATTTACATTTCAGGCAAGGAGAGGCTATTTTTTGATAATGCCATTTGTTTCTTTCTTAGAAATATTATATAAAACCATCTCTCCTCATGGTTTAACAATATATTTCTGCCCAGAGCACTGCAGATTAATCTTAATCTAATGTCCATGGCTCCCAAAAATATGACTCATGAGACAAATTTAGCCATTTAAAATATTTTAAATTACAGCTTAATTTAGAGTTTTGGTCAATGAAATATGAACATCTAAGATGATGGCATGAAATAATTCATCAGTTTCAATTAGCTTTATGAAAAAAACAAGCAGTGCTAATTTTCTTATGTGTATATTTTTACAATGAGAAATCTTTATACAGGTTAGCATTTAGGTCAAGTCTATTTACTCCAAAATGAAAACAAAAATATAAATTCCATAAAAATTTCTTAAACACAAGAACAAGAAAATTCAAATATAAAAGAGCACAAAGAAACAATACTTAAGAGATAATATACAAGATGATTCAGAGATGCTCTGTGCTCTCTCAGGAGTATTGTAAATTTTATTTCTTTTTCACAATTTATTAAAGGCCAGAGCCAGGGAAGGGGAGAGAGCCAGACGGAGACAGAGAGATGACTCATGGGAAATCTGACAACGTGCATTTTACTTAACGTAAGCTGCAAAAGTCCAAGGGAGAATAGGCAAATAAACACCTGAAATAAAAACAAGTCGTTTCTGGCTTAGATAACCCAGTAATGACAAACTGGCATTGAAACTTCCTAAAATCAAGAGAAAACAAAAGTAAACACAGTTTGTCTAACGAAACAAACACATTTCATCTTAAGGAAATAACCTTTTATTGTACTAAGAAAAGAAATATCTTCTTTTAGAAATCTATATTGTCAGCCAAACTTTCTCCATGCTAACATCTAGGTAACTGCCGTCTGTATTCTCTTGATCACTAGGGAATTTACATGAGATATCAACCCCCAGAAGATTGCCCTGTAGCCTGACTCCATGGCAATGTGCTTGGCCTAGGGATAGGGACAGTCCAACTCTACATAGAAGTTCAAGTAGGTTACTCAAAGATTAGTGAATTTCTCTGTATGCAAGTAAACTGTTTTGATCAGGTCAATTAAGAAGTCAGTGAGTTTCTTTTGAGGGAGAGGGAATGGAGCTCCTCAGCCTAAGAGTGAAGGGGCTGTTTTACCATGAGCTAAGAGGGCAGGAACAAAGTCACTGTCATTTCATTACATATAACACTTTTGTGTCCATATATATTAAAAGATGCTTATAACTTCTATTTTTGAAAACAAACTAAGATCAACAGGGAAACCTAAGCAAGGAAGCAGTTCAAGCAAGTAAATAAAAGATGTGTACTGTCAGATGAGACTTCAAAGTGGTCCTTGAGATATTAGAGACAAAGAAATATTAAGGAAAGATAAATGTTCCACAGGATTCAGGCAAGGTTAAGCTCAAATTTGGCTCTGATCCCACAAAAAATGAGCCTATTGGCACAAACCCTGAGACACACCTGATTCAAGAATAAAAGGAGGTACATCTTGCCAAAAAGGAACATTAAGGAAGTTGTTTTTAAGAAGCACAAGGGGAAAGACTCTTCAATTACCAGTTCTGTTTTTATTAATAGCATAATTCATGTCCCTGTGGGCCTGTTATGGGGCCTTCCAAAAATACATCTTTGCAAATTTTATTTCCCAAAGCACTATATAATAAAATGCTATCATTTGAGGAAAGAAGAGAAAGTGATCCAATAGTAAACATATAATAGAGCATACCAAGTATAAAAAAAAATCAAATTTCAATATAATTCACAAAACTGTATTTTTCTTTTGCAAGCAAACAGTGTTAAATTATGCCCTCAAATTATATTATCCTCAGTTGGGACTTGATATGGTCATCTTATTACTACTGATGACCTTGAGATTGGCCCTGGATTTTATTTTCACAGCTAGCTGCCTTACCCCAGTTCAATACTACCAAGTGAGAAGAATGTTCCCACCCTATATATGCCGTGTGCACTCTGCAATGGCCACCACTCAAAGGCTTTCACATGGCCAGCCTGTGCTCTCTCCTGCCAACCTGTGGGTGGACACGGTAGAGTTGTTGAGCAGGGGTGCCTAATTTTAGAAACCAAGGAGCTAAAAGTATTGGTTCACATCCTTATGTAGTCAGAAACCAAACAAACACCAAGGTAACTCTCTTTGCTATAACCACACTATAAAAAGCAGATAAGGAATGAAGAGAAACCCAGGTCATGAAATGGTGCATCATCAATTTGAAGCCACCTCTGGCATGAATATTTAAAAGTTTACCCCACATGATCATCATAAATTGCTAGCCTCCCATTTTCCATATAATATCTAAAACAAATGGAGCAAACAGTCCTGGCTAAATCATAGTGTGTGAGAGGCAAAGAACGTGCCTGAGCTTGTTAGGCGTCCTGGAAGAACTGGCATGTCACCATCGATGGCACGCCGTTCTCAAATGTTCCACAGGACCTGGCCTCCTGTCCCTGCCTCATGCCATGCCACTTTCTTCCTCTGCTCTGTGCACACCTGGTCCAGTGACATGGCTGAAATCCTTCAAATAAACCATTTCCTCTTCCTGGAATGCTCCCCCTTCACTCCCCACACAGCTTAAAAGTCAATTTTCCAGTGATTATTTCTCTGAGTAGATCCAATCCCTTTCCCCCTGTCTCCAAAACAAGTCAGAAGCTTTACATCTTCTTCCTATACTTGTCACAAATGTAACTAACAATTATTTGTTAGTTATTTTTTAAATGTAGGTCCTTCCCCTGTAAGTTCCATGGAGGCAGGACAGGGACAGTTTCTGTCTTCTTTTGCTGTTCCCAGTACCAAGGCCAGTGCCTGGCACTCCACGAGTATTTGTAAAGGAGTAAATAATAAATATCATAATATAATTAATGTAACACAAAGTAATTCTTCAACCCTTCAACACATTTCAATATAGTTATTATGGTCCACATCTTACAGATGAGAAAAGTAAGTGTCAGAGAATTTCACTCAAGTTCACACAGCTGGTAGAAAATGGAAGAACCCAGATCTAAGGAACTTCCTGATGAAACCAAAGTTTTAAGATCAAATCAGTTTATCACATCAGTGCGTGGCCCTCAAAGAGTAATCTAGCAGCTCTCTGTCTTCAAGGGAATTTGATGATGAGAAGAATTAAGGCTAGAACTGTTCATGTTCTCTCCTGACACAAACTGACTTATTTATACTGATTTCCTGCAGCTGGAAAAATGAGTTGCTTATAATGACCATGGCACATGGAAAAAATTGTTCAAGTGCCTTCTTGAGCATAAATAAAACAGATGTGAAGTAAAAAGACACTTACCATAATTCCAGTAAGCAAACAGACTCCTTTCCCACAGTATGTGTTAGGTACCATGTCACCATAACCAATGGAGAGAAAAGTTATTGATATCAACCACATTGCTCCGAGGAAGTTGCTAGTAACATCCTGTTGATCATGGTACCTGAAAAATAGCAAACAAAGGCAGTCCTTTATAATTAATCTACAGCAAGACAGCTAAGAGGAGTCTGATTCAATGCGGTGAATTCACTGTATCTTCTATAAACTTCTCTACTTGGAAGTTTTCAAAGATGGTGATTATAAATAAAATTGAGGTTCCACCTAAGCAATCTGAAAGACAACAGGTAGTACCTCAACTTTAAAAATAATCTGAAAGAGACACTGTAAAATATGAAAACTGATTTTCTCCAGGGTGAGATGATGTACGCACATTCATCTCTGTAGATGCCTCTGGCCCCTGCCCTGTTTCATCACTCCTTGATGCCTAATTGACACACCAGGCTTATGAGACAATATGCAGGTGCCCAGTCTCACTCCACACCCTTAGCAAAGGGAACAGCAAAGGAAAGGTCCTTTGCTACCTTTATTTACCTAATATGTAAATACTCATCATCCTCAAAATAAATTCAGGTGGGAACCTCTTCTGTCTGCTCTTCTCCGCCTTTCCGCTCTACTCCCTCAGTACCTTGTGTGTCTCTCTATCACAGGAATATATTGTGACGGTCCTTCTAACTGGAGGTCCTTCACTAGCCATCCTCCCTGAAGACAGAAACTGTGTCTCTGATCACCGAGTCCCTGCCCAGAACCAGAGCTTAATAGAAACTGCTGTCTTACCAGTTGCACACAAAGAACTTGTAGGCAAAAATACGGAGAGGGGTGAAATTTATGCTGATTATTCTTTGAGGTGTCAAGTTTTTCTGGTGAGAAAGAAAGGTGTTATATCAGAAATAGATATCCTATGATATTTTTCTTGAATTATCAGTACTAAACAGTAACCCTGTGCCCCTGGTGTGGACACTGCTATCCACCATCTATGCATACAACAGTAAAGAAGTAGAGAGGCTAAGAAAAGCTGTTTCCTGCTACTTTGGATTAGGGAAAGAGAAGCTCCTGGAAAGGAGTGAGGGTGGTCAATGTGTCTCCTGGAAAAAAAAGGAAACGGTGTGTGAACAGGCAGCCAGCCCCTGCTGGGGAACATCCTGTGGGTCTCTAGTGGCAGGGCAGAAACCTCCACTGTTCCATGCCCAGGAACAGCCCCATGAACAAGCTGTGAAGTCCCCTCTTCCCCGAATGTCTGGGTAGAGAGGCTGTCATTGTCAAAAGGCAGGCCAAGATGTATATTCATAGCATTCCAAGAAGACAGGTGGGTTCACTTTCCTTGAGAATCTGTTACATAATGTGCACATAGAAGCAAGCTGGTGTGATTAGTGCTAAGCTCAGCTATAACAGAAGATAAGCAGGTTTCTGTGGACAGCTCTGAGAACCTGCTATGCACATGTAATGGAGCTTAGATGGGAGAATGTGGCTTTCAGTTCAAAACAGGACCCTTATAAGTAAGCTTTACATTATAACCCACTCATGATATTGGGGGGCTCCCTAGTAAGTATTCCTTACCAAGCTATATAGGAGAGGGGAGGCAAAAGAGTTCATTTTCTATTCAATTTTTAATTGTAAGATAAAGTTTCATCTTAACAAAGCATGATTTACACACAGATCTGACACTTAAGAGCTAATGGCTTTAGTTGCCTGGTGTATATATGCATCTATATAAAATTTATTGAGCACTCAATATGTGCTTAGCCCTTGACTTGTGTTTTCTCATTTAACATGTAATTTTTTAATACACAGACAATCTTTGGCTGTAGCAGTTATATTCTTCACCCTCTCTGTATCAGCAAAGCATCCTTAAACACTTAATTTCTAGACACTTAGAAAATGTGCCTGAAATTGCAATGAAAAATATTTCCTGGAACATTTAGGCAAGCTAACTCTTCAGTTGCTTACCTTTAATAAATATTAAAGGTAATAAACAAGTTTTAAATATATAAATAAATTGCTCCCATTCTCGTGTGACTCTCAGCCAACACTCTCAAGCATTATGGCATTACATCGTTCAGTCAATATTTATGATATGCTATGCATGTTACACTGCATCAGAGACTGTAATTCTGTAAGAAGGGCCCTAATTAGAAAAAGATATCTTCCTAGGAGTTGGTATTTTAGGGCTTATAATTCAATGGTAAATTATCCTATTTGCTTATGAAATAATAGATCTGCCTGAAAACCAGCTCAGAATGGAAAAAATAACATCTTATACTAATGTTTATGTTACATTCATACACACTAAGTTGTGAATAGTCAAGATGAGGTAATTAAGGACCAAATTAGATACTATTAGACTAATCACCTGACTTCTTTCTTGGCAACTCAAGAAACAAATATTAGACTTACGACCAGGATGACATTATCACTTGGAACACCCCCAGGCTTTGAAGCTATGCCAGATCCACACCATTGTGAATGGTTAATATGCACAATTTAAGGTTAAAAAAATTTAAAAACGTTTCTTATAGTACAAGTTCATTTCATAGACTTACTCAAACAGTTCCAACCTTCTCCACTAGGAGAATTGTTCTGATAGAGACATGAAGAAATGACTCACCTGGTAAATTTCAAGGTTTAATCAATATGAATGCTGGATTAGTCAAAAATACATTAAATAAGATTAAAATTAGGGCAAAGACCCCTGATGATCTCAAGCTTTTACAATAAAGACTTTGGGGGTTTTGGCAGAGGACTACTTGAAGTGCTTTACATCGGCTTAAAAGACTGAAATCAGCTTTAAGTTTTTTAAAAAGCAAAATATTCCTTTTTTTAGTTTCCATTCCTTATTCATTTCTTCATTCATTGCCAGCTTTGAGTCTAGCACTGTTTCTTAGATCACAATTACAGCTTTCTGTAAAATTTGTTAAAGTTCACTCCCCCCCACCTCTGAGCATCCTCCTCACTAATGGCTGTCCTCTGCCACAGCTCTTCTTTCTGCAGATGTGTTTCCTTCTGTCTGCAAACAACTTCTCCCATCTTTCCGGCTCTGATTTGTACTTTGAGAATGTGTTTGTGGGCTCCCTCCTCCAAACTGTGTATAGCTTTTGGTTAGCATGGTATTCTAGGCTGGTCCTTTCTCTGTATCCCCAAAGCATCGTGCAGATATCTCCATTAGATAAATGTTAGCCTGGGTCATAAGACATGTAATGTATTATCTGCTCATCTAATGTGCCCTTAGAATCATAATTATGAGGAATTTGAAGACAAAGACTATTTATTCCTTATTCATTGTATCATCACATAGTATTTTGAAAAATATTGCAGGGAGCAGGTGTTTACTGAATTAATTACTGTGACAATATAAAATGTGCCCTAACTTGACTTGCCCTAAGCCACATGCCAGGTTTTCAATATTACATATGTAGAGATACAAAAAGGGGACAGCAATGATTCTTGCTCATTGTCAACATGGATCAGATCTGTCATGTTATGTTCCAAGATCTATGTGCAACTAAGGTATTTTACACCTGTAAAAAATAATTCAATAGTACAGGTGAACAGCTGACAACTATGTTCATTAATTCTTCATTATTAAACTTACTATTAATACTAGAAATGAAAAAATATCTCAAATGTCAGCTCTGATCTCAAATATCAGCCTTAGTTATACAGTAAAAAGTATTACAGAGATTTAAATCCATGTGATCAATGGACCATCAGTTCTCTTCTCTTCAATCCACCTCTTTCTCCTGAAATACCACCAAAATGACAGTAAGACTGTCATTTTATACACACACACATACATATATATATACACACACACACAAATATATATGTAAAAAAGTGTATAAACCCACAAGATCAAAAGAAAAGAAAAGGAGACATCAGAGAACAAGAAATAACTCATTCTTATATTAATAAACACACATCTTGCTTTCAGCTGAGATGGAACAGCAGGGGACTGGACTTACACTTTCTCCTGAAACAACTAGAAAAACAAATAAAATATTGAAACAATGGTTAACAAGACAAAAGCAATTTCTGCGAGATGGTAAAGAACTAAGATGACCCATACAGTTGCTGCAGTTTTAATGCCTAAACAGAATCTCCAGGACACAACTCAGGGAAAGAAATCAGGCAGAGCCCAGAGGTCTCCCTGTGTTGAAGGACAGAGCTGGGAATCCAAGGAGACCTAGAACTCAGAGGACTGAAAACCAGAGAGGAGAAATCTTCACAGAGAGAGATCCTGAGATCTGCAAAGGGGTCTCCTTGATTATTCAGCTGAGTACTGATCAGTACTTGCCGATAAAACTACTGAAGGCCAGAGAAGTGCAAGTGCTATATGTAAGAGATACAGCATCACTTGAAGATAGACTGTAGTAAATGGTATAACAGCAGATGAAGATTGAATAAATTATAATAATAAAATAAGTAACCCAAAAGGAGGCAGAAATAAAATGAAAAAGGAACAAAGAACAGATGGTATAAATAGAAAATAGCAAGAGGACAGATTTACACAAGCATTAAATGTAAATAGCCTAGGTATCCCCAATTAAAAGGCACAGATTTTCATTAAACTCATGAAAATTTCATGACTTGGAGAAATCAGGTGTCACACAATGGGTAAAGTACAAATCTGAAAATAGAACATTAAGGCTAAGCACAAGGACACTTCAACAAGTACATGGAAAAATAGAATTAAATGATAATAGGAACTTTTACATGAACTTTTTGAAGACCTGTCATATATGGAATAATGGATCCCCAGGTATCTGCCCTGCCTGGTAGTGCCAGACAACAGGAGATAGAAGGTTTATTTTCTGGAAGGCAGAAGAGATGTTTGGAGCTGAAAACATGGGGATTAAGTTCAAGTTTCTAAACCGAACAGTGACATTTCTAGTTTCCTAGCTCCACTCCTTATCCCTGAATTCATTAATACAGAGAAAGAATATTTTTCTCTGAAGAAGCAGACAGCTTCAGGGAAAATACATTCATGTATTAACATCAAGGATTCCCTAATGAAAAACTTAGCTTTCACCCTACTGTGAGTTTCACCAGAGAGTGAGCCTTGTCCTCATACAGAGCTTCCAATGGGCTTCCAATTCTCACTCCCGAATATAAAAGAAGGGCAAATGATCAGCACACATTTGAAGAGTATGCTTTCTGTAGAAAAGATAGAGACAAAAAAAAAGAAAGAAAGAAAGAAAGAAAGGAGAAAGTCAGAAAGGAAAGATAAAGGCAGGGTAATGGGGAAGGGGAAGATGGGACAGGTCTCCTGAACTCTGAATTATACCACGAAAGATCTAAAGGAAAACACCGCATCCATAAAACAGGAAGAATTAAAAAAAGGGACTAAAACTCAAAATACAGTAAACAAATAACCATAATTCAATTAGAATATAAGTTAACAGAAATCTCCCAGAAAGGAGAACAAGATAAAAAGAAAAGGAAAAAAGGAGAACAGAAAAGGAGAGAACAGTAGGACCCTCTATATTGATTCTCAGAAAATCAACATAGGGGCTCCAACAACTGCCTTCCCAAAAGGAGAACACAGAAAATGAAAGGAAAGAAATGAAAATGGTCTTTTATTCTTCTGACAGGAAAACCGGAAAGCAGGCATCCACCTGTAAAGGGAAGATTCTATGGAGAATCCACATACAGAATAAGAAAAGACCTGCTTGGAGGGAGATCACTGTTTCAGAGAGGGGAAAAACAGACCAAAATTAAACACTAAAAATGGCTGCCTCTAACATTGTTTGTTTTAACTAGTGTATGTTGGGGGAAAGGAGGGAGGCAATCTATTTCTCCAGGCTTTTTAGAAGGGAAGGATGGAGAATCTGGGAGGAGGAACTGAACAGGTGTACAGCTCAGGCTCTTTCTCTGCTTGGCTTGCCCACAAGAGCAGGTGTATTTGATTTTCTACATGACAAGCTTACCTGGAACAGGAGGTTACTCCCCCAGGGTATAAGGGTGCACCTATGATTCCATCTATTTTAGTGGTGAATCATCAGAACATCAGGTATCCCATTTGGCTATAGGGCAAATGGTGGTGTCCAAATCTGCTTAATCAGTAACAAAGCTGGTATTTCCATGTCTTCTAGTTGCAGACCCAGAGAGGTGAGAAGAGTTATGATAAATGATCTCCTTTCAAACTGCAACTGTGTGGAAATAGTTTTGATTTAAAGTAAAAGCACATAAAATAAGTGATTCAGTTAATTGAAATGTATAAGCATAAAAAGAAGTCCAAAGAAGGCACATATCCAGGTTCAGGGGAGAAAAGTGTTGAGTGCAAATGGCTCAGGAGGAGAGGTAATACAAATCTTTTATTTGCCACTGACCTATATCAAGGGTGCTCACCTGTAGTTGCATGTTAGAGTTACCCAGGATCATTAAAAAATACCTATGCAAAGCCCCACCCTCAACCAATTAAGCCGAGATCTCTGGGAGTGGGGCTATTACAGAGATGCTTTAAAAACTCTCCAGGTGATTTTAGTATGTTATCAAGTTTGAGAACCATCACTTAGCTTTATTTCAGGAGGAGTTTCTCATTCAATAACACATAGTCTATATGCATAAAAGAATTTTGGAGGCACTGAGAATATGTAGATAAATAAAAATAGTAAACTTTCCCGAGAAACTTAATATCTAGTAAGAGAGAAAATTGATTACAAGGAATAATAAGGTAATATGCAATTTGTAATAAATGTGAATACCAGATGTAAAGACATAACAAGAAAAATATATATAACAGATTGAAAGTAGTGATATAAATGTCTAATAGTATAACACTGACACCTTATTCAAATAAAGTGTAAAATCCAGTAGATCCAAACCACTAAAAACCTGAGGGTGCTCTGAAGTGTAACCTCTCTAGAATTTACAGAAATCCCCTTCTGACCAAACAATGTGAACTGCCCCAGTCTATGTGGCTTTCGCATAGTCCCCTTCATGTACTCTTACTTTTCTCCCTATGACTGACTTATGAAAACACAGATATAGCTTTAGGATCATGGGAATCCCAATACAGACTTCCTTTAATACCAGAAGGTAATCAAAGAAAAGCCCAGAGACAGGCAGTATAATTCTACCTCTAAAGCCCAACTTCAATTTAGGCATGAGCCAGTCTGAATTTTCATAAATTATGTAATTCTTTATTAACTCTAAAACACCAGAGTGAGTTTTTTTTAACTTTTATTGTTTTGCTCCTTTACTTTGCACATTTGGAGTTTTTTCCTCTCTTCTTTTGATTTAGAAAAATAAAAAAGCTAAACACTTTTCTCTTTCCTGCTCTTGCTGTGTGTGCAATTGGGGCGGGGGGGGGAGTGTTTGGTGAGGCGTGGTTCTGCAAAATGTCCAATTTCTTTTTATGTGCTAACCTTTAATGAGAGTTTCATTCACACTTTGAATACAGAAGATTTGCCTTGGGATAGAAATCATCAGTGGATATGTTCTAAGAGCATAAGCTTACTTTAAAATAAAGCTCAAAGTCCCTAAAGGAAAAAAGGGGGATGATAGAACATATATGGATTTTCAAACTTGAAGAATTACACTTATCATGTTTCCCTGAAAAGATGACAAAGACATTTTGTCACCTGACTGTATTATTCATTTATGCATTTTCATTTATATTATTAGAGTAAGTAACTTCATCAATGACTTAATGACTTATCTATTAATAAGTTAACAATCTTAAATCTCATACCTATATATTTATCTGACTACTATCTGCGTTAAGAACCTATAGGAACACAGATGGTAGCACATTAACATACTCTAATCACACCAGAAAAGATAGGCAGAAAAGACCCATCAGCATTCAGACTCTCTTTGATAAAGGCATATAGTGAAATATACCCAGCTCTAGGAGAGCATTTCCAGGTCAGAGAGTGGTAGCAGTAAGGGTGGTTCCTAAAGGTGAAGACAGAGAAAGACTCCAGGGTACACGTACTCATCGTGAGAGATTTCCCTAGACGAAGAACACCACTTAAGCAGTGGATCTCAAGCCTAGCAGTCTTAATGCCCTCTTTATAAGATCTTGAAATGAAATTTAGATAACACAACTTATCTATATACAGGCTTTATGAAAGAGAAATATCAATATAATATCTTAACTGTAATACAAAGAAATAAAATAGAATTTACAATAAATCACGTATTTCCATATCTAAATACTCCAGCAAGACCAACTTAGAAGACGTAAGAAGCCTCCAGTTGCTTGTGCCTATATGTATGAAGCACTTGAGTGCAATTCAGTCTAGTGAAATGTCATTCTGGCAATTTGAATGCCGCAGTGGCAACAACCATAGTTGATGTGTTTTTCCGAAAAACTTTTGGGCTAATTCCAAATAAAACAAATGAAAATTTCCCCCCAATTTACACACTAAAAGCATTATTAAAAAATTAAATGTCTGTTAGAACTGAGCAAAAAAAAATATATGTTCTTATTTAAAATGGATTTAGATCTGTTAGGAAAATGATTAACAGATTTTTCATACACATAATGTACAGCATGTCAGTCCAAGGTTAAGTGGGATCCAGAACAGTTCTTGGGTGAGAATGTCCATGCATAGAGCATCCCTGGCCCCACTCAGCAACAAGCAAAAAAATCCATCTCCACAAATTTCCAAAATGTGCCCTGGGGGCAGCACTACCCTCATTGAGAACCACAGATCTAGAGCTTCAGGGCAGCTGGGACTCTGGTAACGGCCATCAGAAAATCTAGAGCTGGCTTCCTATCAACACATCTGGAGAGCAGTGAAACTAGAAAACCTTGGAATTTAGCATAAATGGCTGAGTAGAATTATATTCTCAAGCCCCTGATACTCCCAGGACAATCAAGTAAATATCAAATTCTAGAACAATGTTTTAACCAGGACTAGCATTTCTGACCAAGTTTCTTTTCCCTCCTGTCTCTTTCCTAACTTCCACACCCGTAAGTATTTTAATTTTCTGTGGCAACGTCCATTCAGTTATCCCCTGCTACCTGCCAGGCATCCTGCACATATTGTGAGCACCTCCAAGGGGAAGGTGGAACCCCAGGCAGACAGAGATGGAGCCAAGCTCGGCCATGCCCAAAGATCCTCTTCCCCAAAAGTTAGTTTTTTCAAAAACACTTAATATAGTCCTTGTCTGACATACACCAGGCTCTGCTGATAACGGAGAGGGCATGTCTATAGTGGCCTGGCAGGCTCTGTTTTTAGAAGTCCACACTGTGATTTTCCATAGTAGGTGGCAGCCAGCACACAGATTCACAGCACTTCTCGGAGGCAAAGAGTGGCGTGGCAGGCAGGCACTAGGTGGCAGTGCCACACCAGCTTATCCACTCGGCCGCTCTAGGGAGTTCACCGGACCAATGTCAGGGCTGTGAGGGCACGTTGTGGGAATACATACATTGAAAGCCCCCCTCCCGGGCTCCCTGGAAGCAGGTGGTGGTCACATGGGAAGTAGGAATTATGGCTGAAGTGAACAAGACTGGGCCACCCTAACACCCAGCAGCCCTGGCGCATGACCGAGTGTCTGAGAGACTCTTCTGAGGGGGGTGTGTCTGTTTGAATGCTGCATCCATTCTAGATCCAATCTACAGTTGATCCCATTTCACAATCCCCTCACCTCGAGATTCTCTAAATCAAAGACCAGACCATATTTCCTAAATCTACAAGGAAAAAAAAAAAAAAAAAAATTGCTCAGATGTTTCTAACTAGGACATGTTGGAAACAAACCAGCATTGGAGGATACAAAAGTCAGGGTCTCGTTTACTTGCTCTGAGAAAGAGGCAAGGAAGAACTGATCTGGATTCAAAGTACTGTCCCACCTCTCAGCTCTGTGGGACCCAGCACAGTAAGACAATGTCTGAGCCTCGCTGTCCTCTAAGATGAGAATCATACCACAACTCACCTGGTGGCTGTGAGCACTGAGATAACAGATGCCACCTCATCAGTGTACAGGCTGTGTGTGTGTTCCACTTTGATCACATCCTTCCCTAAGTGTGTAAAAGTAGACACTACTTTTAGGAGTGTACCTTCTTGCACACAGGTAAGGTGACATACCTGAGGGCTTTTCCCAGTGTAAGCAACAGCTTATGGGTTCTGCTCCCTTCTTCTCCACCCTGTGTTTTGCTATCACTGTCAATGAGCACAGTAACTAGTACCCCCATCACGTAAAAGAGTGAAAAGAAGATTGGAAAGAGAGGAGGTAAGTCAGGAGCCACTTCAGCACGGGCAAAAACAACATGGGGTGAGGGTAGATCAGGCAACAAGATAAGGAGAGCAGGAAGGAAGAGTTCAGCAGCAAGAAGTTCAAATGCAAACAGAAAGCTCACCACCTTCCCATGCCATTCCCTTCTCCCCCCTCCTCAGCTGCCTCTCTTCCCACCAACATCAGCACTGCTATCCTCAGGATGACAGGGTGAGGGACGAAGGCACATTTCTGTGTCTAGTATGAATTCTGTGTTCCTGAGAAACTTCTGACTTCTGTTTAGGGCTCTCAGTCAACTAAGTATGCCCCACTGATCCAAATCAACCCAGCTTTAAGTTTGCACATCTACAGTTGGCAGTTATCATGAACTGATTCAACATTTTTAATTTCTAAAACACAGCAAATGAAAATTCCTCCATAGAGCCTATGATGACAAGAAGTCTTAGCCTCCGGCACTTCACAGTTTCAGGCTATGCTTCTAGGGAAGCAGAACATTCCTGAATGTCATAGCTTTATTCCTCAGAGAGAGATGAGAAGCAGAGTCATAAAACTGAGCCACCAAACCGAGAGAGCAGAGAGAGTTCTCAGGGACACTCAGCTGAAGGTGACTCGAGAGAGGCTGAGGGGAAGGACAACAGCTTTTCTGAGAAGGTCATGTTCAAGGTTTACCAGTTAAATTTTCCCACTTCAATTCTAAAAATTAGTCTTAGAGTGCCTACTAATTGTATGTTGCTTAATTCAGCATGGGCAGCTAAAACACAGACTGCTATGCCAAAGCATCACGAACTACATTAAATCACAGATCTAGGTTGGTGGAGGAGGAGCACGTGTGCAGAACTTGCTTTCTCAGACTCAACCCACCACTAAGGACCCATCAACCCATGCTCCATAAAGTTCTACGAACACCCTTGCAGAGACCTGCAGCTGAAACAATATGTTTTGTTAAAGCCAGGAGAATATTTTTATACCAGCAGAAAATAAAAAAGGAAGGAGATGAAGGGAAGAGAAGGAGAGTGTGGTAACAAAAAAGGAGAGACAGCAGCTAGAAGTGAGAAAGTGAATAAAGAAAAGGTGGAAATACCTGCAAGTAAAATATTTTAAAAACATAAATGAGTGGGGAAAAATCACTACACCACAAAAACTTATAAAGCTTCAACTCTAGTCAGCCTATTAATTACTTAAAAAGTCAGCCTCATTTTACAGCACTATGCACAAATAGATCACACAGCTTTCACTAATTGCTACTAAAGTTTCCAGGTATTCCAGGAAAAGAAAAATGAGAAAAAAAAACCAAAAAAAAACCCAATTCAAAATTCCTTCATTATCCCTCAATTTTTGATATTTTAGGAATCTAAAATGGTAACCCAAAATTCTTCCAAAATTTTTTTTGCTTCAAAAAAAATGCTTTGCAGTAGAAAGTGCACTTGGTAAATTGGGCTACATACTCAGCTCACTAAAATACACTGGTAAAATGATTGCTGTTGCCAAATACAGCAAGACATTTCCCAAAGAGAATCACAATTTTGGCTTGCCAATTGGTGAAATTAACTTTTGTACCCAGGGAGTTCAGGAGTCAATACAAAGGAATACTGCAAAAAGAAGCTTGGATGGAGAATGGCCTCTGCACTTTGTTTTGCAGGCAAGCAAAGGCCATCTAGGATCAGAATTACAAAAATCAAACAATCCCATGAGTTTGAGCTCAGTTGTGCAGTGCTTTTCAGCCATCTCTTCAACATGAGCACATGGCGATGATATAATCTTCTTAAATTCTATTCCTGTTAAACTATACTACCCAAATGTGAACCTACCAAGCCCAGAGACATTTTGTTCTATTAAAGTGACAAAATTAAGCAAATGGCAGTTAAGCCCTTACTTAGCCAAATGCAACAGCTGGATCTAAAAGCACTGAGTCCTCTGTGCAGTGAACTTAGATGATGAAGGGCTGGCTATCCAGGTAAAAGTCAAAAGGATCAACACAAGCTTCCTCCTCCACTCCACCAAATGAGGCTGAGAATCACTGCGTACACAGCTTGGGAACCACAGGGGTGCTCTAGGGGATATAAATACATATTTGCATGGGTTCTGCATCAGCTTTGAGGCAGCATATAGGAAATATCTGACTTGGAAACATACAAATTAGAATAGGAAGTATGAACTACATTGCAGCGTTGTCCAAAAGTACTTTCCACAAAAATCATGAAAATGTTCACTATCTGTACTGTCCAACACAGTAGCCACTAGAGACGTGTGTCTAATGACCACTTGAAACATCATTGGTGCAAATGAGGAACTGAATTTTTAACCTTATTTCATCTTAATCAACTTGAAATTAAATTGAAATAGCCATATGAGGTTAGTGGCTAGCTGCCCTACTGGACAGTGAGTACTGAGGGTCAAGTTGCGGCAGGAGGGTCACAGAAGACACATAATCATGCCTTATTAACATAGCTATTTTAATTCAGTCATAAGATTCTCTCTGAAGTTCCTCTCTGCCAAAGTGAAATGGAACAAAGAAATACATTTCCTGACTTCCAGGACCTTAAACTACGTATACATTTGACACAATATTTTATGTTCTATCATTTGGTTGCTTATTTTTTTGTTATACTTCTTGGGAAAAGAAGTCAAACATTTTAAAGAAATGAACTGAGTTTTGACTCATTTTTGTATATTCCCTCACTCAGACATGCAGACTCCCCTAGTTCAAGGGGAGGCTGTCTCAGGCCCTGAGACCAGGGGAGGAAGCCAAGTACACTCACCCAGCAGCTCTAGTGAGAGAATTACCTTAATCTCCACAGGCACGCGGAGCACCTCTGTTCTTCTTATCAAGCCCACGCCGGTCACTTCTCATGATCCTGTACATACTGTGGGACACAGCTGGTACTCAAGGTGGGCTCTACACAAAGTTCATTGCAGTGTATGTGCCTTTTGGCTTGACTGCTTTCCAAATCAAACAACCTGAATACCAGAGTGACTCTCATTACCCGATATTCAAAGCTCTGCTCACCTGACATCCTATTGATAAAATAACAAATATGTTCTTCAGTGGTATGTGTACTTATAGCAAACTATAGGAAAAAAGTCATAGAATGGGTGTAGAGATGATCTTTTTATTACTTTGCATCTTTTGATGTATGTTAAGATTATTTCAAAACAGATGTTTCCATGCTGTGAATATTTTATTTGTGCAGCTACTTAGCTTACATAGAAGTAGTTTTAAAGCAGTGTGAAGAGTAATGCAGCCCACAATGGCTTTCTTTTGCTCCGCTGACTTAATTAACATGTTTGTGTCTTAACTTGTGTATCTTACTTATAAATAACATTTTCATAAAATCTCTCACTGATACAAAGGTAGATGAATACTTTACTAAAGTGTTGACAATTGAAGAGAGATCTCAGTAATTACTGACACATTTTTTCCCCTAGTAAATGGAGATAAGCTATGTAGTAGGGCTTTGTTTTTATTATATGGGTATTAAGGATTTATTTTATTTGCAATTTATACACACATATTATTAATATAAAGGGTGTTTATCCTGGAATCACCAGAAAATGTCGTTTTATATGTTGTTCAGGGCACATCTTTCAAACCCACCCCAGACCCATTATGTGTGTAGACACACACACACACACACACACACACACACGCATCAAAGGTTTATGGAAAGATGTGCATTATCTGTCAATTCTATTTTTCCATGAACTTTTTGAAGTACCCTTGTGTGTGTATGCATGTGTGTGCGTGCGTGCATGTATGTGTGTGGGCATGCAAGAATATAAGCTATGCTACTTACTGAATTCAGAATTGTGATCTATTATATACAACTTGGGAACATCTGAACTTTGTATCTGACAATGACCATCAAGGACACCTGGTGGCCTCGATATGGTGGCTTAAAAGTTGAATGCAATGCATAGATAATGAAGATCCACACTGTGCCAATCACTGTGCTCAGTACAATATGGGGTGCAAGGAGACAAATATTTCAGGGGGCTATTCTGGCGTGGCTAGGAAGAGCAGCAGGCTTTCCTCAGCTGTGTCCAATCCCCTGGCTCACTTGGTGAGACAAGAAGTGCAGTGTTCACCAGGACAGTTGGGTGCACACAGAGCTTCTGGTGAGGATTCAGGTCAGCACAGCACCCAGACGTCAGGATGGTGTGATCTGTCTCTCATCAGTGCCATTCACACAGCACATACCCGTCCTCCCTCCATATTCTTGCCATCTGTCAAGATGGTATCTCCAAACACCAACCTGCCACAAATCAGACAAGCTTGAGTTGCCTTTATCTATGCCTCATCCCTGCAATAAAGCAGCCATGACGTTCTGGGGCATCCACCTTCAAACGTTCCCAAATTGAGCCATTATTCTCGGCCTGGCCTCTGCTTGCCTCTCCAGACTTAATTCCTGCTTGTCCTGAACATGCATCCTCAGCTCCAGCTGAAGTGCTTCAATTCACAGGATACATACTGCTCTCACCCCTCCAGGCCTCTGACATGCTGGCCTTTTCTCTGATACCTCAATGCCCTTCTAGCCTGGCTTCTAGTCCTTCACATTCCACCTTCAAAGTCATTTCTGCACACTCTCTCCCCTGCTCCCCTAGACTGGGTAAGGTGTCACCTGCTGCATGGCACATGGTACCTGGAACTACCACCACCGTCCTGAGGGGTGGCCATTGTATCTGTTCAATGCTACACGTCCAGTGTTAGCACCATGACTGTTACATGGTAGAAGCACAAAAAAAAATAAATTTTTAGTGAATTAATAGTGACAGAATCCCAATTTCCACAGCCTTATTCTAGGGGTGGGATGATAGGAGCTTAGTCCATTGCAACAGATGTCTTACCAGACTTCCAGTTTCCTTGTGCCCAGCCTGTCTCTCTACAGCATTCTTCTCACTGTTCCCTGAGTTATCTTTCCAAAACATAAATGTAACTATGTTACTTTGTCTCATAACCTTGGATGGATCCCCACTGCTTAGAAGGAAAAGTCCAATCTTTTCAGCATCCAAGCCATGAACAACTTGTTCCCAACCCACCTTTCCTGTCATTTCCTCTATCACCAGCCATGTGCCCAGCTCTGCTGCTTTTGCCCCAGGGCTTCTAACTGTCCTTTCCTCACTCCTCCACCTTCTACATACATCCCATCTGGGAAGTATTCGCTGCTTCCCTCAGGCACAAATCCATATGTACATCATAGTACTCGTGTTCAACTATAATCTTATCTTGTTGTTTGTTTGTCTGTCTCTTCCACTGGTCATTGAGCACCCAAGGGGAGCTGTCTCTGAAATACCATTAACTGGCTCAATACTTGGTTTCCAATAGGAGCCTAATAAATGTTTCCATAATGAATTATGAGAAGTAAAAATCCTTTAAGCCTACTGAATAAAGAAACCTCAATTTTATCAGTTAATTGCTTGAAATAGGAACATAAAAGCAGAATAAATCAAACTTAACCCAGTTGTATCTATTTTTGTCATGTAGCCAAATAGAAAGATAAATATATTACTTAAAATAATCATGGGCATGCTCTTACTTACAGATTTTTATTGTTGTATATTGTCAAATATTGCAACTTGAATGCTTATTTGTCCCAACTTGAACAAATTAACAAAATTTAACAATTCAGAGAAAACCTGGATTTTATATATCAGTTTTGGTTCAACAATTCTAACCTTTCAAATTGGTTTAAAATTATTACTAACCCCTCTCCCCAAGATAAAAAAACAAGTTCCCCCATGTGTAGGATGCTCTATGTTTTAAGCCTTTGCTATTTTGTGATCCATGTATTTTTGTTCTTTTTTTTCCTAACTCTTCAGTTTGATTTTGACTCTAGAAGATATTCCTTACATAATTATAATGTAGCAGAACCTCATGATTCTAGAGTTCTTTCCACATATGAACAGTGAAGACTATGTGACAAAATGCTAGAATCAACCTATAAGACTTACACATTGAAACAGAAAAATTTTAAAACAACTGCTGTTATTGTATTAAATACCCCAAGGTATCACCATGCCTGTGTGTCAGGGATAAATAGGAACATGACTCAATTCCAAAGGTTCTAATGATTTCAATATCCACAAGACAAAAGGTAACACAGAGCTCTGCAGAAAGTGAGGAAGCTGATAAGGCCGGGTAGTAACACATTTGTCTGATTTTACTGGCAATCACCAAAATAACTCTTCAAATAAAACAAGATGTACCCATAAGATGGAGAAATAGCCTAAAGAGACAGGGAAAAACAAAAACAAAAAATCCAAATTCCAAAAACTCAACATCTCTCTGTTACTTTCAGTTTAGAGAAAAAATTGAAATGCGCTAGTGACTAAAACTTACATTTCTTCTCCCCTAAGTTCTTTACCTGCATAGTCATCATCTATTTCCCTACACTTATGACTAATAAATGGATCTTAGAAGCCATCCAGTCCAACCTATTCATTTAGTAGTTATGGAAATTGAGGCCTGGAAATGTGAACTGACTGTCCAAGGTCACAAGGCTAATTGTCAGCAGACAAGAGTTAGAACACAGGTCTCTTTACTTCCAAACACACGTTCAGGCTTCTCCTTCTCAGTAAATCTGAGGCTCACCAGCTCACATCCAGGTCCCAATACTTGCCACCAATGGATCTATTTCATGTGCCTTCACAGATTATTTCTACTATAAAAATTTTAAAAGCTGCTAAAATCAGTACCCTTCATTAAACTGCTTTCCTGGGAGCCCTTGAGGGCAGAAAAATAATTTTA
Source organism: Cynocephalus volans (assembly GCF_027409185.1). NCBI lineage: Eukaryota > Metazoa > Chordata > Mammalia > Dermoptera > Cynocephalidae > Cynocephalus > Cynocephalus volans. The sequence continues at coordinate 100,214,256 of NC_084461.1, read as the reverse complement.
GTAAAATCCACTTATTCACAGGAAATTAAATATTTTATGCAATGGATAATTTGAGATCCTTGTGTTCTTGTTCTTTTTAACTCTTCAGTATGATTTAGACTCAGGAAGCAAGACATTAGTTACATAATTCCAATGAAACAGCTCCTAATGATTCTAAAGTTCTTTCTACATGAGAACAATGAACATTATGTGGCCAAATGCTGAAAATAACCTACACGACTTCCACTGAAGCAGAAAAATTTTAAATCAGCTGTTAGTACTGTATTAAAGACCCCCATGTTTTCAAGCATTTAAATACCAGTCATTCCCTTGTAAAAAAAAAAAAACACCTTTAAAATCATTCAGGGCCCTCTAAAATGAGGTTCCGATTTACTCTTCTGACCTTGTCTTCACCAGTATGATCTCAAACAGATTTACTGACTGTGTGCCCTCTTTTCAGCCTTCCCCACACCTCTCTCTTGGTTCACAAGTGTTTTGTAATCTTAATGGTCCCATTTAGATGAGATTTATTTCACACTGCCATAGCATTTTCTGTCCCTCTCTTGGGCAGGTATTCCTTTCAAACTGGCACTGTCCTTACTGGTGCCCATCTCTCCTCTGTCCTTCCAGATTATAAACTCTAGAGGCAGGTCCATGGTCCGAGTCTTCCATAATATGACATTCATAAGCCCCAACAGCATCTGGCAAGTCATGTTAGAGAGTGTAGGTACTCACTGAGATTTACTGAATGAAGGCAGGAAAGAAACAACTGTATCCCAGTGCAGAAGCATGGGGGCAGCGTATATCACTGAGGAAACTGAGGTCCAGACTGGTGAAGGGACTTGTCAACGTTTGGCCCACATAGGCAAATGTCTGCTAATTTAATTCCAAATAACCAGATAACTTTCTGCATCAAACCATTTTTTACTGCTTATATTGTTTTTTCTAAAATCCACTATGTAAAAGTCCCTGTCCTCCTAACTTCAGCGCATGGAACAGATGATACTCTCTTCTTCTATTGACAAACATTGTCAAAATACATATATATATTCATTACTTGTTCTGCTGTAGTAGTTATGCAATAAGAAGGGATGTTTGCCTTTACAAGAAATAGCTCTAGACTGTAGTTTCTAATGAAGTCACTTCTTAACTCTTTTGTTTGCTTATTCTATTCCTATATAGTCAGGTTGTCACTAACTTCTGTTATCATCACTCCAGTAGCTTCCTTTGCTTTTTAATTTGCCGATATTTGAGAAAGGGGATTCTGAGCTGCACTAAAATAGTGACTAATGAAAGGCAGAAAGCTCTGAGATGACCAATTTTTTTTTCTATGAATAAAGCAGATTTGCTTTAAAACCTACATTTTTGGCTACTCATTGGCAGTCTTGTTTCTTTCTTAGTTGAATTCTGGAGGGACAGGCTATTGGGTAATAGATCACTGGGTGAAAAGTTAGGTGACCCAAAGCCAAGTTCCTTTTGCACTAAGTTCTTGTTTAAGATATATAAGTTATATTAGTAATTTATCGTTGATGGACTCGTGTGTACTGCCATGACAACGTACCTGTGATAGCTTTGTGGAGTTAAAAAAAATGCAAAATGATGTAAAAGGAATCATCCCATTTTAGTTTTGAAAAAAAAATTGTATTGATATATAGTTTGGAAGGTTACCAACCCCATATTATCATGAAGTTTTCCTAGGAAAATAGTGGTTATTGCTAGGGAATAGGGAAGGCTAACAGGCGATGTTTTTAATTTAAAGTTAGTTACCTCTGGAGTTTTGATTTCTAACTTCTCTTCACTGTTGTCTGAAAACATAGACTATACACTGATGGTGATTCTATGAAATGTATGGAGACATTTTATGCCATCACATATGATCAATTACTAAAAAAGTCTATGCATGCTAGAAAGGAATGTATGTGTATTCACTAATTGCTGGGTTCTATATATATATGTAATATATATATACACACACACCAAATTAAGCTTGTTAACTATGTTATTCAAATCATCTCTAACCTTAGTAGCTTTTTTTGTCTGCATGACCCATTAAATGCTAGGCTGTATTAATCTCCCACTTACAATGGCAAATGTCTTTTTCTTTATAATTTGCTCATTGTTTTATTTTAGATATTTTGGGGCTATATGATTACATACATACAAATGAGTTTAGAATTGTATGTTTCTGGTGTACCTCTACATCATGTAATAATCTCTTTTACTCCTAATAAAGTTTTGCTTTAAAAGACTATTTTTATCTGATATTAACATAGTGCACCAACCTTAGTTTGTTTGTCTGTTGTATCTTTTCCCAATGGATCTGTATCTGTAGGTTTGTTTCTATCATATTCTTTTGAAATTTCTAACTGCTTCATTTGTTACATGCTCCCTCCAAAGCACATATTTTTCTATTCTCTATTTGCTTGGATGCTACACATTTTGGTTTTTATTATTTTACTGGTTATCCTTATCACTTTTAACAAGACATACTTGACTTTAGACTTAAAATTCAATAGCCCTCCTTCCCCTGCATGGGGCATGGCCCTTAGAAAGCTTTTAACCTAATCACACTGCCCCTTACCTGTCACCCAACACTTCAGTTCCACCTTATTCACGCCCTGAAGTACTCACTATTATTGCTGTGTGTACCATGTCATTAGTGTTTGTTTACATGCACCCACGGGGCTGCTCTTATTTCCTCCCCAACCCTTCTTACCTTTTAGACGTAAGATATCCCTTCTGGGAGCCCGTCCTCCTCTCTGAAGGAAATCCTTTAGAAGTACCTTTAGTGAGGACTTGTTGGTCGTAAATACCCTCTCATTTTTCACTATCTAATTCCTTTATGTCTTTATTTTGCCCTTGTTTTTAAATGAAATTTAGGTAGGCAGAGAATTCTAGGTTGACAGTTAACTTCCTCCAGCAGTCTGAAGAGAATGCCACAGTATTCCAGCTTCTGATATATATATTTTTTTAATGCTGGGAGGTCTACATAAATAGAAACAGCAATTAGTGTGACAAGTCTTTCTTTTCTTTTTCTGACTCCTTTTAAGTTCATGTGTCTACACATACATTTCTTTTTCTTTACTCTACTTGGGATTTGTTGGGCTTCCAGAATCAGAGGATTTGTATCTTATCATTTAAAAACAAAACCCAAAAAACTCCAAGCCACACTTCCATTTTTATTTGCTTCTTCTGGAAGTCCGATTTGAGGTACTTAAACCATCTCATTGTACCCGAGTGTCTCTACCTATTTCACATTTTCCATCCACTTCTAGAGAGATAAGGAATATGCAACATTTGAGAAATATTTCTTCAGCTCCATCTTCCAGTTTATTACTTCTCTGTGAATTAGCTCTATCTAATCTGCTACTTAGCCTATCCACTGAGATTCTGGTTTGGTTCTTATTTTTTTCGCAGTGTTTTTCATAGCATATTTTTGTTTTATGCTTTTCATTTTTCTTCAATCAGTTTAGATATAACTGTTTTCCTACTCCACATATTTAAAGCTCTTTGGGGCATGGTACTCAATTTTACTGTTTGTTATTCCCACTTACTTGCTTGGTTTGTATCCTCATGTGTTCTGCAGCCTTGGATGGCTGGATGGGGAGGAAGGCTTATGTCAGGAAAAGCATCCTGCCAGACCTTAAGGTATATCCCTTGGGTTAAGGTATATCCCTCCAGAGAGATTTGTAGTTGCTTCTGCCAGGCAATTCATGGTGTTACCCACCAGGGACTTAAATGGTGATTTCTTAACTTGTAATAGTGTAAATTCAAAAGTATGGGTAAGGTGGCCTTTGGTTACATATTCTTCAGGGTAGACCCCTCTCCACCCCACCAAGTCTACCAACCCCATACACCACCCAGCCTGGAAGCCAGGTAGGTTTTTTTGTTTCTTTGGTTGATTTCCTAATGTGGTGGGAGATTTTCTAGTCTGTTCTTTCATGAAAGGTATATCCCCTTAGAGCAATGTTTTTGAAACTGCTGTCAAGTCCCATTAATAGAAAGTAAGATCACTTGAGTGTGGTCATTCTCAGCCTTGGCTGTGCATTAGAATCACCCAGGGAGCTGTTAAAACCCCGATTCCCAGGCCACAACCCAAGACCAATTAAATCAGAGGGTGGAATCCAGGCCATGTATATTTTTATAGCTCCCAAGTGATCTGATAAACAGCCAAGATGGAGAACCACCACCATGACCAGCATTTTGTAATAAAATAGAACAGAATACAATAGAACAAAGAGTATGTTAACATTGACCCTTAGTAAGAAGTGCACACATTGCTACAAAATCTGCTGTTCAGTGGTATGTGCATATGTGTGACTATATATCATGTTCTAATATAAATTATATTTTATATATTTGTATAAATATATATACACAATTTTTTTTTCCATGTGGAGATTTGCCTTCCTTTCTTGGAGTTCAGCTATGCATTTCCATTTTGTCCAGCTCCTCTACGTGTTTTGTAAAAGGTTATTAGGATATTAAGTCCACCGTATTGCTGAATGTAGAATCCCATATTTCTTTATGTAATTCTCTTTTCTTTGAATTTTATTCAAAAACTTGAACTATAATGTCTACGTTAATTGTGCATTTAAAAATTTATAATTGTGTTGCAATTATCCTCTGTTGATATTAACATATCCTAGAATGACACCACAGAAAGTTATTAAGCATGCTTTCCAACACACCTGCTGAAGCACTAAGGCTGTAACATACTTCTGCAGAAAGGGGTTTGCTTTGCAGTTTTGGTTGAGCAGTTCATGAGAGCAACAGAAGTTTTCAGACAGAAATAAGAATAAACAGCCAGAACTCAAAAAGAGGCACCAAGGAAGAATTTCATATTTTTTTTTAAATACAGATGCCTGATTTTATTTTTATAGTTATGCAGTTACTTTAATGTGTATTAGAAAACATATAATTAGTTTTTTTTTTTTATACAATGTGGTTGATTATTGTGGCCCATTACCAAAATCTCCCTCCCTCTCCTCTCTCCCACCCAACAATGTCCTTTCTGTTTGCTTGTCATATCAACTTCAAGGAACTGTAGTTGTTATGTCTTCTTCCCCTCCCCCCCGTTTTGTGTGTATGTGTGTATGTGTGTGTGAATTTATTTATTTATTTTTAGCCACCACCAATAAGTGAAAACATGTGGTATTTCTCTTTCTGTGCCTGACTTGTTTCACTTAATATAATTCTCTCAGGGTCCATCCATGTTGTTGCAAATAGCAGTATTTCATTCGTTTTTATAGCTGAGTAGTATTCCATTGTGTAGATGTACCACATTTTCCGTATCCACTCATCTGATGATGGGCATTTGGGCTGGTTCCAACTCTTGGCTATTGTAAAGAGTGCTGCGATGAACATTGGGGAACAGGTATACCTTCGACTTGATGATTTCCATTCCTCTGGGTATATTCCCAACAGTGGGATGGCTGGGTCGTATGGTAGATCTATCTGCAATTGTTTAAGGAACCTCCATACCATTTTCCATAGAGGCTGCACCATTTTGCAGTCCCACCAACAATGTATGAGAGTTCCTTTTTCTCCGCAGCCTCGCCAGCATTTATCGTTCATAGTCTTTTGGATTTTAGCCATCCTAACTGGGGTTAGATGGTATCTCAATGTGGTTTTGATTTGCATTTCCCAGATGCTGAGTGATGTTGAGCATTTTTTCATATGTCTGTTGGCCATTTGGATATCTTCCTTAGAGAAATGCCTACTTAGCTCTTTTGCACATTTTTTAATTGGGTTGCTTGTTTTCTTCTTGTAAGGTTGTTTGAGTTCCTTATATATTCTGGATATTAATCCTTTGTCAGATGTATATTTTGCAAATATTTTCTCCCACTCTGTTGGTTGTCTTTTAACTCTTTTAATTGTTTCTTTTGCTGTGCAGAAGCTTTTTAGTTTGATATAATCCCATTTGTTTATTTTTCCTTTGGTTGCCCGTGCTTTTGGGGTCGTATTCATGAAGTCTGTGCCCAGTCCTATTTCCTGAAGTGTTTCTCCTATGTTTTCTTTAAGAAGTTTTATTGTCTCAGGGTGTATATTTAAATCCTTAATCCATTTTGAGTTGATTTTAGTATACGGTGAGAGGTATGGATGTAGTTTCATTCTCCTGCATATCGATATCCAGTTATCCCAGCACCACTTGCTGAAGAGGCAGTCCCTTCCCCAGTGAATAGGCTTGGTGCCTTTGTCAAAGATCAGATGGAAGTAAGTGTGTGGGTTGATTTCTGGATTCTCTATTCTATTCCATTGGTCAGTGTGTCTGTTTTTATGCCAGTACCATACTGTTTTGGTTATTATAGCTTTGTAGTATAGCTTAAAGTCGGGTAGTGTTATGCCTCCAGCTTTATTTTTTTTGCTGAGCATTGCTTTGGCTATTCGTGGTCTTTTATTGTTCCATATAAATGTCTGAATAGTTTTTTCCATTTCTGAGAAAAATGTCTTTGGAATTTTGATGGGGATTGCATTGAATTTGTATATCACTTTGGGTAGTATGGACATTTTCACTATGTAGATTCTTCCAATCCAAGAGCATGGGATATCTTTCCATCTTCTTGTATCCTCTCTAATTTCTCTCAGCAGTGGTTTGTAGTTCTCATTATAGAGATTTTTCACCTCCTTGGTTAACTCAATTCCTAAGTATTTTATTTTTTTGGTGGCTATTGTAAATGGGCAGGCTTTCTTGATTTTTCTTTCTGCATGTTCACTATTGGAGAATAGAAATGCTACTGATTTTTGTGTGTTGATTTTGTATCCTGCTACTGAGCTGAAATCATTTACCAACTCCAAGAGTTTTTTTGTAGAGGTTTTAGGCTGTTCGATATATAGGATCATGTCATCTGCAAACAGGGACAGTTTGACTTCATCTTTTCCAATCTGGATGCCCTTTATTTCCTTCTCTTCTCTGATTGCTCTGGCTAGTACTTCCAACACTATGTTGAATAGGAGTGGTGAGAGTGGGCATCCTTGTCTAGTTCCTGTTCTTAAAGGAAAAGCTTTCAGCATTTCCCCATTCAGGATGATATTGGCAGTGGGTATATCATATATGGCTTTAATTATGTTGAGATACTTTCCCTCTATACCTAACTTATAGAGGGTCTTTGTCATGAATGAGTGCTGAACTTTATCAAATGCTTTTTCAGCATCTATAGAGATGATCATATGGTCCTTGTGTTTGATTTTATTAATATGGTGTATCACATTTATTGATTTGCATATGTTGAACCAACTTTGCATCCCTGGGATGAATCCCACTTGATCGTGGTGAATAATTTTACGTATGTGTTGCTGTATTCTGTTTGCTAGTATTGTGGTGAGGATTTTTGCATCTATATTCATCAAGGATATCGGCCTGTAATTTTCTTTTTTGGTTATATCTTTACCTGGTTTTGGTATCAGGATGATGTTTGCTTCATAGAATCAGTTTAGGAGATTTGCGTCCGTTTCAATCTTTTGGAATAGTTTGTAAAGAATCGGTGTCAATTCCTCTTTGAATGTTTGGTAAAATTCTGCTGTGAATCCATCTGGTCCTGGGCTTTTCTTTGTTGGGAGCCTTCTGATAACAGTTCAATCTCCTTTATTGTTACTCATCTGTTCAGATTTTCTACGTCTTCATGGCTCAGTTTTGGGAGCTTGTGTGTGTCCAGAAATTTATCCATTTCCTCCAGATTTTCAAATTTGTTGGTGTATAGTTGTTTATAGTAGTCTCAAATGATTCCTTGTATTTCAGATGAATCAGTTGTAATATCACCTTTTTCATTTCTAACTTTTGTTATTTGAATCTTCTCTCTTCTTTTTTTTGTTAGTCATGCTAATGGTTTGTCAATTTTATTTATCTTTTCCAAAAACCAACTTTTTGATTAATTAATCTTTTGTATTGTTTTTTGGGTTTCAATTTCATTCAGTTCTGCTCTGATCTTAATGATTTCTTTCCGTCTGCTAAGTTTAAGTTTGGATTGTTCTTGTTTTTCTAGTTCTTTAAGGTGAAGTGTTAGGTTGTTCACTTGCCATCTTTCCATTCTTCTGAGGTGAGCATTTAATGCAATAAATTTCCCCCTTAATACTGCTTTTGCAGTATCCCACAGGATTTGGTATGATGCATCATTATTTTCATTAGTTTCAAGAAATTTTTTGATTTCCTGCTTGATTGCTTCTTGGACCCATATGTCATTAAGTAGAATGCTGTTTAATTTCCATGTGTTCGTATAGTTTCCAGAATTTCGTTTGTTATTAATTTCTAGTTTTAATCCATTGTGGTCTGAGAAAATACATGGGATAATTTCAGTTTTTTTGAATTCGTTGAGACTTGATTTGTGAACTAATATGTGATCTATCCTGGAGAATGATCCATGTGCTGATGAGAAGAATGAATATTCTGAGGTTGTTGGATGGAATGTTCTGTAGATATCTGCCAATACCAATTGGTCTAGAGTCTTGTTTAGATCTTGTGTTTCTCTGCTGATTCTTTGCCTAGATGATCTGTCCAATATTGATAGTGGGGTGTTCAGGTCCCCTGCTATTATGGTATTAGTGTCTATTTCCTTCTTTAGGTCTAATAGAGTTTGTTTTATAAATCTGGCTGCTCCAACATTGGGTGCGTACATATTTATGATTGTTATGTCTTCTTGATGGATCAGTCCTTTTATCATTAAGTAGTGTCCCTCACTGTCTCTTTTTATGGTTTTTAGTTTAAAGTCTATTTTGTCAGATATAAGAATAGCTACTCCAGCTCGTTTTTCTTTTCTGTTTGCATGGTAAATCTTTTTCCATCCTTTCACTCTTAGTCTATGTGAGTCTTTATGGGTGAGGTGGGTCTCTTGAAGGCAGCATGTAGTTGGGTCCTCCTTTTTAATCCAGTCAGCCAATCTGTGTCTTTTGATTGGGGAATGTAAGCCTTTTACATTAAGAGTTGTTATTGAAAAGTGTTGATTTATTCCTAGCATTTTATTGATTATTGTTTGGTTGTCTTAGGTGTCTTTTGTTCCTTGGTTTCTGATTTACTGTTTGTTTTCTGTGTTTGTTGGCTATCTACAACCTAAGAATTTCTTTTTGATGAAGTGCTAAGGTAAGATGGCCAGTGGGCACAGGGACAAGAGAAGGCATCATAGAGACTGTGTTTGTTGTTGTTGTTGTTGGCATGGCTAAACTAGCCCTGGGGAACATTAGGGCACCCTCCCAAAGATCTTCTAGATAAATATTTTTCATACACTTAGGAGTGAGAGTAGGGATTCTAGCTGCTAAGCCCTTTTTCTATCCTGTCCCCAACACATCAAAAGATGCACCAGAAATATTTTTTCTAATATTGCCAAGTCTTATCTCTGGAATTCTACACTTCCTCCTATCTTAATCCCCTCAAATGCCACTGACCCAGCCAAAATTCCATCCAGCCACATGGAATGATGGGAATTAGTACATAAGGCAGTTCATCTGAAACAGGCTGGTGCCAAGCATCTCATTATGTAAAACTTTCAACCTCCCTTTATGTTAGTATTGTGACTTTCCTACATTTTAAACTGTAAATATACAAAGGATGTTCTACTGGAATCATTATGTCCATAAATGTCACACACCTAGACTACAACACTCAAATTTGGCAGACTGTGAGCAATCTGCTTTCTCTCTCTAAGGAAGTAAATAGCTGCACAGTTGCTTTAGAGAGACGCAGAAAGAGTTAATGGTGAAAAAATATATTAACAGTTTGACTGAGGTAAGGTGGGGCTTTGTGTTTTGTTTTGGTTTAACTGATCACAACATTTAAACATGTTATGATGCTCCTGGAACTGAATGCCTTTGGAACAGATAAAAAGGAAGAGAAATATAACTAGAGAAAAAGAAATGTGTTAGAAAAAAAAAGTAAGAGTGAAATAAAGCTTGGTAGAGGCCCCTCCCACCCCCCCAAATTTCTGACCACCCAGAAAAAGTCCTGCTACTCAAACCAGGCCAATAGATATATGAGTGCTTCTCCATGCTCTCTCCCCCAGACCCACAATTTATGACCTTCCCAGCAGGGTGGAGATACTCTTACACCGGACAGTCCTACAAAAATGTTGGTTCTTTAATTTTAAACTATACCAATATTGTAAGACCACACATAATTGAAAAAACCCTGAAGTTTATCAGTAAGAATTTGAATTATGTAACACTTTCAGGAGTCCTCAAACCTGTACATTTAACACTTTTTTAAATTTTCCACCTTTAGCTCTTCCCTTTATTAATCTGAAAGAAGGTTAACTGTTTTGAAGAAATAAGCAGATTTTGCAGAGCGTTGTTTATTTAAATGTAACTCTTGAGTCTTCAATAAGGAAAGCAGCTAGATTAAATTAGCTTTTTTCCCCCTACTGTACTAGAGAGCTGGAGCAGTAATATTACCTCAATTAGAATTTCTAAAATTTCAATAAAAAACTCCCACATTCATCCACGATCTCCCTTTCTCTCCCTCTCTCTCTACTGCCCCCTCCTCTTTCTCTCACTTTTTCTCTGTCATGTAACACTGTTTTCAATTCCTAGACTGCTCCTACATTGCTCTGGGAAGAAGTCCATTTATTCAGTGTATCAGATTTACCATGCTTTAAGTGATTTCTTGGGCAAGTCTTACAGATTCTCTCTCTCTCTCTCTCTCTCTCTCTCTTTCTCTCTCTCTCTCTCTATATATATATCCAATTCTATTGTTTTTGTGTCAAGTTTTCTTCTTGATAGCTTTCCTTGAACGAAAGATTTATATTTGAAGCTCAACTTTTCTGACAATACATGCATAGATATACACCCATTTTACAGATAATAAAAATCCAGCCAACGAATACAAATCTAAATCTGCGCACATCTAAATCCAATATAACAGCCACTAGCTGAAAGTACCTACTTACATTTAATTAAAATTAAATACAATGAAAATTTTAATTCCTCAATAATGCCAGTCACATATGAAAGGCTCAATAACCACGTGGCTAGTGGCCATCAGATTGGATAGTACAACTTCTACCAGACAGCACTGTTTGTTTTTGTTTTGTTTTGTTTTTCATGTGTTGGCCAGAGTTCAGTGACATGCAGGTATACCTATTTCAGTGCGACAGCTCAGACTAACCCTCACAACACACTCCACCCCCTGAACTGGGGTCAAGGTCTGTATACCACAAAACTATTCTTAACTTGACAGCACTGCTTTAAAGCATCTACGGATTTTGGAAAAAATGCTGGAAAGCTGAAATGCATGACTCATTGATTTTTGTTTCCTTTTATGCTTTTATGCTTTCATTTAACAAATAAAAAATCTACAGACACGTGTTTCATTAAATGCCAATGTTAGATACAGTCTAAAACATAAAAAACCAAAGTATCATGAAGAAAAAAACAAATCACCTTCAGGAGTATGTATGTTCAGGTGGAGTTTCAGAATGAATAGCAAGGCCAAAGTTAGAACTTTGAATGCTGACTTCATGGGGCTGATTTTCTACATCCTTATCCATGTAATCAGATACAAATAAAGTCAAGATTGTTCAATTTAAGGCATTCTGTGCTCTCCTAATTTTATAATAGTATGGTGATCCCATAAGGGGAAAGAAGGGAATCACTCGAACTGTTTATTATCACATCCACACACTAAAGTCCAAAATAATGTATTAAAGACTGTTTCAAGGTTGACAGAAAACCATTCCTAAATCTATTACATCAACAAAACACCTGAAATCTAAAAAATACAACAAAAACTAATGTAAAGTATTATAACCATTTTTATATTTATAACTCAAAGTTGATAGAGCCTGTTTTTAAGGGCAATTCCTTATTTTTAGTGGAGAATGATGAGCTGCAGGTGTCTTTTCATAATTCAAATATAATGAGATGACCTTGAATGATCCATTAGAGAAGGAGGTGTGAAATAAGCTTTGCAGAGCAAATGCAAGCAGATTAAAACAAACAAGCTACATTGCTAACCAGTTTCGAGCTTTCAAAAATAAGAACCTACACTCGGGGGAAAATAGGGACAAGCCTAACTTAAAGTAATCCTCCAAGAAGCTTATTAACAAAAGGTAAAATAAAAGTCCAAATCCTTATTAAATTATCTAGATAATAAATTGTGCCTTTTTGAACAAAGTCCAAAATAAAGATAGCTTTCTTATAGAAGAAATGACTAAACTTTGCCTTGATATTTATGTAAAAACTTAAAATTAAAAGACTTTAAAATAATTATCACTTAATATGTTGTATTTACTCCTGAATGTGAGGAAGGAAAGGCTTTAGTGAGAGGAATATAAAAAACGTAACAATAAATAAAATTACAACCATCTAAAATAACAGGTATTCTCCTGGGGGTAAAAAAAGAAGCAGAGAATTCTGTGATCCTTATTCTTGGGTCTTTGATGAAACTAAAAGATTTTCTCCTTCTTTCAAAATAAAATTTAGACATACATCCATCTGCTGAAATACTATGCAGTAATCAAAAATAATACTTCTAGACTTCCAGTTTCTGATTCTACATGTAAGGAGTTTGGACGTCATCACTCCCATCCTCACAACAAGAAAAAAACTGGTGAAAACTAAAAATCAACAGCTTTACTTAGATCTAGCAGAGAATTGAGGTCACAGGACAAACTACCACCCTTAAAACTAGAGACAGGTAGATACAGAACACCATAGCTTACCTGGAGCAAAAACTACCCAGAACACCAGTGAAGCCAGTATCAGGTAGTAGTATTTAAAGTGTAATTGACTAATTGCTGGAGACTGAGCATAAACTAGCTTAAGAGATAAAAAAAACTCTTGGAGGCCCGAGCCTGGAGTGAGGGACGGCATCACAGTTTTCTGAGTTCAACCTCCAGGAGACCTACCAAGATATTAGGGTAAATATTATTTTAAAAATCCCATTCTGCTTCTAGCAGGAAGAAGGGAAAAGTAATCATTTTTTAATAAGCCCAGAACATTTTGTTTTCCTTAACAAAAGCCTTCCCTCATAGGAAACTATTTTACCAGAGCCAAACTAACTGGGGAAAGGGTAATACCCCTCTAGGCACCCCATCCCCACCCTACCTCTTGGTCTGTCATGTAGAAAGGAAATACCCAACTCCAGCCCCCTCTGGCCTTGTTGTTTCACCTAAAGGGAGAGGTGAAAAAAAACTGAGAAGCACTTGTGAAGGTTACATCCCAGGGACATATGCTTACTAAAAATCTTAGACCTAATCATAGGACTACAGAATGTTTCCCCTTCTCCTGTTTTCCCTCTTCTCATACTTTACCGCCACATCAACAGGGCTCCTATATAAAACCAGGGGATTAAAACAGACCAGTTTACCCCAGTTCCTCTTGTCCACTATGTCACGTATGGCTTTCGACAAAAAATTACAAGGCACAATAAAAGTCAAAAAATAAAATTTGAAAAGACAAAGCAAGCATCAACCAACAAGACTAAGGTATGGCAAGAATGCTGGAGTTATCAGACTGCAATTTAAAATAACTGTGATTAAAATGCTAAGGGATCTGCTGAAAAAATATAAAACATGCAAGAATAAATAGGTAGTATAAGCAGAAAGATGGGAACTGTAAGAAAGAACCAAGAAGAAAGAAGAAATGCTAGAGACCAAAAACATTATATCAGAACTACAGGATGCCTTTGATGGGCTCATTAGTAGACCGGACATAGCTAAGGAAAGAATCTTGAAGCTTGAAGATATGTCAATAGAAACTTCCAAAACTGAAAAACAAAGAGGAATAAAGACTGAAAAAAAATGAAACAGACTATCTAAGAACTGTGGGATAACAATCTTAAATGGGAATACCAGAGAAGATAGACAGGAACAGAAGAAACAGTTGATGCAATCATGACCGAGAATTTCCCAAAATTAATGTCTGACACTATACCAAAGATCCAGGAGCTCAGAGAACACCAAGAAGGATAAACACCAAAAAAAGTACACCTACACATATATTCAAATTTCAGAAGATCAAAGATAAAGAAAAAAAAATCTCGAAGAAGCCAAGGGGGGAGGGGGGAAGCCTTACCTATAGTGAGGCAAGAATGAGAATTAAATCGGACTTCTCAGAAACCAAGCAAGCAAGAGAGTAGAATGGAATATTTACAGTGTTCAGGGAAAAGATCTACCAGCCTGGAATTCCTATCCAGCAAAATTTATCCTTCAAATTGAAGAAGAAAAAACTCTCTCAGACAAACAAAAATTGAGGGAATTTGTCAGTAGACATATTCACAAGAAATGTTAAAAGAAGTTCAGAGGAAAAAAAGATATAGGTCAGAAACTTGGATGCATATAGAGAAAGGAAGAGAATTAAAGAATGAATCCGTATTAGTTGATTAGATAATCTGTTTCTGTTGATTTTATCAAAATACCTGGAACTGGGTACTTTGTAAGAAAATGAAATTTATTGCTTATAGTTTCAGAGGCTGGGAAGTCTAAAGTCCAGGAGACACATCTGGTGAGGGTCTTGGTGGTGGTGGCAGTGCCCTGGGGAGGTCTCACACAGTGGAAAACGATGGCACGGAGAGAGGGACAGACTGTTCATGCTCCCCTTTAAAGCCCTCAGAACCACAACCTTGACCACCATTTTTAATCCATTCACTATGGCATGGTCCTGCAATCTAATCACCTCTTCAAGGCCCCCCTTTCAATTACTATAATCAGATTTCCCACCCTCATCAGTTACACTGGGGATTAAACTTGGGGGGTACATTCAACCCAAGGCAGAATGAATGAAAGTAAAAATTTTTTTAAATTTATTTTTCTTATTCTTAATTCATATAAAAGATAACAGTTTGTCCAAAGTAATAACAACAATATACTTGGTGATTATAGATAAAAGAAATAAATGATAGAAGTGATATAAGGGATAGGAGTACAGAATTAGAATTCTTTTTTAAGATACTCATACTAGCCAGTGAAGCAATATAGTAATATAGCAATGTAGAATTGGATTAGTTACAAATGTATACCACAAATTCTAGGGCAACAAATCAAAAAGTATGCCTGATATGCTTTAGAAGGAGGGAAAGTAAAATCATATATAATGCTCAATTAAAACTACAGAAGGCAGAAAAAGATTGAAAGAAAATAAAGGAACAGAACAGGACAACAAATAGAAAACAAATATGGCAAATATTAATCCAACTATAAATAATTACTTTAAACGTCAATGGCCTGAATACACCAAGTAAAAGACAGAGATTGTCACAGTGGATCAAAAAACAATACCTAACAATATGTTGTTCACAAGAAATAGACTTTAAAAATAAACACACATAAAGATTAAAAGTAAGGGGATGGAGAAAGATATACCATGGTAATATTGATTAAAACAAAGCTGGAGTAGCTATCTTAATTTCAGACAGAGCAGACTTCAGAGCAAAACAACAACAACAACAACAAAAACATATCATGGATAAATAGGGGTACTATAAAATGATATAGGGTCAATTTTCCAAGAAGATATAATAATCTTTAATGTGTATGGGCCTAACAATGGAGCATCAAGATATAGAAGGCAAAACTCATACAACTGCAAGGAGAAATGAAGACTTCAACACCTCTCTATTAGTAATTGACAGATCCAGCAGGCAGAAAATCAGTAAGGACATAGATAACTTGAACAGCAGCATCAATCAACTGGATCTAATTGACATGGCATATTTTGCAAAACAAGCAGAATACACTTTCTTCTCAAGTTCACATAAAACACCCACCAAAACAGACCACATTTTGGGCCATTAAACACACCTTAAAAATTTAAAAGAATAGAAATCATACAGTATATGCTCTCACTATAAAATTAAACTAAAAATCCAAAGCACAAAGATAGTTAGAAAATCCCAAATACTTGGAGATTAAACAACACACTTCAAAATAGCACAGGGGTCCTAGAACAAGTTTTAAGACAAATTTTACAATGTTTTGAAGTAAATAAAAATAAAAAACATTACTTATCAAAATTTGTGAGAAGCAGTAAAAACAGTGGTTAAAGGGAAATGTATAGCATTGAATGCATACATTAGGGGGAAAAATGCTCTAAAATCAATAATCTAAGCTTCCACCTCAGGAAACTAGAACAAAAAAAGCAAGTTAAATCCTCCAAAGCAAGCAGAAGGAAAGAAATAATAAAAAATTAAAGTAGATATTAATGAAATTGAAAATAGGGGAATCCTTGGAGAAAATCAACAAAACCAAAAGCTAGTTTTTTGAAAACACAATTTCAATCAAAATCACAGCAAGTTATTTTGTGGAAATTAACAAATTCATTCTAAAGTTCATATGGAAAGGCAAAGGACCCAGACTAACCAACACAATTTTGAAGGAGAAGAACAAGGTTAGAGGAATAACACTATCTGACCTCTAGAGGAACTGTAAAGTGACATTAATCAAGACAGTGTAATGGTGAAGGAACAGAGAAACAGATCAATATGACAGAATAGAGAAGGTAGAAAATAGATCCATACAAGCATAGTCAACTGATCTTTGACAAAGCAAATCTGGTAAAAAAAAAAAAAAAAAAAAACACAAAGAACTGGTATCCAGTATTCAAAGAAGTCTTAAAACTCTACAGTAAGAAAATGAACAACCCAATTTAGGAGATGGACAAAAGATCTGAACAGACACCTCACCAAAGAAAATATACCAATGGCAAATGAGCATACGAAAACATGCTCAACATCATGTCATTAGGGAATTTCGAATTAAAACAACCATGAGATACCACTAGACATCTATTAGAATGGCCAAAATCTAGAACCTTGGTAACAAAAAATGCTGGTATAGATGTGGAGCAAAGGATCTCTCATTCATTGCTGGTAGGAATGCAAAATGGTACAACCACTTTGGAAGAAAGTTTTTCAGCTCCTTTAAAAAACTAAACATACTCTAACCATATGATTTATCAATCATGCTACCAGGTATTTTCCCAAATGAGTTTAAAAGTTATGTCCATGCAAAAATCTACATGTTAAATGTTTATATAGCTTTATTCATAATTGCCAAAACTTGGAAGTAACCAAGATGCTCTTCAGTAGGTGAATGGAAAAATAAACTGTGGTAATCTAGACAATGGGATATTATTTAGCACTAAAAATAAATGAGCTGTCCAGCCACAAGAAGATGCAGAAGAACCTTAAATGTATATCACTAAGTGAAAGAAGCCAATCTGAAAATGCTACAATACTATATGATTCCAACCAAATGACATGCTAGAATATGCAAAACTACGGAGACAGTAAAAAGATGAGTGGTTGCCAGGGGAGTGGAGAAGAAGGGAGGGATGAATAGGTAGATCACAGGGGATTTTTATGGCAGGGAAATGATTCCATACGATACTACAATGGGGGATATGTGTCATTACAACATTGTCAAAATGCAAAGAATACACAATACCAAGAATGAGTCTCATGTAAACTATGGACTTTGCTTGATAATGGTGTACCCATGTTGGTCCATGGCCTGTAACAAGTGTACCACATTGGTGCTGGATATTGGTAGTGGGGGAGGGACGGGTAGTTGGGGGATTAGAGGGGTTATCTGAGAATTCTCTCTACTTTCTGCTCAATTTTGCTATGAACTGAAAACTAAAAATAAAGTTTATAAAATATAAAAATAACTGCCTCTATATCACAACTGATTACAATATCATACCGTTAAAAAAGATGCACCACTGTATATAATACAACTCAATTGAGTGACAGGCATTATGTTAACCATAGCAGAAGAATGCTAAACCAAATAGATACCATTCCTAACTCAAAGAGCTCACAGTCTAATGGTAAAGACAGTCATCAAAACAAAAGGTCATACAAAAAAATATATAGTTGCAATCACAAGTGTTTTCAAGAAATGTCCCAGAAGCCCATCTTGGACCAAATTTAAATAGGGAGTGGGAGAAGGGTAGCATTAGGGCCAGGCAATGTGACTTTGAAAAAGTGACTTTAAATCTGGGACCTAAATGAGGAGTAGGAATTAATCTCGTGGAGACTTGGATGGAAGGATGTGTGTAAGGATGTTCATTGCAGCATGGCTTAGGTGCCCATCGCTGGGAGAAAAGATAAGTACCTTAAACACACACAGTGGAGTACCACGGCACCAAAATTAATAAGCTAGATTAGCAAACAGCAACACAAATGGATCTCATCACAGTGTTGGGAAGGAAAAAGAAACTGAATAAGAGTTATTACACAATACCACTAATGAAACTTAAAAAACCTTTACACGCAAAAATACTATATATTTTTCAAAGATAGAGATATCTCAAAGCATATATTTTATAAAATGTTTTTGTGGGAAAGGGGAAGGAGAGAGTAGGTATGGGATATAAAGAGGAAAAATAACAACAGTAATAAGAACTAACAAAGATGATATAAACTCAACTCTGTAAATAAGATGCAAAAAAGAAAAAAAAAAAAAAAAAAAACCCAAAAAGATGACACTAGAAGGGGACTATTCCACCAGAGGAAACATCATATTCCAAGGCCAAAAAAAAAAAGCCAAAACAAACAAGACTTGTGTGGTATGTGGAGCAGCCGAAGTTGGGGAGGAGAAGAGAGTGTGGCTGAAGGCGCAGGTGGTGAAGGAAGCAATGCCAGGCCACTGTCCGCTCAAGACCTCACAGAGGGTTTCAGATCATGCGCTAGATACAGGGTGAGCATCCCTAACCGGAAAGTCCTAAATCCACAAAGCTACAAAATCTAAACCTTTTTGAGTATTTCCATGACACCACGAGTGGAAAACTCCTCATCTGACCTCGTGTGACAGGTCCCAGTCAAAATGCAGGCCACGACAGTTTATTCAGTGCCCCGAGGGAGTACAGACCCTCCCAGCCGCCTTCAGCAGCAGTGTACATTTTCCACGCATGCCCAGATCCCCCCAGGCAAGCGCGCCCACAAAGGAAATAAAATGGCATGAGTGCGGACGGAACAGCCAAGGGCAGGTTTGCCACGAGGTCCCACACGGGGCTGAGGCCTATCCGCATGACTCACTGTATTGGTTTTTTTTTTTTTTTTTTTTTTTTTGGCTTATTCTCTGCTCTGTGGTACAAAGATATTGCTGAAAATGTCAAAAAGGCCTGCATGATATCCAAAATCCCCAAATCCCCAAATTTGAAACACTTCTGCTCCAAGCATTTTGGATAAGGGATACTCAATCTGTAGAAAGCCTTGAGAAATAAAAAACCAACAAATAAAAAAAAATGTAAATAATTTTAAGAAAGCCAGTAGTGTTTACATAGATTATATCTGAGTGCAATTATTTTAGTTGATTTTGTAAAAATTTTACCAGTGTTTTAAAGATACTTTTAGAATAAATGTGTACTACTACTTCTATAGATAGCAAATTAAGTTATGCTTAAAACGTGTTTTTCTAAAGGGTTCAAAACTAGCATTTTGTAGGTATAAGGAACAGAATTATGTTTTAGGAGAT
Source organism: Cynocephalus volans (assembly GCF_027409185.1). Classification (NCBI taxonomy): domain Eukaryota; kingdom Metazoa; phylum Chordata; class Mammalia; order Dermoptera; family Cynocephalidae; genus Cynocephalus; species Cynocephalus volans. The sequence goes on along the minus strand of NC_084461.1, from coordinate 100,194,877 downwards.
ATCAACTATTCTATGAGTATAATACATTGCCAATACCTCTGAAAGAACTAGAATTTCCCTTTAGAAGACGGAGCGGATTCATTTAATGCTTGTCCCTTTAAGTCATGTATTACTTTTTGTATTTGTTGTTAAAATACATACTTTCATTATTCTAATGCAAAAATCCTCATAAAACTGAGAGAGTGAAATGAAAAACCACTGTCTAATGAAATTACTTTGTAAAATTGAGGCTGAATACAGATTAAAGAGCTATCATCTTTTCACTGAATAAATATGAAAGATATAAAGAAACAGAGGAAGAGGGAATAATCATTGACCAGACAAATGAACTGAAATGAGTATGGCTTACTCCTAACTGAAGGCAGAAATAAGCCCAAGGTATTACAATAGCTTTTCTTTATCATCTCTTGGATATATTGCCCTTTCCTAAGAGCAAGTGACCATTGTGTTTCAATTTCACGAGAGAGAGAGACACATAAAATTTAAGTCTAAAACAGCAGTTTTAAATTCATAGTACTAATTTATCTATATGTCTATATGATGGATGGACTCTGTTATGATGCAATGCTAAGATGGCCAAAAGGCGTCATTAAAAGATTAAACAGAGTAAAACACATCCGAAGGCCTACAGGTCATTTAGTTCATTCTCCACTTTATTAATAATGCTGTCCCTCAGCATTTCAAACCAATTTTCAACAATTTTCCATGAGATTTCCTTTATTTGGGGAAGAACCCATTTTCTGAAAGCTGTAAGGAAACATTCCAGGAGGAATCAGCGCACATGTGAGGAATATTCTTTGAGTGCTTTTATTACCAGCTCGAGTAATCAGCTTCAGAGTGTACAGTCTATAAACCCTGAGACCAACATTAACATTATTCAGACTTTAATAAAAAAGAATGGGATGAGTTTAATGGGAATTTCGAAGCCAGAAAAATACTCAAATAGCCATTTGGGCTGTCCTAGTTGTCTGTGACCCACCGACTCTGCCTATGGAATTATCCTCATATTAACCCATCCCACTCTCTCCCTCCACTCAACCTTATTTAACGTCTCTCCCTTCTCTTCTTTCTCCCTTGCAGTCTGAGCATTCCCACTACACCCAAATCTCAATTTTTTGTGTTATTTTTAACTGGGAAGTATTTCAAAGAAATGGCAAGATTCCTGAAGCACCTGGTGAGTGGAAAAGAAAGAACTTGGTGATCTAGAGGTCAGGGAAGTTCCAGCCAAGTTTGCTCTTAGAAGGAGAAAAGGTCCAGGGTGAGAAGCAAACAAGTAAGGGAAACGTGGTATGTGCAGTGGGAATGCTGGAGAGTACTGGAGAGTGACCAGCAATGGGTACGTTCCTACTTGGTTCATTTAGAAGGAATCATTACAAAGTTTACTGTCTGCAATATGCAAACTTTTCTTATAGTCTATAAAATGTGAAACTTTCCTTTCCTCAAAGAGTCTTATAATGCTTCATCCCATGGAAAGATTCGGAAAGTTAATTTCATAGGCTTCCATTAGAGAACCTGCCTAAAAGCTGAGGGAAATGACTGGAAAGATAAAACTACCACCTGAAAGGCAGCATACTAGACATGATATGCTATGAATAGTCCAGGTGATTCTTTCCCTTCCCCCATATGATACCATTCAATACACACATCTAAAAAAAATTTACATTTGGGTACTCTTCTTCATTCTACAACAGCAGTAAAAACTACTATGTTTTAAAAACTTAGTTCAAATGAATGAACTTATTTCAAATGAGAACAGATGTTCCAGATATTCACATTCAGCACACATTTTAAAAACAAGCAGGATGGGAAAGAATGCCAGAGGAGAGGCCTAAGAAGACATCGATGAATTCTACCAAATGCTTGAAGAAGAATTCATATGAATTCTTCATGAACGCTTCCAAAAAAGGGAGGAAACACTTCCTAATTCATTCTATGAGCCAGTATTAACCTGATTTAAAAAAATCAGAAAAAGACATCACCGGAAAAAACTATAGACCCATATATATTACGAATATGCACATAAAAACTCTTAACAAAATACTAACAAACCAAATCTAACGACATATACAAGTAACAGAAATTATACTACATGACCAAGCTGGATGTGTCACAGGAAGGCAAGCTTGGTTTAACATCTGCAAAACATATGATCATCTCAGTAGACACAGGAAAATGTATGACAAAACTCAACACCATTTCACGATAAAAACACTCAACAAACTAAGAATATAAGGGAACTTCCATAATCTGAAAAAGGCCATCTATGAAAAATACACAGCCAACATCACACTTCATGGTAAAAGACTAAATACATTCCCTCTAAGATCTGGAAGAAGACAAGGATGTTCACTCTTGCCTCTTCTAATCAATATTGTACTAGAAGTTTTAGCCATGGCAATTAGTCAAAAAAGAAAGAAAGAAAAAAGAAAAGAAAAGGCATTCATACATTAAAAAGGAAGAAGCAAAACTACCTCTATTTGCAAATGACATGATTTTGTATATAGAAAATCCTAAAGAACCCACTAACAAATATTAAAAGTAATAAACAACTTCAGCGAAATGGCAGGATTCAAATCAATATGCGAAAAATCAATTGCATATTTGCAATGAATAACCTGAAAATGAAATCAAGAAAATAATTTCATGTAAAATAGCATCAGAAAGAATAAAATATTTAGGAATAAATTTAAGAAAATAAGAGCAAAAAGTATACTCTAAAAAGTACAAAAATGCTGTTTAAAGAAATTAAGGAAAATCTAAAGAAATGGAAAGGCTCAATGTTCATGAATCAGAAGACTTAATATTATTAAAATGACAACACTATCCAAACTGATGTATAGATTGCAATGCAGTCTCTATCAAAATCCCAACTGTCTTCTTTGTAGAAACAGACAAGCTCATCTTAAGAATCATATGGAATTACAAGGGATCCAGAAAAGCCAAAACTATCTTGAAAAAAGGGAACAAAGCTGTAGACTCATACTTCCGAATGTCAAAATTTACTACAAAACAACAGTAATCAAGGCAAGGTGGTACTGGAATAAGGACAGACAGTAGACATCAATAGAATAGAATGGAGAGTCCAGAAATAAGCCAATAGATCTATGTCAACTGATTTTCGACAAAGATGCCAAAACCATTAAATGGAGAAAATAGTCTTTCAACAAATGGTGTTGGTATAACAGGATAGCCACTTGTAAAAGAATAAATATGGATTCTTATGTCATGTCATATATGAAAATTTATTTAAAATGGATAAAAGACCTAAATGGCAGAAAACATACAACTTTTAGAAAATATATGGATAAATCTCTACAGTAAAACTTGAATTTGGCAATGGATTCTTGGATATGACATCAAAAACATGAGCAACAAAAGGAAAATACATAAATTGAACTACATTAAAATTAAGAACTTCCATGCTTCAAAGGACACTATGAAGAAGGTGAAAAGACAACCCACAGAATAGGAGAAAATATTTGCAAATAATCTATCTGATAAGAGACTATTTAGAATAAAGAACCCTTGCAACTCAATAATAAAAAAAAATACCCCAACTAAACTATGGGCAAGATTTGAATACATACTTTTTCGAATATATATGCAAATGACAAATAAGTACATGATAAAATGCATATCATCATTGGCCTCTAGGGAAATGGAAATCAAAACCACAGTGAGATATCACTTCACACCTAGTAGGATGGCAAGAATCAAAATGTCAGATAAAAGCAAGTGTTGGCATGGAGAAATTGGCACACCCATACATTTCTGGTAGCAATGTAAAATGCTACACCCACTTTGGAAAACAGTGTGGCAACTTCTCAAATGATTAAACGCAGAGTTACCATATATGACCTAGCAATTCTACTCCTAGGAATATGCCTGAAAGAAATAAAAACATATGTTCACACAAAAACTTGAACATGAATGTTTATAGCAGCATTACTCATAATAGCTGAAAGGGGAAATAACCCAAATAAACATTAACTGACAAATGGACTGACAAAATGTGATATATTTATACAATGAAATATCATTCTGCCATAAAAAGGAATGAAGTATTGATGAATGCTGCAATATGGATAAAACTTTGAGACACTATATGACTCCACTTATATGAGAAGTCTAGAATAGGCAAACCTATAGAGTCAGAAGTTAGATTAGTGGTTATTTGGGCTTTGGGAGGAACAGGGAGGTTGGTGGGTGACAGCTAATGGGCATGGGGGTTCTGTCGGTGATTATTAAAATGCTCTAAAACTGACAATGGTGATGGTTGCACATATCTGAATATCTGTGAATTTACTAAAATACATTGAATTGTACACTTTAAATGGTGAACTGAATGAAATGTAAAATATATCTCGAGAAAGCTCTTATGAAAAAGATCAGTGAACTGAAATGCATACAGATAACGAATATAGATTGTCAACAGCATGACCCAAGAGCGTGAACCAGATCAGAAGGACGCAGATTTCAATAACACAGTCATGGAAGTAACATTGAAAAAAAGGAGGTGAAGAAGGGATATAAAGGTGAGACTTGGGAGTGGATATCAATTCCATCTGAGGATGGTGGCTTCAGAATCCCCTGTTTTCAGGGCAACTAGAAGAAAAGGCCTGGCATGTCCATCTGCAGCTTGTGTAGACCTTTCGTTCAGATGAGCACAGTCTCTACGTCCTGTGTCTTACCTCAATGAGTAACTGGGTCAGCACTTCAGACTGCCTGGGAGAGTTAACTCTCCCAAAGGCTGGCTAAATGCTCTAATACCAACTAGGCTTAAAATCTAATATAAATAATGCATTTTGTCAACCCTTTTGAATGAGCTGTTTTTTGAGTTGTTTAGAAATAATCTACTATTTCTACCAGAATTGTGATTTTAATCTAAGAAATGTTCAATAATTTGATTAAATTTGTAGAACAGTTGTAGGATGTTTAAGTGAACCTGATTTGCTATAAGCTTAATTTATTAAATTAATAAGAGTAATTTAAGTGTTTGAGAAGTTTGGCTTGTTTGTGTTATGAATATTTCTTGTCAGATACTCAAAATGCTTAAAAAGAAAAAATGAATACATTAAATTATAATAGAACTTAAACTCAAGGGAGTTCAATTAACCAACTTTGTAAATGAGACTGTTTAAGAATTTAGTCTGACCAACTGGAAGAAATCAACCATTAATAAAAGAAATAGAAAGCTGCTTGTTTTTTATTTTACTATGTTACAGATTACAAAGTAGATTTGTAAATTGAGCTTAAATTCTTAACAGAAACTATGTTTAAATATGTAATGTTAAATAAATTCATTAAAAATTTACAACCCAAATAACATATACTTTTCTCATGCAAAAAAAAAAGCACCATTCAGACTTTCATGAAAATACTAATCTTTACAAAAATCTCTTTAAACAACTTAACGATGTTGTTAAATACAGAGAGTAAAACAAGCAGAATTCATTCCTTCAGTAAATGTTTTGGGGTATCTGCTATGCACCAAACAGGGTTCTAGGTGCTGGGGATATGGCAGTAACTGGAAGAAATCAAGTTCCTGCCCTTGTAGAGCTTACAGACTGGTGGGAGAGAGAGAGACAATAACAAACATGTATTTATATTAAATACTATTTATAAAAATATATTTATATCACACATAGGTGTGGAGGGCAGAATAGCATAGTGACTTAGGACACAGATTCTGAAGCCAGACGCTGAGTTCAAATTCTTCTGACTCCAACACATAATAGCAGTGGGATCTCCACAAGGGATCCTGGTAACTTAAACTCCTGGTACTTCAGTTTTTTCATTTGTAAAATGGGGGTAATAGCTACACCACAGGGTTACCGCAAAGTTAATGAATTGATATTTGTAAAGCACCTAGAGCAATGCCTGGCACACAAGAAGTACTGTGGATCGCTTGTTACAGAAAATGTCAGGTAATATGTGCTAAGAAGGAAAAGGGACCAGGGGACAGACAGTGATGCCTCCAGGAAGGGGGAGGGAGCAAGAGAGGGTGGTGGGCATTACAAGCAGGAGGAAGTTCAAAGGCCCTGAGGCTGGGGCTTGATGAGTCTGAGGGAGTGGAGGTGGTCAGTGTGGAGAAGTGACCAGAAGGCACATCAGGGTACAGCCTTTGCATTTGTTTAAAGTGTAATGGGAAGTCACTAGAAGGTTTTGATTAGGAAACTTAAATAATCTTGTTTACATTTTTTAAAGGATCTCTAGCTGCTGGGTGGAGATCTGACCACAGGAGCAGGAGAGCTCAGGAAGAATTCCTTACAACCTATTTTCCCTTAAGAATGAGAAATGGTGGTGACTTGGGCTAGAGTGGAAGCCGAGGAGGTATTGGGAAAGTGGTTGGATTCAGAATACAAATTTGAAGGACGAGCCTGCAGGATTTGCAGGTAGATGAAAATTTAAAGTGAGCCTTGTCAACATGTTTGTGTATTTTCCCTCTAGCCATGATCTGGGGTTGGGGTGCAGGCAGAGTACATAGAGAGTTTGACTTATCCAAGGCTGGGGTTTTGCCACGTAGGAATGAATGATGGAGGAAGAAGGTGCACAGTGGTTGAGGATGTGTGCAATTACCATGGACCATGCAAACTAAGCTGGGAAAGTCAATAAACTGAAATTTCCAATTGTGGTGGAAATCTTTTAAATATAGTAGGAGATGGCCAGAAATTAGGATGCTTGCAATGGAGAATGATAATCTAGAGCTTTATTCTTCAAAATGTGGTTCTTGGACAAGCAGCATCCTATTTTGGATAGCCTTGGAGCCTTCAGAAATGCAGAATCTCAGGCCCCACACCAGATCTGAATCTAAATTGCATTTTAGCAGCATGCCCATTACCACAAATTATGATTGTACCCCATGTCCCCCACTCAATTATCCCCAACCTCCCTCCCCCTCCCACTTTCCCCCACTCCACTTTGCATCCCTAGGCATGTTCTCTTCCTCTGTAAGGCCAACAAGCCCCCCAGGTGATTTCTATGCACAGTAAAGGACGTGAATCACTAGTGTAGGGTATTACCTTAATGGTGGGTGGCTAAGGTGGAGTAGAGGACAAGGACAAGGATAAGAAGGCCAAGGACCTGGGAGTCCAGGAAGAGTGTGCTGTCTATGTGGGTGTTGAGAGCATCACAATGAAGACTGCAGAGGTTGGAAGAAAAAGTCAGTAAATCTTCACGGCATGAAGCAGGGTGACCAGGAGCAAAGTAGAGAACTGCAACAAGGAGGAGCACTGAAAGCACGTGTTGCAAAAGTACTGCGTTCTTTTGAGGAGCAGGGAGAGAGGTCTGGAAGCAGAATCCAGGAGCAAGAAGGACACCAGCAGCACCGCCAGTGAGGAGGTAACTGAGGTGTTTGGGTGAAAACAGCCACTAACTGTGAAAGCTTCTGGAAAAGCAGCATCCTCGGAGGCAGCCAGTTTGGATTACAGAATGTAACACTAACACACCATTTGACTCACAGCTGTCATTGTGCCAAAAGTATCATAGGAGGCAGGTTCTGTTTCTTTGGGTTCTCTTGACAATTCAAACATGTCTTGCAAATATATGAATCTCTAAGTCTAAAGTGCTTTAAAAGCATGCAAAAGTTTACTTAAATAATTTTCTTGTGGGTATGACATGGTGATATATGCAGACAACTTCAAAGACACTGATAAAAGAGTCTCTTTAAGTTGTTAAATAAATGTGGCATAAAGTTGTTACATGTGTCTTTAAAAGACTTTATTTTAATAAGCCCTAAAATAACACTTTTTAAATATTAACCTACTGAATCCTCTTAACACCTGTCAAAGTAGGTACTGTTTTCCCCCTGCTCTGCAGATGAGTAAACAGAGCCCCAGAGAAGTCCGGGTAAGTTTCACAAGATCCCACAGCTGATCGGCAGCGCAGCTGGGATACAAAGCCAGGCCATCTGGTCCAGGAATGGATCTGTGCTCTTTATCACTGGCTGCCCCTCTCCTACTCAATATCCAAAAGTTGCTCTGAAAACAACAACAACAAAAAAATCACTCAGAGACTCACTGGACATAAGAAACCTTAAGCAAATTGTGTTTACTTTCAAGGCGAACTTATCTCAACTTCATTCTAGACAGATAGAAAATCAATCTAATCTTTAAAAAGCCTTAGAGAAGACCATGTCATGACTTCCCTTGATAACTGACCTCCAATGTCAAAGCCTCCAACTGCCAAGATATTCTTCCTAACACTTAGCTTGAAATTTTGCTGTTATAATTTAAGCCCATTTTCTTTTTGCAGTTCTCTAAAGACCAGCCAGCTAGGCTCTGGAATTTTAAATCCATTCCATTTCAGCAACACTTTCCTCTTTTTTTTTTTTTTTTTCTTTCTTTCACATCCTAGAAATTTCCTATGCTGAATAATTACATTCAGTCCAAAATGCACTAACTGTGATTCCCCTCCTGAACTTTCCCTAACTTGGAGGATCTGTAGTCAGGAACATCAAAACATGGTGTAGCAAGAGCATCGTTATGTGACTTGAATGGAAACACCTCCATGGTGAGGCTTGGAGGGCAAGCTCCAAGGACGTGTGCTGCTCTTGGGTCTCATTCTCAGTAAACACAACCCAGAGGTTCTGGCTACGCATACATGGAGAACCCAAAACTGCAATGCCATTCTTATGAATCACCTCCACCTGTGTCATTAACTAGCCACAATCAGATTCTGTGCAGTGATCATAATAATTCAGTGATGATAACTCCCATGTTTGAGTGCGTTAAGTGTCTCAGGTGCTGAGAGCAATTGAATCACTAAAAGAAAGAAATGTGTGTGATGATCTTCCCACAGATTCAGCCTCTGCCAATGTCACAGACCAAAAGTGTGTGCAGGGGTCTTACATTCCATTGTAAATGTAAAAAATTTTCTTAAAGTCCACCTTGGCTATCATGGAAATAATTAAAATGAGTTTAGCACACATCATTACAAGACACTCATCTGTACAACACCATGGCCTGCTTAGAAACACTGTGAACATACCGTCTGTACTTCTCCAGTGCCTCCATCAACATTTGGCTAAAATTTTCAAATATGGTATATAACTCAAGGTCCCTAAAGACTATACAACTGACCCCTACCAAGCCAGCAAACTCAGCTAACAAGTTAAAAATGCAGTGTGGTTCTTTGAGTAGGTAGAGGTAGGTAGAGGTCCAGGCCCATCACTTACCTGCTAGGTAACCAAAGTCCAGGCTACATAATTCTCTGAGCCTCAGACTCTCCAGCTGAAACATTAGGATAATCTGTATTTCTCAACCTTGGTTTTCATTATGGATCCCCTAAGGATCCTTTTTAGCCACTTGTTTTCCTAATCACCCCCATGACATTTTAATACCACAGTATATTGTAGATCTGATTTTGTACTTTATGTCTGTTTATCTTGTATACATAAAGAGTAAACTTTGTTGACCCCCTCCCTCTCAAGAACCAATGTTTGCCCCCTTGGGGCTGATATCTCTCCTGTTGATAATGCATGAGATAATGATGTCTATTTTTCAGGGTAGTTCAGCAAAGAGTTAATGAGTACTACTAGCCACTGCACACAGTCAAGATCTTTTCTCTCATGGAACTGACATCTGAGTGGTCTATGCAAACACATGCATGCATTCCTGAGAACATGGGCACCTGTTATCCTTTATTATAATGCATCATTATACAACACATTACTTAATTGTGCAAAATAATGTACACGGATGAACAAAACTTGATCACCATATTAATGATACATCTCTAGGGTGCCTGCTGACAACCTCCAAATTGTCACAGAATCACTAAAGCACACAAGTCTGAGCTGGGTGGGATTGAACTGGTTAGTCCACCTCCTTCATTTTGCAAATTAGTAAACCAGGACCATTTTTTGATGAGTATTTTTTTTTTTTTTTTACTTCGGTTCTCATGAAATAGGCCCTCAATGGAGCTTCAAGCATATTAATATATTGATAGACAATATCTCCAGCTAAACTCCTTATAAAAATGTTTGTGTCCTTTTTGTTTTGTGAAACTTTAATGAAGGAAAGCAAACCACAAAATTCAACTGTGCTTTTTACCTTGATAACATGATTCAAGATTAATTTTAAAAACTCTCATATGTTATTTAATGTAAAAGAGACTTACATTTAGAAATGTCTAGAAAACAAGCCTGATTTCCTTTTACATTTTTCCTTATTTCTGAACTTTTCAATGAACTTATGGAATCGCAGAACCTAAAGAGATGAAAGTTCACATATAGTCATATACAGTCATTTCACAGACATAATTGAAGGGAATGTTACCCTCTCTTCCTTTTCCCCTGCAAATCAAAATTCAAAATTAGTTCTCCTTGACTGACAATAATCAAATCCTTGTTTTTCAGGAAAAAACACCATTTCCTAATTTTTATAGAGGCTGAATGAGTACAGGGAAGACTCATTCTCAAAGCACTGCAAGTCTTTTTCTCCCTGCATGAAATAAAGTGAAACTGCCCTGAGGAGACAACATGCAGAACCTATTGCTACCAAGACAATAAGGAGTGAAGGCAGCACAGAGCAGGGAAGGGACCCTGCTCAGGGTTGAAGCAGGTGCTACTGTTAGGGTGAAAATACAACTCAGCCCTAGGATTTGTCTCTTTGAGCTGCCAATACCTGTAAGCAGTAGGGGCAGAAAGGAATGACAGGTGCTCAGGGACTGTGACAGGTCACCTAGTGTATCAGGTTTCCCAACCTCATATGAGGGAGAGAGGTACAGAGGACAGTTCAACCACTGCACACATTCACACATGCGTCCTTTCAAATATTTTTTGGAAAATAAATGTTTTCCCACTAGTTTTTCTTCTTGGTAATATCAACTGTGCTGCCAGTCGAGGCTACCTCAAGCAGAAAGCATACTCTCATCGGGCAGATAAAAGGCTGAACTGAAAGGGCCGCTGACTCAGGGAGAATTAGAAAAGAGAGGGAGTCAGCATTTGCTCCTTTAATTCCACTTTCTTGTCCACTTCCTCATCTCCGTTGCACTCAAATTTCCCATGGGCTAGGTACAGGCAGTTTTGGTACATTTATTTGTTTTTGAATGCATGTGAGGTTTGAGATCTGAGCTAAAGCTGCAGCATCTCCTCACCCTTCTTACACAGCAGAAGAGTTATCCTCAAACCCACTATCTGACCTATTTCATTGATTTATCAGCTATTCAGGGAGCAGTTACAACGTGAATAGCACTGAGAGAGGCTCTCTGACGTCTCCACGGAGGAGTCAGTAGAGTGTAAATAACCCGTCCCAGGTTCTTTCCCAGTTCCTAGAATAGGGCCTAGTATCGAGCAAGCACTCAGTGTGCAGCTGATGGACAGACCAATGAAACAATGCATGCATGAGAAATGGACTCTGCATTAGGAAGCTTATGGTCTGGTGAATTCAACACAAATAGCTGTAGTAATATAATCCCAGGGGGACAGTGAGGAGCAATGCTTAAGTAGGTTAGAGATGAAAGTGTTTTAGAAGTACTGAGGGGAGGAGCACAATGCATTTTAAAATCTGTATTCAAACAGTCTTCACTGTAAATATTTAATTAAACTACTCCAAACAGCATCAAACAGAAGGAACCTCATATCAGCATCAAGGAAACTCTGATGCCATTATCCAAGGTGTCAGCCAGATTCTTACTTCTTGTTCTGGTAGGAGTAGAGGTGGGAGGGCACCCAAGAAACTCAGGTTTAGTCAGCCATTCAAGGCACTGAAATTATTATTATTTATTCTGAGGAAACTTGATTATATTAAAAAAGGGAATGAATTGGTCCAAGGATAGAATAGGTTTCTTCAGGAGTTTGTAAGGGCATCCTTTGAGGTTTCAAGCATGGCTGGAATGACCCTTTGTGTGGTTGATAGGATTCAAGAATTAATAGTTGGACAAGGTAACCATGAAAATTCCTCTCATCCCTAAACTTCCAAAATCCTATGACTCTGACACAGAGATGTGTGCTTTCAATGACTGTTGGTGTAGATCCCACAGAATTCGGAATGTGGGACTCTTCAGATTTGCATAGGAACCAGAGTCTATCAGTTCCTTGCTGAATTTCCCTAGTAATTGCCATGTGAATCTGAAGTTACAATATTTTGAGATATATGCAGAATCTGTAATATTTAAAAGCATTGCAGTTAAGCCCCTTATTCATATCATGGCCTTGGGGAGAACAGATTATAATATCCTTCATTTACTGAATTTAGAATTCGTGTCATTTCTTTACCATGCTTGCCTTCTATATAGCTTTACCTTCAATTTCACAGACATCAAAATTCATCTGATGTGAATTTTCTTAGCTTCCCTTTCTTTGACTTCAGCCTTGACATATTTTTCCTCTCTTCCTCTCCTACTACATAACCCATCTTTTTAGATGAAGCTGGTCATCTATTCTGTCTTTCCACATCTTGTTGACATCTCTGAGATAAAACCCATCAGTGCCCCCTCTTCAACTCTGCCCTTCTGTGTTCAGTATATGTTTTAATCACCTATAACATTCAACACTTCACATAGGTTAGGAATCTTAGATTCCTCTCAGAAGCCTTCCCTGTGACCTCCTTCCTTGTCACTGGGTGCTACTCTCAGTACTGCATATTAAAGGATCCATCCTTCAATCCAGACCCCTCTCCTATAGTCTAGACAATGGGACAGTCTCTCAGCTAGTTTTCCTGCTTCCAGTGCCGCGCTTCTCCCAGCTGCCCTTCATGATGCCACCAGGATTTTTCTTCTAAAATATGAGCAACAGGTACATAACTCAGATACCCAAAATGCTTTGGGCCCTGTCTCATGTTTATTGAAGTTTTTTAAAATTATTATTTATTTATTTATTTATTTTGTCTTTTTTGAGACCGGCTGCACAGTGAGCGCACCGGCCATCCCTATATAGGATCCGAACCCGGGGCGGGAGCGCTGCTGCGCTCCCGGTGCCGCACTCTCCCGAGTGCGCCACAGGGTCGGCCCTTATTGAAGTTTTTGAATGTGTTCGATATAGGCATAGGCCAATTTTTAGGAGGTATTTGAGATAAATTACAGTAGCACACAGACTCAGGATTTGAAAATATTATCTCTCAGTAATTTATTTTTATTTCGACCCTCTTTTGATCCTTCTGGTATGTCTAAGAAAAAGTGTCGGTTTAGTGCTAGGAAGTTGGAATCATGCCTCTGATGTTTGCTGATCTCCCTTCCTATAAGCCTATAGGCTCAGCTCAGAGCACGAGTGAAGGGACAGTGTCAAGTTTCCTTTTAAAGTAAAGGTATTTAAGAAAAATAAATGTCAATTTTTAAAAAGTTGTAATAAATAATAATGCAGGTGTCACAATGCTCAGTCCCAAGTTAGCTTAATCTCCAAATACACCCTTCTTCATAAACTCTTCGCTGTGGACACATACGCTCTCTGCCCCTGAACTTGCCCTGCACCTTCCCTTTCTCACACTCTTACTTATGCTGTCCCTGCTGTCTGTGCTATCCTGCCTCACTTTTTTGCCTGTTGCAATTAAGTCCCAAATCAAATTTTCCCTTCTCTAGGAAGTCTTCCCCTAAGTTTTTAAATTATGATTTAATGATCTGTGTGCCTATCCCTTGATTATGGTGCTTATTTTAGCTTTCTCATCTCACAATTTTTTTATACATTTACCCTATGATACTATAAATTTCTAGAGAGCAAAGACCATGCCATTTTTATATTTATGCTCCCACAACCAAGCACAAATACCAATACATATTGAGAATTCCTTATCTAAAATGCTTGGGACCAGAAGTCTTTTAGGGTTCAAGTATCTTTGGATTTTGGAATATTTGCATATACATAAGGAAATATCTTGGGGATGAGACCCAAGTGTTTCATATATACCTTATACGCATAACCTGAAGGCAATTTTATACAATATTTTTAATAATTTTGTGCATAAAACAAAGTTTGTGTATATTGAACCATCAGAAAGCATTATCTCAGCCACCCATGTGGACAATCTGTGGTTGTTTGGCATCACCATCATTACTGACACTGAATAAGTGATTAGCAATCATTTTCTTACATTATTCATGCATAAGTACTTAACAGTAAAAAACATGACATACCATTAATAAAGTGAAGAAATAATATGTTCAGGGTAACTGACAGCACAGTGCCATCAGCAGAATACCTGTATCAGCTGTTAAACAACAGCAACAAACAACAGCAGGCTGAATAAATAAACTGTGCATTATGCACCTGCCTTTTGACTGGGACATGCCACATGAGGTCAGGTGTGGAATTTTCCACTTGTAGTATCATATCAGCACTCAGAAATTTTCAGATTTTGTAGCATTTTTGATTTCAGATTTTCAGATCAGGGATGCTCAAACTGTATACATAATTGTAAATGAAATAACTGGTGGGAATGTTTTATCTTATCTCATTGCCTAACCCTGAACCTATTTGTAGGATTTTTTTTCTCTTAATAAATGAATATCTTTATAAGTAGGTCTTAATATAAGTAAGGACAGATCTAACTTACTGAGTAGAAAACAACACATGAAACACATCCTAAGTCCCTGAAGAAGGTAGCTTTTCATTAGCCTCCTTATTTAGGCTCATGTCATACCATTCAGTTTTTTTTTTGCCTGTGTCTTTTATGGAGGGTGGAGGTTGGTGGGGGGCTATATTCCAACCTAATTAGGTCTGAGGACATAATGAGGAAAGAACCTTAAAAATTAGCACAATATCCAGAATTAGCCACGGATTCTCTTATCCAACAGCTATTTATTGATCCCTGGTTTTGTTCCAGATTTTATGCTTGGTGTTGAGCACAGAGAAAATAAGAACCAACATCCCAGCCTTCAAGGAGTCAAGTTGTGAATCAGTTATATAGTACTCCATGAAAATTTGGGGTACTGTACCTTGTTATTTTGTTTCAGGTGACTCTACTGACAATGCATTTACAGAACACCAGCTTTGTGCCAACTCATGTGCTAGGCATTGGAGACATGTATCCTTCTCTGTTTTAACTTTAATTGCCACATAATATGATTTGTGACTTTTATCTTCTAAGACAGTATATGGCCAACCAATAATAGCCCCAAGGTTCATAAAATGTGTGATTGCAAAAGTGCTAATCATTTGTCTGGCAAAATGCCAACCAACCTTAACAGACTGTGCTTTCCGAGAGATTCCAGTCAGATTTATGCCAGTCATCTGTGAGTCTCTGATGATGATCTGCCCACGTGTACTCAAAGAAAACAGCCCGAGGCTGTGCAGAAAGCAAACTGCAGGAGACAACACAATCAGACTTACCGAATGATCTTTAAAAGATGGCACTAAAGTATATATGGTTCTTTTTTATCTTGGAACGCCTAGCTATTCCTAGTCCTTAGCAGACTTGTACATACACAGTCTGTTTCTGTTTTTATGGAAGAGTATGTGTCTTAGTCTGTTTGGGCTGCTATAACAGAATACCATAGATGGAGTGGCTTATAAACAACAGACATTTACTTCTCACAGTTCTGAAGGCTGGGAAGTCAAAGATCAAGATTTGGTGTCTGGTAAGGACTCAATTCATCATTCATAGACAACTTTCTTCCCTCTGGGTCTCACACTGTGGGAAAGGTCAAAGAAGCTCTGGGGTCTCTCTTATAGGGTTACTAGACCCGTTCACGAGGGCTCTATCCTCATTACCTAATCACCTCCCTAAAAGTCCACTTCCAAATACCATTACATTGGGGATTAGGTTTCAATATATGAATTTTGGGGGGATATAAACATTCAGTCCAAAGCAGTCAGACATGTCTAAAACAATCCCCTTGAAAATACTTCATTTAGCAGCACAAGTTCTCTTTCTGATTGATTCACATTCTCCCTTTGTGCCTAGCTGTGATTTCAGAAAAGATTAATTAGCAGAATGGTTTTAGTAGAATACCAGCGATTAAACACTGGTCATGAAAAACTGGGAAACATAAGGGTGGCTCAAATGCTGGGCTTCCTTTCAAAAAAGACCAAGAAAACTAATTTCAATTTGAAACAAGGTGTGCAAATCATAGATACATTTTTTAAAAATTTAATTTACTTTAAGAACACTTAACTTATGTGTTGGCTTTTTGTTCTTTTAAAAACAATTTCACCTAAATATGTTGGTTCACTAATAACCATACCTCAGGATTTCCTCCTTTCCAACAATATATAAAAAAGAAACATATGTTTAAACCAAGCATGTCAAAGCCTATGTGCAAAATAGGTTGAAAATAGTTAATTTGCTCCCTGTTACCAGCCAGCCACCAAGAAAAGAAAATAAAAGTAAAGACAATTTAAGGCTGTACTAGAATGGTACAAAAATCTTCAGCATTCAAAAAAATCAACTTGTTTTGAGAAAGAGGCACCACTGCAATTTTTAGTCACATCCCAAACCGTCTTAAGTATGAAAAATGTGTCCATCAAAAACAATGGGGAAGAAAGAAGAATGTTATTTTTACCCAGCTTGAAAACTGCCATGAAACAATAGTCCATTGAGCCAGAGCAGGCTCAGCCAAAATGAGCTACATCTACAGCCTGTCATAAGGATCAAATGGAATGATGTAGGGAGGCAAAGCTGCAATATGACCATAACATGAAACCCCTATTAGGCAAACATGCCATTAAAGTTCTGGATTTCCTATAAAACATGTTCTGTGAGTGCTTTCTTAAGAAATTGTAAAAAGGTTATCATGACCATAATACAGTCCCAGATATCTCCTATCTTAGCCAAATCTCAGCTTTTTCCTTTACAGTCTTCTAAGGCATGACCATTATGTCTATGAAAAAGGTGGTAATGCTTAAGAAAAACAGCAGGCAAACCTTACAAGAGGTCATAGTAGAGATGCTTACAAGAAAATCAAATAGAAATTATCTTAATTTCTTGCTGGTCATTTTCTCCCATGTTAAGTCACACAAGCTTTACTTGGGAGAAGCAGTCCTGCATTTGGAAGTAGAGACCAAGGGAAAAGGCAATCGTGGTATTTTATTACAATACTCCATTACATAACATCAATAAAAATTATTTTACCCTTATAATTGCCTTAAGACTAAGAAGCATTGAGCCACAGCTTTATGCTTAGCTCAGTTTACATATTGCAGAGAGCAATACTTCAAGAAAATTTAGCATTTTCCTAAAGGAAGGGTATTCTGCCAATGTTCAATGACTACTTTTTGGTGGCTGCAGTTCCAAGTCCATCCCAAAACCTGCTCCTCCATGACTTCCAGATTAGACTTCTTAATGACTCAGTGTTTGTGCTGGTGTTACCCAAGGTCAATGAAGTTAAAACCTAGGAGACTAGATTCCTTAAGAGATCAGATCAATTCTTTCATGTGTTGCCAGATTATCTTTGGGTGGACAAAGCAGGTAGTTCTTGTTCAGCATATATAAAAATGAATTATGCAGGCATCTAGCTAGTACTAGTCAGAGCAGCTTATGTTACTGATTAACATCAGTATGATCACTTGAACCACTGTCAATGTTTGATCACTGGTTACCAAAAGTAGTTTATATTTAGTCCTAAAGACATTATAGTGATTATCTGGGTGAGGGGGGGAGTGCCTCCTGATTTAAGCTATGACAAATATAAATACATTATCTGACCCCAAAGTAAAATTTTAAAAATTCTTTGTAATTTATAATATCACATTGTGCTTGAAACAAATTTGATTAAAATGATGCTACTTTAGATCAGGGGTTGGTGAACTTATTCTGTACAAAGCTAGGTAATAAATATTTTGGGCTTTATAGACCACATATGGTCACTGTCTCATATTCTTTCTTTTCTCAACAATTTAAAAATGTAAAAACTGTTCTTAGCTCATAGGCTTTACAAAAACAAGTGGTGGGCCAGATTTTGCCCATGGGCCATAGTTCACCAACCCCTGCTTTACGTAGCTCAGCACACTGAAAAGAATATTTTCATTTCCTCAATTCCATCTATTTGTCTCTAAGGAAAAATAATGATCAATAAGAAACCCAAATTAAGATGAAGATTAAACCAAATAAAATCTCTAACAAAAAGGAAAACTAGATAAAGAGCCAAGAAAAAACAAATTCTTATGTTATCTTTCAAATAGCCTACTTGGGTCCATTCAGTAATATGGTTACTTAAGGATATTCTTCTATGAGGAAGTTAAATCTGGTGGCTTAAAACTCATTTTCTTTTCCCCCAAAGGCAGTGGTAGGAATTTTCAGAAGAACTGCAGACCACGGTGAGCAGGTCTTGCTGTGTGCCTTTCTAACAGGAGAAATGCTAGGTCCCTATTCCTATCAAGGAGGCTTTCAGGAAGTGCCCATGAAATTAAATGCTCAGCAGGACCTAAGTTGAGTGACAGAGGGGACAACAGCAGTGATCTTAGAACTTGTGCAGTTTGTGAAAGGAAAGACAGAATGCTTCCTTAGGGGACATCGCTTCCTTCTGCATATTTCTCTGCACTTTGGAACTCTGTCACTAACGTAGCCTCAGAATGGGATTCCTTCTGTCCACCTCCCCATCGTCCTTTGCAAATCACAGGCAATGAATGCAGCCTCATAGGTGCTGAGAGCCCATAAAGCCAACACCCAAGATAAAAGTCGAAGAAACTGTGTCTGAAGTCTGTGGGCTCCAGCAGAGTAAAGGGAAACACTTTCAGCCTGAACACAGAGAAAGGTTTCAAGCAGTGCAGTACCATGCCTACCACGTTTCTGCAAAGCCTTCTGCCTGTCAGTCCAGCATACATGGAGGTTTCAGATTTCCAAGACCAATATGTCTGCAGCCTTCAAATATTCAGCAAGCTCTATTTTTGCCCTTGCTTCACAGAAATTTTAAATTAACACAGAGCTCCTCATTAACCTTTAACTTACTAAATGCTAAAACTCTAATTACTTGCAAATGAACCAGTTTCTAGAAGATGATAAAAATGTAAGAATATTTTCCACATTTAACATACATTATTTCCACTAGTACTATTCTTCGTAACAAATCTTGCACAGTTAAATTTTAATACATTGCCATTCGGTAAGTGTTAATAGTCAGCCTTCTCGTGTTCTAACTGATCTCACTGGTGCATACACATCTGTGAAGAAATATTTACTCTCCAAGTCTTCATGGAGCAACGGTAGCTGGTGTTGCTCTTGGCCTGATAGATTTAGATGACTAATGTTTTATCTGACCCAGATATTAAAGTGCTCTGGACTCTGTGGGAATCAAGATGGTATCAGAGATGGTTTTAACCACTGAGGAGCTTCATTTTTGTACCTCCATTTACACACAGGGTAAAGGATACCAGAGGCATGCAAAGAATATCTTTAAACTGGAGAGTGACCTCATCTCCTAACTTAATCAGGATCAGAGCATATTATGCCACCGCCCACTTCCTACAATAGTATTCCTGGTTCTTCTTCAGACCACAGCAAACCTGCCTATCATGGCACCTTCATTCCTTTTACCAGCCACCATCATGCACCTGTCCAAAACACCTGCCCCACATGATAAATGGCAACGACCTTTGTAGGGCAGAATGAACAGAGATCCAGATGATATGGTAGGTGAATGGTTGATGAAAAGAGAAACAAAAGCCATTGGTATGAAATTTCAAAATTATTTCAAAAATGGAGAATTATTAAACAGGAATAGAAAACCTGGCAGAGTGGCCTCTCCCTTCACACTGATACCTCCAAACTTCTCAGAACCCACTTGAAAACAAACAAACACAGAAACACCCAACTATACAGTAGAGAACACAGTAGGCAGACTACCATAATAATGGTAGTAAATATAATATCCATGCCCTTCCAGACTTATAAGGGTACTTCAAAAAGTTTGCAGAAAAATGGAATTAAAATATGATATGAATTTTTTCATGAACTTTTTGAAGATCTCTCACATAGTAAGCCAGAAATTCTAAGGGCTGGTCACCATTAAACCAAAGCTGATCTCCCTGTATTATGAAACATTTTGTAATATTATTCCCTCTGGGACAAAAGCATAAAACTATCCCAAAATAATACCAAGTAAAAATTCAGGATAATTTTTATAGAAGCTTAGCATCGCTCAAGTTTTGTTCAAAAACAGAGAGCTTATGATCACTATGTGATATGAAATATTAAGAACCATTTCTTTAAAGCAAGAAAGTCACTAAATTTAACTTTTCACCATGATCACTGACACAAAAGATATTTTCTGCTAATTAAATGGGATCTGAATCCTTTCTGCCTTACTTTGTGGCTTTCATACTTACAAAACATGATTCTTATATGAGGTTTCATAAGAAGCTTTAAAGCTACAACATTGGTTACCAAAAGTCTACAAAAATATGTTTTTTAAAATGCGACTTCTTTTGTTAGAATATTAAATACAATTCAATAAACTAAGACAATACATTTTATATAACATAGAAAGCTTTTAGTAGACTGAATCGTGAGAGGAGACCTGAAAGCAAAATATAAAGCAGTATTTACTCAAACATCTTTTGTCCACTTAGCCACAGTGGTATCAAGAACAGTATATGTCACAATCAATGGCCACATCCCAGTGATTTGTACCATGATATCCTATCACTGTGATACAAAGCATGCTGAGAAGAAAAGTCAAACAGTGGTCATCTGGTCAGGCAGTCTGTGGTTGGAGCATCACTCTTCCAGAATCATCATTCTTCATGACTGTGGACTCATAAAATCCAGCAAGGTCACACAAAGGGGAGAGAGGATCTTGGTTCTTCACAGTATCTAGCTACAACCCTAAAATGAGATCAGAACCCTTCCAAATGTTTGGTCTCGGTCATGAAAAAAGCTGTGGATCAATCAAGACAAATTATTGCCTCAACTGGGAGATAAAACAAAAAGAATCTTAAACATCCCTATTGGAGGCAAGTCAGGAAGATCTTCACCTTAAGTGAAAAATGCAGACATTCTCTGGCTTTATCTTTCATAGCTACTATAATCATCAAAGCAATGCGAGAACTAGAAAGTGGTTAACAGTTGAAAAGTAATATCCTTTCCTCCTTCATCTCTAAAAAATAGTGGTCACTAGAAAAGAAAGACTTCAGGGTAGGAAAAGATCAGCAAAGAAAAGCACAGGAAATACAAAATGAGAAACTCAGGCTGCTTCAAAGAGCTCACAGTCTGCTGGGCTCATGTAGCTGGCTTTTTTTTCCTGTATGGCTTTGTGAAGCAAGGCAAGACTGATTTATAGAAGGCCAAGTCTACGTGGCTTCAACATATTCAAAAAATACAATGAGAATGAAAACGAAAAAACTAGCTGCAGAAAATATCGGCAAATCATATGTCTAATACAGGATTGGTAACCAGAATAAATAAAGAACTCTTTAAAATTTAATAGATCCAACTTAAAAATGGGCAAACAACTTAAATATCCATTTAGCCCAAGAAGATATACAAAGAACTAATGATCCCATCAAAAGGTATTCACCATTATCAGCCAATAGAGGATTGCAAATTATAACTGCAATAAGATACCACTTTACACTCACTAGAATGGCTACATGAATAAATATATATTAAGACCGTGTGTGTGTGTATGTGTTTGTGTGTGTGTGTATCCTTTTTGAAGGATACTTCAAAAAGTTCATGGAAAAATGAAATTAAGAGATATTACAAATCTTTCTATGAACTTTTGAAGACCCCTAAAAAAATGACAAGAATCCTTTTTTCTTTTTACATTTAGCTAAAAATTATGGTGAAACTCTGCATGATGTTTTTTATTCCTGTATTTATTCACCAAACATTTATTGAATAATGATCAAGAACTCAAAATGGCTTTGACTTTACCACCATGCTCGATTTACCTATCTGATGACTGAGCTTCTTCTTTTTTGTCAGTGATCAGACTATTTATTAATCAATGGGATTTTAAATCAGGGACAAAACAGGTTTGGCACTGGCAGGATAGTAGAGTTCAAGGACTGACACTCCCTTCTGTGGGGTCTCAGGAATCATCCATAGACTAGACACTGCTCTACCAGGCCAGCGAGCAGTGGAGAAGCAGTTCTCATAGTCCTTTATCAGCGAGTCAAGTCAAGCAGATCTCTTGACAAACAGTAGATGCTTTATTACCTAAGACCAGCTCTGGGATACAATACTAAAATCTACCTCATTTGCTACTTAATTCTATTAAGTCAATTAACATAGACTAAGGTCACAAAAGTTTAACATTATAATAGTAGGCAGATTTGTCCAGACTCAGCAAATGTTCAAACTTTGTATATTTTATTGCATGTAAAGGCACTTTTTTGTCTTAAATTTCTTTTGTTATTTTAATATAATTTTGCATTAAAGAAACATTAAAAATGAAGAGTATAAAATTTAAAAAGAAATAGAACGCAGAAAATCCTGCAGGCATGTAGGAAACACTTGAGTTTTCTCCAATCAAGCCCCATTTATGTCTAAGAAATGATTAATATTCTTAAAGACAAAATGACTTGAATGTCAGAACCTTTACGTTTAGGCTTCATGTTCTTTCTTTCTATCAGGCACAGTGGTTCTGAAGCTAAATGGTACAAAAATGCTGCCCAGGATTGGATACACACAGTCTGCCTGATGTACTGACTGGATAATTCAAGGTATTTTCCAAAGTCAGAAGACTTTCAGGATCCCTATTCCATAAAATCTGTCCATCAGCATGTATGTCAGGATGGAGACAAGTGAAAAGAACTGATGGTGAGATCACTGAGGTTGGATGACCAAGCTGTTTGGCTTTTTAGTTTTTTTCTGTGCAAATATAATCACTGCTAGTATTTTCCGCCTGCACTCTTCAGACCAGGATCTCAAAGCCCCTTGCCAACAAATGCTACTCCTCATTGTTCTCTCAGCAGGTACCAAAAATCAAATCATATTTATGTAAGAATGAAGAGAAAATTGGGCTTGCTAGAGTATTGGCTTTTCTTTCCATAAGACTTTAATGACCATTTTATTTAGCAAACATACTGAGCACTGATGCTGCAAGTCACAGATGTATGATGAACACTTTCAAACTGCTGACTTTTATAACTTGAAAGGGCCCATTTTAAAGTTGTGACTCATTTATGAGCCTGAAAGTGCTATATCTGTATGTATGAATCAGATGCTGGAAGTATAAGTTTACAAAGTATTACATTACCATCAACCACAAATTATAAATCCATTGATGAAATGCTTAGAGTTTACTTAGCAACAGCTGAATCTTGAAGTGGTAAGAAATAATCTTATTCAGTATACCATAGTAAATCAAGGAGCCAGCAGGATATATTTCTCCAGTACTGGAATGCATATTTTATGACTACTTTTGCAACTATTGAAGAAACCTGAGCACAAGTAACATGTTTCACATTTAAGTAAATCATCAGGAAACAGGCATCTTTAATGGTGAAGGCTCGAAAAAGAGTAGGCCTCTGGGTGAGTCTCCTGAAAATATAAAATAAAATAATGGCTAGCGAGCCAGGAAAATAAGTTTGCACTCTAAAGTGTAGCTCCCCATTTCACAATCTCCTATGTAAATAATAAAAACCATAAATAGAACAAGTGAACCTTTCAGATGCCATTTATCCTTTCCTTCTTGAAAAACTGGCTTGTGTCATATCAGACGACAAAAACAAAACTTTTCTGAAAGGAGAAACTTGAAAATTAGAACCCAGATCATTTAAGCACTCTGAAAAAAGTTGTGATCACACATTGAAACTTAAAGTTCAGCTTTTAAAAGAATATCCTATATAGAGAAAGTAATAAACATACATGATCTTACAGTAGTAGACTAAACCTATTCACCAAAAATATCCACTGCAATGCTGAATTAATTTACTAAATGTAAACAACTACCATTTTATTGTTCAATTAAATTTGGCCTTAAAGTGTCTTCAGACATAGTGAACTGTAACCTAACTTGGTGTGTAAACAGACTATAACCTACTCTTGTAACAAGTAGCCCTGTCTCAGCTTATTACAGGCAGCCAACTGTTCAAACCCTGTTTAAATAAGGCAAATGCCCAGCTGTAACCAGTCCAGCTGTTTCTGTACCTCACTTCCATTTTCTTTTCTCTCTCTCTCTCTCTCTTTTTTTTATTTACAGCTGGCTTGTATGGGGATCTGAACCCTTGACCCTGGTGTTATGAGAATCAAACTCTACCAAGTAAACTAACAAGCCAGCCCTCACTTCCATTTTCTGTATGTTACTTTCCTTTTTCTGTTTATACATCTTACCCAACCAGGTGGCAGCCCCAGAGTCACTCTGAACCTATTCTGATTCTGGCAGCTGCCCAATTTGCAAATTGTTCTTTACTGAATTAAACTTTGTTAAATTTAATTTGTCTAAAGTTTTTCTTTTAACACTATTTTTGGTTTTATTGGTTCTCAGGAACAAAGGTATTCATTTTAACTTAGTATGTACAAAATTGAGATGATATTCAGGGCCCATATTCCATAGAAAGTAGAAACCCAAATCATATATCCTGTACAAATTGGTGCTAAGAGAACAGAAACCATCTAGTTTCAAAATAGGATATTCATGTCCTAAAGGAGCTATTCTTTAGTAACTCATTCATAACACTCACGTCAGAAGACATAACTAATCCTTGGGCTAAAAGCAGCTATTTTACATGAAACTTATGTTGTATGTAGTTTTATTATGGGGCATGATTTGACTGTAATATTCTACAATATACCATATAATAATAGAGTATGTTTCAATTGCATTTCAAAAGTCATCTTCCAGGCAATTAAAAACAAAAGCAAAAAAACATAACAGAGGAGACTATCAGTGACAGGGTTAAAAAAAAAATAGAGAGAAGTCTAACTAGATTACTCTAATGGAGGAAACGAAACATCTTCTTAAGATACTAAATAGCAGATTCTAAAAACAACCGAAATTGAGGTCTCTATTCCTCAGGTTGTCTTTGATAATTTAAAAAAATAAATATCAAATTTATTTTCTCCTGTTACTTTTCAGCAATGGAAGGAATTTATTCTTAATCCACCTAAAATGCAGTTTAGACTATTAGAAGCTATTCAAAACAAGTTCTTTTGTTTGCCTCTCCAAGTTTTCCACTTTTCAAAAAAAGCAAACTATTCTTAAGTCATTCTCAGAAAATCTTCCCTCTCAAGCAATACATACTAGTTAATGCATATTTAAATACCCTTAGAAATGAAACAATGGGATATATAAGAACAATTAGTTTATTTGGCCACTAATGTCTTAACTAAATGAATCTTTTCCAGTGATAGAAACATTACCTGGCATCTCCAGTTTATCACAGATTATCACAATGTTTGCTTTTCTGCTTAGTAACACTGCCACCGAAATTCCTAGCTCACTGTTCCTCCTCTTTCTCTCCATCCCCAACTGAACGCCCCCCCAACCCCTGCCACATTGCAAAACTTGTGGCAAAGAGGAAAAGATTATATTGAACAAAGACACATGTTTAAAATTCCCAAAGTGCTCAGAAAGTTGCAATCCCTTTCTCTCTCTGAAAACTTTAGTACTGACATATGCAAAATACATTTCCTAGAAGACATGGCCAAATAAGTCCCTTTTCCCCTCTTAGATATTCCTAACGTACATTCACATATTAAATGCACCAAGAACCCTTAGAGTGAAAAAGAGAAAAACAAAATGTGTAACACAGCACCGGCACATAATATCCAGTCCTGTCCCTTACAAAACAGCTACTGATCTTCCTCAGAAACGGTGTCCAGTGAAAGACACTTTGGGTTGAACAGCTGCCCATGTTATCTTTACAAGACTAGACTCCTCAAAAGGTGAAAGTCAGGATCAGATAATTCCCAATTTTCAGGACCTCAAGTTCTAGGATTCAGGTTTCTTTTAAGACACAAATGTTCCTAAGTTTTTCATAATACATCTTGATTAAATGCCTTGGCCTTCGACCCCATGAACATGAGGTCACTTAGCAGCACCAGGCCACACCTCTTAGGCTGCTTCAGGGGACAGTATCTTCCTTAGGCTTGATGTCCACCTCAAAACAAGGCCAAACCCGAACCAGAGAGAGAGTAATTACTGTGGTCTGACCTGGGGCAGACTCTTAAAAACAAATGTAGGTCATAGAAATAATGCTAGATTTTTTTCTACTCTGCTTCCTCCTATCATTTAATTAAAAAAAAAAAATTACCTATAGGCGAATAAATCAGAGGTGCATGATACACCAGGGAACATAACACCACAAGGAAGAAATGCCTCCCATAAGTTGCCCTCCCCATTAGTAGAGAACATTTTTCCTGAAACCTCCAGAAATGTTGTGCTGGGTGGAAGGACAGGGATAGGTATACACTACAAATTTCTTCAGAAAGTTCTCTGCCTCTCTCTCAAGCTCTCTTCTTTTTAAAAAAAGTCTAAGTCTTCTCCCAGACCTCTAATTAACTAAAAAAAAATTTCTATCATGTGTAAATCTCCTCCTTAAATATGGAAAGGATGCTTTGGTGGACCACAGCAGGAACCAGTGGGGTTCACTCAAATCACAATCTGAAACCAAATAAAAAAGAGGGTTTTGTGTTGTGTTAAGTATTGCAAACTTCACAAAAGAAAATAAAGGAAAGGAAAAGAGAAAGAAAGAAAGAAAGAAAAAAAAAAAAGAAGCCAAAAAATATATATCCCAGGAAGTATAAGATGCTGGTAACATCATGTTCAAAATTGCAACTTTGTAGGAAAAACAAATCACTTTTTTCTTTTTAACTACATCTTTGTATTTCACAAGTCACAGTCTGGAGGTCTTGTGCAGCAAAATGGAAAATTTAATGAAAAAACCAAATGTGGAAAATTTTCTACTATCACAATGCTGGTTAAATGATTTATTTTTCTTTTATACATTTGTATAATATAAAATGTTACCTTTGGAAAAGGAAAACTTAGCAAGTCACTTAGTTTGCAAATGAAGAAACTAAGACAAAAAGAAATGAGATGGCTGGCCAGAGGTCCCTCAGTCCCTAATTGCACAACTGGGACTAAATCCCTGTGTCCCAATCTAGAGTCTTGGCCTTTGTCCCTACCCCCACCCCCCACATTACAGATTTGTTCTCTTTATGTAACTGCTGGCTACAAACTCTCATTTGTGCTACGAGATGGACAATTTTCAGTTTTTATTGCCTCTTTACGTGAAAACAGGAATGGCCATCACGTAACAATCTAAGTATGTTAAAAAACACACATATTTTGGGTTGCTAAGAAAATTTGGCACAGCTTGCATCAGGCTTTCTGTATTTGGTAGCAATGGGTTAAAACAGCTAAAATGAACTGTTTTTGAAAAGAAAACTTACAGAGTTTCAAGATGGCGGCTGGCGCGGAGTAGCTGAGGTGGAAAAGGTGGCCACTGGGCCTCAGGCAGCCGGGAAACTTGTGGACCTTCCTCTGGCCATCTCTTAAGGGAGGACTGCTGCTGCTGGCCGGTCGTGGGGGCTCAACGCCACTTTGCCCCCGGCAGGAGAGGCTGCCTCATTTACAGGCAACAGCTTTGAAGTGTGGAGCAGGAAAAGAACTGATTCTTAGCTGCAAAAGTGAGTCTTGAAACAGGGAACACAGCGCCAGGGCTGCTGTGGATGCAGCCAGGATCCCGGAGGCTGGGGCCGCACTGAAGGCGGCCAGCTGCCCTATCCAGGATTCGAGGTTTCAGGCCGGCATTAAAGAAGACTCCTGGGGGCCGACCCCGTGGCGCACTCGGGAGAGTGCGGCGCTGGGTGCGCAGTGACGCTCCCACCGCGGGTTCGGATCCTATATAGGAATGGCCGGTGCACTCACTGGCTGAGTGCCGGTCACGAAAATGACAAAAAAAAAAAAAGAAGACTCCTGGGAGCGCCCGAGCGGCGCCGCGACTGAACAGCCCGAGGCGGCAGCGCCGAGAACACGGAAGGCAACAAACCAGAGACAGAGCGAGCGCCCGACCTGGCACAGCACTGTGAGTGATCCCTGGCACAGCTCTGTTCGGGGGGTGGATGCCCACGCGGCTCCCGCCTGCACCACCAGGCCACTCACTGCCACGGTGCTGCCTCCATTTTCCCAGGTGCGGGCAGCTCCGCCCTGCTCGGCCATCACTGAGCCCATTTGCTTGGCCTGGCGCGGGGCTTTCCGGACCCTGCGGGCCGACCTCCTCTCCCACTCCCTCCGCAGTTCTCTGGCAGGGCTGGGGGTGTGGGGCGTCCCGACCAGTTTTGGGAGGGCTAGGAAGTACGGGCGGGCCGACTGTCACTCCACGACACCCTGGACTCCGGCCCCGGTAAACTTCCTGTTACTGGGAGGCAGATACCATCTCTGCGACCACCAGTTTGGAAAAAAGCCTAACGAATTTCTGGTTGGGAATAGTGTGGTAGGAGAGTTCCCAGGTCCGCTTGAACCTGCCGGAGGGCAGGCTGCAGGCGGGCACTAGACTCGGTTTATACCGGGGGGATACAAAGGTGAATAAGACCCGAGAAAGATCTACACAGTGCTACAAAGGCACCCAGAGAGACCGGTCGTCTGTGCCTAGCAGAAACCTGGTAGACTTCCTGGGCGAGGCGGTGCTGAGCAGGGTCTTGAAGGCCCAGCTGACAGACGAGGGGTGCAGAAGACACACCCCAGCCCAGCACAGTGTGCACAGAGGGGGGAGACGTGCGGCCAGGGAGGCGGAGACTCGACAGAAACCACACACCCGGTGGGGTCGCCACTGCACGATCTATCAGCCTGGGCCAGAGCACACGGAACGGGGAGAAGTCCTGTACAGGAAGTGAAAGCTCAACAGAGATTACACACCCTGTGGTACGTGATCCACCAGCCCAGCAGAATCCATGCTGACCAGAAAGGTGGATCCCCTGAGAAGCCCAAGACCCGAGGCAACCACACACACAAGACACTAGCGGCCAACTGAGCAGTCACGGCGGGAGCCATACCAAATTGGCAACCACAGCAACATCCTAGTTAGTCATTAGTCTCAAACCGGTGGACTGTGAAACCCCCTGCCACAATGAATAAACACCAAAAAAAAGACACCAGAAATACAAAAAATCAAGAAAGTACACCACCAAAAGTTAATAAATCTCATACTCTAGATCCTATAGAACAAGAAGCCCTTGAAATAACTGACAAGGAATTTCGAGTGATAATTCTAAGGAAACTGAATGAGATACAAGAAAACTCAGCTAGACATCATGATGAAATGAGGAAAAGTATACAGGATCTGAAAGAGGAAATATACAAGGAAATCAATGTCCTGAAAAAAAATGTAGCAGAACTTGCTGAACTGAAGAAGTTATTCAGCGAAATAAAAAACACAACGGAGAGTTTAACCAGCAGGCTTGTCGAAGTTGAAGAGAGAACCTCTGAACTTGAAGATGGGCTGTTTGAAATAACACAAGCAGACAAAAAGAAAGAAAAAAGAATCAAGGACATGGAAGAAAATCTGAGAGAGATATCAGACAACCTCAAGCGCTCAAATATCCGAGTCATGGGTATTCCAGAAGGGGAGGAAAATGGAGATTCCATTGAAAACATATTCAACAAAATAGTGGCAGAAAACTTCCCAGGTATAGGAAAAATCACAGATCTTCAGATCCAGGAAGCTCAACGATCTCCAAACGTATTCAACCCAAAAAGGCCTTCTCCAAGACATGTCATAGTCAAATTGGCAAAACTCAGAGACAAAGAGAGAATCTTAAAAGCTGCAAGAGAGAAGCGTCAAATCACCTAAAAGGGAGCCCCAATCAGGTTAACATCAGACTTTTCATCACAAACCCTAAAAGCTAGAAAGGAATGGGATGATATTTTCAAAATACTAAAAGACAAAGATTGCCAGCCAAGAATACTCTACCCTGCAAGGCTATCCTTCCGAAATGAGGGGCAAATAGTAGATTTCTCAGACAAACAAAAACTGCGGGAGTTCACTACCACAAGACCACCCTTACAAGAAATCCTCAAGGGAGTACTGGGTTTGGTTCCTGAAAAATAACTACCACTGCCATAAAAACCTAAGAAAAATCTAAACCCGCTAGTACAATAAAAATGGCATTCATGAAGAGAAAACAAGCTAACAAAAACACTATCTACAACCTAAGGATCCAACAAACAAAGAAACCAAACAGTAAATCAGAAAGCAAGGAACAAAAGACACCTAAGACAACCAAACAACCAATAAAATGCTAGGAATAAATCAACACCTTTCAATAACAACTCTTAATGTTAAAGGCTTAAATTCCCCAATTAAAAGACACAGACTGGCTGACTGGATCAAAAAGCAGGACCCAACTATATGCTGCCTACAAGAGACCCACCTCACCCATAAAGATTCACACAGACTAAGAGTGAAAGGATGGAAAAAGATTTACCATGGAAACAGAAAAGAAAAACGAGCTGGAGTGGCTATTCTTATATCTGACAAAATAGACTTTAAACTAAAAACCATAAAAAGAGACAATGAGGGACACTACTTAATGATAAAAGGACTGATCCATCAAGAAGACATAACAATCATAAATATGTACGCACCCAATGGTGGAGCAGCCAGATTTATAAAACAAACTCTATTAGACCTAAAGAAGGAAATAGACACTAATACCATAATAGCAGGGGACCTGAACACTCCACTGTCAATATTAGACAGATCATCTAGGCAAAGAATCAGTAGAGAAACACAAGATCTAAACAAGACTCTAGACCAATTGGAATTGGCAGATATCTACAGAACATTCCACCCAACAACCTCAGAATATTCATTCTTCTCATCAGCACATGGATCATTCTCCAGGATAGATCACATATTAGGTCACAAATCAAGTCTCAATAAATTCAAAACAATTGGAATTATCCCATGTATCTTCTCAGACCACAATGGATTAAAACTAGAAATTAATAACAAACAAAACTCTGGAAACTATACAAACACATGGAAATTAAACAGCATTCTACTTAATGACATATGGGTCCAAGAAGAAATCAAGCAGGAAATCAAAAAGTTTATTGAAACTAATGAAAACAATGATACATCATACCAAAACCTGTGGGATACTGCAAAAGCAGTATTGAGGGGAAAATTTATTGCATTAAATGCTCACTTCAGAAGAATGGAAAGATGGCAAGTGAACAACCTAACACTTCACCTTAAAGAACTAGAAAAACAAGAACAATCCAATCCTAAAGTTAGCAGACGGAAAGAAATCATTAAGATCAGAGCAGAACTGAATGAAATTGAAAACCAAAAAACAATTCAAAAGATCAACGAATCAAAAAGTTGGTTTTTTGAAAAGATAAATAAAATTGACAAACCATTAGCATGGCTAACAAAAAAAAGAAGAGAGAAGACTCAAATAACAAAAATTAGGAATGAAAAAGGCGATATTACAACTGATTCATCTGAAATACAAGGAATCATTCGAGACTACTATAAACAACTATACGCCAACAAATTTGAAAATCTGGAGGAAATGGATAAATTTCTGGACACACACAAGCTCCCAAAACTGAACCGTGAAGACGTAGAAAATTTGAACAGACCAATAACAATAAAGGAGATTGAAGCTGTTATCAGAAGGCTCCCAACAAAGAAAAGCCCAGGACCAGATGGATTCACAGCAGAATTTTACCAAACATTCAAAGAGGAATTGACACCGATTCTTTACAAACTATTCCAAAAGACTGAAACGGACGCAAATCTCCCAAACTCATTCTATGAAGCAAACATCATCCTGATACCAAAACCAGGTAAAGATATAACCAAAAAAGAAAACTACAGGCCGATATCCTTGATGAATATAGATGCAAAAATCCTCACTAAAATACTAGCAAACAGAATACAGCAACACATACGAAAAATTATTCATCACGACCAAGTGGGATTCATCCCAGGGATGCAAGGTTGGTTCAACATACGCAAATCAATAAATGTGATACACCATATTAATAAACTCAAACACAAGGACCATATGATCATCTCTATAGATGCTGAAAAAGCATTTGATAAAGTTCAGCACTCATTCATGACAAAGACCCTCTATAAGTTAGGTATAGACGGAAAGTATCTCAACATAATTGGGGCCATATATGCCAAACCCACTGCCAATATCATCCTGAATGGGGAAAAGCTGAAAGCTTTTCCTTTAAGAACAGGCACTAGACAAGGATGCCCACTCTCACCACTCCTCTTCAACATAGTGTTGGAAGTACTAGCCAGAGCAATCAGAGAAGAGAAGGAAATAAAGGGCATCCAGATTGGAAAAGATGAAGTCAAACTGTCCCTGTTTGCAGATGACATGATCCTATATATCGAACAGCCTAAAACCTCTACAAAAAAACTGCTGGAATTGATAAATGATTTCAGCACAGTAGCAGGATACAAAATCAACACACAAAAATCAGTAGCATTTCTTTTCTCCAATGGTGAACATGCAGAACGAGAAATCAAGAAAGCCTGCCCATTAACAATAGCCACCAAAAAAATAAAATACTTAGGAATTGAGTTAACCAAGGAGGTGAAAAATCTCTATAATGAGAACACAAACCACTGCTGAGAGAAATTAGAGAGGATACAAGAAGATGGAAAGATATTCCATGCTCTTGGATTGGAAGAATCAACATAGTGAAAATGTCCATACTACCCAAAGTGATATACAAATTCAATGCAATCCCCATCAAAATTCCAAAGACATTTTTCTCAGAAATGGAAAAAACTATTCAGACATTTATATGGAACAATAAAAGACCACGGATAGCCAAAGCAATGCTCTGCAAAAAAAATAAAGCTGGAGGCATAACACTACCTGACTTTAAGCTATACTACAAAGCTATAATAACCAAAACAGTATGGTACTGGCATAAAAACAGACACACTGACCAATGGAATAGAATAGAGAATCCAGAAATCAACCCACACACTTACTGCCATCTGATCTTTGACAAAGGCACCAAGCCTATTCACTGGGGAAGGGACTGCCTCTTCAGCAAGTGGTGCTGGGATAACTGGATATCGATATGCAGGAGAATGAAACTAGATCCATACCTCTCACCGTATACTAAAATCAACTCAAAATGGATTAAGGATTTAAATATACACCCTGAGACAATAAAACTTCTTAAAGAAAACATAGGGGAAACACTTCAGGTAATAGGACTGGGCACAGACTTCATGAAGACGACCCCAAAAGCACGGGCAACCAAAGGAAAAATAAACAAATGGGATTATATCAAACTAAAAAGCTTCTGCACAGCAAAAGAAACAATTAAAAGAGTTAAAAGACAACCAACAGAGTGGGAGAAAATATTTGCAAAATATACATCTGACAAAGGATTAATATCCAGAATATATAAGGAACTCAAACAACTTTACAAGAAGAAAACAAGCAACCCAATTAAAAAATGGGCAAAAGAGCTAAGTAGGCATTTCTCTAAGGAAGATATACAAATGGCCAACAGACATATGAAAAAATGCTCAACATCACTCAGCATCCGGGAAATGCAAATCAAAACCACATTGAGATACCATCTAACCCCAGTTAGGATGGCTAAAATCCAAAAGACTATGAACGATAAATGCTGGCGAGGCTGCGGAGAAAAAGGAACTCTCATACATTGTTGGTGGGACTGCAAAATGGTGCAGCCTCTATGGAAAATGGTATGGAGGTTCCTTAAACAATTGCAAATAGATCTACCATACGACCCAGCCATCCCACTGTTGGGAATATACCCAGAGGAATGGAAATCATCAAGTCGAAGGTATACCTGTTCCCCAATGTTCATCGCAGCACTCTTTACAATAGCCAAGAGTTGGAACCAGCCCAAATGCCCATCATCAGATGAGTGGATACGGAAAATGTGGTACATCTACACAATGGAATACTACTCAGCTATAAAAACGAATGAAATACTGCCATTTGCAACAACATGGATGGACCTCGAGAGAATTATATTAAGTGAAACAAGTCAGGCACAGAAAGAGAAATACCACATGTTCTCACTTATTGGAGGGAGCTAAAAATTAACATATAAATTCACACACACATACACACATACACACACAAACCGGGGGGGGGGGGAAGAAGATATAACAACCACAATTATTTGAAGTTGATACGACAAGGAAACAGAAAGGACATGGTTGGGGGGGAGGGGGGGAGGGAGAAGGGAGGGAGGTTTTGGTGATGGGGAGCATTAATCAGCTACAATGTATATCGACAAAATAAAATTTAAAAAAAAAAAAAGAAATTTCAATATATCCATAAAAAAAAAAAAAAGAAAAGAAAAGAAAAGAAAACTTACAGCATGTGCACAATTTTGAGGCTATTTTAATTGGACCTTGGAAAGCGGATGCACTAGAGACCATCCACAAAGATACATTGTTAAACTATAATTTTATCTCACTGTTACATTGTTATGCATATCTCTTAAGAGTAATCTTTATAAAATAAATAGGTATGTCAACTAAGGTTTTCCATATTCATTCTTCAAACTTTATAGGTACATCTGCTCCAGAAAATATAATAAGCGTCTAAAATACCATGATTGCTAGGAAACAAAGCCTTAACATAAGGAATCTATCTTTCTTTAAAAAGAAAACTTTAATCCCTCGAATGCCATATTTATGTACAGAAGTTCTAACAAAGGTTCAGATACATGATATTAAAAACTAGTCACAACAGAATTTCCAGGAAAAGCAGGTCGACTTGACAAACATGCTGACCTCAGCCCCTTCCCTTAACCCCCTTAAAATCACTACAAGTAATTTTAAAACAGCAAACAACAACAACAAAAAAAAACATACACCCATAAGGACAACAAGAGACAGTGACAAGACAGTAGTAAAAGAATCTAAAAAGCTGATCTTTTGTGGCTTCTTTTGTCACTTCAGGTGGTCACTGACTTACCTGACTCAAGAAAGCAGAATTCTGGAGCAGCAGTGGTAAAATACCAAGATGCAACCACAAGTGCCCTGAGAGCCACGCCCTCACCCAGACTTCAGGCACTGTGGGCACCAGTACCTTGGTACTAAAAGTGGGGCTAATGATAGAGCTTTAAATGGGAGATGAGGCTTAAAGACTGCATAGAAGCAGTTAGACACCTAGATTCCCTCTTCCCTTCCATGTGAATACTAACTGTTCCCTGCCAACGTGGCAGAAGTACGGAAATTTACTGTCTGGAGAGGGTAAAACACAAAGTCTGTGGACTGACTGCTGGGCATCAAACACTAAAGAGAGCAGGGTAACTATACTGGGGCCAGAAAAATAAGAAAATGTTTACATATTAACTGTTGAGATCTCTTTTTTGCCTTTTCAATTCCCAGCATGCTGTCATGCAGGCTTCCACCTTCATCTCAGGACAGTAGAAAACACTTCCCATGGATGATCAGATTGTCAAGAAAATGGAAAATATGTAAAGGTACCAGAAATTGGTGTGTTGTGCTCCCCTCCCCCATCACCCTTAAATGAAGCCCGTGGTTGACAAGTTCCAGATATGTACAGACAGAAAGCTCCAAATCACCTTGTAAGTGGTTCACTGTTAAGTATAAGCAGGCAGCCAAAGATACCTAAACATTTAAGGAAAGCTTCTAAAATAGAAGCCAAAACAAAAAGAAAAATGTGTCCTTGGGGAAACAAAAAAAAATATGCAAATAGAAAAAATTTTGAAAAGTATCATTAACATCTCCAGAGAAATAAAACAGTATATCAATGAAAGAAAAGCATGACGCTATTTTAAAAAGTGAGCATGCAGGGATCAAAAATTAGATATTGGAAATTAATATACAACATAGAAGAAATCAAAACCCAAAAGAAAATTTGAAAGATAAAATTGAGTTAATCCTTTAAATTACGAGCAAAAACAGAGATGGATCAATAAAAAAAGAAAATGAGAAAATCAGACAATCAATATAGGAAGGCCATTATCCACACAACATAAACAAAATCATTAAGTAATTTCAGCAAATTTCCAAGAGCTGAAAGACATGAATACCGAGACTGAATTGGCCAACTAAGTTCCATGGATAAAACAGATTCACACTAAGATACATCCTTGTGCAAGTTTAGACTACCAATCCCAAAAGCTTCCGGGGGGCGCGGGGAGGACCACAAATGAGAATGGCATCAAACTTCTGGACCCTGGATGCCAAAAATGAAGATTTCAATATTCTGAAGGAAAGTGATTTCCAGTTAGAGTTTTTTTCTGAGAAGAATCAAGACTGCTGTGTCTGCAAGGTCTCAAAAACTGTCTCTCCACACACTACCTTTTCTTAGAAACTACAGGAAGATGGACTCTGCCAAAATAAAGGAGTAAATGAAGTAAGAGGAATCTCAACATATAAAAAAGGCAAAGAAAATTGGCAACATGATGGAGAAAGAGGTCAGAATGTTCCAAGAGTCATTTCTTCAAGGTGAAATTGCCTAATATAATAGAATAGAGTAAAAGGATATTTTGTGGGAGAATTTAGAGATGATTTAGTGGTAAGTATTCAGAAAACTAAGCAAATAAAAAATGAGGCAATAATTAATTCCATGAAAATAAAAAGTTGTGCAGGAAAGGAAAAATGATAATATACTGTGCTGTTCAGCTGCAAATGCAGTTTACATAGTCATAACAATTTTAAAATGGAATATAGATTATTGGGGTTTATATAATGTATTGGGAGGATG
Source organism: Cynocephalus volans (assembly GCF_027409185.1). Classification (NCBI taxonomy): domain Eukaryota; kingdom Metazoa; phylum Chordata; class Mammalia; order Dermoptera; family Cynocephalidae; genus Cynocephalus; species Cynocephalus volans. The sequence continues at coordinate 100,158,347 of NC_084461.1, read as the reverse complement.
GGGGGTGGAAATCACTTTGGGGAGGAGGAGTGGAGTTGCAAAAGGGATGTGAATATGTAAGGGAAAGAAAGCTAAAACTCCAACTTTCATAATAGAGAGTTAATAGATAGCTCTAAAACAGAAAGATCTAGATATAGCAGTACAAGCAATTTCATTTAGAAACATAAAAAGCAAATACCAAATAAATGCCTGAAAGAATTTAAAACAATTGCTTCTGGAATGCAGAAATAAGGGTTGGGGGGTATGGTGGATTTGCTATATTTTTGGAGCAACTCTAATACAGATTTTTTTCTTCTTAAACTATATGTGTGTTTAACTTTGATATTTGAAAACTAAAGAAAACCTGGTTACTACAAAGTCTAACATCTGGACATTGAATACACCTAGAAATTTTAAAATTGTTCCTATCTCTCTATTGCTAACTTGAAGTTTCTTAACCAAGGTCATGTGAGGATACTCCCCCGCCCATTACGACAGAGCTCTTCTTGCTCATGGCATAAATCTATGTTTGTTTGTTTATTAAATGGCAAAGTTAACATGATTGATGCTATAACTGACGAATTCAGTCTCACTAGCAGCTTCTGAAACCTGAGAATGTGTCTAGCTGTGGACCACCAGAGCTCTGCACATAATAGAACAAATGCACACTTCCTCTTCTTACCAAGTGCTGAAAGCTCAATAAAAACCTGTACGTATGTATGTAAACCCACCTGCCCCTTACCAGGTAATCATGTGAATGCTACCATAAATAGGCACTGAAATCAACAAACCACTTTAAGATATTCCCTAAAGTCAAGACATCTTGCATCAACACTTTTCCACTGGATTCTGTCTCAACAATAATCAATGCTTATAGCGAATCAAAGAAATGACTCACGGTTATCATTAAACTAACATTTTCTACAGAAGTGTCCTGTACAATTTCTAAATATCCAAATTTTGACACAGATTATAACGGTAGCCCTCTATTGAAAACTGTTCAGATTAGGAAGAAAAATACAGTCATGAAGGCATTTGGTCTACACAGAAACCTTCAGAAAAGTTTCGTCACAGTCATTTAAAAGAAGCCCAACAGAGACAGAATCCAAAATTTTCAAGAGTGAGGCACTATGTACCTCAAATCTAAAATGTGTTCTTTCTCCCAAGGTACTGTATGGCAAATTATGTTTTCAGGAAAAGAAACAAACTTACCTTTCACAAGCTCGGACAGTCCATGCGGCAATTATCCATAATGAGATACTAAAAACCAAGAGTACAGTTCCTGGGCATATAGTCATTAAAGTCTTCATAACAAAACGCGTATTGAAGTTTATCTTATTAAGTGCTCCAATGCTTCTAGAGGAGGCATCAGTGAAAAGTTTGCTATGTAAGAGCATGACTCTGGCAATCAGATAGAGTCTTAAGAACATTGGTATAGATAAAATAATATCCACATCAGCGGTGGTTGTGGATGGGGCATAGGAGAAGGCAAGCCGGGCCGTCCATGTGAACGTATAATTCCCAGGTATGGGATGAATAGCACACACCAGTATTTCCAAGCAGATGAAGAAAATACGCTCATAAGTCATGGCTATTCTCCAGTCATCTGCTCCATTGTCCACCATGAACAACTGAAAAAATAAAGTAGAAAATCAGCTTCAGTATGGCATGAATGGTCCACAAGTGTCAATGCAGATTTTAAAAATACACAATAGATGACTTTTAGCAATCATGGCAAGCTAAAAGTTATAACTTTTAAATGCTAGCCAGGTACACTATTTTTAGAAAAGGATATTGGTACAAAATGAGAACTTCATTTTGTGAAAATTAAAATAAAAAAATTTTCTATACAAGAGCTAAAATTATTTTGGAGTCCATGTTCCTGGACGATCATATATCACTTTAAAACAAAAGGTTTGGGCCTGTCAGTAATAAAACCTTCTCATCCTCTCAGATAAAGTCAAAACAGACTTGCCTTATAACAAGTTGTTCTCTTCTTCAAGAGTCTGGATTTAAACCCTTACACAATTTTAACTATATTCTTAGTGAAATTTATTTAGGGTGCCTCTGCTATCAGTTATACCCCTAAATGTGACAACACATAAGCATTCTTATAGGAAATCTTATTCTTGTCTTCAGAAAAAAAATCACAAGAAACCACAGACAAATGTGGCAGAAACATTTCTTCCAGCTTACCCACTACTACTCTACTTTCTGTTTTCTTCTATTCTCCCATAGCCTTCCCTTGGATTATTAATTTGTTTTCAGTCTTTCTTTAATGAAGATTCCTTTTTCCTATTTCTGTCATTCTTCATACCACACTCAAAGGAAACAAAGGAAAGAAAGAAAAAAAAAGAAAGAGAGCAAAAAATAAATAAATAAAAAATAAAATAAGAGTGAAAGAGACAGAAAAGAATGTCATCTCTCTTCCCTGGCTTTTTATAAACAAGCCCAACAGGGCCTGGCAGTCTATTAACAACTAGAGGTCATTTGGAAATGTGTGGTGGCTTTTCTGACCGCCACAAGGACTTGGACTTGTGAGGGCTACTGGCATTTAAGGCCAGGAAGCCAGGGGTGCCAACCTTGCTGCAAGGCTGGGAGTCACAAGTGCTAGGAAGAGCTGTCTGCCCGGAATGCCAATAGTGCTCCCGCACTGAGAAAGAGGGCATGTTCACTGCCTTTTACTAAGGAACCAACTTAAGTAGAAAGCATGAGATGAAAGCAACTCAAACAAGAACCGTGCATTTTCATATAAGGGAACTGCAAACAGCTTGGCAGAGCAGGTTTTCCATATGGTTGAATTCTGTGAACACCGCTCTTCTAGAGTCAGGAAAGTAATTTTGCCACCTTGTAGGTAGTTACAAATCCCCATTCTTGGCAAATTATTCTGTAGTTCATAGCTACTTCCCATTATATTATTCAATCTGGTCACCATCATCAGTGTTATTTTGCAAAGACAGGAATTTGAGGACAAAAACTGCCACTTCTTTCTAGTACCTCAAGGAGATGGAGAACCACCAGAATCTCTAATCACAAACATATCAAAATTTTGACAAATTAAGTTATGACAACATAATCTCTTTAGGTAAGCCTTTATCATAACTTTTCATTTAGGTACCTCAAAGTGTTGGACAAATTCTATTTCCCAGTTTATAAGTAAAGAAATAGATCATAAATAAAGCAGGCCAAGTTGGTCATAAAAATATTCTCGTTCAACTTTCAACATCACCTTGGCATAAAAGGATTTCAATAATGAAGACACAAAAGATTTTATAGATATAATGGTGGAAGCCTTCAATACTTTATATCAGTATTTTCTGAGTACTGTATAACTTTAAAGGAATATGACCTCAAAATCTTTTAAGACATTTACATCCAAAAGAATGTGTTCCTCAAAAAACTTTGTTTTGAGAAGCCATATACATTCCAAAGACGATGTCATTGCTCTCTTTGCAAATTACTATCAGGGCCTTTTACAAGCCACATAAGAAAAATCGTACTGTTACTTAAACCCACATTTCCATTTCTACCAAAAATGGTATTATCCAGCTAACTTGTCTACTTTCTCCACCAAACTTGGCTTTGAATGACTTGGCAGTTTGCAAAAATCAAATCTATTTCCAAAAGAGCTAAGAATCTCCAAGACTCCAAATAGTCAAAAGCTGCCTGACAGATTCTAAGCACAGTTCCAGGAGGGACGTTCCCCTCACCATTCTGGGCAACAGTAGTATTACATGTAAGATAAGTACCTTCTTCCCAGTAATTGGTAACAAAATGTGCATTTACATGTATGATTCTGAGAAACTGCTTACGAGCAGTCGTTACCTTTCCAGGATTGGCCCTCTTCATTGCTCATGATGCACTTGCTTCTCTAGCCTCACTCTACTCCCTTTTTTTCTGGCCCCTTCCCGTAGCCCCCTCTGCTCATTTCTCCAGTGAGTCTGGATCTTTCTATCGAGTCAAATCCTTCAGCCATAATCTCACTGCCATTCTCAGCAGCCTCGCCTAGACTTCTGGTGGGCCTGGCCAGGGCATCATCTTTCTGCTTGAGGGCCACCTTTGTTCCCCTCTCTTGACACATACTTTCCTCCCAATATCAAAGAAAATACCCTCTCTTTCATACTTTACCTACAACCTTACCTCCATCTGCACCCTTCCTTCCTTATGTCCCTTCCCTTTTGCTTCACACGTCTAAAGCAACGTGGGCATCGAGAGCCCAGTTCCTGTACCTCTTCCCTCTCAGCAGAGTATACAATCAAGGTCAAATCTCTACCATTTACTGAAAACTAAAAAACAAAAACAAACGAGAACCATGGCTGGCTGCACGTCTGCCCTGGGTTATGTTCATTTTCTCATTTCTCCTTCATCCCCAAACAACTCAGGTGGATTTTGCCTCCATCATCCCACCAACATTTCTCTTGCTAAGGTCACTAAAGACATCTTAATTATGCAATGCAATCCTTCCATCTTAATTTTTATTTTCTTGACCAGTCTTTCCTTTCTTCCTAAAAAAGATCTCTTCCCTTGGTTTCTGTGACATGTTGCTTTTTTCATCTGCTGCCACTGGGATCTCAGGATCACAGTCTCTTCCTCCTTCTTAGTGTTCCCCTCTCTACCGAGGTCCATCTCTGGCTCTTCTCTCACTCTACCTTCCTGGGCAATCTCATTCTTCACTCTTCATTACCAGATTCCCCCTATTAGGGACTACCCTTCATCCTCTAATGACCTCTTTAAAATGTGAATTATATAATCCCATTACTGTCAAGATAAAGACCTCTACACTGCCTGCTGGGTAAATATCTAATTTATATCCACAACATAAGGCATTCTGCAATCTGGTTTTGTCTACCTCTCCAACCTCACTGCCTCATTTCCCTGTGGCTGCAGATTCCAGAACACACTACCTTAATCATGCTTCTGCGTCTTTGTACATTCTGCCTGACAGCCATGAAAGTCCGTGTCTAGCAAATTCTTATTCCCTCAAGACCAAACTCACCATCACCTGCTTTAGGATATAGTCCATGCTCCCATCTAGATCTGAAAACTCCCTCCTTTGTTCCATCATGATCCTTATGTGTGCCTCTTATTGATGCTGCCACAGAAGATGAGGAGGATTTCTTTATGACTATCACCCCTACTTGTCTGTGAGGCTCCTCGAAGATAGGAACCACATCTACCTAGCAAATAATAATAAATGTTTGTTAAATAAACTGCCTTGTTACTTCTCATTACTAATGACTACCCTAAATCACTGGAAAGGTCCTAAAGTTAATTAAATATGCTCACAGAAGATGAGAATACTAATGTATAATGCAAGTTAAATCTGTGACTTTTCCAAATTTGTAAAGAATACATCCTACTAGATAATAATACATTGTAACAGCAAAATTTTGCAATTCCAAAGGAAGTCCAAATAACTTTCTTCTTTGGTAACTTCCCCAGAAAATATTTTCTATTACACAGTTGCTTTTTACTATCAGAGGTCTTACCACCTGAAATGATTTTATTTTTAGTTTTGTTTTATCATAGAATATATTTTAGTGCTAAAGTTGAGGAAGAAATATTTTCTTATACTCTCCACATAATCCCCACTCTCTATGTTGCTTATTTGTTTGCTCATTTATTTAATAAATATCTAGTGTAGTGAAAACTATAACCAAGCACTGTGCTACGTACTAGCCATACAGAGCAGACAGAGGATCTGCTCATTGAAACTAATTTTCACTACTAAAGAAAGACAAAGTCAAGAAAGCAGACTGTAAGCAATTTAATAAAGTCATTATGTCTTCGGACACTGCTATGAAGGAAACCAACATGACATGAAACAGAGAACAATAAATTAGAGATGACAGCAGATGTGGTCATCAGGGAAGACCTCTGAGAAGTACCATTTAAGGCAACACCTAGATAAAGAGAAGAATCAGTTATCTAAACAGCCAAAGGAAGAACATTCTAGCAGAGGAAATAACACATGTAAAGACCCTGGGCTTTATAAAAGCTTAGCACAGTTAAGGAAATAGAGAAAACTTGAGTGACTAAAACTTTATGATCACCATTAAGGAAATGGAGAAAACAGAGTGGCTGAAACTTAATGATCAAGGGCAGAATGCAAGGAGATGAGTGTGAAGAGATGAATTGGGATCAGATGTACAGGGTCATGCTGGCCATGTTATAAAGACTGGATTTCATTACAAGTGTGTGGGAACCTAGTGAAAGGTGGTTTTAAGCAGAGGAGTGCCATGAACTAATTTATAGCTTAAAAGGATTGTACTCACTGATATGGGGAAACCAGAAGGAAGAGAGGCAAGTGTGAACAGAAGGATACAAGTTAGAAAGCTCTATTGAATTTGACTGGCTGTAGTATCCCCATGACATTGACCAGGAGGTTGTCAAGGAAATGAAGACACTGGGTGCATTGGGCATAAAGTTTGGAGATCTTGCTAGAACTTCTGATGGGCTGAATGTGGCAGCAATAAAAGAAAGAGAAGTCTCATAGATGTCTATGAAGTTTCTACCCTGAAAAACAGTGGACAGGGCTGCCATTTCCTGAGTACAGTGGGCCCAGGGGATCAGGGTCGGTAAGAAATAAGATTCTATTTTGGCCACTGACATCTAAGTATAGATGCCAAGTAGGTAGTAAGATGTGCAAGTCATTCAGAGGAGAAATATGGACTACTGAAATAAATTTGGGAGTCCTCAGTACGTAGGTAGATTTTATGAGATCGAAGGAAAAATTAGAGAAAGTGAAGAGAACAGGACAGTACTCAAGGCCAAGTCCTAAGGAACTCAAACATGGACACAGTTGGTCAAGCCATGAGTGGACTTGAAATGTAGCAGCCTATGAAGCAGTTGTCCTAGAAGTCAAGGGTGAAAGCTGTTAATTGTGAACTGTAAAATAGTATTTACTAGGCTTAGAAGTATGTTAATGCACTCAATATTCTATACAGAAAATGAAAATATTCTAAACATCACAGTCATTCAACAACTCACTCAATGTCAAATATTAAAAATCCACTGGAGAAACAGTCTCTTAACAGTCCATATAATTATTATAATACAGGGGTACTTCAGAAAGTTCATGGAAAGATTCATATTATCTTCTAATTCTATTTTTCCACAAACTTTTTGAAGTACCCGTATATATATGATCTGTTTTAAGCTCACTTGTTGGGGAATTAAAATAATCAGAAGGACTGATATTAAAACATCTCTATATTCATTTTTTATTATGATGTTTTTAAGAGAAGAAAGATTTTAGGGTGAAAGCACAACAGTTTATTCTACTTTAATTCTAGACCTGTGGTTAACAGTCTTCACCAGAGGTCTAGAATAACTTACAGGCATAACACAGAATAGGCTCTTAGAGGAGACTCCACAACAAGCTTTAACATTCTACTCCAACTGTTCTCTATTTGCTTCAGATAATCAAAACAAAATATGCCTACAAGCTCATTGTCTAAGATTAATTGGCATTGAGAGTCGTCAGTGGAAGAGGGTCTGGAGTTCAGCAGGAGGGACCTGATGCATGATCAGGTCACCTGCTGGCTCTGGAAGAAGCTCAGCTGCAGAAGCCCTATCCACCTTCTGTAAGTGTTTTTCTTCCTCAATGAGGGTGCAGATTCTTGTGGTCTGGGACAGTGTCTTACAGATCTTGGGTTTCTTTTCTAGAAAATAATCCAGAGCACTTCTCAGCACAAAAGTAGGGCTTAAAAAATACACACTGAATAAAATAACTGTAGTCATGTGTTTTTTAAGAAAGTATAAGAAGAATAGCCAGAAAAATTCTGAAAAAGAAGAATAACAAGGAAGAAGCAGCCACGATAGATTTTAAAACAAATTAATAATTAAAACCATGTGATATTGGCATATAAAATAGCTGAAAGGCCTATAGAACAGAACAGAAAGTTCAAAATAGACCCAATATACTAGGAATTTAATAATATTATAAAGGTAGATTCTCAATCGTTGGGAAAAATACAGTTTATTGAAAAATGATTTGGCAACAACTATGCAGCCATCTGGCAAAAAATAAAGTTGAACCCATGTCTTGTACTCAATAAACAAGGAAAAACTCCAAGTATATGAAAGATCTAGATACAAAAATGAAACTACTAACATATTAAAATAAATCACCTAAGAATTATTTTATAATCTCAGAGAAAGGAAGGCCTTCCAGCTCTGATACAAACCCCAGAGCCTTAAAGGAAAACTCTGATACATTTGAATACATTATACTTTTGTTTTCTGCACTTGGACAAAACCACAAAAAAAGTAAAAAGACAAACATCAAAACATAGAGAAAATGTTCACAACTCCTATCATAAAGAACTAATTTCCCTACTATATAGAAGTTCCGACACATTCTTAAGAGATAAGCAGCACAACAGAAGAATGAATGAAGGATAAAAACATCAAGGTCATGAAAAAGAAAATAACAATGGCTCTTCAACCTTTGCAAAAAATGATGCTCAACCTCAGTCATAAGAGGAAAATGAGATACCATTTTTTGACCTGTCAGATTGAAAAAAGATGTAAATGCTTTGTAACATTCTTTACTAATGAAAGTACGAGAAAATAGTATTCACATGTTATTTGACCATGAATTCCATTTCCTTAGAATGAAATTTGTCATATCTATATATTTGCATGTATGATAAATAGTGAAGGTATATGATTATTTGTTATAACATTGCCTGTATATTAGCAAATGACTGAAAATAACCTAAATAATCTAATGAAGAAATGGGTTAAACAAATCATGGATGTCCAAAAAATGAAATAATATGCCACTGAAAAAACATGAGGAAACTTGTTATATACTATTAAAGAGAGAGTCTAGTAAGTACTGAGTCAAAAAAACATTATATGCTATTATTTGTGCAGCTTTGTTAAAGAAGAGAATGTATATCTGTATTTGTATGTGTGTAAAAGATCTCTGAAAGGATAGTGCAGAAATTAATGATAATTGTCACTTAGGGGAGGTGAATTGATAGTGGCTGGGGACCAGAAATGGAAGGGAGACTATTATATAATCTTTACTACTTCTTATTTTAGAACCATGTGAATAAATAAATATAAGTTAAATATAATAAAAACTAGGAAAAATGTTGTTAAAAAAGAGAGGAAGGTAGAATGAGAATGAATGAGGTCATTAGACATTCAAACACATCCCGACAAATAGTCTACCTGTGCAAAACTGCAAAACGAGAAAGTAATAACTGACGTTCCAAATGACAGTGTGCAGAACCTAACACATTGAAGTGAACTGATACCTAAAATATTCTGCTTACTAAGGCAAAACCTTGAACCATTACATTACATAACTGCTTTCAACAGCATGAACAAACATAAATAAGATTTCTTGGTTAATCTTTAAACCAAATATTCAATAAAACCTATCTCTTTTCTTTTTAATTCAGTTATTGAATACTTCTATTTGTAAGGTTCTGTAAATACAAAGATTAAAAAGCCTCTCAGTATTTGGAGAGACAGAGTAATATAAATGAATGATTTATATTTAAATTAATATTTGAATGTTTGCCTGTGAAAAGTGCCATAACAGAATAGTGAAGATGCTCAGGAAATACAGAGGAAGGGTCGGAAGAGGTGACATCACACACTAGCACATGGTGCCTATCTCTCCCTTCTACAGTGGCTGCCTATCTTCATATAATTCATATGAACATCCAAGTTCAGCTTTAGGATGTTTTGGGGATAATGGCCCCAAACAAAAATGCATTGAAGTGTGTTCATCCAAAAATAGTCCCTTTTCTTCGAAATTAGCTTTCAGATGAAATAGAGTTGGGGGTGGGGGAGAATACTATAGAGGCAAGCCAAATAATGAGGTTTCTTTTTCATTAAGGCAGTGCCAGGACTCAGTCAACAAGGAAGTTAACCACAATGGTCAGTCACAGACTAAGTCAGCTGACAGACAGGGAGAGAAAACTTCGCAGTGACCTCACTGAGATTTCTTCAAAAACCCTCAGCCTAGAACTGCAGGAGGAAAAGAACAAAAAGGCTATGTTCAGAATTCGCCAGTCCTGAGTGAAACTCAGAAGAACCCAGCAAGCTGAAGTTTGTCATCCCCTATCATCCATACTGCAGCCATCCTTCGCTTTTGGGGCCTCATACGCATTCCAGCAGACGTGTGCACTCCTGCTCTGAAATCGTTCGGCATCCAAGGAGGAAGATTTGAAAACTAACACGGTAAAGTGTTTATCACTGAACTGCCAACTCCTCCCTGGGAGAACAGCATGGAGAAAAAACTTGCTGGGATGCAGGAACCAAAGCTCAGATCCTAGATATGCTGCTAACTTGTTATATGACCTTGAGAAGTCCTTTAAACTTTGCTGACCTTATTTCCATCATCTGTAAAATGGAGATAGTGTTCTTTACTGTCTCTTAAAGTAGTTGTAATGATGATATATACACACATAGGTTGTGGGCAATACCATGAAGTAGCTAGCCCAATATCATTCCCGTCCTTCTCTCTTGCCCATCTTCACTACAGAAATATCTACTTTCACAGATTCCTTTGCAGCTATGTATAGCCAAGTGATGCAGTTCTGACCTGAAGGCATAAGCAAAAGGTTGCTGGAGGGCTTAGTAGAATGTTTGCTTTTTTGGATAAAAAGGACAGACCTCGCTGACATAGCCCTCTTCCTTCCCTTCCTCCAGCCCAACATAGAGGTGATGCCTGTAACTGCAGCAGCCAGCTTGTGACCATGAGAAAAAGGCCAAAAGAATCACAGCAATGCCAGCCTTGACATCTTAAGCTTCTGAGCCAGCAGCCACCTACCCTATTTGTTTAAGTCACTGTCAGTTGAATTTTGTTATTTGAGCAGCTGAAAGTATGCCTACATTTAATATAACATATATGAAAGTGCTATGTAAAGATCTATAAAAGTATACTTATAACTTAAACTCTTTATGGAAAGAGCAGCCAACAATTCAAAAGGAATGCACCTGAAATATTGGAATTTAAAGTACAATAATCTTTTAGTGATGGAGTTATTTTTGGGTGGGTTGCTTTTGTTTATGCCTTTTAAATATCTGGTAGTGTGAGTCACAGGAAACACACATACAATTTAGAGCCAGAGAAGCTTGGATTTAATTTCTGGCTTGACCACTTAGTAGTTGAATGGTTTGGGGCAATATACTTAATCTCTCTAACTCTGTTTGTTCATCTAGAAAATAATAAAAATAATATGAACCTTATATCATTATTATGAGGCAACACTCACTTTGTTGACCCTAGGAAAAGTGACCCCATTAATGAGTAATAGTACTCCATGGATCCTCAAGAGGGGAAAGTACATGAATTAAATCATAACTTGTAATACAAAAATGGAGAAATTAGCCAAGGAAGAGGAGGAAAGGAAGTTGGTAAGAAAAGACAAATTAGAACAAAGTCAGTATTGGAAGGAGCTCTAGAAACTGTACCTACTTTTGAAAAAAGAATTCTTGTCATTTCTTAAAACAGTAAGTTTCTGAAATTACCTTCTTCTGACTTAGTCAAGAGCTTTACCTACAGACCAAAATACTAGAATTATCCACTGGGATCCAGTGAGAAGTTAGGTTATTATAAATCCATATTCTGTTGTTCTTCAGACCTAATTAAAATCTTTCACGTGGTTTCTTGAAATTAGGCCCACACCTTCTATGGTTCCACTCAGATAACTTACATATGTTGATGTACTATTGGGTAATTATTCTCACATTGCTTTCAAATTTATGCAACTTATCTCTAAAAGTTACTTTTGAACTTACCCAAAAAGACAGAATAATCATTTCTCCCCTTTTGTTTCCCTCCACACAGCTGATACCACAGAAAAAACTAGGATGTATGGCTTAGGAGTCTGCACTCTAGAGTCTAGAGCCAAGTAGACCTGGGTTTGATTCTAACATGCATGACTGATTAGCTCTGTGACCTCTGAAAAATTATTTTAATTTTCTGAGCCTCAGATTCATCATTTAAGGAGGCATAGTTGAAATCTCTCTCCCATAGGACTGAAAGAGGATTGAATGAGATAGTGCTCAACAAATGTTAGTTTCTTTCATAACAGTGCACTTCAGTACTGTGTCAATAGTTCATTTCCAATAAATGCAATTCTAACCAACTATAGGTGGAATAAGAAGGTCTGGATGCAGAGAACAGCATTACTGATCGTAGCTAATGGAAAGGATAAAAACCAAGATTAGAGGAAATTAGAAACTCGAAATTCCTCCATGATCAGTTTCTCACTAATTTTTCACTAACATGCTTATTTTTATTATTTATAAGAGTTGGTAAGTATCTTCAAATCATTTTTGGAAGTAGATGGGGGAAAATATCAAAAATAAAATAAACCTGGTAAGTCCTAAGGCCATGAAATGATTAAATAAGAACCAACTCATTTGATTAAAAGTTAAATCCAAAATGATAAAAACTATATTTTCATTTGAAGCATTAGAGTAATATTGCTACACAGCTAAAATGTATTCTTATCACCTTAGTTATTTTAAGCACTTAAAGAGCTGCCTAAAAGCCAGTTCACATTTATTATCTCATTTGCCCTTATATGAGTCCAATTAAGGCACAGGCAATTGAAAGAATTTGGTCATGGTCACAACGTCAGTTACTGAAAAACTTGAAGCTAAAGTTCAGGTCTTCTAGCATTCACATCATTTGATGGTGACATCAGGCTGTACTGAAAAGGTGGAGGCAAGTCAAATATTTATAAAGCAAATAAGCACTTACCCACTAATTTACATTATGATTTCTACAATGTCACATCTTTACTCCCTGATGATCTTAGGTGGCTTATCCACTAATTTACATTATGATTTCTACAATGTCACATCTTTACTCCTTGATGATCTTAGGTGGCTTACCCACTAATTTACATTATGATTTCTACAATGTCACATCTTTACTCCTTGATGATCTTAGATGACCTCTTGCTTCCCTGGCAAGAGCAAATATTTAAATAAACTTGTACATAACATTAAATGCCCTGAGGTAACAGAAATAGACTACGTCCTAGTTTAGGCTCTCTCCAAGTTAAACAGTCTTCATCCTGAAAATATTTTTTAATTTCAGTTGCAGGGAACCTCACTTTCCACACAGTATTTGAGATGAAACTTGAAAGCTGTTTTAAAGGGTGCTTAACTTACCACATGTTAACAGGGCCAGGCACTGCTCTAGCCCATTATGTGTATTGATTCATAGAAAGCACAGAATAAGTCAAGAATGTGTCCACTGTTATTATTCCCATTTTAGAGATGAGGAAACTGAAGCTCAGAGATTAAGGAACTGGCCAGAGTTATATGGTACTGAAATATGGGGCTGAGATAGGAACCCAAGCAATCTGGCTTCAGCATCTGTGTCCATAATAAGTATACTGGCACTTATCAGATACTTAGCCAGTTGTAAAACAATTTTTGGAAGAACACAGAGATAATGCCAATGTCAACATCAAATGAACACACATATTCTTGACCAGTTTGGTTTTTAGGACCCTAGCTTTTAGCAAAGGAGAAAAAAATAATATGTAATGGGGAAGGAAACAGCCGGTTGAAGGAAGAGAGTTATTATATTCAGTAAATCAGTTAAAGCAGAAAGTACTGACAGAGACAACACACATACACACACACACACACACACACACACACACACACACAAATAAATAAATAAATAAATAAATAAATAAAAAGCAGACACAAGGTCTTGAAAAATAGAACAGTCTTAACTCATTTAATGAAAGACCAAACAAGATCACATACATTAACCACCAAAAGACATCACTGTATCACCACACAATGCCAAATCTCATGTTCCAAATAAGAGTGCTGACCTCTATGAGATTTAACAATCCTCTTTTTGAAGGCAGGGATGTGTAAAATTGCTATGCCTATGTTTCAATTTTAGAAATATTTCCATTCATTCAGGTTGTTAAAATAAAAATTTATGTGAAACGATTGTAGTCTTCAAAGTTTTAAAAGAAAATGGTCATCCTAGAAGTCTATATAGAGATAAACTATCTTTCAGGGTGGTAAGACATTTTCAGGCATACACACAGAGTAAGAACAGAAGTGACGCTAAAGACTATACTGTACAAAAAAGAAACAGAAACCAGAAGGAAGGAGCTGAATGAACACAGAAACAAGTAAACATCCTAGGAAGTTTATATAAAAATTGACTGTAAATAATTGTAATCCTCAATGTAATCATAATGACTAAGTTTGGAGAAATTTGAAAAAAATCAAGGTATAAATAAAATACTGAAAATCAATGACACAGATGAAAGGAGGGAGACCAGAATGAAGGCCTCTCAGGGTCATTATATTGGATGAAAGAAGTTCTGATCAACTTCAAACACTGTTAAAAGTGTGTGTGTGTGTAATTACGCGAACACACACACACACACACACACACACACACACACACGTCTAAGAGTAATTTAAATTTAAAGTAATGATTTAAAAAGGGGATATAATTTGCATAACATTTAAAACACTAGAAAAAGAAATCAACTTAAAAAAACTTCACATCACTCAAAATAAGGAAAAAAGGAAAAAGATAGAAGTAGTGAAAAAACATTATGAACTCAAAATAATGTTGGAAACAGGAATAAAAATAACAGTAGCCATAAAAAATGTAAATGAACTAAGTAAGCTATACATCCAAAACATAATGTTGAATGAAGAAAAAGAAAGCTGTAAAATAACAGGAACCACATAGCATCTATGTAAAATAGAAAGAATGTAAATACTATGTACTGTTTATAAGTACAATTATATTTAGTGAACATATATAAATATGGACTGGAAGGAGACACACAAATTTCTGAATGGCAGTTGCCTCTACAGACGGAAAGAGGATAACGCGACTTGGAAGAAAATGAAGGATATTTCAACTTTAGCTGTATTGCTTTTCTTCTCCTATGATAAATAAAATCTGGGGGCAAAAGAAACAAAAAACCTCAACTGCTAATGGGCAAAAAGCTACAGAGCCTCTGAGAATAAACACTTCTGAAATGTTAGGGAGTCTAGTCTCAGAGTCTCCCTCACAGCCATGGGCTTTCTTCTTTTCTTTCTCATGTACAACAAAAAAGCTCTGTTGGAGCTGAAACCAGTGAAGAAGCTGTGAAAGAAGAAAGTCACCAGAATGATTCTTCAAGTTCAACTGCTCAGAGTCTTGTCAACTGGGAACATTTCCCAGAAGCATGTGATACAAGAGACCAAAAGTCTAAGAACAAACCACAAAGAACATTTTTTAGCTGTTTTTATTTTTATTTTTTAAGCTAAGTCCTCAAAGTTAATTAAAATTGAACATTATGAAGCATGTTACACCCAGTTTGATTACAGCCACGGTTAAGCAAAAATGTGCTAAATTGGACCTTAGAGTTTAATTCCAAAAACTTATTTTTTAAAACATTCTACTTCACTATTTAATGGCTGCCACATATTGTTATATTAATACTACTTCCCTGAGTTTAAAAGAACACAACAAAACAGACATTAAATGGCAAGTCTGTCACAACTAGTTGTGCCTTTAATCAAATACAAATCATGGGGACTAGCTCTGAATACCCATAGAGTAAGACCAGTCGGTCAGGGCTGGCATTGGTGATTTTTAACAAGGATTATCATCAATTTGTATTCTTTGACTTCAAATTCAGAAAAATATCTTTTCTAAGTGCTCCATTAAAGAAGAAATCATCAGAGTGGCCACAGTGAAGTTTGGTTTTCTCTAGAACACACATTATTCTCCAGTTTTCTACCCTAATGCTGCTAGGAAAGACACATATCCAAGAAGTATTCCATGATCACCAATTGGCCTAAGATAAAAGTACTGCATTCTAAAGGTGGGATGTAGAAAGTACGGAAGGTAGAAAGTAAAAAGCTACATACTTTTTAAGGAGGGTTCTCTATCAAAAACAATAACTACCAACCTTGTTGATAAATCAGCAGTGGTCAATAGAGACTGGAACCCATACACCGGCAAAAGAATTCCAAGAGGCAGAGAGAACATATTTGCTGACATTTTAGTTAACTGCTCCTTTAATTTACACACAGCATCACTTGCCTCTCCTTACATCCCATAGGTGTTTATATTAGAAACACACAGCTTAAGAATGAGGGAAACAAATCTTGGCTCAATCTTTCAGATGGCAGAAATTTTTAAACTTCATATTTCTTTTGAAGATGTTAAATTCAAACCTAAGGCCACTGCCAAAAAACTGTGATTTAAGGATACATGATTTTTAAATTGGCAAACAATATACAAAAATCTAAGAGGAAGTTAAAGAAAAAAGAAAACCAGTTTACCACATAGTTCTATACTCCAAAGTTTGGAGAGGTGATAGAAAGACTGGATAAGTCTATCATAAGTAAGACTTGAACCAAATTGAACAATCATCTTGAACCCATATCACATGCCAGCCCCTAGTGGAGACACAGAAATCAATAAAACAGGCCAGGACATCAAGGAGCTCATAATGCAGGGAAGAAAAATCTGTGTAAACCATAAATGAAAATTCTGTTTGTAAAGGTCCAAACCACTCTCAAGCAGTGTAATTTTAGGTAAGTCACTTAACCTCTCTATAGTTCACCTTTCTCAATGAGACAGTAATACATACTCCGTTAAGTAGTAACATGATTTACAAGATAACACAGGTACAGCCCTTAGCTAGAAAGCACTAAACAAATATTACTGATGTGCATCATTATCATCTTTTATTATACATTATATTAGTATTAGTATTATTACAGGATACTAACAAAGAAGGACAATAGGGTCAGCCTGTGGGGCTGTGCAAAGGCAGATGGATGAAAGTAGTACATTCCACGTAAAAGGTATAACCCGTACAAGGGCGCAGAAAGTTGAACTAATGGCGCAGGTTTGGCTTTGACTCTCCAAACAGGTGAAGGTGGTTCCAGTACTGTGTATGTGTGTGCGTGTGCGTGTGTGTGTGTGGCTTGCACGCTGTCAATAAACAATGAGGCTGAAGGAAGGAGAGAGATGAAATGAGAGGAGAGAGATGAGGCCATGAGAGGGACTTTAGCTTTTCTTCCGCAGTATTCAAAGCTGCAGTCATCAAAGCTGATCCCCATGGTTGATGTTAGTTATGTATATCAAGTTGAATATGTATTTGTAAATTTCAAATATGCAACAGTACAATGAAAAAACTTAACGTTTCAGTGACTGGGGACTAACTTTTGTTCAACATTATGAAGGGAGAAAGGGAGGGAGAAAGAATAAAAGGGAGAGAAAAAAGGAAGGAAAGTAAAAACAAAGATGGAAAGAAATGAAGGAAGGAAGTAGACACAGGAAGGAGAGAACACTGATGGCCTGACGGTTTATTAAATCTTCAGATCCACCTATTTCAACAAAAACAAAATGAGGTAACACTTCTACATTCCTTTAATATTGAAAGATAGAACATTTTACCACACCAAATTTATTCCATGTTTATTAAAATAAACTTTCTAAGACAGGGACAGATCTGTGCTTGTAGAAAAAACAAGGAAGACCATTACCTTAATGATTATTTTTGAAACTTAGTAACTTTTTAACTTAAGAATTCAAAATTTATTTACACAGAGAAGCAGACATAAATTATACAGAGTCATGTAACCACATAATGATGTTTTGGTCAACGACTGACCACGAACACTGTGGTCCCTTAAAATTATAATTGAGTTGGAGGTGTGTAGTAGGCTATACCATCTAGGTTTGTGTTTGCACAACGATGTTTGCACAATGATGATCGATGATATTTGCACAATGAGGAAATCACCTAACCACACATTTCTCAGAATGTATCCCATCTTTAAGTGATGCACAACTGTATTTAAAATGGCAGAAAAGGAATGGCAAATATGTGTCACACAGGCTACCATTCCCTTCTCCCTCTTATAGTCGTGGCAGACATGATTAATCGATCAGGTCCTTTCTAGTCCTTCTGTAGTCTAAAGAATCATTCTCAATACTGTGCTCCAAACAGTTACAATCAATTGATGGGAGGAAACTTACTGGCCGTACACAACTAGAATAACACATCTACTATTATTATAGAGACTATTAGAGATCTTCTCCTGGACACCTGCCACTTCGTTTGGTTGGGTATGTGGCTACACTAGAGAAGTATGTCAAAGAAAAAGTCATTGAACCTGACTTAGAGGGTTAAGATGGAAATCTCAGAGCAGAGCACGGTTATGGCACAGACTCAGACAACACTCAGATTTTAGTACAGTCGTCAGTGTTCTTTCCCATTTCTACTTCACTTTCATGGATAATTGAGTATTGGCCTCTATCCCATCACTGTGGCTCTTTCTGAACAATCCCTAGAGATAGATGAAAAAGACTAAATAAGACATATTTTATAAAACGATTAATTATAGATAAAGATTGTTCTACCACAGCATCCTTGAATCAACTGGGGTGAATTGAAGGTAACAATGTAAAATTCAGAGGAAACTATCTCCCTCATCTATAGTAAAATAAACCAAATGTTTGAACATCATAAATTTTCAAGAGGTGGTTACTTATTTTATGGTTATAACTGATGTGGAAAATGGTCTGACTTTTCTTGTACATTCCATATAAAAGCATAACTAACAGTAAGCAAATGAGAAGAAATGAACATTTGAAGTCACAGGACTTCATGTGATTCTCAGCTTTGCTACTCACTAGCTGAATAAGAATTATAATTTAGATGAATGGGACAATGTGTATAATGTACTTAGCACAGTGCTTGCTCCCAGCAGGAACATGATACATACTGATTATTTTGATACATATAACCTATTTTACTTTTCCAAAGAATAGCCATAAAGCATGAAGCTAACAAATCCTGATCTCTCTTATATTGCACAAGAATTTTTCACTTTAGTCATCTTGGTAATCTTCTGTCCCTATGCTGCATCCACTTAAAAGCATTAAGTGGGGCTTATTAATTCTTCCAATATCTTTCCTTTGCCTCACCTTCTTTTCTAGGACCCTATTTATCCTCAGTCAATTTTTTAGCATATTCTTTGAGGAATATCACTTTCATCTCATCATTACCTTTGCCACTACATCTAACACTTGAGAGAATCACCAAATAGTACACGAATGAGAGAAAAATCACCAAAAGTACATGAAGAAAAGACATGGTCTACACATACAGACCCCACTGTAGGCAGGAGGGTCAAATTCAGAAACAGGGGACTTATAGATTAAGAAAAACCTATCTGAACCCATTGGATAACTGCACAAAACCCAACTAATTTAGTTCTTCCCCTAAAGGTCAAAGATGGGTTACCTAATAGCTTAACACCTGGGCAAACTGGAAAATACTTTTCTAAGCTAGTTATTTGTTCTATCAACCACATCTGCTACACTCAAGAAAGTTCACACGTGACAAAAAGTTCACTCGAACAATTTTATAAAGTAGGACATGATATTAAACAAAACAGCCAAGAGAGAAGTTCTGAACATGAACAGGTCCAATCACATGGGTTTAACAGAAGCAAGCTGCTAATCCTTGGGGTGACCACTTTCTAGGGAATGACATACAGCCAGAGTTATGACAGCAGGTGCTACCTATCCATTTGTTTTGTGGTAGAAAGCTGTAGAAATAAACTAAGGCAATAAAGGTTTCTCATAAGGCCAGAGAACTACTGAGTCCTGAGAGGAAGAGAAATACTGTTCCAGGTGGCTTTTCTCCATTAACTTTCTTTTTCTGTCTCTAACATCCAGAGAAAGACGCATCTATGTCGAATGCCTCAAAGCAGAGTTACTCAAGCCTCATAATGTAATTGTTTGGGCTCACACAACATAAATGCCTCGTGAATAAACACAAGACTAGAGATTTACTGTTTTCCCCAGAGGAACAATAATCTCACGAAGATACCTATACATCGAACAATTCTAACTGGGGTTCAGGCTGGGGAATATCTACTACAGGTGGCACTGACTTTGGAGTTAGAGATTATGAATGCCAGGGATGGTCACCTTTATTTAAGATGAGTTAAAAAGCTGGGAAACCCCCTTTAAAAGCCTTGGAAGGCAAGGATTGCACTGTAGACAGTAATAATGGTAAACAAAAACAAAACGTATGCCAGCGTCTTCTAAGTTGTCACACCACTGTGCAACCATTTTCAAAGCCTATTCCGGAACCATGATTAAAATACAGAAAATGTTATATACCAGACAGAACATTAAGCTTGTGGATTATCTATTAATAGGAATGATAATCTGTCATTCTCTTACAATTGTCTAGATCTGTGAACATGATCACATTATTCCAGGTTACAAAGGAATCTGAGCCATCAATAGGGAGGAAACCCACCCAACCCCTACTCGCCATTGCCCAGCACTGTCCTGGCACTGCCAGGAGAAGGATATGGGTGACAGATGAGGACAAGCTCCTGTCCTCCCCTCCCCTAGCTTAGCAGCATCAATGGCAGCATACAGTGGTACAGCTTGTGTTGCAGCTGCGGGAGGAAAAAGATATGTAACTGCCCTTAAGAAGGTAAAGTATATCCACAGAAAACAACCTGAGGAGGCTCCAACCCTCAATTATACAGAACCAGGAACAAATACAAATATTGCTCAGGAAAGGAAGGAAATAAAGTATCTAAAATAATCAGACAAGGCTTCACAGGAGAGGTGAAATTTGAGGCGCACTGAAAAAGTCAGAGGGTATTTTGTAAGGATCAAGAAGCAGACGAGGACAACCACGGTAGGAGACACTGTGATCATCTCGCAGGGAATGAAGGGAGACCCAAGAGGAGCTCTCTGTCTCTGTCTCAGCAGAAATGCCCAAAGCTGATCCGTCATCTGTGAGAGCCCCTTGATTCTCACTGCCCTCCTAAAATTATCAATGCTTCATAAGCACAGCACCACTACATCTGAAGATTCATTTTGCCATTTCTTACAGCCAAATGTTATACCTCAACTACAGTATCTGTCTCTTTTGATAAAGCTGTAAAGAAGAGGAACAAAGCATTGCTACAATTTCAACCAATGAGATCTGACTATACTTCTACTTACTTTCATATCTAAAAAATTTAAAGTCAAACAGAAATACAAATAGATTTTTTTTTTCTTTTTGGTATCCACGTTTCTAATCAAAGAAAACAAGAGTATTCAGATTTCCTTCAGCTCTTCGAGAGCCAAGGTATGATGCTTTGATGGGAAAAAAAAAAAAACTTATAAGAAATGTTGGAAGGAAATTTAAGCTTATACAAGACAAGTTTACCTTAAACGATTAGGGATCTGTGGCTCATAACTCAGTAAATCAGGTGAGAAACCTAGAGAGGAAGGATTGCAGAACCAAAATTCTACTATTCAGGATATTTTTTGTCCAACAAATAGTTCTGAAAGCTAAATTTCTTTAGTCAAATGGTAATTATGGCAGAAAAATACAAAAGAGTAGAAAAAGTTTATGCTAAGAAAAAGCACGTAAACTCTTAATAGTATATTATCAGTATATTAGATTCCCATACCACCTCCTCTAAGATAGGTTATTTTACACACATCCTCAACCAGACTTTGGTAAACTGAGAAGTCAGGATGGCTTTCACCACTTTACCAATGAAGACAGGGACT
The DNA here is from genome assembly GCF_027409185.1 of Cynocephalus volans. Lineage (NCBI taxonomy): Eukaryota > Metazoa > Chordata > Mammalia > Dermoptera > Cynocephalidae > Cynocephalus > Cynocephalus volans. The sequence continues at coordinate 100,136,788 of NC_084461.1, read as the reverse complement.
GTTTAGATGGCTACTATGCAACAAGATGCATGAACCCTGGAGGTATCCACTTCAGGCCTGCTCAGCCCAGGAATGTACAGCAGGATCAAATAGGACACCAGCCCTCAGGAACAGGCAGGGGAGGTGAGAGTCAGAGTCTGAGAAATGCTGTTGTAATTACGACCTCCATTAGGGACCCTAAAGGCCACATGCTGTACCAGGCACTTCACCACTCTCTCCCACCCTGATGCCCCCAAACCCATCATACCATCCTAACAGAAAGCCCATGAAGCCCCATCCTAGTTACATATAAGAAACTAAGTATCACAGTGGTCATGATTGATGATGGTAAATACAATAAAGACAATACTAATGCCACAGTTTGTGTGGTTACTGTATGTCCAGTACTGGGCTAGGTACAGTATAATCCTTACAGTAGCCTCATGAAATAGGTCTTACTACCCCCATTTTACAGACGAGAAACTAAAGCTCAGAGCTGTTGATAGGTTGTCAGAAGTCATTGGTAACAAGTTAGAAAAACCTGGGTTTGAATCATGCTCCATTTCACTTTGGTGCTCTTTATCTCTGTGTTAACCTGCACATGCTAAAGGGGGGAAAAAGAGGAAAAGAAAAGAAAATGAAAAAAAGAAAAGAGGGCAGTGAAATCACAGTGGGTGCTGGGGTCAGGCAAGGATGGCTTCCTGGGGGAGATGATTCTTGAGTTAAATTTCGATATACCAGCAGGATTTGGAAAAATAAAGGGGGAAAGTCAGTCCAAGCAAAAAGGCAAGGAATAGCATGATATCCTTCAGGAACTGCAAGTAATTCAGTTTTTCTGAAGCAGAAGTGGTGTATTGGGGGGAGAAAAATGGAGATGATAGTAATTGATAGACAGGGGCCAGATCACGAGAGGTCTTGCAAGAAATCCACATTCTGATTTTCATCCTGAAACCACAGAGAGCCATAGAATCCCCTTAGAATCATTGTGACAGCATTAGGTTTACGTTCGAGACAGACATTCTTATAGCAGTGGGGAAGATGGACCACCAGCAAGAAGCAGGGGGAGGAAGACAGTCATCAAACTGAAGCAGCGAGGCTACATTAACACATGTTAACACACAGTAAAAATGACAGGGCAACAGCCAAGACAGAAATTCCCAAAGGGAGCTTTACATTCCCCTCTGAGATGGGTCTAGGCTGTGTGTTGCTTATTTACAGTTTTACTGTATGGAGTATTAGAAAACAGGCAATTATGGCATCACCCATAATTTCATGGATATTGTTTCTTAAGATAGCTGAGGCTAAAAGAATTGAGTGAGTTTAAACAGAAATACTAAGTCTCCTATAAAAATAAAATGATATAAATAATAAAATATATACCAAAATGTATATTTTATGAATTACACATGAGACTATATATTATTTTAATTTATTTTATATACAAATATATATTTTACACATATTACATATTATTTGGTTATATATTCTATTGCCACAAATATAGTATGCTATAGAATATTAAAAAATCCAAATGTGAAATAAACACTAGATATAAATATAGTAGAGACTGTAGGAGGACCTGGGAGGAGTCACAGTTTGGGAGTCAGAAGAAAGGCACTGAGGGCATGAGCAGAAAGCAGAGGTAATGCCAGGACACTAAGGAGGAAGTATCCACAGGCCCCAGTGATTCTCCATTCTCAGAGGGTAGGGAGATGAGCGAGAGAGGAGAATGAGGCAGGAGTCCTCCCTGGGGCCCTGGTGGAGAGTGGTGTCCTTCCCTATGACAGCAAATGCCAAGCAGCAAGGATGAGGCCCAGGGGAATGACAAGGTTGGAACATGCTGAATTGGGGGCCCTGTGGGACTTCCAAGGGGAGCTGTCCAGTAGGCAGCTGAGAGTGGAGAAGATTATCTACATTAAATATAGCTTTAATCACAAGGAACAGAAATGAGCAAATTAATAAATTATACATTATGCTAGAACTCCAGACCAAAAGATAAAAAAAAGAAAGAAAGAAAGAACACTCTTTACCGCTTCCTACCTTCGTTTGTGATTACTTTATGGTAAAATACAAAGTTAGAGAACAATCAACTATAAAATCTTTTTTTGCAAATATAAAACAAATTAGCCTCACTTCCTGATCAATCAAGCCAAACCCACAGCGTCATAAAACACAAATCACAACCTGAGATGCCCAGCTTTCCCAAGACTAAACTATGCAGCACCGAGGATCAGATGAGACTGTTCTCTCCTCACTGGCCTCCCTGGAAATGAATGAACCTCCAGGCTCCAGAAGTTTCTATTACAGCCATCCCTCTCCTACATGACAATATAAATCTAACTCAAATGCAATTTCACCTCAATCTAGGAGTGCAAGCTCCTACAAGGAAGCCCGAGATCTTGGCCATAGCAGAAGGCCTTGTACCTACAGAAATCTGCATTTCCAAGGATGCCTTTACCTGAACCTCTGCCCACTAAACACCGTAGTGAGCAAAAATTAGAGCAAAAACTAGCTTTTGATGCGAAGGCAGAAGAAACACTTCTGGGCATGTTTTTCCTTGCCCTTGTTGACCATCCTGTTATCTAACTCAGGTTGGTAAACTTTTTCTATATAGGATCAGAGAATAAATACTTTTGTTGTGCCAGCCTTATGGTCTCTGTCGCAACTACTCAACTCTGCCACGATAGCACAAAAGCAGCAATATACAATACCTCAACCAATGGGTATGGCTATATTCCAATAAAACTATACTTATAAAATGACGTAGGCCAGATTTGTCCAGGGGGTGGATTTGGCCAGTGGACTACAGTTTGTCAACCCCTTCTCTAACTAATCAAGTATTTGCCTTCTCTGCCCAGTGTCCCTCTTACCAGAACTTGGTCCAGCTACCTTATGTCACACAGCACATTATTACCCCGCCATCTCCTCACCTTGAGATCCTGCTAGACTCTAGGCTCTCCTTCCCTACTAGGGCTATAGCATTTACTTAGTAATAATAATGAGTAAAGAAGAATAATGGAAGGAGTTAACATTTACTGAGCATGTATGATGTGCCAATTATGCTAGGTTCTTCAAAAACAGTCTCACTGAATCCTCAACACAATCTAGTGAGATAAGTACAATTATCATTTCCATTTTATAGATGAAGAAAATGAGGCTGAGGTGGGTAAAATTTTCTTCTCACGGTCACACAAAGGAAAGCTGAGTTCTAACTCAAATCTGTTTGGATCCAGGGCCAAAGTTCTTAACTGCCTCCTGGGCTGCTTTCCAGAAGCACATGTGGCTCTCTAGATGGAAGGTGTCTATCCGGCCTCTTCTCCTACACTGTCCTCTGGTGCTCTGATACTTTATGTTGCTACCCACAACCTGGGGTACAGTGACAGGCCAAGCCAGGTGGCATTTACTGCCTCCAGGCAGTGGCTCTTCTGCTTTTCACAACATTTTAACATTCAACATAAACATGAGTACAAGTAACAGATACAACCCACCATGACCGGAAAATGTTATGCTTATTACTCTTTTTCCACCTTCCAACGACAGTGACGCACCCAAGGGTATTAGGGATCATCATGTGTCCTCAACATGTCCCTTAGGATCAGAGGCAGAGCAGGAATCCTGACATGGCTGGTAGTCTAAAAACACAGCAAGTGTTCCCCGGAATATTCCCAAATGAAAACAAGGCTGGGGAGGCTGAAAGAGGGATAGGTTGGTTACTGGTTACGTAAACACACCCAGCACGGGCCTCAGGGAGCACTGGGTAGGGAGGGCTGCTCCTCAGAAGGATGAGCTAGGCAGATTTAAAATAAAGTCAATGAGATGATTTTAAAAACAGTTCTCCTTATCTTCTTGGTAAAGAGGACTAGATTTGTAGCATTTCATTGCAATTTCCCCTACTGTGTTTAAGAAAAAGAGTAAAAATTATCAACTGCTTGGACCCCACTGTGAACGTACAGGCCATCATTCATACTAATCCAGGAGGGAGGAAATGTGAACAAATGAATACAAATTCGCATTCAACCTGGTAGTGCAGCTAGAGCACACATCACATAGGTATCTGAGCCCATCACTTCCACCCCAGCAGCCTCCCAATCCTACCCTTTTCACTTGCTGAATTCTGTTCCCCTGTAGCAACATGTCATAATTCGGGTCTTGACAATGAGCCTTGTTCTCAGCCTCCATCACACTGATTGTCTTGCTGTGGTCACGGGAGCTCCAGCACAATGGTGCAGAGGAGACCTCTTGCTGCTGCAGGGCCCATGCTCACCCACTGAGGGCTCAGTGTGGTCTCTGAGCAGGATGGTTCTGCTCATGGGCTTGAAGGACTATGTCCTAAACACATGTCCTCTACCCCTATGTGGCCAGTTGTAAAACAATGCAATAAGCACTCTTGATGGACAAATTATTTCTAAATAGCTGCCACTGAAGCAATCTGTGTGCACAGTATCATATGAAACGAGACAGTGAAAACGACAGCTAGTGGGCTGGTTCTTCATCCCCCGATGTAAGAAACACCCAAGGGACACATTCCGAGATATGAAGCAGAAAGTGGCCAAAATTCAACACTGAAAAGTAGACACAGTTGTCAAGAAGGATAAAAGAGGTTGTGTAAAATAGATATGCTGAAGGAAAAAAAATAATACAGAAGGGTAAGTCTTTTTTATATGATATTAAAAATTTACAAGAGCCAATGAATACCAAATCAAGGACATTAAAAAAATGGATTTCACCCCTGAAGATGGTATTGTTGTTTTTGTTTTTTAAAAAACAACAAGTGTACAATATTAGAGAATTCTCTTTGCATCTCTACTACTTAAATTTTAAAATTCTGCTCAAACACATTTTCATTAAATATCTTCTTTAACACTGACAAATGAGAATAAATACTATTTGTTCTTGACCAAAATACTAATGGGAAAGAGGTAAAATTCTAATTCAAAATATTTTTCAACACAGCATTAAAATTTGTAACCTTACTAACAGGTTTAAGCAGTAAGCTAAAGCCTTAAACCATTAACATATATAACTAAATAAATATATCTTTAGCTATTCTCACCTCAAAAGACAGATAGCAATTCCTGCTCTTTGATATAAGAACTTCTTCCAAGTATGGGATGATTTATCTATATGAAAACTGACACTATGGCAAGTTTCTAAAAGCCAAGACTCTCGCTCTTAAAATTACACAGCTAATTCCCTGTAAATAAAATTCAGTTTGCAATCAATAGCTTTGCTTAGGTACACATATAGAAATACTAGATATGTCTTTGAAGAAGCATGAGATAACTATTATAAATACCTTAGCCATCACTTTAATATCATATTATATGCATACAACTTTAATAAATATTCTGCCTAATTAAAATTTTTCAATATCTTAATTCGTGACCGTAAAAACAAATTCAATGCTAGGATATAATTTCCTGTAGCCACTCAATAAAACATCAAACAGTTTAAGGATTAGTATCCATATAGTTTTTAACCTTCATGACAGTAGACATTATTCTAAGAAAAGCACTGTCCAAGGTTAAAACCATGATAAGCATACTACAGTGCTTTACGCCTTCTCCCAAAAATTTAGTATGTTTGTGTCAAGACTAATATGCAAATATTGCATAGTATTTCTTTGGGACAGAAAAGCCTCTTGATAGAAGACAACTACATATGTGGCCAAACAATAAAGTCTACATACCCATATCTAAACAGGCAGATTACTTGGAAACAATTCCATTTTAACACCAGATAGCCATCACAGATAAACACAGAATTGGGTAAAAATGCTCAGAATATTAAAGAAAGCAAAGGACAAATTGTAGAAGACTGTACAAATGTAGAAGATAAGCTGTTAGAACTCGTCTACATGATCCAATTAAAAGTTTACAATGTATAAATCCCAACGTCTCCTATAAACCTGAAAAGTAAAGTCCAAAACTCATCCAACACATTGTTCAAAACCAGAGACTATATTCTATAGACTCAATTAATGATTATTTGAAATGAAACAGAAGAGAAAATGTAAGCTCCCTGATCAAAATTAAACCAATCTCTATACCAAGAATATTTCGAGGTATCACTTGTCATATTTACACATAAAAATTCTTCCTAATTCTTTCAGACCACTATACTCCCAGTACTATGGCTGGTGGTGGTAGCACAAAACTCTCACCAGAGGTAAACCCAGTCCAAAAAAAGAGGAAAAGCTTTTTATTTGAATGTCCTATAGACCTACAATGAATGCAGACAGAAGTGCTGCCAATTACAGTCCTTTACATGCATGCCTTAGGCTGTTTACTACCTCTTATCCTTTCAACAGGGGTTTAATACCAGAATTTTCCATTATCCAAAGTATTCCCTTTGCTTACTTTTCAGACTGCTTAGTTTAACCCTTTTAAGTCACCAGGGTCCTAATTAGTCATGCAGAGATGCAGTCAGCTGTGATGCCTGAAGGAGTTAAAGTAGCTCAGAAAGGGCCTAGCTTCCAGCATGAAGCCACACCTAGGGTAGGTTTATGGGGAAAGTGGTCATTTTGGTAAAAACTGTTAGCCATAACATCACAGGACTTTAACACTCATTTACAAATCTGAAAACTAACAGCCAAATGATCACTTACCTCCTAAGATAGCTAACTTGCTCACAGGGAGAATATGAACTAATTCCATTAATTAAAAAACAAAAACAAAAACAAAAAAACAGAAATGGCTGTCCTTAGTAGAGATCAAAACTTTCATTTATAAACATGCACATGCACACATACATACACACACACTCAAAAACCCTCTAGGTTGTTAAAAAAAAAAAAAAAAACCTACTGAACACTGTTCGAATGCCCATTTAAAAAAAAAAAAAAGAGAGAAAAAAAATCATCACTGTTTCCCTAAGCCTAGTCCAAGTCCAGCACACTGCAACAAACCCCAAAATAGCCAACAATAACCAGCAACTGACATGAAAATAGCCTCACCAGGTGCCAGGCAATGTTCTAAGTGCTTTATACATATTAACTCAGTTAATCTTCCTAACAACCCAGTGAGAAGGTACTCTATATTCCCCATTTTTTCAGACAAGAACTCTAAAGTTCAGAGAGATTAAGTAACTTGTCCAAGGTCACACTGCTAATTAGTAGCAGAGCTGGGAATGAGCCCAGACAGACTGGCTCCCGAGGCAGTGTACAAAGCCAGGATACTATGTTGCAAAAACAGTAAACAACCCAAAGGAGACTCTGATTGCTCTGCTCAGCAGGAAAGCTTACAGAGAAAAATTTCAGAAATTACAGTTTTTATAGCTTCCCATAATAAAAAGGATTGGGTACATTTGGGGCAATGTTATCTTCCAATACTACTTTCACATTGTTTCTGTATAAACTTTCATTATTAAACAGGGGGATACCTTTTTACAAATCTGGGTAGCCAATATTTAGAAACCAATATCATGTAGAAATAGGAAGTATGTATAAGAGACTACAGACAGAGAAGCAAATTCCCAGATTTACATAGTACAATATTCACAATAGTAATTGGTACATTGGGCCTAGACACTCCAGAAGATAACCACATCAGTTATTTAATAAAGCGGTTTGTAAGCACTTAAAAATATAGTGATATAAACATTTGGGAAGACAATCTTACAAATTATCAATTGTCTTAAATAATATCATTTAACCCTGTAATTTCTCTCTTGGCAGTTCATCCTTAGGAAATCATAAGAGATGCTCACCAAAGTTCATCTGCAAGGGTATTCATTATAAAAATTATTTTAAATGCATTATTTCTAATTTTTTTAAGTGTCCAAAAATAATGGAAATGATTAAATTGATTATGTTTATATAATAGAAAAAATTTACAGCTATTAACAATGTCCAAGAATGGTAAAAGCAATAGAAAGTTATATAAAAAGAATAAAAAGTATCTTTATACAGATATATACCAAATACCATGTCTATTTACTCTATATAAATACATTATTACATTGATAATTATCTCTGGGTGGTAAAATTAGTCTAACTCATATTCCCTTTCATATTTTACTATGTTTTATAAATTTCTAACATGAATAGTTTTATAATCTGGAGGAAAGAAACAACTTTTAAGAGAAAATGCAGTATAGGTAATGAAGCCTATGTTATAATGCTTAAAATTATAGGCAAATCAGTCTTGTTCCCTTCTTGGATATCATTAACAGACTGGGAGACTATCACACTGAAGATCACACAGAATATGTGGATTTTAGCAAGGGATCAGATAGTCCTTGTAACATTCTTGTAGACAAACTAGAAAAATGTGGGCTAGCTAGTAGTCAGGGTTGGTAGAGTTGTTATTACTTGAAAGCCTGTACCAAATATCATGGATGAGCAGATGGCTAACCACATGAAAAGGGCCCACTTCTGGATTCTGACCTTGGCTCACTCATGCCGTGAGGTGCACTTTTCAAACTCGCAGCTAGCACAAAGCTACAAAGAAGAGTTAAATGCGTCCATGGCAGGTGTGCAAACTGGGAAAGAGCCACTAATAATGGCATGTTTCTGGAATAGAATCTAGCACCAATTTGAAATCTAGAGTCTGGCCAATTGCAAAGACCATCCACACACAAAATATTCCAAACCCAAACAAGCTTTTGTCAAATAAACATCAGAATTATGATTCGAACAATTTTGATAGACTGAAACACTGGTCTGAAACCAAGATGCTATTTAACAAAGTATGTGTAAAGTAAAGCTGAACGTTTAGTTCAGTAACAATTTTACAAGTGTCACTTGGCAACAACAGTTCATGTGAAACAGTGACCATTTTAGACTAACGACAGTCAGTATAATGTGGCATTTTTGCTGAAGGGAGGTAACAACCCCACTGGCAGATCCTGTACATTTCTGACTCTCATGTGAAGAGAGAATTTGACAAGATGGAGTAAGGCCAGAAGAATGTGATTAGGATCCTTCAAAGCCTGATCAGGAAGGAATACTGAAAGAAACCGAGACTTTTTAACCAGGAAGACATTTCAAGAGACCTAACCAATATTTAAATGTTTGCTCTGTGACACTGTGAAAGGGGGAATCAATTTATTCTGTTGTACTGAAAATTACAGTCTGCCCTCTGTCTCTACCACTCCACTGGAACTGCTCGTCAAGGTCAGGAATGACCTTCAACTTGCCAAATCCAAAAAGCATTTCTCTGCCTTATATTAACAGATCTCAGCAGCCTTCAATACACGGTACCACGCCCTCCTTAAAACACTCTTATCTCTTGGCCTCGTCTACCTCAGGGACAATTCATTCCTCTCTTTTCTTCTAGTTCCTCCTCTACCCAACCTCTGTCTGTCAGAGGATGATCCACACTTGACCTTCTCATCTCTCTATTCTCTCTCAGTGATTTTATCAATTCCTTTGGGTTTCAATAGTCTCTATACTGATAACTCCCAAATTTAAATTTCCAGTACATACCTTTCCTTTGAACTCCAGGTCCTCATTTACAATCAGTAGCATTACAAATGTATTAGGCCAAATCAAATTCCTAATTCCACATCCTACCCTTCAAGCTGAGTCTCCCCTTCTCAGCACAATATGCTCAGTTGCTCCAGCCACAACCCCACAAATCTTTGCATTGTCCCTGGCCTTCACCTGCCACGTCCAACCCACTAGTAAGTCCATTCTACCTCCAACATGGGCTTCAGATCAACCCATCTTTCCTAACCTCCACAGCTGCAACCCAAGCCAAGTGAGCACCATGTTTCTTTATGACACAGCTTGCTGAGAGCCTCCAAACAGTCTCCAGACCAACCTCCTTGAAGCATCAAAACCAAGCCTGCTTAAACATTAAGTGGGATCACGGGTCTCCCCTGCATTAAATTACTCAGTGACTTCCCTACTGCACTTTGAGAAAAAGTCCAAAAATCTTTATGATGGCCTCAACTCCGTTCAATATCAGGCCTCTGCAACCCCTCCCCCTCTGATTGGTACCAATCCACCCCTGCTTGGGCCATGCTGGTTTGTTCTCATTTGCTCAAGCACAGTAAACTCGTGGTCACGTGGCCTTTGCACAGGTTGTTCCCACAGACTCTGCCGATACTGGCCACTTCTTTACCTTTACATCTCAGTTTAAATCTCACTTCCTCAGACAGTCCTCCCCTGATCATCCTGTCTCATGTGTATATCCCCAATTCCCCCAATTTTCTCTTAGCTCTTTTACCTCTTTCATGTCACTTATCACAATTTCCAAAAAATTTCTTTACTTATTTTTTTGTCTCTCCTTAACCCCGCCTACTTGGAATGTCAGCTCCGAGAGGGAAAGGATCTTAACACTTATTCCTCATTGTATTTGCAGAGCTCAAAAACTTTAAATGTTGAATAAGAAATGAATAAAAACAGACTCCATTTGAACATAAAGAAAATCTCCCTAAAATTAAGAGCTGTCTAGTGATGAAACAGACAGCTCTATACACATGTGAACTGACATCTTTGGAATAGAGTTCAGACAGTAACTGGGTGACTACCTTTATCAAAGATGATATAAAGGGCATTCCCATGCTGAGGGGGATACAGGACCAGATGGTAATTAAGGTCCCCTCATGTAATTTCTAGTTTTATTCACAGAATTTTTAAAACATTTCAGGTTGAAAATAAACTCCCAAAGTAGCAAATATTGTATTCTTTCCTAACGAGCAGAAATCCTCTCTAAACCAACCCCACAAAACCATTTTACAACCTGACCAAATGTAACTTCACTGAAGTTAAATCAGTACAGGCTGCCTCTGTCCACCCTGTCAGATATGGTTTGGGATGATGACAGCCCATTGTGCCCTTCACTCCGAGCTGTACAAAACATGGCCCAGAAACGGGTTGGGAGCTCAAGCAAACCCATTTGTGGTAAACGTAAAGTTCCACTCTTCATTCATTTGTGATGCTGCTCTGTAAACACACCAGGATCACTTTATTTAGTGTCACACCCATTAATAATGCAGAGATCTTTACACAGGCAGGTGGAGAAAATTAGTCCTGAGTGATTTCGTTACTACAGTATATACACAAAGTCTAAGGCCAAGAGTCTCATTACTACTGATACAGAAATTAGCAGCAATATAGACATCAGTCATTTAGCTGAACACTACACAACAAAGAAATTCAAGCGAGTTTTCCACTTCGTTATTTTTTGGAATCTTACAGTCAACTTGTAGTTATAATTTTCATCTACTTTACAGATATAGTAGAGACTTAAAGACCAATATAATATCATCTCGTCTACTTTTTTAGCTTCCTTCATATTTGCCAATCTTCTCCAAATTTTTTAAACTAAAATAATAATTTGGCAAACATTTGCTTCTAATCACATCTTTACAATGATTATTCAATTTGTCCGCAGATTAGGTAAGGTACTGCTATTCTTACAAAATAGATACAAATACGCCTATAAGGCTTTGTCCTTAAATAATTTTTGTCCAAATTTCTTTTAAGTAAAATGGTAAACTTTTTAGACTTTAAAAAGCCAAAGACAATAAAAATACCTTTTTATAATATCCAGTATTGACAATGCTGTGGAGGACTAACATGTGGGAAAGCAGATAATATAAACTCTGATGACTTTCCTGAAGAGCTAGTGAACAATATGTTTCCATTTAAAATGCAAACTCCTTTTGATTCAGCAATCTTACTGCTGGAAATTTACCATATGTGTATACTCTAATTAGTAGATTAAAATAAATATACAAGGATGTTCATTTTAGTATTGCTTATAATAGCAAAAACCTAGAGAAGTCCAAATTGCCCATCAGCTCTCAGCACAGAGCTGGTAAAATTAAACACTGTACATACATAAAATAGAATAATATGCAGCTGGTAAAATGTAATAAGATGGGTCTCTATGTGCTGAAGAGAAAAAACCTCCAAGATATATTAAGGAATAAAAGCAAGGTATGTGTGTATATAAACACATCTAAATATTCATTTCTGAAATTCTGGAAGGTATATAAGAAATTTAAAAGTGATTACCTCTGAGAAACAGGACTGAGAGTATACAGAATGTGACTTTCACTTTTTATTTTAAACTCTTCTGTACTGTTTGAATTACTCTTGCTATGTGTATTTGTTTATTAATAAGAATAACTATATGCAGTATTTTCTGCATGGTCTGGAAGCATCTGCTTGCTTTTTTGCAGGAGTGGCAAAGTGAGCATTCTTTCCTAGCCTTCCTAAGGCAAACCGCAAAATCTATTAAGTGGTTGAGAAGCCACCCCCTCCCCAACCAGACCAGGTGCCTTCACAGGTTACTAAGGCCTCTGCCCTCACTCACTCCTTCCTCCTTTGTGTGAACCTGGTGCACGAGTGAAGAGAAATTTTCATTTCTGTTCTTCCAGTTATAGATCTATATAATCCATCTCTGAAAAGCTAACTCAAAAGAGGCCGAGTAGAGTTATTCTATTGTAAGACATACCAAAGAAAAATCAATGTTTTCCCTCATGCTATTTATTACATAATTATATTATTACCAAAACAAAAACAGATAAATAAAAATGTTTTCCAGTTCAAAGTATAGTGCCTGCCATTCTTCTAAGTACCATGATAACCAGAAAAATGAGAAACCAATCCAAGGGGCTTTCTTCCCAATCTATTATCTTGTATTTGCCAATCTCAAAATACTTTCAGCTTTTGCAATTGAAATTGCTTCCACAATAAAAATAATAGTACATTAAAGCTGAAAAGACGAAGTGAAATATATTTTGAAATTTTCTGATGTTGACAATCTTAAGGAGTATTTGAATTTTATTTTGTACTTATTCCATCAGAGAAATACCTCCAATCCCACTGCAGGGGTAGGGGCAAAAAGAAAAGCCACGAGACATCATGCTTCTGTTTTTCTATAATTTGACCTTGAGACTTGACGTGCAGAGGCTACTTATTTAGTATCAAGTGACCTTTCCAAATTGTAGAAAAACAATTCCTATAGTATTTCTCCTTTGACAGAAGATCATGATACATAAGAATCTATTAAAGTTTATTTATTTATATATTTATTCATTCATTTATTTTTTTACTTTACTGAAGAATATAGAAATCAAACCTAAATGTCTATTTGAAAAAGTCTAACATCTACTTAGCTGAAAATTTGCTCTCACTACATCTGATTTTATATAAACATTCTAACAACAACAAAAAAAAGTGATTTCATTTTTGGTTGTGAGGTATAAAGGCAATTAGTGAAATGAACAAACTATAGTCTGGTTTACTGAGCTGTCTGTGGTACTGAAAAATAACACCGAAGCTGAAATTTACTGAGCTGGGTTTTATAGAGCTTCCCCATCACATGGTTTTAATTTAAGCACTACCACCCATGACTCACCTGAACCATCTTATTTTGCCAGAGTATGTATAAACATTTTATAAAAGGTCACACTGACTTGCTTCCCAAGGTCCTCCGTGAAAATGTCAGGGCCTCCCCAAGCTTTGTTAAGCTTCTCCCCAGCAGACAGAGAGCCAGAACGTCGGCTATTACACTTACTTTTCCTGAATGCGATGAGAAATCATATCATGTACCAGAAACTTACACTAGTTAACTCTTACTATCTGATAGCCATACTGAAATGGTAAAAATAATAATTGTCATTTCAGATTACATGCTACATCCATGAACATGCTCCAAATGGTAGCATAACCTCTGAATTTAGTTTCTTAACTCAAAGCTAATCAATATATTTGGAATTCTTTATAGTAAACTGAGAAGTATCCATTAGCTTAACACTTTTTATGAAAGAAATACACTTACAGAAGTGACACCAAAAAGCAAAAAAAAAGAGAGGAGGCACAATTCATCATTTTCTCATGTATATGTAAGCCTGTGCACTTGGTTTCACTGAGTTTCACAGCGACTATTCCTGAACAAATTAGAACATACCTACTTTTTCCTAGTTCTTGACTTCCTGCTCAGGATCTTCACATTTATTTGCTCTTTTCTTTCTTTCTTTCTTTCATTTTTTTTTTTTTAAAGCATCTCAGATGAGAATTTGGAGAATCAGTTTGAGGGAGAAATTCCTCTAGCCAAAACACAGAGTGTAAAAGCTGCATCCAAAATAACTAAATGATATTACCTACACATCTATTTTGATATTATCTTACGTGTGGTGGTTTAACAGAAACCATATATCATATAAAATAAACCCAATTTTAAAAATGTAACATTCTGTGATGTTTGTGTTCCCCAACAGTAAAGAAGTTCGCTGTGCTTATTTGCTGAAGAGAGTGAATTCACATCCTCATTTTTCTCATGCATGCGATACATACCCTAATCAACATGTCTATGCATTTGCAAAACAGAGTCCTCAAAATGAACCAATGAGTGAAATACTTTCAAGCATGAAATTATCTATGAAAACATGATTTCCTGTATTTTTATTAGTTTCTTTAAGTTTCAAGAGTTCTACTTTAGTATCAATTTTTTTAAGGCCCATAATTAACATTTGGTGGCTCCTCTTAGACTCTTATGAGTTATTTCAAAAAATCTCCCAATAATTATTAAAAAGTCAGTGTTTTCAAAAAAAAGTCCTCCGTCATGAATGCTTGTTTAGTTGTGTGTTTTTCAGGCAATATTACGAAAGCTGATGTTTAATAAAAAACGCAGCAAGGTCTCTCACTCCAGAGTGGATTAAGTAAAACCACTCTGGCCGCCAAGCAAACATTTTTTTAAAAAATACCTAAGAATGTTTTAGAATAATCTTTTAAGTTTAACCTTACTCATACAGCAAACTTTTGGAATATAGAGTGCATCCACAAACAAATGTACATGTTTCAGGGCTTTGGGAAAGTAAAGCAGGGAGCGTTTTGGACTGGAAGCCAGGAGGACAGGGCCAGAGGCCCCCTTGCACTGTCTAGCTGTGTGATCTGGCAAGACACTCACCTCTTCTGACTTCAGGCTCCTCGTTTGCAAACCGAATCAAAGGACCATCAGATCTGTTTTGTTCCTTCCAGCTATAATTGTCTACTCTTCAAGTCAAAATGAAAATATAAACTCATAATGTTTAAGTTACACTTTTATATCACTTTAAAATGTCTGAAAGAATCTCAAAAGCCCACCATCACTAGTACTGAATTAAAGGTGAATCTATGTAAATTATTAATTTTTTTTTTAATTTCAAATGTGTGTTTGCCTGGTTTTACCAGTATAGTTTTATTACTTTTCTTTTTTTCCCCACTCCGTGCCTGTACCCTCCATTCTACTTATCTTTGAATACTCTTACTCTAATTCTCATTCTCTAACCTCATCTCTTCAAAAACACCTTTCTCAAAGTTTTTGCAAATATGAAAAACAAGAGGAAGTAACTTCTCCCCCCTCACTTGGGGTCATCCACATCTTTATTTTGTTTGGACAATCATTAAAACTTGTTTCTTCATATTTAGTGTGTTTACTAGGTACTAATTTAAAGTTTAGTTAACTTAATACTATATTACTTACATGGCAAGTCCTATGCAACAGTTTTAATTCAAAGGCAGCCTAAATTTGAGGCCATCTAAAGGAAAGCAGCCTAAATTTGAGGGTTTCATGCCCCACCAAATGTCTAACAACTGCTCAAAAAAAAAAAAAATCAAAATGTATATATTAGTGCAAATTCTAAGCTGAAAAATCCCAATTTCCCTAATCTTGGGAAACTCGTTATTTTCATTCACAGAAATTAATATTCCTTTGACTGTAGGCTATAGCAAAGTAAACAACTGACAAGATGACCTATAAATTTTATAAAGAGTATTCTGACATGGTCAATAACAGCCAAATCTAACAATAGAGCTCCTGGCTGCATTTAAACAAAACAAACATTTTCCCAATAAGACAGCACACAAGAGCAGTGGCCTTAACTCTGAAATGACATTTTAAAAATAACTTAATGATTGCAGCTGAGAATCTATTAAACTACTAGATACACAAAATTTGTATTCTAAACTTATAACAGCTTTTTTTTTTTAAACGTTGAGGGATACAGGGGTTAAGAGTTTTTCTCACATTTGTATAAATTAACTAGCAACATTATGAACCTATTTTTTCTCTATACTACATTATAGAAGAGATAGAAGACACAATATCTATATCTATAATGATGCATGCACTAGAAAGAGGTGTCTCAAGCAAGAACACACGTTTATCTTACAGATTAAGGATAGTGCATAACTAGCCTTAAAAAAAAAAGTTCTGATTGATCTAAAGAAGAGGATCTACCTGAAGAATAGAGAGGAAAATCTTAAGTGTTTCACAAACACACCTCAGAAACTATTGCATGTTTACACGGCTACAGTGCCTTGCAATGTTTTCAACTTCTTTAAGGAACAGGTCAGGTGTTAACCTAAGAATACAGCCGTGTGTCTTCTGTAACCTCAAGCAGGGACGTGACAGTTTGGAAAAAGCCTCTGCTGCCTTGCTCCAGGCTGTCTGCACAGCTTTGGGTCATTCATAAACAGGAGAATCTAAGTTACCTGTATTTCCCTGGCGTGGTACACGATGATCAGACCGAGCAGGATGATCGTGGAGAGACTGATAAGGCATTTCAGAGCTAAGGAATACAGCGACGCCTGCAACACAGACAGAAGCACTTTAAAGAAAGAGGCACTTTTAACAACATTCCAGGCCCCAGGGGTCAGTCAGTCCCCCTACAAGTGGACCTGAACTCAAGGAAGAGGATACTGGTGATGGCGAGGGAACCTGTCTTGGATCTGTGATCACATCACAGCCTCAAAACGAAGTGAGAAGAGGGCAGAGCTGGGAAGACTCGGGGCTCGGCTGCCAAGCCCGTGCCATCGCTGACCAAAGCGCAGCTCCTGGCTCAGGAAACCCTAGAGGGGATTACTCCTGAGTTTAAGCGCTGCGGTTTGAAAGGTGCCTCCCAAACACGAGCACCAGGAGAGGAACACAGCATGCTTTCCCCACCGGCTCCTGGAACCACTTATTTAATGTGCCAGAACGCGCTGGGCACTCTTGCTGCCTCGAGAACTTTGGCTGCACGCAAAAAGGGTTCCTCTCTGAGTTGCCAAGTTGACCAGGGTTGTTCGTCCTGGTCGCGACCGCTGTCCCGGCGGGCACCCCTGATCGTCCGGGGAAGGCTCCGGACCCACGGGCAAAAGGTTCCCTCCAGTGCCCGTCCCAAACACCCGGCGCCTGGCTCCGGTAGGGTAGAGAGGGGTTCGAGCCCGTACCTTGTCATAGGCGCCCCACGACAGCTCGGTCTCGATGACCATGACCACGATGCCGAACATGCCGAAGATGAGCGCGTAGTCGCTGAGTCGCTTGCGCTTCTCGAACAGGGCGCGCCGGTGGCCCAGCTTGTAGCCGATGTTCTGGTTCTTCTTTTTGCTGGACTTGGTGCCACTGCTGCTGCCGTGCCCGCTGCCGCTGCCGCCGCCGCCGCCTCCAGTGCTGCCTCCTCCGCTGGCTCCGTAGAGCGCCAGGTTGTTGGAGTTGTTGTGCTCCGGCTTAGACACCACGATCTCGGGGGCTGAGGATGAGGCGGCGGCGGCCGCAACGGCTGCAGACGGGGAGGACGCGCCACCACCTCCGCCGACCGACGCCGGGGGCTGTAGGGGCTGCGCCTCGGAGTCCATCTCGTGCAGGTTCCGGCGGGACGCGCTCAAGTTGCTGAGCGGCCGCATGACGCCCCCGTTGTACCTGCAGCTGCTCATGGCTATTTCGGTGAAGGGGTTGCTCTCGCGGCGCGCCTGGGGCTGGTGGTGCTGGTGGTGCGCCGGGTGCGGGTGGTGGTGGTGGTGCGAGAGCGGGGGCCCGGAGCCCAGGCTGCCGAGGCTGCCCGTGGGGCTGGCGGCGGGCTGCAGGCTGTGGCACTGGTGGTACTGGGAGGCGGACGCGGGCTGCTGCGCGGACTGCTGCCGGACCGCACTGGCATGGCTGGACGGCGTCAGCTCGCTCACATTGAGCTGGCTGCCCCGGCGCGACGAACAGCAGCAGCAGCACGAAGAGCCCGACAGCGGCGAGGAGGTGCGGGTCCGGAAGGCGCCGCCGGGCGAGGAGGTGCGGAGCAGCAGGGACAGGTTATCCCCCGCCCCCGCCCCCGCCGCCGGGGCACCGGAGGAGGCGCAGCTGTTGCACCGGAGGCATGGGCTGCTACCGCCGCTGCCCGGCTGCTGGTGCGCGAGGTGCGGGTGGTGGTGAGGGTGCGGGAGGGGCGCGAAGGGCGGGCACGGCTTGTCCTGGCTTTGTTGCTGCTGCTGGCAATGCAGGTGTGAAGAGCGCGGCGGCGGTGGCGGCTGCTCTGGGAAGAAGCCGCGTTGGAACTGCAATGGGGTTTCCATGTCAGGGCTGTTAAAGCTGCAGGGAGACCAGGCGGTGGTGCACCCTGCGCAATGCGTTATGGTCGGGAGCGGGGACTCCTGCTGCTGGTGCGAGGAAGGGCCCATGCCGGCTCCGGTAGAATCCAGGCGGCGAGTCCGATTGGTTGGGCGCACCAAAACAATGGGCATGACATCACCTGCGGGGACCGAGACTGAGTTTGCGGCGCGCGCGGCTTAGGGGAGCATGGGTGAGAGAGAGATGGGGAGGGGAATCTGCAGGATGGGAACCCCGGGGGGCGCAGGCCAGGGAGAGGACGCTCGAGGGCGGGTATTCCACCTGCTGATTAGGAGCGCCTCTGAGCACTACCGGCGATGGAGAGTCCCCATGCAGTGCAGCCAGGCTGCAGGGGAAGGAGAAAAGAGAGGGGCTCCCCTCCCTTCCGTGCAACTGCCCCCCTGACTAGTGCTGGACGCGCTGCCCGAATCATCTGCGCCGGGCATTGCAGCACGTCGGGCCACCCGGACCATGGGGCAGGCGCAGGGACGGTGCAGAAACCGCACCACCCCTCCGCCCGCACGCCTCGTATGGAAGCAAACCAGCAGCTCCCTCGTCCCACGTCCGCCTCTCCCTGATCGTCCCGCCAAGAGTGGGCTGCCGGCTGCCCGCCAAGTAACTGCGGGGGCCCCGACTTTGAGGAGAAAAAGTTTGGCGACTGCAGCGGCGTTTGGGAAGAACTCGGAGCCCTGAGCCCGGGCTTGGCCGCTACGGGGTCAGCGCTGGCCCCGCGCCCTGATCTTTCCTTGCCGCCCAGCTCCGGAGTACGGATTAGCTGCGCTGCACTCTCGCCCGCGTGCGCTGCGGCGCGTGGAGAGTTAACCGCCTAGGCACTCGGGCCGGGGGAGGGTGGGGGCGGGGCCGGAGGAGGGGATCCCCGCCGTCCGCGGGAGGAGCCCGCGCGGGCTTCCCGGGTCCCCCTGGCGGGGGCGAAGGGCTTTCCCCGTTCCCGCCGGCTCACATTTGCGCCTTCTGCGGAACATGAGGGGCTGGCGCCCCCGGCCGCTGGCTCCCAGGCTCTGGCGCTCAGGCCCTCCTGCAGCTGCGTGTGCAGGTCCGTGGGCTTCTCTGGCGGTGGAGAGGCGGCTCTTCCGAGGATCGGGGGGCTGCTCAGCCACGGCGGGCTGCTAGCTCCTCTTGCGTTCCTCTTCCTCCTCCTCACCTGCAGCACAGACACAAAGCAAAGGCGGGTTACAAATGCGCAGACACCAAGCCTCTTTGCCAATTCCTGACTGCGGTGGCGAGTGGGAGAGGGGCCTGGCGCTGGCTGATTCACACCGGTAGTCACAGCGTAACTGGGACGTTATTAGCGATGATAACTCGGGCTGAATAATCGCTGCCCGGGAACAGTACTGAAATTCTGCTGGAGTTGGGTATAATCATAATTTATTTCTTTACTCTAATAAACCAATAAAAATTGTATTTTGTGTGTCACAAATTCTCCGTGATGTGTTCTACTAGGCGATATACCAACACAAAGCGACAGGGGATCCTTTGGAGGTCCTTTGTTACTGCTCCATCTTTACGTTTGTATTTCTTTGTGAAAAGAAATTATCTTCTCCCCCAAAAGAAGATGAAAGAAACTGGCCAGTTGGATATTTGTTTCCATTTTAAATTGTGATTTTAAAGCATGATTTTTATAATAGAGATGATGTTAATGGATTAGATAGACCAGGAACTTAGAGTGAAAGCGGATAACCCTCCATTGGGTAATTGGAATTCTCAGCTGGATCCAATTTCTTGATATTCTACTCGGCAGCTGCCCTAAAGTTGCTTACCTGGTATCTGCTTGTAAGGGGTGTGTGTGTGTGTGTGTGTGTGTGTGTGTGTGTGTGTGTGTGTGTGTGTGTGTGTGTGTGTGTGTGTGTGTGTGTGTGTGTGTGTGTGTGTGTGTGTGTGTGTGTGTGTGTGTGTGTGTGTGTGTGTGTGTGTGTGTGTGTGTGTGTGTGTGTGTGTGTGTGTGTGTGTGTGTGTGTGTGTGTGTGTGTGTGTGTTCAATGCAATGGAGTGAATAATTCATGTTAGGATATTCTTTGGACACGTGTTAAACAATTTTAATTTTTTGTACATGCAAGTGAACAGATCCAGCAAGAAAAAAACGGAGGAAGGATGCTTTTAGTCTTATAGTCCTCGAATTGAGACAATGAATACTGTCAGGACTTGCATTTCTCAATGGTCTTGGTTAATAAGAGAATTTTGCTGGCTAACAATTGGAGACAGCATTTTATTTTTATAATCTATCACGATTTTTGTGTATCCTCAAAATGGCAATTCAGGAAAACTCATTTAGAAGCATGAAGCTCATTGAATCTTTGGGTGGCTGACTAGATACTGCATGAACTGTGTGGTGATCATGTTTATTAAAAACAATTCTAAAGAGTAAGTTGAATTTAAAATTAAAGCTTCCAAATTAAAAGACCACCTGGTCTGAAATAAAATTCAACTCAAGAACAAAATCTATCGTTTGTTAGTACCCTTTTCAACAAATTATATAGCCTTCCAGTTGCTCTATGTAGTTGATTGAATGAAAATGTTTGATTCATCCTTACAAATTAAACACTTCAAAGAAGTGTTATGGTAAATTGATAAATATTTTCATTGGCTGCTTATAAATTTAGTTGAAATATTTTCATTGGCTGCTTATAAATTTACATACCCCCCCAATGTCATAATAGACATTACCAGCATTAAGTTAGATATAAGGTTCTAGAGTTACTAAAATGTCATAAGAAAAAAAATAATGGCTGCATCCCCCTTGTGTCAAACTGACTTTCTCAAATACAAAAATCAAGCCTTCAAACAGAAATTCTAGAAACAAAACAATAAAGAAAAAATATTGTATCTTTTGCCAGGTTTATCTCCAGATCTTAGTATGGGATTAGTTGCAGTGCTATTGATCATGCAGAAACAAAGACGCTTACTGAGATTTATGGCAATGCTTCCTGGAGTTCTCACTTCTTTCAAAGGGGGTGCAGGGGAAAATGGAATGCCCAAGGTACAGAAGAAACTGGGAATTTGGTCCACAGCATGAGGGACTGTCAGAACAACAAAACTCAAATTAACAGTACTTCAGCCTAGCCAATATTTTGAAAAGCTCATAAAATTATTTAATAATGCGAAACTCGCTGTGATTGAAGGGACAGAAAATCAAGTCAATTAGACATTTATCATCTTTTTATTAAAGAATCAACTGCTCACACATTCAAGAAATCATCTTGCTAATAAATGTCTATATTTTGAGAGTGTGATAATGCTCACACATTCAAGAAATCATCTTGCTAATAAATGTCTATATTTTGAGAGTGTGATAATACTCTATTATCAGGATGATGAAAAACCACTAGATAAAACCCCCAAAATTTTGTGTTTCAATTTTAGTCTGAATCATCATAACTTTATTCTTTGGGGTATTTTACATAAAATTGGGTTATGATAGGGGCACATTTAAGAAATCCTTATTTTCATCATTCCTCTTTTTAAAAATAAAATTAACAGATGAATGTTAAGCTTATATGTAGACTTAAAATATGTATGCCATTACCACTTTTTTCCCCTAATATAAAATTGTAGAGATACATGTACCATTAAAGGGATACATTTAACATTAACATTAAAGTTAAGCAGTTAGAGCTACAAAAACAACGTTCTTCCATGTGGATAGTGCTTTCACATAGTAGGTACTCATTTATATTTGTGATAGGGAGAAGGGAAGGAAAGAGAGAGGACATGAAGAGAGGCTGGAAGAAAGGAAACAAATCAAGGGCCAACGACTTCCAGTGATAAACTTTCAGAAAATTACATTTCCTTCTCTCCCTTCCATTAAGGCATGTGAGTGGTAGAATTTCTCTAGATTAACACCAGAGGTCATACTCATCCACTAAATGCATTTCAAATCTAATCAACTAAATCCCTTCATTTCTAACATCATTTTTTTGTGAAAATTACCCATTCTTTCTTATGGCCTACAATTTTTTCCCCATATTTTTTGTATGCTTGTGAACATGCACACATGCATACCCCCCCAAACCCCCCTTAAACACACACTTTCTTAGAAGAATGGTTTTTTCAGACCACAGACAAATGAGAAAATGTTTTAGGTTGTTTACACACCAATTTCTTATTTTATTCAGATTTATATTATGCCATTGTTTACAATCCTTTTCTGCATAGGAACCATTTGTCTATATGAACTCTGTTGTATCTTAAAAAGCAGGGCTCTCTTGAATTTGGGTGTTCTTTGTCTATTTTCAAAGGCAGTCAGGGCAGGGGTTCGTGTTTCCCACACCTGCTGGTCTGAAGGAAAACTTTGACTGACCTACAAAGTAAACGTGTTTCTGAGGTTTACTTTTTTTTTTGTCAGGGTGAGTGAATTACCTGATGATGCCAAACACAGAGGTTGTGATGAGACACAACCTTTCCTAAACTTATTTTCCTTACTGGTAAACATTAGTGGAGAATCAAGATAGTAACAATTGTTTTCTTAACACAATAATGCTGTGTTTCTCCTGAAACATAACAATTAAAAAGGCCTAAAAGCATAACTTTTAATCACATATTATCCTTACTTTATAAAAGATATGCTACATTTGAAGAAAACATTAAAATAATAATTATTATGCATATTCTTTATATTTACGCATTATGACTGTAAAGTATTAAGACATGATTGGGCTCATTGATGATAATCTTATTAATTTTCAGCAATACCCCTGTTTTTCAGGGACTAATTATTATGTTGAGGCCTATCTGATAACTACACTAATTATTCAGTTTTTTTCCTACTCTCATCCTTGTCTCCTACCATTTCTCAATTAGCATATCTATGTGTAGTGGATTGAATTATGTCCCCCAAAACTCACTGAAGCTTGAATTATGTCCTCCAAGTATTATGTATTAGAAACTTAGCTCCCACTGTGACTGTTAAGAGGGTGGGAAATCCTATTATGGTAATTGAAAGGTGGAGTCCTGAAGAGGTGGTGGGATTATAGGACCATGCAGTAGTGAATGGATTAAAAATGGTCATCAGGGGCGTGGTTCTGAGGACTTTTAAAAAAGAGGAGAGTCTGTCTCGCTCTCTCTGCTTCCACGACCTTGCAATGTGAGACCCCTGGGTCACTGTTGCCACCAGATGGACTTTGGACTTCCCAGCCTCAGAAACTGTAAGCAATTAATGTCATTTTTCTTTATAATTACCCAGTTCCATGTATTTTGTTATAAGCAACACAAACGGACTAATAAACTATGAAAGTACCAACAATGCCAGCCAAAAAAAAAAGGTAAAACTCATACTCTAATTTTGCTAGTAGAATTGAACTTGTGTGTATTAGTCCATTTCTGTTGCCTATAACTAAATACACAGAACTGGGTAATTTCTAAAGAAACAATATTTATTGCTTACAATTTCAGAGGCCCCAGCCAAACTCCAGGGAATGCATCTGGTGAGGGACTTCTTTGGTGGTGGCTTTACAGTAATGCAGGGGTCTCCCATGGCAGAAAGAGAGAGAGAGACTCTCTCTCATGTGCTCTCCTTTTAAAGCCATCAGAACCACACCCCTGGCCACCACTATCAATCCATTTACTAGGCATGGTTCTACAATCTAACACCTCTTCAAGGTCCCATCTTTCATTTACCACAATTGAATTTCCCACTGTCAACAGTTTTAATGGGGATTAAGCTTTAATGTCTTTGGGGGGCCATCCACTGCATTGTGTTATTCAATTAAATGGGTAAACAGGTTGAAATTATTGAGTATGATAAGTCTTTTTAAAATAGTCTTTGGATTTTATGAACAAATATCTCTTGGCACCTAGAAACACACACCAAAATCTAAAAAGTCATAAAGCTTAGTGGACAGCACATTCTAGTTTATAAAGCAGTTTCTCATGTGTCATTTTATTTATATCTTGCAACAACCCTTATGGAAGGCAGGAAAGGTTTTATCATCATTTCCATTTCACAGGTAAAGATAATACCTGAGATGCAGTGCCTGCCCTATCCAAGGTGACATAGCGAGTAAGTAGCAAAAAGCACCCAGACATCAAACAGTCTTCTGAGTCTGTCTCGTGTGCCTGTTTTCAATTCTGCTAGCTTTTCTCCAAAGCAGAAGAATAACCTCTTGACCCCATCCACTCATACAGGAAGAGACAGTAGTGGCCTGTCATTGTCCAAAACTGCCTGTAAATGGCCTCATAAACATTTCCTCACTGGATTTTTTAGTTTCTGTGATCCTTAACTATTATCCTCTTGTTGACTTATTTGATCAATGGAATAATTTGTGAAGATATAATACAAGTGTGGATGAAACGGCAATGCTATATGCCTGCCTAATTAAAAAGTATTTAAAAAATATATAGATCCTGATCTATTCAGACATACTCTCCTACCTATTTTGCTGCCAGCCTGGGTATTCCTCATTGTTGGCAACATCCATAATAGAAGCTAAAGGCCAAAGAAGAGTACTTATTGGCACCGACAAAGGCTACTTTTTTTTTTTTTTTTGTCTTTTTATATAATAAGGGAGAAGGAGCAGGCTCAAACTCTGCACCCTGCAGCTCAGAGGAACTTGTCTGCAGTCCTGCAGGTATGCAGCCTGGCTTGTCGACAGCTCTGAGCTCTGGCAAAGTTGTCTTCTTACTACTTCTCCCTTTATGCCAAAGAGTGAGGGAACCAGAGAAAGGAAGCAAGCCTTCATGTCACAAAGGAGAAAAAACGATGTGTCTCATAGCTAGGATAAAGAATCAGCAAAAGTGGGACCAAAGATATTTAAAACCAGCCCTAAATATGGAGGTCAAGGCTTCCACTTGGTGATCCCCAAAGTTCAGAAGCTACCTGAAGGTTATTTTCTCTCTGAAATTCAATGTATTTTTCCATTATTATTTTCTCCTCTCATTTGGGTTAAAGAACAAATTAGCTCTTTTATCTCTTTTTCTAATCATAGCCCTGTACATTCTGTTCCCATGTGTTACTCATCAACCCTCTATGTTTCTATGCTTTTCTTTTTCTTACCCACCTCCTGCCAAACAGACCCAGAAAATCTACCACCCTTTTTCTATCTCTATATTATGTCATTTTATAGAACTCTTTGTAAATCCCCATCCCCTAATAATTGACTTAGCACAAGGAGAGTTAGTGCCTACTCATACAAAGGAAAAGAACCACAATTTGCTAAGTTAAATTAAACATAACAATGTCATCAGCAACAAAAACACTAAATGCTAATAAAATGTCAAAGTTTGCATATTCATATTTATCTAATAAGCCATGTTATTCTTAAAATGATTTTTATTCAGTGTTATTGCTGAATAACAATAACAAGGGAAATTTCTTGGCTCCTATAACAAAATATAATTAGGGAAGATTTGAACACTATTTGATTCAGAGGTTAAGACATCGTCAGTGTCCCTGCCACTTTCTTCAGATATGTTCTTGTCACCCTCCCCCTTCATATATACTGGCTTAGTCTTCAGGTTAACTTACCTCATAGTAAGTAGCAAAAGTGGCTGCAGCAGTTCTAGGCCTTATGTCCACCCCTACACCATTCAGAGGGAAGCAGATCATCCTCTGTCCCAATATTCCAAACCATTCTCTTGACATATCTGATGAAATCAGTTTAATGCACATGCCCAGCCCTGAACTATACTTAAAGAATGGTAAAAGGGAGGTATAATGTGAATGATTCATCAAACAGAAAATATGGTTAAATAGACAGAAATTATTAAAAAGAACCAAGTTGAAATCATGGAGTTGAAAAATACAATAACCACAATGACAAATTCACTAGAGGAGTTCAATAATGGATTCGAGCTGGCAGAAAAAGAATCAGTGAACTTGAAGATATACTTATACAGATTAGACAATCTGAAGAACAGAGAAAAGAAAGAATAAGGGGGAAAAAACAGTGCCTTAGAGAAGTGTGGGACACTGCTAGGGTTTAAATATGGTTTTTCTCCACCAAAACTCCTGGTGTGGATTGGTCTCCAATGTGGCATTGTTGGGAGGTCATGTCTTTAGGAGGAGATTCAGTTGTTGAGAAGGATTAATGTCTTTTTAGTGAGATTGGATTAGTTTCTCACCAGATTAGGTTAATTCTTGTGAGAGTGGGTTGTTATAAAGTGTTTGGTCTCTTTGCATGTGCCTGAGTCCCATCCACTTTCTGCCATAAATTGAAACAGCAGGATATCCTGACCAAATGGGCTGCCTGACCTTGGACTTTCCAGCCTCCAGAAGTGTGGGCTGAATAAACTTCTTTTCTGTATAAATTACCCAGTCTCAGGTATTCTGTTATAGCAACACAAAATAAGTTATAACAGAAAATTTGTACTAAGGAGTGAGGTGTTGCTATGCAAATACCTGAAAATGTGGAAGCATCTTTGGAACTGTACAATGGATGATAGCTGGAATAATTTGAAGGAGCCAGGTAGAAAAAGCCATACTGCTATGAATGGAGCATTAAGGTCAATTCTCATGACAGCTCAGAAGATGAGAAGACTAGGGAAAATCTGGAATTTCTTAAAGATTGGTTAAGTGGATGCCATTAGAATGCTGATAGAAATATGGATAGTAAAGGCTATTTGGATGAGGTCTCAGATAGAAATAAGGAGTATCAATAGAATAAAGGATAAAAACCACATAGTCATCTTGATAGATGCAGAAAATACATCTGACAAAATCTAAAACCCCTTCGTGATAAACACACTCAACAACGTAACAACAGTACGATGTTGAAGAATAGGACTTCCTCAACTTCATAAAAGGCATCCATGAAAAACCCACTGTTAATACCATACTTACTGGTGAAATACTAATTGCTTTCTCCCTAAGATCAGAAACCAGGCAATATCTGTTCTTTCCATTTCTATTAAATATTGTATTAGAAGTTCTAGACAGAGCAATTAGGCAAGAAAAAGAAAAAAAAGGCATCCAGATGGAAAGTAAGAAACCAAAGTATATTTATACATAAAATTATTGTGTATATAGAAAATCCTAAGGAATCTATTAAAATGCTATTAGAACTAATAAACAGGTTTAACAGATTTCTGGATACAAGGTCAAAATACAAAAATCAATTGTATTTCTATACATTAAAAATAAACAATCTAAAATGAAATTTAAGAACAATTTCACGTGCAATACCATAAAAAATAAGATCATTAAAAATATAACAAAAAAGCAAAACTTATACTCTGGAACTAAAAAACATTGTTGAAAGAAATTAAAGAAGACATAAGTAGAGAGACATTCCATGCTCACAAAGCAGAAGATTTAACATTCTTAAAACAGCAATACTCCCCAAATTGATCTATAGATTTAATCAAATTCACATCAAAATCCTAGCTTTTTTGGAATAATTGATAAACTGCTCCTAAAATTTACATGGAAATGCAAATAGGCTAGAATAGACAAAACAATCTTGAAACGGGAGAACAAAGTGAGAGGACTCACACTTGTTGAATTGAAACTTACTACAAAGCTACAGTAATCAAGACAGTATGGTACAGGCATAAAGGTAGATTTGTAGATAAATGGAACAGAATTGAGAATCTAGAAATAAATTGATTTTTGATAAAGGTGCTAAGATTGAATTATAATGGGGGATAGGATAATCTTCTCAACAAATGATGCAAGAAAACTGTATATCCATTTGCAAAATACCAACTGAACCCCTTCCTTACACCATACAAAAAAAAAAAAAAAGAAAAGAAAAAAAAAAACACTCAAGATAGATCAAAGACCTAAATGTAAAAACAAAACTATAAAATTCATAGAAGAAAGTATATGAGTGTCATTATGACTTTGGGTTCAGCAATGGTTTCTTAGGTATGACACTAAGTGCAAAAGCTACAAAAGAAACAGACAAATTGGACTTCATCAAAGTTAAAAACTTTTGTGCTTCATAGGACACCATCAGGAAAGTGAAAAGACCATATATAGAAAATATTTGCAAATCATAGACATGAAAATGAACTTGTATCCAGACTATATAAAGAACTCTTACAACTCAATAATAAAATGAATAAAAAGCCCAAAGACAACGTCTCTGAACAGACATTTCTCCAAAGAAGATATGAAAGTGGCCAATAAACACATGAAAACAAATGTACACTATCATTGGTCACTGAAGAAATGCAAATCAAAACCTCAATTAGATACCACTTCACTCCCACTAGTATGCCTATAATCAAAAAGACATAATAAAAAGTTTTGGTGAGTATATGGTGAGATTTGAACCCCCACATGCTGATGGTGGGAATGTAAAATGGTACAGCTGCTTTGGAAAACAGTTTGGAAATTCCTCAAAATATTAAGCATATTGCCCAGCAATTGCTAGCTATGTACTCAAGAGAAGTGAAAATACACATATACACAAAAACTTCTACATGCATGTTAATAACAGCAATATTCATAATAGCCAAAAAGTAAAAACAATTCAAACACCTATCAATTGACCAATGTATAAATAAAATGTACACGCTTACAACGAAATATTGTTCATCAGTCAAAAGAAATGAAGTACATGCTACCACATGGATGAAACTTGGAAACATATAAAAGAAAGCCAGTCACAAAAGACCACATGTTGTATCTATAGGAAATGTTCAGAACAGGCAAAGCTATACACAAAAATTTACATTAATGGTTGTCTTCAGCTGGGCAGAAGGGAGGCAGCAAATGGGGGAGTCCCTGTTAATAGGCACAGTAGTTATTTTGGTGTGATAAAAATATGTTAAAATTGGATTGTGATGATGGTTATACAACTCTGTGAATATACTAAAAATGATTGGTTTGCACACCTTTAAATGGATGGAATGTGTGGTTTGTGAATTATGTCTCAAGAAAATTGTTAAAAACTGATGACAGAAATCTCCAAACAAGAATAATGCCAAAATGAAAGTATCAATTTAAAATTAAATTGGTGAGGCAACATTTGATCTACAATATTAGGGAGGATCAGAGAAGTTTTACTAGGTGGCAAAAGTGACTATCATCTATGCATTTCAAAGCATTTGAGGATTCCAATTTTTTTCCTGTGAGTCTCTAGCCAATTGGTTTGGAAATCCTATCAGTACCATGATTGAGTGAATGTCCTAAGAAGAATTTCAACATATGAATGAGCTATAGCATTTTAGTTTTAATTGTGGAATGTAGATTTCTCTTAAGGACATATAAGTAATAGATAAGTACATTTTGTACTGTATTCTACAGTTTAAAAATTGCTGTCATCAAATTGTCCTAATGACGTGACAGAAGTAGGACTAAAGCATTAATTCTCGGTAGGTAACTGGTACTGGTTACTTGTGGCCCTTAATTAATTTTCTCTTTCACCTCTTAGCTCTCCTATCAGCCTTTGGCATCTTAGACATATACATACAGCATCGTGATACTGACACCTTTCTCAGAGGTTATCAGAGGCAATTTTAGAAGTGTATGCTCTCAGTCTTGCGGGTTGGCAGTGAAAGTGTGCTCCATACCCAGCCTGCCACATGTGGTTTGGCTGTTTGAAGTACACATTTTAAAGGACTCAGCAGTCAAAAGAACATACATAGGAAGACACTGTGTAGGTGGCAGGGGTCTCATTTGATATTGACAGGTGGTTGTAGCACCAGGATCATATTCATTTGAGCACTGACTTCAAAAAAGAGATCAAGGGAGTGAGAGACTGTCTTAGGAAAGCTGAGACAACAGCTCCACACTGTCCCACTGATGATTGTCTAGGGGAACTTAGAGGTGGGGATAGCTTTGGAGCACTGCAGAATTCCCGACTATGCCCCACTACTGCACAAAGAACTAACTTACACGTGGGGTTTTCCTTTTTGTTTGTGTTTTTAGCGAAGGTAAAGGTTGTGCTTTTATTCAAATTTATTAAATACTTTAAGAGATAAAAAACTTTTTTTTTTTTTTAGTGGTCACATAGACAATGGAAAAAATGTAGAAAACACTTTTTTCCTGAAGATAAATTATTATATGAAGTGTACCAAACCATTGAAATAACATTAATCAAAAAGGTTTTTCTACATTACTAAGTCTAATTCCAAGATAAAGACCTCATATTTCCTGTTCTAGATTTTAGTATGTTGATTATCCCAGGATGAGGACGTTGGAGAACACAGAAAGCAGACTGTCTCAAAAATGGGCTTTACCTACTATTAGACTCCACAAGTGGCTTAGCATAAGCACAGCCATGTTAGCTGTTCACACAAACAACTTCCCACTCTCCCTCCTCCCCTCCCCTCTCTTCTCGGCAGGTACTTTTTGAGAAAGTATCTTGGGCAAAGCAGGAAAACTACAAATGGGTAAAAGTTAACCACCCCAGCCCTTCCCCCTTTCACCAGAGCCAAATAAAACCTCTTGCTAGCCTGTGCAGGGTGGGAACTGAACTTTTCAGTTTCCCCTCCAGACTTTGCTGGAAAAAAATCTTCTCCCTCAAAGTGTTGGATTTGGATTCTCTCAGTTTCTTGTTTCACCAGGCTAAAACCTAATACCCATCAGTGGCAAAATCTGACATAATTGACAAAGTGCTGCTCCAGTGTTGATATGTCTTAATACTGGTGATGTTAATTTTGATCACTTGGTTAAGATGGTGTCCTCCACGATTCTCCACTGTAAAGTTACTATTTTTCCCTAGTTAACTAATAAGTATCTTATAGGAAGACTCTTCAGGACTATGCTATTCCTTATCACCCACTAATTTTATATATTGTTTTCATTTTTTAGTTTTTTTTTTTCTTTTTTTAAATTTTATTTTGTCAATATACATTGTGGCTGATTATTGCTCCCCATCACCAAAACCTCCCTCCCTTCTCCCTTCCCCCCCTCCCCTCCAACAATGTCCTTTCTGTTTGCTTGTCGTATCAACTTCAAGTAATTGTGGTTGCTATATCTTCTTCCCACCCCCCCAGGTTTGTGTGTGTGTGTGTGTGAATTTATATATTAAATTTTAGCTCCTACCAATAAGTGAGAACATGTGGTATTTCTCTTTCTGTGCCTGACTTGTTTCACTTAATATAATTCTCTCAAGGTCCATCCATGTTGTTGCAAATGGTGGTATTTCATTCGTTTTTATAGCTGAGTAGTATTCCATTGTGTAGATGTACCACATTTTCCGTATCCACTCATCCGATGATGGACATTTGGGCTGGTTCCAACTCTTGGCTATTGTAAAGAGTGCTGCGATGAACATTGGGGAACAGGTATACCTTCGACTTGATGATTTCCATTCCTCTGGGTATATTCCCAACAGTGGGATACCTGGGTCGTATGGTAGATCTATCTGCAATTGTTTGAGGAACCTCCATACCATTTTCCATAGAGGCTGCACCATTTTGCAGTCCCACCAACAATGTATGAGAGTTTCTTTTTCTCCACAACGTCGCCAGCATTTATCGTTCAGGGTCTTTTGGATTTTAGCCATCCTAACTGGGGTGAGATGGTATCTCAGTGTGGTTTTGATTTGCATTTCCCGGATGCTGAGTGATGTTGAGCATTTTTCATATGTCTGTTGGCCATTTGGATATCTTCCTTAGAGAAATGCCTACTTAGCTCTTTTGCCCATTTTTTAATTGGGTTGCTTGTTTTTTTCTTGTAAAGTTGTTTGAGTTCCTTATATATTCTGGATATTAATCCTTTGTCAGATGTATATTTTGCAAATATTTTCTCCCACTCTGTTGGTTGTCTTTTAACTCTGTTAATTGTTTCTTTTGATGTGCAGAAGCTTTTTAGTTTGATATAATCCCATTTGTTAATTTTTCCTTTGGTTGCCCGTGCTTTTGGGGTCGTATTCATGAAGTCTGTGTCCAGTCCTATTTCCTGAAGTGTTTCTCCTATGTTTTCTTTAAGAAGTTTTATTGTTTCAGGGTGTATATTTAAATCCTTAATCCATTTTGAGTTGATTTTAGTATATGGTGAGAGGTATGGATCTAGTTTCATTCTCCTGCATATGGATATCCAGTTATCCCAGCAACATTTGCTGAAGAGGCAGTCCCTTCCCCAGTGAATAGGCTTGGTGCCTTTGTCAAAGATCAGATGGCAGTAAGTGTGTGGGTTGATTCATTTTTTAGTTTTTATTTTATTTTTATACCCACTAAATTTAGCATCCATCAGTAATTCTTGCCTGTAACAATTATTATTTTGGTGTTTACCTAATGGTGATTTTCTCCCTCCATCATTTCTTCTACATTTATAACTGAATTTTATTTTAAGAGAGAGTTGTCCCTACTTCCCTATGTATTTATTTATTCAATTATTTATTTATAGCAGTATGAACTAATGGGCATTTTATTCTATGGGTGATAAACCATTATCATTACTTTGTTCTCAAATTTCTGGCCATGCAGAGCTCCTTCACGTTGGCTCCTGTGTCTTTTGTCATACTCCCATTATTTTTCGAGCACTTCATTAATTTCTGGCATCACAAAATGTTCAAGGCTCAACTTGGTATTTTCTCTGTCCCAGCCCTGGAGTCAATTATTTCTCCAGGTATCCCAGGTTCCTTTTTATTGGAGAATGGATTTAGAGACCAAGATATGGGTTCAAAGTATACTCATTGGTACTGGTATGTCATTGTTTATAGGCCCTCTCCGCTATCAGAGATACAATACATGCAAACACACATAGCTATGTTTAATTTTTATGTCTATCTGTACATATTTAAAAATTAATTTGTATTAATATACCCAATTCTACTCCAGCACTACAAAGTTCAGTATAGCTTTCACCCTTTCCACATTTGTTACTGTCTTCTCTAACAGTGAGGAATTTGGCTTTCATTACTCACAATATATTTATTTGCTCAATCTTAGTTACACAGAACGTAGTGTCAGAATAGCTAACCCATTCTCAAACAGAAAACAAATTAACTCACTAGAGTATGGTATTTGTGTACACTTCTATTTGTCCTTAGCCTTATAGACTCATAATTAACATTTCCCAAAGCTAGTTAGGTCAGTTCTTTTCTTCCTCAACCGCTTCAGTGTGTTTCCAATCTATAATACAGTTAATTTAATTTGTTGCTATTTGTATTCTATTTTGGTTTCCCCTACATCCTGGTTGATTTTAATTATTTGGGGTTTGTGAAGTATTATCATGATTCAAAGAGTCAGAGCTGTGCAAAAAGGTATACTCAGTGAAACCTGGATTCAAGAAGATTCCTATTCCTATTTCCATTCTCTCATTCTTTCTGCCCTGTTCCTACCACCCCCTGTTGGTAATCAATCTCATTACTTTCTATTTTATTCTTCCTGTATTTCTTTTGCAAGAGAAAGTTGATACATGTATGTTTTCTTTCACAAAGAATAGATACTATATTATTTTACACTTCGCTTTTTTCACTTACTGATATATTTTAGAAATGTCTCCATATGAATCCATAGAGATCTTTCTCATTCTTCTTTATGGCTACACATTACTTCATTGTGTACCACTGATTATTCATGCACTCTTCTATTTTGGGGCATCTAAATTGTTTCCAATGTTTTACAATACAAAAAATGCTGGAATTCATAACTTTGTACATATATATTTTTGTATTGGTGGAAGTGTATCTTTCGTAGAATCCCAGAATTGGGATTTCTCGGTCAAAATGTAATTGAATATGTATTGTCTCCTTAACTAGTTCTGCCTAAATAAGTGATACCTAGTCTAAAAAATTATCTTGACTTTCCTTTCTTAATTAAGCTCCTTAAATGGGCTGTAACTTTTCTGTAGCAATATATAATCTGGGTTCCTTTACGTGCAATAAAGAATTTGGTAATTTTACAGTTTCAGGTCTTATACTTAAGTCTTTAATACATTTTGAGTTGATTTTAGTGTATGGAGAGAGATGCATATATAGTTTCATTCTTCTGCATATGGATATCCAGTTTTCCTAGCACCACTTGTTGAAGAGGCAATCTTTTCCACAATGTAGATTTTTGTTGTCTTTGTCC
Organism: Cynocephalus volans; assembly: GCF_027409185.1. Taxonomy (NCBI): domain Eukaryota; kingdom Metazoa; phylum Chordata; class Mammalia; order Dermoptera; family Cynocephalidae; genus Cynocephalus; species Cynocephalus volans. Next base: position 100,102,595 of record NC_084461.1, on the reverse strand, counting down.
AATATCAGATGGCTATAAGCCTGAGGGGTGATTCCCGGTTTCTCAATTCTACTCCAGTGATCTGAATTCCCATTTTTATACCACTGCCATGCTGTTTTGGTTACAATAGCTTTTTCAGCAACTAGGTCTCGGCACAGACTTAATGAACATGAGCCCAAAAGCACAGACAGCCCAAGAAAAAAATAAACAAATGGGACTATATCAAACTAAAAAGCTGCTTCACAGCAAAGGAAACAATCAACAGAGTGAAATGACAACCTACAGAGTAGGAGAAAATTTTTGCTAACTATGCATCCGACAAGGGATTAAGATCCTTAATATACAAGAAACTCAAACAATTATACAGTAAAAAAACAAATAACCCTATTAAAAAATGGGCAAAGGAGCTGAACAGACATTTTTCAAAGGAAGACATACAAATAGCTAATGGGTACATGAAATAATGCTCAACATCACTAGTCATACAGGAAACACAAATTAAAACTACATTGAGGGCCAAGCCCGTGGCGCACTTGGGAGAGAGCTGTGCTGAGAGCGCAGCAATGCTCCCGCCGTGGGTTCGGATCCTGTATGGGGATGGCCGGTGCGCTCACTGGCTGAGTACCGGTCACGAAAAAGACAAAAAAAAAACCTACATTGAGATACCACCTTACCCCAGTTAAACTGGCTATAATCAAAAAGACAGTGAATGACAAATGCTGGCAAGGCTGTGAAGAGAGGGGAACACTTCTGTACTATTGGTGAGACTGTAAATTAATACAACCACTATGGAAAACAGTATGGATGTTTCTCAAACAACTACAGATAGATCTTCTATACAATCCAGCAATCCCACTTCTGGTTATATACCAAGAGGAAACGAAATCATCATTTTGAAGGGATGCGTGCACTCCCATGTTCATCTCAGCTCTGTTTACAATAGGCAAGACATGGGACCAACCTAAAGGTCCATCAGTGGATGACTGGATAAGGAAACTGTGGTATATATACACCATGGAATACTACCCTGCCATAAAAAAGAATGAAATACTTCCATTTGCAACAACATGGATGAGCCTGGAGAAACTTATGTTGAGTGAAATAAGCAAAGCTCAGAGGGATAAATACCACATGTGCTCACTCATATGTGGGAGCTAAGAGAGAAAGAAGGAAGGAAAGAAAGAGCACAGTAATGCGTTGGACTTGCAGAGGGAGAGAACATTCCTTGGGCTACAAAGTGGAGGGGGGTGGAGGGGGGAGGAGGAGGGAGGTTGGGGTAATTGGGTGGGGAACATGGGGTACAAATGCGATTTGTGGTAATGGGTACATTGCCAGTATGAATCTGACTCCCACATCATGGGCACAAGGGGTGACAATCAGCTTTGTATCTCATGAATATTCATAACCAATTTTTAAAAAAAGGAATTTGGTCTAAGAAAGGTCTGGCCTTTGTCCCAGCTCCTGGGAGATAACCTTTAAATCCTTAGAATCTCCCAAGTGATAGGAGCATCTTTGTTATTCATAATGGGCCTTTCAGACCACACCTGATAGTTTAGGCTAAGAAAGTGACTTATGGTGGGCCTTTGGGTCCCATATCAGCTGACCTTCAAAAAAAGGGCAGCTGGAGACTGAGTTCAACCACATGGGCAATCAATAAATCAGTCAATCATTTCCGTCTAAGGAAGCCCCAGTACAACTCTGGATGGCGAAGCTTGGATGAGGTTTCCAGGCTGGCAATACTCCATGCATATGGTTGCACATGGATGCTGAAAAGGGTAACACATCACGAGGACATGTGAGCTTTGCATTTGTAGCTGTCCCAAACCTTGCCTTATCTCCTTTTCCTTTATATCTGCATTCTTTTCACTGAACAGTTTTCAGTGCATTCTGTGAGTCCTTCTAGCAAATTATAACCTCAAGACGGTTTTGGGAAGCCCTCGAACTTGCAGTTGCTGTTTGAAGTGAGAGCAGTCTTGGTGACTGGGTCCTGTACTTTGTAGTTAAACCCTAACTCCTTGCAGTTGGTGTCAGAAGTTTGGCCCAAGCTGGCAGTCTGGAGGACCCTTCCCTCAGCCTTGCAGCTTGGCTAACTCTGGGTACTTTGGCAGTTGTGCAGGCTATGACCACAGGAATAGGAGAAACTTGTACTACCAAGGAATCCTGCCCTAGAGAAGTGACATCTGAAGGATTAGACAGCCTCTTATAAAGAAGCAGGTGGGTATAGATACTATCTATGCACATCATAGGTATTCACTGCTGTCTGTAGGATTGGGCCACTCCCCTCCACATTCGCTCCACCCCCACAGATCTTTGCCCCCAAGTAGCTATGGTATATAAGTCTTTGTCCTAGGTCTATCTGGAGAGATGAGCATTCTCTCTGCCACTTTGACTTCATTCCTCTGCCCCTCTCTTTTCTACATCCAAACCCCAGTAGAACAGACAATGAGACCTAAACATACTCTCTTCCATGGAAAACTGAAGGGTCTCACATGTACCGGAAATTCTCTTCCAATCCTACCTGTCTTATTTTAGCTGATTCACAGTTGAATGATGCATCCATGCCACAAGCTACCTTCCACCCATTTCTACCTGTGCACATTTATGCTTTAATATGTATTAGAACTTGGAAAATATTAATTATTATATCTCTATAACACATAAGAACTGAGTTGTATAGTGTCCTCTTACCAAGCAAGTCATATTTTCATAATTTAGCCAAAGACTAAGAACAAACTACAGGCCTTAGAAGACAAAATCAATGTCAAGAAGCCCATGCTGGTTATTCATAAGCAAGCCTTCAGCCATTCACTAATCTGATTGGTTTTCTGATCCACGACATGTGAAAACCTGAAAATAAGACTAAAAAAGATTTATTGAGTCTGATAAGTTAAAAGTAGCAAGAAATGAAGATGTGACAACTGATTGCTTGAGAAACTATTTAACCGTGAATTTATAAACAAAACTTAACACTCATTCAGGTTCACACAACATAAGAACTCAAAAAACAAACTGGAGGGTAAGTGATCTTTCACACTTAAATAAGCCCTAGTGCCATCCTTGAATTCAAGATGAGGCTAATATATATTTTGAAAGTAACCCTGAGTGCTCAATAAAACTTTAAATTATGTATGCCATAGTCTATTTAATAAAATGGGGAAGTATATAATGCATTTTTAAAAAACTTTACCTCCAAATTATTAAAACAAAAGTCCTGGGACCATAACCCTTTTCTAGGAACAATTGTAGATTTCCAAACATTCCAAGTAGTTGGCTTTGTTAAGACTTTATTGCGGAGAGCCTACTTTTGGGTTACAGATGTTGGTGACCTCAAGTCTATGAAGAAATCTTAGAAATTATTCATGGCTTGTATGAGATTAGACTATTTCTATCATTCCTGACATTGTGTGTATCAATTCACTGATTCCTTTAAAATGCTAAAGTAATATGATTTGTTAATTTTGCTTCTCTTCTTCCCAGAACTTTTAAAATCTAAAGAAATTACCTAGAAAAATATTTTTAAATCCATGTTTAAATCTATAAACATGAAGTTTGGTAATGATGAAGATGCTAATTATCCTGGCTTAATCATCACACATTGTATACCTGTATTGAAACTGAAATTCAACTCTGTACCCCACAAATATGTGTAATCAATATATTTCAATAAAAATAAATAAATGATAAAAAAAGTTTAAGCTGTAAGATACGCCCATTTAGTTTGCTTTTCATGATTCTCCTCACAAAACTTTGTCTAAGGAGGCATTTTAATATACTATATGATTAAAAGTTTAAGAGAAGTGGCAAAATACAATTCTGGGGACATAATTTTTGCAAAATATTATAAGAACTTTTTAGTTTGTTTTTCATGTCCTATTTTTTAACCAACGGTAGGTTTGTGTCATTATCAAGTAAAATTGAAATGACTAAAAGTTCTTGAAACTTCTATAATTTGGCCATAAAACCAAAGCAAAGCACAGAAAAGTCTATAAACCTTCATCATTAGTATTTTATGAGTAAAAACTCTCTGACTAATGATATATTTTTGTAGAAATGTATTTTTTATTTCCCATAGCATTTTATTTTATAGTCAAGAATATTTTTTCTAATCACTCTGGCTTCAGAGATAATGGAACTTATCCTGAATTTTTCAATTTTGGAGTCAATGTCCTTCTAAATCATAGTAAACTTCAACATAAATTACAATGACATCAAGCAGGAGTTAGTGATGATCTCGTTGTGATATGCTAAGCAAGTTATCCAAGACCTGAAAACCAATAATTTTCCCCCTTCTGCTAATTCAATTTACAATCCATTTCCAGCATTCATTTCCATTTATCTCCATTTTATTTGTAGCTCCTGTAAACTATTTCATCCTTTTTATAGATCTACCTTTACTTTCAGAACTGCACACTAGATCCACATTCATCTTCCCACATGGCTTTAGCATCTATGTAACAATTTCCCTTCTTGATAGAACACCGCACTTTTGCATTTATGTGGATAACACTTCAAATGCTAGAGATTTACAGTTAACTCTCTTTGATTATACTGACATATAACATCAGTCTTTTATTTTTTAATTGCGAAGATTCTTTTCCAGCTATTGTGGCATTATTCACAGTAGCCAAGATACAGAAACAACCTAAGTGTCTGTGGATAGATGAATGGATGAAGAAAATGTGGTATATACATATATATAATAAAATATTATTCAGTCTTAAAAAAGACGGAAATCCTGACATTTATGACAACATGGATAAACCTGGAGGACATTATGGTAAGTGAAATAAGCCAGACACAGAAAAACAAATATTGCATGATCTCACTTACACGTGAAATCTAAAAAAGTCTAACTTACAAAAGCAGAAAGTAGAATGGTGTTTGCCAGAGGCTGGGGGGAGGGGAAATGGGGAGATGTTGATCAAATGGTACTCAGTTATGCAGGATAAATGAGTTCTGAAGATCTAATTTATAGCATGGTAACTATTTCATGTATTGTATACTTGAAATTTGCTAAGAGAGTAGTCTTAAGTGTTTTCACCACAGACAGACTAATTGTAACTATGTGAGGTGATGGATAGGTTAATTAGCTTGATTGTGGTCACCATTTCACAATGTGTATGTATTTCAAAAGATCACATTATGTAACTATTTAAGTTAATTGTATACCTAATATACAATTTTTATTTCTAGAAATTTATATTGATCATTTAATGGGAGACAGCTGCTTGAGAAAGCAAACTAACCATGGGACATGTGTGTGTCTGTAATCTGTGTGTGTGTGTGTGTGTGTGTGTGTGTGTGTTTATACAAATATATTTTATGCATATATTTTTGCAACAGCAATCTTCAGATCACAGTCCTTTGGCACATGATCAATTGGCTACAAATTATGAAAATATTTGTACAATACATCATAATTTGGTTGTCAAGTGGGAGGTTGGGGCAAGTTAAATAGAACACAATTAAGCAATGACAATCTGCTCACTCTTTTGACAATTGATCGTTTGAATTTCTCTTTTCATAGGTAAAAAATATTTGGAGAATGGAATCAATAAAGTCTTTTTGGGAAAAAATGTTGACTTCCACTTTATTTCATAATATTATGAGTATTTTTCATTGTATAATGGAAAGCACTTGGACTTTGGAGACACAAGGTCCTGAATTCAAATCCTGCCTTGAGTCATGTATCCATAGGCAAGTTTTTAATCTTTTCCAAGCGAAGGTTCTTCTGCTGTATGGAGCAGGATGAGTGAGAAATGACCTCATATGGTGTTTTTCCTCCTCTTTACCCTTTTCAAGAGGAATCTAGGACTTTGTATTGCCAAACTGGGCCTCTCTTTTTCCAGCATGGGGTGGCTAACAAACTGGCCTTTGTGGTTATGAGGTCTAGGTAGAGGTTGCAAACTCAGGGGCCTGGCGTGAAACAGATGAGCAAAGCCCTTCAGGTGAAAGACAATAATAGACATTGTGTAAAGTTGGAAGTATCTGAAGTACCTAAAGGAAGGTGACATAATTCAGCTCTATCTGACTGCTGTTATGGAGGTCTGTGGGCCCAATATTGCCAGATTTCCTATACTTTAAAGAGAAGCATGCAATCCAACATTTTATGTTAACTTTCCTAATTTTTAAATATTTGTAAAATTTTTTTAATACAAGGAAGTGAGTGGGACATGTCTGCTGCTCAGAGCTAGTCTAATACCACCAGTTTGTACCTTCTGGCCATGACCATGATGAACTGAAAAGGCATTATCTCACAAGGATGTAGAGGCTGAAACTCACCAGAATGAAACCCAAGAAGAAGGCTGGGGCTTTCTGAGTGGGCAAGATATGGTACTGGGGATGGCAAGACCTCAGTAGTAGTTGGTATCTAGGTGACCACAAGAAACTATACAAATTATTGTTGTTTAGGGAAACTTTGTGATGATTCCCCCTACCTGGGTTTGGCAGAGAAGGAGAAGAACCACCTGTGGAGTTCCCTACCTTTTAATAGGGTCTTAGACATAGTGCAACAGCAAAGTCTACCACCAAGGACTGACCACATAAGTCCCAGGGTTCTTGAATGGCACAAGGCCAAGGAGACCTTCTGTGTTTCCTGGAATTCATATTCTTCTCTTTCTGGATTTTCTCCCTCGTTTTGCTGGAACACATCCTTCAGTAACTTCTAAGAAAGGGTGCACTGAGAATTAACAGATATCTACCTCCTACCTCATTCACCACCCCATCTTCAACCCCAGGAAAGGTGCTGTCCCAGGCTGCTGAGGTGATGGATAGGTTAATTAGCTTGATTGTGGAGCCCAGAGACAGGGCCTGGAGACAGGGAAATACAAGCTCCCATTCCCACAGGGAAATTCTAAACCTCAAAACAATGCTTAGTTTTCAGTACTATTCTTTATCTTACGTTTACTATTCTGTATCTATACTTGCTTCTGTGGGCTGGTTCTAGTATCTAACCTCCCACTACGGTAATATAGAGTAATAGAAAAAGCTACCGAAGAAGAAAAACCTGTCTTTAAATCCTGCACCACCTATTTTCTTGGAAGATTACTTAATATTTCTAAGTTTCAATATTTTTATCTGTAAAGTGAGGACAGTGCCTACTTCTCTGAGATGTCATGAAAATGACCCATATTTGGTACTTACTAAAGGGTACCAAAAGGACATTTAGAACACAAGCGAAACCTGAAATATTCAAACATGTACAACAAGATTATGTTACCATGTCCCAAGATATGTGTGCATATTTAGAAGAGATCAGTGGCAGTTTAGAACTAATTTATCATCTCCTCCCTGTGCTTATTACTAATTCATGGAAGTTCTTTTAGCTCCAACCAGTTTTCAGTATCAAGATTTAAGATGGAAATAACATTTGAATAATTTGTATTCACCTACCAAATTGTGCATGAAAAAGTAAAAAGGAAAGCACAGTTTAAAATATAGATATAAAAGTACAATGTTGGTTTAATGGACCTTAAAAAAAAATCTTACTCATGTAAAGTCCTGCAAAAGGCACTCAAAGTGCATAGCTGGTTGATTTTGTTCAAGAAAATGACTTTAAAGCTTTTGAGAAAAATGAAAATGTAACCAGCCTCTCTAGCTGGGACAAATTCAATGCATTTCATCTTTTATTCCCAGAGACTGGCTTTATCAAATGTACAATTCAGACATGTAGCCTTAATTTTTCTGTCTGATGACTAACAGCAGGCAAAAGGTTAAAAAAAAAAAAAAAAAAAACTTTTAATATGTGAGCCTATTTGTCCCAGAATAAAAAAACCTTGTTGGACTGAAGTTATAAATTCATGCTGGGCTCTACATGTTAAAAGTAAACACAAGATAAGAGTGAAAAATTTTTTGGGGGGGTGAAAACTCTATTGACTGTGGTCATTCACCAAGAGCAACTTGAAACTATCACGAATCAGCTAGCCTTGTGGCAATGAGAGCTCTGGCTACATTCTAGAACTTTGCACATTCAATCAAAGGAACCGCTAGCTATACTGTCATATAGTACGCAAAATGATAAACCTGTCCTGATCATGTCCAGGAAAGGTAAATTTTGTGTACTCTTGATACTTAAATAGGTTGGGTCCATTTTTTACATGTCAAAAGGTTGTTCTATAAATAACTACAAGTTGCTTTATAACTGTGTGTAAATGTTCTCTTCTCTAATTGCAGAAGACACCGTTCTTCTATTTTGATGTTACCAGTTGAATGTCTTTAAGCACCTCCACCTCAGTGAGTTCAAATACTAACTCAGTTGCTCATCCCACAGCCCTCTTTGACCTGATCTACCTCCTGAATTCCCTGTGTCTGTTTATAGCACCCAGTTACCTATGGCATAAATCTCTTTTCCTAATTCATCATACCCAGTATTACAGCAGGTCCTGTCAGTGCTGTCTCCAAAATACATGTCAAATCTCTCCATCTTTGTTCTGTTGGCCATTCTCTTTTGCCTTGATCACTGCAACAGCTTCTTTAGTCATCTTGCTTCCACTCTTGCCCTTCTCCAATATATTTACTACACAGAAGGCACGGTGGTTTTTAAAAAATACTAAACATCAGATCATATCACTCCATTGCTTAAAACCTTTTCATGACTTCCTATCAAACTTAGAGTAAGTCTAAAAGTCCTTACCACAGTCCAGAAAGCCCTCCACGGTCTGGGCCCCGAGTCTCTTCCTGTGCCTCTCTTCCCCTTGCTCTGTGCACCTTCACGGCACTAGCCACTTAAAAACTCCAACCCATCCTCATATCAGGATCATTATACGGGCTGTTTCCTTTTCATAGAAAGCACTTCCTATCATTTGAATGGCTGTCATAACCTCATCATCCTTGGTTTTAATATTACATTTTCAAAGAGGCCTTCTTAAAGATTTTTCTGAAGTAGCCATCCCCAGTGCCCATTCAGGTGTTCTGAACAGCTGTCCTTATTTGATTTCTTCATAACAACTAACACATAATTATCTTACTCATCTGTGTGTTTACTTCCTCCATCTCCCTCACTAGAACATAAGGTTTGTGAGTGTTGGTGTAGTGTCTTGTTCACTGACTCATCCCTAGACCTAGTAAAGTAAATGCACATAAACTTTGGAATGAGTGAATGAATATCCAAAGCTGGTGACAAGATGACTAATATTATTTGAGCACTCTTCATGTTCGAGGAATTCTAGTTAGCATTTCAAATGCATTATTCAATTTCTTTACAAGAATTTATAACAAGGCTTTTAAAAGTACCTGGGTACCATTTCAGTTTTCTGATTTCCTGAACAGATCATATATATGTATACATATGTATGTTCATAATGATTTCCTACGCGCTTCTTGAAGACATCTAAGTCAGGATACTACATCACATCTCAAGATGTTCTTCTTTATGTTTAATGGTTATTTCTTATGTGCATGTGCTTTAAACATGTTTGCTTTCATTAAGCACTTTGCAAAACATGGTAAACAACTGATCATTCTTATTCATATACGTAAAGGCAATTATGACCATTTGTCAGCCTTCAGCAAAATCAGTTGATTACTTTTGAATGTCTTCAAGGAGTCAACTATCAATCATTTTTATCATTTAGTTTTTGAGGGAGTAACTTGGCCGTAATATCAGGAACATGACCTGAAATAAGACCAGGGCTCAACTAGGTTCCTTCCAGTCAATTCCCAAGATTTTTTCTCATTCTTAATCTTACATGACCTCTTGTTTCTTTGAAATTATCCATCATCCTCCATTTCTTAAGGCTCCTTCCATTCTTGGTTCTCATGATCCCATATTTCTAACCACTCTTCCTATTTCTTTTGCCTTCTTCTTTTGATCCTTAAACTTTGGCAGCACTCAAAGCTCTACCATTTCTTCTGCTATTTTTACACACACTCATTTCTAAGGATGAAGGCTTCATCCACATTTTGTAAAGGCCACTCCAAATCTCTCTCTAGTTTTGTCAGTAGCAGGACTATATTCTTGAGATTACTGAGTCAGACAGTGGTATGTGGAGAATGTATAACCAATGGATGACGTTAACATTCTTAGAACTGGGGCCTAACCAGACAGAAAAGATATGGAAAAATAAGGAGAAATAGAAGTTTGTGAGGCAGTTAGATGTCATCATTCAAGGAAGGCAGGCATCCCACTACAAAGAAATGAGAACTATTAAATGGCCTTTCATTTCCTGAAAGCTAAAGACAGGTAAAAACCAATCTAGGAGTGAAGGATGTTTGCTACAACCCTTGTAAGAATACGTATATATGTAAGGGGAATTAGAATCTAGGAGAAACCAAACTTTGCTGAAGAAGAGGGAATAGGAGTAACCAGTAGTCATATTGACTATAAAAAGTATACAATATGCCCATATGTGGCACAAATGGAGTCACCCTGGAAACACATGAATCTCAGGACCTCTGTACTGTTCAAACATCACTGGTTAATAATCAACCTTACATCATTTACTTGGATCAAATTATTCTCTTAATGAGTAGGTAGTTTTTATCCATGAGAAAACACATAATTAAATATGGAAATGAAGTAAATTAAGTGCATAGTATTAGTGCTTCAGTGTGAAGGTCTAGATAATTTGTATATTCCATTTTTTAAATGCTTTTAATGTGTGAGAAAATTTAGCAATGTTAGAACATCTGATAGATTAACCACAAAATCCAGTTTCAAATGTGAAAATGATTTTAGACTTCTGATTTTAAATTGAAAGTCATGATAAAAATTATTAAGTTTATTAAAACTATTGACATGTAATAAAGGCTTGAAATTATATATATATATATGTATATACATAAGTATATTTATAATAAGGAGCATGGAGTAGATTCCACACAGTGGGTCAGTGTTGCTTAAGGAAGTCTCCAGGAGGTAAGCCTTCTTAACTTGAAAAGGGAAATGATAAAGTGATAATTCGCCTGTTATGAGTTGGTGAGAAGAGTGTACCAGAAGTAGCACATTATTTCCTAATTAGGACATAAAGTAGTAAGAGCTATAAATATGAGAGGAGTTTTGGAAATGTAAAGAATTGAATCCATGAAATATCTAAAGAAAAACCTGACTACTCTGTTGACAACCCATATATGAGTATAAGAAGAGTGATGTCAATTAGGAATCCCATTTACCCACCCTAAATGACTGGGATGAAACTGTGGTCATTTAAAGAAACTGGGAAGGGGAGCTTGTCTGTGGAGAAAAATGATGGGCTAAATTGCAGTTGGCTATAGTTGATACAGTTGCAAATAGAAGACTGAAGTTTGGCGCAATGACATTTTTACTGCAAAGAGACTTTTTGGGTACAAAAAAATGTTAGTTTCTTGAATTCAAAATTACTACTGAATTGATTAAATTGCAAATTTTAAAATATAGTTTTCCTTAACCCCTTAAAATATAAATATTATGCTTATTTATAAATCTAGAAAGTCATATAAAATAAGAACAACTCTTTTCAAGGGATTCTTTGAATAATTCTAGTAAATTGAATTTTTTTTTTTTCAGGAATTGTCATATAGTATTGGTAACAGTAATGATTTGTTTTCACCTTTTGAGTAAACTGCAAAAAAAAAAGTAAATTCAAATTTTTTACTAAAACTTCCCAACAACAACAATAAATCTACGGAAATATAGACCTACAGAAATATAGAACTACATCAGCTGGTGACTCTGTTTATAAGGTCACCTGCATGGAAAATTTTGGAAGCCAACAGTTATGACATCCACCCCCATGACACCCAGGACAAATCAAAAAGACTTTGCTTATACATAATATATTGCCCCAAGGAGCAAAGAACATCTGTGTTTGTAACTTTTACAACAAATGTTATTTTGAAAAGGGAATTTGTTAATAATAACTTTTAATATAAATGAGAGAACATGTCAGAATGAAATGCAGAATGTAAGTCAGGCATAAACAAGTGAAATGATAAAGAAAACTCATCTGTGTTCATATCAGTCTTTGTCCCTTTAGTAACTTGTTCCATTCTTATCCCAATTTTTATCTCATGGCAGGTTTGCCACGTTCCCCCTCCATGCTTTACCTTCACATCCTATTCCTCCTTTTTCCTTTTCACTATTCAGCTTAAATATCAATCATTCCACTTCTTCCTGAAAGTACTCTCTTTATTCTTATGCATATCATCATTTCTTCTTTCCCACTGTAAACTTTTAGAGGCCATGAATCACCACATGTCGCCAAATAAACATGATGTCTATGGGTAAAACAATGTCTACTAAGGTTAAAAAGGCCCATATTACTGTGAGGTGAGACCAAGTATTGTATAAATCCAGGTAGAGGAAATGAAATTTCCCCAAGGAAGAGTTAGCTGAATCTGACGTGGAGAGGAACCCTTACCAATTCATATTTGGGGTTAAATACCAGTGAAAACAGGCAAAAAAGAGTAACAACTGGAGAAGCAGAAGGAAATGTGGGAACAAATGGTTCTTTGGATTCTGTGAATGTTTAATTCAATAAATGCAAGCAGTTAAAACTAGTCTTTGCTGCCCCTCCCTGGCTTTCAGCTGATGTCCTCACCCCCGCAAGCCACAGCAGGTGTGTGAGTCATTATCTCAGTAAGTGTGATGACAAACGACCGCTGGGTGCAGAGGGTTCTGTACCTGTGGGGTAGCTGAGTAGGAGCCCAGGGCCACCTCAAGATCTTATTTTCCTCAGATTTGGTGGAATAACATCCAAAATGAACTACACTACTTGCTCCTTGTCATGACAATTAAGCCATTTCCTAATCTATTGTCAGGTTTGCTTGCCAAATCACCACTCTACACATTACCCTATTATTTAACCTTACCAACTACTAAATTTTCCAGAATATTCTATACTGTTTCTTTTCACTTGGTTCTTGTTCCTTGAAGGGGTTGGGGATGGTGGAGGGGACTTCTCCTTTGTCTAATAAACTCCTATCTGTCTCTCAAGACACAGCTTGTTGCTGCTGAGGAGACTGGAGCACCCCACGTGGGCCGTGTCATCCCTCTGTACTCGTTACCAATCTGTCTCTGTCACATGCTTTCACTCTCTTCTACTTAACCTTGCTCCTGACTGTGAATGCCTTCAGGGTAGAGATATTTTATACTTTTAATCTACATGGCCACTGAAATTAAGTCCTAGAATCAAAAGAATAAATGAATGAACGTAGTCTCTGCCTCCTCTGAACTCCCCAATGACTCATACATACCTTTCCCTTGTGGAACTTTTTGGTTTTTGCCATTTATATTGTAGATATTTTGCATACATTATAACTCCCATCTAAACTATCAGCAACTTGAGGGAAGATGTGAACTTGGTTCTCTTTTAGTTTCAGCTGATAGCACAAGTCTTGGAATTGAGCAGGTGCTCAATGTATATTAAAACAATGAACAGACTAAATCTATCAATGGACATTATCTGAGTAGAGACTATTCTGCATTCAAGAAAAAAAATGAAAAAAATTTAATAAATTCAGTATTGTTACTTACAGATACACTTATAATTTAAAATAAATTGACCAACTGTAGACTGATAGATGTTTACAGAGAATATACTTGGTCACTTGTTAGAGAAGGAAATTAATCATTGTTTTTATGTAATCAGTGCTTCAAAAGTACTTGAGGGTGCTTAAAAGCAGTTGGTTTTCTTAAGTAGATTTACACCATAAATTTGCATAGTAAATTCTGTGTAAAGCGTAAAGCTACATTTTATCACATCCCATTAATACCACAAATTCTGTATTAATAGAATACAACTTAATGAGGCTTCTTTGTTTCCTGACGTTTTGTTAATATTAATAAAAAACCAACACATCTCCGTGGCTTCAAGGGGCTGATTCACTGCAGTGGGAGCCTAAGCCCCCACCACACTGTCCTCGTCACATGGGGAGGGGAGTACAGAACTTTCACAGGGCAGCTTGGTTTCCATCACTCAGTGCCCCCCTTCCTGAATACTTCACACATAATCCTACGTCTTCCACTTCTAGCTCATCAACTATTCTCTCTTCCTGAATCTCCAAACTGAGCTCTTCCAGCTCTTTTCTCTCTCTCAAACTCCTCCTTCATTCATTTTTCATTTTCTTCCTTCCAAGCCTACCTTTGATTTTATCCATGGCTCAAAATTCTGCCTTGTTTATGATTCCCTTACCCTCAGGAACTGAATTAACTGCTCCTTTAACTGTTGCAATAGAACTGTTGAGCTTGCTGTTGCCTCTGTAGCTTCAACGGTGATAGAAAGAAATCAAGTAATCCACTAGAGTATCAGAAAATTTAGTGGGGAGTTAATTTAGGATGATAAGGTAGGTCTGCTTTATAAATAAAGATGTGTATATGGTCATTCTCTTCACACTTTGTCATCCATTTAATAACCATTGAACACCTGCTCGTTTTTTCTGCATTCAATTGAGATATAAAATTGAGTAAGTCAAGGTCATCCCATTTGGCAGGGAGTTATGCCTTAATGAGAAAGATTCTGCTTATGGGTAATTACCATGCAAGTAGCAAGTCCTCTGGTGCAGTATGTGCCCACAGGAGCCAGAGGAGGAAGTGACTACAGCTGTTCAAGAAGGCTCCACAAATAAGTGGCTTTTGATCCACACCCTGATGGTTGAGTGGAAATTTGTCAAAAAGACAGATTGAGGGTGGTCTGCTCCAGGAAATGGGACAGCCACTGTAGAGGATTGGAGGTGTGAGAAGCATAATATGTTAAGAAAGGGATACATTAGGCTATTGTGCACAGGGTGTTAGAAGATGAGGCAAAAAGAAGTTGGGTGGGATCATAGGGGCCATTTTATGAGCTCTAAATGTCATATAATGGAAAGTCTTTGAAACAAAAAGTTTACACAATCCAACTTTTAGAAATGTAATGAATATCTAAGATAAGCCTGGGCATTGCTAGGAGTTCAAAATGGTCTGGGGCATAAGTGGAAAAGGTGTGGAGTATTCCATTAGAAGTGTGTGTGTGTGTGTGTGTGTGTGTGTGTGTGTGTGTGTGTGTGTGTGTGTGTGTGTGTGTGTGTGTGTGTGAATGATAGAGTTGTTGATAAGAAGTACCTTAGAATAGAACTCATCCAAGAAACTGTGTGAATTGGGCACAGTAAGCTTGACACAATGGCCACTCCTTAATTGTAGAGGAATCTGAGTGCAGCATCAGCATTGGAGCTCATACAAGAATTCACTTGTATTCCAGGCAGCTCAACAAAGCCCAAGGTCATAATAGAAGAATGAGTGGTATAGAGTAACTGAACAGGCTGTTTCAACACACTTTGTAACCCCCCAAGGCCTTGGTATCTAAGAGAGTGAGGCCCAAAGGGGTGAGAGACAGCTTCCCCTTCTCTGTTGCAAACTTCAGCACAGGGTGGTGCTCACATAGGGGCTCGGGATTGCGGTCTGCAGAGAAAGACTGTGCCCAGCAGAGAAGTGGCAGTAGGCAGGGGCTGAGGGAGAAGAGCACATGGAATAGAACTTCTGGGGATTCCAAATTCTTGAGGGAGCTGGACTTGGCAGGTAGCTGGGAATGTGTAATGTGCCAAAGTCATTCAAAGAGGAATACCACTTGTACCCATGAAGAACAGAGTCAAAAGGGAAATTTAAGCTACAGAAAGAACTCTTCACTGGTAATACAGGGAAAGAGATACAGACACAAAGGCTGCTTGTGAGGCTGTTGGAACATTCTAAGTATTGAATGATGAAGGCAGGCATGAACTGAGAATAGGGCTGTGGGAACATAATGAAAGATTGTATAAGACAGAAATAGACACTTTTTGGCCAGCTGAAGGGAACTTTGATGCATGTCTTTCAGCATTTGCTATCTTACAGCTGGCAGTGTGAGAAGCAATGATCAGAAGTATCTGCAAGTAACCACTGGTTCTCAGTCCAGGTTGCCTAAACAATGATCTAGCTGGGATGGGCTGTGAGTGAGGGGGAGGTTCTCCCTATAGGAAGGGCTGCTCCAAAGCTCAGTTTCGCACAGGAACAGTGGCTTCTTCCCTGCTGAAGAGGACTGTAGGTTCCCGTGGGTCCCAAGGTGACCAGATACTGGGCAGCTAGTTTCCCAGACTGTACCTGTAAACAGCTGTCACTCAAACAAACTGCTTGGCACCAAGATCTCTGTTCATCTCCCCAACTGACAAAGTTGCACTCACACTTGCACCATAACAAGGGAGAACGAGAGCGGGAAAGAAAAGGAACATATACTGTCCTGCATGTTGAACATCCTAGGATGGTGGGAAGATGAGGGCGGGAAGGACAGGGCTGTGGCTGTGCCTTCTCTTCTCCTGATATTTCATGGCTTCATCAGTTCCTTCTGTCCTCAGCAAAGGCTATTCCTTAACCCATGGCAATTGTGCTTCTGTAGAATATCTCTCAGACCCTGGAGTATGACAGATGATAGCTATTGAGGGACCCACCTAGCATGACCAGGGTAGAGTCTTGAGTGGTTCAGCTGCAGATGACACATGCTGGAGTTCTAAATTAAAGCAATAGCACATTATATGGTTATGACTGTGGTTAGACCAGAGACTCACTCAAACCAACAAAAGCCACCCACAAACTGACTATTACATTGACAGTGATATAGAATAAAAGGTTCTAAGAGTTCCCAAAAATATCAGGATGAGCCTTGATAAAGTAAACCATATTCATTGATGTGTCCAAAATCCTCAAGAGCTACATCTATATAAAAGGCCATTTGCCTCTTCAATTAGTAAAAACCACAGGTTTTCTGCTGAAAGTAGAGTGAGAAGTCAAGCAAATAGATTGGCCGACTGGCTCAATATTTCTAGAAGGTAATTAAATTATGAGTACTAACTGCCTATCATGTCCTTATTGTATGTTCAAATATCTCTGTGATTTACTAAATTGGACTAGCTGAACTCTCCATTTGGAAGTGAATGACAAAGATGTCTTTGCCTCATTTTTGGTCCAAAAGAGGACATAGCACAAAAAGAAAAAACACAGACAGAAACACCTCAATTGGCAACGATGACCACCCTGCTGCCAATATCATAAAATTGCCCCTTTGATTCTACACATTTAGTTTGATCTGGATTTTAATAATTTATGTAATTCTAAGCTTCTGTGTCCTACGCAATTTTTTTTGCAGACAGTTATTTCTCAGCTCTTACAATATGATAAAAGTCAACTCAGAGGTTTTTTTTTTCTGGATAGACTTGTGGCTTTTGTCTTGCTTTGAGGTGATGTAATTATGGCATCTATGTTAATAGATCAAAAAGTACTGCACCAAAAACATTTATCCGAATCCCATTGTACAGTGAAGGGCATTTCATAAGGGCAGCTTGGTTCTGGGAAGCTATGGCATTCTGCTCCTGCAGAGACTGATGTGAATAAGACCAACTTTTAAACACATATTTCAAGTGAGGTAGATGAGAAAATTAAAATCGATAATGCTTTAATACCCACCACAACTTTGTTTCAATTGACTGTTCACAATTTGCCAGGCAGGGTAAATCCTGGCATCATCTGTCTACTTCTCACAGTATCAAAACTAAGAATTGTTTTCACTTGGACTCAGGGAAAATGTGACATTTTGTTGACGGTAAAACACATTGTTTTCATTTTTTTCCCACTTTCATCCCACCTCTCATTTGTGCATAAGTGATTTGCTCTTGGCCCCTTTAATCTGTCTGCTTTTTGAACAATATTTGACAGTGGAAGGTAGGTGGTGGAGGGAGAGTACCTCATTTCCGCTGTATGTTCCTTCAGCCTTTAAACAGCATCTTCTCTCCATCCCAAGTCAGAGTCCACTGTTGCTAACAGGAACACAATTTGGTATATCCCGGGGGGGAAAAAAAAAGACCGCTATGGCCATATTTCCATATAGCAAATGAAAAAGCAAGAACAGGACCAAGGACTTGGAATACACAATAAATTGGGGAGGTGAAACGCTATAGTTTCCTTAAAAAATGGAACTGCCTTCATAAAAACCCTTTATTGGGATGCCCAGTGTGGCCCGAAGTTTATAGAGGCAACCAGATGTATGGAGAGAGCTGAGCCAGATATACAGAGAGAGCCGAACTCATAAAGGAACTTCCAACCACAATGTAGCAAAGGTTGGTGTCTCACTGGCTTTCAGAGATATTTTGGAGAAGCACAGTTTTCTAGACGCACCCATCCTTTAACACAGGGTCACACACAGAGCGGGCCAGGACATGCCCTATCTGGAAGCCATTGAAGGCTCACGTTGATACAGAATAAAGTCTGTCCTCTTCGGCCTTCCCTGTCCGCAGAAGCTCCATGTCCTACCATTCTCCCCCGAGCATCCATGGTCCAGCCGATTCGTTCTTCTCACTGCCCTCAGATCGCCCTTCCACTTTCGGTTTTCAGCCACTCTGTCCATGTTGTTCCCTCCACCTGTAATGTTCTCCTACCCCTCTGGTTTCTCTGTAAAAATATACCCACTGTTTTGAGTCCAGCACAGACTCACCTAGGCAGACGTATTCTGTCCCTCCAAAACGTTCTCATCCTCTTCTCCAGTCTGTGTAAAAATCTCTCCCTCCCTCTCCCTCTCCCCCTACTACTTTCTTACACACACACACACACACACACACACACACACACACACACACACACACACACCCCTATTTAGTATCTTCACCTGCGAAATAAACGGATATGACTATATGAGATTTAGGTCTCCATCATTTTCTGAAAATTCAGCTTCTAAACAGAATTTAGAAAGTACATTAAGAAAAATCCTTGTTTTCAGTTGAAAGATCATTTAAAACAATTCCAAGCTTTTCTTTTCTTTTAACCTACTAACATTTGTCTTCAATTAAATTACTTATCTCTGAATTTCAGTTATGTTAACTGATCAGTGAAGTGATTGGTCTAGGACAATTTCAGTGTCTCTTCAAGTTATGACATTCAGTTATTCTTTGGTTAAGGAACTCTCACTACAGTAGGTTCTACAAATTAACCAATTTTATAATACAACCAAGGAATGGGAAATTGAAACTTAAGTTTTCACATTATTTGTAGCTTAACTGTGGCTTTTATTATAACAGGATATGGAATGGGACTTCCAGTTGTTTTAGAATGTTATGTAAAACTTGTAAGCTGGGGAAACTGGATGACAATTCTACTATATTCTAAAAAAGAGAAGGTAGATGCATCTTTCAGGCCTCTATAAAATGTCCAGTGATCATTACATCTAAAAGCTGTTGTAAGAGAAGGCAAGAGATCCTTTATGGACAGGAAAATTCATAAAAGATTTTTCATAGTTAAGAACATTGTGGAATTTAAACTTCCTTCCCAGTGCTTTCAATTCCCTGCCACCAAGTCAAGGGAGGGAGGTCCCAGAGAACTACTCATAGACAGTAGAGTTGTTTTCCAGAAAAGGAGACAGATCTCATTAGCCCTCCACCTGCACCACGCTTCCTGAGCTATTGAAACATGGAGACCTACCATTGAAGAAGAGCACAACAGAGTTCTTGGCAGAGCTTGGGAGTGTTGGAGTTTGGGAGCCCATGTGAACACAGACTCCTTATTTGAAGAATATGAAGGTAGGAAAATTATTGGAACAAGCCCTCAATATAAGATGAGGATAGAGGACAACAATGGAGCAAATTGCACCTCTATATTTTGGAAAAGCAAGAACTTCCCAACAAGTAGATCAATACTAAAGAAGGTAGCTAGGTTCTAGGCATACTGAAATGACCTTTCTGGGCAAAGATCTGGGGAACATAGAGATGCACAGAACACAGAGATGCCCAGATTTGGACAGGAGGAGCTGGGGAATCCCTAAGAGCTCAGCTAGAGCCTGTCTCACCCCATCACAGACTTGTGCAACATGAGGATCCTATGGATGGGATGTCCCCTCTAGTGAACCTCATGAAAAAACTAGCATTACAATGCTTTTTATGACAGAGGAGATTTGACAGCTAACAGAGCTGAGAGAGATGGCATCAGCTAACAAACAAAAACAAAAACAAAAAACAACAACAAAAACCCAACTCTGCCTTGCCTGTCACTATCTCCACCCTTATGCCTTCTCTTGAATAAGTGGAG
Source organism: Cynocephalus volans (assembly GCF_027409185.1). Classification (NCBI taxonomy): domain Eukaryota; kingdom Metazoa; phylum Chordata; class Mammalia; order Dermoptera; family Cynocephalidae; genus Cynocephalus; species Cynocephalus volans. The sequence goes on along the minus strand of NC_084461.1, from coordinate 100,082,629 downwards.
AAGGAGATACATCACAATAGAGAGAAACAGACCGTGCACTCCACCACTCCCAACTCTGGCTGTGGAATCACTACTTGGCCATATTTGATAGAAAGGGAGAAGCTTAGGATTGAATGAATGTTGTATACCTTCCTATATAAACTGGACTGAGTTTATTTTTAACTCTCACTGATCTAATACTCTACAGTACTGAGAAAAGATCTAGGATCTGCCTGTGATAACATCCAGATCCAAGGCAGGGCAGGGAGTATTTGCAGAATGTGGTGGGAAAATAAAACTATATTAGTTGATTTTACCCTATGAAGTTTGCCCATTCAGTATATCAGCTACATGATTACACTTGAACCTTTTCCTCTTTTATGTTACTCATTCATGTTTGGAGGGGAAGGGGAATTTACGTCTATTTATGCATTAAAACTTCCATTTGAGAAGACAATGAATACCGATGGTTAAACATTTTCTCCACACAATTTCCATGAGATTAACGGAAGGGAAACAGGCTGGATTTAAAAAGGGAGAAGTCTTTTTCTGAGCTCTTTGCCAACGGAAACACTTGATTCCTTCCTTTGACTAATAACCAGGAGGAAGATGGAGAGTTTCAATAAGTAGATCATATGCATCACAATTAGCACATAAAAACATTACAGAATGAAACAAAGCATCTTTGTTTAAGTTTATTTTAATTAAAAAATGGCATTTTGATATAATGAAACACTGTAAACGATTATATTTTAGTGTTTGATTTAGAAGGAAAGAATAATTGTGTTACATTACATTTTGCTTAACCTGAATGCAACTTAAGTCAGACTTTTTCCTAAGTGTATATAGACTTATTTATAAGGAACAAGGAATATCATACCCATGGCAAAAGAGTAGATATTTTTATATAAAACAATGACTTTCTACATACCAACTCACTTCAGCTTTAGATATATTTGTGGGTATAAAACCATTCTCCTTTATATCTCTGAGCTTCAGGCTGTATTCTAAATTGTTGTATATGAGAGAATTCATTTCTACAATGAATTTCCACTGTGCTGAGGCAAACAGCCAGCTAATGATGGAAGGGCAGCACCAAAGGCTGGGTCTTAACTGCGTGGAGATACACCTATGTAGCTTCTGTTTACTTTCCCTTCACAGGGCTCTTGAGGGAAACACCCTGTGTAGAGGGTTAAAAATATTGATTCTCATTTGATTTTTAGTATAGGGTTTTTAGGTAATGCATGTATGGGACAAAAGTCCTTGGTTAGGGGTCAACAGCCCACAGCTCGTGGGCAACGGCACATCTAATCAATTCTAATCACTGTTTAGGGATGGGATTATGTACTTTGATTATTTAACATACTGATTGTTGTTAAAAGAAGATATAACAACCACAATTATTTGAAGTTGATACGACAAGCAAACAGAAAGGACATTGTTGGGGGGGGAGGGAGAAGGGAGGGTGGTTTTGGTGATGGGGAGCAATAATCAGCTACAATGTATATCGACAAAATAAAATTTAAAAAAAAAAGATGTCGAAAGAATTGCTGGAGGGAAAAATGTGAAAAAAATGTTTGCTAGGGGAAGCTGTTGGTGGAAACTTTAGAGACAATTATACTTAGATTTAATCATAAGAATGTAACTTTTGCTTAAATCATTTGAGGAGAGGTTATATTTTAGATTACATAATGATCACAGTTTGATCAATTTAGCTTTTCACAAACTGTACTTTGGAATGTCACATTGTTAATTTAAATGATGCTACTAGTTTCTATTGTTTAAGCTATACTTAGCTGTAGATAATTTTTGTCACATTGCCCATATCTTTGTATCCTTTTGAAATGATCAACTGATTTTTCTTATGAAATTTCCTTGTCTTTACAATAAAAACAGAAGCTAACTTTTTGAATTGGGACCATACCCAGTTTCTCCCAACAGAGAAGTTGCTGAGGTGCAGTCCCTTTGGGCTTCTCATTGCATTCATGTTGCTTTGAGTAATCTTTACATCTCCATTACACAGCAAGAAGTGTAACCACCCTGTTCCCTGAGGAAACCTCCCTGCAAGGTGACTCAGGGTAGAAACAGCAATGAAGAGGACTGGAAGCCCCCATCCACAGAGAAGAACATGGGTAGGAGACTGACTAGGGAAGGGGCAAATGGGGTTAGCTGATTTCCCACCCAGAATGTAGTCTTGCTTGTGAAGGGCACCCTTAATTGACTTTATCCTCCCTATTCTTGGCAAGTCACCTAATCTCAGGGTGGGAACAGGGATATTCTGGTGTGTGTACATATGTGTGTGTGTGTGTGTGTATTTATATCCTAAGCCTTCGTATTTTACACTGAAGTCTGGATATGTTGGGGTACATTAGAAAGAAGAATAGAATGATAAAAATGTAAAATGGCATGACCAATGCTTCACTTAATACCTTTTAGCTTCAGTTTATCTTAGTGCCACTCTCCAATGTCTCTTTCAGCTCTAACACTTAAATTGTTCAATAAGAATGGTTAAAAGGAACACAACCAAAACATTAAAGTAACACATGCTTATGTAGTAAGCAAGACTTTTCAAGAAGCATCATGCAGGGATTATGGAAAAGGGTTTCTGAAGGAAGAGAATTTAAACTGTGACTGTGATTTATAAACACAGTGTATAAATTTAGACAATGAACCCTGAGTAAATTTAGATTACAGAACTAATGTAATTACAGTGTGTGCCAGTGAACAATAATATGGTATAACAACTTATATATAATAATTTATGTATATGAATAATATATCATTATGTGTTCTTATATAACACAGCAGTATATTATGATATTACAATTGTTATTATAAATATGTAATTACATATAGTGGTATAATAATATAATATAATATAGCTACAGTTTATGTATTAGAAATTTCAACTCTTTCAGATCTGGGGTTATAAACATATACATTAACCAAAATAAATACTCTATTAATACCTATGTAAGTGGCTGTATTTCAGATTTTACTAGGAAATAACAGATGTCAAATGAGAACATCAAACAAAAAATCATGAGTGTTGATAAGGATTTGACAATAGACTGCAAATATTCCAAAATGAATTCCAGGCAAAATCTGAAGCTAGGGCACATGAAGAGCCTGTCTTTAATCTGTATTGCCTTTTCCTCATGACATAGCTTCAACCCACGTAGGCAAAAAGGAAACTAACCTAATAAGTATTTCCAGGAAGTAGAACTATAAGAACTCCAGCTGAAGGACAGAGAGGTAATAGGCAGGACACTGTCAGGTGTGGAGCAGACAATCAATGTGGTGCTGAGTGCTCATCTGATGCAGCAGTGCAAAGATGGACTGAAAACACAGGGGTGCACACTGATTTATACTTCTAATGTGCCAGAAAGCATCAAGTACACTTAGTCTGCTGCTTTGGTCTGCCCATGAGCTCTACTCTCTCCTGGTCCCTTTCCTCTTGTCCCTTTGCTGTCCAACCCATTTCACGGTTACACTTGTGCTGCCATGAAGATCAGCAGGCACACTGCCTGTGGAAGGAAGTTACTAGAAAACACATATGCCCATTTTGCTCAATATATGAATATTGTGGAATTGAATATAACAGCTAATGTGTAAACTACCTTTGTTTCTATTGGCATTTCTCTTATTTGTTCTGAGTCATCACCTCAGTTCTCCTCTGACACTAGACCTACTTCTTGCTGCTTCTCTTATGATTTCAACTTTGTATTACTGATACCACCAATAACCTCCTGACTCTATAAGGCACTTTATATTTGAGTCACTACTTATCATTTGGAAAATACTGTTAACAATGTAAATAATCTCCAAAATTCCTGCTCACTCTGAGACTTGCTGTAGCAAATAACTCATGGAGGGGCAGGACTCCTCAAAATGGTCAGCACCACCATGAAATAGCTGAAGCCAAAAACAGGGGAGAGGCTGGTGTCTGGAAATTTCAAGAAGTACCAAGGTTATAAACAAGTTAGTTTCAAGAGAAAATAGGTTTGAGCCCAACAATTACAGTCTAAGTGAGAATGGATTATTTTTGCTGTTGTTGCATGTTTTAAACGACGAATAATATTTAAATATATTTAAATATTTAGTTATATTTTAAAAACAATATTGTATTAAATATTTATTATTGAATAATATTTAATATTTAATAACAATGAATAATATATAATGAGACATTTGGGATATATTGATTAAGAGGCTGGGGTCTCTGAAGTCAAAATTACCTTGGGGAGGGACTGTCCAAATGAAAGTGAATCGAAAAAAGATACTCTAATAAGAAACTGGTGGCCAGATGATGTAAACTTTGTAAAAAGTGTATTCCCTAAAGCTAGGTTTGAGACATTACACAGCTGGCTTCCTGAAAAATATCAGATCAATAAGCTTCCAAATTTCTACAGTCCAGACAAGCCTCTATTTTCTTTTTATTTCTCCAAGATCTCAAGGGGCTATGGTTCAAAAGCAGAAATTTATAGTAGTAGCAAAAAGCCAGTAGATGAAGGCATTGTAGGAAGTGAGGAAAAAAAAAAAAAAAAAAGATCTGAGAAGTTGCAAGAATGCCACGCTGCTGAAAAGCCCCTTCCGGAAGGCATTTACTGGTCTCAAAAGGCTTTAGCGTGAGCCCCAAACCTGAACACGTACTAAATGGCTGCAGTGTTTGAAAGAGGACCCTGCACTGCTCTTTTCCTCGGCTTCCTCTTGTGCATGTGCGTGTCTATGAACTCAGATGTGACTACCTGCACTCATGTGTGACTACGAGGGTACTTCAAAAAGCTCATGGAAAAAGGGAGTTAAAAGATAATACAAATCTTTCCATAAACTTTTTTGAAATACCCTCATATAAGTGTTTACACATGAGTGTAGGTAGTCACACCTGAGTCATCACACACACACACACACACATGCTTTAATCTTATAACAACTTCATTGTAACATGTTTTAAATGATGGTTGGACTAGACAGTGATATGCATTAAATATTCAGACTTTTTTTTCCTGACATGACTCATTGGGTTACGTTTTCCATATGGATTTATTTCTGGGCCAATGTTAACAGCTTACTATAAACCATTATTCCTGATGACCTTGGGCTTCTAATCCCTGAATAACATGGAGTCAAAGTGAAACTACCACTCAGCAATTCCTGCTACTGGAAAAGTGCTCAATTGTGTATCTGCAGGTCTCCTTCCTCCCAGCTGGGCAATCTTGAGTAGGATACCTTACCTCTCTGAGCCTAGATTTTGGTGTCTGTAAACCAAAGGGGTTAAGCCAGTCTAGTGATTTCCAAATCTTGTTTTCTGAAGTCCTAAATTTTCTCAGAGGTCTCTTAAGTGCCACCTCAGGGTCCAGAAGGAGGCTCAGGTGAACTCTGATTCCAGGAGATCAGTTCTGCTTGTATCTATTATAAGTTGGAACTCTGCATGGGATGTCATGGAAAAAAAGAAGATTATAATAACACAGATCTATCAATTCTGTAAGGTACCACACTGCATCACCTATAAGTCAGAAGAGGTAATGGCCATTTTCATTTGGGAGGTCCTGATCAATGGGAAAATGCTAACACAGGTTACAAAAACAACAGGTTATGTAAGATATGTGATGAACATCTTCCCGGGCTGTCAGTGTTTCTTACTGCTGCATAGTAGACTTACTTGGAGACAGCTTCTCAATTTGAGGTACTTGATAAATATAAGGCATAGGTCAAAATGGTTTTCTTAACTCCCTCCAACTCCCATCCTCAGGATAATACCTGCTTCCTTCCATCCTCTCTGCTCTATGTGTCTTAGATATCCCTAACCCTTGCTTCTAGGATTTGAATGTTTCAATAAAGTCACTGCAAGAAAGCCTCCTCTATCAAGGATCCAGAGAACTCCTAAGTGTTCTTTCTCTGCTTCCATTATATCTTCCTAGATTTAACCTTAATAAGTATGTTCACAAGGTTACCTTATTTCAATGAACACATCATTTCAACAGTCAATATATTTGATTAACCTAAATCCAACAAAATAAAGAAGTTTGAATAGTTCTCTGAATTTGCAGTAATAGGAGCCAATAACATTTAATCAATATTTCATGAAAGGTAAAAATATAGTAAAACATTCCTTTTAAAATGATCTAAGCACTAAAAGGAACAATAACATGAATATGAGTCACAAATAACAAAAACAACCCCCTTTTAAAATATAAAAGTTAGATATAAAAAAGAACAAAAGATTGTTTCTGCATCCCATAGGTGGTACAGTATAAAGCTGTTTGTTTTAGTAGTATTTTATGGTGTGCATTAAGCTTGTTTTTTGATATCTCTGTAAAATAAATGCTGTGCTACATTTGATCCGATACTCAAAGAAGCCAAATTATTATGTGTCTGTAAGTGGTTAGAGTGTTGCCTGAATTAATTGAATTCACCAGGTATAATAGTTTATGAGAAATGAAACCCACAATACAACATAGAAGGCAACAGAAGACTGGAAGGTGCTGAAGTCTTTGTGGCACAGGATGACTGACAGCAGTGAGGCATTACTGAGAGGATTCTGATTCCTACTTGCTCCCATTCTTGGATACCTGGGTAGGGGTCACCATTACTTTTTTATTCCTTTGATGTCATAGCCTACAAATTGAGCTAAGCTGTGGGTGAGCAGGATGGCAATCAAACCTGTGTGATCTTGGTAAAAAACTAGCCTCACCGACATGCTCAAACACACAGGTTTCAGTTCATTTCTGGCATTTGTAGATTTAACCCTCATGATTCTGAAGGTCCACACCATGTAGCAATTTATCAATTTGGAAAGAAGTAAGTTTGAATCTCACAGTTCAAAGCATAGCATGCAAGAGGGAGTCACCCAGCAAGTGAGAGGGCCTAGTCGTCTCTGAACACTCACACTTCATGCTGGCTATTATTGTTCTACACTTTTGCTGCCTTTACAATAAATTTGATTGTAAAAGTCATATTCTACTGGAAAAGGAAATCTTCTTTTCAGTGATAAAAATGAAAAGAAAATAATATATCATAGGCATTGTTCTTGGCCAGAAAGTAAAAAACTTGAAGAGTGAAAAGTTGTTCGTAATGGCAAACTATAATAACACCAAGGTCAAGGGTCTGGATCCCTGTACTGGCCAGCCACCAAAAGAAATAGAGAAATGGCAAAACTGTACAAAGGGTAAAAAGATAAGTGGTTTCCAGGGGCTCAGGGGATGGGAGAAGAGGGAAAAAGATGAATAAGTGAAGTACAAGACATTTTGGTTAGTGAAACTATTCTATATGACACTGTACTGGTAGTGGTATGACATAATGTGTTTGTCAAATCCATAGGACTGTGAAACACAAAGATGGAACCCTACTGTAAATTATAGACTTTAGTTGAAAATAATGCACCAACATTTTTCAATTGTAACAATTGTTCCACATCAGTGCAAGGTGTTAATAGGGAAACTGTGTACAGGGGAATGGAGGTACCTAGGCACTCTGTACTTTCTGCTCAATTTTTCTGTAAACTTAAAACTGCTGTAAAAGTAGTCTATTATTTTTAAACAGTTGTATTAGGATGTGTCTCCTGCTTCATGTTGTTCATGTCCTACACAACATGAACAGCTACACAAATACTGTAGCAACAGGAAGTGATCCATGAAACCATTTCAATGAGTGCTACTCCCTGTGCAAAAGCTGTTCATCGAATGAGAAATGAAACATTTGTTAAACTTGAAAAAGTAGCTATCTGGTTATATGAGCAACAACAATAAAATACCGTTCAACTGAAAAGTGATTTCAGAAGAAGCCAAAAGCCTGTGATAACATTTCTAGGAAGCAACCAGTAAGACTAGAAGACTGACCTTTTCCATGAGTAAATTTTAGAAAGTGTTTTGGGAAGTGCTCCATGCTATGACACTAATAGAAGAGGGCCGCTTGGCTGCAAAAACATGTCTTCAGAGTTAGGGAGAGGAAATGGAAATATATTAAAGGAAGATGACTTTGCAAATGTGCATATGTAAGAAGTAAACAGATTTACAGTCTAAAGAGGGTGAGGGCAGACCATCTCCTCTGATATCTTGCAGATAGGCCCAGATCTCAGGGTCACCTTCCCAAGCTGCTGTGACCAAATCTGTGCTTCTCTGTATAGCACATTTCTTCTTCATCTTCATCTTCATCGAAGTCCACTTGTTAGCATATTTTATCATCACTGTAGCAGTTTTGCTGATTTAAGTTACTAGCAAAAGAATGTAATGTAATATAAGGGTTGAGCCTATTTTGGTCACTGGCTTTATTTTCACAGCATATACATACAAATGATTTAAGCTTGTATATGTAGAATTGTGAAGGGTCTGAAGAGTTCAGTTAAAATGTTCAGCTATAGTTAACTGTTTTGTGGAGAGCAGAAGTTAAATGTTCCTTGAAACTAATCAACTGAGGATTTTTGAAGTCCTTGGGAAGGTCCCCGTGTGAATGGGAAGGTCTACTTTAATTTGAAGGAGGTGACAACATTCAATTTCCCAGCAGAAGGAAAGTGAGAATTCTACTGTTTTTCAGAACAAATGTTTAAATGATGAAGCTAAATGGGCAGAAGCAATATAAGTGGAAGCCAAATGAACAAAAACAAAGGAAAAATATAATAGCAACTCAGGCTAATATCATTCTTTCTATAGAGATCAAAACAAGATTCCAGAGAGGCAGGATAGCTATAAATATAATTGCAGTACAGAAAATGAGGAAAAGAACATGTTTCTAGCTTAAAATGTAATTAACCAGGCACTGTACAATTACTGACAACTTGTGTTTTCCAGTCTTATCATAGATCTTCCTTGGGCTACATATGTTACTGAGAAAATTAGCTATGTCACACAGCAATAACATTAAAGGCATCACTTTGAAAAACACCACATAAAAGAAACATTGCCTTGAAAACAGGGAGGTTGCTAGGAAATTATGTAAAGTGCAATCCTCTCCAGTTATATCTGATATTTTCCATTTTATATCTTCCTCAATCATTAGGGCTTAACCTCTACAGGAATTTACATGAGGATAGCTTACATTCCTCTGCAAACATAAATTTTCCAGAGGTTCCATTCGATCCTTAGAAGGCCATAGGCATTAGAGCTAAGAATTTGGGGCAACACTTGGGTTCCTGACCATATGGGGGCTTGTACAGGACAGGAGAAGATGGAACTAGGCTGGATCCATGTAGACATTTATATTTTCCTCCTCTATTTCTACAGGATGAATCAAGGAAGAAAAGGCTTAGGGGGCAAGTCAAATCAAGTGATTTCAGTTATTTTAAGAAGAAGCAATTCATTACAATGCTTGCCAAACTGAAAATGCCTGGACAGCCTGTTCAAAGAGCCAGCAGCAGGAAAAGGAGAGATTGTGCCAGAAACTCATGCCAAGAAGCAGGAGAGAGCTGGGGCAGCTCCCCTCCTGTGAATTAGCATTTCAATGGCTCTACTCACCAGGAGGCTGAGAACGCCTGGTGGATTTCTCTCACAGTGGGTCCCTAAGATCTTTCTTTTCATTCATTCCACCCCACCCACTAGAAGTGGGTCCCAGATTCACTGATATAAATAGTAGATAGCACAGGTAAATAATTCGTGGTGAGGTTTGGATTTTTCTTTCTCTCAATACTAATAGCTACTGTGTGTATTGCACTTTACAGAATCCAAAGTGTTATTACATTCATCATCTTATTAAACCTCATGGTAGTCTGTGATTTTTCCCATTTATAGATGAGGAACTGAGGCTCAGAAATTGTAACAGGCCCAATGTGTCAAACATAGTAAGTGGCAGAGCAAGAGCTTGAAAATTAAGTCAAGTGAGTTGAAAACGAAACCAAATGTCTACTATCTCTAATCCATGCAGAAAGACCTTATTGGTTACAACAGCAATAAACTGAGCACCTAGTAAATGGCCCTGTGCTAGGTATTCCAGGAATCTTGATAAAACAAGACAGAGCGAAAGAAAGATCAATGCAAGGCACAAAGTGAGTAGAGATAACATGAGAATGATTTTTCAAGAGAGAAGAAACCTGCCAGAAACAGTGAAAATAAACTTTTTAAAAGGAAAATTTTAACTTCATCCAACTATAAATGAAAAAGACTCTGCCGAAATGCAATAGCCAAATGCAGCCTCTCATTGGCTAGGTTTCACATTCATGGTCACAGCTATTAAACCGCTGAGATTCTATTTTATAAATCAGTCATAGCTAATAGAATCACTTTTATTTCCAGAATCCAAAGAGAGTACATTCATTAACCACAAATGAGAAGTAAATGAAAGGCTTATTTATATTTTTAACCTCTTACTTCAAGTACCAAAAACATGTCTGGAGTAAGTCATTTCAAGTCAGTGCCATTATCTATTTAGGAGGAAATTTACCAATGCCTAACATTAAAACAAATAATACGCTTGATGCAGAGAGACACAAGGTCACTTTAAATAAAATCCACTTAGGCTCAATCTTAATAGGAGCTTCTTTTAGCCAGTCACTGCCCAAATTTGCAGAATCTCATGTAGTTTCCCATAAGAAAGGTTCCTTGTTTCTGTGCTGCATCAGGCAGGAAACTGGATTGTCAGCAAAAGAGGATAGACTTGGATTGATGAGTAAACCCAAATATCATGATCTATACCTTAGATAGGGCTGTACGTCATTTCCCAGCACACACTCACCTTCAGAGAAAGGGAAATGGGTTCTGCTTTAAAAACAGAACAGTTTTGGAGTTTCCGCAGAGTTGATGAATCTGGAATTCTGTTTCATATATTCCCCTTAACCCTCTGCTGTGAACTGCACTTGATAAATAGGTAACTGCAATTTTTTCTGTCCGTTTCCATACTCAGTGGCACCTCTGTAAGAGCCAATAATTTATGGAATATCCATGTCTAATACAGCCACTGTTGCTATGTCCTATCTCTCTGTTCATAGTTTTCCAGTTTTCTCTGAACATATTTTAATAAATCATCATTAAAAAAAATTAACCTTTGGAGTATTTTAGTGGGGATCCTGCACAGTACCCCTGGAAACTGAGTTTCTAAGAAAATGACATGTTCTACAAATGTTGAGCTGTCCTATGTTTATTATTAAAGTAACAAACACTTTCAGTTTTTTATCTGGTCCTCACATTAATGTGTTTAAAAAAATTTTTTTTCAGTAGAGAACATTGAACTGATCACTTCTGCATTGCTGAACTGCTCCTCCACAAAGACTTCTGTGAAAGGCAGACTTGTGTTTGTGTGGGCTGCTCCAAATGGAGTGCTGTGGCTGGAGCACTGTAATTTCTGTGTATTATTGTGGTTCTGTCTCTCTCTCTCTCTCCCCCCTTCTCTTTCTCTCTTGTGTTTAGTGTGCAAGCACAGGAGGGCACACTGCCAAAGGGCAGAAAGGAGGATTTTGTTAGTGAAAAAAAATCTCACAAGGTGAGTAGCATAAGAATTTGCAAAATAAGACCAGGATGAAATCTGCTGGCTGTGCTCCTCATTGTCTTTCTTATTTGTGCATTAGTTTTTTTTCTTTTACTTATTTTTTCATTAAAATGTATTGATTTGGTACATACTTATGGAGTACAGAGTTATTATTTCAATACATGTATACAATGTGTAGTGATCAAATCAAGGGACTTAGCAAACTGATCGTCACAAAATTTATCATTTCTTTGTGATAAGAACATTTTATTCAGTACTTACTTCATCTGGAGTCCTGTGCTGGATATGGGGGCTCCACAAAAGAGTCAGGGATGAATACAGCTTTCAAGTTGCCCTCTTGGGCAGGGGCACTATGACATGCTTGCAACAAATAATCCAAGACAGTACAGACAGTAGTGAAAGTGCTAGAGAAGAGTTACAAAAAACTTTCAAAGGAGGTGCTTCCTGCACCTTGGGAGGAATAAGGAAAAGTCTTTGTGAAAGAAGCTGCATTTGGGTTGAGCCTTAAAGGATAGAAGAGCTGGTCTCTCCACTTGAATGCCATCCCACCTCTATTTTTACCTTTCAAAATCCAACCTATCTCTTCAGGGTTCCATTTGGACTCTAGCCTACATGTAAAGCCATTCCCAATGCCACTCCAGCACCTGTTCATATTTTCTTTCTGTTCTTTGAAGTAGGAGTCATTTTGCACTTGTCTGTGGCATCTACCCCATTCTGACTTGTATTGCTCTTGTCTGTGCATAAGTACTTTATGGTTGACTCTCCTAGACAGCTAGTTCTTCCCAGCTGTCCACATCCCTGTTAGCAACTAGCCTGGTATGTGTCATATGTCCTCAGCGGGTCTCTATGACAAAGCAATACATGAGTTAATCTGCCCTTCTTTTCATTAGCCCTGTGGCCTATAGTATCACTTGCCTGACGACCTTCCTGCAAAGGAATAATCCAAGCAATTATTGCCCTATCTTTCCAAATATTCGGGAAGATAGCTTTATCTTATACACAATGAAAGCTGGACTCGGAGCATAAGCATGAGCATGTTGCGTGTTGGTTTCTGCTATGGGTTGAATTGTATCCCACAAAGGTTCATGTATTAATCCCCACCGTAACAATGTTGAGGGTGGGAAATCCTAGTATGGAAATTGAAAGATGGGGCCTTTAAGAGGTGATTGGAATGTGAGGAACCTAGTGAATGGATTAATACTTTCATGGAATAATAAATTGATGGTTTAGTGAGTGGTAATGGGCATGGTTCTGATGGCTTTATAAGGAGAGCAGGTGAGCAGGCTAGCTCGCTATTGCTCAGCCATCACCATGTGATGTTCCGCATCTTTGTGGAGAGTCACCATAACAAGAAGGCCCTCACCAGATGCGTTCTCTGCACTTCGGACTTCCCAGGCTCTGAATTGTAATTTCTTTATAAATTATCCAATTTAAGGTATTCTGTTATAAGCAGCAGAAACAGACTAATACGGTTTCTTACAGGATTACACATAACTCAGAAGGAAAGTCTAGTCTAAAACCCTGACGTCATGTTATTGCTTTGTTTCCCATGAGTATTAAAGCTGAAAGTTGAACTTGGCCTTGATGCTTGAGCCTAGTTATGGACATTGATTTTAATTTTGAATTGCTATTTACCTCTGAAACATTGTCTCAATTTTGTCTGTTTCAGGAAAAACTGTTAGTCTGTATGAAAATTTTAAAGGTAATAGGCAGGCTCTCAAATGGACATAAATGAATGAGTATAGTTGCTGACATTCCCCAAATTACATTGTTAATTTAATAAATATATTTGCAGCTAGCTCATTAATGGTAAGATTATAAATCAGACAGTAAGATTAATTTTCAGCTCCTTCAGGCCTAAATTAAGTGTTGGAATTAAACATTCTAGCTTCTTTAATAAATTTGAGTCCTGGAGTAAATAAAGCTGTACAATAGCCAATTCCTTTGACAGAGTTGTTAGAACAAGAAAACAAGTTTTCTATAAATTCTAATTATTGGCAATATTTCACTCTCCCCTTTAGAAACAAAATAATGTCACAGGCATCAGGTTTTAGTTTTGTAAATCATGACTTGAAGCAGAGAAACAGGGATTTATTTTTCTTTAGTCCTAATTCATCCATCCATTCTGGTGTGAGCCATTTGCTGTGTGTTCCTTTAGAGATTTGGACAACAGTTGTACAGCATTTCACATACTTTTTTCTCTTTTACTATAGCCATTATCATTACCACATGTTCCATACTGGCTTTGGCCAGCTTCACACATGCTATGATAGTGCCTCGACTTGAACAGTGTGCTCTCACTTCTTATTCTGAGACTGGGGTGTGGGGCATTTATGGGAACACACTTGATACACATATATAACCTAGATGTTCAGGGGAGTTAATGACCATGAGGCTACTCTTGACAAATAAAGAATCAGCATCAGTCATCTGTAATGTGGCCAACTTGATAGTGCAATATCATATAGTCTTTCTCTCCTTCTCTGTCTTACTTCCCAAGTCCCTCACCATTCTCACCCTCTAGGATCACTTCTCAAATAATTTTCCTCCATACAAGTCTTCACTTCAAGCTGGGATTTCAGGGGGACCAGGGATAAAGTGGTTGGTACTAGGATTGGCTGTAGAAAGATGTTACAATGGGATTTGGAGCTGGATCACTTACTGTCAGATAGCAATAAGGACCCTATTGTTTATGGTAAGTGGGTTGGTGGTAATCCCTAGCCCGAAATGGCATTGCAATTATTCTAGCTGTGGTAGATTGGAATGGGACAGGAGAAAGTCTCAGTAAAGCCTAATAGGTGAGATACAGTTTCTTCTTTGGGAAGAAATAATTATACAATGAAGGGATTGTTTAATATACCTACAAGTATATTACAGCAGGAAGAATGGGTAGGATATGTGTGGGAGTGGATCAAGAGGATTTTGGACTAGGGTATGGGAGGGAATAAAGCTGAATAGGGAGCATGAGAGGAAAAAAGATGATTGCCAGTGTCCTGGCAGGCACCCAGGGATCCAATCCTAAATTGCTGCTGGATGGCTTCTTGAAACTTGGCCTCAATGATGGCCAACAATTAAATGAGGTGGAGATGCTGAAACTGTCTTGGCAAAATACTGAGATTAGACAGCTTGAGGAGACAGAAATGTTAGAACCTGACTACTATTCCAGAAAGATGCAGAGAATAGCCCTTTCATTAAGGCAGTAAAGAATGCTCTGGAGAAGGAACTTTGACATCCTAGAGAACCACAATGGTGGCTGTCCCCTACAGGTCATAAGGTCATAGTTTACAATAAGAAATGTCACCATGGGACTGGGTTCTACTGTATCAGTGAAAGTGATACAATTCAAGAGTGACAGAAGTAAGGTGGGTGGCAGTTAACCATCTGAAGCAGGATTGACATAATTACCATGATGGGCAACATGGCCAAACCAGAGTGGCAATCAGACCCATAGGACCTAGCATTAAAGGAGCAGTATGTATATAAACAGTGACTGCTGTGTTACTTTTTTAAATTAGCAACTGGCAAGCAGAATTCTGGTACTAGTTGCTGCAACAGAATAAATCAGGATGCCTCGTTCAGTCTCCATGTCTAAGTCAGTTCACAGACACAGAATCCACTGACAGATGGAGAGGCTGGGAAATCTTGAGAGATACTCCTACAATGACACCATAAATTTTATAAATATTCTCATAATCCTTACTCAAGGGTACCTAAAGTCATTTACAGGTAACCCTGCACTGGGTAAAAGATAATACCCAGACTTTGTAAGGACTAGTGGGCACAGAGCCTAACACTGATACTACAGGAACCAAAACATGATCACAGTCCCTTAATTAAAGTGTAGACTCATGGAAGGCGGGTGGTAAATGTATTTCTGCCCCAAGAACATTTCCATTAGGTTTTCAAACCCATTCTGTGGTTATTTTCCTGGTGCCTAAGTATGTAATTGGGCTACATATGATTAATAGCTAGTAGAACTCTTACTTTGGTTCCCTGACCGGTGAAGTATGAAACATTTTTGTAGAAAGGGCCAAGTATAAGCCTCATAAACTGCCCCCCCATCAAAATTGTAAATAAGAACAACGTGTATTCCAGGAGGAATTGCAGAGTTGGTAACACTATCAAACCCCAAAAGATAAAAGATGCTCTTCATTATATTCCCATTCAATTAATCTGTTTGGCTGCTGCAAAACCTGTTAGAATATGCTTCATGATAGTGGGAACCCAAAAGTTTATCAAGTAGTAGCTCTAATCACAGCTGCTATGCTGAATGTGTTATCCCTACTGAAGAGATCAGCATAGACTCCAGCACATGGCATGCAGCCATAGATCTGGTGAATGCTTTATAGCTGGTAAATGCATCCTTCCCAATCCCCATTGGTAAAGAAAATCAAAAGGAGTTTGCCTTTTGTGACAGAAACACCAGTTCACTTTTCCTGTCTTGCTCTTGGGCTATGACAACTCTACTACTCTCCATCTCAATACCATCTATAGAGACCTTGATCAACCTTGACATAATAAAGAATATTAGTTGTTTCACTGTATTGATCACATGTTATTAGACATAATGATCAGGAAACAACAATTACCCTAATATGAAACATGCATGTTATAGGGTAGGGATTGAATCCCTCTGCCATTTATAAACTTACAGCTTCAGCTCAAAATCTAGGCTTTATAACCTATTTTGTGGCAATGAACTAGAAATATTTAAGCCTTCCTCCTTTGCAGTGAGTATAATGTCATCTTTGTCAATAGAGAGCATTGGAGGAACACTGCTGGAGAAAGGCGCTTCACTTTTGTTTTTTAATTTATTAAAGCATAATTGATTGTACATATCTGTGGGGTACAGCATTGAATATCAACACCTGTGTGCAGTAAGTGATACTCAAATCAGGGTAATTAGTATATTCAACATTACACAATGTAATCATTTTTTTGTGGCACTTTACCAATTTCTTGATAACTCCCCTTCCCCCTTCCCCTTTCCCACCTCTGGTGACCTCAGTTCTGTTATCTCTTTTTGAAAGTTCAATGAATTATTGTGATTGTTTTTTCTTTCTTTCCTTCTTCCTTTATTTACTTTTTTTAGTTCCCACTTATGAGTGAGGATATGTGGTATTTCTCTTTCCATGCCTGCCTTATTTCACTTAACATAATTTTCTCCCAGTTCATCCATGTTGCTGCAAATGGCAGAATTTCATTCTTTTTCATTCTTATGGAAGAGTAGGAGTATTCCATTGTGTACATATACCACATTTTCCTTATCTATTTGTCTGTCGATGGACATTTAAGTTGGTTGCAACTCTTGGCTATTGTAACTAGAGCTATGATAAACATGGCAGTGCAGGTATCCCTTCAACATGATGATTTCCATTCCTTTGGGTATATACCCAGCAGTGGGATTCCTGGATCGTATGGCAGTTCTATCTGTAGCTGCCTGAGGAACCTCCATACTCTTTTCCTTAATGACTGTATTAATTTACAGTCCCACCAACAGAGTAGGAGGGTTCCTCTTTCTCAGCATCCTCCCCAACATTTCTTATTCTCTGTCTTTTTGATAACAGCCAATCCAACTGAGGTGAGATGATATCTCAATGGGATCTCAATCAGGTTTCCCTGATAATTAGTGATGTCGACCATTTTTTTCATGTACCTGTTGGCCATTTGCATGTTTTCCATTGAAAAATATTTATTCAGCTCCTTTGCCCATTTTTTAATTGAATTCTTTTTTTGTTTTGTTTTGTTTTTACTGTGAAGTTTGAATTCCTGGTATATTCTGGATATTAACCCCTTGTTGAAGGCATAGTTCGCAAATATTTTCTCCCATTCTGTAGGTTTTTTCACACTGTTAATTGTTTCTTTTAATATGCAGAAGCTTTTTTAGTTTGATATAATCCCATTTATTTATTTTTTCTTTTGTTGCCTGTGCTTTCAGGGTCTTATTCATAAAGTCTTTGCTAGTTCTCCTTTATGAAGTGCTTCCCCTATATTTTCTTTCAGGAGTTTTATAGTTTCAGGTCTAATATTTAAGTCTTTAATCCATTTTGAGATGATTCTGGTATATGGAGAGAGGTACGGATCTAGTTTCATTCTTCTACATATGGATGTCATTTTCCCAGCACCAGTTATTAAAGAGGCAGTCTATTCCCTAGCGTACATTCTCAGTGACTTTGTTGAAGATCAGTTTACTATAAATATGTGGGCTGATTTCTGGGTTCTCTATTCTGCTCCATTGGTCAGAGTATCTGTTTTTATGCCAGTGCCAGGCTGTTTTGGTTACAATAGCTTTGTGATATAATTTGAAGTCTGGATGTGTAATGCCTCCCAATTTACTTTTTTGGCTCTGAATTTCTATGGTTATTCATGGCTCTTGTTTTTTCATATGAATGTTAAGAGTGTTTTGTTCTATGTCTGTGAAGAATGCCATTGGTATTTTGATGGGGACTATATTGAATCCGTAGATTGCCTTGGGTAGTATGGTCATTTTCACAATGTTAATTCTTCTAATCCCAAGAGTATGTACTATCTTTCCATCTTTTTGTGTCCTCTTTAATTTCTTTCAGCAGTGATTTGCAGTTCCTGTTGTAGAGATCTTTCATCTTCTTGGTTAAATTGATTACTAGGTATTTTATTTTTTTGGTGACTATTTTAAATGGTCTTGCTTTCTTGATTTCTTTTTCTGACAGTTTGTTATTAGAAACAGTCTGTTATTGAAAACGCTACTTACTTCTGTATGTTGATTTTGTATCCTGCAACTTTACTGAAATCGTTTATCAGCACTGACTTTTTTTTGTAGTCTTTAGGTTTTTCTACATATAGGATCATCTCATCTTCAAACAGGGAGAGTTTGACTTTGTCTTTTCCAATCTGGATGATCTTTCTTTATCTTGCCTGATTGCTCTGGCAAGTATTTCTAATACTATGTTAAATAGATTTGGTGAGAGTGGCCATCCTTGCCCAACTTTTCCCCATTCAGGATAATATTGATAGTGGGTTTGACATATATGGCTTTTATTTTGTTGAGATACTTTCCTTCTATACCTGATTTGCTGAGAGTCTTTATCATGAAGGGATGTTGAATATTGTCAAATGCATTTTCTTCATCTATTGAGATAATCCCATAGTTTTTGTCCTTCATTTTGTTGATATGGTGTATCACATTTATTGACTTTCATATGTTGAACCATCCTTGAATCCCTGGGATGAATCCCAATTGATCATGGTGTAAAATTTTTTTGATGTGTTGCTGTATTCTGATTGCTAATATTTTTTTGAGGATTTTTGCATCTATGTTCATCAGAGATATTGCTCTGTCGTTTTGTTGTTGTTGTTGTTGTTGTTGTTGTATCTTTGTCTGGTTTTGGTAACAGGGTGATGCTGGCCTCATAGGATAAGTTGGAGAATGGCTCCTGTTTCAATTTTTTGGAATACTTTGAAAAGAATTGGTATTAATTCTTCTTTAAAGGTTTGGTAGAATTTAGTAGTAAAGCCATCCAGTCCTGGGTTTTTCTTTGTTGGAAGATTGCTGATTACTGCTTCAATCTCATTGCTTGTTATTAGTCTGTTCAGGTTTTCTATTTCTTCTTGGATCAGTCTTGGTAGTTTGTATGTGTAAAGAAATTTATCCATTTCCTACAGATTTTCAAATTTGTTGGCATGTAGTTGTTTATAACAGTCTCTAATGAGTTTTGATAAGTTGTGCTGTTTTACTTTTTCTTTATCCTACTGTGCACCTAGCAAAAGTGTGTGTGTGTGTGTGTGTGTGTGTGTGTGTGTGTGTGTGTGTGTGTGTGTGTGTGTGTATGCAGGAGCATACAGTGTTGCCTTTCCATAGATGGGTTCCCAGAGCACAGAGACCCTTGGAGTGCTTGCAAGCCCCAGCCCTGGCCCAGGGATAAACTTGCTTAGGCTCTCTGGATGTGGACGCAGGACCTTAGGCCTTATGCCACCCCAAGTCCTGATGACCAGACTCCCTGTGTGACCCTAATCACCAGCCTCAACCCATCTTCAGCCTGAAGGGCTGTTTCCTGTCATCATTCCCGCACAGATACTGCACATCCCAGGCATGCCTTCCTGATGTTGAGCAGGCTCCTGAGCCTGATGCCCTCTGTAAGCTCACCCACCAGCCTTGGCCTGCCTGAATCTCAGAGAGGTATTTTCTGTTTGCTCAAAGATTGTAGACCATCTCTTGGCTGGACAAACCAGTGAATCTCTCTGCCATCCAGTGGACTGCAACTATACCTTTTCCAAGAATTTGAATTCCAGCTTTGGTGAGGGGACCACCCCTGTCCCTACCCGAAAAGTTTGTTTTTTTCCTTTCATACTGTCCCTCAACCGTAGGGTATTCTTTAGTGCTCTCTTTAAACCTTTACAGTTATCCTTCTTTATGGTTAAGATTCCTGATATTAAACTTTCCCTGTTCAAATTATTGTTGGTTTCTATCTCATGATTAAACCCTAACTGATACAATCACACAAAAATTCAGGGATCTGCTCCTTTGGTGAATACTTTAGAGGTACAATGGTCAAATGATATTCTGGGACAGTCTGTCTTTGGTAAAATACAAAGTGTTACACCTCAAAGCCCTTACCACTAAAAAGCAAATATAGCACTTCGTTGGTCTCAGTGGATTTTGAAGGTTGCATATACTCTATTTGAGAATTCCTCTCTGACGTATTTATCTGAGGACTTGAGAAGCTATCAGTTTTGAGAGGGGTGCAGAGAAGAAAGGGTTCTGCTTCTGGTCCAGGCTGTGGCATAAGCTGTCTGCCATTCTGTCAAGAGTTCTACTGTCAGGGCTAAGGATGCTGTGTAGATCTCAGCCCCAACAGGAGAGTTGCAGAACAGACCCTTAGGATTCTGGAGCATGGCCATGTCTTCTGAGGAAGATAACTACTAGTCACTTAAAAAACAGCTTCTGGCATGATATTCAGCCCTGGTTAAAATGAAGCACTCGGTTATGAACCACCAAGTGACTGTAAGATCAAAGTTTCCAACATGAGCTGGATATTATGATTCACCAAGTCATAAGTGTGGGTACGCTCAGTAGCAATATACTGTATTGTAGAAATAGTACATTCAAGGTTAGGTCTCAGTGTGTTCAAAAGGCCTAAAGAAATTTCATGCTATGATGGCCTAGACTCCTATGGCACCTACCTCTGTCACATTAACTCCTCTCTAGTAACTTCTTTTTTCTTTTGCAGCATTCACACAGGCTTGCTCCCAACTCAAGAGCTGAGCCAGTGGCCCTCTACAGAGCTACCAGGACCTGTCCAATAGATTACACCTACAGCCTCATGAGGAGTCCCCTAGCGTCAACTTATGGAAGAGGAAAACATCAAGCCTGTTTCACAGATGAATTGGCCCACTGTGTTAGCACTAGCTAAAAATAGGTTGCTGCTGTCTATATCCCCTCCCAGGGGTGGCCCTAAAGGACAGTTGCAGTGGGCAGAACTTTGATCAGCCTACTTGGTTTTCCATTTTGTATGTGAAAAATGTGGCTTGAATATGAATGTGCATGGTTTCTTGGGCAATGGTGAATGGCTTATCTGGTTAGTCAGGAGCCTAGAATGGACATCACTGGGGAACTGAAGGCAAGAAATTCTGGGGAAGAGATGAACATAGATGGGCTTATAGCAGTGGGAAAAAAAGGGATTTTTGAGTTCTGTCTTAATGTCCACTGGAGAATATTCCTTGTAGAAAAGGCACTCAACAACTAAGTGTCCAGGATGACGTGTACTATGGATGCCAACCAGTATCTTTCCTCAGGCACTCCAATGCCCAATGGATCTATGACTGAAATAGCCATGGTAGAAAAAACTAGAGGCTAGACTGGGGCCTACCATGCACTTCTTCTCACAAAGACTGATGTGGCTACTGTTCCTGCTAATGTCCACATGTCACAGAAAGGCCAGTGCTGAACCTTAATATCATGCCTTTCTTCAAGAATGCTCACCTGCCACTTGGTGATGAGTTTAGAGCAAGGGACCCCTTCAACCTGGAGTAGAGTGACTCTTTGTTACTAATATTGATACCTACTC
Organism: Cynocephalus volans; assembly: GCF_027409185.1. Lineage (NCBI taxonomy): Eukaryota > Metazoa > Chordata > Mammalia > Dermoptera > Cynocephalidae > Cynocephalus > Cynocephalus volans. Next base: position 100,061,195 of record NC_084461.1, on the reverse strand, counting down.
CAGGTAAGAGTTTACCTTCCCTGCTTCCATGCTTCCACAAGTGCCACCAACTGGAATTTACAAGAATGCCTGATTTATCACACAGAATCCCATACGATGTTTCAGACAGAGAAAATCACTTTAGGGTTAAGCAGGGCAACAACAGATACATAATCAAAGAATCCAGTGGTCTTACTATATACTTCATCTCCCAGAAGCAACTAGCCAAATAGAGGGGTGGAATGACCTGTTAAAGGCTCAGCAAGACACCAGCTCAGGAAGAACATCCTGCAGCATTGGGCACTGTGCTCTAAGATTAGATATGTGCATTGACTCAATAGATGATAAATGGAGCTGCATGCATCCCCAATAGCTAGAATACACAAATCCACAATCAAAGGACTTGCCCGATCCACCATCGTTCGCAGTGACCTATCTGTGGAAATTATGCTTCACACCCAGAAAAATTTGTTTTGTGGATTATGGTTATGATTCCCAGTAGGGGTAAGGGAATACTTTCACCAAGGAACTTGGTGAGGATTCACTGAAACTGAAATTATGACAAACATCTTGTTACTTTGTGTTCCTAATGCCAATGGACCCAGTGGGCAAAGAAAGGAATTACTATGTTGGTGGGTAATTTTCCGTGTTTGCCATTGGAGCTAGGATTTCTGCTACAAGTGAAGGCAGAGAGGGAATGTCTGGAACCAAGAGGGTTCAATGGGGTTTTTGTTTCTTCCTTACCTGTTGCTAATAGTGAATGGCCATTGCAACAACCAAAGTCTGCCAAGGAAACCAAGGATTTACACATCTTAAAAATAAAGATTTGGGTTATTTTACCACAAGTAATCTAGATCAGCTGAAGTGATGGTTTAGGGTGAGGAAAACAAGAGGGTGAGGATTAATATCAACCATAGCTTTCGGATAACTAGTGCTGTTTCGCTAACCCTAAGGTACGAGGTGTTTGCAAAGACTGAGGCTGGCTGTCACCTTAAAAAGATTCTGTGACAGATCTTATGGAGGACCTAATGAAGGGCAGCAGATGATCTGAGTGAGGAAAGGGGTGAACTGTTTCGAATGTTTCTCATGTACCACTTCACATTCTCTCAGCCCCTCCCCTTTCTTTAGTCACAAATATGAAGACCACTTCCATGCAGACTTTGAAAGGCTTTGCACAGGTGTTCTGTGACAGTGCCTCATCTTACCTGAGCCCTCCCATGTCCTGCTCTGAGGCTTCTTTGGTGCCAAGGACTGGAAACCCAATCAACACTCACACATATACAAACCTGAGGAGTGAAGGAATAAACACCCAGGAGGCCAACCTTTGACCAGCAAGAGTATTTCTTAGACCTTTTCATGAAACTCCTCTGAAGGTGCCCACAAGATATAGCAGTGCTCGCCAATTTAATCATGCATCTTTGTTTTTGCTTTCCTTTCTGTCTTTCTCCCTTCACTCTTTACTCCTGGGTTCATGTTCCAAATAATATACCTGCACACACTTTGTCTCTGGCTCTGTTTTCAGGGGCAAACTGCCAAAGACACTTGGCTTCCTTATTTCTCATCTCAAACCTTCTTAATATTGAAACCCATTTTTCAACTTTGATTTTCTCAAATGGCAGAGGTTTCTCTCATGTCCAAGATTGTTTCCAGTTTGTACCTTTGATCCTATTACCTTCCATCACCCTCAGGAAGCTGGTCCATCAAGCATCCCTTATTTATCTTATATATTCGATTTCTCCTTTCCACATGATTCTGCTCTGTAGATGACATTCTCAGGTCTCGCCTGTACTTCTCTTTGTCTCTAGATTCCTGCTCTTTCTTTTTTCCCTCTTTACAACCAGCCTTGTCACAAGGCAAATTTAATGAGTTGACCCACCTTTCTCATAACCACTCCTCCACCCACTCCCTGAGCTCTGGCTGTACAGCTTTCTTCACCATCATTCTGCACCACTTTGTTTTAAAAATATTACTAGTGATTTCTTAATTCACTAAAACACTAAATGGTGCTCAATCTCAGCTTCCTTTCACTCTAAAATATTGGCTCTATTGATGGGCCACTTCCTCCTTTTTTGCCACTGTTCTCAGAGAATCAGTGTTCTCTTCTGTTTCTCCCCTTCTCTGACCAACCCTTCTCCCTCTAGGGATCCTCTTTGTTGGTCTGAATGTACCTAAAGGTTTAGCCTTCAGCCCAACTCTGTTTTGTAACTGCACTTTCCCTCTCTAAGTAACATTATCCAAAATGAAACATATAACAGTTACTTTCTTTTTATGTGACTCCTAAATCACATCTTAGCCAACACTTTTCCAAGGGCAAGTCACAAATTTCCATCTACCAAAAAGATGTCTCTGCTGGGTATACAATTCATACCACAAATTCTGAATGTCAGAAATATAATACATCATCCTTCCTCCTGAATCTGCTCTTCATGTCGGCTTTCAAACTTCCTCAGTGTTCATACTTTTATAATAAAGTCTTCTCTTTTTCTAGTGCCCTACATCAGCTCAATCCCCAATTCCTATTGTCTTGCTATTTTATCTCTCTTAAATCTTTTTCATTCTACCAATTTGCCTTATAACCCTCATTAGATTCTTATTGCTACTGCACCTACTGCAATAGGCTTTATGTGGTATCCCTAACCTTGTGCACATAATTATCAGATTAATTTTTATAAAGCACAAATAAGGTACTGTCACTTTTTTTCTTCCAATGAATCAGTGGTTCTTAGTTGTCAGGTTTAAGCTCTTTGGTTGAGCATTCAAGTTCTGTCCTTTGCTTACCGTTATAAACCTATTTCTACCAATTTCCCTTCCTAAACTCTACTTCAACATAAACTTGGGCTGTGTATTAAAGCACAGACTATAGGATGTTGAAGCCAAGTAAATCTGTGTTCCAGTTACAATCCTTCACCTAAGTGATTGTGAGATTTTGGACCAAACCCTTATATTCTGTGATGTTCAACTTTTCTTATCTGAAAAATAGTGTAATTAATACCCACCATAAGGCCTTGCTGAAAAGGCAAAACAAGATAGTATTTCAAAGAACCAAGCAGAGTCTCTGATACCTAGTAGGGGAGCAATCAATAAACACTGTTTTACTGATCTCTTTTCCCTTTTTATACATATCCCAAGATTTTCAGAAGCAGGCCAATTCGCTAAAACTCAACTTGCCCAATGGCTAGTATGCCAAATTGAATTTATTTTTTGGCAAAATGGTTTCAGAACATTGACTTATATCCAAGTTGACTGCCTCTGTGCTTTTCTAAGATTGTTCTATCTGCCTGCACATCTTGTCTATGGAGCATCTTCTGGTCCTTTCCATCTAGAAGTCTTCCCTCTTGGATTTGAACTTCCATAGTGGCTGGTCTATGTTATCTCTCACCTTGAGTGCAACCAATGTGGCCCCTGAAATGCAGAGTGACACCTGCCTGGGTAACTTATTTAGCCTTCCTATGGCAGTGGTTTTACTGAGATGCCTCAGAGACACCTTGTTCTAAATCCAGACTTGGTTGTAAATTGTCTGCAGTGACCTCATGCCAGAATGCACCAAACCCTGCAGAATGCTCTGCTTGAGTCTAATTGCCTCAGAACTCTCAAATTGAAGGGTGGAATCACAAGACCTAGAAAAACCTTCTTTTATTTTCCTTTCTCTCAGAAGGATGCAATGTATAATAAAATGAAGTAAAATTCTATTCACATCCTGCCATTTATTTTGTCCTTTCTTTTGCCAACCACCAATTATCATTTTTCTAATTACTTTCAAAACATTAATACTTAATCATATTCTTCTATTTCTTCAATTATAACTGTCATTCCAGTTGTTTTAGCTTCCCTGCTAAATAAATAATCTCCTGTCATAAATGACCTTGTGATTTTATATTTTGTCTAAGTGGCATCTATCTAATACAGTATCTTGAATGAAGTAGGTTCTAAATAAATATTTTTGAAATAAACAAATAAGTGCTCATTGTACTGTCTAGACATGGTAGGGTATGTAAGGAAATAAGTAGGAGATCTCAGTCCCCAAGGAATTTACCCTCTAGGTGGAGACATAAGTTAATTATAAATTAACTCTTAATAACTATACAAGGTCAAACATGACTATAAGTTCAATGGTACAAAAAAGAGAAACTGTAGAGAGATCAGCTCCCCAACTGACAGTACTTTCAATCAGCAGCTTCCCGTCTATCTAAAGCAGTTCCAATGGACACTTTCCAATTCTTTGCAAGGTGGAATGATATGGCGGAAAGAGATTAGTCTTTGAAGTTTGACAGATATGGGCTGTAATATTTTTTGGTGCTACTTAATGCTGAGTATCAGTATTTTCAAATCTAAAATAGTGATAGTAATTCATACCTCACAAGGATTTTTTTTTTGAAGGGATCATTAGAGATAATGTATGTAAAGCACTTTACATTTACTAGCCACTTAGCAAACCTTAGCTGTAATATTATCAGTCAAATAAGCCAACTTCATTTTACCACAGCATAAGGACCTTCTAACCCTTTGTGCTTGAATCTTTCCAGTGCTGAAGTGGATCAGTTCTGCCATCTTCTGTAGGTTTCTATTGAATAACTTCTCAACCTAAAGGCTAAATTGGACTCAGACTCTGTCAGGCTGGGGTGCTGCCTGGAGCAAAGGTCAGGGTGTGTCAGTTTGGCTCTCACACTGGCCTGCCCCTTGGATGTCAGTGCAGATGTGTGTGGGAGCTGGAAACAGTTCCCACCTCTCAGAAAAGTTGGCTGCCAGGAAGACGAGAAGGGCAAGTCCATGTACAGGCACCACAAGGGTGTTTCATGGCATGATCATTAGGGTACAGATAGATTACAAGATAGCTTTTTGTAGATGGAGAAAAGGCCCAAGAAGCATGCCCTCGGGAGGCACAGGATGGGAGGAATGACACTATGGACATTTCACTTATGTTTTCAAATAATTCTAATCATAATGAAGGTAAGAACTTCCATAATGGCTTGTCTGCTTTTACATAATTTTTTCATTTAGTCCTCACAAGAAACAGTAAGCTAAAGTTTCATTCCCATTTCACAGAAGAGGAAACAAAGACAGAGGTTAAATAAATGTCCAAGGTCATAGAGCTAATAAACCACTAAACTGCCATGCAAACTTTAGGAATTGGCAAGAACAGTTCCTGGAAGAAAACACTTGTTAGAGATCTTATTTACATAGTAATGTAAGGACTCTCAAGAACAGTCCACAGGTCTCAGTTTAAAAACAAAGGAAATAAAACAAAAACAAAACAATGATGTAAGAAACTAAATTGTACTTTTTAAAAAAGTTTTTCCATTGTGAATTGTCAATAAGAAATTTTGCCTTTCACTTGTATTGTTTTTACATTATCATCAAAAGGAAAATTTAAAATCTCCTGTGACCCCCATTTTCAGAAGCACTGGTGCAGTTTAATGCAGTTACACAAAGACTACTGGATAACAAAAGGAGGCTTGAAATTTGAGAGAGTTAACTGAGCGTAGAAAGACAAATATGTACTTTATAAATACTTTCTGTATTTGATGAGAATTATGTGGAGTGCCCTCTTGAGGGAAATGGTATTTATAATCAACAATTATACCTACACATATGTGGATCCACTTCTGCCAGACCTTTGTTAAAGGAGTAGCTCATCATAAAAAATATTCTACTGCATAATTCATTTCAACAAAGGCAAACCACCAAGAATAACTCCATTTCTCCTTTCCTTTTCTTCTTACCAAACTTCTACTTTTCCTTCAAGAATTTGCTCATCTCACTACTTTCATGAATAATATTTGATTTGCTAGAACTTAGAACTTAATTTCTCTCTGAACCCTTATAGTCTTTAGTGTCTGCGTCATTCTTGTCATTTAATATGAAAACAAGATGATGTTTTCAAATATTCCCCAATGTAATTGCTTTAACTCTGTATTTCACCCTAAAGCCCTTCTGCACTTAAAACTAGGCTTAGTGACTGAGGTCTATTGCCCCAGTAAAGAAAAGACAGAAAATAACTGAATGAGAACAAAGAGTTGGATTGCAGGTTTTTTAACTTCAAAGTAAGCTTTTAAAAACATACTAGAGAAAACATTCTTGAAAGTCACTTTTATGGAAGAGGCAGGAGAAAGACCATGAAAAGGTTTTAGGAATTTCCAAAACTTTGCTTGGAAACCAAGAGCCAAAACCTGAAGGAAGAGGTCATAAATTTGTCCAAAGATAAAATACTAGAAAGAGAATTCATGGTGACGTAAGAAAGGAAAGAAATGTTTGCCAATGAAGACAGTAGGAGGGCTGAGTACTGGGGAGGGGTAAACAACAAACCCCACTTTTGGATGAACCACCACCAGGCTTTCCAAGATGTAGCCCAGGAAACTAAAGTGTCACATGGATGTTATTTTCCACATGGCCTTGGGTGTAGAGTAATGTCTGAGGGGTGGTAGATGACTGGGTAGATAAGTCCGGAGACAGCTTCACAAAGTCTCATACCATCTAGCTGGGTTGCCATGGCCTCCTCAAAGTGGCACAGAGGTGGCTGAGAATAAATTGGAAGAGTCAAAGGAGCTGATGTTGATACAAAGTACAAGGACCTCATGACTGGAGGTGCTGGATGAGACCAGAGACGTCAACAGTGGCTGCCAGGGCACACTGATGGGACCAGAGGAGACAGGCTGTGTGTTCATGGAGGCCAGTGAGGACAGAAGGCACAGAGGTTACATCCTTTCCAGGGGACAGGAGAGCACATCAGTACTTGCTCTCTCAGAATTTAACTGAACCCCAAGGAAGAGGAGCAGACGGAGACAGGGAAGAGAGAGAATGCTGAGATCTGGATTCAAGCTTTTTACCTTTTTCAAAAAAAACCACTACGTTACATGCCTCCCTTGTTATGTACTACATAATTACTTGAAAATTTTCTACATTATTACAACTCTTAGTACATGTTATTTTAATGACCAAATAAATATCAATACTTTATATAACCAAACCTCTATTATTAATACGTAATGTTTAGATTGTCTCACTCTTTAATTTCATAAATAATGCTGCAGTAAATATATTTGCAAAGAAATATTTTTTTAACTTTAGGATTTTTTCTTCACGATACTTTCTCAAAAGTGGAATTACGAAGTCTAGTGGTATGACTATTTTAAAGCTCTTAAGATATATTGCAAATTACTTGCAAAAAGTGTTGTACCAATTGACATCCCCAACAGAAAAGTAGGAGATTTTCTCTTTCACCAAACTCTCTTAGATTTTACAATATTCTTTTATTGATCTGTTAAGAATGGTAAAGAACAATATTCAATCATTCTCTTCCTGGTTTGTAAATAATATTTTGTAATAATTAATAAATTTAGATAAAACAAATGATCTGAATAATAAAAATTCAGTCCTACATTTAAAACATTATTCAGAATTACTGTAATAATAAATGTTATACTCAAAAAGAATTAAAATACTGCCAAGTACACTAATACTAACTCTTTCATTGGCATAACATCAAGGAAGTAGCTAAGGAGGGTCTATTATTCACAGAGAGCCACTGAAATGAAATGACCTGCCAAGGATGCATGTAAATAAAATTATGTCTAAATGCTTGTATCTCTTAATTAAAAGAAATAATGAAGATTATATAATGGGGAAAGGAAGAAATATATATTGCCACATTCTAATGTCAAAATATGAAAATGTTTCTTGGAGACTGAAAACAAACAACCAATATTCACTTATTCTTCCCATTGAGCGTCTTGGTGCTTGGCTTAACTTTTAAATGCCCTTTCCAGTTGATGACCTAAACTAGAACCTTGAGACGCTATATATAGTTCTATCCATTCTGCACCATGCTCCTGCCTCCCGCCTTTAGTGCTTTATAGCCTCCCTTAGGAATGTGCTTGGGCCAGATGGCCTTCAGCCCAATTTCCTGTAAATATTCATTTTTAATGGTAATAATTAAAAATACTAATTTGCTCTTATCCCAGGCTATTTCTATAGAGACCTCTTGGTGCTTTACAAATACTAATTAAGCCTCAGAAATTAGACTTTCCTTTCTATCTTACTAAATGCCTAAGGGTTTGTCCTCAAAGCTATTTTCTAAGTGTGAACACCGACATCAGCAGCAGAGGAAAGAGTTTCAGCCTCTTCCTTCCATCAGGATGGTCTTCAGGACACCAGGATTAACTCACAATGTTTGATACTAATTTGGGCCTAAGATGCTGCCAGAAGGGAACATTAAGTCTCTTTGCCAGGTTGAAGATTACCTGTCATGAGGACTATATGGAGCTGTCCATTCTCCTTCCCCTTACTACAAAAAAAAAAAAAAAAACCTATTTATCTGATAGCTTAGATCTATGTTTTTCAAACTGAAGGACAAATCTATTAAACAAGAGTTCTTAACCCAGGGTCCTTAGGCCTCCAAAGAATCTGGTCTGGGGACAGAATTCAGTATGTTTATGATCTTAGGTGAGCTAAACATTGGCATCTTTGTTTTCACTAACTTTTAACTGAAACATCATTTCCTTTAACTAGTAATACCACAGCAGTATTAGTAGTACTTATGATTTTGTTACCAACACATATCATAGATATTTTCACAGCACCTTAGGTTATTCAGTTAACTTGAAAGATTGTTTTATGCACATTACTACTTTGGGAGGATGATAGCTTATTTTAGGTTTTAATTAAAAAGCCCATATATTCATAAAGTCTGTACCCAATCCTACTTCCTGGAGTGTTTCTGTTATGTTTTCTTGAAGGAGTTTTATTGTTTCAGGATGTATATTTAATTCTTTAATATATTTTGAGTTGATTTTGGTATATGGTGACAGGTATGGGTCTAGTTTCATTCCCCTACATATGAATGTCCAATTCCCCCAGCACCACTTACTGAAGAGGCAGTCTCTTCCTCAGTGTGTGGTCTTGGAGACTTTGTCAAAGATCAGATGGCTGTAGATGCATGAATTCTCTGTTCTCTTCCATTTGTATGTGTGTCTGTTTTTATGGCATAGCATGCAGTTTTGGTTACTATTGCTTTGTAACATAGTTTAAATCATAGGTAACCAAAGGAAAAATAAACAAATGGGATTATATCAAACTAAAAAGCTTCTGCAGAGCAAAAGAAACAACTAACAGAGCAAAAAGACATCCAACAGAGTGGGAGAAAATATTTGCAAAATATATATCTGACAAAAAATTAATAACAAGAATGCACAAGGAACTCAGATAACTTAACAGCAAAAAAAAAGTAACCCAATTAAAAAATGGGGAAAGGAGCTGAATAGGCATTTCTCAAAGGAAGGTATACAAATGGCCAACAGACACATGAAAAAATGCATAACATCACTTGGCATTCAGGAAATGCAAATCAAAACCACTTTGAAATACCATCTCACTCCAGTTAGGATGGCTAATATCCAAAAGACTGACCATGACAAATACTGGTGAGGTTGCAGAGAAAAAGGAAACCTCCCACACTATTGGTGGACTGCAAAATGGTGCAGCCTTTATGGAAAACAGTATGAACGTTCCTCAAAAAACTACAGATAGATCTACCATATGACCCAACTATTCCACTGCTGGGTATTTACCCAGAGGAATGGAAATCATCATGCTGAAGGGATACCTGCACTCTCATGTTTATTGCAGTGCTATTTACAATAGCCAAGAGTTGGAATCAGCCTAAATGCCCATTATCAAATGAGAGGATAAGGAAAATGTGGTACATCTACACAATGGAATATTATTTTGCTATAAAAAAAATGAAATACTACCATTTGCAGCAGCATGGATGGACTTAGAGAAAATTATGTTAAGTGAAATAAGCCAGACACAGAAAGAGAAATACCGCACGTTCTCACTTATTTGTGGGAGCTAATAAAAATAAATAAGTAAATAAACAAATGAATGGGGATGGGGAAAGAAAACACAACAATCACAATTCTTTGATTTTGTTACGACAAGTGGACAGATATTGGGGGGAGGGAGGAGATGGAGGGAGAAAAAGGAGGAATTGGTAAAGGGACATGAAAATCAACTATATTTTGTATTGATAAATTAAAATTTTTAAAAAGTCCATATATGGCTACATCACACTTAAAAATATTTCATTAATTATATTTCAACATAAAAGTTTTCTTTTATAATCTGACGTACTTCAGTTTATGCAAGAAAACTAAAAACATAGTTCTAGAAGAATACATATTCTTCTCAAGTGTACATGAAGCATTCTCCAGGATGGGCTGCATATAAGGCCACAAAGCAAATTTCAATAAATTTAAAAGGATTGCAACCATGGAAAGTATCTGCTACAGACTGACAATTGTGTCTCCCAAAGTTCATATATTAGAAGCTTAATTCTCACTGTAACTGTTGAGGGTGTTGAGGGTGGGACATCCTATTATGGTAATCCTACTATGGAAAGGTGGGGGTCTTGAAGAGGTGATTAGATTATAGGACCATGCCTAGTGAATGGATTAATAATGGTGGTCAGTGGCATGGTTCTGAGGGCTTCAAAAGGAGACCACGTGAGAGTCTCTCTGTTTCTGCTCCACCATTTTCTGCCATGTGAGACTCCTGCATCTCTGTAAAGCCACCACTGAAGAACACCCTCACCAGATGTGTTCCCTGGACTTTGGACTTCCCAGCCTCAGAAACTGTAGGCAATAAATTTCGTTTTCTTATAAATTATCCAGTTCCATATATTTTGTTAAAAGCAACAGAAACATACTAATACAACGCCTTCTCCATCAACAATGAAATGAAGCTAGAAATCAACAACAAAAGAAAAGCTGAAAAATTCACAAATATGTGACAATTAAACTACATACTCTTAAACAATCACTAGGTCAGTGAAGAAACCACAAGGGAAATTAGAAGATATTTAGAGACAAATGAAAACAAAACACAAAACTGTCAAAACTTATGGGATACAGCAAAAGCAGTGCTCAGAGATAAATTTATAACTACAAATACCTACATTAACAAAGACATACATCTCAAATCAATAGCCTAACTTTACACCTTAAGGAACTAAAAAAGAAGAGCAAGTTAAAATCAAAGGAAGCAGGAGGAAAGAAATAATAAAGATTAAAGTGAAGATAAATAAAATTGTGAATAGAAAAATAACAGAATCAATGAAACCAAAAGTTTGTTCTTTAAAAAGATCAATAAAACTGATAAGCCTTTTAGCTGGATGAACTAAGGAAAATGGAGAGAAGGCACAAAAAATTAAGATCATAAAGGAAAGTGGGGACATTACTGTTGACCTTACAGAAATAAAACAAATTATAAGAGGATACTGTAAACAATTGTACACCAACATATTCTATAACCTAGGGGAATAGAAATTTCTAGAAATACAAAAATTACTAAAACGTATTCAAGAAGAGATAGAGAATCTGAACATATCTACAACAACTAAAGAGATTTAATTAGTAATCAACCACCCCATAAAGAAAAATCCAGCATCAGACCTCACTGAAAACTCCACCAAATGTGTAAAAAAGATTTAACATCAATCTTTATCAACCTATTCCAAAATAAGAGAATAGGATGGAACATTTCCAAACTAATTCTGTGGGGCCATTATTACCCTGATACCAAAGCCAGACAAGGATACCACAAGAAAAGAAAACTACAGACCAATATCCATTAAGAATAACAAATTGAGCAAAGTTGCAGGGTATAAGATGAACACACAAACAGTTGTGCTTTATACACCAGCAATGAATAATCAAAAAAACAAAAAATTAAGAAATTAATTCCATTTACAATCGCATCTAAAAGGATAAAATGCCTAGGAATAAATTTAACCAGGGAAATGAAAGACATACACTGAAAACAGTAAGACATTGCTGAAGGAAATTTAAAAAGACATAGAATTACCACATGACCCAGAAATTTCACTCCTAAATATATACCCAAAATGATTGAAAAGTGGTATTCAACTTCCTAATAATCTTCCCACCCCTTATGCTCACATGAAATTCATCATTCACACTATCTGCAATTATTGAATAAAAATAATTTTTTTATTTCACCTTATGAATTTGCTACTTAATTTAATTCTCACATACTCTCTTAGAAGAAAATCCAGGTTCTTTGGTATGGCATCTAAGGACTTCCATGAAATGGCTTCATCTACTTATCTATATCTATATACTTATCTAATTATCTATATCTTCTTGCCAACTGTCTTAATCTGCTTGAGCTGCCATAACAAAATCCCACAGACTGGGTGGCTTAAACAACAGAAATTTATTTTTTCACAGTTCTGGAGGCTGGGAAGTCCGAGATCAAGGCACCAGCCAATTCAGTTTCTGGTGAGGGCTCTCTTCCTGGCTTGTAGATAACCACCTTCTCCCCGTGTCTTCATGTATGGAGGCCTTTCCTTGGTGCATGAACTGAGGTTCAGCTGAGGGGGAGAGGAGAGAGACTGAGTTCTCTGGCATCTCTTCTTGTAAGGACACTAATCCTATTGGTGTCCTTAGCATTAGTGGACACCACTAATTCTGGGTGGTGTCCTATGACTATGACTTCATTTAATCCTAATTAATAATAATAATTAATAATACTTCCTTAAAGGCCCTGTCTCCAAATATAGTCACACTGGGGTAAGGTTTCAACATATGAATTTGGGGGGACATAACTCCTGCATCCCACCTCTTTCCGGCTAACACTTACACATCTGTCAATACTCAGCTCAGTGGCCTCTCTGTCCCCAGACTGGGTTGACTGTCCTTTTGTGCTCTCTGTACACACTTCTAGCAGCATAAAAATTTCATGGTGTTGTGATTTTCTGTTTTTTTTTTTTTAATACACCAATGGTAGCCTCAGCACTTATTACCATCTCTAGCAGGTAGAGAGCTCTAAATAAATGTTTTTAAATTTTAGAACAATGAAAAAGTGAGCAAGTATTTCAAAATGTTAAATTTTGATACTGAGTTATTTTGTATAAAGCCTTGGGGGAGATCATTGACATGAACAAAAAAATAAAATTCAATAGTAAGCTTAGAAGGCTTAGTCTACAACCACAATTACTTGAAGTTGATACGACAAGCAAACAGAAAGGACATTGTTGGGGGGGAGGGGGGAGGGAGGTTTTGGTGATGGGGAGCAATAATCAGCCACAATGTATATCGACAAAATAAAATTAAAAAAAAAAAATAAAGAAGGCTTAGTCTGTAGTGTTAATGACATCATATTGACTCTGGAAAATTTTCATTGTGCATCATCACAACTGAAATAAATAGAAAGAGTTTTGGGCCATGATAGGTCCCCAATGACTTGAGGGGAAGTCACCTAAGTGAGTTATTTAAAAAACTCGTTTTCCAAACTGACTTTAATTACTTTTTCATCTACCTATCTTTCATTTACAACATTATCTCCTATGTTTATTTCTAATTAAGAATAAAAATGTATTTTCCTTCTCTGCAAAGTTGATTTGTGTGGGGCGGGGTGGGCGGGCTTGCCTTGATAAGATGTATTTTGGAAATCTAATGAATTAAATAATGATATATTCTGAACAATAAAAAGCAACTCCTCAAATTAACATGCTTTCAACCTCCAATACTAGAGAACCAGTCCTGGGTGTTTGAGGAGAATTCCTCATGTAATGTATGAGTCAGAGTTGCTTTTCGCCTACATACTATTAAGGAAATAATGTATCTCTTCATTTATTCAGGTCTCTGATTTCCTTCATTAGTGTTACATAATTTTCACCATGCAAGTCTTGCAAATATTTTGTAAGATTTGTACCTAAATATTTCATATTATATGGTGCTATTGTAAATGGTACTACTTTTTATTTCAATTTCTAATTTTCTCTTGGTAGTATATAGAAATATAATTGTTTTTCTTTAATTAACTCTGTGCCCTGAAACCTTGCTAAGTTTATTTTTTGACTTAGTACCTTTTTCTAGATTTGGGGGACTGTTTTTACATAATCGTGTCATCTGCACAGAGAGATAATTTTATTTCTTCCTTTCCAATCTGTATCTATTTTATTCCTTTTTCCTGGCCCAGGTGGTGCTGGCTAGAATTTCCAATACAATGGTGAATAGAAGAAGTGGGAGCAGACGTTTCTGCCTTGTTCCCAATATTTGGGGGAAGCTTCCAGTCCTTCACCTTTAACTATGATGTCAGCTGTAGGTTTTTGTAAATGCCCAATATCAAGTTAAGGAAGTTCCTCTGTCTATAGTTTGCTGAGAGTTTTTACCATAAATACTGAATTTTATGAAAGGCTTTTCTACATCTACTGAGATAATTGGGTTTTGTTGTTGTTCTTGTTTAGCCTGTTAATACAGTCAGTTACACTGCCTGATTTTCAAATGTTGAGCTTTGCATCTCCAAAACAAATTATACTTGGTCATGATATATTATCCTTTCTATATATGCTGAATCTAATTTCCAAGCATTTTATTGAGAATTTTTGTATCTGTTTTCATGGGGATATTGGTCTGTAATTTTCTTTCCTTATATGTCCTCATATAGTTTTGGTATCTGGGTAATGCTGACCTCATACAATTAGTTAGAAAGTATTCTCTCTTCTATATTCTGAAAGTGTTTGTACAGAACTGTTTATTTTTCTTTCTTAAATATTTGATAAAATTTGCATTGAAGCAGTATGGGCCTGGAGTTCTTTTGTTGGGTATTAACTACAAATTCAATTTTCTAAATAGCTATTAAAGGTATCTATTTTTGCTTATGTGAGCTTTGGTAGGCTCCCTACCCGCTCTGCCCCTCTCCCCAAGAAATTGGCCCATTTCACCTAAGTTGTCAAATTTATCAAATTTTATTGATTTTTTCGAGAAAAGCTTTTGATTTCTCTATGACTTTTCTGCTGTAAGTTTCATTGGTTTCTGCTTTATCTTTATTAGTTTGGTCTTTTTGCTTACTTAGGTTTAATTTGCTCTTCACTTTCTACCTTGTCAAGTTAAAAACAATATCTCACTGGCTTGAGCTCATTTTTTTTTTTTCTAACGTAAACCTATAATAAATTTCCCTCTAAGCAATGCCTTAGCTGCATGCCACAAAGTTTGATATGTTCTATTTTTATTCGAAAATATTTTCTAATTTCTCTTGTGATTTCCTGTTTGACACTGGGGTTATCCTGAAGTGTGCCATTTGATTTCTAAATATTTAGGAATTTTTAAGATATCTTTCTGTTACTTCTAGTATAGTACTGTTTGACTCAAGGGGGAAAATATATTTTCAACTCCTTTTTAATTTCAAAGGGTTATTTTTTTGGCCAAGAATCTGACCTATCTTTGTGTATGTTGCATATACACTTGAAGAGAACATATCCTCTACTGTTGTTAGATAAATGCTCTGTATATGTCAATTACATCAAGTTGGTTGAGAACACTGTTCAACTCTTTCATGTCCTTAGTGATTTTCTTTCTTCTTTTCCTGTCAATTACAGTGAGAATGGTGTTGAAGTCTCCAATTTCAGTTATGTATTGGGTCTGTTTTCCCTTTCAGTTCTATCTAGTTTTGCTTCATGTCGTTTGAAACACAGTTCTTAGGTACATTCACCTTTAAAATTGTTATGTCTTCTTGGAGAACTGACCACTTTAACATTCAGTAATGTTCTTTATTTCTAGTAATATTCTGTGTTCTAAAGTCTACTTTGTCTTCTAATAATATAGCTACTTCATCTTTCAATTAATGTTTGTATAGCATATTTTTCCTTCCCTTTACTATATTTATATATATACATAAGGATATATATATATATATATATATATATATATACACATAAGGATATCTTTGTGTGTGTGTATACATATATATATCTCCTTATATACAAAGTGGGTTTTTTGAAGACAGCATAGAGTTGGTTTTTTTAATCCAGTCTGATCACCTAGCATTTAATAACTATGTTTAGACTTTTAATTTAATTATTAATATGGCTTGGTTTAAAAACTCCCATCTCTGTTTCCTGTTTGTTCCATATTTTGTTTCCTTTTTCCTCTTTTGTACATTCTTATGGATTGAATATTATTTATGATTCAATTATATTTCCAAAATGGATTCAATATTTAATACCTGTTTTTAGCATTTTTAGTTGTTGACCTGGGGCTTAAAATATTCACTTTGAATTTCTCAGAATCTACCTTCAGAACCATTATACTGATTTTTGGGTAGTATATGGTCCTTACAATTTTATAATCCCAAGTCTTTCCTCTATGCTTATTAATGCATAATACATTGATACTATTTTTGCTCTGGATAGTCAGTTAGCTATTGAGGCAGGGGTAAGCAAACTATATTCAACAGGCCAAATGTGACCTCCCACATTTTTATAAATAACATTGTATTGGAATACAGCTATACACATTTGTTAATACATTAAACAAATGTTTACATGTTATGACTGCTTTCATACAATGGCAGAGTTGGGTAATTGCAACAGAGATTGTATGTCTACATACAATCCTTACAATGCCCAACCTGCATCCCCCAAATCTAAAGCACCTACTTTACTAGCTGGCCCTTTAAAGAAAAGGTTTGTCAACCTCTGTTTTAGAGCAATTAAAAATAAGAAAAATAAATTTCATATTTACCCCTATTTATTCTAATTTCAGTATGTTCATGTATTTGTGAAGATCCAGTTTTTGTCTGATAGTATATTCCTTCCACTGAAGAATTTCCATGAATATTTCTCACAATGTCACAATGTACATGTAATAGCAATAAATTCTACATTGCTTTTGTTTGTTGGTTTTAAGAAAGTGTATGCTTTTCCCTCATTTTTGAAAACTGTTGCACTGGGTACAGAATTTTGTGTTGATAGATTTTTTTCCTCCTTCCAGCACCTTAGTACTTAATTCTAATATACTCTATTTTGCATATTCTGCTGTAATTTCCATCTTTGCTCTTATGTATACAATGTGACTTTTTCCCCCCTCTGTCTTTGGCATTTATCTGTTTGAATAATATATACCTAGGTGTGTGTGTGTGTGTGTGTGTGTGTGTGTGTGTGTGTTTGATATTTGTACCATGTGGTTTCGTTGATATTTGTCATTAATTGTGAAAATTCTTGATCATTATGTCTTCAAAAATTTCTTACACCCTATTCCCTTTCCTTTCTCTGTTTTGCATCCCAATAGCACATATGGTAGGCCATTTAATATTGTCCCACACTTTTTGAACGTTTTGTTTTTGTTCACCCTTTTTCTTCTTTGAGTTTCAGTTTCAGTAACTTTTATTGAAACATCTTTATCTTCCCCAATTCTTTCTTCAGTTGTGTCAAGTCTATTGATGAGCCCATTGAAGGTATTATTCATCTGTTATTAGATTTATTTGACAGCTTTTCCATTTGATTCTTTTTTATACTGTACATCTCGCTGCTATAATTACTCATCTTATCATAGATGTTGTCCACCTTTTTGACCACAGCATTTAACATATTAATCTGCTCATAAATGTATAAGTTATTTAAAATTTTCCAGTCCTTAGCATTCCATCAGAAGATAAGGATCGTCTTGCTTACTACATACAGTGCTTTGACTTAGATGCCAAAATGAGGTTTGTGTTGAACAGAAAACTTACAAGTCCCAATTATCTAATTATCTAATTGACTAAATGAAACTTAACTAACAAAAGCCAACAATAAAGAAATTTGAAGAGAATATTGCAGGGTACAATAATTTAACATGACAAAAATATCAGTTAAAAGCAGAAATTTCTCTTTTATACAGATAGTTCTAGAATTGTGGTGTTCAGGTTACTCTAATACTCTAAAGACCTTGAAGAAGTGAAAATATTTTGCTCTATTTTAGACACCGATAAAGGAAAATAGTTTTAAATATATGTGTTAAAAGCTTACATGTGGACATAATAGTTAAAATTTATTAAGTATTTACTACTGCATATGTCAGGTATTGTTCTATGTGCTTCACATGCATTAATTTATTTACTCTTCACAATAACACAACTAGGTAGGTGCTATTATTTTCCCTACCTAAGAGATTAGGAAACTGAAGTACAGAGAGAATAAGTTACTCGACACAGATTACACAAGTAGTAAGTGTAGAACAAGGATTCAAACTCAGATATTGTGGCTTCAATGGTCACATGCCTCACAGTCTTCCATGTCCTGTGGAAACCTTAAATTTGAAAGTGATACAGAGGAACACCAACACATCTCTTGTAATGCCAGTTGGTGCTGAATGTGGAAAATGTCCATCTCTTTGTTTGCCCATTGCTGTTACAGCTACCCAGACCTTGGGGGTACGGTTCATTCATAAATCCATGCAGTCAATAAACTGTCTCGTGACAGAACATACCTATCTGTATATTTTCACCTAGTACACACAGGAAGATACTGAACGATACAGAGGTGAAGGCCCAACAAGATTGAAAGTGGAGATTTCATCAGTTACCAGAATTCAACAAGCTAGATTAGTTTTCAATATAAGTGGCCAATGAAAAATTATCACATATAAGATAAAAATTCACAATTTAAAAGGAGAATGGCAAGTTGCATAACAAGAAGAAATGGCTTCTACTAAAATAGAATTTTTTAAAAATCTAATTATTATACACACATACATATACATATTCATATACATAGACTTCCACTTGTGGTAAAGTCAGCCTAGGTCATTTGCACTAACCCTTTTGTTAAAGAACAGTAAAAACTTGATGAAAAAGCCAAAAAAAAGATCTTAATTAACATATAAGATCCTATAAGATATTAGAGAATTGCTTGTTGAAAGGATAGAACAGAAAGAGACGAACTACAGCCCTCCATTTCAGGGGATATTTGCCTGTATAAGAAAAGCACCTGAGAGGTGGAGTTCTTCAAGGTGAGGAGGGGGTGAGGCTTAGGGTCCCAAAGGCACCATAAATAATGAAACTGAAGAATATCCCCTCTTCCCTGGATGTCAGTTTTCCTCTGGCAAATTTGCCTATTCTTGAGGAAAAGCCTTAAAGAAAAGCAGACCTTTTTTGGATAAATTTCAGGGGCTGAAGGATGGGTCTATATTTAATGCCCACCAAAGGTAGAAACCTAATAGAATATATACTCGGCTTGTGGTAGGGACGCTTAGGGGTTACACTTTTAAATTAGGGTACCTTGGTAGATAATTTAGATAGCTCAGAAAATCTTCATGCCTTAATATGAGATTCTTTTCACTCCTAGGTACCTGGCATTAAAAAGCAAAATTCTTCTCTGGAAGAAGATGTATTCTAAGTCTCAAGCAAATTATAAAAGAAAAAGAGAAACCAAGGATGACTCTAAAGTATTAGCAAAGAAACGTAGCATTTAAGCAAATGGGGCATTATTATTAAAGTCAGACATATGACAAAAATAATAATATTTATAATTATTCAAAATTATAATGGAGGTTTGGGCCAATAAAACAAGATAAAAAAATGAGAACTATAAATATCAAAAAGGACGAGACAAGTATTTTGCCCTTGATATGACACTTGCCTAAAAAAATACAATAAATAATCTAAATAAAACTAAGAAAATTAATGGGAAAATACAGTAAGGGAAATGGATATGATAGGAATCCAATACTAACAGCTTTTGTTTATACCAGCAATGGATAAACTACAGAAAAAACATGCAGAACCTTTATAAAGAAAATATCTATTCATATGCACTTAAAAATTCTCTAGCATTTATCAAGTGAAAGAAGCTAGAGTTTATGGAACATTTAATATGATACCTTTAAAAATTACCTATACAAATTATGTGAGTTTGTGCACAGATGTGTGTACATATATACAGGAGTATATATCTACATACATAAATATATATGTATATACAGTTATACCTTTAGCAAAACTTTTAAAACTGTAAATTGTTGGTGGTGAATAGAAAATGAGAGGAAAGCTACCCTTCGAGAGAAGGTACTGTCTTTTCCTACTTTATATAGTACTGTTTATAAAAAAGCATTATAAAGCTCATGATCAGAAAAAAAACCAAAAATATTATTTTTATTCAAAAGCACAACCAGAATTCCCAGTGATAGCTGACATACTAATATTTATTAAATGGCAAATGCTGTACTAAAACTTTATGTGTATTAGTTCAGGCACTCCCATTAGCATGATAGCTCCTCCCTATAACATTAGTATGATAATTGTTTTCATTTTTCTGGTGATAAAGTTGAGACAAAGGAGAAATGCAACTTGCTCAAGTCTACATAGCATGAAAGTTGGAAGACAAGGCTTGGAATAGGAGCAGCCAGATCCAGAAGCCCAGAGTCCTAACTGCTAGGCATACTGACTGCACAAAATTACAGCTAGATAGAAAAAATAAATTCTAGTGGTATACAGTAGTGCTAGGTACCTATAATTAATAATAATTTATGTATGTACTTAAATGACTAGAAGAGAGAAAATCAAATGTTCTCATCACAAAGAAATGATAAAGTTTTGCAATGACAACCTACGGACAGCTGACTAAAGATTAAAAATCCCTGGTATCATGATAGAGGTTAAACTTCCGTATAAAGAGAAATTACTCTCAATGTATATACACCCTGCATGCTGGGGATAGAATTACTAATAGTTTTTATTTTCTTCTTCGTGCCTTTCTGTACTTTTCAAGTTTTTAGACTGTCTGTGTAATTTATTTAATAGTAAAACTAGTACAAAGTGTTCTGAGTAACAGGTTTATCAAATATAAATTACCATTACCAACTTTCTAATAAAGGGAATAAAATATGACACATCAAAATAAACAGTTTTGTGATAATAATTTAATCCTTAATGATTCCCATTGCACTTCAGCATCATATATATTAACTTTGTGTTAATGGTTTCAAAAATATTAATAAGTAGACAGAATCCTGGAACAATGCCAGATAAATCAGTTTGTATAGTATGTTAGCACATTCTTGTCCTGAAGACTGAAATTTGATGTAAATGTCAGCATTGTTATATGGGTTTTCAACATGTTATACAGCTAAAGCAAACTGTTCTGTACCGGCTGATTGCTTGAAGTTATTAGACAGTAAAAGTACCTCACAATTTCAATAAGAGCTCATATTATTATGATGTCCCTTCATATAACCAACAATTGCTATAAAATTCTTTCTGTCTCAATAAAAATAAAAAGTAGGTTGCAGGGGCCGGCCCTGTGGCACACTCGGGAGAGTGCAGCTCTTGGGAGTGCAGCGGCACTCCCGCCGCGGGTTCGGATCCTATATAGGGATGGCCGGTGCGCTCACTGGCTGAGCGCGGTGCGGCTGACACCACACCAAGGGTTGCGATCCCCTTACCGGTCACAAAAAGGACAAAAAAAAAAAAAAAAAAAAAGTAGGTTGCAGGATCAAACTGTCTGGATAAGACACTTTTCGAAACAGCAGACAGACACTCTCCAAATATTAGACCAAGGAATTGCCATCTAATTCCTAGTAGATTAGCACATTCTTATGAACAGTTTATAGTTACCCAGGGGAAAAAAGTGATCACAATTAATCAGAAAAATAACTCTCACATAAGCTTTTCTAGAACAGTCCTAAGTGTGACCCTTGATTTTACTCTTTATTCTTTCCTTGATTTAATTAATATTTGTGCATTCCACTGAATCCTGAATCCAAACTGATCAAATAGTAAGAACTACTACTTTCACTTTTACTAAAATAAGATCTGAAACAGTCAAATTATTTTCCACTGTGAACTTTGTCTCTTTCTATTTTGGTATCTGATGGACAGACTTCCATTTTCACTGGGAGATAAGATTTTCTTATAGTCACCCAGATCCCAGCTCTGGGGCTCCTGGATGGATACCGGGGGTCTGGAAATAGCCTGCAACTAGTGGGAGTTGTTTGCATGGCAATTATCTGAGAAGGTCTGAAGCATTCAGCAGATTGAGAGTGGGTCTATGATACCCTCTCCTCTAATGAGTTAAGAACAACTGGGAGAAAAGCTGTGATTTATCAATCAGCTAGGAAGTGAAGTCTGAGTGAAGAACTTTAGAGAAACTTCTTTATCTGTGAGCACTTCAGGAAAGTCCATGTGTTAGGCCAGCAGCAAAGGATATTAGAAAAGGTGACTAGAAAATTTAAGTGGAACTTGTATCATGCCAAATGCCTTTGGATTAGCTTATGTGGCTAAGTGCAGGCGTTAGCTTTAAGTCAAACACTCAAAGCCAAATCAAGACAATCGGAATAAACAAGTAGGCATTTGAGAATAAACAACTGAATAAACAACTGAGCATTTGAGACCCAGTTTGTGTAGGATATAGGATATAGCTTTTAATTGAATGGAGAAACATCACTTTTATAATGACAAGAAGAGTCATATTAAGGAGGAGAAAGTACTCAGGGTGTGAAGTTGTATCATGTAATAATAGCTGGGAGGAGGAGCCTACAAGCTTTTCCAGTCTTTATGGATGAGCTCATGATCTGAGGGTAAACATTGTCAACTGAAGGGTCCCATGCACCTTCCCGTCTCTCAGAATCCTCAGAGAACCCCCCTCTCCCCTAGATGGCTGGGAGACCTGAGGTAGGGTTGCTTGTCTCTCTTTCTTGTTCTTTTATCTGCTGCCTGCCAACTGCAATAACTCTTTTGTGTAGCACTCAATTACATTTGTGAGTTGGAATTTCTCAGCTTGAGCTGTAGGACAGTAAAAATAAAATAAACCAGTTTTGTCTAGCTTGGCAGCACCATCACCAGGAGCCATCTCATAAAGACTAGATCAAATGATTCTATCTGTGCAGAAAAATGACCCTGAGACCTATGCCAGAACTCCAGGCTAGTTTTAAGAGAGTGGTTCTTGTCTTCTAAGTCCCCTGCTCTCTTGGAGGTACCTCTGATCATGATGTGCTTCCTGTGCTCTTTTGGTTTAGGTGTCACCTGATAAGCCCTGACCCCTCCTATGGAAAACTAGAAGTCAGGTTGGTCTTTGCAGAAAGAAGGCTTTATTTTAAACAGGCAAGTGCAAAGTGCTGAAATAAAAGTCTAGGGAGGCAGAACATGACACTATCATCGTTAGCTTTGCAGCTTTGCAGGCTGTGTTTCTTGTTTTTATATAAAATGTTGGATAATCTTGGGAATGGAAAGGTTGAACCCAATTCTATAAATTCTGTGTTGAAAGGCTAATAATCATAAAAATGTGTATTAATAATAAAGGCTGATGACAGATCAGGAAAATGAAAGTAGAAAGGCAAACTAATGCATGATAAATAAGTTGGTGCATTGGACTGGACACTTTTCTCTATTCATCAGCTCTGTGTTTTCCTCTAATTTGGCTTAGATGGTTTGCCAAGATGCATGAGCTTTGGTGAGTATTAATGCACACAAGTGCTCTGCATGTGCAATTTAGGCAGTAAATGAGGTGATCTGGGAAGCATCAGGGAGAAGTACCAGGGTTGGGATCAGGAGAAAGTGGCATTTAAGGTGTTTTGGCACAGCCAGGGAGGGAGCTCCCTGCAAAGGACATAACATTCTCCCAGAAACAATGGTCATAAAAGCTTCTGAGAGAGAAAAAGAAACACTGGCTTCCCACATCAAGAGAAAAATAATTTAACTGTAAGTCTGACTCAAAACTTCTGCATCTAGATCCAACTGCCTGAATTAGCTTCAATTTACATAACTTAAGTCTGAGTTTAATGTAAATATTAACAGAATATGAAATTCTTTTTCCTTTTCAAGGGAAAAATCTTTTATTATTATTCAGGGAATAGTGCTTCCTGAAGGAAAATAAAATAATTTTTATCTAAGAGGACAAAGGGGATTCGAAAACAAAATGAAACTTGTTCTCTGCTTTATTAAGCAAAATTATGCCCTAAGAAAAACACCACTATAAAATAATAAGGACTAGATTCTAAATATATTCTATTGCAAAATTCGGGGGTCAACCAGTTCTGTGGCACTCATGCCTTGAGAGTTGAGACAATTTTTCCCTTGACATATAGTATCAGTGACATTGTCTACCCTCAAACTGATACACAAAAAATTCCCTTGCCAAGGGCAGTTCTATGAGCTGGAAGAGACACTTAGGATACAAAGAATGGGGAAGGGTAGTGAATAGACACAGAGATGCTATCGTGAGGAAGCCCGTCTAGGAAAGCTTGATTAATAAAGAGAGAAGACTGTACATGAAGCATCAATATCAGTAATGCAGAAGGGACAAGGAGAGAGGCTGATAGGAAATGAAATTCTCATGTCATCTTAAGTATATGGTGTGGGGTTGTATAAGGAATCTCAAGAAAAACTGTAGTGCTTCCCTAAAAGGGGAGAGCTGGTGGGAACTGTGAGTGAATAGAATACTTAATGCTACACACATTTAATGAGAATCAGCAAAATCTTGTGATGCTAGAGTATGCTTATCCTTGATGGGTTTGGAACAGAAGAAACTTGTGTACAGCATGCTCTGGCTCACTCTCTTGTATACCAGTCTTCATTCTCTCAGTCCCGGGAGTTCCTCATGTAGCATGGAGCAATAATTGTGGTTTGAGAAGGAAGTGGCATGACTAATGTAGAGCAGGAAGTAAGAGCTAGCAGCAGGGTTGTCCAAGAATGAGCCTATTCTGGTCCAGAAAGAACAGATACCCTTTTAACAAAATAGTTCCAGCAATTTGTAGATGGAGAGTAACTGCCAATCATCTAGGTCAGATTTTCCCCAGGCAGCTTGTCCTGACACATGTCACTTAGGCCTTCCTTGTATTAATATCAAATCCCCCAAACAGGTACTCTTTCCCACAAACCCTCAGTTACTTGGGTCTAAGTCCCACAACAGAGTGAAATAGGATTATAAGATAGAGCATTTCACAGCAGACACTTGTGGCTGTGCTCTACAACAGCCACTAGTCAGGTGTGGCTACTGACCACTTTAAATGTACTTGTCCTAAAATGAGATGTGCTGCACCTGCAAAATCCACACTGATCAAAGACTTAGTACAAAATAAAAGAGAGTAAAATATTTCACTAATAATTTTTATGTTGGTTATATATTGCAATGATAAAATTTTGGAACACTAGGTTCAATAAAATGTACTATTAAAATTTACTTTTACTAGAAAATCTAAATTTACACACATGGTTTGCATTTATGGCATGTCCTCTATTTCTAATGTACACCACTGCGCTAAAGGCACCACAAAACATTTCCTCCTGATGGTAAGATCAGCTCTGTCTTCTCTAGTCTCTCCAGGGCAGATGCAATATGGTTTGCTTTGTTTAAATCTTTTCCAGTGCTTGGCAGGGAGCTATGTACAGGGTAAGTAATCAGAAAACACCAGTGTTTATTGCCTAAGAACCATATATCGCATATGTGATGGTTAATTTTATGTGTCAATGGGACTGGGCCATAAGGCGCCCAGATATTTGGCCAAACATTATTCTGGGTGTGTCTGTGAGGGTGTTTTTGGACAAGATTAGCATTTGAATCTATAGACTGAGTAAAGCAGATTCTCCTCCCAAATGAGAGTGGGCTTCATCCAATCAATCAAAGACTTGAATAAAAAGGCTGAGTAGGAGAGAACTCCTCCTGCCTGACTGTTGAGCTGGGACATTGGTCTTTCCCAGCTTTTGGATTCAGACAGAAACACTGGCTCTTCTTGGGTCTTGAGCCTGCCAGCTTTTAGACTGGAACTTACACTGTCAGCTCTCCTGGGTCTGTAACTTGCCAACTGCAGATCTTGGGACTTCTCAGGCTCCATAATCATGAGTCAATTTCTTAAAATGAATCTCTTTACACACACACACACACATACACACACACACACACACACACACACACAATGCATAAAAATGGTTAATCCTGTAATAGAATCTTCCACAACATTCCAATTTTAAAAGTTAGTAAATAAGGGGTTGGTTTTCTGAATATATTTTACAAATGGGTCTATGACTGGCTAGTTTGAGGATACAGAAAAGTTACTTACCCTGAATCCCAATTTGCTCACTGTAAAAATTCTACCTTCTTCATAAGGATGTGCTAAGAGTGAAGATGATGCCTAAGAAAGTGCTTGGTTCCCATCAATCTATCTACAATCTCTACTTAAAAGTCATTTAGCTCTGTCTTGTTTCTCATACAATGAAAGTAAAAATCAAATGGTGGATGCATTTAAAAGATATATTCTGGTTATATAACTCATATGATAGATAAAATTCATCTCATATGCTTATGTCTATCCCGGAAGACACTAAATGTTTCATCATCAGGACAGCTCACTTCCTGGGACTGGAAGGCAAGATCATATGACCTAGAGACCAAAGAAGCAGAAGGGGTACCCTGGGTGATCTGCTGTCCCAGGGTGGCCTTTTGTGTTGGAAGATTGCTACGAGCAACAAGTTAGTTCAGATCCCAATTCCAGGCCAACAGGGCTCTTTATACTTCGCTCAGTATGACGACTTTTTGCAGTCTATACCTCTTAAAATCTTTAATGTTCTAAAATAGTCACCTGGAGTATTTTTTCCAGCTTTAGCATAAAGACTGGACCATGATGGACAGAGATACATTGACACCATAGGAGGGACTTCCACTGTGCTGGCAATAGGAAAGAAGTTACCTCCTTGTTTTCCTTCTTTTTGCTGTTATTCAGTAGTTTGTAGTTTCTGATAAAGGCACTATGTATTTTTAGTTTATACTTCATGGAATTCTGCTTTATATAAAGAGACGAGTTGATTTCTGTAGTTTTCTTGATGCTTCCACTCATACAAACTGAGCACTATGAAAAGGAAAGCTAGAAATTACTAGAAGTATGGATCATGAAAAGATGATTTTAAAAAGCACAGATTACAATTCATAAGCAGAAAAGGTCACAGAATGAGTATTGTTAATGATCATGTCTCAAGTATGAAGAAAATGTTCAAAAGAATGGGAAGCTAGAAGCTCTTGAGGAGATGAACTGTTTCCAACTATAATGATAGGACTGATCATTAAGGCATCTTTAGCTAGGAGCTTAAAATAATTACCTAATAGTAGGGATATTTTCTAGTCTGTAACTCAAGTTCACATACACTTCATCATTCAACTGTGCTACACAGCTGTGTATAGGCAATGTTCTCGCCATGCCCTTGAGAGAGTAGAAGCTCAGAGCCTTGCATGCCTGTGGGTCAGCTTGGGATGATTGAGGGATCTGTCAGAGCACCCTGCCTGGAGCTTTGCATTCACATCTGTCGGTCATGCAACATTTGTACAATGACCCCTTTGCTGAGGAGGAACTCCCTGAAGTGTCTGACTTCTCTGTGAGATGCAGGGGTAAGTGCACGGTCTGTAAGGCCCTAGTTAAGTTGGATATTTTATTAGTTGATCACAGAATATTTTTGCAAATGGAATTACACTTCAAAAAAGGGAGCATTTCCCATATGAGATAAAGCTTGAAGAATAAATTTTCCGTATTTTATAAACAAAGATTTTAAAAACCAGAAATAGAGCAGTCTTGTTGAGAGGAAGAGGCTTGGTTTTAGGTTGTATTGGCCACTGAGACAGAGCCAGGTTGAAAAGTGGTCAAGAGAGGAGCTCAGGTTGGGGGCCCATCCACAGGGTGGGAAGAAGAGAGAGCTCTTTGTCATACACTGAATAAGTCTGCCTGACTGTCTAATACTTGTTACATACTTTTAAATAAAAAAGAATGTTGACAACTTTCTTAGTCCCAATTTCATAAGGTGCAGAAGTTGGTCTCTTTTTAAATGAAACAACTGCCTTACTTCATGTAATTTTCTGGACATTGAATTTCTCTCAGGTTTCTTGAGACAAATGAGTGCCTACACATACCCCACCTCATGCACACATCAAACCCATCTGTAAGCTGTTTACCTTCAATCAAAGCTTTTTCCTTTTGCCACCAACATGCTCACCAAGAGCCAGACCGAAGCAAAAAGTAAAAGAAAGAGTGAGGGGAGGGACAGGTTAGGAAGGATAAATTAAGTGGCCAGGCCTAGATCCAGTTGTTCTAACTCCAAGACAAAAGAAATTTAAACACAATCTCCTCTTTTTATTTACTTTTATTATTTTTATTATGTATTTTTGATAGTCTATTTTAACGTATTTTCTTTAAACTCCAGATTGGGGAATAATATCACAAGACCATAACATTTTAGTGTTATAAGAAAACTTGCAAATTATCTAGGCCAAACCATCTTTTTATAAATAAGAAGACTGAAGCCCAGAAAGGTCAAATTGTTTTTTCTAGGTCACAGAGCTCATCAGTAGTTAAGCCGCAAGGAGGATCCAGGCATTCCTTCTATTACAATATGCTTTCTGTCTATCCAAGTAATGATTAAGGATGACCCTGAAAACATCGATAATAGTTAATTCTTAAAAACACAAATTTCAGCTAGTATCCTAAGCATTCCTCAAGCCCTACAGAATTTAATTTTCAATCAACCTCATCAAGTAGGTACTACTATTATTGCAATTGTGCAGGTAGGGAAACTGCAGCATAGTTGAGTACGCTTCCCAAGGTCATTCAGCTAGGCAATACCACAGCCAGGATTCACTCCCAGGCAGTCTGGCCGAGGAACACATGTTCTTATCCACTCACTTAATGGATTCTCTTGAAAAACGTTGGTAAGGCTTATATAAACTCTGGAAGTCATATAATATTTTTGTATTTTAACTGTGATTTGCTTTAATGAACTAAAACATTAATTTGCTAAATGACTGGTCTTTAGATATAACTCTCCCACTTCAGAGTCTGAAGCTACTGAAAACCTGTACTTTTTCGGGATCAACTATGAAGAAAACAAGTTGAGCCATTAATGGAAGAAGGCTGCTTTCTTGAACAGATAAGTTTTAAAAATGCTGCAATGAGAAAAGGCTGGCTCAGGAACACGGATAAATATAGGAACTGAGTCAAATTGGAAAACATAGATTGGCATAAGCACGTTGCTAATGCTATGAAGTTATAAATTGAGACATGAATCTCCTTAGATTTGGCGTACATATTATTCTTAAAGCCCTACAGTGAGATTTCTCAATGGCTGTAAAGGCCATGTCACTGTGAAGATTTAAATGTATAACAAAGTGGTGCACAGACAGTACTCTGTGCTCCTTTTGAACCAGCCTCTCCTAGTTTTCCCAGGGAAGGTTTCTGGCTTGTTCAGTTTATTAGTGACCAACCAAGGCAATCAGCACCGTGTGCCAGCTTTCCCTAGGCCCTCTCTTGAATGGTAATGCCTGGCTGAAAGCTGACAGCGTTGGGCTGCCTGTCTCCAGGGGATGCAAGGAAGCTGAGCACTTCCTGTGAACTGACCTAAGTCAATTTGCTGTTCACTGACCAGACTTTTTAGTCCACATAGACAGCCTCTGACAATACCCACAACCTCATGATTAGTAGCATATTGCAGTGAAAATTATCCTCAAAGAGAATTCTACCACAGGTACAAACATTTCTTAGGTGGTAGGTGCTTTATACATCCTGTTCCCATAAGTATGGTGATGTCCTGAACCTCTGCCTTTCAGGACACTCTGAATAGTATTTTGTACAAAAGTTTCACAGTATTCTGATGGAGAAATTGGCCTTTCTTCTCATTGAATCACATGCCCAGTGCCTGCATTAAGGAATGGGTGGGCAATAGGAAAATGTCAAACTGAAGTCTACTCCTGTGGGGCTGTGTTGGGCTGTGGGCTTGCTGGACAGACACATTATTCAAGGAAGAGCAGATATTCAAGGTCCTTGCTTTCACCATGAAATCTTTCTTGCAAATTGAATGTCTTCAAAACTACTCATTTCAGCAGTGAAAAAGTATTTCTCTGATGTTAATTAGTGATATTGCAACCATTTTCTGAGAGATCTCTGGAGAGTGGATTCCTGAATGGGCACTTCAAATGTTAACAAAACACCTGAGAGTGTGTTATTAATTTATACAGCATATATTTATTACAGGTTCATATTGAAGTGTTTAAAAATAAATAACACAGAATATCACTGCACTGGGAAAATCAATTATCTAGAGCACCACAGTGGTTGCAGACTTATGCCACATTGGCTTAAAGAAAAACATTTCTCTTTCCCACCTTTCTTCTGCACCTCAATCTCACCTGGTAAGGCTGAAAGCAGATTGTGGTTTGCCTTGCTCCATGCAAACATTGTAAACACAGAAAGGTGGGAGGACTGCCAGCTTCCTATTCGCAAACAAAGCCACCTGCACTTACTGGAACACTTAGCTAGAAGGGGAGACTTCAGGCTGTAAGATGAAGGAAAACTAGACAAAGAAGGGAAAGGGATACTTCTAAATCGTTCTCAGGGAAAAGGGAGTTAAAGGCACCAGGACAGAGTTCTTTTCTTCCATTTATTCATTCATTCTAAAAATATTTATTTGTATTCCACTATGTTCCAGGCACTGAGCTAGGATACAACAAAGGGCAAAGTAATCAAGGTCTTTGCCCCCAAAGATCTTACATTACACTACAGCGAGGAAAGACAATTCATATTTACACATATAAATTTATATACACACAAATAATAGTAGATACTAATTAGCAGCATGATTTAAGACTTCACTGACAAGATTGAAAAGATCTTGAGGGCCGACCCCGTGGTGTACTCGGGAGAGTACGGCGCTGGGAGCACAGCAATGCTCCCGCAGCGGTTCGGGTCCTATATAGGAATGGCCGGTGTGCTCACCGGCTGAGTGCCTTTCACGAAAAAGACAAAAAAAAAAAAAAAGAAAAGATCTTGAGAAGAATATTCCAGACAGAGGAAATGTAAAGCCAAGGAGGCTAAATTGTATGGTAATTTAAAGAAGAGGTCAGAGGTAAGCAAAGGTTCTGATTTATAGGGGCCGACCCGTGGCTCACTCGGGAGAGTGCGGTGCTGTTAGTGCCGAGGCTCAGGTTCGGATCCTATATAGGGATGGCCGGTGCGCTCCCTGGCTGAGCGTGGTGCAGACAGCACTGTGCCCAGGGTTGTGATCCCCTTACCGGTCAAAAAAAAAGGACCGGGATTTAACTCTAAGTGTGTGACATGGATCAACTTAGAGAAAATCATGTTAAGTGAAATAAGCCAGGCACAGGTAGGAGAAATACCACATGTTCTTACTCATAAGTGAGAGCTAAAAAATAAACAAATGAAAGAAAGAAAGACTCACAATAATACATTGAACTTTCAGGAGGAGAGAATAGAAATGAGGTCACCAGAGGTGGGAAAGAGGGAGGAGAAAGAGAGGTAAGGGAGGAATTAGTAAAGGGCCATGAAAAACGGTTACATCGTACAATGCTGAATATGCTAATTATCCTGATTTGAGCATCACTTATTGCACACAGGTAACAATATTCAACTGTGCGCCCCATGATGTGTACAATCAACTATGTTACAATAACAAAAATATAAGTGTGAAGCTAAGTTCTAAGCAGGGAGTGATACGCTCTGGTCTACTTTTCAGGAAGATCACTCCAGCTGCTGTGTGGACAATGGATGATGAGGGGACTAGAGTGGAAGGAGGGAGCCAGCCAGGACCATTGCATAGTTTAGACAAAAGATGGTGGTGTCTTGGAGTAGGATGTTGGAAGTGAAGATGGTGTAATGGGATAAATTTCGGATAACTTTTGAGTCTGAAAAGACTCTGATGGGTAAGATGTGAGCGGGAAGAAAAAAGAGGAAACAAGGATGACATCTAGGTATTCTTCTTCTTAAACTTTGAACACTATTGAATTGCAAAGGTTGAGACCAACCTAAGCCCTGATTTTACTACCTCCTAAATTCCTATGTATCCCTACAGTTTCTGAATGCTCTATTATCTCTGACCTGGCTGTTAAAACAACTCCAAACAGCCTCCAATCTCACCCTCCTGCAACACTCCCCTGCTATTGTAGTCATTTTTCCAGAATGAAAATCTGAACATTGTACAATGTCTCCTCTCTTCCTGCAAGATAAAACCCAAATTCCTTATAACACTATACAAGGCTCTGCCTGATCTGGTGCCCACCTCCTTCCTAGTCTCTCTCATCTCTCATCATACATTTCTCTCCCATCCCCATCGCTCCACATATCTTTACATCCCTCACTAATGTCTTTACACTTCCTAGAATACACCATGCTCTCTTTATCTTAATCTTTATCTTAAGTTTTTTTTTTTTTTTTTTTTTTTTGGTTGCTATCTTACTTAGAGAGCCCTCCTTAGCACTTAAGCCACCTGAAAAATTCCTCTTTATCTTTTAAGAGTCAAATCTGACATCTTCTGGAGGTAAAGCCAACATTAACAAAAATGAGGAAAACTGGGAAGAAGACTTTCATACAGAAAAATCATCTTATTGCAAAGCAAAGTGTTTTCTTTTGTCGTTGCACTGAGATGTCCTACTGGCCCTGGTAGCCTTCCTCAGCTGGAATTTCACAGCTATTCTCTTCTCAGCCTGGACATGTTCTTCTATGATGCAGCAATGTCCTAATACATTAGCTTTTCCGAATTCTCAGAACCCTATGAATCCCTATAATCATAAAAGATTCATAATCCATAAAGAGCCCATGGTACAAATAGGTTGAAATGGAATAACTATAATGAGAAGAGACAGTAATGAACATAAGGAGAGATCTCCTCCTTCTCTGAAAAGTGTCATTGCCAAAAGCTTCCCAATAGATGAGGAAAAACCAGATTGTCAGTGCTTATTTCTGGGAGTTTTATGTGAGCAGTCCAGATAAAAGGTCTTTCACTTACCTATTGTACCTCTTTCCTCTGCTTCTGCTCTGCCCAGGGAGGAAGCTAATTCCAGTCTCACTGTGGACTTCACCAGGTGCTCCTCCCATCTGACACACATTCCCAGGAGGCAGGCTCCTTTTCCTTTGGATCATTAATTCCAGACCTTTCTTATTTAGGTGTCAAAGGCACTAGGAAAAACATCTAGATCCATTACCCTAGCATCCTAGATGGAATGGAAGGCAGTTACTGGGCTTTGCTTGGCGTTGGGGGACAGGGAGGAAGAAAAGAAAAGAAACCTCTGCTTTCCTCTATGAACAAAAACATTGAAAGGATCTTGTTCACCACACTAGATGTACAGAAAGGCTATTCAAGAAATACTACCCACTAAAGAGAAGCAGAACTCTTTGAGATGAAAGGAGTTTTTAGCAAGGTAGGAAAGACCATGCTTATAAAAGGGATGTGTGTGACAGCAAAGCTGCTTGTTGAAGTGGGGGGTGGGGGGGTCAAAGAAATGCCAGCAAGACTGACAGCCCTGCCTTCCCACTGCTCCTTCAGCCCTAGTCCTCTCCTGTGTGGCCGTCCATACACGGCATCTTGTTATCTGTCATCTCTCTGTCTCTCTCTGTCTCTCTCTGTCTCTCTCTGTCTCTGTCTCTCTCTCTCTCTCTCTCTCACACACACACACACACACACACACACTCTCTCTCCACAGACAGAGTGCCATGAAAACACCAAACTTTTTCAGAATGAGCTTTTTCTGGCTATCAAGCTACAATAAAAAGAGAGAATAAAAATTTAGGGGCTATTTCCTAGGACGCTTACTTCTACAAACTACTGATTTTGATTCAGTTCTGCTCTTCTCTGTTAGCTAAATAGAAATAAAATCCTCAAATGAGATCAAACAAAGGGCCTCATTGGCCTTTGTGCCCTCCACTATGGGGGTCCATCTTATATGATAACATCACTGTTGAGAAAGAAAACAGAGAATGAACGTGTCTGTGCGATGCTCAACTACCTATCCTCGACTCTGGAACGTGACAGATGTTCCCTCCCGGAATGAGGCTGCCTGATTGCCTCAGCTGTGAGGAAATGCTCAGAGAAACTCTCTGTCACCTCAAGGTTCTATCTCATCTGAGGGAGTCTCTTTATGGTCTATTTCTTTACATTCCATTCCATTGCTATATTTTTAATATCTTGATTTTTGTTGCACTTGTTTAATAACGACTTCACGGTAGAGTACAAAGAAATAAATGCTAATAGAAAATATTTTTAGAGCATTATAAGAAACACAAAAATTGTATAGACTGAAAATATACTATATTACAATATTTTTCTATTTCTCCAGTTAAATCCAAGAAAATAAACTCTGAATCAAAAAGAAGTAATGGAATCTATACTTTCTGAGGAAAAAGGCAAAGCAACCAATTAAGCACAATGTAATTATGCAAAGATAGAAAATATAACAGTTCAGGTGGAATGATGCACATGTTACCACATCTAGTGCTTCGTTCTTTTATTTTAAACTCAAGAATTAGGGGCCGGCCCGTGGCTCACTCGGGAGAGTACGGTGCTGATAAACTCAAGAATTTACTGAATGTTATCAAAGAAATGATTTAACGAAGTCATTTGCTCTATTAAACAGCATTTAGCAAGGACCCAATAACAGCAGCACTAACAATAATAACTAACATTTACTTAGTACTGCTTTGTACCAGGCGTCTTGAATCCTTAAAACAACTTTGCAAGGTAGGTATTACTACTCTTACTTCACAAATATGTAAACTGATACTCAGAGAAGTTATGTGACTTGTTCAAAATTACTCATCAAGTAAATAGCATAGTAGGATTCAAACCAAGCTCTCGTTATTTCATAAGCTTTTGAATCATCCATTTAAATGGTGACTTCTTATTAGTCTAGATCAGGGTTACAAAATCAAATGTTTATGAAAGCTAAGCAGGCAATAAAAATGGGAGAAGCAGGCTGGTTGTAACAGCCATTGGCACCACAGTTTGGCACTGGAGAAAGGACTGTAGCTAACTCAAGAGCGCCTGCACCCTTTTTGCAAAGGGTCAAGGCTACTCAGCTCCAACAGATTGTTACCAGGATACAATGTGGAACAGGTCTTACAGAGGCTTTCAATTATTCAGAGTTTAGAAATCCATATTTTTATAGAAATCACTCTTTTTAAAAATATTGGTGTAAGTGTACCTTGCCAATCAAACCACATCAGCATCCATGCACCACCTGGCCTAGCTTAAAACAACCTGCCTAGCACTTATGGTTAGGAGGTCACAATGGACTCAGCAATGGGCGGGCAATGAATGACCTCTGGATGGCTGTAGAGAAGTGTTCAATTCCTTTCAAGTAGTACCATGTAGACTCAGGCAGTGTAAACAACTCAGTCACACCAATGTGGCTCTATGTGTGGCCCAAAATAGACTATGGCATGGCTCACTCCAAATCCTGCTTATGTGTTTCTGCATTCCTTCAGGGGCCACAGACTTCATTATATCATTTACAGGCTCCAATTACTAGCCATCTCTTGGATGCCATTTTCATCAAACTTGCTGAGATATGCCCTGTGCACTCATCCTTTTCATATTCTCAGCTGACATTTCCATCCAAGTACTGGAAATGTCTCTAATTTTGTTCTGACACATCAAAGCAGATATTGCAGCCTTTTATTTCTAAACCTCTGGTCTCAGAGAACCTTTGAAAATAAGCTCAACACTAGGTGAGCACTCTCTCTGCTCCTCAATACAAGAGACACTTCCAATTCTCCTGATACTCTTTGTGGGTGGGTTTAGAAACCCAACATAAGTCCCATCACCATGCAGAAGCTCTGTCAAGTTCCCCAGTCCCAAACCCACACCTGCTAGGATAACAGAGACCCATGCTGACTTTGGGGATAGGCACAAGTTAAACGACAATGTAGCTTGTTAATAATATCATATTCCTTTTACTAAAAGTTTATCCAAAATGCTCATATTCGACTTAGTATTTCCTAAATGATACAGATACACACTGTTATTAAAAGATTTTTCCAATTTTCCTAGACTGTTAGCAGGATCTTACTAGGAATGTGCAATTGTTTATACAGCACAATGGAAACCACAGGAACCAGGAAGTCTGTTTGAGTTATCAGAAAAGCTCACATGAGAATACCATGTGCATCATAAGTAGCCGAGACACTAGGCCACTCCCATACCATGTCAGATGGGGTACTGACGTAATACAAGTTTTGGCATTTGTATTCTTACCTGCAAATCTTCTTCTCTTCATATTCAGATCCATTACATTTTTGCAGGAAATCAGCTTAGTAGACCTCTTGCTAAAAAACAACATGCCTCTCATTCATTTTGTGTTTTGAAGCTAAGAAATTTTTAAAACCCATAACTATTTAGGTTTTTATTCATTGAGCCTAACTCCAATTTATGTCAATTTTTAATAGCTGAATATTTAATAGCTGAATATAAGAGCTGTATATTTGAATCTATTGGAATACTGTCAGTGAAAAATTCCTTTTGGAAATCTATTGATAACTTTCAGGATACCATGTTTATGTCCTCCACAAATGTAGTCCACAGAGCTTTAAGTCTGTGTCTTTAAAAAAATTTAGGCTTCATTGCCTAGGAATCATCAGCAGAACTTATAGAATATCTTACTGTTTTGATTGTCTACACTGTCCTCATGTCTTAGTTTATGCAGAAATCTTACCTCTATAGTACTTAATTCCCTCAAATTTCCTACCATTAACTCTAAAAAGGATGGTATGGTAACACCCTGTACTAGAGTAACCATACATTGCAGTTTTGAGCAGGACCATCCTGGTATTCACCTGCTAACCTGGCATAATTGCCAACAGTGCCCCTTTTACACCTGTCAGTATTCCAGTTTGAATGATTCATTAAAAGCTTACTATATGTTGTGACTCTCTTCTTCGGAGTGCTCTGTAACTTATGGACTAATGGGAGCAACTTAAATAAATTTGTTAATAATACACTCATAATATAACTGAGCCAGCAAAATTATTTGGAAATGCATGCTTTAGATAATGTACAGCATATCTCTCCATAGTCAGAAATCTACATGGTAAATAGTTACTTGAGTTTAATTCCAAAGATTGTTTTCTTCTCTGTAAATAAATTTGAATCATTCCCTATATGCTTAATGAGACCCCCAAATCATGTGTGCTTATTTTTGCCTTTGGCTGCCAGAAAATAAGCCTAACTTATTGCAAAAGCAATGTAATCTTTTAAAAACATACCTGAAAACAAATATCGATTCACTTTGCTTCCTTCAGACAGACCCTGTGCTCTTTGATCCGTAAGTGAGGTACATTTTATTGTCTCCCACCTCACATTTTCTTTTGGAGCTTGGCTAAATATATATTCTATGTTAAGTACAATATTCCCAAAATAACTAAACTTCTTTATCCTTGTCAGTTCTGAGATAAGTTAAAAATGGTACTATAGGTACCATTTAGTGGTAGAACTACCCTTGGTCAGTATTCTACTGAGGATGATGAATTTTCTTAATCTTATTATGAGGATAACAGCAACTCTCAGGCTGAAATCATGCGTATTTGAATTCTTCTAAGCCCCTAATATTCATTTCTCCCTTCCTGTTCATGTAAAAATATGAAAGAAACAAGAAGCATTATTATACAAGAAGGCCTTGGACTGAGATCCTCAAGTAGAACAACAGGAACCAATCCAAATATTGAGGAAAATGTGTTGAACTTTCTTGCCCATAGCAATCATCCAATTGGTAAAAAGAATCTAGAGTTCTGCTGTAAGTCAGGATGGAAATCAGACAGAAAGGGAAAGTCCAAAGTCTCAAGTGGAAAACACAAAACAGTTAATAATGAATTCTGAAAATAATTTTCAGAGATGTACATGGAGGGCTTTCAGTTAAACTTGGAAGAGTTTGATTGAAATATAATCAAATCCAGAGACCCACCTAAAACACAATCCCTCCCCTGAAAAAAACAATCATATCAATAATAGCTACCCTTTGGAGTGCTCGCTATGCATCAGACACTGTTGTTAGCAATTTCCATGGATTCAATCATTTGCTGTATTTCATTAAGTCTAAGCTACTAGTCAAGACGGTCTGTCAAATTCCATCATGGCATGGGTGTAGGGGCATGTTCTTAGCAAGTTCAGGCTACTGAAAAAGATTAGGCAAGTTAACTATTCTTTGTAGTTCATCTAACTATTCAATAGATAAGGTGAAAATGGATCCTAAAGTTTCAATCCTGGTCCTTTCATTTAAAAAAATTCTTAAGAAATTATTCAGCAAGACACTTTGAGTCACATTTTCTGGATTTTCCTGACTTTTGGAGGCTTGCCAATAATGGAATAAGGATTCAAAATCTAAATGATAAAAATTATAGTGCCCTGTTAATACTTTTTAATCTAAATGAAACTTTAGGAACATTTATGGGCAGACAGTGACCAAGATTCATCCTTAAGTAACAAGAAGCTGCTGGCAGGTATAGGAAACTGCCCATACACTTCAGTTAGCTTGGGTCACTCTTTGGTCCTATTCCTCACTGAGTGATAGAATCTTAGCATGTCCAGGTAACAAATCAAAGAAGGTATATTCCAAGAAAAGTCTTATTTTCTTCCACCTTCTCAATTAAATGCATTCCAATAATTTATTAACTTAGGTTTTAGAAATTATTGTTAAATTATGTTAGATAATAAAAGCATTATTTATTGAGGCTTATGGATGGAGTAAAAGCAACATTGTGTTATTCATTTGAAAGTTAAAAACCAACAGGCTTTGGAAATCTCCTTGGGATGACTATAGCAAATACCCATTTAATTGGCCTTAAAATAAATGTGCAATGGAATTTAATAGCATGACACAAAATATTAGATTTTTTACTTTTATATGATGATAATGTTGATTTAACTTTGCATAATTACTTATCACTGTATAGTTTTTCTGGATTTTCAATGATTTCGTCATTCTACTCTATGAACAATTCAGTTCATAATCCAAAATACATCAGTATAATAGATAGAAATTCAAAGATATGAAAAACGACCTTGGTATTATGTTTTATAAAATTTCAAAAACACAATAATTTTTCTACCTAAAAGTTTAGACTGCTGTTATTGCCTAAAGTAATCACAAATAATTTCACCAGAGGAGATATATAATCACCCAAATTACATTTATTAGGTAAGATTTATGAGTACAAATAAACAGAAAGAAACAGAAGCTAGTATTTCTTGGCCTCTTTAGTATTAGATACATTTTTTTTATCTCAAAGAAGTACTTGAGTATTTACAGAGGCAATTTGATAGAGAGAGTTACTCACATTCATGAAAGGAGGAATTAAAATCAAGAATAATTCAACTAACTGATCAGTGAAAACCAGAGATCAAAAGGATGATGCTGTACTGAAGCCTGAAGATGACCCCAATCCTCCAAGAAATAATTTCTACCCTAGAAAATGTGTGTACATGTCTAATGTATTTGAAGGATTTGAGGCCACATCGATGTCACTGGCCTTTATAGTAGAGGTGGTCAGAGCAAGCAGGTGGTGAGCAGGACGAGGCAGCACAGGAGGGCAGCAGGGCACACACTGGCTTAGCCTGGGAGATACATCAATGTATTACCAGCTCTTCCCCAACTTGCTAGGTGCTCTGAGGAAAGTTGTTCAGCCTTCCTGGATGTTGCTTTCCTCATCTATGCAATGGAGGCCTTGAACTAGATGATCTTAGTGCTATGTTTTTTCTTCTCCTTTTGAGAAAGGATATTGGAATTTGTCAAGAATATCGCTTATATTTCAGTCAGATAAATTGTTCTAGAGCAGACAGGCAAGCGGCTAATCAGATCTGCTTTAAACAAAAAGTCAGTGATAGTGTGGCTGAAGCATGCTGTGCATGAAATTAGAAAATCTACCATTGATATAGTTGCTGTGTAGACTTGGGCAATTCATCTTCCCTCTCTGAACTTCAATTTCTTTGTTAGTAACAACAGTCTTGAAAAGATTAAATGAAATGATATATGTGAAAGCATATGGTGAAGTATAACATGCTATACACATGCAAGGTGTTTTATCATGTGTCTTGAGAGATACCGTGTCTATCAATGATCCTGCTAATATTCAGGCCATTTCAAGTCTGACCAGACTCCCACTTTCCTCTCCCGCATAGGAAATGCAACTACAGTGACAGCAGCACTAGAGTTTTTGATTAAGGAAGAAAATTTTCCTGCTTTTACTATGGGATATTTGTTTCCATCAACTTTGACACCTTAATCTTTTATTATTTTAAGGATTTAAATATTTTATCAGTGCCTGCTTTTGTCTGATGAATTTGTTTGCAAATGGCTGAGCACTTTAATTGACAATTCTTTTTAAACAGCTAATGCATTGTAAACCCATTATTTTTCGGCTTTTATGCTGAGTAATTTGACAGCCATTAACATTTTTTGCTTTATTTTATGGAAGAGTTTCACCTGCATAGTTATCATTGAGTTACAAAAAACCCAGCAGTTCTGGGAGCTCCAAAATAAAGTACCATTAAAGGATAAGCAAACCCACTAGGAAAATGAATTTGTATTTATGACTTTAGAGACCCATAACCTGTGTATTAGGCTCATTAAGTAAAACTTCGTATAGCACAGTTAATCAAAGACATAAATATGAAGCCAGGAAGCTGTTGCTGTCATCACAAACTTTAGCAAGGGAACAGCTGGACCAGTGTCTGGAGAAGTCCATGTACCTTTTTTTCTTTCTCTCTTTTTAAGCAAAAAAGCAAAAAGTTTTTCTCAGTATTAAATCCAAAGATTCTACTAATGCTACCCTTGGGAGTCTGTTTACTACCTGCTCCAACAGGAAAATGGTACAGTCACTTTAATTTCCCCTTTTTATTTATAGGAAATTCTGGAATTTAAGACCCCCTAAGTAGATATTAATAAAGCTTGTTTAAAAACTGCCTTTAACTTCTGAATTGAGGAACCACATCAGGACCACATCCGGAGCATTCTCATGTGCATTTGTATATCAGTTGACCAGTGGATGAGGTTAGGTTTGCCAGATGTCTCTTAGGGTCAACTTCTACCATAGTTGTCTTAGAGATACCATCAGTGAATCCTTCCTTTTGGGATCCAGTACTTGTAATCTGCAGTGGTTGAAGACAGTGTTTTTAGAGTGTTTTTATGTCAATAAAGGACTCTGGATGGAAGATTGCTCATCTCCTGTTTACTCCTACCCAAAGTGAATCTTGCTTTCGTTGCCTGTAACATAAGCAGCATATTTGTGAGTTGTTATATTGATTGAGATCAAACATCATTGTAGGTTTTTGTTCATCTTTTTCTTTCCTTTTAAGTCTGAGAACTTAAAATACTGCTCTTCCAAGCCACAATCTAAATAATTTAGATTTAGAGTTTTTTGGTTTTTTTTTTTGGTCCAGTATGAAATATACAAACATATAAGGGTACTTCAAAAAGCTTGTAGATAAGAGAATTAAAAGATAACATAAATTTTTCCATGAACTTTTTGAAGTATCCTATTACTATGTACAAAGAATTTTAAATGAATACATGTTATATGTTTATTTTTATATTTTCTGACTTCACTAGAATAGATGTTCCATGAGGGCAAAGTTTTGTTTTGCTCACTGCTGTATTCCCCGCTGCCTAAACAGTATGTGACACGAAGAAAATAATCAACAGTATTTAATAAGCAGATGAGTGAACGAGTCCCAAACAAGGTATGTTGAGACTCATTTACTGACAAAGTAATGGTCAATTTAATGTTTTTCTTTTTGTTTTTATTAAATGATTTGTAATAGGGGAAACAACACAAAGATGAACACCATTTTTAAAAAGTTAAAAATCTACCCTCCCTATGTTACATTTTCCCTGTTCACAAAAATATATGCAAATACATATAGATTTCCTTCCTTCCTTCCCTCTTCCTTCCTTCCTTCTTTCTTTCCTTTCTTCCCTCTCTTTCTAACACTTACTCTGAAGTTTCTTTTATTCCCGCTTACTATTATAACATGGATTTCCCTCCAGTTTATTTGAAATAGATCTAACACTGGTCTTTCTAAGGACTGAATAGAGAATATTTAAATTAATGTAACCATTTTTCTTTTGATGAACATTAAGGTATGCCTCAACTGGTGTCACTACAAACAATTCTTATATAAATTCCCTTGTAATTAAACATTTGTGGGAAATCTGACTTCATATCTATTGGATACATTACCATCACAGGATTTCTGGGTCAAAACATGCATATTTAAACACACATATACACATATAACAAACTCATTGTCTATTATATGTATTTCAAGTATTTTTATGAAGTTTATTATTTTACTTTTGACTTCATTTATGCTATTATTGGAGGCAACCCTCCACGTGTCTCTTGACTTTCTGTATGTCTACTGAGCAGGGGCACTGACTGCCTTTGCTCTGTGCTATCTTCACAAGGATGTTTGTACAGAGAACAGCAGATGAAGATAGAGATAGTGCTTCCCTCTAAAGGGCAGGTGTGCTTACTATCCATTATAAAAAATCCAGGTTCCCTAAGTAACCCATTGTGTCTGCAGGTGCTACCTGATGCTCTCCACTTCACTATGTGAGAATTGGGCTCAAGAAACAGGCACAAGGAAATGTTGATACTCTAGTTTCTGCTGCTGCCGTGAGTAATAAAGTCCTTTGTCTCTGAGCCAGAAGTCATATCTCCTGCCAGTACCCATGAAACTGTTGCAGGCTAACTCATTAGTTTGCAAATGGATGAAATCTCAGACACTTTATGGTTTTAGACAGTTATACATACTTTTAAAAGTTAATAGTCCAATATATATATCTTTAACTCTTCTGAGTATCATATCTAATTTTGCTGGTCTCTTACATTCCCAAATTATGTGAATATTCTGGTAAATTTTCTCTGGTAAATTTA
This sequence comes from Cynocephalus volans, assembly GCF_027409185.1. NCBI lineage: Eukaryota > Metazoa > Chordata > Mammalia > Dermoptera > Cynocephalidae > Cynocephalus > Cynocephalus volans. The sequence continues at coordinate 100,018,755 of NC_084461.1, read as the reverse complement.
AAAATAAATATTTTTATTTCTTACACTTGAATATTCAACATAGATTTTTGTATATTGTGGGAGACAAGGGCCTTTGTTTTTTCCACACGACAGCAAACTTTATTAAATAAATAATTTATTACTAATTGAATTAAAAGTTTATCTTTATTATACACTAACTTACCATATGTACTTGAACCTATTTTGGGATATTTTAGGTTTTACCAGTCCACTTATTTATATTGTTGTGAAAACAGAAGAGTATTTTGATTATAGTAACTTGTATGTTTTAATTTTTGTGAAGGAATGACCATCTTTGCTATTTTATTCAAGATGTTTTGGTTATTCTCAAACATTTATCCTACTACATAAATTATTTAAAATAATTTTTAGCTATTCCAAAAGAAATCCATCAAAATTCTGAGAGGAATTACAATAAATTCTTTGGCATGATTGGTATTTTTGTGACATTAGAGTTTATCAAGACATTCACTATTTGCTTAGGTCTTACATATGTATTTTTGTATTCCATATTTTCCTTAATCAAGTATCTTCTGTATCTAGAGGTTTACTTTTCTTTGGATCAGGATACAAATAGACACAAATTTTTCTCATCCCAAATAATCTTTACTAACTAGATATTGCTAGTTTTCATAAAGGTTATTAATTATTATATGTACTTTTATTTAGTCATTTAACCAATTCCTTTATTCACCTAAGAATTCTTAATAAAGCCTTTTGATACTACAGATATAATTACATTATGATCAAATAGTTTTTCTTATTCTTTTCAAATATTTACACTGAGGTTTTAAGGATTTATAAAAATATTTTTTGCCTAATTAAATTAGCTAAAGTCTTCAAAATAGTACTGAATAATAGCAGTGATAAGCAGATATCTCTGTATTATTTATTATTTTATCAAACTAGTTATAGCTTTCTTTTTAAATATAATATTAATAGCAGATATTTATAAAATATCAGATATAAAAACTTTATTATATGTAAGTAACTTCCTTTTATTCTCATTTTATAAGTTTTTATGAGGAGTGACTGATGATTCTTATCAGTATATATTTGGCATCTTACGATATATTTACATAATTATAATTTTAAAATTTTTGGTATAATACACTTTGAATGTCATTTATTAGCATTGAACTATGCTTGCATTCTTGAGTAAGTTTCAGCTACTTACAAATTATTATTCTTTAATACATGGCTGTACTGGGTTAGTTAACATTTTATTTTGAATTTTTGTGTCAATATTTGTAAGTGAAAATGGTCTTTAGTTTTCTTGGGGGATACTATCTCTATAAGGTTTGATGTTAAATTTATGCGAGTTTCTTAAAATGAATGAGGAAGGTTTCAATTCTTTTCTGTTCCTTGGATTATTTAAATAATGTAGGAATTACCCTTTTTAATGCCTAAGTAAGAATTCAGCTATAAAATTATCTGTCTAATGCTTCAAAAAATTTAGATTTTAAATACCTTTCTAATATCTCCTATTGTTATTGGTTATTTTGTGTTTACAGCTAGAAGTTCAAAAGCTTCAACACCTATGACATCAAATGAATATCTCAGAAGATTTTCTCAAGAAAGTTGGTAAAATAGTAAGAGAAGAGCAAAATCCCACAAGAAAACCCTTAGAGAGTTACTCCATTAACTCACACTGCACAGAACCACCTTTTATACGTGGATGTTAGTAACCACTGGAAACAGCAGGGCAGATAACTAAAGGGTCCAAATTATTGAACACAAAAAGAACCTTTATTTTCTCCCTTCTCAAGTTTTCCTTCAACTGAAGAATCACAATGGTCCTATTTTTCTTTGTCCCCAAATCTGCTTTACCCTAGTTAGGGTCCATTTTAAGACAAGGAAATAAAATAGTCCTTTTCTTTGTGGAAGTGATTTTTGAAAGCATCTCATGCCAGTATTTAGCTCTTAAATATATTTCTCTAAATTTCTCCATGAGAATATCCTCTGTACCCTTTGTACTTCCTACCAGTTAATTTCCCCTCTTTCTTCTCATAGTCTTTGGTGGCTTTTTTATTAGGCAGCTGAAAGGTGTCCCCTAATATCAGTCATTTCCTGCATCACAGGGTTTATAATTTTACATTTGCTTCTCCAGCTGAACTATTTTCCCAAGTCTCCTTTCTGCTACACACACACACTAGACATGGGCTTCTCTCCATCACGCTCTTACTGTTACTTTGAGTCACCAGAATCACCCCCAAAGAGCACACTAACTCAGCAGTAGCCTCTTCCCAAAACAAAATTTCATTGCTTCTGATGCAATCTTTGAATGTCTCTTTATCATTATCAACATAAAAATAAAATCTGTTATTGTTTCAGAAAGTGAACCATATTGAACATGCTGCACCACCAGGAGATGAATGCAGAACAGCAACTAGATGATAAAGACATCATCAAAACCACAAGTAAGTCACATCAAAGATTGTCAGAAACCCCGTTTGTACTCTGTTCTCCATCTCAGCGCAACATATAAAAATAGGCACGTGCTTCAGGAGAAAAGGGCCTTTGCATTCTGATCTATGTAAAAAGAAATAGACTGCTCAGGCTGATAAACCATGGGATAGTAAAATTACATTCTAAATTAACATAAATTGCTACATCTGCACCCTAAAGTAGAAACCTGAGAAACCGTTTTTTTTAAAAAATTGAATTTCAGTACAATAGAAACCAATAATACAATTTTTTAAATCTTATTTTCAACCCTAAAAGAAAGAGAATTAGGAGTCCTCATAGAAATATTGTATATTTTCCAAATATTGTATATTTTTCAAAAGATTTCCACACTGGAAATCTTTTGAAAAGGATAACTTACAAGAGGATTGCAAAGTACCTTCTTAGGAAATATCTGCTATTTAAGTATATCTAGACTTTACTCTAATCACTCCACCCTACTGCATTTGAATTATGTTTTTTGTACTTGGTACATGTGCTGGTAAGACGTACTGTGTACCGAATTCTCAGTGTGGTCCCTATACAACCTCCTTTATAGTTGAGGCCATGTGTCATAGTTTGACCAATGGGCTCTGAGCTCAAACGTCACTTCTGAGCTAAGTCAGTTAAAGGCTGGTATACTTCCTCCATCCATCTCTTCCTAAGCTGCTACAGCCTAAGAGGCCATAGAGTGAGAGCACAGAATCACAAGACTGAGGTCCCTGAGTCACCTCATGGAGGAAGGACTCTGCCAACCCACAGCAGACTATGTGTGAGTTAAAAATAAACTTTCGTTGGCTAAGCCACTGAGATTTCAGGCTTTATCAGTTGTAGCAGCTAGAGTTAATTATCCTAAATAATATAATGCATAATCACAGGACATTAGGGCAGAAAGGGACCTGAGAGATCACCTATTCCAGTATATTTCATACTTTTGATTGGGCTTATCGAAGGAAGAATTTCATCACATGAAGTAAAAAATATACTTAGATGAAAGTGAAGCTGCTCTGTTAGTAGTATTGGTAGAGCTCCTGGAGTCCCAGCCTTGTCTCTTCTTCCTCTCCCTTATCTCCACCTTCAGGCACCAAATAGTCTCTGATGTCCACACCTCCACAGACACACTGTGAGGCCACCACAGGACTCAGTTTGAAAGATACTAATCTAGTCTGACTTCCTCAATTTTCAGAAGTTGCGGGAGCTTACATGTCTTGTCTAGGTCCTTTTTACTAATAGAGAACAGAATCAGGGCTGTTTCTCTCTCTCTCTCTCTCTCTCTCTCTCTCTCTCTCTCTCTCTCTGTGTGTGTGTGTGTGTGTGTGTGTGTGTGTGTGTATGTGTGTGTGTGTGAAAATTTTCTCAACCCAAATCATGAGATGGAGGTTTGAATCTATCAGATGGTGAAGTTTTTGAGAGAAAGTGACTATGGTTTGTTGTTTGGCCCCTAGGGCAAAACCCAGCCACTAGCAACCTGTTGTTTTTAATGAATATTCACTAATTGGATATTGATCAAAGGACACATCAGTGTCTGTAACCATCCAAGGAACAAATAAACAATTAAAAATATAAATAGAAAGTGCTGTAGTCATATTGATAATCAGTTATGCATTATTTCCTCAAGCTGAACAATCACATACGTCCTGTAATCCAGAAATTCCTATGTGAACAGTGATCTTCCATGGGAGATTTGGTGACATGACATGGTACATTTTACAGAAGTTGAAATGAATAAACTAAAGTGACATGCAAAATATGATGAATCTTAGCAAAGTAATACTATGAAAAACTCATTTCCAAAAGATTGTATACAGCATGATATCCTTTTTCATAAACAACAAATAAAACAAATGTGTGTATATATGTGTGTGTAAATATGTATTTGTAATAAATATATGAGAAGTAAATATATATTTGACATACAGAAAACAGGTTAATGATAAACGCAGGATTCAGGGTGATATTAGCCTGAATGAAGGGAGGCACAGGAAGGGGTTGAAGGCATTATTTCCAAGATTTTAGCTTTCACTTTAGGCTCTGGGTTTGTGAGTGCTTATTATTTTAAGACAGATAGATATGGACCCACAATAAGCACGTAATTTGAATCCAGGATTATAATCAATTCAATTCTAGGCCTGGGATCTTAAGGAAAAAAAATGATGTTAAAGAACCCAAACAGATTTTAGGACAAAAAATGGAAGCCAAACTTGTTTTCATCTCCCTCCACAAACACACCAACTACACACTTAGCTACTCTTAATTTGAATGCAGAAGGGAAAACTAGCCATTTTCTGATGTGATTAGTAGCTTTTTGAAAGATAGATGAAGAACTGTCCTAGGAGAACTAAAGAATGCAAACAATAAATGATGACCAATTTAAAAATAACAGTGGACAACCATGCCCCAAGTAGGAGAAAAATATATATGACATACCTGATTATGGTTGTTTAGATATACAAATACATATACTCACATAATCCTCACCCAAGGGGGAGGATAAAAGAGAACCAGAATAGGTCAGACAGCCACCAAGTGCATCCCACTTCTCCCTGCACGCCCCAACACCAGCAAAGCCCACTTTCAATGATTAGTTTTCTCCCAGACCAGCTGGGTGATCTTGAGCAAATCACCCAACCAGTTTTTAAACTCAGTTTCCTCATCAGTTGTTTGAGCATTAGGAAATAAATTAAAGCATTAATGCAGGGTCAGATAATTAATAGTTTCTCAGAAATGTTGGCTGAATTTTAATTTCAAAATAGATAAGATAGAAGATTGCTGTGATGCATATTCAGTGATGTTTAAAGCAAGCTACACTATGATAAGATACATTTAAGCCCTTTAAAAATGGATAGTTTAGCCTCATTCCTGTCATTTACAGTGAATCTGTTCATCCAGAAACATAGAAAAAGGAAATGTATACACATTGGTGATCTGTATGCACATTTTCTAAATCAGTACCAATGTATAGGTCTAAACTATATGTATAGATTACTAATATACAGGCTTTCTATTAAATAATCAATGTTCATTTATGGAATATTTTGAGTTTTCAGAGTAATTATTTTGTTTTTTTGGCACTATTATAACTAAGGTAATGAATTTCATCTTCATTTTTTGGTGCTAGAGTTCCATGAAAACATTTACTAAAAATAGGGAATTTTTAAGCCACGGAAACTTAATTGCATTAATTATCCTTCATCACCCTCAAATATTTTGTAATGAAACTAAATAATGAATGCAATAATGAAGCAAAAGACAAGTTGGATTTGCATATTTTATAAACATGCTCAGGAGACTAATGGTGCTACTTTGCTTGGAATGGTAGATAGGTTAATCATGTGTTTATGAAAGAGAAAGTCCAATTTCCTTGGGACAGGGAAGGATGAAGAGGGGTGACTTTGAAATAATGTCCACCTTTACTCTCATGTGGGAGAAGATAAGAATACAAAGGTTTCAAAAGAATATTTATGTTCATAGAAAAGTTAACTGTGAAACTGGTAAAGCAATTTTTCCATTGCCCCCCAAATGGGACAAAAATGTTTAATTTATTTAGTGCTAATGGAGATAAATTGAGAATATCCTCTCTAAGTTTTAACTCATGATATGTCCTGAACTTGCTTTATAAAATGAAGACTACCTTTAAAAAGTTTAATGCAGCTCTATTTACAATAGCCAAGGGTTGGCACCAACCTAAATGTCCATCATTGGATGACTGGATAAGGAAAATGTAGTATTTATACATAACGGAATACTACTCTGTCATAAAAAAGAATGAAATTCTGCCATTTGCAGCAACATGGATGAACTTAGAGAAAATTATGTTAAGTGAAATAAGCCAGGCATAGAAAGAGAAATACAACGATCACAATAATATGTTCGACTTTCAAAAGGAGAGAATAGAACTGTTACCAGAGGTGGAAGAGGGAGAGTGGGGAGGTAAGGGAGGAATTGATAAAGGGCCATGAAAAATGATTACATTGTATAATGCTGAATATACTAATTATCCTGATTTAAGCATCACTTATTGCACACAGGTAATGATATTCAACTCTGTACCCCACAGAAATGTACAATCAATTATGTTACAATAAAAAGTAAAAAAACATAAATAAAAATAACAAGAGTGAAAGAGGCCCTTTGCTCCCTAGGCAAGCTCCAGGGAGGTCCGCTATTCACTAGGTTGGCAGCCATCCTGCTCTGCTCCCCAGTTGCTACCCCTTAGGGTAAGCAGAATGTGGTCCTTGGCCACTCTTCCTCACCTCCTCTCCTTCTCCCCCTACCTTCCAATATTCACACTTACATTAAGACTGCAGATCCTCCACAACTGTGAAGGAAATAGCATGGTGAATTTTTGAAGGCATGTTCCACCAAACCATGTCTTATTGGATGAAGGATCTACGAATAAATGAATACCCTAATTCATCTAGAGCCTGTTTTATTTGATATACTACATTAATTCAGTATAATAGGGATAGCAAAGCCCTGGGAAACAAAGAAAAATGGCACCTGAGCAAAGCAGGATACAGTCAGCTCTCCAGGTCTGCAGGTTCTGCATCCACGTTTAACCAACCATGGACCAAAAATATTCAAAAAGAAACAATAAGAAATAACAATAAAACAATTTTAAAAAGTATAACAACTATTTAAGTAGCATTTACACTGTATTAGGTATTATAGGTAATCTAGAGATGATTTAAAGTATATGGGAAAATGTATATAGATTATGTGAATATACTAGGCCATTTTATATAAGGGACTTGAGCATACATAGATTTTGGTAGCCACAGGGGTCCTGAAACCAATCCCCCACAGATACCAAGGGATGACTATATACTACATGAAATTCTAACAGAATGTTAGAAATTAAGTGGAAACTGTGCATTTCTGTCTCTCAGTCCAATTTGTGCATCTGAGAAGAAAAACTGTCCACTACACATGTGGACAAAGAGATGTCTTTTCTCTCTGTTTATTGAAGATGCTAACCTTACACTATTTGAGGATGAGTGAGAGAAAAAAATTCCATCCATGTGACCTATGAAAAAATTATCAAATAAGGGAAATATTCAGAAGATAAATGATACGTCTGAAAATAATCTAGAGTAGGATTCAGAAGAAACATGTAGGAACTGTTTGAAATCCTCAATAAAGTTCAAAAGACATGGTCCCTATGAAATAAAAGGAGACTTGTAAGTAATTAGTTGAGAAAACATCAAATGAATGAGATAAGGACACATTGCTAGAAGACAAAAATGCTATGGCCAAGTAAAATTCATGTTGGAGGCTATAGCAAAAAGTGTCAATTCTAAGGAAAAGTAAATTAGGGAAGCATATGAAAAAGAGCCTTCTCAGAACTCAAGAGTGGGACAAAATTAAAATAATGCAAGAGAAAATGAGTGATGTAGAGGATGAACAACAGAGAAGAAACATGCAAACAAGTAGCTTTCTTAAGGGTCAGAAGAGAAAAATCAGAAGAAAAGCAACCAAAGATAATGCACACTCACTATTTTCCAAGCAAATTGAAAAGTCTCATTGTGTTCTCATGGTGTTTAATCATGACGGATTAAAATACCCATATTGGTAATTTTTTGAACTATAAGAATAGAAAAATTCTGGTATTTTTTGAACTATAAGAATAAAGGGAAAAAGTAATTCTGTATAAATCTAGTCAGGAAAAAGAAAGTGGTTTCCCACAAGGGACCCAAACGAAGGTGGCTCCAGACTTTTTCGCCATATTATGAAACAAGGAGTCAAGGGAAAACATGTAAATAATCAGAGGAGAGGAGTTATGGGCCAATTCAAAATATTCCATGAGAGCCATTTTCATGAATCAAGGCAGAAGTATATCCTTAGACATGTGAGTGATCAGAATATACAGTATTTTTATGCTAAAATACATAAGAAGCACTGCAATTGGCCAAGCTTAATTATAATTAAAGATTCAAAATTGCCTGTTATATTAAATAAAGGACAGTTGTAAGCTTTAAAATGAGTTATAAAATGCAAGAGACTAAATTATTTTTGTCTATGGTAAGAAAGTGAAATAGAATGTAAAAAAAAAATCTCTGAAAATCGGTAATAAGCATTCATTTTTCTTTAAAAGCACCCTCCAGCATGATCAGTACCGCTAATCAATCATAGAACTCTTTCCTGCTGAGCTCTTATGAAGACTCAGAATTCTTCTGAACACAGTGTTCTGGGCCATCATTATCAATTGATTGGAATTGGCCTTTAAGATAAAACTACCTGACACCACAAGGTTAAAGAACAAGACTTTTTAAGCTAGGGAAGATAATTCAATGGGGATTCCTTACTAAAAAGTTTGACAAATGAGATCATCTGAAGATGACAATAGAAAAGATTCAGAAAAACTTTTGGTTGAGACTGATTTATTGTGAAGTTGCATTACTGTGAATAGTTATGTGTCCTCATGAACACATAAAAAGGCCTGTTGTAAATAAAAAGTTATGAGGCTGAACTATTTATGAACAGACTGGAAGGTAATGTGCAATTTTAAAAGATTACTGGTGGTTACCAGTGACTAGATTTCACGTTTTAATTTTTTTTTATATAATTTAGATAGGGAGAAAAGGAAATACTGTATGATTTAAGATGGACTTAATTTTTATACCTTTTTAAATACTAATTTAGATTTTAATTTAATGTAATATCTTGTGGAGTAAATAGGATTGATCACATGTTCTGATCATATTTCTGATTCTGACTAGTCCATTAATTCTCTATTCAGTGAGTCTTTCACCTTAATAATTTCCTCCTACATGTCATGTTCTGTTTCAACTCAAAACAATAACAAGTATGGCCAAATCACAGATTCTCAGGTGCAAACAGTGGGGTATAATGAACTGGGATTCCCACAATTTTTGCAATATTGCTTATCTTTAGAATACCAGTGGAAGTCTTAAAAGCTAAAAAAATTGAGATCAGCAAATTAAAAATGTATTTTTTTAACTGAATTCAATACATTGAACTCAATTCATTTAAACTGATTTTTGGAAAGTCAGATGCTATTAGATTTGAATTCAGACAGAGCTGTCTACCTGTAACAGCCTAATGTCAACTAGAAGGCTTTAATAGAAAGAAAAAGAAAAAAGAAAAAAAAAACACGAGGCATTTCATGGGAAGACAGAAACTGAAGAAGAGGACAGAAGTAATTAAGTCATCTAGTGATTGTCATGGCTCTGGAGAATTCACCTTTCCTAATCACATAAAATTCAGCCAGCCGGTTCAGCCAAAATTTTCTTTTAATTGGCTGACATAGTTTTTAAACCATAACTGGCAAGCTTAATTTACACTTGGGTTACAAAAATCTTAGAAGTAGACGACTAATAAATGTGGCCATGATGGTCACTATCAGCATAACTAATCACAATGTCACCTACCATCATGTGAAGACACTTAAAATCAAAGAATAAACCAGTTTCCCTAGGTAACTTTAAAATAAGAATCTCACTATTCCTTGGGTCTATCATTGTCAATATTTCTCAGAAATGAAGAATCCTATTTTAGCTCTAAACTTACCCTTCATAATCTTGTTTCATAAATAAATACATTTAATGGGCAAAATTAATTACCAGTCTACCTCAGAAGAAATGATACAATCTCTTAGTTGTAAGTCAAACTCTTTAAACTTCAATTGTGTGTTTGAACCATTTTTCATTTTTAGGTCTATCTGTTACAAAAATTTAGAGTATCTAATATACCTGGCATTTAATCCAAGCAAAAAGAGACAGTTTCGTTAGGAATGTTCCAGCTGGGAGGATAAGCTTCATGCAGGTTCAAGTCCATTTCCAGGGCTCAGCCTCTCCCATTATCCCTCATTTCTGTCTCTAAAATACAAACTTATTTCTGTCTCCTTTTCACCAGTTTGCCACGTTTTCAAAGATCCAATTTCTTGTTTTTTTAATTAGCACCACCATAGTAATTAGGGTTTTTCCATTAAAAAACAAACAAGGTTATTTTTGCTTTGAATATACATATATATATTCTAGAAAGAAATCATCATTATCATATGAATCTCTCCAAAGATGAACACTGAGTAATAAAATGGAAAATATCTTCATCTGAAGTTCTGAAAAAGGATCAAATTTGCATTCATTTTTAGGACAGTAATAAATTTTTGAAGCTGTACTTTTTCCATCACTTAATTTAGCCTAATTAATCAATGTAATTATTTAAATAATTAAATTAAATTCATTTCTCTTTGAACTACTTTTTTCAAACTTTTTATTTATTTTTTTATTTTAACATTTCCTTGTACATATTTTTGGGGTAGAGTATATTTCAATACATGCATATACTGCACAATGATTCACTAAGGGTAGACAGCATAGTTTTGGATACCACAGTCCACCACTTGTCTTCTCCCCTGCACTCCCCCCCACCCCCAGCCTCTGGTAACTGTTATCCTACTCTTTACTTCTATGAGAACCACTTTTTTAGATTCCACATATGAGCAATATCATGTGGTATTTGTCTTTCTATGCCTGACTTACATCACTTAACATGATGGTTTACAGTTCCATCCATGTTGCTGCAAATGATAAGATTTCTTTTGTTTTTTTAATAGCTGAATAGTAAACTATTGTGCATACATACCACAGCCTTTTTATCCATTCATCCACTGATGGGCATTTAGGTTGACTCTATCTCTCAGCTATCATGAATAGTGTTGAGATGAACATGGGAGTGCAGGTGTGTTTGATATACTGATTGCATTTCCTCTGAGTATATACCCAGTGGTGGAATAGCTTGGTTATATGGTACGTCTAAAATCCTAAAAAATATTTTTAGTAATTTAAAAAATTAAATTATTAGAACTAATAAATGAATTCAGTATAGTTACAGGATATGAAACGAATAGCTTTCCTATAAGCCAATTATGAAGTAGCTGAAGAAATCAAGGAAGTAATCCCACTCACAATAGCTACCAAAAAACGAAATACCTAGGACTAAATTTAACCAAGAGGTGAAAGACTTCTACTGTGAAAACTATAAAACATTGGTGAAAAAAAAAAAAAAAAAACTGAAGAGGACACACATAAATGGAAAGACATCCCATGTTCATGGGTTAGAAGAATTAACATAACCATAATGTCCATACTACCCAAAGCAATTTACACATTTAATGCAATCCCTATCAAAGTGCCAACAGCATTCTTCACAGAAATAGGAAAAAAAGTTCTTAAAATTTGTGTGGAACCACAAAAGACCCCATATAGCTAAAGCAGTCTTGAACAAAAAGAACAAAGTTGGAGGCATCACACTTCCTGACTTCAAAATATACTATAAAGCTATAGTAACCAAGCAGCATGGTACTGGCATAAACAGACAAATAGACCAATGGAACACAGAAATAAACCCACACACTTACACTCAACTGATTTTTGACAAAAGTACCAGGAACATACAGTGGGGAAAGGGCAGCCTCTTTAATAAATGGTGCTGGGAAAACTGGATATCCACATGCAGACAATTGAAACTAGACCCTATTTCTCACCATACACAATAATCAATTCAAAATGGATGAAAGACCTAAATTTATGACTCAAAACTATGAAACTACTAGAAGAAAACATAGGGCCACACTACATGAAATGGGAGTGGGTAGTACTTTTTCAAGTGAGACTACAAAGGCACAGGCAAAGAAAGCAAAAATCGGTAGAGTGCTGCACTGGGAGCGCGGCGACGCTCCCGCCGCAGGTTCGGATCCTATATAGGAATGACCGGTGCACTCACTGGCTGAGTGCCGGTCACGAAAAAACGACAAAAAAAAAAAAAAAAAAAAAGACAAACAGGACTACATCAAACTGAAAAGCTTCTTCACAGCAAGGGACACTGTCAACAAAGTAGAAAGACAACCTACAGAATGGGGGAAAGTGTTTGTTAACAACACGTCAGACGAGGTGCTAATATCCACAAAACACAAGGAACTCAAACAACTGGACAAAACCAAACAGAAAAATAATAATCCAATTAAAAAATGGGCAAAGGACCTGAACAGACATTTCTCAAAAGAAGATATACAAATGGTCAATAGGCACATAAAAAAATCCTCAACGTCACTAAACATTAGGGAAATGAAAATTAAAATCAAAATAAGATGTCATCTCCAGTTAGAATGGCTATTATCAGTCTTGACATATTAAGCAAGACATAAAACAACGAACACTGGTGAGGATGTGGAGAAAAAGGAACTCTCCTACATTGATTGTGATAGTGTAAATTGGTACAGCCACTGCAGAAAACAGTATGGAGGTTCCTCAGAGAACTAACAATTGAACTATTTTCTTTTATTGTTATATCCAGAAACTATCTATTCTAATGTTTTAAAAATATTAGGGTCATTAGACAATATGCCGTGAAATTGATAAATTATTGCTGTTACTGTCTTTTGTTTTTGAAAGTAAAAATCAAAACACTTGTAAAGAGAAAATATAAATAATAAATTTTATGTGTGAAAAAGAAAGCCATAATATTGACGCTTAGGTCGTATAAACCCAAAAGTCACTTTTAAAAAATCTTGCATGTGATTGACAACGTTCTGCAGTTTCTGAACTCCTAGATAATGCAGAAGTCACAGTCTGATAAACATGAATATACTTTCCAAGTAAGGTGCTGAATAAGAAAGCTCCGTTTACATAGCAGAAATGGAGTAACTTATAGAAATTACTGCAATTTCAATTTCAGGCATCATACTACTATTTGCTCTGTGTTCTGATTTTTTAAAAATTCCAATTATTTCCAATTATCAATAGTTACTTCCTTTTCTCCCAAAAGTAGAATATGTCACAATTTTATTTCAAAAATTATGTAGATGGCTAAAGGTTATAGATTTTAAGCTGACGGGTTTTTAACTTAGTTTGGTTGAGAACATTTTAATATTTGAAATGCAGTGGCTAAACTAGATTCATTTCATTGTTTTGGCAAATGCAAGTTTCAAGATTTTCTCTTGTATTCCACATGCTAATAAACTTTACATACATCTATGTTTGTTTACTTCACCTCACAGAACCTCAAAAGTAATTGAGATATTCTTCATTTCATTCTGAGGATTATATTAAGATGGGGTGCTATATTTGCTAATTTCTCAATTGAACTAGAATTTGATTTTAACAGATTGAAAGGACATATCAAGACTGGAACTCTATTGTTTCAACATTGTAAATACCAGAGCTTCAAATATCTTAAATAAAATTGTATGTCCTTGTTTTAATCACTTAAATGAAAACGTATGTCCTTGTTTTTTATCCTTCCCCAAATTATAAGAATTTATCAATAGGAATTCTACTAAGGCTTGGGACTTCATCATCATCAGTGTCTGGCACACAGTAGGACTCAAATGTTTACTGAATGAATGAATAAATCACAAAATATCCACCTACTATGTTCCAAGAATTATGCTTCACATGTACTCTTCACACATACCTCACATGTGTATGTTTCATGTTTATTCTTCACTGCAACCTTGCAAATTAGGAATTACAATCCTAATTTACAAGTGAGGAAAGAGGTGTGTAGAGATTAATTCAAAAACAATATCACACAACTAAGAATGAAAAAACTAGGTTTCATACTTTTTTTTTTCTGTTTCCAAATTTCATTATTTTTCCACTAAGCCTTCTACTTAAAGTATTAAGATACCTGTGATATTTATTCAATTCAATTAAAAATTCTGTCAACTGCAAGGCACAATGATAGGTGCTCTGGAGGACAGAAAGATGAGTGGACATGGGCTCTGCCCTCAAGGAGGTTATAATCTACTGAGAAGACAGTTGTGTGGACGACTAATGATATTATTTTGGCAGAAGTCAGTATGGGGTAAGTGTTAGAGTACTACAGTACAAGAGTATCATTGGGGCATGTGTAAAGGAGAAAGTCACTTCAGAGGGCAAAGGGATCAAGGGATGTTTCATGAATAAAAAGAAATTTGGACTAGATCTTGAGGTGTAACTACAGTTTGACAGATATTATTTTTAGCAAAGGGAATAGCAGAAACAAAGGGAAGGAGGTAGGAAGACACTGTATGTTTATCATTCACATTTGCATGCATTCATGCATTGATTCATTCATTCATTCTCTTATTGACTACTATAAATGCTGAGAATAAAGAAGGTCAGACAAGGTCCCTGCCTAAAAAGGCTTACGTTCTAGAGGTGAATAGTGTAAAATATCAGAAAAACAAATAAATAAAGAAAAATTTTCAGAGTAATAAGTAAGTTAAAACAATATTTTGGATTCACTGGTCAGGGAAACGAAAAGGTTAATGTGAAAGAAATCCAATGGCTAAAATTGGACCCATGATTTGACCCAATCTTTCTTTACATAAGGATACTTGTTCAAGAACGATTACTTTTAACAACAGCAGCAACAACAAAATGAGCATAATCTGAATAAATAGCTACTATGAAACATTATGCACGTATATAAAATAATGAGTTTGATTTCTCTCTTTATTAACCTTAAGCAATAGTCACGATAAATTGTTAAAATAAACAGCAAGTTGAAAATTAGACATGATCGGACTGAGGCAAAAATGTAATTGGTTATATTAAGTGTTGTGAAGATGTTAAATACTGATGTTAGAATATAAATTGGTAAACTTTGCTACAGAGGATTTGCCAGTATCTACCATGTTGAGAATGTTCATATCCTTTGATCCAACATTTTAAAAAATAAAACACTCTAAAAAAGCATTAAATACTCTTCATTGTAAGAACATTTAACCTACAGTTTCCTTTATGTTAAGACATATATTTTTAAAAATTAAATGTATTTGTATATTCACATACTGAAGAAAATAGGAATGCTTTGTCTTCTTCCTACCTTATACTCTTTACCTTACTCTTCCTTCATCCCTTAACCCACTATTTCTTCTGGTGAGATCTTTGGAGATTTTAGTCCCTGGTTGTTGCTTTTTTAAAATAAGCCACAATTGTATTAACTTTGCTACATAATTTATTAGTTTATTCACTCACCAGTCTATGTCTTTCTTCAATTCATTTTTGTTTTGCCAGAACACAGGCTTAAATGCTTTATTTTACAGAGTCTGCAGACAATTATATTTCTGAGTCTCAGTACGTTTAGTTTATTTTACTTAAATGTTAATGTGAGGGCCGAGCCCGTGGCGCACTCAGTAGAGTGCTGCGCTGGGAGCGCGGCGACGCTCCCGCCGCGGTTCGGATCCTATATAGGAATGACAGGTGCACTCACTGGCTGAGTGCCGGTCACGAAAAAACGACAAAAAAAAAAAAAAAAAAAAATGTTAATGTGGCTGGCTATAAGAATTTAGATTCAAAACCAATTTCCCTTAGAATGTGAAATTTTGTCTCACTTAGTAACTCTAATTGTTAAATCTTACAGAAACCTGATTCTCATTTTTGTTTTTCTTTGTAGACATCTTAGGTTTTTCTTTTTATCCTTGGTGTTCTCAAAATTTACCTTTTTCTGTTTAGATTTATTCATTTGATAAATATTTATTATGTTGGGAATATATCAGTGAACACAATAAACAAAAATATATATGCTTTGTTATTTAATTCACTGGCTACCTGTAATTAGGGTGTACTTAACTCCAAAAATATTTTATAAGTAATTTCTGTGATTATTTTCTCTATTCCACCTTTCTCTGTTCTATGTGCTTAGAAAGCTTAGAAAACAGACTGTGTATTCTCAACCCATCTTCCACATAACATAAATTTTCTGTTATTTTTAGTCTCTGTCTTATTCTCCACACTGGAGAAACCCTTTACTTGCTACTCATCAGCTATGTCTATTCTACCTTTAAGCTAATAATTGAGATCTTTAAATTTCTGCCATCATATTTTAATTACAAAGACTTATTTTTTTTCAATAATGACTTGACTTTTTATAGATCTTATATCCTTTCTTCAATATCAAAGTTTCTTTAATACTTTTTGTTTAAATGACTTTTTCAGGTATAAAGTCTCTATTTGTTGCATTTGGCAACTCTTTCTCATAGGGACAAATTTTCTTGTGCAATTATTGGTTGTGTTCCTTGAGTCACTGTTTGACTCTTTGGGATGCCCACTCTTTTCTTGGATCATTACCCCAGGTGCTTGTGGGAAAACAGAAGAGCATGTCGCAGACCAACTGAGCATGCAGCTAGTCTTCCGTTCCCTTGCTCCATGCCTCTCCTGGACATCACTAGCTTCCCACGGGACTACCTGTCCTGACCTCACAGCCTACACTCATCACTTTATTTTGACAGCAAACTGCTACCATCCACTACTCAGAACTATTGAAGAAAAAAAAGGGAGAACTGACTGGTTGTCAAGCTCAGAAAACAATTACACAAAACTACTGATCCCAGTGTCCCAGAAACTTTACCTGCTCCTTAAATTCATTGACTTTGAGCTGGGAGCTCCCTGGGAAGCACTCTCACATCCACGGTGGCGTTCTCTTGCTTTCTTCTGTGCTGTGCCTTTTCTATAGTGTTGTTTTGCATGAACCTAATCTATCTGCTTTTTTTCCTCCCTTGTTGCTTTCTTTCTGTCACGAATTACTGTTTTAATACTTAATTAAGATTTATTTTTAAAATACCTTTTAAGCAATTTTTTAAAATTTGCAGAAAGTACATGCAAGTGTTTATCCAACCATCTTTATCCAACTACTTTCTTTTCACCCTTTATTAATTCAGCAAGAAATACATTTCCTGAAAAATGATTATTTTTACCTAGTATAAGGAAAGGCAAGAGTGTTGAACGTATCTTTTATGAAATAATCATATAGAAGGCAGGAAAAAACAAGTAAGTTATGTTTTATTTTGCTTTTTCCTGGGCTTGCTGTTAAGCTATTACCTCTTAGCTTCAAATCATTCTTCTGTACTTCACTTTTTGTGAATCTGGGGATGGGACTCTGAAAACCACAGTTCTCTTTTGCCTGCTGGATCACTGGTAGGCTCTATCAATCAGGGGCACTAGTCAGAGATTAAAAGGCTAGAGGAGAGAGAAGGGATACTTTCCTTCTAGGTTGTTTCCTCTTCCTATTTTGTTTCCTGTTCTCTACATGACCCAAAGCTGCCTCACCCAGGCTGGTTGTTCCAACAGTGCAACTGATTCCAGTTTGCATTTTTTCCGGTATCACTGTGCCCCCTCACGAACCCAGCTCCTCAAAGGTTTGGATACCAGCTCCCTGCAGTACCTCTGTGGGATTCCTGAGGCAGCCACACAACTCAGGAAAGCCACCTCCTCAGAAGTTTGAGTCCTAGCTCTTTGAGTCCCTCATCCAAGCTTCTAAGTTTTAATAACCCTAACCTCTTCTTTTTATTCCTTCAGCCCTATGAATATTCTGTGAAAAACTAAGTGTTTCCTTTTTTCAGGTTTCCAATTCCTGATTGACAATTCCTTGTATTAAATTCTCCTGTTAAAACAATCGCTGTGGTTTCTATCTCTTAATAGGACTCTGAATAATATATTTCCCTCTCTCTAATGGCTATCTTTGAGTGCCCAATGAGATTCCTGTCTTACTGTCAAAAAAATGATACCATTAATTTTATTACATGTGAAAATTATCATTGAATATTATTTATATATTTTATTGAAATTTTTTAAAATATGGTTAAAGAAAAATGAACACAAGTCTCTTTCTCTCTCATAATTTCAAAGCAGTTAGTTCAAGATCACTTTGAAGGGGTAAATAAAAGCATTTCCATGAGATTGTTATCCAAACAAGTTTTTTTGAAGCTGCAATGCACCAGAATCCTCACCATATATGTTTGGAATTTTTTTTGTTTCAGTGGACTAATTAACCATGTGTTACTTTTCTATCCAGGCCTGCAAAACTGTTAATGCCAAACAATGGATGCTATCAATTGAAGTATCACTGTGCCCAGATATTAATATTTCTTTAACTTTTGATCTAAATTATACATCTTTTAAATGAGCAGCAAAAGAAAGCAAAAATTATTTAGTTTGTATAGAATTATTTAGTTTATGTATTTTAGTAGTTAGAAAGATGGAAGGCATGAAAGCAGAAGGGACCTCAACATGCATTATGAGCCCTGACATTCATCTTGCTGCCCTAAATGACTAAATATATACTCTAGGCAGCAGTGCCCTCTCCGCAGGTAGTCATACCACCAGTTTTTAATAATCAAAAACTCGAGATGAACTGATAATACAATATACACAGGAACTGAACTTTTTAAAAGTTGACTTGCCAGGAAGTACCATTTAAATACTTATTTTGAGACCTGGACCACTTTTTCACCAAAAGTTTGACTTTTAACATTAGTGTCTCACTCAGACTTAGCAACCGTGAGAAAATAGATCAGAAGCTGTGCCTGTGTAAGGTAATCAGAAAATTAACTAAAGAACCTTGAATATTAATGTCAGTACCCTAAATGTACCCAATGGATGACTGGCAAGCTGGGTAGGGAGCAAAAGTATAAGAGAATTACCCATACTCTACAAGATGATGATTTTCTTCTGCAGGGTGGAGCTGCCAGACCATCTTTGAGAATGCTCTAAATAAATAAAAAGGCATCAATGCAACGTAGGCACAGAAATTGCTCCTAGGCTGAGCAAGTGAAGGTGAATATCTGTCAATTTCATGTAAAGACAACTGAGTGATATATCCTGAAAGAGTACTTAATTAAGAACTTTACCTTTAAAAACCTCTCTTTCCAACAAAGAACCATTTCTTGTTGTTCTTGTTCAGACAAAACCAAGGAGTATTTTTTTTCACCTAAGATTCATTTATTCATAAACCTAAGAGAATTCCACAGAAGAATGTCTCTCCAAAAATTATTCTTTGAAACTTGCCTTAAGTTCTTAAAAATGTAGAAATTGTAACATGTTTTTAATTACTTGTTCTTTTTTATCACCATCTTCTGTTAATAACAAACCAAGGATATGATTCCTTGTACTGGAATTGTGCTGAACCCTAAAATTAATTCTGGAAGACTCAATATTCCTATCCCAGAGTATAGTATAATGCACCATTTTCAAATGAATTTAATTTTTACTTTTTTTGCACACTGAGATAGAAGGAAAATCGATTTTGCCATTCTTGAGTATGGTCATTTACATCTCAACCCCCCTAATGATTTCACTAATGGTTTCAGAATCAAATGTAGCCCCAAAGCATTTTGGGGAAGGCCACTGAATAGTTGGTCCACTTTTCCCTTTGATGTCCATTGCCTGCCCATGTGGCCCCTCCTGGTCTGGTAGTTCTAGGTGCTGACCTTGTCATAAAAATGGTTTTGAAGGCTGCATTTGTCATAGTGTGCCTAAGTACACCATACTTACTGGGGTCTTACAGCTTCCTGCCCACAGGACCCTGGCTGGGTCCTTAAACTTTTTTCGTCTCTGTCGTCTACTCCCTTTTTGTTCCTTAATTTTTTGAAAGGAAATCCAGGAGATCCTGCAAACTACTTTGCATTCTGCCTTGAGTACACATTCACTAAAGCATTAAATGCTTCTCTGGCTAACGGATGGTGAGACATGTAAGCTGGGGAAAAATAAACATTTTAAACATATTTTCCAGCCATGTATATTATCTTTTGTAACCTCAACTTCCTGGCTACTTAACATCACCATCCGCAGTTTCAGATGGGAAAACAGAGGCTAAACAAACTGAAATAATTTGTTCTAGAATGCAGGTTGATTAAACGCAGAGCTAAAACTAAAGCATATTTTCTGATACTTAATCTAACCAAACTGCTGTCTCTCATCAGAAACTATTCTTAAAATTTAAGTAAGAATACATTTATTCATTCAAGCAATATTTGCTGAGCACCTTTTATATTTTTTTGATGTAGTGGTGGTTGGTAGTGAGAAAAACAGGAAGTTAAGGTTAAAAAAGAATGAGTCACTAAACTGAAAACAGTGAAACCACAGCAGGAGAGAGTCCAGTTGAAGTAAATTCAGCTAACTTAACATTAACATTTTTTTTTCAGTAAAATGACTGTTTTACATTATAATTAAATGCATATATTTCACTACTATTTTTACTCACCACTATTGCTTATATCCCACTCCATTCTTTGGATTCACTTTTACTCTTGCTGGAGTTCATCCTTTTGTAGTTCTCTCTGCAAAAATCTGTAAGAGGTAGAATCTATTAACCTCTGTTCAAAACTTTCCTTATTTCATCCTCACTATTGAATGGTAATTTAGTGTTGTGTAGAGTCTTAGGTTGAGGTTTTTTTCCCTCAGCACTTAATGATTTTATTCTATTACCTTCTACCATGTATATCAGTAATTAAAAAATCAACAGTCCACTTGATTTGTTTTTTTTTTTTAATTGTTGCTACTTTGTAAAAAATCTGTAAGACAATTCCTCATTAGAGCCTCTCATTTTTCAACTAGGGCCACACCATGTACAGCTATGTAATTCTTGTTCCATACAAAGTAATATGGTGAGGAAAGTAAGTGGGGGCTGAAAACCAGGCCATGGGCCACTCACCGTCATGAAATTAAAGGACAGCATCTGTCAGAGGACACACTTTTCTATTTCACATAAAAATATCATATAGGTTAGTGGTGACATTATAATGTATACAGCAATGAATTTATTTTTACTTCTCATATTCCCCACTTAGATAGTTAACTGAGGAATCATGTCTTTCCTCAACTCAGAAGAAACTCTCATTAATTCTTCAAATCTTGCCTCTTTTCCATTGTTAGATTTCTTATTTTTGAAACATATATTGGGCATACATTGGAAATTCTCAGTCTATCTTCTGATCTGGGTCTGTAACTTTACTTTCACTTTTAAAAAGCTTTCAGTGTTTTTTCTTCTGGGTTTTCTGATTTATTAATTATCTGTTTAGCTGTGTTCCTCTGTTAATTCAAAAATAATCATAATTTTCAATGCCAGGATATCTAATTGGTTCTTTTTTGTTTCCCCTGTTAGTGAGTCTCTTTTGTCTGTTTTGCATGATTCTTTTTTTCATTTTTTTTTTTTATGAATGCTACTTAATCCTATATTTCAAAAATACTTAAAAATCTGTTTTTAAAAAAATCTGTTCTGGGGCTGACCCTGTGGCGCACTCAGGAGAGTGTGGCGCTGGGAGCGCAGCAGTGCTCCCGCTACGGGTTCGGATTCTATATAAGGATGGCCGGTGCACTCACTGGCTGAGCGCAGTGCGGACGGTCACAAAAAGACAAAAAAAAAAAAAAAATCTGTTCTGGAAGATTGCTTTAGTGTTTGTATTTCTTTGGATGATAATTCACCTGTTTATTGAGTTTATTGACCATATTTCATGAAGTATTTGTTTTCATCTTCTTGAGTAAAATTTTTTTCTCTCTCCTTTTGTTCACTGTCATAGTGGGGTAGCATCCTGACATTTTAAATATATATTTTAAAATATTTTGTCCACCATTGCTATGTTGAGTGTTCTGAGGGAGGTGGTTAATGCATCAATTAGCAATATCATTTTAATTAGACGTTTCAAATATACATTTCTAATGTGTTATTTGCTAAGCCAAGAATAAATATTTTATAGGTTTGGTTTGCAAGGTTAGCATTCAGAACTTTTTTTTGTGAGACCAGTGTTTCTAATTACACAGTCCAGGGATCAGCCAACTACAACCCACAGGCCTAATACAAATTGCCACCTGTTTTTTTTCAGACCAGTTAGCTAAAAATTGTTCTTCCATTTTTAAAGGACTGTAAAAAAACAAAGAATAAAATGCAACAGAGACCATTTGTGGCCTGCAAAGCCTAAAATATTTATTATTTTGCCTTTCTTTTTTTTTTTTTCCTCCCTCCCTTCTCCCTCCCCCTCTCCCCCCCACCAATGTCCTTTCTGTTTGCTTGTCGTATCAACTTCAAGTAATTGTGATTGTTATATCTTCTTCCCCCCCCTGGTTTTTTTTGTGTGTGTGTGTGTGTGTGTGTGTGTGTGTGAATTTATATATTAATTTTTAACTCCCACCAATAAGTGAGAACATGTGGTATTTCTCTTTCTGTGCCTGACTTGTTTCACTTAATATAATTCTCTCAAGGTCCATCCATGTTGTTGCAAATGGCAGTATTTCATTCGTTTTTATAGCTGAGTAGTATTCCATTGTGTAGATGTACCCCATTTTCCGTATCCGAAAAAGTTTGCTGACATCTGACACTCTATCTATAGATGTCACCCTAGTGATTTTTATTTTCTGATTATTTTAAATAAACTTTATTTTTTAGGGCTGTCTTAAATTCACAGAAAAATCCAGAGGAAGATATAGAGATATACTCCTTTGCCCCACATATACATAGCTTCTCCCATTATCAACATTCCTCACCCCAATGAATGTACATTCATTACAACTGAACCTATATTGACACATCATTATAATACAATGTCCATAGTTTACATTAGAATTTACTCTTGGTGTTGTGCAGTCTATGGTTTTTGACAAATGTACCCATCATTACATTATCAAACTGACTAATTTCACTGCCCTAAAAATCCTCTGTGCTCTGCCTATTCATCCCTCCCTCCCCACGACTCTAACAATCACTGATCTTTTTACTGTCTCCATATCTTTGCCTTTTCCAGAATGTCATATAGTTGAAATTATACAGTATGTAGCCTTTTCTTATTAGCTTCTTTCACTTGGTAACAAGTATTTAAGGTTCCTCTATGTCTTGTCATAACTTGATAGCTCATTTTTTTGGAACACTGAACAATATTCCATTGTCTGAATGTACCATGTATTTACCCATTCACCAATTGAAGGACATCTTGGTTGCTTCCATGTTTTGGCAATTATGAATAAAGCTGCTATAAACATTCATGTTCAGGTTTTTTTGTGAATAAAAGTTTTCAGCTCCTTTGGGTAAATATCAAGGAGTGCAATTCCTGGATCATATGATAAGACTATGTTTACTTTTGTAAAAAATCACTGAACTCTCTTCCAAAGTAGCTATCTATACCATTGTGCATTCCCCTCATCAATTAATAAGAATTCCTATCATTCCACATCCTTGCCAGTGCTTGGTGATGTCAGTGTTCTGGATTTTGGGCATTCTAATAGGTGTGCAGTGGTATCTCATCGTTTTTAATTTGCCATTCCTTGATGACATATGATGTGGAACCTATTTTCAGATGCCTGTTTGATATTGTATCTTCATTGGTGAGGTGTCTGTTCATGACTTGCCCATTTTTAAAAAATTGGGTTGCTTTCTTATTGTTGAATTTTAAGTGTTCTTTGTATGTTTTATATAGCAGTCCTTTATCAATACATCTCTTGCAAATATTTTCTCCCAGTCTATGGCTTCTCTTTTTATTCTCTCGACAGTGTCTTTCACTGGGCAGGAATTTTTAATTTTAATGAAGTCCAGCTTCTCAATTCTTCTTTTCATGGAGAGTGCCTTCAGTGTTGTACCTAAAAAGCCATCACCATACCCAAGGTTATGTAACTTTTCTCCCATGTTATCTTCTAGAAGTTTTATAGTTTTGCATTTTATATTTAGGTCTGTAATTAGTTTTTGAGTTAATTTTGATAAAAGGTGTAAGGTCTGTGTCTAGATTTTTTTTTTTTTTGCATGTGAATGTCCAGTTGTTTCAGTACCATTTGTTGAAAAGACTATCTTTGCTCCATTGTATTGCCTTTGCTCCTCTCTCAAAGATCAGTTCACTATATTTATGTGGGTCTATTTTGGAGCTCCCTAGGCTGTTCCATTGATCTATTTGTCTATTCTTTTGCCAATTTGGGTAGTGCTAGTCCTCTAACTTTGTTCTTCAGTATTTTGTTGGCTATCCTTAGTCTTTCAACTCTCCATATAAATTTTAGAAACAGTTTGTTAATATCCACAAAATAACTTGCTGGAGGTTTTATTGAGATTGTATTGAATCTCTAGAAAAAGTTAACAGGCATATTCACAATACTTAGTCTTCCCAACTATGAACATGGAATATCTCTCTGTTTATTCAGTTCTTCTTTGATTTCTTTCACAAGTTTTATATTTTTTCTCACATAGGTCTAGTACATATTATCTTAGATTTATACTTAAGTATTTCATTTTGGGGGTGCTAATGTAAATGGTACTGTTTTTAATTTCAAATTTCACTAATTCATTGCTGGTATATAGGAAAGCAATTGACTTTTGTATATTAACCTTGTACCCTGCAAATTTACTATAATTGCTTATTAGTTCCAGGAAGATTTTTTGCTTATTCTTTTGGATTTTCTGCATAGATGATCACATCCTCTATGAACAAGGACAGTTTTATTTCTTCCCTCCCAATCTGTATATCTTTTATTTCCTTTTCTCGTCTTACTGAAGTAATTAGAACTTCCAGTATAACATTGAAAGGGAGTAGGGAGAGGGGACATCCATGCCTTGTTTCTGATCTTAGTGGGAAAGCTTTGAGTATGATGTTAGTCATATGATTTTTGCAGATATTATTTATCGAGTTGAGGAAGTTCCTTTCTATTACTAGTTTACTGATATACTTTTTTTCATGTTGGATTTTGTCAAATGCTTTTTCTGCATCTATTGATACCATCCCAATGATTTTACTTAATAAAAATCTAGAGTGAAGCTCAGGAATTTATTTATCTTTTACATAAGAACATCAGATGATTCTGATTTACCTGGTCCAAAGACCACACTATAAGATACCATGTTCTAGAGTAGATATACTGATATCAAGGACAACATTTTGAGATCCACCAAGCTAAGTTTCCCCAAAGTGTTAATAACTGATTCAAATCAATTCAGCATCCACAGCTGTCACTGATTGCAGAGCCCTGTGCTAATATCAACTATCTTCAATGTTAGCCCAACCATACACCATACATAAGTGCAGTCTCCTCTCTCAGACCAAAAATGAGGAAATAAGTTACTTTGTTTCTTATTTTTCTCACATTATTGAAATTCCGCATTGTTTTTCACTTCTCATTGTAGTAATGTTGGACTGATAAGAGAAATTTATATTGTTTTTTAAATAATATTGTTTTTTTTTAAAAGTGAATCACTGAATCAAAAACATTTGAAAACCACAGAGAGGAGAAACCCAGTTGAAGCAAATTCATCAGACCAAACCTAGCATTCGTTTCAATAAAATAAGTGAGTTCCATAGCAGTATTTTAAAAAACAAATAGTACATTTGTCTCTGAGAATAGTTTGGATTACAGACTAGTTAATTTTTTTAAAATGCTTTTAATTCCATTTAGTGGAGCCGTAGAACATATTTATTTCTTAATCTTATTCTAGGTACTGAAAACTGCTGAAAATTTTTGGCTTAAACAGGAATGTTCAAGGGCAAATTCACATCCACTTTCTAATATAAAGGTCCAAAAGAGCTTTTTAAAATTATTTTTAGAGCTAGTTTCCAAATAATGTAAAGGTTACAGGTGACTTTCAGTTGGTGGTGAGTGAGAAAACAATCCATTCTTGCCACCTTTCTTTTTCCAGAGGCAGGGAGTCCAGAGATTAATCAACACAGAAACACAAGGTAGAAATTTTGATGCACAGAGAGAATGGTGCATGGAGGGAATGCAAAGGGAGGTCTGACTTGTAGCATGGTGTTGTGTCTTGGGTATTAAACTGATTTATTGATTTAACTGTAGCAACAAGACTGGACTATTTTTCAAAGCCTGGCGACAAGCATGAGCCCTTCCTGCCTCAGAGTGTTAGTCCATAATCATGCTGAAAGGGTTTTGTGCTACTGAGCATAAGGAATATGTTTAACAACGAAGAAAAGCAACTCTCCTTTGCTATACTTTATCTAGCTACCGGTTTCTTTCTCACAGCTGAATATAAAGTACATTTTCCACTTTAAAATTATCCTTTAGAAATTTTGTTCTTATCCACTGTGGCAGAGAAGATAAAAAGTGATTACAGTTTCTATCCTGAGCCTGGGATCCTGGTTACAGCTGACAAGTCTATATTCTAGGAAGAATAAAATCTTAAATGATTGCTATCTTGCTGGCTTCCTACACAATACAAAGACAAACTGTGAACCAAGTCCCTTTGAAAAATGGAAATATTTCATTAAGTCTGTCCAAGTTATGCTCTTGGCAAAGCAAAGTCTTGCTGTCACTAAACCAGTACCTTCCCTCTGCCTCCTAAGCCCTTGGTTATGCGGAGGTGCTAAGTAAACGTTTCCTGTGATGTTGATTCCAAATGAATATGAGAACATATTATTCATTTGGAACCAATGATACCATCTGTTTCTTGTTACCAAAACCATGTGGCTATAACATAAAAGTTAGTCACTGATGGCTTTACTGAATTTCTCCTTTTGATTAACAATGAGGTTCCTTTTAAAAGTTTCCCTCAGAAAAAAATTTTTATTTTTTATTTTTTAGGATATTGGAGGATTGAAAAGCAATTAAGTTAAAACTGCTAATTTTGGTGCCATTAATCTATTTTCATTATTTCATTATGTGAAAGCAGGCATCTAACCCATATGGTGAGCTCCAAAGATTACAGCAACGAGCTCAGGAAGAAACTACAGGAGTTGTGAGGAGTCCTCCACCTCTTTTTCAAGCACCAGTGTTACTACATCAGTAACTCTGTTTCCTTCCTCATCCTTTTAGTCAACTTCCTATACTGAGCTATCTCATCTAGGGCTTCGAAATGCCTGTGCTTTTGTTGAGTGTTTGCCTAGTACCAAGAATGTATTCATCTTTCTGCCTGGAGTAGAACTTAGCTTCATTACCAGGTGTTCATTATTTCTGGGTTTTTTTTTTTTTAATATTATTATCTCAGGCAGGGGTGCACAAACTATGTCCCACAAGGCAAATCTAGCCCATCATCCACTTTTACAAACAAAGTTCTATTAAAACATTACAACACTCATTCTTTAGATAGATAGATAGATAGATAGATAGATAGATAGATAGATAGATAGATAGACAGATAGACAGATAGATAGATAGATAGATTATATATACTTGAGGGGTACAGAATCTAATATCGATATATGTGAACAATATATGGTGATCAAATCAGGATAATTAGTATATTCCCGTTTACAAAACTTAATCAATCTTTATGACCTTTAACTAGTTTCTCACCCCCCCCCAGTCCCCCCCCCACCTCTAATAACCAGTTCTGTTCTCTTTTTTATTTTGGAAAGTTTAATGTGTCATTGTGATTGTTTCTTTTTTTCTTTCTTTATTTTAGCTCACATTTATGAGTGAGGACATGCAGTATTTCTCTTTTTGTGCCTGGCTTATTTCAATTAACAGAATTTTCTTTAAGCTCATCCGTGTTGCTGAGAATGGTAATATTTCATTGTTTTTTTATGGCAGAGTAGAATTCTGTTGAGTATACATACCACATTTTCCTTATCCAGTCATCTGTCAATGGATATTTAGGTTGATTCCAACTCTTGGCTACTGTAAATACAGCTGCAATAAACATGATAGTTCAGGTATGCCTTTGACATGGTGATTTCCATTCCTTTGGGTATATACATAGTAGCAGGATTGCTGGATTGAATGGCAGTTCTATCTGCAGTTGTTTGAGGAACAGCTGTACCGTTTTCCATAATGGCTGCGCTAATTTACAGTCCCACCAACAGTGTAGGAAGGTTCCCTTTTATCCACATCCTTGCCAGCATTTGTTATTCTCTGTCTTTCTTATAATAGCCAGTCTAACTGGGGTGAGATGATATCTCAGTGTGGACTTGATTTGCATTTCCCTGATGGTGAGTGATGTTGAGCATTTCTTCATGTGCCTGTTGGCCATTCGTATAACTTCATATGAAAAATGTCTTCAGCTCCTTTGCCCACTTTTTAATTGGGTTACTTGTTTTCTTACTGTTCAGTTGTTTCAGTTCTTTGTATATTCTGGATATTAATCCCTTCTCAGATGCATACTTTGCAAATATTTTCTCCCATTCTGTAGGTTGCTTATTCACACTGTTAATTGTTTCTTTTACTGTGCAGAAGCTTTTTAGTTTGGCATACTTAATCCCATTTATTTTTTCTTTTGTTGCCTGTGATTTTGGGTCATATTCATAAAGTCTTTGCCCAGTCCTATATCCTGAAGTGTTTCACCTATGTTTTCATTTTCTTTGAGCAGTTTTATAGTTTCAGGTCTTATATTTGAATCTTTAATCCATTTTGAGTTGATTTTGGTATATGGTGAGAGGTACGGGTCTAGTTTCATTTTTCCACATGTGGATGTCCAGTCTCCCAGCACCATTTATTGAAGAGGCAGTCTTTTCACCAATGTATGTTCTTGGTGCCTTTGTCAAAGATCAGTTGGTTGTAAGTATGTGGGTTGATTTCTGTGTCCTCTATTCTGTTCCAATGGTCTGAGTGTCTGCTTTTACTCCAGTACTATGTTGTTTTGGTTACTATAGCATTGTAGTACAGTTTGAAGTCAGGGAGTGTTAATGCCTCCAGCTTTATTTAATTTATTTTTTGGTCAGGATTGCTTTGCTATTCAGGGTCTTTTGTTGCTCTATATGAATATTAGGATTGTTTTTTCTATTTCTGTGAAGAATGTCACTGGTATTTTGATGGGGATTGCACTGAACCTGCAGATCACTTTTGGTAGTATGTGGCGCGGTCCACGCCATGGCATGATCCTAAAGGAATCAGCTTGGGCTGCCCTCTCCGAGTTGGCAAGGCCGCCGGAGGGAGGTGCTGCTGGCAAGGCCGCAGCTACAAGCACTTGCTACAACCATAAGGGTTCCTGCCTCGGCTTCGTGGCTCTTGCCTTTTCTTTCGATATTTTGGTTAGCGTGGCAGTTCTGTGAATTCCCAAAAGATTATAAAAATAACACAAACGATTTTGCGATCATTGAACTAAACATTCCCACAGAGGATCCGAGTAAATTGGACAATTTAAAATTATCCCCTTATGATAAATTGACCACACCAACATATATTCCAAAAGCACCGCTCATGACTAAATATGAGCTGCAGCCTAATGTAAGTTGGCAAACATCATTTACTGGAGATTATATTAATGGCAAGAGAATGGTTGGCATTAATGAGAAATTATATGATTGGGACAAATTAAGTATATGGGAAAAAACTGTAGAACCTCCTTTACTTGGTGGTGTCCAGTTTTAAATAAATCATTAAGAATCAGGTGTTGGGATAAAAATATGTGCTGTAAAATTATTAAACCTACAAAATTAGATCTTAGAAAATAAGAGAGTGTAACTGGTTTTGTGAGGGATGGTGCTGTGCACAGGACACTTTAACATTTAGATCAAGATTACAGGGCCACAGCAAATGCATAACCTCAAAATGTGCATGATAATGCTGCTCAAATATCCACTGTTCTTTTTCCATATGAACAGTTGGTTCATTCCATTAGAACATAAAATCATTACACCCCCATTAGAATTTAAATGTTAGTATTGTTCCTTTTAGCAAATTTGTACTTACATTTAGCAATAGACATAGGTCATATGATAGTACTGTCTATCACTTTGTAAGCAATAGTCCCACCCTGTTAATAGGGTAGATATTAACCACAGCTTGCCAACAGGAAAAGGTCACAGGTTAACTTCAGGACAATGAGAAGATGGTCCCAATCTGATAACCTGATACCAAAAGGAGGAAGCACGAGCTAATCACCTGAGACATACTAACGAAGGAAAAAAACTGGCTTCCCCTGTCCTTTTTAAATTATTAATTCAAGCTTGCTGATGTAATAAAAATAGTACCCAAAAAACCTCTGCAGAGAAAAAACTAAATAAAAGGCACTGTCTCATGCTCTACTGTGCTCAAGCTGCAACATGCTGACAGCCTGCAGAGAGAGAACATGCATACTGATGCATTGAGGTCTCTGTCTGTGTTTGTTATTTTCGCCGGCTTCCTCATCCCTCTTCCAAGGACCCACAACTCGACTGGAGCTGGTCTTCGGCAAGTATGGACATTTTCACTATGTTAATTCTTCCAATCCAAGCACATGGAATGTCTTTCTTTTTGTGTCCTCTAATTTCTTTCATCAGTGATTTGCAGTTCTCATTGTAGAGATCATTCATCTCCTTTGTTAAATTGATTCCTAGATATTTCACTTCTTGTGGAGACTATTTTAAATGGTCTTGCTTTCTTGATTTCTTTTTCTGCTAGTTTGTTATTGGAGTATAAAAACGCTACTGATTTGGGGTGTTGATTTTATATCCTGCAAGTTTACTGAAATTGTTTATTAGCTCTAAGAGATTTTTGGTAGAGTCTTTAGGTTTCTATATATATAGGATCATGTCATCTGCAAACAGAGACAGTTTGACTTCATTTTTTCCAATCTGGATGCCCTTTGTTGCTTTCTCTTGCCTGACTGCTCTGGCTAGTACTTCCAATACCAAGTTAAATAGGAGTGGTGATAGTGGGCATCCTTGTCTTGTTCCTGTCCTTAAGGGAATATCTTTCAGCTTTTCCCCATTCAGGATGATATTGGCAGTGGTTTTGTCATGTATGGTTTTAATTGTGTTGAGGTACTTTCCTTCCACACCTAATTTGTTGAGAGTCTTTATCATGAAGGGATGTTGAATTTTGTCAAATGCCTTTTCAGTGTCTATTGAGATAATCATGTGGTTTTTGTCCTTGATTTGGTTGATCTGGTGTATCACATTTATTGACCTATGTACGTTCAACCATCCTTGCATCTCTGGGATGAATCCACCTTGATCATGGTGTATGATTATTTTGATGTGTTGCTGCAATCTTATTGATAATGCTTTGTTGAGGATTTTTGCATCTATGTTTATCAAGGATATTGGCCTGTAGTTTTCTTTTTTTGTTGTATCTTTGTCTGGTTTTGTTGTATCTTTATCTGATGCTGGCCCCATAGAATGATTATGGGAGAATGGGTTCTGTTTCAATTTTTTGGAATAGTTTGAGGAAAATTGGTATTAATTCCTCTTTAAAGGTTTGGTAGGTTTCAGCAGTAAAGCCATCCAGTCCTGTGTTTTTTTTATTGGGAGACTGCTGACTACAGCTTCAATCTCATCGCTTGTTATTGGTCTGTTCAGGTTTCCTATTTCTTCTTAGTTCAGTCTTCTTGGTAATTTGTATGTGTCAATAAATTTATCCATTTCCTCCAGGTTTTCAAATTTTTTGGCATATAGTTGTTTGTAATAGTCTCTAATGATTCTTTGTTATTTCTGTGGTATCAGTTGTAACATCTCCTCTTTCATTTCTGATTTTTATTTCTGTCTTCTCTCTTCTTTTTTTAGTTAGCCTTGCTAATGGTTTGTCTATTTTTTTTAACTTCTCAAAAAACCAACTTTTCATTTCATTGATCTTTTTTTTATCATTTTGGGGTCCCTGTTTAACTTAGTTCTGCTCTGATTTTAATTATTTCTTTTTGTCTACTAAGTTTCGGGTTAGATTCCTGTTTTTCTAGTTCTTTGAAGTATAGCATTAGGTTGTTTATTTGAAAGCTTTCTATTCTCTTGAAGTATGAGTTTATTGCAGTAAACTTCCCTCTTAGTACTGCTTTTGCTGTATCCCACATGTTTTGGTATGATGTGTCTTCATTTTCATTAGTGTCAAGAAATTTTTTGATTTCCTGTGTAACTTCTTCTTGGATTGATTGGTCATTTAGGAGTATATTTTTAATTTCCATGTGTTTGCATAGTTTCCAGAGTTTCATTTGTTATTGATTTCTAGTTTTAATCCATTGTGGTCTGAAAAGATACTTGAAATGATTACAATTTTAAAAAATTTCTTGAGACTTGATTTGTGACCTAACATGTGATCTATCCTCGAGAATGTTCCATATGATGAGAAGAACGTATATTCTGTGGTTGTTGGATGAAATATTCTATAGATATCTGCCAAGTCCAGTTGGTCTAAGGTGTAGTTTAAATCCTGTGTTTCTCTGGTGATTTGTTGCCTCGATGATATGTCCAATGTTGAGAGAGGTGTGTTCATGTCCCCAACTATTACCGTATTGGAGTCTATCTCTTTCTTTAGGTCTAACAGTGTTTGCTTTATATATGAGTGCTGTGGTGTTGGGTGCATATATATTTATGATAGTTATGTCTTCTTACTGAATGGATCCTTCTATCATTATATAATGGCCTTCTTTGTCTCTTTTTCTGGTTTTTGGCTTATAGTCTATTTTATCCAATACAAGAATGGCTATTCCTGCTTGGTTTTGGTTTCCATTTGTGTGATATGTCTTTTTCTATCCCTTCACTATTAGTCTGTGTGCATCTCTACCAGTGAGATGAGTCTCTTGAAGACAGCATATAGTTGAGTCTAGCTTTTTAATGAAACCAGTCAGTCTGTCTTTTGAGTGTGGAATTTAATCTATTTGGGTAGGGTTGTTTTTGAGAGGTACTGTCTTACTTCTGTCATTTGATTGCTTTTCCTATGGTTGATTTAAATATCTTTTGTTCCTTTCTTTCACTTTTGTTGTTTGTCTTCAGTTTTTGTTGGATTTTTGAGGTGGTAGGGTATAGTTTCTTTCTCTTTCTCAATTGCATACCTTCTCTACAAGTGGTGTTTGTTCTTTCTGGTGTATTAATTGTAGTGATTATCATTTTGCGGGTTCCAGCTAAAGGACTCCCTTAAGGATATCTTGTAGAGCTGGTCATGTGATGGAGAACTTTTGTAGCTTTTGTTTGTCTGGAAAATACACTATTTCTCCTTCATTCTGAAGGATAGCCTTGCTGGGCAAAGTATTCTTGGTTGGCAGATATTTTATTTCTTTTAGTACATTGAATATATCATCTCAATCTCTTATGGCTTGTAGAGTTTCTGTTGAAAAGTCTGCTGTTAGTCTGATGGGGCTTCCCTTATAGGTGACAACACTTTTGTCTTTTTTAGGATTCTCTCTGTCTTTGACTTTTGACAATTTGACTATGGTGTGTCTTGGAGAGGACCTTTTTGGGCTTGAATCTGTTTTGGGACCTTTGGTCCCCTTGGATCTAGAAGTCCATATCTCTACCAGTACCTGGGAAGTGTTCTGCTATTTATTTCACTGAATATGTTTTCAACGCCTTTTCCTTTCTCCTTCCCATGATTCAGATGTTTGTGTGCTTAAGGTGGTCTTCTAGCTCTCTTAGTTTCTCTTCATTTTGTAAAACTCTTTTTTCTTTTTTGTCTGCTTGGGTTATTTCAAAAAGACTGTCCTTGAGATCAGAAATTCTTTCCGCTGCTTGCTCTAGCCTGCTGCTTACATTCTAAGTTGTAGTTTTTATTTCATTGAATGAGTCTTTCAGTTCCAGGAGTTCTGCTACATTCTTTTTTATGGAATTTATCTTTTTGTAAATTTCATCCTTCAAGTTCTGGATTGTTTTTCTTGTTTCATTGTGTTGTTTGAGTCTTTCTGCATCTCACTGAGTTTAAGATTGTTACTCCAAATTCCTTTTCAGTCACTTCAAGTGTTTCCTGCTCTATGTGGTCTGGTACTTGAGAATTTCCTTTGGTGGTGTCATATTTACTTGTTTTTTCATATTTCTAGTCCCTTTACATTGATTTCTAGTCATCCAGCTGAGCAGTTGCTTCTTATATTACTCTGAAGCGGGCTTTGATGAGTGGGATTTCCTCCTGTAGATGTGTTTTATATTTATTGTTGAGTAGGGGGTATTAGTATTGATTCTGAGTGGACTCAGTAGCATAGTCTCTGTGTGGGTACTTCTGCCATATTCAGTGTTGGAGTTGCGTGTAAGTGCCTCTGTGGTGTAGTTACTAGGGTATTGATTTCTTGTTGAAGATGTGGGCTAGCTCTCAAGATCGTTAGCAAAGTGCCTGTGTTCCTTGTCACTTTTTGGCTGGGGTGAGTGAGCCTAGGTGGACTTGTTGGCTCCCCAGGTAGTGCACTGTTTCCCTGACAGGTGTACAGGATTATACTCGATCTCCTCAGCTTGAGTGAGTGACCATGGGCAAGGTTTTTCTTTCCTTTTTCCTACAGACCAAAGCTTCTCCTGGGTTCTTGCTTCCCTTGGTTGGGGGCTGGGTTGGTGGTGGTTGGGAATTTTCTTCTGTACACTATCTGGCTGTCCTGGTTTTCTGTAAACTTCAGGTTTTTGTACATGTGACTCTCCCTGGGTGAAAGCAGTCATGCTCACTGCACACGGGGTGAAATTCCCTCTGTGAATTGTGTCACCGGGGTGTGTGGGTCTATGCTGGCTTACCTCTTTCTGGTGTCTCTGTCTGTGATCCTTATTGTATCAATGTGTGGGGACAGTGGGAGGTCCTGTCCTTGGCTAGTCTGAGTAGTGCAGCAGCAGTGATAGCAGTGTGTGTGTGACTGCCAGTGATGGCAGTAGCAGAAGCAGTGGTGCAGGCAATAGGGGTCAGGGTCCCAAACTCAGGTGGTCTGGCTACTGCTTCAGCACTGGCAGCGGGTTGTGCCCACTGTCATTCTGGCTGATGCGGTAGCCTGGTGGGGGTTCTGTGCCCTATCTGACTGGTGTGTTGGCTATGTAGCAGTCACACTGTACAGGCGGGGGTCCCACACATAGCAGGGCCAGCTAGTGAGGCGGCTTGGGCAGGGGTCCCATGTGCAGCCGGTCTGGCTGGTGAGGCAGCATGGATGGATCCTGGCAATGGCAGGATGCAGCAGGGGTCCTGCTCACAGCTAGGCTGGCTAGTGAGGTGGCTTGGGTGGGAGTCCTGTGGGCAGTTAGTCTTGCTGGTGCAGCAGCAGGGAAGGTCCCTGGTGATGACTGCTGTACTGTAGGCGGTAGCAGAGGTTCCCACCCCCCGACGGGGTGGATACTGCTTCAGTGTTAGCAGGGCTTCCCACACACAGCTAGGCCCGCTGTTGCAATGGCTATGGCAGCAGCAGCAGCACTGCATGCAACTATGACAGGGGACCCACAAGAAACTGAGCTGGCTGTTGAGGCTGCTTGGGCGGGGATCCCATGCATGGTTGTTCTCGCTGGTGCTGCTGTATAGACAGCCACCAGCAAAGGCTGCTGCATTGCGGGCGGTTGTGGCAGGGTACCCACGCACGGCCGAACTGACTGGTGCAATAACGTGGAAAGGGAACCCATGCACGTCTGGCCTGGTCGGAGCTGCAGCGTAGGTTTGGATGTCTTCCAGCAACAGCAGCAGCTGGAGCAGCACTGCAGAAGACAGTAGCATGGGATGGGGCAAAACTCACAGTGGACGATGGTCCTGAGTCCTGACAATGTCACTGGCAAGTGAAGCACTGGTAGCAGCGGGCCTGTTCTGGTTGTCTTCTGTGGAAGAAAAGCGTCCAAGGTTTCCCTAGTCCTCCATCTTCCCACAGTTCTCAGAAGTTATCTCTACAACACTCTTTGTTTTCACATTGCCTACGGCTGTTTTATGCTACAATGGCAGATTTGAGTAACTGAAACAAAGGTCATATGGCATATAAAACTTAAAATATTTACTAACTATCCCTTTATAGGGGATGTTTGCTGAGCCCTGTCTATGGTCGTGAAACTATCTCTTTAAGACTTTCTCTTACTTTCTGTGTGACCTTTCTATGGGCTCAGCTTTCTCATCTGTAAATTGGAGATAGAAATAGAACCTGTCTCATAGGGTTCTTGTAAGGATAAAATTAGATAAAGCACTGCAGTGGTTATCACCGGGCCTGGGTACACAATGAATGTTAGTGTTGCAGAGACTTGATTTCTTGTTTAAAGCTATCACTTTGAACTCTTTTCTTGGGAAGCAGTTAAGTACAGAAAACACGAGCTTCAAACTTGGGTTCAGTCCATACAGTACAGTTTACTACTTGTGCTATCTTAGGCAAGTTATTGTACCTTTATTATCTTCTCTATAATGGGAATAATGAAAACTACCATGGAGACAAAAACAAATCTTCAAAAAGTTCAGAGAACAGCAAGACCAATAGCAATAAGACAAATTACATACGGTGGATTGAAGATCATAACAGACAACAGTTGCTAGGAGCTAAAAAGAAATGAGAAAATGTTTTCAACATTTTGAAGACAATGGATTTTTAACAAGAATTCTCTGCTTAGCCAAACTATCAACTAAATGTCAGGGTAACATAAAGAAATTTTAGGAATGCAAATTCTAAATCATGAAAACAAAACGAAAACTCCTATAAACTCTTTATTGGCGATTTATTGGAGGATGTGTTTTATTTATTGGAGGATGTGATTTATTGGAGAAGTAAACTAGCAAAATGGAAGATACGTTATCTGGAGGGGTTCTGGGAAGAAGGTAAGGGGTGTAGTGTAGATTTTAAATCTCCTTGAATGCTCCCTAAAGAAAGAGCAAATAAGATAAATTAAATAAAAACTCATGGACAACATCTACAACAAACCTTGGTGACAAGACATCCCGAACATCATGAAATATGAGTGGTAGAGAAGAACCACTGAAACAGAAAGACCTGCGTGTTAGCAACAATGGGGACACAGGAATTTCTGATGGCCTTGAGAGCTGGAGTACACAAACACTGATAAATTTTCTATTAGTGTCCTACTCTAAAGTTAGTTAGCATTCTCCTCTCCCTCTTCTTCTCTCCCTGTACTCCCAGCACCATCTCAAAGGCAAGTATTAGGCTTATACTACTTTTTATAAACTTGTCTAATCCCCCCCATAGTAATTAGTTTTATTATTATCTACATTGTTAGCACATATAGCCTTTCACATGCTACTATAAGTATATTCATATAATTTGTCATCTAAATCAGAACAGTTTTGAGAGTGAAGGGGGCCACTATTAATTAGTCCAAGACAAGAGATATAAATGACTCTACTGGCAAATTAAATATATGAAGGTACTTCAAAAAGTTCATGGAAGGTTCATATTATCTTTTAATTGCTTTTATCCATGAAGCTTTTGAAGTAACCTCATATGATCATCTTATTTATAACAATCATTTGGTCTTATTAATAAAGGTAAATATATATTTAATTCTTGTTACCTGTCCTTACACCGACAGCCCTCAATCATTTTAATTTTCTGAGGCCCTTTGTCTAGGAGATTTTGCAGGGATAGCTCATGAAAGCGATGTTTTGAGCCTTTGCATGTGCTATGGGTTAAATGTGTCCCCCAAAAATTCATGTATTGGAAACGACCCCCATTATAAGAGTGTTATGAGGGTAGGAAATCCAGTTATGGTATTTGAAGGGTGAGGACTTTAAGAGGTAAATAGATTGTGAGGACTATGCCCTCGTGAATGAACTGATTCATTCATGGAGTATGGGTGTGTTTCTGATGGCTTTGTAAGGAGAGTGAATGAAAAGCTTAACTAACTCTTGCTCAGCCATTTGTCATGTGACACCCCACATTGAAGAAAGCCCTCACCAGATTTGCTTCCTGGACCTTGGACTTCCCAGCCTTCAAACTATAGGAAATAAGTTTTGTGTCTTTATAAATTATCCAGTTTCAGGTATTACATTATAAGCAAGAGAAACCTACTAATGCAGCATGATCATGGCAGTTTTTCAGACTTTATACTCAAAGTTCAGCTAGAATGAAGATAAAATGTGATTCATATTTTTAAAATTAACTTTGAATAACAGATTTACTGAGATATAAATTGCTTACAATACACAATTCACTCATTTAAAGTATATAAATAATTGGTTTTAATATATTTACAAGGTTGTTCAACCTTCGCCACAATCAATTTTAGAATACTTTCATTACCACAAAAAGAAACCTCAACCCTATTGGTATCATTACCCATTTCCTCCCAACCCTTGTAGCCCTAGGCAACCACTAATTTACTTTCTGTCTCTATAGATTTGCCTATTATGGGCAATTCTATTATGAATGGAATTATGTACTATGCAGTCTTTTGTGACTGGTTTCTTTCACTTACCACAATGTTTTCAAGGTTTAGCAGTGTTACAGCATGTATCAGTACTTCAATCCTTTTTATTGCCAAATAATATTTCATTATATATTTAGAATAAAATAAACAAGATTAATGTATTAACAGAAATAAGAGCTACCAAAAATTTTCAAAATATGGTTTCACTGAATTTTCTCTTCATCAGCATTATAAACAAAATGGTTATCATATTAAGTATAAGATATCTATTTAACACATATTTAATAAGCTTAATAAATACATAGTATATAATCTAATGAAATTTATTTAATATTTTAATAGTATAAAGTATTTTATACTTTAGTTAATATAAAATAATATTATAATACTTTAATAAAATTTCACATTTAATTGAATTTAAATGTTGGGTAGTTCATAAAACCAACCACTAATGGAGTTATCAATATGGAGGAGTGATGAGCCCTGACAGAAATCCAGGCATATATTCAAGTGATAAAAATAGAAATATGGTTCATAAAATTTTTTTCTGTCTACATAGAAATAATATTCTGAATAAAGTCATCTTTTAATGTGCCAGTCAATAACCCCTTCAGCATTCTAGTTTTGCCAGAGCAAAGGGCCCTCATGTTCAGTGAACAAACCACTGACCTGCTAGATTTCTAAGTTAAAAATGGTTAAAACTCCTGAGGTCAAGTATAAACTAGAGAAATAGTGAACATATTAAATAGTTGAAGCATAAACCATCCATCTCTTTGTGCATCTCACCATCACTAATAACTACAATTTGATTTGGTGGGTATTTGGAAGCTTCCATAGAATTTAAATTAAAAAATGACTGTGGCACTTGTAGATTAATTTTTTCACTTTGGTTATACGAATAGTAAAATTCACTCATCACGTGTAGTCATAACTGAATGTATGTGAAGAAAAACATTGTATCATGACTGTTACTTATGTAAAGGTTAGCTTGCTATAAAGACTAATTTGACAAGCTTTTATATGCAGTCAGTTCTCATTATTTACAGTAG
Organism: Cynocephalus volans; assembly: GCF_027409185.1. Classification (NCBI taxonomy): domain Eukaryota; kingdom Metazoa; phylum Chordata; class Mammalia; order Dermoptera; family Cynocephalidae; genus Cynocephalus; species Cynocephalus volans. The sequence continues at coordinate 99,979,638 of NC_084461.1, read as the reverse complement.
TTATATTCTATAAAGTTGCTATGAATGCTGAATTAGCAAATACTGAAGCACGGCTCTTAGGGGAAATACAGGGTTAGGTTCCTGCGAGCCTCTGGTCATAACATTTTCCTCAGCCAATTAGTACATACCTTGTGTTATGTTTTTGTGTTTAAAGACACCTTATTTTATATATATATACACACACACACACACACACACTCACACACACTTTTTTGTATATATATATTTTTTTGTATATATATTATATATATATATTAATATATATTAATAATGAACTCAAGGCCAATAGCACTATAACTCATGCCTAAATGAAACTGATACAACACACATTTTCTCCATAAGGCCTATAGCAACCTTTCTGCACTCACAAACATAGACAGCACTTCAGCACTGCACTTGGGGCCATATTAGACAGTGAAATCACTGACCAAAAGTACAAAAATGTGAAAAACATGGTACTAAACACACTGTGAAAAGATCACTCGTTTACAGTGTAAGAGCTGAAAAAATGAAAACAAAGTGGCACCACATCTGGCCTCAGCTAGGAGCATGCGTGTCACAGTACTCAAATGTGTCACTGCTCACCCCGTGTCTGTGAATAACTGTGAAAGCATGGAGAGAAATGACTTTAGGGCTACAAAAACTTTAGTGGATAGGCAAATTCCCGAGTAAGGAATCTGTGAATAATGAGGATTGAATATATTTAGAGAATGTGTTCACACAAGATTGGAAATTACATGGGGCACTATATATTTCAGCTATAAACAACTGGGATTTATAGAGATACCTTGCAATTTTAGGAGAAAGAAAGTTGAAAAGAGATTTTAGAAGTTAACCTTTTCGAAATCCTGGAAACAAAGTTTCTGCATTTGACCTGATAAATATGGCATCTTCATACAATTATAACTTCAAGAATTTTCATAAACACACATTCTCATTCGTCAGGAATCTGAGGAGGGGTATGTGAATCTTAAAATTGTAGGATTAATAAATCCTACAATTTTTCCAGACATTTTAGGTTTAATTACATATGTGTCCTGTTCATAAACATGGAAGACAATAGGGTTCCATAAACCCACAGAAATGGTGAGCCAACTTTTGCATTTACATCCAAATTTTGATTTCCCTGGGGAACAGACCCATGCATTTTATTATATTTTCAAAGGAGGCCTAGAATCAATGAAAATGCTTTTAAAAGGAGGTAAAGAATAAAAAGAAAAGGAAATGGAACTCAAGGGAATAGGGACATTTAAAGCAGGCAAAGGAAGGGGAACTAGTGACGGAGACACGAGGCAGAAGCAGATCCAGTGACGACCCTGAAGCCACAGGAGCAGACAGAAGTCACTGACAGTTTATCAAGTGCAGCAGCAGAAGGTTAAGAAAGATGAGGAGAGAGAGCGGTCATGGTTGATGCAGGCAAGAGCAGTCTCAGTGGAGTTGTGTGAGCAAAAGCCAGTTTTCAAAAATGGAATAATGACTGGGAGAGACCACGAAGGGAAGGAGAGAGAGGAGAGTAATTGAGAGACGATGTTGTTAAGAAAAAATCATGAGGATAAAAAGCCAGTAGGGAAGGAAAGCTTGGTGACACAACCAGAAAAAGAATGCATGTTAGGCATCTACTCTGAGTCAGGAGCTCTGCAGAGTGTTGAAATGGGATGGTTTTGAACACACACATAAGTTGTTTGCCCTGGTGGATTTTTCACTCTAATCACTTGTTTGTAAGCCTGGCTTTTCATAGAATCACCTGGGGAGCTTTTAAAAAGTATTAATACTTGAGCTTTACCCTCAGAGATTCTGATGGTTATGTTAATCTGCAGAAATTCAATAAGCAGCCTAAAAAGTCCTGGAATTAAGCACCAGTCCTAGCCTAGTGTGCTCTCATTGTAATGTTTAGTTCTGAAATGCATCAGGTACATGACAGCCTCTTCTGGGCTTTACACATACTTACGTCATTTGTGACTGAGATGAAAACTTTTAGTTCAATGACTGAAATTGATTCTCTGTGATAAGACATCCCCATTCTGTCTCAACAAATCTCTCAGCATGTAAAGAACTGTGCTGGGTAACTTTGTTGTAGTGGGTATCACTAGAGAGATGAAAATCATTTAAGAAAGAGTATAATGTTTTCTTTCCTAAAACTGTACCCAAGAGGTGCACGTAAACAAACTCAATATGCCTGAAAGTCCTTCTAGGACAGATGCTGTGTATTAAGAATGCTCTCTATTGCCTTTCTTTCAAGGACAAGAAAAAATTCCTATGGTGATTGAAAAAGCGGCATAGGGGTAGACAATAATTACCACAAACAAGATCTATAACAAAAATTCTTAAGATGCTGAAAATCAAATAACACATTTCTACTGAGAATTTACAGGTCTTTTTGCAAATATCATGTAAAATAATAGGTATGTGTATAAAAGTTAGCCAATGACACATGGCCAAAGAAAATACACATGCAATCACCAAGATCATGGAATTTCTTCAGTGATCCACTGTTTTCTATACTTCTTTTCATAAGTGAGGAGACTGCATCCTAGGAAGGGTAAGACATTGAGGCACAGTTTGTCAATCAACAAAAATGCATTGGGTACCTATTTTATCTAGATACACTGTGAAAGGGAAGAAAATGAACAAGAGAAGTTCTCTATACATTCAGAGAGCAGTTAGTATGAGAGGGTGCTGCACAGTCTGCTGCTCTTTCTCCTATACCACAAAACAAGGCAAGTCATGAGTTGTTAGGCACAAAGTCACTTTCCACAGCTCCCATCAAGAACAGCTTCAGAAATAGGATCCATTGCAGATGCCCACTAAAATACATGTTGAATAGAGGAAAGAGTCAAGGAAAGGAAAGATGTGTGTGGTAAATACACACTAAGATTGATCTGGTGGACCTGGGGTAGGGAATTCCATATGTGAGAAATATGGAAGAAAACCCTCAAAATCAGAAAGAGAAACTATTTTGCCGGCTAGTCAACAGATTGGTTTGGCTGGAGTGGAGAGACTTTTGTTAAGCAGTAGGATGAGGTGAGAGTGAAGGCACAAAACGGGGCTAGACTTGGGTAAACCTTTCAGTCTAAAGCTGTGGCCACTTTACTCTACCTTGTGGGCAAAAGAGAAATGCTGGGATGTTAAGGGTGAAAACGTAAGGAAAAGAATATTTTAGGAGGGCTGCTCTGGCTGTGTGGAGGATGAACTAAAGTCAGGAGACCAGTGCAGGAGCCATTACCCAGTGTTGGTGAGCTATTGCGAGGGTCTAGAAAGACTAAGGAGGGTGATTGTGTGAAAAGAAAGAAGGAGGTATCTGAGAGAAACTCAAAGGGAAGAAGAATAACCTGGATCTGGCACTTAAAAGATGTGGGGAGGAAGAGAAACAAAGGAAAGGGTGGAATAAAAGGTGATTTGGAGATGTGAGCCTGAGACCATGGGAAAAGTTGGTGTCACTGACAAAAATAAAACATTCAAAAGCTACTATTAGAGGAATTTGGTTCAAAGATACATGAGATTTAGGTGCATCTTAACGTGCAAATGGAAACACTCGGGGGTGGAGGTGGGGGATTTGGAGACGAAGAACTAATCCTGGAAGCAGAAGGAAAATCTTAAGAGATCTGGCTATGGAAGTCATGTATTTGGAGCTGATAGCTGAAGTCACAGAAACAGGTAGCTTAGTTACACAGGTTAGCAAATATATTAAGAATATTTCTATCTAATTACAGGAGGCGGCAAATAACTTCAAAAAGAAATGATTTAGGTAATTTTTAAAAAGACTGTAAGTATCATCACTTATGATTTTTAATATGCTATCGAGAGCAGTTAGGATCTGGACATCTTAAATCAGGTGTAAAATACTGAGAAAGAAGTATTGTTTGCAAAACAGAGATTGTTCTATACTTAATGAAAATATATACTTAATTATTCACTGTATGTGAATTTAAATAAGTCCCCACTGGCCCATTTTTGGTTTCCTTCCCCTGCAAAAAATCTTCTGAAACGTCATTATACTAGTGGCATGTTCTGCTTAATATTTCATTTACATTTGTCATGATTCTATTGTTTTGTTCTCCTATACCACCTACAATGACCAAGGCTTGTTGTTTTAAATTCACACTTCTATTTTTTTATACTGTTAATTCACACTTTTCCTTTTATTTAATACTGCATAATAACGCAATTAGGTTACAATCCAGTTCATTCTAAGCGGCATGGGAATGATCCAAAAAAAAAAAAAAAAAAAGACAAAATAAAGTCAATGTAACATAAAAATCACTGTGCAGCATATCAAAAAAATCAGATTACTGATAAATACTTTAGTGCCATTAGAACCTGCTATAAAGTAGTCCAGCAAACTTAATATCCTCAATGTCTTTCACACTGTGTTATTTTAGCAGACTGTTCACAAATACATTTTTAAAAATATTTTTTAAAGGATGGAATCTTAAGTTAAAATGCATATGCTATTAGCTCATTGTTTTGCACTGCGATTAGAATTTAGTCTAGTTTACCCATACTCAATGATAGACATTGTTTTACCAAAACACAGGAGCAGCCTGTTGAGTTAGAATAGAAAAACTGAAGAATCCTCCCAATGCTTTTGCCTTCATTTAAGCTTGCTTCTTCCTGCTGTTCATTAGCTGGTTGAATAGATGCCCTAACCTTCTTTGTTCTCATTATCCAAGCATTCAGCATATTCTTTGCAAAGTCTTTTATGCTACAATGTATTGATGTGACCTGTTCTACTGAATGTTGGAAATTATTTGTCACACTGTGGTAACAAATTGACTCCACAATCTCAGTGGATTAATACAACAAAGTATGTCTTTCTCACACTGTATGTCCAAATTTGCTCAGCACAGAGCACTGCTCCACAAAGTCACTCCAGTTTTTGGAGGCTCCACCATAATGTAACACTGCCATTTTAGAAAAAGTGGCTACAGGGTATGCCGATGCAAGGAAGGTTGACATGAAGAACTCTCACCCTCATTTTCACTTCTACTTGCTTGTCAAGGGGTTCTAGGAAATCCAGAGAGAGGAAAAGGAGTGGTGAACACTAAGCACTCTCCTTATGTCAGGGGTTATTACTTCTCCTAGGAGGCAACACTGTCAACTAAGAAGACCACTGGACTTTAAAGCAAGAGACCTGTCTGATTTTGCACAAGTCACTTGGCTTTTCTGGGTCTGAACCTGCAAAATGAGAAATTTAAATGAGATTGTGGAAAGAGAAACATTAGGATGTCAGAATCTTGTCCTGTCATACAAGGGTCAATGAGCTTTAGGTAATAAGTTTCACCTTGTTGTAAGCATTAAATCCAAAAGGCAGAAAAACTTTCAAACTTTCCACCCTGCCTCACATTCACTGCTCCGGAGCATCTTCTACCAGCAAAATAACCTTGAATAGTGGAACAAATGTATAATGGTTTTCCTTTCCTAAAGAAAAGAAAATCAGAATTCCTCTGTTAAAAAATGATGATGCTAGAGTTTGGACACAATTAGATCCCTATGAAAATAAATAGGAAAGGTGAATAATGTCTCTTCCTTATTTGATATACAACATCCGATATTTATGATTTTTTAATACCAGGCATGAAGCACAATGATGTTTAATAAAACCAGGATACTTCATTGTTTGGAAGTTGAAACTGAATATCAAAAAAGACCAAGAACTCACAGTAACAAGTTGATTTTATAGAACTCTGAGGATAAAAGGGAAAAGAGGCTTTATTATGCTCTCTCTCAGGTTTCTACCCCCAACCATCATACCTGCTGCCATTATATGGATATGAGTAAAGTGTTGTATCAAAAATAATTGGAATTAATAGGAAAGGTCTAGAAAATTACCTTAATTTGGGAGTTTATTAAATATTTGAGAGTACCTCTTTCTCTGAAACATAATTGGCCTGGTCCTTGCTTGACTCTCAACATTCATCTCCATGAAGTAATGAACTACCTAAGAAATGGCAGATACAGATCCTATAGAGAAGAAACTATTTATTGAAAGACTTTCTACAATACAATTACATTTCACTATAGTACTAAAATAATCTCCTTATAAAAATAAATAATCAAAGTAAATTATAAAGGGGGAATTAAAGGAAGCAAAAAATATCATTATATTTTAGAATCTTAAAAAAAATAGGGGGAGGAGCAGGACTTTGGGAATGTAGGAGGAAGAAGTTTGGTAGACCTTCTCCCCTGCAAGACAGCAATTTAACTAGTGAAAATTATTAAAAAATGATCACTGGTCACTTATATTCCCTGGAAAGTGTCCTAAATGCACACAACAAATACAGAAACATTCATGCAAGAAAATCTACTAAATCTCAGTAAGAACAGTGAGAGTCTGTGGCATTTGAGCCATGATCCAATTCATTACACCCATTTCCCAGCTCCCAGGAATCTCTGCCCCAGACATGATCAGTCAAGAAAACAAGAACTCCCTCTTCCTCCAGCTCCATGTTTGAAGCTACAGTTTCACCCCAGGAGGGGTAGATTGCGGGCATTTCTCATTCCCACCCCTCCTCTGCCTCCCAGTCTCATGTTGCAGAAGCTCTATTCCAGGCAGGTGAAACCAAGAAGACTGAGTCTGTAGTCCCCCCATCCAGCTGCCATGTGTAGGGAGGAATCTCTAGCCCATGTGCTGCAGGCTGAGAATACCAGTGCTCTGATGACCTCTGCCCCCACTCACTCATAGGATGGAAGTTCCACATTGAGAGGGGCAAGATGAGAAGAAACAAAACTGATAGAATTGAAGGGAGAGGTAGGCAATTCAATAATGAGAGTTGAAGACCTCAATGCCCCACTTGCAATAATGGGGAGAATAACCTGGGCAGAAGATTTGAACAATTCTCTAAACCAACTAGAACAAATATCTCTAAAACACTCCATTAAGCAAAAATAGAATATACATTCTTCTCAAGCACACAAGGAATAGTCTCAGGGGAGACAATATGCTAGGCCATAAAATAAGCCTCGATAGATTTAAAATAATTGAAATAATAAATAATATTAGACCTCACAGGAATTCAATTAAAAGTCAACAACTGAAGGAAATTTGGGAAATTGACAGATATCTGCAAGTTGAACAAACTAGTAGCCAACTGTTCAAAGAAGAAATCACAAGGAATATTAGAAAATATTTTGCAAAGGATAAAGATGAAAATACAACATAACAAAACTTACAGGATGCAGCTAGATCAACACTCATAGTGAAATATATAACTGTATATGGTAAGTGCCTCTAGTAAAAAAGAATATCTCGATCAATAATCTCACATTCCATCTTAAGAAACTAGAAAAATAAAAGAAAAATAAACATAAGCAAAACAAAGAAAATAATAAAGATTAGAACAGAAATAAATAAAATAGAGAATAAAATAAAATTCTCTATTGTAATCTACATCAATAAAACCAAAAGTTGATTTTTTAAAAAGATTAACTAAATTAACAAATTTTGAGTTGAAATGACAAAAAAAGGCAGTAGATACAAACAATTAAAATCAGAAAGAAATCACTACCAGCCTTACAGAAATAGAAAGGATTATAAGAGAATACTATGAATAACTGTATGCCAACAAATTAGATAACTCAGAAAAAATGAAAAAAAAAATACTGGAAAGGCATAAATTACACAAACTTACTCAAGAAAAAAGAAAAATCTTAATAGGCCAATAATAAATAAAAAGATGGAATTAATAATTAATAAATTAAAAACTTCCTGCAAAAAATGTCCAGGCCCAGCTGGCCCATTGGTGAATTCCAACAAACATTCAAAAAAGAATTAATACCAATCTTTTATAAACTCTTCCAAAAAATAGGAGGAAACAATTTCCAACTTACTCCATTACCCTGAAATAAAAGACATCACAAGAAAGGAAAACTATAAAATGATATCCCTTATGAACATAGATGTAAAAATCCTGAACAAAATACTAACAAAGTAAATCCAGCAACATATAAAAAATAGTATACACCATGGCCAAGTAGGAATTAGCCCAGGAATGTAAGATTGGCTTAACATCTGGCAATCTATTCATGTAACACACTGTATTAATAAAATAAAGGGCAAAAACCATATAATCATCACAGCAGAGACAAAAGAAAAGGTATTTGACAAAATCTAATATACATTCATGATAAAAACCCTCAACAAACTAGGAGTAGAAGAAAACTTCACCTGATAAGGTATCGACAAAAAATCTACAGCTGACATCATGTTTAATGGTTAAAAAACTAATAAATGCTTGCTCTTCTTCTAAAATTAGAACAGGACAAGAATGTATATTCTCATTGTTACTATTCAATAGTTGACATAATTTTGTGTATAGTTTTGTATATAGAAAAACCTAAGTAATCCACTAAAACACTATCAGAACGAATAAACAAGTTCAGCAAAGTTAGAGAGTAAATGATAAATATACAAAACTCTTGAATTTCTATAGACTAGTAATGAAAAATCTAAAAATTAAATTAAGAAAACAATTCCATTTACAATAACATCAAAAATAATAAAATAGGTATTCATTTCATAAAAGAGGTTCAAAACATATTCTTAAAATTACAAAACATTGTTTAAAAAATTAAGATCTAAATAAATGGAAAGACATTCCATGTTCATAGATCAGAAAAAAAAATACAGTTAAGTTGGCAATATTCTTCAAATTGAACTACAGTTTCAGTCAATCCCTATTAAAATTCTAGCTGACCTTTTTTTTTTTCCTTTGCAGAAATTGACAAGCTAGTATATACCCAAAAGAATGGAAATCATCATGTCAAAGGAATACCTGCACTCCCATGTTTATTGCAGCTCTATTTACAATAGCCAAGAGTTGGAATCAACCTAAATGTCCATTGACAGATGACTAGATAAGGAAAATGTAGTAACATATATTCAATGAAAACTACTTTCCCATAAAAAACAATGAAATTCTGCCATTCGCAGCAACATGGATGAACTTAGAGACAATTATGTTGAGCGAAATAAGCCAGGCACAGAAAGAGGAATACTACATGTCCTCACTCATAAGTGGAGGCTAAAATAAAGAAAGAAAAGAAAGAAACAAAGAAACCACAGTTATACATTAAACTTCCAAAAATAAAAATAAAAAAGAGAACAGAATTGTGGTTATTAGAGGTGGGAAAGGGGAAGAGGGAGGGGGATTAGTGAAAAATTAATTAAGGGTCATAAAGATTGATTATGTTTTGTAAACATGAGTATACTAATTATCCTGATTTGATCACCACATATTGTACACATGTACTGATATTCAATCACTACCCCACCAGTATATATAATCAATTACCTTTCAATAAAAAGCCTTCAAAAAAATAAAGAAATTGACAAGCTGATCTTAAAACTCATATGTAAATGAAAGGAACCCAGAAGAGCCAAAACTATCTTCAAAATAAGAACAAAGTATCCCAACACAATTAAGGTCATATATGACATACTCACAGCTGACATCATACTTAATGAGGAAAAGTTGAAAGCGTTTCCTTTAAGAAAAGGAACTAGTCAAGGCTGCCCATTCTCACCACCCTTTTAACACAGTACTAGAAATTCTAGCCAGAACAATTAGGCAAAGAAAGAAATAAAGAGCATCTAAGTTGGAAAAGAGGAAGTCAATTTGTCCCTGTTTGCAGATGACATGATCTTATATCTAGAAAAATCTAAACACTCAACCAAAAAAACTCTTAGAACTGATTAACGAATTCAGTAAAGTTGCCGGATATAAAATTCCTATACAAAATCAGTAGCATTTCTATGCACCAGCAATGAACAAACAGAAAAAGAAATCAAGAAAGCAGTCCCATTTACAATAGCTACCAAAAAAATAAGATACCTAGAAATAAATTTAACCAAGAAGGTGAAAGATCTCTACAACAAAAACTACAAAACACTAATGAAAGGAATTAAAGAGAACACAAAAAAATGGAAAGACATTCCATGTTCATGGATTGGAAGAACTAATATTGTCAAAATGACCATGCTACCCAAAGTGATCTACAGATTCAATGCAATCCCTATGAAAATACAAATGACATTCTTCACAGAAATAGAAAAAACAATCCTAAAATTCATGTGGAACCACAAAAGACCCCCAATAGCCAAAGCAATCCTGGGTGAAAAGAATAAAGCTGGAGGCATTACACTACCTGACTTCAAAATATACTACAAAGCATAGTAATCAAAATTGCATGGTGCAAGCATAAAAACAAACACATGGACCAATGGAACAGAACAGAGAACCCAGAAACAAACCACATATCTACAGCCAACTGATTTTTTTTTTTTTTTTTTTGCCTTTTTTGTGACCAGCACTCAGCCAGTGAGTGCACTGGCCACTCCTATATAGGACCCGAACCCGCGGCGGGAGCGCCGCCACTCTCCCAAGTGCGCCACGGGCTCGGCCCTACAGCCAACTGATTTTTGACAAAGAAGCCAAGAATATACATTAGGGAAACAACAGCCTCTTCAATAAATGTGCTGGGAAAACTAATGTCCATATGCTGAAGAAAGAAAGTAGACCCCTATCTCTGACCATATACCAAAATCAACTCTAAATAAACACTTAAATGTAAGGCCTAAAACTACAAAGATACTGGCTAAGGGAAATAAGTCATGCACAGAAAGATAATTACCACATGTTCTCACACATATGTGGGAGCCAAAAAATATAAGTTGAAGTTTTAGAAGTAGAGAGTAGAATTGTGGTTACTACAGGCTGGAAAGAAGAGAGAGGAGGGGGGATAAGAAGAGGTTGGTTAATGGACAAAATTAGAGCTAGGTAGAAAAAATGTTCTATTGGTATACAGTGGACCCAGGAATCTATAATTAACAATGATTTACTGCATGTTATCAAATGATCGGAAGGAAGGAGATCGAATGCTCTCATCACGAAATGATAAAGTTTTGTAATGATGAATATGTTAATTACCCTGAATTAAGCATCACGCATTATATATATGTATCAAAATATAATTCTGTACCCATAAATATGTACAGTCAATATGTGTCAATTAATAAATTCCTTTAAAAATAAAATTAAAAAATAAAAATAACAAAGTTGGAATACTTACTTTTTTGATTTCAAAACTTACTACACAGCTGAAGTAATTAATACAATGTGGCACTGGCATAAGGATAGACTTACAGACTAATGAAATAGGATTGAGAGCCATAAATGCTTACATTTAGGGTCAGCAAATTTTACACAAGCGTGCCAAGACAACTGAATGGGAAAAGAATAGTCTTCTCAACAACTGGGAGAGCTGGAGAGTCACATGCAAAAAAATTAAATTGGTCCCCTTGCTCACATCACACACAAAAATTAATTAAAAATTGATCATAGACCTAAATGTAATAGCTAACATTATAAAACTCTTAGAAGAAGACACAGGAGCAAATCTATGTTACTGGGGGTTAGGCAATGGTTTCTTACATGTGATATTAAAAGTACAAGTGACAAAAATAATACATAAATTAGACTACATGAAAATTAAAAACTTTTGTGCTGTAAGTAAAAACATAAAGAAAGCCAAAAGACAATCCACCAAATAAGAGAAAACATTTCCAAAGGACATATCTGATAAAGGACTTACAATCAGAATATCTAAAAAAACTCTTACAACTCAATAACAAAAAGACAAATAACTGAATTTAAAATAGGCAAAGGATCTGAATGAACATTTCACCAAAAAAGATATACAAATAGCCATTAAACACATGGAACCATGTCTAATGTCATTAGCCATCAGAGAAATGCAAATCAAAACTACAATGAGATACCACTTTGCTTCACTAGGATTACTATAATAAAAAAAACAAGAGTTGGTAAAAATGTGGAGAAATTGGGATCCTCACACATCGCTGGTGGGAATGTAAAATGATGCAGTCATTTTGGTAAGCAGTTTAGTAGTTCCTCAAATGATTAAACAGATTGTTATTAGAAGACCCAGCCATTCCACTCCTAGGCATCAAGCCAAGAGAAATGAAAACATAGGTCTACACAAAAATTTGTATGTGAATCTTCATAGCAATGTTACATTATTATTCATACATACTAAAAAGTGTAAGAAACCCAAAAACAGATGAATGGAAAAAATAAAATGTGGTATTCGTACAATGAAATATTAGTTGGCCATAAAAAGGAATGAAGTACTGATATAACATAGATGAAACTTGAAATCATTATTATAAGTGAAATGAGCAAGTTACAAAAGGCAACATATTATATGATTCCATTGATACGAAATACTCAGAATAAACAAATCTATAGAGACAGAAAGTAAATTAGTGGTTGCCTAGAGCGGGAGGAGGGGGGAAGAGGGGGGAGGAGGGGTGGTATGGAAAGTGACCACTAATGGATACAGGTTTCTTTTAGGGGGATAAGATGTTCTAAAGTTCTATTATAGTGATGATTGCACAACCCTGTGAATAGACTTGTACTAATTCAATTTTACACTATAAATGGGTGAATTGCACAGCCTGTGAACTATATCTTAAGAGAGCTGTTTAAAATTTTAAAAAGAATGCAGAAACACATATGCACCCTTAATGCTGCATTCAGCCCAAAAAAACAGAACATCTTCTCTCATTCTGTATTTCTAGAGCTTGGATCCCAGGACAAGGACAAATCTGAACAGAGAGGCTAGTTGCTGGAGAGGGAATTAAGTTTGCAACATTTAGGAACTGATGTGCACAACTTTAGTGGAATAAGCTCATTTTCCTTCTCTGTAGACAAAAACAAACAAAAAATCAATGATGGCACCACATATTGATAAAGAAATTTCCTTGGTTACAGCTTTGGTTTGCAAGAATCTCAAACAGCTTTCTATTACTCTTTTTAATCAGCCAGGGGGGTGCGTAGGAGAGGAACAATCTGTCTGAAGGATTGGGCTCTCACTCTGGGGAGGGGGGTGAGTTGAGGATTTGGGGGCAAGAGAAAAAAGGTGCCTGAGTGTCTCAGTACTCAGAATGTGTACCTTATAACCTGTTTCTATGTGCCCAGAGACAATTCATCTTAGAGCCAAACATGAGGGCATGATTGGCACAAAACAAGTCCATTCTCCTCTTCCAGAAAATCAAAGGCCAGATACTGAGTGGAGCTAGAGTGCATAATCTCAGAAAATGTGGTTAGTCATACAAGAGAGACATTAAGGAGGCAAATGAAGGGGAAGAAATCCAAAATAGGGTTGTCAGATAAAAGACAGGACACCCAGTTGAATATAAATTTGAGATAAACAACAAAAATTTTTGTAGTATAAGTATGTCCCATATTTCATGGGATGTATTTTTATTTACTAAATTTATGTCTTTGTTTTTTTTTATTTGCTAAATACAGTAAATCTAATCCAATGGGCAAAGTTAATTAATAATGTGTACAATCAGTTGGCAATAAAAAGAGCTGAGAAGAGAGGGAGATTATCCAAGAGATGGAGCGAGGGATGGAGGACAAAAAGAGGATGGCTGGGGGCAAGGGTTAGAAGAGCACATAGCAGGAGCTTTTTGGAGGATTTTATGGCTTAGTTTTGTAGCCTCAAGTAATCAATAATAATACATATCCACTACAGGAAGAATATAGGATGATTTGAGTTCTTTACATTTCATATCTCATGATATAGACATTCAAGAACCTCCCTGAGCCATATAAAGATTATTCTCAGGCTAACATGTGACCATAAAGAGTAGCCACTTGTTTCAGAGACATCCAAATGATGACAGTTTTTAGTGAAGCTCTCAAAAGTATAAGGTTCTACATTCCCACCCCTGATGATCCTGAGGCTTCTTTAATCCAGCTATCCCATGAAATATTTCTCAAACAAACAGAAGAGAAATCGTACTTTTATTGCCAGCTGAAGATTTCAAAAATAAGAGAATGAGAAAAGGAAAAGCTAATGTCATCCTTACATACATGGTCAATGCATAGTCCCCAGGGACTTGGAAATAAAGGTGGATGCCCTCAGAGTTAAACTAGCAAAATCTACCCTAAGTCCTTGTGATTTGTCATTTGGGGGAGTAAAACACAGACCTTTGTAATGTGTCACAGAAGCATGAGAGAGCAACCGAAAAATTCAAAGTGATGTGGGTAAGACCTCAAGGAGGTAGACATGGAATGGGAGTGTAATTTAGTAATGTAAATATAATGGAAATCGTCAAACATGAATGCCTGAGTAAATAAATTCAAAAAGAAAACCCAGCAGTGTCCATTAGAGCAATGTCCTAAAAATGTACATCTTGGCTAAGCAGACAGAAGCATTATAATTTGTTTGGCTAGTAAAACTTCTCTCCATAAGCCCTGCAAATAGGGCAAAAATGTGCTTGTCAATCAGTAGCCTACATTCTTACTTGTTTACCTCTGTGAGCTTGGCTAAATGTGAGTCCATCCTCTAGAGGCAGATCCCCTCTCACCACATTAATAAACCAATCAGGTTTCCAATCTGGGGTGCTTAAGGCCAGCTTCTGGGCTGTGGTGAATGGCCCAAGGGAAGTCTTGAGTGACCTGTCCAGACAGCCAGACAGCCTTTCCAGGGCAGCACATCTGGGTTTATTGCCTACCTCCTTCAAATGGAAATGCAGAATTCCTAAGCCAAAATCATCCCCTAAATTCATATGATATGGTCTTTATATCACATTGATCACTCCTCCCACCCCGCCCACGACAGCCCCCTTCCCTGTTCCTGGTCAGTGTCAGCAGCATGTCCAGTGAAGATTACCCTGTAGCTCAGTACCTAGAGCTAACAAGCCTCTGATGTGTTTGACTGTTGTACTGGCTCAACATTAAATGCAGATTATCCATAGCCAAATCTCTGTTTCATTTGTAAATACTTATAACCTAAATTGTAATGCCTTTTTTTGATTAGTTAAATGAACAACTTCTTACTGTACACTTTATGCTACAGAAAAGCTTCCACCTGGTTGCAATCAGACTTCTTCCTTATGAGTGGCTCTTGTCAAAAACTAGAGTTGCAAAAACAGCACACTGGAGAAGAGTTAAATAAGTATCTTTGATTTTAGGTGCTTAAGTTCTCCAATTATTGCAGGCAGACACTTCAAGGCATAAATAAGGAACACTTTGGGTGAAGGAATAAATGCCTCTTGAGCAACAAGTTGCTGCTGGCAGGGAGGTAAAACATCTCTAACAGTAGTTTCTAAATTCTTGTAACTCTTGATCTTCACCCAACTTCCAAAGGCTTACGGAAGCTTTACATCTTACATACGCCACTGAAAAATAATGTTCAAATTTACTAATAACTCATACAACAATAATAATTATAATTACTAACACTTCATGAGCATATATAGTGTGGCAGATGCCATTTATGTCTTGGTATGTTTATTCTCAAAATAAAAAACCAAGACTATCACCATGGATGTGTTTGGAGCATTCCAGCTCTGCTCTGTGATCTCCATAAGGACTGTGTTCTTAGC
Source organism: Cynocephalus volans (assembly GCF_027409185.1). NCBI lineage: Eukaryota > Metazoa > Chordata > Mammalia > Dermoptera > Cynocephalidae > Cynocephalus > Cynocephalus volans. The sequence continues at coordinate 99,964,220 of NC_084461.1, read as the reverse complement.
TTCATAATCTCATCCTAAGACAGTATAATAGTCCACTTTGAACGTCAATACCTTAGGTGCCAAGAATGTAGAAGGGGACTATGGAGAATTACAGTTTCTTAACCTGTCATCCTTCTCTAATCAATAACTAATCAAAATCACTACTATAGTAAAAGTACCATGAATATTTTACTGTGTCATTGGTACAAATTTTTTTCTCTTATTTTAAGTATTATTATTAAATACTTCAAAACTATAAGTGAATAAAGATCATACTATTTTAAAAAATCTATGCACACATCACCCAGAATTAACAAACATTAAAAATTGATTACACTTAATCTCACTATAAAAGTAATATACTAGATGCAGAAGGTACTATGTATTGTAGTTATAGAACAGAGGATTCTATGTAAATCCAGAAGATACTATATATTGTTTTAAATTTTCTTACATATTTTTATCCTTTTAAAAAAATGCACATATTAATAAAAAACATACTAGTGTTTTTGTGCTTATACAGGTAAATAAATAATATACCATTTGTATGGCTCTACAACTTGCTTTTTTCTGGTCAACATTATTTTGGGGGCTGTATCTATGCTGAGTCATATATATTGTTTATTAATTTTAAATGTGTTAGTATTCCATCATATGAATATGCCACTACTTATTTATCTATCCATTTATTTGATTCCTGCTAGTATATTTAGGTTGCTCTCAATTTTGGGTTATTACAAGCATAGTATCAGTGAAGCTATGCAAGAATATCTCTAATGTATCGCCCTAGAAGAGGACTTGTTGTATCATAAGGTATGTATGTACATCTTCAGCTTGTTTTGTGAGAATTAGCTAAGTTAATATATTAAAGTGATTAGCAAGGTTTTGCAGGGAGCAAGTGCTTGATAAACACTGAAGATAAGGTGGCTACAGATATTTAATGTTTTGATGATGTAAAATTATCAATCTTTATTTTTTCATTTTGCTATAGAGAATTTCTTCCATACTATGATATTATAAAGATATTCTTCCACATTTTCTTTGCATTTTGTTAAGTTTTTTAACTTTTGATTTTCACTTTGAGATCTTTAATTTATCTGGAATTTATTTCAGTGTGTGCTATAAGGTAAAATGCTAACATTTTTTTTTTTTTTTCTTGTGACCGGTAAGGGGATCGTAACCCTTGGCTTGGTGTCGTCCGCACCGCGCTCAGCCAGTGAGCGCACCGGCCATCCCTATATAGGATCCGAACCCGCGGCCTCTGCGCTCCCAGAGCCGCCCTCTCTTGAGTGAGCCACGGGGTCAGCCCGGCCCTAACTTTTTAATATAGATAAGCAATTGTCTCAACACCATCTTATCCTCAACTGACTGGCAATGCTATCTTGATCACATTCCAAGATTCCATGTATGTATGAGTGTCTTCCTGGACTTTCTGTTCTACCACTGGGATAAATGTGTAGATCTTTAACCTTACTGGGCCTCAGTTTTATTTATAAAATGGAGATAAAAATCATACCTACTTCATAGGTTGATGTGAAAATTAAATAAACTAACATATGCAAAATGCTCAGAATAGTGCCTGGTATATAATAACTAAAATATACAGTTAGCTATTGTGATGGTTAATTTTATATGTTAACTTGATTGGGCCCCAGAGTTCCCAGGCATTTGGTCAGACATTATTCTGGGTGTGCCTGTGAGGGTGTTTTTGAATGAGGTTAACATTTGAATTGGTAGACTGAGTAAAAAGCAGATTGCCCTCCCTAATGTGCCCTCATCCAATCAACTGAAAACCTAAACAGAACGAAAAGTATAACTAAGAAGGAACTTCTGCCTCACTATTTGAGCCAGGAAGGATATCATCATCATCTCCTGTGCTGAAACAAACTGGAACACACACCATTCACTCTCCTGGTTCTTATTCCTTTGGACACAGACTGGATTTTCACCACTGACTCTCCTGGGTCTCCAGATAAGACTGCAGATCCTGGGACTTCTCAGCCTCCACAATCATGTGAGCCAATTTCACATAATAAATCTTTACACACACACACACACACACACACACACACACACACACACACACACACACACACACACACACACACACACACACACACAAAACTGGTTCTGTTTCTCTGGAAAACCCTAATACAGCTGTTATTATTATTGTCTATGTATTTGCTAACATTACACTGTTCCAAAGACTAAAGTTTATATTCTTCATTTCTGATACAGCAAGTTTTCCCTCTTCTTTAAAATTTTCTTCACCTCCTTGAGCATTCACTCTTTCATATGCCGTTTGAATCAGCTTTTCAAAGTCCTCAAAAACTCCCAGGGGACTTGAATCAGAAATGCACTGAGTTGGAGGATTTGGGAAAATTAAGATTTTATAGTACCAAGTACACCAGGAACAGGTTATATTCTTCCCCCTTTTTTAGTCTTATTTTTTTCAATAAAATATTCTAATTTTCAATAAAAAATTCTAATTTTCAGCATGATGGACTTACATGATATCAAGCCCTTGGAAAGCCATTTACATTCTAAAAGATTAGGCTGAGAATCCAGTATACTTTCTATCAAATGAGTAAAAATATTTTTGTGTTCTTTCACGAAGAAAGAGGGTTGGCTATCTATCTCATGTATATAAAAGGAGAAAATCCATTGTTCTCTACCGCTTTCCTTCAGAGTGTCAGTTTACTCATATAGAAGGTTTTTCCATGTGGCTTTAACTGTACCATCCCAGGGGGTACTGCACTTATTTACTATAAGGTAATTAATAATAAATCTATCTCTCATCCAGAACACCTCATAGAGCATTTAGGATAAAATTAATAAACATAAATATTAACCTTAATTGATAATAATATATTTAACTTTAAATGTATCTGGGGCGGATGTGCCAACATTATATTTAAGGCTTCTTCAGCAATGTTCATGTGAGATTGTCTTGGGATTTTATTTCTGTATTCTATCAAGTTTGGTATTAAGATTACAATGGTCTTGTAAATGGCTAGGTAACTTTAGGTTCTTTCTTTATGACAGTTTGTACAAAATAAATATCATCTCTCCTTTGAAAGACTGTTTAATATATTCTGTAATATCACCCGAGGCTTGGTTCTTCATGGGAGAGCAGAAAGAACAGCTGATTGAAAATCTTCAGAGATTATAGTTTATTTCTTCTTAAGTCAATTTTCATTATTAATAATTTCCAAATAATCCATTTCATTTATGCTTTCAAAACTACTGTCATAAAGTTTTAAAGTAAGCTCTAAGACCAGTATGATTGTCCTTGTGGACTTCTAACTTCAGCACACAGGCACCTTCCTCACTTTGCATTAACTTTTGTATCTGGATTCTTTCTTCTTTTAAGCTCCAATTTATTTATTTATTTATTTATTTATTTATTTATTTATTTATTTATTTATTATATTTTATTCTGCCTCTGATATGTTTGAAACATGAAGAATATTCTTATATCAGCTCACTCTTCCACATTGACCAGAAAACTGCACCTTATTTTTCCATCAGTTACGCTGTTTTTAGTACCTTTTCTCAATTTTTTATTCCAATTTCTGATGAGCTAATACAAGAAAATACCTTTCTAAGTACCATCAAGTACAATTCAGCAATTTTACATATGGATTTGCTGACGTTTGCTATACTATACCCAAGTTACCAGGAATATCTGATACCATAGTGTTAGGCAAAAAAATGTTTATAAATACATACTTATTTAATATGATTGGTCACAGAATTAAACAGTAATTTTCCACTTAGATGACTTTTAAGACTGCAGAAATTCCGCAATTCCTCAGTCCAAGGAAAGAGAAGAAAAACTTACATTATATTTGCTGGGAATTAAATACCTAACAACATGAAAGATACAGAAAAATGAACATAAATCAGTTACACTCATTCTGCTTTACGAACTTAGGCCTCAGCTACGGAGTTTACCTGAACTACATCACATACAAATCAAAATTTCAGTTGTCTCCTTAATCCATGACCATTGTATTTTAGTCTATTCCCAGCATAATGGTGTTCAACCAGATCAAACCAAATGTTTTCCCCATACAAGCTGACAAGCATTTGTTAACAAGGTCTTTTTGATTTGGCCCCTTCTTGCCATTAGTCAAATTCCTTGAATTCTAAGCAATCATCTCAGTTTTACTGAATAAAATGTATGTCTCATTTCTCTACTGAATCAATTACTGTCTTATATTTCAAGATTTTCGTCTGGTTTACAATGGTATTCACATATAAGGATTCACTGAGTAGAAACTAACTTTGGGAAATCATTCTGTTTTTCACTTTCAGTACAGTATTCAATAAATTATGTTAGATATTCAATACTTCATTATAAAATAAACTTTGCATTAAATAATTTTGCCCAACTGTAGGCTAAATTAAGTGTTATGAGCACGTTTAAGGTTGGGTAAGGTAAGCTATGATGTCTCATAGGTTAGGTATGTTAAATGCATTTTTGACATTATATTTTCTACATATGATGGTTTTATCAGGATAAGACACCATCCTAAGTTGAGGTGCATCAGCAGATAACGTCAGAGCAGGCCTTAAACTTAGTTCTACTTACTCCTAGTACTAATACTTTTCCCACTGTCTCATGTTTTCCCCTCTTTTCTTTTTACTCTTTTTAACTTCAGCATTCTAAATCACCTAGAAGATATTACAACTTGCTCATGAGAGATAAGAGATGTTCTTATTCATCAACAACCACCAATCATTCTAAAAACTAAAATAAAGTCTTACTACAATAAAGGCTTACATTGGAACATTAAAACACTGAAAATGGCCTTGCTAGAATTGAGTAGATTTATAGTTCCTTGTAATTAAAAGTTCCTTTGTAAACAAGAGAGTTAAAATGATTACTGCTAAATTATGCACAGACATGTTACAAAAACAGAACAAACTTATTCTCTATGAATATTATACTTATTATAAAATCAAACCTGAAAGGAGTTATATTAGGGATGATGTTGGGGGCCAGGTATCAGGAAAGGCCTGTACCATCCGGTTCCACATTCAGGGCCTTCACTACGCTGTCCTCTATCACCATGGAGAACCTCTTGAGCCATTGATTCCCAAAGAGAGACACCAACAAATCACCTAATAATAAATCTGGCTCCTTTCAGGTGACCTTTCAGCCAGGAGCTGAAACTTACCTTTTGATCTGTGGTCTTGTCCCCACTCACCAGTCAAAAGGACATCATTAATATTCAGACATGCCATCACCTGGATCCCCTTAGCATTCAGAAACCCAGCCTGTTCCACAAACCCCAGCAACTGGGTCTTAGAGTAACCACGGGTAAAGTCCTCAGGAATTCCAAACAGCACACTTTTCTTGCCCTTATAACAGCTCTTCCAGGTTCCCCTTGTTCCCTGGCTCCCCTTCAAACACTCAGATGAGGTGAGGGTATCTCCCACCTTGACTGGGGCCATGGCTCTGGCAGGCTGCTGCAACTGTGGGCCCCACCACGCGATCTCCCTCCTCCCCCTTCTGGTGCACGCGTTGCTGCCACTGCCACGGACTCAATGGCAGCTGCATCGGCGAGTCCACATATAACTTTTGACTCCCCTTATCTACTAATAGCCTACTGGTGATCGTAAGCCTTACAGATAACATAAACATTCGATTAACACATATTTTGTATGTTATATGTATTGCATACTGTACTCTTACAATAAAGTAAGCTAGAAAAGGAAAATCTTATTAGGAAAATCATAAGGAAGAGAAAACATATTTACAGTATTTATTGAAAAACAAACTGTGTATAAGTGGACCCGTGCAATTCAAACCCATGTTATTCAAGGGTCAACTGTAATTATCAAGAAGTGGCATATAGTCTGTTTGTGATTGTAGAATTTGCAAATCTTTTAGTTCGATTTTACTTTCTATATACCTTTTTATGATATTTTGGTCTGGCAAAGTTGCTTTGTTTGTCCAGCACTGCCAGGAATTTATTAACATTGTTGCCAATCTTATAAAATTTGGGGGTTTTAATTTTAAATTTAACTCACCTTTGAATTCCTCACCAATCAAAGCATTTCCAAAGCATTAAGGCAGTCCTAATCAATTACAGTATTTATCAGGTAAGCATTTTTTTTTAGGTATTCTGAGTCCTTTGTAATAGATAAGATGAACTCTTCACTTTCCACAATCCTTACAAATAAACTGAAACGTCTAAGTAACTTCGAATGCTATAGAAAAGAACTGATAAGAGGAAGCAAGCAAATATGATCAAATAGAAGAAACATTGGACCAAAAGCTATTAGACCTATGCCCAAGTCTCTCATTATCAAGATGTATATCCTCAGTCATGTTATTTTACTTTTCTCGAACTTAATTGCCTGGTTTTTCACGTTTAGAACCTATAAAAAGGAGAGAAAAGCAAACTTAAAATAAGCAGAAGGGAAAAAATAAAAAATCAGAAAAAAAACAACAAAATGAAAAATAAGGAAACAACAAAGTTTAAAAACCTAAAAGTTGGTTCTTTGAAAATATCAACAAAAATTATAAATCCCTAGCTTTTCTGATCAAGTTAAAAAAAAAATAGCAGAGAGCACACAAATTACCAAGATCAATAATGAAAGAGGAGTTATGACTACAGATCTCACAGAAAACAACTAGATAATAAGAGTATATTATGAACAATTCTATACAACAAATTTAGTACTTAGATAAAATGGACATATTCTTCAAGAATACAACTTACTAAAAGTGACAAAAAATGAAGTAGAAAATCTACATATTTTTATATCTATCAAAAAGTTGCATTAGGCATTCAAAACTTTTCCACAAGTAAACTCCCTGCCAAGATAGTTTTGCTGAAGAATTTTCTCAAATATTTAAGGAAGAAATAACAATAATTTTATACAAACTGTCACAAAACAGGGAAGGAGGGAACATTTCCAAAGTTAGTTATGAAGACAGCATAATCCTGATACTAAAAAGTGACAAATTTATTCCAAAAAGAACAATGCAGATCAATATCACCCATGAATTTAGGGAAAAAAAAGTCTTAAAAATATTAGCATACATAAAGACGATAACACATTATGATCAAGTGAGGTTTGTTCTAGAAATGCCAGATTGGTAACTTAAAAATAAATCTATGTAATTTATAAAGATTATAAATAATAAAAACTTTATAATAATTTTATGAAACTTAAAAATATTTCGTCTACTACCACATCCAATCATGACTAAAAAATATTTCACCTAATACAGCATCCAGTCATGACTAAAAATAAAATATTCTCAACAAACAAGGAATAGAAAGTTAGTTCCTCAATTTGATTAAGGCATCTATGAAAAACTTACCACTAACGTTATATGTAATAGTGACATATTAATGCCTTCCCTCTAAGTTATGAAAAAAAGTAATAATACCTACTCTCAAAACTTTATTAAACATTGCACTGAAAGTTGTAGCCATTGTGATAAGGTGAGAAAAAGTAAGAAAAGGCATAATAATGAGAAACAAAGTAAAGCTATCCCTATATGCAGATGATATAATTGTTTACATAGAAAATTCTATAGAACTTAAAAGCTACCAGAAACTAATAAGTAAATTTAGGAAGGTTGGGAGATACAAGGCTAATATATAAAAATAAGTTGTATATAATAGCAACTAGCAGTAAGAAAAGGAAATTAAAAAACAATTCCACTTAAAAGTATACAAAAACACAAACTATTTAGATATAGGTTTATGAGACAGCATTAATCCTCTACACTGAAAACTACAAGATATTGCTGAAAGAAATTAATGTAAACATCAATTAAGAAATATATAATGTTAATGGATTAGAAGGTTCAATATTGTTAAGATGCAGTTTCTTCTCTATAGAGTCAATGCAATCCCCATGATAATCTTGCAGTTAAGTTTGTGAAATCCAAGACATGATTCTTAGTTTTATATGGAAATATAAAGAACCATGAATATAATAGCAACATTTTGAAAGAAGAATAAAGTGCAAGGACTTACACTAACTGATTTTCAAGCTTATTATAAAGCTAGAGTAATACAGACAAATCGATAGGCAGAATCAGCAGCTAAATCAATGGAACAAAATACATAACCCAGAAGTAGACCCATATTTCCTAGGTCATTTGATTTTCAACAGTGATTCCAAAGTAATTCAATGGGGGGAAATAACGTCTTTTCAATAAAAGGTCCTGGAATAAATGAATATCCATATTTAAAAAAAGATAAACCTCCACCCCATGCCATACATGCACACAAGAATTAATTTTAGGTAGATCATATAAATTAACATAAAATTTAAAACTATAAAATATTTAAAAGAAAACATAGAAGAGTATCTTTATAACTTAGAGTTAGGCAAAGATTTCTTAAACATGAAGCAGAAAACAATAAGCATAAAAAATGATAAATTAGACTATCGAAATTAAAAACTTTGGCTTGACAAAAGATATTATTAGGAAAATGAATGCACACATTAGGGGAAAATGAATGCACAGAAGACTGTTATTCAGAATATAAAAGAACTCTAACAACTCAATAATAAAAATATAATCTAACAAAAAGGGGCAAACTATTTGAAAAGATTTCACAAAAGAAGATATATGAATAGCCAATAAATATATTAAAAAGTACTAAATACCTTTATTCATCAGGGAAGTGAAAATTAAAACCACAAGGAGATACCAGTACATAAAAAGCAGATGGCTAAAATTAAAGGCTCACAAGATCAAGTGCTGGCAAGAAAGTGGATCACCTGGAACTCTCCTACAAATGGTAGGAACACTTTGGAGAAACGTTTGGCAGTTTCTGAAAAATGAAACGTACATCTAACCTATGCCAAGCAATTTAAGTACCAGGTAATTTACCTAAGAGGAAAGAAAACACATATTCACATAAACACTTGCATGAAAGCACTCACAGCAACTTTATTATAGAATCAAAAGCTGTAAACAGCCAAGGGATCTATTAATAAGAGAATGGATAAACTAATATATTTGTACCATGGAATAGTACTCAAGAATAAAAAGGAATCAACTACTGATTCAATTAACATGTATGAATCTCAAAAACATGCTGAGTGAAAGAAACATTACACAAAAGAGAAAATATTGTATGAATTCACTGACATGAAGTTCCAGAACAAACAAAAACCAGTAGGACAAAATCAGATCAGTGCTTGTCTTTGAGGGTTTGTGGGAGAATTGAGTGGGAAAGAGACTGAGGGAACTTTCTGGAGTGATGGCAATATTTTGTACCTTCTTAGGGGTTTAAGTAGTAGAGGTATATGCATTGTTGAAACTTATCAAATAGTACATTTAAACTATGTGCATTTGGTACCCTTAAGCTTTGTGCATTTAGCTGTATATAAGTTTAACCTTAAGAAAAAAAAGAACCATAACACAATACCAATATGCATGCTAAAGCATGGTGGTGGTGGTGGGATTGTATTGATGATGTCTGCAATTTACATTATAATGAATAAAAATACAATAGATTGATAGATGTACAGAAGAATAGGTATATAGTTATTTGATATAGATAGTATAATGATAATTTCATACTTAGTGTGGTAATTTTCACTGAAAAGGTCTTTCAACATTTCTATATGTTTGCAAAATTTTAAAGAAAATATTGATAAAATATGGTTAAGATGTACTTGACTTAGAAGGTATAGTGATGAATTTGATAAATTTTAAAATTCATCACTATACCTTTCATCTCTTAGTATAATTTTTCTTCACATGATTTAGAGTAACATTAATTATTAAGAGACGTCAGCTTTCAGAATGCAGACATTAATTTCAACTCTTTAGTCTTTTTCATAAATTTTATTTTCTCTATTTAAATCTAAATGAGCCATATCTAGCCATTTGTTTCTACAAACTCCGTAGAAAATGTTGCAGAGGACAAAACATAAAATGAGGCAAGATGATAACCCAATGGCCTTCTCAAAGAACAACAATCATAATATTTCAGAAATATACAATGACTTTATTCAAAGAGATGCAAGGGATGGGAGTATTTTAGAAATCAGACAATTTGAAACAAAAACAAAATGGTGATCTCTCCAAGACATTTTCATCAAAATTAAGGTCTTATAATTTCTATATGAAAAGGGGGCCTAATTACTTTTGAGAAGAAGGTAAATCATTAGTTTTGGTGAAATATTTTAAGCAATAGCAGCATCATTAGAAATCATAGGCCAAACATTTATTTTTGCATGGCACTATGCTTGACACTGTAGTCAGTGGCCAGAGTGAAAAAAAGTTTAAGCTAAATTGAAGCTGGGTACCTACATTAAAAAGTGATTAAAATAATGATAAAGAGATTCCATTCCAATAATTACAACATGCTTCATAGAATTATGGCTAGTTTTAGTTGATCTAATATCAGTGAATGTTAGAGCTTATTTGAACAATATAATTCCCCTGTCTTTTTAGATCCTAATTCAAACAAACAAATTTCAAAATGAGATTTATTAGATTTAGGAGGAGAATTTTAACACAGACTGAGTTTCAGGTGATATTAAGAAATGACTGTTAATTTTTTTAAGCATGATGATGGCATTGTGGTAATCTTAGAAAAAGTCCCCACTATCAAAGGAATATAAAATGTCTGACGGTTATTTTTCCAGCCCACAAATGCCCTGGGATGCTACAAAAAATGCATTTAGGTCGTTTTGATATTTTACACAGAATGTTTTAGTGTACCAGCCAGATCTTTCTTTCAGGACTCAGGTTTTTATTTCCCCAGCTGTGGGAGTATTGGCTTATCTCAACTCCCAGCAGAGTTGGTGAAAACTGGCACTGACTGACAGCCCTTCCTAGCCCAAGGCTACCACCATTCCCTGGGGAAGTCTATATCCAGTGACTGATTGATTATGGAATACAAAGCCCATCACCTTGCTTTAGTTAGAGACAGTTCTGAAGGGCTACCTCAGATTAGTGCCTCTTCTAGGATTGGTTTGGCCTCTGTTACAACTGCATGTAAGTTCGACTTCTCCCTCTCCCTAGTCCTTTTCTTGCTCCCTTAAAAGTGTTGCTCCCAAGAGCATCCCCAAACCACGTATGCACATCTCCATCTCAATGTCTGTTTCAGACTTTTATTCTAAGGATCCTAGACAGGGTAAGAAAAGAGAAGCAAAAGTGTTACTCCATGAATTGTCTTCAACAATAAAATTCTTCCCCTTTGGCTGTGATGGCTCTCTCTTACCCACCATTAGCCATAATCATCACAGTACTGGGGCCTTTTACTGTAGGAATCCCAGTTACCAAAAGTAATTAAAGTACCTGTTTACAGTCATGGACGAGCGTCCTTGATCCTGTGCCCAGGTCTGAGACCTCTCATTGCTCCTTAGCTTCTTCCCACACCACGGTAAGATGTCCATTTTCCAAGTGGAAGAATAATCCACCTGGTTGGAGTAGAAGAATTTCCCAATCTATGTCAAGCTTGAGCAAACCTCCAATTTCCATTTCTTTCAGGATTCTAGATATATTCTGTCAGCCACTCTAGGCCAATTGTGCTTCTCCATCCACTACCCCAAAATCCTACATTGGGAGATTGGGGAGTTAGCCTGGATAAAGGAATGGTAGCAGAGGCCCTCAACTCCATTGGTTAAGTAGAACCCTAGCCATTTGCAAGAACACCACCTCTGACTTCTTTACTTAAATGTATTACAGTATGACTACTTTTCTAAAACATATTTCACACAGTTTCTTTTGTTTCCTCATCATAATATTATAGTTTTAACATCATATGAACATAAAAATAATTGGAGAATATTGTTTTTTATTTTATGACACAATCATGTACATACAAATGCATATCTACAAAAACATACAATGAACAAGTGAATATGAGAAAGCAACAGGATATAAACCCAATGTACAAAAATGAGTAGTATTTCTATATCCTACCAACAATCATAAAATGAAGTTAAAAATTAATTCCCCTTATAATAGCATAAAAAAATAAAATACATACAAATAAATTTAACAAAGTCATGCACTATCTCTACACACTGTTAGAAAAATTTAAAAAGAGATAAAAATGAAGAAATATGTTTTGTTCATGGTTTGGTAAATTCAATGCTATTCAGATGTCACTGAACTGACTGGTTAGCTCAGTCAGTTAGAGTGTGGTGCTGATAACACCAAAGTCCAGGGTTCAAACTCTGTACAGGTCAGCCACCAAAAACAAGACAAAACAAAACAAACAAACATGAAACAGATGTCACGCCTCTCAATCAATATCCCAGCAGATATTTTCTATGGAAAGTAACAAGCTGATTAAAAATAGACACAGAAATGCAAAGACTATAAAAAACTAAAAATAATCCTGAAAATAAAGAAAAATAAGGCCGGAATACAGATAGCGCTCCATATTCAAGGCTTTCTATACAGTGCCAGTAACAAACAAGTGAGCTATTCACATGAGTGACAAATAGATCAATGAAACAGGAAAATGTAAAATTAGAAGCAGACTTAATAGTAAATTGATTTTTTAAAAAGTGCCAAGGCAAAGTTCCTTCAACGAACAATGTAAGAAGAACTGTAATACATATGGAATAAAACTGACCTTGATCCCTACCTCACACCATCATAAAATATTAATTCATGGTGGATAGGCTTAAATGAGGAAATTAAAACTATAAAGCCTTTAGATGGAAACATAGGAGATCGCATCTTGAACTAGGAATATGCAAAAGTTTCTTAGTCAAGACATAGAGAAGCAATAAGTATAAAAGAAAAAATTATAAATTATATCTTATCAAAATTAAAAACTTCTCATCTAAAGATGACATTAAGAAGATGAATAGGGTGAATTCAGTTTTCAAAACTGTACAGTTAATATTTGTGCATTGCAATTTAAATAAAATTTACCTCAAAAGGAAATACCTATTTAATAAAACAATAAATGTGAAAACCCAAGTATTTGAAAGGTGTCACTCACACACAATTTTCTCAGAGAGAGCTTCTTGACCAGACTTTCCCAATCTCCCCCTGGAGTTTTCAAGCTCAATCCGTAAATTCAATTGTGACATATTTATGGGAGGGTTTTCACCAAATACACACACACACACACACACACACACAAACACACACATATACATGCACACACTTTCATAGTTTGAGATGATATTCTATGTTTTCACATATACATTTTATATATATGAATATATTTTATCCAACTTTCTTCAACATTTTTCATTTTTCTACTTCATTTTATTTACCTATATAAGAAAATGTATTCTAGCAATTACTATAAAACATTTTATTTAAATTTATTTCTTTAGGGAAATATAAAACATTTTTTAAAAATACAAAAATTTCTTCTTTTCCTTATTGATTCAAAAAACCTCCTAAACATAATATTTTCTATTATTTTCTTGTTATTCCATGTCATGGATCAAAAAGAGTATCCAGATAACCAGATTTATTAGGTATAATAGTAGTGTGCCTATCAGCTAGGTTAAACTGAAGAGGAGGAAAACATTACATATAGTTTTTAGGATCATTAAGAAAACTCAAGTGTGCAAAGCTAATTTAAGTCTGGAAGGAATACTCACTTGCTCCTCTCTCTTTCCAAATATTATGTAACAGTTACAATATTTCAACATTAATACAGAGAAATGTAGTTCACACAAAAAGTACAAAGAAATGTAGTTAACACAGAAGATTTTATCATTTATAAAAAGAAACAAAAACTGGTAATTAAAATGTGCTATAATTTACCATTTGACCAGAGTAAAATGGAAGCTCTAATTTTGTATTAACTGTACTCGTGGAATAATCATATTTTATCATGATAATAATTCACATGATTCCCTCATAATGATGAAATACATTCTCATTACTACTTGTCTTCATAATGATGCCAGTATATGTTTAGAACTCAAAGCAAATTCTTTGAGATCTCTTTACCAATAACTAAGAAATCATTCCTTTTGGTGGCAGTGTGGTTCTCCTCTGTTTAACAATCCCCTCCAAGGATTTACCTATGTCAAATTCATTAAAATTAAATAAGAAATTCTGACATTAATTATGGCCAATGAATACAATAATTTCTTGAGTGTAATAATTTTAACAATTTCCAATTTGATACAAAATACTAGCCAAATTGTTCAAAGAGTACTTAATTAAAGAAATTTTTATTATTATTATTTCTACATGCACATTTGGGCAGAGACCAATCATGGCTATGATTACACAGACTGCCCAGAAAACATCCAGGTGGCCTCTGCCTGCATACAGACTAATCCTGCTGTCACCCTGTTAGGCTTTAGGAATGCAAAGCTTTAAATTGCTTATTTTATATGTTTATAAATGGTTTATGTTAATTTTTCTACTATCACATACTGTTTAATGAGTTCTGAAGATTTTTATAAAGAGAAGTGATTAAAATTTATCCTATGCTACAAGTTAACTTATTGTACTGATCATTCATACCTGGGTGTATGAGTAGCTGGAAAAGAAAAGCACAAAACTTGGAGAGCCATTTAAAAACAACTGTAAGGTATTGATCTAAGAGGTGTGGAAACAATAGAAATGCCAGAGAACTTTCCTGTGAAGACTCTGAAAGGCAATACAACTTCAAACCTCATCCAAAATTCCGATAATATTTTCTTTAGGAATTATTGTTAATAAAGGTGGATTCAAACACAAGCACTCTATTTACTAAGTTTTCCTCATATATTTGTTCTTTTAAACATCGATGGAGCCCAGATAGGCAAATAGATAGATAGATAGATGATAGATAGATAGATAGATAGATAGATAGACAGACAGATAGCAAAATTATCCTTGGACATTAATACAGTAGTAACTTATAAAAATTATTTTTGTATGGAACTTAGCTTTTATTTCAGAAATTAAAATGAGAGTTCTTATATTTCTCTTTTTAAACTGTAATTAAAATAACACAAAAATTTGATTAAAAGAAAAGCCCCCCAAATTTAGTGCTTTCATAGTGTTAGCCATAAAGATAAAAGCAAGGAATTTAAGGAGAAATATACTTGTTAGTGTTATAAATATTGTCTAAAATGTATTGCCAGCTGTAATTGTGACAATATGGGCATAAAGACTAAATTTTCAATATAGCACAGTTTCGGTTGTATACAAAATGAGACAAGTTCTGTACAGAGAAGATCATGAGCTCAAATTGAGACTGAAAGGGGACAATAACATGTCCCTATGGATTTGGAAGGCAAGAACACTGGCACAAGCATGATGAATTTGTCGACTCAAGCTACCTTGCCATGTCTTATTCAAAATTTAACTTATATTCCATTTGTTTTGTTACGTTTGTCCACAGAATATGCCCATCCTGGCACCTCAGGAAAAAGACATCTGGACAACGTGCTTTAACCTGTACAAGTCATATTCAATTTTCTTAAAAAATATACGTACATTTAACAGGCTGAAGGAAAGAAGGGAAATCTTGAATTAATAAGATGGATGAATATGAATGGCTGTAACTGTTTCTTATGTTTTATTTCTCTAAATACTTTGAGCTCTTTCAAGATAAAATTTATACTTTCTACTCTATCACAGAGTGAGAAAGTGGTATTTGATCTCAAAAATGTGTTTAAGATGAAAAATTTTAAAACTACTACACGACTAAGGCTTATTTTAAGGTTTTAAATGTTCTATTGTGAGGAAATGGGTGGCTAGTGTTGCTGTAGGAGTGATGATTGGGCTTGGGGAGATAGAAATAAACCAAGAAAAGCTTTAGAGAAAAATGTATGACATTTTCTTTCAGAAGTCCAAACACTTTCTAAAAGTAGACAGGGCCCATTCCCAAGATAAAGAAAGTATAGTATAATGAAAGGAGCATAGGCTCTTTACCTACTGACTGGCTTTGTGACCTTAGGCTAGTTATTGATCCTTTTTGGGCCTCTGTTTTCTAAGTGGAGATATTAAATCTGTGATTGAAAGCATCAAGGGGAGGAAAGGAGGAGGGACTTTCATTAAAACACTTAGTAGGCATCCAATAAATGAGAGCTATAATTTTGGTATCAAGTCAATGAGCCCTTCTATATTGCACAAGGGCTGGTCTATGTGACCAATATCATAGGGCAAAAGTGACAGTATTTCACTTCCGGTATTTGGTTTCAAAAGACCACGGCTTCTATCTCAGACACGTTCTTGTTCTGTCCTCCCTTTCTCTTGTATCAATCTGAGGCATGCATGCTTCCAAGTCGTGATCAGCCCTAGGAGAACACATGGAAAGGAACTGAAGCCTCCAGCCAGAAGCCAGAATGGAAGAGAAGCATGCCAACAGCCACTTGAGTGAGCTTCCAAACAGATTCTCTAGCTCCAGTTAAGCCTTGAGCTGACTGCAGCCCCAGCCAACAGCTGAACTAAAGCCTTGTGAGAGAATCTGAGCCAGAGCCATGCAGTTAAGCATGCCCAGATTGCTGACCCTCAAATACCGTGAGAAAATAAATGCCTGTTGTTTTTAAACTGCTGAGTTTGGGGCCAACTCATTTCGTAGCAATGAATAACTAATGAAGTTCCTCAAGTGTACATTTTATCAGATGAATTCTCTCTGGAAGGAATCTCAGCAAGCATACAGATGCTAATATATTTGCATTCAAAGTTTCCAGGGGCTAAACCATATCTACAGCCCCTCTTAAACTGTTACCGGACTTAGAGAAGATAGAAGGTCATAGAAAAGAAATAGAAAAGACAACTCACTTGCCAAGTACTTCTGGTCTTAACTGACAGAATATGTCGCCCAGACATCAAGTACAACCTAAATTGACTACAGCCACATGATGTGGCCTCCTTAATAAAATGACAAATGAAACCCTAACTCTATGACTAACCTAAATTTTAGAGTGAAATAAGATATAACAGGAAATTATCTGCTGCATTCTTGGAACTATTAAAAAGAAGCATTTAAAAATATCACATAAAACCAAGAGGGGCCCCACTAAAAGGCTAAATGAACTGAAGTGAGAAAATTGCACATTAAAGAGGTCCTACTGCAAAGGAAACAAACAAAAATTAGGCTTTGGAGAGGGAAGAGGCAATTGTACCTGGAATTTTTCATCTACAGTTTCTGATAATACTCTAACAGCTTTACAAATGTTTGTACTTCCATAGAAACTGACTATCTTTAACAAGCTTGACCACATATAGTTTCTCCTGAAATGTAACATGATTATATAGCTGTGCTGTGTGTGAACTTATCTTCAGATGGACACATTCTACAACCAGATGAAGCAAATCAGACCAAAGTAGAAAGTAACTGCCAGATGGCAAATAGTTTATGGAACTGTCATTTGGCCTCCTTCCATCTATTTATTAGAATTTCTAAGTTATGGGAAAAGTTGAGCCTCTATAGAAGTCAGAAGATGCACACACCAAGAAGTCTATATATTTCTTACTTAAATACTTATGACAATTTAAAACACATTTTACTGATTTATCTTAGCAGATTTACTACCTTCACTTTCTTCATTGGTGAGGGGGATGGGTAGTGAATAAGAAGGAAGAAGAAATCATATTTAAGGTTAGATTTATTGTCTTTTTTTTTTTTTTTTTTTTTTTTTTTTTTTTATATTTATTTTTTTTTTTTTAATTTTATTTTGTCGATATACATTGTAGCTGATTAATGCTCCCCATCACCAAAACCTCCCTCCCTTCTCCCTCCCCCCTCCCCCCCAACAATGTCCTTTCTGTTTGCTTGTTGTATCAACTTCAAATAATTGTGGTTGTTATATCTTCTTCCCTCCCCCCCCCGATTTGTGTGTGTGTGTGTGTGTATGTGTGTGTGTGAATTTATATATTAATGTTTAGCTCCCTCCAATAAGTGAGAACATGTGGTATTTCTCTTTCTGTGCCTGACTTGTTTCACTTAATATAATTCTCTCAAGGTCCATCCATGTTGTTGCAAATGGCAGTATTTCATTCGTTTTTATAGCTGAGTAGTATTCCATTGTGTAGATGTACCACATTTTCCGTATCCACTCATCTGATGATGGGCATTTGGGCTGGTTCCAACTCTTGGCTATTGTAAAGAGTGCTGCGATGAACATTGGGGAACAGGTATACCTTCGACTTGATGATTTCCATTCCTCTGGGTATATTCCCAACAGTGGGATGGCTGGGTCGTATGGTAGATCTATTTGCAATTGTTTAAGGAACCTCCATACCATTTTCCATAGAGGCTGCACCATTTTGCAGTCCCACCAACAATGGATGAGAGTTCCTTTTTCTCCGCAGCCTCGCCAGCATTTATCGTTCATAGTCTTTTGGATTTTAGCCATCCTAACTGGGGTTAGATGGTATCTCAATGTGGTTTTGATTTGCATTTCCCGGATGCTGAGTGATGTTGAGCATTTTTTCATATGTCTGTTGGCCATTTGGATATCTTCCTTAGAGAAATGCCTACTTAGCTCTTTTGCCCATTTTTTAATTGGGTTGCTTGTTTTCTTCTTGTAAAGTTGTTTGAGTTCCTTATATATTCTGGATATTAATCCTTTGTCAGATGTATATTTTGCAAATATTTTCTCCCACTCTGTTGGTTGTCTTTTAACTCTTTTAATTGTTTCTTTTGCTGTGCAGAAGCTTTTTAGTTTGATATAATCCCATTTGTTTATTTTTCCTTTGGTTGCCCGTGCTTTTGGGGTCGTATTCATGAAGTCTGTGCCCAGTCCTATTTCCTGAAGTGTTTCCCCTATGTTTTCTTTAAGAAGTTTTATTGTCTCAGGGTGTATATTTAAATCCTTAATCCATTTTGAGTTGATTTTAGTATACGGTGAGAGGTATGGATCTAGTTTCATTCTCCTGCATATCAATATCCAGTTATCCCAACACCACTTGCTGAAGAGGCAGTCCCTTCCCCAGTGAATAGGCTTGGTGCCTTTGTCAAAGATCAGATGGCAGTAAGTGTGTGGGTTGATTTCTGGATTCTCTATTCTATTCCATTGGTCAATGTGTCTGTTTTTATGCCAGTACCATACTGTTTTGGTTATTATAGCTTTGTAGTATAGCTTAAAGTCAGGTAGTGTTATGCCTCCAGCTTTATTTTTTTTGCTGAGCATTGCTTTGGCTATTCGTGGTCTTTTATTGTTCCATATAAATGTCTGAATAGTTTTTTCCATTTCTGAGAAAAATGTCTTTGGAATTTTGATGGGGATTGCATTGAATTTGTATATCACTTTGGGTAGTATGGACATTTTCACTATGTTGATTCTTCCAATCCAAGAGCATGGAATATCTTTCCATCTTCTTGTATCCTCTCTAATTTCTCTCAGCAGTGGTTTGTAGTTCTCATTATAGAGATTTTTCACCTCCTTGGTTAACTCAATTCCTAAGTATTTTATTTTTTTGGTGGCTATTGTAAATGGGCAGGCTTTCTTGATTTCTCGTTCTGCATGTTCACTATTGGAGAAAAGAAATGCTACTGATTTTTGTGTGTTGATTTTGTATCCTGCTACTGTGCTGAAATCATTTATCAATTCCAACAGTTTTTTTGTAGAGGTTTTAGGCTGTTCGATATATAGGATCATGTCATCTGCAAACAGGGACAATTTGACTTCATCTTTTCCAATCTGAATGCCCTTTATTTCCTTCTCTTCTCTGATTGCTCTGGCTAGTACTTCCAACACTATGTTGAATAGGAGTGGTGAGAGTGGGCATCCTTGTCTAGTGCCTGTTCTTAAAGGAAAAGCTTTCAGCTTTTCCCCATTCAGGATGATATTGGCAGTGGGTTTGTCATATATGGCTTTAATTATGTTGAGATACTTTCCCTCTATACCTAACTTATAGAGGGTCTTTGTCATGAATGAGTGCTGAACTTTATCAAATGCTTTTTCAGCATCTATAGATATGATCATATGGTCCTTGTGTTTGAGTTTATTAACATGGTGTATCACATTTATTGATTTGCGTATGTTGAACCAACCTTGCATCCCTGGGATGAATCCCACTTGATCGTGATGAATAATTTTTCGTATGTGTTGCTGTATTCTGTTTGCTAGTATTTTAGTGAGGATTTTTGCATCTATATTCATCAAGGATATCGGCCTGTAGTTTTCTTTTTTGGTTATATCTTTACCTGGTTTTGGTATCAGGATGATGTTTGCTTCATAGAATGAGTTTGGGAGATTTGCGTCCGTTTCAATCTTTTGGAATAGTTTGTAAAGAATCGGTGTCAATTCCTCTTTGAATGTTTGGTAAAATTCTGCTGTGAATCCATCTGGTCCTGGGCTTTTCTTTGTTGGGAGCCTTCTGATAACAGCTTCAATCTCCTTTATTGTTATTGGTCTGTTCAAATTTTCTACATCTTCACGGTTCAGTTTTGGGAGCTTGTGTGTGTCCAGAAATTTATCCATTTCCTCCAGATTTTCAAATTTGTTGGCGTATAGTTGTTTATAGTAGTCTCGAATGATTCCTTGTATTTCAGATGTATCAGCTGTAATATCGCCTTTTTCATTTCTAATTTTTGTTATTTGAGTCTTCTCTCTTCTTTTTTTTGTTAGCCATGCTAATGGTTTGTCAATTTTATTTATCTTTTCAAAAAACCAACTTTTTGATTCGTTGATCTTTTGAATTGTTTTTTGGTTTTCAATTTCATTCAGTTCTGCTCTGATCTTAATGATTTCTTTCCGTCTGCTAACTTTAGGATTGGATTGTTCTTGTTTTTCTAGTTCTTTAAGGTGAAGTGTTAGGTTGTTCACTTGCCATCTTTCCATTCTTCTGAAGTGAGCATTTAATGCAATAAATTTTCCCCTCAATACTGCTTTTGCAGTATCCCACAGGTTTTGGTATGATGTATCATTGTTTTCATTAGTTTCAATAAACTTTTTGATTTCTTGCTTGATTTCTTCTTGGACCCATATGTCATTAAGTAGAATGCTGTTTAATTTCCATGTGTTTGTATAGTTTCCAGAGTTTTGTTTGTTATTAATTTCTAGTTTTAATCCATTGTGGTCTGAGAAGATACATGGGATAATTCCAATTTTTTTGAATTTATTGAGACTTGATTTGTGACCTAATATGTGATCTATCCTGGAGAATGATCCATGTGCTGATGAGAAGAATGAATATTCTGAGGTTGTTGGGTGGAATGTTCTGTAGATATCTGCCAATTCCAATTGGTCTAGAGTCTTGTTTAGATCTTGTGTTTCTCTACTGATTCTTTGCCTAGATGATCTGTCTAATATTGACAGTGGAGTGTTCAGGTCCCCTGCTATTATGGTATTAGTGTCTATTTCCTTCTTTAGGTCTAATAGAGTTTGTTTTATAAATCTGGCTGCTCCAACATTGGGTGCGTACATATTTATGATTGTTATGTCTTCTTGATGGATCAGTCCTTTTATCATTAAGTAGTGTCCCTCATTGTCTCTTTTTATGGTTTTTAGTTTAAAGTCTATTTTGTCAGATATAAGAATAGCCACTCCAGCTCGTTTTTCTTTTCTGTTTGCATGGTAAATCTTTTTCCATCCTTTCACTCTTAGTCTGTGTGAATCTTTATGGGTGAGGTGGGTCTCTTGTAGGCAGCATATAGTTGGGTCCTGCTTTTTGATCCAGTCAGCCAGTCTGTGTCTTTTAATTGGGGAATTTAAGCCTTTAACATTAAGAGTTGTTATTGAAAGGTGTTGATTTATTCCTAGCATTTTATTGGTTGTTTGGTTGTCTTAGGTGTCTTTTGTTCCTTGCTTTCTGATTTACTGTTTGGTTTCTTTGTTTGTTGGTTCCTTAGGTTGTAGATAGTGTTTTTGTTAGCTTGTTTTCTCTTCATGAATGCCATTTTTATTATACTAGCGGGTTTAGATTTTTCTTAGGTTTTTATGGCAGTGGTAGTTATTTTTCAGGAACCAAACCCAGTACTCCCTTGAGGATTTCTTGTAAGGGTGGTCTTGTGGTAGTGAACTCCCGCAGTTTTTGTTTGTCTGAGAAATATACTATTTGCCCCTCATTTCGGAAGGATAGCCTTGCAGGGTAGAGTATTCTTGGCTGGCAATCTTTGTCTTTTAGTATTTTGAAAATATCATCCCATTCCTTTCTAGCTTTTAGGGTTTGTGATGAGAAGTCTGATGTTAACCTGATTGGGGCTCCCTTATAGGTGATTTGACGCTTCTCTCTTGCAGCTTTTAAGATTCTCTCTTTGTCTCTGAGTTTTGCCAATTTGACTATGACATGTCTTGGAGAAGGCCTTTTTGGGTTGAATACATTTGGAGATCGTTGAGCTTCCTGGATCTGAAGATTTGTGATTTTTCCTATACCTGGGAAGTTTTCTGCCACTATTTTGTTGAATATGTTTTCAATGGAATCTCCATTTTCCTCCCCTTCTGGAATACCCATGACTCGGATATTTGAGCGCTTGAGGTTGTCTGATATCTCTCTCAGATTTTCTTCCATGTCTTTGATTCTTTTTTCTTTCTTTTTGTCTGCTTGTGTTATTTCAAACAGCCCATCTTCAAGTTCAGAGGTTCTCTCTTCAACTTCGACAAGCCTGCTGGTTAAACTCTCCGTTGTGTTTTTTATTTCGCTGAATAACTTCTTCAGTTCAGCAAGTTCTGCTACATTTTTTTTCAGGACATTGATTTCCTTGTATATTTCCTCTTTCAGATCCTGTATACTTTTCCTCATTTCATCATGATGTCTAGCTGAGTTTTCTTGTATCTCATTCAGTTTCCTTAGAATTATCACTCGAAATTCCTTGTCAGTTATTTCAAGGGCTTCTTGTTCTATAGGATCTAGAGTATGAGATTTATTAACTTTTGGTGGTGTACTTTCTTGATTTTTTGTATTTCTGGTGTCTTTTTTTTGGTGTTTATTCATTGTGGCAGGGGGTTTCACAGTCCACCGGTTTGAGACTAATGACTAACTAGGATGTTGCTGTGGTTGCCAATTTGGTATGGCTCCCGCCGTGACTGCTCAGTTGGCCTCTAGTGTCTTGTGTGTGTGGTTGCCTCAGGTCTTGGGCTTCTCCGGGGATCCACCTTTCTGGTCAGCTTGTACTCTGCTGGGCTGGTGGATCACGTACCACAGGGTGTGTGATCTCTGTTGAGCTTTCACTTCCTGTACAGGACTTCTCCCCGTTCCGTGTGCTCTGGCCCAGGCTGTTAGATCGTGCAGTGGCGACCCCACCGGGTGTGTGGTTTCTGTCGAGTCTCCGCCTCCCTGGCCGCACGTCTCCCCCCTCTGTGCACACTGTGCTGGGCTGGGGAGTGTCTTCTGCACCCCTCGTCTATCAGCTGGGCCTTCAAGACCCTGCTCAGCACCGCCTCGCCCAGGAAGTCTACCAGGTTTCTGCTAGGCACAGACGACCGGTCTCTCTGGGTGCCTTTGTAGCACTGTGTAGATCTTTCTCGGGTCTTGTTCACCTTTGTATCCCCCCGGTATAAACCGAGTCTAGTGCCCGCCTGCAGCCTGCTCTCCGGCAGGTTCAAGCGGACCTGGGAACTCTCCTACCACACTATTCCCAACCAGAAATTCGTTAGGCTTTTTTCCAAACTGGTGGTCGCAGAGATGTTATCTGTCTCCCAGTAACAGGAAGTTTTCCGGGGCCGGAGTCCAGGGTGTGGTGGAGTGACAGTCGGCCCGCCCGTACTTCCTAGCTCTCCCAACACTGGTCGGGACGCCCCACACCCCCAGCCCCGCCAGAGAACCGCGGAGGGAGTGGGAGAGGAGTCCGGCCCGCAGGGTCCGGAAAGCCCCGCGCCAGGCCAAGCAAATGGGCTCAGTGATGGCCGAGCAGGGCGGAGCTGCCCGCACCTGGGAAAATGGAGGCAGCACCGGGGCAGTGAGTGGCCTGGTGGTGCAGGCAGGAGCCGCATGAGCATCCACCCCCCGAACAGAGCTGTGCCAGGGATCACTCACAGTGCTGTGCCAGGTCGGGCGCTCGCTCTGTCTCTGGTTTGTTGCCTTCCGTGTTCTCGGCGCTGCCGCCTCAGGCTGTTCAGTCGCGGCGCCGCTCGGGCGCTCCCAGGAATCTTCTTTAATGCCGGCCTGAAACCTCGAATCCTGAATAGGGCAGCTGGCCGCCTTCAGTGCGGCCCCAGCCTCCGGGATCCTGGCTGCATCCACAGCAGCCCTGGCGCCGTGTTCCCTCTTTCAAGACTCGCTTTTGCAGCTAAGAATCAGTTCTTTTCCTGCTCCACACTTCAAAGCTGTTGCCTGTAAATGAGGCAGCCTCTCCTGCCGGGGGCAAAGTGGCGTTGAGCCCCCACGCCCGGCCAGCAGCAGCAGTCCTCCCTTAAGATATGGCCAGAGGAAGGTCCACAAGTTTCCCGGCTGCCTGAGGCCCAGTGGCCACCTTTTCCACCTCAGCTACTCCGCGCCAGCCGCCACAGCCGCCGCAGCCGCCGCCATCTTTCAGATTTATTGTCTTTCATGGCAGAATGGAAAACAATGTCATTAATTAGAACTGCAAAGGTGGACTAAGTTCAAGACAGGATTCTCTAACACAGACAGGTTTTGCATTTAGGTCATAATAGATAATGTTTTACAAAGACCTCAAATCTATTTTTATTTTTATTTGATTTAATAAAATGTTTAATTGATCAGAATTGTTTTTTATCCTTTTCTTATCTTGTCTTTCTTCTTTTCCTTATTGTATGGGCGCCCTCTGCTTCCACTACACTACTCTGCTGACACGCTTCCTTATATTAAAAAAGATTATTTTAAATAAAATATAAAAACAAAATGCTAGGATTGCTATGTCTTGATTAATTACCTTATATTGTAGCTTTGGAAGTAATTCTAGGTTTTCATAGAGTTAGCACAATTTTAATTAAAGCATTCTATGAAAAATGCTCTAATTCTTGTTAATATCTCATACTTATTAAATGTCTACCTTTCAGGAACTATGTCATATTTTTATGGTATATTCCATATAAACTAATTAACTTAGCAAATTTGCCTTAGGTAACCAGCAATAGTATGCATTATTTCACATGACTTCCCTAAGGCTGGTAAAAAAAAAAAAGCATAATGCATAATAATTTGCTTGTGTGATGTCTGATATATGAAATAGCATGTTAGCAATCTTATTGTTATTATCCAACATTTGATATCTGATATTCAATAATTCAAAGATGTTGGACACCTGGTTTTAGGTGTGGAAAATGGATGCAGTAACTATAGACTGTTCAGTGAGTTTTTCAGAGATGAGTAGAGAGTTATAATTTTTTTAAAAATCTGTTCCTCTTTGAGGAAAGAAGAAAGAGGAAGCAGAGAAGAGAGGTTTCACACTGGAGAGAGAGAGAGATTCTGGAAGGGAAAGGATTTACCTTAAAAATGATAACTATCTCTTTCTATGAGCAGGAGAGGTTTAAACACTATAAAAAATATCAATTAATGGTCTATGATTTAGTGAAATTCTATGTTAATTTGTAGATTTCTATCTTTTAGTGATTCAAATAATTTATTTGGTGAAAATAAATCCCCAACAGTTATTATTTATTGCCCTCATAAAACATTAACCAGTTCTATGTGCTTTATTAACTTGCCTATGAATACCTAGCTTCTCAAATGCTCCTTGGATAAGTTTATTATCTTACTGTTCCCCAAATTAATGTGTAGAAGAAAATTTTTGACATATGTTTATTTTATATTTGCATGATAGTCATGACTAATGGCTTCTAGTAATAATAGTAATGGCATTCTTCATTAATGCATCATCAAAAGCAATTCCATTCTTCTCAGTCATTCTTGTGACATTTTCTTAATGATATTTAGGATGTAAAATATCTGAGGAAGTCTAGCTTATAGTAAAATTATAAGTAAATTTATATTAAATTTACTATATATTAATTTAATTAATTTAATTTGATTAATTTAATTTAATTAATTAATTAAATTTATATTAAATTTACTATAAATTATAGTAAAATTATAAATTTAGTTGTTTAACCTAATAGAGGCAAAGTCTTTTGAGCCCTGGGAAAAGCAATCTCAGTGTATATTTCATAATTTTTTTTGACATAAATAAATAATTATTTCTAAATGAACAAAGAATTAAGGATGGAATACAAAAAAAAAAAAATCAGAAACTGTCTTATAGCTTTGACTGCAGTGGTCCTCAACCATGGCCAATTTTCCCTCCAGAGACATTGGCAATGTCTGAAGACATTTTGGGTTGCCACAACTGGGGCAGGGTGCTACTAGAATTCTGTGGTTAGAGGCCAGGGATGCTGTTAAAAATCCTGCATTACACAGACAGAGCCAACAATAAAGAACAGCTCAAAATGTCAGTAGTACTAAGGTTAAAAAAACAATGGTCTATGGTAGCAAAGGAAAGTGAGTTTAGGAATTATCAGGCAAAAACAAGGGGAAAGACAATTACAGATGAAATGTAATTCTCTCCAAAAAAAAGTATTTATGAGAATACTATACTAGCCTAAGAAATAATAGTACAGCAATTACCTTTGAAACTTACTCTGTTTTAAGGGATTATAACTTGTGATTCATTTCAAAATTGTTGTAAAATATTAAGAATATCAGGTTCTTTTCATCATTCAAAATAACTTTGGAAAATAGCAAATTACACAGCAATTCAACAAAAGCGTAATGCCACTAGTCTTATGGGCTAAGTTAACTCTCCAAAGAAATGAAATATTTCATGGATTTAATTTCATTTTTGGTCATTTGTTACCTGAATATCGATGCAAAGTATCTATTTTCCCCCTGCAAATTATAAGTCCTTGAGTATGCCTAAACATCATGTCTCCCTTCATCATTCACTATCGGATTTCAGGAATTATTTTATCTACAGAATTATATTTTTCTCACAGTTTTCATTGCAAAAAGAATCCTACTAGGTCTTTGAGTAGACCTACAAAACCCTCACCCTTTCAAAATGTTGCAGATCTCACCATATCCAGTTGTAAATGCTATTCACCTTTGATATGTACATGTGATGCACATTAAACTACTTAGAGTCTTGTAAGAACATTACTTTAAAGAGGAAACAAAAAGAAATTGTAGAGACTAAATGTCTTTACAAGTAGTTATTGGAAGAAATGGACCTCTAACCCTCAGGAAGAAACTTTGTAATACATATAATGGCAGGTTAGAACATTTTCTTTAAGTGTTAGAAGAATATTAAATGTAAGAATTTCTCATAATCCTAGCCTAAAGAGATAACATTACAGTATTAATCATTCTAGTCTTTTTAGAAAAATACTTCTAAAACCATAGCTGATAATTACCTCTCACCAAACATGCCCAAGTCCATGTTATGTGCTACAGGAAAAAAAAGAAAAAGGACTCAGCAAACAAATCATATCGGAGATTGAAAGCAAAGCAGTGTTAGAGGGAGCCAAGAATTTTAATTATGTCCTGAGGATTTTAATTATTTTCTGAAGTGAGGATACAGCAAGACTCACATAAGCCCATTGAGGAAGATCTGATTTCACATATACTGAAGGTGCAAAAGCTAATTTCCTTTTCCCTGCCTTGCCTTGGACAAAGAATCCAGCCCATTTAATTGATGTTTGGCAGTTTTTAGGGCATTCAAAATCATCCCAAGGATGGAATATTATACTTTAATCCATAACCTGAGGAAGCAGGCCTTTTGGAATTAATCAAGAATTAAATTTCATGAAATGTTTTTTCATGGCAAAAGGAAATAGACAAATTCATCTATGCATACCAGACTGAGGTTTTCCATCGCACCTGAGCAAACACAGCACATCCGACTGTGGCTGAAATCTTTGAAATATACATCAAAGCACATACAACACAGAATAAATTCTTCCAGTCTTGTGGGATAAAGGATCTTCCATTTCAGGCAAAGGTCAGCCCAGAAGTGAAGTAAGCAACACTAGAAAACTCATGCTTTACAAAATTAAAATGAAACAATGGACAGGTCAGTTTCTGAGAGCTATTCTAAGTGTCTGGACTAATTTTGTCTAGACTAATTCTAAACTCTACAGGAAAACCATTACACATCTACAATAAGTCTGTTTGTGTCACTGCTTAGCCAGAAAACAAACTTAACATAGGAGGCAATTCTTCAGAAACATTTTCTGTGTTGTTTTCTAAGGAAGCACAAGGTCTCCAACAGAGACCATATATCTTCTGAAGCCACAACAACCATTAATAGGTTGTATTGGGGATAAAATTTGCTGGCTCTCCTTGGGTTTTCTAAATTTGTTTTACTTTCAACCGTTTTTTTCAACTATCCTTAATTTTGAGCCACTTGAAGACATTCGTATTTGTGTTAGAAATATTTCACTAAAAAGGCAGTTTAGGGGGAAAGTACCCATTTAAAAACTGTTTGTGAAAATTAAGCATGCAAAGATTCTTTCCTTATATTTTGTCATAAAAACATTTCAGAACAGTTAAAATAAAAGACATTATTTTATAATTAAGTTTTATTGAGTTAGCTATCCCATTGTCAACAACACTGATGATTTCCTTAAACACTTTTTGCTTTGGAATTTTAGACATGGTTATTGTCGGAAAATGAGAAATCATGTAATGAAAATATTCTATAACATTTTGAGCACTCGTCAATCATACAAGTTAACAAAAAAAGAAAATAAATTGTATCACATTCCAGTGATTGACAAAAGAGAGGTGAGGGAGTACAAGCCTGCTTTTTCTGTTCTATAAAAATCTGTATAATTTATGGGTTTTGTTAAATAAATATGGTTGTTGGGAGAATTCAGAATTAAATTATGTTGGTGGGGGATGAGAATGCTGCAATGGTTGAAGATGTTGGCTTAACAGGTAATATTGTAAGTCTCAGAATTTCAAAATAAGATAAAAACCCTAGAATTGGAAATAGTTCTTCCTACCTCCTTTGTTTATATATATATTAAGTGCTTTGCACAATGCCTTGCCCATTAAGAGGCACCACAAAAACATTTGTTGAAATAATCAATGGTACTAGTAGTTCACTTTGAGGTGTAAATTGTTATATTGGGATGAAAGTGAGGGTATTGGAGAATTGGAAATTAACTGGAGAAACCATTGTGGTCATCTCTAAGGGCTTATATTTGTAAAACTTCCCTTCCCATGGCCAGATTTGGCATGGGAAAGCATTGTATGATCAATAAAATTTCCTAAGTTCCTAAAAGCCAAAGCTGATTCCATATTTCTCATCTTTACTGCTTTACCACAATTAGAGGTCCCAACACTATACATCCTACAAATTGGGATAATGATAAGTCCCCCCCACACACACACACATAATTTAGCCCAGTTTAAGGCTACATGAGTTGAAAGAAGTCATAAAGAAATGGTGAAGCCATGGGCAACCCCCAGCACCCAGAAACAGGCAGGAGTATGCACAGGGATGTAGGCAGGAGCCGTGGGAGCCTCCACTGCCTGGCAGGAGGCAAGAGCACACCAAAAACACCACTTCTGTGCAGGTGCCCCACCATAGCCACCACCACACCCTTGGCTTCTGCAAAAGTGGTTTGATGCCACAGAAGTAGCCACAAGCACCATGAAGATGGCCAGCCATCCACTTGACTACACTGATGCAAGGAGAGTCACCAGCAGAAACTGAAAAAGATGAAAACTCTCTCCTCAAAGCCCACTCCAGAGTAACAGGAGAAGCAACTGCTCTACCAGATGACCAAACATCAACACAGAAATACAAAAATCCAAGAAAATATGATTCCACCCAAAGAATACTATAATTCTCAGTTACCAGATCCTATAGATCAGGAACTCTTCAAATGACTGAAAAGGAATTCTGATCAGCATTCTTGAGGAAACTCAATGAGATATGAGAAGACTCAGTTAGACAACATAATGAAATGAGACAAAAAATCCAGGATATGAAATAGGAAATTTACAAAGAGATTAATGCCATAAAAAAGATTGCAGCAGAACTCATGGAACTGAAAGATTCAATCAATGAAAAAAAATACAAATGAGAGCTTAAGCAGCAGGCTAGAACAAGAAGAAGAAAGAATTTCTGGCCTTGAAGACAGTCCTTTGAAAATAACCCAAGCAGACAAAAAAATAATAATAATAAAGGAAAAAACAATTTTAAAAAATGAAGAAAATGCAACAGAGCTAGCAGACAACTTTAAGCACACAAACATTTGGATCATGGGTGTTCCAGAAGGGGAGGAGAAAGGAAATGGCATTGAAAACCTATTCAACAAATAACAACAGAAAACTTTCCAGGTACAGGGAGA
The DNA here is from genome assembly GCF_027409185.1 of Cynocephalus volans. NCBI lineage: Eukaryota > Metazoa > Chordata > Mammalia > Dermoptera > Cynocephalidae > Cynocephalus > Cynocephalus volans. The sequence continues at coordinate 99,934,112 of NC_084461.1, read as the reverse complement.
GACATGAACCTTCAAATCTACAAGGCACAAAGATCTCCAAACAAATTCAACCTAAAGAGATACTCTCCAAGACATATTATAGTCAAACTGACAAATCTCAAAGACAAAGAGAGAATCCTAAAAGCAACAAGAGAAAACCATCAAGTCACTTATAAAGGAACCCCTATCAGATTAATACAGACTTCTCAACTGAAACTCTACAAGAGAGAAGAAAACAAGATGACATATTCAAAACACTAAAAGAAAAAAACTGTCAGCCAAAAGTACCATGCTCAGCAAAGCTATCCTTCAGAAATGAAAGAGAAATAGTATATTTCCCAGACAAACAAAAACTGTCAAGGTAAATACCACACCACATTCCTATAAGGAATTCTGAAGGGAGTCCTGTATCCAGAATCCAAAAAACAATAATCACTACGATAGATACACAAGAAAGAACAAAACCCACTGGTAAAACACAAATGCAAATGAGAAAGAAAAAAGAAACTAAAATTACCACCTCAGAAAAAACAAAAAGATCAAAGATGAATAACAAAAGGGATATTTAGAACATCTAAACAAATGGCAATAAAATAAAACTAAGTATGACAGTACACCTCAATAACAACCCTAAATGTAAATGGATTAAACTCCCAACTCAAAAGACACAGACTGATGGATTGGATTAAAAGGCCAGACCCAACTATAAACTGTCTTCAAGAGACTCACCTCACCTGTAAAGATGCACACAGACTAACAGTGAAGGGATATACCATGCAAAATAAAGATATACCATGCAAACAGAAACCAAAAACAAGTAGGAATAGCTATTCTTATATGAGATAAAATAGACTTTAAACAAAAAAACTATTAAAAGAAACAAAGAATGCCACTATATAGTGATAAAAGGATCTATACAGCAAGAAAATATAACAATCATAAATAAATAAGTACCCAAAACCAAAACACTCAGACTTATAAAACAAACACTATTACACCTAAAGAACGAGACAGACCCCAATACAATAACGGGGGGGGGGGCCTGAACACCTCTCTCAGCACTGAACAGATCATTCAGGTAACAAATCAACAGAGAAACAGAGTCTTTAAGCTACACTTTAGAAAATAGGACATGGAAGATATCTACAGAACATTCCATCCATTAACTACAGAATATACATTCTTCTCATCAGCACATGGAACATTCTCAAGGATAGACCTTATGTAAGGTCACAAATCAAGTCTCAACAAATTTTAAAAAATAAAAATCATCTCAAGCATCTTTTCAGACAACATATTAAAACTAGAAAATAATTGCAAGCAAAACTCAGGACACCATACAATACATGGAAATTAAACAACAGGCTTCTGAATGACATATGGGTCCAAGAGGAAATTAAACAGGAAATCAAAAAATTTCTTGATACCAATGAAAATAAAGACACATCATACCAAAACCTGTGGGATACAGCAAAAGCAGTACTAAGAGGGAAGTTTATCACAATGAATGCTGATATCAAAAGAATAGAAAGTTTTCAAATAAACAACCTAATGCTACAACTCAAAGAACTATAAAAACAAAAACAATGCAGTCCCAAAGTTAGTAAATAGAAAGAAATAATTAAGATCAGAGCAGAACTAAATGAAATAGAGACACAAAAAATGATAGAAAATATCAATGAAACAAAAAGTTGGTTTCTTGTGACAATAAACAAAAGAGACAAACCATTAGCTAGGCTAACTAAAAAAGAAGGGAGAAGACACAAATAACAAAAATCAGAAATAAAAAAGGAGACATCACAAATGATAGCATAGAAATACAAAGAATCATTAGAGAGTATTGCAAACAACTATATACCAACAAATTTGAAAATCTAGAGGAAATAGATAAATTTCCGGGCACATAAAACTATCAAGCATGAACCAAGAAGAAATAGAAAACCTGAAAAGACAAATAACAAGCAATGAGATTGAAGCAGTAATAAGCAGTCTTCCAACAAAGAAAAGCCCAGGACCAGATGGCTTTACTTCTGAATCCTACCAAACCTTTAAAGAGGAATTACACCAATTCACTTCAAGCTATTCCAAAGAATTAAGACAGAGACCACTGTCCCACACTCATTCAATGAGGCCAGCATCACCCTGATACAAATCCCAGGCAAAGATACAACAAAAAAGGGAAACTACATGCCAATATCTCTGATGAACATAGACGCAAAAATCCCCAAAATATTAGCAATCTGAATATAGCAACACATCAAAAAAACCATAAACCACGATCAAGTGGAATTCATCCCAGGGATGCAAGTATGGTTCAACATACACAAGTCAATAAATGTGATACACCACATCAACAAAATCAAGAACAAAATCTATATGATTATCTCAACAGATTCAGAAGCAGCATTTGACAAAATTCAACATCCCTTCATGATAAAGTTTCTTAGCAAATTAGGTGCAGAAGGAAAGTATCTCAACACAACAAAATCCATACATGACAACCCACTACCAATATCATCCTGAACAACCAGAACAAGACAAGGATACCCACCATGACCACTCATAACAGTGGTAGAAGTACTAGCCAGAGCAATCAGGCAAGAGAAAGAAAGAAAGTGCATCCACACTGCAAAAGATGAAGTCAAACTGTCCCTGTTTGCAGATGATATGATCCTATACATAGAAAAACCTAAAGACTCTGCCAAAAAAAACTCTTAGAGCTCATTAACAATTTCAGTAATGTTGCAGGATACAAAATCAATTTCCGAAAATTAGTAGCATTTTTATTCTCCAGTAACAAACTAGTAGAAAAAGAAATCAAGATAGTTTATTTACAGTAGTTGCAAAAACAACAACCACCTAGGTATAAACTTAACCAAGGAGGTGAAAGATCTCTACAAAGACGACTACTAATCACTACTGAGAGAAACTAAAGAAGGCACAAAAAGGTGTAGAGACATTCTATGATCTTGGATTAGAAGAATCAACAAAGTGAAATGTCTGTACTACCCAAAGTAATGTACAGATTCAATGCAATCTCTATCACCATACCAATTACATTCTTCACAGAAATAGAAATCACAATCCTAACATTCATATGGAACAACAAAAAATTTCAAATAGCCAAAGCAATCCTGAGCAAAAAAATAAAGCTGGAGACATAACACTCCCTGATTTCAAATTATACCACAAAGCTACAGTAACCAAAACATCATGGTACTGGCATAAAAGTAGACACTCAGACCAGTGTAAGAGAATTGAGAACCTAGAAATCAACCCAGAGACTTCCAGCCAACTAATCTTTGACAAAGGCAAAAAGAGCATATATTAGGGGAAAAGACTGCCTCTTCGATAAATGGTGCTGGGGAAACTGGACATCCACATGCAGAAGAATGAAACTAGACCTGTAGTTCTCACCATATACCCAAATCAACTCAAAATGGATTAAAGACTTGAAACTATAAACCTACTAAAGGAAAACATATGGAAAAAATTTCAGAAAGTAGGACTGGGCAAAGACTTTATGACTAAGACCCCAAAAGTACAAGCAACAAAAGAAAAAATAAATGGGATTATACCAAACTAGAAAGCTTCTGCACAGGTAAGGAAACAACAGAGTAAAAAGACAAGCTAGAGAATGGGAGAAAATATTTGCAAACTATACATCCAAAAAGGGATTAATATCCAGAATAGACAAGGAACTCAAACAACTACACAGTAGAAAAACAAATAACTCAATTAAAAAATGGGCCAAAGAGCTGAACAGATATTTTCAAAGGAAGACATCCAAATGGCCAATAGGTACTGGAAAAAATGCTCAACATTACTAATTTTCAGGGAAATGAAAATTAAAATCACATTAAGATATCATCTCACCCCAGTTAGACAGGCTATAATAAAAAAGATTGAGAATAACAAATGCTGGCAAGGGTGTAGAGAAAAGAGAACTCTTCTATACTGTTGGTGGGACTGTAAATTAGTAAAGCCACTATGAAAGACATTATGGAGGTTCTTCAAACAACTACAGATAGATCTACCATACAATTCAGCAATCCCACTTCTGAGTATATACCCAAAGGAATGGAAATTATCATGTTGAAGGGGTACATGCACTCCCATGTTCATCACAGCTTTATTTACAATAGCCAAGATATGGAACCAACCTAAAGGTCCATCAATGGATGACTGGATAAGGAAAATGTGGTATGTATACTCAATGGAATACTACTTAGCCATAAAAGAGAATGAAATTCTGCTATTCACAGCAACATGGAAGAGCCTGTAGAAAACTATGTTAAGGGAAATAAGCTAAGCATAGAGGGAAAACTATATCACATGTCCTCACTTATAAGTGGTAGCTAAGAGAGAAAGAAGAAAGGAAATGAAGACCGCAGTTGTGTGTTGGACTTGCAGAGGGAGACAACAGAACTAGCATTGCTGGAGGGGTGGGGGGAAGGGGCTTGGGAAGAGGTTGGGTGGGGGACATGGGGAATAATTGCAATTTGAGGTGGTGAGCATGCTGATAGTATCGATCTAATCATCACATTTTGGGCACGGGTGCTGACAGCTCTGTGCCCCATGAATATGTATAATCAATAAAAAATAAATAAATAAAAATTTTTTAAAAGAGCCCCAAAATGATACAAAAGATCAATGAAACATTGGTTTTTTTGAGAAGGTAAACAAACTAGATAAACCATTAGCTAGGCTAACTAAAAAAGAAGAAAGAATATCCAAATAACAAAAATCAGAAATGAAAAAGGAGACATTATAACCAATAACACAGAAATACATTAGAGACTATTATAAACAATTGTACACCATCAAATTTGAGAACCTAGAATGGATAAATTTTTGAACACAAACAGACTACCAAGACTGAACCAAGAAGACATAGAAAACCTGAACAGACCAATAACAAGCAGAGACTGAAGCAATAATCACTAGTCTCCCAACAAATAAAATGCCAGGACCAGATGGCTTTACTGCTAAATTCTACCAGTCATTTAAAGAGGAACTAATACCAATTCTCTCCAAAGTATTCCAAAAAATTGAAACAGAAGCCATTCTCCCAAACTCATTCTATGAGGCCAGCATTACCCCGATACCAATCCCAGACAGAGATACAACAAAAAAAGGAAACTACACATCAATATCTCTGATGAACACAGGCACAAAAATCCTAAGCAAAATATTATCAATCAAAATAGAGCAACACGTCAAAAAAATTGTAAACCATGATCAAATGGAATTCATCTCAGGGATGCACGGATGGTTCAACATACACAGTCAATAAATGTGATACACCACATCAACAAAATCAAGTACAAAAACCATATCATTATCTCAATAGATGCAGGAAAGGGGGTGGGGGTGGAGGGTTAGGGCAAAATTAGTAAAAGGCCACAAAAAATGTTTACAAAAGACCACACATAGCCAAAGCAATGCTGAGCAAAAAAAATAAAGCTGGAGGCATAACACTACCTGACTTTAAGCTATACTACAAAGCTATAATAACCCAAACAGTATGGTACTGGCATAAAAACAGACACACTGATAAATGGAATAGAATAGAGAATCCAGAAATCAACCCACACACTTACTGCCATCTGATCTTTGACAAAGGCACCAAGCCTATTCACTGGGGAAGGGACTGCCTCTTCAGCAAATGGTGCTGGGATAACTGGATATCCATATGCAGGAGAATGAAACTAGATCCATACCTCTCACCGTATACTAAAATCAACTCAAAATGGATTAAGGATTTAAATATACACCCTGAAACAATAAAACTTCTTAAAGAAAACATAGGAGAAACACTTCAGGAAATAGGACTGGGCACAGACTTCATGAATACGACCCCAAAAGCACGGGCAACCAAAGGAAAAATAAACAAATGGGATTATATCAAACTAAAAAGCTTCTGCTCAGCAAAAGAAACAATTAACAGAGTTAAAAGACAACCAACAGAGTGGGAGAAAATATTTGCAAAATATACATCCAGAATATATAAGGAACTCAAACAACTTTACAAGAAGAAAACAAGCAACCCAATTAAAAAATGGGCAAAAGAGCTAAGTAGGCATTTCTCTAAGGAAGATATACAAATGGCCAACAGACATATGAAAAAATGCTCAACATCACTCAGCATCCGGGAAATGCAAATCAAAACCACATTGAGATACCATCTAACCCCAGTTAGGATGGCTAAAATCCAAAAGACTCTGAATGATAAATGCTGGCGAGGTTGCGGAGAAAAAGGAACTCTCATACATTGTTGGTGGGACTGCAAAATGGTGCAGCCTCTATGGAAAATGGTATGGAGGTTCCTGAAACAATTGCAGATAGATCTACCATACGACCCAGCTATCCCACTGTTGGGAATATACCCAGAGGAATGGAAATCATCAAGTCGAAGGTATACCTGTTCCCCAATGTTCATCGCAGCACTCTTTACAATAGCCAAGAGTTGGAACCAGCCCAAATGTCCATCATCAGATGAGTGGATACGGAAAATGTGGTACATCTACACAATGGAATACTACTCAGCTATAAAAACGAATGAAATACTGCCATTTGCAACAACATGGATGGACCTTGAGAGAATTATATTAAGTGAAACAAGTCAGGCACAGAAAGAGAAATACCACATGTTCTCACTTATTGGTGGGAGCTAAAAAATTAATATATAAATTCACACACACACACACACACACACACACAAACCGGGGGGGGGGGGAAGAAGATATAACAACCACAACTACTTGAAGTTGATACGACAAGCAAACAGAAAGGACATTGTTGGGGGGAGGGGGGGAAAGGGGAGGGAGAAGGGAGGGAGGTTTTGGTGATGGGGAGCAATAATCAGCCACAATGTATATTGACAAAATAAAACTTAATAAAAAAAAAAAGTTTACATTGTGTAATGATAAAATAAAAAAAGAAAAAGAAAAATATAGTTATATTTTTAAAAAGAAGACATGGTCATGCAGCTATGAAATGTCTTTATATATGTCAAAGAGTACATTTATAATCAACATGCAAACAGTTGATAAATCAATATGCAAATACTCAATGGTGAGTAGCCCCCAGCGTATTGATTCATAATTAGCATTAGGCATTATGGTAAAATTATGAAGTTGGAGAGAGCATGGTTCCCAAAAGCAGCATATAAAAAGAGTAAGGTTCTGGCACTCCAGAATTTTAGATCAGTTTAAAAACAGAGAAGTCTGTAAGGAGGTAATAGTATAGGCCCATATACATAATAAGGAGAGTGATAAAGACCTAAGTATATACTGTGGGTTTGGGCTTTGCCCTCATGGAGCAAGAGAGATGAATGGGAAAATGTGTGGTGCTTTTGAGAGGATTTATTAATTGAATGATTAGTAAATCTCATTGAACTCCACTATGGATTTTCCAGTGTTTTAGCCAAAGGAAAAATACTGATATTTAGCAAGGCAATGAGAAAAAAGATGAAGTATCAACTATTTGAGTGTTTCTGCTCCCACTCACAGGGCATTTTCTCTGTGGATTATGTTGTACATAAGGGAAGTGGGAAAGGTTTTTGTCTTGGTGTCTTTGATGCTATTTTTAAATATCTGATATGGCCTCTCAGTTAAGGACAAAGCTACTGGAGTGCATACATTCTTCCTAAAAATTGCTTTTGCTTTGGTACTTTTAGACATGGTCATCAATGCATATAGTAAAAGAATATTAAGTTTAAAAAGAAAAAATTAGACACTAGTGGTACATTAGAATGGAAGAGTAGAGTCATAATCATTACTTGAAAGTCAGACCACAAGTCTCACTCAATTGTTAAAGCTGGGTAACAAATATGACTTTGAGCTTCCTACGCTGAAGCAAAAAGTGAAATACACTTGCAATACCCATATGATAAAAATAAATTCTCAGAAAAAGTGTGGCTTGAGATCATGGAAAAATATTTTTTGTGGATTTTCATAGAAGGAACAATGACATAGTACAAGTTAAGCTGGTTTCTAAAGGTCTGAATGAATTTAAGAATACAATTTAAGGCATCAAAAGATATATAAAGATAAAATATAGATAGAGATAAAGATAGATTTATAAGTAGGCTTTGGGAAAATAATTGAGAGACAGGTCTTGAGCTTGTATTCTCTGACAAGACATTGGGTATAAATATTTTATCATATCAACTGAGAGGAGCTATAAGTTTCAACTTTCAACACAAGGGAAGCTGGATATTATTGGCATTCTCTGACATGTGTCCAGACATCTTCAGGAAAACATGGCCATCCCAACTTTATCAGTATGTGTGACACATAGGCATCTGTAGATAGGGCTAAGATTGTCCTTTGAAAAAATTTCTGATCTGCTCCAGCACACAGATGAATGAGGTTCAGTGTTCCACACCACAAAACTTGGCCAAAGTGATTCTATCATGGAAAAATTTCAATAAGGCCATTAACATTATCCCATTACTGCCTTTATACATTTTCAGTAAAACCCATGTAAGATCTCGTTTTATGCAAAGGAGCTTCTTGGGGAATCCTTCAAGATCAATTAGTTATAAAATGTATTGCCAGATAAAGAAATGATTTGACCTGCTCTGTAAGAGTGTTACACAGAAGTTAATTAAGTGACGAAAAATAATTACCAAAAAATTATGCTTTTGGATTAAGGCAGTTGAGCTCAAGCCAAAGTTTTTGACAATTATTAAATAACATAATCAATTATCTATTGTGGCTGTTCCTAGTAAGTGACAGTAAGTAACTTAGTAACATACTAAGAAGGGAAAAAGAATAATCATTTTTCTATTCACAATAGCAGGAACATGTGCATCCAACAAATCCACAAATGATTCAAGTCATTCATTAAGGTACTGGTTAATAAGAAGGGGGCCTAAACTGTATTCCTGTTTCACACTTATCAAAATTACTATCTTACCCAAAACAATTTTGTAAATCCTTATCTTCTTTGACATATTAAGTAGTGGATTCTATAAGAATATTAACAACCTGGGATCTATACGAAGCTCCTATAACTTAGCCCAGCTGTCCCAGAATGTGGAAAAGGGAACATCTATGTCCTTGCTCAACATCTCTTTCCACCTCACTTCTCACCAAAAGGGATGAATATAAAACTAATTGGTCATATTCCAAGACCCTTAGTGGGCCATGCTGCAAGCAAGAGAGGTTAGAGTGTGTTAAAAGATGGAGCACATCATAATGGCTCCCTGGCTTTCTTCCTATCTTGTACCCAAGCTGTAGAGGAGATAAAAGATCCGTGATCTAATTCCCAGAGCATGTCCATTCATTTCTTCCACTTGTCTCTGCTTCATCCTTTGCAGCCAGAATGTCTTTTCCTATATGGGAAATTCAGCATTTTTCATATGCCCTGTACTATTCTCTCTCCTCTGGTTCTTACTTTTCCATGTTGGCTTAGAATTTTGTCTGACAGAGGTACAGAGTTCTCACCCCTACCGTGTGGGCTACCCTTATCTTCTAACCCAAGTGACCTGAGTTTCAATGAGAAGTTCCCATTCAACACTGTTCTTTGTATATATGAGGGTACTCCAAAAAGTTCATGGAAAAATAGAATTAAAAGATAATATGAACATTTTCATGAACTTTTTGAAGTGTCCTCATAAAGCACTCCCCTGGGAATCTTATTGGGAGTAAGGAGAAAGGATGGTGGTGTAGAAGTCCAGAATTCTTGGCTCCACTGGCTGTATATCATTCATACTATTAAAATCTTACTCTAATTATAAATATTTGGCATTGTTTTATCAAGTGTGAGAACAGGCACTGGTCTTTGTTATACACTGCACGACAGACCACAGCACATCATTGTACCAATTCATTAAAGCTGAGAACAGAAAGCTTGGCCAATAAAATATTTCTGTCCACAGAAAAAATACAAAGAAAATATACATAAAAACTATAAATGTTTTTAAGTTGTTCTCAACAGAATTTGCTGCAAGTGAATCTAACAGCAGCAAGCTGACATAATTATTGCCTATTCCTCATGAAGAATATTAGCCTGAGAAACAGGCTTATGATTTGTCAAGGATGGAGCTGGCTTAGTTATTGGAAGAAATGCTCAACCAACTGGAGGTTTACAATTTTGAGAAGATAAAGTAGTGTCTTTTAGGCAAAAGTAGCCCAGAGCATTTTGAAGTAGATGATTAAGAACAGGGAACTTGCCTTATTAAAATAAAATTTGGTATTAGCATAGACAAAGACAAATATACCACTGAAACTGAATAGAAAGCCTATAATCAGACTCATGTGTATGTGAAAACTCTGTGTGTATGTAAGCATTTGCAACACTACCTAGATTTTATTTATATATGTAAAATACATATATACATATATGAGGGTACTTTAAAAAGCTTGTGGAAAAATTGAATTAAAAGATAATATGAATCCTTCCTTGAACTTTTTGAAGACACTTCGTATACTTAAAATCAAAAACTGGAAATAACCCAAAAGTCTACCAACAAATGAACATCAATCAGGGAATTAATCAATGGCATACTATTCAGCAAGAAAAAGTAAAAAGCAACTGATATTTGCAACAACATGAATGAATCTAGAAATCAATAAGCTACGTGAAGAAGCCCAGGCAAAAGAGTACGTACTGTATTATCCCATTTACGTGAAATTCTAGAACATACAAATTAATCTATAGTGACAGAAAGAAGGTCACTGGTTGCTTGGGGTTGGGGTAGAGTGTGAGATGGACTGCAAATGGGCATTAGAAAACTTTGGGGATTAAATGTTCACTATCGATTGTGGTGATGATCAGTCAAAACTAATCAACTTATACATTTTCAATATGTGAGTTTATTGTACTCCAATTATACCTCAGTATTTTTTTTTTAAATGGAACAGGTCCAGTTCAAAGGGAGGAGTTCAAAATACAATAGAAGAGATACAACTATTATTGGTTTATTGGCAAGCTTGGATGGGTTACAAAGAACAAGTAGAGATTGTTTGCCTTAAATACGAGGAACTACTCTTCTAAAATAACAGGAGAAAAGAAGAGAATGATTGTATATACAGGAAGGTTTGTATGTTTGTTAATGAAACTAGAAAGACATTGTGTCTTACTTACTCTGAAGGTGATGGAAGGAGGGGAGTTTAATAAACACAGACGGCATTTCAGTTACTATCACTGCATAACAAACCAAACTTAGTGGCATAAAATAGTACCGTTTTACTATGCTCAAGAATTCTGTTTCTGAATTTGGATAGGGACCTGCAGGGATGGCTTATTTCTACTTTGACATGTCTAGGGCCTCAGCTGAGAAGACCTGAAGGCTGAAGGTCATTCAACGTCTGGGGTCTGAAATCATCACTAAGTTCACTCTCTGACATGTCTGGAGATGGTACTGGTTAGGATCTCAGCTGGGGCTGTTGGCTGGAATATTACCTTAGTCAGTTCTGGCTACTATCACAGAATACCATAGACTGGGTAGCATAAACAACAGAAATTTATATCTCACAGTTCTGTAGGCTGGGAAGTGTAAAATCAAGCCACTGGTAGATCCATTGCCTAGCGAGGGCCTGATTCCTCACTTGCAGATGGTCATCTTCTAGTTATATCCTCACATGGTAGAGAGCACAGAGAGAGAGGGAGAGAGATCATACAAGGTTTTGTGTCTCTTTTTATAAGAGCACTAATTCCATTCATTAGGGCTCCACTCTCATTACTTAATCACCTCTCAAAGGCCCTACCTCCTAATACTATCACATTGGGGTCTAGGATTTCAAAATATGAATTTTTTTTCCTATATGGAAAATTAAGCATTTTTCATATGCCCTGTACTACTCTGTACATATTCAGTCCATAGCAAACATCTGCATGTGTTCTGGAGGCTTTCCAGGAAGCAGCTTGGGCTTCCTCACAATGTGGTGTTGGGTTCCAGAAGAAAGCCTCCCAAGAGAACCTCCCAAGGTGGAAACTACACCACCTTTTATGACCTCCTCGAAAGCCACTTCTTTAGCATGCCTGTCTTAATTCAGAGGAAGGTAACACAGACTTCATTTCTCTAATGTAAGGAATAGCAAAGTCACATTGTTTCACTAGCAAGTGGGATACTGTTGTAGGCATCTTTGGAAAAGCCACTAAATATGGGGGAATGAGATGATCAGAGACATACTGCCAGGCAGCATGTAAGTCCCACCTGAGGTTGGTGATACCTAATACACAGTAGAAATATCTGCTCTATTGTGTGACTTTCTCCAGATGTTTTTAGATGCTATGGAGTAAACATGAAGAAAACAAATAGGCTCATCAGGAATGAGGCTTTGCCAGATGCAAAACACAGAAAGGAAAGAGAATTTAGGATGTTAGCAAGAATGTTTTAATCATGGAATTAAGTTGAATAACAATTTTTTTAAAAAACATGAGGATTTATAGATGGTGAAGCAATACATAGGTTGCCTGTTCTTATCAACTGGCAAAATTAATAAGAAAAAAACACACTGGCAAGACTTAGAGTGAGTATATAAATAGTGGTTAAGAGCACAGAGCCTGAAGTCAGACTACCTGGATTTGAATCCAAACTTTATCACGTGCTTGTTGTGCGGCCTTAAGCAAGTTACTTGCACTTTCTGTGCCTCAGTTTTCTCATGTGTAAAATAGGATAATAGCACCTTCCTTACATTAGAAATATTTAGTTAATTACTATATGTGAAGCACTTAAAACAGTGCCTGGCATTTAAGTACTAAATAATTACTAACAATGATTGGTAATAGAAAAAGTCAAAATAATTTTTGGTATAAAAAGGCTTCATCAGATGCATTACTTAATTACAGTTTTAATACTGGCTGTACAGCTTGCAATTAATAAAAAAGGAGGCTAAATTATTCTACAATTTGTAGGATGCTTGCATTACTAAATTTGAATATGGACATCTCTAATGTTCATCCACAATCTTAGATACTCAATTCCAGTCACAGAATTTCAGTTTTAATGGACACATTCTGGCCCTTCCTTAAGTTTAAAATCTTTACCATTTATTGCTAAGGTAAAAATAAACTGTCTTAATCCAGTTAAAGGATACATGAGTTCTTTTCTTAATACCACCTGGTACAAGTACTTCTTACCTTAATTTTGGGGTAATCATGCACATTAAAAACACATTTCCTGACTAACAGTGATTCTTGGGCCACTAATTAGTTCTAAATATATCTTATTTGAATGTTGAATTTATTATACTACATTTCACAGGAAAGTAGTGCCCAGTTATCCTTCTGAATACTTTTGTAATCCTTGTAAGACATAGCACAATTCATTGTAAATGAGCAATTCACTCATTCTGAGAATCAGGTTTATTCCACAAGATTCAAAAGAAAATGGCTTCTTCTCATCTCAATAGTCTATGCCCCTGAAAAGCAGGCTAAAAAAGAGCACCCCCCAAAAAAAGAAATGCTAACTTCTAGTTAATATCCCAGCAGCAGAATGACACCATGTCTGCTAATCATTTCATTGTTAAAAACAATAATAACATACATTTACTGACCACTTACCTATGCTAAGCATTTTCTAAAGTACTTTTATGCCTCTTCACCTTCGACGTTCATGTAGGTTGTCCCTCAGCCATGCTAAACTGTGGTGCAAGAGGACACACATCCTGCCTCCCCATATTACCACAAGATGCACAACAAGACCACCAGGGAGGGTGAGAGGAAGCTAACACCCTAATGTTCTGGCAGAAGGGAGGTGTATTATTAGTCCGTTTTCCATCTCTGATAACAGAATACCTGAAACTGGGTAATGTATAAGGAAAATGAAATTTATTTCTTACATGTTTGGAGGCTGGGAAGTTCAAGGTCTAGGGGGCACAGCTGATGAGGGCCTTTTTGGTGGGAACCCTGTACGGAGTCCCACAGCAACCAGGATATCACATGACAAGCATGGTGTGAGCTTTCTAACATGCTCACTTGCTCTCCTTATAAAGCCACCAGTGCCTCTCCTGTGACAACCCACTAAACCATTAACCCATTACTCCACGAATGGATTAATCCATCCATGACAGAATGGTCCTCATGGTCCAATCACCTCTTAAAGACCCCATCTTTCAAGTACCATTATTGGATTCCCGCACTCTTAACACTGTTACTATGGAGATCAAGTTTCCAACACATGAACTTTTGAGGGACACATTCAACCCACAGCAAGGGGACAACAGTAAAAGCAGTAGAGTCCACACAAAATGGACATGAGAGCAAAGAACAAAAATATTCCCTAGAGTAAAATATTTCTATTACCACATGGAGCAAATGTAAGAATGTAACTATAATCTGATCAAACACAGTAATGCATCTGAAGAAACTCTCTGACAATCAGGAGAGGTGACAGAGAGACATCACATTTAAATGAGAGCCAGAGAAATAGAGATGGATGATCAGCTGGAGCCTGGCTTAGGAAACATCTTGTTTAACAAGCAAGCAAATAAAGCAACTTTTGGTGATCCAGAAATATGCTTAAAGGAGATTATTCTGATTTGCATATTACATTTGGATGACAGTAATATTTCTCACTTAAAATAACTAAATTGGCATTTACAGCATTTCTGGAAACAAAGGTACTTGCAGCATGGTAGCAAAATCAGATTTCTGAGCCTATAGGCTAGGTGAGAAAGTCAATCCCAAGGTCTCAGTCTTCCATCCTGCTGATTGTCCTCTTGTGCCACCCACTAATTTGTTATGTTCAGCATGATAATCCAATCCATTATGTTCTAAGGACAATGCCTGCCACAGAAAAGCTCCAATAAAGACATATCACATGAATGAGTACAATGAAACACAATGGCCAGGTCACAGTCAAATAAAAAAAATAATAATGCAAATGACGGTTCACATATTGAAGGGTACACCTATTATGTAGATGCTCACTAGACTAATACAAAATTCATACATAGAAGTAACTGCAATAAATATAACGTTGGATCAGGGGATCTTTTTTTGAGCTATTTAGGGAATTTTAACAAGATGAGAAAATGATCAGTAAAATATTTTCAAGGAAAGTGTGAAGTTAGATAAAAGTTCTTTTAAGTGTTCATCGTGCTAAAATATCCAAATATTTTTCATGATCTTAGTAATATTTTTCTGAATCCTAAAGCATCACTTTAAAAATAATGGCTGACATTTCCCCTACAGCAATTTGAATTCAAATTAATGTAGCAGAAACAAAATGGTAATTGGAAATATAACTAAGATATTTTCCTTCCTATTCCAAAGCTTTTGTTCTCATCCATAATATCTAAGCTTTGACTTCCTAGTATTAATATCTTTTTTAATATTTGGGAAGAAATGCATAAACTGAAAAATAGGTATTAGCTCCACATGAGTAAAAACACAATATAATTTATCTGTCACTATCTTACTGCTCTAAGAACAAGAACAGTTTAATTTCCTCATTTTTATCTATGAAGGTACAGTGTTAACATTGCATGAAAACAAACATCAGTATTTTCATTTCCAATTTTAACTGAGAAATGTGATAAAGGGAGAGCATATTCCCCGTAGTACCATGCAGAAATTTTATTTTCTAGATAATCCCACCAATCTGAAGTGAAACACCTGGATTAATGCACTGGAAATACATCCTTCCACCTTACTTCAGATTCTAAGTGTGTGTCAGCAGTAGCAGAGGCAGTGACTCTAGGAAACCTTTCTCACCAGTTGAGAAGTTAAAAAAAATTCCTTAAGGTTTTATTTGTAGGAAAGGTGTCCATATGTCATAATATACTCAATCTGATTGAGTTGCTCATTGAATTCACCAATTTTTGTTTTTAGGACATCCCTCTCTCTTTTTTATGTTCTTCTTTGTTACAGCTGAAACTTTTCTGGATAGCAAGAGCAGATAAGCAACTCCAAACCCTCACGTGACCTTCCCAACTCTTCTCATTACAACCCCTTTTACTGTCCCACACAGTGGGAGATTCAGAGCTGGAGTGGAAGAATGGTGCAGTGAAGACACATTAGATCAAAGGAGGGGAGTAGGCTGTACCTGAGCTTTGTCCCTGACCTGTTGCCATTTAATCTTTCTTTAATTCAGTTTCCAACATCAAAAAATGAGTGACAGGATTAACTCTAAGGTTCTTTAAGCTCTGTGATTTCTATTACCAGAGAGAGCCAAAAGAAGAAACATTTTTTTTCTCAACTCTAAGTGCAACTTAGATCTATTTTATACTTGAAAATTTCTCACTAATATTTGATTTTAAAAAATAATGAAAATAATTTTAAAACAAAACAAAATTAAAAAGTTGTGCCTGAAATGAATCTTGCTTTGTCTATGTTTTTATAAGTAGCTGTCTGGTTCCTGTGTCCTGTAAAATATAGGTATTTGACCTTTGGTATTACTTCTGTTTGACTTTGTATCACAGGAACAGATGGGTCTGATTTTTTGAGCCATTATCTTGAATTGGCCACATACAGAGCCCCTGGCCAGTGGATTGAAGGCTTTGTGTAAGATGACAAGGGTCAGTTCAGAGGATGTGGGGAGGATACTTTTGTCTTCAGTGTTGTTATTTGAGGTTTTGATCTTCTTTGGCTAAAGAGGTCATTTATCTCTGTAGACACAGATCATTTTTGCTTTTTCCTTTTTTCTGTTAAAGGCAAAAGAACGAAAGCAAAATTTTACTGGTTTTTGAGAAACAAAAAAAAATAGTGCAAATGACAGTAACTTTTTGCAACAAAATAATCTATAAGAATTAATAAAAAACATTTTTTACTTTATTTTTCAATAGCCACTGGCAAGCACACAGAAAAGAAACTCTACTTCAAAATTCTCAAAAATCAATATCAATTTACAGAATTTGAGTTATTTGTATAGAATTTTTTTTTTTTTTCTGGTGGCTGACCGGAATAGAAATTTGAAACTTTGACCTTGGTCTTACCAACACCACACTCTATTCAAATGAACTAACCAGCCAGCCCTAAAATAATTATTTTCTTGAATAATTTTGCTTTTTATCAAATTAGAAATTTCTATCTAAATTTAGGTGGTAAAATGTTAAGTACATTTATGTAGATGATGACCGAAATATTTGAATCAAATTACTCATGCATCTTTCAGGGATAATGATTCCACTTCTAGACATTATTTTTTTTATTGAAACATAATTAATTGTACATATTTGTGGGGTTTAGAGTTGACTATCAATACTTGTGTACAGTACATGATTAAATCAGGATAATTAACATATTCATCACTACAAAATGTAATCATTCTTTGTGTCCATTACCCAATTTCTTGCTAACTCCCCTCCATTTTCCCCTTTCCCACCTCTAGTAACAACAATTCTGTTCTCTCCTTCTGAAAGTTCATTGTATTATTGTCTTTCTTTTCTTCTCTCTCTCTCTCTCACTCTCGCTCTCCACTTATGAGTCAGGAAATGTGGTTTTCTGAAGGATCTTTCTGAGGTTAACTGATCAGAAACAGCACATGGGTACAGGTTGTGAAAAGCAACGCAACAACCTATAAACTCAGTAAAATGCATAAGAGGCTCTCAGACCAGCACGGTACTAAGCTATGGCTTGTGGCTTGGCTCCTTGAAAATAAACCTCACACTGTATGCCAACAAACCTCAAATTTTTAATCTCAGGATCTCTTTACAATTTTAGAAATTATTGATCTCAAGAAAGCCTTTGCTTACATGAGTTATATGGGTCATTATTTACTAGGTAGGAAATTAAAATTTTTAAAATATGCATTTATTAATTTTAACAAAACAATAAGAAAACCATTTTTATAAAGATAAATTACATATTTATATGAAAAATAATTGTTTTGTAAAACAGTAAAAAAAAGTTGGTGAGAAAAGTGCCATTGTTTACAAGTTTTGTAAATCTAATGTCTGGCTCAATAGAAAACAATTCTATGTTCTACATTCAATCTTTTAAAATATGTTGCTTTGGTTGAAGTATATGAAAAACTATCAGTCTCACCCAGATATATAGCTGGAAAGCAGAAATATTTTAATTGCCTTTTCATTTAATTGTTTATATTCTACATAAACAGCTATGTGAGCTGATATAAAACAAAGTTAGTGGTATATTTCTAGCTTTTAAAAAAACATAACTGGATGATAGATACATAGAGCCAGTCTGGTTTTTTAAAAAACTATACAAGTGTACATATGAATATGTAGATATGACTGTATAAGAATAGGGAAAGTTTGTGAAAAATAAATACCAAATTATTTAGCCTCTATAATATTTATGTATTATATTATATATAAAACATAAATAAAATTTACTATATTATTACTACAATATCTATTTAACCTTTACAATAACATCCAGGGTTGTGTTTCCAAAACATGATGTGAAATATAACTATATTTTCCTTTTTTGTGGTGTGTGTATGTGTGTTTTCCTTTGCTTTCCAAGTTACAAAAAGGAAAGAGGGCACGGAGAGGAATCCAGGCTAATTTCAGACTTCTATGCAATATATAATACCAGAAGACAACAAAATTTACAGAGTCCTTGGTAAAAATTATTTTACTTAAAATTTTATATCTACCAAATCATTTATTCAAGAGAAAACAGCAACACACAATTCTCAAATAAGCAAAGGAAATAGAAGAAACATGTCCTCTTGAAAAATACTTTAAGATGTATTCTAGCCAGGTAAATGAGGCCATCAGAACTTAACAGTACTTAGTATGCTGCCTTTCTCCAAGACTTAGATAAGAATTATTACCTCCCTGTTCTATGCTATGCTACTTCTGTATATGAAACAAATTGGGACTGGTCAGTTAGCTCAGTTGGTTAGAAAGCAGCCTTGTAACACCAAGGTTTGTATCCCCCTACTGGCCAGCTACTCCCCTCAAAAAAAATTGTACATAAAACAAATTATTATAGTTAGGCTTCATAATACTGTGCAAAGTGTTTTATTATTTAATCTACTCTTAGGTTCTTTTTGGCAACTTTCCCACACATGACAATGCCTATGTAATTGTACTTCAAGCGAACACAACTTAAAATTAGATACCCAGTGTCTACTATACACTCTCCTCTGTGATGTGTGCATGGAAGACTTGCACATACTTACACAGGGAAGGAATAGAGGAATAAGGAGACTACCAATGTGAATCTCTTCCTAAAGAACTGCCATAGTTTTAAAATATATTTTTGGTGGTTATTTACAAGCCTAAAATGGGTTACTACTTATGTTAAAAAGTAAAGTGAACTGCAATACACATTGAAGACATTTTAACCCCTAGTATATAAACTAAAACATATGCACATCATGACCTGTGAAAAAAAATGGCCAATGATTATATTGGGTTGGGGTTGGGAAGGACTATTTAACTCATAGTTTAACAATCACCAAAATATTGATTAACTGCTGTTATGACTTTAGCACTGTACTAGATATTTCAGATAAAGTTGAAAGAAGCAGTTTCAATTCACAAGGAAAAGCAGAGACTTAAATATGGACTCAGCTCAGACTCCCAGAGTCAAATGTGGTTTTTATGCTTTTTAGCTGCATAAGTTTTAAAAGTTATTAAACCTCACTAACTCTAAGCTTCCTTCTCAGAGGCCTATAAGATTTATAAAGCTAAGTTTAATGCCTGGCACTTACTAGAGCTTACTTAAGGTTTATACTTCCTATATTTCAGTGCTTTACGTAAACTATCTCATTTAGTCATGTGTTTTCTTGTAAAGAAAGGGAGGCTCAGAGAAGTTAAGTCACACAATAAGGAAAAAACAGACTTGTGACTGAAACATAGTTTTGTCTTATTTATAATCCCACACTACTTCTGTTCAAAAAAAATTTTTTTAACCAAAATGTCAGAGTTTATATGTACAATAATAAATGAATGGCTGTCAAAGGAGACATATTCAAGTCCTTTGGTCAATATGGAAGGCTCAATAATAGCCTCAATGATATCCACATTCTAATCCCCAAACTTTGTTGGGGTTTTGTTTGTTTTTGTCCTCTTATTTTTTATTTTATTTTTAAAAAAAATTTGGCCACAAAATAACTCTTAATACATTTAAAAAAACTAAGATCATAGAAAATATGTTCTCTAACCACAATAACAGAAGGAATGGGAATTAAACAACACTCTCCTAAATAAGCAATAGGTGAAAAGAAAAATCACAGGGAAAGTAGAGAGTACCTTGAGATAAAAATCAAAGCCCAACATATCAAAATTTATAGGATGCAGGGCTCATGAACGGCTTAGAGGAAAATCCATACTTGTAAACACCTGTATTAAAAATAAGAAAAATCTCAAATCAGTTAACTTCTACCTTAACAAAATAGAAAAAGATCAAACTAAATAAAAAGCAAATATAAGTAGGAAATAACAAATATTACAACAGAAATATATGAAATAGGGAATTAAAAAACAATAGAGAAAATCAACAAAATGTGCAAACCTTTATCTAGACTAACCAGGAAAAAAAGAGAGAAGACCAAAATTACTAAAATCAGAAATAAAGCAGGCATTATTACATTGTCATTATGGTTTTTTGTGGTGGTAAGATTTAGCTTCTTTCTCTTTCCATTTGCATTTTGTTCTACCAGTGGATTTTATTCATTCTTGTGTATTCGTGGTAGTGATTATCATTTTTCAGATTCCAGATGCAGGACTCCCTTGAGGATTTCTTGCAGGGCTGGTTGTATTGTGATGAACTCATGCAGTTTTTGTTTATCTAGGAAATACACTATTTCTTCTTCATTTCTGAAGGACACCCTTACTGTGTATAGTATTCTCAGCTGACAAGTTTTTTTCTTTTGTATTTTGAATATATCATCCCATTTTCTTCTGGCCTTTAGAGTTTCTGTTGAGAAGTCTGCTGTTAGTCTGACAGGAACTTCCTTATAGGTGATGATGCTTTTCTCTTGCTTCTTTTAAGATTCTCTCTTCATCTCTGAGCTTTGCCAGTTTGACTATAATGTGTCTCAGAGAGGATCTTTTTGAGTTGAATCTGTTTGGGGATCTTTGAGCCTCCTGCATCTGAAGGTTGTGTCTCTCCCTATACTTGGGAAGTTTTCCATTATTATATCATTGAATAAGTTTTCCATGCCTTGTCCTTTTTCCTCACCTTCTAGAATAGTCATGGTTTGAATATTTGAGCACTTAAGGTCGTCTGCCAGCTCTCTTAGATTTTCTTCATTTTTTAAAAATTCTTTGTTACTTTTTTTTTGTCCACCTGGGTTACTTTGCAAAGACTTTCCTCAAGATCAGAAATTCTTTCTTCTGCTTGTTCTAGCCCACCGCTTAAGCTATTGGTTGTGTTTTTTATTTCATCAAATGAATCATTCCATTCCATGAGTTCTGCTACATTATTTTTTATGGTATTAATCTTTGTAAATTTTATCCTTCATATCCTGGATTTTTTTTCTTGTTTCATTATGTTATCTAACTGAGTCTTCTCATATTTCAGTAAGTTTCCTTAAGATTGTTGCTCAGAATTCCTTTTCAGTTATTTCAAGGGTTTCCTGCTCTGTCGGGTCTGGTATTTGAGAATTACTGTATTCTTTTGGAGGTGTCATATTTCCTGGGTTTTCATATTTCTAGTATTTCTACATTGATATCTGGTCATCTCGTAGAGCAGTAGCTTCTTCTGTTACTCTGGAGTGGGCTTTGAGGAGAGAGATGTCCTCTTCTTTTTCCTGTCTCCACTGGTGACTCTCCTAGTGTCGATAAGGTTGAGTGTCTGGTGGGTTGCCTGAACAGTGGCTGTGACTACTGCTGTGTTGTTAAGCCACTTTTGGGGCAGCCATGGCAGTGGCAGTGGCAGTGGCTGTGGTGAGCCACCCGTGCAGAAGTGGTGTTTTTGGCACCATCTCTTGCCTGCTTCTGGGTGGAGGATGCTGCCCTCTGCTCCTGCCTAGGGCCCCAGATGTTTCTCTCTTGCCTGCTTCTGGACAGAGGGACCTGCCCTTGACTCCTGCCTAGGAACCTATACATGCTCTCTTGCCTGTTTCCGAGGAGAGATTTTTAAAAGTTTTTAATAAATGTTATACTGCCGGAGACCAGCTCCACAGGATTCGTTGGACCTGAATAGGTGGTGTGGCATTGGTGAGGAAAGAAAGAGATGGACCACGGATGTCTAGTGCAAGTGTGGACAACAACCACAAAAATCTTGCTTTATTTATATGTTTATACCTAATCTTTTACACATTGATTTATCTTTTAATCAAAACATTTTTTAATTTTGTTTCTACTGAAAAAAAAGGTCAAAACGTTCCAAGGCACTCATGCTGTGACAAAAACATCTACTCATGCATCAACAGTTCACCCCAAAGCCTGTGGCTTGTGGCCAGGAAACTATACAATAGCAGCATTCTTGGCTTTAAAGAGCATCAGACTTTTAGTTTAAACTATAATTCGTAACCCTCTTAACTTACAATTTAACCCTTTTTAAATCTTACTTATACTTACTGTACTTGATTTTAATAACATTGATTAGTTATGGTTAACAATTTAATATTGCTTATACTCTATATTGATCATTTTAATTTATAATCAAAATCACAATGTTTATTCCTTTTATTTCCCTGCCAATAGACTCCGGGAACAGCACAAGGAACAAAGTGAAAAGTTAAATGATTCTACTCAAACTAACAAAAACACACTATATCGTTCTTATTATTACTAAGGAAAGAACATGTTCTTGGTAAATCAAGTGAAACTGTGGGAGTGGGGAGAAACAAAGAAATCTGTAACTGGTTGATGATTAAATAATTGTAAACACCACAGCAGGTGGACCCACCACCTCCCTGGGGGATGTGGATAGAAATCCAACATATTAACTTCATTTCACACGTACAAGAGCATGACCACAGCCACAATGGGTCCATGCACACATCACTAACAAAAAGGATTAATAACAAAATTAAATTGAGCCAACCCATACCGGGAACATGCATCAAAAACACCTTTAGTACCAACAATGCCCTCTAAATAAACCAGTTAATTTTGATGTATTTTAACATGTCCTTTGAGAAACTCCAGAGAATTTCCCAAAGCCATACTAAGCCAAAAGGTTAGGCTGTTTAATTCTGGGAAGACTTGTCAAGCAACCAAAGGTGAACAAACAAGAAATTCCACGGAGCCATGCCACACATGCGGGACTCCCTTGTAGCCTGCAGAACAAGGGGTTTCACTCAGGCTCCCATGTCGTTCCGTATAGCAGGATGGCTCATGGCAATATACAGAGTTTTAAGTGTTAAGTTATTCTAAAAGGCTGATTATGAAAAATATCAGTCTCTTGTGGGTCTACCCTCCACCACCTCTAACTCACTAGAGTCAACTGCCTATAAGCTGTTTCTTCTGGTATTTATCTCCACATTACTAAATAATCCTGTTTAGAGTGTATCACTTGATTGGTGGGAGGCAGTGGTTGGCAAGGGGTACAGAAATCAACTGTTGCTTTTCTATAATGACAGATGCAAACCAAGCAAGCTTTGACCATTTCTACACCCCACTCACTTCCATACTTCCCTCCCCCTTTATCCTTCCCAAAGAGTAATATACTATATTCAGTGTTGGCATTATTATGACTACTTAATATTTGTAGCTAAGTAGTAGGCTTTAATTATATTTCTTTTCGTGCACAACTTTTTGTTTTCTTCAGATTCTATAATTGTTCTAGTTTCCTATGGACTTAACATTAATGTATTTCCACTCTTCTCCAATTCTCTAAATCTCCTTTCAATGTATCCAAGTATATCAGGTACCTTTTTTTTTTTTTTTAACAGTTACCTCTGTTGGAGACATTTCTCCCAGAGCTTCCTGAACTGTTTCTCTCTGGGATGGTTGCCCTCTAGGCTGGCACATGGTGTTCATCCTATACATCCTCTCCACAATCAACCAGAATATTCTCTTTATCTCTTTCTTAAGTTGGATTCCTTATTTCAAAAACCCCACTAATTCCTCTTTCTTCATGTATTCCCTTATATTCATGGAGCAACTCCTCCTGTAGCTTCCCAAGAATGAGTTCTGAGGAGTTTAATTTTTTGAGGCTTTGCATGTCTCAAAATGGTTTAGTCCATTAACTGAGAAAAACTCAGTTAATGGGTAGTTTTGCCTGATATACAATTTCAGGTTGGACAATGTTTATTTTAAAAAAATTGGACACCATGTTCCAGCTTCCAGTGTTACTGTGAGGGACTCTGAAGCTGTTCTGATTTCTGATCCTTTCTATGTTACAATCAGCACCCCCACCCCTCTTTGCTTCTAGGGCTTTCTTTGTCTCTCCAGTGTTCTGTTCCATGATGCAATGCTTTTGGTTTGAGTCTATTTTCATATATTTTCCTGGGAACCCAATTGGTCCTTTCAATATGGAGACTAAGTTCTTTAATTCTGAATATTTTTCTTGAATTAATTTTGTTTTCTCCCCCTCCAGTTTTTTGTTCTCTCTTTCTATAACTTTTATCATTTCAGATATTATCTCCCCACTATTGAATTTCTAAATTTACTTTTCTTTCCAATTTTCTGTATACATATATATATTAATTTCCAAGAGCTTTTCTGTATATTGCTCTAAAAATCACATCTTGTTCTTGTTTCATAGATTCAATTTTTTCTAATCTCTGAGAATAGTAATAACCAATTTTTAAAGCTTTCGTTTTCCCAATTAGTCTCTGTATACTGTAGGTTTTTTAGTTTGATTTCTGTTTTTTTGTGTTTGTTACTTCCTCAGATATCTGTTAATTGTTGCCTATCTGCTCACATCTGAAAACTGACTAGAAATAATTCTGTGGGATGCTCAAACATGGGCTTTATATTGGGGAATCTGGCTAGTCTATTTTATTATAGACACCCTGATATTGGTATCTTTAGATGTTTTCTGTTAGGCTTGCCAAAAATCCTAGGAAATAATCTTCCGATCACTCAACTTTGGGGAACCCAATGAAAAAAGTGGACTGCAGAGTCTAAGTCCCAGAGGGAAGCACACACAGTCCAGCAGCCCAGTCATGGAGGTGAGCCAAGACCCGCTCGTCACCAGGGATCAGTCTGAGGCCCCGGGGGAAGGTAAGTGCATACAGCCCAGCAGCCAACAAGGTGAGCTGAGACCTGCACAGCACCAGGGGCTCAGTCTACAGCCACAGAAAGCTAGAACAGGAGTCAAGATGGTGTAATATAGAAACCGCCACACTATCTGGCACCACAAGGACAGTTCACCACCACTTTATCAGCCAGAACCCACTCCACAGGCAACCTGCCACTCACCTGACCACACTGATATAAAAAGAGTCACCAGTTGAGCCTGCAAATAGAGGAGGAAGTCTTTATTCTCATAGCCAACCTCAGAGTAACAGAAGCAAATCTGCTACCAGGTGATCAACGAAAAAATACTAGAACTACAGACAAACAAGAAGATATGACACCACCAAAGGAATACAGTAATACTTAAATTCCAGACCCCATAAAACAGGGAATACTTGAAATGTCTGAAAAAGAAGCAATGATCTTAAGAAAGCTTGAAGAAATAAAAGAAGACTCAATTAGAGAACACAAGGAAACAATAAAAAATATCCAGATTATGAATTAGGAAATTTACAAAGAGATTGATACCTTAAAAAAGAATGTAGCAGAACTCCTAGAAATGAAAGATTCATGTACGGAAATAAAAAACACAACAGAGAGCTTAAACTAGAGCAAACAGAAGAAAGAATTTCAGATCTCAAAGAAAGTCTTTTAAAATAAGCCAGGCAGACAAAAAAAGGAAAAAAGAATTAAAAATAATGAACAAAATCTAAGAGAGACAGCAGAAAATCTCAAGTGCTCTAACATCTGAATTGTGGGTATTCCAGAAGAGGAGGAGAAAAGAAAAGGGTATTGAAAACCTATTCAAGGAAATAGTAAGAGAAAACTTCCCAAGTGTAGGGAGAGATACAGACCTTCAGATCCAGGAAGTTCAAAGGTCCCCAAACAGATTCAATCCAAAGAGATCTTTGCCAAGACACATAACAGTTAAATCTGTAAAGCTCAAAGACAAGGAGAGAATTCTAAATGTGGCAAGAGAAAAGCATCAAATCACCCATAAGGGTACCTCTATCAGACTAACAGCAGACTTCTCAACTGAAACCCTACAGACCAGAAGAAAGTGGAAAGATATATTCAAAACACTAAAAGAAAAAAATTGCCAGCCAAGAATTCTTTACCCAACAAGGCTCTTCTTCAGAAATGAGGGAGAAATAGTGTATTTCTCAGACAAACAAAACTTGTGGGAGTTCACCACCACATGAGCAGCCCTGCAAGAAATTCTCAAGGGAGTCCTTCATCTGGAATCTGAATAATGAATGTCATTACCACAGATACACAAGAAAGAGCAAAACCTGCTGTTAAAACAAAAATACCAGTGAAAAAAAGTAAGAAGCTAAATCATGCCACCTCAAATATCCAACTAACATTGAAGAAGAGAAATAAAACGGGAAGTAAGGATCAAAAGATATTTAAAACATCTAAACAAAAAGCAATTAAATGACAGGAATTAAACAATACCTGTCAATAACCACCCTAAATGTGAATGAATTAAACTCCCCGTCCAAACAGCACAGATTGACTGATTGGATTAAAAAGCTAGACCCAAGTATATGTGTCTTCAAGAGACCCATCTCACATATAGAGACACACACAGACTAAAAGTGAAGGGATGGAAAAAGATATACCATGCAAATGAAAACCCAAAATGAGCAGGAGTAGCTATTCTTATATCAGATAAAATAGACTTTAAACCAAAAAACATAAAAAGAGACAAAGAAGGCCACTATATAATGACAAAAGGATCTATCCAGCTAGAAGACATAACAATGATAAATATGTATGCATCCAATACTGGAGCACACAGATATGTAAAGCAAACACTCTTAGACCTAAAGAAAGAAATAGGACCTATTACGTTAATAGTGAGTGACCTGAACACCGCTCTCTCAGTAGGGGACAGATCTTCCAGGCACCAAATCAGCAAAGAGACACAGGATTTAAACTAAACCTTATCCCAACTGGACCTGGCAGATATATACAGAACATTTTGCCCAACAACTAAAGAATATACTTTCTTCTCATCAGCTCATGGAACATTCTCCAGGATAGACCACATATCAGGCCACAAATCTATCCTCAGCAAATTTTTAAAAATTGAAATCATTCCAAGTATGTTTTCAGACCACAGTGGACTAAAATTGGAAATTAACAGTAAGCAAAACACTGGAAACTATACAAATATGTGGAAACTAAGTAATAAACTTCTAAACAACCTATGGGTCCAAGAAGAAATTAAACAGGAAATCAAAAAATTTTTAGAAACTAATGAAAATAAAGATACAACATACCAAAACCTGTGAGATACTGTAAAAGCAGTACTAAGAGGCAGATTTATTGCAATAAATGCTTACATCAAAAGAATGGAAAGACTTCAAATAAATGACCTAACACTACACCTCAAAGAACCTGAACAACAACAATCCAAATCTAAAGGTAGTAGACGGAAATAATTAAGATCAGAGTGGAACTAAATGAAATAGGACCCAAAAAACAATAGAAAAGATCAACAAAGCAAAAACGTCATTTTTTGAGAAGATAAATAAAATAAACAAACCATTAGGTAGGTTAACAAAACAAACAAACAAACAAACAAACAAAAGCGGAGAGAGAAGACCCAAATAACAAAAATCAGAAATGAAAAGGGAGACATTACAACTGATACCACAGAAATACAAAGAATCATTAGAGACTATTATAAACAACTGTATGACAACAAATATGAAAATCTGGAAGATATGGTTAAGTTTCCAGACACATACAAACTACCAAGACTGAACTAAGAAGAGAGAGAAAACCTGAACAGACCAAAAACAAGCAAGGAGATTGAAGCGGTAATTAGCAATCTTCCAACAAAAAAAAGTCTGGGTCCGAATAGCTCTACAGCTGAATTCTATCAAACTTTTAAAGAGGAGTTAATACCAATTCTCCTCAAACTATTCCAAACAATTGAAACAGAAGCTACACTCCCAAACTCATTCTAAGAGGCCAACATAACTCTGATACCAAAACCAGATAAAGACACACACAAAAAGAAAATTACAGGCCAATATCCTTGATGAACCTAGATTCAAAAATCCTCAACAAAATATTAGCAATCAGAATACAGCAACATATTAAAAAAAATTATACACCATGATCAAGTTGGATTCATCCCAGGGATGCAAGGATGGTTCAACATACAAAAGTCAATAAATGTGATACATCATATTGACAGACTCAAGGAGAAAGATCATATGATTATCTCAACACATGCTGAAAAAGCATTTGACAAAATTCAACATTTCTTCATCGTAAAGACTCTCAACAAATTAGGTATAGAAGGAAAATATCTCAACACAATAAAAGCCATTTATGACAAGCCCACTGCCAGTATCATTCTGAATGGGGAAGGACTGAGGGCCTTTCCCTTAAGAACAGGAACAAGACAAGGATGCCCACTCTCACCACTTCTATTGAACATAGTACTGGAGGTACTAGCCAGAGCAATCAGGCAAGAGAAAGAAATAAAGGGAATCCAAGTTGGAAAAGACAAAGTCAAACTTTCCCTATTTGCAGTTGACATGATACTATATATAGAAAAACTTAAAGACTCAATCAAAAACCTCCTAGAGCTAGTTAATAACTTCAGTAACATTTCAGTATACAAAATGAACACCCCCAAATCAGTTGCATTTTTATACTCAAAAAATGAACTAACAGAAAGAGAAATAAAGAAAGTAAGCCCATTTACAATTGTCACAAAAAAACTAAAATACCTAGGGATCAATTTAACCAAGGAGATGAAAGACCTCTACATGAGAACTACAAACTTCTGAAAGAAATTAAAGAAGACACAAAAAGATGGAAAGATACTCCATGCTCTGGAATAATTAACATTGTGAAAATGTCTATACTACCCAAAGCAATCCACAGATTCAATGCAATCCAAATCAAAATACCAATGACACTCTCCACAGGAATGGAAAAAACAATCTTACCCTTCATATGGAACAACAAAAGACTATGAATAGCCAAAGCAATCCTGAACAAAGAAATAAATAAATAAAGCTGGAGGCATAGCACTACCTGACTTCAAATTATACTACAAAGCTACTATACTCAAAACAGCATGCTACTGGTATAAAAATAGACATTCAGACCAGT
This sequence comes from Cynocephalus volans, assembly GCF_027409185.1. Classification (NCBI taxonomy): domain Eukaryota; kingdom Metazoa; phylum Chordata; class Mammalia; order Dermoptera; family Cynocephalidae; genus Cynocephalus; species Cynocephalus volans. Next base: position 99,904,980 of record NC_084461.1, on the reverse strand, counting down.
GGAGTAGAATTGAGAACCCAGAAATCACCCCTCAGGATTACAGCCATGTAATATTGGACAAAGGCAACAAAAATCTACATTAGGGAAAAGACCACCTCTTCAACAAGTGATGCTGGGAAAACTGGATCTCCATATGCAGAAGAACGAAACTAGATATGCACCCCTCACCATACACTAAAATCAACTCAAAATGGATTAAAGACCTAAGTATAAGACCTGAAACTGTAACATTAATAAGATAAAATACAGGTGAAACACTTCAGCAACTAGGTCTGGGCACAGACTTTATGAACATGAGCCCGAAAGCACAAGCAGTAAAAGAAACATAAACAAATGGAACTATATGAAACTAAAAAGCTTCTACACAGCAAAGCAAACAACCAACAGAGTAAAACAACAACCTTCAGAGTGGGAGAAAATTTTTGCTAACTATGCATCTGACAAGGGATTAATATCCATAATATACAAGGAACTCAAGCAATCACACTGCAAAAAAAAAAAACAAATAACCAAATTAAAAAATGGGTAAAGGAGCTGAACAGACATTTTTCAAAAGAAGACATACAAATGGCCAACAGGTACATGAAAAAATGCTCAACATCACTGGTCATCAGGGAAACGCAAATTAAAACTACATTGACATACCACCTCACTGTAGTTAGACTGGCTATAATAAAAAAGATGTTGAATAACAAATGCTGACGAGGATGTGGAGAGAAAGGAATGCTCCTACACTGTTGGTTGGACTGCAAATTAGTACGAACACTATGGAAAACAGTATGGCAGTTCCTCAAACAACTACAGATAGATCTTCCATATGATCCAGCAATCCCACTTCTGGGTATATACCCAGAGGAATGGAAATCATCATGTCGAAGACATACCTGCACTCCCATGATCATTGCAGCTCTGTTTACAATAGCCAAGATATGGAACCAACCTAAATGTCCATCAATGGATGACTGGATAAGGAAACTGTGGTATATATACACCAGGGAATACTACTCTGCCATAAAAAGAATGAAGTACTCCCGTTTGCAACAACATGGATGACCCTGGAGAAACTTATGTTGAGTGAAATAAGCAAAGCACAGAGGGATAAATACCACATGTACTTACTCATATGTGGGAGCTAAGAGGGGAAGAAGGAAGGAAAGAAAGACCACAGTAGTACATTGGACTTGCAGAGGGAGAGAACATTCGTTGGGCTACAAAGTGGAGTGTGGGGAAAAGGAGGAGGGAAAGGGAGGTTGGGGATTATTGGGTGGGGGACACGGGGTACAAACCCAATTTGTGGTAATGGGTATGCTGCCAGTATGAATCTGGCCCTCACGTCATGGGCATGGGGGGTGATAATCAGCTTTGTATCTCATGAATATTCATAATCAATAAAAAAAGAAAAGAAAAGAGGACTGCAGAGTGTAGGGGGGATCTTAATATTCAGACGTAACCTTTCATCTAATATCCCTGTTTCAGTTAGGTTCTCTTTCCTCAAATGTGCCCAGTTCAGTGACACCTCAACTATTATCTACAGAGAGAAATATACATTTCAAAAAGTTTTAAGTTTACTGCTGGGTTGGAGTAGTGGCAACGTCAAATGGGAGGAGAAGATTCCTTCCTTAAGAGGCTTTCAACCAATTCTCTTGTTTGTAGCCCCACCTTCACCCTCACTTTCTGAGATATTTGGAATCACCAGTTCCTGAGCACTTTGGAATTTTCTGTGCAAAATCAAGGTGCTTCCTGTGTTTCTCCACAATTGACTTAAGATTCAGCTCTCTCAGATCTAAGTCTTTTTCTTATTTCTAAAATATTCCTAATGTTGTTGCTTCTTCTTTCCACCTCTATCTTATGTCTTTAAAAATCCTTCTATGTTTATTTATTTTATTGGGGTTTTAGGAAGTAATTTGGGAAGTAAATGCTTATGTTTATGCTGTATCTTTAACTAGAATTCTCAAATTCCACGCTTTTCACAGTATTACAGATAGAAATACATTGAATAATGTACTTTTTCACATTTCCTTCTTCTTGGCTTTCCTTCTGTTAAGCAGGAGATACTCATTGCTGTGAAGAAGACTAGAATTATTATGGTTTGAATGCAAAGTCTTGCAAAATAAGCTCTTAAAATTCATTTCAGAAGAAACAGCATAGAAGTCAAGCTTTCAATTGGAAGAACCACACACATAACAGAAAAAAAAAGTTTTATAAATTCCAAAAGTTTACCAGTAGATATCAAGAACTAAAACTAAAAGGACTGAGCATATGGTTTTCTCTGTAAACCGTGAGATATGGAATTCTTGCTGTACAAGATGATAATAAAAACTCCTCCCCAGGACAGGATAACTAGCTTGGAGAAAGAAGAGGAAAGAGGAAAGAACAGGCCTCAGCCCTGAGCCTCTCCCAGAACTGGGTAGGAAGGGGGGCTAGTCAAAGAATATTGCAAGATAAATTTAGAAGCAAGGATACATGTGGCCCACTTGCCATATGGAAATCTGAGAAGAGACTTCCTTATGGATTACATCCAGCCAATATGGAGCAGAGGCAATATCACTGTATAATTAGGCAAATGTCATCCTTAAATGGAGTAAAAATGATCAAATTAGATAAAATGCCTCTGTGTAATAACAAACTGGAAATATATTGACTACCTCCATGCGCTATGATAAAGAAATCAGAATCTATACATTTTTAACCATTGGTAAAACATCATCAGGCTTCTCACCCAGTAAAGATGCATATAATGTGGGTAAGCATTGGTAATCTAAAGAAATAGGGAAATGAGAAGGCATTTTTAAAGTAAAATGGCAGATGAATCACATGGTACACAAAGAATAATAAAAATTAAATATCCTGGACTGTGTCAGACAATGTTTGTTTTTCTATTACTGTTAGGATCTTCACTTATTTATAATCTGATTTCTCATATAAAGACTTGAATTTCTTTTAGCTAACCCTAGGGCAGCTTTTACAGATCACAAAATGCACCAGAGAGGTCACCAAGAGGATTTTAAGGACCTCTATGGAGGTGGTGAGAATCTGGAGCACTCACTTCCCTGGATTTCTCTGTGGTGTGGGTGGTTAATGGGCCAGACAACGCATGGAATTGACTTCCCCAATGTTTTGTTCCAAAGCAATTACTAGAAACATCAGTAATTACACCTGAAATAGAGAATCGAACCTAATCAATCCCTGTGCGAAGTAAAGTTTCTATTACTATTATAATTTTCAAATCACATTTATAAATCACATGGCACAAAAAAATCCTAAAAATTAAATTTCTTGGAATGTATTAATGAATTCTCTAGTTTATGTTATGCCTCTAGTTGTTAGTGGCTCTAAAACAGCAATAAAGAGGGCTGAGTCCGTGGCGCACTCGGTAGCGTGCTGCGCTAGCAGCGCGGCGTCGCTTCCGCCGCGGCGGGTTTGGATCCTATATAAGAATGACCAGTGCACTCCCTGGCTGAGCGCCGGTCACGAAAAAAAAAAAAAAAAAAAAAAAAACAGCAATAAAGAAACATATCTCAGATATTAAAAATGTCTGATTGGAATCAGAAACTATTATAAATTACACACTCAGATAATTATCAGATTCCAACTAATGCCCTAATGAGATAAAAATTCATTAATAATGTTTCTTATATTTAGGCAAAAGTAGTAAAATCACAAAGTTTTTTTGTTGTTGTTGTTGTTTAGATTTTTGAAATAATTCTAATCAGTACTGAGTACTTTGGGAATAGGTGAAGAGGAATCTCTCTAGCTCTCTCTCTTCTCACTTGATCGGGGTATAAAAAATTCCTTTTAATAAGCAGCAATGCTCATGTCGGGAGGCATTTTTTAGAATAGTCTGATCATAAATTAGCTAAGTCTGACTTTTGCAGTTATGATCAATTCTTGTACTTATTCATGACACAAAATGCACTAGTTTGTGTGAATTTCTTTAGCAAGCTATTTGTTCTGCCTAATATCGCATAAATAAAGACATTAAACAAGGCTTTACCTAAGACTACTTTCTATAGCATTTCATTTGGTGCTTTTACTACTTATAAATAAGCCTTATTTATGGTCCTTCAGTCATTTCAATCTATGTTGCTAGGCTCCTTTAACATAATTTGAAATATAATGGAACATCAGAGTCCATGTTTCTCTAAAAAAACAAAATATTAGGTGTTAAAAAATTATATGTATTCTCATCCATACCTATTTTTTTTTAATTTTATATAGAGAAAAATAAAGTATATTGGACAGAATTTGTACTTGGCACTTTAAGAATTCTGCCTGGGAAACCATAAAGGTTTTCCATTTATTTGTTTGGATGTTAACATTTTATTTTTGACCCAGAAAATTAAGTGAGTTCATTTACCATAGTTAAAATTCTAAGCTACTCGTGCAGCTAGAGTAGTCAGATTAAAGCACTGAGCTTTTGTGAATGACTGTTGCACATGAACTTATATAAAAACCTGTGCCTATACAGATGCACAGTGCTTTGTCATACATGCATTGAAGTTATCTGTACTTATCCTTGGTTATATACCTGCATGCACCCACTGTATCAGTGTTGGGCTGTGAAAGACAAACACTGCAAAGCTTACAAGCTTTCTTATATGGTAAGTAGAGATGAAGGGAAGCAAAGATGGATAAGGGATCCAGATGGACTGTAGGCACAAAAACAGAATACATCTACATCTAACTCTGCAAGTAATAGATGGTGGTAAATCTACAAAGTTGAGATGGCAGAACAGCTAGGCATATAGTCAAAGAAGCAGAATTACAGAATCTTAATCAACCAGAGCTGGGCAAGAGATCCAAATTTTGGTTGACAAAAAACAGAAATCTGGATCCGATTTCAGTAGTTCCAACAGGAAGATCCAAAGCCAATATTTTCTCCCATGTTCTTCAACTTCCTGAATGAATGAAATTATGACATGAGCCACATTTTTCACCCTGCTTAAGTTCTACTAGTGCCTAGATAACCAGGAAAGAAAGCTAAAGATAATGTACCACTCTATTCTTAGAGAGATGATAGGTTTGAGTAGATCTACACCCAGTCAAGGATGAATAAAGAGAAAACCAGAAAAAAATTAGAACTACTCTGTGAAAACAAAAGAAAAATTATATAACCTGAAAAACAAATTTAAAGAATATATTTATTAAACTTTATGTCAGAAAAACAGGAAAATTGTAGACAGCAATTGCTTTGCATTCTTAAATGATGTCAGGAGCTGGTATACTAGGGACATAGGTCAGGGTGATGTCCTACAGGATAAAGAATATGTCTTAAATCAACAGCCAATATTAAATGCTGTATCTTCCATTGCCAGAATGAATGGGACTGGAAACAAGTGTAAAGATGACAATGACTACCCACACAATTATACCTAATAACCCTATTGAAGCCTTTATGTGTTTGAAGGTCCTAGGGTCCACAGAAGGAGTGATTTTACCAGAAAGCACAGTTACATGGAATAAAATGGAAACATAATGTTCCCAGATCATTTTGGCATTCCTCAAACCAAAGTCTGAGAAGCAGGTCTCCATCCTGACCAAGATTACTGATACTAACAAGAAGAATATTGGGTTGCTGCCACACAATGGAGGACTACAGCATTCTCTGAATATTCTTTTTATACTCAGGTATTCACTGTATACTCAGGTGTCCACTGGGTCACCTCTGAGTCTTCCCTTTTCCAGTGGTCAATGAGAAACTGCAGCAACCTAACAAAAATAAGACCACAAGGACTCAGATCCTCCAGGAATGGAAAGCGGGGCTACTAAATGGCTAAAGAACATCATTGAGCTGAAGTTGCCACAGAGTTAAGGAGAACATGGTAGAAAAAGACTTCTGTGACAGAAAGAAAAAGACCATGTGACTGGCTAGAGAAGTAGGGGCTTGAGCAGTTACATTTCCTGTCACTAAATTGTTTCCCTTCCCCATCCTTCCTCGCCTTTTTCTTCTTGCCACCTTATATGAAGAGCATCAGTGGCAACGAATCTTTAGGTTTTAGGTGGCAATATGACCATATCGGTATCATCTCTGATAAGGTAGCTGATGGAATTTCTTGTATCTCCTTTGTTTGGTTTCAACCAGAAGAAGAAAAAAAGAGTGGATACTGAGGAGCAAAGGGACTAGCTGTACTGGAAATCTTCCATGTGCTCCATATCCACTCTCTACCTTTCTCCACCCACTGCCTTGGAAGCCTGACATGTACAGATGATATCAAAGGGCTCTCTAGTACTTTGGATTGCAGTTGGGTTTGGCTTATGGAGAGCCAAAGCAGGAGTTAGTAGAGAACAAGCAGAGTAAGGGTGGGGTATCTATTTTCCTTATTCCTTCCTGTTTCCCACAATTATAGATTATTGCTACTCTCTCCTTTTTTTTCTTTTTTTTTTTTAATTTTATTTTGTCGATATACATTGTGGCTGATTATTGCTCCCCATCACCAAAACCTCCCTCCCTTCTCCCTCCCCCCTCCCCCCCAACAATGTCCTTTCTGTTTGCTTGTCGTATCAACTTCAACTAGTTGTGGTTGTTATATCTTCTTCCCCCACCCCCCCCCCCCGGTTTGTGTGTGTGTGTGTGTGCGCGTGTGTGTGTGTGCGCGTGTGTGTGTGTGAATTTATTTATTAATTTTTAGCTCCCACCAATAAGTGAGAACATGTGGTATTTCTCTTTCTGTGCCTGACTTGTTTCACTTAATATAATTCTCTCAAGGTCCATCCATGTTGTTGCAAATGGCAGTATTTCATTCGTTTTTATAGCTGAGTAGTATTCCATTGTGTAGATGTACCACATTTTCCGTATCCACTCATCTGATGATGGACATTTGGGCTGGTTCCAACTCTTGGCTATTGTAAAGAGTGCTGCGATGAACATTGGGGAACAGGTATACCTTCGACTTGATGATTTCCATTCTTCTGGGTATATTCCCAACAGTGGGATAGCTGGGTCGTATGGTAGATCTATCTGCAATTGTTTGAGGAACCTCCATACCATTTTCCATAGAAGCTGCACCATTTTGCAGTCCCACCAACAGTGTATGAGAGTTCCTTTTTCTCTGCAACCTCGCCAGCATTTATTGTTCAGAGTCTTTTGGATTTTAGCCATCCTAACTGGGGTTAGATGGTATCTCAATGTGGTTTTGATTTGCATTTCCCGGATGCTGAGTGATGTTGAGCATTTTTTCATATGTCTGTTGGCCATTTGTATATCTTCCTTAGAGAAATGCCTACTTAGCTCTTTTGCCCATTTTTTAATTGGGTTGCTTGTTTTCTTCTTGTAAAGTTGTTTGAGTTCCTTATATATTCTGGATATTAATCCTTTGTCAGATGTATATTTTGCAAATATTTTCTCCCACTCTGTTGGTTGTCTTTTAACTCTGTTAATTGTTTCTTTTGCTGTGCAGAAGCTTTTTAGTTTGATATAATCCCATTTGTTTATTTTTCCTTTGGTTGCCCGTGCTTTTGGGGTCGTATTCATGAAGTCTGTGCCCAGTCCTATTTCCTGAAGTGTTTCTCCTATGTTTTCTTTAAGAAGTTTTATTGTTTCAGGGTGTGTATTTAAATCCTTAATCCATTTTGAGTTGATTTTAGTATACGGTGAGAGGTATGGATCTAGTTTCATTCTCCTGCATATGGATATCCAGTTATCCCAGCACCATTTGCTGAAGAGGCAGTCCTTCCCCCAGTAAATAGGCTTGGTGCCTTTGTCGAAGATCAGATGGAAGTAAGTGTGTGGGTTGATTTCTGGATTCTCTATTCTATTCCATTGGTCAGTGTGTCTGTTTTTATGCCAGTACCATACTGTTTTGGTTATTATAGCTTTGTAGTATAGCTTAAAGTCAGGTAGTGTTATGCCTCCAGCTTTATTTTTTTTGCTCAGCATTGCTTTGGCTATGCGTGGTCTTTTATTGTTCCATATAAATGTCTGGATAGTTTTTTCCATTTCTGAGAAAAATGTCTTTGGAATTTTGATGGGGATTGCATGGAATTTGTATATCACTTTGGGTAGTATGGACATTTTCACTATGTTGATTCTTCCAATCCAAGAGCATGGGATATCTTTCCATCTTCTTGTATCCTCTCTAATTTCTCTCAGCAGTGGTTTATAGTTCTCATTATAGAGATTTTTCACCGCCTTGGTTAACTCAATTCCTAAGCATTTTATTTTTTTGGTGGCTATTGTAAATGGGCAGGCTTTCTTGATTTCTCGTTCTGCATGTTCACTATTGGAGAAAAGAAATGCTACTGATTTTTGTGTGTTGATTTTGTATCCTGCTACTGTGCTGAAATCATTTATCAATTCCAACAGTTTTTTTCTAGAGGTTTTAGGCTGTTCGGTGTATAGGATCATGTCATCTGCAAACAGGGACAGTTTGACTTCATCTTTTCCAATATGGGTGCCCTTTATTTCCTTCTCTTCTCTGATTGCTCTGGCTAGTACTTCCAACACTATGTTGAATAGGAGTGGTGATAGTGGGCATCCTTTTCTAGTTCCTGTTCTTAAAGGAAAAGCTTTCAGCTTTTCCCTATTCAGGATGATATTGGCAGTAGGTTTGGCATATACGGCTTTAATTATGTTGAGATACTTTCCCTCTATACCTAACTTATAGAGGGTCTTTGTCATGAATGAGTGCTGAACTTTATCAAATGCTTTTTCAGCATCTATAGAGATGATCATATGGTCCTTGTGTTTGAGTTTATTAATATGGTGTATCACATTTATTGATTTGCGTATGTTGAACCAACCTTGCATCCCTGGGATGAATCCCACTTGATCGTGATGAATAATTTTGCGTATGTGTTGCTGTATTCTGTTTGCTAGTATTTTAGTGAGGATTTTTGCATCAATATTCATCAAGGATATCAGCCTGTAGTTTTCTTTTTTGGTTATATCTTTACCTGGTTTTGGTATCAGGATGATGTTTGCTTCATAGAATGAGTTTGGGAAATTTGCATCCGTTTCAATCTTTTGGAATAGTTTGTAAAGAATCGGTGTCAATTCCGCTTTGAATGTTTGGTAAAATTCTGCTGTGAATCCATCTGGTCCTGGGCTTTTCTTTGTTGGGAGCCTTCTGAAAACAGCTTCAATCTCCTTTATTGTTATTGGTCTTTTCAATTTTTCTACGTCTTCATGGTTCAGTTTTGAGAGCTTGTGTGTGTCCAGAAATTTATCCATTTCCTCCAGATTTTCAAATTTGTTGGCGTATAGTTGTTTATAGTAGTCTCGAATGATTCCTTGTATTTCAGATGAATCAGTTGTAATATCGCCTTTTTCATTTCTAATTTTGGTTATTTGAGTCTTCTCTCTTCTTTTTTTTGTTAGCCACGCTAATGGTTTGTCAATTTTATTTATCTTTTCAAAAAAACAACTTTTTGATTCGTTGATCTTTTGAATTGTTTTTTGGTTTTCAATTTCATTCAGTTCTGCTCTGATCTTAATGATTTCTTTCCGTCTGCTAACTTTAGGTTTGGATTGTTCTTGTTTGTCTAGTTCTTTACGGTGAAGTGGTAGGTTGTTCACTTGCCATCTTTCCATTCTTCTGAAGTGAGCGTTTAATGCAATAAATTTCCCCCTCAATACTGCTTTTGCAGTATCCCACAGGTTTTGGTATGATGTATCATTGTTTTCATTCGTTTCAATAAATTTTTTGATTTCCTGCTTGATTTCTTCTTGGACCCATATGTCATTAAGTAGAATGCTGTTTAATTTCCATGTGTTTGTATAGTTTCCAGAGTTTCGTTTGCTATTAATTTCTAGTTTTAATCCATTGTGGTCTGAGAAGATACATGGGATAATTCCAATGTTTTTGAATTTATTGAGACTTGATTTGTGACCTAATATGTGATCTATCCTGGAGAATGATCCATGTGCTGATGAGAAGAATGAATAGTCTGAGGTTGTTGGGTGGAATGTTCTGTAGATATCTGCCAGTTCCAATTGGTCTAGAGTCTTGTTTAGATCTTGTGTTTCTCTACTGATTCTTTGCCTAGATGATCTGTCTAATGTTGACAGTGGGGTGTTCAGGTCCCCTGCTATTATGATATTAGTGTCTATTTCCTTCTTTAGGTCTAACAGCGTTTGTTTTATAAATCTGGCTGCTCCAACATTGGGTGCATACATATTTATGATTGTTATGTCTTCTTGATGGATCAGTCCTTTTATCATTAAGTAGTGTCCCTCATTGTCTCTTTTTATGGTTTTTAGTTTAAAGTCTATTTTGTCAGATATAAGAATAGTTACTCCAGCTCGTTTTTCTTTTCTGTTTGCATGGTAAATCTTTTCCCATCCTTTCACTCTTAGTCTGTGTGAATATTTATGGGTGAGGTGGGTCTTTTGTAGGCAGGATATAGTTGGGTCCTCCTTTTTGATCCAGTCAGCCAGTCTGTGTCTTTTGATTGGAAAATTTAAGCCTTTTACATTAAGAGTTGTTATTGAAAGGTGATGATTTATTCCTAGCATTTTATTGGTTGTTTGGTTGTCTTAGGTGTCTTTTGTTCCTTGCTTTCTGATTTACTCTTTGGTTTCTGTGTTTGTTGGTTCCTTAGGTTGCAGATAGCATTTTTGTTTGCTTGTTTTCTCTTCATGAATGCCATTTTTATTATACTAGTGGGTTTTGATTTTTCTTGGGTTTTTATGGCAGTGGTAGTTATTTTTCAGGAACCAAACACAGTACTCCCTTGAGGATTTCTTGTAAGGGTGGTCATGTGGTAGTGAACTCCTGCAGTTTTTGTTTGTCTGAGAAATATACTATTTGCCCTTGATTTCGGAAGGATTGCCTTGCAGGGTAGAGTATTCTTGGCTGGCAATCTTTGTCTTTTAGTATTTTGAAAATATCATCCCATTCCTTTCTAGCTTTTAGGGTTTGTGATGAAAAGTCTGATGTTAGCCTGATTGGGGCTCCCTTATAGGTGATTTGACGCTTCTCTCTTGCAGCTTTTAAGATTCTCTCTTTGTCTCTGAGTTTTGCCAATCTGACTATGACATGTCTTGGAGAAGACCTTTTTGGGTTGAATACGTTTGGAGATCGTTGAGCTTCCTGGATCTGAAGATCTGTGACTTTTCCTATACCTGGGAAGTTTTCTGCCACTATTTTGTTGAATATGTTTTCAATGGAATCTCCATTTTCCTCCCCTTCTGGAATACCCATGACTCGGATATTTGAGTGCTTAAGGTTGTCTGATATCTCTCAGATTTTCTTCAATGTCCTTGATTCTTTTTTCTTTCTTTTTGTCTGCTTGTATTATTTCAAACAGCCCATCTTCAAGTTCAGAGGTTCTCTCTTCAACTTCGACAAGCCTGCTGGTTAAACTCTCCGTTGTGTTTTTTATTTTGCTGAATAACTTCTTCAGTTCAGCAAGTTCTGCTACATTTTTTTTCAGGACATTGATTTCCTTGTACATTTCCTCTTTCAGATCCTGTATACTTTTCCTCATTTCATCATGATGTCTAGGTGAGTTTTCTTGTATCTCATTCAGTTTCCTTAGAATTATCACTCGAAATTCCTTGTCAGTCATTTCAAGGGCTTCTTGTTCTATAGGATCTAGAGTTTGAGATTTATTAACTTTTGGTGGTGTACTTTCTTGATTTTATGTATTTCTGGTATCTTTTTTTTGGTGTTTATTCATTGTGGTAGGGGGTTTCACAGTCCACCGGTTTGAGACTAATGTCTAACTAGGATGTTGCTGTGGTTGCAAATTTCATATGGCTACCTCCGTGACTGCTCAGTTGGCCTCTAGTGCCTTGTGTGTGTGGTTGCCTCGGGTCTTGGGCTTCTCTGGGGAGCCACCTTTCTGGTCAGCTTGGACTCTGCTGGGCTGGTGGATCACGTACCACAGGGTGTGTGATCTCTGTTGAGCTTTCACTTCCTGTGCAGGACTTCTCCCTGTTCCGTGTGCTCTGGCCCAGGCTGTTGGATCGTGCAGTGGCGACCCCACCGGGTATGTGGTTTCTGTCGAGTCTTCGCTTCCCTGGCCGCATGTCTCCCCACTCTGTGCGCACTGTGCTGGGCTGGGGCGTGTCTTCTGCAACCCTCGTCTATCAGCTGGGCCTTCAAGACCCTGCTCGGCACCGCCTCACCCAGGATGTCTGCCAGGTTTCTGGTAGGCACAGACGACCGGTCGCTCTGGGTGCCTTTGTAGCACTGTGTAGATCTTTCTCGGGACTTGTTCACCTTTGTATCCCCCTGGCATAGACCAAATCTAGCGCCCACCTGCAGCCAGCTCTCCGGCAGGTTCAAGCGGACCTGGGAACTCTCCTACCACACTGTTCCCAACCAGAAATTGGTTAGGCTTTTTTCCGAACTGGTGGCCGCAGAGATGGTATCTGCCTCCCAGTAACAGGAAGTTTACCGGGGGCCGGAGTCCAGGGTGTGGTGGAGTGACAGTCGGCCTGCCCATACTTCCTTGCCCTCCCGACACTGGCCGGAGACGCCCCACGCCACCAGCCCCGCCAGAGAACCATGGAGGGAGTGGGAGGGGAGGCCGGCCCGCAGGCTCCGGAAAGCCCTGTGCCAGGCCAAGCAGGTGGGAAGGCTCAGTGACGGCCGAGCCAGGCGGAGCTGCCCGCACCTGGGAAAATGGAGGCAGCCCCGGGGTGGTGAGTGATCCGGTGATGCAGGTGGGAGCCGGGTGGGCGTCAGCCCCCTGAACGGGGTTTGGCCAGGGGTCACTCACAGTGCTGTGCGAGGTCGGGTGCTCACTCTCTGCCTCTGGTTTGTCGCCTTTCCCATTCTTGGCCGCTGCTGCCTCGGGCTGTTCAGTCGCGGCGTGGCTCGGTCGCTTCCAGGAATCTTCTTTAATGCCGGCCTGAAACCTCGAATCCTGAATAGGGCAGCTGGTCACCTTCAGCGCGGCCCCGGCCTCCGGGATCCTGTCTGCATCCACAGCAGCCCTGGCGCCGTGTTCCCTGTTTTGAGACTCGCTTTTGCAGCTAAGAAACAGTTCTTTTCCTGCTCCACACTTCAAAGCTGTTGCCTGTAAAAATTGCTACTCTCTCCTTCTGACATACAGTAACTGCGCCTTCATCTTCTTTCTTAAGATCTAGGGGTGGTAACAACTCCACTGTTGTTAACCAGGATATCAAACCCACATCTTTGTAAATAATCCTTTATTAAATCTTCCTTGAATTGTCTTAATTTAAATGTGCCATTCATTTTCAGTGAAGACCCTGACCAATACAATTAGAATATGATCAAAGATACTTTTTACTTACCTAGAAAATTTCATAGTTTTACTTTACCTTGAAAATGAAATTCAGTGTTAATCTGAATAGGGAATAGGTTTGAGGAAATTAATAAATGTAAGAAAGCTCAAAACATTTTAATTTACTAAAATAGTCTTTGAGGTTTTCTTAAAATTTCTTTGATTTTTAAGTATCTGTTAGAAAATTACTTAAGTATGAAATCCAGACTAATTTAATGTTAACAATCCTCTTAAGGAAAAGCAGGCAGACCCTAAACATAGCATCAAGGTCTAAGTTTAACATGAGTCCCAAAGAAAACATGAATCAATGTAATTATTGTTATGGGTTCAATTGTGTCTCAAAAAAGATATGTTGAAGTCTTAACCCCTAGTAACTCACAATGTGACCTTATTTAGAAATTGGGTCTTTACAGGGGTAATGAAGCTAAAATGAGGCCATTAGAATCCCTAATCCAATATGAGTGTTGTCCTTATAAAAAGGGGTAACTTGAACACTGAAACAGATATAGGTGGAAACAATGTGAAGAGATACATGGAGAATGCCATATGAAGATGGAGAATTGGAGTGATGCATGTACAAACCAGGGAACACCAAAGACTGATGGAAAAGCACCAGAATCTAGAAAGGACTCCCCTCGTTATGAGCTGAATTGTGCCCCACCTTCCAAATTCATAGGTTGAAGTCTTAACCTCTAGTATTTCAGAGTGTGACAATTTTGAGACAGTTTTTTAAAGAAGTAATCAAGTTAAAGTGAGGCATTAGGGTGGGCCTAATCCAATATATCTGCTGTACTTATAAGAGGAAATTTTAACATAGACACTTACAAGGAGTAGATGATGTATAGACACAGGGAGAAGACAGCCATCTATAAGACCAAAAGGGAGGCCTCAGAAGAAACCAACTTTTGATCTCATACTTCTAGCTGCCAGAACTTTAAGGGAACACATTTCTGTTAAGACACCTAGTTTGTGGTACCTTGTTATGGCAGCCCTAGGAAACTAACACTATTTTTTCATTTTCTATAGTAGGAGCCCTGGAAAATAATCCTGAACTTTAATTAATAAATTACCAAAAACTATATCTGGATTATTCAGTGTATATATCAAACGGAAACTTCTAATCTGCTTTAAACACACCTGAGTTGTTACTTTTAGTCCTACTCACTTATTAATGGATGTGGCTCTGGCATCCTGAGAAGCTATAAATATCCACTCATATCAACAGGCATAGATAGGTAAAGAAGTACAATTTGAACCATATATTCTGGCTTATAATATCATACCTCTTCTACTGGAGTTTGAGTTCTACCTTGGCCCTATCACTTAATGGCTCTGCGCCTTGAGCAACTGACTTATACTCTTTGAAATCTTATTTGTAGAATAGAGTAATATTTCCTAACTTACAGGATTCTTCTGATGACTTCTTGTTATTATACATAAAGGGTTTAAAACCTATCCACATGTTGATTCCTACTTAAACTCATTCCTTTGTTTCACTGACCAGTTATACATCAACCTTGAAAAAGCTGTACAAGGAACATAGGTTTCAGGGAATTAATGATTTATTACAGCAGGTGGCATCAGTATTCTGAGCACTAACATCACAAGACCCCCACCTCATGAATCACAAGATACCTGGTGAATGATGTTATCAATTTATTTTTCTTAAGATGTTTTCCTGAAGTTATTTTTAGTGACAGGGGCTTTTGTTATATTAACATTGTCTAGCCTCTCAGAGCTGGAGTTCTTATCTGCTGGAGACATCTGATTCATTGCTGTGTGTGACTTTCCTGTATGTAAGTCACCTCAATTAATAAATATCTCTGATTACCAAATGGACCTTCCTGCTTCCTGCTTCTGTCTCAAAGTAGCTTCTCAATTATTTTTATTTTTTTATTTTTGTCTTTGTTTGTGGGATTGCAAACAAAGTAAGGGGATCGCAACCCTTGGCGTGGTGTCACCCACACCACGCTCAGCCAGCAAGCACACCGGCCATCCCTATATAGGATCCGAACCTGTGGCGGGAGTGCCACTGTGCTCCCAGTGCCACACCCTCCCGAGTGCGCCACAGGGTCGGTCCTCAATTTTTAGCACATTAAACTTTAACCCCCTTCTCTCACAGAAAGCAAATTACGCAGATTTCTGGGAGAAAGACATTCAGAATTGAGGAAACAGCAATTGCAGGATCCTGAGGCCTGTGTTTCCTAAAGACTAGGGAAGAAGCCACTGGGATTGGAGTAGGGAGACAAGGGGGAGAGCAACAGGAGATGAAGTCAGACAGGTAACTGCAGGTGGAGGAGGGGAGTTAATGGAGTTGATCATTTCCACTTGTAATAACTTTGATTTTCCAAAGGCACACATAGTGTCCCTTACCTCACTGCCCACAGTGAATTCCAGTTTTGCAAATACTCATGTTGTTTGTCTTGTGGTTTTTCTTTTCTGGGATTCTGAAGAAAAGTAACCAATATTCAAGAATTATTTGTAATACATGGAGAGAACTTGTTTTATGAACAGTCACTTGTAGGCCCTTTGTCTTTTATTTGAATGTCCAATAACATTTTGAAACTATCGTTTTGGTAATTTCAATCTGCTTTTCATCCTAGCTTCAATATTGTCAATATTGTCTTATTTGTGGCAAACATCTTAGCTGATCAAACTATCATAAAATGGGAGGATTGAATGAAAAACATACTCATAATATAAATTTTATGAACTATAACAAGCATGAGGTATTTATGACACCTTGATTACTGAGATTTAGACTTTTAGTATGAGAGATTTCTATTGCAAAATTTGGGGAAGGAAGGAAGGCAGTTAGGAATCAGATGAATTGAACTAGCAGCTATGTAACTGACAAGACTTGATGCAGGCAATAATTCCAATTAGTAAAAACAGAGAAAAAAAAATTAAGAAACCAGGGTGACTGCACAGGGAGTCCCTGAGGGGGCAAAATTTTACAGGCATGTGTTTTAAAAATGAAGTGAAAGTATACAGTCTAAAAGAAACACAGCAGAGTGACATGAATCTTTTACAGTGTCCAGAAGATCAAAGTCAAAAATGGGCTGAGGCTTAACAAAAAGGCTGAAGGCAACAAGAGGAACTTTTGGTCTGATAAAAAGCATTAAGAACATGTACCTCAAGAGTATCAGAACTCAAAGTAGATGAGGCTGTACTAAGGATGCCCTTGCTCGCTTTGAATAAATGCAAACCTCCAAGCATAGAGAAAATAATGGACACAATAATAGCAGCAAATATGATTAAAGAATCTGTTGATAATTATTTGGAAAATTACAGTGAATTAGACATATAACAGATATCTTGAAAAAAGAAAACATTGCTTCAAAAAGAGTGGTGCCTTGTTCACTTGCAGTACAGATTTATCTTTGTGTCGCATTATCCAGTTTCTCCTATCCTCATACTCTGTCTCTCACATTGTTCGTCACACATAAGAGTGCTCATGTCTTTTTCTAGAAGCTCTTAGTGCTTTTGGGCTCATGTTCATAAAGTCTGTGCCCAGACCTAGTTCCTGAAGTGTTTCACCTGTATTTTCTCTTAGTAATTTTACAGTTTCAGGTCTTATATTTAATTCTTTAATCCATTTTGAGTTGATTTTAGTGTTTGGTGTGAGGTGCACATCTAGTTTCATTCTTCTGCATATGGATATCCAATTTTCCCAGCACCACTTATAGAAGAGGCAGTCTTTTCCCCAATGTATGTTTTTGTTGCCTTTGTCAAATATCAGATGGCTGTAAGCCTGAGGTGTAATTTCTGGGTTCTCTATTCTGCTCCACTGGTCTGAGAGTTTATTTTTATGCCAGTAAAATTTTGTTTTGGTTACTCTACTGTTACTATGCTGTTTTGGTTACTATAGCTTTGTAGTATAATTTGAAGTCAGGTTGTATATGCCTCTGGCTTTATTTTATTTTTTTGCTCAGGACTGCTTTGGCTATTCAGGGGCTTTTGTTGCTCCATATGAATACTGAGATTTTTTTTCCATTTCTGTGAAGGAGGTCATTGGTATTTTGATGGGCACTGATTGAATCTGTAGATTGCTTTGAGTAGTATAGACATTTTCACAATGTTATTTCTTCCAATCCAAGAGCATGGAATATCTTTCCATCTTTTTGTGTTGAAGATAGCATTTATTAAGTGTTCCCTATATGCCAAGTACTGTTCTCAACACATTTCATTTCATTTGATGTTCACAACCAAGTGAGGTACCACCTCATGTATTGTCCCCATTTTACAGATGATGAAAGTAAGGACAGTAAGTTTTTCTAAGGGGCCTGTCTTTTTTTTTTTAACTTCTCAATATATATTGTAGTTGATTTTTGAAAGCACAAGCAACAAAAGAAAAAATAAACAAATGGGACTATATCAAACTAAAATGCTCCTACACAGCAAAAGAAACAATCAATAGAGTAAAATGACAACCTACAGAGTGGGAGAAAATTTTTGCTAACTATGCATCCGAAAAGGGATTGATATTCATAATATACAAAGAACTCAAACAATTACACATTAAAAATCAAACCCAATTTTAAAATGGGCAAAGGAACTGAATAGACATTTTTCAAAGGAAGACATACACACAGGTACATGAAAAAATGCTCAGCATCCCTAGTCATCAGGGAATCACAAATTAAAACCACACTGAGATATCATCTCACCCCAGGGAGACTGGCTATAATCAAAAAGACAGAATAACAAATGCTGGTGAGGATGTGGAGAGAAAGGAACATTCCTACACTATTGGTGGGACTGTAAACTAGTACAACCACTATGGAAAACAGTATGTAGTTTCCTCAAACAACTACAGATAGATCTACCATAAGATCCAGCAATCCCACTTCTGGGTATATACCCAAAGGAATGGAAGTCATCATGTTGAAGGGATACCTGCACTCCCATGTTCATCGGAGCTCTGTTCACAACAGCCAAGATATGGAACCAACCTAAATGTCCATCAGTGGACAACTGGATAAGGAAACTGTGGTATATATACACCATGGAATACTACTCTGCCATAAAAAAGAATGAAATACTCCCATTTGCAACGACATGGATGAGCCTGAAGAAATTTATGTTGAGTGAAATAAGCAAAGGACAGAGAGATAAATACCACATATACTCACTCATATGTGGGAGCTGAGAGAAAAAGAAGGAAGGAAAGAAAGACCACAGCTGGACTTGTAGAGGGAGAGAACATACCTAGAGATACACAGTGGAGTGGGGAAAGGGGGATGGGGAGGGAGGTTGGGGATAATTGGGTGGGAAACAGGGGGTATAATCACAATTTGTGGTAATGGGCCTGCTGCCTGTATGGATCTGACCATCACATCTTAGGTACCAGCAGTGACAATTTGCTTTGTACCCTATGAATATTCATAAGTAATAAAAATAAATTTAAAAAAATAAAATTAAATTAAATAACCCTAAAAAAAAAATGCTATCTTCAAAAACAAAAAAAAAAAAGCTCTTAGTGACTAGTAGAAAAATGCTGAAACTTTATGTCCCCAAGTACATACCATACATATTTTAAAATATAGGGTCTTTTTCTTATTCTTAAATCTCTGTGGGAAAAAAAAATTATTCCTCAAAAGCCAGCTGGAACTGAAGAAAAAGTTGTTTAAGAAAGTATTAATTGTCAGAGGACAGAAGTTATGTGAGGGCAAGTTTAGGTTTTTATGATATAATTTTAACTTCATTTTACAGGTCAGGACTTGATAAGGGACATTGGGGCAGCTTATATAATTAGGGCTCTTATAGTACTAGTCAGTGTGAGGAAAGTACTAGACTATCTGGAGCTTGAATTCTGTCACTCTGAGCCACGTCCTAAAAGGAAACTCCAGCCTTTAATTCCATCAAGGAGGCTCAACTCATCTTTGGCCGAAAAGCTGGAAGTGCTAGAGTGCCAGGCTCCGGTAGGAAAGGCTGAGCAGCTGCTGTCTCTCACCAGGACTCCAGGGAAGGAGAGACACTCCCAGGGCTGAGGAATTTAGAAATAGGAAAATTAGTGCACTCTTAGAATGCCAGAGCTAGAAGGGATCCTCATTTCACAAATGAGTAATTGGAACCCAGAGAGGAAAAGTGATTTCTACGAGGTAAAATCACAGTAGAAAAATAGTGGCAGGTGGTCTACAGATCCTAAGTGGTTAGAAACAGAAGGTCATGTTTGGTTGTGTGACCCAGATGTGTCATATCCTTCTGTCCAATGGAATAGGTTCTTCAGGAAGCCCTCAGCCTAAAAGATGTTCTTTGTGCAGGAGAGGGTAGGCGAGAAAGACTACAGATGACCCCTTTCACTACTGCTGCAGAGAGGAAGGGGACAGAACGAGAAGCCTGAGCAAAAAGGAAGCTGTGGCAGGCATGTGGCAGAAAGGACACAGAGAAGTTCTAGCAATTGAACAAAGCTGAGTGGGAGGGAATCAGGGAAAGCAGCTGCTAGAGTAATTGAAATATAGTTAATAAAACCAGGACATTAAATTCTAAACTTGACACAACTCTGCTCAGATCCAGAGGCATTTTTGCAGTTAGTAGGAAAGCTCTGATATGTCAATGAGAGTGTTCCAACTCCAACCTGCAGGGGAAGGAGCAGCTCAGCAGTGACAGAGAGCCAGAGGTCCTTGGTCAGACACGATGGAGACATCGCCTTCAGCCATGGTGGGCTGAGGGTTTGCTAGGGATGCCCAACACCTGGAGCTATCACCTGCACACCCGCCAATCCCAGCGAGCTTTGGTGGGCACCAGTGATACATACAGTACTGGACTTGGAGTCTTGCAAACTGTACATAAATCATTCTATACCGGCGCTTCTGTCATTGCAAAATAATCCCTTTAGAGAGTCCCTCATACCTGGAGAATTGTTAAAGGTAAGCGTTAAATTTGCCAAGTTTACCAACATTAAATCTTATCAACTCACAAACACACAAATTTATATAAATATATATATAAATTTATTATATAAATTTATTATATAAATATATATATAAATTTTATATATATATATATAAATATATATATAAACATATATACAGGGTCTTCAACTTCTCCTTAAAAGAATTTGCTTTCCTCCAATGTTCTTAGCTAAACATCTGCTGCCAATAACTTTTCACTCCCAGGGAGATTTCTCTTTCTGTGTCAGCAGCCCAGCAGGCTTCTCTTCCATGGGTCCCCTCCACTCCCTATCTTTCATCCCCACCCCCCATTCTTCATTTTTCCTCTCTACTAAGAAGTGGGGTGCTTCATATTCCTTGCCATTTTTATTGCAGAGAGTGAATTCCAGCTTTGAGTGCCAGTTCAAAACAAATCCTCCAATAGGCAACACAGAGAGCACTTTACTTGCTGAGTATGACTCAGAAGTAACCTCCCACCAGGGCCATCCCTAGAGTGTGAGGGGCCCTTGGCAAATCATTTTACAGAGCCTTGTCTAATACTAGTGATTTGATCTTTAAGCTGTAACACAAAATTCGTGGACCAATACACAGTATAGTGATTTTGGAATAGAATAATGGGTAAAGAAGAGATACCTATTGGTTTTATTTTCCAATAAGTGCATGTGAAGATTCTTCTTAGTGTCCAAGTACCATCCCTTCCTGTCCAGGTCCAGGAATCATCAATTCATATTATCTATTGTCATATGCATCATTCCTGGCTATTTCATATTGCCCACTATGAGAAAAAGGTAGCAATGTTATTATTACTTATAATGCCATGGCTCTTCAGAACCTGTTTGTACTTAAAAAGAAATGTATAGGCCTTCTTGCCTCTTCAGTTCCCCAACTCCATTTATTTAATGCTGGTTACATCATTACTCCTGACACTACATCATCCATCAGACCACGAATTCTAGTTTCCAATGACTCTCACAAAAGCTGTTATTTTGCTTCATTAACAATGCCCACAAATGCAAGTCTTACTCAGAGGATATACAAAAATGTAAACAATAACTGTTTTCTGGTCAGGCTCAATTTGCCATTCGGAAATGTATGGTGTAAAAATAAAACACCACATTTTGCAATCCCATGTCTTCTTTGCACTGTTTAGAATATCACGCTGGCATTCTTAGAATATGATCCTCTGCAGTGTTGACTGAGTCTTTGCCTTCTACAAGCTGCCACCAGTGGGGAGAACATAGAAAGCACTCCCATTAAAGCAAGTGTGGAGTATACCAACATTTATAAAGCAAATGCATTTCACAGGGCCTATTTTCCAAGGCCCTGTAGTCTCGGGTTTAGCCTAAACTTCTGGAATTACATATAGAAATTTTAACCTTGCAAAAGACAGGAAATTTTCCTCAGGCTAAAGTCTTTGTAACACAGCAAAGTTGCGGGTTCAAGGATAGACAAGTTACTTAATTGAAATGTAAAATACAAGGAAATTGCTGTAGGGAAAAACAGTGTTTGCTGAGATCAAGCTTTTACTGGTGGATCGACTTAACCTTTCGCAACTTGTATTATGGAATGTCACTTTGCTTATTTCAATGATGTTACTAGTCTTCCATTTGTTAGCCATAATTCTGCCAATATCCTTGTCTTTGTAGTGGTTAAATCAACTGAATTTTCTTGTAAAACTTCCTTGTCTTTACAATAAAAGGAAGAGGCTAATTTTGGAAGCAGCTGACACATTCAGTTTTGCTCCTCCTAATGGAGAAATTACTGAAGTGCAGTCCATCTGGGCCTCAATGCATACATCGTGCTTGATTCACATAATTTTTTTCTTCATATCTGTTACACAGGGAAAATAGGTGTAACAGCAAGGAATGTCTCTCCATTATCCAGTACATCTTAAGACCAAGGTGAAGAGCATGATGTCATCACATCAATCAAAGGCAAGAGAGGATATGAGTTGAAAGAGCTCATCAGTACTGCAGAGTAACAGTCCGGAAGAACTTGAGAGGAGACAGGCACAGCCACTCCCAGGGGTGGCCCAACATGTGGGATGGAGCCTGTGGAGGGGATAGGGCAGGTGCCCTGAGTGCCAAAAGCAGGAGGATCCTGGGTAAAGGGCATACCTTCAATCCTGCTGCCCCTGTTGCAGACTAGAGGTGACCCTGAAGTCACAACATGGATAGGTAAGAATTAATACAACAGCAAATGTCATCATAAAGGAAAAAGCTCATGATGGTTTCAAAGTACAATGTGGTTTTAACTCTACATGGAACAAACATGAAGGCTCCTTTTATCTTTAATGTATTTCCATGTTATGTATGCCTGACTAAAGTTTTATAGAGGGTTCAGTGGAATGTCCGAAGAACATTCTTCTACATGGAAGACCAGAGTCAGTATCATAGTTTGGAAACTGTGTCCTTATGGGTCCATATACATAGCTCAAGCCCAAGGGATAGTAGGGGACCATGGGCACCCCAGGACTCTGAACTTATCCTGTGTACAATATGTATGAAAGTTACCTAGAATGAGCATGCAAGCACCACTCTGGTAGCCCAATCCTGTGTGAGCTCACAAAAAAAAATATTTCATGGGCTAACAGGGGGTGATTGGCTTGCCATGCTACCCTTCTGGAACCAACGCACGGCCACATGAGCTCAGCTGTGGAGCCCCAGGATACTCCTATAGGTGCAAATTCCATAGTTCCTCAAGGCATTTGGTCAATCTGTCACATGGGATAGAGAGCTCCAAACATCCCAAATGAGAGAAAATGGGACTGGGGCCCAGACATGTCTCAATTCAGGGTCAAGGCACTGTGACTGGATGTCACTACCAGCCTCTGGACAATTCCAGGCATCAGAGGGGGCTTTAGAAAATTTCAAGGAAAGTATAGTCAAGGCACAGGGCACCCCAAGTCATGAGGTCCTGGTACAGAGGTTCTGCTTGCCCAGATGTAAGGGTAGTAGTGCTCTCCAGATATGGCAGCTCATATTTTAAAGTATGCCATGACCAGAATCATGCAGCTCACACGTGCATAAAATATATCTCTTAATTTACATAGGGGAATTAAATGTCAGTACTTCTTTTCAGTCCACAAAATGGCAAGGTGATCCACAATCTGGACAAATATGAAAAATAATTATCATTTGGTCTAATTATTTACTTTATCATTGATGGCACCAAAGCCAAGAAAGGTAGCAATCTATGCCATTTCATCTCCACCTCCACCTCCCCAGCCTCCCCTCTCCCAATGCTCACATTCTGCCACTAATCAGGTTCCCAGCATATAAATCGGCCTCATCCACTGCATTGAGTTATTTTCTCAGCACAGTACAAGGCTTTGCTCAACACTGGTGCTCAATCAATATTTTGTGAACAAATGACCCAAAATCCCATAACATGGATGGCTCTGAGAGTTCACTTAGTTCAGTTTAACATTCCATAGAGTGATGATAAAGCAGAAGTTTACTACATTATAAACATGACAAACTAAGTTTCAAAACCAAGAGAAACCTGGACTATGAGTCCCAGTGCTGACCCCAGTGATGAGGTAAACAAATAGGCAGCTGTAATCACTCCAGCGTAATGCTATTAATCACAACAGGCCCAGAATAAAATAGGAGACAACCAGCATTGCTGCAGCAGCACCAAATTAACTTCCTTCACCGCTGTCACACAGGAGGAAACAATTCATCATACTGAAGCCTAAAGCTCATTTTTCACATGAAAAATGGACTTAAGTATAATTTAATAAAGCCTCAAAAAACAGGTACATTTCCATAATATTTAGGGCTTTATTTTAAAAATATCAGAGCTTCCTGACTAAATGATGATCACAGACTGCAGTACCACCCTAAATGAAGTTCATTTTAAAAGAGCTATTGTTGACCTTTCTTGGCAGATTTCTTATATGCCCTTTACTGTGTAAATAAACAATTTTGTGTGTTTGTGTGTGTGTGTGTGTGTGTGTGTGTGTGTGTGTGTGTGTGTGTGTGTGTGTGTGTGTGTGATTGTGTGTGTGTGTTTCTTTTTGCTCTTCGTTTCTTTCCATCTCCTAGTGGGTGGCATGATGCTGATAATGTTCAGCATCTCAACTGTCCTCAAGACCTATCCCAGACACCAAGACACAGTAAACCTGCCTGTCTTTCTTGATGAGCACAGCAGCCCAAATAGTCATGAGCACTTAGACTACAGTCATTTTGCTTAGCGATGAAGCTTTTTAGAGCTCTATGGATTCCAAGGACACTTTATACTATTGTCAAAGTTAGAGCAAGCAGAGATAATTGGGGCTCACAATGAGGACTTCTTAGAAGACACAGATCTTAAACTGAGTCTTGAAGAAAAGGGAGAAAGTGATCAGACAGAGGAGGAAGAAGGGTATTCCAAGAGAGGGATTTAGAATGCTTAAGGCATAGAAGTAAGAATTTCACAGAAAATAGAGGGGACCTGGGAAATGAGCAGCCTATCTGCATTAGATGGTGTATAAAATAATAGTGGTTAAAATTAACATTGGCTAGATATAATGAGAATAGATTAGAAAATTGGTGTGCATATTCATGTTCTTTAAGTTGAAAAAGAATTGGAGCACAAATAAATGGCATTTTATCAAAAGGTAACCAATAAAAAATGCTTTTAAAATGAGGGAATTCATAATTTTCCCCAATTTATTGGACTCATATATATCAGTTTCTATATGATTTGATTGTTTGAACACAATATCCTTCTATGATACTCTTTACTCACAGAGCATGAGGTAGTAGGAACAGTCAGTGGTCTGTGATACAGGACCCCAAGCTCTAGGACCAGCTCCTGAACCAATTCACTGGATTGCTTTAGCTAAATCTGGAAAACAATTCTAACCAAACTTAGAAAGGAATAAATTTATTCTCCTTCCAATATGGCTTTCAGTAATATTTACTGAGCACCTAATGTACTACATGTTAAGGTATCAACGTCTTTGGGGTTTTTTCCTTGTTATTTATCACAAGCACCCCATAAGATTGGCATTATTACCCCCCTATGAAGAAACTGAGCATTGGGACCAGAGCCAGGTCTGTCATACTGTATGGTCTGTATACTCAACCCTACACCATCCTGTCTCCATCTTGTCTCTGGAGGTCCCACCTCCTTCAGATGTATCTGAGCGCGGGACTGTGAGAAAGATACCATCATATGTGGCTTGCTTGAAGAAAGTGATTTTGGTTTTGTTTGACAGACAAAGTGCATCCAGTAGGTATATATGTGTAACAATTAATTTATGTTCATCTTGACTGGGCCACAGGATGCCCAGATTAAACATTATTTTGGGTGTTTCTGTGAGGATAGTTCCAGATGAGGTTAGCATGTGAATTGGTGGACTCAGTAAAGTAGATGGCCTTCTGCAATGTGGGTGGGCCTCATTCAATAGTTGAGGCCTGAATAGAACAAAGGTGGCAGAAAGAGGAATTTGACACCCCTCCCCCACTTTCTTCTGCCTCACTGGTTGAGCTGGGACAACTCTTCTCATCTTCCTCTGCTCTTGGACTGGGGTTTATGCTAAAGGTTCCTCTGGTTCTCAGACCTTCAGACTCACACTGAATTATACCACTGGCTTTCCCAGGTCTCCAGTTTGCATATGGCAGACTATGGAACTTCTCAGCCTCCACAATATTTCTTTCTTTCTCTCTCTTTCTCTCTTTCTCTCTCTCTCTCTCTCTCTCTCTCTCTCTCTCTCTCTCTCTCTCTCACACACACACACACACACACACACACACACACACACACACACACCCACACACACACGAAAGAGAGAGAGAAAGAGACATACCATACACACATTCTGTTGATTTTATTTCTCTGGAGTACTGATTAACACAATATGGATGACTTTCCCTCACATATTAGTGATTCCGACATAATAAATGTATGTGTGTTCATTTGTGTGTGTGTGTGTGCGCACACATATGTGTGTTACTGTTGATGGGTTGACATTGCTGTGTTTGTTTAGGGAAGACAGTGGGAAATGAATTCCAAATGGCTCAACACAATACTGTGGCTCCTAGAAAACACAAGAACCAAAGATTTGCCTTTTCACCAAGCTGAGGAAATACCGTAAAGAAAAATCTTTCTTTTCATAGCTCTACACTTCTATAACTATACAGTTGTGCTAGCTAAAGGCTATCAGTGCAGAGCAGCTCTCAGCTACAGGAAGACCAGCCTCTCCTCCTTTCTGTAGAAATGTCTGTCTAATGTACTCTAGCCTTTGCCACCGAAGAGCTTTGTGACTTTGGGCGAGCCAATTCACCTCCCTGAGCTTCTTTCCTTGGCACTGAAATGAGAATGACAACAGTATCTGCCTGTGAGGATTAAATGAGACAATACATGTTAAACATAAACACACATTTGCCTTGCACAATATGAGGGCTCAAATTACATTAAGGCTGTTACTATTTCCAGTTCTGAATTGGTTCACATGGTGCTTCCCCACCTCTTCTTAGTGACATCCCTCTCGATGCTTCTGCTCCTTTCAGGACAACTGAAGTCTTACTGCCTCCAAGTCCCTTGGTCTGTCTCTTCTCTGGATGCCTTGGTCCGCACACATGTACAGATAGTCCATGGGCTCAAGCATTTCACTCTTCTTCCTTCATTTCATAGCCAGATTGTTGTTACCCAAGTACATTTTGCCACTGCTGAAGAAACAGTGCCCTAGGCACTGATGCTGGTTATTCCCAGGTATTCCCTCAGACACTAAGCAGTAAGGATCTACTATGAAGTAAACATCTACTATGTTTACTAGGAAAAGGAAGGCTGAGGCACTCAGAGGGTTATCAGAGCAGTCAGAGTGTGTTAGAAAGAAGAATGGATAAAATACAGGTTGTCCTCCTTAAGTCTGGGTTAAAATAGCCACTAAAGTTCTCAAAGTCAGTCACATGTAGTATAGGTACAAAACTGACGAGGTTAGAAAACCCCCTGCTGGATCCCAGGTCTGCAGTTGTCTAGCCACTTATAAGCCAGATTCGCTGATATGCTTAGTCATGTCTGATCTCTCCTATAAAGATTAAGCTAGCAATTAAATTCCCCTCTTGACTTTTGTGCTTTGCTTTCTACTCCATTGTTTCTATAGATGGATGCCTACTATTGGGAAGGTTGCAGAGCCCTCCTTGCCTTCTTACAAGCAAAGAAGGCAACAAAAGACCATTATCAAATAAACGCTGTCTGCCCTTCCCTGTGCATGACTTTTCGTACTCATGGAAACAGATGGTAATTTTATGATGAATCAAAATCAGTGAGTAATTGTCCAGGGATGTAAAATATGAGGACATGTCCTCACCTCTAAAATCCAAGAACAATTCTTTAAACAGCATGAATAAATTATTTGACAGCTGTTGAAAACCAAGTCTTCTACAACTTGCTAGAGATTCAAAAATGGATAGAGGCCAAGTAGAAATTTACCAAATGTGATGATTACATATTGTAATGATGAATAAGCTAATTATCCTGAATTTGACCATCACGTATTATACACATGTATTGATAGTCAACTTTGTACCCCACAAATATATATAATCAATTAAGTTTCACTAAAAAAAAAGAAAAGAAATTTACCAAATGTGAATATCTGAGGCAAATGCCACCTGTAAGTTTGAATTACTAAATATTGCTTTAAGTTTCAAAGTGAGCTTCAAAAACTCATTTGTAATCATTAGCAATATTTGCATGAAGAAATGGGCATTGCTAAACTGCCTCCTAATGCATTTGCTTAAGTGGGCAAACAGCAACCCTCTTAACGACACAATTAATTTCTCAGTGAACCCTTTCTTCAAACGTTTTGTGGGGCAAGTATCAACCTAACCCCAAATGATCACAAAGTCAATGTTCATGGAGACCAAGAAAATAGTAATGTACTTTATCTTTCACATTTAAAAAATTCTAAAAATATTTAAATTCTACAATAATTCCTCATGTAATTTGTGGATCATTTTCATCAGATAATCAGAAAAACTTCCAGTTGTTAAAAATTCTCGCTTTGCCTCTCTGACTGCAAAGGATGTCCTTTGGTTCTTTTTCATTCATTCATTCAGTCAGTCACTCATTCATTCATTTTCTCTCCCCTCACCTGGCAATGACCTCTCTGGTTTTCCCATGGGGATCCACCTCTCTCCCACTCTCATTCTTTGTGACTCGGGAAAGTTTGATTTTCCATGTTGACCCCAGGATGAGTATTTTATCAGCCACTTCACCCAGGAAGAACTAGAGCCTGTCAAACTCCTCCTCATCTGTTATCGCTATGCTCTGCTTCAACCTTCTCATTCTCTATAGATCTGTATTCCACACTCATTTATTCACATGGCAGAATGTGGTACCCCATAGCTCCTAAGATTTGGTGTTACTGCCCCATTCTCATGTAAACACCTACCAGTCGTTTTTACATCCCAAAGTCCAAGAAAGAAATTCCAATTAGCAAAAAATTATCTTCCAAGGGACCAAGGAGTTATTGCCAAGAATGTAGGAACTAATATTAGTACAAAGCTGCATGGCTCATTCCTCTTAAATCTAGGATCAAATACAAAAAGAAAGGGTGGGCTCTTTAGCCAGATGATACCCCAAAGCTTGTCTGCTACACTATTCTTCCCTTTTAGTCATACCTTTTTTCCCTCAGTGTGACATTTCCCAAGTCACCCAGAATGGTCATTTCTCAAGTGCAGAGAGCTTACCATGATTCAAACAAAGTGATGAAACTCTGGGAGTTTGGATACCAATAGTTGCTAGAAAGAGAATCTGATATTTCTGTATCAACACTGGCACTGGTGTCATCTTCTATGAAGGATGATCAAAGTTGTCCAAGAGATTAGGTAGGATCTTTGCAAGGTTATATCATCAGCCTTATATATTCAGATACCTTCATTCAACATTTCCTGTAGCTAATCCACAGCAGAGAATGTTTATTTGTTGTCTTTACAACTTGTACAAGTTAGCTACAATCTGAGGAATTGTAAATGCATTTTGCAGGTGATGAATTATTGGTATATAACATGACACTTAAAAGGCAAGTTAATCGGTGCTGTGGGTTGATTGAATTGTGTTCCCCAAAGTCCATATATTAGAGGCTTAATACCCACTGTAACTGTTGAGGGTGGGAAATCCTATTATGGTAACTGAAAGTTGGGGCCTTGAAGAGGTGATTAGAATGTAG
The DNA here is from genome assembly GCF_027409185.1 of Cynocephalus volans. NCBI lineage: Eukaryota > Metazoa > Chordata > Mammalia > Dermoptera > Cynocephalidae > Cynocephalus > Cynocephalus volans. The sequence goes on along the minus strand of NC_084461.1, from coordinate 99,875,727 downwards.
GACCATGCTGTAATGAATGGATTAATAATAGTGGCAAGGGCATGGTTTGGAGGGCTTTAAAAGGAGAGTGAATGAGGAGCTTAGTCTCTCTCTTGCTCTCTCTGCTCTGCCATTTTGCAATGCGATACTCTGCCATAATTGAAGACACCACCAAAGAAAGCCTTTACCGAATGTGTTCCCTGGACTTTGGACTTCCTAGCCTCAGAAACTGTAAGCAATAAATTCTGTTTTCTTATAAATTACTCAGTTCCACGTATTTTGTTATAAGCAACAGAAATGGACTAATACAATAAGGAAAAATGTCATTTGCATAAATTGGAAAAGTTTGATGTTTCTGGAACATCTAAACCATTGTCCACATTTTCCTGCTGAAAAGCATATTTTTAATAAACTTAATCATATGGAATAGTCACCAGGTTTAATGAATTTAATGAAAGTCTGACATCTTACAAAATTGATTCAGAGCAAAGAGATGCCCAGAATGAAGAGGAGAATTAGAGCTTCTCCACACCATGTTACCACAGAGATAGAAATGCAGGCAGACATCAAATTATTTTTACATTACGTATATTCCACCAACTAACATTGTGAAGGGAAGAGGAAATAACTTTATGGCATAACTTAGCAAACAACTCCTCAAAAATATTGGAATTGAACTAACAGCTGATGCCAAGCTATTAATCCTGTGTCACCTTGTGAAATCTTTTGATGGCCTTAGGTTGTCATGTAATGACCTGCTTTGATTTCTTATTCCTAGAGAGATTACAAACTCCATGTATAATGGTAAATTTATGTTCAACTTTACTGGGCCACAGGGTGCCCAGAGCAAACATTATTTCTGGGTGTGTCTGTGAGTATGTTTCCAGATGAGGTTAACATGTAAATAGGTGGATTCAGTAAAGTAAATGATGGCTGGGTGATTGATTATAAAGCTACCAACTCTGATGTGCTAACTGAAGGCAAGCAGATTATCAAAGAATAAGCCAGTTTCTAATTTCCAGAATAACCTGTACAATCGGTCCATTTTATTCATAGTCCATGAGGAGAACCATATTTTGGTTGTTTATTTTATTTTTTCAGCTATATCTCAAAACTTTTTACAGTGCTTGGTACAAACTAGAGACTGGATAAGCTTTTATTAAATGAGCAAATGAATTCCACCAGTGCAGTCCAGCACAAAGAGGAAGGGTCTGCATCAATTTAGCTTTTCACATACAGAACCGTCCTTATACATATTCATTCCTAGTGTAAATAATTAGAAGGAAAACCATAAGATAAAAATATACATTAAAGACTTGGGAAAGGAACTTAAGAGAAAAGGGATAGTTGGCTGAAGTTGTTTCTTCTGTGGGTTGTCTATGGTGCTAAAGGGGATTAAAATATGCTACACCAATATAACCCATTTTGGCCTAAAGATTATTTTGAGCTAAGAGAATCTGGGATTCAACAGATGCAAAAAGAAGCCTCAGAACTTCCCTTATCTGACTAAAAGCAGAATTTTCTAAAAAATGAGGGCTACTATAGATCCCCTCTCCCAGGGAAGTTTTGTGGCCATGAAGAAGACAGATAGTTGGCGTCAACTAGATCTGCACAAACCTTACTAAAATAACTCTTATCTTCCTTTAGTTTCCCCCATTGATTTACCTTACCATAATTTACCACCCCAGAAGCTCAAAACCTTTTTTTTTTTTTGTGGTCTTGTCACATCATCATAATTTATCACTCTTTGTTTAAAATGATGTATAAATTCTCAGACCTATCCATTTCTTTGTCTTTACTTCTTTTCAGGGAAGGCCCTCATGTCATTAAAAACTAATATCAAATAAAATTTGTACACCTTTTCTCCTATTAATCTGTCTTTTCTCAGTCTATTTTGCAGGACCCCAGCCAATAAACTTAAGAGAGCAGAGGAAAAAAGGTTTTTTCCCTCTCCTGCACTGCCTTTTACTCTTCCTTCTTCATGTTAAGTATGAAATTACACACTGCTTTACTTGGTAATTTTAACTTGGATGATAACCTGAGACCTGACTTCATTCATCTCTTCACTTACCTGAATAATTATTAGATGAAAGATTCTAGCAGGCTGCGAGTCATTCTGAGTAAGAAGAAATGGCCTTAAAATATAGCAAGAGAGACTTTGACTAGACATGAGAAAGAATGTCAGACGAATTAGAAATAGAAAATCTCACAAATAAGGGTGATAACATGGTACTGTTTAGAGATATTTAAAGCAGTGAAAACAAAACTTTTTTTGTTTTAAAAATCCTCTAAGGAGGACGGTCTTCAATAATTTCATAAGGTTCCCTCTTTGCTCTCTGAACCGATTCCCTGTCCATCCTTAATCAGTGCACTCCTGTCTCAGTATTTGAAGCCAAAACATGAAGCAATTCAGACTCTGGCTATTTGATTAAATTAACATCTGCCTTTCAAGTTTCCAGGGATAAAAATTATCCAATAGGAGGAATTATTTTCTCTGAACCAAGAGGATGGAAAAAGATTTACCATGTACAGACATAACACGTTTTAAAGTAATATGCTCCCACTTCCATGTACATTAACTGGTATTACTCATCTTTTCAGAAATTATTTTAATTCAGTCTGGAAAATAAAACACAATTTAATATGGATACTTCCTGTTTCTCCGCTCACATATTTATTTGCATTTTAGCTTTTAATTAGGTTTGTAATATAAAACATGCTCTTTAAATTTACAGTCCTTTGAGATTAACTGCTTTATTCAGTTTATATTTTTACTAAACTATCCCCAGAGAAACAGTTCAAGCCTAAAGTCATCATAAATAACTGGTGAAAAAAAATCAAATTATACGAATGTGTTTTTACCAAAGCCCATGGGACCCAGGAGCCTTTTAAAAGTGTACACGGCATTTGGGTCCATTTAGTTCTATTTGTTATCTCTTTTTATTTCTCATTTTATGTCTTCCCTGGGGGATGATATCCATGCCCAGGAATTGCCAACTATTATCTGAATTACCTGTAGCCCAAACCTTTACTCTAAGTCCTAGACCCACCTAGCAACTGCCCACCTCATATTCCCTTGTGGGCATTTCAAACATCTCTCAAAATCCGCAGATCCAAATCTAAACTCATGATCTGCTCCTAAATTCTCTTCCTCTGAAATGCATAGGCCTCTTCCAGTGTTATCTGTCTCAGGGACTAGAACTACTATCCATTCAATTATGCAGGTACCATCTCATTCCATCTCATTAAGTCCTGCTAATTTTACCTCCTAATGTATCTTTAAAATCTATCTTTTTCTTGTATTTCCAGTAGCACCCGCCCAATACAGGCTACATTATCTTTTATTGCAACGTCTATCTTACCAATCTTCTTGAACACATTCCTGCCACTCTTTAATCCATTCTTGACTGTGCAGACAAAGTGATTTTTTAAAACCCAAATATACCCCCTTTATCTGTTAAAGTTTTAAGAAAAACAGTAACATTCTTAATCCGGTATAAAAGGGTCCTCATGGCCAAATCCATTCTTTTATGAAGACCCATGACTAGGATGTCATTTATGTCATTTCTATGCCCTAACTAGAGTTATAACTTTACCATGTGTTTGAAAATCATTGATAAATCAGACACTTCACTAGAACTTCATAAGATCTGGAGGGCAGAAATGATGTACATTTTTAAAATTCTAATTTTATTCTAGCACTAGTACAGTTCATAGCACCAGTAGCTGTTCAGTAAATGAATGAACAGATGACATCTTACTGAAGAATAAGTAGCTATCTGTAGATATGACTTCAGGAAGATATAGATACAGGATACCACTTTCCTACGTAACTTTTCTACCTGTCTCAGGATATTTGAAATTCTGAGACTGAGGTACGAGACCTTTTATTCCACAATTGTAAATAAGCTTAAAATAGAAATGTCCTTGAGAACTAGAGTTTTTAGGCCCTGGAGATGGTGTGTCAGAGAGAAAGAAAGGTAGCTGAAAATGTGGCTGCTTACGTTGCCAGCCCCCTGAAACCCCATAAGAATCCCATGAGAACAGATCCTAAAAGGTTTTGTTTCTAGGGCTCTCTCTCTCTCTCCAAAGAGGCAGATTTAATTCCATTCTAATCCCTAGAGATAACCCTCTCTGAGGACAAGAAAAATTTAAGGAGTTAAGACCTTAAGTGCTCTAGGATTTACCTGAGCTGATCTTGCACCTTAGTCCTGACATCTATGTTTCTTACTCCAAAATGCTCTTCTGAAGTTTTTGCCCAAATTTTAATAATTTAGGCATCATAGTTATTTTTTAGATTCATGCCTTTGTTATTCTGTCCAGTATTTGGCTTCTTACCTGTTTTAGTCTAGTTTGTGCTGCTTTAACAAAATACGTGAGACTGGGTAATTTATAAAGAACAGAAATGTATTTCTCACAGTTCGGGAAAATGAGAAGTCCAAAATCAAAGTGCTGGCAGGTCAGGTTGCCTGGTGAGGGATGCATCCTCCAGAAGGGAAGAATGCTGTGTGGTAGAAGGCAGAAGGGCAATTGACAGATGCTGTGTGAAGCCTCTTTTAAAAGGGTCTTTCAATCCCACTCAATAGGGAGGAGCCCTCATGGTCTAATCATCTCCTAAATGTCCCAACTCTTAATACTGTTAAATTGGTAATACCTCAGTTTTTGAGGGGATACATTCAAACTATAGTGTTATTTATGCTCTTGCAAGTCCCTCCGAGGAACAGGAGTATTGCCAGAAATCCCCATTCCTTGATAAGAACATGCTACCCATGACAAATCCCCAGATGGTGAACATCTGTCTCGCTTGCTGGGATTCTCCATCCTTATGCTCTGTCACTGTTGGGGCATTAGGAGGCATAGTTTTGAATGCCTCTTTGGACTGTTACTGCTTGGTTGTCCATTATTCAAACTCTTTTTCCTAAGAGCCTCTGCTCTACATGAATAGACAAGTTTTATTACAAACCCTAAATACTTCTGATTTGTCTTACTCCATGACACTTATTTGGTCACATTCAGTTGTGTCATTACCCTCTAGTGTGTTATGGCTCAAAAATGTGTGCATCTCTATAGATACATAATTATCTCTGAAACTCATTCTAGTAGACAAACTCTAAAATGGCCCCAATTATCTCCACCTCCTGGTATCCATGCCCTTGTATAATCTTCACACCTAGAGTTTTGGTAGGACTGGTGACTTGCATCTAACCAAAACAATAAGGCACAATTGATGAGAAGTTACTTCCTTGATTATGTTACATAAGATTGTAGCTTCTATTTTGCCAGCAGTCTTTAACCACTGCTAGCCTATATGGCAAAGAACTCAGAAGAGCCTTCAGCAAATAGCCAGCAAGGAGCTGAGACCCTCCAACAACACACAGGGACCTGAATTATGCCAACAACCACATGAGCTTGGAAGCATAACCTCCCCCACTCAAGAATCAAATGGATCCCAACCCTGAGAGACACTTTAATTGATCCCAGTGAGAGGCCCTGAGCTCATCTGTGCCAGGACTCCCTTCCCATAGAAACTATGAGAAAATAAATGTGTATCATTTTAAACTGTTTATTTTGTGGTAATATGTTAAAAGGCAATTAGCAACTAATATATAGTTGTTAAAATTACATTTTACCTTGTGATTTTAAAGCTTAAACTCCTTCCCACTTCACAGAAGATAATCAGCACAAGCAATTGAGTAAAAGCTTAGGATAATTAAAAAAAAAACTGATCTGGAAGTCATAAATATGCCAGATTTTTAATTTTCTGTGTAACTTGGAGCAAATTGCTTACCCTATCCTATGTGGGTCTCTGATTCCCTATTTAATAAAGATAAAAAAGATCAGACTGATGGCCTATGGAATTCATACAGTCCTCAAATTTACTGTGTTTGTCCCCCTGTGTTAGGCCCACAGTGTTTGTTTTTTTCAGCCAATTACCAACCTATAAAAACAAGGATAGCTCACATTAAAAAAATAAAGATTTTTAGTTCTTCTTGAAAAAAAAAAAAATCACAAAATCTGGCCTTGAAGGGCCTCCCTTATCTGCAAATGAAAGGCTGCTGCCTATTTCTGGGGTTATATCTTTTCTAGTTGTAAAGCTACACAACTGTAACCGTTGTCAAGTAAGGCAAATCATAAATAAAGCAAAAATGTTTCGTTATTTTAGTTATACTAAGTTTCTATTTGTATTGTCGGAGCTAGGGCTCAGACTCTTCAAACCCATTGTACAGACTGGGTCCCCAGTACCCTCACATGCAGGTCCATGCTAGGTAATTAGGAAAGATCCCAGGAGCTGTTGGCAGACAACACGAGCTCAGTCCTCAGCAATGGCAGCAGCAGCTTATAGGTCCGGTGGTGGCGGTGGCCTCTCAGAGGGTCCCAGGGACTCTGGCAGCAATAGCCTCCAGCAGTAGTAGTGGCCTCCCCATAGCCCCCATCAGGGTCATGGGGGGGGGGGGCTAGCGCTGCTGATCAGAGACACTCATCCTTTATACTTAAGTCCATAACCTAGGACACCTGGGTGCACATGCTCAATTAGACAATAACGAAGGAACACCTGGGCACATGTGCATATTTACATCAAATGCTCAGCAAGATTCTGACCATCTGAGGGGCCCTGACCATTTTCATTCACTTTCCCAACACCAGTTCACCACAGCTTTTACCAATCTCAATTATCTTCCTGAGACTAAGAGTTACTTTCCATTCTATTTTATGTATATACAGTATTTCTTAAATAACAGAATTATAAAATAAAGCATTTCCGGCATAAGTGTATCTTTCAAACATGGAGAAAGCTAGGTAGAAAGAATAGCAGTTTGATCCTGTTGGGAAAAAATAGGAAAACGGTCAGTGCCCCTCAAATGTTGACAATCTTGCCGAGCAGTTGTTGTAAATATCCTCAGGTGTTCCTTGTTACTAAATGTAATTGTGTATGGGCAGCCAGGTGTCCAGGGTTATGGACTTCAGTATAAAAGACTAACAGCTCTGATCCACAGAACTCTCAGAGAAGCCCCTAGGACAGTTGTTCCTAGATTTGAATAAAACCCATTCAATTTTCTATACCCGCGGCTCCCAGAACCTTTTTTTTTCTATTACCTAACTCACAGACCTGTGTGTGGCGGGTTTGTGACCCAGTGTGTGCAATAGACTCAAGGGGTCTGTAAGCCCTAGCTTTACAGATCCCCAGTCCATTTCATTTTGACTACTGGAGACATTTGAGTGTATGACTGTTGGATTAAAAAAATCAAGTATAGGATCTATATATAGAAAACTACAAAACATTGATAAGAGAAATCAAAGAATATCTAAAGTCTTTCAATGAGTATGGTATTAAAGGGGTGGGGGCAGTAACTTTACAGTGGAGAAACCTGGCAAACACTACCTTAAGCCAGGTGAACAAGATTACTTTAACAATCAAAAGCCATGTTGACAGTATGTACCTGTGATATGATGTGATTATGAAGGCACTTTACCTTTATGGTTTTCTTCCAAGAAGCCCATAACCACAGTCTAATAATGAGGGAAAATAGCAGACAAATTCTAAGGGCACTCTACAAAATTCCTGACTAGTACTTCTTTTAAGGAAAAGTCTAAGTAACAATCACAACCAAGAGAAGCCTAACAGCAGCCTAATAGAAGGTGAATACATAAGAACTACCCTCAGTCCCGTGCTCTGCTGGATGTTGCCATTTTGGGATAGGAAGCAAGTGGAGTTCAGAGTCCCACTGATCCAGCAGCCCCACACATTCCAGCAGAAAGTTAGCCAGCTGCCTGAATACATGCCCTTCTTCCCACTGGGAGCTCAAGGGCCCACCTGATTCAATGCCCCATCCCTGCCCCAGCAGACAGTGTGCCGGATATGCACCACTCTCCCAAGTCAGTTGCCTGGATCCATGCCCTCCTTCCATAGGAGTTCAGAGGTCTTCCTGACACAAGCCCTCCAGCACCAGCAGAGAGTATGCCAAGGGTGTGCAAGCTGCCTAGATCCTTTCCCACTTTCCCTGGGAGCCCAGAATACCATCTGACAGAGCAGCCTGCCAGCACCAGTGGAGAAGGTGCAGGGAGCTAGCTGGCACTTACTACCATGCTCACCCAGAACCAAACATATCATGCCCATCCTGATTATTAATATAGAACACTTCTACAAGTAAGAGTCTCTCCCCTCAAAAACCACTCCAAAAATTAAAAGAAGTGACTACACCACCAGATGCCCTTACATCAACACAGAGATATGAGAAGCATGAAAAACAGGGAAACATAATTCCCCTAAAAGAAGACTACAATTTGCCTATACCAGACCCCAAACAAGAGGAAACTGGTGAATTGCCTGAAGAGAAATCTAAACAGCAATATTAAGGAAACTAAACATGATGGATGTAAAAATAGATAGAAATCACAATGAAGTTAAAAAAAAAATCCAAGACATGTATGAGAAATACAACAAAGAGATAGAAACAATAAAAAAGAACCAAACAGATCACAGCAGAATTAAATGTAATAGAGGCCAAAAGAAAAAAAAAAAAAAAAAGATAACAAAGATCAATGAAACAAAGCGTTGTTTTCTTTCAGAAGATAAACAAAATAGACAAATCATTAGCTACACTAACTAAAAAAAGAAGAGAGAAGACACAAATAAACATCAGAAATGAAAAAGGAGATATTACAACTGATACCACAGAAATACCAATAATTATTAGAGACTGTTATGAACAACTATATGCCAATAGATTTGAAAACCTGGAGGAAATGGATAAATTTCTTGACACATACAAATTACCATGACTGAACAAAGAAGAAACAGAAAACATGAAAAACAATAATGAGAAATGAGATTGAAGCAGTAACCAGCACTCTCCCAACAAAAGACTAGATGGCTTCACTGCTGAATTCCACCAAACCTTTAAGGAAGAATTAATACCAATCCTTTTAAAACTATTTCAAACAATTGAAACAGAAGCCATTCTCCCAAACTCATTCTATAAGGCCAGCATCATCCTGATAACAAAATTAGAAAAGCCACAAGAAAAAAAGAAAACTATAGGCCAATATCCTTGATGGACACAGACACAAAGACCCTCAACATAATATTAGCAAACAGAATACAACAGCACATCCAAAGATTATACATCACCATCAAGTGGGATTCATCCCAGGGATGCAAGGATGGTTCAACATATGCAAATCAATAAATGTGGCACACCACATCCACAAAATCAAGTACAAACACCATATGATAATCTCAATAGATACAAAAAGAAAAAAAGCACTGACACAATTCAATATTCCTTCATGATAAAGCCTCTCAACAAACTAGGTATAGAAGGGAAATATCTCAATGCAATAAAAACCATATATGACAAACGCACCACCAACATCATCATGAATGGAGAAAAGCTGAAAGCTTTTCCTTTAACAATAGGAACAAGACAAGGATGTCCACTCTCACCACTATTCAACACAGTATTGGAAGTACCAGCCAGAGCAATCAGGCAAGAGAAGGAAATAAAGGGCATCCAAATTGGAAAAGAAGTCGATTTACAGATGACATGATCCTGTATATTGAAAAACCTAAAAACTTTAACAAAAATACTCCTAGATCTGATAAATGAATTCAGTAAAGTTGCAGTATATAAAATCAATACACAAAAATCAGTAGCATTTTTATAAACCAACATCAAACTAGCAGAAAAAGAAATCAAGAAAGCAAGCCCTTTACAACAGTTACCAAAGAATAAAATACCTAGGAATAAATTTAACCAAGGATGTGAAAGATCTCTATAATAAGAACTACACAACTCTGCTGAAAGAAATTAAGGAGGACACCAAAAGATGGAAAGACATTCTGAGTTAATGGAGTAAAATAATTAATGCTGTGAAAATGTCCATACTTCCCAAAGTGCTCTACAGATTCAATGCAATCCCCTTCAAAATACCAATGAAATTCTTCACAGAAATAGAAAAAACAATCCTAATGTTCATATAGAACAACAAAAGATCCTGAATAGCCAAAGAAATCCTGAGCAAAACTAAATAAATAAGTAAAGCTGGAGGCATTACACTACCTGACTTCAAGTTATACTACAAAACTATAGTAACCAAAACAGCATGGTACTGGCATAGGAACAGACACATAGAACAATGAAACAGAATAGAGAACCCCAAAATCAACCCACATACTTTCAGCCATCTGATCTTCTACAGAGGCACCAAGAACATACACTGGGGAAAGGACAGCCTCTTCAACAAATGGTGCTGTGAAAACTGAATATCTATGCACAGAAGAATGAAACTAGACTGGTACATCTTGCCATATACCAAAATCAACTCACAATGATTTAAAGACTGAAATATAAGACCTAAAACTGTAAAACTCCCAGAAAAAAACATAGAGAAACACTTCAGGATGTAGAACTCGGCAAAGACTTTATGAATAAGATCTCAAATGCACAGACAACCATAGGAAAAATAAACAAATGGAATTATATCAAACTAAAAAGCTTCTGAACTGTGAAGGAAAAAATAAAGTGAAAAAGAAAATCTATGGAATGAGAGAAAATATTTGCAAACTATACATCTGAAAAGGGATTAATATCCAGAATTTACAAAGAACTCAAACAACTTAAAAGTTAAAAAAAAAAAACTGATTAAAAATAGGCAAAAGAACTAAAAAGACATTTCTCAAAAGAAGACACACAAATGGCTAACAAGTATATGAAAAAATGCTCAACATACTAATCATCAGGGAAATGCAAATCAAAACCACATTGAGATATTATCTCACCCCAGTTAGACTGGCTATTATCAAAAAGACAGAGAATAACAAATGCTGGCAAGGATGTGGAGAAAGGCGAACTCTTCTGCACTGTGGTGGGACTGTAAATTAGTGTAGCCATTATGGAAAACAATATGGAGATTTCTCAGACAACTACAGATAGAACTACCATACAATCCAGCAATCCCACTACTGGGTATATATCCAAAGGAATGGAAGTCAGGCACTCTCCCATGTTTACTGAAGCTCTATGTACAACAGCCAAAATATGGAACCAACCTAAATGTCAATTGATGGACAACTCATAAGGAAACTGTGGTATATATACACAATGGAATACTACTCAGCCATAAAAAAGAATGAAATTCTGTTATTTGCAGCAGCATGGATGATCTTGGAGAAAATTATGTTAAGTGAAACAAGCCAGGCACAGAAAGAGAAATACCACATGTTCTCACTCACAAGTGGGAGGGAGGGAGGGAGGAAGGAAGGGGAGAAAGAGAGAGAAATCAAGAAAGAAAGAAATCAAGAAGGAAAAAGAAATCAATAAAAAACAATCACAATAATATGTTAAACTTTCAGGAAATAATAGAACTGTGGTTACTGGAGTTGGGAAAGGGGGAGAGGAATGGGAGTTAGCAAGAACTTGGTTAATGGACACAAGAAATGGTTATGTTTTGTAATTTTTAACATGCTAACTTTCCTGAATTGATCATCATACGCTGTACACAGGATTGATATTCAATTCTGTACCCCACAAATACATATAATTATGTTTCAATAAAAGTTTTAAAAAAATGAAAAAAAAGGCAACCAAGAATGCTGAAAAACATCACCAAGACAAATTAAAGATCTAAACAATGGAGGTTTATATTATGTTATATTCAAGAATCGGAAGACTCAATGTTATAAAATTTCAATTGACCCCAAATTTACATACATTGAGTACATTCAATGCAATGCCAATCAAAATTTCAGCAGTTTTATTTCGGGTGGAATTGACAACCTCATTTTAAAATGCAAATGAAAATACAAAGAATGAACACTAGGAAAGGCAATTTGAAGGGGAAACATACTTGGAGAATTTACACTATCTCATGTCAATTTTATTATAAAGATATAACAGAAAAACCACTGTGGTATTGGCATAAGAACAGATAAGGAGACTGGTGAAACAACATAGAGTTCTAAAGCAGGCTCACACGTGTGGTTACCTACTTTATGACATAGATGCCACTACACTGCAGCAGGAAACAATAGTTTTCTCAATAAATGGTGCTGAATTAATTGGATAATCATATGGGAGGAAAAAACACGTAAAACCTTGACCCTTAGGCTTCGTGCATAAAAATAAGTTCCAAGTGGATTGACTTAATGTGGTCCTAGTAAATGGATTCTATTTCTACTTTTTTTTTTCCAGAATGATTTTTTAATTCAAAATATTTTAACAATTGCTTGTACATATTTGTGGGGTGCAGTGTGTCATTTCAATACATTCATATATTGCACAATAATTCATTCAGGATAGATAGCATAGTTTGGTATCCATTAGTCCACCCCTTCTCTTCCCTCCTACACCCTCCCCTCCTGGCCTGGTAACCATTATTCTACTCTCTACTTCTATGGGAACCACTTTGTTTTTTTGTTTTTTAAGAGTCCATACACGAGTGAGATCATGCGGTATTTGTCTTTCTGTACCTGACTTACTTTCTTTTTTTTAATTTAGTTTTTTGAATTGAAACATAATTGATTATACATATTCATGGGGTACAGAGTTGACTGTCAGTATTTGTGTATAGCATGTGATGATCAAATCAATATTATTAGCATGTTCATCATTACAAATCGTAACTATTCTTTGTATCCCTTACCCAATTATTCCCTAACCCCCTCCCCCTCCCCCTATTCCTCCTCTAGTAACTATAGGTCTGTTCTCTCCTTCTGAAAGTTCAATGTTTTATTGTGGTCTCTCTCTCTCTCTCTCTCTCTGCTCCCACTTATGAGTGAAGATATGCAGTATTTCTCTTTCTGTACCTGGCTTATTTCACTTAACATAATTTTCTCCAAGCTCATCCATGTTGCTGTCTACTTTTTGTATTGACTCCACATCTATGTCTACATATGTACATGAAGTGGTAATTTAAATTTCTTCTACTTTTGTTTCCACTACCTCCCACACTTTCCAGATTGTATTTTCCCTGTATATATTTGGTCTCACAAGGTCAGCCATACATTTGATGCCTTCTAGGACACTATGATTTTAATGCTGGTAAGGCTGCCAGTGTTACAGTGATGTTTTGGATATATTCTCCATAGAGATATGGAGAATAATTAGCTAGGCTTTACCAAGTAAGGATGAAACGTACAGTTATCATTCTGTTCAACTTTGCTTTTTCTTAATAACGTTCTTTTTTTTAATCTATCAGCGTCAGTCTTTGATTCCACATTACTGACATTAGGGGACAATTGAATAGTTTAGAACATGATGCAAAGAAATAGCAACATCTAAATATGACAATGACACAATTTTTAATCAAACCATGATTCTGGGACCAATGCATCAAAAACATCTGTGAAGTGAATTAAATATTCAAGTGCTTGGGCTCCTCCCCGTCCACTGAATCATAATCTCTGATGACAAACCTCAGGAATCTGAATCTCAACAATTTGTCAGGTGATTCTTATTCTTATTGTTGCTAAATTTTGAGAATCACTGGTTTGGGTCTTACCAAAATCTTGAAAACACACACCTCAGAATGGAGGGTCCATCCATTAGGCAAGGTTCAACTGAACCCCCAGATGGCCTCATTAAGACCCTGAGCACTAATTCTTAAATGTGGTTTCTAGACGACATCACCTAAGAACTTCTAAGGCCCTACCCAAGATTTACTAAATCAGAAACCTGGGGGTGGGGCAGGAATCTGTGTTAAACAAGCTCTCCAGGTGATTTTCATACATGACAAAATTTGAGAACCACTGCTGCCACTCCTTTATCCTCCGACCACCATTGAGCTGTATTGCCACTACACTCATGTTACTCCTGCTAGAGAACATATCTGAATTTTAAAAGGATTATAGGTATAAATAGCAAACTAGTCCAGACATGATTCACAGGATCAAAAGATTCATAGTACTGATCCCAGGCATTTGGACATTTTGACCCTAGCACTGTAGGGACTGACAAGAAACTGTGCTTCAACCTTTAATTACCTGCTTATAATTTACCATAAAGTAAGTGCCATTGCCTTCTCAAGACTCCAGTTTTCTTTAAGAAAAACCTCAGGTAGAATTGCTTTTCTCATTTTGAAGATAAAGTCTATATTTAATCTTCACAGCGCTAAGCTACCAGTCCCGCAGCATGCACTCCTACATTGCTAGGACATAGAGAGGCAAACAGGGAATGGAGTCATGTCTTGACACTGCAAACCTCTTAACAGTTTCCTTTTGCACAGGAGAATACATTGCCAACCACACTTCTAACCCACTCTACTCCTTTGACCCACAAAGATTGTCTGATCACAAAATGGATAAAGACGTATATTTTCATGAATTGAGGTGCTTCCACTGGCCACAGCTCTGATTTATCATTTTTTTCCTTCAGAACTTAAAAAGAAATTAACAGAATAATTCTTTTGAAATAACGTAACTAAAAAAATTTTTTCTAAAACTATTAAAACACAGAAAAGTATACAGAAAACCCTAAATTCCTGTTCACATTTTTATTTATAAAATAGAAATGAATACACATAGTAAGGACATATAAAGCAGTGCAGAAAAGTATAAAATGAAAAGGAACGGCTCTTTCCAGCCTCCTCCCCACTCCTCTTTATAAAATGAGTCATGGTGACATATGAAATTACATGATCTCAGAAAAAAATAATGTGTATTCTTTTTATTTGTACAAAGGGAATGATATTGGTTACACACTCTTAAGAGATTATTTAAAACATATCACCTGTCCCCTTGTAAGACTATACCATTCGTCTACAGCAGAAGCAGACAGAGCTTTGATTTTACAAATATTACAAATGAATAATAAAAAAGGATGCAGAATTACAAGTATAGAAGAGATTTTAAAAATTTAGAGAATTCTCTGTGCAATTGAATAAGAAAAAAATTTAAAATAAAAGTTAAATTCATGAATTTCTAGGGAAACAAATTATTCTGAATTAAAAAGAATTAACTTAAAAGTTTACATGGACAAATTATTTCAAATCTTCAAGAAACAGATAACTCTCATACTATGCTATGCACATTTTCAGGTTATAGAAAAAGACTGGTAAATTAAAAAGCAAATGTAACCTGTGTTTGAGTATTTGGCAAACTCAGCCTAACAAAAAGAAATCACAACAAAAGTTACTGATAAATCCCATTTGTGGGTTAAAATTGCAGAGGTTTTCAATAAAATATTTTAAAAACCAACTCATCCATTGCTATAATCTGAATGTTTGTTTTCTCCTCAGAAATTAATATGTTGAAATCCTAACCTTTAAGGTATTAGGAGGTGGGGCCTTTGAGATGTGATTAGGTCAGTGGGGTGGAATTCCCATGACTGGGATCAGTGTCCTTATAAAAGAGGCCCAACAGAGACCCCTCACCCTCCTACCACATCAGGCCAGAGCAAGAAGGAACCATCTCTGAGCCAGAAAGGGGGCCCTTACCGGATTCCAAATCTGCCTTGATCTTGGATTTCTCAACCTCTGGAACTATAAGAAATAAATTTCTGTTGTTTATAAATTACCCAGTTTATAGTGTTTTGTTACAGAAGCCCAAACAAACTAAGATATACATACATTGAAAGAATAAAATGTTAATACCAAGTAAGTTTTATTTAATTAGTGACAGAACATTTTAATAGTAGGATGTATAATATCACAATTTATTACACAAACTCACAGCAAGGGGATTTGGCTCTAATCTTGAAGAAGGTATGGCTATACTTTCTTCATAAAATTTCTAGCTACAAAGCAATCATAGTGTGAAAAAAAAAAAAAGTAAGGATTCAGGAAAATCTCCAAGTTTTACCATAGTCAAGAAACCTTAAGGGTGAGAAAAAAAAATTAGAATATTTTGATTTTCTTCAGGTATCTTCTATGGAACACTCAGATATCACAACAATGAGCTAAAATGTCCAGAAAAAAATACATCAGTATATTTATAACCTAGGAGTAGAAGTGGTTTTGTACCTTTGCGGAAAACAGACATGGATAATTATCTCGAACTGGAGGACTGGATAAAATCTTCAGATTTATGTGTTCTACAGGAAAGACTACATCCATAATCATTACTGTATATTTGTGCCTCCTCTTATTAATTTTTTTCAGTAAAGAAGGTCTAGAATTTGTTTTATTGTTTTTAAACCTTTTCTAAGAAGGAATTCTTTCCTTGTCAAACCTGAACAAGTATTGTGACCCTGAATCTCAAGGTAGATTGAGAACCAGAAGCCCATCACCGTAGTCAGGCACTGTGACAAATTTTTAAAACTTTCTCATACTTTCTTTTTATACTACACTTAGTATATCTTTACAGTGTTTGAATGCAGATATGCTATATTTACATTAAACAAGGAACATTTGGATAGAGTATTATGGCTTGCAAAGTATTTTTCACCTCATTATTTTAATCTCTATATTACCATCCTGAGAAAGATATCATAGAGACCTGTGATACCTAAGATTTTCTCTACCCAGCACTTTTTCCTATTTCCCTTCCTCTTACACGAGTAACCACCTTCCAGCTTTGCTTTGGGAAATCTCTGCCCTATTCACCTGGTTCCAGGAGGGCTGTCAATCACAGTCCCCTGCTGTCTTATGGCTATTGTCCCCTGTTGTTCAGTCAAAATAACCACCCTCTCCTTTTTATTTACAGTGGCTGATTAAGAAATGACATGTGATTCTAGTGGGCCCTTTACAAGCCCTCCCTGACACTTTCCTGATGAAATTAATGTGGAGAAAATGTCCTCTTGCCTTTGTCCTCTTGCATGTTACTAGAAGGATATAAATTTAGAGCTTCTTGGAATATCCAAGTTGTCCAGAGTAGGAGAAAATGGGGTTAACATCCTGAGACAAGTACAGATGAAATAAAGAGATAAGAATTTCCCAATGGGTTGAATTCCTGGATCCAGCCATATTTGAACTGTGTTTCATGAACTGATAAATTCCTTTTCCCTTAAACTAGTTTAAGATGAGCTTTTGCCACTTCCAACCTGAAGAATTTTCTTCATTACAAGATGGTTCTGCCTAATTTTACAGGTGGAAAACTGAGGTTCCGTGAGGGTAAGTAACCAATCTATCTGTATATGTAAGTATAGGAGACTTGAATGAAACCTGTTCTCATGTCAGCTAACCGTTCTGCCTGCCAACTACCACGCTGCTCAAGACTAAACATCTGTGATATTTTGTTTTGTTTTTTGTTTGCTTTTTTGTTTTGTTTTTATGTGTGGATGACCTTGTTTTTTCCCCAAGAGAGTTTACTGATCTGAATACATCATCTTTTATGCTTGCACCCAGCAGAAGGTCATGTGTGTGGCTACCTGGCTCTTTTGTGACACTCTTTACCTGCTTTGCCTCCTTAAGACCAGATTTCTATGCTCCTGGTCTTCAGCTCAGAAGAGATCCCTATAGAACCACGCCCACCAGACCTGGGTCATTTGAAATCTGACTCTAAAACTGACAGGGATGAACCCAAGCTGACCATCTCACCACACCATTGCAGAATCTTTCAAAGGACACCCTATAGTAGTTTAGTGAAGGTGGAAGAAAGTATTCTCCCTATTTGTTTAAACATGTGTTGGCTGGCCTACATGTCCCTAGACAGTCCCCTGCAATCCTGTGGGATAAAATGGCGGAGAAATGGGCTTAGAATCGAAGAAAAAAAATACTTCCACATTTTGTGAACAATAAAAGAAAAGGAACAGGTAATGTGATTTTTCAAAGGTTAAATACAGTAACACCTCCCAATTCGGCTTTGCTGGAGAAAGAGCTGCTCCATAAGTGAATTTTGAAGAAACACTTTAAGAACCAAAACTGTTTATCAAAACTTGTTTTGACAATTATAAGATTTACATTTTTCTGAGATCTATTGCGCTATTCTTGCTTTGTTCTCTGAATCAGAGCTCTCCTAATGTAATTTACTTCCTAAGAGATGTAGAGGCCTCATTATTGATTATTTTTGGATGACTACACAATGGACTTCTCTTTGCTTGTTTATAATTCCACCCTGAATTTTTATAATACTAATTTTTCCATACATATTTTTTAATTTCTCTATTCACCGCTCCTTCTTATGTCTATTGGTATGTTCTTTGCTGTTGCTTTAAACCTTTTTCTTATTTTATATATGGTTTGTGTGAGGCCTGTGTCCACCCGCTCTTATGGAGTAAAGGATGAAGAATCTGTGGCAGCTTCTTTTCTCTAACTACATACACGTAGTTTCCATTTACATCTGTTGTCTCTAGGTGGGCTCAGGCACAAAGCATCACTGGATTCCAGGGAGAGAGAAAGCAGAAGTTGGCCAAACACCTGTTCAATAATAACTATCATTTTGCTGACCACTTGTGAGGTTTCTGGCACTGTGCCTTTCATCTCATTTAAACCTCACAAGGTTTAGAGAAAGATTTACCAGGCATTTTGCTAAATGCTTTACACATTATCTCATTAATTGATCGATAAACAGGGGCACAGATTTTGACCTTGGTGCACTGGATCCTGAGGCAGATTTGGCAACACAATGGAATTACAAATTCTATTATATGTGGTTTTATTTAACAAGCTCTATTGCCCAGGGTCACAGAGAAATGGCAGAACTAAGATTCGATCCTGGTTTTTCCAGAGGCCATGCTCATAACCACCATTCACTCGGCCTTATTTGCTTACACACATCTTCTACCCAGTTTCTCTGCTTAGTACAGCAGGCTTCTTCTAGCTCTTCTTCCCATATATTTCACTGACCTGTAGAAAAATCTCCTTGAGTCCCCAGTAATTCCTACTTGACTTCAAAACTGGGCTCTTTATATGCATCTGCCATATCCTTTGGGCACTGCACAGAGAATAGTCCAGTTGTTCAGGACATTTAAATTTACACTTACATATTTGAGTCTGTCTGGTATGAAGCACATGAGCACTACATATATTTGAAAACAGGCTACCTTATATATCTGGCCTATAGAACATGCACATATGGATTTGCAGACTCAACCGTAACTTCCTGGTTTCCTTGGCTCTGCAGTGCACAGGTCGAGATCACTGTCTAGGAGCAACCTAACTTAATGGCAGAGAGCCAGGCTCAACAGCCAGACAGACTTGGGTTCAAAATTTGACTATGCAACTCTCTAGGTTTCATGATCTTGGCTGTGAATCTTAACCACCACCCAACTTGACTACCTTCCTCTATGGCTTGTTTTAATGTTTCAATGAGGTCAAGCATTTAAAAGTGCCCAGCACATATTATCAATGCAGCAACCTATTCCTGGATGGGAGGCCTTGGCTTGGAGGTTAAAAAGAGGTAAAACAGGGAACTATGTGCAAGCTTTGACCATGCCACACTGGATCCTGGGCTCATGTGGTAACACAATCTATAATTACAAGTTCTGTTACATAATAAAATAGAAATAGGATTCACATGGTCTGGATGGTGAAGAGACTTGTTATCAGGTTACATAATGATGGCCCATACATTGCAGAGTCATCCCATGGGGGTATCACTCCCTCCCACATCTCTGTCAGGGGCTATGGTTCAGAATCCAGGCTTGTGCTTTCAGTTGTTTCTCACCTCCCACAGGTGTGGGAATCATCGTTTGGCCTTAGGACAGTCCATCTCTCCCTCCTGGTACTGTCCCTGTGTCCTGCCGTTCCCTACAGGCCTTCTTGTCTTCCCCACGGGCTTCATTCTTCCTCACCAGGAAATGCCTGGGACTGCCACAGAAACTCTAGGGATCAACCAAACCGATTGGAAACCATGGATACAGAGCAAAGGAGACTCAAGGAGACAGAGTATTCATCTTTAATCCTTTAGAGGGTGGCCATAATGATAGCAACTGTACTAAACACACTTTCTATACCACATCCTATTTAATCTTTCCATTACTCCAAGGAAGCAAGCTCTGCTGATACGTCTATTCTACAGATGAAGAAACTGGGACTCAGAGATAACAAGTAACTGGCCCAAGGTTACCCAGCTAGTAAGTGGAAGAGCAGAAACCCAAGTCTATTTGGCTCTGTACTCTAGGCAATTACACCTCTTCCCATAAAGGTATCCTGGAAGTATTAAGCCCAAATACTAAACCTAACTTAATGCTTAGACCTGACAGACATTCTTTTGGAAATAAGGTTTTAAGAAAGTTTGTTGTTGTTGTCACTATTTTTTTTTCTAGTCAATTTTAGTCTGTCCACACTACTCTAGAGTGGGCTTTGAGGAGAGAGACTTCCTCTTCTTGTTTCCAGTCTCCACTGGTGACTCTCCTTGTATCAGTGCAGAGGAGAGGGCAGCGGGCCTCCTGCACAGTAGCTGTGGTTGCTGCTATGCCAGCAAGCCACACTTGCAGCAGCAGTGGTGGTGGCTATGGAGTACCACTTGCACAGATGCAGTGTTTTCAGTGTGCTCCTGACTTCTGCCGGGTGGAGTGTGCTGCCCACGGCTCCTGCCTAGGACCTTGTGTGTGCTCCTGCCTTCTGCCGCTCACAGCTCCTGCCTAGGACCTCATGCATGTTCCTGTCTTCTGAATCCTTAATCAACTCGTAAGTCACTATCAGAATACTATATCTTAAATTTTAGGTCATTAAAAATCTATAAAATTGCTTTTGCTCTAAGTACATGAAAAATACCTGGAGTGAGAATACAGGATAGTTCACATTCTAAATTTATCTTTTCTCATTTAATTAGGAGATATCCACAATTTAAGCCCCCCAGGTTTTCTTAAGACATAACCATAAATATAAATATCTATTCAATCCCCCCCCCCAGAAAATATTGCAAGACATTCATTAAAACAATAAAGGTATTAAGAAACATTTTAACAATGTAACACATGTCTCTGGTTTGTACTTAAAGTATATGAAAGGGAGGTAATAAATTTGTGGAAGTTTTCTCAATCTTAAAGCCTCCTGCTACTCTATTCCCCAAGACAGTGGTTTACCCCACATTATGTTCCAATAAGCAAGCACAAGATACAGATTAAAGTAAAAAGTGGAAAAATTGTTGCCTTAGCTTTCTGCTGGAAGCAATTTTCTGACCCCATTCCAAAGAAGGGAAATAAAAGCAGAAAACAGCAATTTCTCTTAGCCAAGGAGACAGAGATTTAAATTTAGGAGGACACAGGCAGCTGGAATTGGCAATTTAGAATTTGCAAGAAAAGAGTTTTATAAATCTGCCTAAGTGTCCTCCTGAGTTTTTGCCTGACTACCAAGCTGCACATGTGTAGGATATTTCATAAGACCTGCCAAAGAACAACTATGGATTTAAAAACAAACAAACAAAAAAACCCTAGGCCTCTGCAAGCTGAACAAGCTGGAGCTCCCACTGGGTTGGAAGACATGCCAATCCTGGTGAGCCACAGTGAAGAGGTCACACTGAACACCTGAGGCATTCAATTTAGGAATAGGACTAAATCAGGACTGGAATTCCACAGGTAAACTAGCCCTAGGCTAAGAGCTACTCCAGACACACCCAGATAAAGCTAAAGGATAAGTTTTAAAAGTAACAAGCTCATCCACTAGTAGTTAACTGCCAGAAAAATACTTAACAGTTTTTTAAAGTCAACAAAATCCAGACACTTAGTAGCATAGTATTTACAATATATAACACTCAATAAAAAATTACAAGATGTAAAAAGAAGCTGAGAACTCACCAAATAACTGACAGAAATTTCAGTCAACAAAAACATACCCCAAAATGACAGATGATGGAATTAGCAGACAAAAACTTTAAAGCATCTATTATAAATAAGTCAGAGATTATAGGAAAATCTGAATAAAGTGAGAATAGAAAATAATTGGTATTACCATATTTATGCTTTAAAATGCACTGGATGAGCTTAACAGCAGATTAGACACTGAAGAAAGAATGATAATACTTGAAGAAATACAATAGGTACTAATCAAGTATTTTCAAAGAAACAAAAAAGCAGAAAAAATGGACATAGCTTCAGTGAGTTGTGGGACAGTATCAAATAACATAGGTGTAATGGAATCCCCAAAAAACAGAATGGAAAAACTGGGGCAGAAAAAATATTTAAGAAATAATAACTAAATATTTTCCAAATTTGATGAAAAAACATAAATCTACAGATCCAAGTATCTCAACAAAACACAAGCAGGATAAACACAAAGAAAACTTCCAAAGCACATTATAATGAGATCACTGACAATAAGTCCTAAAGAACAAATGTTAATACCATCCACAGAAGCAAGATATATTTCTTTTAAGGGACCAAAGAATGACAAACATCATTTCAGAAACAATGCAAGCCATAAGAAAATAAAAGTATGTTTAAAAATTCTGAAAGAGAAAAACAATGAACTTAGATTTTATATCCAGTGAAAATATCCTTCAAAATAAAGAGGAGGCTGGTCAGTTAGTTCTCTTCAGAGACCATGGTGCTGATAACACCAAGGTCAAGGATTCTGATCCCCATACTGGCCAAGTGCCAAATGAATAAATAGGAAATAAGAATAAGATGGGGAGGGGAATAAAAGCTAAAAGAATTTGTTGTCATAAGACGCACACTAAAGGTAGATTAAAAGAGGGTTTTACTGAAGAAAAATACCAGATAGAATTTGCAAACTAAAGTCAATGATCTAAGCGTGTATCTTAAAAAGCTAGAAGGAGATCTAGCCAGTTAGCTCAGCTGGTTAGAGTGCAGTGTTATAACACCAAGGTCAAGGGTTTGGATCCCCACACCCACTGCCAGCAGCAAAAAAATCTACAAAATTAAAAACAATGGAGAAAAATCAATAATAAAAATAATGAAAAAGGAAACATCACTATAGATCCTATAGAATCCAATGGACAATAAAAGACTATATTACAGATAATTTTTCCAATTTTTTTTTATTGTGATAAAATACTCATAAAATTTACCATCTTTACCATCTCTAAGTATACAGTTCACTGGTATTAGATACAGTCATCATGAATTATACAGGATTTGTCTTTTGCTGATTGGGTTATTTCACTTAGCATAATGTCCTCAAGTGTGGAATATACTATAAAGCATATGTACTTTACAGGGTCCGGTTTTCCAAAGCCTTGCTGTTTCAAATATTGACCTTGCAAGGACAGGAAATTTTCCCCAGGCTAGTGAGCCTCTGTTGCAAGATAAGAATTGTGGCACAGCAGGTTGCTGGCTCAAATACAGACTAGTTACTGACTGTTATGTAAAGATACTGAGAAATTGCTGTAAGAAGGACTGTTTGCTAAGATTAAGCTCTTGTTGATAGGACCTCTTAATTGCCTACTGGAATGTCATCTGGCTTGTTTCACTGAAAGTTACCAGCGTATATTGTTAAACTATAATAACCCCACCCATGTTCTCTTCCTGTAACTTCCTGGTCTGGAGAATAAACGCAGGAAGAGAACCCCAATTTGGGATTGATTTCCCAAGGAAGGGTTGCCTCTTGCTGGAGGTTCCCAGGGAAGTTAATCACTTTGGGGCTTCTCACTGCTCAGAAGAGATGAGCTTTGAGTATTCTTTTGCATCTCCATCACCCAAGGGAAGTGGGGTGACAAATCCACGGGGGGTGAAGCAACACAAAGCAATACTCAAGGTTCATACATGTTGTAGCATGTGTTAGAATTTCATTCCCTTTTAAGACTTAATGATATTCCATTGTATGTACATACCACATTTTGCCTATTCACCCATTCATCTGTTGCTGAGTACTTAGGTTATCTCCACATTCTAACTATTGTGAATAATGATGTTACAAACTTGGGTGTAAAAATATCACTTTGAGACCCTGCTTTCACTTCTTTGGGGTATATTATATCCAGAAGTAGAATTACTGGATCAAATGTAATTCTATTTTTAATTTTTGAGAAATGGCCATACTATTTTCCATAGCAGGTGTACCATTTTACATTTCCACCAGCAATGCACAAGGATTCCAATTTCCCTACATCTGTGACAAAACTTGTTTTTTACTTTTTTTTTTTTTTTTTGGTAGTAGCTACCATAATGAGTGTGAAGTAATATCTCATTGTAGTTTTGATTTGCATTTCCCTAATGATTGGTAATGTTGAGCATCTTTTCCTGTGCTTGCTGTCCATTTGTATAACTTCTTCATAGAAATGTCTATTCAAGTCCTTGTCCATTTTTGAATCAGGTTGTTTTGTTAAGTTTCAGGAGTTCTCTATATATTCTACATCCTTTATCAGATATACGATTTGCAAATATTTTCTCCCACTCGGTGGGTTGCATTTTACTCTGTTGATACTATCTTTTGATGCACAAACTTTAATTTTCATAAAGCCCAATTTGTCTAGTTTTTCTTTTCTTGCCTTTGTCTTTGGTGTCATACCCAAGCAATCATTGCCAAATTCAATATTATGAAGCTTTTGCTTTGTTTTCTTCTAAGAGTTTTATTATTTTAGTTGTTATATTTAAGTCTTTGATCCATTTAATTTTTGTATATGGTGTTAGATAAGTATCCAGCTTCAATCTTTTGTATGTGGATATACAATTTACCCAGCACCATTTGTTGAAAAGACTGTCCTTTCCCAATTGAATGGTCTTGGCTTCCTAGTTAAAACTCATTTGAACATATATAGGATTATTCCTAAGATCTTTATTCTACTCCATTGATCTATGTCTGTCTTTATGACAGTATCACACTGTTCTGATTACTATAGCTTTGTAATAATCCTCCTGGAAATTAGGAAGTGTGAGTCTTCCAGTTTTTTTCTTTTTCAAAATTGTTTTGGCAAGAAGGAGTCCCTTGAGATTCCATATAAATTTTAAGATGGGATTTTCTATTTCTGCAAAAAATATCACTGGGATTTTAATACGGATTGCATTGAATCTGTAGATTACTTCGGGTAGGACTGACATCTTAACAATACTAAGCCTTCCAAACCATGGACATGAATGTGTTTCTGCTTATTTATGTCTTCCTTATTTCTTTCAGCCATGATTTGTAACTTTCATAGCACAGGTCTTTCACATTGTTGGTTAAGTTAATCCCTAAGTATTTTGTACTTTTAATACTTTTTGATGCTATTGTAAATGCAATTTTTAAAAAATTTTCTTTTCAGATTGTTTATTGTTAGTGTATAAAAATGCAACTGATTTTTGTGTGTTGACTTTATATCCTGATACTTTGCTGAATACATTATTAGTTCTAACAGTTTGTGTTGTGTGTGTTTGCATGTAATACTCCATTTCTGTTGCTTACAACAAAATACCTGGAACTGGGTGATTTATAACAAAATGAAGTGTATTGCTTACAGTTTCAGAGGCTGGGAAGTTCACAGTCCAGGGAACACATCTGGTGAGATGTAGGCTGTCACATGGTGAGAATGGCAGAGCAGAGAGACTAACCTCTCATGTGCTCTTTTTAAAGCCCTCAGAATTATTAGGGCTGACCACAATTATTAGTCCATTCACTAAAGCATGGTCCTACAATCTAATGACCTCTTCAAGGCCCCACCTTTCAATTACCATAATAGGATTTCTCACCCGCAACAGTTACAGTGGGGATATGTTTCTAAAATATGGACTTTGAATAACACAATTCAGTCAATCCACAGCATTCTACCCCTGGCCCCAAAGTTCATGTGCTTTTCACAGGTAAATACATTCATTCTATCCCAAAAGTATTAACTTGTTTTGGGGATCCATATTCTATTCCACTGGTTGTTTCAACTCAAAAAGTCCAAAGTCCCATCTGTGAAATCAAAACAAGTCATCTATTTCCAAGATATAATGGTGGGACAAGTGTAGTGTACATATTCCCATTCAAAAAATGGAGAAATAGGCCAAAAGAAAGGTGTGACAGGTCTCAGACAAGTCCGAAACCCAGCAGAGTAGGCATCAAATCTCAAAGCTGGTGAATCACATTCCTTGACTGCATGTTCAATGTCCTCTGCATGCTGGTTTGAGGGTTTGGCCCGCATTCCTTGGGAAGCTCTGCTCCTATGACTTTCCTGGTGTCAGGCCACACTTCAGCTCTCCCAGGCTGGTGTTCCATTCTGGTAACTCCACAAATCTGGGGTCTCCATGGTGGTCCTACTCTCATGGCTCCACTAGGCATGGCTTTGGTGGGGTTTTTCTGCTGACACTCTGACCCCAAATTTGCACTCGGCATTGCTTTAGTGAAGGCTGTCTGCAGTGATGCCACTCCTATGACAGATCTCTTCTTAGGCCCCCAGACTTCCATACATCCTTTGAAACAGGGATGGAGGCTCCCAAGCCTTCAGAGCTCTGGCATTCTGTGAGCCTGAGAACTTAACAACACATGGATGCCACCAAGGCTTTGGCTTGTATTTTCCAAAGCTGTGGGTCCAGCCACACCTGGGGACAACTTAGCCACAGATGAAGCAGCCAAAGTGGGTGGGGTGCTGGTACTAGAAGCAACTTCCTGAGGTGGCCCTGGGCAGCGAGCCTGAGGAGGACACCTCATGTCCATTCCATGAGACCATTCTCTCTCCCTAGGCTACTGGTCCTGTAAAGGAAGACACAGATTCCAAGATCTCTGAAATGCCTTCAAGGTCTTTTTTCCATCTTTTGATAATCCCTTTCTTCTGTACTCATCTCCTTAGCAAAGGTTCCCTGTGCTACACCCTTGCTTTTGTGGCCAGACTGAATGTTGTCCATTTTTTGCCCTCTGCTTTCTTTTGAATTATAAATTCTGGTTTTACCTCAAGCTTTTTCTGCCATAACTCAGCATAGGCTGTTGCAAGTAGCCATGCAGATGCCTGAATATTTTACTGCTTAGAAATTTCTTCTGCCAAATACCCTGGGTCAGCTCCTCTAAGTCCCGCATTCCATAATACTTTTGGGCATGAACAGAGTGCAGCCAAATTCCTTGCCAGTTCATAGCAAGGGTTATCTCTGCCTCAGTTTCCAATAAGTCCCTTCTCATTTACATCTGAGATCTTCTCAGAATGGCCTTTACTGTCCATATTTCTATCAGCATTCTGCTCACCACTACATAACCAGTCTCTAAAACATTTTAAACCTTCCCTGGTTTTCTTGTCTTCTGAACTCCCACCAGCAGAAAGGCTTTTTCTAGCATGCTCCTTCAAATTCTTCCAGCCAATACTCAACAGCCAGTTCCAAAGCTGCTTCCACATTTTCAAGTATTTGTTGTAAGCAATGCCCCATTCATGGTACCAGTTTTCTGTATTAGTCCATTTCTGTTGCTTATGACAAAATACAGGGAACTGGGTAATTTGTAAGAAAATGAAATTTATTGCTTACAGTTTCAGAGGCTGGGAAGTCAAAGGTCCAGGGAACACATCGGGTGAGGGTTTTCATTGGTGGTGGCTTTACAGCGAAGCAGGGTCTCACATGGCATAAAATGGTGGAGCAGAAAGAGAAAGATAGTTCCTCATGCTCTCTCCTTTTAAAGCTCTCAGAACCACACCCATGACCACCACTAAACCACCAGCTTAATCACCTCTTAATTTAAAGGTCCCACCTTCCAATTATCATAATAGGATTTCCCACCCTCTTAACAGTCACAGTGAATATTGAGCCTCCAATGCATTAAACTTTGGGGAGACACGATTCAATCACTACAGTGTGTGTGAAATCTTTAGGGTTTTGTATCTATGAGATCATATTATCTGCAAACAGAGATAATTTCACTTCTTTCTAGTCTGGATTCCTTTTATTTCTTCTGATTGCTGAATTGCTCTGACTGAAAATTTCAACACTACATTGAATAGAAGTTGCAAAAGGGGGTTCCTTACCTCGTTCCTGATCTTAGAGGCAAACTTTCAGTTTTTCATTACTGAAAATGATGTTCATTGCTTTTCACATATAACTTCTATTATATTGAGGTAGTTTCCTACTATCTCTAGTTTGTTGAGTGTTTTTATCATGAAAGCATTTTGAATTTTATCAAATGCTTTTTCTACATTGAGATGATCATATTACAAATAATTTTATACCAATAAATTATTCATAATAGACAAAATGAGTAAATGCCTTGGACGACTCAAAACTTACATAAAAGAAACAGATGTGAACAACACTATATCTATCAAAAAAACTAAATGTGTAAATAAAGGCCTCTCACACAGATATCCCTAGGCCAGGAAGAATTCACTGGTAAATTCTATCACACATATACAGAAATTATACAAATTCTGTCAAGAAACAGGTGAAGAAAAAATTCCCAACTCATTTTATGTAGCTAGGATTTCCTTAATAGCAAACTCAGAAAAGGAATGTGCAAAAAGTTCTGCTGTCAGTTAAATGCATGACCTGGAGCAAGTTGTGTTATCTCTCTAGCTTTCAAGTTTCTCATCCACAACCACTCAGGAGAATATTCTTACTTGGATTCTGGCACTGTGGAGAAGAGCCTCAAGGACAGACCAGCATATAGATCATTTCTGCCCAGGATTTTAGGAGATGCTCCCAGTGGCAGATACACCACCTCTTCCCATTTCCAAGCAATGGCAGGTGATAGTGAATTCCCTGGAGTTCCTTCTTTCTAGGTTTTCTCTTCATAAAATAGGTAAATTCCAAGTTATGAAACTCAGGAACACAAGAGGTAAGCTGGCTGGAAATGCGTGCATGCATCATAGAAGAGAGAGAATGGATGGCAGCAATCTAATATCATATATGAATTTTCTATTATCCTCTATATCTCTCTCTCATTAAACACCTATTTATGCATTTTCCTTTAAGATCTGATGGTTGAGGCAAGAAACACTTGGGAACTGCTGCAGTAGATGATCTTTAAGATTCTCTCCTTCCCCTAGATATGTACTGGGAGCTTACTATGTGCTAGACACCAAGCTAAGCAAAGTCAAACATGACATTTGTACTCATGAAGTATTGGTCTGTGTTCTAGGGCATCATATACTAGATTAAAAAAGAACAAGTCTTACTGAATGACCCTATACACTACCATCATTTCTATCTTATAGCTGAGGTAGCTGAGACTTGGAGAGTGAATAAATTGCTGAAGTTCATAGAGCTAGAAAGGAGAAGAGTTAGCATTTGAGCCTAGGTCTGTCCTCCCCAAAGCTCATACTATTTCCACTCTGCCATGCTGCTTAACGAAGAAAGAGCTTAACTTGATCCTGATTATACTTTATCTCATTAGTGGAGTAATTGATTTATATTTTATCATGACTAACACTGCTGTATTATATTCACTGCTTGTCTGCTTATGTTTTTGAATGACTGATTTTGGATTCAAAGTTTTTATTAGAATCCATTTAAAAATCTGCTCAATTATCTGAATTGCAAAAATCCTTAAAACTCTTTTCCCTCAATTGATGAAGTAGAAGTAAACCGAATTTTATTCTTAATAGAAAGTGTCCTTGACTTTACCTCTGCATAGGTTTCTATAGTGGCCTCTAGGAGTTTGTGTATATTTGAGGCTAGGGGTGGTGAAAAGGATGAGAATATGTGGGTTATAAAAATTAAGTTCTAATCCAAATCGCCACACTGCAAAGGGAATTTCCAACTAGATTTCTTATATCAGTTCAAAAGGCTGATAGACATATACAAAAAAAAGAAGAAGGTATCATATTCTTTCTTGCTAGTAATTCTGGTAAATAACCCATGTGCACATGATGTCAGCAGGTGCTGTGCAGACAGAGGTAACAGGGTGTGATGTGTCAAGCCCATAATCCTGATTTGGAATCCTAAACCCCTGGAAATACGGCCTCACCCAGTCTTCTCTTGCCTCATTTTCTGCCACCAATCCCTTCCTCTATCCACCTATGCTTCAGCCATAACAGAAAACAAACTCCTCTCCCAACATTGTTTTAAGCCTCCAAACATTCTCCACACTGTCCTCAATAAGAGATACATTCATCTCCACCTATCAACAGCTTGTAACATCTCAAGCTACCTTCTCCTTTATAAAATCTATGAAATCCCACCCCCACAGGAATTGATTTTCCTTCCACTGTGGTTCCAGAGAATGTTACACTTCCAGTGTCCTACTCATCATTTGTCCTCATCAGGACTCAGAGCATGAGGGTAGGAGCCTGGATAGTATCACCTCTTCCCAGATTCCTGGTGCCAAGCTCAATGACAGGCACTGAATAAATATTGAATCCATGAATTAATGTATATAGACAGGAAATTAAGACAAGAAACAAAGCTCCATTAGTTTGTGTGTCAACAAGACAGGAACGAGACAGCCCCCCATTCTCAATTTACTATCAAGGTCATTGCTTTGCAGGTCATATGTGTTCTGTATTCTAATTTATCTCAAATCATTGATGTGATCCTCAATTTGGGTTTCCTAATTTAAAGCGACATTCTCAAGGTATTTTTCATTACTTTTAAAATCCCTTTTAATCATTTTTTAATATCCATCAAAAGCTTGAAATCAAAATCTTATGACTAGACTGCCCTGATTTTTCTGCACTCCGTGTGCACAGTGAATAATCTGCTTGGATCTGCACTATATCTTGTACTGGCCATTTTCCTCAAGTAATATTTCTCTGCAGGATTATTAAACCAATAACACAGACAAAAGAATATGCCTAGAAAGAATAGCTTGGGAATATTTTCAAAATATACCTAAGACAAATACATTTGTCTAACTAAATAGTCTCTCCTGGTCTCTGTCTTCAATTGCACAAAGTGGCCAGCTGAGGAGGAGAAGAGCAAGCCTTAACCATCCCCCTTCTCTCATCCTCTGCCATAGTGAGGCTCTCCCTAGTTGGAGCAGAGAAAAGTTCTCCAGTTTTCACAGGCCTGCTCTGTCTCTGCGTCAGTATGACTGCCCTAATGTCCTAGCACTGTGCAAGGTTGGGACCTTCTGCAAAGCACGTTTGTACTCCTCTCTTGGTCAGCTCCAGTTTCCTACATCTCTGCAATTCCTCAAGCACTGCAAATGAAAGCCAGCTACAATTATCCTACTCAAGGAGGAAAGGAGAGAGGGAATGCTTCAAAAGGGCCACCTATTACCTGATGGGAATATGCAGAACAGGAGAGAAGAGCTGCAGCCCCTCTAGACCCAGGGCGGTTCCCTTTACATTTTGACCCTGGTATATGAGCACCCCAGTGTTGTTAGTGCCTCACTTCTTGTATGCCCTGCTGCCCCTACAGTAATTCAAGGGCACCACGATGTAGGATCCAGTGTGGCAGCCGTGGTTATCTGCACCCCAGGCATCTCTCCGCCACACTGAGCCACACCTTTACATGAGGTCTCAGTAATTTGGAGTGGTTCTGGGATTCCCCTAGTGTGTTCCAGTGCACAGAATCTGAGCTAAGACAGATCTCCACTGGTACTGGGATCAAGTTTCCAATGAGTGTACCACAGCAATTGCTTACAAACCTGACTGACTGGGAGAAGAGGATGGTAAGGTCCCCATATGTTGCAGAGCCTCCCTAAGTGGCACTTCTCAAATGAAACAACCATTTAAATAGAATAATACTAATATAAAAGGGAAAATGGGCATTTTTCTGTCATTGCATTCAAATTATTTTGTAGGGATAATTCATCATATCCCCAACATTTTATTTATCACTATTAATAAGTTTTCCAAAGGCCTACATTTGTCTTTTGGAAAATCTTAAGTGACATAGGAAAAGCAAAACTGATTAAAATGAAATGGCAATCAGCCCTAGATTTGGACTGAGGAAATTTTGTTTTGGTTCCAGATCTGACACGCATCTATCATGGGACCTTGGGCCAATGACATAAGCTCTCTGTATAAGAATCCTCTTTTGTAAAATGAGGAGGTAGAACAGATGACCTCTAAGGTCCCTCCAGATCTCAAATCACATCTCCTCTGTTTTTGTTATTATTGCTCTTCCCCCCTGCCCCCCATTACACATGCATCTACAGCAGAGGTCCCAACATGAGTTAGATTGCACTTTATGGTGTGAGCATCTCTGGTAGATACCAGGAAAGATGGCATCTCCAGTGCAACCAGCAACAAGCAGAGCTGCCCCTTTGGTCATTGATGACTACCAAAGACACCAGCAGCATGGAGACCCTGAGCCAAAGAGGAGGAAGAGAGTTGAGACACCAAGACCAAGAGCACTTTACTTCAGAGAATATCCATGATAGCCACTTGGAACTTCTAGAACTACTGAGGAGCATTTTAAGGCAGGCTGGAATTCCTGCACAGTAGTACCCTGGTATATTAGTCACTTATTGCTTCATAATAAACCATGCCAAACTAAGTGGCTTCAAACAACTATTTAGCTTACAATTTGTCTGGGCACAGCTGTTTCTACTGCTGGTGTCTCAAGGGCTCAATCATGCATCCTTACTGAGGTAAGTGGCCCTGCCTCTGGCTGTCAGCTGGGCCATGTGTCCTTTCATCTTCCAGTAGGCTAGTCCAGGCTTCTTCACATAGAAGCAGAAGCATGGGTCCCCACAGCAGCAAAAGATAAGCCCCGACATGCAAGCATTTTTCAAGACTCTGTTTGAGACATGTTTGCTAATGTTCCCTTACCTAAAGCCAGTCACGTGGCCAGCCCAGATTCAGGGAGTAAGAAAATAGGCTATATCTCTTGATAAGAGGATTTATAATGTCCCACTGCAAGTGAATGGAAGGGCGGGGAGGACCTGTGGCCAATCTTACTATCTACCACATAGAGAAACACATATTTGTGCCTGTCAGTGTGACCTTATTTTTATTCCTGGGTTCAAACTGCCAAGTAAATAGGTAAAATTAGTCCTGCACTTTACATGGCAGCATTTTTTTACAGTAAAATTGTAATGAGAAATGAAACTTGTGGGTCTTCAAAGAGGAATTGGAAATTTTTTTTAGCAAATTATCAGCCTCACTTAACTTTTAGGATTTCATCCAAAGTTACACATGGAAATGCAAATTTAGGGAATTCCTCATAGACAGTTTGCTTTTATACTTTTATATTATTCTTGCCCTTCTAAAAACTCAATCCTTTGTGCTGTTCCTCCTGCCTTCAGGCAGGACATTCAATGACACCTTTAAGAAATTCATGAGTAATCACAGGCAGTGATTAAGTGAAATGTATACCATTTAAATCACTGAAATGTATACCATTTATCACAATGTGCAGTGTGTTTGGCAATTAAACTGAGCATCATACCATA
The DNA here is from genome assembly GCF_027409185.1 of Cynocephalus volans. NCBI lineage: Eukaryota > Metazoa > Chordata > Mammalia > Dermoptera > Cynocephalidae > Cynocephalus > Cynocephalus volans. The sequence continues at coordinate 99,842,757 of NC_084461.1, read as the reverse complement.
TTCATTTGACAGTCACTCATGTAACAGATCTTGAACAAATTAACTGGGTTCTAGGCACTGTCCTACAGGCTGTGGACATAACAGGGACAGGAAGGAAGAAGACAGGGAGGGAATGAATCTGCCTTCTTGTATCTTGTGGTCCAACGGGAGGTATCCAGCTACTTTTGCAAGAAATGCAGTTCAAGAACTTCAACTCATTTTCAAAATTAAAGTGAATTTTGCATTTTTAAACAACCTCTCTCTGATCACTTTTAATTTTCATACAGCCTGGCTCCACTGAAGGTTTAAAAGTGACTTTCTTCATTCCACTGTTAAATTGTCACCAAGTTATTTTTAATTCTGTGTCCTCAAGCTTTTTCTGAGGACATTAATCTCTCCTGGGCAGTTGAAAAAAATTCTCAATCAATTTCCTCTCACACAGAACCAGCTTCTCACTTAGATAATACTTCAAAGGAAGCTAGCTGCACCACTCAAGGTGGGAGCAGTGTGGAGAGGCAAAAGACACAGTCCACTGGCATTACTCTTCATGCTTTTTTAAAAAATCCAAAAAGGCTGGGCCTCAACAAATTTGAAATGAACAAGGTCCACTTTGAGCACTGACCCATCTGTTCTTTCAACCATTCTTGTTTTCTGCATAATTTATGGGACGGGGCATTTTTGTTTAAAAATAACTCCCGATATTTGCTTCCTTATAGAAGGTTTCATCTTAACAGTCTACCTTAAAGATAGATCTTCCCTCTCTCTCCCCCTGACTGATACACATGACACAGCCCTTGGAATTCATAAGAGATTAGCTCTACTGATGAAATTTTAGCTAACATAATAAAAGAGATGCTTTGGTGGTGCACACTTACTCTCATGACAGATCCCATCAACACAGATGCCCAGAACGACAGAATTTCACCTAGTTTGACTAATTAGTTTTAAATTCCTTTCTTAGATCCTCACAGAAAACAAAAATAATTAATTTTCTAAATAAGAAGATAATTTTACTCAAAGAATAAGACCAGGGCAGTGAGTAGAAGCTCCAATAAATCCCAGGGAAAATTTTGAAAGTTATAGACATCATAGAATTCCACCTTGAGAAACTTGAAGGAAAAGCAATACTCATCCTTCAAACACATTCAAGTGAAACCCTTAGTTAAAGTGTACAAAAGGAGGGAACTCCTAGAACTACTGAGGAGCAATTTAAGGCACACTGGAATTCCTGCACAGCAGTACCCTAGTATATTAGTATAATTTCCACACATAAATACACTAAAGTTTAAAGAGGTTTGGTAACCTGCCAACTTCACATGCATGAAGTCAGGTCTGCCTGACTCAGTGACATGTATTTGCAGCACCATACTCCCCCACAGTTACAATTCACAAGATCAAATTGGTAAAATATCATTAGGGCTTGAAATTTTATCACCATGAGTTTGCTTACTTTGTGCCAGCCCTGAGAATGCTGATCATTGCTGAGGGCACCAGCAAAATACAAGTTTCTGGGCCTGCAGAAACAAGGACTAGCTCCTGGTCTGTGGGAGGTTCACCAAGTTAACTTATGGAGGCCCCACCTGACAGCTAACTGGCCTCTCTGAGAGGCAGCCTGAGATTTCTCAGAGGAGAAGATGCTTGGACCCACTCTTGAAGGAACAGCAGGCACTAGCAGAATGAAGGAAAATGAGAAAGAAACAAGAGCACAGGTAAAGGCAGGGCTCATTGGAAAAATATTAATAAAGGGCAGCTGAAACATCAGAAATATGCTAGTTGAATGATGAAAGAGAATGCTGGAGAGCAGCAGAAGCTCACTCATGAAGGGCCTTGTGTCCTGTCCTGGGCAGTCAAGACTGAAGCCAGTGCAACACTGGAAAGGTTGAAACTGAAGAGTGCTTGACCATGTTTCCATTTCAAAAGATGGTTTTGGTGGCAAATGCCCCAGAGATGGGGAACTGGTGATACTGTCAGAGAAACCAGTTAGGAGATCATTACTTAAATCCAGGGGTGAGATTATGACAGCCTAAACTATCAGAGCAAGAGGAGGATAGAGAAAAAGGAATAGACTTGCACACTATTAAGGTAGTAGAGCCTAATCGGATTGCTTGTCTACTAAATTCAACAGTAACAAAGTGAAAACAAAAAGCACCTGGGTGCAATGCAAAACGTTTAAGCTGTCTCCCCAGAATTTGCCTGAAATGAATACATACATAGGAAAAGTAGGGGACATTCACACATTAAACTTTTAATGAATCTACAGATAGTTTTCCAGTGCAGTTGTAATAAAATTTTCTCTTCCTGGTAACTTTGTGGAATGCTCATAACACCTAGGACATGCATTACCACCTGCAGTCCCTGTGCCCATCTCTGACCTTTAACTGAGATTAACTGAAGAGGAAATGACCATTGTGGTGGGAGAGAAGAGGGTGGCAATGCTCAATATTGAGAATGGTCCACAGCCAAAAGGCATTTGAAGACCTCTAGAGGCAGGATTGGGTGATCAAAAGAAGGCAACCGGCCTTCCTGAACAAACTTCACTAATTTTGAGACTTTCACACTGCATCTGCAAAACAATATCATTAGTGACATATATGGTCAATTTGGAGACATACAAGAATTTACAGAACAGGAAAAGAAGGCTAACTTTAAAATCTTAACAGCAAAAAAAATCATCATGAGCCCCATATGGTTTAAAAGTCTTTGAAACTTCTAGCTGAAGGTTTTCAGGCTTCAACAGTATTTAATAAAAACTTCTAAAGAAGGTGTTGTTAGTACAAGTGCTTTCAAGAGGGCAAATCACTAGTAGTTTATCTATTACCATAAAAAGATGAGAGGCAAAAGGATGCACAGCAACTTTTTTTTTCTTTTGGTGGAGGGTGGTAGTGGATGTAGTCCCAGGGAAGCAAGAGTGCCTCAGGTGAGGAGGGAGAGCAAGTGCCAGGAGCACATAGCTGAGCTGGCAATAGCTTCACCACAGACAAAGCCAGTTGCTCAGTCACCCAGGTCATCTCCAGACAGGCGCATAAACTCCTACCTCCTGCAACAATCTGTAGGTGGGAGAAGAAAGGCAAGCAATTTAACCACTGGCTCTTCTTCCCCTGTCTTTCACTGGTCCAAGTCCACTCCATGATGCATTAAGTCCCCTGCACTCTGGTTCATGTTCCCTGGGCTCTCTGGGCAGCACTGGGGTAGGCAGAGCCCCTGCACTGCAGGCAGGCACAGGTGCAGATGTCTCTCCTCGTCTATGTAGGGAACCCCACAACGTATGCCAGCAGAAGAGACAGCAGCCTAGGTTTTTCATCTGTGGAAACAGCATAAACCGTTGCCTGGGCAGCTCTGGCTATGAATCTGAGGCCCAGGTATAGACAGGGCCAAGCTGACCTGAAGTATGAATAAGTACAGTCTGGTACAACTGTAGACCACATGCAGCTCTAAGATTTTCAAGTGGCCAGAAATTTTCAATTAAATCCATATTTCGCCTCTTATAAGCTTAAAGTTCAGTTTCTATAAAAGACTGTTTTCTAAAAAGGACAAAATCTTCTATGTAATATTCAGAAATGTATTTAATAGTTATCTTCCAAAGACTATTAACCTATAAGCTTGAGGCTTAGTACATCTGTTGTAGAAAAGTGCATTTGTTAGAATATTTGGGGTAGAAATTAGTTTTTCAGTTAAACTTGTAACCTACTTCAATAAGAGGACAGTAAATGCACCTATCAATCTTGTGATAATTAACCATCAACCATAACTTCTGTGACTTTGTTATAATTGTCCCTTACTGGGAACATATCTAAAAGCCTCCTTCCTGGAAAAAATTAGTTGTTGCTAGTAAGATAAATATGTGATTCCATCCATTTAATTTTAAAGTGAAATACAACATCTCATTCTTCCACACTTGTAAAAAACTATATACACTGTATATGATTAATGATCTGTGGAGGTAAAATTATGTAAATATACAAATGAAAATTTTGAGAATAGCCATTAATAGCATGTAAGTGAAGACTAATGATATTGGGAGATGCTTTCAAATTAAGTTGAAGAAAACATAGCAGGAATCAAACTCTACATACAGCATACACAGAGAGACCCCTGTGTGGGAAGAGTGGTGTATAAATACACACACACACAAGATTCAACAAATTGGCATGAATTTACAGACGATTTTGCTCAATCCCTTATATATTTCCATTCTTCCCAAATTTTCTACAAATGTTTATTTTTCACTACTTTCTAATCAGAATTTTATACTTAAAATGAATCTAAAAATACCCTAAATTGAAAGTTATGATAGGTATTCAAAATAAAATGTTTAACAATTTAAGCAGAAATCATATCACTTGCATCCTGTTAGAATGAAGATTGCACGAACAAAGAGATTTGAGTAGCTTAGAGAAATAACTGTCATACTACAGCAGCAAAACTAGGAGAACTTGGTCAAAATGTGTCACCTCTCCCCCAGGGTGATGTAGACGCAAAGGATTACTCAAAGCTCATTTCTTCTGAGCAGTGAGAAGCCCCGAAGGGGTTAATTTTCCACGAACCCTCAAGAGAGAGGCATCCTCCTTAGAAAATTAACATTGAACTAGGGTCGTCTCTCAATATTTATTTTCCAGGCCAGAAAGTTACAGAAAAGGAAGAAAGGTGGTTACAAAAAGAACAGTAAGATAATTGTCATGGCAACAGTCATTAGATTTAGTTGCACCAAGGACATCTGCCCTTGGAGCCAGCAATTTTGCTGTGTTACATTCTTTACCTACAACAGAGACTTTAGCCCAGGGAGTTTCCTTTCTTTTGCAAGCTTAACATTTCTATGTGTGATTTTAAAAAGTTCAGTTATACCTGAAACTACAGGGCCTGTGAAATACATTTGCTTTAGAAATGTTAGTACACTCCACAAAAACGTGTACTCGGTCCATCAATTCTGATTCAGCAAGTCTTGGGTAAGACCACTAGTCTGCATTTTGTCAAGCTCCCAGATGATTTTAATACAGTTGGCTGGGACCACATTTTGATAAATACCGGCCAAAAGACAAGTCCAAAGTATCAAAATTCCAGAGATTCTCCATATACCATCCAAGAACAATGTTGCCCTAGCCCAGGGAATTCCAGCCATCTGGTCCCTGTGGAAGGTCCTACTGTGGATCATAACGCTACCTCCTCTTTTTCTGGTCTACCCTCTTTTAGGTCCCTTGTTATTTGCCTAAGAGGAAAAAATGCACTGCTCTGTCAGTTTTGGCAGTTGAGGTTGCTTGAATGTCTTCACTGTGAAATAATAAATTGATACTCAGTTTATATGCCAGTCTCCCTGAGTTCACTTAATGTGAGTCTACAGCCTGAAACTTGGTCCATTTTCAGACAGGCATGTGAGTTCTCAACGATGAAGTTTCTTAGCAGGGAGTTGGTAAGCCCCTTTCCCACAGTAGTGCGTGGCATGTAGTAGTAGTGTTGTTATTGCCAGCATGGCATCCATTCCCATTTTTCTGAAACGGCATCTTGAATTTCCCTTGAGGAATCACTCTCAGATTCCTCTCAAATCTGAAAATGGCCACTTACTCCAGGACTGTCCATTTCAACTCAACCCTAAGGTTTTGGTTAAAACAAAACTATGCCAAGAGGTAAAGCTTAGATCTGTTGGTGCATGTCACAGAGCCTCAAGAAAAAAGCATGCCTGAGAACTAAGCCATCATGAACAACAGAAGAACCAAGAGATAGAGATAAAACTAGAGACAGAGAAAGAGAAAGGCGGAGAGCTGTTTATGACATCCCTGTTTGAATCCTGGATATGGCTGGTCTCGCCCATGGCCTTTGTGCTACATGAGCCAGACAATTCCCTCTTTTGTTTGACCCAGCTGGAACTGAGTTTATTTTCTTTTTTAAAGTCTTAAATAAAACACCACTTCTACATCTCCATGTACAGAGTGCACCTTCCCTTCAAAGAATAAGTTAGGTCTAAAGATCTATTACTTGTTCAAGAGGACATTTCGAAAATCCATACTCATAGGAAGCAGGGACGTGCTGGACATTAACTGCATGCCAAACCTCTTTCATTTGAGAATGAGGTGAAACTAGTCATTATCACCAGAAAACATGATACCACAGACTTAGGACTTTGCTTTTCCAAGACCTTTCACACATAAAAACATGAAGTGTTTCACAAATCTTTATATCTTGCTCTATGACATATGAGTTTTTCTATGCTTACTATTTAGAAATATTTCTATAAAAATGAGAGGAAACCTATCTTCATCTCAGTGTCCCAAGCAGGAAAGAAAAACTGATAACTGGATATCATTATAATCAATCATTTTAGTTATTAAATAGGAAAGAGATTATCTGGTCCACAGGAAGAGCAATGATCAGATTATATTCATAGAATTTAACTGCAGAAAAAATTCTTTTGCCTAATCATCACTGCTTATATACACAAGACAATTAAAAGGGAAAAATATCTCATCAGTAGATTACACTGAGAAACCAGTGCAAACAACTTTTTTCCAAACAAATAAGGTGCTGAACAAGGAACCTTCCAATATGTTAAACAGACTTTGGATTCTCTTATGTTATAACTCCTATAGTCAGGTTGGGACTGGGTTGCAAAATATAATAGTCATATAAAGCCATTGTCATTAGGAACCACCTAGCCTCATGAAATAACTAAATATGACATAATGTTTACATTCAAAATTCTTTTCCCTATTGTGGAGAAAAAAAAAAAAAAAGACTGCCTAGGAGAAGAGTTAATGGCTCATCAAAGAGGATGGATGTTCGGGAGTGACAGCTCGTTGGTGTCTTGCTTCCCTCTCAAGGCTATAAATCATGCACACTCCCTTCCCTACCAGAAAAGACTTGGCTCTGCAAAACAGGAAAATAAGAACCAATTCCTTAGAGCTGAAGATGAAAGCAGAGCTGCTACACTACTTTTGGAAATGTCCAGAAGACTGTTATGTTTGGTGTGATTATTGGAAGGGAAAAGACCAGTCAAGACTAATATTGCATTTATTTTTATTTTTTATTTTTTTCTGACTGGTAAGGGGATCGCAACCCTCGGCATGGTGTTGTCTGACCACGCTCAGCCAGTGAGCGCACTGGCCATCCCTATATAGGATCCGAACCCACAGCCTCGGCGCTACCAGTGCTGCACTCTCCTGAGTGAGCCACGGGGCCGGCCCTAATATTGCATTTATGTTGGAATTGATACTGAGCTAAAAGCAGAATAGGAATATATGCTAATGGATTCTCTCAGCCTCAGAATGTAGTTTATAAAAGCAGTATCAAAGTAAGGCATACCTATAGTATTTGTTTTAGCAAAATCCAAAAATGAAATAAACAAAAAACACACAAAAAAATTATGCATCTTCTCAGATCCCCTCAACTTCTTTTTCCTTTCTCTCCCTCTTGGTTGGTGCCTCATCTGCACACAGGTTCCCTTCCACTTTTGGACTTGGGTAAAACAACATATTGCAGCATGGCATGGTGCCTGGACCCCTGAGCAGCCACTGAGGAGCCAGATGTGCAGTTAGCTTCCCATGGGGTAAAACTTCATCAGTGAGAAATTAAATAAGTAGGAACTAGAAAGCTGTTCCTCTTTTTATTTTACTCTCCTATGAACTACTCCAAGGTGTAGTTCTTCCTTGCAACCCTTCTGGAAAAGTCCCAAGTGCCAAGTAAGCATGCTGTAGAGTGACATAGTGTGTCTCATCGCAGCTTGTCATTAAGCAGTAGCTAGTGTGGTAAAACATGGCATCACATTACGTTGTATCACATTTTCTCTTGCCTTGTTCATCCTCATGCTCTGGGGTTTCACAGCCCCCAAAATTTGATAGCACCCTAAGCCTCACCTTGGGCTCTGCTTTCTAGAGGATGCAAGAGAAGGCACTGTTGAAACTACTTTGTCTTTGCTCACTATCATTAATAATTATTAATAAAATTAATAATAATGTTGCTCTTCTAATATGCAACAATATGGAGTTGATTTTGCTTTGCCCTTTGAGCCAAGGATGATAAATAAAACATTCCTCATTTATACAGGGCCTTTCAAAATGCCCCCTTTATATTGTTATTAACAATAAGTGCAAGGAATCCACTTGTGCTTCAGCTATGTAATTGTTCCATAACAAACCACGCAAAGCTAAATGACTTAAGGGAATGATGATGGGGCTTGCCTGCACAGTTCTGCTCCTTGGCCAAATTTAGCTGTTAGCCGGGCTTGACTAAAGGTCCAAGAAAGTTTCATTACATATCTGCTGCCTCTGATCCTTCATGTATGTTGTGGCTCTCCCCCGAAGCTAGCTCAGGATATCTGGACTCAGGATAGTCAGGCCTCTAGCATGGAGACTGGCTTCCCAGGAGTTCCAGTCCTCTTAAGGCCTGGGCTCAGAAGCCCCAGAAGGTCATTTTCACTGAATTGCATTATTCAAAGAAAGTCACAAAGGCAGCATGTCCCAAAGGGACTGGAAATAGACCCTACCTCTTGATGGGATGAATGGCACATCTGCATAAAGTGGGAGGTATTAATGGCTGCCATCTCTAGAGATGATCTACCATGGAGGTTCCTAAACTTGTCTACAAATTAGAATTATCTGGGGATCTTCTTAAACCTACAAGAGCCCAGGTCACATCCCAAACCAATTAATTCACAATCTCTGGGTAGAACACAGGCATTTTTTATTTTTTTTTTAAGTTCCTCAGGTAATTCCAATGTGTGGACAAGTTTGGGGACCCCTGATCTACCATAAATTGTGAGAAAAGAGATTTACAAAAGCTGAAGGCTCTGACAAGTGGTGCCTTGGTTACATATGGTTACATGTCATTTCACAGTATGCTCAGTGGCTTGAAATGCACCATGGGTTTAAAATTTTAGCTAAACACCAATCACTTTAAAGCACAGTAAAGCTGCCATGATAAACTAGCACAGCATGCCTTGTAGGGTGACCAGCTCTTTGGTTTGTCTGGCACTGAATGGTTTCCTGGCACACAAGACAATTAGTGTGGGTCAAAGTGGGGCAGTTGGTCATCTAGCATTGCCTTATCTCCTTCTGCTGGACATGTCATGTTCTGGCGAGTTTGGTTTCTGAAACATGGTTCCGTTATCACCACCTGAGTTGCCTCAAAATTAATGATCTAGGCCAGTGCTGCTTTAAGCATGTTCCCATCTTTGCTATTTTCTCAAGGTCCTGCTGGAGGAGTGGAATCTAGCTCCTGGAGTTGTTGGAGTGAACAGGATTGAATCCATGTTGGGACCTAAAAACCGCATGGGCCATAGGTAAATTTTTAAAGGACACCATTTTTTTCTTGGCATGCATTTCTCTGAGTTCCCTCTTTGCCCATGGTTATTTGATATTTTGAACCTTGGTTATGGGGAAAGATGGCATTATTTACATAAGTGTAAATTTGTTTTCCAGCTGCAAACTTGGAGACCCTGAGAAACCAAGGAAGACATCAATAAAGCTACATCGATTCCACCCCTCCAGCAGGACCTTGAGATAACAGCAAAGATGGGAATAGAAACCAGTTGAGCCTTCGTGAGACTTTGTACCTGGCCCCCTGCATGTGCTTTTCATTTCCTGTATTAGTCTGTTTTTGTTGCTTATAACAAAATACATAGAACTGAGTGATCTATAAAGAAAAATGAAATTTATTGCTTACAGTTTCTGAGGCTGGGAAGTCCGAAGTCCATCTGGTGGTGGCATCTGTGACCCAGGGGTCTCATATCGCAATATGGTGGAAGCAGAGAGAGCAGAGAGAGAGAGAGAGAGAGAGAGAGAGAGAGAGACTCTCCTCTTCTTTTAAAGCCCTCAGAACCACACCCCTGACCACCATTTTTAATCCATTCACTACTGCATGGTCCTACAATCTAATCACCTCTTCAAGGTTCCACCTTTCAAGCACCATAATAGGATTTCCCACCTTCTTAACAGTCACATTGGGGGCTAAGTTTCTAATACATAAAACTTGGGGGACACAATTCAAGCATCACAATTTAAGGAGTTTTAGAGAGACATAATTCAATCCACTAAATTTCCCAAGTTCCATTCCCTCTGCCCCCTCTTTAAATCTGAATCTTGGAGATGGCTTTAATCTGGCCATTCTCCTTCCAGTTTACTGGAGAGAAGAATTAGCCTAATATCTCTCCTTGGGTCACCAATATTCCTGAATAAAAGATGGCTTCCATTTTCACTAACATTTGACTTTTGAGTGGTTTGTTTTTTAAAGGGGGCAGGCAGTGAACCTGTGCCCAGTACCATTTTGAAAAGCCTGAATTTAAGAAACACTTCTTTCATCTTCATCCATCTCTACCATCCCACATAAGGCAAGATCAGATTTCTGTTTTGTAATAGAGGTATAAAAAGCCTAGCAGGAAGAGTCAATCAGTGCTAATTGGCCAGAAATGCCTTGACAAAAACCAGCCTGCAACATACATGATAATCATCATTTTGGGCTTCATTTTTGTCAGTCATTTGTCTGAGGGGCTCTGTGAAAATTTTTTACATCTACAATATGGGCTGCAGTGTGGTGTGAGGACTGAGCTGAGTCCAGCTGTCTGCAATTGGTAAGATCCGTCTCTTCCAGACCGCCTCAAAACCATCAGTGCAAGTCAGATAGTAAATTTTTCTTTTTTCTCCAACCTAGAAGGAAAAAAATCTCTCCCTTAAAGTTAAGCAGAAAATCAAGCTTTATCTTTGACTGGATGCTTGGTTTTCAACGTAAATTTATAGTAAAATTCATGTAGGTTTCAGAAATTTAGAAACTGAACTTTTTTGAACCAACTTGAGCTGAAGTTTACATAAATGCAATGAACAGTTCTGCCAAGCAAATTAATACCCTAAAATGTTAACTGCCTTACAAGAAAACCAGGTTTTTAAAGTACTTACCTGGTTAAATTCAATGGATGTTGATAACTACATGTGAGTCTTATCTATATATGAAAGAAGAGACTTTATTGCAAAACTTTTTTTTGGTATATTACTGCGTGAATTGAAAGTAAAACAAAGGTATTTCTTAAAACACTCACATACACTGTAATTCAGTCTTTTTACTAATTCAGGCTGATCTCCATGCATATAGAACAAATCTCGCAGTAGGATTTTTTCACCATTTAACATGTAGCTTGATCCCTTATACGCTGAAGCAAATGGAAATTAAAAAGCCCTCTTCAAAACTCACCTTTGATAAATTATGGCTCTTATTTCTCATGTGTTTCACAAATTTCATATTTAAAGTCAAAGAAAATGAAATGATCAGTTAACCAATATTCCCTATATATAAGATAATATAGTCAAAGTTATTGTGGTAGAGGTTAAAAATCTGAAAGAAGCCAAAATCTGTGCAATAGTCAAAACCACAATCTTGCTGCACTGCAGGCCTGGCAGGAGGCATCTGAGCTGTACCCCTTTCCCCCAGTCATTCTGGGCAGCAAGAACTCCTATTATAATAATATCTTCCACAAAGATAAAAACACAGAAGTAGATTTGAAAATCACATATTGTTCTAGGCAACAAACACGATTTCCCATGTGAAAATCACATGACAAATCTGTAAGGTTTACTTCCCTTGACTAAATTTTAAAAAAGAAAAGAACCCATATTCCTTATGTAAATAACTATAAGGAGATTTTAATTATTGATATATTCTGTATCTGAAGACTTCTAAGTATTTCATAAATGACCAACTGCAACTAAAACATCTCCAAGAAAGTCTAAATAAGTCATATCATTTTTAAGGAGGATAAAGTGACTCCTATATTTTTTCCCGAGTCAGGAGAAACATCCAGCTGATTGGACAAGCTTTGTAAAACTGAGCATTCGAAAAACTCTTCCTCCAGTTTCTCCACTTCGACTTGCACAAGCACAGATAATCAATCTTACTTATAGCTCTAATCCTTCTTCCCAGGGGACCCACTATGATCCTCATCTAGGCTTTGCTTCCCGGTTCATACCAATATAGGATCCCAGAGATTGGAGTGGTGGCTGTATAAAGATACCCAAATGAGATGTGTTGTCAGGGCAAGTCTAATAGAGAGTCAAGGTCCCAACAGATAAGCTAAACTCGGCCATCAAATCCAAGGGGTGAGCTCAGAACCAGAGTCAAATCCCACCCCCACAAGGCTGGCAAGCTAGAAAGATCCCTGAATGGGAACCATGTGCAAAGGGGCTGGAAGGACAGATCGTGTCAGTGTCCTGCAGGAGACTCTTCTGCCTTATTTTAAAGCCATCTACTCAATGGAATCTTAGATTTCATTCATGAAATGGGAGAAGTAATCTCTACTGATTTCATAAAATTGATGGGAAAAAATCAAATGAAATAATTCAAAGTAAACATGATTTGTCAATTGTAAATATATGTGCACATACAAGGGACCACCATTCTTCCAGCTGGGGGGGAGTGGGTGTCTTGAGGTCTGGGGTCTGCAGCAGAAGTGATCCCGTGAATGTATATATTGTAATTGTCTGTTTACTCATCTTTCCCCTTAAATAGACTGTGATTTCCTTGAAAGCAGGGGCTGTGTCTTAGTCATCACTGCATCTCCATTTACATGGTAAGACATTCAGTCCCTGTTTATGGAATGTTGAATGGGTAAATTCTGAATCCTTGCTATTATTCCAACTCCCAGATGACCATTTATTATGTGCAGTGGATAATGTGAGAAATAGAACAGCAAATGCCCATGTGCTCAGGAATAGTTCCCCATCTGCCCAAAATGGGTACTATCCATTGTTAGAGCACTGCCTCCACTTGTTGGGGGTCTAAATTCCCAGAATTGGAAGCATTCCTTGAAGTTGGTCAACAAAGGAGGCATGGACAATTAAATGTTTTGGAAAATAATAGCTGAACTTCACTGTGCCCTTCTTACATGCCAGGCACTGCACTAGAAGCTTCACATCATTATCTTATGTAAAACTCACAACTACATCATATGGGACGTTTTGTTACTATCCACATTGCAAATGAAGAAATTGAGTCTCTGAGAGATTAAGTGACTTAACCAAGCTATACATGAGCAGAATGGAATGGAGGTCTACAATGTCCCAAAGCCTACATTCTTAACCAATACCATACCCAACTGTCTGAGGAAAGAGGGATCCCTGTGCCTTTATCATTAGTGAGAATGGGATGTTCTCATCTTGATCATCTCAAAGCCAAGCAAAAAGGAGAATTCTTCCTTCTCCCTCCCTCCCTTCCAGAGTTACTGCCCAGATACTGTATTACAGGTCCTGTGCTGGGCACTAGAGATACACCAGTGGATGAGTGACAAGGGGCATCCATTTGAGGAAAGGAGAGTGATATATTTTGGATTGTTTGTCCCTCCAAAGCTCATGTTGAAACATAATCTGCACTGTGACAATGTTAAGAGGGTGGAAAATCCTATTATGGTCATTGAAAGTTGTGGCCTTGAAGAGATGATTAGATTTTGAGGACTATGCCCTTGCGAATAGATTGATCCATTCATGGAGTAATGGGAGTGATTCTGATGGCTTTTAAAGGAGAGCAACTAAGAAGCTTAGCTCTCTCTCACCCAGTCATTTTGCCATGTGATACCCTGCATCACTGAGAACCACCACCAAGAACAAGGCCCTCACTAGATGTGTCCCCTGGACTTTGGACTTCCCAGCTCTCAAAAATGTAAGCAATAAATATTATTTCTTTTTTTTTTTTTTCTTTTTTTTTTTGTCTTTTTCGTGACTGGCACTCAGCCAGTGAGTGCATTGGCCATTCCTATATAGGATCTGAACCCGCAGCGGGAGCGTCGCTGCACTCCCAGCGCTGCACCCTCCCAAGTGCGCCACGGGCTCGGCCCTAAATATTATTTCTTTACAAATTACCCAGTATCAGGTATTCTGTAATAAGCAACAGAAACAGACTAATACAGAGACATAAGTAGAGATATGTGAACTGTAATGACACGGTGGTGGCTAGGGAACCAGATGTTTCCAGGGTGATGGGAAGTGGTGGCATGAAGAACCATGTCAGGTCCAAATGTAGTAGGGCAGGACCAGCCCCACAGTCCTGGCACCAGGAGGGTATTGCAAAGGCACTGGAAACACACATGCAAGCCAAGTGCTCCACGCCAGGCCTAGCAGGGTGATGGGAAGAGATATCTGCTATGGGAAGACCTCAACAATCATTTCCCAAATGAGACATCACAAAGGACAACACACAGCCTGAAGTACTATGGGGAAGGGAAGGCAGGGAATGCTGTGGCCAGTCCCGAGCTAGTTACCTGGTGTCTATGAAAAAAGCCTGCAATACACTAACTTTGTGGCTCCCCCTGCACCAACTGCCTTACGTTGCTTGGTTCAGCCCCTTGGTCCTACCTTCTGATTTTTGCCCTCTCTGGCATCCATGAGGTCTGCCATTTTTTGGACAATTTCCTGTTGACCTTCAGGACTCTCCTGGCCATCCTGTGTCTTCACTCTCTGGTTCCTGCCATTTCTGGCTGCTCTGAATAGCTCTGGGAACCCACATGTGATGCTATGGCCGAGACCCCTGGCTCACACCCTCCTAATGGGCTGGCACCACCATAAGACTTGCTTCAGTCTCAGAAGGGATTGCAAACTATAGTGTCAGCCTTCAGACACTAGCAGGGTCAGGAACATAGGACATTTCCTCCACTTCTCTTTGTTTATGTGCCCTTCTGTCATCTCTTCAACAAATATTTACTGATAATCTATTCTTCTTTACACTTGACTGGGGATAAAAAAGATAAATACAACAGAACTTCAAAACCTTCCTGAAAAGATCTGTACTATCTTAATTTTTTCATGAGCATTTTGAAGTACCCCTATTAAATTTCTCTGCCCTAAAGGGATTCACAAGCTGATGATGACAACTAGATGCAGAAACCTGAACTATACTATTTGCGTATATATATCTCCCACATTTATGCCTCTTGCCCTCAAATCCCCCTCAAGCTTCAGACTCACGTCTAACTCCCTACCTGACATTTGTACTTGGCTGTCTAATAACATTTTTAAATTAACCTTCCCTGCTCTTCCTGTTCTCTGCATGCAACACCTATATCCTTGTGGTAAAACAAAAAATCTAGGAGTTGCCTTTGATTCCCCTCTTTCCCTTATTAACCCATTTATCTAATCCATCAACAAGTCTTGTCCATTCTACCTCTAAAATATGTCTTGAATCCACCTACCTCTCCTCTCACCACCCTGATCCCTATAGGGCTTCTGCTGGCCTACAGAGCCCTCTGTGCAATTTTTAAAATGTTCTCTCCCTCCAGGCCTTTACTGCCCAGCACTGGGCATTTGCTGGTAAGAAGAGCATGGGCTGTGTTTCAAAGATGTGACCCCCAGCTGGGCACCCTGTGCAGTAAATAACCTGCGGAAACACAGTTGGAGTCCTGCCACCATCTCCTCTCCTCCTCTACTGCAAGGACCTCCTAACTGGACCTCCCATCGTACATTCTCACACAGCATCCAGAGCAGTCTTTAAAACCCTTAAACCAATAATGTCACTTTTCTGCCTAAAACCTTTCCATTCTTTATCTGGACCTATGAAGCCCTGCATGATCTGGCCCTAATCCACCTCTCTGGTCTCCTGGGCCACCTTTCTCTTACTTAAAAACGTCAAACTCCTCCCATTAGAGCCTTTCCCACTGATGGAAGTGTCTACTTCTTTCCTCTCCTACCCTCCGCCTTGGACCACAGTACACAGAACTGTGTACTTAATTTTAAAGTTTGGTTCATCATATGCTCTCATCATTAGTCCACATATGGTCTGTCATATTTTGTTATTTACTAGTTATTTTTAATAATGTTATATGCACACCTGGCCCTCCCAGCCAAAATATAGCTCAGATCTTGCCACCGACTTGCCTCTAACCATATGGCCCCTGCTTCTCCCCATTTAAGGTAACCATAACCACAAATCACATGTTCATCATCCTCTTGCTTTTCTGCTTATGTAATGTTACTGTATTTTATATATCCTAAATCATTGGGCTTTTTTATTTTAATAGGTTTTAATATCCTAAAAGATTATCATGCTCTATGTACAATCTTTTAGATTTAATTTTTTACTCAATATTATATTGCTAAGATCCAATGTGTGGATCCAATGTGTCAGTTTATTCATCTTACACTGTTTATAATATTCCTCTGTGTGACAGTACTGTGCCATTTATCCACTCCCTGTTGACAGGCATTGGAGTTCCTTTCAGGTTTTCATTATTGGGAACTAGACTGTTGTGCATATTTGTGTACATGTCTCTTGTTGGACATGAGCAAGAGTTTCTCATAGCTATAAACCTATAAGCAAGCTGAACTGTTGGATCACAGGTGTATGAATGCCCAAATTATTGTACCAATTCATACTCACACCAGCTATGTTTGAAGATTCTTTGGACCCATATCCTCTTCAACCACTTAATAATGTCAAACTTTTTAATTTTCGGCCAACCACATGCACGTAAAAGGATATCTCGATGTGTCTTGATTTGCATTTCCATGGCTACTAAAGGTAATAACCATCACTTCATATGTTCACTGGCTATTTGTATCTCTTCTCCTCAGTTCTACAGGGTCCCAGCCTGAATGTCTACAGCACCAAGAAAACTACCCTAACCACTCTACCTATGAAGGTAGCCACTCTCTACCACATTACTTTGTTCTCTTTACTTTATGGGTCTACCACTACCTGAAATTGTCTAGTTTGTTTATTGATATAAGGTCTACCTCCTTCAACTAAGATACAAGCTCCAAGGATCCTGGCTGCCTTCTTCACTGTTCCATCTCTAGTGCCTAGCACAGCCTAGCACAGCGTGGCTGGATGAATACGTGAGTGACAGATATAATATATTAAGAGCTGTGTTCTAGAGTCAGATGCTCTGAGTTTCAATCTCAGCTTCCCCACTTACTAGTTGTATGATCACAAGCAAATCACTTAAATCATCTGTACCTGAGTTTCCCCATCTGTAAGAAACAGATAACAGCATTCCTTACTTCATAGGATAGTTGTGAGGTTTAAGTGAGTTAATACTTGCAAACTTCTTAGAACAATACCACAGACAAAGCAAGTGCTCAATAAATGTCAGTTATTATTATTAAGGTGTGATTTCTGTTATTGCTACTCCATGGCTTGAGAGCATCAGGGCACCAGCCAGCCTGGATGTAAGGAGATTCCTCCTTCCCCTGAGGCTCTCCTGCCCCCTGGGCTTGCAGATACCCATCCCCACAGCCTAGAGAAAGAAGTAGGGAAGCTCCTGGAAAAAAAGTTCTTCGGTCAGTTTATTTTCAAGGAAACAGCCTCATCACCCCAAACCTTAAGAAGTTGAACAGCAGTACACAGTAGGTGCTCAACAGTGCTCTACCAATCAATGATTCATAAACCATCAATCCATACACCCTATAACCCCAGCATTATATTACACACGATATCACAACATTCTCTCCTTTCTCCCTTTATTTTGGTTCATTTTTTCAAAGAAAGGAAAGGGAAGTTAGAAGGCCGGGGGCGGGGGAGGGAAGAAAAATTGAAAGTAGTTTGGATAAAGAAAGAGGGGAGCAGAGAACTAGAGAAAGGGAGAAGGAACAGACGATGGACGAGATGGAGGGGAGACGGGAAACTTCAGGTGGCGCTGTGGCATTGGCCTCTGGTGTAGAACACTGAAATGCTGAAAATAAGAGCGTAACCAGGGGGATTTTTCTTTGTAAGGTATGAGTGGGAGCAGGGGAAAGGTAAGCAGGAAGAGGAGTGGAGAAGGGACCAGCGGCCTGCGACGGGGGAGCGGTGGCGAGGAGCCCAGGACAAACTTCCCTTCACCCTCTTGCCTGGGGAGAGACTGGTCCTCATCAAATCTGTGGCCCCCGGTCAATGTCCCCTTAGTCATGAGCTTACCTTGTTCTGCAACCAGCAGCCCTGCTGCATTTGAAGCTTTCCTCGCCTCAAAGTGGTAAATGAGGCCTTGGTTAAATGCGCCAGGGGGCAAAGCCGAAATGCGATTCCACTGCAAATTCCAGCAGATTCACTGGGAGAAACTGTTTCCATTTGAGAAAGATCAGGAGTCCTGGCGGGGACCAGCTGCCTCTCCGGGTGTCACATTCCGTGACAGCTCACAGCCCGGGAGAGCGCCTCGCCCCCGCTCCTCCCCCGTTCGGGGGCGCCCAGAGCCGACCCGGGAGCCCGCGGGCGCAGGGGGGCGAGCCGGGCCCAGCTGCCCGCTCGCGGCTGGTCGGGGTCCACCTTCGGAGAGCGGGGGTCCCACCTGTGTGCCCCCGCTTCGGTACCGACCGTGCTGAATGTCGAGCCGAGTCACGGGATGCCCTGCCGAGACTGGGGACTCCCTCCTTCTCCAGCCCTCGGCGGGCAGGAACGAGGCCGGTCGGCGGGGGCCCCGAATGCTCAGGGTATTGCCGACCTTCAGGCTACCGAGGGGTGTGCATGCGCCAAAAATAAAACGCGCGCGCGCGCACACACCGTTCCCACTGGACGGTCCCCTCCCGAGGAAAGTAACTGTAGTTACGCAGCATCAAGCACCGGGGAGGGAACCGTGCGCTGAAAAATGAAAGCCAGCGTGACTCCCAAGACCAAATTTGGGGGTGATTTCTAATTTTGTGGTTTGGATTTAAGCCTCAAAGAAAATAAAAAGGACGTAGAACCAATTCCATCGTGTGTGTGTGTGTGTGTGTGTGTGTGTGTGTGTGTGTGTGTGTGTGTGTGTGTGTGTGTGTGTGTGTGTGTGTGTGTGTGTGTGTGTGTGTGTGTGTGTGTGTGTGTGTGTGTCTGTCGCCACAGATTGTGGTGGTTCCAGTTCAAGGTTAGAAGCGCGTCTTGATCTCCATTCCCGGCTTGCTCTCCATCGCCCCCTCCCCGGCAGCCGCACGGAGCCCCGCGGCGGCGCAGGGGTTAACGCGGCGCCAGCCGCCGGCTTCCCCGGGCCGAGAACGCGCCGCGGCGGGCGGAGCGCGGGCGGAGGGAGAGCCGGGGATCTCCCGCCCGCTCCCCCTGCGGAGGGCGCTTCCCTCCCCGCTCTATTTATAGCTCCACTTCCAGCTGCTGCAGGGAGCTCACCAGCCGCGCCGAGCATTTTGAGCTCCGAGAGCCTTCCAGAGACAGGGGATTTTCATAAATTCTGTGAATGGCAGGAATGTCTCTAGCCTTCTAGATTGTGATTGCCACTATTCAGTCTGTCTTTCATAAATTCCATTTCCAAGATGAAAAAGACAAAAAAAAAAAAGCAATAAAACGGGAGCCAAAGAGGATTCTTCGTGGATTTACTGGCTTCAGGTTCGTGTCATATTTTCTGCAACACTCAACCTGAGGTTTAGCCTGTCAGTCACATGGCCAAAAAGAGGTATGAAGCGAATTTAAGAGCATGAATAATCACATACTCTGCCATCTGATTGCCTCCTTACTGGGGGTCTCAGCGCTGTCTGCCTGCATAAAAAGCACAGCTGGGTGGTCAAACCTCCACAGAAAACGGGCTAGTTATGGTGCCTCATATGGGTTTCTAGCCCCAGTGCATCCTGATGACACAGGGAAAAAACCAAAATCTGCTGCCTGGAGTCTTACCTTCAGCATAAAATGGAGCACGTTGTGCCAGGCTAGAAGGTTCTAAAGTAATACGCTGCTGCCAAGCCCCTTCCCTTCCTGCAATTACTCCTTCCTGAAACGATAGAGCCCAGGGATGTGCAAAGCCCCTGCACGCCCTTGGGAGCTGCAGAGGAAAGTCAAACAGCATCTGCCCTCACGGATGGAGTCAAATAGGTGTGGAAGGAAGCCTGAACACCACCAAAAGGGCACTCTTGGAGATCTGAGGAGGTGGTGCTAAACCACCTGCCTCTGCCTCTCCTTCCCTGTCTTCCACCTTTTGTCTCCAGGTTTTTTTCTTTCTTTCTTTCTTTCTTTTTTTGGTGGCTGCTGGGTATGGGGATACAAACCCTTGACCTTGGTGTTATATAACACCTCAATCTACTTGCTGTAACCAACTGAGCTAACAGGCCAGCCCTTCAGGTTTTTGTTTTAGGAAAAATCTCAGTACAGTGAGAGGTTATGATTTATTTAATTGTATTCAATCAGAATGATCCTAGAATGGAGCTTCTAATTAATTTAACTTTCCAGTTATCTATGGGGCAAGTAGAAACCCCTTTTGGTTCAATTCCTTGTTGTTGAAGCACTTTCCCTTGTATTCATTTCTCTGCCCTAGGAAGGAGCTGGTAGTGATCATATTCTTTCTGGGATGAGTCAGGCTCCAGTTGCATCAGGAGGACAGAGAAAGAAGAGAAAGGCTCTGAGTTCATCCTGGCTGTTTACATAATCTTGTTCAATTTACTCCATGTGCTTCAGTTCCTTATCTGTCAAATGTGAATAATAGTTACAGTAGATATCTCATGTAGTTTTTGTGAGATTAAATGTTGTAATCTACGTAAATTGCTTAGACTAGTGCCTAGCCTGTGGTAAAGCTCAATAAACATTAAATATTATTATTACAGCACAAATATGAGCTGGAGTTGATTTGGTTGAATTTGGACAGACAAAGAGGCATTTAAATAAAATCTATTTTATCTATGGAGATCTATGCTGTAAATTAGTTTCCTTTTCACTGTACTAAAGCAGATCCTCCAAGTCATTCCACATACAGGGGAGGCCCCTGGTCACTGACTTTCTTCTCCCAGTGAAAGAAAACAGCTCCTCAAAAGGCCTTTAAAGATCCTGCTGCTAATCCATATAAAACACGCTCTGACACTCAGGGTAAAGAATCGCCCACTTACAGTGGTTCATTGCTGTCCTGAGGATAACATTTTGATATATGAAACATTCTTTAAACATAAAAACACTCCATGAAGTTTTCCAGGGAACTATGATGGGGAAGTATTTCTATTTAGTTAAAAACTCAAAGCTAAATACAGGTGCGGAGAGTGTGTTATTTCCACACCTAAAAAATTAGTCTCTAGAAGGTAGGAACTGGGTTCTATAAAGAGTAGTATTCTGGCAGAGAAGGCTGATTATCTGCTCCACTATCCATTCTCCCCTTTTTTTAGAATAGAACCCCTGATTTTTAGCCTTGCAGCCAGGTGTGGTTATGTGACTAAGTTCTGGCTAATGAGCTATAAAAGAAAGTGTCTGTGGAAGGCTCCAAAAAACTCCCCAAAGATACCCGGCTGTGGTGGCTTTGTACTGTGTCAACCTAGCTAAATTGGAACAATGTTTCCCAGAATTACCTTCCCAGTGTGTTTCTGAGCTAGCATGGGCCACAAGAGAAATTTGCACAATTTTGGAAGATAGAATTGAAGCAGCAGCTATGTTTATACTAGAATGTTCAGTGCAGAGTCAGAAGCTATTGCAGCTCACCCACTTTGTCACAAATCTGCTGGCTCACCTTGTAGGCATGAGCTAGCAGGTGGCTCTGCAGCAATTCCTGCTGGATCTCCTCCTTCAGCTTCTCCAACTCTTGGACAATGTGCATGCTAGCTCCATGACAAAGGGTGCCAGCTTCTTCTACAGGCCACTAGCATCACTGAAGTTGGAGGCTTGGAGGTAGTTAGATTCATGGAGGTTCTATTTTCACTTTGTGGGTTCCATAGTATCCTTGTCCTCTCACATCATGTCTGTACAAGACAGGGTTCCACCAAAGAAACAGAATCAGTAAGGGTTTTCTATATGTATATATGAGTATATCTCAAAGAATTGGCTTATGTGATTGTGGGGGCTGGCTAGGCAAGTCTGATATCTGTAGGGCAGGCTGTCAGGAAGACCATACTGGGGCTTTCAGGCAGGAGCTGAAGCTGTTTTTCACAAGTGGAGTTTCTTCTTCTGGGAAGTCTCAGTTCTACTCTTAAGGCCTTTCAGCTGATTGAATCATAAGGCCCCCCCAGATCATCTAGGATGAGCTTCCTTTCTTAAAGTGAACTCATTATAGACTTTAATTACATCTATAAAATATCTTCACAGTAACATCCAGATTAGTGTTTGACTAAATGACTGGTGACCATAGCCTAGCCAAGTCGATTCATAATATTGACCATAAAAATATCCATCTTTCCTTTTTGACTGCCTACCCTGCTGTTTTCAGGCCTAGTACCACATGCAGAACCAACACAACAAATATAAATAGTTTAACCAGTACCCACAGTGCTGAAGGTTAACTATCTAAAATAAGTCCTTTACTCTAGTTCCCTCCTAGTGGTCCTGCTTCTCTGATCAAGCTTGGACTGATACCAATACAGTGGCACACTTCCTTTGCTCCTTTCTTCCCTTTCCACTATCCTGCTGTCTAGAAAGCAGATATGATGGCTGGAGGAGCCAACTTGGACACAAGGACAATGGCCATACTCCAGCGATGGTGGAGAGGTGACCCACAAGGACCTTGTCTTGACGATTGCTGAGAAACCATGCCACCCCTGAGCTATCTCCATTTTTCTTTCACATGACAGAGAAAATCAATTTCTATCTTATGTGAGCCACTGCCATGCTGGTAGTTACTGTTGCTAGTACCAAATCTATTTCTGACTCACATAAGTACTATGTCTTACACATAGAAATACATTAAAAATGAACATTAGTGAGAAGACTCAAGATTGAGAGCATCATGCATTAGAGTGAAGAAAAAAGTCACTGAACTATTTTACTTTTCTTTCACCTAATTTCCAGGGGAAATCTATTATAGGTAATTGCATATTTACCATAGGCAGATACTCGCTGTGAAGCCCTAAGCCAAGTTCCTTTAATTTGGGGGCTTTAACTGATTCAGTATACTTGTAGTTCTGAAGTGTATACAAGGGAACTTCAAAAAGTTTGTGGTAAAATTGGATTAAAAAATAATTTGAATCTTTCCATGAACTTTTTGAAGTACCCTCATATTAACTTTGCATGTAGAAGGTACCAGAGAGAGGTGATGCTGACCAGGGCAGGAATTAAGTTTATCGGAAAGTAGAGACAGACCAATGAAAAATTTTACCAGTCAGGTTGGAAATTTTATTTCCGGAAAACCTATGAAAATTGTTTTACACGATTTATCCATGCCTTCTCTATGTATTCCTCATAATGTACAATATAAGTCACATGAGAATTGGCATTTTTGCCTGTTTTTATCACTAATATATCCCCAAAATCTAGCATGGTACCCAACACAATAAGCTCTCAGTAAATATTTGTTGAATGAATGAATGAATGAATGAATGATACAAGTATTACACCTACATTTGATATGTAGGACAACTTCGGGATGACTGAATAAAACAGGTGTGCAGGTAGAGATTCAAGTCCTGCCAAAACGCAGCCCAGTAAACTCTGCCTCATTAAACATTTGTTTTATTTTCAACTTGGAACAAATGATTTATGAACCGCAACTTTCCAATCTGAATGGTAATCTATAAAGACGGTAAAGAACATGCCAAGAAAACATCATCTTTAAGAGAGTTTCTTACTAATTCAGTCAATCAGTAACCTACCAGTTATCATACCCAGCATGGTTCCTGGCACCGGAGGCATTGAACCATCCAGCAGATGGCTGTGTAACTATAAACGAGAATGGGTTGCATCTTGGACCCACTACCTCTTATGATTTCCTGTCTATGCTCATAGAGCACACAGAGACTATCCACTATTTATCAGCCTTCCCATGATCTCTAACTCTATGTTCATGCTGAACCTTAAGATAAATAAAAATAGTTTATATTTCTTTAAAGCACTGTTTCCAAGCACTTTTCATGTGTTCAATAATTTAACGTTCACAATAACTCAATGTGATAATTATAATTGTACCTATTTTAG
This sequence comes from Cynocephalus volans, assembly GCF_027409185.1. NCBI lineage: Eukaryota > Metazoa > Chordata > Mammalia > Dermoptera > Cynocephalidae > Cynocephalus > Cynocephalus volans. The sequence goes on along the minus strand of NC_084461.1, from coordinate 99,819,054 downwards.
ATGTAAGTAAACTGAGGCTCTGAGGAGTTGCCCAAGCTCCCATGTTGAGGAATTGGTAAAGCCATGCAACTGACTAGGATATTACATGTGTATTATTTTGAGAGGCCAGTTACAGCATCCCAGCATCTTGGATTGGTCCCAGTGGATACCGCTGACAGCAACTTGGTCAACCTGGGCTCTTGGGGGCTGGAAAGGGAGAAGAATGCTGGAGGCCTCCTATTCTTTCTGGCACTCCATCACAGCCTCTATAGATAAACATCCCTGAATGTGCAGCCCTGTTTCAAATTGCAGCACAACCTGACTCTTGACCCAATACTCCATCCAGCACCAGCATAACCACTGCTTCCTCAAGGGATGAGCTACACTGATTGAGAGAACAGAAAACTGGAGAAATCTCTCTGAGGAACAGGAATGAATTGTGAAACAAGCATCGTCCGTGCTCAATTCCCTTTCTCTGTGCACTCTCTTCCTAAATTCTCATATTCACTGCATGATTTTGATAACTGGCAATTTATGTCTCAGCCAATACTGTTTTTCTGAAATCCAGGCTCTTATATCTGACCATCAATAGGAAAGTATCTGATGTTTCAGACTCAACAGGTCCAAAATTAACCTTATTCTTCCTTCTTCATGCTCCCTATTTCCACTCCATTCCACACAAACATGCAGCACTGTTATTATTTTACCTCCTTGGTGGCTCTTGAATCCATTGGCTCCTTTCCACACTGTAATTAGTCTGGCCCCAGCCATAATCAACCTTTTCTTAGGCAACTGCAATAAGCTTCTCATTGGTCTCCTTGCTCCCGCTCTTGTCCCTATAATAATCCATTCTCCACTTAGTAGAAAAAATTCGTCTTGTCATTTCCTTTAACTTTTATTAAGAAAGAAAATCTTTCATATGGTCTACAGACCCTGCATGGTCTAGCCCTCTTCCAAGTTGCAAGTTTCATCTTACACCAATTGTCTTCTCATCTCTAAAAATATTGAACTTCTTTTAGCCCCTCGTAAAAGTCCTGGGTTTCTTTTCCTTTTTGTCTTGTTTTTTGTTTGTTTGTTTGTTTTGCTTTTTGTCTTTTTGCCTCTCAGCATTTCTCCAAAAATATTATCTTTGCTTGAAATACTTTCTCCTTATCCTTTGCACCAGAGTGGCTTTGGAAAACCCTTCAGGTGTTAGCTTCAATGGCTTCCTCCAGAAAGCCTTCCCTGATTCCTTCAGATTAGAAGAAGGAAGAATGATGACCATATATTCTATGGCACCATACTGTTCTTCTACTTAATGCAACCTTTCTTCTACCATGCATATTTCTGCAATATAGTTAAGCACATACGTGATTGATTTAAAAGAGAATAGAATAATGGACCATTGAGGTCACATTGGTTCACATATGATTTTTTTCTTTCCAGTGTATTAATGTTTTACACAAATAAACACAGCCGAAAACAAAATACATGTATTTGAAAATAAAAGACAGTGAGCCACAGAGGAATATGTATTTTCACAGAAATTCATGGGTTGAGTTTAGCAAAGAGTTTACTCTTGGAAGGGCTTGTTGCATTATTCTCCCCGAAACGTGCATTTTTCTCTAGTCTTCCTAACTCAGTAGCCTTAACCCTTCCTTACCACCACTCTACCAAGCCATGTTTATCATTTTATTTTTTAAGATAAAGGTTTATGTTTATTATACTGTTGGCTTATGCCTTTTAACTGTGCAAGAATTTGTATTAGGATTGTTATTGCTTTTGTTGGTGCTCTGCTTACAGAGTTGCTATAGGTTTTGAGTGATTGAGAGGAAGTGATCAGTTTTCATGTCTAACCTTGTGTTCTGAAGAAAAACAATACTGAAGTCCACCAATATCCAGATCTCCTCTGATTCTGAGTACAAAAAAGATTCATACTTCACCGACTTGCCAATGTGAAGCTGTGCAATTTTCTCATCTTGAAGCCTGAGTCCCTGAGCAACAGTGATGAGCAAAGCCCTACTGTGGACTCATTGGGAACGTGTAATGTGAGACACAAATATTTGCTGCTTTAAGCCCCTGAGATTGTTCATAGACTAACCTGATGAGTACAGAGTTGGGTATGAGCAGTAGGATGATCCCATAAGCAAATCTTAAAATATATGCATTGGCCTAAGTGGTTGTTTTGTGGATGATGAGAAAACTGATGATGGAAGCTATAGAGGTAATGTCCATGTTACACAATGGCAAAATATTTGGTAACACTGTAGTATGCCGAAACCCATCAAACTGCATATTTAAAATGTGTGAATTTAGTGGGTAGATTACGCACCAATGAAAAAGCAGCAGTGCTAGTAGCAAGTATTACTTGTGTTTGGCTGTATTTCATAAGGCATAATAAAAAAGGGTTGGACTCAGAAAAGAATTGGCTGGTGGTTGGCAAGTAAAAGCAGAAAAAAGTAGAGAAAGTTAAAATCCAACTTTTTCTTGACCTTAAATAAAAGGTAAGCTTGAGTATGCCTTTAAGAGACAAATGACCTTTTTATTTAAAATCAACTTTATTGAGGCATTGAGACACAAACAATACAATTCATATTTTTGAAATATACAGTTTGATGAGTATATTAACTACCACAATCATGTAACTACTATTCAATCAAAACAGAACATTTTGATCTCTCGAAAGGGTTTCCTTTGTGCCCCTTCCCAGTCTCTCTCTTTCTGTCACTAGAAATCAGATATGTCTCACTAAGAATTTCATATAATAAAATTACACAGTATGTATCTTGCTTCTTTTGCTTATCATAATATTTTAAAAATTTATCCATGTTGTTATGTGTATTAGAAAGTCATCCTGTCTTTTGCTAATCTGTAGTAGTCTACTGTATTGACATACTACAATTTGTCTAGTCATTCATACATTGCTGAAAACTTGGACTGTATTGTTTTTTGTTATTATGAATAAAGCTACTATGAATAATCATATACAAGTCCTTGTATAGACATACATTTTTATTTCCCTTGGGTAAATATCTATATATAGAATTGCATGGTCATATGATCTGCATATATTTACCTTGATATGAAAATGCCAAAAAGCTTTCCAATTTGGTTGTACATTTTACCTTCCCTCTAGCAACATATGAGAGTTCCAGTTGCTCCACACACTTATCAACATTTGGTGTTGTCAGCCTTTTCATTTTAGCCATTCAAGTTAGTGTGTAGTGGTATCTCATTGTGAATTTAATTTGCATTGAAAACTAATGATGTTGAGCATTGTTTCATGTGCTTATTGACTATTAATATATCTTGTTTGTTGTTGCTATTATTGTCATCATTACTTTGCTTATCCTGCCTAGTACAGCCCTGTTTTATTAAGTGATTTTGTACAATATTAGATTATTTAGAAACTCAAAAATAGAAGACACAACTGTACCAAGTGCAATAGTTAATACTTGTTCATTATCTGCCTTTTTTGATAGACTACAAACTTCATAAGAGTAGGGATTCTCTATCTTATTGACTGCTCTATCTTCACAGTACCTAATGCAGTACCCGAGACAAGGTAGGCCCTCAATGTTTATTTTAAAAATGAATCAGCATGTGACTGAGTATAACAGATTGATACTATTATACTCTATTTCATAACAGAATAATAGCTTGTTTCTGTCCTATAAGTAATAAAGATTATAACTACTTTTGCAGATCAAAATCATCCATATCTTAAAAAGAGAATATACTTATGTTGTCAATATTTTTCATTTTAGATACTGAATCGAAATGCAGATAAATAATAAACATGCCATGCACAAGAATCTAATTGTTCTTCTCAAAAGTTTATACACAGTGAAATAAAAAAACAAAAATTTTTACTCCTGCTATGTGTTAAATGTATCCCCCAAAGTTTCATGTACTGGAAAATTAGTCTACATTGTAACAGTGTTAAGAGGATAGGGAATCCAATTGTGATACTTGAAAGGTGGGGCTTTAAAGAAGTGATAGACTGTGAGTACTGTAGGCATTGATGCATTCATGGACTAACGGGTGTAGATCTGATGGGTTGATAAGGAGAGCAAGTGAGCAGGTTAGCTCTCTCTTGCCCAGACATTTGCCATGAGATTCCCTGTACTACTGTACAGCCACCACCAAGAAGGTCCTTGCCAGATGTGTCCCCTGGCCTCAGAACTATAAGAAATAAATGTGTTTTCTTTATGAATTACCCAGTTTCAGGTATTTTGCTATAAGCAACAAAAATGGACTAATACAACCCCTTACCAAAAAAAAAAAAAAAAAAAAAAAAAATCCTCCCTAGCAAGTGTGAAACATGTAGCATAGAGAAAATAACACACAGAAAAATTATACTTTCTAGGAAGCAGTGATTGAGTTTTAAAAGTATTAGGGTGACAATAAGACTAACTTCTGTACCAACACATAAAGTGTTATTAATTTATAATTTAATGACTGCTTTATCTAAAATGTAGTCTTTGCAAATTGATTAAAGTAGTGAGATGGTAGGTATTTAATTTACACTTAGTAAATTTGCTTTGACAAGGTTATGTTTTAGTTTGTCAGTCAAGTTGTATTTTGATAATTGAATTCGAATGTTGGAGCTATTCCTAGGTCTAGTATGCCACAGTGTCATAGTAAGCCAAGCTGATTTTGAATCTATATTCTATACAATATAATAATTTACATAAAAATTTAAGAGCATTAGCTATGTGTTTTTCCTGATTTTGATACAAAATTTTATTTCTATTTTTCTTTTTTCATGTATACATTTCTGACTAAAGAAATAAAGAACACAGGGATTTGAACCAAAGAAGGATAAAAATCTCTTTCTAGCATGATAAATGAGTATTTATAATTACAGAAAAACAGTAACAACAGAATTTCTTATAAGCGTCTGAATCTAACATTTGTTAGTTGTACACCTTTAAATAACTATATTGTTTGAATTTCACATACAATTTTAAGTTTAGAATTTTGGATCCCTATAATTAGCTGCTTACAATGAGGTAAAAGTCAGAAACACACAAGATTTTTCTCATGTTCCCAGGACCTGAACCAGAGTCAACAGTAATTCTTTTAATCAGCTACAACTATATTGCAATCCTTATTCTGTCTAATCCAGAGCAGGTTACTCTACCAAGAGAAGGCTTAATACTAAAAGGAGCTGATTGTCCAACAGCAGCAATGGAAGTCCAAAGACAGAGTAATAGTACCCTTAACATGATGAGAGAAAATAGTCATCACACTAGAACTGAAAAACGAACTCTCATTTACAATTATCATTCAAGAATGAGGATGAATAAGGACATTTTCATTATGTGCAGTCTCTCACTAAAGAAACCTATAAAGGATGCTCCAAGGCAAAGAAAAAATATAATCCCAGAAGGAAGGTTAGAGATGTAGGAAAGGATAAGGTGCAAAGAATGGTAGACATAAAGGTAGTGTTTCCATGTGGGAATTACTTTGCAGCATTTCCTGGGAGATGTGAATGTTTTTCCAAATCTCAAATCCCAAGAAAAATCAGTAAGGAAATTGAGAAAATGGGAGAAAGTATTATAATTTTTCTTTGAGACTTAAAGCTTAATCAACACAGAGACATTACTGGTTCAAAGGAAAGAAAGCAAAGTCAGGAAACATGACAAGTGCTTGGAGAGTGCAGGAGAGAAGTCATCACTGTCTAATAAGTCAGTCTTGCTCATAACTCTTACCACGTGTGCCCATGTTTGTGGCCCTGTCTGCTGCCAGCAATGATCCATTTTTTTGCAAATAAAATTAATAGATTTATACCCATACTATACTCTGTACAAATCCTTTGAGTGGTGTTCGAAAAAACAACAAGTTTGGTAGCAAAGTAAGTCCTTAAATTGGAAATGTTTGCACACGGTTCTGTGAAGTGCTGTTAACCTTGCTAGGAGATCCAAATGTTGTATTTTTTCTTAATACTACCCCATAACATTTGCTGCCTTTTCCACTGTTTGAATATTCACTATAGGCTACCCTTAGAGGAAATGTGAAGCAAAGAGATATCAATGTTGTTCAGGATTATTCTTACATGAAATCAGAAACTGATTTAAAATCCAAATTAGTACGACAATATAACAATCTAAAAGCAGTGCAAGCACAGGAAATACTTTTTATTACTATGAAAGAAAATGAGCTTATATGAAGGACATATACCCTAACGCTCAATTTAAAGAAGCTTTTGGATGCACTCTCAGCAATGTGACCAATGTCAATACAAAATGAAGAAATTTTTCTATGACTCATGATATGATAGATTTGTACATATTATGTGTGGACTATAAGGAGCTGCTGGTGCATGTATGTAGATTATGTATGTGTATGTATGTATATAAACAGAGAAAGAAAAAGAGAGAGATTGAGAGAGAGAGAAAGAGAGAGAGTGAAAATGTGACAAAACATAAGTAATACACTTAGGGCTGTAGCTAAAAAGATGTTCAAAGGGAAATTTATACTTGCATTTGCATATATTAGAAAAAAGTGGCAAAAATTAGAGAAAAAACAGAAAGAGCATAAATGAAGTAGAAGGAGTGAAATAATAAAACGAGGTCAGAAACAAATAAAATAAAGGATCAACAAAATCAGAGTTGGTGCTTTGAAAATACTAGTTAAGAGTTGGGGCAAGATGGCGGCGGCTGCGGCGGCTGGCGCGGAGTAGCTGAGGTGGAAAAGGTGGCCACTGGGCCTCAGGCAGCCGGGAAACTTGTGGACCTTCCTCTGGCCATCTCTTAAGGGAGGACTGCTGCTGCTGGCCGGTCGTGGGGGCTCAACGCCACTTTGCCCCTGGCAGGAGAGGCTGCCTCATTTACAGGCAACAGCTTTGAAGTGTGGAGCAGGAAAAGAACTGATTCTTAGCTGCAAAAGCGAGTCTTGAAACAGGGAACACGGCGCCAGGGCTGCTGTGGATGCAGCCAGGATCCCGGAGGCTGGGGCCGCACTGAAGGCGGCCAGCTGCCCTATTCAGGATTCGAGGTTTCAGGCCGGCATTAAAGAAGATTCCTGGGAGCGCCCAAGCGGCGCCGCGACTGAACAGCCCGAGGCGGCAGCGCCGAGAACACGGAAGGCAACAAACCAGAGACAGAGCGAGCGCCCGACCTGGCACAGCACTGTGAGTGATCCCTGGCACAGCTCTGTTCGGAGGGTGGATGCCCACGCGGCATCCGCCTGCACCACCAGGCCACTCACTGCCCCGGTGCTGCCTCCATTTTCCCAGGTGCGGGCAGCTCCGCCCTGCTCGGCCATCACTGAGCCCATTTGCTTGGCCTGGCGCGGGGCTTTCCGGACCCTGCGGGACGGCCTCCTCTCCCACTCCCTCCCCCACTCCCTCCGCGGTTCTCTGGTGGGGCTGGGGGTGTGGGGCATCCCGACCAGTGTTGGGAGGGCTAGGAAGTACGGGCGGGCGGACTGTCACTCCACCACACCCTGGACTCCGGCCCCGGTAAACTTCCTGTTACTGGGAGGCAGATACCATCTCTGCGACCACCAGTTTGGAAAAAAGCCTAACGAATTTCTGGTTGGGAATAGTGTGGTAGGAGAGTTCCCAGGTCCGCTTGAACCTGCCGGAGAGCAGGCTGCAGGCGGGCACTAGACTCGGTTTATACCGGGGGGATACAAAGGTGAACAAGACCCGAGAAAGATCTACACAGTGCTACAAAGGCACCCAGAGAGACCGGTCGTCTGTGCCTAGCAGAAACCTAGTAGACTTCCTGGGCGAGGCGGTGCTGGGCAGGGTCTTGAAAGCCCAGCTGATAGACGAGGGGTGCAGAAGACACACCCCAGCCCAGCACAGTGTGCACAGAGGGGGGAGACGTGCGGCCAGGGAGGCGGAGACTCGGCAGAAACCACACACCCGGTGGGGTCGCCACTGCATGATCTAACAGCCTGGGCCAGAGCACACGGAACGGGGAGAAGTCCTGTACAGAAAGTGAAAGCTCAACAGAGATCACACACCCTGTGGTACGTGATCCACCAGCCTAGCAGAGTACAAGCTGACCAGAAAGGTGGATCCCCGGAGAAGCCCAAGACCCGAGGCAACCACACACACAAGACACTAGAGGCCAACTGAGCAGTCACGGCGGGAGCCATACCAAATTGGCAACCACAGCAACATCCTAGTTAGTCATTAGTCTCAAACCGGTGGACTGTGAAACCCCCTGCCACAATGAATAAACACCAAAAAAAAGACACCAGAAATACAAAAAATCAAGAAAGTACACCACCAAAAGTTAATAAATCTCATACTCTAGATCCTATAGAACAAGAAGCCCTTGAAATAACTGACAAGGAATTTCGAGTGATAATTCTAAGGAAACTGAATGAGATACAAGAAAACTCAGCTAGACATCATGATGAAATGAGGAAAAGTATACAGGATCTGAAAGAGGAAATATACAAGGAAATCAATGTCCTGAAAAAAAATGTAGCAGAACCTGCTGAGCTGAAGAAGTTATTCAGCGAAATAAAAAACACAACGGAGAGATTAACCAGCAGGCTTGTCGAAGTTGAAGAGAGAACCTCTGAACTTGAAGATGGGCTGTTTGAAATAACACAAGCAGACAAAAAGAAAGAAAAAAGAATCAAGGACATGGAAGAAAATCTGAGAGAGATATCAGACAACCTCAAGCGCTCAAATATCCGAGTCATGGGTATTCCAGAAGGGGAGGAAAATGGAGATTCCATTGAAAACATATTCAACAAAATAGTGGCAGAAAACTTCCCAGGTATAGGAAAAATCACAGATCTTCAGATCCAGGAAGCTCAACTATCTCCAAACGTATTCAACCCAAAAAGGCCTTCTCCAAGACATGTCATAGTCAAATTGGCAAAACTCAGAGACAAAGAGAGAATCTTAAAAGCTGCAAGAGAGAAGCGTCAAATCACCTATAAGGGAGCCCCAATCAGGTTAACATCAGACTTTTCATCACAAACCCTAAAAGCTAGAAAGGAATGGGATGATATTTTCAAAATACTAAAAGACAAAGATTGCCAGCCAAGAATACTCTACCCTGCAAGGCTATCCTTCCGAAATGAAGGGCAAATAGTAGATTTCTCAGACAAACAAAAACTGCGGGAGTTCACTACCACAAGACCACCCTTACAAGAAATCCTCAAGGGAGTACTGGGTTTGGTTCCTGAAAAATAACTACCACTGCCATAAAAACCTAAGAAAAATCTAAACCCGCTAGTACAATAAAAATAGCATTCATGAAGAGAAAACAAGCTAACAAAAACACTATCTACAACCTAAGGAACCAACAAACAAAGAAACCAAACAGTAAATCAGAAAGCAAGGAACAAAAGACACCTAAGACAACCAAACAACCAATAAAATGCTAGGAATAAATCAACACCTTTCAATAACAACTCTTAATGTAAAAGGCTTAAATTCCCCAATTAAAAGACACAGACTGGCTGACTGGATCAAAAAGCAGGACCCAACTATATGCTGCCTACAAGAGACCCACCTCACCCATAAAGATTCACACAGACTAAGAGTCAAAGGATGGAAAAAGATTTACCATGCAAACAGAAAAGAAAAACGAGCTGGAGTGGCTATTCTTATATCTGACAAAATAGACTTTAAACTAAAAACCATAAAAAGAGACAATGAGGGACACTACTTAATGATAAAAGGACTGATCCATCAAGAAGACATAACAATCATAAATATGTACGCACCCAATGTTGGAGCAGCCAGATTTATAAAACAAACTCTATTAGACCTAAAGAAGGAAATAGGCACTAATACCATAATAGCAGGGGACCTGAACACTCCACTGTCAATATTAGACAGATCATCTAGGCAAAGAATCAGTAGAGAAATGCAAGATCTAAACAAGACTCTAGACCAATTGGAATTGGCAGATATCTACAGAACATTCCACCCAACAACCTCAGAATATTCATTCTTCTCATCAGCACATGGATCATTTTCCAGGATAGATCACATATTAGGTCACAAATCAAGTCTCAATAAATTCAAAAAAATTGGAATTATCCCATGTATCTTCTCAGACCACAATGGATTAAAACTAGAAATTAATAACAAACAAAACTCTGGAAACTATACAAACACATGGAAATTAAACAGCATTCTACTTAATGACATATGGGTCCAAGAAGAAATCAAGCAGGAAATCAAAAAGTTTATTGAAACTAATGAAAACAATGATACATCATACCAAAACCTGTGGGATACTGCAAAAGCAGTATTGAGGGGAAAATTTATTGCATTAAATGCTCACTTCAGAAGAATGGAAAGATGGCAAGTGAACAACCTAACACTTCACCTTAAAGAACTAGAAAAACAAGAACAATCCAATCCTAAAGTTAGCAGACGGAAAGAAATCATTAAGATCAGAGCAGAACTGAATGAAATTGAAAACCAAAAAACAATTCAAAAGATCAACGAATCAAAAAGTTGGTTTTTTGAAAAGATAAATAAAATTGACAAACCATTAGCATGGCTAACAAAAAAAAGAAGAGAGAAGACTCAAATAACAAAAATTAGAAATGAAAAAGGCGATATTACAACTGATTCATCTGAAATACAAGGAATCATTCGAGACTACTATAAACAACTATACGCCAACAAATTTGAAAATCTGGAGGAAATGGATAAATTTCTGGACACACACAAGCTCCCAAAACTGAACCGTGAAGATGTAGAAAATTTGAACAGACCAATAACAATAAAGGAGATTGAAGCTGTTATCAGAAGGCTCCCAACAAAGAAAAGCCCAGGACCAGATGGATTCACAGCAGAATTTTACCAAACATTCAAACAGGAATTGACACCGATTCTTTACAAACTATTCCAACAGATTGAAAGGGACGCAAATCTCCCAAACTCATTCTATGAGGCAAACATCATCCTGATACCAAAACCAGGTAAAGATATAACCAAAAAAGAAAACTACAGGCCGATATCCTTGATGAATATAGATGCAAAAATCCTCACTAAAATACTAGCAAACAGAATACAGCAACACATACGAAAAATTATTCATCACGATCAAGTGGGATTCATCCCAGGGATGCAAGGTTGGTTCAACATACGCAAATCAATAAATGTGATACACCATATTAATAAACTCAAACACAAGGACCATATGATCATCTCTATAGATGCTGAAAAAGCATTTGATAAAGTTCAGCACTCATTCATGACAAAGACCCTCTATAAGTTAGGTATAGAGGGAAAGTATCTCAACATAATTAAAGCCATATATGCCAAACCCACAGCCAATATCATCCTGAATGGGGAAAAGCTGAAAGCTTTTCCTTTAAGAACAGGCACTAGACAAGGATGCCCACTCTCACCACTCCTATTCAACATAGTGTTGGAAGTACTAGCCAGAGCAATCAGAGAAGAGAAGGAAATAAAGGGCATCCAGATTGGAAAAGATGAAGTCAAACTGTCCCTGTTTGCAGATGACATGATCCTATATATCGAACAGCCTAAAATCTCTACAAAAAAACTCTTGGAATTGATAAATGATTTCAGCACAGTAGCAGGATACAAAATCAACACACAAAAATCAGTAGCATTTCTTTTCTCCAATAGTGAACATGCAGAAGGAGAAATCAAGAAAGCTTGCCCATTTACAATAGCCACCAAAAAAAATAAAATACTTAGGAATTGAGTTAACCAAGGAGGGGAAAAATCTCTATAATGAGAACTACAAACCACTGCTGAGAGAAATTAGAGAGGATACAAGAAGATGGAAAGATATTCCATGCTCTTGGATTGGAAGAATCAACATAGTGAAAATGTCCATACTACCCAAAGTGATATACAAATTCAATGCAATCCCCATCAAAATTCCAAAGACATTTTTCTCAGAAATGGAAAAAACTATCCAGACATTTATATGGAACAATAAAAGACCACGAATAGCCAAAGCAATGCTCAGCAAAAAAAATAAAGCTGGAGGCATAACACTACCTGACTTTAAGCTATACTACAAAGCTATAATAACCAAAACAGTATGGTACTGGCATAAAAACAGACACACTGACCAATGGAATAGAATAGAGAATCCAGAAATCAACCCACACACTTACTTCCATCTGATCTTTGACAAAGGCACCAAGCCTATTCACTGGGGAAGGGACTGCCTCTTCAGCAAGTGGTGCTGGGATAACTGGATATCCATATGCAGGAGAATGAAACTAGATCCATACCTCTCACCGTATACTAAAATCAACTCAAAATGGATTAAGGATTTAAATATACACCCTGAGACAATAAAACTTCTTAAAGAAAACATAGGAGAAACACTTCAGGAAATAGGACTGGGCACAGACTTCATGAATACGACCCCAAAAGCACGGGCAACCAAAGGAAAAATAAACAAATGGGATTATATCAAACTAAAAAGCTTCTGCACAGCAAAAGAAACAATTAAAAGAGTTAAAAGACAACCAACAGAGTGGGAGAAAATATTTGCAAAATATACATCTGACAAAGGATTAATATCCAGAATATATAAGGAACTCAAACAACTTTACAAGAAGAAAACAAGCAACCCAATTAAAAAATGGGCAAAAGAGCTAAGCAGGCATTTCTCTAAGGAAGATATACAAATGGCCAACAGACATATGAAAAAATGCTCAACATCACTCAGCATCCGGGAAATGCAAATCAAAACCACATTGAGATACCATCTAACCCCAGTTAGGATGGCTAAAATCCAAAAGACTATTAACGATAAATGCTGGCGAGGCTGCGGAGAAAAAGGAACTCTCATACATTGTTGGTGGGACTGCAAAATGGTGCAGCCTCTATGGAAAATGGTATGGAGGTTCCTTAAACAATTGCAAATAGATCTACCATACGACCCAGCCATCCCACTGTTGGGAATATACCCAGAGGAATGGAAATCATCAAGTCGAAGGTATACCTGTTCCCCAATGTTCATCGCAGCACTCTTTACAATAGCCAAGAGTTGGAACCAGCCCAAATGCCCATCATCAGATGAGTGGATACGGAAAATGTGGTACATCTACACAATGGAATACTACTCAGCTATAAAAACGAATGAAATACTGCCATTTGCAACAACATGGATGGACCTTGAGAGAATTATATTAAGTGAAACAAGTCAGGCACAGAAAGAGAAATACCACATGTTCTCACTTATTGGAGGGAGCTAAAAAATTAATATATAAATTCACACACACACATACACACACACACACACAAACCAGGGGGGGGGGGAAGAAGATATAACAACCACAAGTATTTGAAGTTGATACAACAAGCAAACAGAAAGGACATTGTTGGGGGGAGGGGGGAGGGAGAAATGAGGGAGGTTTTGGTGATGGGGAGCAATAATCAGCTACAATGTATATCGACAAAATAAAATTTAAAAAAAAAAAAAAAAAAAAGAAAATACTAGTTAAAAAAAATCTCTGTCAAGATAAGAGCATAGTATGAACAACTTTAATCAATACATTTGAAAATTTAGACAAAGTACACACATCTAGAAAAATATAAATTACCAAAGTGATTCAAGAGAAAAAAAAATTTTTTTTTTCTGTCTTTTTGTGACCGGTAAGGGGATTGCAACCCTTGGCTTGGTGTCATCCGCAACGCGCTCAGCCAGTGAGCACACCGGCCATTCTTATATAGGATCTGAACCCGGGGCAGGAGCGCCGCTGTGCTCCCAAGTGCTGCACTCTCCCGAGTGCGCCATGGGGCCGGCCCCTCAAGAGAAAATTTTTAAAAATCATAAGTCATTTGGGAAATTGAATCAGTAGTTAATATTCTTTCCCACAAAGACAGCATCAGGCCCAGCTAAGATTTTAGTCAAGTGCTACTAAAAAACATTCTACTGAATAGAAATAGTAACAATAGCACTAATAACAAGCTTAAACAATCTCTTTCAAGGAAAAAGAAAAAATATACCCCAACTCATTTTATGAAACAAGTATAAATCTGATATCAAAATGTGACAGATACTATAAAAAGCCTGGCTACTTTTAATAATAAGACATCTCTTCATATCAGCATCTAGGTTAGAATGGTTGAGCATTGCTTAACAAAATGATGATTTTGTCGTTGTGTGAACATCATAGTGTACTTAGACAAACCTAGACGGTATAGCCTACTACACACCTAAACCTTATGGTATAGCCTATGGCTCCTAGGCTACAAACCTGAACAGCATGTTACTGTACTGAATACTGTAGGCAGTTATAACACATGTGGTAAGTATTTGTGTATCTAAACATATCTAAGTATAGAAACGGTACAGTAAAAATGCAGTATGAATGGTAAAAAATGGTATACCTGTATAGGGCACTTACCATGAGTAGAGCTTGCATGACTGTAAGTTGCTCTGTTTGAGTGAGTGAGTGACTGATAAGTGAATGTGAAGGCCTAGGACATCACTGTACATTACCACAGACTCTATAAACACTGTACACCTAGACTATACTACATTTATAAAAAAATATTTTTATTTCTTAATAATAAATTGACCTCAGTTTACTGTAAATTTTTTCTTTAGAAACTTAATTCTTTTTTTTACTTTTTTGTCTCTTTTGTAATAACACTTAAAACTTTGTACAGCTGTACAAAAATATTTTCTTCCTTTACATCCTCATTCTATAAGTTTTTTTATATTTAAAAATTTTTGTGTCACAGATTATTTATCTATTCATGTGTTGATGGATATTTGAGTTGTTTCCAGTTTGGGGCTATTACAATAAAGCTGCTATGAACATTCATGTTCATGTCATTTTGTGGACATATGTCTTTAGCTCTCTTGGGTAAATACTTAGGAAAGTTATGGCTGGAACCCATGGTAGGTATATGTTTAACTATTTAAGAAACTGCCACACTGGTTTCCAAAATAATTGTACCATTTTACATTTCTACCAGAAATGTGTGAATGTTCCAGCTGCTCTACATCCCATCACTTGGTGTGTTCAGTCTTTTTAATTTTAGCTACACAAATAGATATGAGGCAGCATGTTATTGTGGTTTCAATTTTTATTTCCCTAATGATTAATGATGTTGAAGATGTGCTATTTTGCCATTCATATATCTTCTTTGGTAAAGTATCTGTTCAAATCTTTTGCCCATTTTTTACTGCATTGCTTGTATTCTTATTGTTGATTTTAAGATTTCTTTATATACACTGGATATAAGTCTTTAATCAGATTTATAAATATATTTTTCTGGTCTGTGGTTTGTCTCTCCACCCCCACCCCCAGCATTATTAAGGTAAAAGTGACTGACAGATAAAAATTGTATATATTTATGGTGCATGTTGTGATGTTTTGAAATATGGATATAATGTGAAATGGTTACGTCAAAATAATCAACATAACTATCATCTCACATACTCATTCTTTTTTGTGGTGAGAACATTTAAGATCTGCTGTCTTAGTAATTTTTAAGTATACAATACATTCTTATTAACTATAGTAACCATGCTGCACAATTAGATCTCCAGAACTTATTCATCATGTCTAACTGAAACTTTGTACCCTTTGCCAATGTCTTTGAGAAAACAGAAGACAAGCAGAACATTGCATCCAGGCTTGGTGTTTGCCCTGTTTAGGTGACACTTGATGAGAACACCAATTATACCTGTCCTGTAGGTCACCAGGGCACAAAGTGTTATCAGAGAGTCAGAGTCTTTATATGTTGCCCAAATTCACAGCAATGGCAGGTTACTGAGAAGAAAATTGATGAGGGGATAGTTTATAGTTGATTTATTCTTTGAGGTGCTACCAGACTCATTTCTTCTAGCTGGTGTTCATTATGTACTCAGGAGACAGGTTGACTATCTTTTATTCTTTATTGTATTTGGGGAAGAAAAAAACACATAAAACCATTTTCCTGGCTGAATGGGTAAAATAATTTAAAAGCCAATATGTTAGCCTGGCATCCTTTCTAACAACTATGAGACTCTCTTCAGAACAATAATGAAGGTAGCTCTTTCGTTATTATATAAATTATTCATTCACTTTTTAACACCAGGTGAATATTTGTGCCTATGTGGAATGAGTACTGAAGAATTTTGCCATTTCAGAAGTCACCTCCCATTAGTTTGTCACACCTTTGTCAGGAAAAGAAGTTACTGCATAGATACTTTCCTGTGAAATTAATGTTTTTAACTCACAACAATATGATTGTCCAATAAGATTAGTGCTGTGTTTAACTGATTAACTGCACAGCAAAGTCATGCATCTACTCAATGAGAGCAAAAGTATCCTCAAGCGCAGAAAAACATTTTGTAGATATCTCCTGTACAACCTAAAAATTTTAGATCTAATGTCTGCCTCCTGGAGATATGTTCATAGAGGCAAGATGAGGAAATGGAGATTTCTTTAGTACTCAATATAAGCAGTGAGTTAAGACTCCAAACATTTTTTGACCGTATGACGTCCCACCATTGATCTTTTCAATATCTATCACCCTCCTCGCAAGCTCATTTCCCAATTTACTTACTGTATTAGCCTGTTTCTGTTGTTTATAACATGATAACTGGGTAACTTAAAAAAAAATAAAATTTATTTCTTACAGCTTTGGAGGCTGGGAAGTTCACAATCCACGGGTCACATCTGGTGAGGGACTTCTTGGTGGCAGCTCTACATATGGTGAGAGTAGCATGAGCAAGAGAGAGATAAGTTTCTAAGTTTCTCTCTTTTTAAGGTTATCAGAACCACATCCGGTACTCCATGAATGGATCAATCTATTCACAAGGACACAATCCTCACAATCTAATCACCTCTTTAAAGCCCCACCTTTCAATTACCATAATAGAATTTCCCACCCTTTTAACACTGTCACAGTGGGGATTAAGCTTCAATGAGCTTTGGGGGTCCTTCAATCCACAGCACTTGCTTAGATGCCATGCCATTGTTACAATCAATTCTTGATACATATCCTCAATTCCACTGTAGTACTCAACTGAATAAACCCCAACAGGTTAAGTCCAACTCTGCATCAACCCTCGTTATTACCAGTCTTTTAAACTTTAGCCACTATTATTTAAGTGTAGTGGTATTCATTGTGATTTTAACTTGCATTTCTCTGATGAGTAATGATATTAAGAACTTTCCCATTTTAGCCATTTGAAAATTTTTTGTTAAGTACCAGTTCAAGTATTCTTCCCATTTTTTGACTGGATTTTTTTGTGTTTGTTTGTTTGTTTCTTTTTCGTTTGTAGTTCTTCATATAGTCTGGAAATAAATCCTTTAATGTTTATATGAACTGTAAATCTGTTCTTCCAGTCTAAACCATACCTTTTCACCCTCTTATTGGTGTTTTTTGATGAACAGTATTTTAGTCTATTTGTGCTGCTACAACAGAATACTTGAGACTGGGTAATTTACCAAAACATAAATTTATTTTCTCACACTTCTGCAGGCTGAAAAGTCCAAGGTCAAGGTGCCAGCAGATTTGGTTGTCTGGTGAGAGCTGTTCTCTGCTTCCAAGATAGTTCCTTCAGAGAGGAGGAATGCTATGTCCTTGTGGAAGGCAAAAGGGCAAGAGGGGGTGAATTTTATGTGACTCTTCCTTTATAAGAGGCTTAATCCCATTCACAAGGGAGGAAACTTCATGGCCTAATCACCTCCTTTTTTTTTTTTTTTAAATTTTATTTTGTCGATGGCTAATCACCTCTTCTTAAAGTTCCCACCTCTTAATACTATCACAATGTCAACACCTAAGTTTTGGAGGGGGCATATTTAAATCATAGCATATACACCTAATTTTAATACTGTCCAAGTTATCATTTTTTACTTTTTATGTCTTAAATCTTTGCAAATGAATTTACCTTTTTCTATTCACAAAGAAAATGGAAGCAACCATAAAAACAACTTTAATACCCTGCCTAACAATAAATTCATCTACCTACCTGCACTTCTACCCATATACTCTGTTCTTTCTTCTTTTACAATGGGTGGGTTTTTTCTGCTTCTTACTAAAGCCAAACATGCCACTGCTTTCTATCCTCTCTCATCCATTTAAGACCTTTTTTCTTGCAAGTTTTTTTTTCTGTTCTGCATCATCAAGTTTTCCTTCTCTACTAGGTCATTCTGATCTATACACAAACATGCTGTAACATCACCTATGGTATCTATCAGGGTACCAGCAGGAAATTGATGGAACCAAATTAGGATAATTTGATGAGGGTTTATTTAAAGACCATTTATAAGAAAAGAGCAGGGTGTAGAGAAACAGATATGGAGTACCACAGGGTTAGTAGCAGTGGAATTGTTACCAGGTTTAGGTCCCTAGTGAAGGAAGAGATTTCCAGCACTCAAAAGGAGTCAGTCATGCAGAATAACTATTGAGAGAAGTAGTAAAGAGAACCAGCTAGCCAAAGGCTCCCTTCTGCTAGGAGGGAGGGAAATAGGGAGGGGCTAGGGAAATAAATATCATGATCTTACTTTTCCTTTCTTCCTCCAGTCTCCATCTGGGGCTCCATGAACCCCAGAGCTTAAAATAGTTTGTTTACATAATCCACGTAGGTCTACTTCCTATGTCATTGAGAAGTATGGAGAAAAATGGAAAAAGCTCTAAAATGGCAAATGGCAGGTACACAGTAGGGTCCAACCCTTCTAGTCTTAGTCTATTTTTATTCTTTGAATGGGTAAAAAATTTGTAACTCCAATACAAGGGACACACATTTCCTTCAGCTCCCATATTAGTGCAAAGTAATGTTAATTTAGTCATACTCCCGTCTAAAACTTAAAATACTAGTATTATCATTATTTTTTTATATGATAAGTGTTTAGAGGTAAGGAAAAATAATTAAGTAGTTGCAGTCCCTACCTCTGCAGCTAGTGCCAATACCTAAGTTGGTAATTATGGCTGCCTTTTTTATCTCCGATTCCATATTTACCTCAACTTTTGTCAGCACCTTGTCTAGATACAGTTCTTTATAGAGAGAAGTGACCTGAAACTTTGTTCCCGTAGAACCTGCATATTTAATGGTCATATCTTTAATGAGCTGCCAAAGTTTTCCATTCACCTATACTAGAGGGCAAGGAAATATTAAGAGGCACTCCACTCATTCTTTTGGGTTCCTAACACAGTCTCTTTTTTGCCCCTATTCTGTAGCAGAAATACAATTTCTCCCTCCAAATTAAGATCAGTTACCCCAGCATGAACAGTGATTCATCCTCTAGGTCTGATGGCTCATTAGCATGAAAAGCCCAAATGGCCATGGGTCAGTCTCATTATTCAGTTAATCAGAATGATGACTACGTTTCCTTGTGGAAGCATTCCTCACTTGGGCACTAGGACCTTCAGACTCACCAGTCATGGGCATTGGAAGCAAAAAAATTTCATGTGAGTTATTAGGGGCAATAGAGAGAAGGGCTACTCTCACTTACCTCCATGCTTCTTGGACCCATGCATTCTGACTATAGAGACAGCACCATATATTAGCTGTTAGTTTAAGGCAAGAATCTCATCCGGCAGGACAGACTCCAATCCTTCAGGGTCCTTTGCCCCAGCTGGCACCATAACTGAACCTTACCAGGTACTCTACCATTCTAAGTCACCTTCCATAGGGAGGTAGAATTATACCAGGGAATTTCATGAGGATAAACTTATTGCCTTACTTCCTTTGGCATAAAATGTGATCCCTGTTCATAAGTGATGTTGTATGGGATGCTGCTAGGATGTAAATATTTCTGTCACCTCCGGAATTCATGTTGAAACTTAACTCCCCATGCAACAGCATTAGAAGGTAGGACCTTCGGGAGCTGGGTAGATCATGAAGGCTCCACCCTCATGAAGTGGATTAATGCCTTATAAAAGAGGCTTCACACGGTATTCACTGCTTTTACCCTTTTTACTCTTCTACCAAGTGAGGATACAGCTTTTGAGGCAGCATCTTGGAAGCAGAGAGCAGCCCTCATCAGACAACCAAATCTGCTTATGCCTTGATCTTGGATTTCCCAGTCTCCTAAACAGTGAGAAACAAATTTCTGTTATTTAAAAATTGCCCAGTCTCAGGTATTTTGTTATAGCAGCACAAACAGACTGAGACAGAATTGGAAACGAATAAGGAAAGCATTCTGTCAGCCTACAAATGGTAGTGCTATTAGAAACGCTGCAGGCAAAGAAGGCAAAATCCCTTCTGAAATATGTATCTTCCCTATAAAGGCAAAGTGATGTACTCTGCACGAGGGAGTGGTAAAATGTAATTCATCTGCCACTAGGTAGCCAGCTTGGCTCTTGGCAAATGGTACTACATGGGGGCTCAGCATCAGTCTGTTTTTATAAGTTTGGGCTTTTCACACCACAGTAGCTGGATCGGCCTAGATAATGTTAAATTAAGTTTGGCCCAAAGGTTTCTTCAGACGTAGGGAACTGTAAACTAACCTGATACGTAAACAATCTGTAACCTACTCCTTTTTTTTTTTTTTTTAATTTTATTTTGTCGATATATATTGTGGCTGATTATTGTTGCCCATCACCAAAACCTCCCTCCCTCCTCCCTCCCCCTTCGCCACCAATGTCCCCTCTGTTTGCTTGTCGTATCAACTTCAAGTAATTGTGGTTGTTATATCTTCTTCCCCCACCAGCCCGGTTTTTTTGTGTGTGTGTGTGTGTGTGTGTGTGTGTGTGAATTTATATATTAATTTTTAGCTCCCACCAATAAGTGAGAACATGTGGTATTTCTCTTTCTGTGCCTGACTTGTTTCACTTAATATAATTCTCTCGAGGTCCATCCATGTTGTTGCAAATGGCAGTATTTCATTCGTTTTTATAGCTGAGTAGTATTCCATTGTGTAGATGTACCACATTTTCCGTATCCACTCATCTGATGATGGACGTTTGGGCTGGTTCCAACTCTTGGCTATTGTAAAGAGTGCTGCGATGAACATTGGGGAACAGGTATACCTTCGACTTGATGATTTCCATTCCTCTGGGTATATTCCCAACAGTGGGATAGCTGGGTCGTATGGTAGATCTATCTGCAATTGTTTGAGGAACCTCCATACCATTTTCCATAGAGGCTGCACCATTTTGCAGTCCCACCAACAATGTATGATGTAACCGACTCCTGTAACCTAACTTGATGTGCAAACAGACTGTAACCTACTCTTGTAACAAGTAGCCAAATCTCAACCAGTTATAGGCAGCCAATTATTCAAACCATGTTCAAATAAGGCAACCACCCAGCTGTAACCAATCCAGCTGTTTCTGTACCTCACTTCCGTTTTCTGTAAGTCACTTTCCTTTTTCTGTCTGTAAATCTTAGCCAACCATGCAGCAGCCCTGGAATCACTCTGAATCTATTCTGGTTCTGGTGGCTGTCCAATTCCCAAATTGTTCTTTGCTCAATTAAACTCTGTTAAATTTAATTTGTCTAATTTTTTTCTTTCAACAATAAGGAAAAGACTATGTTGTTGAACCTATGCATAGACTCTGTTCCAGCTGCTACGGCCACTTTTTATGTGGATCCATTAAGTTCCAGGTGGCTGGGAAAAGAGGCTGACATCTACATAATGAGTTACCTTGTCCACCAGATTGTTGAGGGTCTCCTCCAAAGTGGATGCCCTCTTGTACACATTTATATGAAATGTGAATATCTTCATACTCTGTGCCCATTCTGAGAGGAATATCCACATCACTTTCCTCCAGAACTTTTTGTCAATAATTTTCCAATTTGTTCTTTCCTAGTCTTTGAGCAGTGGGTCAGTGTGTTAGCCTTTGCCCATGAGTCTGTATAGATTTGCACCTTAACCTCTCTCTTTTTTAACCCCAAATGGACAACTGTATGCACCATCCTAAGTTTTGTCCATTGGGAGGATTTCTCTTTCTCATTGCCCACCCTCCCCAGCACACCTGGTAAAATTGCATTTTAGTGGCTGTTGTTTCCTAGCATATGGGGAAGATATACCTGTAATCAGACTCATGCTTTTTCCTCTTTCTTTAACTAGCTGTGGGGAACCAGTCATGATGTCGTAGACGTGCGCTGAGTGAGAGACAGGGAAGCATCAGAAGTGGGTACCATGGAAGTTTAGCCACCTGATCATGCCGTTTGATTTTGCCTTTTGGACATGCTCAGGCCTGGTCTCTGTAGTCAACTTCATTTCATAATGGAATTTTGCTGTACATGTCCAATCTTATGGTTCAATGGATTAGACAGCACCAGTTTATAATTGGCAGTTGAGATCACACACTCACTCGGTGACCCGTAGTTATTCATTCAGTCCGTACCAGGTTCCAGTAGCCAGCCATGAGTGGTTTTTTAAATACAGAGTAGTTGTTGGCAGAGGATAAAAGGTGCTATCCTAAAACTGTCTATTCTCCTACTGTGGTTTGTGCAGTATGTATTTTTTAAGCAAATAAAATGTATGTGAGTTTATATTTATGCTGAAATACTTTAAAGTAAATCAATGACATCTTAATATAATACCTCTAAATACCTTAATATGCATCTCTAAAAATTAAAAATATTTCCATACTTAGCCATTGCACTTAATGAAATTAAAATACCATTATGTCATTTAACA
Source organism: Cynocephalus volans (assembly GCF_027409185.1). Lineage (NCBI taxonomy): Eukaryota > Metazoa > Chordata > Mammalia > Dermoptera > Cynocephalidae > Cynocephalus > Cynocephalus volans. The sequence continues at coordinate 99,796,566 of NC_084461.1, read as the reverse complement.
CTCAATCCATATTTAAATCTATGTAATTGTGCCAGAAATGTCCCTTTCTTTTTTTTTTTTTTTTTTTTTTTTTGGTCTTTTTCGTGACCGGCACTCAGCCAGTGAGTGCACCGGCCATTTCTATATAGGATCCGAACCCGCGGCAGGAGCATCGCTGCACTCCCAGCACCGCACTCTCCCGAGTGTGCCACGGGCTCGGCCCCAGAAATGTCCCTTTCACTTAACTTATTAACTTTTCTCTTGGCTTGATATTTTTTAAGTTAGATTTTTTTTTTAAGTGCATAATCAGACAAAATTAAATTATATTGTCCAAAATTGCAAAATGGACAGCAATGCTTCAAAGAAAAAAGCAAGTAAATTTAGGACAGCAGTTAACTTTGGGGAGAATGATCTGATTGTAATCAGTTAGGTATAAACAGGTGGTCCTGGGATGCTGGCAGTGTGCTATTTTTTGACCTGGATGATGGTTGCAAAAAAAATCTCCTTTATTGAGTATTCATTAAACTTTATCCATATGTTTATTCATTTAAAAACACAGGTGTGATATAATATATGAACAACATATTAAAACACTTTTGGAAATTAAAACCGCTATACAATTTTTAAACATTATTATATTAAATAAAAAGAGAAAAGAATAGAGCTTTCATACTGTTTTTTTGCTTTATAGTGGCCAAGTCTAAATCAAAGTGGCTCTTTCAATGTGAATTGTTTACTTAAGCTCATCTATCAAAAGACATTATTGAGGGCATTGTAATAATGGCATCTTATTTTTACATAAAGTCTCATGCTATAACTTATGACCATCAATTCTAAATCTTTTTCTGACTATTATTCTAAATAAGTCCCACACATTATATTATTATTTTCAATTTTTTTGTTTTGTAAATATTCTAACAAATGCTATTTGAAAATTTTACAAGAGGACTCAGGAAGGAAACTTTCAAGTTATAAAATATTATGTTTAAAACAAAAAATTTTCTTTTCATTGTCAATGAACAATGCATTTCTTAATCTCTTAGTAAAAGGAACATTCTCTAGGTTCTCCCAGAGAGTAAATTTAGAGAGTGGCACAGTAGGTTCTAAGTAATAGATCATTACAACATTCCCATTTCCCTGAGTCTTCAGACTCCCACCACTACAGATGCCAGAGAAGTCTCAATTTTTCTACTCTTAAAAATCTAGGCCACTGAATTTATGCTTAGATCTGCCTCTCCTACAGATGATGAATATTACTTCCAAGTGCTTAAACCAACACATCAAGTCCTGACTCTTTGGTAGTAAACCACAGCAATGAATTTGGCCCAATTGAGCCTTATATCCATCCTGCTTATATTTCATCCCCCTTGTTCAAACACCCATAGAATTCACCCCCACAGACTCCCCGGCTCCTGTTGATACAGATTGCTGAGGTCTTATACATCTTTGGTTGATAGACTATATCTGCCCTGAGCAGGCCTTCTGTTTAACCCTCCTAGGGTTAAATAAGTAATGTAACCTAAATTTTGTGACTACCCTGGAAGCAATAAGAGGTGGTAAGGATGGGTCCTGTTTGGTAGGTTAATGTCTCAAGTAGTCATTGTAAGGCTTTTATGACAAGTACTATTTTCTCAGATAGGGAAATGGAACTCCTACCACAGGCAACGAGTATTTAGGGGACATTCAGGACATTCTGGTCTTGTCCAGCTCAGCCCCAATGTCTCTATCCTATTTCTTAGCATACCACTTCTTCACCAGTGCCTTTACCTTAATGTAGGAGATTTAGTGAGGTCTCCCACTCTGTAACCCTGACACTCAGCTCTGGAATTCTACCTAGTTATATCTACCAAAGCATTTCTTCACAGCTTACATGGAGGCCTTTAGGCTCTCCATGTGTGTTCTTTTTTGGATGTCCATGGCCTTTAATTTCTTCTTTTCCCTGTGTGTGCTCTGCAGGACCATAGTAAGAAGCCTGATGATTACACCATCTTTATAATCACTTTGTTGTGTAGTGACTAATTTTCACTTCCCACTTAATCCTACCAGTGATAACCCAAGAAATTATGATTCTGCTGCAGGCCATGTGTTACCATGTTCCTCCCACCCACCCTACGAGGGATTATGCTCCTTGAATATGTGAGAAATTCCATGCAGGAATTCCAGTTTGAGGACCTGTTTCTTGGAATCACTTAATCTACATCTTGTTGTAATTTCCATAAATTTGTGTTGTTTTAAACCACCAAGTTTGTAGTAATTTGTTATAGCAGCAATAGGAAACTAATACATACACTAACAACTGTCATTCCAGAAGCGCCTCCTTCCTTCCTTTCACAGACTGGCAACATTATAGTTATGCAACAGGGCAGTTTAAATTGTTTGTTTTTATTTTTGCGGGGATATGGCTTTTGGCAAATTCTAAAGAGGAGCTAAGAACTATTTTTTATCACCCAGTTGTTTATACTTTTTATTGAGAACTTATTATACACTCAATGCTCTGTATATGTTATTATTATTTTATAATTATAACCTTGGGAAAAAGTGCTGCTGTTTCATCTTAAGAATATAAAAACTAAGACTTACAGTGGTTAAGTCACCTGCTCGAGGTCATTTAGTTAATATGTGCCAGAACCAGAAGTTAAATTCCAGAACCATCAAAATCGAAAGTCCATGTTTACTTCATGACACAATGTGGCATCTAGAAGAACCTGAATATATAATTGTAATAATTAATGCCTGTTGAGTAGGATTTGGGGGATGTCAATAAGTGTACTCTCCCATTCTTATCCAGACCCTTAGTTTCCAATCCCAGCTTTTCCTACTAAAGATAAACTTTTAAGGAACCAAAAGTTGCAGTAAGCACAGAATCTAATCTCTCAGTCTCAGCTTTAGATCATATTAAATCAGGTTGGATCCAATACTAGGGCTTCTAACCCTGCTTTATGAATTTCAGAAGGTCAGAGAATAGATGTGAAAAATTTCATTGTGATTAATCCCTGCCTAGGGTCCAAAATATTACTTTCTGTCTATTGACCATGGAACTAGGAATGCACATTCTAGAAATATTTGTATAAGTTCTATTGAAAGCATATTCCTATAAGTGCAGATGAACATCAAGTTAATATCTGTATTAACATTAACTCTGTTTTATTAACATCTAATTTCAACTCCCAGCCCAAATCCATAGGCTAAAACTTAAAAGAATGAACTAAAGTGCTGTACACTGTAAAGTCTCGTCATAGAGATTCTGGTAAAGTATGCTTCCTTATTATAATACATTCATTTTTCAATAGTGTGCTCTATATTTTGCTTCTGAAATTGGCCTTACACAAGATAAACAACTGAGTTCACAATCATATTTAGCCCTTTGATATTATATGGTTCTGCTGCTATAAAAACCCAGTATTTTGTTTCTTTCAACAGCAATCTACAAATGATTGACTCTGAGCGACCACCTGCATAGAGGGATGTTAGAGTGACCTTTCCAAGATGAGAAATGAGCTGGGCAACCCAGCTCACCCAGGTGAGTAGGGCACAAAGACCCAAATCCATCACATCCAGGTACTATTGCTCTTTCCTCTTCACGTCATTAAACCACACAGAAGGATCCAAACTACCAACCCTAAGCTGCTAAAGTGATGTCAAGCAAGAAAGCTGGTTAAGATGTAACAACTCAGACTTTGAAGAAGCTATAAGTCAGGACTGGGACAGAGACCCAGTGTCCCTTTGTCTTTATAAAAACCATTTTTTCTGTAGCTAAAAGAGCAAGAGTGACACTTGGTGGCCATTACATGGCATCACAAGGGACTGACTGATAGGGAACATCCTCACCAGCCTTGCTCCAGGAGTTTTGAAGATCAGGGGAGAGCTGTGCTGTTCATAGAGAAGTAAGATTTGTGTTTGTAGAAACAGTATTACTCTTGCTGTGGTTGGCAGCTAAATACCAGAAGTGATGCCATATTGCAGCTGTTTTGAATGAACAAAAGTTGGTGTGTCCAAAGAAAGACATTTCAGAAAAAAAAAGCACAGTCATTAGAACTCTAATTCAGATAGCCATTAAGAGTCTGGGCAAAACCTTCTGTGATGAATAACAACTTTAAATGAAGCCATTATTAGCCACCACACAAAACTTCGTCATTTTTTCCTATACTCTGAACTTACTGTATTTCCAGGGTAAATGCCTCTAATACTTGTTCAAATTAAAACCCCTCCTGTTAAGACTTTTCAGCACAACCCAGTTCATTTCCAGTCACCATAACCCCCTTCTCAATTGTCTTTTATCAATTAAAACCCAGACCAAAGAAAGAGCTCATTTTAAAGTATTTATCAAATAAATGCATTCATAAATGAATAAAAAAGGTACAAACAAATGGAAACCAGACTGTTTATCAAAACATCACCCGAAGTAAAACAGAACATAGGTAACTTTAAAAATACACCTTTCCAGGAGCAACAGTCCACAACAGGAAACAGGACTTCCCAAGGCATAATGAAGACAGGCATGGGTATACTCTGGACATAGATAGAGATGCTGGGATGTGTTCTAGGGAGTTTGTGTCTATTTATGCCTAAGGTCATTATTGGGCATGCAAGTCCTGGCAATGGCTCTCAACCTTGGCTATGTAGTAGATTCACCATAAGGAGTTTTAAAATCCATTTATCCAGGCTACAACCTAGATCATTAATCAGAATTTCTGAGGGTGGGCCCCAAACATAAGACTTGTTTAAAGGTCTCAGCTGGCATTTGAAATGTGGGTAGTCCACATGTCATCCATATAAAATACACATGGGATTTCAGAGACAGTGGGAAAAATATGTAAGATGTCTCATTAACAATTTTATATTGATTACATGCTGAATCAATATTATTTTGGATATATTTGAATAAATAAAACATACCATTTAAATTAACTGATTTCAAAAAATAAAATAATAAAGTTCCCAGCTGATTCTAATACATAGTCATGGCTGAGAACCTCTGTGCTAGAATGTTCTCAAACATTTTTGTCTTAAGATCTTTTTTGTCTTAAGCTCGCATTCTTCAAAATTATTGAGGACTACAAAGTGCTTTTGCTTAAGTGGGTTCTATTTATTGATGTTTACCATGTTGGACACTGAAACTGAGAACTTTTAAAAAACTTTTATTTATTAACTCAGTTAAAATAACAATAAACACATTACATGTAACATAAACAATGTATTTTTAGGAAAAATAATTATATTCTCCCAAACTAAAAAAGTGAGAAGGGGGGCATTGTTTTACAATTTTGCAAATCTATGTAACATCTGGCTTAATAGAAGATATCTGGATGCTTCTGTCTGCTCTGCATTCGGTCTGGTTTAATATGCTACCCTGATTGAAGGAGATAACAGCCTCCCACACATATGCAGTTGGAAAAGAAGTGGTGTTTTGATTACCTTTTCAGACAACTACAGATATTCTTCTTTGATACTTTATGAAAATTCAACAAGTGATAGTTTCTCAAAGGATAGCTGCAATGTGGAATCTGAACCCATATCAATGAATATTTTGTACTTTGTTATCTTAAAATTCTTCAGTGAATCTTACAATTTGAAAAGATCCTCTACCCAGGTGTGAATTTGTAAATTATATTTTGATCACTTGAAAAATATTGGTTCACTAATTACACAATCTTTTAAATATTGACGTGTTTCATTATGCATTATCAAGAAAATCACATTTATTGATATCACCTCTGATCTCATCCGAAAAGTCTTTAAGAATTGGGAAGCTGTCAAACTCACAGTGATGGCCACAGTTTTTCCAAGTTCTAAATTGAAATTCCTAACTGAAATTTCTAGTTTTCTAGTAGTCAGTAAATGCTGTCAGTTATTATTACTTCAGTAATTTTCTCAAAGATCTCTGTTAAATATCTGAGTCTGAATAACCACAGTGAGTCTATCAGTGTTCTTTCAAGTAGAAATGGTATTCCAGAGGAAAAGTGGCTACTTCAGCTTGCAGGGCAAACAGCCACACGTGCTTTTCCTGAGACAACCATCCGACTTCAGCATAGACCAGAAGTCTTATGAGGGCTTCCCATTTTGTCACACAGAATGTTAAAAAGAGTGAAATTTAATATAATTAAAATTGTATACTGCTTTATCAAAGGCATTCTCATATGAAGCTGGCGTGTTATCTATAAGTGAATGACCGTGAAGGAAACCATGGCTGCTACTACAGCTCTTTTGTACCATTGGTGCAAATGTCAACACAATGAAGAAGGCAAATAATATCTTGTTATTATTATGCAAGGAGTATTTTTTTTTTTTTTTTTTTTACCTCAAAGCCCCCTGTAAAAGTCTAGGGGACCTTGAGAACCTCTGCACTGGAAGGAAAGGTGGAATAGCAGAAGGAACATCTAACCCCTCTAATTTCTTCAAACAGGGGTAAAGAAGGGAGCCAGGAAGCAAAATATTCCTGGGAATTTCAAGTCCATGCTAAAAGGTTATTGAAGTGATATTGAGAGAAATGGGGAAAACCTCTGTGTGCCTGAAGCTACAAGTTATTCTGAGACCTCAGCCAGGAAAATCTCAGCCTTCCTACAGATGCCACAATAACTCATATTCTATATTATTTTAGGGCAGGCGGGCATTAGGGCTGTGTTTCTCAGACTTCTGACATCTATGTACTACCCAGCACGCTGTCAGTGCACAAACTGATCATTAATTTTAGGTCATGCTCAAAATAAAACAGAAAATTCACCATATTTAAATAATAAAATATAGTATTTGAAAATTAACAAGAGCAATAAATAGTTCCAAATTAGAGAATATATATCACAGGACACTGAAGACGACAATGTAAAATTTAACAGGAAAAAGTGCAAAATAAGGTCTTTGAAATTTTTGTTGTTTTTATCTTTAATCAAATTCCTAAATAGAAGATGATAAGATCTGACTTGATAAAAGCTCATGAAAACTCCAACTGAGTTTCTTAATCTCAAATATTGTTTTAATGACTACAATAAAAGCTGATGTTTTAGGTCTCATTAATGGGAATATAGAATCTTGATGGAAAGAGGTGAATTTCACAATGTAAGATATATCAGGCAGAATAACAGTAAGTTTTAGGTAAATCACAAGCTGTCTGTTTTGCAGTTTGGGAATTTGTTTTTATAATGGTGGATACAACTCAATGATTTGTCAGAAGGATAGACTGTCCAGACTAGTCAACAGTTTCATTTATTCTTGGCTAGACTAGTTAGGTTTTTAATATAAAATTCCCCCCCCCCTTTTTTTAACAAGAAAAAGGTAAGCATGGTAGTAAATACCAGTTCCTATGGGGAAACCATTAGTTTCAGAATATCTGGAGACTAAAGGACCAAAGGTCTGAGACAAATTAAATTTCACAGTATGATCAATGGACATCGCAGCAAATAATTAGGAATTGGGTCCTCTTGTTTCCAAGTCATACTGAGTGGGTGATGTGAAAAAGTGATTCTACACCTGCAGGTAAGCACAAGGGGTATGAATGGTCTCTCACTGGCAGTGTGACCAGGCTGCAATGTGGTACAGAATAAAAGGCGGCAAGGTACATGCCTGGGGACTTTGACTTGAGTCTCAGACATGCCACTCATACACTGTTTGAAACTAGAACATTTTTCAGGGTCTCAATTTTCCCTCCATAAAATGAGCAGGTACTTGTGGACTGGAGCAGTAGTCTTCAAACTGGCATATGACTACCCTTGAGGGTTCTCAAAGACCTCCCAAGTGGTGACCAGGCATGGAGAGTTTTAAGACGATAAATATCAGGATCACCAATTTCATGTTTTCTTTCCTAAAATTCATCTGGCCAAGAAGGTGTCTTCCTTTTCCTTCCCCACCATCTTTCACAACAGGTCTTTTTCCACTTTATAAAAAAAAAAAAAAGGCCTACCCCCTGATAGTCAGGAATCTTATATAGGGCCTTATCCAAGAGGTACAAATCTCCAGGGCAGTGAACTAAGGGATAAATCAACACTCAGTATAAATCTTCACTCAGTATACTTTATTCATTTTATTGAGAGATATATTTTCAATAAAATTCTACTTTTTGTGCTTAGAAATTATCAATGTTTATTATCTATGTTGTTTTAAGTGCATATTAATAATAATTGTAATGACAATTTATTCAGCAAAAAGTTTTTAGTTATTATAATCCTATTGTGAAAATAATTTTTTTAAAAAATTAAATATATGTGTGTATGTGTGTAAACCTATAGTTACAGAAATGTATGAAAAGGTGATCAATAAAAGATTTAAAAAATAAAGTTATACTCTATTAGGATAAAATTTGTGTGGGAATTGGAATAAAAATGTAATTTCAAGGAGAAATATGAATATTGTGAAATGTCTAATTGTTAAAAAGTTTGTTCATGTATATATTTTTTATTTTAAATTTTATTTATTTTTAGCATATTCATTTTTACAAATCATGGTATTTCTTTATACCCTTTGCCCAGCCTGTCACTTCCCAAACCCCCTCCCTCCCTCCCCCCCAACTCTGGTATCCTTAGGTTTGTTCTCTCCTTCCGAAAGTTCAACATATTGTTGTGGTCTTTCTTTCTTTCCTTCATTCCTTCCTCCTTCTCTCCTTCCCTCCCCCACCTCCTCCCTTCCATCCTTCCTTCCTTCCTAGCAGTGAGTTATGAGTGAGAACATGTGGTATTTCTTTGTCTGGCTTATTTCATTTAACATAATTTTCTCCAGGCTCATCCATGTTGTTGCAAATGGCAGAATTTCATTCTTTTTTAGGGTTGAGTAGTATTCCATTGTGTACATGTACCACATTTTCTTTGTCCAGTCATCTATCAATGGACACTTAGGTTGGTTCCATATTTTGGCCATTGTAAATAGAACTGCAATGAACATGGGAATGCAGGTATCCCTTCAACATAATGATTTCCATTCCTTTAGATATATACTCAGTAGCAGGATTGCTGGATCATATGGTAGATTTAGCTGTTGTTGTTTGAGAAACCTCCATACTATTTTCCATAATGGTTGTGCTATTTTACAATCCCACCAACAGTATAGAAGAGTTCCTCTTTCTCCGCATTGTCTCCAGCATTTGCTATTCTTGGTCTTTTTAATAATGGCCAGTCTAACTGGGGTGAGATGATATCTCAGTGTGGTTCTGATTTGCGTTTCTCTGATGACTAGTGATGCTGAGTATTTTTCATGTACATGGTAGTCATTTGTATGTCTTCCTTTGTTCATGTATATGTTAAAGGATGTTGTTGAGTATCAAATGGCTATAGTATTTATATTCTATTTTTATTTTTAAATGTCAATATTTGCAACATATTAGAAATTACCTTCTGCATTTATTCAAACTTCTGACAAAAAATATTCACATGTCTAAAAAATGTGTGAATATTTTTCAAAATATTTTTAGTGAGTTAGCACAAATTCTGAAGGACACTGAATTAGATATTTCTTGCCTTTCCCTTTTCCTATCTGTCAGCTTTATAGAGTTATAAAATAGTGAAAGTGCTGTGTGGGTTTGTTTTGTTTTGTTTTTATGAACATTGTGGGTCAAAATACGTTATCTGTAAAGGGGAATATACAAAGTACAGAACTCTCCTTAAAAAACTCTGTCTACTGGAAAGTTTCCTACTGCCCAGAGAGAGAACTCTGAATCCATTACTTCAACCAGATCTCCACTCAAGTATATCACTGAAGGACAGAACAAAAAATTACAAGTTAACACACACAAAAAAAAAGAATAATAATTTTTAAACACTATTCTAGGCTCCAAGCACAGGACTCAGTCCTTCAAATTCCATTTCTAGCACAAAAACTACAAGTCTTTCTCTTCTTTAGTCTTTATTTACTTTGATATGGAGAGAGAGACAGCTTTAGCTAGTAATAACCAGAATAATCAAAATTTATAGCATTTTTGCTAAAAGATTCATCTGAACGAAAGAACTAATCATTGGCTTTCAACAAGAAGAGGTCACAAATACTTTGTGCATTTTATTTGGCTTTATTTTGACCTTCATTTAGAATATAAGGAAAGGTAGTCTTTATGGTATCAGATCTATAGGCTGGATTCTCCTTAGGATCAGAGTATCAAATGTCTATTTTCCTGATTGCCTGAGGAGTTAGAAATTCATCATTGGAAATGAAATCTAGTGTTTTAGATCCATAGGCATTTGCCAGTCAGTTTCAGGGAAGATTTCCAGCCCTGTCTTCAAGCTCTCCCGGATGGAGGAAGGGAAGTGGGAGGTGAGAACAAGACCAAAAGGAAAGGTACATAGTTTCCCCAAGGCCTTGGGTAGCTTGGGAGTAGGAGGCTGATTGGCTCTCTGGGTAGACATGAAGGGGACTACCAAGACAGGAGGGGAGAGGAGAGACTAGAGGTAAGGACTCATTAAAGCAATAAATTGGTGATTAAATAATATGAGATTGGTTACATGCTTCCCAGCATCAGTCAAGAACTGTGCCTAGTTTATTTTTGTGTGCACATTATTAAGTACACAGGCTAGCACAGAGTCCATGCTTATTCAATTATGTTTACTTCTAACAAACTTCCTCAGCAACATGTGTCACAGGAAAAGCATACCATTCAGATCCTGATAACTTTATTGGTCCAACTTGACTGAATTGCTTCTGGGCAATTAAAAATTGCCTGAAATTTTTTTACAAGGCATGGCTTAACATTTTGCTTATGATAAGGAAATCAGACTTTGAGTTTCCCTCATGGTGTGATGATAATTTGTATTAGATCTTTAATATGGCAAGAGAAAACGGATTTAAACCCAAGTTAAAAATGGAGATGAGCTATGTAGAAATGAGTGGCATCTCCTTCTCTGATGATATTTAATAATAGAACAATATCACAACTCCCTGGGTTAGATTAACTAGGAATTCAATCTCCAGATAGAAATAACATTTACTAGCTATTGAGCACTTTTGCTACTTATCCAGCACCTTGCTAAATATTTAATCTTTATGATAATCATATAAGTATTCTTAATCCCCTTTAATCAGGTAACCCACAGGATTAGAGAGGCTAAATGGCTTGCCCAAGGTCAGACAACTGGTAACTAGTACAGCCAGGATTCAAACCCAGATGTGCCTAGATGAATTCCAGGAGTCTCTCCAACAGTGACATTCAATGGTGTGAGCCGCGAGAATGGCTTGCCCATAAATGGACGGTGCAGCAGCGAAGAGAGCCAGAATGAGCTGTGTGAGCAGCGACCTGTGCAGCTGAGCTGTGCGTGGTTCTGTGTGAGACTTGAGAACACTGTGAAACTCCATCATCTTTTAGTGTGGTAGGCGACTGTCTGATTAAGCATTTTGCAGGCTTCCCACTGTTTAGCTCTCCGTTAAAAACAAGTACAATATAAATGAATCATGTTTGGTTAAGTACATCCATAATCTGACACCAGCTCAATTTGACCTGAAAGATTTTAAACTATCCAGATGCCAGGTTTAAAAAAATAACTTTAGGAGGCAAAATCTAGAGGAGTACAAAGCATTTTCTATATGAAAAAGTGCATGTGACAGTTTGGATTTTAATTCTATTTTAAAGTAAATTGCTTTTCAAAGAAATCCACAGGTAACACATTCAATACATGTTTGATTTCTTAAAGTTTTAGAACGTAATGTTATATTTTTTATGCTTCTGTCTAGCTTTTTTACATAAAAGAAATCAACGAGATTTAGCTCCCTGAAAGCATTTGTTATTGTCCCAATGCTCATTGTTACACCCTGTGACTATTCATCATTTAAAAATGTGTAAGTGCTTCCTTATAATCATAGGATAGCAGCATCTACTGAAAGCATCAGGTCAGCAGGTGCTATTTGCTAAATGCAGATGGAAATACCAGCTCAGATTCATAGGTAGAGAAACACCAAGTGGCAAATGACTGACTTGGAGGAACCCACATTTGGTATTCAAATGAACTCAGCTTGTTTTTTCACCCTCTAGCAAGACAGTCCTGGCCAGACTCACCAAATAAACTGGGATTTTGGATACAACTAGGGGCCTTTTTGAAACAAACTAAAACAGAAAGAAGAAATTCTCTCAAAAATCACACAATTTATGAGTTTGCAGTTGCCATTTGCCCCTTATTCCTGATGACAGCGGTCAGGGTTGTCCATAAGTAAGTCTAGGTTTGTGCATAAAACTCATCCTGGAAAATTGGCCCAAGACTTAGCATCTATCTTGAGCACATGACTGTAGAGCAGTGCTCTGAGATACTGCTACTTGTGCCTGTGTGACCATGGGAAAGTCTCTTAATCTCTTAAATGAACTATTTATATCCCCCATAGGGAGTTGCTATGAGAATTAAGTAGAATGATATACATGAAATACTTAACACTATGACTGGAACACAGTAAATGCTTGATAATATATGATAATCACATATTAGTAAATTACATAGAAAACATATAAATCTGAGAACTTAAAAGATGGGTCATTGGAATCACAAAAATCTGCATTATAATCTAGGCTGTACCAATGACTGCTTGTTTGACTTTGAAGATGTTTCTTAATCTCTCTAAATCTCAGTTTTTAATCCTTAAATTGGAGTAATTAAATACACTGTTAGTGATGACTGAAAAAAATTAATAGATAATAAATATCAATGGCCTAACATTACAACAGCCACACAGTGGGAACCCAGAAATGGTCTAATTAAGGCAGTGAGGGTGAAAAGAGTAATGAATGTCTCCAGCCCTGAAGGAACTTATTCTCTTATATCCTTAGAGGAAACACATCAAAAGAAAGGGAGCAGTAGGAGTATGACACAATGAAATGCTGGAGCTTAGAGAAACAGGCAGGAGATAAAAGAGAAAAGCAGAAAAAAGCAGTGGAGAGTAAGGTGTGTGCTAGAGAAGGTAGGAAACAGCTCAGACATGAAGAGCTCAATCAGAATATCCTCCCGAATGGAAGAGGTACCCCAACTATTTCCTTGTGAAGAACTGAGTTCTTCTTTAAATAATGCACACATGCTCCTCAACTAATGATGGGGTTACAACCTTGACAAACCTATCATAAAGTCGAAAACGTGTTGGTCGAACCATTGTTAAGTTGGGAACTATCTATAGTAGGAACCATCCATACCTACAGAAAGGAGGTAACTTATATTATGCTATTTCTCAAAATTATTCCTTTTCCACAACCAACAGTGCACCAAGTGGAGGAGGAATGATGGGAGAAGACCACTCAAGTGCAGGCACTGAGGTTTGTGTTGTCTTTAGAAAATTTTAAAACAATAATAAAATCAAAAGTTTGTCTGCTTTTTATCGTCACTTGTGGTTAGATGTGGGATATGAATGAAAGAGATAAACCTGGTGGTAAACCTGGTTTTGGTCTCTTGAGGATTTTATCATTCAAAGTTTCATGTTTGCCCTTCTGGGAAATGAGGGATATATCTTGTTTGATTACTAGGTTTCCTTTTCTTTAATTTTAAAATAATTCCATGTGCAATATGGAAAAATAGTTTTTAAGTTGACTGCTGAAATATCACTATTTCTTCATATGAAGCCACTTCTTTTGTATGTACTTTATACGAATATTTAATACAAGAATGAAGGCATTAGGGCCGGCCCGTGGCTCACTCGGGAGAGTGTGGTGCTGATAACACCAAGGCCCCGGGTTCAGATCCCATACTGGGATGGCCAGTTTGCTCACTGGCTGAGCGTGGTGCTGACAACACCAAGTCAAGGGTTAAGATCCCCTTACCGGTCATCTTTAAAAAAAAAAAAAAATGAAGACATTAGAGACATGTCACAGCTTAGCAAGACAGTCACCAAGAGTCCAAAACAGTTTGCACTCTCAACCAGTCAAGCAGTTAATGACTGAGAAAGTCCCTTAGTTAATTCATCAGTTGAAAACTCAGTGGTTATGAGCTTCATATAATACATCACCAGCATGCCGCTCAACAAAATGTCACCAAAACAATCCCCCAAATGGCTGATATATAGAAACCCTTCCTGTCAATGCCTATCCATGCTCCAGTGACAAGGCTGACAGACAACAGGCAGAGAAAGACCAACAGCTTGCCAGCCTGCTTAGCGTCCTCAGAAACCCCTACCGTAGTCAGAGACAGTATTACTGCTGCCACAGCCTTGAATCTGCACAAGAGCAAGTAAAGGGAAAACATGTCCCATGCATAATTGATTCGCTTGAACATTCTTACTGAGCTCAAAGTGCTACAAAGTCAAAAGCACAAGTTAGCCATAAAAATACTTCTAAGAAATTAGAATGCATGCTCTTAAATATTTCCAAGAGGTCAAATTAGTCCAAAGAACAATAAGTGATCTTCCAAGGATTTTCTGAGGGTAACAAGTGTGTAATAAATAGGAAGTAGAATGAGTCCAAGCCACTAGAAACTGGAATGTCCCTCGCTGCTTTGAAGCCTTCAAGCCCTGGAGTCGGGACTCACATGTACAAATATCTGAACTCCATATCCTGGTTCTAGGAAAAAGGAAGAAGAGAAGGGAAAAATACGGGCAAACAATGGAGAGAAAGAAAAGCAATCTGGTTGTATATAAAATAATCTTTGTATTCACAACACAAAAATAGAGGGAAATGAGCATGGGAATGACAAAATGCTAAAATGTGTCTATTTAGTTGTAGATTCTGAATTCTGAATACTTTATCTAAAGCCATTTTCTTAATGTGCCAGTTTTCTAGGGAAGGTACCTGAGAAATTGGATCACATACTTACATCAGCCTTCTAGCTTCTCGGAAAAGTAGATTTAGAAGAGACAGAGTATCTAGCCTAACAGCTTCATTTTGAAAATGAAAAACTAAACTCAGATCATTAAGATGCTGTCCCCAAGGTTACAAGTTAAATTATAAGCAGAGTTGAAGGTAGAAGCAAGCCCTTGAGTCCTCATGCAATGACATTTTTTCTACACTGTGTATGAAACAAGGAACTGTGAAATATCTTACTCTTAAGTCTCAAAACCAGTTATCCTGTCTACAAGTTTACCCTGGAGTTTCTCTAAGGAGGGTTCCCTACAAGGAGATTGGGAAATGGAATGTTTGCCTTTGTGGCATTTTATTCTCTTAAGTGTTCCCTTTTTCTTCCTAGAGCTTTATTATAAAGACCTGCACTACTGTCCCCTGATTGTTCTGGGATTCTCATGCTAACTTCTTATCTTGAATTCCCTCTTGGGCAATTCCTGATGGTCCTTAAGCCTGCTCACAACCACAGTCTCCTATACTAAAACTTACCTGTCCTGTGCTCTATTCTCTCAAAGTCTCAGTAAACAATTGGCACAAACATTTGATAAATTTATTCTATATTCACCATAAGCTTTCTTAACCTAGCTCCACTTGGCGGACTGTCTGGATAAAGTGGCACTGTCTGTTCCCTATTGTGGCCTTGGCATGCTGAGTACTGGCACATGGAAGAGTCTGTGGTGTGTGTGATTGCAAAATGGTGTGTGCGTGTGTGAGTGCATGCACATGCATGTGTGTGCACACAGTGCTTTTTCACAGCACATACGTATGGGATAGTTGAGAATTTCTATTAATATCTTTCTGGCTCCATAGTAGTGCTCTTACCAAAAGCATGAATACAAAGTAAAACAGTTCATTTTTGTATACTATTCCTTCCCCTCATACTCTGCAAACAGCTTCTAGAAGCTAAGGTATTAGAGACTTAATATTTGATTACTTTGGCATGGAACCATGGGGTGAGAAATAAAGAATTTATAAGGGAGCAGAAAGAAGTAGGAGAAATGTTGGCTCAATGACCATTCATCGTCTTACTAAAGCAGATTCTATCTTTGGTGTTATGGTACCTATATTTTGCCATTTTTTGATATTCTTTTCAGTTCTAATTTTGCTACGAAGACTATTTGAATTCCAAACATTTTAATGTGTTGAATTGCTTCCAGCAGCTTATTTTTTCATTAAAATGATTAAAATGTTTTATTTCTACTTTTCATTTCAATTCTCTGGATTTTATGAAGTATAAAAAGACTTTTGCTTTCTTGGGGAAATATCTCCACACAAGTCAAGAGAAAAGTCTGTTATTGTGAGGAAAAGTCCAGTTTTATTTCAGTAACTACCATGCTGATCATGTTTCTAATTCTTTCTACCTGAGCACAGAGCAAATCCTGCTCTTGAGATTATCGACTTCTTAGATTGGAAGAAAACACAAAAACAGTCCCTTGAGAATATATAACTTATTAAGTGCTGACTGATGATCATTTAATAAGTTCAAAACCAACTACTTCTCTTTGGCAAAGCAAAAGAACCAAACATAAACCTGAGCACCTTATTACCTAGATTTTAAGAAGTGCTTCTCCTCTCCATACACATGCATTTTTAAATAAACGTTTTCTAGAATATTTTTAGAATTACAGAAAGTTATAAAGATCGTACAGACAGTTCCTCTATATCCCACACGCAGTTTCTCCTGTCATCAACATCTTATATTTGTACACTACATTGGTCACAACTAACGAGCCAATATTGGTATACTTGCATTATTTTTAACTCAAGTCTATACTTTTTTCTGGTTTCCTTAGTTTTTTACCTAGTTTTTTTTTCTGTTCCAAGATCCTATCTGGAATACCATACTACATTTAGTTGGCAAGTCTCACTAGCCTCCTCTACACTATGACAGTTTCTCAGGTTTTCCTTTTTCTCAGACTTTTTTGATCATCTTGACAATCTTGCACAGTACTGGCTAGAAATTATGGAGACTATCACTTGGATTGTGTCTGTCTGGTGTTTTTCTCGTGATTAAATGGGCGTTATGGGTTCTTGGAAGGAAGAGCACGGAGGTTAAGTGCCATTCTCAACACATCACGTAAGGGGTGCCCGCTGTCAACATGACTTTTCACTGATGATGTTAACCTGATCACCCTGCTGCAGCAGTGTTTGTCAAGTTCCTCCCCCTCTCCCCATTTCTATACAGTACTATTTAGAAGGAAGCCACTATGTGCAGCCCACACTTAAGGGGTGAAAAGTTTGTTATACCTCCCTGAGGAGGGAACATCTATACAGAAGATTTGTCTATTATCCTCTGTTTTCCATTCAATCATTTATTTACATCAATATGAACTCATAGATATTTATTTTTATTTTAGGTTATAATCCAACATTAAGCCATTTATTTTGTTTCTCATATTATTCCAGCTTTGGCCATTGAGAGCTCCTTCAGTTGGTTTCTATGTCCCTTTGATATACCACCATCAATTTTTTTGAGGACTCACTTTCTGGCACCACAAGATGCTCCAGGCTCATCATTTATAGTCCCTGACCTGCCCTGGAATCAAACATCTTTCCATGAAGCCCTGTTTTTCTTTGTAGGAGGACGGTAAACCTGAAACCTGGGTGCTGGATTTGCTATTTGTCACCAGTGTGTTGCTTCTTCTAGATCCTCCCAGCTGACAGAATAAGAAAGTATATGTGTGTATACCAACTTGGGTATATACACATATCTATAACAATTTCTATATGTACTATATATATAAATATTAAGGCAACCAAGAGCACATACTGACGTCTCCAATCTGAACCTGTTACCACATGGATCGTTATAGTTTATCCCTTGTTTATCTGGCTCCCACTCTCTGCCAGCCAGTTACTTATTGGTTCAATCCCAATATATATGTATAGTGGTTTCAGCACGGTTAACCTGTACCCCCCACAGAAAACAGCTTTGCCAAGTGGAATACAGTCCTTTTGTACAGTTCTTTTTGCCTTTAGTCTCTACTCATTTCCAAGTTACAGACATCAGCACCCTCCCCGGCCTCCCCACCTTCCTCAGGTTATTTTATATATTTGTAATCCAGTTAGATTCTTTGTCACATTCTGTTTTTCCAGGATCCATCAATCTCCTAGTTTATTATTTTTTTAATTTATATATATTAAAATTCACTCTTTGTGATATAGAGTTCTAGCAATGGAATCATACAGTATGCAGCCTTTTCAGACTGGGTTCTTTTGCTTAGCAATATACATTTAATATTCATTTATGCTTTTATGAGGCAAATAGCTCATTCCTTTATCACTGAATAGTATCCCCTTGTACGGATGTACCAAAGTTTATTTACCTGTTGAAAAACATCTTGGCTACTTTCAATTTTTACTGCTTATGGATAAACCTGTTATTAACATTCATATGCATGTTTTTGGGTGCACATTTTTCAAATCAGCTGGGTATATACCTAAGAGTACAATTGCAAGATTGTATAGTAAGACTATGTTTAGCTTTATAAAAAACTGCAAAACTGTGTTCCAAAGTGGTGGTATTATTTTGCATTCCTATCAGGAATAAATGCGAGTTCGTGTTGTCTTCATCCTTCCTAACAATTGGTATTATCGGTTGTGTGTGTGTTGCTTTGTTTTGTTTGTTTGTTTTTGGTTTTAGACATTCTAATAAGTATGTGGTGGTAGCTCATTGTTGCTTTCAGCAATATTCCGCCCACCCATCTCCACATGCATATATTTTAATATTGCTGAAATAGACCTACATTTTATGAACTATATGTACATTTAATGTAATGGTTCTGTAGTAGAAAGGGAATGTGCCTTTCAGGGACTGAAGCAGTAGACTGCACATGTTTTCTCTCTCTCTTATGAAGTTTTCAATTTGGAATCTATTTGGCTGCAAGTAACAGAATTCTTAATTACTGTCAATGAAGCAGATAAGGTTTTGTTTACCTCACATAACAGTCTAGAGGAAGGCAGTTTCTGGCATTGATTCAAATGTTCAGAAATGATGTTAGAGACTCAGAATCTTTTATATTCTGCTTCTGCCCAAGTGTTTCACCTCAGTTGAAACATTATTTCTTTTACAGACCAAATGTAATGTCTATTTTTGAAAGAGATTTTACTCTTGTTGATAAATTAAATTTTGTTTTTAAAAGCATGCATGCCCTCAAACACCGAGAATATGACTTACGAATGAGAAATCCTTATTCAGATTTAGCTTGCATGCATTATATGTCAAAGTTAAAATAAGCAATTGCAAATTACAGAGACAGAATAAAGATATTCTATCATTCTGGTACTTGTAGTGGAGAAAGCATAAAAGAAAGAGAGCTCATATATCAACAGTATTGCTGTTATATAGTTACTGAACTTTCATAAGCAGGAGTCCCCAAGTGATTACTCTGTGCTGAAGGTCAGGACTTATTATATAAAGTATCCATCAAAGCCAAGATGATGAAACATAAGCAGCTTCTGTGTGATTAATAGGTACAAGAGCACAAAACAAAGGAGATTAGGAAAACCAATGGGTTTTATTGATAGAGTAAACCTCAGCTCTCAACAAGGTAAAATACTCATTCAGCCAACAACCCATTAAGCTGCTTAGAAAAATACTTATGTGTGCAAGGTATCTCAAATCTCAGTCTAGACCCATTTCTACGCTTTGCAACCTCCTCCTTATTCAAAGTTTGTCCTCAAGCACACAGATATCCACCAGATTTACCCAAGTTTGATGAAACATTGACTCAATTTGTTATTGAACCGAGACACCAGAGTCTACGCTAGGAGGAGATTGTGCCAGACTGATGATCCCTATCCCAACCAAGGCTTCCTAAGGTGGATGCTGGCCCTCAAGTGAGGGTTCCCCTGCCCAGAGTCACTTAGGCCAATGCATCAACACCAGGTTCAGTAAGGCAAAGCAGGAAATTGTATTCTTTGATTATAAAATGGAGAAAGGGGTCTGTGCTCCAAAGACACCTTCTCTCCAAAGGGTCTTTATGTTCATAAAAGGTAGGTCTATTTCAGTAATATTAAAATACATTTAAAGGGTTATAATACAATATTAAATACTTTTAAAGGGTTAATGGGTAGGAGGGTCTTGGGTTCTTAGAAAGAGGTGGGGACTTCTGGGAAACCAGATCAGCCCCTTTTCTTTTTCGGGAGGAGGGGGGTCAGGAGTATCCAGCTGCTCACCCCCATGGGGAGTGGATCTTAGTATTAAAATGTATTACAGTGAAGGTATAATGAACTGCAAAGTAAGTCAAATGTAGAATAGGTGGTTATCTTCAAGACTTTTCAGCTTCTACTGACTTTGTGGTTAGATGTTTTACTTGCAATGGCTAAATGTCTCTTTAGTCGTTATTACTATCCAGCTTTAATTTCTTGCAAGCAAGCACAGCTCAAAAAGGAGAAACAGTTAATAAAAAGCAAACTGCAAGCAGCATTTCTTGGGCATTTCCCTATGGATTTATAGTGCAGTATCCCAGTGACAAATTCAGTGAATCTAAGTTATACAGACTGGTTGTTTGCCTGAATGAACTCATTGGCTACCAAAATAGTTGCTCCAATAACAGTTTGTAGAAGCAGTTAGAGAACCAGTGTAAGTTGGGTCTTTCTTTGGGAGAACAGAAAGTGCAGCACCTCGGGGGCAGGAGATGCTCACAGGCTTTCCACTGGGACGCTTGACTTCCCCTCTGAGCATCCCATGCCCTCTTTTCCAACTCCAGGTTGATCTAGTGCAATATTTGTGAGAGATAAAACTAACCCTTTTTCTTGTGCCTCCTTTTCTTTTGTATTAGGTATTGCTGATTAAAAATAAAGTCTTCTTTGAGTAAGGATATGCATTACTTTATTTTTACCTCTTGCAGAAGCTGAGACACCTCACAGTCTACGTGGGAACAAGGATATGAGCACATGATATCTTTTCCTACGCGCTCTCACCAAAATTTATTACAGAAGTGCCTTGAGATCTTCAAATTAGATACTGAAATCCATGAAAAAATTTGTAGATTAGGAAGCCTTAAGCAGTTTCAAACCATAAAACTCTTTGATTTCTAGTTACCAGCTTACTGCTGATGTAGACCTTAGCTAAATTTTGCAGGCTATGCAAACTTTCATCCTAACCTAAGTAATTCCACATTCTTTATTGACCCTGCTCAGAAAATGTGGAGGATCACTACAGAACCTTGTGCTTGGAGCCAGACTCCCAAAGCAGGTTTTCCCAGGTTTCTGTTTTGACAACCTTGAAATAGTATGCAAATATCCCAGCTGGAAATTTGGATTGTCTAGACCAGAGTTTCTCAATGTATCATTCACTGACTCTCAGTGTTAGAATCCCAAGAGGTTATTTAAAATGAAAATGACTAGGTTCCAGGCACACGGTGGCATAGGGATCTCTCCTGCATCTTTAACAATGGCTACAAGTCATTGTGATAATTGACAGCAGCATACGAGATTGTATATATAATCAAGGACAGGGGATTCTGATTGTGGGATTAGGACCTTGGAAATATATTTTCAGGAAGGATTTCAGGCTTAGACCATGCTGACCTCAAGGGAAGCCCTGACCTTCAGGCTAAAACGTGTCAGGTATTGAAACTCCTCAATCTCCAGCGACTCTTCCGCTGGTGTGCCTTCTTTACAAAAATACATTGGCAGCCCTTATTCAGATCAAATTCGAATAAAATCTGAAATTCTTAGAAAGTACATAATGACAAGTTTTTAGACATTCATTCATTTAATATGTAGTTATCAAGCACTTATCACAAGTAGTCATTTTCTTGGCAAGGGAAATACGGTAAAGAAAAAGACAGATGATGCTCTGGCCTCACGTTGCTTCTATTTGAGTGAGAAGACAAATACATATGTACATATTTGTACATTCATAAAGATTTTGGCCAGTGCTGAGGAATAAAGAAACAGGACAATGGTCTACAGCATGAATGAGCTGTGGCTGAGGGTTGGAGAATTATATAGAATACTGAAAGAAGGACCATTTGAGAGGTTTGATCTGAGGAAAGAGTTAGTCAAGACATTTCAGGCACAGGGAATAAGAAGCATAAAAGCCTAAGGAGACAGCAAGGAGGTCAGTGTAGTGAGAACCCTGGTGACAAAAAGGAAGAGCGCTATGAGTCAAGTTGTGATCATTGAGAATGTAAGGACATTATCTAACAAGCTGCCCAATAATCATCTGATTCTCAGAAACTGTTACTCACTATTTACCGCTGGTTAAATACCAGGCATTTTATATCTCTGTAAAGTGAGATATTAATTGGCAGAAAACTGATAAACTGGCTTTTGGATGATAGAATAGATAATACCAAAGGCTATGGTTTTATTTCTCTGAAATATTTAACCAATACTGTATCTAACTTAGCATTCTTGTTCCATATTTCTTTGTTTTTTTTATTGATATTAAATATATTTTTGTCATATCATTCTTTGAATCAACTTTGTTATCCCACTGGTTCCCTCATTAATGAGTTAAATAAATGTTCAACATAGGCTCACTCTCAAAATTTCTTTAGCATTTTGGAAATTACACCTTTGCAGTTGAAGAGGCAGGTAGCAGCTGCTCACACAGGGCCTTGTGGGTCTTGGAATGATCACTTGGGCTTCCTTTTGGAGAAAGGGTGGAAAGGAAGATGGTAGCAAGAGAGAGACTGCCAGAAGCCAGCTACACTATCCAAAGAAGAGATGAAGTCAGGTAGAAGAAGGAGGATGTCTGTGGACACAAAAAGAAATAGATAAAGTGAGAATAAACTATTAACTAGCTATTTAGTGAGGCTTTGATTGAATGGGAGTCATGTAGTAGATAAGTTTTGGTAGGTGAATAGTAGGGTGAGAGAGAGGAAACTTCAAGAAAAATTCTATTAGATCATGGAAATCTTAGAGGCAAAACCAAGAGTGTGAGAGCATTTTTGGAGGACATAAAACAATACACCATTATAAGAATGAGAAATAAGGTTCCCTTCTTTTTAGTGCTACACGAAACATGTGCCAAGAGAAATGGTTATAAGAAAGATAAAATAGAAACTAAATTTATAAGAATAGTAGAATGCCTATTAAAGTTCAGCATTAAAATTAAAAAATAGACTTAAATTACTATATTAAATGTGTGAGCAGAAAAAAATTAGCGCTCTGGAGGATATGTAATAAAAAGTTCTTTATAGACTGAGAGGTAGTTTAGATAAATAAGGTATCTATTTCACTAAATATGCTTAGTAAATGTATAAATATGCGACTCTCAGAATTTTCTATTGGCCATGATTTTCAGAATCACATTTAGTGGGGAAATTGCGGAATTTTCAATTTGCTTGCTAAACTACTAGGAAATTCTATTTTATAAGATTCATATCACCTCCACATCACTATCCCCAAATTCATTTACTTTTTCAGTTGAGTTCTGATACAATCAAGTGATTACCTTTTGTATTCAGTTCATTTTTCTACTCAGCTGATTTATCAGTTTTTTCATTCTACGGCTTTAGTTTTGTGCTGGTACATTTTCTGACAGCAAAGCTATAGCTTGTTAAGAGGGATTACTATATGTACTTACTGTATCAGAGCCATAACAAAGGAGAATTTAGTCCCGTTGATAAATTAAATTTTGTCTTCAAAAGCATGCCTGCCCTCAAACTTAGAATATGAGTTACAAATGAGAAGTCCTTGTTCATATTTAGCTCTCATGCATTATATGTCAAAGTTAAAATAAGCAATTGCAAATTACAGAGACAGAATAAAGACATTCTATCATTTTGGTAGTTGTAGTGGGGAAACCATGAAAGAAAGAGAGCTCATAGATCAAGAGTATTGCTGTTGTATAGTTATTGAACTTTCATAAGCAGGAGTCCCCAAGTGATTACTCTGTGCTGAAGGTCAGGACTTATTATATAAAGTATCCATCAAAGCCAAGATGATGGAGCATAAGTAGCTTCTGTGTGATTAATACATACAAGAGCCCAAAGCAAAGGAAATCAGGAAAAGCAATGGGTATTATTGATAGAGTGAACCTCAGCTCTCAACAAGGTAAAATATTCATTCAGCCAACAACCTATTAAGCTGCTTTAAAAAATACTTTTATGCCCCAGCTGAAGACCTAATGTGATATGATGGCACAATTAGAAAATTCATTCACAGAGTTCAATGAGAGATATTTTCTTGAAATAAAACATTGTTACTTCTTAAAAGGGACCCAATTAAGACAGTCTTGTAATCAAAAGATAGGATTTTAGTTCATCTAGAAGACCCCTTGAGTTCAGTTGAAAAATTATACTGAAGCTGCTATAGATTCAATTAAGAAGGAAACGTGTAAATAATGCTAATCCAAGAATCTGCATGTAGTTTTTCTTGCTCATTGGTTCTTTCCCTATGTGCTGTGTGTGCGTATGTCTGCCTGACTGTCTGTCTTAGGGTAGCCAGATTTAGCAAGACTGATAAACTGGATCTCATCAAAAAGACAAACTGGATCTCTGCTCCTCCCCACTCCAGAGACAGCCCCATCCTCTTGCACAGTGCCAGCCACATCCCCAAGACACAATGGTGAAGACAGGAGTAAAACGATTTAGCTGTATTAGGCGCCTGGTCAGCAGGGCTGCTTTTAACTCCAGCAAAGTGGATGTCGCTGCCATCAGTGACTTCTTCATTGATCTCAACTACATGGTCTACATGTTCCAGTATGATTACACCCATGGCAAGTTCCATGGCACAGTCAAGGCAGAGAACAGGAAGCTGGTCATCACCATCACCATCTTCCAGGAGCGACATCCCACCAACATCAAATGGAGTGATGCTGGGCCGAGCCCGTGGCGCACTCGGGAGAGTGTGGCGCTGGGAGCACGGCGACGCTCCCGCCGCGGGTTCGGATCCTATATAGGAATGGCCGGTGCACTCACTGGCTGAGTGCCGGTCACGAAAAAGACAAAAAAAAAAAAAAAAAAAAAAAATGGAGTGATGCTGGTGCTGAATATGTTGTCTTTACTATGCTGGAGAAGGCCAGGACTCAAAAGGATCATCATCTCTGCTCCTTCTGCTGATGCCCCCATGTTCGTGATGGGTGTGAAACATGAGACCTATGAAAACACCCACATGCATCATGAGCAATGCCTCCTGCACCACCAACTGATTAGCTCCCTGGCCAAGGTCATCCATGACAACTTTGGCATCGTGGAGGGATTCATGATCATAGTCCACACTGTCACTGCTACCTAGAAGACTGTGTATGGCCCCTCCAGGAAACTGTGGGGCAACGGCCATGAGGCTCTCCAGAACATCATCCCTGCATCTACTGGTGCTGCCAAGGCTGTGGGCAAGGTCATCCCTCAGCTGAATGGGAAGCTCACTGGCATGGCCTTCTGTGTCCCCACTGTCAACGCATCAGTTGTGGATCTGACCTGGAGAAAGTTTCTAAATATGAAGACATCAAGAAGGTGGTGAAGAAGGCATTGGAGGGTTCCCTAAAGGACATCCTGGCCTACGCTGAGGATCAGGTTGTCTCCAGTGACTTTAACAGTGATGTGCACTCTTTCATCTTCTATGCTGGGGCTGGCATTGCCCTCAATGACCACTTTGTCAAGCTCATTTCCTGGTATGACAATGAATATGGTATAGCAACAGAGTGGTGGACCTTACGGTCCACATGGCCTCCAAAGAGTAAGAGCCCCTGGGACCACCAGCCCCAGTGAGAGCATGAGAGGAGAGAGGCCCTCAGCTGCTGGGGAATCCCACCCCAACTCAGTCCCCCACCACACTGAGAATGTCCCCTCGTTGACAGTTTCCATCCCAGACCTCCTGAAGGAGGAGGGGCCTAGGGAGCCCTACCTTGTCATGTACCATCAATAAAGTCCCTTGTATGCAAAAAAAAAAAAAAAAAAAGACAAAATTTTACTCTTCAAAAGAAACTGTTAACGGAATGAAAGGACAAGCCACAGGGTGGGACAAAAACTTTGTAAATAGAAGGCTTGTATCCAGAAAAACTTTGCCTGATAGAAGGCTTGTATCCAGGATATATATATACTCATATGACCTTACATATATATACACATATAAAAACTCTCAAAATTCAATAATAAAAATTCCAATAATAAATGACTAGAATATTTGAACACTTACTTCACTAAAGAAGATATACAGATGGCAAATAAGCACAAGAAAAGATGTTCAACATCATGAGTGATTAGGGAAATGCAAATTTAAAAAACAGCAAAGAGATTTCAGTCAAGAGGAACCCAAGCATTTGTGACAACTGCATATAATTTGGTATTCTAGATGGAATCCAAGAACAGAAAAATGACATTTGGGAAAAAACTAAGGAAATCTAAATAGAATATGGACTTTAGTTAATGATAATGCCTCAATATTGATTCATTAATTGCAATAAATGTATCGTATTAATGTAAAGTGCTAATAATTGGAGAAGCTGGGTATAAGGTATAGGGAAACTCTCTGTATCATGTACTCAAATTTTGTGTGAATCAAAACCGTTCTAAAAAAATGAAATGAAACACACACATACACACATACACACACCCTATTAGAATGTCTAAAATTAAAAAGACAGACTATACCAAGTGTTGATGAGGATGTAAAGGAATTAGCACTCTCATATACTGCTGTCAGGAATGTAAAATAATACAACTTTGTAAAACAATTTGGCAAAACAAATATCTGAATACAAAAAAGCTTGTATCCAGAATATATTTAAAAAGAAAAACGCTTACAACTCAATAATAAGACAAACTCCTTAAAAAACGGGCAGAAAATTCTAACATACACCAAATAAGGTATATAAATGACAATAAACACATGCATAGATACTCAACATCATTACTCATTCAGCAAATACAAATTAAAACCACAATAAATTACTACTACACTGCTAAAATGACTAAATTTTATTTATTTATTTATTTTTAAATTTTATTTATTTTAATTGACACAATATAGTTGTAATTATATCTCATTGGCCACTCCTAACTGCAAGGAAGTTACAATGTCACCTCCAATACTGTAAAGATTCTCTCGGAAAGGAAGAAGAGGACTATGGATATTAACTGGATAGCTAGCAGTCCCACCCTCAGGCATACTCATATAAGCCAAGTAAGGGACTTTAGCTCACCATAAAAGCACTGGAAAAAATTCATTGAAGAGTTCTAAGCAGGGCTTGTGGAGCATGGTGAAACATGATCAGATTTGCACTTTAAAAATATTACTGTGGTATTTCTCTTTCTGTGCCTGACTTGTTTCACTTAATATAATTCTCTCGAGGTCCATCCATGTTGTTGCAAATGGCAGTATTTCATTCGTTTTTATAGCTGAGTAGTATTCCATTGTGTAGATGTACCACATTTTCCGTATCCACTCATCCGATGATGGGCATTTGGGCTGGTTCCAACTCTTGGCTATTGTAAAGAGTCCTGCCACATGTTCTCACTTATTGGTGGGAGCTAAAAATTAATATATAAATTCACACACACACACACACACACACACACACAAACCCGGGGGGGTAAGAAGATATAACAACCACAATTACTTGAAGTTGATAGGACAAGCAAACAGAAAGGACATTGTTGGGAGGGAGGTTTTGGTGATGGGGAGCAATAATCAGCCACAATGTATATCGACAAAATAAAATTTTTAAAAAATAAAGTAAAATAAAAATATTACTGTGGCTGCAATATGGAGAATACTTTGAAAAGGAGACATGTTTTATATAGGGAGATTAGCAGGGGTAACCTGTCAGTAGTCCCACTGAAAGATGACTAAGAATTCTAGAAATGAGGGTGGAGAGAAGTATATGTAATCAAGAGATATTACGGAGGTAAAATCAAAAGATCATGGTGATGTTTTGATACTGATAGGTAAGAGAAAGGAAGGTATAAAAGGCGGGGTACAGGTTTTCAGCTTACCAAGCTGAATGGACAGTGGTACATCTCCTATGACATGGACACCAGGTTTGGGACAGAAAATCATGAGCTTGTGCTTGGACATGTTGAGTATGAGATTCCTTGAGATGCTATAAATTTAAGACAAGTAAGTCAGTTGGAAAGTTGAAGTTAAGCCATGTGAAATTACTAATACCAAATACTTTGAACTGCAAAAGGCAATTTCTATGGTTGGATCAAATAAGTGTTTGGAGTTCCTGTCCACCCAAGAATGATATCATTGCTTTTACAAAAAAAGCAAACACTGAATATTTTTCAAGGAAAATTATGACTATAACCTCACTTTATACTATAGAGCCATTTATGAATAGTATATAAATTTCGAAGTTGCACAGAATGTGAAATTCTCTTTATGCATCATGTGTCTTTGGCAGTAGTTATTAATCATTTTCTTTCAAAACAAATTAAAGTAATTATGATCGATTATAGTAGTTAATATAAAAAATAAAGGAATTTGGAAAAGAAGCAATTCACTTTTGGAGATTTGCCAAGAAATCTTCAAGTATGACTCATGGTTGCTCCTCTGAGATCAGCTAACTGCTTCTAGGAGTCAAACCTCAGCTTCTGAAACGCTAATCTATGAAATTCTTTCTGTTGTTATATCGTTTTGTTTAAAATGTTACCAATTACCATTCAGCTGTAGGTCTGAAAATTCAAACTATTTTTATCTAATGACCAATCACAGAACAAGAATAGGTTTCAAGAGATGTTTAATGAGCAGGGAAAACAAATGTATGACTCTTACTAAACCAGAAGGATGAACTTTGATCTATAAATATGCTGTTTTCATTATATTGTCAAGAATGGAAAAAATATTACGTCACATTTTGAAAATCAGATTCAAGTTGTAATATTTGCTACTCTCTAGTGCAACTATAGTGCTCCAGATTATTGCATTTTCATCGTTAAAACTCTCCAAAATTGCCACCATAAAAAATCAAATATATTGTTTATAGTGTAACCAACAACTTTCATTTGAGTCATCCTCAAGACAATTTATGTTATACATCAACAGAAATTATTTGTCATACTATATCAGGGAAGACTTGAATTTCTCTGAGAAGTTCTCTATCTACCATTCTGTAATTAACAAATAGAATCATCAAACCAAAGAGATAATACTATGTAATAATATATATAACTCTTTTTTGCCATTATGTTAAGCAACATACACATTTAATAGGACAAGACTGAAAATCTGGGTATCTGGGTTTTGCTTCTAGCCTGACTGGCTTTTTTCATTTATAAGTCTTTTACACTGTCAATAAAAATGAAAAGAACCGATTAATTGACAACTAAATTTCCCTCCATTTCAAAAATTCAGTGACACCCTGAAAGTCTGCAAAAATAGGAAAAGATAAACTTAAGATTATTATATTAGTACCATTTTTCTGTAACTTTTCCACCAAAACAACTCCAATGGCAAAGATGGGGGTGCACGTCTGTCCTCCATCACCATCCCATGGGTTGGTCTGCGGCACAGCCTTAAGCAAGAATTTTTTTTATATTTCTAGTTTTATCTTTAAATACATTTTCCATTGCATTCCATACCGTATGTGTATTGGATTTAATATAAAAATAATTTGTTTTCTAAACCTCCAAGCACAATGAACACTCTAGAAAGATCTAGCATATTTATTGAGTGACATTGAATATACCCCATAGATCTCCTTACAATCAAAAGCCTGATTTGAGAAATATATACAAGCAGCAGAGAAAAGAGATCTAGGCAAGGTTTGAAAACTCACGTTTTATAAGTCCTGGGCAGAAACACAAGTGAATGGCATAGAGTAGCAATGCAGTAGGCTGTGGAGGAGATGACAGCAATCTAGAAGACCTAAAGGAACAGTCATTACTCAGCTCCATCCAGATTGTTGTCCAAATATTCTGATTCTTCAAGGGAGGTAAAAAGATGGAGTTTATATGAAATTTCTACTCTTTTTAAAACACCATGTGTACAAAATAAAACAAGTCAGCTGGCTATGTGGTGCAGCCCAAAGCCTGCTGGTTTTGCAACCTTGGTTCTAAAATCTGCTCCAGGAAATTAGTCCAATTATACAGAAGAGAAAGAATCTCCATGGAGGACTGAGTGTGAAAACATTTTTCAAAGGGTCAGAATGAAGGCTATGGACTTCTGAGGGCAATAGTGGAATGTTCTTCCTTTCAGTAAGATCATTAAAAGCAGAAATGACATCAATTTTTCACAATCATTTTGGGCAGCTTAGCCTGTAGGCAGAAGGCTGGATCAGATGAGCTCTGGAGACTGACTTTCAGGATAATGGGAGTCACGCATTTTATGTTAGCATTTAACCTTGGAATAAAGACAAAACATTTGAAAACCAAGTTAAAAAGCTATGACATATAAATGAAATACATTTAAAAGCTGCATGAGTAAATTCCAAGCTGTGGTCCATGTAGAGAACTATAGTATGGTTGCTGCAACATTTTCCACTCATGGGAGAGAGATGAAGAGGAGCAGTTGCTGACATTCAGAGGCTGGTCTGGCACCCACAGCTAGAACACGTTATTCTGTTATTGAACATTAACAACCTCACAGAATACCAACTTCAGACAATGTTACTATGAGATCATGGATAAAATGATAACAAAACTAAGCCACTGCATAATTTTTTCTAAGCAGAGATAAAAAAATAAATAAATAAACAGGGTCACTGTGCCACCCACAAAATACCAAACATACCATCCCTTTGCAAAAATGAACAATCACTACTTCTTTACCAGGTAAATCTTTATCTTCAGTCTAGATTCCCCTCTTTTATAAATAAGATTTATTCAGATACCCAAATATGGAATTGTCCCTGCATTCTGACAGCCAATTTAGAGAAAAGCCCAGCTTCCTTAGACTTTCTCCCAAGTCACCTAACCAAAGCCCAAATCCTAAACAGGTTCCTTCCAATATCCCTTTACTAAGACACCCCATAGTTCTCC
Organism: Cynocephalus volans; assembly: GCF_027409185.1. Taxonomy (NCBI): domain Eukaryota; kingdom Metazoa; phylum Chordata; class Mammalia; order Dermoptera; family Cynocephalidae; genus Cynocephalus; species Cynocephalus volans. The sequence continues at coordinate 99,766,002 of NC_084461.1, read as the reverse complement.
ATGGTATGTGTTCTCTCTTGTTGCGATGAGTAATAAACCAAACTCATTTTACTGCATGTTTGTTCCTGCTGGCCTTCTCCGAGGTAGCTCATTGACACATGTGAACAATCAGCATGGTTTACCACACAATCAATCTACTCAGGGTATGAGGTGATGACTTTGAAGGTGGCTGAAATGATTCTGCCTTAATGCGCTCACCCTGCCAGGTACAGTCGGGTCCTACTTTATTCTATTGCTGCTCCTTTCACGTTAATTGATTAGGCAATTTTTCTGTCTCTGATAAATACAGAGGGTTTGCAGGCCTTTCCGGGATTCATTATTCAGACAGCAGATAGCTAGTGTTTACACATTTACTCTTGTGTGACCTTACCCAAAAAACCAGTGAAGTACAAACATTCCCTTTAAAAGATCAAATTAAGAGTAAAAATAGTATTGTGGGGGAAACAGACTTCAAGGGAGGCAATGTTGATGTGATATTTCTGCATTCTCTTTCAGTTGTATAAAAGACAAGCAATTAAATTCCAAAATGCTATTAAGCATGGCATTTAACAGGAAAATATATTTTGCTTTGCATGGCTTCAGAAGACAACAAATGGAATCATGTCTAGAACAGGATGTAATCTGGCAAATTTGTAGACACAAGGGAATATTTATATTCAGTTTGGGTAAATGAGCAGTACGATAGTAAAATGTAAAACCAGTGCAGCCAACATTATTAGATGCTTGCAGGTTTTTCTTGATATTAATTCTGGTGTCAACACAGAAAGAGCTATGTAGACATTTATTTCCAATTTTAAATAATTTTTAAATAGACTTTTTTTATAGACTTTAAAACAGAAATATAAAGATAAAGCAAAAACAAATGTGTGTAACTTTTGTTAACATATTAAGTGTAACAAATATATACACATAAGAATATCCAAACAAAATAGAAATGTAACAAATATAATGTCTACAATCCCTTGTTATTTCTAAACTGTTTTCCCCAATGTAGCCACTGTTAATAATTTCTTATGTATCCTTTAAAAAATTTTTAAATGTATCAATGAGATATTATTACACACTTACTAGACAACCAAAAAACTGCAGTGTAATTCCAAATGCTGGTGACAGTGAAGAAAAACTGGGATTCCCATATGTTGCTTTTTGTTGGAATGTAAAATGGTATGGGCACTTTGGAAAACTGTTAGGCCACTTCTTATAAAATTAAACATGTACTTGCTATATGACCCAGTAATCACTCTCTTGGGCATTTATCCCAAAGAATTAAAAATTTATAGTAACACACACAAAAAAACCTGTATGTGAAGGTTCATAGCAGCTTTATTCATAACAGCAAAAACTGGAAACAACCCAAATGTCCTTGGGTGAATGGTTAAACAAATTCTGGTACATCCATACAATGGAGCACCACTCAGCAATAAAAAGAAACAAACTATTTATACATGCAACAATCTTAGTGGTTCTCAAGGGCATTATGCTTAATGAAAAAAAATCTGTCTTAAAATGTTGCATATTATATGATTCCATTTATGTAATATTCTCAAAATTACATGATCATAGAAGCTAAGAACATCTTAGTGGTTTCCAGGATGAATTAGTGGATACAAAAGGATAGAATGAAAGAGTTCCTTTCTGGTGATGGAACAATTTTGAATCTTGATTGTGGTGGCTACACAAATCTATGCATGGGATAAAACTGCATAAAATTACACACACACACGAGAAATGCATTTAAAAATGGTGAAAAGTGAGTAAGATCTGTAGTCTAGTTATTAGTATTCTACCAACATCAATTTTGTGGTTTCGATATTGTAGTATAGTTATATAAGATATTAACCATTGCTGGATAAAGGGTACATAGGACTCTCTACACTATTTTTGCAACTTCCTGGAGTCTATAATTATTTTTAAAAGTTAAAAAATGTTACATATATACCAACTGTAACAATTAGTATGCTTTTGGCTACAAGAAGAAGATTTCAATTAAATTGTCTTTAAAAAATAGAGATAACCTACTATCTCATATAACAAGAACTCTGAAGATAGGATAGCTCCAGAATTAATCAATTAAGTGTTCGTTAACATCGTCAACTACCCAGGATTTTTCTTTCTTTCTATTCCATCATCACTGACTCATAAGCTTGGTCTTTGAGCTAGTGTGTTTCATGGCCCCAAGATAGCTATGAACATTAGTATTATCACATACAGTGGTACAGGGGTCACTTCCTATTAGTATCTCTTTTAATCAGAGAGGCAAACATATCCCAGGAGCCTGCCTGCTAATTTTCTCTCGTGTCTCATTGGCAGTGTCATATAACTACTCTTAAAACAAATGCTGGGGTGGGCAGTGGGGAGGGCGTTAAGCAGAAATGGAACCAACTACCATGACTGATGTGGTCCAACAATAATCCACCCCAGGAACTTCAAAGGAAGACAAACATCTACTACTAGAAGTTAAATAAGTTAATGCATGTGCACACAATGAAATACCATATAGCCATTAAAAATGAACTAGATGTTTATGGGCTGATATGGAAAATTTTCAAAAATTTAATATAAAGTGAAAAAACAAGGTATTACAAGTATGTACATAGCATGATACCTACTGGGCAAACTTTTCAAAAGGGCAGCAAACAATGTTCGTATATTTTAATTCCTTGCTTTTCATCCTTTCTGTTAGAATCCCAGTTTTATTCCAGAAAATATATAATTTATGTTATCAATAGGATAACTTCTCATACTTTCACTAGTACCAAACCTGTTCATTTTTGACAATTTAATAGAATAAAAATGGTATGTTGTTATTGTTTGAACTTATATAATTTTAATAATGAGTGAAATTACATCTTTTCATATTCTTTTGAACATTTAACTTTTTCTTTAATATTTTCAATGAAGTTATTTTTCTTATTGAATTATATGAATTTTTTATAAACTTAAGAAAATTCGCTTTTCATCTGTCAAAAATATTGCAAATATTTTATCTGTGTTATTTTGTTTTACTTTGTTGATGATACTATTCTAACTCTGTGCAGAAGTTTCTAATTTTTATATAATTGAATTTATCAAAGTTTTCCCTCTTCTTCTTTTATGACCTGCTTTTGAAGGCTTTCCCTGTGAGATTATAAATAAATCCACCCAGGCTATGTTGTAGAACAGCACTGCTCAGTATTACTTTCTGCAGTGATGAAAATGTTCTATGTCTGCATTATCCAATATGGTAGCCATTAGGCACAGGGGTTATTGAGCACTTGAAATGTAGCAAGTAAAACTGAGGAATTGAATTTTCAATTTTAATTAATTTAAATGTAAATAGCCACTTGTGATTAGTGACTACAAGATTGGATGGTGTAACTCAAAATCTTGATGGTTTCATTTTTTAAAATATCTAAATGTTTGAGTCTCTATGAATTTGTTTGGGTAGAAGCAGTGAATTATCAGGATTCACATCAGTGATTTTTCTGCTATATTTGGAACAGAGACCACCATGAGATTCAAATGAAAGTTACAAAATCTACTTCCAGAAAAATGAACATATGGAGATACAGAATTTTGAAGCTTACATTCTGGTGGCAGAAAGTAAACAATACACAAGTAAAATATTAATCAAGATAATTTCTGATCATGATGAGGGTCAAGAAGGAAATGAAACAGAGTTATGAGACAGAGATTGACTGTGGGGGATGGGAGGGATAGGAGATTCTTTAGAGAGGATTGAAGACCATCAAAGGAGAGGATATTTCAGCTAATAACTTAGTGATAAGTAAGATCCAGCACTGTGGAAAGTTAGATAAAGAACATTTAAAAAGAGCAAAGACTTGAAGGCAGGAGTAAGTTTTACTCTTTGGAGGGCAGAAAAGATGTCTTGTGTGGCTAGAGCCCAGTACATGAGGGAAGATGATATGAGGTTAGAGCATTCAGAGGCCACGTTGTATTTCTTATGAATTGTGAAACTGAAGCTCAGACAAGTTAAGTAAGCAGGCCAAGTTCAAACACAGTTGAAAGTGGTAGAGTCAGAGGACTTCAATCAATTACCCAAAGTCCCTGCACTCAACCATTACAGTATGTGTCCTGTGGTGTCCTGATTCCATAGCACAGTGTGATTAGCTTAGTAATACCCTAACCAGTTTTCTATTCCCTTCTAGTTTACTTGAATAAAGAAAGATATAAAAATGTTAAGCTACCCAGATTTATTAATTCAACCAAAAATATTTGTTCAGGACCATATATTTACAAGGTGTGAATAAATTCTGTAGTGTATTCAAAAGGTGGCACCCAGATATAATGAAAAGGACACCAAATTAGCAGTGTACCTAGATACTTAATCTTTCTGTCCCTTGTTTTTAAATAGCAGCGGAGACTCCCTCATGAGATTTGTTCATGTAAAACATTTTGCACAACATCTGGCACATAATAAAAGCTCAATAAATCTTAGCTCCAGAAACATATTGAGAATAAAACACTTGATTCAAGTTCTGACTCTGATGATTACTTACTGGGTGACCTTGGGCAAATTTCCTCATGTGTAATTTTTCTTTTATATCATACCATTCTATTTAGTATGGTTCATGTGATTAGTTAAATAAATCATTTTAAATGTATGCACTTTGTAAAACTTTTAAATGTTGATGAATGTAAGAATTGTTAATATCATCATTAGAGTAAGACTTAATCCCACACTGAAGGAACTGACAGCATGAGAAAGACCGTGTTCAACAGGATGGAAAACAAAACTTTTGATCAAAAAGGTGAAGTGGTATTAATTCTCCTGGCAGTTAATCCAGTACTGATCTTTAGGTTTATTAAAGGTAATTATAAAGAGTTGGAAATAATTGTCTACTATCTGCCCTAAGAGCAGAAGTTCATAGAAATAGTATTATACCAAAAAAATGCAGATTGGCTCAGGAAAAAAAAAATGTCTTATTAGTGAGGATTATTTTGCTGTTATCTCAAGCTCACACAGCAAAACCTCACTTTTTGTTAATGTACGTGATGTCAAGTATTTCCAGGTTCTGGATTAGAAAGTACACAAGGTAGGTTCCGGTCAAGATGGTGGAATACATGGTCCCCAGCAAGACTCTCCCACAAGTCAACCAATTTACAACTATAAAAACATAACATCAGCCAGACTGGGGCCGCTGGAAATCAGGGGAAGAGGAGGAGAGACCTATGGAGTTCACAAGGGCAGGAGAAAACACAATGAGAGAAAGAAAAAGCTGCTCTGAGTGTTTCAGGCCACAGCCACTTTGGGGCTGGAGCTGCTGTGCATGTGGAGCAGGAGCCCATGGGAGCTGTGGCTGTGCCCTTTGGAAGGAGTTGCTTGGGGGTGGTGGAGGAGAGGAGGGCCTTGGTGGCCCCCAGGACAGCAAGACCACTGGTGGGATTCCCGTGAACCCGTGCAGGAGTGGGGGACGTGGGCAGCTGAGGGGGGAGCCATTCAGAGGCCGGTGAGTCATTGCAAGGGACCCACGCAGGGCCCGCCCCATGGGAGGTGTTTGGAGTGCAGGAGGTGGGGGAGGACAGGCCCACCAGGGGTACACTGGGACACAGTGGGGATGACCAGTCTGCCCCCCAATCAGTGCAGGACCAATTGAGGAGACTGCTCAGGAATATAGAATTGCATGGGGTGCAGTTTGATGGGGGGACTTGGGCCCAGATCAGAATTTCTGCATGGCCTGTGTGCGCTGGGTCTCTGGAGAGCTGGGGGTACCTGTGGGGTCGACCATAGGACCCCGAGCTGCACAGGAAGTCTTCCCTGGGAGGCAGCATCAGGGCAGCAATTAGTTTTGGTCACACAGCTCAAGTACTGGTTCCCACAGGAAGTTCCCCCATTTTAGAAGTAAGCAAATGGCAAAAAATTAGTTCTGGCCCAGGTACACCACCAGCATCTTGGGGACCACCAGGGGACATGAGGCATGGAGCCAGGGACCGGACCCCAGCCCACAACCACTCAGGGGCTAAGGGAATGGAGCTGGGGACTACACCCCCCTCCCACGACCAGGCATACCATACCAGCACCTCAGAGAATGCCCAGGGACTTGAGGATGGAGCTGGGGACCAGAATCCCCTCCCACAACCTGGCACACCACCAGTGCCAAGGAGCATGCCAAAAACATCATCTCCCTGTGGGCAGCCCACCACAACCACCACAATAACCATGGCTGCCATGATAGCAGCTAGATGCCACAGCCACCACAAAGTTGGTCTGCCAGCCACTGGAGTGCATTGACACAAGGAGAGTCACCAGCAGAGTTAAAGAAAAGGATGTCTCTCTCCACAGAGCCCATTTCAGAGTGACAGAAGAAGTATCCACTCTATGATAATATTAGGGGACCTGATTACACCTCTCAGCATTGGACAGATCATCTAGGCAACAAATCAACAGAGTAACCATTATTCTTTCAGAAGGACAGAAGAAATCTAGGGTAAATAGAGGGGGTAGGGGTAGGGAGAGGGGGTGGGGAGAGATTGGACAAGGGGCATAAAGAATAATTACGATCTGTAACAATATATATGCTAGTAATATTGATTTGATCAACATATCTCAATGTTGAACCCCAAAAATATGTATAATCAATTTTGATTCAATAAAAATTAAAATAAATAAATAAATAAATAAAAGAAAGTAAACAAAGTAGTATCCTTACTCCTCAGGTATTCTCCTGAAGGCTCAAAGACATTTTCTCATATATTTTTCCTTAGCATCTTTGTAAATGATAGAGATGATTGTTTCTTTAGGAAGGTTTAGGAATAAACCCATCAGAAACCTAGAAAATAATTAATTACATAATCTTTAATCTCTTCTTAAAGAATTTTACTCTGTGGGTCCTGAACTGACACTGATAACCTTGGGCCATTGAAAAGGATTTTTAGCTGATCCCATTTTCTCAAGTCTTTTTCCTTTCCACTGTTCTTCATTCAGCTGTCAGAGTGACTTTTGAAAGCTTGTATCTGATAGTGGCTCTCCATGTTTAAATAAGACCCTTACTGTTGCTTCCAGCCTCATCTCTTGCCCTCCCTGTTCTGTCCATCCCAAACTACTGACATATTCTCATAAAAATAAATCTATATCATGTCATCCTGGCTTTACTATAATAGCTCCTTGCGCCTGTAATGCCCTCCCTTATCATTTATGCCTAATAAACAGTCACTCGTCTCTGCTGTCATATGATTTCCTAATTCCCTCCCCACCGAACTTCCATCTGTCTGGCAGCCCCTCCAGATATGTTGACCCCTTCCCTTATAGCTCACTGTAGCCTGTACTTCCTTCTATGGAACTACTTATTACAGCTGATGCCACTTTTTGGTAATATTTGTGTCACTTCCTACTAAATCTCAAATTCTTTAATGTCATAGATTATATCTTACTCACCTGGCATAGTACATTGCCTGACATACATGTTTTTTAATGAATTACTAAACTAATGAATGAATAACCATACAAGGACACACTTCCCATTGTGTTCCCTGTTGTGAATCATAACAAGCTCAGCTGATGACATTAACAATGGTTCTGTTTGTCCTGAACTGTGCCTCTGAGGCTGATTGGTGACTGGTGTTTCAGCCACACTGCTGGCTTCCTAGCAGATTAAGATAATGCTCTCAAGTTCCTGATATTGTCCAATTATATCCTATCTAATAAGACTATCATTTTATTTTTCCATTGAGTTCTCAGTTAATAGTCACTCAATTCTTCACTCATCACATTCTAGAAATCCTAGTCTATCATTATTGAAACCCACACAAACTTTATGCTTTACATTCAAGCTATGTTAAACATGTAGAAGGTTTGGAAGATTTTGTACTGACATGATTTTCAAGCCATCACTTGAATATCTAACATCAAAAATGACGGCCCCCATTTAAAAAGGGATTTAAACAGCTTTGTTTTTTTAAAATTTAATTTAATTTAATTTTACTTCTCAAAATACATTGCACTGATTTTCATGCCCCTTTACCCATTCATCTCTACCTCCTCCCCCCCTCCCCCACATTGTATCTGTGCACTTGGCTTAAATAGTTCAAGGAATTTTTGTGGTTATTCTGTCTTTTTCCCCCCACCCTTTATTTGTTTGTGCTTATTTATTTATTAATTTTTAGCTCCCACAAATAAGTGAGAACGTGGTATTTCTCTTTCTGTGCCTAACTTGTTTCACTTAATATAATTTTCTCTAAGTCCATCCATGTTGTTGCGAGTGGTAGCATTTCATTCTTTTTTATAGCAGAGTAGTATTCCATTGCGTAGATATACCACAGTTTCCTTTTCCACTCATCAGATGATCGACATTTGGGCTGATTCCAGCTCTTGGCTATTGTAAACAGTGCTGCAATAAACATTGGAGTACAGGTATCCCTTTGGCATGATGACTTCCATTCCTCTGGGTATATTCCCAGCAGCAGGATCACTGGGTCATATGGTAGATCTATCTGTAATTGTTTGAGGAACCTCCATATCATTTTCCATAAAGGCTGCACCATTTTGCAGCCCCACCAACAGTGGATAAGAGTTACTTTTTCTCTGCAACCTCTCTAGCACTTACCGTTCTCAGTCTTTTGGATGTTAGCTATCCTAACTGGAGTGAGATGGTATCTCAGTGTGGTTTTGATTTACATTTCCTGGATGTTGAGTGATATTGAGTACTTTTTCATGTGTCTGTTGGCCATTTGTATACCTTCCTTTGAGAAATGTCTGTTCAGCTCCCTTGCCCATTTTTTAAATTGGGTTATTTGGGGTTTTTTGTTGTAAAGTTGTTTGAGTTCTTTATATATTATGGATATTAATCGTTTATCAGATGTATATTCAGGAAATATTTTCTCACACTCCTCCCTTGGTTGTTTTTTTACTCTGTTGATTGTTCCTTTTGCTGTGCTGAAGCTTTTTAGTTTGATATAATCCAATTTGTTTATTTTACCTGTAGTTGCCTGTGCTTTTTCGGTCCTATTCATGAAGTCTGTATACACTCCTACCTACTTCCTGGAGTGTTTCCCCTATGTTTTCTTTAAGGAGTTTTATAGTTTCAGGGTGTATATTTAATTCTTTAATCCATTTTGAGTTGATTTTGGCATATGGTGAAAGATACGGGTCTAGTTTCATGCTCCTGTATATGATTACACAGTTTTCCCAGCACCGTTTGTTGAAAAGGCAGTCTCTTTCCCAGTATGTAGACTTGCTGCCTTTGTCAAAGATCAGATGACTGTAGGCATATGGGTTAATTTCTGGGATTTTTATTCTGTTCCATTGATCCTTGTGTCTGTTTTTATGCCAGTTCCATGCTGTTTTGGTTATTATTGCTTCATAATATGGTTTAAAATCAGGTAGTGTTATGCCACCAGCTTTATTTTTTTTGCTCAGGATTGTTTTGGCTATGCGCGGTCTTTCGTTGTTCCATATAAATGTCTGGATAGCTTTTTCCATCTCAGAGAAAACTGTCATTGGAATTTTGATGGGGATTGTATTGAATTTGTAGATTACTTTGGGTAGTATGGACATTTTCACAATATTAATTCTTACAATCCAGGAGCATGGGTATCTTTCCATCTTCCTGTGTCCTCTTTAATTTCTCTCAACAGTGGTTTGTATTTCTCTTCATAGAGATTTTTTACATCCTTGGTCAGCTTTATTCCTAAATATTTTATTTTTTTGGTGGCTATTGTAAGTGGGCTAGCTTTCTTGATTTCTTTTTCTCACATGTTCACTGGTGGAGTATAGAAATGCTACTGATTTTTGTGTGTTGATTTTATACCCTGCAACTTTGCTGAAATCGTTTATCAACTCTAGGAGTTTTTTTATAGAAGCTTTAGGCTGTTCAATATATAGGATAGTATCATCTGAAAAAAGGGACAGCGTGACTTCATCTTTTCCTATCTGGATGCCCTTTATTTCCTTCTCTTCTCTGATTGCTCTGGCTAGTACTTCCACCACTATGTTGAATAGGAGTGTTGAGAGTGGGCATCCTTGTCTAGTTCTTGTTTTTAAGGGAAAACCTTTCAGCTTTTCCCCATTCAGGATGATATCGGCAGTGGGCTTATCATATATGGCTTTAATTACGTTGAGATACTTTCCATCTATGCCTAACTTGTAGAGAGTCTTTATCATAAAAGGATGTTGAATTTTGTCAAATGCTTTTTCCAATAGAGATAATCATGTGGTTTTTGTCTTTGCTTTTATTAATGTGGTGTATCGCATTTATTGATTTGTGTATGTTGAACCAACCTTGCATCCCTGGGATGAATCCCACTTGATCATGGTGTATAATTTTCTGTATGTGTTGCTGTATTCTATTACCTAGTATTTTATTGAGGATTTTTGCATCTATATTCATCAAGGATATTGGCCTGTAGTTTTCTATTTTTGATGCATCTTTGTCTGGTTTTGGTATCAGGGTGATATTTGCCTCATAGAAAAGTTTGGGAGAATGGCCTCTGTTTCAATCTTTTGGAACCATTTGTAGAGAATTGGTGTCAGTACCTCTTTGAAGATTTGCTAGAACTCTGCAGTGAACCCATCCAGTCCTGGGCTTTTCTTTGTTGGGAGCCTTCTAATAACAGCTTCGATCTCTTTTATTGTTATGCATCTGTTCAGATTTTCTATATCTTGCCTCAGTTTTGGTAGCTTGTATACATCCAGAAATTTATCCATTTCCTCCAGATTTTCAAATTTGTTGACATATAGATGTTTATAGTAGTCTCTAATGATTCCTTGTATTTCTGAGGTGTCGGTTGTAATATCACCTTTTTCATTTCTAATTTTTTCATTTGAGTCTTCTCTGTTCTTAGTCTTGCTAAAGGTTTGCCTATTTTATTAATCTTTTCAAAGAACAAACTTTTTGTTTCATTGATCTTTTGTATTGTTTTTCGTGTTTCTATTTCATTTAGTTCTGCTCTGATCTTAATTATTTCTTTCTGTCTACTAACTTTAGGTTTGGATTGTTCTTGTTTTTCTCAATCTTTAAGGTGAAGTGTTAGGTTATTTGCCATCTTTCCATTCTTCCGAAGTAAGCATTTAATGCAATAAATTATTCCTTTAAAACTGCTTTTGCAGTATCCCACAGGTTTTGGTATGATGTGTCATTATTTTCATTAGTTTCAAGAAATTTTTTGATTTCCTGTTTAATTTCTTCTTGGACCAAGATGTCATTAAGTAGAATGTTGTTTAATTTCCAAGAGTTTGTATAGTTTTTAGAGTTTTGTTTATTATTGATTTCTAATTTTAATCCATTGTGATCAGAAAAAATACATGGAATCATTCCAATTTTTTTGAATTTCTTAAGACTTGCTTTGTGACCTAACTTGTGGTCTATCCTGGAGAATATTCCATGTTCTGATGAGAAGAATGAATATTATGAGGTTGTTGGATGGCATGTTCTTGTTTCTCTGTTGATTTTTTGCCTAGATGATCTGTCCAATGATGAGAGTGGGGTGCTCAGGTCCCCCACTATTATGGTGTTAGTGTCTATTTCTTTCTTTAGATCTAATAGTGTTTGCTTTGTAAATCTGGTTGCTCCAACATTAGGTGCATATATATTTATGATTGTTATGTCTTCTTGATGGATAGAACCTTTTATCATTATATATTGGCCATCTTTATCTGTTTTAATGGTTTTTGGTTTAAAGTCTTTTTTATCTGATATAAGAATAGCTACTCCAGCTCATTTTTCATTTCTAGTTCCATGATATATCTTTTTCCATCCTTTCACTCTTAGTCCACGTGTATCTTTACAGGTCAAGTGAGTCTCTTAGAGACAGCATAGTTTTGGGTCCATCCTTTTAATCCAGTCAGTCAGTCTGTGTCTTTTGAATGGAGAATTTAGTCCCTTTACATTCAGAGTTATTATTGAAAGGTGTTGATTTACTCCTAGCATTATACTGATTTTTGTTTAGATGTCTTAAGTATCTTTTGTTCCTTTCTTTCAAATTTTCTGTTTGTCTTTGGTATTTGTTGGTTTCTTGGGGTGACAGATAAACTATTTTTTTTCTCTTTGGTTAGCATTTTTGTTTTGCTGGTAGGTATTGTTCTCTCTTGTGTATTCATGGTAGTGATGGTTGTTTTTGTGGTATCAAACCCAGTACTTCCTTGAGAATTTCTTGTAGGGCTGGTCTTGTGGTAGTGAACTCCCACAGTTTTTGTTTGTCTGAGAAATATACTATTTGTCCTTCATTTCAGAAGGATAGCCTTGCTGGGTAAAGTATTCTTGAATGGCAATTTTTGTCCTTCAGTGTTTTGAATATATCATCCCATTCTTTTCTGGCTTTTAGAGTTTCTGATGAAAAGTCTGATGTTATTCTGATTGGCGCTCCCTTATAAGTGACTTGCCACTTCTCTCTTGCAGCTTTTAAGATTCTCTCTTTGTCTTTGATTTTTGTTGGTTTGACTTTCACATGTCTTGGAGAGGGCCTTTTTTTTTTTTTTTTTTTTGTCTTTTTCGTGACTGGCACTCAGCCAGTGAGTGCACCGGCCATTCCTATATAGGATCCGAACCCGCGGCGGGAGTGTCGCCGCTCCCAGCGCTGCACTCTCCCGAGTGCGCCATGGGCTCAGCCCGGAGAGGGTCTTTTTGGGTTGAATATGTTTGGTGATCTCTGGGCTTCCTGAATCTGGGGATCTGTGACTTTCTCTATACCTGGGAAGTTTTCTGCCATTATCTCATTGAATATGTTTTCAATGCCATTTCCTTTTTCCTCCCCTTCTGGAATACCCATGATTCGGATATTTGAGTGCTTAAGGTTGTCAGTTGTCTCTCTTAAATTTTCTTCAATTTTTTAAATTCTTTTTTCTGGTCTGCCTGTGATAATTCAAATAGCCTGTCTTTGAGGTCAGAAATTCTCTCTTCTGCTTGTTCAAATCTGCTGGTTAAACTCTCTGTTGTATTTTTTTATTTTGTTGAATGAATCCTCCAGCTCCACAAGCTCAGCTACATTCTTTTTCAAGGCATTCATTTCTTTGTACATTTCTTCTTTCAGATCCTGTGTGTTCTTTTCTCATTTCATTGTGTTGTGTAACTGAGTTTTCTTATATCTCATTTAGCTTTCTTAGAATAGTTACTCTAAATTCCTTGTCTGTCATTTCAAAGACTTCCTGTTCTATAGGATCTAGCACTTGCAAGGTATTAATTTCCTTTGATGACAATGTACTTTTTTGATTTTTCATATTTCTGGTTTCTTTCCTTTGGTGTTTTGTCATTGTGGCCAGGGGTATCACAGTTCACTCTTTTCACTCTTATGTCTGGCTTGGATCCTGAAGGATCTGCTGCTTCTGGACAGCAGAAACTAGCCTGGACTGGAAGTCCCGCCCTACCTGTGTTCATCAGTTCGTCTGACTCAGAGCTTAGGATTCTGGACCTTCTCAGGCCACTCATGGAGACAGGACAGCTTGGGCCGAAATTCTCAACCTGTCAGCCTTCACCGGCTCATCTGGCTCAGGGTTGGGAACCCATGCCTCTCAGATCAGTCACAGAGATGGGACGGCCTGCACCAGCTATCCCACACCGGCCCCACCTGCCTTCTCTGGCCTGACAGGTTCAGGGTGTGTGGGCTCCAAAGCTCTAAAGTCTCTCTACAAAATGAGGAGCAACCTGAACTGGGGTCCCATGGCAGGCGGCTCCTGTCCCTTCCAGCACAGATGTTGGGTCCTGAGTTGCTGCTCCTCAAAAGCTGCAAATTGGTCATTCTGTGGGAGAGAGCAACACCAGGAACTGACTACTCTGCCATCTTGACCCCTCCCCTCTAAACAGCTTTGTTTTGAATGAATCTGTGGCTTGGTATTATCCAGCTTTCATTTTTTATGTCATGCATTGGTTAATTTAGCAGTGTTTTAACAAGCTGAATAAATATAAATTGATTTTGGGGGGATGATGCTTTGATCATTTAGGTTTATATTTTGCTTATTCCTATTAGTTACTATGGAGAGAAACAGAATTTAAGCAATGTTATACTCACTGGAGAGTTACTGGTGATGTAATATGTGTACACAAAGTGACCTAGACAGATCAGCAAAGGACACATCAAATGCTGTGGAACTTAAAAGCAATGTAATCAAGTATTAGAGCCAAGTTCTACCTTAGACAAGATGACAGATAAAATTGTATTGTCAGTACCTAGATTATTCCTTTCAATGTCCAAACTACTTGTAAGAGCACAGTAAAATTTCTGATAAAGTCATCTGGTTGGAAAGTGTGATACCATTATGATGGAATGCTTTAATAAAAGCACCACAACTTGGGAGAGCCACCCACACTGACATCTGGAAAAAGGCTGTAAGGAATGACAAAAGATCTAGAAACAGTGTCTTAGGTGGAATAGTTCATGCAACTGGTATGTTTTGACAGGTAACATATACTGAACCTGATCTTTCTGCAGATAACAGCTAAAAACTCTGGACAAAATGCAAAAACAAAGCAATGCAAGCCGAAAGAAACTTAGCTACCATAGAGCAAATAAAGAAGGCAGAATCTGCAAGAGAGTCACTTGGAGGAAGGAAACAGCATAGTGTGAGTTATCGATCCTTTTTAAAGTTTTTAGCCGGAGGGCAGTCCACCATCAGAACCATGTCTTTCTCTAATGATATCTTTCTCATGTTCAAAATGTACAGCGGTTCTCTATGTCCATATGATAAACTCAAACCTTTAAAAATATTATTCAAAGCTCTTCATGTCACTGACTTTACAACTTTCTAGACTTTCACTCACAAGGTCTTCAAAGGTCTGGGCTCTTATATAAGGCCAGTACTTTCTCTTGAGCACTGGATCCCATCTTCACTGGTCAGCTCAAGAACGTGGCTTCTCACTCTAAGTTATACACTCCTCTAGCTACTGCTCCAGTTCTTGGATAATCTTTATACCAGAAGTCCTTGAAAGAGTTTTTATAGTCTTTCCTTTCAAACTTTCTTGAACCTACTCCAATTATGCTTTATCTCTCCAGTCCTCCACTGAAACTGCTCTTGCTAAGGTCACTAACAACTTTCCAGTTGTTCAATCTAGTGGTGTATCCACAAAGAGATGAATTAGGATGAAGACTAAGAGGAGACCATTGATAGTTTGCATCAGCCATTTCAGCTCTGTGGTCAACAGAGAAACCAGATGGCAAAGCACTAAATTGGATGCAGAGGTTAAAACAGATACATTCTTTCCAGAAGTTTTGTGGTGTCAGGAAGAAGAGAAAGAACATTAAAGATGGAGGCAGGCTCCATGTACATTTTTTTTGGAATGAAAGAGACTCAAGCATGTGTTTAAGGTCCAAATAAGAGAAAAATGCAATGATTATAATTACAGAGGGAGAGAAATAATTTTAAACAAAATTTCAAAGGAGACAAGGCTATAAAATATAGGCTGAGAAAAGATCTTAGAAAGAAGAGCCATGTCGTTCATTCATTTGTTCATACATTCATACATTCAACAAACATTTTTGAGCATCTATTATATGCCAGGCACTATTCTAGATGTTTGGGATATATCCACAAAGAAAATACACAAAGAAGCCTGCCCTATGAAATTTATGAGGGTACTTAAAAAAATTCATGGAAAAATAGAATTGAAAGGTAATACAAATCTTTCCATGATCTTTTTGAAGTGCCCTCATATATCCTAGCAAGGCTGGAGGAGACTGAGAACATACAATAAAAAATAATATAACAAATATAATAAATTATGGTTTATTAGAAGATGGCAATATTCATACAATAAATATAGAGCATTGTAAAGAGGATTAAGGGGCTCAAGATAGGAGGTTGGGTTGCATTTGTAATAGGATTGTCAAAGCTTATTAAGAAGATAAGACTTGAAAGAGTGAAGGGACTAGCCATGTGTATGTATGGAGCAAGAGAAAAGGATGGGCACAGACACAGATATGTGTGGAAGAAGAGAGCAAAAACTTACATTTTTGGTATCAGAGAAATAAAGAGATAAATAGCTAACAAAGGAAAACATATTGGTGCAACTTAGCTATATGTTTATTGGCAGAAGATCCAATAAAAAGAATTAGTCTCTTTGCCTTTGTTGCCAAAGGGGCCGTGCTGTTATCTCTAGTCTCAATGTATTTTATTTATGTTATCAGTGGAGTCACTGAAAGGTCACAGAAGACCCACTATTAATTAATAGGATCTACTTTCATCAGTCACACCAACTAGAGGCTAAACCTGCAGTTCAATCACATAATAACCAAGCAAGGACTCTCACAGTAAGTACACATACATTTCCTTACTGATTCATTCAGTCATTTGGCAATAATTTATAATTAAACTTAATTTGCTAAAAATATCTATGCACATATGAAGCATATTTAAATAAAATTACCTGTCACCTGTGGAATTTCTCTTTTAACTGAAGACAACCCTTTCAAGAAAAAGTCTGTGTAGGTGGGTAAGAAGTTCCTTTAGGTTTCATCAGTCTGAGAAAGGACAATAGCACATTTTATGTCCACATTTCTTACATGATCTTTATATTCAAGGGCCAGCAGAGTGTGCCTCTCAGTTGAAAATGCCATCATTCTAGCCACACCGATGGGCACTCACAGCTTCCCATGCTAAAGACCTCCAAAAGACGAAAGCTCAGATTGTTACCAAAAATGAGTGCAGAAACTGAGAGGAATTTCCATCAGCTATGAAAATTGATGAATATAAAATACAGATATGTAGGATGAACACATATAGAGATCTAGTATACAAAATGAGGACTATAGTTAATAAAATTGTTTGGTAGTTGGGATTTGTGTTAAATAAGTAGAGTTTAGCTGCTCTTGTTACACAAGGTAACATGTGAGATGATAGATATGTTAATATGCTTCACAAGAGTAACCATTCTACTATCTATATGTATCCCATAACCTCATGTTGTAAACCCAATATACAAACATATATATACATACAATATATAAAATGTATTTGTATATATTTATATATGTACAAATATATAAAATTTATTAAAAAGAAAAAAAAACTGTTGGAGCAAGACTGACAAAGCCATTCTGAGTCACCGCCTGTCTAAAAGAAGATAAAAAGATGTGTTTCTACCAACTGCTTTCTAGTGCATAGACTCAAGCTCAGAAACAATTTTTAAATATGGTCTGTTAGTCCTCAACTGCATTCCTCAGGTGGGCGGATCATTGCCCCTCTTTGCTGTCTTTCTATATCCATTCAGAGGCAACAAATCATCGCAGCAAAAATGAAGGGGGTAGGTGGCTGGTCATCATGCACTGACAGTGGAACAGTATAATGCTACAGGGAGGTGCTCTAGCTGGGCATGGAAATTCCCTGGCAGAACAAGCCCTGGCAGTGGTTTGTCCCTGTAATTATAGCATCTCGTGTACTGCATCTGTTTTGAGTGTCAGACAGCCAAGAATTGGAAGCAGGGGAAGCTCTTACCTCAGTGCAGCCAAGATGCATTAGACAAATGCCTGCACAACATTTGGAATTTGGCTGGTTGCTGTCCACATCAATATCTCCTCTAAACTGCAGATTTGACAAGGGGATTTGACCAGTACCCAAGTCAACAATGAGCCAAGCCAGGGAAATTCTGCACACCTAGGCTTTTGACAAAGATGTAGTCTCGATGTTTCCTGCCTTGTTTGCACAAAAGAGAGGGGGATAAAAGCTTTGGGCCTATAAAATAAGGATAAAGGAACATTCTTCTAAAGATTCATAGTAATGATGGATGAGTGAAATTACTTACTACAAGAAATAAGCAGTTATTTTAGAAAACATGTGTCCCTCAAGGACACAAAAATCAATTATTCATATAAAGAAAATCATAAGAAGTAAAGAAGCAAGGTGAAAATAGAACAGGATGATTTGCAAGGATGTTAAATTGAGGGTGGAAAGGAACTCAATGCATTAAAGAAGAATTTAAAGCAGGTGGAATTTCACCAGATTAAATCTCACTGAAGGACAGAGAAGAAGAAATATCATCATAGATGTGAAAAAAGAGAAAGAAATCTTGGGAAAATGAATCAAAGCCTAGGAATGGAAATACTCCTTTGTCAGTAGAGAGACAATTGACAGGAAATTTAATGGAAATTAAAGAGAGAAAAATCAAGATCATATATCTAAGCTCTATCCATCCCCATATTTCTGTATTTTAGTCTCATAGCCTCCAGCACCAGAATAGTAAAATGGAAGCAGCATCTTACTGCCCAAGTATAATTTGGAGGGAAAGAGAAAACAGACTCAGATTAGGTGTGATGGGAGAATTAACTCACAGTGTCTTAGAGTATAAAAAAGACCTGGACAGAATCACACAAACATAAACAAAAAGAAAAGTGGTGGCATGGCATTTCTGCAAGTATACATGCTGGATGTCTGTCATTTCCCTTCTCTTCACCTCTCTCCACTCTTCTCCTGCATTCTCCAAGCCCTGAAAAGTTGACCTTTATGTACATTTGCCCTTGGCTTCCCATTCGAAGACACCTGCAAAAACATTAGAGGAAGGGGAGGGAGTAAGTTTGGATATTTATTCCCCAGCTCTCCCCCTGCCCTATCACAATGGATAAGCTTGTCCCTCTACAGAAGACCACAGTTTCTATCAGGTGGCCTTCTCTGTAGCTACCTTCTCTGGGTGACAGCAACTATGCTCTCTCTTTTCCTCTTCAGACCTGAGGATAATAATGGTTCCCTGCTGTTGCTGGCCAAGGGATACTGTACTAGCTTTGCTTCATTTAGAAATCCTTAAATCCTGCTTATACCTTTGTGAATAAGTCCTTTATTAAACTCTCCTCAGTAATTTGCTTGTATATACCATCTGTCACCTGCAAGGACTTTGACTAAAACATAGACTATAGCAAATAAAGAGAAACAACATGAAAAGAGACAGAAATAGCCCAGCAGTGAAGAAAATATAATCCAAGCAACAGAAGCAGATTACTTGTATATTTATACAATATATTGTAGAAGCCTTTAATTAATAAATGAGAACTCAATAATAAGACTTTCAAATAATAGAATGAAATTTTAAGGAGCATTGCAGAAATAAGGCAATAAATTGAGAACCAAAATAATGAATCACTGCCATTCATTACCTGTGTAATTAATTTTAAATAACAAAAGATAGAATGAATAAAGCTTAGAAGCAAATTAATGACACTGAAAAAGTCACAATGAGTGCAGCAGAAAAAATATAGACTAAAGCAATTCGACAAGAAATGAGGGATAGGAAAGACAAATACAGTACAACATAAAGATAATCAAGGTCTCTGAAGTTAAGGACCCCAAAAGTGAAGCCAAACATTCTGAAATATTAAGTAAGATGTTCCTGAAATGGCAAAAGAACTGAACCTGCAGATAAAAATGGCTTATCTTTTGAATTAAAATGGATCCAGGTTTCTGGGAAATAAACTTAACTGATAAAAATGAATTCTTCAGGTATCCAAAATATAGAGGGAGAATTATCGATAGGGGTGAGAAACAACACAAGCCTCAGTCTCACCCCCATCCACACAAGTAATAATCAATGCCAGAAAATTAAGACGTGTCTACATGACTAAGAGAGAACAGGCAGGAGCCAACAATATCATACTCAGAAAAGCTACAATTAAAGTATAAGCAACAGGAAGACACACTCAAATATGAAAACACCCAAGGACTATAACACCTACAAGAACTTTTTTGCAAAAATACTCCTTAATGAAATCCAGCCAAACAAGAAAAAAAAAAAAATAGAAATAAAGTATAGAGCAAGAAAGAAGTTGTGGCAAACAGCCTGGTAGAAACCATTGAATCCATTTAAACACACAACTAAAACTGAGGGAATTATGGTTGCAAAAAACAAAACAGTAAATGCTACAAATGCTAAGTAAATAAAATCAAACAGCAATAAATGCCAAGATGGCAGGAGAAGAGGAGAAAGAAGTCTAAGAGTGCTAATCAATGCATTTTTCATATCTGGGAGTCAATAAATATTTTCTGAACTAGAAACACATTTATCATGTTTTCTCTTAACGTTAAAGGAATGTTTCAGAAATAAATATCTCTTGAGGTGAATAAACATTAATCTGAAGTTCAATAATTCATTTGGTTTTGCTTTAGTTTTCTTCTGTTAAATTCAAGTGAAATAAAATTGAATACTTTTTGTCAAAACAGCATATTTATTAAGATGTTATTCTTATTAAATTATTTACATATATTTATCTATCCATCCATCTGTATACTTGTATATATTGTTTGCCTGGAATAGTGATCAACAGATATTAACACCTGTTACTTTAGGGTCTTTGAATTTGTGGTCACTTTTATGATTTTTTACATTTTTTTAATTTGTGATGGGAAACACTTGTGGTAAACATGTATCTTTTTTTATTTTTAAAAGTATGATGTTACTCTAAACCCAAACAGACAAAATTGAAAAATGTTGTCTGAACCTGAAAGATATAAACAGTTGGAGAATATAGAAAATGTCCACAAGTGTCAATGTCTGGGAAGAAAATACAGGCTTCTAACCAAGGGAGAAAAAAATGTGTGTGGCCTCTGAAATACTAAATGCCTGAAAACATTGAAGCAGTATCTATAGAGTCTTGCGGTGAAGACAAAGAGTTTGTTACTCAAGAGTTTTGTACCAAACATGTGGTCATTCACGTATAAAGGCTACAAGAGAATTCAAATGCACTAGGGCTCAGAAATTTTACCATCCAAATGTCCTTAAAACGTGAAAACATATATCCAGGCAATCAATAAATGAATTACCACTAAGAATTCACAAATTAGAATGTGATTATATAAAAAGACCAGTAGTTTCTCTACTGCTGAAAGTGAATTCTAATGGGCCAGGCCCTACTGTGGAAGCACTCATATTCAGGAACACTGGCCAGCTTTACAACCCAAGTTTACTCCCATAGATCTGTTTTTCCTATAACACCCTAAGACTTTAGCAATTTTGGGAATTCCTGGTTATATGGGGGGTTGATGATGACATAGTGATAAAATCACTGTGCTAAAATCAAGATCAACTTATAAATATAAATGGACTGATATTTCTGTCACTGGATAAGATATAGCAAGTAGTTTAACATTCACACTAAGAACAGTTAGAAAATCCAGAGCTTTAGAAGCAATCGGAAGTATAAAGGCTACAATTCTGCAGAGAGGAGAACCTTTCAGAAATGAACTGAAGATCAAATGTTGACAGTGACTGATTCTGAATTTGGCTAGAGAATCTGGGCTTGTCTCAAGCATAGGGCCATTGATGGGGGACAGAGAAACCAACAGAGCTTTTGGTGGTCATGCAGGGAAGCAGAAACAAAAGCATACACTTGAGGAATTTCAAACACATTCATGATTTCCCTCTTAATATTTGTTGAATGTCAAGCCTGTGCTGGTCAGGAGTCTAAACATCTAAGAAGAAAATTTCTGAAGGGCAAAGTGGAATAAATCCATTTATTTAAATAAATTTTTAATCTCTATATTTGTCCGTGGCTCACATTCTGCTGTGTGTAGAAAGACATTTACAAGGATGTTCATTGCAGCTTGGTTTCTAGTATTAAAAAACTGGAAACACGCTAAATGTCTATCAAATGGGTATGCTTAAATCAATTATGATTAAGAAAACAACCATATTATGAAATACCATGCAGAAGTTTTTTTTAAAAAATGATGTGAGTACTAATATTGACAAATATCCAGGAATATTAAGTGAAAAGTGCAAGTTGTGTACACTAAAAAGTAGAAGTAACTATACCAATAAATGTAATTTTAATGAAAGTTGAATAACAATGTGATACATATATTATACCACGTTTTTCTGGAAAACACATAAATAACAAAAATATGTATGTATATATATATATATATTTTTAAAAAAACAGCAAGTTACGTAGAAAGATTCGAAAACACATAACAGCTGGTACCTCTGAGGAGTGAAATACCTTCTCCAGAAGAACAGGAGTAGGAGTAAGAGAAATGGAGATTTATGCTTTATGTCCTATGCTACTTCCTTATTATAGTTGCTGTAGATTTATTGAATTATGTCATCTAAATTTCATACATTGGAAGCCTAATCCCCATTGTAATTGTTGAGGGTGGGAAATCCTATTATGGTAATTGAAAGGTGGGTCTTGAGGAGGTAATTAGATTGTAGGACCATGCTGTAGTGAATGGATTAAAAATGGAGATCAGAGGCATGGTTCTGAAGGCTTTAAGAGAGATGAGAGTCTGTCTCTCTTTGCTTCCATCATCTTGCAATGTGAGACCACCTGGTAACTGTCACTACCACCAAGGCTCTCACCAGTTGTGTTCCCTGGACTTTGGACTTCCCAGCCTCAGAAACTGTAAGCAATAAATTTCACTTTTCTTTATAAATCACTTAGTTCCAGGTATTTTGTTATAAGCAAGAAACAGACTAATGCAGTATTCATGTATTACTTGAATATTTTTTAAAAAATAAAATGCTATGTAGAATAGTTGAATACATTATTGCAACATTGTAGCTAGACATGTATTTGTATGGACATAGACCAGACAGAAATGGAGAAATGTATGTTTATGTGCAGTCCACCTTCTTTTGGTAGAAACACCCTGTTTGTGTAGAATGACTCTTCCTGAGGTAGAGAGGTATGCTTTGTTGGCATATGCCAAGCAGCATAGGCCATCCACCTGGTCACAGTAATAGACCCAGCATTGCTATTATGAATGGAATAATGTTAATTCTGTTATGAATGGAATAAAATATATTTTCTAGATAGTTACTTTTGACACAAATAAATTTTAAAATAATTTTTTATAGTAGGATCTTATATTCAGCAATCTTGGCAAACTTTTTTTCTATTTAGTGCACTGTAATTTTTTTAAATTGGGATAAAACATACATAAGGACTGCCATTGTAAGCATTTTTACACATACAATTGTGTGGAATTAATGACATTCACAGTGCTGTACAACCACTACCTCTATTTCCAAAACTCTTTCATCATCATAAATATAAACTCTGTACTCATTAAGCAATAACTTATTATCTCTTCTGCTTACTCCCATTTCTGGAATCTCTAGTCTATTTCTGTATCTGAAATTATTTTTTTATTTATTCTTTCTTAACTGACCCATGACAATTGTATATATTTATGGAATACAGTATGATATTTGGGTGCATTTATTCTGTGTGCAATGTTCATATCAGGGTATTTAGCATATCCATCACCTCAAGCATTTGTCACCTCTTTGTGTTGGGAATATTCAACATCCTCTCAACTAGCTATTTGAAGTTATGCAGTAATTTGTTGTTGATTATAGTCTCCCTATATTGCTTGGAACACTAGAGCTTATTCTTCCTATCTCTCTACAATTTTCTATCCACTGACCACCCTCCCCCATCTGCACTTCCCCCTCCCCCATCTACACTTCCCCCTCCCCCTCCCCATCTCTAGTAACCACTATCCTACTCTATTTCTATGAGATCAAATGTTTAGCTTCCGCATATGGGTAAGATCATGTGGTACTTCTCTTTCTGTGCCTGGCTTTTTTCACTTAACATGATTTTCTCCAAGCTCATCTATGTTGCTGCAAATGGCAGGATTTCGTTCCTTTTTTATTGATATTAATGGAAGTATACAAAATGAACTTTGGTGTATTTGGCTTCTTTAGCTCACTGTTATGTCTGTGAGATTTATCCTTGTTATTTCACGTTGGAATAGTTTGTTCTCTTTCCTTCTATATAATATTCCATTCTTTGAATTTTATGATTTACCCATTCTATAGTTTGTAAATATTTGGTTTGTTTTAAGTTTTTGTTTATTATTGTGAATGCTCTAATAAACATTCTTGTGTAAATCTTTTGTTGTACACTTACATTTATTGCTGTAGGGTATATATCTAGCAATGGAATTGCTGGCTCATAGATTTATGCATATATATCCTTAGTATATATTGCCATAGAGTTTTCCAAAGTGGTTATATTAAGCCCAAAGAAGTTGTGGTTGTATTAATTTAAAATCACACAACAGCCTATTCACTGGGGAAGGGACTGCCTCTTCAGCAAATGGTGCTGGGATAAGTGGATATCCATATGCAGGAGAATGAAACTAGATCCATACCTCTCACCGTATACTAAAATCAACTCAAAATGGATTAAGGATTTAAATATACACCCTGAAACAATAAAACTTCTTAAAGAAAACATAGGAGAAACACTTCAGGAAATAGGACTGGACACAGACTTCATGAATACGACCCCAAAAGCACGGCAACCAAAGGAAAAATAAACAAATGGGATTATATCAAACTAAAAAGCTTCTGCACAGCAAAAGAAACAATTAAAAGAGTTAAAAGACAACCAACAGAGTGGGAGAAAATATTTGCAAAATATACATCTGACAAAGGATTAATATCCAGAATATATAAGGAACTCAAACAACTTTACAAGAAGAAAACAAGCAACCCAATTAAAAAATGGGCAAAAGAGCTAAGTAGGCATTTCTCTAAGGAAGATATACAAATGGCCAACAGACATATGAAAAAATGCTCAACATCACTCAGCATCTGGGAAATGCAAATCAAAACCACATTGAGATACCATCTAACCCCAGTTAGGATGGCTAAAATCCAAAAGACTATGAACGATAAATGCTGGCGAGGTTGCGGAGAAAAAGGAACTCTCATACATTGTTGGTGGGACTGCAAAATAGTGCAGCCGCTATGGAAAATGGTATGGAGGTTCCTCAAACAATTGCAGATAGATCTACCATACGACCCAGCTATCCCACTGCTGGGAATATACCCAGAGGAATGGAAATCATCAAGTCGAAGGTATACCTGTTCCCCAATGTTCATCGCAGCACTCTTTACAATAGCCAAGAGTTGGAACCAGCCCAAATGTCCATCATCAGATGAGTGGATACGGAAAATGTGGTACATCTACACAATGGAATACTACTCAGCTATAAAAACGAATGAAATACTGCCATTTGCAACAACATGGATGGACCTTGAGAGAATTATATTAAGCGAAACAAGTCAGGCACCGAAAGAGAAATACCACATGTTCTCACTTATTGGTGGGAGCTAAAAATTAATATATAAATTCACACACACACACACACACACACACACACACACACACAAAAAAAAAAAAAAAAAAAAAAAAAACCAGGGGGAGGGGAGAAGATATAACACCCACAATTACTTGAAGTTGATACGACAAGCAAACAGAAAGGACATTGTTGCGGGGGAGGGGGGAGGGAGAAGGGAGGGAGGTTTTGGTGATGGGGAGCAATAATCAGCCACAATGTATATCGACAAAATAAAATTTAAAAAAAAATCACACAACAGCAGTATATGAGAGTTATAGTTGTTCCATACCTCACTAATATTTGGTATCATTTTTAGTATTGTTATTTTTGCTTGTCTATTTTATTTTAAGCACCTATTTTGGTAGGTGCATGTCATATCTTCTTGTTGCTTTAATATGGATTTCCCTGATGACTAATGATATTGACCATCTTTCCATTATTTTATTGACAATATGGATTTTTTTGTGTGTGAAATGCCTATTCCATAATTTTTCTTATTTTTAAAAATTAGGTTATGTGCTTTTTCTTCTTGATCTGCATAATGTCTTTAAATATTCTATGAGTTTTCTACCAACTGTATGTACTGAAAACCTCTTCCACTCTATGGTTTGTCTTCTCACTGTCTTAATATAAACTTTTTATAAAAAGAAGTTTTATATTTTAATAAAGTCCAATTTATCAACCTTTTTGTTTATGCATAATGCTATTTGTTGTGTTTTAGAAATCTCTGGCAATTGTGAGATCATGAAGGTGTTCTATGTAATCCTTTAAAAGCTTTATAGTTTTACCTTTCACATTTGTCTTTAAGTCTCATTTGTCAATCCATTTGAAACTGATTTTTATGCATAAATCCTAAGGGTCAAGGTTTTTCTTGTTTTTCCCTCCCGTATGATTATACAATTAATTTAGCACAATTTATTGAGAAAACCATTATTTCCTACTGCACTGTAGTGGCAACTTCGTTATAAAGTAGGTAATCATACATGTGTGGGCCTGCTTTAGAACTCTCTCTTTTGCTTCAACGGTCTACTTGTCTAGTGTTTTTGTTATTATATCTTTATAATAAAGTTGATATCTGATAATGTAAATATTCCAAATATGCTTTTCATTAAAATTGTCTTTCCTAGTATTCATTCTTTGCATTATCATTTGCATTTTTGAATGAGCCTGTCAATTTCCATCCAAAATAAAACTGCTGAAATTTTGATTGGTGTTACATCGAATATACTCATATATACCAATCTGAGATCTGAGAAGGACTGAATTGTGTCCCCCAAGTTTTATGTATTAAAAACTTGGTCGCCACTGTGACAGTGTTAAGAGGGTGGGAAATCCTATTACAGTAATTGAAAGGTGGGGCCTTGAAGAAGTGATTTAAGTTGATGGTTTAACATTGGTCATGGCATAGTTTTGGGAGGTTTAAAAGGAGAGCACCTGAGGAGATATCTCTCTCCGTTTTGGCCATCTTACAATGTGACACCCTGTATCATCACCAAAGAAGATGCTCACCAGATATGTTCCCTAGACTTTGGACTTTCCAGCCTCCAAAACTGTAACCAATTAATTTTGTTTTCTTTATAAATCACCCAGTTTCAGGTGTTTATGTTAGAAGCAACAGAAACAGGCTGATAATATGGAGTCAATTGACAACTTTACAATATGGAGTCTTCCAGTCCTCGAATATAACATCATGTAAACCTTCATTTGTGTAGATCTTTAATTCTCTTGGTGATGTTTTGCAGCATTCTTGGTTGCATTTCTTTTATTGGATTTGCTACAAGGTGTTTGATGATATTTCAAGCTACTAGAAATGGTATTGTTTTTAAGTTTTATTTTTTAATTTCCATATATAGAATATTTAGTTGCCTTGCTAAAGGTAAATTTGTATCTTACCATGTTATCTAAAAATAATGATAGTTATATGTCTTCATTTCCATCCAGGACAATGTTGAATAGAACCAGTCTTAGTAGACCTTCTTATCTCATATGGAATAATGGGGGAAAGCTCAAGGAGAAAGATTTCTACATTTCCCCAGTAAGATGTTTACTGTAAGTTTTCAAAATGTTTATCTACATTTTGTTAAATTCTTCAATTCCTAGTTTGCTGAGAATTTGTTTCCTCATCATAAAATGGAAGAAATTGTTAATATCATCTAAACCGTTGAATTTATCTTTGTAAAATTTTTCATAATGTCTCTTGTCTCTTGTTCATTGAGGTGAAATTTACACGTGGTAAATTGCACATATCTTGAACTGATAACTTGATGTTTTACCCACATATTCAACAACACTATCAAGCTTTAGAGGATTTTCATCACTAAAAAATTGCCTTATCCCCCTTCCAATCAATCTCTAACACACTTTTGACTTCTTTCACAGATTAGTTTTTCCTTTTCTTGAACTTCAATAAAAAAGGAATAATACAATTGTATTTATTTGGAGGGGGATTCTGACTTCTTTGTCCCAACATAATGTCTCTGAGATTCATGCATGCTGTTGCATGTATCAGTAGTTTCTTTCTTTTTTTTAATTGTTAAGTAATATGCCACTGAATGAATACACCAAAATTTATCAATTCTGTTATCAATTGACAGTTGGATTGTTTTCAGCTGGAGGCTTTTATAGTTAAAGCTGAAATAAGCAATTTCATAAAAGTCATTTTGTGGACATATGTGTTCATTTATCTTGGGTAAATAGGAGTGTGACTATTAGATCACAAGACAGGTGTGCATTTAAAGTTATTAGAATGTGCCAAAGAGTTTTCCAAAGTGGTGTATTTATTTTGAATTCCCAACAGCAATTTATAAGAGTTGCAATTGCTCCACATTGTCACCAACATTTAGTGTTGTCAGTCTTTTCAATTTTAACTATGTCAGGGTTATAAATGCTAAGTGTCATAGCTTTAATTTGTGTTTCTCTCATACCAGTAATGTTCATTTATCCATTTGCATATTTCCTTTTTTTGTAGTGTCTTAGTTTGTTTAAGCTGCTATGACAAAATACCATAGACAGGTGGCTTATAAACAACAGAAATTTATTTCTTACAGTTCTGGAGGCTGAGAAGCCCAAGATTAAGATGCTGGAAAATTCAATGTCTAGTGAGAGTCTGCTTCTTGATAGATAGCCGTCTTCTCACTCAGTCCTCACATGGTGAAATGGGTGACAGCCTTTTCATAAGAGCACTAATCCTATTCATAAGTGCTCCACTTCCATGACCTAATCACTTCCCAAAGGCCCCACCTTCTAATACCATCACTTTGTGGGTTACAATTTTAGCATATGGTTTTTGGGGGGTCACACATATTCAGCTCTTAGAATGTAGTATCTGTTCAGGTTTTTTGCCCATCTTTAAAATTGAATTGTTTATCTTATTGTTGAATTGTAAAAGTTCATAAGATATTCTGGATAAGTTATTTGTCAAATATCAAGATACTTTGAAAATATCATGGAAAATTTTGTGTTATCTTTTAATTCTATTTTTTCACAAACTTTTTGGATCATCTTCATATATACTGTAAATGTTTTCTCCAACTTTCTGGCTTACCTTTTTTTAAAAAAAATAAGCTTTATTATTAGAAAGTAGATGTTGATTTACAGATAAGCTGCAAAGATAGTACAGAGTTCCCATGTACCCCATTCTCAGTTTCCCTGATTATTAATATTTTACATTAGTATGGTACATTTGTCATAACTCATGAACCAATATTAGTATATTAACTAAAATCGGCATTTTACTCATATTTCCTTAGTTTTTACTTAATTTTCTTTTTCTGATCCAGATCTCATCCAAGATATCACATTACATGCAGTTGTTGTGTATCCTTAGGCTTCTCTTGGCTGTGACTGTTTTTTCCTCAAACTTTTCCTTATTTTGATGCCTTTGACAGGAGGAGCATTGGTCATGTATTTTATAGAATGCTCCTTTATTGGAATTTGTCTGCTGTTTTCCCTCATGATTAGACTGTGGTTATGGGCTTTTGGGAGGAAGATCATAGAGGTAAATTGCCTTCATAATCACATCATATCAAAGATACATACTGATTTTAATTTTCTGTGAAAAACTGCAGTGAACTGAAAAGGACATGCCCCCAGAAATAGGGAGTAGTCATTCATCTGCAGATAAGGGAGGTCCTTCAAGGACAGATTTTGTGATTTTTTTCAAGAAGAGCTAAAAAAGCTTTGCTCTTCATGTGAGATATACTTATTTTTAAATGTTGGTAATTGGTTGGGGGGGAACACAGTGTATCCAGCACAGGAGGACAAACACAGTAAATCTGGTGACTGTATGAATTCCATAGGCCACCAGTCTGTGATCACTTAATCTTTATTAAATAGAGAAACAGAGACCTAGATAGGGTAGGGTACGCAATTTGCTCAAAATTACACAGAAAATTAAAAATCAGGCATATTTATGATTTCCAGAGCACAGTTTTTAAAAAATTATCCTAAGCTTTTACCCAGTTGATAGTGCTAATTATCTTCTGTGTAGTGGGAAAAAGTTTAAGCCTTAAAATCACCAGGTAAAATGTAATTTTAATAGCTAGTGTGTTAGTTACTTATTCCTTCATAATATATTACCACAAACTAAGTAGTTTAAAATAATACACATTTATTATCTCACAGTTTCTGTGGTTAGGGAATCTCGGCACAGATTAGCTCAGGGCCTGTCACTGGGCTCAATTAAGGTGTCATCCAGGGTTGGGATCTCATTTGATGCTTGAGTTGGGGAGGATATGCTTTTAAGCTTCCAAGGTAGTTAGCAGGATTTGTGGGTTGTTGGATGGAGGGTCTCAGCTCCTTGCTGGCTATTGGCTGAAGGCTGCTCTGAGTTCTTTGTCATATAGACTTCTCCATAGAGCAGCTTACTTCATCAAAGCCAGCAATGAAGAGAATCAGTGGTTCAAGACTGCTAGCAAGATAGAAGCTACAATCTTATGTAACATAATCAAGAAGTAACTTCTCATCAATTGTGCCTTACTCTCTTGGTTAGAAGCTAGTCACCAGTCCTACCAACACTCAAGGGGAGAGGATTACACAAGGGCATGAATACCAGGAGATGGGGATAATTGGGGCCATCTTAGAGTTTGTCTACCACAACAAGTTTCAGAGATAATTATACCCCTTCTCCAGAGATGCACACATTTTTTGTCACCTTAGCCATAACACACTAGAGGGTAATGACACAACTGAATATGACCAAATAAGTGTCATGGGATGGGACAAATTGGAAGTACTTAGGGTTTGTAATTAGCATTGTGCATTCATGTAGAGCAGAGACTCTCAGGAAGAAGGATTTGAACAACAGACAACAACAAATAACAGTCCAATTATAGTACAAGGAGGCATTCAAAACTGTGCCTCCTTAATGCCCCCACAGTGACAGAGCACAAGGATAGAGAATTCTAGCAAACAAGTCAGATGTTTACCATCTGGGGATTTGTCAGCAGGTAGCATGTTCTTGTCAAGGAATGGGGATTTCTGGTAATACTCCAATTCCTGGGAAGGACTTGCAAGAGCATAAATGACACAATGGTTTGAATGTATCCTCTCCAAAACTGAGGTGTTACCAATGTAACAGTATTAAGAGGTGGGACCTTTAAGAGATGATTAGACCATAAGGCCTCCTCCCTAGTGAATGAGATTAAGACCCTTTTTATTTTTTATTTTATTTATTTATTTTTTTTTTAATTTTATTTTGTCGATATACATTTTGGCTGATTATTGCTCCCCATCACCAAAACCTCCCTCCCTTCTCCCTCCCCCCTCCCCCCCAACAATGTCCTTTCTGTTTGCTTGTCGTATCAACTTCAAATAATTGTGGTTGTTATATCTTCTTCCCCCCCCCCGTTTGTGTGTGTGTGTGTGTGTGTGTGAATTTATATATGAATTTTTAGCTCCCACCAATAAGTGAGAACATGTGGTATTTCTCTTTCTGTGCCTGACTTGTTTCACTTAATATAATTCTCTCAAGGTCCATCCATGTTGTTGCAAATGGCAGTATTTCATTCGTTTTTATAGCTGAGTAGTATTCCATTGTGTAGATGTACAACATTTTCCGTATCCACTCATGTGATGATGGGCATTTGGGCTGGTTCCAACTCTTGGCTATTGTAAAGAGTGCTGCGATGAACATTGGGGAACAGGTATACCTTCGACTTGATGATTTCCATTCCTCTGGGTATATTCCCAACAGTGGGATAGCTGGGTCATATGGTAGATCTATCTGCAATTGTTTGAGGAACCTCCATACCATTTTCCATAGAGGCTGCACTATTTTGCAGTCCCACCAACAATGTATGAGAGTTCCTTTTTCTCCGCAGCCTCGCCAGCATTTATCGTTCATAGTCTTTTGGATTTTAGCCATCCTAACTGGGGTTAGATGGTATCTCAATGTGGTTTTGATTTGCATTTCCCGGATGCTGAGTGATGTTGAGCATTTTTTCATATGTCTGTTGGCCATTTGTATATCTTCCTTAGAGAAATGCCTACTTAGCTCTTTTGCCCATTTTTTAATTGGGTTGCTTGTTTTCTTCTTGTAAAGTTGTTTGAGTTCCTTATATATTCTGGATATTAATCCTTTGTCAGATGTATATTTTGCAAATATTTTCTCCCACTCTGTTGGTTGTCTTTTAACTCTTTTAATTGTTTCTTTTGCTGTGCAGAAGCTTTTTAGTTTGATATAATCCCATTTGTTTATTTTTCCTTTGGTTGCCCGTGCTTTTGGGGTCGTATTCATGAAGTCTGTGTCCAGTCCTATTTCCTGAAGTGTTTCTCCTATGTTTTCTTTAAGAAGTTAACCAAGGAGGTGAAAAATCTCTATAATGAGAACTACAAACCACTGCTGAGAGAAATTAGAGAGGATACAAGAAGATGGAAAGATATTCCATGCTCTTGGATTGGAAGAATCAACATAGTGAAAATGTCCATACTACCCAAAGTGATATACAAATTCAATGCAATCCCCATCAAAATTCCAAAGACATTTTTCTCAGAAATGGAAAAAACTATTCAGACATTTATATGGAACAATAAAAGACCACGCATAGCCAAAGCAATGCTCAGCAAAAAAAAATAAAGCTGGAGGCATAACACTACCTGACTTTAAGTTATACTACAAAGCTATAATAACCAAAACAGTATGGTACTGGCATAAAAACAGACACACTGACCAATGGAATAGAATAGAGAATCCAGAAATCAACCCACACACTTACTGCCATCTGATCTTTGACAAAGGCACCAAGCCTATTCACTGGGGAAGGAACTGCCTCTTCAGCAAATGGTGCTGGGATAACTGGATATCCATATGCAGGAGAATGAAACTAGATCCATACCTCTCACCATATACTAAAATCAACTCAAAATGGATTAAGGATTTAAATATACACCCTGAAACAATAAGACCCTTTTTAAAGAGGCTTCATGCAGTGTTTGTCATTTGCCTTCCACCTTCCACCATACAGTGTTTTTCCTCTTTGCACATATCTCAGGAGCTGTTTCACTGAGAATGGGGTTGCTGGATTGATATTCAGGCTGGGGATGTGGGTATGTGATGTGCCGGGGATTCCAGTGCTGGTTCCCCAGTGCTGGGTCACCACACTGATTATCTGACCAGGTGTGGGACTGTCAGGGGTACATGCATCACTTTGATGCATGTGCATGCAGTGGCTCAAAGACTCAGAGGGGGGTTCATCAAGGGCATGACAGTGGGGCTGTTGCTCTGTGTTGGGGGCATGAGTTCACTTTGGCTCAATAGCTAGACGCAAGTCTGCCAGGAGCCAGCCCACTGTGCCACTTCTCAGGGCCAGGTACAAGGCTGTGCTTTCCTCATACACACCTGTTGGAAAGCGGGTCTGCCAAGGGCGAGGCTGCTGTGCCACCTCTTGAATGGTGGGTGAGGCCACTAGGCAGGGCTGCAGAGAGGGGTCTAGGTCTGCTGATTCTCAGGTAGTAGGCAAGTCTGCAACTCGAGATACCCTGGCCACTTCTCAGGGATTGCGGGAATGTACTTTAGTTCCACCAGCACCAGACACCTCTAGTCCACCGTTTTGCCCCCCAAACTCTCTTCTTAATTCATGTGAATTTTTCAGTTATTCTTGCTACATAATAACATTATTTACAAAGAGTTAACAGTTTATCTTTTTCCTTCAAATTTCCTTCAAATTCATTCATATTTCACTTAAGAATACACATGCAAAAATCATAAATAAAATGTTAGCTATCTAAATGGAATTCTACTTTCAATTTAAAACAGTAATATATTATGATCAAGTTGGGTTTATCCCAAGAATGTAAAGAAAGTTGAATTCTGGCAAATCTTTTTATGTATTCACCACTTTGGTGGATAAAAAGAAAAAAATCCTGTAATCACTTTGATTGATTTGGAATATGTATTAGATACAATTTATTCAGTTCTTGACAACGATAAAAATCCCAGCAAAGTAAGGTTAGAAGTGAACACCTTTAAATTGGTAAAGTTTATATTCAAAAATATACAATCAAAATTATACTCAATGGAAAAGTTTTAGATGTATTTGCTTTAAGATTCAGAACATCACAAGGAGGACCACAGTCATACCTGCGGTCTAGCATAACAGTGGAGGCCCCGGCCAATTCTATAGGGAAAGAAACAAATGAGATGTATGTTTAATTTTTATTAGAAACTGCCAAACTGTATTCCAAAGTGGTCGTACAATTTTGCACCACCAACAATGTATGACAGTTCTAGTTTTTCACATCCTCACCTGCACAGTGTAACAGTCTTTATGAATTTGGCCATTCTGGCGGTGTAAAGTAGTACCTCACTGTAATTTTAATTTGCATTTCCAATATAATTAGTGGTATTGGGCATCTTTTCATGAGCTTGTTTTCTTTTGTAAAAAGTCTATTGAAGCTTCATGCCTGTTTTTTAATTGGGTTCTTTGCATTTTAAATGATTGATTTTTAGAAGTTCTTCATACATTCTGAATATAAATCCTTTGTCAGATATGTAGAGAGAATATTTTCTCTCTGATTCACTTTTTCATTTTCTTAATAGTGGTTTTTTAATAGTAGAAAATTATAATTTTGATTAAATACAATTAACCATTTATTTTATGGTTAGTGAAAAAAATTTTCCTACACCAAGGGCATGAAGATATTTTTCTATTTTTTTTTTTTTCCTCTAAAAGCTGTGTAGTTTTGGCTCTTATGTTTAGGTCTGTGATCAATCTCAAATTATTTTTTGCAAATTGTGTAAGATTTTTTCCAATATCCAATTTTTAATATCTAGTTATTATGTCTCTATTTGTTGAAAAGATTATTTTTCCCCATTGAAATACCCTGCTGTGTCTTTGTCAAAAAAAAATTGTCCATATGTATGCAGTTGTACATTGTTCATTCTCATTCTCATGTAATGTTTTGTTTATCCTTGATATTGTATTGGTGGAAATTTGGGTAGTTTCCAGGTTACGGCTATGATGAATAGTGCTGCTATGAACTTTATAGTACATATCTTTTGGTGAACATATATATGTACACATTTCTGTTGATACCCAACAGAACAGATATATCATAAGAAATGATAGTAGATATTGACAGTTTTTAAAAGTTTTTGCACCATATCTTTGCCAGTTGTTTATCTTTGCCATTTTAGCAATTCAGATGGGTGTAGATTTAAACATATTCAAGGTTTATGTCTATTTAGGTGTGTCATACATGTATCATATTTGAGCATTGGTCAAGCTC
Source organism: Cynocephalus volans (assembly GCF_027409185.1). NCBI lineage: Eukaryota > Metazoa > Chordata > Mammalia > Dermoptera > Cynocephalidae > Cynocephalus > Cynocephalus volans. The sequence goes on along the minus strand of NC_084461.1, from coordinate 99,731,297 downwards.
AAAAAACAATGTCTATAACATGGCAAATTTGCACTAAAAGGATTAATGAATTAAGTTGAATGGGTTAACGAATGGATCATAAATGTACATAATTTATGTCTTCTGATTTATTAATCAAATCTGAAAGCATTTACTGAATCTCTGCTGAGTGCCTATATAGATACTAATTAATATGCTACACCATATCTCCATCTGTTCCCCTCTGCTTCCCAGACCTCCTATCCATGGACATGTGTGTACTCAACACAATAAACTTAAAAAATGTAGTAAATATATTGTTTCCTGACATACAAAATTTCACATTTTGAATGGAAAGACATTTTCCAGAAAATAGGCAGCCTTAGCTATAAGAACAAGGAAAACAAACAAATAAGAAAAATAAAAACTCTTTCCTCTGTGATATGGGGTATTAATCTGTGGTGATTTATCTTTATCATCCATGGCTACTTCAGAGTAGAGTGCACAATTAATTCTTATTCTGCAATGACAAGAAACATCATGGATAAGACCAGCTTCCCAGGCATTCAGTGCATGACCACAGCAAGCATCATTGTTACCTATTTGCTTTTTAAGGTGCCATGTATCCAAGATTTAAATTAATATTCTAATTATAAACCTGATTCTCACAAACTGTAGTCACTATTTCATAATTCAGAAAACAAATTGTTGCACAATAAGGCAACCCATGGATTCATCAAAAGTATAAGTAGATTTTGGTTTTGTTTTCCATTTAATTCTTGAGTCCTTGGCTCTTTTCTCTTCTCAGTCTGTATGCTCTTTATGCAATTTCATCTCTTCCCTTGGCTTTACTTAATATCTATACTATCTATATGAGAATGAATCCCAAGTTCATATGTCCAGGCCAGACCTTCTTCATCTGCTTCATGCCCATTCACTAAAATGCCTTCTCCACATTTCTACTTCCAAACATCAGCATATAAAAAATGCAACACATGAAAAACAGCTGACCATCACCCTTTTTTAACTAGTCTTTATTTTCAGTGTACCCTATTTATTAAATGACACCACCATTCATCTACTTGTTTTTGCCAATATTATAGTCCTTGGCACGTCCAATCACCAGATCCTGTCAAGTGGAAGTCTTAGGCATCTCTTAATTAATTTCATGTGTCTGTATCCTCTGTCACTCCCATACTTCTGGGTACCATGGTCTCTCATCTGGAATATTACAATAGACTTCTGACTGGCCCACATGCTCTTACCAGATCTGATCTCCACATTTTTGCTAATCTCTTAAAAACAGAACTGATGGCATCTCTCCTCTACTTAAAATCCTTTACTGAACCCCCTTGTTCTTGGAAGGGAGTATAGCACCTGAATTAGAAATCTTGTTCTACCACTCAGTAGCCATGTAACTTTGAACAAGTTATATAGCCATTAGACCTAAGTTTCCTTATCTGTAAGGAAAAATAATAGTATCTATCTCACGAGATTGTTATGGGAAACATGTTAACATAAATTAAGTGCTTAGAGCAGTGACTGGCACCCCTCGCCCAAAAGTCTTGGCAGTAGGGAGTGCAGAGAGAGTCAAGCCAAAATCTTCATCTGACTCACAAAGCCTTGTAGCCTGTATGATCTACCTTTTGTCTGTCTTGCTTCTCCTTACACTACTCTTCATTCACAGCTGTGTTGTCCTTCATTTAGTTCCTAAAATGTGTCACACATTTGTAGCCTGAGGGCCTTCCACAAAGTGTTCCCTCCACCTGAACTTCCCTCATCATCAACCACCACTGCCCTAACTCCTATTTAAAATGTCTTTTCTTCATTGAAACCATCCACACCCACCCTACCCATCCAGACTAGGTTGGGTCCCCCTATTATATGCTTTGGCTAATGGAATTCAAAAAACTGCCAAGATATGTTGTATTTTATTATATTAATATAATAAAAAGTTGTCTCCCTGCTGAAGACCTAAAAAATAACCTGCAATCTTTTGTCCTCATAAATGAATATACTAAGATAATACAAATTATGTCAAACTACAAGGAGAGGTCTAGATGGCAGAGAACGTATTCCTGTCTCAGTAATCTCTATAGGGACTGAAATGTCCCCATATATTTGAGATTCAAGAGAGCTCAGCCTTCTTCTGTATACTAAACTGAAACTCAGTAGCATTGCTCCAAACTCATGTAAAAATGGGCAAATCAATGTCTGCATTGTTGATTAGGGCTTGGGGAGGAGTGGAACATGAACGGCCTCATCAGGGTGGTCTTTCCACCTGAATATCTCAGCCCTTCATCCATTCCTAACTCGCCACAGATCAGGATCTTAGAGCACTTGCCTCTCCACAGAGCCCAGACTGTCTCGGTCCTGGAATACTGTTAAACTAAATTCTGCCTGTTCCTAAATGGTATGAAACTACTTTGGTAGAAAATTGCACTAGTAGAGTTTTTACCATCCACTGACATCTCTTTCCAGGTAGGTTAGCAATTGAGCGAGAGAAGTCCTAAGGCATAGGGAGAGGAAAACACTTGCTAGACTGATTAGTTATCATCAGTAGAAATTAGTCCCGAAGTACCCTATCCCTCAAAAGCTGATTTTCATTATAATGATTTATATGTTTAGCTTCTGAAAATAGCTTTCAATTCTAAAACAACTGCATCCTCTCAAATGTCTGTTTGTGCCTTACTTTATAGTAAGTGAATTGGACAATTAATAACAATATTAAATTACAAAGTCCTTTCTTATGCTGTACATTTTAATAAGTTTTTATTGCCTATGATTCCTAGTAAGTCCTTCAGTGTTCCTTTTTCTAACAAATGGGAACAGTTTTGTTAAACCATAGACTTTGTGTGTGATTGGGCCAGGGGGATAAGAAGTGATAAATTTTCACATTTTGGAAGGGAATTAGAAGCATAGGCAGCTTGACCTTATAAAATGAGTATATACCAGAGAACGTGAGTAGCCTTGGCCCAAGTTAAACTCTGAACATATTGGCACTTGAACTCTATTATGAAGCCAGGTCATAGCCTGTGGAACAGATGTACAGATTCTCAGAAGGGGCCAAGCTTAAATTATTAGTAAATGCCAGAATGCCTTCCTTCACTATCCAAAAATGTAGGACGTTGATTGCTGGTGAGCTTGAATATTTTTTTAGAGGTAAGTCTTTAGTTATGGGGCTGGGAGCGGTAGTGTGAGATAGGAAGTAGTGTGTTTACCGTCAGCAGTCCATGGGGGGTCTGCCTGGAGACCTCCTCTGCTGGGTAGGCTTCATGACTTACAGTACCCAGAAAGCTCATGCTTGATAGGTGTACTTTGCTAGATGTGTAATATCTAAAGACAATAACTTCATGGCTCAACTAAATGCATTCCCACTGGAGTATAAGCTCCATAAAAGGAGGTACAATGTCTACTCAACACTGTATTCCCAGTGCCTAGAACAGAGTTGAGCATGTCATAGGCACTCAATAAATCCTAACTGAATAAGTGTTTTGGGATTTAAACAACACAGAGTGTATGCTATCTTATAACTTAAAGTTGAGGTTTATTTTTAGTGGTAAATTTTCACTAAGGAAAGCTATCATACATTACTTCAACACAATGTAAGTGTGGTTGCTGTGGACGTGGGCTGTTTGATGTCCCTTAAGATGAGAACTTGCTGTTTATCTCCAAGGCCTGCGCTTCTAAGTACCTACAGGTTCTGCCTCAGCTTTTTAGTCAGGCCATGTTCTTCCCAAGCAGCCCTACACAGTGAAAAATCAGTCTGGCCACTTCTTCCAACTGTGAGATTCCTCTAACAAGCAGTCTTTGCTTTAGAGCTCCCCATTGAATTGGCTAAGACTTTATCACATCTATGTTGTGGCTTAAAGCTCTTGCTGCTCAATCCTGCTTCTACTCCCCTTTCCTTTTGTAGGTTTTGTATCTTCATGAAGTCTGAAGCCTTAACTTTACAGTCCTGCAACTGCTTTATTTTTATCTTTCACAGTTGATGTCTCCTAATCAGCCTCTTATTAACCCAGCTCTGTCTCAATATCTTCTTCCTGGAGGACCCACCTGACAGAGAGGAGGAGCCCAGGTAGAGCCTAGCGGTTTCCCTGAGTTGAGAGATGGAGTTGAGTGTTCAGGGAGGTGAGCTGGCTGGAGCTTGCTGAGCAGAGTAGCAGAGAGGAGAGAGCTGCAGAGCTGGAGAACTCCAGAAATTCAGAGTCCTCCTTGAGTATTCAGCTGAGCACTATGTAAGGAAACAACTCAAGTTCCAGAAAAGAACGGCCTAAATAGATGAAGAGAAAAAAAATCCCTGATACTTGAACAGGAAGAGAAATACTTCCTGTTCCCATCAGCCAGAATGAGAAATCTCATAACGCAGGGGTCATCAGGTTGAGGAACCACAAGGGTTTTTTGCCTCAGTAAAGTAAAATTTGCCCCAAACTAAATGCTGCTCATGCCTCCTAACAAAGTTTTAAAGGAACTGTTTCTAAGTAACTAAACTGCATCACAGAACAAAGTTCAGTGATATTTATAAGAATGCAAGAGGTACCAAGCACCCAACAAGATAAAATTCATGATGTCTGTCATCCATTCAAAAATTATCAAGCATGCAAAGAAGCATAAAAATATAACATAATTTGTAGCAAAAAAGACCCCCCAAAATAAAACTGATACAGAAATTACAGAGGTGATACATTAATAGACAAGGACAATTAAATATTAACTGTATTCCATATGTTTATGAAGCTAGAAGACTGAACAAGACATAAAGTGGTTAAAAGAAAAATCAAGAAAAAAAAGATATACCAGACTAATATTCATCAAAAGAAAGCAAGAGTTTCTATATTAATATCAGATGAAATAGGTCTTATGAAAAAATATTATTAGGAAAAAAAGTTTATTTCATAATGATAAATGGGTCAATTTATTAAGGGGGCATAGTAATCTTAAACATTTATGTAACTAATAACAGCTGCAAAATGCATGAAGAAAAAAATGTATAAAACTGTATAAAGAAACAGAAAAAAAACACAGTTGTAGTTGGAGATTTCAACACCCATTTTGCAAATTGATCCAACAAGTAGACAGAAAATCTGTAAATAGATAGAAAACTTGAACAACACTATTAATCAATTAGACCTAATTGACATTTACAGAACATAGTACCCAATGACATCAAAATAGACATTCTTTTCAAGTGCCCATGGAACATTTACAAAGATAGATCACAGTCTGTGAAATAAAACAACTCTCAGTAAAGTTAAAAGGATTCAACTTATACACAATTTGTTTTCTGACTACAATGGAATTAAGTCAGAAATAAACAGAAAGATATTTGGGAAATCCCCAAATAATTAGAAATTAAATAACACATTTATAAATAACCATTAGAATTTACTTTGAACTATGTGAGAATGAAAACACAACATTAAAAAATAGCTGATGTCACAAAAACAGTACTTAGATGGAGATTTATTGCACTAAAGACCTACCTTAGAAAAAAAAAATCAAATCTATTCCCACAGCCTCCACCTTAAGAAACTAGAAAAAGAAAAGCAAATTAAACACAAAATGAGCAAAATAAAAATAATGAAGATTAGAACAGAAATAAGTGAATAATAATAATATATCAATATTGGTTCGTAATTACAACACATGTACCAAACTAAGAGACACTAAGTATGTGTGTGGAGAGGACATAGGAACTGCCCATACTTTCTGCTTAATTTCTCTGTAAACTGCTATAAAAATAAAGTCTATTACTAGAAAAAAAAGATTCCAATGGAAATCAATGAAACAGAAAACAGAAAATAGAAAAAAATCAATGAAACAATAATCTGCTTCTTTGAGAAGATCAGTAAAAGTGATAAATATCTAGCCAGATTAATCTGTAAAAAAAGATAGAAAAGAGAAATTACCAAAGTCAGAAATGAAACATTGCTACAGATTTTACAGACATGAAAATAAAGATATATTAGAATGATTTTATGTTAATAAATTTGAGAATTTAGATGAAATGAACAAAATCTTTTAGAGACTTAAACTACCAGAACTCACCCAATACACCTGTTAAGAAAGTTGACTTTTTATTTAAAATATTCCACCACCAACTCACCCTAAAACCTCCACATCTAGATGGCATTACTGGAAAATTCTACTAAATACTTAAGAAAGAAATGGTATTGATTCTACACAACCTATTCCAGAATATTGAAAAGAGAAAAAGTAATAATTCTTATAATTCTATAATGCAAAAATTATACTGATACCTGAACCAAAGACATTGCAAAATAACAATGAACACTGGGAGTACAGATATCACTTCAATACAGTGATTATATTTTCTTTGGAACTGCTGAGTCCTATGATAGTTCTCTTTTTAATTTGGGAGAAAACTTCTATACTATTTTCCATAATGTTCATACTAATTTACACTCCCATTCACACAGGGCACAAGTGTTCCCTTTCCTCCACATCCTGGCAAACACTTTTCTTTTGTCTTTTTGATAATAGCCACCATTCTAATAGGTGTGAGGTGATATCTCATTGTGGTTTTGATTTGCATTTTCCTGATGATTAGTGATGTTGAGCACGTTTTTATATACCTGTTGGACATTTGTATGCTTTTTGTTTTGTTTTGTTTGGAGCAATGTCTATTGAGGTCTCAGTCTGTTTTGCTGCTGTAATAGATAGCTGAGACTGGGTAATTTATAAATGAACAGAAATGGATTTCTCAGTTCTGGAGGCTGGGAAGTTCAAAGTCAAGGGGCCAACATCTGGTGAGGGCCTTCTTGCTGCATCATCCAATGGAAGAAAGCATAAGGGCAAGAGAGAGCAAGATGGGGACAAATTCACCCTTTAATGATGGCACCAATCTCAGTCATGAGAGTGAAGCACTCATGGCCTAATCACCTCTTAAAGGTCCCACCTCTTAATACAGTTACAGTGGCAATTAAATTTCAACATTAGTTTTGGATGGAACATTCAAATTATAACAGTCCCTTACCCATTTTTTAATTGCTTATTTGTGTGGGGAGGGGGGTTATTTGTTTTGCTTATTTGTTTGTTTTGCCATGGACTTATTTGACTTCATTATGTATCATGTTTTTTAACTTTTTATCAGATACATGGTTTGTGAATATTTTCTCCCACTCTGTACATTGTCTGTTTACTGATTTGATTGTTTCATTTGCAGTACAGATGATTTTTAGTTTAATGAGTCCACTCATCTATTTTTTGTTTTTGTTGTCTGTGCTTTTTGGGGACAAATCTAAAAAATTATTGCCCAGACTAATGTTAACAAGTTTTTGGTTGTTTGTTTTTATTTAGTAGTCTTACAGTTTTATGTCTTATATTTAAGTCTTTAAAAACTGTTTGCATTGATTTTTTTTATAGGTGTGAGACAAGGGTCTAATTTTATTTTTCTGCTCATGAATATTTAGTTTTCCCAAAACCATTTATCGAAGAGATTATCCTATTCCCATTGTGTCCTTGACACACTTGTCAAAAATCAGTTAACTGTAAATACACAGATTTATTTCTGGCTCTTTATTCTGTTTTATTGGTCTACTTGTCTTATTTATGCCACTGCCATATTGTTTTGATTACTACAGTTTTGTAATATATTTTAAAATAAGGAGGTGTGATGTCTCCAGCTTTGTTTTTCTTGCTCAGGATTGCTTTACTTATTTAGGGGTCTTCTGTGATTCCATACAAATATTAAAATTGTTTTTTCTATTTCTGTGAAAAATATCATAGAAATTTTGGTAGGAATTATTGAATCTGCAGATTGCTTTGACTAGGGTGGACATTTTAACAATATCAATTCTTCTATTCCATTAACATGAAATATCTTTCCATTTATTTGTTTCTTCTTTATTTTCTTTCATCAATGTTTCATAGTTTATTTGTGAACATATTTGATCACTTTGGTTTAATTTACTCCTGAGTATTTTTTATTCTACTGTAAATGGGGTTGTTTTTCTGATTTCTACTTTGAATAGTTCATTGTTAGTGTATGGAAATACAACTGATTTTTGTATGTTATTTTTTTACCTACATTTCATTGAATTTGTTTATTTGTCCTAATAATTTATTGGTGTAGTCTTTAGGGTTTTTTGGTTTTTTGTATAATACATCATGTCAAATGCAAGCAGAGATAATTTTATTTGTTCCTGTCTGATTTGGATGCCTTTTTTTTTCTTGCCTAATTTCTCTGGCTAGGTCTTCCCATATTATGCAGAATAGAAGTGATGAAAGTGAGCATCCTTGTCTTGTTTCTAATCTCAGAGAAGAAGCTTTCAGCTCTTCATCATTGAATATAATGTTAGCTGTGGGCTTGTCATATATGGCCTTTATTGTGTTGAAATGGATTCATTCTATATCTAATTTGTTGAAAGTTTTTTCCATGAAAAAATATTACATTTTGTAAAGTGCTTTATCTGCATCTATTAAGATGATAGGATGATTTTTATATTTAATTCTGTTAATGTGGTGTATCACAATTATCGATAGGGATATGTTGGATCATCCTTGCATGCCAGCTATAAATTCTACACTGTCATGGTGTACGATTCCTTTAATGTACTGTTCAATATGATTTGCCAGATTTTGTGGAGGATTTTGCTTCTATGTTAATCGGGGATACTGGCCTGTAATTTTCATTTCTTGTAGTGTTCTTGTCTGGCTTTGTTATCAAGGTAATGCTACCCTCATAAAATGAGTTTGAAAGTGTTCTCTTCTATTTTTCAGAAGAATTTGAGAAGGATTGATATTTATTCTTCTTTAGTTATTTGATAGAGTTTGCCAGTGACACCATCTGGTTCTGTACTTTTCTTCATTGTGAGGTTTTTGATTACAGATTCAGTCTCCTTACTTATTACTGGTCTTTTGAAATTTCTGACTTCTTCATTATTAGTATTTGTAGGTGGTGTGTTTCTAGGAATTTATTCTTTTCTTCTAGTTTAACCAATTTTGATTTGCTCATAATAGTCTTTTGTGATCCTTTGCATTTCCATGGTATCAGTTGTTATGTATCTTCTTTTGTTTATAATTGTATGTATTTGAGTCCTCTATTTTCTTTCTTGTTTAGTCTAGCTAAAGGTTTGTCAATTTTGTTTATCTTTTCAAAAAACAACTCTTAGTTTTATTTATCTTTTCTATTATTTTTCTAGTCTCTATTTTGTATTTCTACTCTAATCTTTATTCTTTCCTTATTTCTGCCAACTTTTGGCTTGGTCTGTTCTTCTTTTTTCTAGTTCTTGCTGTGTAAAGTTAGGTTTTTATTTGAAACCTTTTTTTTTTTTTTAAATTTTACTTCTCAATATACATTGTAGTTGATTTTCATGCCCCTTTACCTGTTCCTTTCCACCCCTTCTCCTCCCATACTACATCATATCTGTTCACTTGACTTAAATAGTTCAAGGAATTTTTGTGGTTCTTCTTCCACCCCCCCCCCTTGATTTCTTTTTGTGTTTATTTATTTACTTATTTTTAGCTACCACAGATAAGTGAGGACATGTGTGCTTGACTTGTTTCACTTAATATAATTTTCTCTAAGTCCATCCATGTTGTTGCAAATGGTAGTATTTAATTCTTTTTTATAGCAGAGAAGTATTCCTTCGTGTAGATATACCACAAATAGCCAAAGCAATCCTGAGCAAAAAAAAAAAAAATTAAAGCAGGAGGCATAACACTACCTGACTTTAAACTATATCACAAAGCTATAACAACCAAAACAGCATGGTACTGGCATAAAAATAGACACATGGATCAATGGAATAGAATAGAGAACCCAGAAATAAATCCATATACCTACAGCAATCTGATATTTGACAAAGGCAGAAAATCTACAGGCTGGGGAAGGGACTGCCTTGTCAACAAGTGGTACTGGGAAAACTGGTTACTTATATGTAGGAGAATGGAACTAGACCTGTACATATCACTGTATACCAAAATCAACTCAAAACAGATTAAAGAATTAAATATATATCCTGAAACAATAAAACTCCTTAAAGAAAACATAGAGGAAACACTCCAGGAAGGAGGAGTGAGTACAGACTACATGAATAGGACCCAAAAGGCATAGGCAACTAAAGGAGAAATAAACAAATGGGACTATATCAAACTAAAAAGCTTCTGCACAGCAAAGGAAACTATCAACAGAGAGAAACAACAACCTACAGAGTGGAGAAAGTTTTTGCTAACTATGCATCTGACAAAGGATTAATATCCAGAATATATAAGAAACTCAAACAATTTTTCAGCAAAAAACAAATAACCCAATTGAAAAATAAGCAAAGGTACTGAACAGGCATTTCTCAAAGGAAGATATACAAATGGCCAACACACACATGAAAAATGCTCAACTTCTCTCAGCATCCAGGAAATACAAATAAAGACCACACTGAGATGCCATCTCACTCCACTTAGGATGGCTAACATCAAAAAGACTGACAATGGTAAGTGCTGGAGAGGTTGCAGAGAAAAAGGAACTCTCATTCACTGTTGGTGGGGCTGCAAAATGTTGCAGCCTTTATGGAAAATGGTATGGAGGTTCCTCAAACAATTACAGATAGATCTACCATATGACCCAGCTATTCTACTCCACTGTGGGGAATATACCCAGAGGAATGGAAATCATCATGCTGAAAGGATACCTGTACTCCAATGTTTATAGTAGCTCTATTTTCAATAGCCAAGAGTTGGAACCAGCCCAAATGTCCGTCATCTGATGACTGGATTTTGAAACCTTTCGCTTAATGCAGGGTTTATCACTATAAACTTTCCTATTAGAACTGCTTTTGCTGCATCTCATAAGTTTTAGTATGTTGTGTTACCATTTTTGTTTATCTCAACATATTTTTGATATCTTTTTGATTTCTTCTTTGACCCAGGAGTGTATTATTCTTTGTTTCAGGAGTGTGTTATTTCCACTAATTTGTGAATTTTCTGATTTTTCCCCTATCATTGATTTCTAGTTTCAGACAGTTTAGGCAGGAAATGATAATATGATTTCCATCATCTGAAATTTGTTAATACCTGCTTTGTGGCTCAATATATCATCTGTCCTGGAAAATGCTCCATGTGCACTTCAGAAAAATATGTACTCTACTGCTATTGTATGGAATGTTTTGTATATGTCCGTTGGTTCCACTTGGTCTATAGTGTTAATCAAGTGTGTTGCTTTCTTATTGATTTTCTATCTGAATGACCTAACCAATGTTGAAAGTGGGGTATTGGAGACCCCAACTATTATTATATCACTGTCTATTTCTCCCTTCGGTTCTGTTAATATTTGCTTTATAGATTTAGGTGCTTCGATGTTGGGTGCATATGTATTTACAACTGTTATATCTGCTTGATGAATTGACCCCTTTATCATTACATAATGACCTTTTCTTCTCTTCTGACAGTTCTTGACTTAAAATCTATTTTGTCTGATGTAAGTATAGCCATCCTTGCTTTCTTTTAGTTACCATTTGCATAGAATGTCTTTCATCATCTCTTCACTTTCAGCCCATATGTGTCATCAAAGGTAAAGTGAGCCTTTTGTAGGCATTATATAGTTATATCATGGTTTTTAATGCATTCAGCCACTCTATGTCTTTAGATTAGAGAATTTAATATACTTACATTTAGAATATTTGTTGTTATGTAAGGATTTACTTACAATTGCCACTTTGATAATTGTTTTCTTACTGTGTTATACTTCCTTTGTTCCTTTCTTACTTCCTTTGTGCCTTTTTTTTTTTTTTTTTTTTTTGGTAGTGGTATGCTTTGATATCTTTCTCTTTTTCCTTTTTCTATCTATTTCTTGTTTTTTTTCTTTGTGGCCACCATGAGGCATTCACAAATAGCTTAAACTTATAACAGTCTATTTTTTGTCTATTTTAACTTCAACTACATACAAAAGTCTACTCTTTAACTTCTCCTTCCTTCATTTTATGTTATTGATGTCACAAATTACATATTTTAGATATTGTGTACCTATTAAGAAATGTCTGTTTGGTACTAGAGTTTAAAGTGATTTATATACCACCATTACAGTTTTAGAATATCCTGAATTTTACCACATAGTTACCTTTACCAGTGACTTTTATACCTTCATATGCTTTCATTTTAGTAATTAGCATTATTTTATTTCAACTTGAAGAACTCCCTTTATCATTTCTTGTAAGGTAGGTCAAGTGATGATGAATTCTCTCAGCATTTGTTTGTATGGGAAAATCTTTATTTCTCCTTCATTTCTGAAGGATAGTTTTGCCAGTATAGTATTTTTGGTTGGCACTTGTTTGGTTTGTTGTTGTTGTTGTTGTTTTCTTTCTGTAGTTTAAATATATCATCACCTTGTCTTCTGGTGTGCAAGGCTTTTGCTAAGAAATCCACAGATAACCTTAAAGAGCTTCCCTTGTATGGTAAACATCACTTTTCTCATGCTGCTTTAAAAAATTTTTTGTCTTTAACTTGATAATTTGATTATAGTATGTCTCAGTGTAATCTTTTTGGGTACGTCCTGCTCAAGACCTTTAGGCTTTATGAACCTTCATGTTCATATAACTCTCAAGATTTGGAAAATTCTCAGCCATTATTTATTTAAATAAGTTTTCCACCCCTTTCTTCTCCTTCTAATATTACCATAATGCATATATCATTTCACTTGGCGATGCCCTATAAATCTCATAGACTTTCTTCATTCTTATTTCTTTTTTCTTTTCTTTTAATATATATATATTTTCCCCCTCTTTCCTCTGGCTGGATCATTTAAAATAACCTGTCTTTGGGTTCAGAGATTCTTTGCTTGGTCGAGTCTGCTTTTGAAGTGCTTTTACTGAAAAATTACTTGGTCTTTGATGGGGTCATGTGTCCTTGATTTTTCGTGTTCTTTGAATTCTCATGTTATTATTTTCTTATTTTCTTTATTTTTTTAATTTTTATTGAATCATAATTGATTATATATATTTTGGGGGTTCAATGTTGACATATGTTAACCAAATCAATATTACTAGCATATATATTATCACAAATTGTACTTATTCTTTATGCCTCTTGTCCAATCTCTCCCCATATCCCCCCTCCTTCCCCCCTGTAATTACCCTAGATTTCTTCTCTCCTTCTGAAAGAGTAATGGTTACTCTGTTGATTTGTTGCCTAGATGATTTTTCCATTGCTGAGAGGTGTGATCAAGTCCCCCAATATTATCATAGAACAGATGCTTCTTCTCTCATTCTGGAATGAGCTTTGTGGAGAGAGACATCCTCTTCTTTTCTTTGGTCTCTGCTGGTGACTCTCCTTGTGTCAATGCATTCCAGTGGCTGGCAGACCATCTGCATGGTGGTTTTAGCATCTAGCCACGTTTGTGGCAGCTCTGGTTATTGTGGTGGCTGTGGTGGACCATCCACATGGAGGTGATGTTTTTGGCATGCTCCTTACCTAGTTGATGGTGGTGATGGTGGTGTGCCTGGTTGTGGGAGGGGTTCCAGTCCCTGGTTCCAAGCCTCAGGACCCTGGGGGTGCCTTGTACCACTGGCAGTATGTCTGTTGTGGGAGGAGGGTCCAGTCCCCAGATCCAAGCCTCAGGACCCCAGGCAGGCCCTGTGGCACTGGTGGTGTGCCTGGTTGTGGGCAGAGGGTCTGGTCCATGAGTCCTGAATCTACTCAAAGCTCCCACACTCTGCCACCTCCAGCCCCATGCCAACCCCATGCCAGCTCATCACCTTTGGCAGCAGGTGGGCACTGGTTTCATGGAGCTGGCCATCCAGTCCATGTCACCATGAGCAGAGTCAATGGCCCCCAGCCACCCTGGGATCCCCACCGCACCACCCACCCTGCCCTACTCACAGGAATCCCATGTTGTTATTTTCATATTTAAAAAAGTAGTTACCTCCAGTCTTTATTGACAGACTTTGGGAGAGAAAGACCTTCACAGTCAGGGATTCTGGGAATCTTTCAGATCTTTTTTATGGGTGCATCTCATCTACCCCACTCCTCTCATCCCTTCTAGGTGGGGGTAGGGAGAGTCTTATTACTGTATGCCTTTTCTCGATCCTGCAAAGCCAGGCTTGGTGCTGAGAGCCTCCAATTTCTTTTTTCTAGGATAGTGTCCTAAATTGTTTAAGGTTAATGGCCTTCTCCCAATCCAGAAAAGCTGAGCCAGCTGTCTGCTTGGGTTTGTGAATGATCTGCAGAGGCTTGCAAGAATCATCTGTTGAGGTGCATGCAAGGCACTGGCTACTGTTGGGGAGAGGCCCATGGAGTGCAGAAGGAACATACAGCCTAATTGGGGGAGTCTACTGGTGATGCATCCTATTAGGTTTGAGGGCTTATCTCTTGGCAGAGTTTATGAGGTGGTTAGCAGAACCATGGCCTTTGTTAAGTTTCTTGCTCCAGTTACTCTGGCAAGAGTACCCCCCTCCCACTTTCCCTGCTTCTACCTGCCCCCCAGACTATTCAGCCATGCAAATCTCCTCAATGTTCTGAATGGGGAGAGAAAGAAATGGGCCTCTTGGGTGGTGTCCCTTGTGGCCATGGATGCTGTGCATTTATTGTACTCTCACTTTCCCTCACAGGAGAAATTGTGGCTAAGGGCTCTTTCTATGCACTGAGCTGTGCCACCTTGGAGGAGGGGTGTCTCAGGGAAAGTGAAACTGCTCTTCTACCCTATTTAATGCATTTATTCTCAGATTTTTTTGCCCCAAGAGGGTGATAGATCCTCTCCACTGGGCTTCCAGGCTCCCACAAAGTATCTCATCTGTGGGTGGTTGTCATAATCAATGTTTCTGTGGGAGGATAAGGGCTGAAAACTCCTATTCTGCCATCTTGCTGATGTCACTCTCTCTGTTTGGCAGTTTCTTAAAATGTTAAGTATACATTTACCATATGACTCAGTCATTCCACTCCTTGTTACTTAAGAGAAGTGAAAGCAGATATGTACATACAGACTTGTACTCAAGTGTTTATATTAGCCTTGTCTGTAATACTTCAAACTGAAAACAACCTATATCAACAAGTAAATAAAGAAATTATTATGTATCTTTACAATGCAATAAAAATAATTCAGCAATAATCTGTAGTGACAGAAAGCAGATAAATTGTTGGCTGGAGTTAGGGTGTGGGAATGGGAGCAAGAAAGCAAAAAGAGACAGGAGGGAGGCATTACAAAGGACAGGAGGAAGCTTTGCGTATGATGGATGTATTTATTATCGAGATGATGGTTTCACAGGTGTGTACATATGTCAAACTTTAACAAATTGTGTAAGTTAAATATGTGCAGTTGTAATTGTATACCAATTATATCTCAAATATGTTTTTTAAAAAGGTAGTATATCATAGTGAGTTTTGATTATCTACAGTCAACATAGAAAGGCATAGTACTTTTTCAAATACAGCCTAACACCAATCTTATCACTTCCTAATTTAAAAATGATTTGGTGATGCACTGATTAGATTAAATTTGTATTAGATTCATTGCTTCAGGAAAATAAAGACAAATCAATATTGGCTTAAAAACATGATTTTATTCCCTCATTTAAAATGTCCAAAGATGAGCAGTGCAGGGCTGTATAGCAGTTCCACA
Source organism: Cynocephalus volans (assembly GCF_027409185.1). Lineage (NCBI taxonomy): Eukaryota > Metazoa > Chordata > Mammalia > Dermoptera > Cynocephalidae > Cynocephalus > Cynocephalus volans. The sequence goes on along the minus strand of NC_084461.1, from coordinate 99,715,774 downwards.
GAATTGTCAGGGACCCAGGATTCTATAACATTTGCTCCTCCATGGGTTAAGATATCTCCTTAAGAACCAGCCATCATATAAGTCATTCCAGCAGCAGAAAAGAAAAGGGGACACAGATGAGCATGCTTCTCCCTTTAAGGACATTTCCCGGAAGTCACACATGATACTTTTACCCACATCTCATTGGCCCAAACTGAGTCATAGGACCACATTTACTGCAGGGAGGGTACCACATGGAATCTTTACTCTAGATGGCCATATGGCCAGTTAAAAATCTGGGGTGCCATTTCTAAGAAAGAAAAGGAGAATAGATATTAAGGGATAACTAGCAGGCTCAGGTTTCAAGGTAAATAACTGAAAAACAGACTGTAAAATATCTCAGTCTTCAACAAGTGAGCATTTTAATTCTGAAAATAAAGATAAGTTTTGCATTTGGCTCTTGCATACTCACCCTTCATCTCCAATATTCACAAGCAACAATGAAAGAGAGGAAACTACCTGAGATGGGACAGGTCATGGTAAGAGCATTGAATGTTTTCTAAGAGCAACTTCATTATTATCTTATATGGATGTCTCTCAATGTATAGAACTGATATAAAATGGAAATGAGTGATTCATTATGCTTTGTAATAGACAGCCATATGATGGTTAATTACTTTGGTGACTCCTGTTAGTGACAATGGTTTATAAGTCACACATGTTTCTGTTGCATCAGTCAATGACACTCATAGTATAGGACTAAGCCATATTAAACAGAGGTACAGACCAACTGTATATTTTCTGGGAGTTTTGTAAACTTTGAGGAGATTCTTTTGCCATCCATCCTTCCCTTCATCCCTCCCAGGGCAGAAATTAATTCTCTCCCTCCATAGGCACAAAGTACCCCCCCAAAATTGTAATTTTCAGATTTGGGAGGGTATGCTTTGTTCACTTTCCTTACCTTCATTTCCAGCTGTGTTGGTTTCTGGGGAAGACGGTTTGGGATGCTGTGAACACAGGGATAATGAGTCATCGTTGCTTTACCTGAAGAGCTTGGGGAGACAGACATGTGAGCAATGGATGCAGGTAAAAGTCAGGAGGCAGAGATGGATTTACACTTCTCATTCTTCTAATCCTGGACCCCCTAGGAAGAAGAGCCTCTGTTTCTAGTGACCAGATATTTAAGATGATGAAAACTCAGTATTCCTAAACTGCCTAAATTCCTACAATCTCTGGTTAAGAATAAAAAGGGGAAGAAGTGAACAGAAGGAAAGATCGCAATATGCTCAACTGATTTAACAGTCTCCTAGTTTTTTTCTTCTCTATCCTCTGTTCCTTCTTACACAACACCATCAGTGTCTGTCCATTTACTTGTTCATTAATTTAATAAAGCATTGAGTGACTGTAGGGTAGCAACCAGGGCCTCTCAGAGGTTGAGAGAGGCCTAGGTTACTTTCATTCTTTGAGAATTAGGGGAAGTTAAAAAATGAAGAGTGGGAGGTCCAGAATGATGCAGGGAAGAGCTCGGTGGGCCCACTCCCAGGGAGACAATGTAACTGCTGAAAAATATATATAAAGCAATCTTTTAGAGGTTCTAGAGATTGTCCAAAGAGCATATAGCAAGTAGAGAAATATTCATTCAGGAAAAGGTACTGTATCTCAGTAAGAACAGTGAGAGAGTCTGTGACATTTGAACCAAGACCCACTCCATTCTCACCCCCAACCAGTTCCATCTTATAAAAGCCCTACACCCAGTGTGTGCAGTCAGAAAGATGAGAGAAACAGTGGGGTGGGGGTGGGGGACTCGTCTCCCAGCTCACAGTAGAAGGTGGTTGTGGTTTTACTCTGGGAGGAGCAGGTTGCTGGTAGTTTTCTTTAGCCACAGCCCTGTGTTACAGAAGCTCTATTCCAGGCCAAGAGGATGGGGTCTCTTTTCTCCCATGTAGCCCCATTTACCCCAGGCACAACAGATCTGGAATGCTGAGCCCCTGATTAGCCTCACCCCAACTTATTTGTAAAACAGAGTTTCCACATAGGGAGGGGCAAGCTGAGAAGAACAGGGGCTGCCCCCTTCTCCCCAGTAACCACTCATAGAGTGTAGTGTCACTCCAGGAAAGCAGGTCCCTGCTCCCAGCTCATGTTGGGTACCCAGGGGAAAAGAAAGTCATAAGAATAAAAAGCTTTGCAGCTCTGCCTGAGGTGGCTGACTTATTTGGAACAGCAAGTGGAGGACTCTGTGCTTAAGAGCATTGTCAAAAGCAACAGAGACCTTGGTGAAGAGCAATTATAGTGGCTCCATGATGCAAAATGGAAGAGTAGCCAGTTTAATAGAAAGAACCAGGGGAAGAGACAGCCAAAAAGAGCCCTCCTGTGGGTCAATTCTGGGTTTCAGAAAGGCCGTGCACATGTGCTAGGCTCCTGTGACTTGGAAGCCATCACAGCAGGACGGGGAAATTTGAAAGCAACTAAAAGCCATACAGATATATCAACACTGGTACAAAAATTTCACTGGTACAACCTCTGACCAAATAGTGACTGAACAATAAGTTATCTGACCTGGGGTGACTCTTATAAGTCAGCCTTAAAAATAATATTATAGTCATTCCTGCAGTCTGGAAGATTTTATGCATGCCCAAGTTATGCCTTCTCAGGAATGATCAGAGACAGAACTTCCAAGCTACCAGTTCCAGGCTAAATGTGAGGGAATACAAACAAAACAATGTAAATTGCCTGAACTGTAAAGCAGCAAGCCACATGCATCAGTAAAGGTTAAATATCTGACTGGCTATGGGAACTTAAACACAACCTTTGACAGATAAGTGTCTCATGCCACACCCTGGCAACCAAGCTAAAAGGTAAATACAAGGGAGAAAATCTGAGTAGAACATCAGAAGCCATGTATTGTGGGGGAAATAGACTTCATTAACAAATAGACAAGTGACCAATCAAACAATAACAACCTTGGGGGGGAGGGGAAATCAGTATCCAGAGCCACTACAATGTTATCTAAGATACCTATTTTAGGTACATCATTGACAGTTGTGGAAGAGAGAGATTGGAAGTAATGCAAGGCTGGACTCAAGGAAACTAACTTTTTATTTCTGATTTAGGGAAGAAATGTTGATGACCTAAATAAGGCCAAAGCTTGTGGGTGAAGAAAAGTGAAAGGATTCTAAAGACTTAAGCAGTATCGACCAACTAGATAGCCAGGGTGGACAGTCCAGGTAAGAGAGAAGAATGTATTCAGAGTGAATCCCAGATATCTGACAAGTGGATCCACTTCTCTGCTATAATTGCTTTTTTGAAGGAGGGGAGATACTTATTGCATTAAGAACATGTTCAGTTTTATATACTTCTGGGACCTTCCAGTGAAAATGTACAAATGGAAGTTGTATAAAAGAGTCTAAATATCATGGGTTTAAGGCTGTATATTTGGGAGTTACCAGAATAGAGTTGTGAATAGAAGGTATGTGAGTGTGTCATGTAAGAAGAATGTTTAGATGAGAAGAAAAAATCAGATTTCTATCTTAAGCAACTGAAGATAAAGAACACAGGAAGAGGAACAAGTGTTTGAGCAAAAGTGATGAGCTCTGCCCCGTGCTAGTTGAGCATGAAAAGATTGTGGGATATTGAGGAGGAGCTATCCAGAAGGCAGTTAGATAGACTGGTGTGGATGTCAGGCCCTCTGATCCTGCAAGAAGAGAGGTGGCAGACGGGACCCAGGGAACAGACCGGTGGCTTCTATTATCAACCCTGCAACTACCCAGCTCTATGCAAGAAAAACCATTAGGAGATCTCTAATCATCTCTTTCCTCATATGACAAAGGGAAAGCCTGAATAAATGATCTCTGCATTTTGTTCAGCTATACAATTCTAATCCTCAAATTTAGCCCACCATTTATGACCCTTGTGCCCCCAAATTATGGCATATCTCACCTCCTTTGCTTAGTAGGGTGTTTCTTGAACCTAAACTATGCTTCCCTGAAATACCAATCCCTCCCCTTTCTTATATCATTTACAGTACTTTTGGTTCCAAATACAGAAATCCCTTCTTGAACTGGCCTAAATAGGTGAATTTATCAGTTTTGTATATTTTAGGATGCTAAGTTATTTTAAGTTTTAGGTATGGATTAGAAAAGTATTAAAGTTCCATTTTTCTGCCTGTCTCTCTGCTCTGTGCCCCACTCTCTGTGTCAGCTCTGTCCTTAGGTTTGCTTGCTTCCTAGTGGTAGTGCCCATAGTTTCCTGCTTTACATCAATATACTACAATAACTAGCAACTAGAAGGGAATGCAGCATAAATGTCCTAGAATTCTTAAAAAAAAAAAAAAAAGCCTGAAATTTATGCAAATTCAACTGATGTCTATGGCTCAAGAAAAAGCTTTAAGTCTGGGTTACCTGAATTAGTTAAAATGAAAAGAGAATGGGGTTACACTAACCAGATTGGACCAATCAGAGAGTATCCAGAGAGCAGGGATAGGATGGATTCTATTCAAACTCCATTACTGTTACTCAACAGATGTGTGGCATGGCTAGAAGGAAGACAATCATCAGGTCTTCTAAGTAGAAATAGGTATCTCGAGTTGTCAAAATCATCTTACATGTCTTTCAGTCCTTTAGATGGCACCTCCTTTCATAGAGCCGTTCCTTATTCACAAAGTAAGGTACAATGTTTCCAACCTTTGTATCATATTTCCCATGCTGCACATATTTTTAGAATCTATTTTATCATCAAGACTAAGCTTCTTTGGGACAAAAACTGTGTCTTATTTATCTCTGAATTTTCCATTTCTTCAGTCTAGCTTTAGTGTTGCTTAATAAATGTTTCTGGAACTAAATATAGGTAATATATTCTGGATAGCTGAGAAATGCAGCCTCTTTTTTTTCTAGCAGTTCTTAGGAGGCAGAAATCACCCCTAGCTTATATAGAGAAATACCAGAAATGCAAAAAGATTAAAGCAGATCTTTGAGCAATACTTCTCAGCATTTAAAATATTTTGACAGCCTAATTAGTTCTCCTTGGCTTTAGGACTCCTTAAGGTAGTAAGTGACAAGATTTTGAATTTTATCCACTTTAATGTGGATATTTAATTTTCCCTTTCTTATTGGAAGCACTGAATTCATGGAGACAGGGCCTAAAATGTAAATAATGTATCCATCCTTTGCCACTGGAATGATTCAAAACTATGTCCTTTCTGCCTTCAAGAAAGGAGGAAGGGGAATAGGTTTTTTGGTTACTAATGATCTCAGCTCCAGTTTTAATGGATGGTGAAGGTCTACTCTAAAAGAAAAGAAAAGAGTTTTTGAGAGAAAAAAGTGAAGAAAATTTGTGGGAGGGTAGTTGTGTAAGCAAAAGGAGGGGATGATCCTGGGAAGACTGGATGGAATAAGCCCAAGCAAAGGTTTTATCAGGTCTGTGATGGTTAATTCTGTGTCAACTTAACTGGATTGAGGGATGCCTAGATGGCTGATGAAGTATTCTTTCTGGGTGTGTCTATGAGAGCGTTTTCAGAGGAGATTGGCATGTGAATCAGTGAACTAAGTGGGGAAGATCCTTCCTCAGTGTGGACAAGCACCGTCCAGTGGGCTCGGCACCTGAATGGAACAAAAAGACAAAGGAAGGGAGAATTCTTTCTGTATATATCTCTTCCAGAGCAGGATACCCTTATCTGCTTGCTCTTGGACATCAGAACTCCAGGTTCTTCATCCTTTAGAGTCTGGGACTTGCACCTGTGACCTCTCAAGGCTCTCAGGCCTTTGGCCTCAGACTGATAGTTACACAGTTGGCTTCCTTGGTTCTTGGGCCTTCTGACTTGGACCAAGCCAGGCTACTAGCTTCTCTAGTTTATCAGCTTAGAGACAGCCTATTGTGGGACTTCTCAGTTTCCATAAACATGCCAATTTCCCTAATAAATCTCCTCTCATATATCTATCTGTATATTTCTCTATCTATCTATCTGTCTGTCTATCTGTCTATATCCTGTTGGTTCTGTCGCTCCAGAGAACACTGACTGGTATAAGTTCTTACACCTGTACCAACCCTTCCCTACCTGGTATTGAGAATAAGAGTGGCACAGCCTAGGAAGTGCTAGTGAGTACCAAAAGTCATGTTGGATCCAATCCTTAACAGCCAACCACCAAGACTTCACACAAGAATGTTCTCACAACCTCTGCAGGCCTAAGGACAATTGATGGTCTACTCTGCACTTCCACCCATCTGCACGAGTGCATCAGCAACTTACGACTCAGAGAGAGTAAAGTCCAACCCATGTACAAGCCCTAGGTCTATCCTTAGTCTATTAAACACCATGGATACAATCCTAAAATGTCCCCAAACAGCTATAAGACCAAAGAGAACATCAAAAAAATAGCCCATATCTGCTTTTGAGGGACTTAAAAGAGCAAGTTCAACACTTAGAACTGGAGCTGGAGTTAGTTGTCACTAATACTAATTTTAAAACATCAAATTATCATATTTGTTTCCAGAATTTGAAAAAACTATTTACATCCCCTGAAAAAAACTAAGGATCCCTGAAGTACTATAAAACTAGAGATTGTAGGTTAGCCAGTATCAGCCAAGAGATAGGGAGTAGCAGGCTGTTTTGTAAATATAAGGCCATACTTTAGAATCATACTTTAGAATCATACTTTAGGATGAGTAGAAACTAGGTATGTCAAAGTGAACTTTCCAAAATATTTGGGAAGATCTAAAACATTCTCTTGCGATCTATTTCTTGGTCTTCATTTAAGGACTGAAAGGTACCAGCTACTGAGCTAAAAACAATGGTGATGACCAGATCCCCCTCCTACCACCAGGCACACCACACCAGTGCCTTGGGTCTGCCTGTGGACCCAGGGCATGGAGAAGGGGACCGGACTCCCCTCCCACAACCAGGTGCCCCGTGCCAGCGCCTTGGGGCCCACCTGAGGATCTGGGGCATGGAGAAGGGGACCAGACTCCCCTCCCACAACCAGGCACACCATTCCAGTGCCTTGGTACCCACTCGGTGACCCAGGGCATGAAGGATCGGATGCTCTCCACAATCAGGCACACTGCCAGCACTATGGAGCAGGCCAAAAACATCTCTTCCATGGGGGTGGCCCACCATAGCTACCACAATAACAATGGCTGCCTCAAAGGCGGCTAGATGCCACAACCACCGTGTAGGTTGTCCACCGGCCACTGGAGTGAGTTGACACAACGAGAGTCACCAGCAGAGATAAACAAAGGAGGAGGATGTCTGTCTCCCAGAGTCCATTTCATGGTGATGGAAGAGACATCTGCTCTGTGATAGAATTGGGACACCTGATCATGCCTCTCAGCATTGGACAGATCATTTGGGCAGCAAATCAACAGAGTAACCATTATTCTTTCAGAGGGAGAAAAGAAATCTAGGGTGATTGGAGGGGGAGGGAGGGAGAAAGCAGAATGAGGAGGGATTGGACAAGGGGCTTAAAGAATGGTTACAATTTGTAACAATATATATGCTAGTAATATTGATTTGATCAACATATCTCAATGTTGAAACCCAAAAATAATGTATAATCAATTTTGATTCAATAAAAATTAAAATTTAAAAAGAAAGAAAGAAAAAAAAACAACAATGGTGACAAGGAATCACAGAATATCAGAATAGAGCAGGTCCTCACAAATTTGGCCCTTTGACCTCCTGAGGCTGCTCACCTATTTGGTGGCACACAAAAGCAGAACCCAAGTCTATTGATTCTTGGCTCACATCAGTTTCTTCCCTCAGAGTAAATTCTGCCTTCTGCTCCTCTACTGCCCATTTCCTATTTTGGGTCCTTACCCACTGCTCCAACCCATTCCCCCTGAACTCTTGAGGTCCTTTAGCTTAAAAGAAAAGCAGACCAGAAACTAATTGCATCATAGGATAAATTAGCAACTTAAAAGTGGCATAGCTCCCCAGGGTATATGCATTATAAATGTAGAGGCTTTGAGACAAGGATCTGTCTCTGAGAGTGAATTTTTTTTTTTTTTTTTTTTTTTTTTTTTTTTTTTGCCTATGTCTCTTTCTAAATTCCCCAAATTGAACAGAAGCAGCTTAACCACTCACTTTAAAGCTGGGAACCAAAGATCTGTTTCTTTCCCAGGGACGAGAGATTTTCAGTAATGTGTTCTTTTTGATCTTTCTACCACTCAGGGTCCAGAAGAGGCTAAAGCCTTCTGTTCCTGAGAGACGAACTAGCTACCAGATGAACTGGGGGTACAACTAGAGACCTTGGAATGTATGATACTGACTGGCCTGTGAAATTTTAACCAATAAAATGCAGTTTTTAACTATTTAAAAAAGTCTTAAATTCTTTTATGTCAGTAAATCTCAAAATTAAATCTTTCACCAGATTTCTATAAAGAATACAAACTAACAAATACTAGATTTGTTTCCCTTTTCTAATCTTCCTTTTTGACACACAAAATGACCCCCCCAAAAGAGTAATAACAATAGTGTTTCCACTGATTGTATACTACAGCCAAGCACTGTTCCAAGTGCTTAACATGTAGAGACTCATTTAATCTTCATGAAAACCCTGTGAGTTACATGCTGTTATTCCCAAGTTAAGTGACATGTCCAAGGTCTTGCAGCTACTAAGAGGCAGAGCTGGAAATTGGGGTGCACAGCATCCTTCCATGCTATACTACTGCTCCTTATCAGAGAAAGCTCAAAGCCTTCTGATACCACACAATAAATGATAATCTGATTAAGTACTGAATAATATGAAAACCGACTGCAGTTTTATAGATTTAAAAGTATTTATAATAACAATAAAATTGAACAGGTGAAATATAGCATAAATGAACAGGTGGAAATATACCATGGATAAGATTCTCTATCTTGATAGGCTCAGTAAGCATGTGATATATTATCTGAATCCCTATTTGATCATCTATAAAATGATGATAGTAGTTAATATCTTAACTTGTATACAAAGTAATATACATGAAAGTTCCCCATAAACTATAAGACCGCATATAAATGTCATAAGTAATTATTTTATACATAAGCATGTTTGAGCTGCAAAATATGAATTGTGTAATTTCAGTGATTTCACATACAGATAAAGGCTCTTATATTTATATTTAAAACTGTATTGCATAATATGAAAGGTATTCAAAGGGTTCATGGAAAAATTTGTATTCTTTTAATTCCATTTTTCCACAAACTTTTTGAAGTACCCTCATATAAAAATAAATGAGAAAATACATGCTAATAATTTTTAATTTAATTTTACCACACTGCGCACAGAGTGGGGAGACGTGCGGCCAGGGAGGGGGAGACTCGACAGAAACCACACACCCGGTGGGGTCGCCACTGCACGATCTAACAGCCTGGGCCAGAGCACACGGAACAGGGAGAAGTCCTGCACAGGAAGTGAAAGCTCAACAGAGATCACACACCCTGTGGTACGTGATCCACCAGCCCAGCAGAGTCCAAGCTGACCAGAAAGGTGGCTCCCTGGAAAAGCCCAAGACCCGAGACAACCACACACACAAGGCACTAGAGGCCAACTGAGCAGTCACAGAGGGAGCCATACGAAATTGGCAACCACAGCAACATCCTAGTTAGTCATTAGTCTCAAACCGGTGAACTGTGAAACCCCCGGCCACAATGAATAAACACCAAAAAAAAGATACCAGAAATACAAAAAATCAAGAAAGTACACCACCAAAAGTTAATAAATCTCAAACTCTAGATCCTATAGAACAAGAAGCCCTTGAAATGACTGACAAGGAATTTCGAGTGATAATTCTAAGGAAACTGAATGAGATACAAGAAAACTCAGCTAGATATCATGATGAAATGAGGAAAAGTATACAGGATCTGAAAGAGGAAATGTACAAGGAAATCAATGTCCTGAAAAAAGATGTAGCAGAACTTGCTGAACTGAAGAAGTTATTCAGCAAAATAAAAAACACAACGGAGAGTTTAACCAGCAGGCTTGTCGAAGTTGAAGAGAGAACCTCTGAACTTGAAGATGGGCTGTTTGAAATAACACAAGCAGACAAAAAGAAAGAAAAAAGAATCAAGGACATTGAAGAAAATCTGAGAGAGATATCAGACAACCATAAGCGATCAAATATCCGAGTCATGGGTATTCCAGAAGGGGAGGAAAATGGAGATTCCATTGAAAACATATTCAACAAAATAGTGGCAGAAAACTTCCCAGATATAGGAAAAATCACAGATCTTCAGATCCAGGAAGCTCAACGATCTCCAAATGTATTCAACCCAAAAAGACCTTCTCCAAGACATGTCATAGTCAAATTGGCAAAACTCAGAGATAAAGAGAGAATCTTAAAAGCTGCAAGAGAGAAGCATCAAACCACCTATAAGGGAGCCCCAATCAGGTTAACATCAGACTTTTCATCACAAACCCTAAAAGCTAGAAAGGAATGGGATGATATTTTCAAAATACTAAAAGACAAAGATTGCCAGCCAAGAATACTCTACCCTGCAAGGCTATCCTTCCGAAATGAGGGGCAAATAGTATATTTCTCAGACAAACAAAAACTGCGGGAGTTCACTACCACAAGACCACCCTTACAAGAAATCCTCAAGGGAGTACTGTGTTTGGTTCCTGAAAAATAACTACCACTGCCATAAAAACCCAAGAAAAATCTAAACCTGCTAGTATAATAAAAATGGCATTCATGAAGAGAAAACAAGCTAACAAAAACACTATCTACAACCTAAGGAACTAACAAACACAGAAAACAAACAGTAAATCAGAAAGCAAGGAACAAAAGACACCTAAGACAACCAAACAACCAATAAAATGCTAGGAATAAATCAACACCTTTCAATAACAACTCTTAATGTAAAAGGCTTAAATTCCCCAATTAAAAGACACAGACTGGCCGACTGGATCAAAAAGCAGGACCCAACTATATGCTGCCTACAAGAGACCCACCTCACCCATAAAGATTCACATAGACTAAGAGTGAAAGGATGGAAAAAGATTTACCATGCAAACAGAAAAGAAAAACGAGCTGGAGTAGCTATTCTTATATCTGACAAAATAGACTTTAAACTAAAAACCATAAAAAGAGACAATGAGGGACACTACTTAATGATAAAAGGACTGATCCATCAAGAAGACATAACAATCATAAATATGTATGCACCCAATGTTGGAGCAGCCAGATTTATAAAACAAACTCTATTAGACCTAAAGAAGGAAATAGACACTAATACCATAATAGCAGGGGACCTGAACACCCCACTGTCAATATTAGACAGATCATCTAGGCAAAGAATCAGTAGAGAAACACAAGATCTAAACAAGACCAATTGGAATTGGCAGATATCTACAGAACATTCCACCCAACAACCTCAGAATATTCATTCTTCTCAGCAGCACATGGATCATTCTCCAGGATAGATCACATATTAGGTCACAAATCAAGTCTCAATAAATTCAAAAAAATTGGAATTATCCCATGTATCTTCTCAGACCACAATGGATTAAAACTAGAAATTAATAACAAACGAAACTCTGGAAACTATACAAACACATGGAAATTAAACAGCATTCTACTTAATGACATATGGGTCCAAGAAGAAATCAAGCAGGAAATCAAAAAATTTCTTGAAACTAATGAAAACAATGATACATCATACCAAAACCTGTGGGATACTGCAAAATCAGTATTGAGGGGGAAATTTAATGCATTAAATGCTCGCTTCAGAAGAATGGAAAGATGACAAGTGAACAACCTAACACTTCACCTTAAAGAACTAGAAAAACAAGAACAATCCAAACCTAAAGTTAGCAGACGGAAAGAAATCATTAAGATCAGAGCAGAACTGAATGAAATTGAAAACCAAAAAACAATTCAAAAGATCAACGAATCAAAAAGTTGGTTTTTTGAAAAGATAAATAAAATTGACAAACCATTAGCATGGCTAACAAAAAAAAGAAGAGAGAAGACTCAAATAACAAAAATTAGAAATGAAAAAGGTGATATTATAACTGATTCATCTGAAATACAAGGAATCATTCGAGACTACTATAAACAACTATATGCCAACAAATTTGAAAATCTGGAGGAAATGGATAAATTTCTGGACACACACAAGCTCCCAAAACTGAACCGTGAAGACGTAGAAAATTTGAACAGACCAATAACAATAAAGGAGATTGAAGCTGTTATCAGAAGGCTCCCAACAAATAAAAGCCCAGGACCAGATGGATTCACAGCAGAATTTTACCAAACATTCAAACAGGAATTGACACCAATTCTTTACAAACTATTCCAAAAGATTGAAACGGACGCAAATCTCCCAAACTCATTCTATGAAGCAAACATCATCCTGATACCAAAACCAGGTAAAGATATAACCAAAAAAGAAAACTACAGGCCGATATCCTTGATGAATATCGATGCAAAAATCCTCACTAAATTACTAGCAAACAGAATACAGCAACACATACGTAAAATTATTCATCACGGTCAAGTGGGATTCATCCCAGGGATGCAAGGTTGGTTCAACATACGCAAATCAATAAATGTGATACACCATATTAATAAACTCAAACACAGGACCATATGATCATCTCTAGAGATGCTGAAAAAGCATTTGATAAAGTTCAGCACTCATTCATGACAAAGACCCTCTATAAGTTAGGTATAGAGGGAAAGTATCTCAACATAATTAAAGCCATATATGCCAAACCCACTGCCAATATCATCCTGAATGGGGAAAAGCTGAAAGCTTTTCCTTTAAGAACAGGAACTAGACAAGGATGCCCACTCTCACCACTCCTATTCAACATAGTGTTGGAAGGACTAGCCAGAGCAATCAGAGAAGAGAAGGAAATAAAGGGCATCCAGATTGGAAAAGATGAAGTCAAACTGTCCCTGTTTGCAGATGACATGATCCTATATATCGAACAGCCTAAAACCTCTACAAAAAAACTCTTGGAATTGATAAATGATTTCAGCACAGTAGCAGGATACAAAATCAACACACAGAAATCAGTAGCATTTCTTTTCTCCAATAGTGAACATGCAGAAGGAGAAATCAAGAAAGCCTGCCCATTTACAACAGCCACCAAAAAAATAAAATACTTAGGAATTGAGTTAACCAAGGAGGTGAAAAATCTCTATAATGAGAACTACAAACCACTGCTGAGAGAAATTAGAGAGGATACAAGAAGATGGAAAGATATCCCATGCTCTTGGATTGGAAGAATCAACATAGTGAAAATGTCCATACTACCCAAAGTGATATACAAATTCAATGCAATCCCCATCAAAATTTCAAAGACATTTTTCTCAGAAATGGAAAAAACTATCCAGACATTTATATGGAACAATAAAAGACCACGCATAGCCAAAGCAATGCTGAGCAAAAAAAATAAAGCTGGAGGCATAACACTACCTGACTTTAAGCTATACTACAAAGCTATAATAACCAAAACAGTATGGTACTGGCATAAAAACAGACACGCTGACCAATGGAATAGAATAGAGAATCCAGAAATCAACCCACACACTTACTGTCAGCTGATCTTTGACAAAGGCACCAAGCCTATTCAGTGGCGAAGGGACTGCCTCTTCAGCAAATGGTGCTGGGACAACTGGATATCCATATGCAGGAGAATGAAACTAGATCCATACCTCTCGCCGTATACTAAAATCAACTCAAAATGGATTAAGGATTTAAATATACACCCTGAAACAATAAAACTTCTTAAAGAAAACATAGGAGAAACACTTCAGGAAATAGGACTGGGCACAGACTTCATGAATACGACCCCTAAAGCACGGGCAATCAAAGGAAAAATAAACAAATGGGATTATATCAAACTAAAAAGCTTCTGCACAGCAAAAGAAACAATTAAAAGAGTTAAAAGACAACCAACAGAGTGGGAGAAAATATTTGCAAAATATACATCTGACAAAGGATTAATATCCAGAATATATAAGGAACCCAAACAACTGTACAAGAAGAAAACAAGCAACCCAATTAAAAAATGGGCAAAAGAGCTAAGTAGGCATTTCTCTAAGGAAGATATACAAATGGCCAACAGACATATGAAAAAGTGCTCAACATCACTCAGCATCCAGGAAATGCAAATCGAAACCCCTTTGAGATACCATCTAACCCCAGTTAGGATGGCTAAAATCCAAAAGACTATGAACGATAAATGCTGGCGAGGCTGCGGAGAAAAAGGAACTCTTATACATTGTTTGTGGGACTGCAAAATGGTGCAGCCTCTATGGAAAATGGTATGGAGGTTCCTGAAACAATTGCAGATAAATCTACCATACGACCCAGCTATCCCACTGTTGGGAATATACCCAGAGGAATGGAAATCATCAAGTCGAAGGTATACCTGTTTCCCAATGTTTATCGCAGCACTCGTTACAATAGCCAAGATTTGGAACCAGCCCAAATGCCCATCATCGGATGAGTGGATACGGAAAATGTGGTACATCTACACAATGGAATACTACTCAGCTATAAAAACGAATGAAATACTGCCATTTGCAACAACATGGATGGACCTTGAGAGAATTATATTAAGTGAAACAAGTCAGGCACAGAAAGAGAAATACCACATGTTCTCACTTATTGGTGGGAGCTAAAAATTAATATATAAATTCACACACACACACACACACACACAAACGGGGGGGGAAGAAGATATAACAACTACAATTATTTGAAGTTGATACGACAAGCAAACAGAAAGGACATTGTTGGGGGGGAGGGGGAGAGGGAGAAGTGAGGGAGGTTTTGGTGATGGGGAGCAATAATCAGCCACAATGTATATCGACAAAATAAAATTAAAAAAAAATAAAAATAAAAAAAATAAAAATAAAAATAAATGAGAAAATACATGCTAATAATTTTTAATTTAATTTTTCTTAGAATTGTATTTTATTTATACATATTTATTACATTTTAGCACCTTTAACTGCACTTTTTTCCTGTTTTTAGAAAAACAGGTGCCACACTTTTTTTTAACCTTTTCTATTATATATATATATATTTTTTATTTGCTTAATGTTTATTTAGATAAAAAATTATTATCTCACAAAGAAATGAAGGAAAACGTCACAAATTAAATTTAAAGTCAATTGATAAGGAACAAATTTAACACTCAAAGATTTGCATCCTTAATGCAAAAAGAACTCTTAAAAATGAATTAGAAAAATATAAGCAGAAATCTGGTGAAGGACATGAGCACATAAGTCACACACCCCAAAGAAACACATGTGGCTAATAAGTACATTCTAAGATGCTGTTGTGTGGGGGTGGGGGGTGGGGTCTCATGACCCCCATCTCAGGGCACCTGGTGGCTGGCTCCATTGCTTGCCTGGTTGTGGTGGTGGTACCACATTTTCATTTTGCATGGTGTGAAATGAAAATCTGCCTCTCAAATGACATAGCTAACCCCAGACTCAAGATAGTTCTCCACTAAAGCTCAAAAACATTCTCAGAGTCAGCTTATAAAGACTGAAGAGAGTGTACACAACAGATATTCTTTACAGAAGGCAGTGAAACATTACGATCTTTCTATGGTAGTGAAACCGAGCAGGTACCCTGTCCTTGATTTTAAAAAAAGCCCTCAGAATTTGGATAAAAGAGAGCTGTGGCCATGGTCCCTCAAATGTGAAGTGATTTAGAATCTTGAAACTGAGCTCAACAACTAGCAATTAAGGAAGTGAGTACAAAGAAGCAGCAGAGCAAATGGTGGATGCAACTTAAGCAACAAGGAGAGACATAAATCAGTGTCACCAGAGTTCAAAGATCAAAGACAATATCTTGACATGGATCCTTGTGATGTTTTCACAAGGACTAACACCCCATGAGATGGTAAATGTTTGACCAGAGATAACTGCAAGGACTCCAGGCTGACTGCAGGCAGAAGATTGATGATCACAGACCCAGAAATGTCCTTTTTGTCTCCTGAGATTGAACCTATCAAAAACATCCACAGGCTACTCACCCAACCCAGACCTCAAACCACAAACTTTTCCTTTAAAAATCCTTGCTTGTAAGCTATCAGGGAGTTCAGGTTTTTTCCAGCATTAGCTGCCTTTCCTCCATTGCTTGGCCCTTGCAATTAAACACCTGATTTCCCTCACTGCAACCCAGTATCAGTGTTTTGGCTTAGCTGTGTGTCAGGCAAGTGGACTCAAGTTTGATTCTGTAACAGTAGTTCATTTCTGAGTTTCGACAACTATTTGTTTATGTATTTGTGAAAAGTATATGTCTGGAAGTAAGAAAAACAATTTGCCAAACTGACAATACACAAATTTATAAAAGCATTCTAACTTTAATTACTTATATTCTTCTTATCCTAAAGGCAGTCAAAACTATTCAATGTTTCTGATCATTAAGTCTTGTTAAAACAACCATAGGCTGAATGTATATATTGCCCTGTGGCTGATGGTAAATAGTTCCTCTGTTGTACCCCAGGCTCTGTTCTGCCTCTACTTCTGTAAGCCATTATAAGGGGATTCTTTCCATGTCCCAAGCTCATTAATACTCTATAGTGGCCAAGCTTTTTTAAAACCTTTTCCCTACTGACCGAAGAAGCATTGTAAGACAAGTTTGTTTTAAATTCAATTACATTTTGTTCCTTTATTAGTGCTATGTCTAGCACCTGGGTTCCACTCTATACGTTTTGGTTACATAATGACTGATTAAATAAATGAATAAATGAAAAAACAAAGGAATAAATTAATGAGTTTGATAGGAAGTTGTCTCTTGAGGTCTCTAATATAAATCCCTTTAAAATGCAAGGAACAATTATGTAAAATATAGAAAGTTATGGAGAAATCTCAGTAAATCCCCATGCCCCAACCCCTAATGGGGTCTGGAATTCCCAATAACAGCAATATAACACATTGCCTTTTTATTGTAGTAGAGAAAATCAATAGATTTTCCTATTATTTCAAAAAAAAAAAAGATGTGCCAAAGGTAATACCACTCTTATGAGTAAATATTTCTGTATATTTATATTAAGGAAAGAAATGACATATGAAAATGCCAAGTCTTTTTTAAGGATCCTACTGCCTTGCCTTATCTCTTTATTTGAAATGTAAGAGACTCCTCTGTTGTGGTCTAATGGTATTAAAACTTAAGGAGTAGAGTCCATCATTCAGCCACAACCATTGGCCTCTCAGCACCAAGAAAGTTTATAAAAAGTAAACTTGACAGCCCTTGTTGTTGTTGAGAAAAGCCAATCAGATCTCAGGTGTCCTTATTGTCCCTCTGCCAACACAAACACAAGTCCCTGTGAACAAGAGATGGTGTCACTTTCAGATGGCAGGCTGAAAGTGATGTAGGTAATGTTACACACTATACTTCATAGGGAATACAACAGCTCATGAAATTCTTTCGCAGTTTTTATTCCTTAATGTCTGGAAATAACTGTCTCCTTACAGTTATAAGAATAAAATATGGTTCCCAAGGTGAGAGTAACCACTGATCTGGGGCATACTCTGTAGCCTGGACAACTCTCCATTTTAAAGGAAGCCTTTTATGGTGAAGATGATGTTATGCAGAAATAGGCAATTATTAGCAGCAACTATAAATAGAGAGAAATGAAAAGTCTAATATTGATAATACATAACAAATTAATTATTGAATCAAAGAGGAACATGCCAGACTTAAGGCATGATGGACATGGGAGCAAAAGGGGGTAGCACTGGCTTACAAAGAAAAGTATGATTTCACAAGTCTCATACATGGCAGGCGGACCTTAACAATTGCAAGAACCCACTCCCAAAAATGCCAGCGCAGGTTTAAATGACTGTAAAGGGTTCAGTCAGGTAGTGTGTCCAACCAAACATCAACCCAGAAAGTGCAACTTCAGATCTAGTAGAGTGTATTGTTTTCCTTAATGGCAGGTTAAGAAAACTGTAAGTTATGTTAGCCACAGGAATAGATACGCAAATAATGAAGAAATTAATTATACCCAGAGGGCCATAGTGTTGAGATTTTAAAACAATTCTAAGAATAGGTTTAATTGTATCTTTGATGATTATTTCCTTAATTGTATGTGTTTTAAAGTGAATAAAAAGAAATCGACATCTGGGATTTGTAATTTTATTGAAATGTTTATGAAATTTTTGACTAATTTTATCATCTGTATTCAATGTTTAAGGCAATATGATTTATAAAGGCTGTGAGTGTAAATGTATTAGAGTTTAAATAATATTTAAATATTAAGAAACCCATCTCTGATGGATTTAAGGATAGCAACTATTCCTATCTATGAATAAAATTCTGTCAGATGTTGGCCACAGGCACCCTCCCCAACCCACAGAAGTCAGGAGCACACCTGGGGACCTAGAGGATGCTGCAAACACTGCTTTAGCACATGTGGTCCACCACAAACATTGCCATAGCCACAGGCACTGGAGAGTGACTTGCTGCCAAAGTAGCAGCAATACCCACCATGCAGGTGGCCCACTCCCACTCAACTGCACTGACATAAGGAAAGTCCCCAGTGGAGCCCATAAAAAGAAGAGGAAGTCTCCCTCCTCAAAACCCACTCCAGAGTAATAGAAGAAGCAACTGCTCTACCATGTGACCGGACATCAACATAGAGATACTAGAACTATTTTAAAAAAAAGAAAGAAAGAAAGAAAGAAAGAAAATATGACAACACCAAAGAAATACAATAATTCTCAAGAACCAGACACCATTGCAGGAAACTCCTGAAATGATTGAAAAGCAATTACAAGCAACAATCTTAGGGAAACTAAATGAGATATGAGAAGGCTCAGTCAGACAACATAATGAAATGCAAAAAAAATTCAAGATATGAAGGAGGAAATTTACAAAAAGATTAATACCTTAAAAAAGAATGTACCAGAACTTCTAGAACTTAAGGATTCATTCAATGAAATAAAAAATACAACTGAGAGCTTTAGCAGCAGTTTAGAGCAAGCAGAAGAAAGAATTTCTGATCTCAAAGACAGTCTTTTCAAAATAACCCAGGTTGACAAAAAAAAAGAATTTTTAAAAATCAAGAAAATCTAGGAGAGATAGCAGATAACCTTAAGTACAAAAGCATTTGAATCATGGGAGTCCCATAAGAGGAGGAAAGAGGAAAAGGCATTGAAAACCTGTTCAACAAAATAACAATGGAAAACTTCCCAGCTATAGGGAGAGACACAGACCTTCAGATCCAGGAGACTATAAGATCCCCAAACAGATTCAATCCAAAAAGATCCTCTTTGAGACACATTATAAGCAAACTTTCAAAGCTCAAAGACAAAGAGAGAATTTTAAAAGCAGCAAGAGAAAAGTGTCAAGTCACATGCAAGCGAGCCATCAGATTGACAGCAGACATCTCAGCAGAAACTCTACAGGCCAGAAGAGAATGGAAGTATGTTTTCAAAATACTACAAGAAAAATAGCCAAAAATAGTGTACCCATCAAGGCTATCCTTTAGAAATGAGAGATAAATAGTATATTTCCCAGACAAACAAAAACTGCAAGAGTTCAACACCACAAAACCAGCCCTGCAAGAAATCTTCAAGGGAGTCTTGCATCCGGAATCCAAAAGATGATAATCACTACCAAGAATACAAAAGAAAGAACAAAACCCATTGGTATCACAAAAACACAAATGAGAAAGAGAAGGAAAGTAAACCTTAAAATCTCAAAAAGCCAACAAAAATTGAAGACAAACAATAAAAGGGGAAGAAAAGAGCAAAAGATATTTAAAACATCCAAACAAAAATTGATAAAATGCCAGGATAAGATAATACCTTTCAATAACAACCATAAGTGTAAATAGATTAAACTCTCCCTCAAAGACAGCCTGACTGATTGGACTAGTTTTTTAGACAACTATATGCTGTCTTCAAGAGATTCACCTCATCTGTAAAGACACACACACACTAATAGTGAAGTGATGGAAAAAGATATATCATGTAAATGGAAACCAAAACTGAGCAGGAGTAGCTATTGTATGAGATAAAATAGACTTTAAACCAAAAATCAGAAAAAGAGACACAGATGACCACAATTTAATGATAAAGGGATCTATCCAGCAAGAGGACATAACAATCACAAATATATATGCACCCAACACTGGAGCACCGAGATATGTAAAGCAAACACTACTAGGCCTATAAAAAGAGATAGACCTCAATACGATCATAGTTGGGGGCTTGAACATCCCTCTCTCAGCATTGAACAGATCATCTAGGCATCAAATCAATAGAGAAACACAGGATTTAAACTCCACATTAGAACAATTGAACCTCACAGATAACTACAGAACATTTCATCCAACAACTACCAAATATACATACTTCTCATCAGCAAATGGAACATTCTCCAGGAGAGGCCACATGTTAGGCCACAAATCAAGTCTCAACAAATTTTTAAAAACTGAAATCATTTCAAGTATCTTTCAAACCATAACAGATTAAAACTAGAAATTGATAACAAGTGAAACTCTAGAGCTATAAAAATACATGGAAATTAAACAACATGCTCGTGAACAACCTATGTGTGAAAGAAGAAATTAAACAGGAAATCAAAAAATTTATTGAAACAATGAAAATAAAGACACATGACACCAAAACCAGTGGGATACTGCAAAAGCAGTACTAAGAGGGATGTTTATTGCAATAAGCACCTACATCAAAAGAACAGAAAGATCACAAATAAACAACCTAATTCTACACCCCAAAGAAGTTTAAAAAGCAAGAACAATCCAATCCCCAAATTAGTAGATGGAAAGAAATAATTAATATTGGAGCAGAACTAAATGAAACAGAGAACCCCAAAATGATACAAAAGATCAATGAAACAAAAAGTTGGCTTTTTGAGAAGATAAACAAAATAGACAAACGATTAGCTCGGTTAACAAAAAATAAATAAAAAAGAAAAGAGAAGATCCAAATGATAAACATTCAGAAATGAAAAAGGAGACATTACAACTGATTCCAAAGAAATATAACAATCATTAGAGACTATTATAAACAACTATATGTGAACAAATTTGAAAATCTGGAGGAAATGGATAAATTTCTGGACACACACAAACTACCAAGACTGAACTGAGAAGACACAGAAAACCTGAAAAGACCAATAACAAGCAATGATATTGAAATAGTAATCAGCAGTCTCCCAAAAAAGAAAAGTCCAGGACTGAATGGCTTTGCTGCTGAATTCTACCAAACCTTTAAAGAGGAATTAATACTAATTCTCTTTAAACTATTCCCCAAAAATTGAAACATAGGCCATTTTCCCAAACTCATTCTATGAGGCCAGCATAACTTTGATACCGAAACCAGATAAAGATACAACAAAAAAAAGAAAACTACAGGCCAATATCTCTGATGAACACAGATGCAGAAATCTTCAACAAAATATTAGCAATCAGAATACAAAAACATCAAAAAATATATACACCATGATCAAGTGGGATTCATCCCCAAGGATGCAAGGATGGTTCAACATATGCAAGTCAACAAATGTCATACACCACATCAACAGAATCATGGATGAAAACTATATGATTATCTCAATAGATGCAAAAAAAGCATTTGACAAAATTCAACACCACTCTTGATATAGACCATCAGCAAATTAGGAATAGAAGGAAAGTATCACAAAACAATAAAAACTACATGTGAGAAATCCACCACCAAAAGCTGTTGAAAGCTTTTCCCTTAAGAACAGGAACAAGGCAAGGATACCCACTATTACCAATCCTATTTAACATAGTAATGGAAGTACTGGCCAGAGCATTCAGGCAAAAGAAAGAAATAAAGGGCATCCAGATTGGAGAAGACAAAGTCAAACTGTCTGTCTTCACATGACATGATCCTATATGAAGAAAAACCTGAAGACTCTACAAAAAAACTCTTACAGCAAGTAAACAATTTTGGTAAAGTTGCAAGATGCAAAATCAACACACAAAATCAGTAGCATTTGTATGCTCCAATAATGAACTAGCAGAAAAAGAAATCAAGAAAGTTAGCCCATTTACAACAGTCACCAAAAAAATAAAATAAAATACCTAGGAGTCAATTTAACCAAGGAGGTAAAAGACCTCCATGACAAGAACTACAAATCACTGCCAAAAGAAATTAAAGAAGATACAAATAGACAGAAAGACAGTCCATGCTCTTACTGGAAGAATTAACATTGTGAAAATGTCTATTCTACCCTAAGCAGCTGTCTACAGATTCAATACCATCCCCATCAAAATACCAATGACATTCTTCACAGAAATAGAAAAAAAAATCCTAACATTCATAGGGGGAAAAAAAAACTCCAAATAGCCAAAGCAATCCTGAGAAAAAAAACCAAACCAAAACAAAACAAAAAAAGTCAGAGGCAATTGAATTCAAATTATACTACAAAGCTGTAGTAACCAAAACAGCATGGAACTGGCATAAAAATAAACACTTGGACCAATAGAACAGAATAGAGAACCCAGAAATCAACACACAGACTTACAGCCAAATGATCTTTGGCAAAGGCACCAAGAACACACACTGGGGAAAAGACAGCCTCGTCTGTAAATGTTGCTGGGAAAACTGGACATCCATGCACAGAATAATGAAACTAGACCTGTACCTCTCACCATATACCAAAATCATCTCAAAATGGATTAAAGACATAAATATTAGGTTTGAAATTATAAAACTCATAAAAGAAAACATAGGGGAAATACTTTACAAAGTAGGACTGGGCAAAGATTTTATGAATAAGGCTCCAAAAGCTCAGACAACAAAAGAAAAAATAAACAAATGGGATTACATCAAACTAAAAATCTTCTGTACATACAGCAAAAGAAACTGTTAACAGACTGAAACGACAACCTGCAGAATGGCAGAAAATATTTGCAAACTTTGCATCCAACAAAGGATTAATATCCAGAATATACAAGAATCTCAAACAACTTAACAGTAAAAAACCAAGTAACCCAATTTAAAAATGGGCAAAGGAGCTAAATAGGCATTTCTCAAAGGAAGATGTACAATGGCCAACGCACACATGAAAAAATGCTCAACATCACTAAACATCAGGGAAACGCAAATCGAAACCACATTGAGATATCATCTTATGCCAGTTAGATTGGCCAGTATCAAGAAGACAGAGAATTTCAAATGCTGGCAAGGATGCAGAGAAAGGGGAACACATACTGTTGGCAGGATTATAAATTAGTGAAGCCATTATAGAACACAATATGGAGGTTCCTCAAACAACTGCAGAGTGAACTGCTATATGATCCAGCAATCCCACTGCTGGTTATATACCTAAAGGAATGGAAATCATCATATCAAACGGATACCTACACTCCCATTTTTATTACAGCTCTATTTACAATAGCTAAGAATTGGAAGCATCCTAAATGTCCATGGATGGATGACTGGATAAGCAAAATGTGGTATATTTGTGGTATATACATATATATACATATATATATATACGCAGTGAGTATATATATGTGTGCGTGTATACACACACACACACACACACAATGGAATACTACTCAGTCATAAAAAAAGAATGAAATTCTGTCACTTGCAGCAACATGGATGAACTTAGAGAAATTTATGTTAAGTGAAATAAGCCAGACACAGAAAGAGAAACACCGCATGTCCTCATAAGTGGGAGCTAAAAAATAAACAAATAAATAAAAAAAGAAAGATAAAACAATCATGATAATTCCTTGAATTTTCAAAAGAAGAGAATGGAACTGAGGTCACCAGAGGAGGGAAAGTGGGAGGGGGAGGGGGGTTAGCAAGAAATTGGTAAAGGGCCCCCCCCAAAAAAAGAAATACATTGTATAATGAATAATATAGTAATTATCCTGGTTTGAGCATCACATATTGCACACAGATATTGATATTCAACACTGTACCCCACAGATATGTACAATCTATTATGCTTCAATTCAAAAAAAACCACCAAAAAATAAATTCTGTCAGATGTTAACTATCTTAATGGCTTATAGGGAAAATTGAAAACTGAATAACTTTCGTGTTATTTTAATAAAGAATTGAATTTTCAATTTTTATAAAATATACCCAATGTAACTGTGTGTTCCTTTCATTTAATTCATTTTTTAAATATTTCCTTGATTGTTGGGCTCTGTGCTACAAATTGCTGGGGAAAATGTGAGAATAACAGGCACAATGCTTGCCTTAAGAGATCTTAAGTCTAGTGGGAAACAGACTGAAAAATAACAGAGCATGAGGGTTCAATAGAGAGGTAAGAAGCTGGAAACTATTAGCAACTGGTAATCATTTCTGCCTGGGGAAGGCAGCTGGGAAAGTAGAGAAGCTACAAAGTTGATTTTGGTAGACAACTAATCCTAAATTTCACTATACTAGACAAATTCTCACCTTAAAAAGTACTTCTAAAAACAGAAAACACCTAGGAAATCAAAGTTTCTTACATTCAGTATGCTTAATGCGTTTAACTCTCTGTGCATGGCTTTTACCAAAAAAGGTGTAAGGAAAAACATCCATAACTACCGAGATGTGCTAATTTTAAAAATCAGTCAAATAGCATGAGCCATTTTATTAAATACTAATACAAACTGCTTTCTGTCTCTCTCTTCTTAAAAACCCATGCTAGTTGTATCCTATAGTACTTTCTCCCTCATATGCCTGTATTAAGAATAGCCTAGCATCCTCCCTCTGCAGGAGAAAGTTAACCTAGCAGGCTGGAGGGTGCTCCTTTAGAAGGGCCTGCCTGCAAGGCTGGCCCTTGGCTGGCATCAGGAACTTGGCTTTTGGACCATTCCCAATGGATCACTCCTGGTCATCTCTGACTTCTCCTGATCCATTATTTCTCATGTGTTATCTGTCCCACTCTGCCGTGTGTGTCCATCTCTGCCTCTATAACCACAATTAGATACCTAGCTCAGGACATAGTAGTCCCAGCTGAAATATTCCAACATTTTCTTTTCTGATCTGCCCCTTTAAGCACCACACATCTTCAGTTGTATTCAAATGCTTCTTGCCCAGTGCATGACATCCCGCTTCAAAGGCTGTCTTAACATCTTTTTAAATATCGAATCTAACTGACAAATTTTTGTTTTAAGGTACTCCCTAATTCCCTGCTCACATTTTCCTCACTTATGTTAGCTTCTCCCATATTAATATTTCTATTAACATCCCATCCCCACCTCAACTAAAACCCTCTCATTCTTTCTTCCCTAGAACCAGTTTTTGCATACTAATTATGCACATATTGCAAATATCTTGCTTATTAGTTAAATTTCTCCGCCTATAATACCAGCTCAGTGTCATATACTGTTATGTATATTATTTATTTTTCAGTGTTAATATCTTTAAGTCTTTAAAAAGTAAATGTGCTTTTATCTGACCCCTTCTGTGTAATGCCCAGCACATTACTATGTACAAGTGGATTATTTCCTAAATTGAATTTAATTTTAAAATTATAAAGGGTAAGATCAGTAAGGTATCTTAGAGATCATTAAGTTCAGATTTTTTCAAAGTTTCTTTTTAAGAAACAATATTTCCAGGAGTAGTTAGAAGTTATTTTTAAAAAAAAATAGAGAGTTTCTCAGTGGTCACATAATTTTTAGCAATGCTGAGTTAGACAATATTTGGCAAAAAAAAAAAAAAAAAAAAAAAAGCCCAAAAGCACAGGCAACAAAAGAAAAAACTAAACAAATGGGACTATATCAAACTAAAAAGCTTCTGCACAGCAAAGGAAACAATCAACAGAGTGAAACAACAACCTACAGAGTGGAGAAAATTTTGCTAACTATGCATGTGAAAAGGAATTAATATCCATAATATACGAGGAACTTAAGCTATTACACAGTAAAAAAACAAATAACACAATTAAAAAATGGGCAAAGGAAATGAATAGACATTTTTCAAAGGAAGACATACAAATAGCCAACAGGTACATGAAAAAATGTTCAACATCACTAGTCATCAGGGAAATGCAAATTAAAACCACATTAAGATATCATCTCACCCCAGTTAGACTGGCTATAATCAAAAAGACAGAGAAAAACAAATGCTGATGAGGGTGTGGAGAGAAGGAAACACTCCTACACTGTTGGTGGGGCTGTAAACTAATACAACCACTACGGAAAACAGTATGGAGGTTTCTCAAACAACTACAGATAGATCTTCCATACAATCCAGCAATCCCACTCCTGGGTATATACCCGAAGGAATGGAAATCATCATCATGTCGAAGGGATACCTACACTCCCATGTTCATCTCAGCTCTGTTCACAATAGCCAAGATATGGAACCAACCTAAATGTTCATTGATGGATGACCGGATAAGGAAACTGTGGTATATATACACTACGGAATACTACTCTGCCATAAAAAAGGATGAAATGGATGAGCTTGGAGAAATTTATTTTAAGTGAAATGAGCAAAACACACAGGGATTAAATACCACATGTACTCAATCATAAGTGGGAGCTAAGAGAGAAAGAAGGAAGAAAAGAAAGACAACAGTGGTGTGTTGGACTTGCAGAGGGAGAGAGCATACCTAGGGATACACAGTGGAGTGGGGAAAGGGCCAAGGGGAGTGAGGTTGGGAATAATTGGAGGGATAATTGGGTGGGGGACACGGGGTACAATCACAATTCGTGGTAATGGGCATGCTGCCAGTATGGATCTGGCCATCACATCTTAGGCACGAGTGGTGACAATTTGCTTTGTACCCTATGAATATTCATAACCAATATAAATAAATAAATGAGCAAAATAGTTTCTCAGTGGTCAAATAATCTTTAGCGATGCTGAGTTAGACAATATTAGGCAAACTGTTTTGCTAAGGTAATTCTCAGTGCTAATGTGCTTTGTGAATCTCCAAGAAAGAAATGCTAAGTTGTCCAAGGAACCATTATTTTGAAGGAGTTCTTAACAGTACTAGTGTTCCATGGAAAACACTTGGGAGAATGATGATCTAGTCTAACCCCCACATACCCTAAGTGAAGTGACTTCTACATCACCTAGCTCCCAGGCAGGACTCCTTTCTCTACAACACCCTGCTCCGTTAATTGTAATAGTCATGATAAAACAAGTTTCATTGAAAAATGGGAAACCTAAGCATTTCAAAAAGCTCTGGTCAAATTTTTAAAGTTTTTTTCCACAACCGTTATCTGAGCAAAATTCTCAAGCTATTTTAAGTTTTAGAGCACGAGTCAGGGGTCCCCAAGTCTACCCCCAGGCTCATTGATTTTTTCTGAGGATAACAAGACTCAGAAAAGCTGTTTTACTCATGGTTATGGACTATTACAGCAAAAGGATACAGATTAAAAATCAGCAAAGGGAAAGGCACATGGGCAATGTACAAAAGAAACTAGGAACAATTTTCCACATGTCCTTGCCCAGGAGGACACACTTAATTTTCCCCCGACAATGTGTGACATATTATCTCACACTCCCATGGAGTCACATAGACACACTTAATTGTATCAGCAACAATGTATATGAAGGCGATCAGAACATGCCACCCCAAAACACATCACTTTTGCATATTGATTATTTTGAGTTGAAGGCAATTGAGAAAGAACAGATGCAGGAAGGACTCTCTGACCTTCCCCTTTCTACCTAAAAGCAGAGAATCAATTTCCCATGAGAAATGTGCCCTCCCTACACTGCTCTCATCACCAGAGATGGAAAACCTGTAACACCAAGATGAATCTGTACAAACAAACCTGCTAAAATAACCCTTAACTTCCATCCCTTTCCGCCATATATTTCCTTGTCACTTTCCCACAATTACCTACCTCTACGCCAAACCCCCTTTCCCTTTTCATGACTCCAGAATTTATTGCTCTTTCTTGAAATAGTATAGAAGATTCCAGGCCTGTCCACTTCTTTGGATCTTCACATATTTTATATGAATACCTTCATGTACACATAAAAATATTAACATCAAATAAAATGTTTAGGCTTCTCCCATTAATCTGTCTTTCATCAGTTTAATTCTCAGGGCCAGACACAGAAGCTAATAGCATAGTGGAAAAGTCTTTCCTCTGAAGTACTGCCAGCCAAGGAATCCTATCCAAGTCTTGGTGACCAGGGTTTTTATTTGGGATCAGTCATACAGGAATGCAGTACGTGCATGATTGACCTCAGATACTCAGACTCCAGCCCCTCAGAGCAAAAATTGGTGTTCATCATTAATCACATTGTTGGCATAAACTACCTAACCAAACCGGTATCACATGGCCCAGGACTCAGCACACAGAAACACCCTTAGGCAGAATATTCCAAGCACTTGGGGGTCATCTCCCAGATGCCAGGACAAGGGCCAGTACTGAAGACAGATGTTTCTTTGGATGGTGCAGGGTTTGAGCAACCCAGACCTGCTGAGTTAGCCCTTTCCTGCATAGAGCCTTCCCAGCATTTCATTCCTCACAATCACATAACAATTATATTTGGGAGGAGACCGTGTTCCCTCTCTACTAGAAGTACACTTAGTAGACATAGTTGTTAAATAAGTACTTTCAGGAATGTTTATAGATTAAGATCACTTCAACTAGTATATATTTTTATCTCCCTCATAAATGCTTTATTGGAAAGCTAAGCAGACTTTTAAAATCCAGATGTGCTTTTGTGAGGACTATTTGGTAACAATTTAAAATAGAATCAGTAAAGTTACTATGAAACAATCAATCTTATGCCCCTTCAGCCTATTCAATCCATTTTTTCTGAAGAGGACACAATGACTTTCTAGTACTCTATGGTCAATACTGAAAAGCTTTACTATGTATGCTAAAGATCCATGATCATTTTAGGAAGAAAGACTTTATTTCAGAGAAGAATTCTTAAGTAAGGAATCCATCCCTTTATCCTTTAAGTATTAATATTGAAATGCTGTAAAAGCTCCTCAGCAAATTGAGTTTTAGTTCAACTTAGTAACAAAATATATTCTGGTATGTTTTAGACATTTAACTGGTTGTGAAGTTACCTATTTAAGATCCTCACTGTAAAAAAAATTTTTTTAAAAAGATCCTCACTGTGAGATAGAAAAAAACAACCAAACTGTATAGGAAAAGCAATTGTTTTCCCCCTTCTCTGCTCTCACATAACCCTCAGTACTTCACTTCTGACACCAGATGTGAGAGGGTGTTTTCACCCACCAAGAAATTCTTCAACATCAGCTGTGTATCCTCCAATTCAATTCAGTTCTGGTACTTACCAGAGTTAGTGCAGACCCTGCAGATTAGAGGCTCAGTCCCATAAGACCGCCCCCCACTTTCGATGCCAATCATAGATAGTAGATACCCAGATTACGCACAACTTATGTCTGAGTTGGCTACAAATTGGGGGTTTTCACAGCCCCCTTCTCAGGTTCAAAAATTTGCTAGAGTGGCTCACAGAACCAGGAAAACAATATACTTACTATTGCCAATTTATTACAAAAGATAAATTAAAGGGCACAAATGAACAGCCAGATGAAGAAATACATAGGGCAAAATTTAGAAGAGTCCTGAGCACGGGAGCTTCTGTCTCCATGGAGTTGGGATGTGCCTTCCTCCCAGCACACGGATGTGCTTTTTTTCACCAACACAGAAGCTCTCCAAACCCCTTCACCTTCTGTGGTATTGCCAGAATGTTCTCAGGAAATTCTGTTCTTGGAGTCTTTTTAAACAGCCCAGTAATTTTGACTAGCATTCTTGATTTGCCTTACCTCCTCTGTCCTCAGCAGTTTCTTTATCAATTAATGATCAGAAGTGTATACTCCTAGTATGGCTTAGGACACTTTTAATCTTGGGATACAGCCAGTTTGATTTTTCTGAAGTAAAAAAATCCTGTTATATTTAAGAGTTTTGATCTAGGTTACCCTCTGGTGTATCAAGATTCGAAAGCCCCAGAAAGCGAGATGAACTTATCAAAGATATTGGGAAGTAAGCCCTGTTAAAGATATGCAGCCATATCTGTACACCTGCTTTGACCTAGATGTCTTGCTCTCTAGTCTTCTGCAATCCATTGGGTTTTTAGGCTTTAGCTAGAGGTGACTATACATGAGCAGTCCAATCCCTTCGTAAATCGCTTCTGCAGGACGGTTCTATGGGTGGCCTTGGACCCAACCACTTCTCTCCCCTTTCTAGAACTAAGTTTTAGAATAACTGTAGAATGTGCTGAGAATGCAACATCCTGAGAGTGTGAGGACTGGTTGGAACAGCCCATGCATGCTCTGTTCCAGTGCCCACCCAGAAAAGGACGTCCTTCAATGCTTTAGCCTAGCCTGTCACATCACCCCAGAGTATAAAACCCAGGACAGGCTGCTTTCTGGGAACTCCCTCAGCTGTGATGCACGTGGGCCACAAGCAGTCAAAACTCCATCCACCCCACACCACTTTCCTGAGCCTTGAGAGACCAGCTTGCAGTAAACCCTAGGCTTCCCCTATCGTTTGCTGCCTATCTGTAAGTAATAAACCCACTGCATGTAACTTGCTGTGTGCATGGATGGTCTGTTCACTGGACTCAGACAAGTTGGTAACCAGTGCTTAGTGAACCTGCTTGACTACTTTCCTTCTTTGCTTTCCTCTCCACTCCTCATTGTTTCATCAGCACAGGTCAACTAAAAGCCCAAAGACATTCCATGTATGTAAAACAATTACCCTGCAGGCATCCTTACAATTTGACTTCTACATCATTGTTAACTATTGCTATGATAATAATCACTGTGATATGTCTACCCGCAATGCCTCACGGTGAAAGATCATGACCCAAATTGTCAAGGAAAGAAATGCCATAAGCCTAACAAGTGAGGATTCCTACACATTACTAAGGATCTTTGACCTAGTTTCTGCAGGACAAGATGTGAGAATATCAAGACTGCCTGTTGCTGGTGCACTTTCCAGTTCAGTTTGGCTTAACAAGTATTTGTTAAAGCACCTTGGGTAAACACAGATTAAGAAGACATGGCCTCTACCCCTGAGGACTTGGAGTTAAGTGAGAGCAACAGAAATATGAAAATGCATTTTGATGGTAGTATGGGAAGTGCTAACCAGAGGCAAATTTACTGTGCAGCTAAAAGGAAGCTTCAGCTCTCACTTCCACAAGCCCTTCTGAGGGAGAAGTTTTTTCATATACGTTCATATGATCATTTGCTTTTGTAAATTACAAAATTAAGATATTTGTGTACACTTTTGCCTACAAATGGCACCTAAACTCTATTAGCTCCAGGGCCCACACTATTATAGATCTGCCTTGATGCTGCCCTAGTTGTATTTATAGAGTACAACAGGTTTTAACCAATAAGAACTTGAGAATCCACCCGCATACCTCATCCAAACTAACCACAATGTAGGAAACTTGCAACACACATAAGTCCACATCATTATTATGCTGCTACTATCAGCAAAGATCTCAACAACAAAAGGATTATTTTCAATGTGAAATCATTCAATGAAACCAACAGTCAAAGTACAATCATCTATCATTGAAGCTATTGTAAGGATTGTCCGTCTTCCAAAGGCTCTGAACATCACCAGCAAGCAGTTTTGTGCAGTGCTAACTTTCTGAAATGGAACTTTTTCATTAAAAAATTAGAGAAAGCAATTTATAGTAGTAACTACTGTTATAAAATTAGGAATCAATAAGCTTTGGGAACTCCTGGTTATATAAAGTGTGTAGACATATAATTTGACGTATATAGAGAATTTAGATATATTTTGTACAGACTTACACACATATGTCTGGGCTTAATTATGTCAACCCAAATTCCAAGTGTGCAAATGACTCTACCTGACACAACATGCTCTTTTACCACCTCTCACAGAACCTGTGGTAGAGAGCTAAAGACTCAAAACTTCATTCTCTCTTTATCATCATCCTTAAAATCCTCACTTTGAAACATAGAGGATGAAGAACAAAATTAGATATATTTAAGTTGATTTGTTAGTTGAGTGAAAAAAGAGTAGCAATGGCTATTATAGGACAATTGTTAACATCTGTGGCTTCCAGTTCCCAAAGAACATGGTCCTTTCTCCAAGGCTAAGTCAAGCTTTAGTTACTTCAGGAGATATAAAGTCTTCTGGTTACAGTTCACAGGTAATTCGGCCATTCAGAGAGCAACTGGGGTATTTCCTTCAGAAGGCAAACAAGCATTTACTACGTTTTCCATTATCTTTGTTGCTTTAAAAACTGGGGCCAATAGTTGTTATTTCCAGTACCATTCCCCAGCAATCTCTCTCCTTTTCTCCTTCCTTTTTTCTATTTACTTTTTCCTTTTCCTCATCTTTTTTAGAATCTCTCATATTTTTCTACTTTTCTTTTAAGAAAACGAGTTTGTTTAGCTTTTGATATTTTTTTTATTCCTTCAGAAAAACACTTAAGAATCTTACACTAACTTTTATTGCTTTTGCCATTTGATTTTACTCATCAAAAAAATATTTTAAATTCTCTTTTTGCTACATACTGGTGAGAGATCCAAAGTTGAGTAAAGACCCTGCTTTGGACTCTCATTGCTTTCTGTCTCAGACTCCTACATAATCCCATCTACATCCAAAAATGGCTCTTGTACACTCGTCCAATTTCTACCGTGCAGGCTGTAAACTCCTTTAATGCAAGGTGACTGTCTAACTGTATCCTCCAAATTTCTTTGCAGGCAGAGAGCTTTTCATGTAGAAACCACAGAGGGAGAAGGACTGATTTCTATGAGCATTTGCTCCGATTAAGAGCTTTCAACAAAACTATTATTACCTTCCTTTTGGAGGACAATCAGTCTATTCATTGTTATATGCAAGTTTGGAAAAATCACCTAGCTAGTTAGAAAATCAGTTCTAGTGTCTGCAGCTAACTAGCTGTGCGATCTTAGTCAACTCAACCTCTCTGAAGGTCAGTCTCCTCACATGTAAAACGAAGATAATATTTCTACCTCAAAGAAAGAAATGTTGAAAAAATGAACGTGAGGTGATTTATGCAAAACATAGCATCCTTCACCTTACAAATATTCAAACAATGTTGCTATAACTATTATAAAATAAAATGACTAATACAATGCCCGGTACAATATCATTAATATTATTAGCTAAATTTATTGCTGGGCACTTAAGGGTCATCATTTAACCAATAATGCAGGATAAAGTATTATTTAAAAGTTCAGTTCTTTTCTATTGCGGACATTTCAGAAAGTCTCTGGGTTCCAGAACGTGGGGTTTACTGACAACTTTTTGGTTTAAAGAATATTTCCAGGAGCTTGAACACTATATGAAAAGGAAACATTACACCTAATTCATAACCAAGGTTTTTTTCTTTTTTTCCAATGAAAAATCAATAGAGGATTCTACAATGAAGCTAAATGAGTACTGACAGAAAAGTTAAGTGAATTAAGAATGCAATAAGGCTCTTAGCTAAAGAATCACTCTCTTCAGCCCTTTAGAAAGATAGCGTTAGTTGATGCATAAAATATGTAATTGACAGATAGACCAAGTTCCAAGTCTTACTTCTAGCACCTTTTATTTCTGTGACCCAACACAACCTAATTAAACTACCCACAGCAAAGTTTCCTCATCTCTAAAATAGAGATAATAATTACACCCCCCCCCACATACACACACACACTAGGGCCACTGTGATGATTTGATAAAATAACGTATGTAAAACACAGATGCTCAATAAATGTCAGGAGTCCCTTTGGTAAGAGCAGCAGAACATAAAGGTTTACTGTTATCACACAGATGCTATATCAAGAATACATCGCATACTCACTCATGTTTTCTAATATTTAATCAAATTCTATAGACATAAATTATGCACAAATGTAACCAAGAAGCTGTGAAATGAGAAATAGATGACCAGTTTAAGATTTTTCTAACCAATTTTCCCAGAATTATACAAATAATAAAAGAAAAAATTAGCCTGTCTTAATTCTTCCATTCTCACTTTGTCTAAATTTGGAAATTATATTAATTCTCTTTATATTGACTGCTTTACTAATGAGTTTAGCAACTGATATACTATATTGGATAAAAATATTTCATTATATTCATTTACTAGGTTTATTAGTTGACTTTATCATGTGTTTGTCTACTGACTTTACTTATTCAATACTTATATCTGAAACAGAGACTGAAATATGAATGAACCAAACTGCAAATCCTATAAGGGCAGAAAAAAATCTAATAAAGTTCACAGAACGTGGCCCACTGCTACTGAGCCATGAAGGAGGCAAAGAAGAGAATACTTTCTAATTGGTTGATTTGAATTAATTACATATTAAAGTTACTGAAGACTGAGGAGTTTCTTGTGTACCCTGTCCAATATTGCAACATGGACATGTGTGCACACACACATAAAAGAACTAAATTTTATTAGAAATTGTTATCTATGTGCTGTGACTTACTCTTAGTACAAAGAACACATGATTCTTTGAAAAGATTATCTGATCTGAAAAAGATTATAAGGCATTTCTATGCAGTATGTATGAATGCGCACGTGTGTGTGTGTGTGTGTGTGCACGTGTGTGTGTGTGTTGCAATGTCAGGTAAGGGTACACAAAAAGTCTTAGATGACCTTAGCATTAATTAACTTGTTAGTGAATGAATTATACCAATAAACATCTAATCACCATTTTCACCATGTTCCCAATTTTTGAGGCCAATGAGAAGTGAACAGCTTGAAAACTCTATGGTTTACTGTGGGTCCCCATCCTAGACTCACAGACTGGCTTCTGAAATTTGAAATTAAAAAAAAAAAAGTTATCTCTTTTTTCTTCTGGGAGGGTTGAGGTTGGGAGGAAAGAGAATCAATATGAACCAAGTCACAGATCTGTTTTAGTATGCATAGACCAGAAGATACTATGAGGATAAATATAGAAAAGGAGAAACCTGAGCTAATAGAGAGGAAATAAGAAGAGAAATACAATGCTTGAAAGGGGTTTTCTAACACCTGTTAATTCTAGTAATGATAGGTTGGCAGCAAAGGGGGAAAATCTTCTGTGTGATGATGGGAGTCACTATGGTAGAATGTGAAGGGCATGGAGGAAGGGTCAGAAGGCCCGGATGCTGGTCTCAGCTGTGTCACACGTGAGCTGCATAGTCTTTCATAAGATCTCAATGGGGCTCAGATTTATGTTTTATAAAATATAATATTTGGTGCAAAGAATTCTTAAATAATCCTAGAGGCAACTCCTAATGTCTTTTCCTAGGCACCTATGTGTCTATATAATTAAATCCATGTTTTATGCTCCAGTCAGCAGAGTGAACCCAGCTGAAAGCTGGTTTGAATGGGTAAACCTGGGTGAGGGTGTCCAGGGCTGCAGTGCAGGTTGGGGGAACAGTGTGAAAGAGCACACAGCCCAAAGGAGAGCACAGCTACTGCTGAGATCCAAAGGTGGATTCCAAAGGTGGATGAAAAGTCAAAGGCCTCAGGAAATGCAGACCTGCAAGGTGAGGCTGAAGAAAGGGCAAAGGAGAGTTCAAAGGTGAAGATGAGGCGGCAACAGAAGTCAGTGGTCAGGGTAGTTAAGTGAGATACAATTAAAGTAAGGAGACTCTGGAAGGGTGCTGTCCAGTGGTTTATCCACAAATATCTATTTGAGAAAGAAAAGAGACTGTAGCAAACAAAACAAAACAGCAGAAAGCATCAGAGCCATCAGACTGCCTTCTCACCCCACTATACCCTCTTTGGTGGTCCTTAGAAATAGGTTAGAGGTTTAGTTTTAAGAGCAGGCTGTCAGCATTGCCACAATTCCAATTCAGCTGACAAGCACTAAGCACTGCCATCTTCCTGTCAACCAGTTCTTACAAAAACAGACAGTGGAGGAGTAGAGGAGGCAGAGCCAGCACCACCCTAAGGCCCAGGCAAGAGGGGCTCCATGCTCTGGCCATGTCCTTCTCCTCAGAGCCGAGAGGCCATGGGCCAAGGGGAGGTGCCCCAAGGCCTGAGCCCTGCCTTCCCTCAAGACCATGTTCCCCTTACACTAGATCAAAAATCCTTCTCCCTCAGTCTACTTTGAGGGACTGCATAGACTTCTTCCCAGGTCTGTCCCCCTAAGAAGAAATGATGCCTCAGGACACACACCCCTAGGCCCAAGTGGCAGTGCAAGGTTGGCTCTTCCTAGAGGGATTTGAAGACAGAGCTTAGATATGCAGACTGGGTATCAATATGTGTGTGCAGGAGGACCCTCCTAATGTGAGATGGAGCTGGTGATGAGAGAGCACAGGGCATGCACCATGGGCAGAACAGTGAGAAGAGGGACACTGTAGGCTGGGAGCCAGGACCCAGGGATCAGGGGCTCTTGAGGCCATATTCGGGCAGGAGCACCTAAGAGCCTGAGAATTCTGAATTTGAACCTAACTCTTACCACACACCAAGACAGAACAATACAATATATTTTACTCTTTTACAATTAGCTTAATTTATACTTTCTAAATGGTTTATGTTTACAGGTTTAAAAGAATCAACCCCACTCTCCTTTATTTGTTCTCTCTTTTGAATCTATTCAGGTTCCAGTGAGTTTCTCTGTAAGAATAATCTCTTCTGCTCTGTGTGTGTACATGTGCATGTGTGTTGGGCAGGGAAGGGGAGATTGTTAGGGAGGCATGGTTCCATATTATTCCTAATTCTATGATCAAATTTGGCATCTCAGCAGTACTTCTTTGGTGACAACCATAATGCTAGTTTGTCTACTTCCAAGTGTGCAAACATTATATTTTCTGTGTTTCATATTTTGCAAAGAATAAAATACCTACTCTATATCTGTACCTGATGGAGTTAACTAACCAATGTATTTTTCCAGCATCTTTGTACTTGTGGTTCTGTTTTTAGTGCAAGCCTGACTTACCTAGATGGTAGTTCACTTATTTTTAAAATACTATTTCAAATTCAACACCCTAATATATTTGATAGTTGGATTTACTACTTATTCGTAATGTTTTCCAAACCATATACTTCACTATGACCACTCCTGCACCGGGTCTTCAATCTTTTGGGTCTTCCAAAACCATTTACACATGCATTCAGCTGAGACAACAGTAGAAATCATGTCAGAGTCAGAACCTGGGTCCTGTTTCTGGCCCTGTCATCCATCCACTCGCTGACCTTGACCAAGTCACTTCCTCTTTCGGAGTCTGAACTTCCTTGACTATCAAATGAAAAGGTTAGAATCTTTCAGTTGTAGGTGGAGGAAAACCCAAATCAAACTGGCTTTAAGAACACATCTGCATGTGTGTTGGGGAGGAAGAGAGGAGAGTTGTTTCTTGCCTCATGTAACTAAACAGTCCAGGAGTACACATGACTGTTGATACAGTTTAGTTCCTGACCAGGACCTGATCTCTTCGCATTTCTTGGCTCAGTTCTACTCCATGTCGGCTTCATTGTCAGCCTCCAACCCGTGGCATGATGGCTGCTAGCTCTATGTCCTCTCAGCTTCGCACGCAGGGATAAAAAGTCTGGGACCTATCCTTGAGCCAATCAATGAGGCCAGGGAGAAGGAACATGCTAACTGGCCAGTTCTGAGCTCTGTGTCCACCCCCAGAGCCAGGGAGAGAGTCAACTCCACCTCACCCACCTGAGTTGACAGTAGGGAAGAAATGGGTCCCAAAATGAAAATTCAAGTGCTTTTACCAGAAAGAGTAAGAAATATCCCATAAAGACTATGATTGCTAATGCTACTTCTGGTTCCGGATTTTTATTAACTCTAAAAGATTCTTTACAAGACATTTACAAATAAATGTGAATTTTTTTTGATACTCCTGAATCTTATTGAAATTAATTTGGATTCTTAATAAGAGGAAACGTATTTAAAGGTGATGTCTTGTGAATGGTAAGTAGAGATAAGGTATGAAGTAATGGCTATCCAGCAGTCTGACTCCAGGCAAACTCAATAGCAAATACATGCACATAACAGGCAGGACTCTTAAACAGGTCCAGATACTATGACACAGAGAGACAAATGCCAGGCCATAACAAAGATATAAGGGAACATTTCCCTAACTATTGTGAAGCAATTGCAGTAAAGCAAAAATTATGTGAAACTCTCCAGCAGGAAATTGCCAAAGACGATTAGATGCTGACTATTTATTAAGTAGGAAATTAGGTTAATTAAAAGGAGAATTGAGACTGGTATTAAAAGAGAGAGACTGGTTTTTTAAAAATGTGTTCAAAACTCAATAGAAGTCTGTAAAGCTACATGACTACACCAGTTGTCAAGTAAGGCCAATCATAACTAAAGCCAAAATGTTTTGTTAGTTTAGTTATACTAAGTTTCCATTCATATTGTCAGGGCTAGGGCTCAGACCTTTCAAACCCGTTGTACAGACTGGGTCACCAGACCCCGCATATGCCAGGCTGGGTCACCAGACCCCTCACACGCAGGTCTATGTTAGGTAATTGAGAAAGATCCCAGGAGCTGTTGGCAGACAACACAAGTTCAGTCCTTGGCAATGGCAGCAGCAGCTTACAGGTCTGCCGGTGGAGGCAGCCTCTCGGAGGGTCCTGGAGACACAGGCAGCAACAGCCCCCAGCAGCAGTAGGGGGCATCCTGGGGGTGGGGGGAGAACATGGATCAGAGCCACTCATTCTTTATACTTAAGTCCATAACCCAGGACACCTAATTGCATTAGGTAATTACATGCACAGTTACATTAGACAATAACCAAGGAACACCTGGGTGTGCATGCATACTTACATCAAATGCTCAGCAAGATTCTGAACATCTGAAGGGGCCCGACCATTTTCCTATATTTTCCCAACAGAGTCCATGAGATTTTTTTTTTCATAGTACATAAATATCAAAAGGCTTTGCCAGTGCAATAAGCATCTGCTGTCTGTAGCCTATATCTCTCCCAGACACTGATCCACAGGGGCCTCCTAGGGCTCAGAGATGCAAAAAGGCTATTAGGCTTTGGGGCGTGGTGAGTGTCCTTTTCAGAAGTCATGGCTGTAGACGTGATTGGAAATGCATGGACTACATTTCACAGAAAGACAATGACTATCAATGGTGTGTTATTATGCAGCCTCCTTCCCTGAGTGTGGTCAGACACCATTTTCTCGCAGCAACTTGTCAAGTGGTTGACAGGTGCCCTGTCAGCCCACACAGGTGCAGGAAAATGGGAGGAAAGTGGAAGGATAAAAAGGCGGGCAGTACTTTTAAATGAAACAATATAATTCTCTCTACAGTTTTCAAGAAAACTCTGAGCAGGTCCAGGGTGTTGTACTCATAAATGCCGTGCAGACAATGCCCTGGCTCACGTGTGTATTCTGTGCTGGAACAGAGCCCTGGCTTGAGAGAGAGGGCAAGGAATCAGGAGGCCACTGTCCTGTGTCACGTTCTGCCACTGACTCCTGGAGAGACCCGAGAAGAATCACCTGACCTCAGAGACGGTTTTACCTAGAGATGGTTCGCTGCACTAAGTGTGATAGCTCCACAAAGTGGAGGCTTAGACTGCTGTTGGAAAATAACAGGCGCCAACAATGCTACAGGGACTTCAGCAGTTATCTCTAAAAAGCGTATTTAGGCTTGTTTTATAGTCCCACAAGTGAGATATTTTTCACAACAAATGCAAAGGAAAAACACACACATGAAGAGGAGCTGCTGTGGCTGAAGTGGGCTGAGGCACAGAAGCCCCAACTCAGCCTCCTCCTCAATCAACCTCAGCAGCTCCTGAGGGGGCGCTGAGGGGGCTTTGAGCGGGTGCAGATTTAGAACCGTTTAGAAATTCTTCTTTCATAGGTGAGAGCCCTGAAGCTGAGAAGGAGTAATTAACTGGCCTACAGCTACTTACTGGAAAGCAAGAAGAAAACCTAGGGCTCTTGACCTCTGGTCTCATGGTCACTGTTAGACTCCAGGTGACACTGTTAATGAAGATGGGCAAAGTCCAAAGGCACAATCTGGCTCTTTAAAATGAACCTGGGTCTTGGGTTTCCGCAACACGTATTCCAAGTAACCAGAAACCTTCCCAGTAGACTATAACAAATATTGTTTTAAATGCAAAGTTGAGCTCACAAGAATAAAAGCGATTGTATGAGTTTGCTAGCACTGTCATAACAAAGCACCACCACCTGGGTGGTTTGAACAACAGAGATTTATTTTCTCACAGTCCTGGAGTCTGAAAGTCCAAGATCAAGTTGTCAGTAGGGCTGGTTTCTTCTGAGGTCTCTCTCCTCATCTTGTAGATGGCTGTCTTCTTCTTGTCTTCACATGGTGTCTTCCTTCTATACATGTCTGTGTCCACAGTTCCTCTTCTTATAAGAACACCAGTCATAGTGGATTAGGACCCACCTTAAGGACCTCATTTTAACTAAGTTACCTCTTCAAAGACACTATCTCCAAATACAATCTTATTCTAAGATATTGGGGATTAGGATATAAAGGAAGGAGGAGCACCATTTGGCCCAGAACAGTGATTTCCCACTTCCTGAAATTAAAGAAGGAATGAAACCAACATTATTAGTGTGTCTGAGCTGGTGTAGCAGATGTCCTGAGTAGGGCTGAGGGGTGACTATCTCAGCAGCAGAGGGCTTTGGCTTTTATGGGAGACAAGAGATGAGGTACTGAGCCTAAGCAAGCCAGGTGTTAGAACCAAGGTCTTCAAAGGCCTGTAACACCAGTGAAACGGTGGGCTAGAAACAATCTACTAACCATCACAGGGTGATGACCACTCTGGATTTTGGTAGAGTAGGGAA
The DNA here is from genome assembly GCF_027409185.1 of Cynocephalus volans. Lineage (NCBI taxonomy): Eukaryota > Metazoa > Chordata > Mammalia > Dermoptera > Cynocephalidae > Cynocephalus > Cynocephalus volans. The sequence continues at coordinate 99,675,181 of NC_084461.1, read as the reverse complement.
GGGAAAGGCTCCATAAGAATTTGTAACCATGAGCCTGTGCCTCATACAGGCTTGGGGTTAATTTGATATGTTCAGTATGGTCCAAGAAGCTTTGAGCTTAGAAGTTAATAATTTTTAGAAGGGTAATTGGACAAAAATACCCTTGATTTGCCAACCTCTAGTCTACAACCTCTAGTCTAGTCTTTACATAAGACAGTTCCTAAACTTTGGTAGATCTTGTTATAAAATTATCTGGTCCTAGTGGATATGTGTGGATGTGTGTGCACGTTGAGTGATTTTTAACTACAGTTTCAATGTCATTAATGGTTAAATATCTATTAGATGTTCTGTTCATTTTCAAATCACTACTAATACTTTTAGTAATCTTCACTTATTAAAATGTCTGTTTCATCTAAGTTTTAAAATTTGATTGGAATACCATTTTTTATACCCATTTTTTATATATTGTGACTTTTATATCCATGAACTGCAGCATTATGTACCCTTTTCCACTCTTAATGTTGTTTTTCCCCCCTTTTTGTGGTTAATCTTGCTACAGGTTAATTTTTTTCTCTAACAGTTTCCAAGAACTAGCTTTTGACTCTGTTAGTATTCTCTATTTCTCTTTCTTCTGGATTTCATCAATTTTGGCTTTCAATATTATTATTTCCTATCTTCTACTTGTTTTGGGTTTCTGTTTTTGTATACAGGCCATACAATTTCTGACACAACTCTGTGTTATAACACAGAAGCAGCCATAGACAAATGGGCAAAACTGTGCTCCAACAAAATTTTATTTACTAAACAGTCAATGGACCGAATTTGGTGAGCAAGCCATAGTTTGCCAACCCCTGCTATAGCCAATAGGAAAAGAAAAAAATCTCTATAACTTATTTAATGAAACTATTATTGTCTTAATACCAAAATCAGGCATGGACAAGAAAGAAAAAGAAAAGCCAATGTTACCTGTTAATACAGAAGTAAAAATCCTACATTAAATATTAGCAAATTGAATACAGCCATACAGAAAAATAATAAAACAATATGATGAAACAAAGATTCTCCCAGGAATTTAAGGGCCATCTAACATTAGAAAATCTATTAATATATTCAGTATAATTTCAATCAAAATCCCAATAGAGTTTTTTGGAAAATTTGGCAAACTGACAAGTTGTCAAGTTGTTTGACAAGTTAATCCTTTAACTCAGTAGGTAAAGAATGGCCAAGATAGCCTTTAAGAAAAAGAATAAAGGAGTCTTCCTTTTACAGGTATCGACTTACTATGAGACAATACTAATTTAAGCAACATGATATTGGCTCAGGGAACGCACGCACATATAGGAGTTTGTACATGACAGAGTAGGTATTTACAAACCAAATGGCGAAAAAGTAAACTATTCAAAAAATGGTGCTGAACTTTTTGGCAATCCACATAGCAAAAGACAAAAGTAGACCTCCAATTCATGCATAAAAGTTAATTCCACATAATGTCCTAAATGTGAGAAGCTAATTTTTAAAATCACAAAGAGAATATCTGGCAATAAGTGGCAGAATGAAATACAATTTACATCCATTGGAGTGGCAAAATATTAAATGTCTAATAAACCCAGTGAATGACATGTAGGAAAGTAGGAAATTTTTTAAGAAGCATAATTTCATAAGGTGGTGCCTGGAATGTTTTGGGCATTTCAGAAGTGGAGATTCTGAGAAAATGAGAATTCTCCAAAGAGTGTCTGTTGGTAGACTCATCTGGCCAACTTCATCATTGTACCTGGTTTGGTACAAACCACATACCAGATTCATAACAAGAACTCTTTTATGCTGTGGGTGGGAGTGTAAACTGGTTAAACACTTTTGAAGAATAATTGAGGAATTGGATAATATCTAGCAAAGCTCACGAATATATATATCCACATCTATATTTACCTGGGAAACAACAACAATAATAAAACAGGGATGGGGAAAGGAAAGGAGAATGAAAAGCCCAGTTTGGTTGATTCTTAGCTGGAAAGATGGAGATTTACAAATGGCGAGAGTTCTCCATGCCCATAGGAACATAGCAGAGGAGTGGGTGTGCTCCTCACAGAATATATGTGTGTATATGTGTGTGTGTTTGCATCTCCACAATAACCAGAAATTCTACTTCTATTGGCTATTCTAGAAAAATATTCACAAAAATTTACAAAGAAATAGGCTCTTCAGGTTTACTACACTATGTTTATAATAGAAAAATTGGAAAAAAACTAAACATCTATCAATCAGAGAACAGATAAACTAATTCAGGGGTACACTGAAGTTATATATGGCTATTAAGATTAAAAAGACAACTGCATGAGTCAACATGAACAGACCTCAAAGACATGTGAGATGCAGTGAGCGAGTAGCAAAAGAATAGTATTCATGGATACATACATGTATAATAAAATTACTAAAACATGCTGCAGAGAGATAAAAACAAACCTCTGGATAGGAGGAGGAAGCGAAGTGGGGATTAGATTTTTGATCCATCTGTAATACTTTATTCCCAAAAAAGTAAAAAAAAAGAATGAAACGAAATAAATATAGCAACACCTTTGACATCTATTTAATCTTAGTGATGGGCTTATCATATGTACATCAATTTTCAGTATGTTTGAAATATTCAACAATTAAAATTAATTTTTAAAGGAGCCTGGGACCAATATGTGATGTTTTAATTTAAAATCCCTTATTGATGTTCTTGATAATTTCCTTTTTAATAAACAATTTCCCCAAAGAAAAAATGGCAAAAGAATAGAATAAGATATATAGGAAAGCCTTCTATAAGATTGATTTTTTCATTCTGTCCACATCCATATTTACCTGGGAGACAACAGCAATAATAAAAGAGGGACAAGGACAGGAAAGGAGAATGCAAAGCCCAGTTTGGTTGGTTCTTAGAGGGAAAGATGGAGACTCACAAATTGCGAGAGTTCTCCACACCCACAGGAACATAGCCGAGGTGTGGGTGTGCTCCTCACAGAATTCGGAGGTGAGCATCTCTCCTTCTTGGTTGGCTTGCTTTCATCCCCTCCATGAGGTACATTTTGATTTACAAAGCAATGGCCAGTAACCTACCAGTCCCAGCTTCTACAGTCCCTCCTAGGAGTTCTCGACTTCTTCCTTCTCCCTATTTATATTCTCTGCACCCTATCCTCTCTGTCCTGACAGAGAAGAACAATTTACAGGAGTGAATTTATGCAGATGTATGGATGGACAGATGGATGTATGGATGAGTGGATGGATGTATAGATGGATAATGGAGAACTGACAGGTAGGTTAATAGATAAATAGAGAATAGAAGAAATGAAAGTGAAAGATGTTAGATGCTATAATTGACAACTAAGTCCCACAGTTTCCTATGAGGTAAGTCCAATCTATCTGGGTAGGAAGGAGTTAAAGCACCTGGCTCATTTTTCTATTTCTTTCCCAGTCCCTGAAAAGAAAGAAGACAAGTGGCCCAGAGTAATCTAACAATATTTTCTAGAAGGAGGAGAATTCTTATCTATGGAATGCTCTCAGCAGGAAGTCTCCGGATTAGGATTGTGAAAGGCAGAATAACATTCTCCCCCTAAATGTCTATACCTAATCCCCCCCAACATATGAAAATCAACTTCACTTTGCTAGGAAAGCATTCCGCAATCCCTCTCTTACCTCAAGGCTATATTCACATTCCCATTCTCCTCCAAATATAATCCCTAAAGAACTTAATCATCCTTGTCAGCCTGCAGTACATGTTGCTGTTTATTATATTGACAACATCATACTAATTGTACTTGATGAGCAGAAAGTGGCAAGTACCCAAGATGCTTTTGTAAGACAGATACATGCCAGAGGGTTGGCAACAAACCTTACATAAGGGAACTGCAACATCAGTGGAGTTTTCAGGCATTCAGTGGCCTAGGGAATTCTCTCTAAAGTAAAACACAAATTATTGTACCTTATACCCTCTACCACTAGGAGAAATGCACAGCACTTAGTAGGGCTTTTTGGATTTGTCAGGCAATATATGTTGGACATTGGAAAACTGCTCCCACTTACTGATTAGGTGACTAAAGTCTGCCGGTTCCTTGTAGAGTGTAACTCAAAAGAAAGTTCTGCAACAGATCCAGGCAATGGTACAAGCAGCTGTTAATAGATGTAAATGTCTTAGAGATACATATGGTTGATAAAATTGCTATATAAGTTCTGGCATTCCCCAGTAGGACAGTTGCAGCACAAATTCCTGGGATTCTAGAGCAGGGATATGCCCTTACAACAGGGATCTACTCACCATTCAAAAAAGAGCTCCTAAAGAGCTAATAGACCCCAGTAGAGACTATGCACCTGAGCACTAGACACTATACAACTTGAGCTGCCCATGATAAGCTTCCTGTTATCTGATACACTGTCATAAGGTCAGCAGCATTCCATGGTACAACACAAGTGACACATTTGTGAGTGGACTTGAGCAGGCCCACGAGGCAAAAATAAAATACATGATCAAGTGGCTCAACGTCTAAGGCAACCTATTTCAGTTGCAATACCTTCAATCTGTCCTCACCTATGGCCTCAGAAGAGCTTCCACTTGGATTTATCTTCCTCGTGTTCAAGAGCAACAAAGAATAGGTACCAAAATAACAGTAGTGGCCAAAAAGTTAGAGAAAGTCAATGTTCTCCTAGATTCTTTTGTCTGAACTAATAAAAGTCTCCTACTCGACTCCTGACTTCTACTTCTGTCCCCCAATTCACACTATATCCAGAGTGATCCTTTTTAAACATAAATCAGATTGTGGTGCTGCCCTCAAAGACTGACCCCCATCACCTTGAGAATATAACCCCAAGTCCTTACCACTGACCAATAAGATCGGTATCATCTGGGCCATAACTAGCTCCCAACCTCCTCTCCCTCTTTATCTCTTCCTGAGCCATCTTGCTTTCTTGCTGTTCTTTGAGTATGTTGTTCCCTTTGCTTGGAACTTTATTCCAGCAATATCACATGGCTTAATTCCTTGCTTGATTTAAATTGCTGCTGAAGAAATTCTTCTCAGTGAGGTCTGCACTGACCAGCATTCCCATCCCCTGTCCCCATACCCTGCTTTAGCTTTCTTCATTCCTACTTTTCACTACCAGCCATTATATATCATTTACTTAATAGCTGTTTCATCCACAAGAGAAGGTGGAGACTTTGCCCTATGAGCTGTTGTGCCATTATATAAAACAATGCCAGGAAAGTATGTAGGAATGGCGTGACTCAGTTAAAATGTCGAATGAATGAATGAATGAACACTGGTTTTGTAGTGACTTCAGTAGCAAGATTACATAATCTTTCAGAAGCCCTCCTTATGTTTTGTATTGAGCAAAAGGGGATTGAAGACTCTATGGTTTTAAATTTTTTAAATATAAAATTATAAAATTAATGTGTTCCCTATGATTATTAATACAATTCAAAAACATTTAATTAATTACCCCACGTCCATCTAACCCTTGCTTCCCACCCCAAGACACTAAATGTTAACAATTGGTTTGTCTCATTTCACATCTTTTTTCCTTGAATATACCAAGATATTATTTTTTTTAACTTTAGTAATCTTAGTTTTTATACAAATGGATCAAGCTATATATATTTACTATATTTTTTCTCACTTAGGGAAAACAAAATGAAACAAAGCCTTAGGGCAATTGAATGAGGAACATACAAATATTAATATTTCTGTAAATTCATTACAAGATCTCTCAGTGGCTTTTACCCAGGGAATAAGCACTCTCCACATAATGTATTATTTGCTAGAAATGTTTGCAAATTGAAGACTCAGCTGTGATCTGTGACAGCAGAGAGCAGAAGGCTAAGGAGCATGTAAGCCAAGACTGAATCACCAAAACCAAGGTGAGTGGTGGCCACAAACCTGAGCCCGGGGCACACCACACCACAGGACTCTGCTCTCCATGGCTCAGCCGACCAGGTTCTCACTCGCCGGGTGCGGATGATACCAGGTCCTGACTAGTAACTGATGACTGGACTCTGGCCAGGTTTCTGCCACAGCTGCCACTGACAACATCTAACTATGTATTTTCCCTGCCTCGTGCTGTCATAGCCTCCAGACTCCCTGATTGAAGGCATCCATTTATGGTTATTTTCATGCTCACTCTATTGAGATTTTGCAAAGGCCAATGTCTGAGCTCCTTCCTAGACTCTTGGTTTAATTGGTCTGTGGTGAGGAGTGGTGGTTTGGATATACTGTAAAGGATAAATTCTTGATTTTGAGGGATGTCTACAATGTACTGATAAGTAATTAAGAGATTCTGTACGTTCTCAGCCCTGAATTGAGTGTTGTGCCTATTTCCTCCTCGAGCTCACTTATGTAAGCAATTCTTCAATTTAAGCCTCCTGCCAGTAGGGCTGGGCTCCAAATGGTTTCTCCAAAATGCTTATACCATTTGCTTCATCTATTATTGTCCCATTCCTCTCATGTCCTATTGGTGGAGGAGTAGAGAAAATTTGCCAGAATAAGTCACATAAACATCTGAGGTTTTGTGAGTCTGAGCACACGTTTTAAGCTGCATCGGCTTTAGACCATACTACTAAGTACAAGTCACCCCATATTCTCTGTCTAGTCTGGCATTTGATAAAGATCTTCTGGTGAGCATATTCCATATCCTACCCACCCTAGCCCCTAATCCACAGGAACCCCTTGAAGAGTATTCTCTCTGGATGGCTAGGGAGAAGCCCACGCTATATTTGCATAGATTAATGAATCTGAGGTTATATTGAAAATGTCATATTGTGTTGGTTTTATTTCAATGAATCCAATCCAGACCCTTCTATGAGCTCCATCAAGCCCACCTTATCAACCTAGCATGATGTCTACTAATCAGGGACCAAGTCATTACATTAATGTAATTAGTTACATTAAAATCAATTAATTAGGTTAAGGTAGACATGAAGAAACCTTTATAAAAATTTTCAAATGTGATATTGGCCAATAGTTATTGTTATGGAAAGATATCTATGACTATATAATAAGTGAAAAAAAGTTAAAGAGCTGTTAAGTATATGATTCTACTTTTGTAAAATTTTATTCCTATATCTATGTGTGGTTGTATATGTATATATACATAGACATCTGGAAGGATGTCCAAAAAACTCATTCATGCACCCAGTAAATACTTTTTACACCAGATATTGGTCTAGCTGGGGATAATAGCAGAGGACAAAGCAAATCACTATCTTCATGGAGTTAGATTTTATAACAAGAAAACAAAACATAAAGTAAATGTGTAATATTTCAGACAGTGATAGATAGATGCTTTGGTGGAAAATAAAGCCAAATACATGATTGTGCTTCATTGTTACCTTCACTAAGGCCAGGAGCTACATTTCCCAGAATCCCTTTCCCTATAGAGCTTCAGGTCATAAAAAGGAACTTGTGTGGTATTTAGGAAGCAGAAATTAAGCAGTGGACAGTACTTTCCACTGCTTAAGATCATGGCTGTTGGACAGAGTGACAGACAGGTGTATATGTGCATGGGGGACTTCAACTTCCAGTTCATCTCCCCACTATTGGCTCTGCTGACCAGCAGTAGTACAAGCCAACCCCCCCCCAGTGCTTACCCACAGTTCCCTCAGAGATGAGACTACATTTCCCCAAGCCATTCACTCCCCACCCTCTTAAATGACCATTGTCCACCATTCCCTCTCTCCTCAGACCTGTAGCTCTCCTGCCTCCCTACTCCCTTGCTTCCTATTTCACTGAAAAATGAAGAGAACTTTCACACATTCCCACAGCTAGGTCTACTAACAAAAGATCATTGGCACCCATATGTTTCGCCTTCCTTCCTGTGACAGAGACTGGCGAAAGCTCATTATATGCTCTTTCCTTTCTGAGAACACAGGAAGACAGCATTTTGCAGCCTTCCTTGTCATTGGGTTAGGGCATTAATAGTAAGTAGCCAAAGAAATATAAGCTTTTCCTACACCTGGCCCCTAAAATCTCCCTTGAGATTCTTGGCTCACTCTCTCTATCTCACCTGCATGGCTGGAAGTGAAGGATTCCAGTATGAGAGATCTACACCGTGGAAGGAGCCCTGGGTCTAAAATCACCACGTGGAGGGGTGCTGCCTGGGAGAGCTGCCTGACTTGCATGACTTTGATATGAGCAAGAAATGGACTAGAGATTATTTTACAGTATCTCATAAGCATTACCCTGACTGGTACACTTCCTGTCTCTACAAATGAACTGCCCGTGCTCCTATCTCAGGCAAGCTCTTCCAGCTATGTACTGGATCCCATCCTCTTTCACCTACTCAAAGGCAAAGCTCCAAAGGTCGCTCCCTCTCTCTTGCATCAATTTCTCCCTCTCTACTAGATCAATGCCAGCACATAAACATACTGGAAATATTGCCCATCTTTAAAAATGACAAACAGTGTTTTAATCTGGATGATAAGACTTATAAAAAAGATTTTTTACTTTTTTCTTTCTCTCTCCTGTACGGTTTAAATGAATCCTTTTTACAATAAAAAAATTTGAAAAAACTCATCACCTCTAAAGAAGATCTCTTTTTTCTTGCTTGTTGTATTGAAGTATAATTGATTATACATATTTGGGGGGTACAGTGTTGACTATCATTATTTGTGTACAATATGTGATGATCAAATCAATCTTATCAGCATATTCATTATTACAAATTGTAAAGAAGTTCTGCTTGATACATGATATTACCATGGCTTCCCCTTTCTTTCCCATGCTGGGCATTCTCTGGAGCTCCTCCATTCCTTCATTTGCCAGCCAAGAACCTCTCAGAATCTTCTTACTGCACAGTCTTGTCATTCAGCATTCACAAAGAACATCAGGAAATGTGAAAGAGACAGAAGCTAGTCGCTTCCCTTCTGATGGGTATTATTCCCGGTCCATGGTGTAAAGCAGGTGACTGTCATCACCAGCTGCTCCTTCTCCCCTAACCAGTGGTGCATTCCCTTCACCAGCTTCCCTCCTTCTTTCACCTTTTCCATCAAAACCATACACAGTCATCCTTTGATATCTGGGGAATTGGTTCCAGGACCTCCCACTGACTCCAAAATCCAAGGCTGCTCAAGTCCCTGATATAAAATGGCATAGTATTTGCATATAACCTACTCACATTCTCCTATATACCTTAAATCATCTCTACATTACTCATAATATATAGCACAATGTAAATGCTATGTAAATAGCTGTTACACTGTATTGCTTAAGGAATAGTGAAAAGAAACAAGTCTGTACATGTTCAGTACAGATGCATTTTTCTTTCCAAATATTTTTGATCCACAGTTGGTTGAATCCATGATGCAGAACCCATGGATTTGGAGGGACAACTATGTATGATTATTCATATATATATATGACTCATATATATAATGATTTCATAGATGATTACAAGTAAATTACATCTCATTAATTTCAGATAAATAAATTTAATTTCACTCAAATCAATGAATTATCTCTCCTTGGGCTTACAACCTAACCTCTGACTCAATCTATATCTTGAAAAAAATAAGTACTCTTTATTTCTCAGCTTAAGTTTTAAAATCTAAAGAGAAAGTGTTTTCTAAACAAAAACAAATTGATTTTTTCACATTTCCATTTCAGTAATGGGCATTGGCTACTGTTCTATACACACTTAATTCACAAAAGCACTTCTCTGGGGAGAATTTTTAAACTATCTTCCAGTCCTGAAATCAAGCTTTTCTGCTACATTTGGACAGGGCTCAGGGCTTCTGTAGTTTTCTTAAATGTTTTACTGCAGCTTAAGCAGGGCCCAAGACACAGCAGCTTGACTGGTTACCGTAGAAATTCTGAAGAATGTCAGCCTGTCACCCCCGCACACACTTGTTATTCAGCTAGAAGTCTATTTGCTGTCAGTCTTGGGGGATAGCATAGCTGTGGACAAAACAAACCAGACAGTACCCTACTGCCCTGGAGGATCCTGCTGACAGCAGTGAGTCTGAGCCACACCAAATGTCACTTCGAAGGAAACAAACAAAAATCTGGAGAGCAGAGGTGGAAGCAGCTTCTACTTCAGTGACATTTTTTTCATAAGATTATTGGCTAAAACTTCAGGTTTAAAAAAAGCCCGTGAGGTAGTAAGTCTTCAATGCTTATTACTACCTTGCATTTAATTCACTTTAATTTAAACTCGAAAAAGAGAGTTTAATTAGAACCATGGAACCTTACCTGGTATACTTTTGAGGGCAAGAAATCGTATCTTCACCACATGCCTCAGAGTCTGTGTCCAGCAGAGATGATTACTCCAAAAGCAGGAGGCAGACCTATACTTATGTAAAACTCCAGAGGAAAACACCGCCAGGGTCTCTAGGTTCCTTATTAAAAAGAGTTAATCAATTTCAATTCAGTCAATCAACTGGTATGAATTGAACACCTGCCTTGTGCCTAACATGAGGATTTGGAAGAAACAAAGCTTTGAGTTGGATTTGAATCAGAAACAGCCAGGGGCATCTTTATTCCAATATCAGCAGCTGCAGGAGAGAAGAGAAAACAGAACTGAATTCTCTCCTCCCAGATCTTCATAGAACCTGTTTATATTTATTAGGAGAACAAAGAAAGGAAAGAGAAAAAAAAACTAGTGAGGTAGGTCATTTACAGCTTAAGTGCAATATGGCATCTGTGTTTCATGAAATTACACTATTCCTTTTAATAAACACATTTTATTATTCCAAGTAAATCTTTATAATATGTTTCAACCAATTTTTGGACTTAAGGCTTGAGATCAAGGGGCTACAGTTTCTAGTTAAGACAGACTCTGTTGCTGTAACAAAACAATTTGACCTTAGAAGTCTTTAGTTCTTTGCACCAAATATCAGGAAAATACCACAGAGAAAGTCTCTATGATAAGGCATAAACTTAATCTTATCTAAGACCTCCTCGTCCTATTTAATTAATATAATTCCAAGTTTAGCTCACTAAGTCAAAAATACTCTGTAACCTTCACCATTCTTATCAGAGCACATAAAGGTAGTTTAAAGCACAGTACCTGAATACACAAAGTGATTTTAGCTCAAGGTGATTACTTCCTTTGCAAACCTCAACACCAATAAATCGCTTCTACTCTTGGCTAAATAAGAAGAGACTTATGTACAATTTCATTCCACAGTTCTCGTTTCAAAGGAAAGATATACACTTACTTATTAAACAGATTCAAATTCTATATGCTCAACAATACAGAAGTTCAGGACACTTTCTCTAATCTCAAGAAGCTCCTGAGAAAAACTCATATTTAAGACACTGTGAAGTCAATTAAAGGTTTAACTGTGGGGCCCTGAGTGAAATAGGAACTGGAATAAGAGATTACAGTGTGGCTGGAAGAATTGGAGAAAGTAGAATTTAAGCTAAGTTTTATCTTAGTTGCTTTATTTTATTTCCTGGCTTCCTTTCTACGTCCAGTTGAGCTTGTTCAGAGACTGATTCCCTTTTTAGCAACATCTGCCCCAAAGAACAGAGGCATTGACTGTCCTAAATACTGTTTAAAACCTGCAATACGGGCCAAACCAAATTCTTTTTATCTTTAAAATACCTATCCTTTTTTTCTATTTTTATTTATCTATTTTTGATTTTTTTTTAATTTAATTTTATTTTGTCAATATGCAGTGTGGTTGATTATTGTGGCCCATTACCAAAACTTCCCTCCCTCCTCCCTCTCCCCCTCCCTCCCAACAAACTCCTTTCTGTTTGCTTGTTGTATGAACTTCAAAGAATTGTAATTGTTGTCTCTTCTCCCCTCCCCACCCCAACCCCAGGTTGTTTGTGTATTTATTTATTTACTTTTAGCTCCCACAAATAAGTGAGAACATGTGATATTTCTTTTTCTGTGCCTGACTTGTTTCACTTAATATAATTCCCTCTAGGTCCATCCATGTTGTTTCAAATGGCAGTATTTCATTCGTTTTTATAGCTGAGTAGTATTCCATTGTGTAGATATACCACAATTTCCGTATCCACTCATCTGATGATGGACATTTGGGCTGGTTCCAACTCTTAGCTATTGTAAATAGTGCTGCAATGAACATTGGGGAACAGGTATACCTTCGACTTAATGATTTCCATTCCTCTGGGTATATTCCCAGCAGTGGGATAGCTGGGTCATATAGTAGATCTATCTGCAACTGTTTGAGGAACCTCCATACCACTTTCCATAGAGGCTGCACCATTTTGCAGTCCCACCAGCAATGTATGAGAGTTCCTTTTTCTCCACAACCTCGCCAGCATTTATCATTCACAGTCTTTCGGATATTAGCCATCCTAACTGGGGTGAGATGGTATCTCAATGTGGTTTTGATTTGCATTTCCCGAATGCTGAGTGATGTTGAGCATTTCTTCATATGTCTGTTGGCCATTCGTATATCTTCCTTTGAGAAATGCCTGCTTAGTTCTTTTGCCCATTTTTAAATTGGGTTACTTGTTTTTTTCTTGTAAAGTTGTTTCAGTTCCTTGTATATTCTGGATATTAATCCTTTGTCAGATGTATATTTTGCAAATATTTTCTCCCACTCTGTTGGTTGTCTTTAACTGTGTTGATTGTTTCTTTTGCTGCACAGAAGCTTTTTAGTTTGAAATAATCCTATTTGTTTGTATTTCCTTTGGTTGCCCATGCTTTTGGGGTCGTATTCATGAAGTCTGTGCCCAGTTCTACTTCCTGAAGTGTTTCTCCTATGTTTTCTTTGAGTAGTTTTATTGTTTCAGGTTGTATATTTAATTCTTTAATCCATTTTGAGTCGACTTTAGTATATGGTGAGATGTATGAGTCTAGTTTCTTTCTCCTGCATATGAATATCCAGTTATCCCAGCACCATTTGCTGAAGAGGCAGTCCCTTCCCCAGTGTATATAGGCTTGGTGCCTTTGTCAAAGATCAGATGGCTGTAGTTGTGTGGGTTGATTTCTGGATTCTCTATTCATTCCATTGATCAGTGTGTCTGTTTTTATGTCAGTACCATGCATTTTGGTTATTACAGCTTTGTGGTATAGTTTAAAGTCAGGTCATGTTATGCCTCCAGCTTTATTTTTCTTTTTTTGCTCAGAATTGCTTTGGCTATGCATGGTCTTTTGTTATTCCATATAAATGTCTGGATAGTTTTTTCCACTTCTGAGAAAAATGTCATTGGAATTTTGATGGGGATTGCATTGAATTTGTTTATCACTTTGGGTAGTATGGACATTTACACAATGTTGATTCTTCCAATCCAAGAGCATGGGATATCTTTCCACCTTCTTGTATCCTCTTTAATTCCTCTCAACAGTGGTTTGTAGTTCTCATTATAGAGATTTTCACATCCTTGGTTAACTCCATTCCTAAGTATTTTATTTTTTTGGTGGCTATTGTAAATGGGCAAGCTTTCTTGATTTCTCTTTCTGCATGTTCACTATTGGAGAATAGAAATGCTACTGATTTTTCTGTGTTGATTTTGTATCCTGCTACTGTACTGAAATCATTTATCAACTCCAAGAGTTTTTTTGTAGAGGCTTTAGGCTGCTCAATATATAGGATCATGTCATCTGCAGAGAGGGACAGTTTGACTTAACCTTTTCCAATCTGGATGCCGTTTATTTCCTTCTCTTCTCTGATTGCTCTGGCTAGTACTTCCAACACTATGTTGAATAGGAGTGGTGAGAGTGGGCATCCTTGTCTAGTTCCTGTTCTTAAAGGAAAAGCTTTCAGCTTTTCCGCATTCAGGATGATATTGGCAGTGCATTTATCATATATGGTTTTAATTATGTTGAGATACTTTCCATCTATACCTAACTTGTAGAGAGTCTTTATTATGAACAAGTGTTGAATTTTATCAAATGGTTTTTCAGCATCTATAGAGATGATCATATGGTCCTGTTTTTGATTTTATTGACATGGTGTATCACATTTATTGATTTGCATATGTTGAACCAACCTTGCATCCCTGGGATGAATCCCACTTGATCGTGGTGGATAATTTTACATATGTGTTGCTGTATTCTGTTAGCTAGTATTTTATTGAGGATTTTTGCATCTATATTCATCAAGGATATTGGCCTGTAGTTTTCTTTTGTTGTTGTATCTTTACCTGGTTTTGGTATCAGGGCAATGCTTGCTTCATGGAGTGAGTTTGGGAGAATTGCCTCTATTTCAATCTTTTGGAATCGTTTGTAGAGAATTGGTGTCAATTCCTCTTTGAATGTTTGGTAGAATTCTGCTGTGAACCCATCTGGTCCTGGGTTTTTCTTGGTTCGGAGCCTTCTGATAATAGCTTCAATTTCTTTTATTGTTATTGGTCTGTTCAGATTTTCTACATCATCTTGGCTCAGTTTTGGTAGTTTGTGTGTGTCCAGAAATGTATCCATTTCCTCCAGATTTTCAAATTTGTTCGCATATAGTTGTTTAAAGTAGTCTCTAATGATTTCTTGTGTTTCGGAGGTATCAGTTATAATATCACCTTTTTCATTTATAATTTTTGTTATTTGGGTCTTCTCTCTTTTTTTAGTTAGCTGTGCTAATGATTTGTCAATTTTATTTATCTTTTCAAAAAACCAACTTTTTGATTCATTGATCTTTTGTATCATTTTTGGGGTTTCAATTTCATTAAGTTATGCTCTGATTTTAATGATTTCTTTCCATCTGCTAACTTTGGGTTTGGATTGTTCTTGTTTTTCTAGTTCTTAAGGTGAAGTCTTAGGTTGTTCACATGCCATCTTTCCATTCTTCTGAATGTGATAAATTTCCCACTTAGTACTGCTTTTGCAGTATCCCATAGGTTTTGGTATGATATATCTTTGTTTTCATTAGTTTTAATAAATATTTTGATTTCCTGTTTGATTTCTTCTTGGACCCATATGTCATTAAGTAGAATGCTGTTTAATTTCCATATGTTTGTATAGTTTCCAGAATTTTGTTTGTTATTGATTTCTAATTTTAATCCATGGTGGTCTGAAAAAATGCATGGGATAATTCGAGCTTTTTTTTAATTTGTTGAGACTTGATTTGTGACCTAACATGTGATCTATCCTGGAGAATGATCCATGTGCTGATGAGAAGAATGAATATTCTGAGGTTGTTGGATGGAATGTTCTTTAGATATCTGCCTAGTCCAATTGGTCTAGAGTGTTGTTTAGATCTTGTGTTTCTCCACTGATTCTTTGCCTAGATGATCTTTCCAATATTGACAGTGGGGTGTTCAGGTCCACTGCTCTTATGGTATTACTGTCTATTTCCTTCTTCAGGTCTAATAGAGCTTGCTTTATAAATCTGGCTGCTCTGACATTGGGTGCATATATATTTATGATTGTTAGGTCTTCTTGCTGGATCAATCCTTTTATCATTATGTAGTGGCCCTCATTATCTCTTTTTATGGTTTTTAGTTTAAAGTCTATTTTATCAGATATAAGAATAGCTGCTTCAGCTTGTTTTTCATTTCTGTTTGCATGGTAAGTCTTTTTCCATTCTTTTACTCTTAGTCTATGTGAGTCTTTATAGGTAAGTTAGGTCTCTTGAAGGCAGCATATAGTTGGGTCCTCCTTTTTAATCCAGTCAGCCAGTCTGTGTCTTTTGATTGGGGACTTTAAGCCTTTTACATTAGGAGTTGTTATTGAAAAGTGTTGATTTAATCCTAGCATATTATTGATTTTTGTTTGGATGTCTTAGGTGTCTTTTGTTCCTTTCTTTCTCATTTACTGTTTGTTTTCTGTATTTGTTGGTTCCTTGGGTTGTAGATAGCCTTTTTGTTTGTTTGTTTTCTCTTCATGGATGCCATTTTTATTATACTAGTGGGTTTTGATTTTTCTTGAGTTTTTATGGCAGTGGTAGTTATTTTTCAGGTACCAAACCTAGTACTCCCTTGAGAATTTCTTGTAAGGGTGGTTGTGTGGTAGTGAACTCCCGCAGTTTTTGTTTTTCTGAGAAATATACTATTTGCCCTTCATTTTGGAAGGATAGCCTTGCAGGGTAGAGTATTCTTGGCTGGCAATCTCTGTCTTTTAGCATTTTGAATATATCATCCCATTCCTTTTTGGCTTTTAGGGTTTGTGATGAAAAGTCTGATGGTAGTCTGATTGGGGCTCCCTTATAGGTAATTTGATGCTTCTGTCTTGCAGCTTTTAAGATTCTCTCTTTGTCTTTGAGTTTTGCCAATTTGACTATAACATGTCTTGGAGAAGACCTTTTTGGGTTGAATATGTTTGGGGATCTTTGAGCTTCCTGAATCTGAAGATATGTGTTTTTTCCTATACCTGGGAAGTTTTCTGCCACTATTTTGTTGAATATGTTTTCAATGCAATCTCCTTTTTCCTCCCCTTCTGGAATACACATGACTCTGTATTTGAGTGCTTAAGGTTGTCTGATATCTCTCTTAGATTTTCTTCAATGTTTTTAATTCTTTTTTCTTTTTTTTTTTTTTTGGTCTGCCTGTGTTATTTCAAACAGCCCATCTTCAAGGTCAGAAGTTCTCTCTTCTGCTTCTGTAAGCCTGCTGGTTAAACTCTCTGTTGTGTTTTTTATTTCATTCAATGAATTCTTCAGCTCAGCAAGCTCTGCTACATTCTTTTTCAGGGTATTGATTTCCTTGTACATTTCTTTTTTCAGGTCCTGTATACTTTTCCTCATTTCATCATGTTGTCTAGCTGAGTTTTCTTGTATCTCATTTAGTTTCCTTGGAATTATCACTCAAAATTCCTTGTCACGCATTTCAAAGGCTTCTTGTTCTATAGAATCTAGAGCTTGAGAGTTATTACCCTTTAGTGCTGTACTTTCTTGACTTTTCAAATTTCTGGTATCTTTCCTTTGATTTTTAGTCATTGTGGCAGGGGATTTCATGGTGCACTGTTTTGACCCTACTGTCTGGCTAGGATGTTGCTGGGGCTGCCAATTTGGTATGGCTGCCTCAGTATCTACTTGGTTGCCCACTAGTGCCTCAGGTGCATGGTTGCCTCGGGTCTTGGGCCTCTCCAGGGAGGCGTCTCTCTGGTCAGCAAGCACTCAGCCAGGCTGAGGATGGAGTCAGGTGGTGGCGGCAAGGCCCACCTGCTGGGTTGCGTGCTGGCACTGCAGGGTGCGTGGTCTCCACGGATCTTTGGCTTCTCTGGCTAGGCACCTCTCTCTAAAATGCCTGTCTTTGATGGAGGTGCCCTCCCTTCTGCTACTGCCTCTGAATGCCTATTGTTTGGGGCAGAAAAACTTGAGATTATATTAGAAATTATATAATGAGCTATGCATGTTAAAAACTAAGAGATAACTACTTTCTAACCAACAAAAAGAGAAAAAGGGTGTGGTGGGGGGTGCTATAGAATGTTTGATTAACTTAGCCCCTCCGAAATATATGTGGCAAAGAAAAGAGGATGGAACAAGAAGAGATTAAATTGTCATTTACAAACAATATGATTGGCTATGTAAAAAATTCAAGAGAATCTGAATATAAGAAAATCATGTTGGAACTAAATACCAGGTTCAGCAATAAATACTGGTCACAGGAGTTGAGTGGCCTCCTTGGCCAGGAGCATTTCCCCACTGCTCCAGTTTTTGTCCTGCAGGCCTGGAGCTCAGCCCCCATTGCTCCATCACATTTCCCTGGCCTCATCCATCTCCTGGGCTCTTGTCTCACCAGGCTTGCCTTTCTGAAGTAACATGGAAGCTGCCTAGCTCTTCTCTCACCTTTGTCTAAAAAGTCAGCATCATAACTTTTCAAAGAATTTTTGCTGCTGGTAACTACATCGAAGCAGATGAGGTTAGCTAAAAGAACAAACACTGGGGAAGTTGCCTGTTATGATGAATCTCACAAACTATACATATTACCCCTGATTTCCAGGCATGATTTCTAGTAGTAATGCATCTTTTTTAATAAAACAAATTGAATGCACTGTGGAGTTCACTACAAAGGGACTATCTGTGGTGAGGCCCAACATTTTAAAATATGAGAGTTTTGAAATATTTTCACTGTCTGGAGATAACCCAGAAAATCACTGGTTTCTCCCTGAAACCTGGCACTTCCTCCTTCCCATGGCCTTCAGCCCAACCCCACAGCTGACAAAATCAGAATCAGTACACTTCTCTGCTGTCATACCTTGATCAACTCAGACACAAGTGTGAGGGCCCCTTAACTCAGTAAATCTTGCTGATTTTTCTCTAAGCTTAATAAGATCCCAAGGCCTGATCTATGATGACTTATACACTGACAACTTATTAAATGTTCCCTAGAATTTGGTTCTTTCAACCAGAAGCTCTCTATAGACTTTTTTCCCATGCAAATTTAATTGACTTTTAAATTCCAACTAATAAGCCTGAAGAGGTAGAAAGATCATTCAAAGCAAGGCCAGGTTCTTCTCAGATGTTCCTGGAAAAAAAAAAGAAGAAGACAATGTCCTTTCTGTTTGCTTGTCATATCAACTTCAAGTAATTGGAAACCACACTTCTTTAAAATATCATTGCCCTTCCCCTCACTTATCAAATTAAGAAAAAGAGTTTTTGGTATCAGCAAAAATGCTACCAAAGTCTTAGGTGATTTTTGGAGTCCAGACATAAATATTATAGCAGAGAATATTGCTTTCTGCTTGTCATGGAGGAATGGAAATTTTTCCATTACCATAGCGAGGGGAGGAAGCTGTTTAGACCAAATTCTCAAAAGTAGTTGGTTGCTACAGCTTTTAATACATTTGTCCAACAAGAATTAACCAAAGCTTACTCTACCAAAATGGTCCAAAGCTAAATTCAAGTCCTTAATAGAAAAGTAAAGTTTTCAATCCACAGTGAAATTTCTAATGTCCTTCCTAAATTGCTTGGGGCCAATTATTTCAAGCTTTCCTAGAATCTAAACTTTTAACCCAGAAGCCTATTCATTGATCAGGAACATCGAGGAGGCCTTCTATTTCCCCTTCCCCCATCTCCTGGGTATCCTCGCTTACAAAGTAATTGGGAATGTAATATATAGAAATAAGAAAGTTTAAAAAGTATATGTAGCCTACATAAATAACGTAAGACAACGTAACATATACTAAAGATAATATATTAGGACCAAAGAAATGGTATTGTTCATTCACAGGAGGGAGTATTCTTTTTGGGTTGGGACAGTCAGGGAAGGTATCATGGTGGAGGTGTGGGAAAAAAGGGTGGTTGTGAAAAGGCAAGAAAGAGAGAGGACAGGAAAAGCATCAGGTAGAATTGTTCTTAGAGGGGAGGGTAATGACTTCCCCAGGGTCCTAAGGAAATGCTTGGGGGAATTCTGGGTCATTGCCATGAATAGTTAAGCATCCCTGGCAGGAGTCAGGAATGCCAAACCTCCTGCAATACTCAAGAAGTCCCACACTAGGGAGAATTTTTTTCTCCCAAAACTCCAACAGCACCTCTCAGTTGAAAAACATCACAGGTGCAAGAGGAAATGTTCTGAGACTAAGAGTTTACAATTTAGAAAATAACAAGACATCCATTAAATGATTTGAAGTCATCAGGTGACTCCTTCCCACCCACATCCCAAAAAGTGCCAATTACACCAAAAAGTTTGTGGAAAACAGTGAGATTTTCCTCTGTGGTAGAACAGTGCTGAATCACTACGTAAAGGATCCTAAGCATTCAGGCAAACATACCTCTGCTTAAAACAATTATCTCTAACAACCTTTAGCTTGTACCTTAATTAAATATTTTAATATATTATTGCTATTACAACAAATGCAGAACATTTAAAACTTAAATATAAGAAGTAAATAGACATTTCCTTGTACTGACAACTCAGTGGATTCCCTTACCCACGCAACCTTGGAAATTACTGCCCAAAACCATAAGCCAGCCCTGCTTCTAAGTCAGTTGTCTCCCACTTTGGTTCCATTGGTTATTCCATTTTTATTTCATTTTAGTTGGAAAAGGGCTAAAGTAAAAGACAGAGAGGGAGAAGGAAATCCCAAAACAACTTTTATTTTCATTTTAAAACCACTGGGCCAAGGACCAGAGACCCCCACAACTTGAAGAACCTGGATCTACAAGCTGACTTTCTTTTTTAGGCAGGGATGGCAAAGACCTCCCAGGGTCCTCAGGGAAGAGCTAGGTGATTGTCCAGCAGGGTGTACTTTGGCACTTTCCCCTCACAGCTTTACCTAGGGTGCAGAGGAGGATCAAGGGCACGATGAAGTCCAAGGAAGTTGTAATAGCAAAAAGCAGCACTCGGAGGCCCTGACTGGTGCGGCTGAGGCCATAAGAACTCAGTGATGACACGTGGGTTGTCCACAGCAAGGTATGTTCTGCTTTCAATGTCCAGTGCTGAGAGTTGAGTTAAACATGACTATAGTCTTAGCACAGTATCATAAATCTGCATGAGGTTTCTCTATTGTTCTTGTTCTTATAAAAATATAATTTTTAATATACTACATTTTATTTACATAAATGGCATACTTTATTTACTACCTTTTCATGCAACATGTTTATATAACCATATATGTCGCTATTGTATACCTATTTTTTTACTTTTATGTGATGCACAGCACCCCTTGAAGTGTACCCACCACATTTTGCCCTTCCACTCTGACAGTAATAGACTTCCAATTGCCTGCAACTCCTGCCACTGCATACAACACAGCAGTGAACACTGCTATACATCCCCCTCTGCGTTATAATTGAGTAGAATTCCTGGGTCATAAGATAAAATAAATACAGTTAAAGATGAGGAGTAAAGAAAAGTAATATTTCAGTAATTATGGACATGCTAGGAAAAGCGATCAATTGTTTTAGAAATTCCACATTAGGGCTGAGCCCGTGGCGCACTCGAGAGAGTGCGGCGCTGGGAGCGCAGCGACGCTCCCGCCGCGGGTTCGGATCCTATATAGGAATGGCCGGTGCACTCACTGGCTGAGTGCCGGTCACGAAAAAGACAAAAATAATAATAATAGAAATTCCACATTGGCAAGTCCAGAGCATGGGGGAGCATGTCTGGGTGTACAAAAATGTGGGGAAGAAAGAATAATGACAAGTGGGAAGTGGAAAAGGAAAAAAACACTAGTAAGGTAAAGACAATTGGAGACACTGAAAATGGAACTGGAGTAACAGGGAAAAGGATAGTACACAAAATTGAACCTTAAAATCAGCATTCCCCTAAGACCTGGGAAATTGGCTCCCCTGTGCTTGGCCCTGTGCTTTAGAGGGCCCCACTCTTGCCCTTCTCCATCCACACCCCTTCCCACAGAGACATGGGCCAAGGGGATATGCCCACCTACAGCTTGTGCCTCCTCTTCTATATAATGCTTGGAGTACAGGAACCCTGAAATTCCTGCTCCAATGGTTCTAATTCCAATTTCAGGACCTGCTTGGGTCTCTTCCTTGTTCCAGCTGTCCGAGAGACCACCACTGTGTATGCCCCTTGGCCCAAGGGTCGGGCAATGGCAGCTGTTGCGACATGTGTGGGTACAGCTTAGACCGATGGGCTGGAGTGCTCACGTACTTTCATGTGACACTCTGCATCAGTACAGAGAAGATATGGGGACATAAGGAGGACAGACTATGGACCCGAGGTTGGAGGGAATGTGAAAGCCTGGCTTCCCAGCCTTAGGTTCCTTTGAGGAACTTAAAAGGGTCATGCTGCTGGGGGCAGCAGTGGTGATGGCGATCTGTAGTAAGAGATAACTTGGATAGGACTGGTTAGGTGAAAGACATCCTGAAGCTGCAACACTAGGGACCTTCATGAGGTAGTTAGATGGTGGGGTGAGGGTAGACAGATGAGCAAGCAGATGAGTCTTGGGAGGGATAATGGGGTTCCTTCCCCCAAAGAGAGGAAGAAAAAGTCAGGGAGTATCTGGGAGTGAGTGTGGGCTAGCCCACGAGTGAAAAAGAAATCGCTTTCCTTCCTCTCCTCTTATCCCAGCTCAGTGGCCACCACCAGTGAGTCTTCCTGGAAAAGATCATGGTCTTTGGCAAATATGAAACTAATTTGAATTTATAATATCCACAGTTATTTGTTATGAACTGTTGTTTTGCACATAGTTTTAAACTTTTCACTGTGAGAGTATATCTAGAGGCTTATAACATATTTATTTAACAGTTTGCTAGTTTTATTTGTAACTTTTAAGGATTTAGACATGTGGTACATAGGCCTCTATTTGCACTCTCGCCTGGACCCCGCAAAAGTAAAATGAAAATCGCCTGCTCTTCCCATCTGTGAGAAGTCAACTTCCAGTCTGTGAGCATCCATAATGGGCCAGGAACCAGACTTTACTTATGTCATTTTACTGAATCCTCTTAGCAATTTTAGGAAATTGAGAAGGCGTATGAACAAACCGAGGACCAAAGAGGATAAGATGCTTGCTCAAGATCACATAGCTAATAAGCAAGGATCTGGAATGCCAAGGAAATTCTATTCAACCCTATAGATTATGCCTCAACTTAATCCAATGCAAAGATGTGAGAACGAGTGGCAGCTTAGTTGCTCTTTGGTTTTATTTTCATTTAGAATGGAGAAAATGAAACCAACAACACTCTCCCAGGCTAAACACAGTGCCTCCTTAGAGAGCCCAAACTCTATGAACTCCCAGACTCCATGAGCTTGTTTTTCCCAGGCTCCTCGTAATAGTAACTGGCCTTCCAAAGAGTCCCAAGGTGCTCCTCTGGAAACACAGCTTGGTTACTACACAGATGAACAGGTATTTTTTTCTAGTACAAGATATTGGGCAGAAAACCCCTCTTAACTCCACGATAAAATGAAAGAAAAGAAACTGCTGAAATTGGGGTTAAGCTCTGAATTGGTGTGTGTGTGTGAGAGAGAGAGAGAGAGGAGAAGACAGAGACAGAGAGAAAGGAGAGACAGAGAGGTACTCTCTTTAGTGTTTGAAAATAACAGCCAAAGCCAGGTTTGAGACTCATATTTTTGAATGAATCACTGACCAATGCCTTCTGCTGATAAATGAGACCTCTTAAGAGATTTATTCTTTATACTTAAAAAGTAGCTTCTACTTCTAGATCCACTAAAAAAAATGTGATTGCCAAAAAAAACTAACACATCTCCCTATCGGTTTTATTATCTTTCTAAATCACATATCTGATCATGTTACTCCCTTACTTTAAGAGTTTCAGTGACTTCAACTGCCTATTAGATCAAATCTAAATTCTTTACCATGACATTCAAGGCCTTTTAATATTTGAATCAAGCCAATTATTTCAACTTCACTGCTTGCCATTCCCTGCATGTGCGGTCTTCTAAAAATATGCCAAAATACATGTTATTCCCCAAACAAGCCTTACTGTTTTATATCTGTGTGTTTGCTTATGCAGAGTCCCTGTCTTCTTCACTATGCCTGTTGAATTTTATTTATTCTTCAAGATCCATTTCAGAATAACCTCTTACCCCAAAGCTTTCTCCAACTACATCCTAGACAAGTGATTACCAAACTTTAGTAACACAGACATTAAGAAGAGAAGGAGACCTAATATAGGATTGTCTACTGTTGCTTTACTAAATAAGATCACACACACACACACCTATCATAATTACAGAACAAGTTAGAACCAAAAAAAGAAGAATACAATCTCAGAATAAATGACAGTTTTTCAACTTTATGAATCAGGTTTTATGAAAATTTCATGAATTGGATTATTCTTACTTTTCTCACTTTGCCACAGGAAAAAAATATATAGCCCTGGGCCTACATTTAGGAACCACTCTCCTAAATGACAGGTGGAACTGAATGTTCCATTAATGGTTTTCTAACACTTTGTATAAGTTTACCAAACTGAGTTTTAATTATTTTTTGCTAGATCTCTCTCCTGTCTTCTCACTGATTTTTTAATTTTTGAGTAGAGGGAGCATTATTATTTTTATTATTATTATTCTCTGTACTCTAAGCATCTGGTACATAATAGGTGCTCAATAAATGTCTGTTCTATTAACTTTTATACAAATGACTCTGTGTATATAAGGAATGCCAAGGCAGATTTGTCCCAGACAAAAAAAAATGGTCCTTATTCCAGTAAGAGGACATGGTTCCATTTCTGTGTGTTTTCATCATCGATGGTTCCTGCACCGTCAGATGTTGTCTCTTGAGATCCTTCTTATACAAAGTTTGTCCGGAAACAGAGTATTAGGTAAAGTTCTTCTCTTCTAGGCTCCTTCCCCATCATCCTTTGAAAGTATCCTCTTCCTTACCCTGTAGCCTTCAAAGTATTTTACAAAATGAGAATGTCATCTTCTCTTTGAGGTCAGCTGTAAATTAGTCAGGATACTTTAGGTTATAACTAATACAGCCTAACTCAAACTAGATTAAACAGAAAGGAGATTTATTGGTTCATATAACTGAAAAGTTGCATCAGGTAAAGCTTGATTCAGCAGCTCATTGATGTTACCTTGGGCCTAATTGCATCCCATCTTGCTACTCTGCCTTCAGCATGGTCTCCTTCATCTAGAACTGGCCCCCTTTGTGGTCCTGAGAGGGACAGGTAACAGCAGCTCTATAGGCTACATGCTTTTCCTTCCCTGTCGTACAGGAAAGGAAATGCAATTGTCCCTCCATTCCTACAAATTTAATCCAATTATACTAGCTTAGTTACCTACCCATATCTGAATCGAGGCCAGTGGGATAAAATTTACTGATTGACTGAAGTCTCAGGTTCTAGCTCTGAGGCTAGGCATAAAGCCAGATTTCCAGAAAACACCAATTCCCACAAGGAAATCTGGAGTTGCAGGGAAGAAGTAAAGGGGCAATGGTTGCTGGCAACAAATGTCCACTACAGTCTATACAAGTGATAATTTTCTATAGACATAAGTATCCTTAAAAACCTTAGGACCTTTACAAATATACCTATGGGAATTTATCTGTCTCCCACTCAAAAAAAAAAAAAAAAAGCCCTCCAAAACTCTTAGCCCATTCCCACAAAAAGCAGACACATTATTCTTTCTTTAGCAAAGTAGAATTTAAAGAGCTCTTCTAGAAGATGGATGATGATAAAGGAGCTGTTTCAGAAACTGACCCAGAAAGTAATGATTCATTATATTCTTGCAGGGTGAACTGTCCAAAGTACTAGAGGGCATCATCTTTCTTCCAGCTTCTAAAGAGGCCAAGAGATTCTTTTCCTGTGGCAGTGAGATATGAACGGAAGGTTAGTCATTTCATCCTTCCACAGAAGCAATAATTTACTGCCTCCCTGCAAGTTCTAGAAAGTTGTACATGTTCTCTTGTACAGTATATGAGGGACTGTATGAGACAAGCCACTCAGCTGAAATGGATAGATTCTTAGAAGCTGTTTTATCAGAAACCTGCTTTTACCTGAAGAATTCAGATTGACTATCCATCTGGACTAAATCCCCCAGGTGAATACTACAGATGGACTATCATGATCTAAGAAGTGACTACTAAGGTTTATAATCTTAAAAGGATAGCAGGACTCAAATTGTATTTATCATACAACGTTTGGTTAATTGACATATTAACTCCAGTTAAACATTTAATTACCCTTGAGGTAAACCATTATAGTAATGACCCCAATGAATCACATCTTTCTGTTTCCATGCCCGCTGGGTAGCTACTGCCCTCCTCCCATACCACACCCACACACAAATTAACTCTGAGCTTGACCATGTGACTTGCTTTGGCCAATGGGACATTAGCAAATATGATGGAACCAAAGTTTTGAAACATGCTTGCTCATTGTGGCTTGACTTTTCTTGCTGCTGGGAACTTATCCACCACCATGTGAAAAAGCCTAACAGATTTTTGGAGGGTATAAGAGCATGTAGAGTGAGGTGTCTTCTATTCTAGTCATCCCAGCTACCCCACACATCCCAGCCAAGGCCCAAATGCATGTGTGAGCCCATTCATCACCATATGGAGCAGAATTGAATTGTCCAAAGATGATCCTACCCATACTGCCAGCTTACACATTTATGAGCAAATAAATAGATACCGTTTGAGCCACTAAGTCTTGGATTGTATTGGTGTATTAGTTTGTTTTCTGTCACTCATACAAAATACCTGAAACTACGTAAGGTATAAAGAAAACAAAATTTATTTCTTATAGTTTTGGAGGCTGGGAAGTTCAAGGTCCGGGGAAGGCATCTGATGAGGACCTTCATTTTGTTGATGACTCTATAGCAACACAGGATATCACAAGGCAAGAATGGCAAGAGCAAGAATACTCATTTGCTCTCTTTATAAAGCCATGAGTCCATGCCCCTGACAACCAATTAAACCATGAACCCATTACTCCATGAATTGGTTCATCTATTTAGGAGGGCACAGTATTCATGATCCAATCACTTCTCAAAGACCCCATCTTTTAAATACCATAATCGGATTTCCCACCATCTTAACACTGTTACAATGGGGATCAAGTTTCCAATACATAAACTTTTGGGGGACACATTTCACATATAGCAATTGGTACACAACAAATTATAATGGGCACAACTGTTAGACCCTCGAGTACTCACATACCTTAGAGCACACCGTAGGCAAACAATAAATGTCAATTGAATTAATAAATTAATCTCATTGTGCTGGTAGATTTTCTCATAAAATGTCAGATAAGATAGGAGATTTTACTGTACAGAGCCACTGGGACCAGTTGTGTCCTCACAGGCTGGCTACAGGCCCAGCAGCAGAACCAGCCACCCTCTACAGAGTTGCCAGGACCTGCCACACAGGTGTACATTTGCTCTCTGACTGACTTCAGATCAAGCAGAGGTTGTGATCTTCGAGGCAGGCCTCTACAGAGCTGCTGAGCATGGCTGCACCCTTGCAGGCTTGGTATGGGCACAGTACCCGAACAAGCTGTCCTCTTCAGAGCTGCCAGGACTTGCATCACCAGTGTACACCTCCTGTCAGGCCAACAGCAAATTGGGGAGTAGCTTTTTCCCCTCACAACAGGCCTCTACAGAGCCACTGGGTTCTGTGGCATCCTCACAGGCTTGCTATAGACTCAACAAATGATCCAGCAGCCTTCTATAAGTTGCCAGGATCTGCTGCACCAGTGTATACTTGCTACCTGAACCACAAAAACCCTGCCCAGTGTCACCCACACCAACAAAAACTACCAAGAGCCCCATTACACAGACTATGTAAATATCCACAGACAACTCCAAGGTTAAATACAGTGGAAGAAGTCACACAAAGACTGAACTACCATGCTCACCCAGAACCAAACCTAAAATGCTCAACCTGTTCATTTAGAACGCTTCTGCAGGAGTTTCTGCCTTCAAAAACTACTCTAAAAATTAGAAGGAGTGACTGCCCCACCAAATACCCAGCCATCAGTGCAGAGATATGAGAAGCATGAAAAAACAAGGAAACATGACATCCCCAAGCGAAGACAATAATTCTCCAGTACCAGACCCCATACAACAGGAAATCAAGGAAATACCTGAAAAGGAATTCTGAACAATAATCTTAAAGACTCAACATGATGCAGGAAAATATAGACAAAAATTACAATGAGATTTTTTAAAAAGCAGGAAATGAAGGAGCAATTCAACAAAGAGACAGATGTCACAAAAAAGAACCAAGCAGAAATCTTGGACCTAAAGAATTCATTCAAGAAAGTAAAAAATGCCACCAAGAGCATAAGCAACAGGCTAGAACAAAGGGAATAAAGAATTTTGGGACTTGAAGACAGGCTTTTTGAATTAACTTAGTTGGCCACAAAAAAGGAAAAAGAATTTTTTTAAAATGAAAAAGTCTATGAGATATATTGGAAAACCTTAAGCATCAAACATCTGTAATATGGGTGTTCTGGAAGGGGAAGAGAAAGGAAAAGGTATCAAAAACCTATTCAACAAAATAATAACTGAAAACTTCCCAAGTGCTGGGAAAGATATAAACTTCCAGATCCAGGAGGCTCAAAGATCCCAAACAGATTCAACCCAAAAAAGTCCTCCCTGAGACATGTTATAGTTAAATTGTCAAAAGTCAAAGACAGAAGAATTTTTAGAATTCTAAAAATTGCAAGAGAAAAGCATCAAGTCACTGTATTAGTCCATTTCTGTTGCTTATAACAAAATACCTGGAACTGAGTAATTTGTAAGGAAATGAAATTTATTGCTTACAGTTTCAAAGGCAAGGAAGTCCAAAGTCCACAGAATACATATGGTGAGAGTTTTCTTTAGTGGTGGCTTTCAGCAATACAGGGGTCTCACATGGCAGAAAATGGCAGAGCAGAGAGAGTGAGAGACCAACCTCCTCGTTCACTCTCCTTTTAAAGCCGTCAAAACCACACCCCTGACCACCATTATTAATCCATTTACTACTGCACAGTCTTACAATCTAATCACCTCTTCAAGGTCCCACTTTTCAATTACCATAATAGGATTTCCCATAGTTATAGTGGTAATTAAGCTTCCAATACATGAACCTTGGAAGACACAATTCAATCGATCCACAGCATTCCTCCCCTGGCCCCAAAATTCATGTCCTACTCACAGGTAAATACATTTATTCCATAACTTGTATCAATTCAAAAGTCCAAAGTCTCATCTGTAAAATCAAAACAAGTTATCTACTTCTAGGATACAGTGGTGGGACAAGCATAGGGTACATATTCTCATTCAGAAAGGGAGAAATAGGCCAAAAGAAAGGGGTAACAGATCCTAAACAAGTCTGAAACCCAGCAGGGCAGGCACTTAATGTTAAAGCTGCAAATAATGTACCCTGACACCATGTTCAGCTTCCTCTGCACACTGGTGTGGGCGTTGGGTCTTCAAGTCCTCAGACAATTCTCCTATGGCTTTACTAGTTGTCAGCCATGCTTTAGCTCTTGCAGTCGAGCATTGCACTCTTGTTGCTCCACAATTCTAGAGCTCTCTCTCAGCTCCACTAGACATGGCACTGATGGGGTTTTTCTGCTGCAACTCTGACCCTATGTTTCCACTTGGCATTGCTCTAGCAAAGGCTATCTGTGGTGAGTCCACACCTGTGACAGATCTCTTCCTGAGTCCACAGGCTTTTCCTTACATTCTCTGAAATTGGGATGGAAGCTCCCAAGCCTTCAGAGCTCTGGCATTCTTCAAGCCTGCAGACCTAACACCATGTGGATGCCACCAAGTGCTCTGGCTTGCATTTTCCAGTGCTGTGGGTCCAGCCACACCTGAGGCCAATTCAGCTACAGCTTGAGCAGCCAAAGCAGCTGGGGTGCTGGTGTGGGGAGCAGTTTCCCAAGGTGGCCCTGGGCAGCAAGCCTGTCAGGAGCAGCTCAGGCCTGTTCCCCAAAGCCATTCTGTCTCCCTGGGCCTCTGGGCCTATAAAAGAATACTCAGCCTCCAAGATCTCTGAAATGCCTTCAGGGACTTTTTTCCATTGTCTTGGATATTAGCCCCTGGCTCCCTCATGGCCATGATAATGTCTTTAACAACTAGTCCCTCTGCTATACCACTGGATTTTTCACCTGAAAATGCTCTCTGCTTCTATACATGGCCAGGCTGCAAATTTTCCAAATCTTTACATTCTGCCTTCCTTTTAATTATACATTCTGGCTTTATGTCATACCCTTGCCATTGTAACTCAGTGTATGATGTTACAAGTAGCCATGCAGCTTCTTTAATGCTTTGCTGCTTAGAAATTTCTTCTGCCAAATACTCTGGGTTAGCAACTTTAAGTTTCACATTACATAAAACTTTGGGGCATGAACAGAATGCAGCCAAACTCCTTGCCAGTTCATAGCAAGGGTGATCTTTGTCCCAGTTTCCAAGAAGTTCCTTCTCATTTACATCTAACATCTTTTTACAATGTCCTTTACTGTCCATATTTCTATCAGCATTCTTCTTGCCAACATTTAACCAATCTCTAAAACACTCCAAACTTTCCCTGGTTTTCTTGTCTTCTCAACTTTCACCAGCATCTAGGCTTTTTCTAGCCTATTCCTTCAAATTCCTCCAGCCCCTCCTCAGTATCCAGTTGCAAAGTTGCTTCCACATTTTCAAGTATTGTTATAAGCAGTACCCCATTTCTTTCATACCAATTTTCTGTATTAGTCCATTTATGTTACTCACAACATAAAACCTGGAACTGGGTGATTTATAAAGAAATCAAAATTTATTTCTTACACTTTCAGAGGATGGGAAGTCCAAAGACCAGGAAAAACTCTGGTGATGGTCTTGGTGGTGGCAACAGTGATGCACGGGTTCTGTATGGCAGATGTGACAGAGCAGAGGGAGACTAACATCTCATGTGCTTTTCTTTTAAAGCCCTCAGAACCATGCCTCTGACCACTATTATTAATCCATTCACTACAGCATGGTCCTACAATCTAATCACCTCTTCAAGGCCCCACCTTTCAATTACCAAAATAGGATTTCCCACCCTTGACAATTACAGTGCGGATTAAGTTTTATGAGGACATTCAACCCAAGGCAGTCTTCTGTAAGGGAATCCCCATCAGACTAGCAGCAGATTTCTCTACAGAAACCATAAAGGCCTGGAGAGAGTGGGATGATATATGCAAAGTCCTAAAGGGAAAAAACGCTGCAAGCCAAGAATACTATACACTGCAAAGCCATCTTTCAGAAATGAAGGAGAAATAGTGTCTTTTCCAGAAAAACAAAAACTGTAGGAGTTCACCAACACAAGAATGGCTCTACAAAAAATCCTCAAAGGAGTTCCATATCTGTAATCAAAAGAGTAATGACTACCATCATGAATACATAAGAAAGAATAAATCCCACTAGTAGAGCAGATACACAATTAAGGAGAGAGAAACTGTATTTTATCACAAAAAAAGAGAAAAAAGAAAGAAAAGAAAAAACAAAACACCAAACAGCAAAGATGAAAAAGGGAAAGAACAGAACAAATGAAACATAAAACAGCCATTAAAAAAAACTAAGAAAAGGGCAGGAGTAAGGCAATACCTTTCAGTAACAACCATCAACATAAATGGACTAAACTCACCACTTAAAATATATAGGTTGGCTGAATGGATTAAAAAACTATACCCAACTGTATGCTGCCTGCAAGATACTCACTTCATCAGTAAAGATACACATAGACTAATAGTGAGGGGATGGAGAAAAATATTTCATACAAATGGAAACCAAAAATGAACAGGAGTAGCTATACTTGTATCACTTAAAATAGACTTTAAACCAAAAATTGTGAAAAGAGACAAAGAAAGACATTATATAATGATAAATGTATCATCATGTGTTACATTCACAGCAAGAGAATGTAGCAATCATAAATATACATGCAACCAACATTGAAGCATCCAGATATATAAAGCAATTATTACTAGATGTAAAGGGAGAGATGGATCCCAATACAATAGTAGTTGGAGACTTCAACACCCCTCTCTCAGCACTGGACAATCATTTACCCAAAAACTTAAGAGAAACTTTGAATTTAAACTGCACTCTAGACCAATGGGCTTCACAGACATTTACAGAACATTTCATCCGACAACTGTAGAATATACCTTCTTCTTATCAGGACACAGATCATTCTCCACGATACAACACATATTAGGACAAAAATTAAGTCTCAACAAATATTAAAAATTGAAACCATACCAAGTATTTTTCAGACCACAATGGAATAATACTAGAAATCAACAAGCAAAAGTCTGGAAACTATACAAATACATAGAAATCAAACATGCTCCTGAATGACCCATGGGTCAAAGATGAAATAAAGCAGGAAATAAAAAAATTTCTTGAGACAAACGAAAATAGAAGCACATTGGACCAAATCCTATGGGATACCACAAAAGCAGTACTAAGAGGGAAACTTATTGCAATAAGTCCTTACATCAAAAAAGTTGGAAGATTTCAAATAAACAACCTAATGTTACACCTCAAGGAACTAGAAAAGCAAGAAAAATCTACCCCAAAATTAGTATAAAGAAAGAAATAATAAAGATTACAGCAGAACTAAATGAAAAAGAAACCAAAAAAAAAAAAAGATATAAAAGATCAGCAAAACAAAATGTTGGTTTTTTCAGAAGATAAACAAAATTGACAAACCATTAACTAGACTAACCAAGAAGAGATAAGACTCAAATAACAAAAATCAGAAATGAAAAAGGAGATATTACAACTGATTCCACAGAAATACAAAGAATCACTAGAGACTATTATGAACAACTATACACCAAAATAATTAAAAGTCTAGAGGAAAAGGATAAATTTCTGGTCACTTGCATCCTACCAAGACTGAAACAAGAAGAAACAGAAAGTCTGAACAGATCTATAATGGCAATAAGATTGAATCAGTAATAAAAAGTTTTGTTGGGAAGCAAAGAAAAGCAAGCCCAGGACCAAACAGCTTCACTGCTGAATTCTACAAACTTTTAAAGACAATTTAATAACAGTCCTTCTCAATCTATTCCAAAAAAATTGAAGATGAGGCTATTCTTCCAAACTCATTCTGAGGCAGACATACAAAAACCAGAAGCAAACACAACAAAAAAAGAAAACTAAAGGCAAATATACTTAATGGACTTAGATGCAAAAAAATTATCAATGAAGTACTAGCAAACAGATCCAAAAGCATATCAAAAAGATTATACACCATTATCAAGTGGGATTCACCCCAGGAATGCAGGGATGGTTCAACATACACAAGTCAATAAACATGATATACCCCATCAACAAAATGAAAGACAAATACCATATGATCATCTCAACAGATGAAGGAAAGGCTTATGATAAAATCCAATATCTTTTTATGATAAAAACTCTCAATGAAATAGGTATAGAAGGAAAATATCCCAACATAAAAAACCCATATATGACAAACCCACAGCTAACATCATCCTGAATGGGGAAAAGTTGAAATCTTTTCCTCTAAGAACAGGACCAAGACAAGAATTCCTACTCTCACCATTGCTGTTTAATGTAACTCTGGATGTTTTAGCCATAGCAATTAGGCAAGAGAAAGGAGAAAAGGGCATTTAAATTAAAAAAGAGGAAGTCAAATTGTGACTGTTCACAGCATGCAAAATACCACTTGTTCTCACTCATATATAGGAGATAAAATGAACAAATAAATAACAGCAACAACAAAAACAAATTGATAGTAAATTGAACTGGTAAAAGGAGAGAGAGGAACTGTGGTTACTAAAGGTAGGAAAGGGGAGGGAGAAGAGAGGATAACAAGAAGCTGGTTAATAGATACAAAATTACAGTTAGATAGAAAAAATAAATTCTATTGGTATACAGCTGACCTAGGAATCTATAATTAACAATGATTTACTACATGTTATCAAACAACTAGAAGAGAGGAGATCAAGTGTGCACATCACAAAGTAATGATTAAGGTACATGATGGTAAATATGCTAATTACCCTGATTATCTAATCATCACTTTTTTTTTACTGAAACGTAATTTATTATTCATATTTATGGGGTACAGAGTTGACTATTAGTATTTGTATACAATATATAATGATCAAATCAGTATTATTAGCATGTTCATCATTACAAAACATAATTTTTCTTTGTCTTTTACCCAATTTCTCCCTAACCCTTTCACCCCCTTTCCCACCTCTAGTAACCATAGTTCTTTTCTCTGCTTCTGAAAGTTCAACGTATTATTGGGGTTGATCCTCTTTCTTTCCTTCTTTCTTTCCTTCTTTCTTTCTTTCTTTCTTTCTTTCTTTCTTTCTTTCTTTCTTTCTTTCTTTCTTTCTTTCTTTCTTTCTTTCCTTCTTTCTTTCCTTCTTTCTTTCTTTCTTTCTTTCTTTCTCTTTCTTTCTTTCTTTCTTTCTTTGCTCCCATTTATGAGAGAGGACGTAGTATTTCTGTTTCTGTGCCTGCTTATTTCACTTAACATAATTTTCCCCAAGCTCATTCATTTTGCTGAGAATAGCAGAATTTCATTCTTTGTTATGTCAGAGTACTATTCCATTATGTATATATACCACTTTTCTTTATCCAGTCATCCATACAAGGACATTTAGGTCAGTTCCATATCTTGGTTATTTTAAGTATAGCTGTGGATCATCACATACTGTCTACATGTATTGATATATAACTCTGTACCCCATAAATACATGCAATCAATAAGCTTCAATAAAAAATTTTTTAAATGCTTAGCTCAATTTCCAGCCAGTGATATATGTTATTGCTGATGACATTGAGAATGATCATAAATATGTTGACAATATTGATTGTGGACTCCCCAAGTATAGGGACTGTTTTGGTCCATGGTACATTTCGTACAATACAACAGGCATACAAAAAAAAAGTGAGGTTTGTGATGAAGAAAATGATAATATTGGATGACAAGTAGAAAGTTTTTTTTTATTATTATTATTCTATTTGGAACATGTTGTGACTCTTCTTTAATTCGAGAACTCATGTCTTTCTTCAGTTATAAAAAAAATGCTTGATTCTTCAAATATTACCTCTTCTTCATTCTCTTTATTGCATACATTATACTGCTTATTCTAACACACTTACCTACTAACTGCTCTTTAATCTTTTCATATTATCTTTGTCAGATGCCCTAGAAATTTTCCTTAAATCAGTAATTTAGTTCAACGAATTCTCCCTTCTTCTCTATCTAATCATCTATTTAACCCATCTCTCACACTTTTAATTTCAAGTAATTCATTTTTACTTCTAGAAGCCCATTTTGTTCTTTTTTTTCTAATCCATCCTTTTTTATATTATTTTTTCTTTTATTGTGTTTTCTAGGTATTCCCTTATAATCATTTTAAATATTCCCATATTACAGATTCTTTCTGATTTAAAATGTTTACATCTTGAGAAAGATTATGGGAAGATGGAAGAATAGGAAGCACCAAGAAAGTGTCTCCCCACCTAAACAATAATTGCACTAGCAGAAACTGTCTAATGTAACTATTTTAGAACTCTCGAGTCTATTAAAGGCTTGCAACTTTCAGGGCAAGGCTTGGACGGAAATCACAGAAAGTTGTGATCAATCACAGCTTTTTGCACAGTAGGAGATACCCATCCCCCACCCCTAGCCCCATGGCGGGCAGCTGTGCATATGTTCTTGGAGCAGTTTGCACACAGCATACAGAAGCCATGGTGGGCAAAAAGAACCCTGTCCTACAGATATCAGGGATCTGTGCTCTGATCGCTGATTCTTGCTTCTGGTCATACAGTACAAAGAAAGAGTTGGGCAGCCGTTGTTGCTGCACCCCTACCTCTCTATTGTTGTAAGCCCACCTCACCCCCACTGAAGTGACTTCCAGGGGATTTATAATGCCAGTACCCTTTTTCCCTCCCCTTATTTTTCCCCCTTTTTTGGGAGCTAGACATTAAAACTTAGGACATTCAAAAATAATTGCATATACAGGTAAGATTAAAAAGTGACTGTACATGCCCAGGGAAATGTGTAGGCTCATAAGAGATCTAAGAGGGCCTCAATTTTATACCTCAGGCTGATCCTTGGCATAGAGATAGCCTACAACATTTAAAAAATAAAAATAAACCAAAACAATAACAAAAACAGCAAACCCTGGGGGAGGAGGAGAATCTGATTTCCCAAGTTACCATGTTATTAGATTCCAATGTTTACTTTTCAACAACAAATAATCACAATGTATACAAAGAAACAGAAAAGTATTGCACATTAACAGGGAAAAAAAAAATCAACAGAAACTGGCCCAGAAAAAGACCCAATGATAGATCCACTAGAGAAAGACTTTAAAACAACTGTCTTAAAGATGCTCAAAGAACTAAAGATAGATGTGGATAAAGTCAAGAAAATTATGTAAACAAAGTAGAAATATCAATAAAGAGATAGAAAACCTAAAAAAGAAACCAAAAAGAAATTCCAGAGATGAAAAGTACAATAAGTGTAATAAAAAATTCACTAGGGAGATTCAAAGGCAGATTTGATCAGGCACGAGAAAGAAATAGTAAACTTAAAGATAGGACAATGGAAAATATCAAGTCTGAGGAGTAGAAAGAAAAAAGTTTAAATAAAAGTAGAAAGAGCCAAAGGGACATATGAGAAAACATCAAGCAGATCAACTATGCATTGTAGGTGTTCTAGAAGGAGAAGAGAGAGAGAAATGGGCAGAGAGAAATTTGAAAAATGATGGCAGATAACTTACCAAATTTGATGAAAGACATGAATATAGACACTTGAGAATCTTAACAAACTACAAGTGGAATGAACTCAAAGTGATCCACACTGAGATACATCATAATCGAACATGAAATGTAAATGGATTAAACTCTGCAATCAAAAGTCAGACATTAGCAAAATGAAAAAAATACAGGATCTAACTATATGCTATGTACAAGAGACACTTTAGATACAAAGACACAAATAGGTTTAAAGTGAAAGGTTGGAAAAAGATATTTCCTGCAAATAATAACCAAGAAAAAAAAAAAAAAAAAAAGCAGGGGTGGCGTGTCTATACTAATATGAGACAAAATAGGCTTTAAATTAAAAAAAAGTTACAAGAGACAAAGAAAGACATTATATATTAATAAAAAGCTTAATATAGGAAGAAGATATAACAATTATCAACATTTATGCACCTAATGACAGATCATCAAAATACATAAAGCAAAAACTAACAGAATTTAATGAAGAAATGGGCATTTCTACAATAATAGTTGGATAGTTTGATACCCCACTCTCAATAGATAGAACGATTTCTCAATAGACAGAAAATGAGTTTGGAAATAGTGGACTTAAACAACAGAGTATACACACTAGACCTAACGAACATATACAGAACACTCTGCCCAACAACAGCATACACATCCTTCTCAAGTGTGCATGGAAAATTTTCCAGGATAGACCATGTGTTAGGCCACGAATTAAGTCCTGATAGATGTAAAAAGATAGATATCATACAAAGTATCTTCTCTGATCACAACAGGATGAAGTTCAAAATCAATAACAGAAGAAAAACTGGAAAATTCACAAATTTGTGAAAATTAAACAACATACTCTTAAACAACCAATGGATCAAAGAAGAAATCAAAAGGGAAATTAGAACATATTTAAGAGACAAATGAAAACAAAAACACAACATGCCAAAACTTATGGGACACAGAGAAAACAGTGCAAAGAAGAGACTTATATTAAAAAATAAGAAAAATCTCAAATCAACAATCTAACTTCACAGCTTAAGAAACCAGAAAAAGAAGAGTAAACTAAACCCAAAGCTAGCAGAAGAAAGGAAATAATAAAGATTAGATCAATGATAAATGAAACTGAGAATAGAAAAGCAATAGAGAAAATCAATTAAAAGTTGGTTCTTTGAAAAGATCAACAAAATTAACAAATCTTTAGCTAGTCAGATTAAGAAAAAAGAGAGAAGGCACAAACTACTAAAATCAGGGGGAAAAGTGGGAGCATTACTACTAATTCAATGGAAATAAACAGCATTATAAGAAAGTACTATAAACAATTGTATGCCAAACAAATTAGAGAGTAATGTGAATAATTATGCACCATTAAATGGAATCACCTAGATGAAGTGGGAAAAGTTCTAGAAACGCAAAACCTACCAAAAGTAAATCACAAAATATAGAAAATCTAAATAGACCTGTAGCAAGTAAGAATACTGAATCAATAATCAAAAATTTTCCAACAAAGAAAAACCCTGGATCAGATGTCTTCACTGGTGAACATTCAAACATTTAAAGAGAACTAATACCAATCCTTTTCAAGCCATTCCAAAAACTTGAAGAGGAAGGACCATTTCCTACCTACTTCTGTGAGGCCAACATTACCCTGATACCAAAACCAGATGAGTATGCTTTATAAGAAAAGAAAACTACAGAAAAAAATATCTCTTATGAACATTCATTAAAAACAAATCCTCAATCAAATTCTAGCTAACCAAATTAAGCAGCATATTAAAAGGATTATACACCGTGACCAAGTGGGACTTATTCCTGGAATGCAGGGATGATTTAACATATGAAAATTGGTCAATGTAATATACCACATTAATAGAATAAGACAAAAATCATGTGACCATTTCAATTAATGCAAAAAGGGCATTGACAAAATTCAAAACCATTTAATGATAAAAAACACTCAACAAATTAGGAATAGAAGGAAACTATCTCAACATAATAAGAGCCATATATGAAAAACCCACAGTGAACATCGTACTCAATGATGAAAGACTAAAAGCTTTTCTTCTAATATCAGGAAAAAGGCAAAGCTGCTTGCTTTTGCCACTTCTATTCAACATAGTACTAGAAGATCTAGCCAAGCAATTAGGCAAGAAAAAGAAATAAAAGGCATCTAAATTATAAAGAAAAAAAGTAAAATTATCTTTGTTCATAGATGATATGAAATTATACATAGAAAACCCTAAAGATTCCATAAAAAAAGTTAGAACTAATAAGTGAATTCAGCAAATTAGCAGTATACATAGTCAACACACTAAAATCAGCTGCAGGTGAACAACCTGAAAAAGAAATTACAAAAACAATTCCACTTACAATAGCATGAAAAAAAACTTAGGAATTCATTTAACTAAAGAGGGAAGAGATTCAAACAATGAAAACTACAAAATATTGCTGAAAGAAACTAAAGAAGATATATATAAATGAAAACACATTCCATGTTCATGGATTGGAAGACTTAATTGTTAAGGTGTCAATCCTACCAAAAGCAATGTAGAGATTCAATGCAATTAAAATCCTGTTGACGTTTTTTGCAGAAATAAAAAAATCCAACCTAAAATTCATATGAAATCTCAAGAGACCCCAAATAGCCAAAACAAACTTGAAAAAGAACAAAGTTGGAAGACACAAACTTCCTGACTTCAAAATGTACTACAAAGCTACATGAATCAAACCAGGGTGGTACTGTCATAAAGACAGATATAGACAAATGGAATAGAATAGAGAACCCAGAAATAAACCCTCTCATATACTCCTATGGTCAAATGATTTTTGACAAAGTTGTCTAGGCCATTCAATGGGGAAAGGACAGTCTTTTCAACAAATGGTGCTAGGAAAACTGGATATTCACATGCAAAAGAATACAGTTGGACCCTAACCTAAATCCATATACAAAAATTAATGCACAATGCATCATAGACCTAAACGTAAGACCTAAAACTTCAAAATCTTAGAAGAAAACAGAGGTTAAAAGCTTCACAACATTGGATTTGGCGATTGTCTCTTGGATGTGACACCAAAGGCACAGGTAACAAAGAAGAAATAAACAAATTGGGTTCCATGACAATTTAAAATTTTTTGCATCAAAAAACACTATCAACAGAATAAAAAGACAACCAACAGAATGCAAGAAAACATATCTCTCATATGAATGGGAAATTCAATAAGAGATTACTATCGAGAATATATAGAGAACTCCTACAACTCAATAACAAAAAAACAAACAACCTGACTTAAAAATGGGTAAAGGACTTAAATAGACATTTCTTCATAGATAGTATGCAAATGGACAATAAGTACATGAAAAGATGCTCAACATCACTAACCATTAAGGAAATTCAAATCAAAACTACAATGAGATACCACCTTATACTGTTTAGGATGGTTGCTATCCAAGAAAAAATGACAAGTATTGGTGAGGATGTAGAGAAATTAAAACCTATGTGCACTGTTGGTAGGAATGTAAAGTGGTACACCTGGAAAACAGTATGACAGTTCTTCAAGAAATTATGATCCAGTGATTTCACTTTCAGATATATACCCAAAAGAATTTAAAACAGTTTCTTGAAAAGATATTTGTAAACCCATGTTTAAGTAGCAATACTCACAATAGCTAAAACGTGAAAGCAATCTAAGAGTCCTTCAACAGATGAATGGATAATCAAAATGTGGTAACTACATACAGTGAAATATTCTGCAAGCTTAAAAAGGAAGGAAATTCTTACACATGCTACAACATGAATGAATCTTGAGGACATTATGCTAAGTAAAATTAGCCAGTCACCAAAAGACAAATGCTGTATGATTCCACTTATATGAGGTACTCAGAGTAGTCAAAATCAAAGCAACAGACAGTAGAAAAGGGTTACCAGGGTCTGGGGGAGGAGGAAATGGAGAGTTATTGTTTAATGGGTATAGAGTTTCAGTTTTACAAGATGTAGAGTTATGGAGATGGATAGTGGTGATAGTTGTACAACAAACATTACAAATGTATTTAACACGACGGAAATGCACACTTAAAAATGATTAAGATGTAAATTTTATGTTATGTGTATTTTAACACAATAAAAAAGGAAAAATGTTTAGGTCTTATAATAGTAATTATTCTGTTGGCTGCATCTGCTGGATCTCACTTATGTAATTTATAATTTTTAAACATGAGCTCATCTCCAAGGATGAATATTTCTTCTTTGGGAATCTTATGTGCTCTGGTTTATAAAAGTATAAGGATAGAGTGATTTCAGCCCTTGCTTATGCTTGTAGAGTGAGGGATTTTAACAGTTCTGGACCATTTTTAATGCTCAGGTACCTGATACGATACCAGGTTCCATTCAAACTGCACATCTCAGTAGTTATGTAAGATAGGCAAGCTTATTCTTCCCCTCTGCCAGATCACATACCTTACAATTGTTATAAATTCCTAATTTGTCCTAAGCACACAGCCTGAATCAGTCTCCACAAATAATGATCCCACTTTCTGTTGTCTATTCAATCCTCCATTCCCCATCTTAAGCTCTTCTCTTCACTGCCCTCTTTTTGATGGCAAGTTTACCCAACCTGGTCTTCAGCTCTCCCTCAAAAGCCTACTGTTCAAATTCTTCCTACTCCATCATCATTGTAATAACTTCCTAAAATTCTATTTTAGAATTATAAAGTAAGGATATGATCAAATGACTCTGATCTCAAACAGGAGTGGACACAGAATACATGTAGAATTGGGGAGGATTGCATATTTCATTACAAGATTTATTTATGAATGCAAGACTGACTAAGTTTTCTTAAGAATAAAATTAATGAAAAATGGTCTTCAGAGTGTTAGCCTTAAATCTACCACACAGAGAAATTGCCCCAAAACAATAATGGTCATACAATATTTTGAATTTTAAGAGTAAGAAGTAATATTACCTCCAGAAAAACTAAAGACAGTACATTTGTTCTCTTGAAAAAAAAATTTAGGGATCATGAAAAAGGGGCCCAATTCTTTGAAACTGATGGCAGTTATTTTCCATATTCAGCAAACTCACCAGAGATATATATAATAAGTATAGTTTGTATTGTCTGAGAAATGAGAAAAAAAAAGCATTTCTTTCTGAATTTCTGAACTTAGAAATGAGAAAAGTATGTGCACATAGTTCCATGTCTGGAACTTGAAATTTCTCTCCACTATGCAAGACCTGGAAGAAGAAACTGATGAATGAGGGGACAGCAGGAATAAAGCAGAGGTCCCCATGTCCATCACAGAGCAAATCTAGAGGAAGGAAAATTGTGAGTGTACACCCTACACACACACCCATAGGTACTGGGAAAGATCCAGGGAGGAAAAGGTCCAGAAATTGTCAAGGATGTGTCTACTCAATCAGATAGCAATGTTTGTTGAAAACGTTCTACATGTAAGGCACCACCATGCTAGGCAGGGTAGGAAATGAAAGATATTTAAGATTGAGACTCGGCCTTCTATCATTTTTAGTTAGGTACTGTATTAGTCCATTTGTTTAACTATAACAGAATACCTGAGACTGGGTAATTTTACAAAGAACAAAGGTTTATTTGGCTTATGATTTGGGGACAGCTTCATCTGGCACAGGCCTCAGGCTGCTTCTGCTCATGGTGGAAAGCGGCAGGGAGCCAGCAGGTACAAGCAGATCACATGGCAACAGGAAGCAAGAGAGAGAGAGGAGAGGTGCCAAGATCTTTTAAACAACCAGTTCTTGCAGGAACTAACAGAGCAAAAATTTACTCACTACCCCTCCTCTCCCAGGGAGAGCATTAATCCATTCATGAGGGATCTGCCCCAATGACTCAAATAGCTTCCAGCACTGCCACATTGGGGATCAGATTTCCACATGAGTTTTGGTG
Organism: Cynocephalus volans; assembly: GCF_027409185.1. NCBI lineage: Eukaryota > Metazoa > Chordata > Mammalia > Dermoptera > Cynocephalidae > Cynocephalus > Cynocephalus volans. The sequence goes on along the minus strand of NC_084461.1, from coordinate 99,633,320 downwards.
GGGACAACACATCCAAACTCTGTCATTCTACCCCTGACCCCCCATAACTCATGTCACTCTCACATACAAAATATAATCTTTCTATACCAACAGTCCCAAAAGTCTTAGCTTGCTCCAGCACCAACTTAAAAGTCCAAAGTCCAAAGTCTCATCTGAGACCAAAAGCAAAAGTCCTTCCAGCTGTGAACTTGTAAAAATCAAAAACAAATTTGTCTACTTCCAAGATACAAAGGTGGGGCAAACATGTGCATATTCCCATTCCAAAAAGGAGAATAGGCCAAAAGAAAGGAGAAACAAGTCCCAAACAAGTATGAAACCCAGCAGGGCAGGCATTAAATCTCAAAGCTGGTGAATCTTATAACTTGACTCCATGTTCAATGTCCTCTGCATGCTGGTTGTAGGGGTTGGGTCCCCAAGTCCTCTGGCAGCTCCACTCCTATGGCTTTCCTGGTCTCAGGTGATACTTTAGCTCTCCCAGGGTGGCATTGCACACTGGTAGCTCCACAGGTCTGGGGCCTCCATGGTGGTCCCACTCTCATGGCTCCACTAGACATGGCACTGATGGGGTTTCTCTGCTGCAACTCTGACCCCTCGTTTCCACTTGGCATTGCTTTAGTGAAGGTTGTCTGCAGTGACTCTGCCCCTGTGACAGATCTCTTCCTGGGTCCCCAGGCTTTTCCATACATCCTCTGAAACCTGGGGGGAGGCTGCCAAGCCTTCCCAGCTCCAGCATTTTGTGAGCCTGCAGTCCTAACACCACATGGATGCTGTCAAGTCTTCTGGCTTGTATTTTCCAAAGCTGCCATCCAGCCACACCTATAGCCAATTTAGCCACAGACAGAGTAGCCCAAGCAGCTGGTGTGTTGGGCTGCAAGCATCTTCCCGAGGTGGACCTGAGCAGCAAACCCGTGGAGGGCTCCTCAGGCCTATTCCCCAAGACCATTCTGTCTCCCTAGGCCTTTGGGCCTGAAATGGAAGGGTTGGACCCAGAGGCTTCTGCAATGCCTTCAGGGCCTTTTCCCCCTTCTCTTGATAATCCCATACTTTTGTGTTAGTCTTCTTAGTACCATTGAATTTTCCTTCTTAAAATGCTCTCTGCTTCTCTACCACATGGCCAGGCTGCAAATTTTCTAAACCTTTATGCTCTGCTTCCCTTTTAAATTCTGGCTTTAAGTCATGCCTTTGCCACCACAACTCAGCATAGGCTGTTACACATAGCCGTGCAGCTTCCTTAATGCTTTGCTGCTTAGAAATTTACTCCTCCAGATACTCTGGTTCACAGCTCCTAGGTTCCAACTTCCACAAATGGACATGGACATAATGCAGCCAAATTCCTTGCCAGTTCACAGCAAGGCTGATCTTTGCCCCAGTTTCTGATAAACTCCTTCTGATTTCTATCTGAGACCTCCTTAGAAGGGTCTTTACAGTTCATATTTCTATCAGCATTGTGCTCACCACCAGGTAACTAGTCTCTAAGACATTCCAAATTTTCCTTTGTCTCTTTGTCTTCTGAGTTCTCCAAACTCCTCCAACCTTTGCCTAACACCCAGTTCTAAAGCTGCTTCCACATTTTCAAGTATTTATTATAAGCAACACCCCATTTCTCTGGTACCGATTTTCTGTATTAGTCCTTTTTGTGTTGTTATAACAGAAATACCTGAAACTGGGTGATTTGTAAAGAAAAACAACATTTATTGCTTATAGTTTCTGAGGCTGGGAAGTCCAGAGTCCATCTGGTCGTAGCAAAAGTGACCCGGGGTCTCACACTGCAAGAAGGTGGAAGCAGAGAGAGAAGAGAGAGCAAAACACAGACTCTCCTCTTCTTTGAAAGCTCTCAGAACCACACCCCTGACCACCATTTTTAATTTATTCAATTCTGCATGGTCCTACAATCCAATCACCTCTCTAAGGCTTCAGCTTTCAATTACCATAACAGGATTTCCCAAGAAATTTCTTACCCAAATGCTCTGGGAAGTAGATAACTGTATTGATTTCACAGACGGGACTTTGAACTTTGGACTCTTGAGTTGAAACAAGTTAAGACTTTGGGGATGAAATGAATGCATTTGCATGTGAAAAGGACATGGGTTTGGGGGGCCAGGGATGGAATGTAGTGGATTGAATTATGTCCCCCCAAAACTCCCTGAAGCTTGAATTGTGTCCCCCAAGCTTTATTTTTATTTATTTGTTTGTTTATTTATTTATTTATTATGAATATTCATGAGATACAAAGCTGATTGTCCCCCCTTCTGTGATGTGGGGGCCAGATTCATAATGGGGCATACCCATTACCAGAAATTACTTTTGTACCCTTTGTCCCCTCCCAATTATCCTTCAACCTCCATCCCCTTCCCCCTCTCCCCTCAACTCCAATTTGTAGCCCTAGGAATGTTCCCTCCCTCTGTTGGATCATGGCACTACAACTGTGGTCTTTCTTTCCTTCCTTTCTTTCCCTCTTAGCTCCCACATATGAGTGAGTACATGAGGTATTTATCCCTCTGTGCTTTGCTTGTTTCACTCAACATAAGTTTCTCCAGGTTCATCCATGTTGTTGTAAATGGGAGTATTTCCCCCCAAGCTTTATGTATTAGAAACTTAGCCCCCACTGTGACTGTTAAGAGGGTGGAAAATCCTATTATGGTAGGTGAAGCCTTAAAGAGGTGGTTAGATTGTAGGACCTGGCAGTAGTGAATGGATTAAAAATTGTGGTCAGGGGCATGGTTCTGAGGGCTTTAAAAGAAGAGGAGAGTCTGTCCTTCTCTCTCTCTGCAATCTCTGCTTCCACCATCTTGCAGTGTGAGACCACTGAATCACTGTCACCACCACCACATGGACTTTGGACTTCCAAGCCTCATAAACTGTAAGCAATAAATTTCATTTTCTTTATAAATCACCCAGTCCACTGTACTTTGTGATGAGCAACAAAAATGGACTAGTATAGGTACAAAACAAATATATGATAAAATTGTGAGTATAAGTTCCACACAAGTGATACAGATAAAAACATTTAGCAGAGAGAAACAAAACAAAAACCTGGACATGGGTCTATTTAAAGAAATAAAGCGCAAGTTTATTACCAGTACTCCACAATCACAGGCCAGAAATTGCCTGAAGAAAATTGAGTTTTCTTAAACAATTAGTCTTGGGGAGAGCAGCAGCCCCAAATCCTTACATCATCAGCACAAAGAAGTGCACTCTATCACTGGAAGCCACAAGACCTCTTCCCCACTCCACATCTCCCTGTGAGCATCAACAATGTGCAGGTGCTTTGTCAAGAAAGCAGCTGATTGGTCTGCTTCAGGGACTCCTCACAACTGGCCAACTGAGAAACACCAATGTCAATTTCTTGGATCTAATGGGAAATAAATAAAACACCATATGTAGCTTATAAAATTCTGCAAAATCCTATTCAACAATATCAAACTGCCACGAATCCTCCACCCTGATGAGACCTGGAACACTTGCCAGCAAGCTTCAGCCTGGGCTCCTCCACCATAAAGCTGTGTGCCTCCTAGACAATGCATTTAACCTCTAAATTTCCTGCCTGCAAAGTGAACAGCAGGTTAGCCTGGATTATCCCTAAGGCCCACCTACTCATGGATTGTATGAGACTAGGCAATTTTTAGGTTGCTATGTGCTTTCCCTTCTCATGTTGCCCATTTGGTGATGACATTCAAATAAGCTAATATCAGTAAAACCATGGAGCTATTAGAGCAGTCTTAAATAGGAATTTACAATAGACTTGCTCTTCTTTGCTTTTTCCTGGAGGTTCATAGCCTCTGCCCTGCCCTCTACAACTTGGGTAAATGAGTATCATTTCTCTCCCTTAATCATCACACAGGAAGTCTCCAAATCCAAGTGCAAAATGGTGGCTCCTCAGAGGCGACAACATGCAATTAGATGTCTGCAGTTTTGCATTTTCCAAGCAAGCAATTTAAAATGTCAAATAATGAGCAGCTTCTTTGTGCTCCATAAAAAGACTCCCCCTGATTCCCCCAGACAACCCATTTGCAGAATTGCTAGTAAATCAACATAATTTGTTTTCCCTGAGACTATGTTCTGCTAGGGAAACCTCCTTCAAAACTGCTGAAGCTGCTGCAATTATATAAAATTATTGCATCTCACAATAAGGAACTTCCCTATAATTGGCCATGCAAATGAGGAACAAACGAGGGACAATAATACATATATAATTTAGACACAGAGGATTATCCTTGAAAAGCAGCCTGACTCTTGTTTCCAAGTTAGTTTAATTTCATCAGTGTTTCTCTTGCTTCATAAAACCGCTGAATTCTACAGTTCAGCAGATATTAGGCATCCCAGGGACACACACTTCGCCTGGGTAAATTCAAATATTTCGTATATAAAGCATGTCAAATATTTGCAGTATTTGAATGCAAATACACTATCATTTTGATGTCTATGACTGCAGAATGGAGAACAATTAGCCTTCATTTGTATGCAGCTGACAGGCAGATTTTTTCCAAAAGCTCTAACAGAAAGCCTGCAAGCAAGTCAAATAATATTTAATTCCACATACCTGGGCCACCAAAGAAAATGCATCAGAGCCCAGGGAAGGGCCCTTTGCAATGCACTTTTCCTAAAAGAGCTGCCCCAAGACAACAGACGAATCACTCTTGTTCTATGTTGGCGTAAGGATATGGATAGCCTTGGTCAAAGAATGCCCCGGAAACTTAAAAAGATACTTTACTTTGGTAGCAAAAAGAAGACTATGAAAGCCAAGAAACCTGGACAAAAACCACAGCTCTTTATTGACTAGCTCTATGATTACTGCCAAGTCAATGTGCTTCTCTAATACCCCGTTTTTCAAGTACAAAATGAAAGAACTGACTTACATTATTTCTACGCTATTCTTTTGCTATAAAATGTTATGAATCTACCTATAGTGAATGCTTGCTATTACACAAAAGGTTACTATGGAGTTAGGGCAAGAACATGGCCTTAATGCTGACAGGTCTGGGTTGAATCCAGTTTTAAGGTCTTAGCTATGTGAATGTATATGTGGTACTAGTTCTCGGAGCTTCAGCTCCGTGATCTATAAAATGGATTTTAAAAGGAATTAGATGTTTACCAGGTGTACTGTTATCATTAAAAATCTTAGCTCATTCCCCCATGGTCATTAAGGCAACCCTAGGCAAAGCTGTGAAATAAGTCAAGATTGCCTAGAGCCCTTCTTCCTGCATTTTTTTTCTTTAAACTTTCACTCCTGCATTCCTGTGGTTTTCTTCTTCCAATCATGAAAATCAAACCACACTAAGATGAGGGAGATACAATCTATTAGCAGTGTTTATACACAACATAGTACAGAGGCTAAGAGCACAATATCAAAATTCAGATAGATCTGAGTTCAAATCCTGACTCCATCCTTCCCATGTAACTCTGGCAAGTTAGTAAATTTCTCCAAAACTCAATTTCTCTATCTGAAAAATGAGGATAATTATATCTATCTCCATAGACTTGATATAAGGATTAAATGAGAAGGTCATGGAATACTTGGTATTATATTAAGTACAAGTGAGTGTCTAATAAACATTGGTGCTGATTATTATTTATTTCCTTATCTTGCTAATGGCTCAAATTTACCTTGTAAATAAGTAAAACCTTCTATCCTTACAAAGGAACTTAAACCACACTTCCCCTCCTCTGCCTAATTGATCTATAAAAATTCATTGCAGGCTTTACATTCTACCTTTTTCAATTTCACCTTTTTCTTTGGAGCTCTGCATTTATTTTCCTTGCTCTCTTCCAGCTTTCTGCTGAGGAAAAAAGCAGCTTCTCCCATCCTGTTTGCCAAGATTTCTCCCTCAAGTTTCAAGCATCACTAGTTCCTTCTCATTCATTCTTCCATCTATCTAGTCACAAAGCAATTTTTCAATGAGTATTTCATATTCGCCAGTCTTGGTGAGGAGCTGGGAATACAAATATAGCACAAACTGCCCTCAAGCAGGTAACTGCAGAACAGAAAGAAGGGACGTATTGGAGAGATATTAAGGAGGAAACATTAAGGGGACTGGAGGATTGATGGACACAGCAGACAGGAAGTGAAGTTCACTCCCCTTAACCTCTATCCAAGTTTTTCTAGAAATTCTTTGTATAAATATGCTTTTATCTGCATATTCTCCTCTGCTAAATACCACCGTAGGGTAGATTCTGTAATATCGGAATGTTGACGTAAGGGAGAGAAATTTTATTTAACCTCTGAAAGTTCTACCACAAATATATTTTCTCAGAAACAAATTTTCTACTAGCTGAAACTCTCAGAAACTGACTCAGAGAAAGGAAAGTTCAAGTACTTTGACCACACATCTGCTTAACAATTTGATTTGGGACCTTCAAAGCCTTTAAGAATAATTTGTCATCACAAATTTTAAGGGCCTTAAGGGCCAGGGTTCTACTGATGAAAAATACAAAACAAAACACTTGAATGAGTTTTGATTTCTGCAAAGGAAGCAAATGCCACATAGTCAAGTCAACAAGTAGCTAAACTTAAATTGATCTGCAAAAATAATGTGAAAAATTGACTATTATGAGGTAGCTTGTTTATTGCTTCCTCATAAAACAGATAGAAAAAGGTTTGGGGATGTGAGACCCAGGAAAGTGAAGACAAGAAAGGGGACTCTCATTCTGAAACATCAGTGGCCTCCAGCATCATGGTAGCAGACAGAGCCAAGAAGAAAAGAGTCAGTAGAAGGCCCATATGTGGTGCTTGAATAGACTCTAGAAGCAATATGTACCCCAGGTTTGTTTTGCTTTCCTGCAGTATAATCCACCTCTCCCACCCCTCCTTGTTACTCTGAAACTCAGTAACATCTGTTTAAAATATCTTGTGTCCATTGGGTAAAGAACATTTAAAGGAAGAGCTATATTCACTCACAGGGTGAAGGGGAGCAGGGAAGCAGCTCAACAATATGGAAACGCTTTCTGGAGGCAGACGATGAAATTGCAAGAGAAGTCCAGTGCAGCGCAGTGGTTCAAGGCGGGGCTGGGGGTTGGGCCAGCCAAGAGCCAGAACATAAGAGCATTCTCTGGGATCCTCAGACATCACTGGCAGGAGAAGTAGACTTCCTACACTCAGTTTAGCTGCACACTCAGATCACCATTATATGGATATTAAAGGAAAGTGGTAACTCACAAGTGCTAGAGAACTTGAGGAAATAGGTACACTAGGAAGGTTTTTAAAGAAGGAAATGATGTAGGTTTGCAAGAGAAGGTCAGAGTGCATATGCTGTGTATTGAACCAACTTCACTAAATAGGGCAGAAGCAAAGGGTCAAAAGAACCCAAATCCCAGGCCTCCTGAATGTTTTAAAGAAAGTATCAGAGAGTCCTTCTGATCTTTAGGCATCATAAGAGCAAAGCTGAAGGATGCTGTGAGAAGAAAGCCCTTTAGAGGGGCTTCTCCTGCTTATTTCCCTGATCAGTGAGGTCCCTAAGAGATGTAGGATGACCTCTCATTCCCAGAGGACTCTGCTAAGGAGTGACAGAACCCCAAGTGACAATCAACCCTTTTGCTAAATGTGTTGTAGGATGGGAAATCTCCCACTTCCCTTCACAACTTTCTATAGTTTTTTTAATCCCTTACGGTTAAAAAGCTCTTGCTGTTAAACCAATTATTTCTTACAGAAATTCTAGCCCAATTCTTCTCCCTTTGGCCCTCCAAGGAGATGGACAGCTGCTAGTCAGAATTTTCTCAGTACTTCTTTACAGTCACAACTAAAGGATTATTAGGTGTCCCTTCTCATCCTCTTACACAGGCTAGATAGCATCATTAATTTTGCCTAAGAGGACCATTCCTCTAAAATCCATCCCTTTGATAATTTCTACTGTTCTAGGCTCTCTAATTTTCTGCGGTTTCTAATTTTAAATAAAAAGCAAGCTGAAAACAATAAGTTTAGTACCAATAAAAACCATACTAAGAAGATACATGGTCTGACTTTTATATCAGAGTTGTTCTATTGGGACACTAATTTTTAAACTTTCTTAAAAATGTTGTTGCTTACCAGCATTCAACTTTGGAAACCTATATCAATTGTATGGATCTGCTGTGTGCTGAAACAGTTAAAATTTCAATCCGATTAAACAATGTTCTGTTCCATAGAGAACTTTCTGAAATATTTAGTTTTTTTAAGAAGTCCAGTTGTTAGAACAGTTGCTCAGGGAATTCAGCCAAACACAGCTGAAAGTTAACTTCAAAATTGATAACAGAGTTGTTGTCTACAAGAGCACCTCTTGTTCTGTTCAGATCACTGAGGACCTCCATGTGCCTGATCTAATGACATTTTCTGACCTCACCCTACTTGGCCTCTCAGCAGCCTTCCCCCCAGGAATCCTTCTTTGAAACATGCTCCTCCCTTCCCTTGCATGACCTTACACTCCTTGGGTTTTTCTCTTCCCTCTCTAGCTGTTTCTTCTCACTCTTTTGCCTACTCCTCCTCCTACTCTTCCTAACCTTTAACTCTTAGAATTACTCAGGGTCTGTCTTGAACCATCCTCTCTTTTACTTGAGGCACTCCCAGCCCTTTCTATGGTTTTAATTACTATCTACAAACCAAGGATTTCCAATGCATAATTCCAGTCCAGACTTCTATTTGAAGTTCCATGAAATATATATAACTCACTCACCAACATCTTCGTTTAGACAACTAACAAGCACCAAATCTACACATCTAAGACTGAATATATGATTACTCACTTCCCACTGCTCACCCCTCCACTGAACAAATCTGTCTGTTGTGCTCCCTATTTCCTAGTTTGAGAGATGCTCTTGAAAGAAACCTACTGTTAACAGATACCTTCTCTCCTTCACCTTTCATATCCAGTCAATCACCCATGTCTATTAATTGTATTTTCTAGATTTCACAAATACATCTATTTCTCTCCACTTTTATTACTCCTTCCTTTATTCCACTATCACCTCTCTCCTATATTTCTGAAAAGGCTCCTACCTTGTCTCCTAGACCCATTCATATTCTCTGCAATGAATTCTTCACCTTGCAGTCATAGTGATAGTTTAAAACCCAAGTCCCAGTGTCACTCCCTTGCTTAAAACTCTTAAATGAATTCCATTATATTTAATATAAAAATCCAAAATCTTTTACATTGCCTGTATGATCTAGTCCTGCATGATCTGACTTCTGCCCATTTTGCAGCCTGAATTCTCAGTACTCTCCTCTTTCTCTATATATTACAGCCACACAAGTTATCTTGTAGTCCCCCAAATGCGTCAGGTTCTTTCCCATTTCATAGCCTTCACATATGCAGCTCCCTCTGTTTGAAATGCTTTTTCATGTATTATTTGCCTGGCTGCTCTCACTCTTACTTAGTGTCTTAGCTTATATAAATGTCTCTTCCTCAGAGAAGCAGCCCTTGATGCCTACCGTGGGTGTGACAGAGACAGTAGTGCCCATCACATATCCCAAGTCTCCCCACCACCACCACCACCCAACTTTTCTAGCCTTTCTTGCTGTAGGATAGAGCTTTGTGACTAGCTTTTCTGTGCTGGCTTGGAGTGATAACATCACTGTCACCTGAAGCAGTTATAACTAAGTAGGAATTCTCCATGTCCTCTCTCATTCATGTAGCTGAAAGCAAAGAACTTCATGATGGTGGAGCTGGAAGACTATAACATGAGCAAGGAACAAACCCTTGTTGCACTGAGTCACTGAAACTTTGAGATTAATCTTTTCTACCAGAACATAGTTTAGCCCATCTTGACTAACAGTCTGTCAGATTCGCCTTATTCAATCTCATATCACCTTGTATTGTTATATCCCTGGTGCCTACCACAGTGTTTGACATCTAATAAGCACTCGATAAATATTTGTTGAACAAGTAAATAAATGGTTAAAATGCCAGACTGTGCAGATTGACAATGATATCCTTTCAAAGAGATCAAAAAGATTTAAGACAGCAAAGTAAAATCCTTGGCTAGATTTACAGAAGACTCAAGAGATTTATCATCACCTGCAGTACAATCTTGGACACTTTACTTCTCTTTCTGGGGAAGAAAGGATAAAAGATAAAAACACAGGAGGTTAAAATTCCCTGGGGGATTTCCTGTGGCAAGAAGATAATGAAGGGCTTCACAAGAATGATTTTTTGTGCCTGCTTTGCAAAGAGAACTGGCTAGTTGAACACAATGATGAGAGAAATTTCATGGATAAGAAAAATAAAAAACCTACTAGCTTTTCTTTTCAGCTATAGACATAAATATAAAATCAAAGAAATTATCTTTCTAAAATTCTTCATTTATTAAGGTATATTGATGGACTTCAACCAAGATGGCAAAATAGATGGTCCCCAGAATCACCCTCTTCCCAGTCAACCAATTTACAATTATCAAAAAGCAATGACTACCAAGCTGAGACCACTAGAGCTCAGGGAAAGAGGAGGTGAGACCTATGGAGCTCATGAAGGCAGCAGAAGTCATGATGAGAGAAAGAAAGGACCATTCCAACTGTTTTGAGCCCCAGCCAATTCAAGACTGGCCCTGGTGAACACAGGGAGCAAGAGCTGGCAAAAGCCACAGCTGTGCCCTGTGTATGAAGTAGCTTGTAGGCTGCAAGAGAGAAGAGAGCCTTGGTGGCCCCCAGGCCAATCAGACCACTAACAGGGTTCCTGTGGACCCACATAAGAGCAAGGGGCCACAGACAACTGAAAGAAGGAGACATTCAGAGGCCATTGAGTCACTGCAAGGGACCAGCACACGGCCTGTCCCGTGGGAGGTATTTGGAGCACAAGGGGTGGGGCAGACGGGCCCACTGGGGGAACATTGGGGCACAGCATGGACAGCTGATCTGCCCTCCAATCAGCACAGGCCCACTCAGTGGAGACTGATCAGGAATACAGAACTGCAGGGGATTCAGTTTGCTGTAAAGACTCAGGCCCAGACCAGAGTTTCCATACAACCCAGGTATACAGGACCTCACAAGACCCGGAAGTGCTTACAAGGTCAACAATTAAAACGTAAACTTCACAAAAAGCCTTCCCCAGAGAATCAGAAGCAAAGCAGCAATTTAGCTCATCCACAGGGCTCAAGTGCTGGTCCCTACAGGAAGCTCTCCCATTTTAGAAGTAATCAAGGACAGCAACAGAGTTTAAGTGGTGGGAACAGCAAATAATCCAACACAGAACAGAAAGAAAACACAAAACACTCACAGACCAAAATTCTGATATTAACCAGTAAAGGTCTGACACCACCAAAGAATGAACACCTACAAAACCTAGAAGGACCAGAAGCCTCCCAGGCTCCCAAGCTGGAGTAGGAGGAGGGACAAGGGCCTCAGCCATGCCCCCCTGTCTGTATGTAGCCCAGCGATGACCACCAGGCCACTGCCAGAAGCACCCTGGGCTCCTGAATCAGATCTGTGGGGGGCTGAGGGCCTCAGCAATACTCCCCTGATGTCCAAATCCAGCCCAGCAACCACCACCAGGCTGCTTGCTGGAAGCACCCTGGGCTCCTGAGCTGGGATGGTGGGGGCTGAGGGCCTCAGACACGACCCCTCGACATCAGCATCCAGCCCAGTGATGACCACCAGGCCCCTGCCACAAGCGCCCCAGGTTCCCCTGCCAGAATGAGAGGGATGCAATGGGCCTTGACCACAGTCGCCCTCCTTCTTCTTCCACCCTATCCCCCTCCTCCTCCTCTCCCCTGCCCCCAAATTGTTCTGCAACATCTTAGAATGTAAAAATAATAATAAATTTGATTTTAAAATATATCTTAATAATAAAATATCATATGTGTTATCTTAAAATAATTTAGAATAGAAATATTAATAAAAATATTCTTGAGGATTGAACATGGCACAAATTATGAATAACTGTATCACAGTATTTAGTTGCTATAAAGTTGTTGTATTTATTTTCTGTAATTTGGTCTTGAGGTTTCTCTTTCAGGAAACTTGTTCCTCCTGGAAGGCACCCTTGTGACTTTTGTCTGACCCATGTCCAGTTTATTCCTACCAAGATAGGAGAGTCCTGACGAGGAAAGAAGTTAGGTTCAGGTGTGTCAGTCAGGTAAGACACAGAGGAAGCAACTCAACAAAACACGTGAAATCACAGAAGCAGTTCATTACTTACAGATCCCCAGAGAGAAGAGGGAAGCACACCTCGCAGGGCTGTCAGGGACATGCACACACTCAACCAGAGAGTGGAGCACAAGAAAGACAGAGTGAGGGACCTGTGTCTGTATTGTGGTCCAGGGCATCATCCAAGCAGGTTTCCTGCAGGGAGTTGTAACTGGTGGATTTAGAGCAAGCAGGCATGACCTCCATGGCATCACACTGTGACTGAGAAGTGGCCACTGCAGTATATCTGCACAGTCCATGCATGGGTGGTGTTTTAGTCCTTTTTATGTTGCTATAACAGAAATACCTGAGACTGGGTAATTTATAAGGAAAAGAGGTTTATTTGGCTTACGATTCTGAGACAGCTGCATCTGACACGGGCCTCAGGCTGCTTCTACTCATGGCAGAAAGTGGCAAGCAGCCGGTGGGTACAAGTAGATCACATGGCAACAGGAAGCAAAAGAGAGAAGCAAGAGAGAGAGAGAAGGTGCCAGGGTCTTTTTAAGCAACGAGCTCTCACGGGAACTAACAGAGTGAGAACTCACTCATCAATCCCCCCTCCCCCAGGGAGAGCATTAATCCATTCATGAGGGATCTGCCCCCATGACTCAATCAGTTTCCAACACTGCCACATTGGGGACCAAATTTCCACATGAGTTTTGGAGGGGACACACATCCAAACTCCATCAGGTGGAGTCAGTGAGGCAAGTCAAGAAGGTTGTATCTAGCTGTCCCATAAGGAGATGGTCACCAGGTGGCAGTTGTATAAGACCATGTCTGGATCAACCATCCTGAGGAACTGGGAGGAAGTGGAGAACTGGAAACTGTGTTGACAGAGAGGTAGTAAACCCTGCTTCTGGTATGAAAAAGTCCGACTTATATTCAAAGTGGTTACTGATGCAACACAAAATTATAAGAATATACTACAAAAGTGTTACTTTAAAAGTATCATCTTGTTTTGATTAAAGTTGGGTAAGTTCAGTTGTTTTATTTTTAAAAGGAATTATTTCTGAGTATGAGGATTCAGAGGAACAGCCTCCACTGCCTTTAGAAGGCCACCCACCAAATCTTAGGGTGGGCAGAGGCCTGGCTGTGCACCAATACTACCTTGGCTCCACCCAGCCCTCTGGAGCAGCATTAGGCAATTGCAGGAGCAGCTCCCTGAAAGGCAAAAATCTGTAAAATTAAGATGACAAAATGATAGCTAATGTCATAGTCAGGACCTGGAAAACATAATTAAGAGAATTACTATGAGAGAAAATGTGGCAATTAAAAGCTACATCAGACTGAAAAGACACCATATCAAAGGCTGGCAGGCTCATGTTAATCACCCACACAGAGTGCCATGACTTCAAGGAAGCAGGGATCTATGTACCCATCACATCTATGAGCCAAGTGTGGGCAGCTCTCCTGCCCATAAGAATATATTTACATATTATATCTACATAATATATTTACATATTACACAGGAAACAGCTGTGCACACAGAACATTTGCAATTAAAGGAAAAAGTAGTCCAGGCTATGATATGGCAGAAGGGGAAGATGGAAAGAACGTAAGACTAGGAGTGAAGAGACCTAGTTTTGGTAGTGGAGTGGCCATGAGCTCCATCGGTGACCTTAGAAAATAGGTTTCCACGGGTACATAAGGAGAAACTTTAAAAGGACCAGCTTTTTAAAAACTGCCCCTCAGAGCCCTACTGCAAAGGTTCTTGAAGGGCTCTATATTTCTCTTCCCCCTCATTCCATGCCCATGTCATCCAGAGCTCCACCTTCACATGTGAAGACCTGGAGCTTCAGGATGAGACTTCATTTGAACAAAGGTTTTTCATATAACCATGATGCTCACTGTTCTTTCTTCAACAAGGTTGACAGGGTTTCATTTCCTTTAGCCCCATATAACCAGCACACTGATATCAATGGGCTCCCTTACTCTTTGCTGCTGGTGGGGTTTGGCAAATAGAAAGTCCCAGCAGGAGACGATATGCAAGGAGAAAAGTGAGCTTGGAATAATCATTTACATTCTTCCTCTCTATGGGGTAGAACTGAAAGTCACAACTCCTCTTAAGGTGATCATCTCAATACAACACTCTTCTTCTGGTTCCAGTGACAACCCTTATTCCTTTAGTTCTAGGGATAAAAACAGTTCCATTGTCACTAGTTCTAGAGCATTATTCCCTGTAGTTTTCCTAACCCCCATCACACCTTGAAAATATACCCTTTTAAAAACCCTCCTTAATTATGCTAATGTGAACATAGCATCTTTTCCGAGCTGAAACCCTGACTGATAACTCAATGAACATCTTTTTTCCCAGATGAAAAAGGTAAGGAGCCTCTTCCAAAAAGGTCCGCTTGGGAGTCTAATACTTAAGGATATCCAGCTGTCATAAGAATTCAGGAAGACTTAGCAAGTTTGGGACAAAATACCCATTAATTCTGTTAGTTTCTCAGACTACTTGCTTTGTAGCTGGCCTGCTTACATTTCCATAGGTTTGTGTGCAAGAATAGCAGCCTCATAAGTAGACTATTTCCTCTTTGGTGCCAAGACCTGCCCTATCCACCACATGAATTACCCTCACATCTGTTAAAGCCTCTATTCTATCCCTCTGCAGCTTTGGACTATTGCTAGAGTAAGCCAAGGAATTACAACACTCAGTCCATCACCAATTCATGTTATCAGACTTCATAGAGCCTTGAATGCTTCTCAGCAACAATTTTCCAATGTGCTCTTTAGTTTCATCTTTTCTCTGAAGCTTACCCTGAACAACAACCTGCATTACAAATATACTCCCATAAATCTTATATCTGCCTGTATCCTATCACTTACATTGTTTTATTGCTGATTACCTGACTACTTCCCAGCTGCCACACTTAGAAAACTCCCTAGCCCAAGTTAAACACTCTTTAATATTATTTACTTCTCCCTTTCCTATTTGAAGCAGCTAGCACAGTGTGGGCTCAAAACAGAATTTTTATTTTTATTTTTTTTTATTTTTTTATTTTTTTTAATTTTATTTTGTTGATATACATTGTAGCGGATTAATGCTCCCCATCACCAAAACCTCCCTCCCTTCTCCCTCCCCCCCTCCCCCCCAACAATGTCCTTTCTGTTTGTTTGTTGTATCAACTTCAAATAATTGTGGTTGTTATATCTTCTTCCCCCCCCCCCCCCGGTTTGTGTGTGTGTGTGTGTATGTGTGTGTGTGAATTTATATATTAATTTTTAGCTCCCTCCAATAAGTGAGAACATGTGGTATTTCTCTTTCTGTGCCTGACTTGTTTCACTTAATATAATTCTCTCAAGGTCCATCCATGTTGCTGCAAATGGCAGTATTTCATTCGTTTTTATAGCTGAGTAGTATTCCATTGTGTAGATGTACCACATTTTCCGTATCCACTCATCTGATGATGGGCATTTGGGCTGGTTCCAACTCTTGGCTATTGTAAAGAGTGCTGCGATGAACATTGGGGAACAGGTATACCTTCGACTTGATGATTTCCATTCCTCTGGGTATATTCCCAACAGTGGGATGGCTGGGTCGTATGGTAGATCTATTTGCAATTGTTTAAGGAACCTCCATACCATTTTCCATAGAGGCTGCACTATTTTGCAGTCCCACCAACAATGTATGAGAGTTCCTTTTTCTCCGCAGCCTTGCCAGCATTTATCGTTCATAGTCTTTTGGATTTTAGCCATCCTAACTGGGGTTAGATGGTATCTCAATGTGGTTTTGATTTGCATTTCCCGGATGCTGAGTGATGTTGAGCATTTTTTCATATGTCTGTTGGCCATTTGGATATCTTCCTTAGAGAAATGCCTACTTAGCTCTTTTGCCCATTTTTTAATTGGGTTGCTTGTTTTCTTCTTGTAAAGTTGTTTGAGTTCCTTATATATTCTGGATATTAATCCTTTGTCCGATGTATATTTTGCAAATATTTTCTCCCACTCTGTTGGTTGTCTTTTAACTCTTTTAATTGTTTCTTTTGCTGTGCAGAAGCTTTTTAGTTTGATATAATCCCATTTGTTTATTTTTCCTTTGGTTGCCCGTGCTTTTGGGGTCGTATTCATGAAGTCTGTGCCCAGTCCTATTTCCTGAAGTGTTTCTCCTATGTTTTCTTTAAGAAGTTTTATTGTCTCAGGGTGTATATTTAAATCCTTAATCCATTTTGAGTTGATTTTAGTATACGGTGAGAGGTATGGATCTAGTTTCATTCTCCTGCATATGGATATCCAGTTATCCCAGCACCACTTGCTGAAGAGGCAGTCCCTTCGCCACTGAATAGGCTTGGTGCCTTTGTCAAAGATCAGATGGCAGTAAGTGTGTGGGTTGATTTCTGGATTCTCTATTCTATTCCATTGGTCAGTGTGTCTGTTTTTATGCCAGTACCATACTGTTTTGGTTATTATAGCTTTGTAGTATAGCTTAAAGTCAGGTAGTGTTATGCCTCCAGCTTTATTTTTTTTGCTGAGCATTGCTTTGGCTATTCGTGGTCTTTTATTGTTCCATATAAATGTCTGAATAGTTTTTTCCATTTCTGAGAAAAATGTCTTTGGAATTTTGATGGGGATTGCATTGAATTTGTATGTAGTATGGACATTTTCACTATGTTGATTCTTCCAATCCAAGAGCATGGAATATCTTTCCATCTTCTTGTATCCTCTCTAATTTCTCTCAGCAGTGGTTTGTAGTTAAAACAGAATTTTTAAAGAATGAATTAATTAAAAATTAACTCTTGGCAGTCTAGGAGAGAGCTTAAGAGCAGAGTCACAAGAGTAGAATAGCTGTACCCAAATTAGTAACCATGTGACCTTTTAC
The DNA here is from genome assembly GCF_027409185.1 of Cynocephalus volans. Lineage (NCBI taxonomy): Eukaryota > Metazoa > Chordata > Mammalia > Dermoptera > Cynocephalidae > Cynocephalus > Cynocephalus volans. The sequence goes on along the minus strand of NC_084461.1, from coordinate 99,616,419 downwards.
AACATCTCTATGCCTCAGTTAAAGGCACTTGTAGAACTCAGAGTTCCCCCTCTGGTTGACCCAGTGGCTATTTGATCAAAGTTCTACCCACAGTATTAGTATTAGCATTAATTAGTATTAATATTAGTGCTTAGGAAGTTTGGCTTTCTTGCCATTGCAGTGTTGCTGTTACTCTGAGGATAAGGCCAAAACAGCAAAGTAGACCTAATATGGATTTTGAGGGTGTTACAGAGAGATAACATTTTAGGAAAGAACAATTGATTCAAAAGTATTCTTTTTCTCTTAAAGGAAGGAGACATGGCAGGGTGGAAAAAAACAAGTAATCAGCAATATTTCCATTCACCTGCTAAATGTGGGTAATAGTACCTGCCTGTTCCAGAAGGCACTTAGTCAAATCCTCTTTAGAGGCCTGATGCCCCTGATTCTACGACTTCCCTTCTCTTTTGGGAAAAATATAAAAACTAAAATTTTCAGCTGTTAATGATTTTTATTTATCTCTGTCAATGGATAACTTTGTTTCTTCCATTATAAAGTCAACACCGTTTGATAAGACTACCTTTAAATTTAGACTTCCTTTTCCTGCTTCTTACATCTTCAGTGATGTTCTCCTCTAATCCTCTAAGGATTAACTATTTTTCTTAACTCATCTTCAAGACCTAGGTGCAACTTTCTCAGAAAGATAAATTCTACATGATTAAAACAAAAAGAACATGTCATTTTACAAAGTTTCTATGAGAAATTTATGTGCCCAAAAATAATCCTTTCTTCACCTCCCTGACAAAGTCTAAAACATTGTGTTTTTTTATCAAATATCTATCCATCCCTTTGTTGTATTTTCAATCTCTCCCTTTTCACTAACTCTGGAATTTTAATATGAACAAAATAATGGTGTTGTTATTGTTGTTATAGCAGCTAATGAATATTAAGTAGTTTCTATTTTTCGGGCATTGTACTGTTTTATATTCATTTTCATCAATGAATCTCCCAACAATTCTATGAAGTTGGTACTATTAGCCCAATTTTTATATATTAGTCAAAGAATGCATGGAAAAATTACATAATTTGCTTGTTACTTAGTGGTTAGAAAGTGGCAAGACTAGGATTTGAGTACAGAATCATCTCACTCAAGTCCAAATTCATAACCACTATGTTACAGTGCCCCTAAAATTTTCTCAATGAAAACAGATAAGAATTAGTAATAAATGCAGCACAGTATCTATATAAGAAGACCCATAAAATTTAATAAATAACATACAGTACAACCTGAAAAAATGCAGAGAAATAGTCCTCCTCTACCTTAGGAGAACGATTTATTTCTGAAAAATCTGTCATAGGCAAATTCTTATAATACAACGGATGTAATTAACACTTAAATTATTTGCACAAAATTATTTCAATAGTTACCAGAGCAAATATAAGATATCGAATGTTTACATAACTGTACTTTACTGTCAAAAGCATTCAAACAGAAAAATAACAAAAGCGATTAATAAAAAGAATGCAAATGGTGAAAGAAAGCCATCAGCACTTTGAAAGAAAAACTTAGGACAACAGTTGCCAATAATGCATATGTAAAGAATACCAGAGGGAAACACTCATTTAGGGAAGCTCAGCACTCCAGATATGCACAAAATCCAAATTACTCTTCATAAATGTGAAGAAACATCTCACAAGCTAAAATTAGTTATTATGTTAAAATACCTCATAAAGTGGAATTAACATAACTTAAATAAGCATATGTATGGGTTTTCCTGAACCAGATTGCTAAGTGATAAAATTCATTACTGTAAAAATTTTTTAATCCCCAAATTATAATCTAAAATCTCAATGAAATTTTCAATCAAAATCTCCATTCTAGTACATGTACTATGGTGAGAAAATAGGCAAGTTGTTTAAAAAGGTCAACTAGCAAAGCAAATATGCAAGAATAGTCAAGAGATTTTTTTTAAAAGAAAAATGATGGGAATAGGGTATGACTTGTCCTTCCAAATATCAAAATATACCATTCACCTACAGTAATGGAAACGTCATACTAGCACAGCAAAAAAAGATTAAAAAAAAAAAAAAAAAACAGAGACAGGAACTAAATATACAAAATAGAAGGCATTTCAAGTCAGTAGCAAAACATTAATTATTAAACATGTAATAGTGAGACAGTTTGATATGCATTTGGGGAGGAAACTGCTTTGGATTCTAGGTTCACCAGGTAATTATTGTGTAATATTAGCATCTGGAAGACCATTCTTCTTTTATCTCTCTTAATATCTTTGATAAAAAAAAAAAACTTTTTTATCATAATGAAAAATAAAATAAACATTTATACGCCTACCACACAGCTTAAACAAACCAACCGTTGGCCAAAAGTGCTATGGATTTTTTTCTTAAGCTATTTTTAAAAACAGCTGAAAAAAACTTATAGCTGAAGTCTATTAACCCTCCCTTCTCCTATTCCATTTTTTAATCTCCAAAATTAAGTACTATTCTAAAGTTAGTGTGTATCCCTCTGGTCCATATTATAACATTTTTGATAATAGGGATTTACTATTTTAATGGAAAGCTTCTAAGTTTCATTATTAAATATAATGTTAACAGCAGGATTTAATATTAAAATTTTATTGAAGTATAACACATATGCAGAAAACTGCATAAACCATACGTATACATACAGCTCAGTGAATTTTCACAAAGTAAATAAACCCACGTAACCAGTGTCCAAATTACAAATATAATGTCATTATACCAAAAGCTCCCTTCCAGTCACTATCCTCACTTCTTCTAACACCACAGATAAATTTTGCCAGTTTTTTGAACTTCACATAAATGGAATTTTATGGTATTTATTGTTTTGCATCTGGTTCCCTTTACTCAACATTATTTGTTGGAGATTCATTATACTTTTACTTGAGATTATTATTTCTTTATTCTTTTAATGTATGGTATTTCATTGCTGAATATACTATAATTTATTCATCAATTCCACTGTTGACAAGCATTTGGGAAGGTTGCAGTCTGAGCTATTACCAAAAGTGCTGCTATAAACATTGTAGTATATGAGTATGTCTTTTAGTATACATATGTATGCATTTATGTTGCATATATACTTAGAAATGGAGTTTCTGATTTGTATATGTTCAACTTTAGTAAACATTGCCAAACAGTTTCCCAATGTTTTTATACCAATTTACACTACTACCAGTAGTATATAAGAATTCTGCTTGCTCCATGTCTTCACCAACACTTGATATTGTCTGCTTTTTTTTGTTTGTTTGTTCATTATAGCCATTCTAGTAGAGTGTGGTAGTATACATAGAGGTTTTAATTTGCATTTCTGGTATGAATGATGAAGCAAATTATATGTTTATCACCTACTAAGATATTTCCTTTTGTGAACTGCCTATTCAAGGCTTTTTCCTATTTTCTATAGGGGTGTTGTCTTTTCTTCCTGATTTAAAGCAGTTTTTACATAGTCTTTTAATTAAAAGTATCTTAATTTTAATTATAGTTCAATTTTCTTCATGCTTAGAACTTCTGCATGTCCTGTTTAAAACAGTCTTAGCAAAGTGACAGCAGTTATTAAAGCAAATTAAAATTTTAGAAAAACAAAACAAAAAATAAATTTTTCTCTACTCCAAGATCATGAAGATATGCTTCTATATTTTCTTCTCAAAACTTTATTGCTTTACCTTTCACATTTAGATATGCAATAAACCTGAAACTGATATTTGTGTATGTCATGATGTAGGGTTCAAGACACATTTCTTCCCTGTGGAGGACTACTTGACCCAGCAACATTTACTGAATTACCTACTGCACAAGACTGACACTAATGGCATCTTAGTCTTAAATTGGGTGACCATATTTTTAGTCTCTATTCTTTTCCATTAGTGTATCTGCCTGTCCTTTGGCAATATCACATTATCTTAATTATTACAGTGTTATAATAAGACTTGCTATTTGGTAGCATAGATTCCTCAGGTAGGTTTGGCTTCCCCAAGATTTTCTTCAGTATTCTTGGCCTTTTGCATTTCCATATGAATGTTAAAATAAGTTTGTCATTTTTCACATACAAAAACATTCTGATATTGTAATTGTGATTGCATTTAACCACAGAAAAATTGGGGAGAACTGACATCTTTACAACATCAAGTCTTTCAATCAATAAACAAGCATATTCTTTCATTTATTTGGGTCGTCTTTAATTTCTCTCAATAGTGTTTTACATTTTTCAGTGTAAAGGTATGGTATATTTTCCATTAGACTTATTCCTGAGTATTTTATTTTTATGCCATTTTAAATTCTATCATGTTTTGAATTTCATTTTATATTTTACCATTCAGTATTACGTTTGTTGAAGGTCTTTTGCAGGTATTTTTTTATAAAAGTACAGAAGAAAGTTCCCTCCTATTCCTAGTTTGCTAAGATTGTTTACCAGAAATGGTTACTACATTTTATGAAATAATTTTTCTACATTTATTAAGATGATCACATGATCTCTTTTTTTATTGTTTATGTAATGAATTGTATTGACATTACACTGATTGCATTAGTTGAACAATCTTATGTTCCTGAATAAACTTATCAGTTTTGATTTATTATTCTTTTTAAAAATTGCTGATTTAGATTGCATATATTTTATCTAGAAATTTTAAAACTATGCTCATGAATAAGATCCGCCTGTAATGTGTCTTTCTTCTAACATCCTTGTTATATTTTGGTATCAAGGTGGTATGGTCTGCATGTATGCATTCGCAAAAAATTCATATATTGAAATCCTAACCCTAGGGTAATATAGTACTGGGATATAAGGCCTATGGAAGGTGGTTAGATCGTGAGGGCAAAGCTCTTATGAATGGGAGTAGTGCTCTTATGAAAGATGCCTAAGGGAGCTTCTTTGATTATGTATACCTTCTTAGATTTTTTCCTGATAATTCTTGCCACAGGTTTATCACTTTTAATAATCACCTGAAAATAACAACTTTTGACTTTGTTAACTAACTCTAGTGAACACTGGTTTTCTATTCTCTCTCTCTCATATTTAAGTTAAGCATTATCTTCTTGCATGACTAATGATTTTTATTGTGTAAAGAATATTGTTTATTAAAAGCTATAACTGTAATTTGAGGATCTAGATGATATTTTCTTTGTCCAGAGAAGATTTATTTTGTTTCTGACAGGAAGCTAGGCCAGGGATGGGAATCCTTAATCCAACTAGGAGTTCAGATGGTTCAAAACTGGGCTTCAATTCTTGTGAGAAATGGTCTACTTTCATGTCACCTTTTACTATATGGGAACCCTTCAGGAACCCATGCAAAATCCTGGAGTATTTAGCAGGGCCCCTTCTCCTTGACAATCACCACATTCCAATTTTCCTTCCTTAGGCCTACTTGATTGTCAAAAGTTCTGTTGAACTTCTTGGCCACTCAGTGGCCACTTTTGAAATCAACATTCATGTTAAGGGAAAACAGGGCCACAAATTTTGGGTTCATCTCTCTTGGCCTTCTTTTTTCACATCTTGGCCCAGCAAAACCTCAGTCTTGTAACTTGTGCCTTCAAGGCCTGTTCATCCTGATCACATATATAACATTTTCACTTGCTGATGGAGTGCTATTGTGTACACCCAACTTTATAGCTTGTTGGATCAAATAATACTCATGAAGTTCATGAAAGGCAGCTCAGGTTGCATGGTAAGTTGCTGGCCCATAGTTAAGCACTCAGTCTATACTAAGGCCCAATAGCAGGGCAAGAGCTGTTTCACAAAAGGGGAGTAATTATTCCCAGAGGATGGCAGAGCTTTGCTCCATAATCCTAAGGGCCTTTGCTATGATCTCACCTATAGGGACCTGCCAAAGCCTCCAGACAGCATCCCTATCTGCCACTGACATATCAGGCACCATTGGATCTGCTAGAACATATGGCCCTGGTGGCAAAGCAGCTCACACAGCAGGCTCAACCTGTTGCAAAGCCTACTCCTGTCTCGGCCCCACCCAAAACTAGCAGCCTTTCAGGCCACTTGGTAAATGGTCCAGAGTAATACACACAAATAAGGAATGTTTTGCCTCCAAAATCCAAAAGGTGCCTATTTTTTATTGTAGAAAGGCCAGATGCAACAATTTATCCTTCCTCTTAGAAAGGATATCTCAACATGCCCCACACCACTAGTAGCAGATTGAATTAGGTCCCCCCAAAACTCCCTGAAGCCTGAATTGTGTCCCCCAAGCCTTATGTATTAGAAACTTGGCCCCCACTATGACTGATAAGAGGGTGGGAAATCCTATTATGGTAGTGAAAGGTGGAGCCTTGAAGCGGTGATTGGATTGTAGGACCATACTGTAGTGAATGGATTAAAAATGGTGGTCAGGGGTGTGGTTCTGAGGGCTTTAAAAGAAGAGGAGAGTCTGTGTTTTGCTCTCTCTGCTCTCTCTGCTTCTACCATCTTGCAATGTGAGACCCCTGGGTCACTGTCACTACCATCAGATGGACTTTGGACTTCTCAAAAACTGTAAGCAATAAATTTCATTTTATTTATAAATCACCAAGTTTGGTGTACTTTGTTATAAGCAGCAAAAACGGACTAACCCACCACTGAACTCCTAGAGATTACACTGAGATAAAAGGCCCCTAAACTTTTGTTGGATTTGTTTCCCATCCTCTGACATGCAAATGTCTTACCAAAAAGTCTTATGTACTTTCTACTTCTTGCTCTCTGGGTCTGATCAGCATAATGTCATCAGTGTAATAGAGCAGTGCGATATCTTGTGGAAAGGAAAGGTGATCAAGATCTCTGTGAACTAAATTGTAATATAGGGCTAAATAGGTGGTGTGCCCCTGAAGTAGGACAGTAAGGAAGTATTGCTGGCCTTCCCAGTCTGAAAGCTGGCAGTCTTGAGACCCAAGAAGAGCTGACATTTCAGTTAGAGTCCAAAGGCCAGAAAAAAACCAATGTCCCAGTTCAAGCAGTCAGGCAGGAGGTTTTATTGTTTAATCAATATGAGAGCCTTGTCTTTTAACTGATGAGTATATCCCATTTCTGTTTTGAGTCATTACAATAAACTGCTTTGGTCTTCTGAAACTCATGTAATTATTTCTGTGTTGTTTCATTTTAATCTGTATTTTAAACCTTTTCCATTGTTTCATTCTTTTCAGACATAGTGAAACATAAAATCTGTTTTAGTTATTTTAGTAACTGCATTTATAGTTTTAATAATATAGTTAAGCCATCTCTCTAAATAAATTGAGAAATAACAATGTCCATTGGCTTCTTGCAATAAAAGATAAAGTATGCAGTAAAACAGCATAATTCAATTTCCTCTATCTCCTTTTTTCACAGATTTTTATGTAATATTTATTTTATACATGTGTAAGAAGCGTTTGTCACAGAAATTTTTCTTCTATTTCGTATTGCACTCTCTTGTTTTTTGCATGTTATTTTTATTAAAAATTTCAGGGATATTTGTCCCAACCCACTGTGAAACTTTTCTTTCAATATTTATAACATTTAAACTAAGTCATTTTACCATAATTACAATTCATGCTTAGTATTAGAGATAAATTTCAATGAATTCAATGTTCAATTCTAGTCCTTTCATACAATGGCTTTTCATTTTCTGGGGTAACTCCTGTTTTAATACCTCTAGATCACAAGGAAATCATAAAGTTTTCTTTCACCCGATCCCATGGTAACTATTCCCCTTTTTCTTAGCACATATTAGAATGTCTTTCAGTATCATTTCTACATAAATGACAATTTGGCTGTGTATAAAATTATTACAGCACAGTCTCTTTTTTAAAACTCCGTAGACATTACTTTCTTCTGATGACTATTGCCAGCCTCACCTCTTGCTTTCTGTTGTCCTTAATTTTTTTCTAAGATTCTCAAGAAGGTCATAATCTTCGTTAGGAAACAGTCAGAAGTTGATTATCCTGGATCAATTTTTTTCTGGAACATGATATAAATTTTTATTCTATAGTTTTAAATCGTTTTACATTGGCCTAAATCAAGTTTGTCATGACAATTCTTAGCTTATTTTGATAGATAACAGTATTTATCTCACATATTTGTGCTGAGTAAAGATTGGTTATTCCCCTACAATCTCATTACCAGATTTTAATAAAGGTAAGGTTCAGGCCACACTTACAAACATTTACTAAGCCAATATAGAACAACAAGCAGGCACAAAATATTTCAATCAACTTTTAGGGTACATGAAATCCCAATGTTCCATTTTCTAAGTAATTCAACCACACATGGACAGTTTAGTCAAAGAAGATAGGACACTATTTGTCTTTTTGTTAGCATAAGGCAACCAGAAATCCTCCTCCAATTGCCGGATACCAGACCATTTAGGGATATATCCTTGGATGTTATTCTCAAGGATAGAGAATACAGGCCTTGCTAGACTGATACTCTGTAGAACTATGAAGAGTATCTCCAAAATATTTTAACCAACCCACATATCTTGCATATCTTTAATTTCACCAACAAAAGCTCATTTCTAACCTTCAACATGTTGACTAATTAGCCATTAACTTCCCCAGTGAAAACCCATTTCTGAATTCATAATGCTAATTACAACAGTTCCAGGTGTTGATCAAGTTGTGGTTAGCGGAAGCACTGATGCTAGATGCCTCTGGAGTGAGATCATTCTGATATAATGTTTTCAGATCTTCTCTGGACTATACATCATTCGTTGGGGCACTGATAGGCAAAAGGAATATAAATAACTCCATATTGTCTATGCTGAAACATTCTTTTTCATTTTTTTTTATTGAAGCATTATCAATTATACATATTTGTGGAGTACAAAGTTGACTATCAATAGTGTTAAATCAGGATAGTTAGCTTATTTATCTTTACAAAACATAATCATTTTTTGTGTCCATTAACCAATTTCTCATTAACCCCCTCTCACTTCCCCCATCCTCTCTCTTTCTACTTCTAGTAACCACATTTCTGTTCTCTCCTTCTAAAATTTCAGTGTGTAATTGTGATTGCTGTTTCTTTCTCTCTCTCTGTCTCTCTATTGTTTATTTATTAATTCAACTCCCATTATGAGGAAGGACATGCAGTATTTCTTTTTCTGCACTTGGGCTGTTTCACTTAATATATTTTTTTCCAGATATATATATATACACCACGTTTTCCTTATCCAGTCCTCCATCAACGGACATTGAGGTTGGTTCCATAGCCTGGCTACTGTAAATACAGTTGTGATAAACACGGGAGTGCGATGAAAATCTTTGACAGGAAGATTTTCATCCCTTTGGATATATATCCAGTAGTTGGATTGGTGGATTGTATGGTAGTTCTATCTGTATTTGTTTAAGGAAGCTTCATACTGTTCTCCATAATGGCTGTGCTAATTTATATAATGGCTGTACTGATTTATAGTCCCAACAACCAAGTGCAGAAGGGTTCCCTTTTCTCCAAATCTTCGCCAGCATTTGTTGTTCTCTGTCTTTTTGATAATAGCCAGTCTAATTGGGGTGAGATGTTATGTCAACGTTGTTTTGATTTGCATTTCCCTGATGATTAGTGATGCTGAGCATTTTTTTCATAAGCCTGTTGGCCACTTGTATGTCCTTTGAGAGATGTCTGTTCAGCTCCATTGCCCATTTGTCAATTAGATTATTTGTGTTTTTTATCATAAAGTTGTTTGAGTTCCTTGTATATTCTGGATATTAATCCCTTGTCAGATTTATAGTTTGCAAATATTTTCTCCTACTCTGTGGGTGTCTTTGTACTTTGCTGATTGTTTCCTTTGCTATGCAGAAGCTTTAGAGTTTGATAGAATCCTGGTTTTTTCTTTTGTTGTCTGTGCTTTTGGTGTCTTATTCACAAAGTCTTTGCCCAGCCCTACATCCTGGAGTGTTTCCCCAATGTTTTCTTCAAGGAGTTTTAAAGTTCAGGTCTTATATTTAAGTCTTTAATCCATTTTGAGTTGATTTTGGTACATGGTGAGAGGCATGGATCAAGTTTTATTCTTCTACATGTGAATGTCCAGTTTTCCCAGTACTGTTTATTGAAGAGGCTCTCCTTTCCCCATTGTATATTCTTGTTGCCCTTGCTGAAGATCAGTTGGATGTAATATGGGCTGATTTCTGGGTTCTCTATTCTGTTCCATTAGTCTAAGTGTCTGTTTTTATGCCAGTACCATGCTGTTTTGGTTACTATAGCTTCATAATATAATTTGAAGCCAGGAAGTGTAATGCTTTATTATTTTGATCAGGATTGCATTGGTTACTTTGGAGTCTTCTGTTGATCCCTATGAATGTCAGGATTGTTTTTTCTATTTCTGTGAAGAATGTCATTGGTATTTTGATGGAGATGACATTGAATCTGTAGATGGCTTTGGGTAGTCCAGACATTTTCACTATATTGATTCTTCCAATCCATGAACAAGGAATGTCTTTCCATCTTTTGATGTTCTCTTTAATTTCTTTCAGCAGTGATTTGTAGTTCTCATTGTAGAGGTCTTTCACCTTCTTGGTTAAATTTATTCCTAGGTTTTTTTTTTTTTTTTTTTTTTTTTTGGTGACTATTGTAAATGGGCTAACTTTCTTGATTTCTTTTTCCACTAGTTTGTTCTTGGAGAATAAAAACATTACTAATTTGGGGGTATTGATTTTGTATCCTGCAACATTATTGAAATCATTTATCAGCTCTAAGAGGTTTTTGGTAGAGTCTCTTGGGTTTTCTATATATAGGATCATGTTATTTGCAAACAGGGACAATTTGACTTCATCTTTTCCTATTTGGTTGGGTGAAGGAGAAGAATTGGAGATATATTTGTCAAATAATACAAAATTTCAGTTAAACAGGGAGAACAAGTTCAGGAGATCTATTATACAACATGGCGACTATAACTAATAACATGTATTGTATACTTAACATGCTACAATATGGATGAATCTTTAAAGCATTATGCTGGTTGAAACAAGCCAGATGCAAAAGGACAAATATTGTATGATTCCAATTATATGAAGCACCTAGAACAGTCAAATTCATAGAGATGGGAAGTAGAATAGAGGTTACCAGTGGCTGGGGGTGAAGGGGAATGGGAAGTAATTGTTTAATGGATACAGATTTTTTCTATTTTATTCAAAATAATTTAACATTTACTTGTACATAGTTGTGGGGTACAGTATGTTGTGTCAATACATGCATATACCGCACGATTATTAACTTTGGGTAGATATATAGTTTTGTACCCATTAGTCCACCACTTTTCCTCCTCCCTATCCCCATCCCTTCTTCACCCCCAGCCTCTGGTAACCATTCTTAGACTCTTTACTTCTACGAGAACCACTTTTTTTAGATTCTACATATGAGTAATAACATGCGGTATTTGTCTTTTTCTGCCTGACTTACCTCACTCAACATGATGGTTTCCGATTCCATCCATGTTGCTGCAAATATTTTTTTAATAGCTGAGTAGTATTCCATTGCATATATATACCGTATTTTTGATCCATTTATCAATTGATGGACATTTACGTTGATTACATCTTTTGGCTATTGTGACTAGTGCTGTGATGAACTTGGGAGTGCAAGTGTCATTTTGATATATTGATTTCATTTCCTTTGGAATATACCCAGTAGTGAGACAGCTGGGCCATAGGGTAGATCTATTTTTAGTTCTCTGAAGAACCTCCATACTGTTTTCCACAGTGGATGTACCTATTTACACTCCCACCAGCAATGAAGGAGAGTTCCTTTTCTCCACATGCCTGCCAGTATTTGCTATTTTTTGTCTTGGTGATAATAGCCATTCTAACTGGAGTGAGATCATATCTCATTGTGATTTTAATTTGCATTTCCCTAATGATCAGTGATGTTGAGCATTTTTCCATGTGCCTGATTGCCATCTGTATGTCTTCTTTTGAAAGATGTCTGTTCAGGTCCTTTGCCAATTTTTTAGTTCAGTTATTTGTTTTTTTGCTGTTGAGTTATTAAAGTTCTTTATATACTCTGGATATTAGCCCCTTGTCTGATATGTGATTGGCAAACACTTTCTCCCATTCTGTAGGTTGTCTTTTCACTTTGTTGACAGTGGCCTCTGCTGTGCAGAAGCTTTTTAGTTTGATGTAGTTTCATTTATGAATTTTTCTTATTGCCTGCACCTTTGCAGTCTTGCTCAAAAAAGCACTGCTCACTCCCATTTTGTGTAATGTTTCCCCTATGCTTCCTTCTAGTAGTTTCATAGTTTCAGGTCTTAAACTTACACCATTGATCCATTTTGAATTTATTTTTATGTATGGTGAGAGGTAGAGATCTACTTTCAGTCTTCTGCACATGGATATCCAGTTTCCCCAGCATCAGTTGTTGAAGAGTCTGTTCTTTCCCCACTGTATATTTTTGGCACCTTTGTCAAAAATCAGTTAGCTCTAAGTGTGTGGGCTTATTTCAGGGCTCTCTATTCTATTCCATTGGTCAATTTGTCTGTTTTTATGCCAGTACCATGCTATTTTGTCTACTATAGCTTTATGGTACATTTGGAAGTCAGGTAGTGTGATGCCTTTAAATTTGTTCTTTTTGTTTAAGACAATTTTTGCTATATGGGTTCTTTTGTGGACATTTGATGATGTTCATTTTTCCAACCCATGAACATGGGATATCTTTCTATTTATTTGAGTCCTCTTCAATTTTTTTCACCAATGTTTTATAGTTTTCATTATAGAGGTCTACCACCTCCTTTGTTAAATTTACTCCTAGGTAGGCTGGCCCATGGCTCACTCGGGAGAGTGCGGTGCTGATAACACCAAGGCCACAGGTTTGGATCCTATATAGGTATGGCCAGTGGGCTCACTGGCTGAGCATGGTGTGGAAAACACCAAGCCAAGGGTTGAGATCCCCCAACCGGTAATCTTTAAAAAAAAAAAATTTACTCCTAGGTATTTCATTTTTTTGATAGCTATTGTGAATGGGATTACTTTCTTGATTTCTTCTTTGACTATTTCATTGTTGGTGTACAGGAAGGCTATTGATTTTTGCATGTTGATTTTGTATCATGCCACATTACTGAATTCATTTATTAGTTCTAGTAATTTTTTGGTGGAGTCTCTAGGGTTTTCTATGCATATGATCGTGTCACCTGCAAAGACAGTTTGACTTCCTTCTTCCCAATCTGGATACCCTTTATTGCTTTCTCTTGCCTTACTGAATTGCTAGAACTTCCAGTACTATACTATGTTGAAGAGTGGGGAAAGTGGACATCCTTGACTTGTTCCAGATCTTAGAAGAAAAGTTTCAAATTTTTGTCATTCGGTATGATATTAGATATGGGTTTGTTGTATATGGCCTTTATTATGTTGAGGTACATTCCTTCTATACTTAATTTGTTGATTGTTTTTATCATGAAGGGCTGTTACATTTTATCAAATGTTTTTTCTGCATCTGTTGAAATGATCGTATGAGTTTTTTTCCCTCATTCTGTTTATGTGATGTATCACATTTATTGATTTGCATATGTTGAACCGCCCTTGCATCCCTGGGGTGAATCCCACTTGATCATAGTGTATGATCCTTTAATGTTTTGATGGATTCTGTTTGCTAGTATTTTGTTGAGGATCCTCACATCTGTGTTAATTAGGGATATGAGTCTGTAGTTTTCTTTTTTTGTTGTGTCTTTCTCCAGTTTGGGTATGAGGGTAATGCTGACCTCATAGAATGAGTTTGGAAGTTTTCCCTTCTCTTCAGTTTTTTGGAAGAGTTTGAGAAGAATTGGTATTAGTTCTTCTTTAAATGTTTGGTAGAATTGAGCAGTGACCATCAGGTCCTGGGTTTTCTTTGTTGGAAGACTTATTACTGCTTCAACCTCATTATTCACTATTGGTTTGTTTAGGCTTTCTAGTTCTTCATGATTCAACTTTGGTAAGTCATATGTATCCAAAGTTTCAATATGGGTTGAAGAAAAAGTTCTGGAAGTAGTGTTGATGGTTACACAACAATGTGACTATACTGAATGCCACTGAAATATATACTTAAAAATGGGTCTTAAAAAAACAATGTATACTTGAAAATTGCTGAGAATAGATTTTAAAGGTTCTCACCAAAAAAAAGTATATGAGGTAATGAAATGTTAAGTGGCTTGATACAGCTATTCCATGATGTATACAAATATCAAAACATTGAATTAAATTCCATAAATGTATACAATTTTTATTTGTCAATGAACAATTAAATAATTACAGTAAAATGCATTTCAAAGGGGCCCACCCATAATTGATTGTGAGGTGAGAGAGAGCATAGAGTAAGTAAAAACAATGTTGAACTTGCAAAGCTATCCCTTACAGATCCTACAATATTTAAGATTTTGGATGGTAACTTTAGCCAGCACTATATGCATAATAATCAATGACAGAGATAGCACAAAAGTTTAAATACACAGAAAATTTGATGATGCTAAATCCTCCCTCACAACTGCTTTCCATAATTTTTCTGCCAGAGCTCATAATTGATTTAGATTTCAACATTTTAATCTTTTTTTTAACTAGGTAATGCCAACAAGCACTAAAACCAGAACCACGAAACTTGGAAAATCTTGATAACTTCATTAATAAGTGCTGAAAAATCTACTTAATTTTTCTCATACTCAGCTTCAGAGTAGGCCAAAATATAAAAGGAAAATAGGTTTACAAAACCCCATAAGAAGAAATTGAGCTATTTAATTCCATACTCCCTCCAAATGATACAGTGAAAATGTAATCATCTAGCTGGATAGTTAAGACTCAGTTGATTCCAAGGATAGATATTTTGTTGGCAAATAGAGACCAAAGACAAGAGGCTGGCAAATGAGTAAGTGACATGCATGAAAGGCACTTAACTGTGGATTTGAATGATTTCTCTAATTCATGGTAACAAGATTCAGAAGAACTATATTAGTTCCTGAAAAGAAAGTCCTCTCTGATCCAACTTTGACAAACTCTCATCTTACATGTGTTCCTTAACTGTTAATGAAGACATACCATGCCTGAAGGCCTGGTCACAACAAAACAAAATTAATAATTTTATATGTGCAAATCTTGGTGACAATTGTAGAACAGTTTTAAAGGATATGCTGAGTTAAAACCATCTTTCTATCTTCCAACTGGACACATTTTACACTAGGGAGATAAAAGGACTAACATTTTTTCATCTTGGTGCTCAAACCCAACATCCTGATACATTTGTCAGCATTATTAAAAAAGGCTCTGGTCCTATGAACTTTGTATATTGGTAGAATAAAGAAAACGGCTCATCAACGGTAAGAAAATCTTATAGATCACGCAGGAGGCTAAGAGCAGAAGTCTCCAATATTCATCCTTTAAAGACCATGCCTTATGGAATCAGCCGTCTAAATGCAATTTTATTACTTGACATATTTACATCAGAAATAAGATTTAAAACTATCATGTGCTTTATTAGATACATGTCACTAATCTACAGTTACAAAACTCAAAAGAAATCCTATAAATGAGAAGATAAGTTGGTAATACAAAGCCAAGTTTGCATGATCTATGTAAAATTGCCTAAGCCCTTGGAAAGGGTAGACTAAAACAATTGACATAAATGTTAATGGAACATATTTCAAAAACGTTTAAAGGACATAATATTCTCTCTAGGACTGTGATTTTCAAACTTTATTGTGTTTAAGATTTACCTAGAGGCACATCATGCCAGCCCAAAGCTCGGCCCAGGAAAAATCATCTTTGTTCTCTGGAGGGTGAACGTTTACAGCATCAATTTACTGGATCTGGTAACGTGGCAAAAGACACCGGTCTCACTGCAGCCAATGGAGAACTAAAGGTCTTCATTTTTACACTTTCCTCTGTGTAACTGAGATGAAGAAAAGAGAAAGAAAGAATTCACTCAAAATACAATCAATGAGGCCTGGAGGGACTGGCACCCATCAGGGAAGCAGCCCCGATCCAAAATCAACCTTTCTTTTTATTGACAAGACAAGGAAGTTTTACAAGAAAAATCAGTGGATTCAATCATCAAAGTAGGACATAAGGACATGGGCAGTGTTACAAAAGTTGTCTATGGCTAAGTGTAGCTTAACAATGGAAACTAGTAACATCAATAAATTAAAGTGACATTCTAAAGTACTATTAGCAAAGAGCTAAATTGGTCAAACCTGCTCATTATCTAAATAAAGTATGACCTCTCCTTAAACAAAAGTTACACTCTTATGATAAAATCTAAACACAATGATCTCTAAAGTTTCCCCAACAGACAGCTTGCCCCTAGCAAACATTTTTTCCACAACTTTTCTTTCAGCAATTCTTAAAATCTCTTAACAGAACTGGTATGACAACTACCTGTCACCTCTAAAATAATTAAAGTATACAGTCCCATACCTAACCAGTGATTAAGAGCTGATTAGATTGGCTTTGGCCACACCATCTATGGGCCGTGGCCCCCTGTCCGAGGGCTTTTGCCCCATACATGCATTTACCTAAAAACCTTATTCTAAAATCAAACGACAATCACGATTTCTAACCCACTACACTTCATAGACCAGAACCTTAGTCCTGGAAAAGGTGTGGTGTCCCTCTCGGACGTTCACCCGTTCTCAGTGAATACACTGGGGAAGCAGCTCTTGCCAAAAACCTTCCGACAGTCCAGTGTCACCGTCGCCCAGCGAGTGGCGCACGCGGTTCGCCTCAGAGACACCTGCAGCGTCAAGCACCGTCGGGTAGGAAGCCCGCACCCCTGCGGCTCTCGCTCTGTCTCTCAGAACCCGCCTTCCGACTCCTCCCCTTGGCCTGCCGGAAACGCAGCGGGAAGTGACAGAGGACGGCGACCGCCTGCCGCCCTCCTCCGCGGAGCTGTGGAGACGCTGTGGAGACGCTGCGGAGGGGAGGACCGCTGCCTCCAACCAAGCGGCGGACGAGCTGGTCGCAGAGCTCAGCCCTGCAACGACCACGTTGGACCACCAGAAGAGCGTGAGGTGGCGAGTGTGCGGTGCCTCAGACGTGCTTGTGGCCGTGGACATCCTCTCCGAGGAGAAGAAGGGGGTCACGTGGACCAGTCTGCCCGCCACCGCGGCTCAGGAGTGTCAGAATTGAGAGGTGGAGAGACAAAGACTTGAAAGAATAGAACAGAAAGTCTGGACTTCGAGAACTTGTTCTACAGCAGATGGCCCTCAAGAACCTGGTGCAGAGAAACCTCCAGGCAGAGCAGCAGGCCCGCCCAGCGCCATCGCCCACGTGCCCTTCCTCATCGTCAACGCCAGCAAGGAGCCCGTCGTCGACCGCAGCATTTCTAACGACAAATTTGAGGAACTGTTTAATCTTGACAACACGTTTGAAATCCATGATGACATAGAAGTGCTTAAGCACATCCATGGGGATGGCTTGAGGGCTGGAATCAGGCAGCTGCTCCACTGAAGACCTTAAAATGGCAAGAAGTTTGATACCGAAAGCTCTGGAACCGTATGTGACAGAAATGGCTCAGGGTTCCATCAGTGGTGTATGTCACCACAGCAGGTTCCACGTCCAACGACACAAGGCGTTCTGCCAGTGTATCAGTCCGTTTTGTGTTGCTATAACAGAAATACCTGAGGCTGGGTAATTTATAAAGAACAGAGGTTTATTCGGTTTATGATTCTGGGACAGCTGCATCTGGTACGGGCCTCAGGCTGCTTCTACTCATGGCGGAAAAACAGCAAGCAGCCAGCGGGCACAAGCAAGAGAGAGAGAGAAGGTGCCAGGGTCGTTTTAAGCAAGAGCTCTCCCAGGAACTAATCCAGCGAGAACTCACTCATTACTTCCCCTTCCCCCAGGGAGAGCATTAATCTATTCATGAGGGATCCGGCCCCCCCCCCCCCCCCCCCCCCCCCGTGACTCAATCAGTTCCCAGCACTGCCACATTGGGGATCAAATTTCCACATGAGTTTTGGAGGGGACAACACATCCAAATTCCATCAGCCAGCAACTTGACCAACAGTGCAGATGTGAGCCACCAGCTGCAACAGGTCTCTTGGTAGAATGGCTCCAGGGTGGAGACTCCTGTGTCCTATGTCCGGCTGTAGACTCCCTCTGCCCCTTCAAATTCAGCTTCAAGAAAAAGTTATTTAGAGAAGAGCAACTTTTTCTTTAACATGGGGTTTTCTGTTTCTTTTTGGATCCTTGCAAGAAGAAATTTGGCAAGCTATTTTTAGATATGCACCTCCAATAAGCAAGAATTGTCTTCCCTAGGGTTTAAGACATGCTGTGGATGTGTGTTTAGATACTGGTGTGCTGATGCAGAGCCTTTATTTACTTTTTAGGATTTTGCGTTTTCATTTTCTACTTTTTATTTTTAATTCAGAGGGGTTTTTTTGTTTGTTTGTTTGTTTGTTTGTTTGTTTGTGTTTGCTCCTTAACAATTCTTGCTGAGCTTGCTGAACAAACTGTACTTCATCCACATCAGTGAAAATAAAATGCTATCCTGTTGTGGAAAATGGTGGGAAAAAAAAAAAAGATTTACCTAGAAAAGTTAAATGCATATTCCTAGGCCTGGAAACTACATAAATACATATTGGTGTCAGCTACCCTTATCATATTTTAGTTCTAAAGTGGGTCCCAGGAATCAGAATTTCAACTACTTAAGTGTTTCTGCTGCAGGTGATTTAATGGTGAATCTATGAGAAACTGCTCCAAGATCTTCCAAGTGTCTTCATAAGGGCCTCAGAATGTCCCTGGGTAATGGAGAGACGACCAGGACATACCTCTAAATTTCCTCAATATTTTCATACAGGTACAGTTAGGTTAAAACAATCAAGGTTAGACTTGAAAAGGTAAAAAAATCATAAAAGGACAATATGCAATCAGACATGCAGAAAACATGGAAAAGCAGTGCTACCATTTTATCTCAAGATAGAAGGACTAAAAAGTAATTTGTATATATGAGCACCTCCAGATTTTTCTTGTAAAATTTCATGGAAAAAACAATACATCCTTCTCACCCACTGCTCCATCTAGAGGCTCAGTTGAAAACTAATGTTTCTGGAGACTCACCATAACCTGGAGGTCTTCAAAGCTACAGGACTGAAGAATGTGATGATCTGGGGAAGTGCAGCTGCAACAGCTCCCAACCATCAGCTCTCTCCAGAAATTACTTCAGCAGGAGACAGCTCCTCAACCCAGATCATACCTCCTTCATGGGGCAGATTGTATCCAGTGACTGGTCAGAAGAGGAACAGAAATTCCTTGCTGCGATGTGGAATAATATCCCAGTTTCAAAACTGCCCATGAGGTCAGCTGAGAATGTCCTTGAGATTGCCCCACAGCCCAATTTTTTCCTTCCGCTCCCTTCCCTTCTCTTTCCTAAGTTTTGATCCCAAGAGTATTCCCTAATAAATCTTCTACATGCCAATATCCATCTCAGAGTCTGCTGGGGAATGGGTGGGGAACTCAATTTGTAATAGCAGGGAAAGGCTCTGATGCCTTCGGTCCTTTCTTTCCAAAATAGTATCCTCTTCCTACCCTTCCATAGTTAATGAGCGTCTTCCACTGAATCAGAATTTTCCCTCCTGCAGTTGCAAATGAAATAGTCGCATTGGCACATGTTCAAATTACACTGAAGAGAGGAGGTGACAGAATACCACGCAGACATTTAGTTCTGATTTGCATCTAGTACAAGAAGCTTCAGTCCTGGGGAATGATGCAGGGGAGAAACCCGTTCTACTTTCTTCCCAATGTACATATCATGCTGTGCCATATTTTCCCCAAGGCATATGGGTGAGGGTGAGGTGATCACAATTATTACTATCTTGCATAGAAAGATACATTTCTTGGCACATTGGGAAAGCAAACAACCTTAGTGGAGAGTATTCTGCTCTAATAACTAAGATAAAAATCCTTATACTAGCTATTAATATTATTATCTTATTATTTTGCATTTATATGGCTACAGGGAGTAAATGGGCTTTTAAAGGTCTGAGGGAATGTAAATAATCCTACTTTACTGCCAAAGACACCCAGATATCCATTAAAAAATCAGTTGTCAGATAAATGAAGTTGCATTGGAGTTGTCCTATTTTGGAATAAGCAGGATGGGAGGAACTTTTTAAGTCCCTGTTCTGGAAATGTGTCTTATCAGCTTTCAATGACATTAAATTTGTGCATTTATCTGGAAATCAGAGGTGATTCCTGTCAACCTCTTCCTGTAGTCACACTTCAATTAAAAACCTGAAGGAGTACTCTTATCAGGCCCCAGCAGTCATCTGAATCGTCACTTAATATACTTTCCTCAGAAACAGGATTTGTGTTTTATTTTTCATCGACTACAGAAGTTGGTTGAGATTAAATTTAGTTCTCCTCACCAACTTACTTCTCAAAATGAAAGGTAAGGACTTTGGTTAATAGGATACATTGCCTTCCTCCACCAAAGTAAATACAGCAGCTCATGATTATATTTAACACAAATTCTAGAAAAATTAAGATTCAATTAATAGTAATTTGTTGAAATAAATTAGTTTTTGGGGTTTTTTTTTACATTAGAGCATTTAAGTGTTGGCCCTTCGGAAAGACCATCAATTCAATTAACAGAAATAATCATTAATGACAGCATACCTATTTTTCCTATCACTTGGGAAAGGTACTTAACATTTGTAATGCCAAACAGTAGTCAAAACATTTTCTATATTTTCAAAGAAAGCCATTGTTAGTGGCACATTTATGGGTTTCTTTTTTAAATCTCACAACTTCTAAAATCTTGGTTAGGCTTCTAAATATTCAACACTAGAAGTATATCTACATTCATACCTACACTTATGTACATAATCACATGTGAGTAAAGCCCTTTTTCTTTTAAAATACACCCGATACAGTGTATTTAAACAAGAGTGTGGTTGCCAGTAATTACATTTTCTTGTAAGACTTCAATTAGTTAATCTTAGAATTTATAGAATTTATAGATTATCCAAGCATGAAAAAATCTTGGTCATCATATTGTCTAAATTTAATTTAACATACAAGGATGTAGAGATCCAGCAAGGTCTCATCTGAGATATATGCAAATGAGAGCAGAAGCTTTAAAGTCCAAATTCACATCCTTTGTCTACCACTTAGCCTGAGCAAGTTATTTAGAATCTCTCAGCCTCAGTTTCCTCCTCTATAAAATTGGACTAAATTAACTTGAAGGTCATTTTAGGATGAATATAAACATTAAACATCAAACCTGGCATAGTCTCTCACTTAATTATGGTAGCAGTTATTATTACATGTGCCTAGTAACTTAGTAGGCACTGTAAAGTAGCCATAAAATTAAGTATAAAATTAGGCTGAAAATAATTTAGATATTTTTAAAGAATCCAGAGCTCACAAAATGCTAGAGAAACTGTGAAATAGGGTAGTAACACTGGACTAGAATAGTATTGGGGGATATAAGGATGAGAAATGTCTCTTTAAGCTGATACAAAAAGCTTAAGCGATAAAGTCATGTATTTTCTGATTAGAAGAAATAGAATAAAGTGACTTCCTCCACTCTGTCCATATACATTACACAGCCTGCTGGGTCCCCCATACATATGAGCTCATTTTCCCTCCAGTGCAATATGTCATGTATCATGTTTATCGTTAACCATACTTATCATCAACCATAATTTTATCAGGATTAAAATGTTAGAGTTTGAGGGCCGGCCCGTGGCTTACTTGGGAGAGCGTGGTGCTGACAACACCAAGTCAAGGGTTAAGATCCCCTTACCCGGCATCTCTAAAAAAAAAAAAAAGGTTAGAGTTTGCATAACATATAATGTTACTATACTCAGACACTGAACATAATCACTTTTATCTTATTAATCCTCATTTCCATGGGTACTTAATCACTCATCCTAATGTGAATTTTACAGAGCCACTAAAAGCATGGAAGAACTGAATGTATTTTAAATGTATTTGCAAAAGTGTTAATAAAAGAATCAATACATTGGGAAAGGTAAGAAAAGAATACAACACTCTATAATCAATTTTATTTTTACAGAGACTTTTTCTTTTTTATTTATAAATGATTTTTTTTAAATGAAGAATACTATAGTCAAACATTTAGAACATACTGTGTACCCAATATTCTGCAATATTCTGCAGTAAACCACACACTATAATGCTGTGCTCCTACAAGTAACTGAGCATTTCCTTTGTCCTAAATTTAATACTCTGAATAAGAGGCAATGTCATATCCTTTACAATTCTGTTTTTTTGCCATCACCAATATATTTCAGCCTTTCTTGCCCCTCCCACTCCTCCATGCTCAGCCTGGACAGATTGTACTCCTGCTCTGCAAAATTAAGGTCCTACGCTACTTTACCTACCAACCATTGACCCAGCAAGTATTTCTTAAAACCCTTCAGCATGATGGACATGATGACTACTGTTGGGGATTACAGAAGATGTGGAGAACATTGTCTTATCTCCTTGGGGAGACCATATTACAGTCAAGACACGACATAGCAATGCTAACAATAGCTATCACCTGTTGGTGCATATTGTACCCAGTGTTTTACCTGTACTTCTTCCCTATGCACAAGTGGATAAATGATAAGTATTAGATTATGCATAAACACAATAAAATATCTCTGCATATTGATGCTATAGATATTTACACAGAAAAATTAACATGTATTCCTAAACATAGTTACTGCATAAGGGTTCTGGGATGCTGAGGGATTCACTCCTTCATTTCCTGAAATATTCTGTAATGTTTTAATATTATTTTTAAAAGTAAAAATGTACCAATCTGATTCATTGTATAAATAAGTAACTAAATTAACCTGAGTATGTCTCCTCATTTGAAAAACGAAGATAACTTTTAGCTACCAGATTTGTTGTAAGAACAAGTTTAAACAATAAACTCCATGCAAAGAGCCTACCGAAGAATAGTGAATTTTTAATCAATATTAATTCCCCTTCCTTTCCTCCTAAGACTATATTTTATTATTTGCCTAGAAAAATGCCAGTACTAAATTTACATAATCTAATCTCATTGATTCCTAATGAAAAGCATTAGCATAGATAAAAGGAAAAAATTGAGGATTTCCTTATTCATCACGATAGTTCAAAACCATGAGCATATCAGAGGGAAATACTCCACAACACAAAGGTCTTTGTTTAGGTCATAAATGATAGTTTAATTTTTAAAATTTTCTCTCATGTCAGAAGGTGATCGCTCCTACCAAAGCAAAGCAGCAAGATCATCAACACCGACAATAAACCACAGACACAGTGAAAAACCATGTTATCATCTCACTCCATGCAGAATAAGCCTGTGACAAAGTTTATCGTCCATTAGTGGTAACAATTTCTCAGCAAACTAGGAGTACAAGGGAACTACCTCAATTTCATAAAGACCGACTTTAAAAACTATAGCTAATATCATAATTAATGGTAAAAGGCTGAATATTCTTCTCCAAACAGCAGGAAGAAGACAATGATGTCTGCTCTCACCACTTATATTTAATATTGTATTAGAGGCTCCACTCAGTGCAATAAGGTGAGAAAAAATAAAGATATATAGATTGGAAAGAAAGAAATAAAACTGTCTTTATTTGTAGACAATATATTGTCTATATAGAATATCCTAATGAATCTACAAAAAACTTCTTAAATCTATTATGTGAGTTTAGCAAGGGCACTGGAATACTAGATCAATACACAAAAATCAATTGTATTTCTATATATTAGCAAAAGTTGATTAAAATGGAAAAATTTTAAATACTATTTATAATGTAATCAACATCAAAAAAAGGAAATACTTTGAAATAAATTTAACAAAATATGTGCAAGATCTGTACCTGAAAACCATAGACTTCTGTAAGAAATTTTAAAAGACCTATGTAAATGAAGAGATATGTTATGCTCATGAACTAGAAGATTCAATAGTTAAGATGTCAATTCTCCCACAATTTGATCTATAGATTCAACATGCCAATCAAAGTCTCAAGAGGATGTTTTTATATACATTGACAAGTTGATTCTAAAATGTAAATGAAAATGTAAAGGACTTAGAACAGCCAAAACAATTTTGGAAAAATAAAAAAAATTGTAGGACTTACACTATCTGAATTATGAAAAATCTACCTTAATCAAGACAGTTTGGCATCAGGAAAGATTTGGCATATATAAATCAATGAAACAGAGTTCAGAAATAGACCTACATATATATAAGCAATTGATTTTGATCAAGATAACAAGGTAATTCAGGGTTGAAAATATACTGGAACAAGTGGATATGCCAAAAATAAAAATAAAAAATCAAATAAACTTATACTCATTGATCTGTTTCCAAAACAAACCAATTTTGACTTTAAGAACCAACTCCAATCACCCAAAGCTATTTCTCACACAGTCTAAACAGAAAAACCTTGCTTTTTTTTTTTAAGTTTTTTAACAAGGCTGTACTTACTTGACATTTAATATATTTTTCACATATGTTCTCCCCCATTGCTTTGTAACAAATGCAAATAAAATGAAGTCCAGACAATACGCTTGAGTAGCCAGGTACTTTCACAAATTATTACAATGCTGAAGCACAATGTCTTAGCATTCGTTTCTTACCCACGTAGGGAAAGGGTGAAGCATATACACAGATGTCCTCTATTAAACTTGCAGACTTACCCACATGGCCATCAGGAAAGAGGAGCTAAATTTGCTCCACCTTTCCTTCGTGTTCAGCAGTGATCCTCAGAGTGGTCATTTGGCCTACAATCAGAAACCAGCTGTGGTGTTTTTAAAATACACTTCCGAGTCCCCACCCAGACTTACAACATCAGAATCTCTGAAGCTGGCTTCAGGAATTTGCATTTAAAACAAGTTTTTCCAAGGCATTATCTCACTCAATAAAGTTTGAAAACCACTAGAATGGTGGATATATTAAAGTGTGATGACATGAAAAAAAATCCGTTTTTATATATTTTAATAACAAACCAAAAATCTTACTACCATTAAAGAAAGACTAGAGAGAGGTTACTCTATTGTTATGACTAAAGAAAAGGGTTCGTTTGCATGGGAGACTGGAACGATTCTTGTATACCAGGGTCCCAAGTTTAGACTTTAACTTGAAGGTCAGTGATTCTCAGGCTCAAGAATGCATCAGAATCACCTGGGGGACTTGTTAAAACACAAATTGCTGAATCCCACACCCAGAGTTTCTGATTTAATAAGTCTGGGATCGGGCTAGATAACCTGCATCTCTTTGTTTTAAAAATCTACTTTTTTAATTGACAAATGACAAATTTTATGTATTTATGGTGGACAACATGATATTTTGATATATGCATACATTTAAAATGATTAAATTAAGCTAATTAACATATCCACCTCCTCACATACTTATCATTTCTGTGATAAGGACATTTAAAATTTATTCTCTTAGCAATTTTTAAGTAACCTGTACATTAGTATTAATTATGGTCACCATGCTGTACAACAGATCTCCAGAATTTATTCCTCCTGTCTAACTGAAACTTTATACCCTTTAACCAAAAGTTCCCCATTCCCTGCCCCACCCCCGATAACCACCAATTTATTCTCTGCTTCTGAGTTCAATTTTTATAGATTTCATATGAAAGTAAGGTTGTGCACTGTCTGTCTTTTTGTGCCTGGCATATTTCACTGAGCATAATAATGTCCTTTTAGGTTCATCCATGTTGTCAGAAATGACAAGACTGCCTTCTTTTTCAATGCTGAATAATTGAAAGAGGACCTAATATATCAGCTGATATATTAAAAATAATTTTTAATAACATACTCATACAACTATCTGATTTAGATGCATAACTTGGAAGGAGTTCAAAAATTCAGTGGCATTGCTATAAGAAAACTCTCTCCGTTCCTATGGGTTTATTTCTGGAAACATAGCTTTGGCACTTATCTCTAGAAAATGAAAAAATAAGAGTGATGCTCAGCCCTATTTTATTCTAGCAATGAGCAGTATTTATCTACGAATTCATAAACTAACTGTGCAAAAAATCCTATTCATTTTATTAAGAGATAAATTTCCTAAAAAAGATTTTACCTTTTATGTTTCAAAGTCACTCATCAAAAATTTTAATTGTTTATTCTATTTTGATTCTATTGCTCTCTTAAATGTTTCCAGTGGAATCTAAATGCCTTGGAGATTTGATACCCTTCATCATCTCTTTACAAGATAAATAAGCTTTCTCTAATAGTAATTTTATATCCTTTCATTTTTTCTTGGACTTGTATTTCTATTCCACTTCCTTCAGAGAATTTTATTCCAATGTAACATATTTTATGCTTTTATTGATCACTCTACCATATGTCTCTGCAACAAAAGTTTATATAAATTGAAATTATATTGTTTTTTAAAAATTTGCTCCTACAATGATATTCTTTCTAAATGATTAAAAAAACCTGTTTTCTGGATGGAGTTACTGTGACAATGACTATTTGTAATCATTTAAGAGAGTAATATAACTTTTGCAGTGCACAAGAAATTACAATTCTTCTCAACTACTTTCACTCAATTGAAAAATAGAGTATCAGCTTCAAAATGTTGGGAGGAGCAGTTATGTAAGCTTTCAAAATTCTTCTAGTGGGTTTGTGAGAAGAAAAAATTTGGAACTATTGCTCTAGTGAATGTTTTTCCCCTTACTCGATTTAGGGAGAGGTGCTTGTCAAATAAGACTGCCTTGGATGGTATTTGTCTAATGGGTTTAAGCACAAGGGGAGGGAAATAGACTTCAACTTTAAACTATCAACCCTGCCTTCTCAGGCCAGGAAAAGAAATCATGAGAGAGCACCAGGATCCATGATCAGAAAATCCCCTCTAAAGGCTCAGTTGTAGGCTGAGAGCACTGAAACATTCCACTGCAGACAGAAGCTGAAAGCAAGATGGTGATGTTTAAGAATTATTTAAACACTGCGCTTAATAAAAAATAAATTTCATGCTCAATGAGAGTTAAAGAATGAAGCAGGCGGACACAGAGAAAGGATTTCCCCCAAATTTAGGCAGTATATATCTCTAGAAAGGCACTTTTATTTGAAGGTAGATAAGGCCATTTTGAAGTCTTCTACCAAACAAGAGATCCTCTGTAGATGATCTGAGGAACAAATTTAACTCTTTAAAATAGATGTCAAAACAATTTTGGAGTTCTTGGGAATCTGGAATCTTTTACAGATATGGAACCTATGGCTTCAAAAGGTTTAACATCTTGCCCAAGTTCTACCCATTTTTTACTGACAGAGGTAAGAGATTCCATTTCCTGTCTTCTCAGTGTTTTGCTCTTTCTACCAAGCAGAAATGTTAAGCCAACAATAGTGTCTTTGTTGCTAATTTCCCACACTGCCTAATACTTTATATACTAGGAAATGTTGTTAGGATCACCATCCAAAGCAGTAGCTCACAAAGCTGAGAAGACAGCACTGCTTCCTAAGCGTGTGATATATTCCCTAACATCATATGAAGAAAGCAATAACTTCAAAACACTGCTAAAAAAATCCTCTTTCTAATGAATACTGTACCAATGTTGATATAAAAGCTTGGTCTAATAAAATGTCCTTCATCCATTTTTCCCTGAGATATGATACGGGAAGTATGTGGGTTCCTTTCCTAATCTTGCTGCTGTTGAAAGCAGGAAAAAAGATTCTCCTGTGGTTTTATTGCTGCAGATAGCAAACATCACTCTACCACGCAAGGCAGAAGAAAATGATACAGAATCCACTTGTAATTAAATCTGTAGATAACAATTCAGGAAAAATAAAATCAAACCTTCATCAGAAGACTGAACTGACAGAATGGGAAAAAAATACTCCACCAAGCTACTGATATTTCATTTTTTTGGAAAACAGTTATAATACAGCTTGTTGGTTCATATTGGTTCAGGCTGTAAATAGAGAACTGAGTTTGTAGAGATAATTGACTTTTCAAGATCGGGTTTATGTAAGCAGGAGGGGAGGTCTGAAAATGCATATTTTACAAGATTTGCATTCAGATACAAATTAGATTTCATCCAGACCAAAGAAGAGAAAAGCTCGCTGACAGAATAAGTGAGGGAGGAATTAATTGGCAGATCTGAGTTTTGGCAGGAGATTAAAATAAAAGAAGACACAGGAAAGCAAGAAGACATTATGAAAAGAGGATGACAATACATGGGCCAGCTTGACAACTTGAGGTTGTTTGGGTCTTGGTGAAAAAAAAAAGCAGAATACTTTTAAAGAAGATTTTGAACCACTTTGAATTTGCAGGAGGGTTGCGATCTCCCAGAGAGAATGAGAAGGGAAACCCCAGAGGAGCCGGCAGGCAAGCTGCCCGCTCCTCCCCACAGAATCAGGTGATGACGAGAAAACCTGAGAAAACCTCATGGAGGAGGGCAGGCCCCAGCTATCCCCCACCAGCTGCTTTGTACCTGTTCTATATTTCAAGTATTCAGATGCAAACAGGAAGCAGGAGACTAACCACAGCAGCTCACCCTGCCTGACCTCTTTGCCTCCAGAAGAGAATCTTGTAATTGAGTCCCAGAGGACAGCTTTGCACGTTGAAATTTAAAGTACTGTCAATAAAGGGTACTATGCCATGAGTCTCATTATGCCTTGTGTCCAAATAGTACTCCAGTTGTATGGGAAGCTGTTTTATTTATTTTTTTCATTGAAACATAATTGATTACACATATTCGTGGGATACAGAGTTGAATATCAATACCTGTGTGCAAAATGTGATGAGAAAATCAGAATCATTAATAAGCTCATCTTTACAAACATAATCATTCTTTGTGACCCTTAACCAATTTCTCACTAACTCCCCTCTCCCTCCCCGCTTTCCAAGAAAGAAAGAACAATCACAATGATATGTTGAACTTTCAAAAGGAGAGAACAGGACTGTGGTTATTAGAGGTGGGAGGCTGTTTTAAAACTGCAGCAAATACCTTATCAGGAACCTAATCTAATGTTTAGGATCACTGTGTGCTTTCTGGGGATTGTGTGATCCTTGGAGTCGCTGCAGCACTTGGGCAAAGCTTTAGCTATTTCATGCTCCAGCATTTAGATCTTCATTTATGACAGGGATGATTTCCCCATTTACGAAATTGAAAGCATCCCACAAGCACCATGTTTCCTTTCACTGATTATTTTAGTCTGTTTTGTGTTGCTATGACAGAAATACCTGAGACTGGGTAATTTACAAAGGAAAGAGGTTTATTTGGCTTACGATTCTTATACAGCTGCATCTGGCATGGGCCTTAGGCTGCTTCTACTCGTGGCAGAAAAACAGCAGTCAGCTGGTGGGTACAAGCAGATCACATGGTGAAAGGAAGCAAGAGAGAGGAAGCAAGAGAGAGAGAAACGGTGCCAGGGTCTTTTTAAGCAACAAGCTCCCGCAGAAACTAATAGAGCGAGAACTCACTCATTAATTCCCCCTCCCCCAGGGAGAGTATTAATCCATTCATGAGGGATCCGCCCCCACGACTCAATCAGTTTCCAACACTGCCACATTGGAGATCAAATTTCCACATGAGTTTTGGAGGGGACAGTACATCCAAACTCCATCATTCTACCCCTGACCCCCCAAAACTCATGTCACTCTCACATACAAAATAAAATCATTCTATTCCAACAGTCCCAAAAGTCTTAGCTTGCTCCAGCACCAACTTTAAAGTCCGAAGTCCAAAGTCTCATCTGAGACCAAAAGCAAAAGTCCTTCCAGCTGTGAACCTGTAAAAGTCAAAACCAAATTTATCTACTGCCAAGATACAATGGTGGAACAGGCATTGGGTATACATTCCCATTCCAAAAGGGAGGAATAGAACAGAAAAAGGAAAAACAGGCCCTAAACAAGTCCGAAACCCAGCAGGGCAGACATTATGTCTTAAAGCTCCAAAATAATCTTCTTTGACTCCAAGCCCTGCATCCTGGGCACAATTGGGCATCTGGGCTCCCAAAGCATCAGGCAGCCTCATTCCCACAGCTCTGCCAGGTGCAGCCCAGTGGGCTGTGCTGGTGCCTGCAACTTTTCCAGGCCAGTGTTCCACTCTGGCAGCTCCATAAGTCTGGTTTCTCCATGGTGGTCCTGCTGCTTTGGCTCTACTAGACAGTTACCTGGTGGGGGCTCCCTGTGGGAGCTCCAACCCCACTTTCCTGCTCAGCATTGCTCTAGTAGATGGCCTCAGCAGTGGCTTCACCCCAGCAGCAGGTCTCTGCCTGGGCTCCCAGGCTTTTCCACACATCCTCTGGAATCTGGGTGGAGGCTGCCATGTCTCCACTTCTCGCATGTCCTGCTGGCCTGCAGACTTAACACAACATGGACACCACCAAGATTTGGGGCCTCTACTCTCCAGGGCTGCTGCACAAACCACACTTGGGGCTGCTCCAGCCAGAGCAGCTGGGATGCAGGGAGCAGGATCCCGAGGGCAGCTGCGCCCCAGGTCTGTCCTCCAGGATAACTCAGTCCTTCTAGGCCTCAGGGCCTGTAATGGGTGGGGCACCCTTCCAGACTTCTCAAATGCCGTTAGGGCATTTTTTCCATTGTTCTGGTTCTTAGCATCTGGCTGCCTCATCGCCAAGATAATGTCTTTAGCAGGCAGTTTATCAGCTTCACCCTTGCATTTTTCTCCTGCTCTCCACTTTTCTACTGCATGGCCAGGCTGCAAATTTTCCAAAACTTTATGCTCTGCTTCCCTTTTAAATTCTGGCTTTACCTTATGCCTTTGCTGCCATAACTCAGAGTAGGGTGTTAGAAGTAACCATGCAGCATCCTTAATGCTTTGCTGCTTAGAAATTTCTTTGGCCAAATGCTCTGGTTCATAACTCTTAAGTTCCACCTTCCACAAAGTCTGAGGTCATGGACACAATGCAGCCGAGTTCCTTGCTATGATGTAGCAAGAGTGATCTTCTGTCCAATTCCCAATAAGTTCCTCATTTCCATCTGAGACTTCATCATCCACATGGCCTTTACTGTCCACGTTTCTATCAGCATTCTTCTCGTCACCACATAAGACTCTAAGACATTCCAAACTTTCCCTCATCTTTTTCTCTTCTTCTAAGTCCTCCAAACTCCTCCAACCTTTGCCCATTACACAGTTCCAAAGCTGCATCTACATTTTCAGGTATCAGTTTAGCAACACCCCACTCCTTGGTACCAATTTTCTGTTTTAGTCCGTTTTGTGTTGCTATGACAGAAATACCTGAGACTGGGTAATTTACAAAGGAAAGAGGTTTATTTGGCTTACAATTCTGGGACAGCTGCATCTGGCATGGGCCTCAGGCTGCTTCTACTCATGGCAGAAAAGCAGCAGGCAGCTGGTGGGTATAAGCAGATCACATGGCAAAAGGAAGCAAGAGAGAGGAAGCAAAAGAGAAAGAAAAGGTGCCAGGGTCTTTTTAAGCAATGAGCTCTCACAGGAACTAATAGAGCAAGAACTCACTCATTAATTCCCCCTCCTCCAGGGAGAGCATTAATCCAGTCATGAGGGATCCGCCCCCATGACTCAATCAGTTTCCAGCACTGCCACATTGGGGATCAAATTTCCACATGAGTTTTGGAGGGGACAACACATCCAAACTCCATCACTGATTTTAGGGAATATCCTAGACAGGGCTTTTAATTACTTCTTAGGTCCCTGCCTTGGGTTGAATGTCCCAAAACTTAATCCCCACAGTAAATGTTGAGGGTGGGAAATCCTATTATGGTAATTGAAAGGTGGGGCCTTGAAGAGGTGATTAGGTTGTAGAAACATGCCCTAGTGAATGGATTAAAAATGGTGGTCAGGGGCATGGTTCTTAGGGATTTAAAGGGGAAACGTGAAGAGTCTGTCCCTCTCTCTGCTCTTCAGTTTTGCAGTGTGATTCTCTGCCATCACTGAAGTCACCACCAAAGAAGGCCTTTACCAGATGTGTTCCCTGGACTTGGGACTTCCTAGCCTCTGAAACGGTGAGCAATAAAATTTCATTTTCTTTATAAATCACCTAGCCTCATGTATTTTTTTATAAGCAACAGAAACAAACTAATATAGTCTCTGACTGTTACTTTCTCCTATAATCACCGTCTATAACTTAAGCCATTGAACACTAAAAACCACAGACTTTCTTCAGTCACTCCAGCATTTTATCAAATGAGGTGTCTATTTAGTTAATAAAACATAAATCGTGGTGGGTTTTTTTTAACACATGAGCTTTAAAATCAAAATAAGAAGTATTTTAAGTCTTCCTTCTTTTTTCTCTCTTAGGTTCCATATCTATGCCCACCTGAGATCTGTTTCATGAGATTGGCCTTGGATATTCCCTAATTCTTCACAATCTTTCTCTCAGGATACCTTGATATCCCCTGCTTATGAGTGGGACCAGTTTTGTATCTACATTTCCTTTGCACAATATCACTTCTTCATCAAGACCATGACCTAAAGTACTTGGCATCCCTAGGTATCTCTAGAATTCCCCCCTTTGGCAGTTCTCTGTGTGCCCGAATTTGTTGGTAACCACAGAGCAGCTTAGCCCTACTCCAGGTCGTTCCCTACTTAATTTTCTTCACCAGAGATATAGATGTGAGAATAATTTAGTAGTGTAGGCAAAGCGAGCTCTGACATTAAAGCTGCATTTAAAACTTCAAACTTTAAAACTTTAAAAACTTTTTTCCTTAAACAAAAAGTTTGCCCTATCTACCCCACCATGTCCTCCTTTACCCTCTCAGTGTACTGCCTTGTAGGTGCAGAGTCTGTGAACTTCCCAATGAATGGTTCCATCTGCTTATAGCCAGCCCTTGGAAACACAAATTTGAATCCTCTACAAGAACCTAAATGTCTCTGTGATATTGCCACCACTATTGAGAAACAAAGTATGTTTCTAATGGGATTGAGTGGCAGAATGTTGATGACTAATATGTATTTCCTAAAAGAGTCTATTTCCAATAATAGTTCAAACCAAACCAAACAAAACAACTAGGGTTGTTTCTGTTGGTTCACTTTGAAGAGTGAAGAACTTATCCTTGAAATCTCATTGGAAACAAGATATTTTAGATCCCATTTGAACTCTCATCACATATTTCATAAGGAAATGAGGAGTAAAGCTTTTGCAGTAAAGTCAAGAACTAGAATATTAGACCCCAGGACCCTTGGTATTTATAGTCTAAAGCTGAGGGAGTTAGGGACAGCAAAAACCCTCAGACAAAGTATTGCATTTCTTTCATTAAAATTGCTTCCATATTTATCATTCTACAGGTAATAACTAACATTTGTTTACCACCATTAAAGATGTAAAATCTGGTGCTTATTTATTAAGGATTTCTCATTGCCTGAAAAAGTAACTTTCTTTAAAAACAAAAAAGGTTATAAAATAAAAAAGGGAATTAAAATGAATCCTAGGATTCCAATAGCCTTAAATATCTGTTACTTCATTTAAGCTGGACAACAGTACTGTGAAGCAGGTAATGCTATGTCCATATTGGCAAATGAGGAAACGGCCCAGCCAGGTGGGGTGACACCACCTCAGGACACTGGGATGAACTTGTAGTCAGGAGCTCTGGCCCTCCAAAGCCAGAACCCCACTGAACCATCTTCCCACTCCCCAACATGGGCTTGCTCTTATGAAAGCTCACACATGAATAAAGGTGTTTTTCATGTGTAAGCAATAGATAAAATAAGATTGCCTGAATTATATCTACTGCTTTATCTTTCTTTTGTTGTTGTTGTTGTTGTTGTTGTTGTTGTTGTTACCCAAGAGTTTGCATTATACAATTACAACTCCTCTAAGTTCACTTTCAAATAACAGGATATTCACAATTCCTATTTCCAATTTCCTGTACCATTGCTGTCATTCCTTCTCTTATTCCTAAGTTTATCCACCCAATATATTATTGCTATAATTACTTTCAACAGTTATCTATTAAACCAGATTGGATTAAGAAAAAAATAAAGATTTTACCTTCACTTATTCCTTCTCTGATGCTCTTCCTTTCTTTACGGAGATCCAAGTTTCCAACCTATTATCATTTTCTTTCTCTTGGAAGAACATTTTTTAACATTTCTTGCAAGGCAGGTATGCTCATGACAAATTCCATATTTTTCTTTGTCTGAGAAAGCTTCTCTCTCTCCATGACTTTTGAAGGATAATTTCACTGAGTACAAAATTCTGGATTAGTAGTTTTTTCTTTTGACACTAAATACTTCACTCCAGGCTCTTCCTCGCATGGTTTCTGATGAGGGTCTGATGTAATTCTTATCCTTGCTCCTCTATAGATAAGGTTCCCCTCCCCCTCCAAGTTCTGTTCAAGATTTTCTCTTTGTCTTTGGTTTTCTGCAGGTATAGTTTTTTTGGTATTTATGCTTCTTGTTCTCTGAGCTTCCTGAATTTGTGGTTTGGTTTCTGTCATTAATTTTAGAAAATTCTCAGCCATTAGTACTTCAAATATTTTTTCTGATCCTTTTCTCTATTTGTTCTTCTCTGGTGTTCCCATTATGCAAATATTACACCTTGCAATTGTCCCATAGTTCTTGGATATTCTGTTCATTTTTAATTCCTTTTTTCTTTGTTTTTCAGTTTGGGAAGTTTCTAGTGAATTATTTTCAATCTCTCTGATTCTTTCCTCAGCCGTGTCCAGTCTCCTGATGAGCCCAAAAATAGCATTCTTCATCTTTGTCACAGTGTTTTCTATTCTAGTATTTCCTTTTGATTCTTTCTGAATTTATTGTCCATCTATTCTTGCATATTATCTACTTTTTTCCTTAGATTCTTTAGCATGTTAATCATGGTTACTTAAATTTTCCAGTCCAATGATTCCAAAGTTCTGCCATATTTGAGTCTAGTTCTAATGTTTGCTTTTTCTCTTCAGATTGTGTTTTTCCTTGCCATTTAGCATGACATGCAATTTTTTGCTGAATGTTGTATGTGATGTAGCAGGTAATAGGAGCTAAAGTAGGTAGGCCTTTAGTGTAAGGTATTATGTTTGTCTGGCTAGGAGTTAGGATGTGTTTAATGTTTGCCACAGCTGTGGTGTCAGAGGCTAAAATTTCCTCTAGTATCCTTACACACACATAACCCCTGTTGTCTTTGGGTTTCCCTAGAAATTTATTCTAAATACAGCCTGAGCTTTCCAGTTCATTCAGTTGTAATTCTGTTATTATACAGGAGCCCTGCTGATGTGGTAGTAGGTGTCAGGGTAGAGAAAGTGTTCTATAGTCCTATGATTAGGTTTGGTGAGCCTGTCCCTGGGCTGTGACTTTTATAAGAGGCTTCTCGGGGTTTTTTCTGCCTTAGCTAAAACAGGAAAGCTAGAGTGCCCTAAATCAGTTAAGACTCTGGTGAAGTTTTTTCCTCTCTAGATAGGCCTTTATTATGGAGAACATTCTGGGCTTGTTTCCAAATGATTATTACCCTCCCCTCCAACCCCCCAACCCCCACACCCATTGCCCCCATCCAAACACAAAGGGATTTTGTTTCTGATCTTCACCATGAGAACCTGCTGGAGATCCTGGAGGTAAAAACCCACAAAAGCTGAAGTTTTTAACTCTCAAGCCATTCTACATTCAGCCTTCAGCAATTCCTTGAAACTACTGTTTAAGTGTTCCTAGCAGTTACTGGTCCCAGCGGCTTCTGCTTCAGGTAAACTAATCTGCAGTTCCTTTACTCACTGTCTCTTCAGTTTACACAGTCATTTGTCCTGGGACCTCAATTCTCTGAGGAAATCTTTGATTCTCAGTCTGTCTAGCTTTTTTCTTGTTGTGAGGGCAGGAGTGCCAACTTGCAAGCTCCTTACATATCAGAGGAGAAACTGGAAGTCCCCAATTATATCTAAATACAATGTAAATCACCATATTTTGTTTAAACTAGTTATTTTAAACCAAATGCTTTAATTCTTCTAGATCATACTGTAGAGCATACTATGGGTTGAATGTGTTCCCCAAAAACAATATAAATGGAAACTTGATCCCCATTGTAGCAATGTTGAGAGGTTGGGAAATCCAATTATGATATTTGAAAGATGGGGCAAGGGGAAGGCCAGTTGGCTTAGTTGGCTAGAGCCCAGCCTTATAACATCAAGGTCAGGGGTTCAGATCCCTTGTACCTGCCAGCCTCAAAAAAAAAAAAAAAAAAAAAAAAAAGATGGGGCCTTTGAAATTTGATTGGATTGTGAAGATTATGCCCTCATGAATGGATTAATCCATTTATGGAGTAATGAGTTAATGGTTTAATGGGTTGTCATGGGCATAGACTGGTGGCTTTATGAGAAGAGCACATGAAAGCACTCTTACCATTCTTGCCATGTGACTGCCTACATCATCAAAGGACTCTGTAGAGAGTTTACCCCAAGAAGAAGGCCCTCACTAGATGCACCCCCTGGACCTTGGACTTTCCGGCTTCCAAATTGTAAGAAATAAATTTTATTTTCTTATAAATTACTGAGTTTCAAGTATTCTGTTATAAGCAACAGAAAATGGACTAATACAGAACACAATAGTTCAATATTAATGGTGGAGTTCTTAGTGAACTCCATTTTGCTAACAATCAGAAGATACTCTCTAGGATAGGTCTAAGTCAATAGCATATAAACTAGTCTTTTAAAATTATTCTTCTAAAAGTCTTTTAAATTAGTCTTTTAATAGTATTTAAGCAAGTCTTTTAAAAGAACTAGTCTTTAAAAAAATAATATATAAACTACTCTTTTAGAAGAAAAGGCAATACAAATTATTGTCTATATACAAACAGACTACAGGAAGGAATGTGTAAGGCAGTCATACAAATTACAGTAAGGAAATATGTTTTTAAAAATTCCTGGTTGAGGAAAAGAAAACAGGAATCAAAATGTGCTATAAATGACCAATTTAAAAAAAAGTACATTGCTATTTGCCTAGAAAAAAAGGATATATAAAAAATATTAACAGTAATTATTTCTGATGGAAAAATAGATTATGTTTATTCTTAGATTTATTTTTATTTTTTTCAATAATAGAAAAAGTTAATATTTAATGAATGCTTATTATACACTAGGCAATATACTAAATATATAACAGGTCTTTTTTGGGGGGGTTGTTTTTTATTTTATTTAACTTATAACAGGTTTTTTTTCCCTGGTGTAATCCTCTTAAAAACTTTATGAGGTGCTATAATTATCCCT
This sequence comes from Cynocephalus volans, assembly GCF_027409185.1. Classification (NCBI taxonomy): domain Eukaryota; kingdom Metazoa; phylum Chordata; class Mammalia; order Dermoptera; family Cynocephalidae; genus Cynocephalus; species Cynocephalus volans. The sequence continues at coordinate 99,579,404 of NC_084461.1, read as the reverse complement.
GTTTTACAGATAAGAGAACTGAGGCTCATAAAGGTTGAGTAACCTCCCAAAGTCCTCACTAGGTAATAGATAGATAGATAGATAGATAGATAGATAGATAGATAGATAGATAGATAGACAGACAGATAAACAGAGTCAACCTAAATAACAAACAAACAGAGAGTCTCCAAATATATTAAGTTTATTTGGGAGTGTACAGGGGATTTGCAAATTCAGAATATGCAGGCAAGGGTAACCATAGGCATATCCAAAGAGGCTGAGACAAGGAGAAGCTTTTGAGGACAAAAGAGAAAAGGACAAGAATTCAGTTTTGTAATGAAGAGAGCATTAGTTACAGGGGCTTATTGTAGGTGTTGACACCAGTTCATTAGTGGAGATTGTGTCTGGCAAGTGTTCTGTGCATCTAGCTAGCTGTCTTTGTGATGCATGTAGCAAGCTGCAGTTTAGAAAGTCCTTAGCAAAAGTTTTTGTTACAAGCAAATGTGCATAAGAGCTCTTCAGAGAGACTTTGTAGTAGTTCTTATCATAGGTATCTGTGTGCGAGGCCTCTCCCTTCTTAACCTCCCACCTTTATTTTTTTGGTTTAGGTTTGACATGAGTGACTCCATTTTAATTCTGATAACTTTCACAATAGATAGATAGAAGATAGACAGACAGACAGACAGACAGATAGATAGATAGACAGACAGACAGACAGACAGACAGACAGACAGACAGACAGATAGAGAATTTGTCTTTGTAACATTCCAGAAAAGTTGGAGTCAGGTTACCATCAGGGTTCTCCTGACTATATAAAGATGCCACCTTGGAACAGCCCAGGAGGAGAGTGGTGCTCTCCTGAGGGCAGTTCATGAGGATACCAAGCTAGAGAAGAAAGACAAATATGTGGGAGGAGTCCATAAAAGCAAGGTCACAACAAGGAAAGCCTAGAAAGTGGGTTGAGTTGAGCAAGCAACACCTGCAGAATGTGCAGTCAGGTTGAAGAACAAGGCAGTAGAGAGATGGAAGGAGGTACAAAACAGACAAGATATACCCATTTAGGAGATTTGGCTAAGATTGTGTTAAGCCTCACCAAAAAAAAAAAAAAAAAACCAGCCATGATAGGGCCACAAGGGCTCCCCACAGGTGACACACCCCCCAGGATACCTGTCCCTTCTCAGCACCTGCTTGCTCATGGAATCTGGATTTGCTTTATTGACAGCATGGTAGAGTGGGTAAGGGGGACAGTCTACAGTAGAACATGGCTCTTTCTCCCTTGCTCATTACAGCACACCCATGTTGCCCTCTGTCCTTATCCTGGGTCAACTCCTACTCTGCCCCACCATAGGGCCATTATACGTGTTATTTCTTCCAGGGTAAACTTCTCCTCAACACACTCATATACTTTGTAATTATATGAGTTTATGTTATTTGTGTGTTTGATTTCTGCTTTCCCCACTATGTACAGGCTCCAGAAGGGCAGAGACTATCTCTGTTTTATGCATCACTAAATAACCCATGGCACTTGAAATATAAGAACCCATAAGTATTTAATTAATGAATGGCTAGCTTAGCTACTGTGCTAAGAATTTCTGCTCTCTCACCCAATCACTGGAACAGGTCATGAGATGAAAAGTACCATAATAGCTGAGGAAAGAGAAAGAGGGGAACTGGGGGAGGTGGTAAGAGTGTGGTAGAAGGACAGCACAAGTCACAGGCACGTGCCAGGCTAAAGCATCTGTTGAGATAATAGGGCACTGGAATAATTATGAACGCATTTATAAAACAATCCATGGTTGAGAAGCCAAAGGAGTTAAGAGGGAATAGCATAAGTAGAGTGAGATAAACTCAGGGGAAGGCAAGGTTCAGGGACTCGATGGCCATGCAGTACCAGTTGGGGATTTTTCTTAAAGGACAACAACAGAATTGACAAGCCAACAAGAGGTCAAGTTCCCCATTTGATTTCACTAACTTTACAAAGTGTCACCACTTTGGAAAAACCAAATTCCCCAATAAGATAGCAACTAGAAACACAGAGACACAGACTTGAGTAGACTAAAGGATACCTCATATTCATATCTACAAATGTAATTATCTTGTAAAGAAAGGAAAGATTAAATCTTTGAATGAATTAAGTCAGGAATTGCAACCATCTAGTGGCATTACTTAAGCTGTGTTATCAAGGTTTAAACTAGCAAAAATTTAAATTTCTCGCTTGTATTGCTGATCAGTTAAATCTATTCATCTAATAAGATAATTGAGTAAGTTGAAATGCAGTTACAAAACTAAAGTTTGATCTAATTGAGTTGATTCAATAAGACTTGTGTCTACAATACTGCTTTGACTTTGGTTAAGTCAATGAGACACTAAATCCTTGAATTTCTCCTCCTGAAATACAGAGCGAGGCTATTTCTATATATATCAATATTATATATTCATGAGTTATGAAATGAGATCACAAATGTGACCTCTACTAAAGGCCTTTAAAGAATTGTTATCCAAATAGAAGGTATTATGCATATTTATATATAATGAATGACAAATTTTGCCTAACTTGAAAAATGAAAGTCCAAGGTCACCAAGCTAAGTGCCAGGATCAAGTTTTGCTCATTTCAACATTCCAGAATATCTCCAAATAACACATTCAACGTCATCTGTTGAATGCCATCAATTTCTAAACATATTCATAGGAGAATTTTGTTGTTATGAAATTAAGAAGCTACGGTAGGTTTTATCGACATCATTTTAGAACCTTGAAATATCACATTTCAAGTTGTTTTATCCTCCTCTCATTTAACAGGACTTGAAGTCTTTAAAAAAATTTTTTTATTCTATTCATGTTGAGGATTATATGACCAAAAGTTAGCCCTATATGATAAGATAAAAAGGATTCTTCCCTGCCTCATTCTCTTAACGGTATCTGTGCTCTCACCTCACGTTTACCACAGATAACACTCACTATCTTTCTAAACAATCTTTTCTAAGTTCTCCTAGCTGATAATCAGAGCAAATTCAGGACTTTGAACATTTAAAATAAACCAAATAGGGAGTAATTGGAATGATTACAGGTACTTCTGCAGACATGTTTCATAATTCCCAAATTTACTGGGTATAAGGGAAGGGGTTGATGGAGAAACTTCCGGAAGTCCCCACATGATGGTTCTTATTTACCGTGCTCCTACTTACTCCCTATGCTCCACCTCCCTAATTCCTTTCTGTTATTTAAATATCCCAGCTCTTTCTCACTGTCCAGTGCCTTGATATGTGCTCTTTCTGCAGCCTACACTATAGCAGTCTTACTTCTGGTATTAAAGCATTACTGATTCTTTCTTATTCTCTGGTCTCTGCTCAAGTGTGCCTCTTCTTACCTTCACCAAGTCGAATTTACAAAGAAATAAAATTGAAATTATTCTAAAGAATCCTGCAAATACCATGTCCTATAGGAAAGTTAAATTATAGCAATGTATTAAGAAAGGAAGGTGATTGGGAAAGTCACCCAATGGTCATTAAACAAACACATATGTATATTTATGTCTGTTTATGGATAAGACTAAAAAATTCCCAAGTTTCAACACTTCAATACAACAGTAGTCTAGATAGTGAAGAACAAGTTTCACCAATTATGTGAAAGCCTTAAATTGCCATCTAGCAAATTTTACTAAATTCACTGTGATTAAAAAGCTATACATATACCTGTCATCAGGGAAAATCACTAGGCAAAGTTCAGATTTGTGAAACTGCAGAATTCACATATATTGAAAGATGAAAAAAAGAATTGACTTTTAAAGAATATTGCTTAAAATATGTTTTGGGGGGGGGGTTGGTAACAAAAGTAACAATAATAATGTCAAACATCCAGCCACATAAACCCTGGGGCTTAAGTGCCTTGCAAGAACTCTCCCTGGCATCATAGATGTGGATTATAGTATCCCCGGTGCTCAACCTCCAAATAGTGAGCCTGCTACCTTGATGCTTTCTGGAAAGGATTTGCAGTCTCTGATCTAGGACCCTGGAGTCATAGTCAAGGATTTCACATATAGCTGTTGGCTTGTGAAATTACTGATGCTGTTCATGTTTTTAGTTTGCATGAGAATTTTGTTTCTAAATCTAGATCCCTCTCTTCCTCTCACTGCACAGGTTGCACTCACCTTTAGCAGCAATGTTGCATTTGTTTCATAGTATAATCAAATATCACCCTAGAAAGTTTGCTTCTTGTAACTCAGACCTTTGAGAAGGGGGTGCTGCCTGGCTGGTGCTATCACATCCAAGGGGATATGATGAGGCTGGTTCTTGGAATGTAGAAATAAAAGCTTGTTACACTTCCCTCTGTGAAACAGAGATGAAAAAAGAAAGAATTACCCAAAGTACCATGAATGCCATGAGAGGACCGAAGTGATTGCCCTTCAGCAATTCCCCTGTTAGGAGGAGAAAGCTGAATGTGAAAGACCTGATTCAAAGTTAGCTTCTCTTTTTTATTGTAAAGACTAGGAAGTTTCACAAGAAAAATCAGTTGATTCAATCATCAAAGAAAGACATAAAAACAAAGGCAGTGTAAAACTAGTAACAGCAGTAAAATTAACAATGTGACATTCCAGAATGCAATTTGTAAAAAGCTTAGTTGATCGACCAACAAATAACTTGCCCTTAACAAACATTTTCTTTCCCTACAGAAATTTCCTCAGGATATTTAAACAATAATCAAGCAGCTTCCTCAACATATCTTTTTTTTTTTTTTTAATTTTTATTTTATCGATATACATCGTGGCTGATTATTGCTCCCCATCACCAAAACCTCCCTCCCTCCTCCCTCCCCCCCCCCCACAATAATGTCCTTTCTGTTTGCTTGTCGTATCAACTTCAAGTAGTTGTGGTTGTTATATCTTCTTCCCCCCCCCCCGGTTTGTGTGTGTGTGTGTGTGTGTGTGTGTGAATTTATATATTAATTTTTAGCTCCCTCCAATAAGTGAGAACATGTGGTATTTCTCTTTCTGTGCCTGACTTGTTTCACTTAATATAATTCTCTCAAGGTCCATCCATGTTGTTGCAAATGGCAGTATTTCATTCGTTTTTATAGCTGAGTAGTATTCCATTGTGTAGATGTACCACATTTTCCGTATCCACTCATCCGATGATGGACATTTGGGTTGGTTCCAACTCTTGGCTATTGTAAAGAGTGCTGCGATGAACATTGGGGAACAGGTATACCTTCGACTTGATGATTTCCATTCCTCTGGGTATATTCCCAACAGTGGGATAGCTGGGTCGTATGGTAGATCTATCTGCAATTGTTTGAGGAACCTCCATACCATTTTCCATAGAGGCTGCACCATTTTGCAGTCCCACCAACAATGTATGAGAGTTCCTTTTTCTCCGCAACCTCGCCAGCATTTATCGTTCAGAGTCTTTTGGATTTTAGCCATCCTAACTGGGGTTAGATGGTATCTCAATGTGGTTTTGATTTGCATTTCCCGGATGCTGAGTGATGTTGAGCATTTTTTCATATGTCTGTTGGCCATTTGGATATCTTCCTTAGAGAAATGCCTGCTTAGCTCTTTTGCCCATTTTTTAATTGGGTTGCTTGTTTTCTTCTTGTAAAGTTGTTTGAGTTCCTTATATATTCTGGATATTAATCCTTTGTCAGATGTATATTTTGCAAATATTTTCTCCCACTCTGTTGGTTGTCTTTTAACTCTGTGAATTGTTTCTTTTGCTGTGCAGAAGCTTCCTCAACATATCTTAACAACAATCAGTACGTTAAGCTGCACCAGGGACATCTGCCCTTAGAGCCAGCAATTTTGCTGTGTTACAATTCTTTATCCACAACAGAGACTTTAGCCCAGGGAATGTTTCCTGTCTTTTCTAAAAAGTTAGGCCCTGTGAAATACATTTGCTTTATTAATATTAGTACTCTCCACATATCCCCCTATTTTATTTTATTTTTAAAAGAAAAAGTAAAAGCTATAGGTCAGTGTTTCATAGTTAAGACAAAAACATTTTGTTCAAGCAAAGTTTGTATCATTTTAGCATGGCAAGTCCTTTTAATTTATCCCAGGTGAGGACTGAAGATGTCATTGTCCCTCAGGGTTGTTGCATCAGCATCATTTTTGGTGGCGTGAATTGGGGTGTTATTGCTAGTTGTTGAAACTCTAGAATGGGGTTCTGTTCCATGTAATAGTTGATTTTGAGTCCAGAGAGTTTGTTGGTATTCACCCATCCAGGACATCACTGCTTCTAAAGCATCTGATTTTTGTAAATTTTCTCGATCAATTATAAATCTTTTGTTTAGGAATAGGATGTCACATCCAAGTCAAGAGCACCCCCTTTACAGCTGTGAAACTTTAGAGAACTGCTTTTGTAGACAAGATATTATTTCCCCCTTTTATGGTCAAAGCATTCCTCATAAAAGCATTGATGATCAATTTTCTGATTGAAAAGGTTTTACTTTTCTTTGTATAGATCCTTCAGTGCTGGGAAGGCTCATTCCCAGGTTGTCATGCCCCACGTTGGGGGGAAAGATGAAACAGCAGTTAGGCCAAATTAAGGCAATGTGAAGAGAGGTTAGGAACTTAGAAGAGACATGCTATTTTATAAGCAAAGTTTTAAATTATATACTGTTATAATGAGAGAGTCAATCTTTATTGAACTTATGAAAATAGCCACATTGCCATAATAATCATAAAGGTACTCAAAGTTTTTAAATTTGGGGGGAGGGTCAAATAGGGAGAAAACAAATGCTTTTATCTCTGTTTTAAATGATTTTTTACCAAACTGCTATTAGTTATAGATAGCTTAAGAGAGAGAGTTTTCTTAAAACTGGAAAACAAGACATTAATGAGCAATGTTTCAAAATAAAAATTGCAAAAACCTATAATTTTTTTAATCAGTTCATTAGTTTTATGTAATTAACTTGTGTTGTTTTGACCTTGATGAGTAATTTCACAAACCCATCAGTTTCTTCATTAGAATTTTGGAAATTCAGTTCAAAGGTATGAACTCAAACTTTGTCAGGAAACTGTACTGTCAGAGTTTTTTCATGAAATATTTGAAGACATAACGTTTTTACACTATAATTGAACCAAGACTATGACTGGTAGCACTTATATCAAGACACAGATTTCCAAGAACCTTACAAGATTTTGGAACACATATTAATAACATCTTAGTATAACCAAAGAAGGTCAAACATTATTTCTTATTTTGACAATGTTTTTCATACAGTCTAATTTATCAAATAAGCCAATTGGTTTTGATACATTTTATATATATATATATCTTTTGAGAAGCTCCAGGGCCCTTGGAACCTCCCAAAGTTAGTTCAAGACTGAATTTTTAGAATTTGGTTTTGGAAAGTTAGTCAAATAACAAAGGCTTAAAACACTCACAAATCATTACAAAAATAAAACCAAAGTGACAAAGGATTTTAAAGAAATTATGATAAAACACGAAATAAGTTTCCTAGGCCAGTTATCTTAAAAGATAAAGAAAACCTCTTACAATTTTCTATTAAGAACAGTTAAGTGCTTTTAGGAAATCTGGTTGTCCCAATGTAGGAGAGTAAACTTTAACTCTGTATAGAATATTTTTGATATTAATTTTAAGAAAAATTCACACATAATTTGCTTTCAAATACAGTCAATCTTTTTACTGTAAAACCTTTTTAACAAACTTATCCACACAAACCATTATCATGACTTACTCAGACATCTGATGACATGTTTTAGGCCTTTTATTTTGTCCTCTACTTCCTACTTTTTAAATAGCCAGTTATTTTACTCTACTCTAGGACAAGAATACACTATACAAGATGCTTTCTCACATAAAAATTATTTTCTCTTCTTTTTAGCCTTTCTAACCACAACCACATTTTCATATCCATAGCTTTCTTTAAATCACCTCTTTTTACATTCTTGATTTTTTTATACCAATGTTAAATTGGCCTAATTTGTCTAAAAATTATATAGAGAAAGGTTTTTCTGGTTTCAGTGGGGCTTACAACTCAAAAGCCTGTAGCAAAGACAAATGTAATCCTGTTTGAGTAATAAACCCAGGCAAAGATGTGTGCTGACAAGAACATTTTTATACATTCAGGTTAATAAAAGGGGTCCATTTGTCAGAGCAGATTACACAAAGCCCAGTTTGAGCCTCAGCTATTTTTACCAAATACATATTTATGGTTTCCCTGCCAAAAACCGGTGTATTAAATCTATACCCTTATCAGATAATGTTAACTAGGGCCTGTGAGATATGGGGCATAGGTTCCCTTTCACTAGCCATCCTGGGTCCCAAGTACCCATGTGGCATTTTAAGTCCATGTGGAATCTAGAGAGGCCATGTGGAGCTTAAGGCAGAGGGCAGCATTCCCAGAGATAATGTCTAAGAGATATTGTTTCTCCCGACATGGCCAGGAGGCAGAGCTAAGATAAGGAGGAGATGTATTGACCTAAAGACAAATTTAGGCAAAAGGTTTAAATCAAATTTTGAAAATATATTTATTTATCAAAACTTAGAAAAGTAAAGTCATGTGAACTTCAAAATTACACTTATTTATTTAATGAGCACACATTTATTATAAGCCAATTTGGTACCATGCAGACAATACAAACACATATAGACATGAACATGTAGACATAACATACATTTACATACATATATATGTAGACAGAAACAATAAGGATTTTATAGGTTTTGTTTAAAATATAATAAGGAGACAGATAAAATAGAAAATTCACTAATATAAAAAGACAGTCAGGTTTAAATTGTGTTTCTAAAGAATGTTAAAGCTTATCTGTGAGGCTTCACCCTTTTTTAGAGAAAGCAAGATAACAAATTTACATTGCAAAGCAAAGTATGGGAGACTTTTCAAGGAGATGCAGAGAAAGTTTTCTTTTAAAAAAAATGGCAAAGAACTCTACCATAGGATTTTGTGAAGAAATAAATAGATGAGCCTGGAAGAAAATTTAGAAGTCTATACAAAATAACCAGCTGGATGCCAGAAAATTTGAGACCATCTAGTTAAACAGGTAGATTTTAGTCTAGTTTTTGTTTCTCAAATGGGTGACTGAGCTTAAGGGCTGAGCTATCAAACAGAGATAGATGAAGCCATTTGACTTTTGGGGTTTCAAGAGAAAAGCAGCAGACTCAAAAGGAGGTCTGGTTGGCACCAGGGCTGCATTTCTCATAAAGCCTCAGAGTCTTTGGTGAAGAAGAGAAGCACATGCAGTTAAGAAAAGAAAACATGCTCAAACAAAACCAACATTTCAAAGATATATTAACTTCTTTTATTTATTTATTTTATTTTATTTTATTTTTTTGTCTTTTTCGTGACCGGTGCTCAGCCAGTGAGTGCACCAGCCATTCCTATATAGGATCCGAACCCGCGGCGGGAGCGCCTCCGGGCTCCCAGCGCTGCACTCTCCCAAGTGCGCCACGGGCTCAGCCCTATATTAACTTCTTTTAGTTTAGTTTGTCCAATTTAAATTCTTTTAATTAATGGCAAAGATTAATTTTTTTCCTTTTTTGGTGACATAGACATGTCTTTGTTTTTTCTTAGGGTCTAGAATAGGTCTCAGATTGACTTGACATAGATTCCAAACTGTTAGATGGGACACCTTGATGAAACCCATTGTATAAATTAACCAGTGACCAATTCGTTTCCAAATTTTTATGTAAAAGCTTTTTCCTTGGGATACCAAGGACATTGTTGTTTAATAGCCACTAACAGTTTCACAAGCTGCCATTTAGTTACTTTATAGCTGGCTGCTTTAAGGAGACATTGGAGTTGGAATTTATGTTGAGTTGAGCAAGAGGAGTTTATTTCCAGCATGCTGGGGTCACTCAGCAGAGTCTCCCTTTTTATTAAAGAATTTTCTATATTTTAAAAGTGAAAGGAAAAGAGAAAAACCTTTGGGTTGAAAGCTAGCTTGACCTGCCTCAGGCATGGACTGCTAATCAAGAGCCATCTGTGATTTCCTTACCAGGATGAGTATTCCCTTACCAGGATACGCAAATATAAACATCGGATGTCCTTTTCCTTTCGAAGGCTTGGCAGGTCGGTCTTTGATCCATGGAATTCCGCACATGGGACACCATTTTGTTACACTTCCCTCTGTGAAATGGAGATGAAAAAAGAAAGAATTACTCAAAGCACCATGAATGCCATAAGAGGCCTGAAGTGACTGCCCTTCAGCAAAAGCTGGAGACTTGAACCAACTGCACTGCCAGGATGAAGCAGCATTGCTAGGAGCATGCTAGTAGGAACAGGAAGCAAACTGGACAGTGTGCCCTTTCTCCGTCCTCTGGCCTTCTAGTCTCCTCTCTACTGCCTTCTATGGGCAGACTCAACAGAAAACCAGCAGCCAAAAGAAATACGTATTGCAGAATCCCAGTCCCAGCATGACTAATAAGAGCACAGACAAATGAATTTGGAGCTGAGCAACAATACCACACCACCCTCCCTCTTGGTCTCAGGGCTCAGCTACGTGTTCACTCTGCCTGCAGCTTGGCAACTACTTGATGCTGTTCAGTTGAAGAATTAAATTTGCTTACTTCTGGAAACAGATATGGACTCTTGGCTATTAATGTTGAAACAGATCACACAATTCATCCACTAATCTCCACTAACAGAAGCCATGAGCCAGATGCCAGAGATGAATAAACAGTACTTAGTCATATGAAACATTTTAACTGAAAATATTATAAATATAAATTGGGCCATAGCTTTCTGAGATTTCAGAGAATAACAAAATCAATCCCAATAAGTTATTTTCTTCCAGTATAAATGGTCTGCCTCTCTTCTCTGTTCTAAAGTGAATCCAGATTTCTCAGTAATTCAAGGACTAATGAAACAGCTAGTAAACTCTCCAAGCTTCTTTCCCTTCTCCCCTCTGCTATCTTTCTCTTTAGCACTTCCAGTAGCACAGAAATGCAGCAGACAGCGAAAGCCCTGTCAGCTGCATTCTCCACCATTCTCTGAAGTTTCAGTGGTAAAGAACACAGAACCACTAACTAGAAACTCTGAGGTCCACCAGCAAAATCCTGTGCACTCTGGAGTCAGACAAGAAAATATGCAGAGCCCCTCACCCACACCTGGGGCAAAATACAAATTGCCTCAAAAGTAAGTTTACAGCCATCAAATGTACTGCTATTGATCATGTGATTGATTTCTAAGATTTACAGACATGAACAATATCCTGAAGAAACTAGGAATGTTCCTGTAGCAACCTATTGTGACACCACAGAAAAACATGGGAGGTGGTACTGAAGGAGCAGCCATGTGGCCAGGCCACTGCTGCTACCTACAATATAGCATCCTATCTAAGGGAGCTTCTGCAGGTAAACCTGGGTGAAGAAAAGGAATTAAGAGGGGAATTTCTAAAAATAAAATCAAAAAGTTCAGAATAATAGTCATTTATGGCTTCAAAGAAATTGCAGAAAGCTTACTTATTCTTTTAAAAGAGCTCAAAAAAGACATTCAATGAATCAAAGAAGAAATTATGAATTATGAATGGATGAAAACCAAGCATGAAGATATAGAGAAAGAAATGAAAGATAGAAGTAAAAATATCACAAAGCCACACATAAGCCATATCTAACATAAATATAACTTGTGTTGATTACTCAAGCCAGAGACTAGAATAGATAAGAAAAGGAAAAAAAGAAATAATCGATATAATTTAATATGCAAAATAATAAATTAAAATTAGAGCAAAAAAATAAGCAAAAAGAAAGCAAATTGGAGGAAATTAAATTAAAAACTGAATTTAATGAAAGAGAATATATAAATAATAGAAAGGATAAATAAATAAAACAAAAATTACTTCAAAAAAAAGTGAAATACATCAACTCTTGGAGCCCTGATTAATAAAAATGGAAAAAAAATTAACAATATTAGGTATGAAAAGGATGATATAAAGTATAGAGGAGATCAGAAAACTTAGAGAATATCATCTGCAATTCCATATCAATATTTTTGAAAACCTAGAGAAAACAGAAAATTTTCTAGCAAAATAGAAGGTGCCAAAATAGGTCCAAGAAAAGGCAGAAAATCTGAAGGGACCAATAAACATAGTAGGTATTTAAAAAGCAATTTTTAAAACCTTCCATTTTTAAAAGACCCTTGTCCCAAGTATTTTTATGAGTGGACTTTGTAAGCATATTAAAATAAAATTTTATAAAACAAATCATTCCAAATCATTAACAAATCATTAAACTTTTAATACAATAGTTTCAGATCATGGCAAAACAGGACAGTTATTTATAAAGTTAATATTACCATAATACTAATATTGGTTAATGTATGCAAATTCCACTCATGAATATACATACAAAATTTGAAATAAAGTATTAGCAAGTTAAATCCAGCAGTATATCAAAATAATAACACATCATAACCAAGAAGTATTTTATTAGAGAAATGCAAAGATAGTTCCTTTAGGAAACCTATCAATATAAGACATCATCAAATTACAGGGAAAAGAAATTATAAAATCCAATAGTCATTTCAAGTAAAAATTCCAAGTCAAATAGAAATGGAAGGAAACTCCTGAAATATAAAAAATACTACCTGCCAAAGTCAATATTGACATGTCAAATATATGTTAGTATTTTTCCTGACACATGTACACAAAGAAAAACACATGCACACCGGCACACACATGCAAGTGCAAAACAGGAACACATGCAAACATCATACACACCACATGCATGTACCCATATATGTACAGGCATGCATATACATTCACATATTATTTTTTCCTTTTTAACTGTAGAGTGATGTCTTAGGGGAAAAAAATCTCTTAGAATATAGAAAAAAATACTGGATTTCAGCAATTCCTTTAGTTTAGTTTTAGTGTTTCTTTTGCAAAATGAAAGTCAAGGAAAGCTTTATTTATTTTGTTTAAACTAGCCTGTATCCTATGATCTCACTAAATTACTTCTATTTATCCTGTCCCAATATATGTGCTAAAACACCTCTAATATAAGGTTCACCAAATATTAAGATTATTTATAACTGGATGAGCTTTTGAGTGATTCCATTTCTTTTCTTTATTAGTTGAATTTCTTATAAAGTTTATATCCTTTTTACTAAACGAATAAAATTCGTTGTCTTGCAAGATGAAAAATAAGAATTAGGGAGAAAATGTGAAGAAAAAGAGAAAAAAATTAGTATTACCATGATGAGTTTCCATTACAATATGCTCAATGTGCCTGTTTGATGAGTCAAAGAAAATAACCATAATGAAGTTTCCATTCTGTAAATGTGATTTTACAACAGGAAACATGAGCTGAGGCAGCCATTCCAATAACACTTAATGGGCATCCCTGCCTTCCTCTTATTCAATAATAGAAATTGGAATTGGAGAAGCCTCCCCATCTCCCAGCAATGATTCCTGTGGTATATTCTCCTGGGTTCTCTTAGCTCAGTATTAAATTATTCCCCAAGTGGTGGAGTTTCATCTTCTTTGCTGTTAGCGAAACCAGCCAGTCACTTGCAAGCATAGGGTGACAAATGCACTAAAATATGAAGAAAGATAATCTGTGTCTCATTATTAACTTCTTCTTTGCTGTTAGCGAAACCAGCCAGTCACTTGCAAGCATAGGGTGACAAATGCACTAAAATATGAAGAAAGATAATCTGTGTCTCATTATTAACTTCTAATAGGCTCTTCTTACCTGAAGACCTTCTGACTGGACTCATGGATGTTTATATTTAATAACAAGAAGAAAATCTTTGAGGACCACCTGTAGTATTCAAATGCCCTTAATCAAGCTACCTTGCTAACCCTATTAAGAAGCTTTTGAAATTATACATTCAGGGAAGAATCATAAAGGATTCTCAATCTAGAGGGGAAATTACCAACTTTATAGGTGCAAAATTTACACATAATAAAATGCACCTATTATTTGTACAGTTATGAGTTTTGATAAACTTATACACCTGTGCAGCCATCACTAAAATCAAGGTTAAAAACTTTTCCATTATCTTAAAAATTCTCATATTCCCCTTTGCAGTCAACAACTCCCGCACCCCCACCTCCACCTTGGCCTTGGGCAATCATGATTTGCTTTCTGTCACTAGATATTAGCTATACTTTTTCTAGAATTTATATAAAGGGAATGATAAACTATGTATTCTTTGGTGTCTGACTTCTTTCACAGAGCAGAATGTTTTTGAGTCATCCATTCTGTCACATGTATCAAATGTTGTTCCTTTTTATTACTGAGTAGTATTGCATGGTAGGGATATGACATAATTTGTCACCTGTTGATGGATATTTGGGTTGTTTCCAGCTAGAGACTATTGTAAGTAAAGCTGCCATGTACATTTGTACACAAGGCTTTGTGTGGACGTATAGTACCATTTCTCTTGGGTAAAGAACTTAGAGTGAAATTCCCAGGTAAAGTAAGAACCGCATGTTTAACTTTATAAGAAACTACCAGATATTTTCCAAAGAAGTTGTGTCATTTTACATTCCCATAGTAATGTACGAGAAAAATCACAGTTCCTCCATATCCTTGGTATTGTTAGTCTTTTTACTTGTAGCCATTCTGATGGGTGTATAATAGTACATTTCATGGTAGTTTTAATTTGCATTTGGGTAGTAAATGTTGATGAGGAGCAGGATATTTGCATGATCTTAAAGTGTATCAGATTGCTTATCAGGTTGTTTATTAAAAATAAAACTGTTAAAACCTGTGGGCCCAGAGCATCCACGACCAACAGGAAGTAATAAACAGGGCCGAGAGAATGAACAGCCTCTGCTTTCAGAGCAGCACTTTGTCTTAATGTCACCTGCTGCCCAGCACTGCTCTCCTAAAATTTCTCTCACCCCAGTCTCTGGACCTAAATCCCCTAGACTTACTATTTTGCCTTCTTCTCTCTGACAAAACTAATTTCTCTGGATCACTAAATAGCTGACAAACCCCATCTGGCCAAACCTGTGCTGTTACTGCCTAAGCTGTTTCCAAAAAGTCCACATCTTACTGTAATTCATGTATTCTCGTGGCTCTTGTCCTCAGCTGCAGCTCTATGACCCATACTCCCTCCTGAATACTTACACTCTGTGTTCTTAACACAATAAATTGTATCTCCCCTCACTTTGAGAAGTGCTAAATCTTTTGCTAGCAACTTATAAATATATCATACTTTTCATGTGTTCTCTCAAGCCAACCTTTCTAATTTCCCAGACAGTCTCATTTCTTTTCTCAGAAGAATTTTTTTGGCCAAGGCAAAGTTTTGAATGCAAAGTGCCAAGTAGTAACTTTTGAGTCAATTCTAAAGCAAGCCCACTGGGACCTTTTTAAATCACAAATACAAAAAGTTAAAAGGATCACCTTCCTTCAACTTCCAGATATGTTGTTTCATATAAAACAGGAAAGAAAGTATAACCAGGCACATCAAGTACTTAACTGGCCTAATATTTAGGAGTTTTTACACCGGCTTCCAAAAACCATATTAAAATCCAATCAGACCAAACTTACCTATTCCATGCCTCATAACATTTAAAACTGATGTTGTAACTGCCACTCTTATGTCAAGTCCCCTGGCCTGTTGTTTTTGTTCAGTTATCACTCAAAGATTCTGAATCTTTGCAGGGGCACTACTCCAGGTTTGTCTGTTCAGATGAAATCTCATGTTAATCTCACTTTGTCATAGCTTCAATCTGGGCTGGAATTGCTGTAGCAAAGTCAATCCAGAATCCATGATAAAGCATCATCATAACATATTGCCAGCATTTCTCCTGAATGACAAGCCCAAAGAAGCACCTCAGAGGTCCTAGACCCCTGCTAGGCTACCAGCATGGGCTACACACATGCTCTTCTCAATAATAGGATATCTTTTAAGACAAAATTTTTACAGCAAAACAACAAAGATGTAAGAAAAGCATTTCTACCAGTTTTACTCCTGGTTTTTATAATGGTGCATTTAACAGAGTCAGTTTCCAATAAAATTTGAATTTTGTAGTGTCAGTTAAATTATAAGACACTGTTGAAGTATTTTATTTTTTACTACTGCAATTCTCTCTAAAAACATCAATTAATATGCACTTGTATGATTTCTCCTTTAATAGTTATTCTTAGATAACATTTATTAAAGGGCTCAGGCTAAGTGCTTATTTCTCATTGAATCTTCACAACAACAATATTCTGATGCAGATACTATTGTCTTCATTTTACAGATGAAGAAACTGAGGCTCAGCAAGATTAAATAAATTGGCCTAGATCAAACAGCAAATAAATGACCATGCAAGGACTTGAAGCCAGGTCACACTCACCTGTCATCTGTGCTCTAACCACTGTTCTGTACTTCTTCCCTTTTTTTATCTCAACATCTGTTCATGTTGTTTCATAGTCAAAAGAGTAAGATTTATTTGAGCATACCTGCCAAGAACTATTCCACTTAAAAATATCTCAAACTGCTCTATATTCCATAATATTTTTGAAATAAATTGCCAACAAGTCTGTAAATTAGCTAAGTAGCATTTTTATGATTAAAGAGCATACATCTGCAGGCTTTGCTGATTCATATTCATTCCAGTTTTACAAGTGCTGCCTCTCCTGTGTTTTACTGATAGCTGTTTTACAAGATCTTCATTACTTCATAAGTGTTCAGCCTTCTACATTAAGTTTTTCTTGTCAAGACAGATGGTCTGCATGCTTGTAAAATTGGAATAATAAAAGGAAATGAGAATGTTATACCAGAGCATCTGACATCCTCATTACCAATAAATTACTAAATTAAATGTTGCTTTTCTGGATCATTGTCAGAGTATACCACCTCCATAAGCCAAATTCTTATAGAACTTTGAAGGGCAGCAGAAGCCAAAAACAAATGAAAAGAACATTTGTCCATTTCATTAACCAGGAAATGTGTCTACAACAGAAATAGTCTGCGCCACCATTTCTAAAAGTAAGCCATTTACATCAGTCTAGGGCTTCAACAGGGCAGGTGCTCACACGTCCTTAAATATAGAACCATTTTGAGATGGACAGCAGACAGGGAAGGAGAAGGCCCACCAGATAGTACAGGAGACAAGAAGTCAACTTTACCTGGTCAAGGGCTGAATATTTTTGTTTTTCTACAAATACTCTTGAGCTTTATTCTGAATGCAGTTAAGTTTACTGGCAGCATTTTGATCCTTTTGAATTTTTGACTTAAGCTTTGTTTGGAAAAAACCAAAGCAACATGTGCTCTAAAGTTAATTTTGCCCTATAATGGGGACAAAATCCTTCTAAATATTTGACCAAAAGCACAATGATTAATGAGGTCTTCCAGTATGGCTGTTAGAAACAGGTGCAATTCCCTGCCAAGTGTGGGCTCTTAGTATTGTTCCTTCTGATCCTTTCAGGTGGTTCTTTCCCTGACCATAGCAGTTCCCTCAGATATGTGTGCTGATCTGCATTCTGCTGTGTACACAAGGGTAATCTCTACAAAACTCCAGAGTTAGCTCTGTGCAGCTCTCTCCTTTCCAGTACTCTTCCCTGGGAAACTCTAACCCTCTTAATCTCCTGGAATTCACAGCTCCATCTCCTCAACTTATGGAGACAGCAAGGCTCAGTATGGGTACCTCTCTTTGCACTACTGCCTGGAAGCACTGTCCAGGCAGTGAGCTGAGACAATTGCAGGGACCACCTCATTTGCTTCCTTTCTCTCAAGTATCACTCTCCTTCCTTGCCTGATGTTCAGTATCCTGAGAACCACTGTTTTATACATTTTGTCCCGTTGGCTAGTTGTTTCAGGTGGAAATCTTGTCTTTAACTTTTAATCTTGTCTTTAACTGCTATAGACTGAATATTTTTGTCCTCCCAAAACTCATACATTGAAGTCTTAACCCCCAATGTGATAGTATTAGGAAGCGGGGCCTTTGGGAAGTGGTTAAGTCATAAGGGTGAAGCCTTCAGAATGGAATTTGTGCCCTTATAACAGAGACCCCAGAGAGATCTCTTGTCCCTTCCACAATGTGAGAACACAGTGAGAAGGCACAGTCTATGAACCAGGATGTCAACCCTCACTAGACACCAAATCTGTGAGGGCCTTGATCTGCTGGTGCCTTGATCTTGGACTTCCCCAGCATCCAGAACAGTGAGAAATAACTTTCTGTTGTTTATAAGCCACCTAGTCTATGGTATTTTGTTATAGCAACCCAAATGAACTAAGATATCTACCTTGACTGGAAGTGGGTATTTTTCATTCTGTCTTAAAATTGCTATTTCCCAAGCAAGCCTAAAGCTTGCCTGTGTTTTGTATCTTATTCACTTTTACCTCTGTCTAGAAAGTTATTTCCCACAACCACTTAGATCTTTAACATTTACCCTTCACATAAAGACCAGCTTAAAATACCTCCTCCCCATGGAGTCTTTCCTGCATCCCCCACCAGAAATAATCTCCCTTTTCTGAACTCTGTTGACAATGTTCACCTTCTAACGTGTCATACTAAAATACATACAAGTTTTATCTTCCCACTAAACAGCAATCTCCTGAAGAGCAGAATTCACACCCTACCCATATTTGCTTCCTCAGCAATACCTACTGCTCTGCCTCACTAGCTGTTAGAAAATGTTGAATGAATGAACAACTAAAATAGGAAAAATTGTGGTCTTATCACAGAGAACTTAACTCAAATTCACTAGACACACAAAAAGTGGAGAGACAGACCACAACTGACATATGGCAGAGATTCCACCCATCGTTCACACAATGAGCATATTCTAGAAATGAATATGAGACACATGGTTGTGCTATTTTTCCAGTCTATCTCCATTCCTGCAAACCTCACCAGGCATGACCCAAATGTTTAAAAGCATCCTTTTATTATGTAGCCCTTAAATATAAGCAAAATATTTCTTCAAGGGCTTAACTAAAGTAATATTTGCCTGATCCAATGCTGGAAGAAAAAATTTGTGGTGTTAGACTGAGAGATGATATGTTGATTTCAAACACGGGCCTCCCTAAGGAATGCTCAAGGGTAATTTTGACCTCATGTGTTATTTCACCTTAACAACTGACTTTAGAATTTAATATCGACATAATATGAGATTGTTTTTAATTTTCTAAAAAATGTAACCATGTGTTACCCATCTTTTGTCCTCCATGCCTGGCAGAATGTCTGATACATTATAGGTGATTGACAAGTGAGTGTGATATTGAGCTGAGCTGAATATAACTGCAGGCTAAACATTAATTCTAGTACAGGTCATGGTTGTTAATTATGCCTCTTCCCACCAAGAATTCCAAGAAATCTTTGCCCAAAATGAGATATTTATTAATTAATTTTCAATAGAGTTATTAGGTTGCTACTACCCTTTTTAAGTATTAAAAAGCTAGGGAGTATAGCTTCAAGTTTTCCTTCAATTAGTCCTTATTCTTTTTCACCTGCTACTTTCTTCATATATTTTAGATTCCCCAAGGGAGCTACTTCCAACTAAAATATTCTTCTAAAAATTCAAACTGAACAGAGCCATCTGAAATTAGACAAGATCCCAACCTGGTGAAATAGTACATTTTTGAATCTTTATGATTAATATTATTGACACCATTCTGAGTTGTGTAACAGTAAGATGTTTAATAAAATTGGCAAAAATCACTGAACTCAGGCCAATCATCAAAATACCAAGATCTGGCTGCAGTGACCAATTACCACAAATTTAATGGCTTAAAATAATGGAAAGGTATTATCTCACAGATGTGGAGGCCAGAAGTCTGAAATCAGGACCACTGGGCAAAATTAAAGTGCCAGCAGGTCTGTGTACCTTCTGGAAGCTCTGCGGGAGAATCTGTTCCTTGCCTCTTCCAGACTGCGGGAGCTACTGGAATTCCTTGGTTTACAGTTATATCACTCCAGTCTTCAAGGCCAGCATCTTCAAATCTCTCTCTGCCTTATCTTCATATCACATTCTCTTCTGTGTCTGTGTAATCTCTCTCTCTCTGACTCCTTCTTACAAAAATATATGTGATGGGTTTTAGGACCCACCTGGATAATCCAGGAAAATCTCTCCACCTCAAGATCCTTAACCACCTCTGTGAAGACAGTTTTTCTACATAAAGTAACATTGACTGGTTCCAGGGGTTAGGAACTGATATCATTGAGGAACATTATTCAGCCTACCAATCTTCTCTGCAAAAAGTTTAGATAAATTAAGAATATTCTGGAGGGTTCAAGTAATGAATGCTTACTAGAATCCAACAGTAGCTAACAATATGTTCATTAAATAGATCAAAGTTGTGTTTTCTCCTCATCTCCAACATGTCAGGGGATTGAAGGGACTGATTTCCTTGAATATACAGATATGTCTCATCTTCCAAGAGCAGTCTTGTCTCATATGCCCACCATAAAGCCACACTGACCTTTTCCACACCTGCAACCAAATAGGACCAATTTCATTAATGAGTAATACAAACTGTACTGAACACTGAGGGAGAGAGGGAGAGGAGGGGTGGCAAGAAAGAGAATTTCCGACACACAACAAAATTTCTAAAAATTCCTCCTGAGACAATGCTTTTCTCCTCCTTTAGTTCTACTCTACTCACTAAACCCTTCATCACCCATTTCTCCTTTATTCTAAAATCCTCTCTATTGTCATAAGCAGCTCAATCCTGGCACCAAGCTTGCAAATTCCAGTCGGCTAAACAAAATCCCTACAGTTACCTGACCCTACCATCTCCCGAACATTAATTTGACAAAAAGCTGTTAGTCCTTGAGCCTGCCTTTTGATGTCTTACCCTCCAGCCCCAGTAGTTTATCAGTTTATTCATTCAACCAACATAGATATTCCCAGAAAGGAATCTATTGCTAAGTAAAATACAAATTTTAATACAATTATGACAACTAATGAATCTTCTTTGGCACCTCTCTTCATAGTCTTCAATATCTTGCCTACTGGAGAGGTTGAGAAAGAACTCCCCCATTTCATCAAAAGACTCCGTACAAATGACAAAATTTACAAAAACTAATTCTTATTTCTGTTCTTCTCAAAAAACTAGCTTTACTATTATTTTATCACAGTCCCTAGGAAACATTCGTGTAGTAACACTTTTTTTCTAGTCAGTCTTTATGAGAGTCAAGAAAATTTAAACAAAATGCTTAAAACATTTTTTCTGGACATTTT
This sequence comes from Cynocephalus volans, assembly GCF_027409185.1. Classification (NCBI taxonomy): domain Eukaryota; kingdom Metazoa; phylum Chordata; class Mammalia; order Dermoptera; family Cynocephalidae; genus Cynocephalus; species Cynocephalus volans. The sequence continues at coordinate 99,558,320 of NC_084461.1, read as the reverse complement.
CTTTTATAAGCTAATAGGTTCCCAAGAGTTTTTAAAAGTTCTCCAAATACGCCTGGCAGCTTTGTGGAAATAACAGAATCTTGGACTTATTCCCTGGATGCAATTCTACATCTAGTTTATAAGTATCTGGAAGATTAATGTATCAAATCAACAGTTTAGTAGCTAGAAATCCATAAATGAAAAGGTTTCACCTTTCTCGAGTGTACGTGAATCATTTTCCTCAGCTCTCTGACACCTACACACTTTTTATAAGAATTAAATTAAATTAGTTGAAATAGCAATATGTCTACCAGACACCATAGAGGATACAAAAATGAGTGAGACCATTCTTGCCACCAAGAAGATAGGAGAGTACAGATAATTTGGCAGTTTACCCACTGTTGAAAAAAGTACAAGCACATAAAATCACGGGTAACAAATGATTACGCTGGGAAACGTTTTATCACCTGTTTCAGGACTAAGCTGCTTTTCACATGGGCTAGAAAACTCTTAGGGTCGGGTAGTTTGAGAATCGAGCCTAGATTTTGGGGGGTCAGGTTCTCCAAAACATCTGTCTCAGAAATAACAGCAAAACTGGGTCATTCATTAGTTCTTAAACCCATAGGTGGATTGTAAATAGTCCCCTGTTCTCACAAAGGGACAGGAAGAGAAGGAGGTGGAGGTAGAGAAAGCAAACCAACAGGAAGAGGAGGAAGAAAAGGAGCGGGAAAGTGGACAGGTAAAAAAGAATCATTAACTCACAAGACATAGCAGTTACAATGTAGGGTGTATATATAATACAAACCTAAATTCTGTACTAAAAATAACAAGTTTCAGGTAATTCCTCCTTAGAGTCTACTCAGAAGCATCAATGCATCAAGAACCACCAACTCTGGAAAGAATGACCTCCCAGAGGCCAAGCTGGAGATGAGCTGGAACTGAAGAGGAAGGCAGAACCAACACCTCCCCAAGTTCATAATGTGAAAGAACACGACACACGTCTGCACTTTCTGAAAACAGGCTCAGCGATTGCTCTTTGGTTTGGCCTTTTCAGAGGACTTCAGCCTTTCTGAGTCTCAGTTTCTCATCTCTAAAATTGGAAAACTAATAATTACCTACCTCACTAAGTTGTAGCGAGAAGGCAATGAAGAATTCTGGTTTCGTTCTGTTTTGCTGAATCTTTCTAGTAAATTGTGTATAAGGCCACAAATAAAACAAGTCAAGATAATTATGAAATTGTAAGCAAAGGTGCAGATTATTTTGTAAAATTCAGCTGTGGCTGAGTTTTTCTTAACCTCCATTATAAGCGTGCTGAGTCGGATCTAACAAGGAAGACATAGTAATCCTATGTCCTGGGGTTCCTGGTCTCCACATATGGTACAAGCCTGAAGACAGAAAGAATGAGGTCAGCAATCTGGGGGAGGAAAAGGCATAAGCAGGAAGCCTGTGAATATCTCTCAGAAATGAATGCCTTTGGCTTTCCACTCAAGCGTTCCAGAAGCTGCACCTCTAAACAAGGATGTGGCACTCTTCATAGCTGACAGCTTTCAGGAGGAGAATATTGTGAAAAGACTATTTCTATTCTTCCAGAGAAAAACCTGATGCCTCATGACAGAGACTGCAGCCAGGAGAAGAAGGGGTGCCTGCAAGCCCCTGCTATTTGCTTGCCTGCAGTGAAGGGCACTGGCGAAGAAAAACGGTATTTTCCCTTCTGCAATACAGAGAAGCCCATCTGTCATCCTGCCATGGCGCAGTGCCAGGGAAATCCTTCATGAGCAAGAGCCCTCCTGCCAGAGTTCCCTGGAAACTCTCCCCAGACGATCCCGCCCACGCACAGGAGAAACACTTCTTCCCAGCCTGCCTTTTTGTACTTTTCCTTTTTATTGCTCCATAGAGCTAGGCAGAGTACAGTGCCTGTGATTTAAAACTAGCAGGAAGGTCTGCCTTCAAAGCTGTCAGAATTTTTATTATTACTATTATTGTTATTTTAGCCTTAGAACAGCACTGACTGCCTCAATTCAAATACACACACAACTGAGAATGGCATCTTGTAGATAACCTAATGGGAAGTAGAAGCTAGCCAAAGCTGTCTGTTCCCGTGCTTAAGCAGAGACCTTCCAAAGATCACTGCAAAATGTGATCTGAATAGAAACAGGGCCCCTACGGCAGATGGACAGGCTGCTGCCACAGCCACCAGTCCTGCTGATGGCCAGGTTTCCCTGAACTAGAGCCAAAGTGACAGCTGTGGGCAACCCAGACAGAAAGGACTTTCCTCTCCCGCAAGCCCCAGAAAAGAGGACATAAGAGAACCAGACCCTACCTGCCATGCAGTGGCCATACTTGAGCGGGGAGAAATGGGTAACTTTGCTCTCTGGTAGGGGCCCCCAAGGCACATTTAGTCTTCACCTGGAGGCAGAATTAGGCACCCCTAGTCTTTCTTTGAAAGACTTCTACACTCATGCGTACAAGACACCCATGAGCTTCTCTACTCCTAAGCTTTGGGGAGTAGCCCACCCACTTGTAAAGCTCTACTTTCTTTGTGCTTTTCTTCAAGAGGCAATTCATGTTTTCCCACGAGCTGGTTAGTGCTTTTTGGAATATTGGAGAGCTTTCTGAAATGAATTAGATAAGCCCCAGGTTTGCCTCTACAGATCAATCTGTTACAATCAGCTTCTGCCTCCTCGGCTGAGGCCGAATCTGACATTCCCCTGTAAAAGTGACAACAACCCAGCCAGTACACCTGCGAACCTCGTGGGATGCCTGCGCACAGGAGCTGGGAAGATGCTGCCAGGTCCTTCCCTGGCATTTAGAAGTCATCAGCTTCTGTCCTGAGTCATGGTGTCAAATGGTGCTTTCTTCTCCCTTTACCTAGCTGCGATACAGAGGTGAAAGCCCTCAGCTTTCAATTTTTTAACAGGGAAACAAGAATAGGGCAGCAGCACCACCATTCTCAAGCCTGCAGAACTGCAGGAGAGAAAGGGAACAAAAACCTGGTGAAGGAAAGATAGTTTTCTCACTTATACTTAAATGAGAACTTTTCCCACTTCCATCAGAACTGCGGAAGGAAAATTCATGGCACTTTATAACTGTCACACAAAGCAAGAAGTGCAATTTTACTCATCAACCATTGAATCTAATTAATGCAAGCAACCAATCTGAGTATTCCAGTAATAAAGCTTCAAGAATGATTTTCAGCCTTTTAGTTTTCAGCATTTCAGTTATCTACAAAGATCAGAATAATTGTATAATGGACAGATCTTCACTTTATTTGATTCTGTATAAATACAACCTTTTATGCTACTGAAGGAACGTGCTCTGATAAAAGGACAGAATTTTTTCCTACATTTGCTCTTATACAAAAATTATCATTTCAGTTCCACCACTGCAAGCACAATAGATTTTTGTATGAGTAGCTAAGCTAGTACCCCAGCCCATAGTAGTCTTTGCTATATGACATATTACCTTTTCAAAACTGAAAAAGTCTTTAAATTCAGAAGCCTAAAGAACAGTGTTTCCGTCGCAGTGTGGACCGGATGAAGAAAGTTTCACCCAAGTGGCAAATCCATAAAACCATGAGTCAGAGGTATTCATGTCTATGCAGAAGCATAATTGATGACTGGCTCCCCTGGAAACAAAAGCAACAAGAGCAAGTCACATGTCGGGAAGAAATGTCTCTTCTGAAATACATGAGTAGGAGGAAATGCCAGTGAAACATTTGCAAGAGATTAAAAAGAAATTTCCCAGTGCAAGGAAAAACCTAATATGATAAAATTAAGAGGATAATGCATATTGTCCCACATTCCTTGCTCTAGCACACACACAAACACACACACAAAAATAGTGTTTTTCAAATTTTGACAAGCCTCATTCAAATTCTCCTCTTTCAAATTATCTGTATGTTCCAAGTGAGGAATTAGACAATCATAGATGAGAACACAAGAAGGGATTTGCAGATCACTTACCAACCCACTCATTTTAAAAAATAAGAAAGGAAGACCCAGAGAAGTGAGAGGACTTAACACAAATCATCAGAGCAATTGATATAAGCCAGAGGCTGGAACCCAAGTCTCCCGACCCAGCACAGGGCTCTACCGACAGCTCCCTCAGTTCCATTCAGGCTTCCTCTGAAAAGCATCTCACCTCCTTCTACCAATGCCTGCTCTGCCTCACTCGGGCTGAAGGGAGCAGTAGAGGGGCAGGGAGCTGTCCTCTCTTTTATCTGCTTAAACTGTTTACCCTTCAAAGCTGACCTCAAGCCCTCCCTTCCTATTATGCCTACTGCATTCTCTTCTCTCCTGAAGTATTAGTTATTATTGTTCCCTTTCATGTTTAGCTCTTTTCTGTACTATCCTGTGACATTGCCATCAGCTAAATACCAACATAATTGCTACCATAAGACTTAGCTCAGCTATTTTAACTCTTGCTTTCTTCCTGTCCTCCCCCCTAGACTGTAAGTTCCTTGAGAGCAGAAAATGTTTTTATCTGTACATCCTAGTACCTAATACAGTGCCCAATCATCAATACTTAAGTAAACAGACTATATTGTTATTGAAGGCTTGTTTATAGAGAGGCAGGGAAAGATGGTGGACTAGAGGGGCCCGGGGCACATTCCTCCCACAGAACCACTACCAGACAGCTAAATATTGGCAGGAGTATCAGTCAGAGAGTGTGGGAGTACAGGAGGAGACTGGTGAGATCACTGTGGAGCACAAAAACCCAGGATGGTGGCATAGAGAAGAGAGAGATGCATATGGCCTCAGCCTCCATATCTCTGACACTGAAATCGACACAGGAGGAATTTTCCCTTGCAGCAAAAAGGTAGGCTCAAGACCCATGCCAACCCTCATCTTCACCACAAAGGCCCACAGGTGCTGTGGCAGGACAAGCCCAGAGCCAAGTATGGAGAACGCCCTAGAAAACACCCATTGCATTGCTCTAGAGCACTGGCATGAACTGTGCACTCCCTATCCCCCACCCTTGGGACCCAAGCCGATGCAGGATGGCACCATCTTGAAACTGGAGCTGTTATGGGAGCACTCTTGCCCTAAGTCTCTGCCTTCCACCCAGAACACTCACAGGAGAGTCTATAACACCCTGACCCTGGCAGCATGAAGCCCAGGCTCACAGGGGCTGTGACTCTGTTCTGCAGCTTGGGAAGCCACCCTAGTCCTGCTGAACTGATGCATCCCCAAATCCCCAGCCAGAGATCAAACAGACAGACCCTCCTCAGGCAGACCACATCCCTTTCCTCCCCCTACCCCCAGCTCTGCCAACTGACTGAGTTGTGTGCACCTGAGCCCCCAAACCTGAAAAACATGGGTCTCTACCCTAACAATTATGCCCTCAGGCCAGTGGAAATAACGTGTGTCCACGCCTCCCAGAGAAGCAGCCAGGCAGTTCCATAATGAACAGTCTTACCTAGCAGCCTTGCCAACAATTCCAGAAGTGGCTGCACTGGTCCCTTCACTGCAGGACTGCCTAAATGTCAGGCTCAGTGCCCAGAGGAGGCTGGACAAACCACTTCACTACAGTCTTGCCTAGCAGTCCTGCCCACCACCCAGAAGCAAATGGACAGGTCACTTCACCACAGGCCTGTCTAGTGGCCCCTCCTACTGCCCAGAAGAAGCTGGATGGGTCACTTCACTGCAAGCCTACTTACCAGCCCTTCCCTCTGTCCAGAAGAGCCTGGACAGGTCACTTCACTGAAGGCCCGCATAGTGGCCCCTCCACCACATAAGAAGTGGTTAGACGAGCCCCCTCACAACAGCCTCATTAGTGACATTGACCACTTCCTGATAAATGGCCAGCAGCTCCACCCTAGGCAGTCCAGCTCCCAAACCACAGAGAAAAGCATGACCTCACAGTTGCCAGCAGCCCCAGAGCACTGCCAACACAGTGCCCTTCTCCTCTCACAGTAGTCCATCCTGCTTCTAGACCACTCAGATCCAGCAGTTCCTGCATTTTACAAGAAAGAAGAAAGAGAGAGAAGCAACAACCAAGGAGAAGCCTCTCCCTACAGGAAAGAGGAAAGAAAAACCCTACCCAGCATCATCCATTCAGGCTGAGGAGCTTCAATACATTCCAATGCACCTAGCAGGGTCACAGGACATGAACCAGAGTGCTAGCAAGTCCACCAAGGGCCACCCAGTGCAGGCAAGGAGTGACAGGGCACCTAGGCACTTCTCCCCAAACCTCAAGATCACACCTATGTCCTCAATGATGCAACATGTGTCACTCAGTTCAGCAAGGAACCATTGAATGCACCAACACCAAAGCCAAGGAGGCAGTCACAGACAACTCCAACATTCAATACAGTCAAAGTAACCACATGGAGACTACACTGCTGTATCTACCCAGAACCAAAACTAAAACACCCTATCCAATGGTCAATATAAAACCCACATACAGGAGAAAGTCTGTCTCCTCAAAAGCCACTGCAGAGCACTAGAAGAAGCAACTGATCCACCAGATGACCAGACATCAATAAAAGGATAATAGAAATACAAAAAACAGAAAAAGAAAATAAGACACCACCAAAGGAATACAATAATTCTCAAGTAACAGACCCTAAAAGCAAGAAATCTTTGAAATGAATGAAAAAGAATTTCAAGCCACAATCTTAAGGAAATTCAATGAGATAGAAGAAGACTCAGATAAATGCCACAATGAAATGAGAAAAACTATCCAGGATATGAAGGAGGAAATCTACAAAGAGATAGATACCTTTAAAAAGAATGCAGCAGAACTCCTAGAACTGAAGAATTAACTCAATGAAGTAAAAAAAAAAAAAAAAAAAAAAAAAAACTGAAAGCTTAAGCAGGTAAGAATAAGCAGAAGAAAGAATTTCTGATCTCAAAGACAGTCTTTTTAAAGTAACTCAGGCAGACAGAAAAAGAAATAAATAATTTTTTAAAATGAAGGAAACCAATGAGAGCTATCAGACAAACTGAGGCACACAAAACATCCAAAATATGGGTATTCAGGAAGGGGAGGAGAAAGGAAAAGGTATTGAAAACATATTCAATGAAATAATAGTGAGAAATTTTCAAGGTTTTAGGAGAGATACAAACAATCAGGCCCAAGAGGCTCAAAGATCCCCAATCAAATTCAATCCCAAAAGCTCCTCTCCAAGACACATTGTAGTCAAACTTTCAAAAGTCAAAGACAAAGAGAGAATCCTAAAAACAAAAAAAGAAAAGCATCAAGTCACCTATAAGGGAGTCCCCATCAGACTAACATCAGATTACTCAGCAAAAACCTTACAGGCCAGAAGAGAATGCGATGATATATTCAAAGCACTGAAAGAAAAAAAAACTGACAGCCAAGAATAGTATATCCAGCAAGGCTATCCTTCAGAAATGAAGGAGAAGTAGTATATTTCCCAGACAAACAAAAACTGCAGGAGTTCACCACCACATGACCAGCCCAACAAGAAATCCTCAAGGGAGTCCTGCATCTGGAATCTGAAAAATGATAATCACCACCAAGAAGATATAAAAAAAAAAGAATAAACCCACTGGCAGAGAGATAAACAATGAGAAAAAAAGAAACTGTATCTTACCACCTAAAAAATCAACCAACACTGAAGACAAACAATAAAAGGAAAAGAAAGGGACAAAAGATATTTTAAACCATACAAAAATCAATAAAATGCCAGGAGTAAAACAATACCTTTCAATAACAAACCTAAATGTAAATGGATTGAATTCCTCACTCAAAAACATAGACTGGCTAAATGGATTTAAAAACTAGACCCTACTATATGCTGCCTACAAGAAACTCACCTCACCCGTAAAGACTCACATGGAATAATAGTGAAGGGATAGAAAAAGATATACCACATGTGTGGAAACCAAAAATGAGCAGGAGTAGCTATTCTTATATCAAATAAAATAGACTTTAAACCAAAAACTATAAAAAGAGACAAAAAAGGGCACTACATAATGATAAAAGGATCTATCCAGTAAGAGGATATAAACACTCATAAATACATACACACCCAACATCAGAGCAAATACAATACATACACACCCAAATAAATCAAACACTATTAGACGTAAACAGAGAGATAGATCCCAATATAATAAAGGTTGGGGACCTCAACACACCCCTCTCTAACATTGGACAGATCATCTGGGCAAGAAATCAAAGTGAAAAACAGGATTTAAACTATACTTTGGATGGAACATTTCATCCAATGACTACAGAATATAAATTCTTCTCATCAGAACATGGAATATCTCCAGGATAGACCACATGTTAGGTCATAAATCAAGTCTCAACATTTGAAAAATTGAAATCATTTCAAGGATCTTTTCACACCACACAAATTAAAACTAGAAATCAATTACAAGCAAAACTTTGGCAACTGTACAAATACATGGAAATTAAACAACATGCTCCTGAGCCATGTATGGGTCCAAGAAGAAATTAAACAGGAAATCAAAAAATTAATCAAAACTAATGAAAATAAAGATACAGCATACCAAAACTTGTGGGATACTACACAAGTAGTACTAAAAGATAGCTTTATTGCAATAAATGCTTACATCAAAAGAATGGAAAGACTTCAGATAAACAAACTAATTGTACACCACAAAGAACTAGAAAAACAAGAAAAATACAGTCCTAAAATTAGTGGATGGAAAGAAATAATTAAGACCAGAGCAAAACTAAATGAAATAGAGACCAAAACAAAACAAAATATCAACAAAATAAAAAGTTGGTTTTTTGAGAAGATAAATAAAATAGACCAATCATTAGCTAGACTAATAAAAAATAGAGAAAATGCAAATAATAAAAATCAAAAAGGAAAAAGGAGACATTATAACCAATACCACAGAAATACAAAAAATAGCTAGAGATTATTATAAACAACTGTACACCTTCAAATTTGGAAATCTGGATGTAATGGATAAATGTGTGGACACATACAAACTACTAAGAGTGAATCAAGAACAAATAGACAACCAGCCTAAACAGACCAATAACAAGCAATGAGATTGAAGCAGCAATCAGCAGTCTCCCAAGAAAGAAAGGCCTGGCACTGGATGGCTTAACTGCTGAATTCTACCAAACCTTTGAAGAATTAATACCAATCCTTTTCAAACTATTCCACAAAATTGAAACAGAGGGCATTCTCTCAAACTCATTGTATGAGGCCAGCATCACTCTGATACCAAACCCAGACAAAGATAAAAGAAAACTACAGGCCAATATCCTTGATGAACATATATGCAAAAATTCTCAACAAACTGTTAACAAACAGAATACAGCAGCACATCAAAAAGATTACACATCAGGATCAAGTGGGATCCATCATCAAAGATGGTTCAACATATGAAAATTAATAAATGTGATATACCACATCAACAAAATCAAGAACAAAAATAATATGATCATGTCAATAGATGCAGAAAAGCATTTGACAAAAGTCAACATCCCTGCATGATAAAGACCTCAACAAATTAGGTATAGAAGGAAAGTACCTCAATACCATAAAAGCCATTTATGACAAATCCACCACCAATACAGTCCTGAATGGGGAAAAGATGAAAGCTTTTCCTTTACGAACAGGAACAAGATGAGTATGCACACTGTCACCATTCCTATTTAACATAGCATTGGAAGTACTAGCCAGAGCATTCAGACAAGAGAAATAAATAAGGGCATTCAGATTGGAAAAGATGAATACAAGTTGTCCCTGTTTGCAGATGACATGATCCTTTATGAAGAAAAACCTAAAAACTCTACAAAAAACTCTTAGAGCTGATAAATGAATTCAGTAAAGTTGCAAGATATAAAATCAACATGCGAAAATCTGTAACATTTTTATACTTCAACAGTAAACTAGCAGAAAAAGAAATCAAGAAGGCTATCCCATTTACAATAGCTAACCCAAAAATAAAATATCTAGGAATAAATATAACCAAGAAGGTGAAAGATCTCTATACTAAGAACTATAAATCAGTGCGGAAAGAAATTAAAGATGACACAAAAGGATGAAAAGATATCCCATATTCATTGATTGGAAGAATTAACATTGTGAGAATGTCCATACTTCCCAAAGTGATCTACAGGGTCAATGCAATCCCCATCAGAATACCAATGACATTCTTCAAGGAATAGAGAAAACAATCCTAACTTTTAAACAGAACAACAAAAGACGCTGAACAGCAATGCAATTCTAAGCAAAATAACAATAATAATGATAACGCTGGAGGCATAATACTACCTGACTTCAAATTATACTACAAAGCTATAGTAACCAAAACAGCATGGTGCCGGCATAAAAACAGACACAGACCAATGGAACAGAATAGAGAACACAGAAATCAATCCATGTACTTATAGCCAGTTGATCTTTGACAAAGGCACCAAGCACAACACTGGAGAAAGGACAGCCTCTTCAATAAATAGAGCAGGGAAAACTGGACATCCATGTGTAGAAGAATGAAACTAGACCCATATATCTTGCCATATACCAAAATCAACTCAAAATGGATAAAGACTTATAAATATAAGACCTGAAACTATAAAACTCCTAGAAGAAAACATAAGGGAAACACTTCAAGATGTAGGACTGGGCAAAGACTTTATGAATAAGACCTCAAATGCACAGGCAACAAAAGAAAAAATAAACAAATGGGGTTATATCAAACTAAAAAGCTTCTGCACAGCAAAGGAAATAATCAACAGAGTGAAAAGACAACCTACAGAATGGTAGAAAATATTTGCACCACATACATCCAAAAAGGGATTAATATCGAGAAAATATATGGAACTCAAACAACTTAACAGTAAAAAAAAATAATAATGCAATTAAAAACATAGGCAAACAAGGTGAATAGGCATTCCTCTAAGGAAGACAGAACAAAGACCAGCAGGTACATGAAAAAATGCTCAAAATCACTAGTCATCAGGGAAATGTAAATCAAAACTACATTGAGATATCGTCTCTCTTGAGTTGGACTGGCTATTATCAAAAAGTCAGTGAATGAGAAATGCTGGTGAGGATGTTGGAGAAAGGGGAACCCCCCGACATTGTTGGTAGGACTGCAAACTAGTGCAGCCATTATAGAAAACCATATGAAGGTTTCTCAAACAAATACAGATAGAACTGCCATACAATCCATCAATCCCAGTGCTGGGTGTATACCAAAAGGAATGGAAATCATCATGTCAAATGATACCTGCACTCACATGTTTATCACAGCTCTGTTTATGATAGCCAAGAGTTGGAACCAACCTAAATGTCCATTGATGGATGACTGATAAGAAAAATGTGGTATATTTACACAGTGGAATACTACTCAGCCATAAAAAAAGAATGAAATTCTGGCATTCAGAGCAACATGGATGAGCTTGATGAAAATTATATGAAGTGAAATAAGCCAGGTACAGAAAGAGAAATAGTGCATGTCCTCACTCATAAGTGCAAGGAAGGAAGGAAGGAGAGAAAGAGAGAGAGAGAAAGTTATCATCGCAATAATTCATTGAACTTTCATAAGGCGAGAACAGAACTGTGGTTACCAGAGGTGGGAATGGGGGAGGGGGACAGGGGTTAGTGAGAAATTGGTTAATAAACACAAGGAATGATTATATTTTGTAATGATGAATATGCTAATTATCTTGATTTAATCATCACATATTATATACAAGTATTGAGTCAACCCCATACCCAACAAATGTGTATAATCAATTATGTTTCAATAAAAAAATGTTTAAATGCTTTTAGCTCTCTCACTTTGTATGGATACCATATATGCATTCTATTTCCTGATCCCCAAACAGATTTCCAGTTCCTTGAATTCAGAGTGTACTTGTTTTCTCTTGTATCCCATGATTTTTAAGGTATATGAGTGAAGAAGGAGTGAAAAGTCAGAGGAAATGGTCAGATGCATATTTTAATACCTCAAATTATTTTACAAGACTGTGAGTTTCCCACTGGCTCTGTTTGAATTCTGCCATGTTCTACCCCCCATGGCACCGTAATAGGGAAATATTTCTGGACCCTGATGCCATGGTACACAGGTGGGTTTTGCCCAGCAAGTGGCTCTGGAGAGAACCATGGGCAGCTGCTGAACTGGGTGAGTCAGCTCAGGCTACTGGCTATCCTGGAGGAGCCGGACCTCCCCTAGGATGAGCAGAAAACTCCAGTCCTCAGCCCTGGGAGGGAGACAGCAGTCACTGAAGAAGGGAAGTAGAATAGAAGGCTTGATGTAGTCATTTGCACTCCCTCATCACAACAGCTCTTCAGCAAACACAAAGGGGCAATCTTCTGCAGGAGGAAGGTTGGAGAATAAGGCTGCTTTAGAAATATTTCAAGAGTATTTGTTTTCAAATTCCACGTGATCTCACTTACATGTAGAATCTAAAAAAGTCAAACTCATAGTAGTAGAATGATGAATGCCAGAGGCTGGGGTGAGGGGAGAATGGAGAGACGCTGTTCGAAGGATACAAAGCTTCAGTTTGACAAGAGGAATAAGTTTCTGAGATCTATTGCACACAGCACAGTGGCGGTGTTAGTCCGTTTCTGTTGCTTATAACAGAATACTGAAACTGCGTGGTTTATAAAGAAATGAAATTTATTTCTTACATTTTGGAAGGCTGGGAAGTCCACAGTCCAAGAAACACATCTGGTGAGGGCCTTCTTTTCAGTGGTGACTCTACAGCAATGCAGAGTGTCACATGGTAAGAATGGACTGAGCAAGAGAGAGCTAACATCCTCACTTGCCCTCCTTTTAAAGCCATCACAACCACACCCATTACTCTGAATCTCAGACTATTCACAAGGGCACAGTCCTCACAATCTAATCACCTCTTAAAGGCCCCACCTTTCAAATACCATAATTGAATTTCCCACCCTCTTAACCCGGTTACAATAAAGATTAAGTTTCTAATACATGAGCTTTGGGGGGCAGATTTGACCCATAGCAGTGTCTATAGTTAATCATAATGTGTTGTATATTTAAAAATTGCTGAGAGTAAATTTCAACTGTCTCACCACAAAAAATGATAAATGAGGTGATTGATGTGTTCATTAGCTTGATTTAATCATTTCACATTGCATACATATATATCAAAATATTACATTGTATCCCATAAATAGATAAAATTATAATGTGTCAATTAAAAAATAATAATAAGGAATAATTTGTCTTGAAATTTGCCCATGATGTTATTGTCTTATCGACTATTTTTGGTTCAAAAGAGTTAGAAATGAGATAATACTAGTACAAATATCTGCCATCATTTATTGAGCTTTCTATGTGGTAGACACATTACTAAATACTGGTATTTATTTTGTCTCATTTAATAAATCCACCAACTCTATGAGTTGGGCATTATTTTCTATATTGTACCCCATTTCTCCCAGAAGTCACCTCAGTTCTACCTGCATATGCCCTCCTGGCAGGTTGCCTCACCTGGTTTCCAGGCAAGCTCAGACCCACTAGTGATGGGCATTCTTTTATCTAAAATGGGTACCTTTGTGTTCCAAGTTTTCATCAGAATCAGTGGCAGGATAAATAGAATTTCAATCCAATTTCTTCTCCAAGCTCACAGGAAAATTTCATACCCTTGTTTTAGAAATTTCAATCCCATATGTCAATATAAAAATGTCAACCTTTGTCAATTTGCAGAGAAAAAAACAAAATGATTATGAGTAAAGAGAAATGTCCATAAGCAAAGAATTAAATGATGCATCCAACTGAGGGTATATTTAACAGATGGACACCAGTTTCAAAAAACTCTCTTGAATATATAATTGGGTTTAATGTTGAGTGATAAGAAATATAACTACTTGCGTTTGAAAGATGTAAGTAAATGTCAAATAACATTAATTAAATGAAAGAAAAAAATTGAGGAATGAAAGAATATATTCTTTGTTCAATGTGCCATATAGAGAACAGTGAATATCAGGAATAAGAATGTATTTAAGATCCCCTGATAAATTGTAAATGCCATTCAAACAAATGGTGTTATTATGAAAATGTAAATTTTTGCTACAATATTTTGAAAATCAATCATTTCTTTCTATACTCAGATTTAATAAAGTAAAAAGATGTTCCTACAGAATGTGAATACTTAAGAATAAAATGTAAATGATCTGGGGTTTGTTTTCAATTATCTGTGCCTAATCACTCCTTTTAGCCCTTAGATTACAAAAAGAAACTAGAGTTTACTTTCCCGTCCTGCTTAACCATAGCATATCCTCACAGGGTATCACTTCTTTCTTTTTATATCTAGCCCTTTCCCTCCAAACGTTATTTAAAGAAAAATAAAAAGATAAAACAAATTATAATACCACAAAAATCTGCCGAAGTCAATTGTGCTATTTGTTCTCGTTGCTTTTACAAATTTGTTTTTCTTTTTGTTACTTTCATTATTTTTTTGTTATTCCAACTCTTTAACTCGAACAACTAACCTTTAAACTTTAGTCAGCTGAAGCTCTGAAAATATCCTGAATCCTTGCAAGATGCCCACAGTTCTCTCTGAGATACCCTCGATTCTTCTGATAGTCATCAATCATAATAATCATTATAATCCTCCAAAAATATGAGACTCATTTAATAGAAATTATGTTAAAGGGCAGGAGCAGAATAGTTTATAAAGTAATTGGTTTGCCAATTAATACCACAAGTCTATGCTAAAAAGTCACAGTGTCAAAAATGATATTGTCAAAATAGGTCTGGGCTCTACACAAAAGTTTTATTTTTAGTTCTGACAAATGTTTAATGAAAATCAACATTAGAAATACCTGTTTATGCTTTGACTACATACATGTAAATCCTTAAGCCACAGGTCACATTAATCTGCATGTTTGTACATTTTATACAAATAGTGTCATAATGATAGACATTTTTCTACATTTACATTCACTGCTCACTGTATCTGTGATATTCACCTGCACTAATACGCTTCATTCATTTTTTGCTGCAGTATTATGGTCTGCTGTGTGAATATAACACAATGTGTTTGCTCATTTTCCTTAGAGTGGACATTTCAGTTGCTCCCTCCCGTTTATTACTATAAACAGAGCAGCAACGAGTATTCTTGTCCCTACACCTATGTGTGAGAGTTCCTCTGGGGGCATAAGTTTATTAGTGGAATTACTGAGACAAGGGACCTCATACACTTGCATCTATAAGATAAGGCCAAAGAATTTTCCAAATTGATTATTCCAATTCATATTCCCACCAGCAGAGTATGGGAATCCAATTGCTCCACTTCCTTGACTTGGTAATGTCAAACTCTTACGTTTTTACCTATTCAGTGCGTATGAAACTGAATCTCATTGTTGTTGAGGATCTTTCTAGGACATGCCACCGATCCCATCAAATCTTTCCAAACGCTCCCCATCCCAGGACACGGTTCAAGCTCTTAGGCCTGGCATCTGAGCCCTGCATGATCTGAGCCTGGCATCTGAGCTCTGGCATCTGAGCCCTCTCATTGGCCTCTGCCCCTCCTCCCCATTGTCTCTTCAGTACTTGGCACAGTAGCCTACCGACACCTGCCCTTTCTTTGTCAAGACTTGGCACATGCTGTTCTCTCTGCATGAAACCACTCCCATGTTTTGAAGCTCCTACTTTATTAAGAAATAAATAACCCAACAGGTCAAAAAAAAAAGAAAAAGAAAAAGAAATACCTGTGGATCAATGAACTGGGAGTTTGAAAGCTATCCCATTATAAGAGTCATATAAACTGAGAGTCTATCTTCAATACGGCACCAATTTTGGAAATCATTTTCTCAGTGGACAATATGAAATTGTAATAGAATCACAGTATTGAAAGGAAATTTAGTGATTTAAGAATCAACCCCCAATTTTATTTTATACTTGTATTCATTCAAAATAATATTTACTTTTATTTTATTTTATTTTTAATAGGTTGAACAGTATAAAAAATTTTAGTGAAGAAAAATAACATAAAACAAACTATACCTTTCTCGCCCCCCTTCCATCATCTGTCTGGTACCCTTACACACAACCCCCTCCCTTCCAACAGGTAACCACTTTTTATTGTATCAAAAGCTACTTCCCCAAATATCACCAGTACAACCTGTTGATAAGACAAAGAGCTAAGTTAATTGCTTACTGTAGTAAGAGAGAATACCACAGCACAATGCTTTATAGCTCCTCAGTGGACATAATGTGTGGTAAAAATGTATTGAGAATTAGAAGTGTGGTTTAAGGTGGGTCTTTCAATGTATGGACTTGATTAGGACCAAGTTAAGAACCACAACACAGCAGTCCAGGATTGGTAGAATCATCAACGTGAGGACTTTGAGAACAAGGGATTTAAAGAATATTAGTGCACAAACTGTTAATCTTTTTCAATGAAGAATCAGTGAGTCTTTTGGGAAGTCTCTGTAATGAACAATCAAACCACTTGCTTGGGCAGGACAGTCCCAGAAAAGAAATGAAGTGGTAATAAGTATAGTGGAAAAGCAAAGTCACGGTAGCTTAGATAGTAAGGTGTGGTTTCTGTTCTTAGTGTCCAGGCTGAGAATAGGAATAGATGGTTTTAGTTCTCAATTAGATTTTGTTGGGCTGGCTGGTTAGCTCAGTTGGTTAGAGAGCTGTGTGATAACACCAGAGGCAAGGGTTCAGATCCCCCTACCAGCCAGCCACCAAAAAAAAAAAGTTAATTTAGATTTTGTTTTTGTGTGCATTACAAAATATATATCCTTGTTCTTCTTTGTATCCTTATTTTAAGCAAGACTGCATATTATGCACACTCTTAGGAACCTTGCTTTTCTCATTTAACAATATATTTTGTATATCTTCTCATATCAGTATTGGAGAGTTCCCTCTTTCTTTTATACAGCTGTATAATATTCTATTATGTAGATGTACCAAAATCTATTTAACCAACCCCCATTGAGCTGCTCCAATCTTTTAATAATACAAACAATGTAGCAATGAATATCGTTTTATGTATATAATTTCACAATCTAAAAGGGACTTCTAGGTCTAAAGGTACATGCATTTGTAATTTTGACAGATATTGCAAACTGGCCTTTGTAGGGATTGTGCCAGTTTACTATTCTACCAACCCCACCCTCCCACCTCTAACCATTTTACAGAATAAGCATACTGCAGGCCAGAAAAATAAAATCATTTATTTAGTTTACCCAACCGGTTCGTAGAATGTTTGGCTCTAACACCTAAGTCTCCTAAATCCCATGGCAGTGTTGAGGGAGTTACCTGAGCCTTTCCAAATACGAGTTGATCACTGCTGACCTGCAGGAACCCAGCTGGAAGATCCCTGAAACCTCTATAAATAACAAGCTCAGGAAAATCAAGCACAATTTCTAATCTGTGCTTCCTAGCCCTATCGCAATATCTGAGTGGATCCTACCAGAAGAAAAAGAGGAAAAAAAGAAATGTGTGAGTGGAAGAAAGTGATAAAAAGGAAAAAATAAAGGATAGAAGAAGCAATAGCAAAGAAGTCACCTTGTGCTATAAAACAGATTGGTTGTATTAGTGTGTCTCTTTAAAAATAGCAACCTCATTAACACAGGCAGTAGTAATTTGCATTTTCAGACATTTCCAAACTTACTTGGCTTAATACAGTCTCCATCTTTTGCCATCCAAGTTAGTTTTGCTGTCATTCATTAGACTGTAACTCACAAAAACTAAAGTCATTAGTACATTTTGGAAGCTATAAAACTCCATATGTATAGATCATTAAAAGGCTTACTTGTGTTGCTTACCTGCCTTTCAGTCTGGCCTCCTAAACATTGTTGGCTTTAAATCAACTCATCAAGGATCAGGTCCCTCAATGACAGGTAGTTTAGCTAAAGCACAAAGAAAAAAAAAGCCACAAAACACCCAATCTCCTGCCACATCAAAATCTCATTGCTTATTTCGTCTGCTGAAGTTCAAGACTAAGGGTATAGGGTATACATCTCTCTGGACAAAAAGAGTTGGAAATAAATGCTGAGTTGTTTATACAAAGAAGGTATTTAGTAAATGCTGGTTCATAAGGTCTACCTATAGAGCAATTAAAAATAACCATATACATCATTATTAGCAATTAATATTTGTTTTTTAAAACTGGAGCACTGACTTCCAGTCAAGATGGCAGAATAGACAGTACCCAGCATCACTCTCTCCCACAAATCAACCAATTTACAACTATTAAAAAGCAACAACAGCCAAGCTGGAGCCCTCAGAGCTCAGGGGAAGAGGAAGAGAGACCTACAGACTGCATGAAGGCAGGAGAAGCCAGGATGAGAGAAAAAAAGGACCACTCCCACCATTTGAATTCCAACTGCTTCAAGGCTGGAGCTGGTGAGTGCATGGAGCAAGAGCTGGCAAAAGCCATGGCTGTGACCTTCCTATGAAGTTGCCTGGATGCAGCAGGGGAAAAAAGGGCCTTGGTGGCCTTCAGGCCAGCAAGACCACTAACAGGGTTCCTGTGGACCCACACAGAAGTGAGGAGCTGCAGACAACTGAATAAAGGAGCCACTCAGAGGCTGATGAGTCATCAAAAGGGACTGGCACATGGCCTGCCCCATGAGAAGTGTTTGGAGTGCAGGGGATGGGGGAAACTGGCCCACCGAGGGAACATTGGGGCACAGCATGGACAGCTGATCTGCCCCCCCCCCAAATCGGCACAGGCCCACTCTGTGTAGACTGGTCAGGAATATAGAACTGCAAGGGGAGCAGTTTGCTGAAAAGACTTAGGCCCAGACCAGAGTTTCTATACAACACAGATGTACCAGACCTCATGAGACCTGGAAGTACCTACAAAGTCACCATTAAAACCTGAGCTGCACAAAAAGCCTTCCCCCAGGAATCAGCAGCAAAGCAGCAATTTAGCTCAATGACAAGGCTCAAGTGCTGGTTCCCACAGGAAATCCCCCCATTTTAGAAGTAAGCAAAGGATAACAAATTAGTTCCAGTGCAGAGTTTAAGTGGTGGGAACAGCAAATAATTCAACACAGAACTGAAAGAAAAAACAAAATACCCACATACCAGAGACAAAGTTTGATATTAACTAGTAAAGGTCTCACATCACCAAAAAACACCTATTAAACTTAGCAGGACCCGAAGCCCCCTAGGATCCCAAGCCGGGGAGTGCAGAGGGCCAGGGACCCCAGCTATACCCCCCAACACCCACAACCAGCCCAGTGATGACCACTGAGCTGCTGCAGGAAGCACTCTGAGCTCCCGAGCCAGGGCGATGGGGGGCCGAGGGCTTCAGCCACACACCCTCAACATCAGCAACTAGCCCAGCAACTTCCACTGAACCACCACTGGAAGCCCCCTTGTCTCCCCTGAAGGAATGAGAGGGGTTCCACAGGCCTCAACCACGCCTCTCTTCCTCTTCCTCCCAGCCTATTGCATTTCCCCTTTCCCTCCCCTTCTCCCCCCAACTGCTCCGCAACATCTTAGAATATAAAAATAATAATAATAAATAAATAAACAAACTTTAAAAAATTAAAAATAAAAATAAATAAATAAAACTGTAGCACTATAAGTTGGTAACCACCTGTACAGGAATCATAGGAAGTAGGAAAAAGGAAAGCAAGAGAATTGGTATTCATTGACTGTTGACGTGTTTATATTTTGCCAGACTCAGAGATTCTTTAACCTGAAAATGCAGCTGATGTGGTACCAGTAGGAGTTGAGGCCCCAGATCCATCCGAGCCTCATTTTCCCACCCCCATTCAGCCCTTTTGAACTCTGAGGAAGGTTGAAATCTGGGAAGGCATAGAAACTGGGGAGAGTCTCCATGTTTTGAGGTGTGGGGACATCCCATGGCAGAGGGTGGAAAAGTAGCAGCAGTCTATGTCTATGATCAGATGTTCAAAGAGATCACCTTGTGCAAGCAAAACAACAAGCAACAACCTAAAGCACCTGGTTTTTGCAAGTGAAGCAAATATCGATAAAACTATGAGAATGGTTTCTTAATCTGTAACATAGTAATTAGAAGATAATACAGAAGGAAATGCCCTTTCTCTCTTCCTTACCCTCTGCATCATATGTATAGCCAAACTCTAATTTAAGGGTTATGACTTCAAATGAGAATTCTGTAGCTAATTCAATTTTCTCCAGGTTTTAGATCTCCAAAATATTTGGATTTAATATTATGCATGCTCTAGTTTGGATAATTAATTCAACTAATTGTGATTCCTCACTTCAATAAACAGAGGATGAAGGAAAATGCAAAAAGTTACACTTATACAAAAGGTGTTAATTTCTAAAGGTATCAACCAGACAAAGAAAAACAAGTTGCCTGTACTTTTTGTATTTAAGCATAAGATGTAACTCGCAAGTGGTGAGACTTTTTTATGTGCGGTGTGTAGAATTTTTCCTGTTATTTTACAGTCACATAAACTTCCACACCTTTCACATGAAGAGCTTGAAATCATCTTGTAGAGTTCTGTTCCTTTAAATATCCAAGTAATGCAGGCAATTCCTCATTCTAAAAACACTGGTTTTTAGATGTGTAGATTACATAAGGTTTCTGTTCTTATTCTTCTTCCTTTCAATCATTTCACTTAGCTTTTAAAAGCTCCAACAAAAAGTGGAATTCACCAAAAAAAAAAAAAAGAAAAGAAAAACAGAGTTTGATCCAGTTTATGTAAAAAAAATTTAATAAAAATAAAAGCTACTTATATATTTACATATATGTGTGCAAGTATAAGAGAATCACATACAGGAATACAATCCAAACCTTACCAATGGACCCCCTCTGTTAAAAGAAATGGGACAATTGGGAGGGAAAGGTACTTTCCATTTTAACTCTATGCACTTTAGCCATTGTTTGAATTAAGAGTGAGAATATTTATGTACTACTTATAAGAAATGATTCAAAACAAAACTCATTATTTGATTAAATTCCAATTATTTAATAATGTTTCAGTTGACACTGCAAAGTCTAGATGCTATGCTGCATTATCCTCCCCTAAGGCTGAAACCTCCCAGAAAAAAACTCTTATTTTTCTTTTTGCATGTAGACATATCATTTGTGTTAAAGGAAACACTTCAAGAAAAGAGTCTCTTTGAATAAATTTTTGGAAAAGTTTAGCTGCTATAAACATTGGCTGTTTCCGTCACTTTTATTTTCCTACAGTGAAAGAGGAATGTTATCCATCATTAGTTTTTTCCACTTGTCTCCTCCTTTCACACAGCAGAGATCCTGTACTATCAATTCCAATCAAGTTTGCTCCTGTGTCCTTTTGGATTCTTTCAAAGAATGTTCTTTTTCAAAGCCAATATCTTTGTGCTATTAACCTTTGAACATCCCCTTGCCAGAGCCTCACATCAGATTGAATTCTGATCACTCACCCTCAGCCTATCACTCCTCTCTTATTGCTTTGCCTGGCTGTTTTCCAAGCTTTTCAAGCAGCCAGCCTGCAGTCAAACATTAGCAAATCTACACAAACTGTTCCAAGAAAACAAGCCTTTAAAAGCATTCCCCTGAATGTGATCAGAAAATCCACTTAGTCCTCTCCTGTAAGGATGAATTAAATTGAAAAGTCCTGCAGGCCATCATTTAGTTCAATTCAGCTAGAATTCATTGAGTCTTACAGTGTTCAAGACACTATAGGAGACACTATGGCATTTACGATGACAAAATGAAATTCTTGTCCTCAAGCGGTTTACAATCTTGAAAACCAAACAAGCATCCTTCAATCCCCTGACTTAGCCTCTTCTAGAATGTATTTGCTCTTAGAATCTTTGGAGGTTTTTTCATACATACATACCTAACATAAAATTTATCATTTTATGGTAAAAACATACATAACATAAATTTTATCATTTTAATCATTTTTAAGTGCACAGTTCAGTGGCATTAAGTACACTCACAATGCTATGCAACCATAACCTCTGCATTCCCAGAACTTTTTCATCATCCCAAACAGAAACTCGGTACCCATTAAACAATGACATCCCATTCACAACCCCCACTCAGCTCCCAATAACCCCCTTTCTACTTTCTTCTCTATAAATTTTCTGATTTTAGGTACCTCATATAAGTAGAATTATATGATATTCGTCATTTTGTGTCTGGCTTCTTTCATTTAGCGTAATGTTTTCAAGGTCTATTCATGTTGTAGTGTGTGTCAGAATCTCATCTTGTTTTAAGGTCAAATAATATTCTGTTGAATATGAATCCATATTTCACTCACTCGTTACTCTACTGATGAACACTCAGGTTGTTTCCACCTTTTTGTGTGTGTGTGTGTGTGTGTGTGTGTGTGTGTGTGTGTGACCGGTAAGGGGATCGTAACCCTTGGCTTGGTGTCATCCGCACCACACTCAGACAGTGAGCGCACCATACATCCCTACATAGGATCCGAACCTGCGGCCTCAGCTCTCCCAGCACCGCTGCGCTCCCAGCGCCGCACTCTACCGAGTGAGCCACGGGTTCGGCCCTGTTTCCACCTTTTGACGGGAGATTTCTTTTTTAATTAAGTAACTTTGTTTCTTTTTCAGATTTCCACAAACTCTATATCTGGCTTGGTTTGAAAGACCAGATCAGTCTTTTTCAAGTGTCCTCAGTCTCTCTGATATGATGACAATGCTCTATAGAATGAAAACAAGTCATCAAGGAGTAAAACCACACACAGGGTAGGTTTCAGTTTTAAAGGGCATGACTTCTGCTGGTGCTGACAATTCCACCTTCAACACACACACACACACACACACACACACACACACACACACACACACACACACACACACAATATACTGACATCCAGAAAGGCATGTCAAGCTTTGTTTAATAACTGAAGAAGGAAAGTTTTTTTCATAGCTGTATTACACCAGAAAAAGCTGCAGAGGAGACTAAAGAGGATGGTGTGCTATTTCTCTTTGAGCCTCCTGAGTTTGACACCTCCCCCCCCCATTATTAAGAGATTGAAGATTGCAATGTAAAATTTTGCTTCGAGATTTTCTGTGAGATTTTCAAGACTAGTGAGTTGCTTCAAGGCTCAAATGTCACAGTGTGCCTCAGAGTTGGGATGGCCTTCTTGCCTCTGAAAAATCTAGCTTTAAGGATTTTGGAGACACTGGAGACAATCCCCAAGGACAGACAGAGCTATTGTACTGATGGACAAGGGCAGGGTGGCCTTCTCCTAGCAGCTTTGTGGGCTGAAGAGAGCTAGAGTAGGGCAGATGTGGCATGGTGCCTACGGTGACACCCTGCTGTGTGGACACACCTAAGGCATTGTTTGGGGAGAAATGAGGTTCTGCTATCATGTGGTGGGGACTATTATCTGAAATCACAATATCTCTAGTACAAATAGAACTACCTCTTGGTCTAGTTTAATCACAATTCTGGCATTTAATCATCCAATGCTGAGCCCATGTGAATCTTGGAAAATGTTTATAGAGATCTTCTGAGAAAATTCTTTGGTCCCTGTGCCAGCAATATAAACACGATTATTTCTCAGAGCCCAATACTAATTCTGCTCTTACAGGATATGGGCAAAATCCAAAGATGCTTTTTTCTCCTCTCACTCATTCAACATCTCTGCCACCAGATGTCAGGGGATATTTCTCCACCCACCAATCAATTCTCCAGCCAGGTGCCTATATTTCTGACACGATCTATCCTGTAATTCAATTCTGATACTATCAGATCCCACAGATTAAGGGCTCAGTCCCACAAGACTGCCCCCACCTCAGATGCCAGTCACCAACCCCAGGCTGTAGCCTGTGCTTCTGACCAACTGGCTATAAATCGGGTTTAATTAACTTGCTAGAGCAGCTCACAAAACTCAAGGAAACACTTACTTACATTTACCCATTTATTATTTGTTTATTATAAAGGATATTGTGAAAAATATAGATGAAAGCCAGATGCAAGAGAAGCCTAGAGCAAGGCATGTGGGAAGTGGATTGGACCTTGCATGCTCTCTCAGGGGGCATCGCTTTCCAGGAACCTCCACAGGTTCAGCCATTCTCACCAAACCCTGTCCATTGCAATTTCTATAAAGGCTTCATCATGTAGGCAGGATGATTACATCATTAGCCATTTGTGATCAATTTAACCTTGAGCCCCTCTGCCCTCCTCAGAGTTTGGGGGGTAGCATTAAAAGTCACAACCCTGTAATCATGCCCTGGCCTTTCTGGTTACTAGTCCCCAACCTGAAGCTACCTAGGAGCCCTCTTTCCCCTGTCATCTCATTAGCATACAGAAGACACTTTCATCACTGTGGAGATTCCAAGGGTTTTAAGAGCCATATGTCAGGAAACAGGGAGAAGACCAAATATATATTTCACAATATCACAGCTCCAAATGACAATACAGTGACCAGCTGTTGATGTTATTTTTCACCTCAAAAATAGTGACACAGGACATGCTAGAAATGGTATCAGTGTCAATATAATTTATTAGAGTATGGTGAATAATAACTTACAAATTTAAAAGATGGTAAGTTGGGGCTCTACAAAGAAATTAATATTAGGGGGGAAAGATTTGTTTTCTTCACCCACTGCTAGGTTCACGGCTGAGGCCCCTATAACAAAAGACAGATGAACAAAGACAAGCATATGAATTTATTTAATATAAGTTTTATGCGACACAGAAGCCTTCAGAATTGATGGCCCACAGAAACAGGTAAACTGTATATTTCTACAGTAAGTGTGAGGAAGAGTGGGCAGGTGTGGGGAAGTATTATTGGACAAAGTGGATGATCTAATGGCAGTAAACTGGCGGGAGGGGGGTGAACTTATCAAAGTTCATTTGTTCAGATTCCTCCTGTCTGTGTCTCAAGGATAAGGATTTCTTTTCCTGCAGATAGAGGGTGGGCACTCATATAAGGGTCTTATGACCTCCTTCTAGGCTTTACAGCCTGCTTCAAGGGAGAAGAGCAAGAGAATCATAGAGCTGCTTCCTTCTGCTATTTTCTCAAATGCCAAGATACTATATTTTAGGGTAGCGTGACCCAAACCCCATCGGGATCTTAAAGAAACAAGCAACCTGTTTCAGCAAGAGACATATATGGAAAATATAAGGTGGAGCATATTCTCAAACTACCCCTTACTAAGAGAGGAGTGACTTTATATTCAGGTCTGGACAATAGCTCATGTGATAAGACATTCTCCCTGTTGTTTTATTTTATTTGTTTAGAGAAGACATATAATTAGTGAGGGTAGGCAAGGTTATGTGTGATAATGATGCCAGAAGAGTGGCTCTGGGGAGGCCCAACAACAAACTTCAAACCTCCCCATCCTCTTACCAGGTTCTTGACTCCACCGCAGGGAAGAATTCAAGGTCAGTCACAGTAGAAAGTGAGAACAGGTTTCATGTAATGAAGAAGAGATACAGATTCCATGGAGACAGCGCAGCCTAGCTCCAGAGACTGAGCAGGGCCCACTCCAAGTTTAATACAAAAGTAAGAAATATACATTTAACGTTTATCACAGCGTGCAGGCTGGCTCAAGAGAGTGAGCAGTCACTTGCTGAAAGTAAGTTTAATACAAAAGAAAGCATACACACCTCAGGTGGCCAAGTGTGGGTTGGCCCCAGGAAAGTGAGCGAGAAACCCACCTTCTGCCAGGATTCAACTTTTATAGTTTCACTGTCTAAAACATATTTATGTTATCTAATGAATATAAATTCTACTTTACTAAGCATGCTTGGCTATTCGGGTTATATAACTCATTTCTACTGAGCATGCCCAGCCACTGAATTTGCATAAGCCAGCCCCCTGTGATCTCACCTTCCCTGTGTTGGTGCCAAAAATGAGTCCAACAAGCAGCAGTGACTCTCCTCTAGGGGAGAGCTCAGAGGAGGGTCCTGAACCCTCGGGAAGTGGCTTGAAACCCAGAGATATGTCCTGAAACTTGAACCCAGGGAAACTGAGCACCTCCTATCTCAATAATAAATTAACCCCAAAGTCCCTGTGGCTTATCACAACTTGTTTATTTCTCATTCAATCCCTCATGGGTTGGCAGACCTCAGTTCCACATGTGCACTCAGGAATCCAGGACAATAGAGATCCCACCATCTTGTCACTGCACCAAGTGGAATGTGTGACTTGTCACAATGATACAAGAAACTTTCACGTGGACTTTTTCCTACCTTGGCTATGAAGAGATACAATCATTGCCTCTCAAGTTTCATTGGCCAGAACTCCTCACCGAACCCCATCTAATTGCAAGGGAGCTGGGAAGTGTAGGAAAAGAAATCTAATATTTGGTGAGCATTATAGTCTCTGCCACAACACATTAGCATGACATCACCTCAGTCAACATTGATTTGTAACGGGTAATAGTGACCAGCTGACAGAATTGATTTTTAAAAAGGGAAATAATAAATTTTACACAAATTTAGTTAGATGTTTTTGTAAACAAACATTTTATAAAGATCATTTAAAAAGCAATACCAATTATTACATCATACAGATTTCAACTATACACTGAGGATAAATTTAAAAATAACTTTCTTAAAGTTATACAGATGGGTACTTTTAACCTGAGACAAAGTGTTCATTGACAGCATCATATATGAATTCAGAAAAACATCTTCAATAAATAAGGCAGAAGGAAAAGTGTTATGCTCTAGAAAAATATGAGCCTAGAAAAAGCAACATTTCTAAATTAATCTCATTTCATGTATTTTTAAATTTATAAAGAAAGTTAATTATCATAAGTTTATAGTTGACTATTTTATCAATATTCCTAAAGTTCATAAATTGAAGCTGTCCTTAAAAACTTTTTAAAACTCTTCTCATAAAATAAAAGATAATTACCTTGAACTTGTTTACATGGTTTATTAAATGAATAAAAGATATTACAAAAGACACTTCTAAAAAATTGATTTAAGGTAGCAGCAATATGTATTTAAGCATGCTAGCATCTGCTTAAATTCACCTGGAGAAAGTGAAATTAAAAGATGAGCTTATGAGCTTATATTCAGAACCACACAACCTAGTATGGACTATCCACCGTCTTGAACTATTGGTCCCTGCTTCACTTCAGATTGCCAGGTCCTTCCTCCCCCAAATCATTGTAAACACATGGGAAGCAGTCAGGTTTTATTCAGTTCAATGATCTTTTTACCCCAGCAGCCCTAAGAGGGCTGTCCTGGGTGTAGGGCAAGCTCCGTTCTATTAATATTTCTGACTTGTCTGCAATGGTTGCTACTGACAATTCAGCAAAAGCAGCAATCCACGCAGCCTCAGTCATTTTGGATAATGAATGAATTTCTCAACAGGTAGTCAAATTGATTGCCCAGTAATTTAAAAATGCCAAAGTGGCACATGTTTTTATTATCCTTATTATCCTTCTCTTTGCCCTTCTCATCTCACACTTATCTTAAGAAATTTCATTCGTGTCAAATATTCACCCCTGAGTAAGTTTTCTTTAAAAGAGGCTGTAGTGGATTGAATTATGTACCCCCAACCTTAAATTGTGTCCCCCAAAACTCCCTGAAGTTTGAATTGTGTCCCCCAAGTTTTATGTATTAGAAACTTAGCCCCCACTGTGACTGTTAAGAGGGTGGGGAATCCTATTACGGTAACTGAAAGGTGGAGCCTTGAAGAAGTGATTGGATTGTACGACCATGCAGTAGTGAATGGATTAAAATGGTGGTCAGGGGGATGGTTCTGGGGGCTTTAAAAGAAGAGGAGAGTCTGTCTCTCTGCTCTACTCCTCTGCTTCCACCATCTTTCAATGTGAGACCCCTGTCCTGTCACCACCACCAGATGAATTTGGACTTCCCAGCTTCAGAACTGTAAGCAATAAATGTCATTTTTCTTTATAAATCACCCAGTTTCAGGTATTCTGTTATAGCAACACAAAATGGACTAATACAGAGGCCAAAAGGAGAAAAGAAGTGAATATTTTCCATGGCGACTCAATAAGTTTTTGGTTTTCTAATTGTGAGATACAGAAAAAGATCCAAGTATGTTTTAAAATCAAAATAAAAGCATTTTATTTCTGTGACTAAGAAAGATAAATCACATTCAATGCAAGTCATCCTGTTCACATAACCACAGAAAATTTGTTTTCATTTATTGATATTTTTTCAACTTACCAACAAATCAATGTTTGGTCCATTTGAATGATTTGAAAAGTTTTCTTTAAAAACTTCAGAAACAACTAAGGATGACTCCAAAAGAAAGAGACAAAGAGAGAGAATAATGTTTAATAAATACCACTGCTATAAGCTCCGTAAAGTAATCTATAAATTTGCCCCCATGTTCACCTTAGGGAGGTAAAATGATTTTGTTAGACTTCTAGACATTAGGACAGAATACAGGAAAATGCAGCACCACACAACTTTCTCTGCCTAAATATGCTCCCACAACTCCAATTTCAGTTTTAAAAAGAAAAGGAAATTAGTCCCTCCAGAGGATTCATTGTTACCTCATGTTGCCAAGGATGAGGGATCGTACATGAGTAGAGAGAATCTGATGCTGAAATTGGACACAATGGGGCTCTAACCCCAACTACATCACTGGCTAACCTTTAGACAAATTACCCAACCTATCTGAGCTTAATTTTCATCTGAAACCTAGGAATAGAGTTACCAGACAAAATATAGTATATCCAGTTAAATTTGAATTTTACTTAAATAACGAATAATTTTTTTAGTATTAAATATGTCACATGCTGTACTAGCAAAGCACGTAGAAAAATGCAACATCACACAATTTTTTATCTGAAATTCAAATTTAACTGGGCATCCTGTACTTTTGTTATATCTGGCAACTCTGTGATGGAATAATAATCCTTACTCCTAGCATTTAGGTGAGGATTCAATAATATAAGTCTATGCTCTAGAGACTGTACTAAAGGAGTTTTCAATTATTTTAAGTCTCATTTACTATTGATACTAGTAATGCAGAATGGAAAATTATTATCTTCATTTTCAGGATTAGCAAAAAATGTTTAAATTCAGGAATTTGTCCAAAGTTACACAGTTGTAATGGCAGAGCTAAGTTGTAACACCAAAGCCCAGAAGCTTAACCTCTATGGCAGTGGTAATTAAACTTTAGCGTGCATCAGAATCATCAGGAGATCCTGTTAAAGCACTGCTTAATGAGCCCAGCTCCTGAGTTTCTGATTCAGTTCATCTGGGGAGGTGCTCGATAACTTGCCTTGTTCACACATTCCAGGTGTTGCTGATGCTGCGGGCCCTGGGCCTGGTTTGAGAACCACCACCTTCTGCTGTAGTGCTGCATGGCATCAGTGTCAGTGCTTGGCACATAGAAATGTCAGCTACATGCCACTCACCATGAGCCACCAGATATCTAGTGCCCAGTTATCACTTAGTGGTTTTTAAAAATTGTTATGAAGCAGAAGGTAGTGATGGAAATATGTAACCCAATAAGCAGCACTCAAAAGCCCCAATCTTTGTAAGGCCATAAATGCCTTTCCCACTTCCTCCTCTCCCTCCAGAGTCTCTGGGAAACCTCTCTAGTGTTTGCCCTTGAAAGTAGCACCATTCCTCAGAGGTAGCCAGTACTTTGGACACAGACTACTCGGAAGTAATCAAAACACAACTTTGTTTAATCTGTCACTGTCCCTTGAAAATTTATTCCACGGGAAAAGTTTTTCTCTGGCCCCTGAATAAAGATTTAGGCAAACCCATGACTTTTCTCCCTTTTAAATAACAGACGGTCTTGAGGACACTTTAAATCACGTATACTGTCATACTTGCGAAAGGAGACCATCTGGCCCACCACATTAATCAATATTATGAACTTGATTTAACACATCATTTCTTCCCTGCCTCATCTGGGCTGGCTGTTAGCTGGCAGCCAATAGGAGAAAGCTGTGGAAGACAAAGCAGGGAAACAGAACTTCGGGAAGTGAAAACCGCAATGCACAGGTAGAGCAGCAGATTCGAAATGTCAAGAGAAAATCAGTAAGTGGAGGATGGATCTGAAGAATGACCGAGGATGAAACCGGGATAGATAAAGAGATGCAAACCACAAAAGCGAGGTTTAGCAGAATGGAGAGAGTGAGAAAGTCCAACGTGTATGTAATAAGAGATGTGAGGAAAGAATGGAAGAAATGGGAGAGAGGCAACGTTGAAAGAGGTAACAGCTGTGATTTTTCAGTTGGTGAAAGATGAAACCTTAGTTTCAGGAATCACAATGAGTCCCAAGCAAAATTAACACAGCCAGATCTATACATAAAACCTCATGGTGAAACTACAAGAAATCAAAGGCAGAAAGTGAAAAGACCAGAGTAAAACAATTAATTTGTAAAGGAACACTAACTAGACTGATAATAGACTTAATAGTAAGAACAGAAGAAAATCATTCAATAACATCTTCAAAGTGCTGAGTGAAAAGAGCTGTCATTCCAAAATTTTAAAAGCAGCCAAATCATATTTAAAGAATGAGTGTAATATAAAGACATTTTCAGACAAACATAACTGAAGAAAGTTCTCCATGTTCCTCCTTATTGACAAAACATATAACTATATCTCATAGCTTGTAAAAATCAATAAAATTTTATCCCCTAAACCTGTAGCCTTTAAAAGAAAAAAAAAGGTGTCTCTGACATCTCTGATTTTCTCCATCCCTGAACAGTATCACCATTTATGAGAAGCCAATAAGGCACCAGCAAATGCCTTTTGTTGATGGAGATCATGATTCCTATGCTGAACAGAATCTCCAGTGGAAATCATCCCTTTGTGCTACCTTGTGCAAGACAAACAGGACCCTAAGTGCTGAGTCAGGAAACCTGAATTCAAGTTCTAACTCTACCACTAACCAGCTGTGTGACTTTGGACAACTTATTCTGGTTACTAGTGAATAAAAAGAAGTAGGTGAGCTAGTTGATTTTTACGACTCCAATCTCCATTACTCTGCAGTTCTCCCTGCACCTTCCTGACCATTGTGAATTGGCATCCACCCAGGGTCCACGCACAAAGTTATTTCACAGAACTCAGTCAAAATAGCTTGAACAGTCTCATCTTTCATTGCAAAGATCTCAAACCTAAAATCTATGCCCAGCAAATATAGGTGGGTAGGCCAGAAAATGTAGGCCAGCTTTTCATAAGAAAAACTCTTCAAAGTTCAAAACTTCAAGTCAGTTCTCTCCCTACCCTCTGCTCCCCCACCCCACCCACACACCAAAAAAGTTGCATCTCTTTGGGGTTTGCCACAGATTACAGTTGATGAGACTAACCAAGACTCTCTATGAGTCTGGAATTCTATCCTCCTAGCACCACCTCCAGAAACCTCCATTCTTCCTTCTAAATACCTCAGCTCTTTCCTTGTGGTTTCAGTTACCACTCTCCTATTTCCAACAGAGAGTAAAAGATGATTGATCATCTTGCCTTTAATGACCACGAGAAATATTGAATTCTTCTGGCCCAAAGGAACATTTCTCACAAGC
The DNA here is from genome assembly GCF_027409185.1 of Cynocephalus volans. Taxonomy (NCBI): domain Eukaryota; kingdom Metazoa; phylum Chordata; class Mammalia; order Dermoptera; family Cynocephalidae; genus Cynocephalus; species Cynocephalus volans. The sequence goes on along the minus strand of NC_084461.1, from coordinate 99,527,013 downwards.
ATCATCTTAAATCTTAATTACAGGTTTATGTATTATTCAGGCAATGCTAGAAACTCAGCTTTGGGATAGCATTATACCATTAGTCTTCATTCACTTTCCTTGGTCTTTCCTCCTGACTTAGAAATAATGGCCATCTTAGTCGTCTTGATTCTTTAATTATCTTTAAGTTAGAATCACCTTTTTCCTAGAATAGCAGACTTTCTCTGGGAGAACGCCCATGACTTTTCCAACAAAAGGGCTTGACTCCTCTGAGTGCCTTGCTGACAAGTATTAGAGATGCAAACAGGCTATTATTTATCACCCCCAAAAGTCCAGCAGAAGAAATTCTCACAGAAAAAGATCATCAGGTTAATATACAGATAGTTCTCTTCTCCTTGTAGTGCACACACATACACACACACGTTTGCCCCAAAATAAAGAGCTTCACCAGTTGTTCAGTGATGCTGTTGGCTTTAGAACAAAGACTTGAATTAGAGTAACTAATGCTTATCAAGTGCTTTCTCTGTGCAGGTTATCTGACTGCACACCTGTGTCCTTTAGCACTGCTCTATGTACTGCTATATTGACTCCCTGTATGTTCCCAAAGTGCTCTGGCCACTTCACCTCTACCTATTGTGAGATCTTTGTAGATAAGGTCTTTCCATCGTTCCATGCCAACGTGTGATGAACAAACTTCCCATCCCCTGCCCTCTTTTGGAAAGAGCCCTAAATAAAAAGAATTCAATTTGAAATTGATGCCATTCCTCACGGAATACAAAAAGTGAATCTACTAGCCATAATTTCTGTTTTGTTTTGTTTTGTTTCCGGTGATGCTAGGCATTCAGCAGGACTGAAAAAGAGCCAAATACTCAGCACAATCATGGGAATCTATTGCTCCTAAAGGGCTAGGCCAGAAACATGCTAACAAAAGAAATATTCTTTCCTCCTTCTAGGTTTATTTTTTCTTTTTTGAGGTACAATTTTTATACTGTAAAGTGTACATCCTTAACTGTACAGTTAGATAAATTTTTACTTATGTATGCAACCTAAGTAACTACCACCCAGACCGAGACATAGCACATTTCCATCATTTCAGATTAGTCCCTCGGCCTCTTCCCAGTCCAGGAGCCCTCCCGTCCATAACCACTACTCTGACTTTTATCGTCATTGGTTATATTTGCCTGCCTTTAAATTCACGTATGTGGAATCGCACAGTATTTACATGTTTATGTCTAGCTTCTCTTGCTCAACCAAATGTTTTTGAGATCTATACATGCTACTGTTTATATCGTTCCTTTCTTTTTATTGCTGGACAACATTCCACTTTATGAATATACTGCAATTTGCTTTTATATTCCTCTGTTGTTGGACATTTGTAGTGTTTCCAGCTTTTGGCTATTATGACTAAAGCTGCAAAGAACAATTTTGTATATGACTTTTGGTAGATGTATGCACTTGTTTCTCTTGGACATATACCTAGAAGTAGAATTGCTGGGTCATAAGACAGAAGATAGGAGTACATTTAGCTTCAATAGATACCAACAAATCGTTTTGCAAAGTGGTTGAGCCAATTTACACTTTCAACAGCGATATATGAGGGCTCCAGCTGTTCTGCAGTCTCAGCAGGACTTTATGTTGAATCTTTTTTTTTTTTTTAAAGATGACCAGTAAGGGGATCTTAACCCTTGACTTGGTATTGTCACACCACACTCTCCCAAGTGAGCCAACTGGCCATCCCTATATAGGGATTCAAACCTGTGTCCTTGGTGTTATCAGTGCCACAGTCTCCCAAATGAGCCACGGGCTGTCCCCATATGTTGAATCTTTTAATTTTAGCCATTCTCCTGGGTTTGCACTATTCCCTTGTTGTGGTTTTAATTCAGGTTATATGTCTTATCCTTATTTAAGTATATGTGTTTAATATCTATATATCTATATACACTGAATGTGAGTCCTTTGTCAGGTATATGTATTAAGAGTACCTTCCCTCCAATCTGTGGCTTGCTCACTCGCTGGGAAATCGTTATTGTCCTTTGTTATATTCTAGAAGCCTTATTGTTTTGGCTTTCACATTCAGATCTATTCATCTACCTTGAATTAATTTTTATGTGTGGTGTAAGTTCAAGTTCAAGATTTTTTTTTCCAAATGGATACTAATTTCTTCAGCACCATTTATTGAATGTGATCTTTTCTCCACTGAATCACAATGGCACCATTACTGCAAATCAAGTAACCACATAGTGCATGTCTATTTCTGGACTCTATCTGTTCCACTGGTCTATTTGTCCACCCCTGCACCAAAATATTATTTCCATGAGGTGGGATTAGCATCTGTGTCTCTGATGAATGTAAATATTTACCTTTGCCCAAATGCCCACCTCACATCTAACCCTCATTGACTTTCACTATGCAGAATATTGACTGTCATCTCACTCCAAACCCTCCCTTCTCCACTCAGTCTTGTGATGCCAAGGCTGACTCGCCAGCAGCTCCATGTTATGTTCTGCTGATAGCAGTCACTAGAGGGAGAATGTGAAGCTGGAGCAGGGACAAAGGACTTTCTCCTTCCTGTTTGCTTATTGCTCCCATCAGCGTTGCCCCAGCCATGGTTCTTTAAAGCAGCAGCTAGCAGTTGAGTTAAGCAGCAGTTGGTTCCACTTTCAGCTTTGTTTGTATAATGCCAGAGCCAGCCTCAATGCACTCCCTCAGAGATACTACCATCAGCCAGGCAGCTCTCCCTTTTCATGGCCTTGACTAATTCAGTCACTAACAGAAGGGATGAAATAGAATTGGAGAACACGCTCACTTTCCCTCCTGGAACTGGAGCTTGTCACCCTGTGGATTGGGTACGACTGCCCAGAGATGAACACCTATGCTCATCTTATGCCCATCCCTTTAAATGCAACACCAGAAAACTTCAAGGCATAAAAGCTTCTTTGGAAAAGGATAGAGTTTCCTGAGGGACACTGAAGTTCCTTAACAGAGAAATATATGTGTTTGGGGGATGTGGGGATCACATGCAAGACAAGCAGATCAGTCATGGAGGGAACAGTCAAGGGAATGCTGAGCACATGAAAGCCAAAAGCCTGGAATATCCTCCCTTGTGCAATAACAAGAAACATCTAGACTCATTAACACTTCAACCACTGTCCCTCCTACCATGCAAATGCCATTTTGGAATGTCTAATCCTTCAGCAAAATACTTCACATACATAGACTTTGGTCTGACGGAGACTCATTTACTGGTAGGACTGGAAGAGAGATGGTTCTACTTTGCCCCATTTTCTCTTCTGTAAAACCTTAGGAGTGACTTTAATAAGTAAATATCCTTCTGGTTTCCTTTTAGGAAAACTGAGAAGACTGAATAATTGAAGCAATAAATTATTTATAAATAAATATGATGGAGAGGTGAAATAAAAGAACAATAAAAAAAACAGTAGTACTTTCTAATTTTCAAATTACCTAGCAATTGACTAATCCTACATGTTTAGGATTTTATTCATTACAAAAAATTTGTCAAGAACTTTCCATGAATTGCTGCTTTTGGAAGAGTTGAAACGGTAACTACTACATAAATGAGGCTTTCAATAAATGTCTGCTATATGTCCAGAATTGAGATAGGAAAAGAGATAAAAAGGAGTGAACAAAAGATACAAAGTGGTGAGGAAAATAGAATAGTTTAATCAGGCCCCCTCACCTCAGGTCCAGTTGGGGGTGGTACAGCACATTCTTTGTAAACAAGTTGTTTGTGGGTGGAGTGAGTGCACATGCACGCCAATCTATCTTTTTAGTTTGTTGCTACTGTGTGTTCTTAAGTTTGTGAAGCAGCTGCTGGATGGCAGAGAGCTTGCATCTAAAAATAGAGCATGTTTACTTTGCTGGCAGCTTCTCACTTTTTCTCTGGACTTTGACAGCAGCAGCTGAGTTTCTCTTTGGACTGCCTAGCTCTTAGATGTGTGTGTGCTGAATAAAGTTTACTATTCTTTCAACCAACGCTCCAAGGACCTTTTTTCTGGCTACCTACCTCATAGATCTGCGTGTGAAGGGTTTGTGACGCAGTCTGGACAACGGGCTTGAGGGGTCTGTGAGCTCCGGATACAGCCCTAGCTCTACAATTTGTGTAGTCGGCAGGATTCTGAGCAGGTACAGGAGCCAAGAAGCCCTTGGAGAATGAGGAAATGTGGCTACTTTTGAACATGTGCCTTGTGGCCACTTTCCTCTTGACCGGGATCTGGTTGCTGCTCACTGCACTGCAAGTCAGCATAGACCAGGCACTACAGCAGAAAACCCCTTGGGAGGGGGAGGAAATGTGGCTGTCCTTGAGCGTGTGGTGCCCAGTGGCCACTTTTCTGCTGACCAGAGCCTGGCTGCTGCTCACTCTGCTGCAAACTGATCAAGATCTGAAGAAGAAAGCAGAGTTGTTGGAAGCACAGATGAATGTCCTGGAGGATGACATGCAGTGACTAGCCACTCCAGCTTCTCACACCAGGGAAGAAGACAAACCCAGTGGTGAGTTAGGGGAGACTGTGCATCCCCAGGCATGACCTGTCATGCATCAGAAAATGAAGCATGAGCAGCCAATGGGACCAGGCAGACAACCAGTGGGCAATCCACAGGTGACCCAATTTATTGCCTATGTCCCATATACCCAGGTTGAATTAGTTGACTTGGGGAGACAGTTTTGGAAGAAACAGGGGGAGCCCCTGTCTGCTTGGCTGTTACGGTTATGGGACCTAGGGGTGGATAGTGGGATGTGCTCTGGTGAGGAGATGAAGAAATTGGCCTCCATCGCCATGCACCCATCCCTGAGGCAGTGGCTACAGAATAGCCGCAGATATGCACAAGAGCCAGGCAATCACTCTTTGATGGACTGGGTGAGTGCAGCTGCCTGAACCATGTGGGCAAATGCTGGAGAACTGCCCAAGATTGTTAGTAAATGGCAAGCATATGCTGAGTTGGTCCAAATCATTCAAGAGCTGGGAATGCAGCAGTCCATGTTTAACGTGAACACCCATGGCCCGGACGATGAAAATTTTACAGGCAGCATGAGAGACATAGTGCTGTGAAATGCCCCATCAACGTCCTTTGGGTCACTGATGGCCATACTGACCCCATACATTGGTTATCCTATACATGAAGTAACAACCATGATAGCCGGCTTGGGTGAAGTAGAGGAGAGGAGACAAGCAAAAGGGGTCTGAAAGGTGGCTAAGACCAAATCCCTGAGAAATGCTCGGGATTTTATCCCAAAGGGACCAAGCAAGACCAGCCTTAAGCAGATGTGACTTGACTTGCTTGCAGCAGGGGGTGATAGCAAGAAAACTGACTGGCAGCCAAATGCAGTTCTGTTTGCCTTGTGGCAGCAATTGCACCCTGAACAGCATTTCACCAAACGTCAGGAAACAGGTAGCAAGGCATGCTCAGTGGATTAAAGGGATTTTTTGGTTGCTCCTGAGGAGGTGGATGAACTGTTCCATTTTGACTGGGGAACAGGCCAAGGTACTCGTCTTTTGGGGGCAGGCAAGGACCAGAGGCCTCACGTTGAATTGGCAATATATTTGTCCAGGGCAAATGTGCAGCGTGTTTTGGCATTGGTGGATACAGGCTCAAATTGTAGCCTAATATATGGCAATCCAGATAAGTTTCCAGGGGCCACAGTTCATATAGATGGCTATGGAGGACATACTACTGAGGTCAAAGCCGTGTCATTGCCATTGGGCGTAGGAAGATTACCTCATCATGTATATACTGTATATATATCCCCAGTAGCTGAATACATCTTGGGTATGGATGTACTTTATGGTTTGTACCTGCAAACAACAGTTGGAGAGTTTTGGCTGTGAATATGGACAGTAAAGCCTGTGTTATGAGAATATGCTAAACATGACCCACAGGTGTTACCCAAGCCAAAACATGTAGTTAATGTAAAGCAATATTGCAAGGACATGCAGAGATAAGTGCCACTATACTGGAGTTATAGAAAGTTGGCATTTTTCATCCAGCTCATAGCCCATTTAATACTCTGGTATGGCCAGTGAAAAAGCCTGATGGTACCTGGAGAATGACTGTAGATTATCAAGAACTGAACAAAGTATGCATGCAGCTGTGCCTTCATTTCATGACTTGATAGATCAGCTGATGACTCAGCTGGGGACTTATTGTTATGTATTGGACCTTGCAGATGCTTTTTTCTCTATTCCAATCTTGACTGATAGCCAAGATCAGTTCACCTTCATGTGGGAAGGAAGACAGTGGACCTTTCAAGTATTGCCCCAAGATTATCTGCATAGCCCAAACATCTGTCATGGTCTGGTGGATGGGGACCTAGCCAAGTGGACTAGGCCCAGCACCTTTACAATGCTTCACTACATTGATGATGTTTTACTAACCTGATTCTCTTGCAGATTTAACCCAAGGAGCTCCAGTGCTGCTAAGTCATTTGGAACAATGTGGGTGGGCCGCACGGTCAAGGTGCAAGGACCTGGGCTATCAGTCAAATTCCTAGGAGTGGTCTGGTCAGATAAAACAAGAGTCATCCCAGAAGCTATTATAGATAAGATACAGGCAAACCCTTGACCCACAACTATAGCTCAGCTACAGACATATTTGGGACTTTGGAGGTATTGGAGAGCTTTTGTACCCCATATGGCCCGAATGGCATGCCCACTGTATGCGTTAACAAAGAAAGGAGCCCTCTGGGATTGGACTGAGGAAGTAGAACAGACTTACTGAGCTACAAAAAGGGCAATACAGCAAGTACAGGCTTTACAAGTGGTTGATCCCACTAAGCCTTTTGAATTGGAAGTACATATAACCCAAAAGGGGTTAGGATAGGGTTTGTGGCAGAGACAAGACTGATTTCGAACACCTGTAGGATTCTGATCTCAGCTCTAGAAGGGCACTGAAGTGCATTATGCCCTAATACAAAAGCAGTTAGCAGCTGTGTATTCTGCCTTGATAGCCACTGAAGCTATCACAGGAACTGCCAAAATCCTAGTAAGGACAACATACCCCATAACAGGTTGGCTGTGCACGTGGGCAACCCACCCTAAAATGGGTGTAGCTCAGATTCCCACTTTGTCTAAATGGGGAGCATATATAGAACAAAGAACCACTGTGTCAACGAGTACTCTGTCCAAAGAGTTGCAAACCATGCTAGGCCCAGTAGAGGTTGTGGAGAAAACTTTGATACAACCGTGACCCCTGGAGGTGGAGGCCACACCTTTCCATGAGGGACAAGGACCTATCACAGAGCAAGCTTGGAATACAGATGGCTCTAGCATGGGACCTTCAGCATTGTGGATTACTATTGCTGTCCAGCCCTTAACAGATACCATGTGGTATGAAAATGGTACAGGGCAAAGCAGGCAATGGACTGAATTGAGAGCAGTATGGACGGTAATAAAAAATGAGCCTAGGCCATTAACCATCTGTACTGACAGCTGGACTGTGTACAAAGGTTTAACCCTTTCGATTTCTACTTGGAAGTATCGATGGTGGATGGTAGGCCACCAACCCCTATGGGGACAAGCCATGTGGCAAGAGTTATGAGAACTGGGATATGAGAAAGAAGTAACTCTTTTCCATGTCACAGGACACTTCCCCTTAGCCAGTCCAGGAAATGATGAAGCTGATATCTTGGCTAAGGTAAGATGGCTGGAGAGAACCCCAGCTACTGATGTAGCCCAGTGGTTACATCAATGAACGCAGCATGCTGGCAGCAAAACCATGTGAATGGTGGCTCAAAGATGGGCCTTGCCTATAAAATGGGAAGGTGTAGTGAATGCCTGTTGTGTTTGTCCAGTATGTGCGCAAGAGAGTCCACACCCCCAACAGGTGCCCCATACAAATGGGCAAAGAACTAGAGGAAGGGTGCCCCTGACTCGATGGCAAGTGGACTTTGTCAGACCACTGCCAATGTCAGAGAATTTCAGATACATCTTCACTGCTGTTGATATGGCTGCTGGTCTTCTGTTTGTATGGCCTTGCAAGGCCCCAGACCAGGTAAACATTGTGAAAGCACTGAATAGCCTTACAGCTCTGTATGGCCAGCCTGCAGTCATAGAGAGTGATAACAGAACCCACTTTACTGGACATGGGGTTCAGAGGTGGGCCTCCCAGTTGTCCATTCAGTGAAAGTTACATGTGCCATATCATCCCCAGACAGCAGAAATGATTGAACGGTACGATGGTCTTTTAAAAATGAGACTAAGGCTATCTGCCCAATCCCCATCCCTGAAGTGGTGGACATGGAGGTTATGGCGGACAGTCAGGATTCTAAATGAGAGATCCTGCAAGGGTGGGCCCTCTCCAGTGGAAGCTCTGTTGCATAGGGCTGCAGCACCTTTACAACTGCAAGCCACTACTAAAGATAAGCTTTTGAAGCCGGGATGTGGCAAGAATGGAAATAGTTTCTTACCGGCCCCAACCTGTTTGCAACAGGGACAGACAGTACAATGGGAATGGCCTTGGAGAATAAAAGCCCCCCATATACACTAGGTAGGTTTAATAGGGCCTTGGGGAAAAGGATTAGATGAAGGCTTGCAAGTTCACCTTGGATGACAAGTGCCTGGCCTCCTTGAGTAAAGGTAACTTGGCCTGGAACAGATAAGCACTCTATTCCAAAGGGCACATTTGTATGATCATTATGGCCAATTATGAGATCCCCTATACTGTTACATGTAGAACCTACAGATCCAACAGTGCTAGCAGATAACATATGGTATCATAAACTAGGTAAGATACCTATTCCTGCAACCATCCTTTCTCAGGATGGCAAACTGGCATGTATCTTACCAGAGGGGTGAGAACTTCCCCTATTGGTACCAATAACCCTTCTGTCTTTTCACCCATAGTGTTCTGGCTGCAAGCGACACACCAGTCGTGTGATCAGTGTGTCGGCCTACTGAATATGCATTGAATTGCCCATCAGTATGACTACAGGATTCTCATGGAAAATCACACCAATGACGACTACTAACCAGACATGTGCAGCTAAAGGACAGAACTACAGGACAAGACTTAAGGCATATTGAACAGGTTATATGAATGTAAGGGTCACTTATCCTCACTAAGGGAACATCATGGAAGATTCTGAACACATAAATTGTGCAGCAAGGGACCCTGAAGGGGTGAATTGTGAAGAAAATAGAATAGTTTAGTCAGGCCCCCTTGCCTCAGGTCCAGTTAGGGGTGGTGCAGCACATTCTTTGTAAACAAGTTGTGTGTGGGTGGAGTTAGTACACATGCATGCCAATGCATCTTTTTAGTTTGTTGCTATTATGTGTTCTTAAGTTTGTGAAGCAGCTGCTGGATGGCAGAGAGCTCATGTCTAAAAACAGAGCATGTTTATTTTGCTGGCAGCTGCTCAGTTTTTCTTTGGACTTTGCCAGCAGCAGCTGAGTTTCTCTTTGGACTGCCTAGCTCTTAGATGTGTGTGTGCTGAATAAAGTTTACTATTCTTTCAACCAAGGCTCTAAGGACCTTTTTTCTGGTTACCTAGCTCGCAGACCTGCGTGTGAAGGGTTTGTGACCTAGTCTGGACAACAGGCTTGAGGGGTCTGTGAGCTCCAGACCCAGCCCTAGCTCTACAAAAGTGTAAGTATGTATTTGTATGTATATTTTTTTCAGAAAGGGGCAAAAGAATAGATGACACAGAAGCAATTACAGAAGAAAATTGTCCAGAAGAGAAGAAAGTCTTGAACCTGAAGGTCCAGATGACTAAATTAATGGAAAGCAACTCCCAAACCACAAAGAAATGAACTGATAAAGTAATTAGAAATAAAAAGAAAGTTCAGAAAGGTGGCCACTTATAAATATAATATACAAAACTCAGTTACCTTCTGGTACAGGAAAGGCAGCATGTTAGAATATATAATCTTTTTAAATTCCATATTTCTGATTTAAATGCTTTCTTCCCAATCATACGTACCCACATACACATAAAAGATTTATTAAAAATAACAGGAAATTCATACTAGTAAAGATAGATCATGGAAGTAGTGAAAATCAGAGATGTTTTGATCGGAAATGACGGCTTTCTGGAAGATGAGAACTGGAACAATCATAATGATGGATAAACTAGAGCACAGAAAACCAAAACTCAAAATAAGCATAGAATAAGGTTTTAGTAGAGGTGGGGGTCATTCCTACCAGGAAAGCTTTAAGCTTAAAATTGGCAGGAACAGAAGTCAGAGGGGACGTGAGGCAGCATTTAGGGTAACTAACTACAGGATTGCCTTTGACTGTTAGGCCAGCACTCCATCTTCTGCCGGAACAGCTGGCTGCAGCACCTGCCCTCAGCCAAAACTCTGAGAACTCCTTCCCAAATCTAAACAAAGGAAAAGGTGTTCTTGACTAGGTGTCTTTTATGGGTGTTAGAGCCTGAACCAGCTCTTCCCAGGAGTGAAACACACCTAAGTACCCATCTCTCCCACACCCCACCTGCAAATTCATCCTCACTTAGCGATCATGGGGGGCCTTCCACACACAACAAAGGAAAGTCCACTTATGAAATAGGACCTACCCACTACCACAAAGCCTAGAGTCCACCAGCCCATGCAAGGGATGGGTATTTGGGGTAAACATACCCACATCAGTTCCCTGTACTAATCAACAAATCTTTCCTACATAAAAACAAATGTCCAACTAAGAATAAACAGGCATTTGAAGAAAATCAGTAGCCTGAGAGAGATACAATCAATTGAACAAAACTACTGAAGAAAAATCTTACTAGAAGCCTTAAAAGAAGAACTGAATAAATAGAGAGATAAACTATGTTACTGGAAAGAAGATTCAATCTTGCAAATCTTTTAATTCTCCCCCAAATAATATATAAGACCAGTGCAATACCAATAAAAACCCAACAAGGTTTTTCATGAAACACAGAAAGGGATTCTAAAATTCATGGATGAACAGTGAAAAGCAAGAATACTTTTGTCAATTTTTCAAAAGAACAAAAGAGAACTTTCCTATAAAATATTAAAATTTACTATAAAAATTCCATAATTAAGACAATAGAGCAATTGTCAGAAATGAATAAATAAACAAATGGAAGAGGATAGGTAGTTGGAGATTTAGTACATGACAAGGTAACATTTTGAATAGAAAGAAAAGAAACGATTGAATAAAATTTATAGGACAATACGATAACCATAAGAGGAAAAATTAAGTTGACTTTCACGTAACAATTTGTAGCGTAAATTCCATAGGGACTGAAGATTTAAATGTAGCTTATAAAAACAGAAAAGTACTAGAATAAAATGAGTAAATGTTTTACTCATGTCAGGGTATGAGTACTCTTTCTGAGTATGGCAGAGAATTACTTTAGAAATGACATCAATTTGACTATGTAAAAATTAAAATTATCTATGGAAAAACAAGTTCAGTAAAGCTGGGGAAAAAATTAACATATCAAACAGAGTATTAATACTCACATAAAGAATTCCTGCAAATCAAAATAGAAAGATTAATAACTCAATATTTAAAAGGGCAAAGTATATAACAGCTATTTCACAGGAAAACATACAAGTTTGATCAACATATATTAAGAAGAGAAATGCAAGCCAAAACAATAAGATTAACTAAAATTGAAAAGACCAATCATTTATTTTGGAGAATGTGTGATGAAACAACCACTGTGATACTTGGGTAATGAGAGTGCTTATTAGAATAACCTCTTCAGAGGCTTCTGGAAATATTAAAGTGATAATTGTGCACACATTCTATCCAGCAATTTTAGTACTAGAATTTACCCCATAAAAACATAACAGAGTGAAAGAATATTGATTTCAGCATTTTGTAAGAGTAGAAAATTAGAAAAAACTAAAGATTCATCAGTACATTACTCAATAATTACAGTGTATTTATAAGGTTCTATGCAGCTGTGTTAAAAAGAACGTGTAGTTCCACATTCACGGTTCTCAACTTGGGGCGATTTTGCCCCTCTCTCCAGGAGACATTCAGCAATATCTGAAGACACTTTTGAGTGTCACAACTGGGGAGAGAATGTGCTGTTGACATCTCATGAGCAGGGCCGGCCAGGGATACTGATAAAACAGCCTAGAATACAAAGACAATCTGGCCTCAATGCTCTACAAAAACTAACAAAGAAAGATCCCCCCTGCCATGATATATGAAGTGGGGGAAAGCCAAATCGCAGAACAACATGTATACTATGATCTCAATATTTGCAAATATTCTGTAATAGCAGTAGTAATAAGAATTAATACATTGAGCATTAAGCTCAAAATAAAATCTAATAGAATTTTTAACCCAACTGGTAAAAGAAATACCCTTCATGTCTAGGCCTGGCCTCCTATATGACTCTGAAATCTCTTTCTCTTACCTGTTTCTTGGCCAGATGCAGAAGGTAAATTTGAAAATTTTCTCTGAACTTAATAAAATTCTAGAAAAACAGAAGTTGCTGAAATTGGTAAAGGGCCATGAAAATCAATTACATTGTATAATGTCAAACATACTAATTACCCTTACTTGAACATCACAAATTGCACACAGCTATTGATAGTCAATGCTGTACCCCACAGATATATACAATCAACTGGGTTCCAATAAAAAGTAAATTTTTAAAAATTTAAAATAAATAAATAAAAAAGAAAGAAATCAATGAAAGAAAAAAAAGAAGATATATCAATAACAATACAGAAATATTTAAAAAGTGTTCTAAAATTATCTCCATAAAAGACACTGAACTCAATTTTTCAGAGTAAGCTCTTTACTCCTTCAAAGAGTAGATAATGTTCTTGCTATATAAATTATTCCAGATCATAGAAAAAGTGAAAAACTCCCCAATAAATCATACAAGTGTAGCAAATTCCTGATACAAAAGCTGGCAAACTAGTATGAAAAAGAAAATTATGTTAGCCTCTCATAAATAATTTTAAATAGTTTGTATAATTATAATTCAATAATTCAAAAAAATTATTAAATGTAAATATACCAAGTAAAATATACCAAGTCAAATCCAGGACAATGTTTATAAAACAATGACCAAATCAGTTTTATTACAAGAATGTGAGTGACTTAACATGAGGAGATATGTTAATGTAATTCATCACATACTGGAACTTAAAAAAGAAAAATTTTAAGTCCTTCTAAACAAGTACAGAAACAATACTTGATAAATCCCAGCATTCAGTTTCTGTTTAAAAAAAAGTTTTTTTTAAAACTTTTTAGTAAATTAGACCCAGAAGGATGCAAGAGTACTTCAAAAAGTTCATGGAAAGATTCATATCATCTTTTAATTCTATTTTTCCATAAACTTTTTGATGTACCCTCATACTTCTAGCACCTAGCAGAATGCCACAATGTTGGAAACATTCAGTAAATAATTATCAAAAGATTGCATAAACAGTAACTCTTTCGCTTGATAAAGAAACCAAAAGCAAGTTTTTTTGCACTGAATGGTGTCATCTCAGGAGCATTTCCTTATCAGGGATTAGGAAAAAATTGCTCACTCTACAGTTATTTACCTCTGAAATAAGATAAGGAAAAAAATGAAAGGCATAAATACATATTTAAAAAGAGATGATGAAATAATTACTATTGGCAAATGGTCTGATTGTCTCCCTGGAGATTCCTTCACCCCCTATCATCTATTCTATATTCTCTCAGTGCATGTGCGCCCCACCCCACCACACCACCAAATACAGGCACACAGATAAGCCATCACAGGACAGAAAGAAAACCATTCAGGCCCATTGATACTTAAAAGCCAGATCTCTAGACAAAGAGAGAATATTAAAAGCTGCAAGAGAGAAGCACCAAATCACCTATAAGGGAGCCCCAATCAGGCTAACATCAGACTTTTCATCACGAACCCTAAAAGCTAGAAAGGAATGGGATGATATTTTCAAAATACTAAAAGACAAAGATTGCCAGCCAAGAATACTCTACCCTGCAAGGCTATCCTTCCGAAATGAAGGGCAAATAGTATATTTCTCAGACAAACAAAAACGGCAGGAGTTCACTACCACACGACCACCCTTACAAGAAATCCTCAAGGGAGTACTGGGTTTGGTTCCTGAAAAATAACTACCACTGCCATAAAAACCCAAGAAAAATCAATACCCACTACTATAATAAAAATGGCATTCATGAAGAGAAAACAAGCAAACAAAAATGCTATCTACAACCTAAGGAACCAACAAACAAAGAAACCAAACAGTAAATCAGAAAGCAAGGAACAAAAGACACCTAAGACAAACAAACAACAATCAATAAAATGCTAGGAATAAATCAACACCTTTCAATAACAACTCTTAATCTAAAAGGCTTAAATTCCCCAATCAAAAGACACAGACTGGCTGGCTGGATCAAAAAGGAGGACCCAACTATATGCTGCCTACAAGAGACCCACCTCACCCATAAAGATTCACACAGACTAAGAGTGAAAGGATGGAAAAAGATTTACCATGCAAACAGAAATGAAAAACAAGCTGGAGTAGCCATTCTTATATCTGACAAAATAGACTTTAAACTAAAAACCATAAAAAGAGACAATGAGGGACACTACTTAATGATAAAAAGACTGATCCATCAAGAAGACATAACAATCATAAATATGTACGCACCCAATGATGGAGCAGCCAGATTTATAAAACAAACTCTATTAGACCTAAAGAAGGAAATAGACACTAATACCATAATAGCAGGGGACCTGAACACCCCACTGTCAATATTAGACAGATCATCTAGGCAAAGAATCAGTAGAGAAACACAAGATCTAAACAAGACTCTAGACCAATTGGAATTGGCAGATATCTACAGAACATTCCACCCAACAACCTCAGAATATTCATTCTTCTCAGCAGCACATGGATCATTCTCCAGGATAGATCACATATTAGGTCACAAATCAAGTCTCAATAAATTCAAAAAAATTGGAATTATCCCATGTATCTTCTCAGACCACAATGGATTAAAACTAGAAATTAATAACAAACGAAACTCTGGAAACTATACAAACACATGGAAATTAAACAGCATTCTACTTAATGACATATGGGTCCAAGAAGAAATCAAGCAGGAAATCAAAAAATTTCTTGAAACTAATGAAAACAATGATACATCATACCAAAACCTGTGGGATACTGCAAAAGCAGTATTGAGGGGGAAATTTAATGCATTAAATGCTCACTTCAGAAGAATGGAAAGATGGCAAGTGAACAACGTAACACTTCACCTTAAAGAACTAGAAAAACAAGAACAATCCAAACCTAAAGTTAGCAGACAGAAAGAAATCATTAAGATCAGAGCAGAACTGAATGAAATTGAAAACCAAAAAACAATTCAAAAGATCAACGAATCAAAAAGTTGGTTTTTTGAAAAGATAAATAAAATTGACAAACCATTAGCATGGCTAACAAAAAAAAGAAGAGAGAAGGCTCAAATAACAAAAATTAGAAATGAAAAAGGTGATATTACAACTGATTCATCTGAAATACAAGGAATCATTCGAGACTACTATAAACAACTATACACCAACAAATTTGAAAATCTGGAGGAAATGGATAAATTTCTGGACACACACAAGCTCCCAAAACTGAGCCATGAAGACGTAGAAAATTTGAACAGACCAATAACAATAAAGGAGATTGAAGCTGTTATCAGAAGGCTCCCAACAAAGAAAAGCCCAGGACCAGATGGATTCACAGCAGAATTTTACCAAACATTCAAAGAGGAATTGACACCGATTCTTTACAAACTATTCCAAAAGATTGAAACGGACGCAAATCTCCCAAACTCATTCTATGAAGCAAACATCATCCTGATACCAAAACCAGGTAAAGATATAACCAAAAAAGAAAACTACAGGCCGATATCCTTGATGAATATAGATGCAAAAATCCTCACTAAAATACTAGCAAACAGAATACAGCAACACATACGAAAAATTATTCATCACGATCAAGTGGGATTCATCCCAGGGATGCAAGGTTGGTTCAACATACGCAAATCAATAAATGTGATACACCATATTAATAAACTCAAACACAAGGACCATATGATCATCTCTATAGACGCTGAAAAAGCATTTGATAAAGTTCAGCACTCATTCATGACAAAGACCCTCTATAAGTTAGGTATAGAGGGAAAGTATCTCAACATAATTAAAGCCATATATGCCAAACCCACTGCCAATATCATCCTGAATGGGGAAAAGCTGAAAGCTTTTCCTTTAAGAACAGGCACTAGACAAGGATGCCCACTCTCACCACTCCTATTCAACATAGTGTTGGAAGTACTAGCCAGAGCAATCAGAGAAGAGAAGGAAATAAAGGGCATCCAGATTGGAAAAGATGAAGTCAAACTGTCCCTGTTTGCAGATGACATGATCCTATATATCGAACAGCCTAAAACCTCTACAAAAAAACTCTTGGAATTGATAAATGATTTCAGCACAGTAGCAGGATACAAAATCAACACACAAAAATCAGTAGCATTTATTTTCTCCAATAGTGAACATGCAGAAGGAGAAATCAAGAAAGCCTGCCCATTTACAATAGCCACCAAAAAAATAAAATACTTAGGAATTGAGTTAACCAAGGAGGTGAAAAATCTCTATAATGAGAACTACAAACCACTGCTGAGAGAAATTAGAGAGGATACAAGAAGATGGAAAGATATTCCATGCTCTTGGATTGGAAGAATCAACATAGTGAAAATGTCCATACTACCCAAAGTGATATACAAATTCAATGCAATCCCCATCAAAATTCCAAAGACATTTTTCTCAGAAATGGAAAAAACTATTCAGACATTTATATGGAACAATAAAAGACCACGAATAGCCAAAGCAATGCTCAGCAAAAAAAATAAAGCTGGAGGCATAACACTACCTGACTTTAAGCTATACTACAAAGCTATAATAACCAAAACAGTATGGTACTGGCATAAAAACAGACACACTGACCAATGGAATAGAATAGAGAATCCAGAAATCAACCCACACACTTACTGCCATCTGATCTTTGACAAAGGCACCAAGCCTATTCACTGGGGAAGGGACTGCCTCTTCAGCAAGTGGTGCTGGGAAAACTGGATATCGATATGCAGGAGAATGAAACTAGATCCATACCTCTCACCGTATACTAAAATCAACTCAAAATGGATTAAGGATTTAAATATACACCCTGAGACAATAAAACTTCTTAAAGAAAACATAGGGGAAACACTTCAGGAAATAGGACTGGGCACAGACTTCATGAATACGACCCCAAAAGCACGGGCAACCAAAGGAAAAATAAACAAATGGGATTATATCAAACTAAAAAGCTTCTACACAGCAAAAGAAACA
Organism: Cynocephalus volans; assembly: GCF_027409185.1. NCBI lineage: Eukaryota > Metazoa > Chordata > Mammalia > Dermoptera > Cynocephalidae > Cynocephalus > Cynocephalus volans. Next base: position 99,509,717 of record NC_084461.1, on the reverse strand, counting down.
ATTAAAAGAGTTAAAAGACAACCAACAGAGTGGGAGAAAATATTTGCAAAATATACATCTGACAAAGGATTAATATCCAGAATATATAAGGAACTCAAACAACTTTACAAGAAGAAAACAAGCAACCCAATTAAAAAATGGGCAAAAGAGCTAAGTAGGCATTTCTCTAAGGAAGATATCCAAATGGCCAACAGACATATGAAAAGATGCTCAACATCACTCAGCATCCGGGAAATGCAAATAAAAACCACATTGAGATACCATCTAACCCCAGTTAGGATGGCTAAAATCCAAAAGACTATGAACGATAAATGCTGGCGAGGCTGCGGAGAAAAAGGAACTCTCATACATTGTTGGTGGGACTGCAAAATGGTGCAGCCTCTATGGAAAATGGTATGGAGGTTCCTTAAACAATTGCAAATAGATCTACCATACGACCCAGCCATCCCACTGCTGGGAATATACCCAGAGGAATGGAAATCATCAAGTCGAAGGTATACCTGTTCCCCAATGTTCATTGCAGCACTCTTTACAATAGCCAAGAGTTGGAACCAGCCCAAATGCCCATCATCAGATGAGTGGATACGGAAAATGTGGTACATCTACACAATGGAATACTACTCAGCTATAAAAACGAATGAAATACTGCCATTTGCAACAACATGGATGGACCTTGAGAGAATTATATTAAGTGAAACAAGTCAGGCACAGAAAGAGAAATACCACATGTTCTCACTTATTGGAGGGAGCTAAAAATTAATATATAAATTCACACACACACACATACACACACACACACACAAACCGGGGGGGGGGGGGGAAGAAGATATAACAACAACATTTATTTGAAGTTGATACAACAAGCAAACAGAAAGGACATTGTTGGGGGGGAGGGGGGAGGGAGAAGGGAGGGAGGTTTTGGTGATGGGGAGCATTAATCAGCTACAATGTATATCGACAAAATAAAATTTAAAAAAAAAAAAAAAAAAAAAAAATTATTAAATGTAAATATACCAAGTAAAATATACCAAGTCAAATCCAGGACAATGTTTATAAAACAATGACCAAATCAGTTTTATTACAAGAATGTGAGTGACTTAACATGAGGAGATATGTTAATGTAATTCATCACATACTGGAACTTAAAAAAGAAAAATTTTAAGTCCTTCTAAACAAGTACAGAAACAATACTTGATAAATCCCAGCATTCAGTTTCTGTTTAAAAAAAAGTTTTTTTTAAAACTTTTTAGTAAATTAGACCCAGAAGGATGCAAGAGTACTTCAAAAAGTTCATGGAAAGATTCATATCATCTTTTAATTCTATTTTTCCATAAACTTTTTGATGTACCCTCATACTTCTAGCACCTAGCAGAATGCCACAATGTTGGAAACATTCAGTAAATAATTATCAAAAGATTGCATAAACAGTAACTCTTTCGCTTGATAAAGAAACCAAAAGCAAGTTTTTTTGCACTGAATGGTGTCATCTCAGGAGCATTTCCTTATCAGGGATTAGGAAAAAATTGCTCACTCTACAGTTATTTACCTCTGAAATAAGATAAGGAAAAAAATGAAAGGCATAAATACATATTTAAAAAGAGATGATGAAATAATTACTATTGGCAAATGGTCTGATTGTCTCCCTGGAGATTCCTTCACCCCCTATCATCTATTCTATATTCTCTCAGTGCATGTGCGCCCCACCCCACCACACCACCAAATACAGGCACACAGATAAGCCATCACAGGACAGAAAGAAAACCATTCAGGCCCATTGATACTTAAAAGCCAGATCTCTAGACAAAGAGAGAATATTAAAAGCTGCAAGAGAGAAGCACCAAATCACCTATAAGGGAGCCCCAATCAGGCTAACATCAGACTTTTCATCACGAACCCTAAAAGCTAGAAAGGAATGGGATGATATTTTCAAAATACTAAAAGACAAAGATTGCCAGCCAAGAATACTCTACCCTGCAAGGCTATCCTTCCGAAATGAAGGGCAAATAGTATATTTCTCAGACAAACAAAAACGGCAGGAGTTCACTACCACACGACCACCCTTACAAGAAATCCTCAAGGGAGTACTGGGTTTGGTTCCTGAAAAATAACTACCACTGCCATAAAAACCCAAGAAAAATCAATACCCACTACTATAATAAAAATGGCATTCATGAAGAGAAAACAAGCAAACAAAAATGCTATCTACAACCTAAGGAACCAACAAACAAAGAAACCAAACAGTAAATCAGAAAGCAAGGAACAAAAGACACCTAAGACAAACAAACAACAATCAATAAAATGCTAGGAATAAATCAACACCTTTCAATAACAACTCTTAATCTAAAAGGCTTAAATTCCCCAATCAAAAGACACAGACTGGCTGGCTGGATCAAAAAGGAGGACCCAACTATATGCTGCCTACAAGAGACCCACCTCACCCATAAAGATTCACACAGACTAAGAGTGAAAGGATGGAAAAAGATTTACCATGCAAACAGAAATGAAAAACAAGCTGGAGTAGCCATTCTTATATCTGACAAAATAGACTTTAAACTAAAAACCATAAAAAGAGACAATGAGGGACACTACTTAATGATAAAAAGACTGATCCATCAAGAAGACATAACAATCATAAATATGTACGCACCCAATGATGGAGCAGCCAGATTTATAAAACAAACTCTATTAGACCTAAAGAAGGAAATAGACACTAATACCATAATAGCAGGGGACCTGAACACCCCACTGTCAATATTAGACAGATCATCTAGGCAAAGAATCAGTAGAGAAACACAAGATCTAAACAAGACTCTAGACCAATTGGAATTGGCAGATATCTACAGAACATTCCACCCAACAACCTCAGAATATTCATTCTTCTCAGCAGCACATGGATCATTCTCCAGGATAGATCACATATTAGGTCACAAATCAAGTCTCAATAAATTCAAAAAAATTGGAATTATCCCATGTATCTTCTCAGACCACAATGGATTAAAACTAGAAATTAATAACAAACGAAACTCTGGAAACTATACAAACACATGGAAATTAAACAGCATTCTACTTAATGACATATGGGTCCAAGAAGAAATCAAGCAGGAAATCAAAAAATTTCTTGAAACTAATGAAAACAATGATACATCATACCAAAACCTGTGGGATACTGCAAAAGCAGTATTGAGGGGGAAATTTAATGCATTAAATGCTCACTTCAGAAGAATGGAAAGATGGCAAGTGAACAACGTAACACTTCACCTTAAAGAACTAGAAAAACAAGAACAATCCAAACCTAAAGTTAGCAGACAGAAAGAAATCATTAAGATCAGAGCAGAACTGAATGAAATTGAAAACCAAAAAACAATTCAAAAGATCAACGAATCAAAAAGTTGGTTTTTTGAAAAGATAAATAAAATTGACAAACCATTAGCATGGCTAACAAAAAAAAGAAGAGAGAAGGCTCAAATAACAAAAATTAGAAATGAAAAAGGTGATATTACAACTGATTCATCTGAAATACAAGGAATCATTCGAGACTACTATAAACAACTATACACCAACAAATTTGAAAATCTGGAGGAAATGGATAAATTTCTGGACACACACAAGCTCCCAAAACTGAGCCATGAAGACGTAGAAAATTTGAACAGACCAATAACAATAAAGGAGATTGAAGCTGTTATCAGAAGGCTCCCAACAAAGAAAAGCCCAGGACCAGATGGATTCACAGCAGAATTTTACCAAACATTCAAACAGGAATTGACACCGATTCTTTACAAACTATTCCAAAAGATTGAAATGGACACAAATCTCCCAAACTCATTCTATGAAGCAAACATCATCCTGATACCAAAACCAGGTAAAGATATAACCAAAAAAGAAAACTACAGGCCGATATCCTTGATGAATATAGATGCAAAAATCCTCACTAAAATACTAGCAAACAGAATACAGCAACACATACGAAAAATTATTCATCACGATCAAGTGGGATTCATCCCAGGGATGCAAGGTTGGTTCAACATACGCAAATCAATAAATGTGATACACCATATTAATAAACTCAAACACAAGGACCATATGATCATCTCTATAGATGCTGAAAAAGCATTTGATAAAGTTCAGCACTCATTCCTGACAAAGACCCTCTATAAGTTAGGTATAGAGGGAAAGTATCTCAACATAATTAAAGCCATATATGCCAAACCCACTGCCAATATCATCCTGAATGGGGAAAAGCTGAAAGCTTTTCCTTTAAGAACAGGAACTAGACAAGGATGCCCACTCTCACCACTCCTATTCAACATAGTGTTGGAAGTACTAGCCAGAGCAATCAGAGAAGAGAAGGAAATAAAGGGCATCCAGATTGGAAAAGATGAAGTCAAACTGTCCCTGTTTGCAGATGACATGATCCTATATATCGAACAGCCTAAAACCTCTACAAAAAAACTCTTGGAATTGATAAATGATTTCAGCACAGTAGCAGGATACAAAATCAACACACAGAAATCAGTAGCATTTCTTTTCTCCAATAGTGAACATGCAGAAGGAGAAATCAAGAAAGCCTGCCCATTTACAACAGCCACCAAAAAAATAAAATACTTAGGAATTGAGTTAACCAAGGAGGTGAAAAATCTCTATAATGAGAACTACAAACCACTGCTGAGAGAAATTAGAGAGGATACAAGAAGATGGAAAGATATCCCATGCTCTTGGATTGGAAGAATCAACATAGTGAAAATGTCCATACTACCCAAAGTGATATACAAATTCAATGCAATCCCCATCAAAATTCCAAAGACGTTTTTCTCAGAAATGGAAAAAACTATCCAGACATTTATATGGAACAATAAAAGACCACGCATAGCCAAAGCAATGCTGAGCAAAAAAAATAAAGCTGGAGGCATAACACTACCTGACTTTAAGCTATACTACAAAGCTATAATAACCAAAACAGTATGGTACTGGCATAAAAACAGACACACTGACCAATGGAATAGAATAGAGAATCCAGAAATCAACCCACACACTTACTGCCATCTGATCTTCCACAAAGGCACCAAGCCTATTCACTGGGGAAGGGACTGCCTCTTCAGCAAATGGTGCTGGGATAACTGGATATCCATATGCAGGAGAATGAAACTAGATCCATACCTCTCACCGTATACTAAAATCAACTCAAAATGGATTAAGGATTTAAATATACACCCTGAAACAATAAAACTTCTTAAAGAAAACATAGGAGAAACACTTCAGGAAATAGGACTGGGCACAGACTTCATGAATACGACCCCAAAAGCACGGGCAACCAAAGGAAAAATAAACAAATGGGATTATATCAAACTAAAAAGCTTCTGCACAGCAAAAGAAACAATTAACAGAGTTAAAAGACAACCAACAGAGTGGGAGAAAATATTTGCAAAATATACATCTGACAAAGGATTAATATCCAGAATATATAAGGAACTCAAACAACTTTACAAGAAGAAAACAAGCAACCCAATTAAAAAATGGGCAAAAGAGCTAAGTAGGCATTTCTCTAAGGAAGATATACAAATGGCCAACAGACATATGAAAAAATGCTCAACATCACTCAGCATCCGGGAAATGCAAATCAAAACCACATTGAGATACCATCTAACCCCAGTTAGGATGGCTAAAATCCAAAAGACTCTGAACGATAAATGCTGGCGAGGTTGAGGAAAAAAAGGAACTCTCATACACTGTTGGTGGGACTGTAAAATGGTGCAGCCTCTATGGAAAATGGTATGGAGGTTCCTCAAACAATTGCAGAGAGATCTACCATACGACCCAGCTATTCCACTGTTGGGAATATACCCAGAGGAATGGAAATCATCAAGTCGAAGGTATACCTGTTCCCCAATGTTCATCGCAGCACTCTTTACAATAGCCAAGAGTTGGAACCAGCCCAAATGTCCATCATCAGATGAGTGGATACGGAAAATGTGGTACATCTACACAATGGAATACTACTCAGCTATAAAAAACGAATGAAATACTGCCATTTGCAACAACATGGATGGACCTCGAGAGAATTATATTAAGTGAAACAAGTCAGGCACAGAAAGAGAAATACTACATGCTCTTACTTATTGGTGGGAGCTTAAAATTAATAAATAAATTCACACACACAAAACCGGGGGTGGGAGGAGAGAAGATATAACAACCACAATTACTCGAAGTTGATACGACAAGCAAACAGAAAGGACATTGTTGGGGGGGAGGGGGGAGGGAGAAGGGAGGGAGGTTTTGGTGATGGGGAGCAATAATCAGCCACAATGTATATCGACAAAATAAAATTAAAAAAAAAAAAAAGCCAAATCTCTAACACTGTTTTCATTTGTAGTCTGTGTTGGCTTTGCATCAGTGTTCCCAAAATTGCCACTGTCCCTCTGGGATAGGAAATTGCCTCCTCCTGTCTCACTTCAGTCATTTCTCTTCTTTTCTGAACAATCTGACACTCAGATCATTTCTGTTGTTTTAAACTAGTGATTCAAAAAGCACAGTATTCAGTTCACCAGTGGTAGGTAAGGGTCTTCCCTAGGGACAGAGAACCGACCCAAAAATGCAAGTCCTTTCATTATCTTTATGGAAGAATCATCTGTAATTCCAGATACTTTTAGTTATACACCATTAATCCAATCAAAGAACAAACACTTTAATAAATCCATTGTGCATGAACTTTTTACCATTTTCATTATTTTGTTCCTCGCCAATTGTCTGTGATCAATGAGTACGCTTTCCACGGGAAGGTGTTAAAGGTGTAGGACAGTTTTTAAAACGTTTGAGAACTGATACCCTAAGGAATTCATGTCCTTTATGTCTCTCGGTAACGAACGATCTAATCTGAAGCACTAAGGCTGTTGAGGTGAACCAGGAACAATTTAAAAAGCAGGATGGTATTGAACATATTGAAAAGGATTAAGGATACAATTTCTGGTTGGTTATAGAGCAAGTGAATAAAGACTATGCTAGTCTATCTTTTCAAAGATTTTAATGTACTTTGTTATTAGTCTGAGTACACAAACGCTTTATTAGCTTTCTAAATGTTTTACATCTGCTGTACAGAAACGCAAAAATATTTAGGAGCTGAATAACCATTTTGAAGCTCCAATTTATCTTAAATGTGGCTTTCTTTTGAAAAACAATAAAGCTAACCCATGTCATCAGGAATTCAATTAGACTGTTTCACAGGTAACAGTTTCTTATTTAGTGGTGTAGTTATCCATAAAATGGAGTCCGTTTAGAGTATACTGGGCCATTTTTAATTGTTTTCCTTTAAAGCCAAACTGAAGACTGTTACAAGAAGGAATGATATATCTCCCTGGGCATGTTTAAGTGGTTTAGACCAAGATACCACACCTGCAGCTAAAAGACTCTTTTTGTTCTCTCATTTACTTAAAATCTGTGCTTATAGTTCTAAAGCTTCTGCAATTAAATATATCTATACACTCCTACACACATATAGGTACATGTATAGGTATATATAAATATGTGAATACGCTGGAAGATACTCAAGTATTATAGTAATAATAATAATATTTCATATTCTTATAAGCAATTTCTTTGACAAAGCTAAAAATGTTCCTTACTTATGATGGCTATGGACATTATGATGCCTCAACATGATTAATTGAATTTAGTCATTATTAATGTTAACTATATAGACTCTATCAGTGCTTGGAAATATATCTACAAATTTGATGAGTGTAAAAAGCAATACATAACAGAACTGTCAAAAGACAAAATTACAACAAACTTAAAGATCTAATTGGCTTTTATTTGCTATTCATGACCCGGAACAGCATCCATTCTACAAAAAAGAAGGAGAGCTGCCACTGGGCAACGGCAGAACAGTGGGTTTTGTAAGGTGGGAATGAGGAAATAGAACAATAGAAAAAACTGATTGGCTAAATTCAAGTTACTTTTTTGTAAGGGGATAAAGCAGAGGGGACTTCCTTATTATTCTGACTCAAGGAGATTTAAATCTTCTATTTTCAGGGAGGAAAATCCAGTCTGTTTGGGGATCTATTTGCTTCCTTAAATTTTCAGTTTGATTATGTGGCATTTAGCCCGAGTGACCATTTTGGTTTGGTGTGATCTGTTGGGGCCTAGTACAAGAGCTCAGTCCAAAACAATGGCCTCCCATAATTTTGTTTAATAGTATGTACATTCTTAGCAAAACTCAACTATGTAAAGTTAAAATGGGAGGAATTCAGCTGGGATGTGGTGGGTGAGCTCCAGCCTGGAAACCTACAAACGAAGGTCTGAATTCCAATTTGTGCAGCTATGGATAAAACACTTAACTCCTCTAAGCCTCTTTGACAAAGTCAGTTTCCTCAGCTATTCTGTCCTCCAGATCCCAGCTTCTGCAGGTGACCATGGCTGAGTCACAGCAGGACAGGGCTTCCATAGACCTACTCACTAAAGGACTGCAGTGGGGCCTCATTCTTGGTCTGCTTCAACACAAAAAGAACTACAATGCTGCTGCCAGCTGCCTTCCTTCCTCTTCTGGTACCTAGCGACAAGCTGTACCTTTATCTCTTAAGGTTTTCAAAGTACATGTAAAATATGACATTTTGTCACTCAAATCCCCTGTCAAACATCCTACATCCTATCTTCTCTTGGATAAATACTCTGAATTCCTTCAAACATTTCTTATACCTAGGGTGACCGTACAGTCTGGTTTTCCTGGGATAGACCTGATTTATCCTTGTTTTACCAGAATAACAATAACACCTTCTCAAAGTACAAAGTTTAAAAAGTTAAAATATGACATTCATACAACTATAGAATACTGTGCATCAAATATTTTATTCAACTTATTAATTAATGAGAAAACAAATAAGATGGGCAAACTGGCTCTTTATAGGTATTTCGAGAAAGAAAGAATGTTAGAATAAGTTTGCAAGTTTAGATATAAACCGTTTAACATCCTAAGATCTTTTCTACTAGACAGAAGTCTACAAAGTAGATTTCACAGTGTTTGGGCTCTATTCGAACAGCAAAGAGCAAAGTCAAACAAAGGTACATCCTTCTAGGGAATCAAATATTTGGGCAGGCCGGATAAATAATATCCTGATATGATGCTGAAAGAACATATGGTCATTCTCTTGCTTTATTTCCAAGTTTTGGATAATTTTTCTTAACAGCTCCCTTTCACTCTCAAATCCCAGTTTCAGCAATAAATTACATGGCTCCCAAACTCATAGCACACCATTTACATATTCTTCACCTTCCTGGCCACCCTGCTCTTAAAATGATATTTTTATCCATGATTCTCTCTTAAGATATGGCATCCAGAATTTAAAATTTAAAAAAATTTTTTAATTCCCCACATGTGGCTTGAGTAGTGCAGGCTACAGAAGAATTATGAAGAATAATCTTGACACTCACTACACATGGGATAAACAAAGACCGCATTAGTATCCACATCATACTGTTGGCTTTATGTTAAGCAACTGAAACCCTCAAAGTCTCTTTTACTTAGTCCACTCCTTTTATAAATGTAATATTTTTCCAAATGCTCAACTTTCTCTTCCTGTCACACAAAATTGTTCTTCTTTTGTGTTTTCTTCCAACTATGCATTCCCTTGTTCTAATATACCTTAATTAATATTGGAACTCACCAGACTTCTAACATACATAACCCTTGCTTAACAAATATTACTTATTGCTTATATGGTTTTATAAAACAAATTGTTGATCCTGTCCCTCCAAGACATAAATTATGGATCCCAAATTGGTAAACTGTAGAACCATAGTAATTGTCATATTCCTACCCTTTCCCCAGGCAAAATGCATCATCTCCACCTAAAGAACAGCCTTATCAGGCACTCAGCTCAACATTCACCATCTTACACCTGCACCTGCCTCTGCAGGCCATGCCACTGTTTGCCCCACCCCAACTCCTACCCCAGCTGCTGCTTTCAACACACTTCTGTGAGTTTTGCCTTCTAATGGCCGTGCCAACTCTGATGCTTGCTTAATTGCTCCCAGTTCCTGGCCTTTCAGCCACTTTTCAACTCTTGAATAATATTCAGCCCCTCCAGCAGACCCATGAGTAATGAGCCCTTCCTCCAGCAGACCCCCTCCCCAGGATGCTTCTTCCCACATACTGCTCATTCATATCTATGGACAAGCTTGGCGTGGCCCTACGTGGGCTCCACTCCTGATAAACCAAGAACATCTGAGGCAGGAAGAGAGTTGCCAGAAAAGGTCCCACTTGAAATTCAAAGTAAGGAAAACTACTACTCCCTCTCTCTGTCAATTTCCTCTGTGACAGTTTCACCATCAAATCACAGAACAACTTCAGCCCACCTGCACTCCCTGCCAACCTCCAGAAAATGTACTTTATCTTTTAGTTCAACCTCCAGGCCAGGAGTCAGCAAACAACTGCCACAGGCCAAATCCAGCCACTGCCTGATACTATAAATAAAGTGTCATTGGAACACCGCCACACCCATCCATTTACTATTGTCTATTTCTCCTTTTGTGCTGCAATGGTGGAGGTAAATGGTTATGTCAAAGACCATTTGGCCCACGAAGCCTAAACTATTTACTATCTGACCTTTTATAGAAAAAGTTTACTAACCCCTGATTTAGGCCCTTGTTTCCACTCCGTCAGAGTTCATACTGAAAAGTCATCTCCTGGTACATTCTCCTGTATACCACCTCCCTGCTAAGCAGAATTTGGGATTTTGTCACCATTACATCCACAGCCCTTTACAGACCCTCTATGATAGTAGAAAACACTTGTATCATAATTATTGATTATGTTACCAGACCAGAATGCCAGGTTCTTTGGGAGTCAATGTCATAGAAATGAACACTGAACCCAGTATACAGTTGAGCAGGTGAGGTTCGTTTAGAGAAAGTTTGTGCACGAGGGAGTCAAGATGTAAGGGAAGTGTTGCTCTCTGTGTGTTCGGCGTGAAGGGTTTTTAAAGGCAAAAGAGCTGCGTTAAGTGGCTTGGGAAAGAAAGTGAGGTCTCCAGTCTCACCACTGGGGTCTTCATCAGTTGGTCACAAGGCACTCTATTTTCAGCCTCATTGCTCTCTTGAGGCCTGTAAAGGAGTGCTTACAGAAGGGGGTTAGGCAACCCTGGGTAACAACATGTTTGTGGGAAGGGGATATACCAGTGTCTTTAGGCTCTTTAACCCATGCCCTCCCTGGTGTTCCCTGGAACAGGACATGGTCTGCTGCCCCTGGGGTCCCTGCTGCATTTCCAGCACGTAGACCACGGCTGGGTTCTTGGTGCAGACAACAAAATGAGTCTCTCCTGCCAGCCCCATCCTTACTCCCACCTCAATTACAGATCCCTCTCTGTCCCTGAAGGAGAGCACTGATCTTTAGGTGTAGGACCATGTCACTCTTAAATACCCAAGACCTACCTAGTACAGTGTCTGACCTAGAATCAGTAACAATAATTTACTATTTATTTTTTATTACTGAATGACAACTATGTTCAAGACTCTGTAGTGAGCACTTCCATTTGTTCTTTCATATAACCTTCACAATAGCCCACGCTAAAGGACTGAGGCCCCGAGAGGTGAAGTAACTGACCAAGATGACACAGGTAATAAGGGGTATATCAAGGGTAGGACTCTGATTTTTCTGAACACAATGCCTGGGCTCCTCACCTCTAAGCTATAAAAATATTTATTTCATAACCCTTCTAGTAAAGACCCCATTAGCTTCTCACTCTAAAATGTTGGAAACTCACTCAAAAAGAAGATCTAGGCTCTGCGTTTATGTCACTCATCTGTTTATTAAAGTGAGAATCCAGAACTCCTTGGGAAGATACAATATTTGTGAAGGTGGACAGAAGTTTCAAGATGGCGGCGGCTGCGGCGGCTGGCGCGGAGTAGCTGAGGTGGAAAAGGTGGCCACTGGGCCTCAGGCAGCCGGGAAGCTTGTGGACCTTCCTCTGGCCATCTCTTAAGGGAGGACTGCTGCTGCTGGCCGGTCGTGGGGAATCAACGCCACTTTGCCCCCGGCAGGAGAGGCTGCCTCATTTACAGGCAACAGCTTTGAAGTGTGGAGCAGGAAAAGAACTGATTCTTAGCTGCAAAAGCGAGTCTTGAAACAGGGAACACGGCGCCAGGGCTGCTGTGGATGCAGCCAGGATCCCGGAGGCTGGGGCCGCACTGAAGGTGGCCAGCTGCCCTATTCAGGATTCGAGGTTTCAGGCCGGCATTAAAGAAGATTCCTGGGAGCGCCCGAGCGGCGCCGCGACTGAACAGCCCAAGGCGGCAGCGCCGAGAACACGGAAGGCGACAAACCAGAGACAGAGCGAGCGCCCGACCTGGCACAGCACTGTGAGTGATCCCTGGCACAGCTCTGTTCGGGGGGTGGATGCCCACGCGGCTCCCGCCTGCACCACCAGGCCACTCACTGCCCCGGTGCTGCCTCCATTTTCCCAGGTGCGGGCAGCTCCGCCCTGCTCGGCCATCACTGAGCCCATTTGCTTGGCCTGGCACGGGGCTTTCCGGACCCTGCGGGACGGCCTCCTCTCCCACTCCCTCCGCGGTTCTCTGGCGGGGCTGGGGGTGTGGGGAGTCCCGACCAGTTTTGGGAGGGCTAGGAAGTACGGGCGGGCCGACTGTCACTCCACCACACCCTGGACTCCGGCCCGGTAAACTTCCTGTTACTGGGAGGCAGATACCATCTCTGCGACCACCAGTTTGGAAAAAAGCCTAACGAATTTCTGGTTGGGAATAGTGTGGTAGGAGAGTTCCCAGGTCCGCTTGAACCTGCCGGAGAGCAGGCTGCAGGCGGGCACTAGACTCGGTTTATACTGGGGGGATACAAAGGTGAACAAGACCCGAGAAAGATCTACACAGTGCTACAAAGGCACCCAGAGAGACCGGTCGTCTGTGCCTAGCAGAAACCTGGTAGACTTCGTGGGCGAGGCGGTGCTGAGCAGGGTCTTGAAGGCCCAGCTCATAGACGAGGGGTGCAGAAGACACACCCCAGCCCAGCACAGTGTGCACAGAGGGGGGAGACGTGCAGTCAGGGAGGCGGAGACTCGACAGAAACCACACACCCGGTGGGGTCGCCACTGCACGATCTAACAGCCTGGGCCAGAGCACACGGAACGGGGAGAAGTCCTGTACAGAAAGTGAAAGCTCAACAGAGATCACACACCCTGTGGTACGTGATCCACCAGCCCAGCAGAGTCCAAGCTGACCAGAAAGGTGGATCCCCGGAGAAGCCCAAGACCCGAGGCAACCACACACACAAGACACTAGAGGCCAACTGAGCAGTCACGGCGGGAGCCATACCAAATTGGCAACCACAGCAACATCCTAGTTAGTCATTAGTCTCAAACCGGTGGACTGTGAAACCCCCTGCCACAATGAATAAACACCAAAAAAAAGACACCAGAAATACAAAACATCAAGAAAGTACACCACCAAAAGTTAATAAATCTCATACTCTAGATCCTATAGAACAAGAAGCCCTTGAAATAACTGACAAGGAATTTCGAGTGATAATTCTAAGGAAACTGAATGAGATACAAGAAAACTCAGCTAGACATCATGATGAAATGAGGAAAAGTATACAGGATCTGAAAGAGGAAATATACAAGGAAATCAATGTCCTGAAAAAAAATGTAGCAGAACTTGCTGAACTGAAGAAGTTATTCAGCGAAATAAAAAACACAACGGAGAGTTTAACCAGCAGGCTTGTCGAAGTTGAAGAGAGAACCTCTGAACTTGAAGATGGGCTGTTTGAAATAACACAAGCAGACAAAAAGAAAGAAAAAAGAATCAAGGACATGGAAGAAAATCTGAGAGAGATATCAGACAACCTCAAGCGCTCAAATATCCGAGTCATGGGTATTCCAGAAGGGGAGGAAAATGGAGATTCCATTGAAAACATATTCAACAAAATAGTGGCAGAAAACTTCCCAGGTATAGGAAAAATCACAGATCTTCAGATCCAGGAAACTCAACGATCTCCCAACGTATTCAACCCAAAAAGGCCTTCTCCAAGACATGTCATAGTCAAATTAGCAAAACTCAGAGACAAAGAGAGAATCTTAAAAGCTGCAAGAGAGAAGCGTCAAATCACCTATAAGGGAGCCCCAATCAGGTTAACATCAGACTTTTCATCACAAACCCTAAAAGCTAGAAAGGAATTTGATGATATTTTCAAAATACTAAAAGACAAAGATTGCCAGCCAAGAATACTCTACCCTGCAAGGCTATCCTTCCGAAATGAGGGGCAAATAGTATATTACTCAGACAAACAAAAACTGCGGGAGTTCACTACCACAAGACCACCCTTACAAGAAATCCTCAAGGGAGTACTGGGTTTGGTTCCTGAAAAATAACTACCACTGCCATAAAAACCTAAGAAAAATCTAAACCCGCTAGTACAATAAAAATGGCATTCATGAAGAGAAAACAAGCTAACAAAAACACTATTTACAACCTAAGGAACCAACAAACAAAGAAACCAAACAGTAAATCAGAAAGCAAGGAACAAAAGACACCTAAGACAACCAAACAACCAATAAAATGCTAGGAATAAATCAACACCTTTCAATAACAACTCTTAATGTTAAAGGCTTAAATTCCCCAATTAAAAGACACAGACTGGCTGACTGAATCAAAAAGCAGGACCCAACTATATGCTGCCTACAAGAGACCCACCTCACCCATAAAGATTCACACAGACTAAGAGTGAAAGGATGGAAAAAGATTTACCATGCAAACAGAAAAGAAAAACGAGCTGGAGTGGCTATTCTTATATCTGACAAAATAGACTTTAAACTAAAAACCATAAAAAGAGACAATGAGGGACACTACTTAATGATAAAAGGACTGATCCACCAAGAAGACATAACAATCATAAATATGTACGCACCCAATGTTGGAGCAGCCAGATTTATAAAACAAACTCTATTAGACCTAAAGAAGGAAATAGACACTAATACCATAATAGTAGGGGACCTGAACACTCCACTGTCAATATTAGACAGATCATCTAGGCAAAGAATCAGTAGAGAAACACAAGATCTAAACAAGACTCTAGACCAATTGGAATTGGCAGATATCTACAGAACATTCCACCCAACAACCTCAGAATATTCATTCTTCTCATCAGCACATGGATCATTCTCCAGGATAGATCACATATTAGGTCACAAATCAAGTCTCAATAAATTCAAAAAAATTAGAATTATCCCATGTATCTTCTCAGACCACAATGGATTAAAACTAGAAATTAATAACAAACAAAACTCTGGAAACTATACAAACACATGGAAATTAAACAGCATTCTACTTAATGACATATGGGTACAAGAAGAAATCAAGCAGGAAATCAAAAAGTTTATTGAAACTAATGAAAACAATGATACATCATACCAAAACCTGTGGGATACTGCAAAAGCAGTATTGAGGGGAAAATTTATTGCATTAAATGCTCACTTCAGAAGAATGGAAAGATGGCAAGTGAACAATCTAACACTTCACCTTAAAGAACTAGAAAAACAAGAACAATCCAATCCTAAAGTTAGCAGACAGAAAGAAATCATTAAGATCAGAGCAGAACTGAATGAAATTGAAAACCAAAAAACAATTCAAAAGATCAACGAATCAAAAAGTTGGTTTTTTGAAAAGATAAATAAAATTGACAAACCATTAGCATGGCTAACAAAAAAAAGAAGAGAGAAGACTCAAATAACAAAAATTAGAAATGAAAAAGGCGATATTACAACTGATTCATCTGAAATACAAGGAATCATTCGAGACTACTATAAACAACTAGACGCCAACAAATTTGAAAATCTGGAGGAAATGGATAAATTTCTGGACACACACAAGCTCCCAAAACTGAACCGTGAAGACGTAGAAAATTTGAACAGACCAATAACAATAAAGGAGATTGAAGTTGTTATTAGAAGGCTCCCAACAAAGAAAAGCCCAGGACCAGATGGATTCACAGCAGAATTTTACCAAACATTCAAAGAGGAATTGACACCGATTCTTTACAAACTATTCCAAAAGATTGAAACGGACACAAATCTCCCAAACTCATTCTATGAAGCAAACATCATCCTGATACCAAAACCAGGTAAAGATATAACCAAAAAAGAAAACTACAGGCCGATATCCTTGATGAATGTCGATGCAAAAATCCTCACTAAAATACTAGCAAACAGAATACAGCAACACATACGAAAAATTATTCATCACGATCAAGTGGGATTCATCCCAGGGATGCAAGGTTGGTTCAACATACGCAAATCAATAAATGTGATACACCATATTAATAAACTCAAACACAAGGACCATATGATCATCTCTATAGACGCTGAAAAAGCATTTGATAAAGTTCAGCACTCATTCATGACAAAGACCCTCTATAAGTTAGGTATAGAGGGAAAGTATCTCAACATAATTAAAGCCATATATGACAAACCCACTGCCAATATCATCCTGAATGGGGAAAAGCTGAAAGCTTTTCCTTTAAGAACAGGCACTAGACAAGGATGCCCACTCTCACCACTCCTATTCAACATAGTGTTGGAAGTACTAGCCAGAGCAATCAGAGAAGAGAAGGAAATAAAGGGCATCCAGATTGGAAAAGATGAAGTCAAACTGTCCCTGTTTGCAGATGACATGATCCTATATATCGAACAGCCTAAAACCTCTACAAAAAAACTGTTGGAATTGATAAATGATTTCAGCACAGTAGCAGGATACAAAATCAACACACAAAAATCAGTAGCATTTCTTTTCTCCAATAGTGAACATGCAGAAGGAGAAATCAAGAAAGCCTGCCCATTTACAATATCCACCAAAAAATAAAATACTTAGGAATTGAGTTAACCAAGGAGGTGAAAAATCTCTATAATGAGAACTACAAACCACTGCTGAGAGAAATTAGAGAGGATACAAGAAGATGGAAAGATATTCCATGCTCTTGGATTGGAAGAATCAACATAGTGAAAATGTCCATACTACCCAAAGTGATATACAAATTCAATGCAATCCCCATCAAAATTCCAAAGACATTTTTCTCAGAAATGGAAAAAACTATTCAGACATTTATATGGAACAATAAAAGACCACGAATAGCCAAAGCAATGCTCAGCAAAAAAAATATAGCTGGAGGCATAACACTACCTGACTTTAAGCTATACTACAAAGCTATAATAACCAAAACAGTATGGTACTGGCATAAAAACAGACACACTGACCAATGGAATAGAATAGAGAATCCAGAAATCAACCCACACACTTACTGCCATCTGATCTTTGACAAAGGCACCAAGCCTATTCACTGGGGAAGGGACTGCCTCTTCAGCAAGTGGTGCTGGGATAACTGGATATCGATATGCAGGAGAATGAAACTAGATCCATACCTCTCACCGTATACTAAAATCAACTCAAAATGGATTAAGGATTTAAATATACACCCTGATACAATAAAACTTCTTAAAGAAAACATAGGAGAAACACTTCAGGAAATAGGACTGGGCACAGACTTCATGAATACGACCCCAAAAGCACGGGCAACCAAAGGAAAAATAAACAAATGGGATTATATCAAACTAAAAAGCTTCTGCACAGCAAAAGAAACAATTAAAAGAGTTAAAAGACAACCAACAGAGTGGGAGAAAATATTTGCAAAATATACATCTGACAAAGGATTAATATCCAGAATATATAAGGAACTCAAACAACTTTACAAGAAGAAAACAAGCAACCCAATTAAAAAATGGGCAAAAGAGCTAAGTAGGCATTTCTCTAAGGAAGATATCCAAATGGCCAACAGACATATGAAAAAATGCTCAACATCACTCAGCATCCGGGAAATGCAAATCAAAACCACATTGAGATACCATCTAACCCCAGTTAGGATGGCTAAAATCCAAAAGACTATGAACGATAAAGGCTGGCGAGGCTGCGGAGAAAAAGGAACTCTCATACATTGTTGGTGGGACTGCAAAATGGTGCAGCCTCTATGGAAAATGGTATGGAGGTTCCTTAAACAATTGCAAATAGATCTACCATACGACCCAGCCATCCCACTGTTGGGAATATACCCAGAGGAATGGAAATCATCAAGTCGAAGGTATACCTGTTCCCCAATGTTCATCGCAGCACTCTTTACGATAGCCAAGAGTTGGAACCAGCCCAAATGCCCATCATCAGATGAGTGGATACGGAAAATGTGGTACATCTACACAATGGAATACTACTCAGCTATAAAAACGAATGAAATACTGCCATTTGCAACAACATGGATGGACCTTGAGAGAATTATATTAAGTGAAACAAGTCAGGCACAGAAAGAGAAATACCACATGTTCTCACTTATTGGAGGGAGCTAAAAATTAATATATAAATTCACACACACACACACACAAACCGGGGGGGGGGGGAGAAGATTAACAACCACAATTATTTGAAGTTGATACAACAAGCAAACAGAAAGGACATTGTTGGGGGGGAGGGGGGGAGGGAGAAGGGAGGGAGGTTTTGGTGATGGGGAGCAATAATCAGCTACAATGTATATCGACAAAATAAAATTAAAAAAAAAAAAAAAGACAGAAGAGAAAAAAAAAAAAAAGGTAATAGCACAGAACTTGTTAATGTATCTATAGCTGTGATTATATAAGCTTTCTAGTAAAATTTTATTTATGTAAAAAAAATATATATATATATATTTGTGAAGGTGTTCTGCTAATGGGGATGTTTGCCGTCAACTTTGCCCTGTCTTGTGGCTGAGGAAGCATCCCTGTCCCCCGACACTGTGTAGCCACAAACCAAGCTGTCAGGCCAGGACCATGTAAGGAAAGTATGCACAGGTGGATCCCTTCTACACGTCACAGGAAGGATCCTGAGTCACAGAAATGAATTGATTCAACAGTCCTTTTGAAACAATATGTCAGAAAATTTATCTGAATGTTGGAAATAAGGCAAAAAAGTTTCATGGCACATACTTTCAGAAGCATATGGAGCCAGTAAGTCACCCAAGAATTGTCTAGGAAAGTGTACTATTTACTACTAATTAAATGTCCTAGACTTAGTGAATTTACTTAATTTATAGATTTCTATTCAATAGAACAGATAACCCCAAAGATTTATGGCCTGCTGTACAGTAAGCACTTTTTCATCTAATTCGGCAATGTTATCCTAATATTTCTTTATTAAATTGCCTATAAAGGCCCTAACTTCTTAAATGTTCTTTGAATCAGTATTTCGCTGGCACCTCCATTAATTAATGAGATAAATAATATCAATGATAGATGTTCATTTTATTTTTGCCTGGGTATCATAATTTTACTTCTTTGAAAATTATACTTCACAAATATGTTAAAGACTTCACATTCACATTCAACTGGTAAAGACCTCAGGTAATCTTAAAAAAAATCAATCTATTTAACTTTCCCTTGTGGGAAAACTATGTCTTTTTTAAAGTGCTAAACTGAAGAATGCTTGACTGTCCTTAGATATCTTTTAGAAGGTACGGTTATTATTGACCTAAGATAACTCAACACCAGGAAATTACATTGAGAGCATTCTCTGTCTGATGGAATATACATGTGGGCTGGATAAAGCCAAATAAAAATAAGATTTCGCAGTTGTTCATATCACACTGTGTTTTATTAACGGTAAACTCGCAGGTTGTATTTTCTCACTTTATTCCTAACTGACATAAAGTATTTTGAACTAAATTTGGTAACTACTGCCTTTGAAAAAATGTTACCTTCAGCAGTAACTGTAGAGTCTAGACATATAACTGCTACAAAAAGTCATATCCTCCAGAGAATGCTCTCCCAGGATGATTTTACAAGGTCTCCTTCTCTGATTGTGTGAGCGTATTCAGCAATTGCCAGCTAGCCACCTTTTCCATAAAGGGTAAGACTTCCATCTGGGCTAAGCTGCAAGATGAGAAACAGCCAAGGCCCACTGAAACAAGTGCGGGTTGATCCAGAACACTCAAGATGCAAATAATATCACATTTCTTTATTGTGAATGTGTAGCTACAACTAAATTGTCCAAGTCACCAAGATGGGCAGGCATGCAAATACATCAGCTAATTTTCAGGTCTTCTTTCGCACACCTTATACCATCCAGTAACCCAGGTTTACAAGGGATTCTGGGCCTCAAGGAAGGGCCGGTTCCTCAGCCTGTGTGGTCACCAGTGTCCTGTTTCTGGCCCAAACCAGGATCCATTTAAATGTGGATGGCTCTTTCAACGGCTCTACTCCCTCCTGGAGTCTCCAATCCAAAGGCCACGGGCTCTCGGTGGGCTCACCCTGCATGCATTACACCTCCCACCTCAGAGGCACTAAGCACTCAAAGACCCCCAACTTCTCCCCACTCCCGGTTGGGAGAATCCTCGCAACTCTCCTGGATAGACTCTTCTCCCTTTAACCCGCAAAGTGCTAAGCCTCCAATCCCCTCCCATTTCAACAAATTCATCTTAATCTTCTAAATAGGCTAAAAGCCTTCAAAAACAAATTTATGCTTAGACCACCTGGCCTACCTCAGAGCCACAGCTTTCTAATTTCACTAATTTCTGAAATGCACAGACTGTAAAATGCAAGATGTGGGGCATTGTTGAGAGGAGGGATGGGACAAAGATGAGGTGCTCAGAGGACAAGGAAAGACTGGACTAGCCTGGGATGGGGAGGTGGACCAGGGTGACATGTGGGAAAGAGGCTGGTAGATCTTTCATCGTTCTATAGTGTAAGCCTACTGTCAAGAAAATAAGGTATTTCCCAACAGATTATTTAAACCCAGGCTCCTCCATGTAATAGTCATATGACCCAAAGCATGTTATTTAACCTCAGTTTCCTCATGTGAAAATGGGATTAATTATGGTACCTATTGTATAAACGATTTGGTAAGAATTAAATGAGTTAATAAATTCAGTGTGATTTGAACAGTTCCTGGAACATAATATTCATTAAATAAATCCTAGATTTTATTATTATTATTATTATTATTATTATTATTATTATTATTATTATTATTATTATTATTATGCCACAATAAATTCTCAATAAATTGCCTCATTATAGTCACTGCATTCTATTAGAATAGAATCATGAGCAGTATTAAAGCTGAGGCACATTGAGGCAAAGTCTAATCCCCGGGAAGAACAACCAAATTCTAAAAATCCTCCAAGAGAAAGTTTACATCATGGTATTGTATCTGAGAACAAACACTGACTCAAAGCTTCATTTAGAAGGGTAGCTGGAGCTGGGGATTCATTCACTCAACAATATGAGGGGCACGTGGGTCTGGAAATTCTCTTATCATGCTGTTCTTCCCTCTGAGCCCAGAATATGTCATGTGTCTAAGCAGGAAGCTTGTCTTCTGCGAGGAAATTCTCAATACAAATTTAGTTTACACAGTGCATACATGGGATGGATTTAATCCCTACTAGTGGCTAAGGGAATATCAGTTTTAGATGGGCTATCTACAGGGTAGTGAAGTTAGAAAGCATTCCATGAATCCTAAACATTCTTATTACTTGAATCTAAATCAAATCAGTTGCTTCTTTCTTTAATTCATTCATAGATATTTACTGATGTCAGACGCTCTGCTAGGTGCTTAGGATACAGTAGTGAAAAAGACACAATCCCTGACCTCACAGAGCATCAATCTAATGAGGACAATGAACTAGTGCTGGTGCCATGGAGGCACCTACCCAGAATATCTGACTTCATCTGGTGGCTCAGGAAAGGCTTCCCAGAGGACGTGAACTTTAACACTAGATATAAAAGGTATTTTTAGATGAGTAGAAGGGACCTACAAAGTAGCACCAGCCCTGTTCTGTGTAGAAAGGTTGGATGGGACAGATAATGAAACCATGTAAGAAGTGGGATGTACTCCCAAAACAATTACATGTGAATACTACCACCCTTACAAATGCTCAGCAATGGGGATGGCAAAATCTCTCCATACAAGCAGGAGCACATCCTGTGCCTTGGGGTACCCTCTGGGCTTGTGGAACATATGGATGGCCATACCTCCCATACAATTAGACAGAAAGATGTACATGGGGTGGTCCTATATTCTTGGGACAGTGCTCACGACCCTTTCTCCTCTGCCTTGCAATTGGGAAGCCTTTTCTGCAAGGCATCAAGTTAGACACACTCCCTGGTGGTTTTATCCCCTTGTAATTTTTTTCTCTGTAAATAGGTAATATAGAGACTGAAAAGGTGGAAGCACTAGCCAACCACACTGCCAATGCCCTGAATGCTAGTTCCCATGCCGTCCATTTGTTGAATAAAGAAGTCTCCCAAATTAGAAAAGTACTGTTACAAAACAGGATGGCTCTAGACATGCTTATCACTGCCCAAGGGGGCACCTGTGCCATTATTAAGGCAGAATGTTGTGTGTATATTCCTCATTTCTCTTATGTCTCCCTTGCTCTGAAAACTATGCATACCAAAATTAAGGCTATTGACAATATTGCCATGACCCTTTCTCAGGTTGGTTTTCGTCACTCAGCTTGTTCTGGAAAAAAATCATAATAGGAGTGGTGGTAGTGAGGAGTGCTGTTGTTCAGTACTTGTAGGTTGTACTGCATTTGTGGTATCTGGATGCAATGCACAGCTCGCTACTCCACCCTAGGGGACATGCAGGAGATTAATGTGACACGAAGACTGTGAGGGTGGAAGAGTCATATGTAGGGGTGGAATGTAGAGCAAATGCTGGACATAACCCTATTCCCCCCTCCCATGCATAACCCCTCCCCCCTGGGAGATCACCCCTGCCTAAAGTAGTTACCCGAGGAAAGGCACGTCCCCTTTAAGACAAATAGAATGCTGGAGAGAGCGGGGACCCTAAGTAAATGAACAAACACACTGGCACCAGGAGAGTAGCAGGTAGATTAACTTGTCTGTGCAGCCAGATCTTGGGCATGCTCTGAGCTATGTGAATGGTGTGAGCATCTGCATGTAAGCCTGAAAATGATTTACACCCTACTTTGATCTGTTGACTATATAACTGTTATATACTTCATAGCAGCACAGACTTCTTGCTGACCAGCTGCCATTGGTGTCTCTCATAAGTCTGATAAATCAATGTCTCTAGACCTGATGGACTTCCATGTGATTTCCTCAGAATATGTAAACACTACATGAGTGCCCTCTCAGATTTGGGGCTCCCATGTTATACTCAGTTAAATTAGAAATTCAGATAAACAATAAGTACTTTTTTAGTATAAGTATGTCCCTTGCAATATTTTGGACATATTTACACTAAAAAAGTACTTGTCATTTGTCTAAAATTCAAATTAAACTGAGCTTCTGGTATTTTATCTGGCAACCTTGCGGTATGAGAGGAGCCTCAGGCCACCTAAGCCTGCTATTCTTACCTAAAATTTTCTGATCCCAGAATAAACTCTTTTCAATTTGTTGTCTGCTTTTGGTCAACATCCAGTGCCCTTAAATGATTGTTTTTGACAATTTTACCTAGTTTAGTACTTGTTTTGTAGAGAGGAACACCATCACTTTCATTCTGCCATAATTGGAAACTGACCTCTCTTAATTTATAAACATAAATAGTCTTAGACAAATTTAATTAATCTCAGCTGTGCTAAGAGAATAAAAGAAAACAAAAGTGTCAGTTCTCTTTATGTTTAGACCCACGTTTAAGAACAGCATTTTCAGATCATTGAGAATGGTCCACAGAGAGATCTGTAGAGAGAAAGCTGATTGTGGAGTGTCAGGGTTTCTTGCACAGTCAATTCCACTTTCCCACAGGGAAGCGGTCCTTCTGGACTCTTTGCTAGTGGTGAAAATTGTAACTTTGTCATAGTGAATTCTCCGCCATCATGGAAAGTCTTGGGATGGTCTGAGCTCAGTGACAGTGCATTGCTAAGCACTGAAGCCTGAGAAAGGCCAACACAAAGATGGTTCAGGGTGCAAGGATTAGTGAGAACGACAACTAGGACTTGAGCATCATTACTTTCATTTTGCTTTACCACTTAACAAGCAAAAAAAATAATAATAATGCAAGAGTACATGCAAGACCAAGGATTTATGATGTTGTACATGGATGCAACTCCCCTGCACCTCCCTTGTTCCTCAAGAAGGTGCATCTGAGTTTTAGTGTTGACAGCAACCTGCACAGAGCAAGGGATCCTTTTCTGGAATCCAGAGGAGCCAAGTACTGCAGCTTCTCCATCTTTTATCTCATTTTAGACCTAGGAGCTTGCACTGGAGGTGGGCAGAATGCGTTGAAAAGGACCTTTGCCAGAAAACAGCCTTTAGGGTAACCAAGACCAAGCAGAAAATTTCAGTTAGCCATTAACTTGGCAACTGATAATCATCAATTCCTTGAGGTTAGCAGAGAAATTGAAATACTGAAACCATATGACCGAACTGCCCAGGGATGAAATCATGCCCCAAAAGGATCCTTCTCAAAAGTTTATTTCTGTTTATCTCCCATTACACACTCTTATGCTGATTTACTTTAGATGTTGTACACCTAAAAATAAGAATTGAAGCTAAGTTTTCTTTTTTTTCTTACCTTTCCTAATCAACTGCAAAAAAAGGAATTCCAAGAGAAAGGCAAAGCATCCTAGCTGATTATTAACTCACCTTCTTGCTTAAAGGAAAACTGCATCCACATTAGTTAGAGGTATGAGTCAGGTATTTCTATGTTCCGGTGATGCTTAACCGAGGTTATTGTCTTTGGGCTCCTAGGAGATAAGGACTCCAATCGAAATTACATCAAGGGTTTGAAAATGACCAGCGCATCAAGTGCAGACTCCATGATGCCAAAGAACCCAGTCCATCATGGGACTCTAACATCTGACTCAGACCCTCTGCTGATCCCATGACCAGCCTCCTCCTTTGCATGTGGGACAAAATTCTTACCTCACCTTCCCTCCCCTTCCCCTTTATAAACCGCAGAACAGACATCAGAAGGTGGGATGATTTTAGCCTGGTCATCCCCCAGATGCTGGTTATCTGAATAAAGCTTCCAATCTTTGAACCAACTTTTGGACTTTGGGGTCATTTGTTTAGTGTGAGAGGGCAAGCCAAGCCTGTTGCCGATCCAGCATCAGCAACAGCACTCAGGAGGATAACTTACTACTATGGGCCAAGTGAGCTAATATCCAAGTTCAGGTTTAAAATGTATCAATGCATGACAGTAATGTAACACAGCTATTAGCACTGACAAAGCACTTTACATAATGTACCTATTGCCATATTTCAGTCTTTGCTATGCCACTGGGCTGCCAGATATTTCTATGAAACAGGCCTTATGATGGCTTACCACAGAGCGAGACAGATTTGAGGTCAAAATCAGACTTCACCACTCATCACTCTTGCAGTTCGGGTTTCCTTAGCCATAAAAGAAAACGCAAAGCATAATGCAGCTCTTGAAGGCTTGTTGAGTTTTTCTTAAAATTAAACAGCAGCTTCATTTCTTAAGCACTTTGCCATTATGGTGTTGTAAAATATATGTCTTTTTTCTGGCAAAAAAAGCTCCTAAAACCCTTGGAATCTCTGGAGTGATGAGAGCGTCTTCTGTATGCTCATGAGATGACTGGGGGCTGAAGGTCCCTAGGTAGCTTCAGGATGGAGGCTGTCATCAGAAAGACCAAGGCATGATGACAGGGTTGTGACTTTCAGCCGCACCTCCCAACCTCCAGGGAGGGGAGAGACACTGAAGGTTGAATTGATCACCAGTGGCCCATGATGTAATCATCATGCCTATGTAATGAAGCCTCCATAAAAACCCAAAAGGACTGAGTTCCGGGAGACATCCTGATTACTGAATGTGTGGAGGTCCTTACTATGCGCCAGGCACTGCTCTAAGTACTTTACATGCACTGACACCTTAAACTGGTTTTTTTTTTTTTTTAAATAAGACTGTTGTAGTTTTTTTTAAAATTTATTTATTTATTTATTTATTTATTTATTTATTTATTTATTTTGACAGCTGGCTAGTAGGGGGACTGAACCCTTGACCTTGGTGGCACAACATCACTAATTCTTAAAATAATTTGTAATGTATGGGCTGCTATTGTCCTAGTTCTATAGATGATGAAAGTGAGACACAGAGAGGTTAAGTAAGTTATCCAAAGTGACACAGCTGGTACCTAGCAGAGCTGGAATTCTAGCCCAGGTAACCTAGATCCAGAGACCACACTCTCACCACAATGCTGTACTGCCTCTTTTTTAATGAAAGAGCCTGAAGAATTACTTTATTAAACGAATAGGTGAAATTCACTTCACTATCTCATTCCTCAGATCTAAAGCAAGTAATTCTGTTTCATACACGTGTGTTTTTTTTTTTTTTTTTTTTTGGCTTTTTTCGTGACCGGCACTCAGCCAGTGAGTGCACCGGCCATTCCTCTATAGGATCCGAACCCGCGGCGGGAGCGTCCCTGCGCTCCCAGCGCCGCACTCTCCCGAGTGCGCCACGGGCTCGGCCCATACACGTGTGTTTTTAAATGGAATACTTTATTTAAACACCTCCAATGAAAGGAAGGTTTAAATTATTCTCCTAGATAATTGTAAGAAGATTAAAAGTAGTTGCATTAACTTGAAATAAAGCTCCTGGGAACAATAAAATGTAAACAGACATAAATTAACATTTAGTTTCCTACTAAATGTAATGGAGGATTGCTAGTTAACATGTTCTTTGTGTACTGTTTTAGTTATATTCCCCCATTCCCTGCATTTCAAATAATAAATCACAGCAATTGGTGGTACTAATTTATCTGTTTCAGGTCTTCTATTCTCAATCCATATACTAATAACTTCTATTTTTACAATGTCTAATACATTATCTCACTTAATCTTCAAACAACCCTATGAAATGAGCATTAGTATTCTCATTTTAAAATGAATCAGATGACAAACAGGAAACTTAAGTATTTTTTTCAAGGTCACAGATCTTGTAAGTAGCAGAATACAGACTCAAACCTCATTCCAAACTCCCAGCTTAATCCCTTTCCTATTGCCCCAAAGCTAAATGAAAAGAGAAATGGCTCTTACTATGATATCAAATTCAATACCTTGTGGGCTTTATTGACCAAAATTGAGTAATAATATTTGTGCTTAAGCTAGAACCTAGTCTCTGAAGAACTCAAATACTTTAGGCTCCATTAGTCTAACTATGTCTCTCTACAGCTCACAAAAGGAAAAGCTGAAATGAGCACCAGTCCCCCGCCTAGTCCTAATGCCAGCGATCCAACCAACCTCCATCAGCTCTGCGATGTCCCAGCGAGCTCCACAGTTAGGTTACTTAGCCTGGACTTTATTTGCCTTCAAGTCAAAGAACAAGAAATAAAGAAGTTGAAAGTAACTTCCCTTTTTCCAAGGCTCTGGGAGAACTGAGATACATTTAGGAGTCTCTTTAATGCAGCAAAAACTAAAGTGGAGAGAAGATCACAGATGAGTAAGCAGAGGAGGTGATGGACCCAGTCCTGCTCACTAGGTGAATGGCTTTGGGCAAATCTCTCGACATCCTCTAAACTCAGATTCTTCACCTATTATATAAGGGGAAAGGGGTCTGGGTCAGGTGTCTGCAAACTAGGACTTGCAGGCCAAAACTTGTCTTGCTTTATAAATCAGGTTGATTGGACACAGCCACATCCAGTCAAGGCAGAGTTGAGTAGCTGTGACAGAAACCATCTGGACTGCAAAGCCTAAATTTACGGTTTGGTCCTTTACAGAAAAAAATTTGGCAGCCCCTTGGCTAGATCATACTCTAGCTTTCTCCCTCTGGCCACATGTCTCTATTAATGACAGAATATAAAAATATATTTGAATTCTGTATTAGCCCTGAAAAAACAAAGAGGGGTGTTCTTGGGCACATAAATTTATGAGGAACTCCTGAAAAACACAAGACAAATGGGATTAGAGAAAAATGGGAAGCTATGAACCACAGTACATCCAAGAAAGGGCGAGCTATGGAAGGTAGGAGTGACTCCAGGAAACTCCTAGCTCAGAAAAGCAAGTACAGAGAGCAGACGATTCCCTGGGCAGCTGGACCCCCCAGCAGGAGCAACCAGGTAGGCTGCCCCTCACCAGCCTCTCCACAGCCAGCCTTGGCAACAAAGGCAACTGCCACCAGACTGGAGCAATTGGGGGGGGCCCATAAGCCAGGGTACTAGAATAGGTATGAGCCCCATGTGACTGGCAACACCCAGGAAAAATGGGGGGACTGCATTCCTAAGAGCATAGCTACTGGTATATTCTACCCACTGACATAGCCCTTCAGAGATAAAACATTTAAGGGGAGTGAAGAGGGATTCACAGTTACAAGATGAGATCAACCACGCACTGCCTAACATTTGAGGAATACCAGCACATGATACTCTGAGTGGCACCAAACACAAGCACAACCTAATGCCTGAGTAAACTGTGTTACTAAAGCAAACACAACAGGACTTCAGAATAAGAATTACATAAAACACATTTTAAAAAAACTCTTCGAAATAAATTAAAAAGACAGTGAATCTCAAAAAGAAAGAAAATAGCCAAAGGATATGGACGGGCAAGGCAATTCACAAAAGAGGAAATACAACAGCTATAAACACATTAAAAAGTTCTAATTCTCACCAGTAATCAGGAAGTTTAAACTCAACCAATGATTACCTGCTATCCCTGCTTCACCCACTCCCCACATCAGACTGGCCAATGTTTGAGAGAATGATAATAACTGCTGTTGAGGGAAGGGAAATAAGTGTTAGCAAAAGTGTAATTTAAATCAGCCTATTCAGCATTAAGTATGCATATTTCCTTTAATCCAACAATTCTACTTCTTAATATCTACCTGAAAGAAATATTTTTATATGTGCAGAGAGTGCACAAGAATATTCATGCAGCACCATTCAAATAAGGAAAAATTAAAGCATCATAAATTCTCATCAGTAATAAATTAACAAACTCTAGAATATGCAAGCTGAGAAATACTTTGAATTCTATAGGACACTAATTCCAAGAGACTAAGAACTCCTGAAGGACAATGACTCTTTTTTTTTAACCTTATTCCCTTGCCCCTAGAACAATGCCTGCCATATAGAAGCACCGAGAATTGAAAGAATTAACACATCGTTAGGAACATGAAGCACTGTAACTTGAGAAGCTGACATCTATGGTTGCCATCAACACACTCCCTTGTTCTACAGCTTCCCGTGGGGTTCGGCCAATGAGGATCTCCCTCCAACATCAGAGAGTATCTTGGTCTGCTCAGGCTGCCATAACAAAATACCATAGACTGGGTGACTTAAACAACAGAAATTTATTTTCTCATAGTTTCAGAGGCTGAAAAGTCCAAGATCAAGATCGAACAGGATTTTGTTACGGAGTAATAAACTCTCTGCCTAACGTGTACAGAAAGCAAAACTCCACGACACTGGCTTTTGTAAGAAAAGAGAGCTTTATTGCATGGCTGATCAGCAAAGAGACAGGAGGCAAACTCAAATCTGTCTGACTGATTGGGGTTGAGTTAAACTTTTCTGGGTTAGGGGAAAACGTTGGTATGTGGAAGCACTGGTGGGGCAGGTTCAGGACCAGAACAGTCTGGACAATGAACCAAAAGCTACTGAAGGAGCTCCAGCATTTCAGGTTTTGGTCACATCCTGGCCTACTTGGTTCAGTGTGGAGGATCTTTGCTTTTGGGTGTTATTTGGGGGTCAAGGCTTTTTGTTTTGTGCATGCCCAGTATGCATGAGTTGCAAACTTTGGCTCTATCTGCAAGAAAGTGTAAGTCGTGGTTAAACAATAGACCTGGTTTCAATTGGTCACATGGTTACAGTTTAGTTTCTGCTGAGGGCTCTCTTCCTGGTTTACAATGTCACCTTGTCACTGTGTGCTCCCAGGGCCTTTTTTTGTTGCATGCACATGGAAAGAGATCAAATTTTCTCTTTCTCTCTACTTATAAGGCCACTAATTCCATCATGAGGGCCTACCCTCATAACCTCATCTAACCCCAATTATCTCCAAAAGGCCTCACCTCCAAATACCATCGCACTGGGAGTTAAGCGTCAACATATGAATTTTGGGGGGACACAATTATTCAATCCACAACAGAGAGGGAAGGAGGAATGGAGGAAGGTAGGGCTTTTTATTTCCCTGGCTCTTTCCCTGTGGAATTGATCAAGATTGACTACCTCCCTCCACTGAAAATCTGGGACCAAGTGGCTCATTCCATACAACTCTCTCTGCCTCTCTCTCTCTCTCTCTCTCTCTCTCTCTCTCTCTCTCGTCTCTCAACCTCTCCCTCCCTACCCCAATAACTCCTCCCCACCCTTCCCTGTACCTGGTCTAGAAGTGGTAACAGTGCCTTCATTATTACCAATCTCAGGGTATTACATTGTCCCCTACGGTTTTCCTACACCCAGGCCATACAATTTAGTTGATCAGAATCCCCTCGAATTACTTAATTTGAATTCAGTCATTTGTTTTTTTGCCTGGACCCTGACTGATGTGATAGATCGATATGGAAAGACGTCTAAAGCATTTAATTAAGTGAAGAACATAAGTTTCAGACAAATGCACAGATCATGACATAATTAATGTTATATTTACATAAAACAAAACTATATACATATGTGTATATAAATACAGAGAAATAGATATGATGAGATGCACACTAAATTGATCATAGTATTATGTCTAGGAGAAAACAGAATGGGGAGGTGGGCAGGGAAGAGGAAGTAAAGGGAAATTTCGATGTTCCTATATTGTTAGAATTTTTAACAAGAATGCATTTTTGTGTAACAAGCTTAATTAAAATACCTTAAAAGAAAAAAACTAAGAAAATTACATGTCCATACTATATTTTTTAAATTACAGGCATAAAACAGTATTTTTTAAAAATGTACATCAAAATAATAACAGCAATCATCACCAGACATTAATATTACATGTTGTCTTTATCTGTTTTGTGCTGCCATAACAGAATACCTGAGACTGGATAATTTATACAGAAATTTATTTTCTCACAGTTCTGGAGGCTGGCAAGTCCAAGATCAAAGAGCCAGCATTTTATCTGATGAGAGCTTTCTTGTGGTATTCTCACATGGCACAGGGTGGAAGTACAAGACAGCCTAATGTTATGTGAAGCCTCTTTAATAAGAGCATTAAACCCATTCATGAGCAAGAAGCCCTCACGGCCTAATCATCTCCTAAAGACCCCACCTCTTAATATCATCACATTGGCCATTGTAAGAAAAATAGCCTAAGTGATTCATTTTCAAGAATAGCTTAACAAAAGTTGCTTAACTAGCATGCAGATGTGGCAATATCAGAAAGTACACTCTCCTGAAAATGACTTCTCAAGACGGCGGCTGGTCACCAGGCCTTTATTCTTTTGTTTCCTTGTTCTTCTCCCTCCTCAGGACATGTAGCGGGCCTTTTTTGTGGGCTTGTCCTGAGCCTACATCTTTCCACCAGTCAAGAAAATGCCTTATAAAGAAATAATAAAACTTAGGCTATGTCTAGGAAGATTGTACACCCCATAGTACTCAGCCAATGAGGAACTGGGGGAGGGACTTGCACACTAGGGAATAAATTGCTTGCTGTAACTGTTTCAGGTGTGCCTGCCCATCAGACACCTGATCTTGCAAGAATGCCATTAAAGTCTCACTTTCCCATACCTCATGTCTCTGGGTCCATTCTTTGGCATTGGATGGGTGAGGGCATTTCTCACACCATTAACTTTCAGTACCTGAATTTTGGAGGGGACACATTCAAATATAGCATTCTACCTCTGGCCCCCCCAAATTCATGTCCTTCTCGCATGCAAAATACATTCACATATGATCTTTGTTTTGTTTTCTCCCTTCTGTTTTCAAATTTTCCTTAACTAAAAATATATGACTTGCAATTATGAAATTATTTACATTATGAATTGGGCAACTCAAATTAGAGAGGGTTGAATTAGATAACCTGTGAAGCTGCTTCCAGTTCTAAACTCTGAACTCTGACATTTCATTTAAAATAAACAAAATTATCAAAACAGCAGAAAGCTACAAGGAAATCGGAGGTTTGCCCAAGTAATAGAGGGTTTGAGGAGAATAATTAACACACAAATATTCACAAAAGGAAAACATATAGCATAGGGCCTTCTATAGATATTCAGAGACACAGTTGAGTGTCTAAGCGAGCACTGCATAGATGAAGACCATGGTCTTCTCTCTACTGGTAAGGATTCAAATACAGAGGCCTAGAAGATGTTACATGGAAAGGGCACATAGCTCAACCCATCCTCCTCCAGCAGTGTCAGGAGCAAAAGAAGAACTGAAAAGACATCCAAGGCCCAAGTCTGGCTTGTGCATGAATCAAAGGCAAATTGGTCTATCCTCCTAAGCCAAAAGCATGTGCCAAAGCAAGTGGGTGATGACAACAACTCGCAAGGGGGACTTTCTACCCTCTAGTAGAGGGCCTGTAAGACTGGAATAAAACAATTTAATTTAATGGAAAAAGTAACTGGAAAACCACAGCTGTGTTCCAGTGACAGAGACACACTGCACCACGCTAAAAAGAGCGAATGCTGGTCCTCCCATACAAAAGAGATTGTGCAGAGGGGGAGGTAGCAGTCCACTGAAACTTGATATAGCGCTCTTGGCTATGAGAATGGAGAAAACTAGATAGGCCAAAGAAATCCTATAGAAATATTATAGAAAATGGCCCAGTAGCAATTAAACCAAAAGACTGATATGTTTGCATGAAGATAATAAAAGTAGTATTATCAAAACAAGTAAGAGTACAGGTTTCCCTAAAACTACAAAAGAGCTTAATTTCACTCATTTCTGTCCTGTTCTGTTCTGTTCTGGTTTAAATTCCCAGCTCACTCTTCACTAATTATGTGACCTTGGAGCAAGTTCCTTAACCTCTCCTTCAAATTACATATACAGTGTCTGGTACATGGTAGACTCTCAATAAATATTAACAGCCTTCCTCATCTCTCATTTTTCCCTTTCTTTCTTGTATTTATAGAGTTATGCAGATACCAGATATATTTTAGTGCTGTTTACAACCCTCTAAAGTAAATTATGCTATAGGATGTAATTTTTTTACAAAGCAGACTCACAAATCTGAATGCCATGGAGAAAGAGGAATTCTCTTTCAAAGTATAAAAATAACTCATCTCTTATTTATTAGTTAATAGCCCGCTGAATAGGCAAAATTGGAGGTTTACTTAATATGCTATGAATTTTTTTAAAAGCATGCCTATCTTAAAACCCTATAGAAGACCCTCAAACAATTTTTGTAGGAAAAAGAAACAGGAACGTTGATAAGAGAAAAGTCAGAATGAAAACTCATTCAGAACTACAATACAACAATTCCAATCCCATATGGTAAGTGTTTCAGGTTGGGTTCCCCACAGGCAGACTCTGAGATGCCCATTCATGTGAAACTGATTTATTAGGAAGTATTCCAAGGAGCAGACAATAGGGAAATGGGGAAAGGAGACATGATAGGGAAACAAGCCACACAAGGGTGAGATTCTGAGCCATGTCTTGGAAAATGTAGCTTTAGCTCAATCCCGCAAGGGACCACTGGAGATTTGGAGGCCACCATCTCATCAGGAGCAAGGGAGTTTGAGTGCAGGTTGAGCATTCCTAATTTGAAAAGCCAAAATCTGAAATTCAAAGTACAAGACAGATTTTATTCCTCAGCATTTATCAAATCATTCAACACCATTCAACAAATATCTGTTGATGCTTACTATATTCCAAGGCATCTTGAGAGTCATGAACATGAAAAATAGCTTTAGTACACAGATGTCGTGGTGGATATACATTCTACAGGATCAAACATTCTCAACTGTTTAAATTGTTTCTTCTGGTATTTCCCTCAATATGAAGTTACTTCAAAAAGTGGAAAATTAGAACTAAATGATAATAAAACTTTTTGAAGTACCCTTGTATTTTAAATAATATGTTTATTCTGCCATTTACTAACTTAGAAATTTTAAATATTATCTATTGTCTTTCAAATATGGTAAATGATGATTTAGCTCTCTTAAATTCTGACCATATTTCCACAAACCTCCAAATATAGTAACATGACAATTTATATTTAGATCTAAGGTGCATATTCACATTATTAGAATTATATAGA
This sequence comes from Cynocephalus volans, assembly GCF_027409185.1. NCBI lineage: Eukaryota > Metazoa > Chordata > Mammalia > Dermoptera > Cynocephalidae > Cynocephalus > Cynocephalus volans. The sequence continues at coordinate 99,475,614 of NC_084461.1, read as the reverse complement.
TCCAACAGTTTCACTACTAAGCATATATCAAAGGAAATGAAATCAGTATGTAAAGAGATATGTACAGTCCCACATTTATTGCAGCAATAACCAAGATATAGAATCAACCCAAGCCTCCATCAAACAGATGAATAGATAAAGAAAATCTGGCGCATATACCCAATGACCTACTTTGCCTCCATAAAAAAGAAGGAACTCCTGCCATTTGTGTCAACATGGATGAACCTGAAGGATATTATGTTAAGTGAAATAAGCCAGGCACAGAAAGACAAAGACTGCATGATCTCATAGAAATAGAGAGTAGAACGGTGGTTACTAAAGGCTTGGGTGATTGGGGAAGTAGGGTTGGTGGAGATGGGGGAAGATGTTTATCAAAGGCTACAAAATTACAGTTAAATAGGAAGAATAAATTCAAGAGATCTATTGTACAGTATGGTGACTGTAGTTAATGAAGATATATTGTATTCTTGAAAAATGCTAAGAGAGTGGATGTTATGTGTTCTCACCACAAAAAATAAAAAAAATAATTAGGTGAGGCAATGCTTTTGTTAATTAGTTACCATTCCACAATGTATATATACTTCAAAACATCATATTGTACAGGATAAATACATAAAATTTTATCTGTCAACTTAAAAAATAAATTTCAAAAAAGAATTATGTAAAAATATTTTACTGCAAGGTGTTATTTTATTTCCTATGTTTTATAAATATTGTATAATTTTTTATAATTACAAATGTATTATGTTATAATTATACTATAACATGTTAAAATGTACAATATAATATGCTAATTATGTATAATAATAAAATCATGTTTTAAAATCTAAAGAATTTATTATAATTATAATATAAACATTAAAATTACATTATTACTTTATTTATTTTATGTTTATATTTGATATTATAATTATGTATTTATATTATAAATAAATATAAATATGTATTTATTATAATTATATTTCTATTCTGTTAAACTACATTTTATATGATATTGTTATAATATAAATATGAAAATAATATATGACATTACATTATGACTATTAAATTATATAATAGGGTTTAATTTCCTTTATTACATAAATTCTCCCAGAGTTAAAATTGCTCGTATTTTTGTTTATGCTTGCTTCTTCTGTTGGTCTCTTCAACTGGTATTTCTTGAACTCCCCTATGTACCAGGCTCTATTCTAAGTACATGGGATACATATATGAACAAATAGGAAAAGATCCCTGGCTCCTTGGCCCTAATATTCTGGTATGAGACAACAAACACAATAAATAATTAAATTTAGAAGATGGTAAGTGGTATTTTTAAAAATCTATTTCTTTAGCTTTCTATGTACTATGCCTAATTTTCCCCACATGCTCCATCATATCTGTCAAATGCCTACCAGTATTATTTTTTAAATCATCAAATATATCAGATAATCTGGTTTCAAAGAGAACTCTTCACCAGCAGAGAGCTGTACATTCATTGAGATAGTCCCAAATATCAATATATGGACCACTTTACCCAAACGAGAAACTTCCCATTTTCTCCCTGGCTACAGGTGTCCTGAGAATCAGCCTGTCCTGAGAAGAGAAACTGGGAGCTCCAATCTTGGTATGCAGTCTTTTCTTTAAACCTGTTATATTTGCCTATGAGTTCCACTCTTGCCCTCCACTTTGTAAGCACCCCTTAAGATGGAGTACGATCTCAGAGCTAATACTCTGTGAGAATGGGGTATCATCCTTTAGAATCAATATACACGCTGAATCAGAGACCTCTATGCCCCAGTAAGAAAAATAAATAGATCCAAACACCAAGGCATAGAAACAGAAATAGCCCCATTGTGATGGTTAATTTTAGGTGTCAACTTGACTATATTAAGGAATACCTAGAAACCTGGATGTGTCTGTGAGGGTGTTTACAGAGGAAATTAGCATGCAAGCCTGAGTGGACTGGGTGGGAAAGATCTGACCTCAATATGGGTGCACACAATCCAAGCTGCCAGGCCCAGAGAGAACAAGAACAGGAAAAGACGAATCTCTCTGCTGGAACTGGGATACATTTTTTTCTCCTGTCTGTGAACATCAGAACTGGAAACTTGGTTCCAGGACATACACCAGTGGCAGCTCTGGGCTCTCAGGCCTTGGCCTTGGACTGAGAATTATTACACCATCGGCTTCCCTGGTTCTGAGATTTTCAGACTTGGACTGAGCCATGCTGCCAGCATTCAGTTTGCAGACCGCCTATTGTGGGACTTCTCAGCCTTCATAATCATGTGAGCCAATTCCCCTAATAATCCCCTTTCATATGTGTATGTACATATGCTATTGGTTCTATCTCTCTGGAGAACCCTGACTAATACATCCACCTACTATCACTCTCAGCATCCCACTGGAGCATTCTGTGCTTCCTCTTCCTACAGCTCTGGGCTCTGCAGGGTTCAAAGTCCTGATCCATAAATGGGGGCACACTCTTGCCAGGGAACACAACAACACTTCATTGAACTACAAACTATGACTGCCACCTGGGAACTTTGAATTCCTTGTGTCCAGGAAATAACAGACAAAAAGAGAGGTCACCATCATGGCATGGGTAATAGACCCTAACTATCAGGTGGAGATGAGGAAAAGGAGAGATGTGTGTGGAAATTGGGTGATCCACTAGGGAATCTCCTGGTATTCCCTTGACCAATTTTGATTATAAATGGACAAGTGCATCAGCCCTATCCTGAGAAGGGTAGAATTAGCAGGGGCTCAGACCCCTCAGGAAAGAGAGTTTGTGTAACACCAACAGATAAGCTGACAAGGCCGACAGAGATGATAGCTGAAACCAAGAGAATTTAGAATGAATAGTGTTGAAGGAAAACAATAAGTACCAGATGCAGCCCCAAGACCAACCGCAGCTATGAGAGCAACAAGTCATCCCACTAACTTACCCTTTCTAAGTTTCCCCTCATTAATAGAGGCTACTGGAATCCTGGAGGAGCTGCTCCTTCCACACATGGGTCCTCCTGGCCCAAGGTGTACTCTATGCCAGTAATAGAAGCACGCAGCTCAAATCTCCTCCTGAGAATAACTCACTCTTCAGCTGCAAGGAGCGCATTTAGGTGACAGCCTCCAGCTTAGTGTCTTCAAGATCTGCCTTAGCTTTTGATTCAAGGCCATACTTTTCCCAGGCAGCCCTCAGCCAGTGACTATGTATATCTGCCCATTGCAGGACTCTAAAGGGAAACCATTGCTCTGGGGCTCCCCCTTGACTGTGTAAGATCTGCACTGTGGACTGAGTCTTGCCCTGCTCAATCTTGTTTCCTCCACTCTTTTTCCACAGACGTCAAATCGCATCATCGTCTAATAGCTTTCCCTGCCCAAATCCTGCTTCATTCTCCTTCAATTTTTCAAAAGTGTTATTGTCTTCCAATACCCTCCTGCACTCCTGCTCCACCTCAGCATCTGTTTCCTAGAGGTCTCAATTAATACCTTCAGTCCAGCATTTTCTGAATGATATGAATAAAGTATAACCAGTGGATCCCATAGTCACATGCTGCCTGTCATTCCTTTTTTTCTGTAAAGTATGTCCCTTGGTCCTACATGATGTTAGGCTGGCTCCCATGTTGGAGAATCAAGCGATCTGTAAGTCCTTGGATAGTGGTTCTGATTGAGGCCCTGCAAGTGGAAAAGACAAAACCCATAACCAGAGTATGTGTCTATTCCAGTCAAAATGAATTATTGCCCTTTCCACAGTAGAAGGGATTCAATGTAGTCAGTATGTCACCAAGTACCTGGTTGCTCACTTTGAGGAATGTCGTCATCTTAGAAATTCAGCATCAGACTAGTCAATTTGTCACCAAGTACCTGGTTGCTCACTTTGAGGAATATTGTCATCTTAGAAATTCAGCATCAGACTCTTGTTGATAGGTCAACTGTTCAGCAGCAGCAGCCAGATCAATCTTAATGTGAGAGACCTTATGCTAATGGGCCCATACATAGACTCCATGTCCCCCACCATAGTTACTTCATTAATAAGCTCATGGTATAAAACACTGGGGTGGCCAAGGACAGAGGTTGGCTGCTATGGACTGGCTGAGTTATTCTGCCCACTTGGTTGGTTAATGGCTCCTCCCCAGAAGATGCTTTCTGTTGTATACTAGCCTGTGATGCAAAGATATTCACACTTCATGCCTACTTCTATATGTCCATCCATATGCCTCTACACAAAAACTCCTCATCTCCTACTGTATTAGTCCGTTTGTGTTGCTTATAACAAAACACCTGAAACTGGGTGATTGGTAAAAAAAAAAAAAAAAAAAAAAAAATGACATTTATTGCTTATAGTTTCTGAGGCTGGGAAGTCCAAAGTCCATCTGGTGGTGGCAACAGTGACCCAGGGGTCTCACACGGCAAGATGCTGGATGCAGAGAGAGCAGAGAGAGAGAAAGACAGCCTCTCTTCTTCTTTTAAAACCTTCAGAACTGTGCCCTTGACCACCATCTTGAATCCATTCACTACTGCATGGTCCTATAATCCAATCACCTCTTCAAGGCTCCACCTTCAATTACCATAATAGGATTTCCCACCCTCTTAACAGTCCCAGTGGGGGCTAAGTTTCTAATACATAAAACTCGGGGAACACAATTCAAGTTTCAATGAGTTTGGGGGGAACATAATTCAACCCACTACACCTACCTTTCAATCTTGCTTATTCCAGATGCCAACCAATTGGCTAAGCCATTTGCCATTGCTCATGACTCCACACATATCCTTACCTTAGGCCGATTCCCCTTCTAAACAGTGGATGACCATGCACATTGCCCAAAGCTCTGCCCATAGGTAGTATTTCTCCTCACCATTGTCTTTTAAAATCATCCTCGAATGGGGATGAGGTGCATCAGCAGTTAATTTTTACTTGCGCCAAGATACCAAGCTACCCATCAATAAACCAAGTTCAGGTTTTCCCATGTTCCTCAGCTGACTGTAGGGAATATACCATGAAGTCATAGGTGCAAGCTGTGGGAAGGGCTTAATTGCAACTCCTCCAGAGTTGGCCATGGCAGTTCTAGCATCTCTTTCCTAGAAGAATATTAGAACTATCTTTCCAGTATCCTTGCCAGGATGTTAAATCTTGTATTTTTAAAAAATATATATCCTTTATGCAGCCTTAAATTCCACCCCCCTTAATCTAGCACTGTCAGAATTCACTCCTGGGCACATTCTCCTAGTTTTTGACAGGCCCTGCAGCTCCTTTTGCACATAATTCCTCTCTTTTATCAGCAAGTTTAGCCTTTCCCTAGTTGAGTTATGCTGAGATTTGACCTTAGTTATCAGTCTGGTGGCTAGAAAGAAAGATGGGAACAGATCCTGGGAGGACTATTATTGTCCTGAAGGAAATTCTATCATATGCAGCTTCTCCATAGAATTCAAGCAAGTGGGAGGGCTCTGTTTTCCAACAAAGGGGACTGGTGCAGTCTGCCATCTCCATCCCAAATATCACAGTCCCATTCCCTCCCTAACAGGCACCTGACTTTGTCATAGAAGCCTTGCCAAGGCCAAGAATTCAGCCTTTTCCAAAGTTTGATCACTCTTAAAATTGAGTTCTGTGACTGGTCTTTAACTTTGTCATTCCTCAAGCAGTAGGACATAAGGGACTCTTTAGATGCTGTCAGTGATGTCCTCTGATTCTTGCACTTTGAATTGGTGATTCATTGCCATGAGAACGAAGAACATGCAAAAACAGGCACCCAATTAAGTCCTTATAATACTACTGCTTCTGAACCTCTCAAAATTATTGCACAAGCCAGTGCAGCTCCTCCACTTGTATTCCACGCCAGTTCACCGCAAGTGAAAGGCTTAGCAACTGCACTGCTGCTATATTCCAGGGACTATCAGTACTTCACCTACAACCAGTGAGAGAAACTCTACCAGCCACTTGAGTAGTGATCCAACTTCAGAATCCCTTACAGTTGGTTTCCCAAGACCCCTCTTCTGGTACCAACCATCACAGCTCAAGTTTTCTATAAGCAGAGTCTAAACCGGGCATTTAAATTCATAGGGAAAGGGATCTGGCAGGGCATCAAAACAGCATCTATCAAATTTCCCATCCATTAAATGTTTCAAACATGAGAACTGCTTTCCAAGATTGATACTTACTGGGTTTAATATATCTATTGCAATATGAAGATATTGAAATGGGAGTTTTGCCCACCAGAAACCCCCCAAAATTATTCCCATCTGTAAAAAGGAATGTATCCTTTCAAACCATGGACTTAGAATGAATCCAGATGGTGCTACAAACTCAAAAAAGTTAACTATCATAGATTATCAGCAAGTAATCAAGTCTAAGAAACCAGAAACTGATTGTTAGGGAGAAGGTGTAGAAATCCAGTTATAAAAAGTCCCTTTCCAACCAGTCTACCGATTGTGTAACAGAATGCAAATGATTAAAATATATAAATTTAAAAATAAGTAAGAATTTAAAATAAAGCATGCCTACTATTAACTTTACATAAAGCTAAGCCTAAAACATCTCATAATTAATTATATCAGAAAATTAATGAACTCTGTAAATTCTAAAGAGAAAATATGCAAAGAAATATTTTAAAGACATTTTTAGCTCAAATTTTTGTGTTTGAATTCAAAAGCTCCCTTCTGCTTTCCAATCTGTCATGAGAAAAAAGTACCTAATTGACTGCAATTTCAGAATTGGTGGAAAACAGAAACAATCCAAAGGCCAATAATAGAGTTGAAATGCCTTTCTTCTTTACCAAAAAGTAAGTTTACATCCAAAGATACAAGCTTGGAAAAATGCATTATTTATCTAACACTGAGAATAGGGAAGCCAGGCTCTGCTCAGGAGTTTTCTTGCTTTCTGTTATCAAAATGACATTCTGCTTTACAACCACGCTTCCTACATAATAGCTCCCTATTTCCATTTTAAATGTTTAGACCTTTTTCTTAGAGGGCAAAAGAGGAGTCACTGTAGTACAGCATTCTGAGCCTTTGGATATGGAAATTGTCTAAATAAGGCACAAATTCAGCACAGCTATTTGAAAAAAAAAAAAAAAATGACCTTGGGCAAACATTGACATTTCTGCATTTCAGTTCCAAAGATCAGAAATTTCAAGCATTAATAGGGAGAAAAAGAGTGAATTTTGCACAACTCCAACATATTCCCAGAGTACCCACTATTATCAACAATTTGTCTGGTCACACATTTAAAAAGAAACATAGCAGCTGAGATAAAAAAGGAACAAAATGGATGTGAAGGAACGTTTAGAACCTCAAAAGGCTAACAACAAACACAAGTCTTTGATGTCGACAAATGCTTTTCCAGAAAGAAAAAAAAAATACCTAGAGATAGTTGAATTTCGATACTCTAATCTCTAAATCAAAGAATGTAGTATGGAAACTAGAGAATATCTTGGATATCAGTGTACATGAGCAGAGTTCATTCAGAAATATAAAGCAAAGCTTGTAAGAAGCCCAAGTCTAGAATTTCAGGATTTAGAGCCAAAGGGGCAAAAAAGTTGTTTTACAGATGCAAAGACTCAAAATTGGCATCAAAGTAATTTGAGCTTGGAAGCAACTTTAAATGCACATGTGTTTAACTTGGATATTTCTTATAAAAAGGTAATGTTCACAAGATAGTCATAGCTGTTCACTAACAAATTTCTTTGGATAGCAGATGCAGGCATAAAATAAAAATTTCTTGGGTACAGAGTAATTTTCAACTAAATATAAACTTTGACCACAATCCACAGGAATTGCTGGCTATCCTGTAAAATCCAGATCTGGGTTATTAAGTATGTTCACCAATTGTTTCACAAGAAATGTTAGTATAAGCAGTCTAGGTGTCAGCTGTTGGCATTTCAAATCAGTGGACAAAATAGTTGTCTATAAACGAATGATGTGGGAACAAACGTCTAAATTTTGGGATAAAATTAAGTTAGACCTCTCCTTCATAACAGTTACAAAAATAAAATACAGATCAATAAAACAGCTAAATTTTTACATTAAGAATTCTAAATAAATCTAGACAATTCTGGAATACCTATTACTATATTTCACTTGATACCTGTGTGAGGGGAAGGAAGTACCCATGTAAAGATCTAGGGAAAGAACATCCCTGCAGAAGGAATAATCAGTACAAAGGCACTGATACTGGAATGAGTTTGCATGTTCAAGGTCAACAAAATTCAATACGGCTGCAGTGAAGAGAGCAAGAAAGAAAGCATTAGAAGATGAAACCCAGAACTAGGAAAGAACAAGATCATGTGAGGCCTTCTATGCTATGCCAGGGAGACTGGATTTTATTCTATGTGTAACGGAAGTGTTAGAGTGTTTTAAGCAAGGGTGACATGGTCAGATTTATGCTTTAGAAAGATTACTCAGGAAGATTAACAGGAGGAGTACAAAAGCAGAATCAGGGACTGTAATGCAAAGAGAGATGATGTGGACTTTAACTAACAGGGCATGAAGGAAAGAAAGCAATGCAGCATGATTTCTAATCCTGAGGCTAGTATAAATGGTGGCGCCATTTACTTGGGGAAAGCGCAATTTTAGAGGAGAGGAGTTAATAGTTCTATTTTGGACATGTTACATCCAAGTTGCCTATTATATATACATCCCTGTAGTAATGCCCAGTAATCAGCTCAATATCTTGAAGTTTGATATCAAAGAAATTTGAGCTAGAACTATAAATTTGGGGATTCACCAGCATATAAATGTTTTCTGAAGCTATGGGACTAAGTCAGATCAGGTAGGATAAGAATAGAAAGAAAAGAACAGGACCAAAGACTGAGCCCTGGCGGACTACTACTTTCAGAGGTCTGGTAGAGGAGAGGAGAAAAGCCACAATAGGACTGAGAAGCAGGGGCCCTAAAGGTGGGGGAAAAACAAGCTTACAGTGTCACTGGAGCCTAAAGAAGAAAGCATTTCATCAACCGTGTCAACCGCTGTTGAAAGGTCAACTGGGACAGGTAGAGAGAATTGACAATTGACTCTGGCATGATCTAAATCATTGATGACCTTGGTAAGTATGAAAAGAGCTGCTTCAGTAAAGGGGTTTGGATAAAAGCCCCATTCCAATGAGCTATGTGGAGAAAAAAAAGATGAGAATGATACAGCAAGTATAGGCAACTCTTTCAAGTAATTTTGCTATGAAGCAGAGATGAAAATAGGGGAGTAGCCAGAGGGGGATAACAGCCCAAGGGATGTTTGTTAATGCATAATAATAAGACATTTTATATGCTGTTGCAAGTGATTTTTAATAATCTGCTAATTAACATTTATTCAACATTTACACTGTGCCAGGCACTGGCCCACATACTTTCTTGGGTTGCTCGTCTAATTATTAAAAGTATCACCATTTCAGAGATGAAGTTACTGAGGCACAGAGAAGTCAATTAATTTGCCCAAAGTCACACTGTTAGTAAATTACAGAGCCATGATACCACTGAACTAAAAGGTGCAGAAAGAAAGCAAATAATTGTAGAAAAATAATCCCTAAAAAGGTAAGAGAGAGTAGGCTCCAAGTCACAAGCAGAGGGATTGGTTTTAGAAACAAAAACAGATAGAAAACAGAGTACATAGATACAGACACAGGAAGTTAGAATTTGTTGTGGGAATAGGTATTTCTCCTCTAATTATATCTACTACTTGTATAATTAAAAATAAATAACTTAAAAATATTATTGAGACTTTTCCTGCTGTTAGAGGGCTTGGAGTATAGGTAGAAAAAGATAGGTATGTAACCAAGCAAGTAGTTTATGCAAAGTTCTTAAAATGGCACCTGGAACATAGGGACTTTGTAAGGTGAGCTTCTATCAAGCTCAAGAGTATTGCCTAATGCTGTTGAGAAACGTGTAGAGTTTAGTGGAGACAGAGAGAGTGGTCAATCCTACTGTGGGAGAAGCAGGAGCAGGGAGGCCTCAAAAGTTTCCAAATGACAAAGTTAACAAAGTCTTGAGTTAACACTTAGAACACCCTTTGAAAAACGAGTAGGTGGAATTAAGTCAATTAGATGGGGTGGAGGGTGGCAGAGAGCATGACTGAGAGAGAAGAAATGTGAGCATCAGGGCTCAGAAGAATCAAACCGGCTATTAAAGATCTACAGATAACTCTAAAATCTGAAACATAGGTTTCAAGGAGGAACAATGCAAGGAAGAGGTGTGGAGAGATGGGTAGGCCCAGGGATAAAGCACCTTGTACTCTGTGCAAAGAGCCCCTAATCAGACATGCATTTCAGAAAGATTATTTGGGCTCTAAAATGGAGGCTGTAAAACTGGAGGCAGGAAGACCAATTATTAACATGATAGGAAGAGGAGGAGCTGTAATAGAAGATAAAAATGGAGACAAACAGAAAAATATGGAGTGCACTATGTTAAACAGAGGTAAATAAGTGAGAGAATGATGAGCAGTAAAATGAAATATAAAAGAAAAACTAAAAGTAATTACAAATAAGTAAATATAAGCTTCTCCAAAAAAGACCTCTACCAAAAAAAAAATAATAATAATAGCGTATAGAGAGAAGAGAAAGAAGAAAGAGGAGAAGAGAGCAAATAAGAAATAGTAAAAAGAAAGAAAGGAAAGGGAAAGAAAAAGAAAAAAGATGTGTCAGCACTTACAGTCAAACTTAGATATAATGAGAAAGGAGCATCTACTTTTTACAAAGTTTTGGTCACAAAAGAAAATCATTTGGAAAGCAATAAACTTTGGGTTATTAAAGGATATGACCAAGGAATAGCTAAGTAAGTGCCAAATAAGGATGCCTGGAGCACCAAGTCACACCATTTATTAAATATGAAAATGCCTTGATGGGGATTGCTTTGAATCTGTAAATGCTTTGGATAGTATGGATGTTTTCCCTACATTGATCCTTCCAGTGCATGAACAAGGAATGTCCTCCCATCTTTGGTGTCCTCTTTAATTTCTTTCAGCAGTGATCCGTAGTTCTCATTGTAGAGATCTTTCACCTCCTTGCTTAAGTTTATTCCTAGGTATTTTATTTTTTTGGTGTCTATTGTAAGTGAGCTTGTTTTCTTGATTTCTTTTTCTGCTAGCTTGTTGTTGGAATATAAAAACACTACTGATATTTGTATATTGATTTTGTATCCTGCAACTTTACTTAATTTGCTTATCAGCTTTAAGAGTTTTTTGATATAGTCTGATAGGGATTTTTTTCCAGTTTTTACTTTTTTTATTTTTTTCTTGTATATGGAATGTTTTTTTTCTTTTTGAATTCTCATGTTTTATCATAAAAGATAATACAAATTTTACACTTTGCTCCATAATACACTTGCATTTATTTTATTTTTTTATTTCTTTAGATAATTTAATATACATACACATGGGGTACAATGTTGATTTTCAATAATTGTGTACAATGTGTAATGGCTAGATCAGGATAGTTAGCTTATTCATCATTACAATATGCAATCATCGTTTGTGTCCATTGACCAATTCCACATTATCCCTCCCTCCTCCCTGCTCCCCTCCCTTTTTCCACCTTTAGTTTTCTAAAAGTTCAATGCATTGCTGTGATTTTTGTTTCTTTCTTTCTCTCTGTCTCTCTTTATTGTTATTTATTATGGATTCAGTTAATGGTTATGAGTGAGAACATACAATATTTTCTTTTCTGTACCTCGGTTGTTTTGCTTAGAATAATTTTCTCCAGGTTTATCCACGTTGTTGCAAATGGTAGAATTTCATTCTTTTTTATGGCTGAGTAGTACTCCACTGTGCACAGATGCCACAATTTCCATATCCAGTCATCCGCTGATATACATTGAGGTTGGTTCCATCACCTGGCTATTGTAAATAGAGCTGCAATAAACATGGGAGTGCAGGTATCCCTTCGACCTGATGTTTTCCAATCCTCTGGATATATCCCAAGTAGTGGGATTGCTGGATCATATGGAAGTTCTATCTGCAGTTGTTTAAGGAAACTCCATACTGTTCTCCATAATGGCTGTACGAATTTACAGTCCCACCAACAGTGCAGAAGGGTTCCTTTCTCCACATCCTCGCCAGCATTTGTTATTCTCTGTCTTTTTTATAATAGTCAGTCTGATTGGGGTGAGATGATATCTCAGTGTGGTTTTCATTTGCATTTCCCTGATGATTAATGATGTAGAGCATTTTTTCATACACCTGTTGGCCATTTGTATGTCTTCCTTTGAGAAATGTCTATTCAGTTCCTTTGCCCATTTTTTAACTGGATTATTTGGTTTTTTGCTGTAAAGTTGTTTGAGCTCTTTGTATATTCTGAATATTAATCCCTTGTCAGATGCATAGTTGGCAAATATTTTCTCCCATTCTGTAGGTTGTCTTTTCACATGATTGATTGTTTCCTTTGCTGTGCAGAAGCTTTTTAGTTTGATATAATCCCATTTGTTTATTTTTTTTCTCTTGTTGCCTGTGCTTTTGGAGTATTATTCATAAAGTCTTTGCCCAATCCTAAATCCTGAGCATTTCCCCTGTTTTCTCCTAGGAGATTTAAAGTTTCAGGTCTTATATTTAAGTCTCTAATCTGTTTTGAGTTGATTTTGGTATATTGTGAGAGGTACGGATCAAGTTTCATTCTTCTACAAATAAATATCCAGTTTTCCCAGGCAGTCTTTTCTCCAATTTCTTGGTGCCCTTGTCAAAGATCAGTTGGCTGTAAATACGTGGGTTGATTTCTGGGTTCTCTGTTCTGTTCTATTGGTCCACATGTCTGTTTTTATGCCAGTACCATGCTGTTTTTGTTACTATAGATTCATAATATAGTTTGCAGTCAGGAAGTATGATGCCTCTGGCTTTACTTTTTTTGCTCAGGATTGCTCTGGCTATTTGGGGTCTTTTATTGTTCCACATGAATGTTAGGATTGCTTTTTCTATTTCTGCTAAGAGTGTCATTGCTATTTTGTTGGGGATCACACTAAATCTGTAGATGGCTTTGGATAGTATGGACATTTTTACTACATTGATTCTTCCAATCTAAGAACAAGGAATGTCTTTCCATCCTTTAGCATCTTCTTTAATTTCTTTCAGTAGTGATTTGTAGTTCTCACTGAAGAGATCTTTCACCACTTTGGTTAGATTTATTCCTAGGTATTTTTAATTTTTTTTTTTTCTTGGTGACTATTGTAAATGGGTTTGCTTTCTTTATCTCTTTTGCTTCCAGTTTGTTGTTGGAGTATAAAAACACTACTGATTTTTGTTTATTGATTTTGTATCTACTCTGAGATATCATCTCACCCCAGTTAGACTGGCTATTATCAAAAGACAGAGAATAACAAATGCTGGCAAGGATGCAGAGAAAGGGGAACAGTTCTTCACTATACCTGTTGGCCATTTGTATGGCCTCCTTTGAGAAATGTCTTTTCAGCTCCTTTGCCCATTTTTAAAATTGGATTATTTGGGTTTTTCCACTGTGTAATTGTTTGAGCTCCTTGTACATTCTGGAAATCAACCCCTTGTCAGATGCATGGTTTGCAAATATTTTCTCCCATTCTGTAGGTTATTTTTTTTCACTCTGTTGATGATTTTTTTGCTATACAGAAGCTTTTTAGTTTGATGTAATCCTATTTGTTTATTTTTTCTTTTGTTGTCTGAGCTTTTATGGTCTTATTAATAAAGTCTTTGCCCAGTCCTACATCCTCATATACAAGTAGTTAACTCTGTAGGACTGTCCAGAGGGAGCCCCACATGGGAACTCCCAATATGTTTGAGAAGTTCTTGGGCACTGTAGGTCTGTTGCTTCTCCAAAAGATTACAATCCAGTCAGTGTAGATAATAAGCCATATAGACAATGCCAGGCTTAGTTTACTGGTCAGTTTCACTGCATGGAAGAAACTAAAGACAAGGAAAGAGGAACATTGCTCTTTCTGATGCCCTGAGTGTGTTAGCCAGGGACTGAAGTAATCTAAGCAGCCTAGTGAGAAATAGAACAAGGGATCAACAGTAGCACCAGCAGAAATAAAAAGGAGATAGATTTGAAAGAGTTAAGGACACAGAACCTACAGGATTTGATAATTAAATAGATTCACAGTATGAAGAAGAGGAAGGAGTCAAGGCTGATGCCACATATCTAGCTCAGAGGACTTGGTGGCCATTTACTCAAATGAGAAACAGATGTGGGTGACGGCAGGGAGAAATATGAATTCAATTTGGATATACTGAGTCTGAGAAGTTGGTGGGGCATCAGTCACATGTGTGGGTCAGGGGCTCATGAGAAAGGTCTAGATTGGGAAAGTGGCTTCTAGACATTAGGACATGGGTGTTGTTAAATCGTGCAAACAGTTCCCAGGTCTAGCAACACAGCAAGAGGAGGCAGAAGAAGAGTATCCAGAAAATAGGACCAAGAGGTAGAAAGAGTACTGAGGAGGATTGGATTTCAAGAAGACTAATTAATTAATAATGTCAGTGTCAATGTTGGTTTAGTATTTTAGCCAACGAACAAACATTACTTTGATAAATATACATGCCACTGTTTACTTAATACACCTGATACTATTCAGGCATCATGAACATTTCTAACAAGAACACAAGCAAATCTTGCTATAACAACAATATGACCTTCACGGGAGAGTAGCTTTTAAAGACAAATCCTCTCCCCGAACTCTCTCTTCTCTTCCAATTTTCTCCCCTGAACAATTTTGAATCATTAAGAGGCACAGCTTCTAATTAACCTAGTAATACCTCCTAATTACTACCTGTACTCAAGTAAAGACTTTTAAATTTATCTAGATAGCAGTCATGAGGCTGCAAAAAAAAAAAAAATTTTTGGCTAAATAAAATATGATTTTTATCAAAAATTGATGCCTTCTTTCCCTAAGCATAACAAATAATAATAATAAGGATCCTACTCAAATATGAGGGTAATTTTAAAAGTTCATGGAAAGATTCATATTATCTTTTAATTCTATTTTTCCACAAACTTTTTGAAGTACCATCTCATATATTCCTTCCCCATCATTTAATGTCATTTCTTATGAGGGAAGTGAAGTGGAGGAAGAAATATTAACAAAAAGCATGTTAATGTGTTTACCATTGACCAATTGCTCTTGCAAACAAATATTTTGTGCATTGAGTTTCTAGAAAGAGATGCTTCATATTTCTTTCTACTTTCAATAATCTAAGAAGCAACACTCAGATGCTGAAGATCCTGAAGTACGTGCTATCATTTCTTATTATTAAACCAGATTTATATAAAGTGGGAAAGTTTTTTTTTTACCCCAGTTGGCATGAGCTTTGTTTCCTCAACTGTAGAATGAAAGAGCTAGGTTAAATGATTCCAAAGGTCCCTTCCACTTCCAAAAATTTTAGGATTTTATAACTAAGACATATGGCACTTAATGACCCTTCCACTTCCAAAAATTTTAGGATTTTATAACTAAAACATATGGCACTTAATGACAGCTGTATTCTTTATTTAAACTTATTTTATTTATTGAATCAAAATTGATTATACATATTTTGGGGGGTCAACATTGAGATATGTTGATCAAATCAATATTACTAGCATAAATACTGTTATAAATCGCAATTATTCTTTATGCCCCTTGTCCAATCTCTTCCAATCCCCCACTCCCTCCCTCTCCCCCCTCTAATTACCCTAGATTTCTTCTCTCCTTCTGAAAGAATAATGATTACTCTGTTAATTTGTTGCCTAGATGATCTGTCCAATGCTGAGAGGTATATTCAGGTCCCCCCCAGTATTATCATAGAGCAGGTGCTTCTTCTGTCACTCTGAAATAGGCTGTGTGGAGAAAACCTATCCTCTTTTTTTCTTTATCTCTGCTGGTGACTCTCCTTGTGTCAATGCACTCTAGTGGTTGGCGGGCCATCTGCGTGGTGGTTGTAGTGTCTAGCCGCTTTCATGACAGCCATGGTTATTGTCATGGCTGTGATGGGCCACCCACACGGAGGTGATGTTTTTGGCATGCTTCTTGGTGCTGGCAGTGTGCCTGGTTGTGGGGTGTGTCTGGTTCCCTTCTCCATGCCTCTGGTCCCCAGGCAGGCCCCGAGGTACTGGCATAATGTGCCTCGTTGTGGAAGGGGGGTCCAGTTCCCTTCTCCATGACCTGGGTCCCCAGGTGGGCCCCGAGGCACTGGCATGGTATGCCTGGATGTAGGAGTGAGGTCTCGTCCCCACTCCATGCCCTCCAGTTCCCAGGCAGGCCCCAAGGTGCTGGTGGTGTGCCTGGGCTAGAACTAATTTTTTTATCCTTTGCTTACTTCTAAAATGGGGGAATTTCCTGTGGGAACCAGTACTTGAGCTGTGTGGTTGAGTTCAAATGCTGCTTTGCTGCTGTTTCCCTAGGGAAGGCTTTCTGTGCAGCTCAGGGTTTAATGGTTGACATTATAGTTACTTCTGGCTCTCCAGAGACCGGGTGCACCTGGGTTGTGTAAAAAACTCTCTGAGTTTTTTCATCAAACTGTACCCCATGCAATTCTGCATTCCCAACCAGTCTCCTCTGAGTGGTCCTATGCTGATTGGGGGGAGGATTGGCTGTCCTTGCTGTGTCCCAGTGTTCTACAGGTGGGCCTGTCTCCCCCATCGCCTGTACTCCAAACACTGCTCATGGGATGGGCCCTGCGCCGGTCCCTTGTGATGACTCACTGGCTTCTGAATGGCTCCTTTTTTCAGTTGTCCTGGCTCCTCACTCCTGCATGGGTCCATGGGAACTCTATTAGTGGTCTTGCTCTCCTGGGGGCCATCAAGGCCTTCTTCTCCCCTGCCACCTCCAAGTAACTCCATCTGAAGGGCACAGCTGCAGCTTCTGCCAGCTCCTGCTCCATGTGCTCAGCAGGTCCAGCCTTAAAGCACTTGCGGCCTGAAACGCTCAGCATAGTTTTTTCTTTCTTTCATCGTGGTTTCTCCCACCTTCATGAACTCTGTAGGTCTCTCTTCCTCTTCCCCTGAGCTCTAGCAGCCCCAGCTTGGCTGATGTTACATTTTTATAGTTGTAAATTGGTTGATTTGTGGGAGAGAGTGACGCTGGGAACCATCTATGCTGCCGTCTTGACTGGAACTGACGACAGCTGTATTCTTTAAAGCTCAGAGCCATCTATGTTTGTTTCCACAGTTTCATATGCCTCTAAACAGGGCAGCTCAACATACACTTCCCCCCTACCTCACAGAGGGTTTTCAAGGTAGTAGCTTCTGATGCAACAATTTTGTGATTTTTGAAAAATGTTAGGCTCCCTAGGACATAGGTTCTCAAACTCTTCCCTAATTCCCTTCTGAACGTTCTTGAGGGATACGACCCAACCCCATCTGTGAAAGAGCACATACAGAGCCAATTCTCAAACAACACGTCTTATGCGCATGTGAACAGAGGAGATAAGCGTTTCATTTGCCCGACTTTCCATCTCCATTTCTAGGCACCTGTGCGATATAATTTCTTAGGAAGGATAGATCATGGTTTAAAGCGCTCTTGAAAGCTTTATGATTTAGCCTTTTTTTTTTTTCCCCCTACTAGGAAAGAACTCTCTGACATTCACCTAAGTCCTTGGAGAGAACAAGGGCAAATTGCATCGTATTATCATTTTTCTTCAGTTTCCATCCTCTACCCCATGCATAATTTGACCAAGAGCCTGCTAAGGAAACCAGACATGAAGGTGAACCAAATAGAAATACTGTAACTATCTTTGTTTCTTCTAAACAAAAATCTCACATTACATCAAAAGCAGAGATTGCTTTATTTTTTATTGAAACATAATTGATGATACATATTCGTGGGGTACCAGGCTGAAAATCAATACCTGTGTACAAAGTGTGATGATCCAATCAGGATAATTAGCCAAAGATTGCTCTAAAAGGAGGTATGATGCTGACGGGTTAGCTCAATTGGTTAGAGCATGGTGCTGATACAACAAGGTCCAGGGTTCAATCCCTGTAATGGCCAGATGCCAAGTAAATAAATAAAAAAGTGGTATGATATTATAAATCACGGCAGAATAAATACCATTTTTGCAACTTAGCAGCACAAACAATGTAATGCATATAAATAAGACAAAAACATTCTGCGATATAATTCCTATTACTGGACCCAACCTTGAGAGCATCCTTGGGAGCTGCAGCGTAACTAGCTCTGACAGTCTGCACTCAACATTTACATGCTGTGAAATTGTACGTCCAGCTTTTTAAAGAATTATGAATAAACTCTAAATAAAACCATTGCTCTGCTGATTTGAGCCCAAATGGAGGAGAGGGGTTTTGAATAGAACTGACAATGTACTCACCTTAGAATGAAAGTTATTCACCCTTTTTTTTTGTCTCTCAGAGAGGAAAAAGAGTGGCAGGCAGTAGAGAAAAGCAGAGAGCAGCCATCAAGATGACTGTGGGATGCTGGAGAAACATTGACAAGAACAATACCTCTTCATTTATCGAAAAAGTCTTTCCTGTGGTGTCCCCACCATCCAAGCGGTGGGCACTGTCAGTATGTGTGAAAGCCACATTGTAGTCTCCAGATCTGCAAATCCTGGTTCCAGCATTTTAACTCCCTGTGGGCCAACATTTCCACTTCCTAGCAGAAGAGTAGCTCATCTTTTGACTCTCCCGATTCTCTTCTCCCCACCCCGACTACCTCTTCACAATTCAACAAACCATACCTTTACCAAGGACATACTATATGCTGAAAAGTAAATATTCTAGCCTTCCTGACCCCTCCACAGACGGACATTCAAACAGTAGGAGCAACTGGGATGATTCCAGCTTCCTAGTTTCAGTGGAATCCAAGCTCTGGAAGAGAATACGAGGAGAATGTACTGGAATTCATCCATGCTAAAAATGAGGTTTGTATATGTGCTTATATATTCATATTTGTGCTTATAAACAAATGTGTATATGTACACAATAAGCATAAACAATAGAAATAACCAGAATATTTCTTATCACCTCCTTCACCTAGAAGACTGTGGAATGCAGCCAGCCCCAGCCAAGTACGATTTCAGGAAATTTTTTGCTTTTTTGTGGCATCTTTTTCTACATTACTCTTGATGCTCATCTTATCCAGATTTCATCTGTATAGAAATATTGAGGAAGAAATAACATTTTGTAATGTACTATAATTTGTCCCACAATGACAATATGCACTGTTTCCCGTGAGTAATTTATAACTAACCCAAGAAGCACCTCTAACGTTGGAGAACCAAAGGCTAAAGGCATCTGAAAACATCCAGCCATTAGTGTGGCTTGTTGACTGCTAGCAAGTTTTGCTAATTCAACCAAGATTACTTTTACAGAAGGTTATTAGCAACTTTAAGAATTCCACAAAACACCAAAATATTGCACTCTGCTCATTTCAGTTGAATCTTTTAAATGTCCAGATTTTTCTGATACAAAATCATTTCATCGATCTGTCAAGGGTTAATTGTCCAAAGTGCTAAGGGCAGTTGTCAGCCAGACCAAGGTTTGTTTTGCTTTGGTGTTCATCCCATCAGAGCTTTGAAAAATGACAGATTTTAAAGATGCAAACTTCCTAGGCAGGCAGTGTAAGAAGACTACATTGAAAACCCATCTTTCCAGCCCCACTCATACTCAACAACCCGAACTGTAGAAACTTCTGTGAGGTTTCCTAAACGGTTGTCTGTCTTAGAGGAAGAGTACCCGAGTCATAGTTGATAAGCCTTGAACACTTCAGCTTCATACTGATTGCCGCACTAAAGGGCAAATCATTGTAGCAAGCTTCCTGTCAGGTGTCCTGATGGACAGATAATCTCTCTCTCTCTCTCTCTCTCTCTGTCTCTGTCTCTCCCCCCCCCCAACCCTCACCCTCACCCAGCTATACACATTCCAGAGGCATGAACACTATCCAAAGAGCTCATGTGTAATCACATGTTGGGCTGCAGACTTATTTAGCCTTTGCTCCATAGGATTTTAAAAGCCATTCAGTTTGGCTATTTTTCCATCAAATAAAGCGCGGGGGGGGGGCTGCTTAATCAAAGAGTTTAAGCTTTAAATCCCCATATTCTTTCCTTATGAGTGTGTGTGTGAGAGAGAGAGGTAAAGACTGTCCTGTCTGGTTTTATTGTATAGCTAAATTACCCTTTTAAAAGCTGATTTTTCTATTAGAAAAGAGTAGGTGCGAATTAGCTTTTAAAGAAATAAAATCAAACAATTGGGGGGAATCTCCCTAGTAAGCCGTGGATGTTTTCTAGGGACAGGGAAATTCACAGCAAGGGGGCAGAAGAGGCTGAGCTGTGGACGCTGCAGTGTTAATCTGCTCAAGCCAACAGAGAAGCCCCCCTCCAGCCCCGAGGGGGTTTTCCAGTGGCTGCCTGAATACCAAGCAGAGGGCCTGGCGCCCTTCACTTACCACCCTCCAATTTTCATCTTGATGTTTCCTGTTGTCCAACAGCTCAAATGTTTAAAACCAATGTGTCCTTTGAAACATTTTAGCCACCAACAGGTGAATGTGATTAGTTAGACCTAAATGAGGAGAAGTGAGGGGGAGTGTTTAGGGTTTTTTTTTGTTTGTTTGTTTTTTTAATCTCTATATAAAACAACTGGCTTTCCTGAAACTGAAATAGAGTAAAAATGGAAATCTGCGGTACTCTGGTTACCTGGCAACCCAACCCCATGGGCTGTGTCTGTTCATCCTGATGTCCCCCAGCATGAAGGATGCAGTCAGAAGGAATTCCTTTTATGTGGAGCCTCTTTGCTGTCATCCATCCATTCGTCTCCAATTATTTGGTTTCCAAGTCAGTAACCCAGAGTTCTGTGGGCTCTAATGCTTGTCTCTGCAGGGAAGGAAGCTCCCGCCAGGGGATTTACTATAACACCTTTTTAAATGAATCAGTGTTTTGTAAACCCCCCCTGGGAAAATGAGTGTTAAAAGGAAAAAGCAAGGAGGGGGAGTGGGGGAGTGTCGCTCATGGCTGCCCTGCGGCTCCTTCCCTGGTGCTCTAGGAAATCTGCAGTGTCATGCCTATTTCTTCAGAACCTCACTGCCTGAGGCTTCACTCGAGATTTGCCTGTCACACTGCAGATTCATCTATAAACAATCAGCCCAAATTGGCAACTGCCTGGAATAACAGTAACAGAAAAACAAGGTATTCCATACCCTCGCTCCAGCTTCTTAAGTCTCCGGCCCATCCCCACCCCAGGTCAAGCCTCTGTCAGTTCTTTTCAGTTCCTCCAATTACTGGAACTAGAAATAATATTCTAGGCCTGTTTTTGTTGTTTCTGTTTTGATTCTGTGACTTTAGGAAATAATATGAGGACTATTCGAGAGCCACATGCTGAATTCCAAACCAGAAAACTTGTAAAAATTAGCATTTTGCTCTCCTCAGAAGAACAATGCTATATTGTCCTGCTAGGTTTTTAGACTAAATATCAATGATTCTTACAGTGATTCTGTTAATCTCCGACTAATCAAAACTGGTTTATCTGCTCTGTGTCTTTTAAAATTTTAGTTCTCCTAGAGCCTTCTATTTATTGTTTATTTGTATCTGGGCTTTAAATTTTCAGTGAAAGTCAAATCTGAATATTTTTCCTACTTGTCAACATCTTTGTTGAAAAGATTTATGAGGATAGAAATTTTAGCTATAGGTATTATGTACAATATAGAAAGATTAGTTAATTCCCCATAAACTTCATTCATTCAACAAAATTGAGAAACTAGCATATGTGACACTTTTCAAAAATGTGTCTGAGGTACAAAGATGAACTCAGCACAGTTCCTGTTCTCTGAGAACTTAAATTCTAAAGAGAAAGAAAAAGATGTATATGCTTTACTGTAGTACAAGGAAAATACATTAAGTACCAAAAGAGACATAAGCAATGTGCTATGAGGACCTTTTGAGATACTGTCATTTCTAGCTCTGACAATGGAAGAAGCCACGAAGGCTTCAGGAAGAAAACAGCATTTGATCCAGACCAATGGATGGGTAGAATTTTGACAGAGAGGGAATGGGCATTCAAGATGGAAGAAATGGAGTGACTAAAAGCATGAAGCAAGAAGGTGCTGGAAACATTCAGAAACTGGTCAGTGGTCCAATTTGATCCATACACAAGATACATGGCTGTCAATTTCAAATGATGTGTATCAATCAATCTATAATGATGCCTTCCACAATTCATTCACTCATTCATTCAACAAACATTTACTGGGTGCCCACTCTTTTTGGCAGGGACTTAAGAGGATTTAAAAGAAAATAGTGAACAGATGACTGGCAATAATTTTTCACAAGGCCCTTTGCCAGAGTTGTTGATCAGAAATCACCATATCTGCTTTAAGATTACAATTACATCACAGTTTATGCTGCTAAAATAAATGCTGTGCATGTCTAATGTGACTTCTTCATGAGGAAGTTTTATCATTCCAAGGGGACAACACAACAGCTTGTTGGAAGAAACTGGTTCCAAGCACAAAGCATCAGTATATAAAACATTCATGCCATTGCAACGTCCCAAGTACATGCAATTGTACCTCCCAAAGTATTGCCTGAGGAGTTGCATGATTAAAGTGATGAAGCTTAGCCATTTCAAGGGGAACTAGCCACCACACCAATCACTTAAAAGCTGGACATTTCGCCTGAGAGGGAAAAAAAATTAAATGTGGAAGAATATTCTTAAACAATATTCTTCAACTGTGGGGATAAAAGATGGATAAAAGCATTTACTGGATCTACCTCCTGGGGTTAATGTAAGGATAAAATGAGACAATATATGAAAAGTAATCTCTAACCTGCAAAGCACTAAACAAATATTAGCTCATTTTAACACAAAAAAATCAGTCTTTGCTAAGTCAATGTCACTATAATGCTGTCACTGAAAATGGTCCTGGCATGCACAACAGGACACACATTGTAATCAAGCCAAGTTGGAAGGCGATCATGAATTATTTCTTGGAATTCAGAAGGTTGAGGTCTGCGTTGGTCACCAGTCAGTCAAAGTAAGCAAGTGGCAACCACAGCAGCAGCAAAGCTGAGACAATACCTTTGAGAAGCTGCAAACATTTGCTAGTTTCTAAGGAGCTTCATCAAGATGTGTTCCTGCCACTAAAATTGAGATCATGTGGCCTATATTATAAAAAATTAATCTGAGTTGGGGCATAGCTGCAAACAGTGTCCCCATCCAAGTGGCTTGACAACAGGTGTCGTTTGAGGTACCATCTCTGGTTTAGAGCCATCTCACACTCACATTTTGGCTATACTACCTGAACCACCAAATGAAGCAAGGAACCAGGTCATCATAACTCATTAGATCATCAAAACTACTGAAAATGAGTTGCCTAATATTTTCCAAACCAGCTTTGCTGGTCAAAACATTATTAATTAAAGAAACACAGACAGAAACCAGCAGTTATGAACTGCTTACTGTGTGCCAAGTACTCTCATTGTTATTTACACATTAATTATCCTATGTCATATCTAAAAGACAGATGTACCCCAACGGGTGTATGATTGGATGAAATGCTTTTCTTTCTTGTAAGTTGTTATAAATGTAAATGTCTGTCTGGGACTAATCCAACATCCCTTAACCTCTTTTTCCTCAGCATTTTCCAGGACTTTTAGGAGTCAGCTGTTGAGAGACTAGGACAGAATTGAGAGTTGCAGAAATTTGGAACTGTTCCTCTTGGGGAGTCAATAAGGAGGGACAGCAAAAGAGATTACTGACGGCAAATAGAAGGGATTCACAGTAAAGCAATCAACATGACGTCAGGACTTCTTCAGGATGAGGCGAATACAAGACACAGCATCAGGCTTCTCGTGCCTTCTCTGGGAGAAGAAAGAGGTAGCTAAAACAGTTACAGTGAACATATTAAATAACATGCAAATTATAAGGGCTACTACTACTCACTAGGATTTTCCAAATCCACACTGATGGACACAAAGGTTAAATTCACCTTATGAAAGAGCTTCCTTTCTTGAAAAATCCACATCAATGGAATTGCATGGGTTGGCATGAATAAGGAGGTAAACCTTGTTTGTACGTACTGACAAATAGGAGGTCTGTTTGTTAACTGTTTTCTCTTTTTTATTCTCAGCAACAAAAGATATTCTCTTTTATCTTCAAGCCAGTGCTAAAACCTCAACTCCACCATTATAACCTCCCCCCAAAATTGCAAAGCCCAAGAAATGTATGGTGATATTTCTAAACTATACTTCCTTCATCCAGACCAATATGCTCTTCACCCTTGCTGTTTCAAGCATGCTTTCATAAGGAAACTGACATCAAATCTCCACTGGATCTGTGGATTGAAGACAGTCAGAAAAGACCTTTCATTTAAAACACATTCTAGGACATGTAGAAATCACTAATCAAAACCCATAATACGATTATTATGTGTAATTGGTATGATGTTACTATTACTGCAAGGTATTTCTTAATTACTTGAACATTTTAAATATTTAAACTAACTAGGGAATAAATTTAATAAAATGTCCTGAATATTAATAAAATGGCTTTTCTAAAACTGAAGATTCCACTAAGAGATTAGATGTTTATACATGTGTGAAAACTTTGTCCATTTTTAGTTGTACTCCCAAAGGAGCACAATATTGTTCTGTGAAATGGGTTTTAGGGTGGCATGAAGAGCAAATGAGACGATGCATGTGGAAGCATCCTGTAAATGGTAGAACGTGATGCGAACCTAAGAGATTAGCTCCCTTTCTATCCCCCATGTTCCACAGATAAGATTGACTTAAAGTGAACGGGGATAAAATCTGAGTCTCTCTCTCTCATAAATAATATGTCTCAATCACTATCACAGGCGCTAAAACTGCTTTATGCTATAGCTTTATGCTTGAATTTAAATTTGGTATGGAGTAAACTGATTTAATTGGATTGAATTACACAAAATTGCCAACATTCAACCATGTTAACCTACAAAAATGGTCATT
This sequence comes from Cynocephalus volans, assembly GCF_027409185.1. Classification (NCBI taxonomy): domain Eukaryota; kingdom Metazoa; phylum Chordata; class Mammalia; order Dermoptera; family Cynocephalidae; genus Cynocephalus; species Cynocephalus volans. The sequence continues at coordinate 99,450,795 of NC_084461.1, read as the reverse complement.
TCATGATTCAACCAAATACAAGCACTAGCTTTACTTTTATGATACTGCAAAATTGAAGCTTTCATAAAAATTAGCTATGAGTCTGATAAGATTTGTATTTATAGAAGATGAATAAGAGCTATGCTGTTCCAAAGAATGGGAATCCTCCATAAGAACTTGGAGGAAGGAGATAGGCACGGGACAGCTTTTCTGATTGAGGCTGATGTGAACCTACTTACCAGGAGAGGACTTAGCTGTATAAAAGAATCCTCAGACATAATAACATCTTACACTGTGATTTAGAGACATGTTGTTTTCAGCCTGTAAAAGAATGTTGACTCTTTCTCTCATCTCAGAATTTCAACTAAAGCCCAAAGCTGAAGAAATTAGGTGCTAAGAACCCCCACGTTCTAAAGAGAACTGCCAGACATATCTCTGCAGAACTTATCAGTTATGCAGCTATCACCCACTACTCCCACCAGCCTGTATAAGTAATAGATTAGAAATTCCAGAATTCCCATGTGTTACTGTGTTGTTGGCCTAGCAATGGTTCTCAAACTGGTGAGGAGAAAAATTCTTTCTCTATCAGATATGAGGCTGTCATTTTAACCTGATTAAATTAAGCTGGACTGGAATGTTATGCCCAAAAGTGTCCACAAAGCAACAGGATCTGTCCGAGATATTGTTAAAATGGAAAATATTTGACAGCACAAGGTTGATGGAAAAAAAGAAAAAAAAATTAGACAAAAGATAAACAGTTGTTTCATATTTGTATGTCACCAAATCTTGGTTAATAAGAAACATTCTCAGTTGATAACCTTTCTACATGAAATTATAAAAGGCAATGTCAATACGTGAATGGCAACACTTTAAAAAGTAACTAAAACTACTGAAAACACTTTATAATGATAGCTATCTCCAGGATGAATAATTTCAAGGAACAAGTAGATTTTGGCTCTTTTAGGCAAATAGTGGATTTACTGGACACTATAACAGGCTCACTGTGTTCATTCATTCGATAAATAAATACTTACCAAGTACTATTACATGTTAGGTATTGTTCTAGGCATTGGGATATGTATTAGTCAATTTATGTTGCTTATAACAAAATACTTGGAACTGGGTAATTTGTAAGAAAATGAAATTTATTTGCGTACAGTTTCAGAGGTTGGAAGTCCAAAGTCCAGGGAACACATCTGGTGAAGGCTTTCTTTGGTGACTTCAGTAATGGCAGGGTATCACATTGCAAAAATGGTAGAGCAGAGAGAGACTAACCTTCTCTCCTCATTCACTCTCCTTTAAAGCCCTCAGAACCACGCCCCTGACCACCATTTTTAATCCATTCACTACTGCACAGTCCTACAATCTAATCACCTCTTCAAGGCCCCACACTTCAATCACCAGAATAGGATATCCCACCCTCATTGGTTACAGTGGGGGTAAAGTTTTGGGGGATATTCAACCCAAAGCAGGATACAACAGTGAACTAGAGACAAAATCTCTTCCTTCATGAAGCTCAACTTATAATGAAAAAGTTAAACAAAATCAAATAAGAAAAATATACAGCATAGTAGATGATGCTAAAAGAGGAACTACAGCAGGGATGGGGAGTGGGAGTTCTGCATGGGGGAGGTGGGTGTTGCTCTTTAAAATTAAAATCATCAGGGAAGACATCACATGAAGTTAACATTTGGGCAAAGTCTCAAAGGAGTTGACGGCACTGAGCGATTCTGGCAGTAGATATAATGTCACCACTACTGGAAGCTGCTGCCACTGCAGATGGACACAGATGGGCCACAACTACCACCAAATTCTAACCGTCCTTTCACTGACTCCACACTCGCACTCCAGAGAGAACATCCATGTGTCCACGCCAGGGCTCTATCCCCTGCCTGGCTGCCGGAGGTGGGCAGAGGGAGAACGGGTTGCAGTTACACTCATTGGGGGTTCCCCCCAAATCGGAAAGGACGAATGGCCACCACACTGCTGTTTTTGAGAACCTGTGTTGTCGCATTAGCCTGCTGGAAAGTGATTGTGACTAAGAGGTGAAATGGTTTGCTATGGCAACGCGAGGTGGAGCAGGAACTCAGATTCAGCTGACTCCAAAGCCTGTGGCCCTCATCACAAAGAAAACCGCTTCACCAGTGAGTGATTACTTGTTTTCTTGCCAGTGTATGTGGAGGGAGGGGAATGATTGTCCCCAAGGTCATTGTCAACCACAGGCTCCTTGAAAAGCATTTCACGTGAACTCTCGTGATCTTCACTCTCACTTTAGGTGCTCCTTCCAGCTTTTCTCATCTCCTGTCTTCTCTGCAAACAGCCACTTCCCAATCAAGTCAGGTGGCGGTCTGGCCCTCTAGATCACTGTTTCTCAAAATGTGACCCTCAAACAGCTGTATTAGCATCATCCAGAAACTTGTTAGAAATGCAAAATCTCAGACCCCACAGCCAGGTCTACTCAGTCAGAAACTGGGAGTGGATGCAGCAATCTTGGTTTTAACAAGCCTCCCAGGTGGTTCTGGTGGAGGCGTAAGCTTGAGAAGCACTGCTGTAGGTCATACAGCTGTTTTGGATGCTGTGCCTTCTCAACGTGGTTCCAGACACCGGGAACAGCCATCTTCCTGCCTCTCATCAAACCCCTCTCATATCTCATGAACAGTCTGCTGACCTCCTTCATGAAGCTTTCTTAGCCTGGGCACAGGAAATCTCTGCTTTAAAAGGCCTTTCGGAATTTGTCCTTACCTATGAAGTCCACACCAAGCCTACAAAACCTTAAGAGATTGAAATAAACATCCCTATGAAAGCAAACTGCACATATGTACAGCATTATATTTTAACAACCAAAGGAAGGATAGGTACCATGATACCTTGAATTATGAGGCCATGGAGAAAAACCATGTATTTTCTATATGGCACTGAAGACATTGGGAGTGTTAACAAGTAAGTTTTAAATGCTTACCTACTTATTACAATAGTTGAACCCTGAGTATATTGTTGGGAAACTACCTAGCATAGACTCTCCATGGGTACTGAGATGACCCATAGTACAGTAAAATCCATGGAATGGTGAGATGATTAAAAACAGGTTTTACTAAAACTTTTATAGCTTTTTATAAATGCAAATTCATACCCCTGGATAAAGCTACACGCGGTTCTTTTTTACCAAAGCAAAATGAGACTCCTCAGTTTCCATGGATTTATGATTCTCATGGCTCTTCAGAAAAACATTCTAGTATTTTTCTCCACTGAAATTTTACTCCATAATAAGACTTTTTTTTCTACTTCTTCTCCCTGAATAGCTCCCATATGTCTTTTTATAGGTTAATTTCTTTACTAATAACATTTAAATTTTTCTTATTTTCTTATTATATTTTTCTTATATATATAAACTATATATTTACTGTTAAAATGAAAAATTAATTTTCTTAAATTAGTATTTTGTATTTGTCATTATTTTTATAACTTGATCTTCTAATTAATAGTATTTATTGGGAGAACGTAAAGATTTTGTAGAGATGTATGGGAGAAAACAATTTTGGATCTTCATTCTCTAATGCCCAAATGGTGGTTTCCATCCTTGTTTTCAAAAGATATTGATTACCAATATTTAATACTGAGGCAGGAAGTTAGATAGAGATAAGAGTACAAGCAGGAAATCTGGTTATTCGCAAGTGGGAAAGCTGGCTCCCTGAGAACGTAGACAGTCACATGTGCAGAAGCGACCACAAGAGACAAAGAAAATTCCAGACAGGGAGCTCCCCACCTTGGGAGCCATTCAGTTAGAACAATGAGTTCCCACCAGCTAGGGTGCCAATCTCTTTAACCAATATGGCAGAGCTTACATTCCGGGCTCAACCAATGACCAAATGGCAAGCAAGAATCCAGCTAAGAGGACTTAAAACCCCAAGAATGTCACTGTTGGCGCCCTTGAGCACGCTCCTCTCTTGCTCAAGCCTGCTCCATTTTCTCCAGAGTGTACTCTTTCTTTGCTAAATAAAACTTTTACTTTTCGTTTCTGGCATGTCTCATCCAATTCTTTGTTCGAGACACCAAGAATCCGGATATAGCCAGGGGGACCAGGAATTTTCCCACAACGATACCATGCACACTGTATTTCAATGAAAGTTCATGACCAAATTAAATAATACATTGTTTTTAATTGTTTTTAATGTTTAACATTGTTTCAACAGGGTGTATTTAATATCACCCTACATAATAAATGGAGTCACATTTTTTTCCAAATTTTTCTGAAGTGAGTGCAAAACTCCCTCCCACTTTCCTGAGAACTGAATGGAAGTAAGTGTTGTATGGATGTTACCCATGAGAAAAACCTAAGAGCGGTGAAGGAGAGCAGAAGCTTTAGTGTTTATTCGTCAGTGATCCTAGCTACATGATAGTTCCACCTTGACGTTCACCACTTCTATTACTACGATTTATCTTTGGTACTAAGATAACATCATCCCACTCCCTTTGTTAGCAAAAAATAGACTAGCAATTCCAATTAGATAAGAACTGAGTTACAGTAGAGGGTTTCTTATGGGTTTTTTTTTTATAATTATGATAAGAAAATGTATATATTGTGTTATGTCCTATAAGTTAGATATATCTAAACATACGTTGCCAGACATAAAATGTTGTACTTGACTCAAAGGTAATAATTCATTAGATCACAAATGTAACAACTAAACTTCCAAAAAATAAACTTAAAATAATTTAGCCAAATACTCACGGAGAGGAACCACTATGGATAATATATTCTCAAACCTTTATTTTTTAACAAACAAAGAACCTAAAACGGAACAACCTCAGTCAGACCAGGGGGCTGGGGGCTGCAGCATTGTGCCTCTCGGTGCTGAGGTGGCCGGGAAGTCTTGGCGAGTTGCAGAGATCAGCTCAGCCTGAAGAACTTCATCACTCTGAGTTTATGCCAGAAGCCCGAGTGCCTTTCAGTAAACTCCATTGCTCTTGACCGAGTATATAGGCTGGGAAAAGGCTATTCTAAAATATAACTTAGGTGGAAAATAGGAGACTAGGACAATTACAGAAAATAAAGCATGCTCCATTTTCGGCCGCCTGAGTGTAGCAGACAGACCCTAGGATGACCCCCAATAATACCCACTTCTTGATGTTAACACGTTTGTGAAATTCCTTTGAGTGTGGGTGAGACCTGTGAAGGGATGTCACTCCCACGATTATGTTACACTATTTAAGACTCCATCTCAGCAGATGAAAGAGAGAATCTTGCTGGCCTTCAGGAAGCTAGAACTGGCTATGGAGAGGGCCACATGGCAGGGAACTGTGGGTGGTCTCTAGAACCCAAGAACAGCCTCCACCTGACAACCAGTAAGAAGTAGGGTCCTCAATCACTCAGCCACAAGGAAGTGAATTCTGCCACCAACCTAAATGAGCTTGGATGGGAAAGCCCACTCAAGCCTCCAGCTGAGAATGCAACCTGCCAAACACCTGATGGCAGCCATGTGAGGGCCTAGCCAGCTAACCCGTGCCCAGTCTCCTCACCCACGATAACTGTGAGATAGTAAATGTGCTGTTTTAAGTCACTAAGTTGTGGTAATTTGTCACTCAACCTAGAAAACTGATACTCTGAGTGAACATGAAATCCTTTTTACTTTGAATTAACCAATCTTTAGGAACCTCCCTCCCTCATTTATTTATAACGATTGCAACTCTCATGATAAGATACATGGTACTTATCTGTGTGAGGTTTTTTTCACTTCATAGAAGACTGAAGTTTTAAGTTAATGCTTAGAGATACTTTTTAATTCTTTTACAAAGTTAAGGCTGGCCTGTACTGAAACACAATCAAAGGAATTTAGCAAATATAGCTCTTGGTACATGTTAGGCTGATCTTAAAGAACAGAGAACTAGGAACCCGTTTGTTCATTCTATGAAGCAAAAACAAGGATTTATTTAAGCAACAATAACAACAACAAAAATAACTCAGTTATATATTTGTGAATTATATATTTCTTCAATATATAATTCAGAAAACACCTCAGATCAAGAGAGAGTTCCTAAGGTGTTTTTTGTGTATAATTTTTGTATACTTTTTTGTATAATAAATGTATACAAAAACATATATTTACCAGGCTTGGGATGCCACTCACAATTTTTTACTCATTCAGCAAATATTTACTAATAATGCCATGTGTCTGGCACTGTTCTAAATACTTTCTTTAAACTTATTAGTCAGGCCACTCACAGCAACATGGATGAGCTTGGAGAAAATTATGTTAAGCAAAGTAAGCTGGGCACAGAAAGAGCAATACCACATGTCCTTACTCATAAGTGGGAGCTCAAAAAGAAAGAAACAAACAAACAACAATCGCAGTAATACACTGAGCTTTCAGAAGGAGAGAACAGTACTGTGATTACTAGAGGTGGGAAAAAGGGAAGGGGGGGTAAGTAAGAAATTGGTTAACAGACACAAGAAAAATTATGTTACAAAACATAATGAAAATTGTAATTTTCCCGATTTGATCATCACACATTGTACACAACTATTGAGAGTCAACTCTGTACCCCACGAATGTGTATAATCAATTACGTTTCAATAAGTAAATAAATAAATATACCAGTCAGCACACACACACAAAAAAAATCAGTTGGTTAGTGCGCAGCTTTACACTAACACCAAGGTCACAGGTTCTGATCCCCATACCGGCCAGCCACCAGAAAAAAAGAAAAAATAGCAAAGAACCTTGCCCATGTGACACCTATAATTTAGTGAGAGGAACAAACACAAAAATAAAATAAACAATAAATTATATAGTGCATTAAAAGGTGATATGCTTGATGGACAAAAGGAAAACTCAGTTAAGAAAGGGTAGCTGCGCCCTGGGGAGGGTGGTGCGTGTGGACCTCCACAAGTAGGCGGGATTTGAGAGAAGACTCACTGCAAGTGATGAATGCAGCCTGCCAGTCACCTGCGGGAAGCGCTTTCTACACAAAGGGCAGGTGAGAGCAGAGGCTCTAAGGCAGGAGCGTGCCTGCCACTCCTCAGGGAACATCAAGGAGCCACTTGCCGTGTTAGCTCAGAAGTTCCCAAACTTTCTAAGTTCATGGCACCCTCGGTGTCTCAGTAATTTTTTCAGGGCACGCCTGGGCCAAAATAAATACCTAGCCATTCCTTTTATTAAGTGGTTTGATCTAAAAAGTCTAGTATTTATGTCCTAACAATGTAGTAGCCATTGAAAAAATAATACAAATAAATTGAAGAAAAATGTTTCATTTAATTCTGAAATATCCACAATTACTTACAAGTGGGGTATGGGGCGTGCGTGCCCCTTCAGCACTGCACAACCCTCAAAGGTTGGAATCAGATTGGGTGCTGCATCCTCATTAACTATTCCATATGGGTTTTTACACAGCACTTGCTTTTTATCCTCCTGTCAGTCTCCAAAAACCCAGCTTTGCAAAAATATGACATCATCTAAAGGAATGTAGTGCAATCCAATATTGCAACTCTAAGCTAGGTTGCTTGGTCTCTGATAGATGTTGCTCTGTTTCCCTCAAAAACTTAAAATATCCTGGGGCATCCCTGTGAGTTTGCTGCAGCACCCTGAGGTGTCCTGGCACATAGTTTAGAAACTGCAGAGTTGGCTTATACCTGAGCCTTTTTCCTTCTCTTGGATCAGGCTACTCCTATTCTCCTGAGTATCTTCTCCGGCTTCCTTTCGAAAATTTCTCCTTCCCAATTTTTTTTGAGAAGCCACAGCCTGTCTTAATAAGGTATGAGTATGTAGAGATAGATATATTGATATATATGAGATATATATATATGTGCAAAATGATTGTGGAAATGGAATTTAAAAGATAATATGAATCTTTCCATGAAATCTTTGAAGACCCCTCGTACAACTGTGCGTCTCATTACAATCATGCAATCATTCAGACTCATTTCCTTCCCTCTCCGATTCTTTAAAGAAGTTAACCCCTTTTGAATATTTTAAACACCAAACGGATTGAAACATAGATTAATAAATTAAAACACCACATCACCTCACACCTATAAATGATGGGAGGCTGGGGTGACTGTTTCCTGTCCCCACAAAGATAATCGTATTTAAAGTGGAAGCCAGTAGTCTCTTCTGCTGGAATTTGCTCTTATGCTCCTACATTACTTCAAAGATTAACTGTTCAATTATTTTCAAAATTATTAACAGTTTGAATCATTGCAAATTGTTTTGAAAGGGCAAAGGAACATTTTAGCTCATTATGGGAATTTCCTAAGACTATGAGAAAATCAGTACTTTTCTCCTAATGAAAATTAGTTATTAGCTTTCAGAGAAGGAAAGACCAGTAAGTTTGTGAGAATCAATCATACACCTTCATTTCTCCAAATCTCAAGTCACCTTCCGACTGCTCATGTGACACAGAGTTAGCGGCAGGGGGAATGCTGTCATAGCCCATCACCAACACCACACACTGTGAAACAGAGCTGGCCGCAGCTTGGCATTCTCTCCTTCAAAGAGAGAATTAAAACAAATTGAACTTGCTTTATGCAGAGATAAAATAATACAGTAGCTCCCTGTCCCACCTCCAAAATAAAAAAGTCATGATTTCTTATAATGTATAATCAGAGGAAAATGACAAGCTAAACCCCTGCTTATGTACATTGTTAGCTAATTAGAAAATTAGAGATTCACACAGCCACGACCACTACCCTGCAGACTTCACGGTGACATAGCGCCATCTAGTGCTGACATTGCCTTAGGAGAATTCCAAAGCACATCAGTAAAGTGGACCTAAAAAGCAATGGTAAAATAAAATAAAATCAACAAATATTTGAGTACCAACTACATAAATACCATATACCTGGGTTTTTTCTTTACAATTCTGGGACTTGTGTAAAGCTTTCACAAGCAGGAATTTCTCTGACTTTTGTGGAAATTATTTACATTGTAGTGGGAGAGAAGAAAGATGCTCTGTTGAAAGTTTTGCCAGTGATTTCATCAACATTAAATATGAGCGTGGATGTAGCCATCAGGCTTCTCAGCTTGCACAGAGCCCTGATTACATTTACTGCACCTCTTCCCAGAAAAATACGGAGCTACTTAGCATTTATATTGCACTTTTCATCTCCAAACCACTTAACAGAACCTCTCTGACTAATTCCCCCAACACCCTTGCAAAGTACTTATTACTCTATACTATTAGCTTCTTCACGAAAGCTTTCGATGGCTGTTTCCACTGCATGTGCGTGAACTGCATTTACCAAAGAGAATTTCCCCAAAGACTCATGTCCGGAATCTAAGAACAACTGCATCTAAAACTTAATGTTTCCCTTTTTCACAGAGAAAAAAAAAACCTCATAATTAATTTATGTAGTGAACATATTATCCCTTTCCTATTCAGAGAAAATCTCAGAATAAAGGAAAGCATTGCATCATCAATATGAGACTCGCTCCTATTCTCTCACCAGCGCTACCACACCAAAGAACTCTCCTCTGAAATAATTGCATTGTTGTGTCCTCAGAATAAAGAAAAGCAGGAGACAAATGAGATGGGCAAACTGCTAAAAGAGGACAACTTTATAAGTTAGGACTCTGTGATATATTAAGGAGCTGAAGTTTTTTATTTAAAAGCTAAGCATCCATCACTCCTAACTTAATCACCTTTTAGAAACCAGCTAATCCTTACAATATGGGGGCTAGTGGTGTAATCTAGGACAAAAAATGTAAAGTTTCTGTTTATACTTCAAGTTTGAACATCATAAGTGAGCTCTTTCCTTTTTAAAAAGAAAACGTTTTTAAATCACAAACTGTGCTTACTATGTGACTCCCATACGCTAAGTGAAAAAACATGAGTATTTCAAGAAAAAATTTTGACATTAAGATGCATCCTGGGGAGAAAGAGAACAGAGCAAGACAGAGGAGTTAAGAGATGAGATCCTAAGAAAAGCATAATGTCCATGATGGGTAGCCAATGAGGGGCCTGGCTCCTTCCTAAATATTCCTTTTTCTTCTTTCCTGTTGACTTGCCTTCATCCCAGAGATTACCACCCCAAGACCCATATATAACCCACAGATATTTCATAATGACTGAAAAACATTTCACATTGGAAATAATCATCCAATATTTTCAGCTTTAAAATATATATATATATTCATGGTATGTAGGAAGCAGTAAGTTAGAATTAATGTATCACATGCCATTTCCAAAATCCTTTCGACAGAGCTGGAAGGATGTTTTTGGTGATGTCTCAATGCCAGCTTTTTAAAGACAATCTCTAGTTATAGCTAGTTTATGTAGGGGATTCAATCACCATTCTGTTACCTAATGTATTTTTATATATTTTAGGATCTAGAAAAAGCAGATAGTGTGAACTGAAATAAAAACTCAAATGAGCATATTCATTAAGCCAGATTATTTTAGGGCTGAAGAGAAATTTTCCAATCATTCCCTAACAGGAAACCTTATAATTTCCATTAAAAAGAGTTTTTGTTTCCGAGATCAGACGAGATCAGGCGCAGTCAGGGTGGTTATAGCCATAGGAACTCTCATACATTGTTGGCGGGGCTGCAAAATGGTGCAGTCTTTATGAAAATGGTATGGAGGTTCCTCAAACAATTACAGACAGATCTACCATATGACCCAGCTATTCCTCTGCTGAGAATATACCCAGAGGAATGGCAATCATCATGCCAAAGGGATACCTGTACTCCAATGTTTATTGCAGCACTATTTACAATAGCCAAGAGTTGGAACCAGCCCATATGTCCATCATCAGATGAGTAGATATGGAAAATGTGGTATATCTACACAATGGAATACTACTCTGCTATAAAAAGGAATGAAATACTACCATTCACAACAACATGGATGGACTTAGAGAAAATTATATTAAGTGAAACAAGTAAGGCACAGAAAGAGAAATACCACATGTTCTTGCTTTTTTTGCAAGCTAAAAATGAATGAATAAATAAACACACAAACAAACAAAGTGTGGGGGGAAGAAGAAACAACAATCATAACAATTCCTTGAAGTTGTTAAGTGAACAGATATGATATGGAGGGAGGGGAGGGGAGAAAGGGAGTTGGGAAAGAGGAATGGGTAAAGGGTCACAAAAATCAACTACAATGTATATTGAGAAGTTAAAATTTTTAAAAAATAAAATAATGAAAAAAAAGTTCTTGTTGCGGGGCAGTGGAGGTGGGGTTCTCGTTCAAAGGGCACTGTGTGTCCATCTTGGAAGAGCTGGGAAGTTTTGGCAACAATGAGGGAAAGGTAGGTGTATTTGTGGTCTGTAATGAATAGAGAGCCACTGATGCCAACGAACGTTTAAAGGCATCCATTGCCCATAAAATAATGTCTGCACCCCTCGGCTAGCACAGGACAGACACTCATTTCTTCATGTTGCATTCTGATGTGTCCAGAAAGCTTAGTTTCTTCTTTTTGTGAGACTGAACTGATCTTCCTCATCCAACTCCCACCTACCTGAATATCATGGGTAATTTAGATTTACAATTAGTAATATTTTAATCTCTTCTATTTTAAACAGTCAGTTTAAATGATGAAGTTTAAATACTCAGCTGCTCAAAGACTCATATCATGGCTAATTCCCATGACCTCTTTTGGATAAATCAAACCCTTTTGCCAAAAGTTCAGTCTTTCAGATTTTGCTCCCTCACTTCCATCTTCTCCGATTCAGCCACCGTTTATGTAAAAGGGACGTGTACCCCCTGACAGCAGTGGGAGGGTCCTCAAACTGTCACGGCATCCTCTGGCCACTGTGCTGCAGAGCAGCTGAGTTGACCAACCCGTGAGGCACAACTGGCCATGTCGAGTTGTTTTGAGGGAGAAGTGAGAGCATCCATCTCTGGTCCCAGTCATTTGTCCCCAGTCTAGACAGCCCCAACATGGCAATCCATGTGTTCTCACCCCAGGCCTCTGTCAGGCCCCATCGCAGTTGGCAACTCCATGCCCCCTCCCTGGGGCAAACAGGAACGCCTGTCCCTTGCTCACCACTCTAAGTCCATGGAGAGCCAGAGGGACTGCTACAGGCCTGCCTGTACAGCTCTTCCCACCACTACTGCTGGGCCACCATCTGCATTTTCCATGTTAGGAACGGCCACATACAAGGCTGTTTCTTAAATCTTGTAGTGTCTCATAGCATAACTGAGAAAATTTACTGTTTGCCCTAGTCATCTCAAGCTCTCATGTACCTCTCTGGATAATTCTGTAATCCTTGATGCCTGATTATTTGGTCTCCCTTCTTCCTTAAGCCATGTAAAGGGAGTGAACTTTTCTTTCTCTTTATCAATGCTTCCCATCCTTTTTTATAACAAATATAAAATTGGATAGTATTTGTACCATATACCAGGTAAACTTGAGGGGATTTGCTGAAAAAAAATCATTACATTGTTTCTATAACATTTAATTATAATAAATAACAAGCCAAGTGTTAGGAAGTAACTAAATTTTAGATTTGTATAAAATATGCAAATAATGTATTTTCCAGTCTTTAAAGAGAAACTTGACCTTGATTCTATGTACATAAATTTTATAACAACTTTTATCCCTAAGATAGGCACAAGTTTTTAATGACAAGTACTTCAAATTCTAGACAGTTGACGTTGATGAAAAACTTTATTCTCACAAGGGAGTGGTAAATTTAAAATTATTATTTTTATAACCAAAAATATCTACCTAATTTAATTTGATATATTCCTGTAGTAGATTGAATTGTGTCCCCCCAAAGTTTAACGTGTTAGAGGCTGGGTCCCCACTTTGACTGTTGAGAGTGGGAAATCCTATTATGGTCATTGAAAGGGGGGCCTTGAAGAGGTAGTTAGAGTCTAAGGACCATGCCCTCAGGAATGGATTAATAATGGTGGTCATGTGCATCGTTCTGATTGCTTTTTTTTTTTTTTTTTTTTTTGTCTTTTTGTAACCGGTAAGGGGATCGCAACCCTTGGTTTGGTGTCGCCCGCACCTGCTCAGCCAGTGAGCTCACCGGCCATTCCTATATAGGATCCGAACCCGCGGCGGGAGCGCCGCTGCGCTCCCAAGCACTGCACTCTCCCGAGTGCGCCAGGGGGCCAGCCCCTGATTGCTTTATAAAAAGAGCACGTGAGGGCCGACCCCGTGGCGCACTCGGGAGAGTGTGGCGCTGGGAGCGCAGTAGCGCTGCCCCCGCGGGTTCGGATCCTATATAAGGATGGCCGGTGCGCTCACTGGCTGAGCGCAGTGTGGCCGGTCACAAAAAAAGACAAAAAAAAAAAAAAAAAAAGAGCACATGAGAGTCTCTCTCTCTGCTCTGCCATATTCTGCCATGCAGGACCTCTGCATTGCTGTAAAGCTACCACCAAAGCAGACTCTCATCAGAAGTGTTTCCTGGACTTTGGACTTCCTAGCCTCTGAAACTGTGAGCAATAAATTTTGTTTTCTTACAAATCACCCAGTTCCAGGTACTGTGTTATAAGCAACAGAAACAGACTAATACAATTCCTAAGTGACACGTTACACAGAATGCGAGCAGAAACAATGCAGATTAGTAAAGTTTCAGAGTTCATATTATCAATAGTTCATGCCTACACTTTTTTAGCTCTAACAATTAAAATGCAAATCAAATACATCTCTAAGGGGGTGTAAAGCAGTAATCTTCAATATCTTTTTTCTTTTTTGTTTTTTTTTTTTGGTTTTTGGTTTTTTTATATTGAAACATAATTGATTATACATATTTGTGGGGTACAGAGTGGAGTACCAATACCTGTATACAATGTGCAATGATCAAATCAGTACAATTAACAAAATGTAATCATTTCCTTGTGTTGAGGACATTCAATCTCCTCTCTTCTAGTCACTGGATAACGCTCATAAGTGGGAGGAATGAATGAATGAATGAATGAATGAATGAAAAAGAAAGAAAGAAAGGAGAAAGAAAGAAGACAGAAAGATAGAGAAAAGGAAAGAAAGATGGAAAGGAAGGAAGGAAACAGAGAAAGAAAGAGAAAAAGAAAGAAAGGTGGAAAGAAAGGAAGGAAGGTAGAAAGAAAACAGACAGAAAGAAAGAAAGGAAAGAGAAAGAAAAAAAGAAGTAACAACTATAATAATATGTTGAATTTTCAGAAGGAGAGAACAAAACTGTAGTTTCTAGAGCCAGGAAAGGGGGACGGGAAGAAGGGATACCAACAAATGGGTTAATGGACACAGAACAGCTAGTTAGGAAAAAATAGAATAGGTACTATTGATGTATAATCAAGCTAGGCACTTGTAACAATTAACTACATGTTATAAGATTATTTTTTATACCAAATATTTTCCAATCATTCAAAACTTTGGAATTTTACAAAAATTCAAAAATTTACAACAGTTAAATTTACATGTAAAGAATCCACTAGTTCTTTCTTTCCTTTCACTGACAAATAGAATGTTAAAAGTTTTGGCGATATCACTTGGGAGAGCATGATGCTGATAACACCAAGGTCACAAGTTCAGACTGGCCAGCCACCAAAAAAAAAAATCTCTTTTGATGATAACACAAAGGCTCTTCAAATCCAACCAAACTTTCTCCTACATCAAGTATCCAAACTGGTGGTGAAGTTAAATTTGAAGAACTACATGCATTATTAGAGCAGTCACTCCACTACTAGCTTGGCCACCAGAAAAGGGCACAACTGCTGCACATGGACTAAAGTGCCTGATATATCTGATATATGAGGAAACACCCCAATGGAGTTCATCAAGAACCTCCACCATGCCTCCCACTTCTGAACCCTGACCATAGGCCATCAGGCTACACCCCACGCTCCTGAGCACCTGGAAGATGAAACCTTCCCCCACTCCCAGCAACATCAGAGGCCAAGTGTCCACAGTGGGTAACAATACACTCTGCCCACCAAACGGTGTATTTTTTTTTTTTTTTTTGAAGATGACCAGTAAGGGGATCTTAACGCTTGACTTGTGTTGTCAGCACCACACTCTCCCAAGTGAGCCACAGGCCAGCCCCAGATGGCTTCTGAAGTAAGTGCCAGGTGTAGAGTGTCTCCTAGGCCATGCACAGGAAGGCTGCCTGATTCCGTTCTGCTCAAGCCCAGACAAAATTGTTCATGTCCAGGGGGCTCCCAGCCAGGGGCCACATCTACCAGGCTAAAGGCACAGCTACTTCAGGTCATGCTGAGGTTTCCTGAAAACCAAGGGTTGGGAGATGCCTCTAACCCACCGGCTGCACACAACTTGGGAGGCTCTGTACTGTCTTATTCTTGATTCCTACTTGGGCATCAAGACTCCAGGCCTAGACACCAAAAAGGAGAGGGGAATCTTTTAAACATGGTAGTAGAATCCTATGATCCAAGGCCTCTGCACTCTATTCTCAGCCCATTAAAGTAACTCAGGATGTTCTCATCCTTTTAAGACAAAACTTGGCTTCCAAGCCTCTTGTCTTGCTGCTAAATCCTATTTTGAATTTCACAAGCTAAATATTAACACTTGCTTTTCATTTGCATTCTAACTTCAAGAATTCTGATGTCTCTGCTCCCAAGGAAGTTGTACGCCTTGGCTGATGATGGAGAAGGTCAAGTACATGGAAATAAAAAAGAGAAAAGTCTGTTACTATTTTTCAATACACTGGCCCTGGTGCATGGCATTCAGTGCCCTCTAAGAAGTAGCCTCGACCTAGGTCTCCAACCTCATCTCTCCCTCCTCTCTCCACACAGGAACGTTGCCAACCTAGACAACTCAGCGTTCTCCGAACAGATACCATGCAGCCCCCTCTGTTCATGCTATTCATTATGCCTGGCAAGGCTGTCCCTCCCTAGCTCCATCCATCAAAAAAATCTATTCATTTCCTTCAAAATCCATCTTCTGCTGAGTCACTCACCACATTTGCTCGATGTATCTCTTCCTCCTCCGAACTGTTACAGCATTTGCACATCCCTCTACTTCTGCTTTACTTTGTGCCAGAGTGAGCTGTGCAGGTTTTCACCTCGAGACTAAGGATAATAGCTTGTTTACCTTTGTGACTCCTCAACACTTAAAGACTCAAGTTTGAAATGATTAGGGTAACAGTTTAGAAGTAGGTTTAGCTACGTGTAAAGAAAATAAAAGTAACTTAAACACAAAGGGTGTATTCTCTGAAAAAAATAGGGCAATCCTAGTATAAGGTTGTTTGTCTAGGGTCAAACAATCCAGAGCAGTGATGTTTGCTCCATGAAGTTATCAGGGACTCAGGCTCTCCTTTGTTTCCTACCTTGCCATTCTCAGAATCTGACTTACATCTGCAAGGACACCTTGAAACTGCTCCAGTTGTCATATATGAATTATAGGCAGCAAGAAAAAGAAAATAGGAGAAAGATCAAAGAGCATACCTATATCTCCAAAAATAAAACCTTCAAAAAGGAAAAGGAAAATAAGCCACACAAACACAAACACACACACACACACACACACACACACACACACACTCAAAATATACCCGGCAGAAAGAGAAGTCGTATAAATTATGCCCATTGTTTCAGGGGGCAAAGGCACACAAGGGGAACTGTCACAGGCAGCCCAGAGAACAAAAAATTCAAATTAATGGATCTGATACTTCTAAGTCCAGATTCAAAACAATTAAAAGACTATTTGCAGCAAGAATTTTCCACCCACAAAGGAAACTGTTTTGGCTACATGAGCAGTGAGAGGGAGAGCAAGAGAACCAGGGACTGGCGAGAGTACCCAATAACTGTCTTTGCTCCCTCTCAGCTAAAAGAACTCACTGTAAGTTTGGGATGTAAGTGCAGAGGAAATGTGAACCTTGCTTCCTACAGAAGGTACTAGAATTCACTCACACCCTGCAGTGGGAGAGCACAAATGGCAACCAGACAGAAGGAGCGTAAGTCAGCCCCACTGAATTCTCATGACCCCAACGTGGCTTAGAAGAGCATCAAAAGTTTCCTTTGGGCTGGCCCTATTGAGGCTCAATATAGTAGAGAAAGCCCAAGGACTTGAAGAAGTCTCAGTGTCAATCAAATCAAGAACAGAGAATATTGTTGTAGAACTCACATTTGAATCCATTTGGGAAAGCCCATGTTTCATAGATGCCACAAGGATTAAAGACAATGACTGAGACAGGCATGAATGAGCCAGTATGACTGAGAAAAGCACATGGCAATAGGGACCAGTGGCAATCAAAGATTAGATACCCCTTTTCTATGAGTGCTGGGAGATTTCCCAGAATTTAGATGCAACCTCCCTGTAAAAAGAAGTGGGACAACTCAGAATTAACCAAATGGTGTTAAAGTTAAATATTAAATTCATTTTCAAAATAATAAAGTTACAATTTTGCACACCTAAGATCTTTTAAAGCCATACCCATATCATCAATGATGAAAGTAATTGACCAATTCTTCCAAGAAAGGTGATGATGCGAGCTGAGAAGGCTTCGCCAAGTGGTATGAGATCTGAGTTATGAGAACTAAGAATTTATTCTGTTGACAAGGTGGGGGTCACAGGAAGACATTCTTGGCAGAGGGCCCTTGTGCATAGAAGTGGTGGCATCTCGAAAGTGAAAGAAAGAGCCCTCTGAGAGAAAGGATCTGGTCTGCCTAGATAATTCTCACCCTTCTCCTTCTGTGAGTTTTCTCTATTCGCACTTCGGGTTGGTTTGTATTGCATTGTTATTATTTTAACACAGAAGTGCTAGTTCCTCAGTAGTATACTCAGTGGTTCTAGAGAAAAGCAAAAACTTGATGGAATGAAAAAAGGAAGTGCCTTGGATACTGGCGAGAACAAGTTAAATACTTCTGTTTGTAGAATCCATTTGGGTGTTACTTCTTCCTTACCTTGGAAAAAGAAACATGATCGAACAAAATGCACTTGCCCCGTTAGCCCAGTTTTTCCTGGATGGGCAGCAGAGAGTTCCAGACAATTTCCTTCAGCCATTATTTGGAAGTGTCTCACGTATCACCCTTTCTGAAGAGCTCAAAAGACTTTCTGAATTAGATTTTATTTGATTTGGTTTGATCCTTTATTTGTTATCTGACAGGTGTGAGGACCTATGGAGAAAGCAGAAATACTTGACATTATTGAGTAGTTACTTCCAGTTGGAGATTTTGAGCACTTCTGTACCTGTTCATACAATAACTCAAGAATATACCAACCCCAAGTACCAAGGGTGTGGAAAAACATGTGTCCTTATCTAGAGCACCTCAGCTTTAGAGGACTACCATGAGCATGGCTGACAACAGCATACTGTTTCTATGGAGTAGTCATTCTTCTGACTTTCTTCCAGAAAGCTCAAAGAAATACGTTTCCTGTGTTCCCAGGCATACCCACTTACAGAGATGCTAATTTAAAGCCATCGTACATTTAAAATGAAGACAATCTTGAAATGCATTTCAGTGGGATATAAAATACTTGGAAAAGTCATCCTTTGAAACCTTGTGAAGTGGACATGTATTTCTCTCTGCTATCTGCCAAAATCCTTAAAATAACAGTAAAGGAATAAAGGGGCTAAACAGATTTTAAAAACAAAAGGAAAAGGAAACAGAAGACAATGGATGAACGATGACAAGAACATTCTAGAAGGTGGAGAGCAGAGGAATCAATAGTCATTGACTGCTCTGGTTAGATGTGGTTTTGTAACAAACTACCCCAAAACTTAGTGATTTAAAACAACTATTTTTTTTATTCTCACATGTTCTGTAAGTCAGGAATTTGAAAAAAGATAACTTGTCACATCACAATGTTGGGAGCCTTGACTGAGAAGACCCCAAAACTGGGGTGATTCAACAACTGGGGATTGGAACTATCTGGGGGGTTTGTCACTCATATGTCTGGCAGTTAATGTTGGTGGTGACTGGACCCTCAGCTTGGGCTGTCAGCTGGAACACCTGCCTGTGACCTTTCTATGTGGTCTAGGCTGCCTCAAAGCATGGCAGCCTAGGACTTCTACGTAGCAACTTGGGGATCCAAAGATGAGTGTCCCAAACAAGACAGAAGGTGCACTCTCTTTTCTGATCTAGCCTTGGAAGCCACTTAATGTTTCACTGAGTCTGTTGGTCAATGAGCTACAGAGGTTGGCCAACATTCAAGAGTAGAAAACACGGACCCCACCTTTCATTGAGAGGAGTGTCATAGCATCTGCAGACATGATTTAGAACCTCTACATTGACTTAAGCAGAGTGGGAAAAGCTGGAACTTTAGAGTTTGCAAATGAAAGCAAGGTAATCTATGCTGTAGAACTACAGTAATTCTCAAGAATTAAGTATATCAGGTAGCAAGTTTCTATGGGTTGAATATTTGTGTCCCTCCAAAGCTCATGTTGAAGCTTAATCCCCAGTTTGGTATTTGAAAGGTGGGGTCTATAAGAAGTGATTGGACCATGAGGGCTCTGCCCTCATAAATGAATTAATCCATTCATGGATTAATGGGTTAGTGGATAAATGGGTTATCACAGGACTGGCACTAGTGACCTATAAGGAGAGCAAGTGAGCACATTAACAAGCTCAGACCTCTCGCCATGTGATCACCTGCACCACCTTGGGACTCTGCAGAGAGTCCCTACAAAGAAGAAGTTCCTCACCAGATGTGCCATTCATTCTTGGACTTCTCAGCCTCCAAAAGTATAAGAAATAAATTTTGTTTCTTTACAAATTACCCAGTTTCAGGTGCTCTGCTATAAGCAACAGAAAACTGACTAATATGCACGGTGAGAGGACGGAAGGCAGAGATGAAGGGTGAAATGTGGAACAGAAGAACTGGGTGAACCTCTGTATAAAAGGCACTTAGACCCCCCCCCCCCCAAATCCTTTCCCAGCTTGCACAGACAGACCACCAACCCATTCCCATCCCAGCCAGAGGAGGGAAGTTTGCTCTTTGGAGCAATGGTTATTAAAGTATAGAGTCCCTAAGGAATTTTCAGGCAGTTTACAAGGTCAAAACTATTTTTTTAATAATACCAGAATATTATTTGCTTTTTTTACTCTCATGATTATCTGTATAATAATACCAGAATATTATTTGCTTTTTTTTTCACTCTTATTAGTGTAGAGGAGTTTTCTAGAGGGTACACGCAGAGAAGGTATGAGAATCAAGCTGTCTTCTATTAAGCTAGACATTAAAAAGATTTGCAAAACTGTAAAACAGTGCTACTCTTTTCATCAAATGGTTTGTTTTCAAAAATATTTGAGGTGGGTCAGAGGAATGCTCTTTTTTGTTAAATATTATTGTACTATTTGTCTTTTTAGACTATGTACATGTATTACATTAATAGATTAAAAATCTAAGGTTATGATAAAATTGGAACATCACCACTTTGCAGCCAACAATAAATTAATCATCAAAGACTGCTAATGTTACCAAAAACAGAGACAACGAAAGAGTATATTACCACCTATGAAACAGTTCTGCTCCCAGCCCCAAATCAAATCTGAATTTGAATCTATCAAGATTCTAGATCCCATTACCAATTTATAGGAAATACAGAAGATGTTAAACACCACCACAGAAATATAATCAGCAAAATCCAGACTCTGAAACTCAACACAACATGCAATCCAGTTTCTTTAACTGAAAAAAGCAGGGGTGGAGAACCGGAGAGGATAAAAGCAACTTAGAAATACCTTATGTATCTCCAGTCTGTAGCAGACTGTTAAACTGGGCTCCCAAACCAAATACCCAAGAGAGGGTTTACTTCAGTGTAACACCTGAAACCAAAGATAACCATATGTCAACATCTCAATGATGACAAGAGATTAACATATTTTAGTTTCAGATAGTTCATTATTCAGGAAGAGCAACTTCTACAGGAAATGCCCACATATGTGTACTTAGAAGCCAAACCATGTGGTCTCCAGTACGGTCGTTCAGATGCATCCATTCTGCTTTGTCAAGTCACCAGGCAGAGCCTGTCATTTAACTAATTATCACATAGGAACAGATTTAATTCCATGCAGGGCCTGCAGCCAAGGAAAAATTCCACAACAAAAAGGAAAAATGCCCGAACGACAGCTTTTGAATACTAACTGATCAAGACCAGCAAGACTAAAATACAAGTATGCTATCTATAAGAATAAATTACAATGAATCAGAAGCCCTAATCATTAAAGTTAGCCTTGAGACAGAATCAAACTTTCAGAGACATCAGCACATGTCCAGATACACGCACCCTTTACACCAGCCTAATTCAGTCAACACATGGTATTCCCCTAACTATATCCATGGGTTCGGGGACTAGCACTTGACCCTATCACTGGCAATGAAGTGCCAGAAGATGTTTGCTGATGTTTCTGGAACAGAAGCAGTTGAAGTTGTGAGGACATTAAGATCTGGAGCTGCTGCTATCTTGCCCCCAAAAGATTGAGTTTGCCAGAGAATGGAGCCCAAGTAGAGGGGAGCAGAACCAACAGGTAGAAAGAAACTCTATCCCATTTCCATTGTTTGATCCCCTAATTAAGTCATTCAGCATTCTTTTAGTACCTCCCAGTCAATTATCTATTTACCAGTTTGAGATAAGCCCCTTGGACTTTTTTTGTCACAACCAAAAAAGTGTTAAATGATACAAAGATAAAGGATACATCAGGCAGAGGTGGTGTCACTTTAGCAAACAATGGATTGCCAAGCTGTTACCCCAGCACAGCTATGAGGGGGACATATGAACCTGAATCACAAAGCTCCCTGTGGCTGTGACACATTTGTGGCAGGAAGCTAGCATTCATCAGCGTCATTCCTCACATCAGCATCTGCCTGACTGCTACAGCAGCATTATACTAGTCCGTTTCTTTTGCTTAACACAGTACCTGAAACTGGGGAATGTATAAAGAAATAGAATTTATTTCTTACAGTTTTGGAAGCTGGGGGTTCCAAATCCAGGGAACACATCTGGTGAGGGCCTTGCTGGTGGCTGGTGACAGTGATGCAGGCTGTCACACGGTGGATAACTGAGCAGAGAGAGGGAGTTTCTCACATGCTTTCCTTTAAAAGCCACCATAACCACACCCATGACCACCATGAAACCATCAATGGATCAATCCATTCACTAGGGCATGGTCCTCATAGTCTAATCACCTCTTAAAGGCCCCAACTTTCAATTACCATAGTAGGATTTCCCACCCTCTTAACATTGCCACAGTGGAGATTAAACTTCAATGAGTTTGGGGGGACATTCAATCCTCAGCAGTAATGTATTAGTTTCCTAGGGCTACCATAACAAATCACCACAAACTGAGTGGCTTAAAAACAGTAGACCTTTATTCTCTCACAATTCTGGAGGCCAGAAGTCCACAATCAAGGTGTTGGCAGGGCTGCACTCCCTCCAGATTCTCTAGGAGAGATTCTATTCCTTGCCTTCTTCAGCTTCTGGTGGCTATTGTCATTCCCTGTCTTGTGGGTACATCATTCCAATCTCTGCCTCCATGGTCATATGGCCTTCTCTTCTTCTGTCTAATTCCCCTCTGCCTCTCTCTTTTTTGTTCTTATAATCTAGATGGGATGAATGATGCCTCTGTCTTATAAGAACACTTGCCATTGAATTTCAGACCCACCCAGACAATCCAGGATGATCCCCTCATCTCAAGATCCTTAATTTAATTCAATCTGCAGAGGTTCTTCTTCCAAATAAGGTAACAAAGGACACGGATATATCTTTTTGCACCATTCAACCCAGTACAGGTAATTAATGTCCTTAAAAACCCATCACAGAGCATGAAACAGCTTCTTGAGGAAATATTTTTTGACATGGTGGTCCCCAAACTGCTTACAAACTAGAATCACCTAGGAAACTCCCATTGTGCAGGTGGCACCCAATGCCAACTAAATTGCAATGTCTAAGAGTGAGGACCAGCCATCAGCAGGTTCTAAAGATTCCCCAGGTGATTCCAACAAACTTTGGGAATCACAGCTTTCATAGCAGTTGTGTCTGTATTATTCACTTATCTTTAAGTTCTGAAATGATGTTTCTGCTGTTGATGGGACTGGCGCCATTTTAAGAAAACCCCTTCATTTTGTAAAAACTCAGGCAGGAAAAACCCAGGTGGGAAAATGTGGGAGGGGCTGGGAGGAGCCATGCTAACTACAAAATTAGCTTATGTACTGTCGGCTTGCTTGCATTGGCTAATAACTCCTAGTGCAGTGATCAGGTGACCAAGTTGCCACGCTTGCAACTTTAAAAACTGAAAGCAAAAAAGGCTTGGGCCACACTCTGAATTGGCTAGTGTGGTCCCAGCTACTGGCAATAAAGTTTTATTTTTTTCCATATCAGTCTCCAAAGGTGATTTCTCCCAACACCTATAACAGTTCAAAACCCTTCGGTTTACTTTTTTTTTTACTTAAGCCTTTCCTTTATGGTTCCTTTATTAAAATAAAGTCATTTTATGAAAAGAAAACAAAGTAATAACTTATTGAATATTTGCTTATGTTTTCCCTTTGATCATGCTTATGAGAACTTGGGAGGTGTTCTCAACCCAGAAATCCACAAATTTGCCAGTCCTTCTCCAGTATGTATATCTCTGCCAAAGGCAAAGATGCCTTGGATTTAAAAAGTTTTGAGTAAATCTTTGTACCCATCAGATTGCATGTCACTTTTAAAGAATTACTCTAAAAGGAACAATTAAACATTTAAAGCTTTAAAGTCTATAAAATATTTACCCCAGAGAATAAAAGGAAGAGATGGAGTTTTGAAGGATCCTTGATACGGGTATGGAAAAGAGATGTTCACATTTCCTACAGTTTAAGAGAGGGGGCTTGAAATGTTCCCATATGAGGTCAAAGACTTCAGAGAGAATCTTAGAGTATAGCATTGGTCCTATGAGTCAAGAAGATGCCTCGTTTTTCTTGTCCAAAGGGAAGCTCAGCTTGAGCCCCACATATAGTTAAACTAGCTCTAGGTATCTTACCATTCTCCTTATTAATATTTATCAAACTTACCATCATTCTAGTCAAATATTTTAGGCAAAAATATTGCCCAGCATGCATCTCTCCTCACACTGACTCTTATAAGTTCTCAGATGCAGCCAAAAGTTACTGCAGCCAAAAGTTACTGCATACCAAAAACCCAGAAAATATTAGAATATAACACATATTTACCTAAAGGATTTGATATTTATTTTATATTACTTAGAGTGATTTTCCCCCAATGTAAGTTTGACACCAGTAATGAGCTATTTATAAACATAGCTCACATTAGTACATACTCTGCTAGGCTAATATGACTTTTTACATTATACTTTAATATTTGCTAAGCATTTTAATAAGTTCCAGATATCACACTGTATCCCAGGACACAGGAGGCCTGATGCCGATCAAAATTATCAACAACAAATATTTATTGAATACTTATTTCAGGCAATGCATTTTTCCAGGAATGACATACCAAGAGGCTCCATGCCACTCATGGGCTGGAGCAATTCGCTGGGACTTCAGTCAAGACCAGAACATTGGCAAGGAGAACTGCTAACCAACAAAATCAGTAGGAGGAAAGGAGCCCACATACAAAAGTATATGCCATGGTGACAGATATCTGGCAATTGTTTGCTGAGTATA
Source organism: Cynocephalus volans (assembly GCF_027409185.1). Classification (NCBI taxonomy): domain Eukaryota; kingdom Metazoa; phylum Chordata; class Mammalia; order Dermoptera; family Cynocephalidae; genus Cynocephalus; species Cynocephalus volans. The sequence goes on along the minus strand of NC_084461.1, from coordinate 99,426,332 downwards.
CATTACTTCCTTTTCTGATAATTGCACCCCAACTTTTCTTTGACAATCTACTCATATTTTATTCTCAGCTTGCCACTGTTTATTGATACTGAGAGAAGACATGAAGTTCCTGGATCAGAGTCAAAACACTTGGTTACTCATAGAAATAGCAGTTGCCAGAATATTCACATTTTACTGTGTCTGTTCCAAGCCCCGGTTCCCAAAAAGCCATGTGACACCTGCACAGACAGTGGGATGAGTTACAGGAACCCAGCATTTTACAGTGAACAGTAGCATGGCTGCCTTTGTTCTAGAGGGAGATACTACCTCTATCTTCCAAGGCTGTTTGCTATACAAACACCATTGAAAATATAGCCCAAAACAAAGTCACTCAGTGCTTCTGCTCACAAGATGTGCAGAAATGCAAGAGACACGTAGAGAGTTGTCTGCCAATATGTATATTTTTGTTTTTCTTTTCGTTCTTCCCCAAGTACACTGAATATGCAACCACTCGATTGAAAACTATTAGTCATCTGGCATACATGAAATGGCAAGGAGCTTGTTACTTTACGTCCCCAATGAAAAGTAAGGACCAGAATATCTACATTAGGTGTTCTACTTAACCATGCCTCAGAAAAGCATAAAAACTTTGCCAAGGAATGTGTCCAAGATAATTTCTAAAGTTTTACTCTCAAGATTCCACAGAGAAACAGAGGTTGCAGCCATTTTCAGAAATCATCTGTTCTTTACCAGGGTAGAAAGAACAGTGTCTTCTGCCTTTTTATAAATCATTTATTTCTTTTGCCAGGTCATTTTCAAACTGTATTAGTCTGTTTCTGTTGCTTATAACAAAATACTTAGAACTGTGTAATTTTTAAGAAAACAAAATTTATTGCTTACAGTTTCTGAGGCTGGGGGGGTGCTGAAATGTGAGAGCCTTGGTGGTGGCAACAGTGACCCAGGGGTCTCACATGGCAGAAATGATGGAGCAGAGAGAGAAAAACTTTTTGTGTGCTTTCTTTTTAAAGCCCCCAGAATCACACTCCTGACCACCATTATTAATCCATTCACTATGGCACAGTCCTACAATCTAATCATCTCTTCAAGGCCTCACCTCTCAATTACCATAACAGGATTTCCCACCTTCAAGAGTTACAGTGGGGATTTAGCCTCAGTGAGGTTGGGGGGGAGAGGGAACACCCAATCTACAGCACAAACCATCTCATTTTGAAAATGAGTATGCATTGTAAATATAAAAACATCTTTTTCCTTATTACTTTTGTCTGATAAAATAACAAAGGGATACACTTGTGTTTGAGAGAGGTGAACTTATTACAAATAAAAGAAATTTCTACTTAACAACGTGGACAACAAACTGAGGAAACCCATTACCTGTAAGAGATCATCCCAGTGGGTATTTTCAAAGATTTAGACAAATTCATTAGTAAGAAATGTGTTATAGTCAGCTCAGGCTGCCATAACAAAACACAACAGACTGGGTGGTTTAAACAACACATTTATTTCTCACAGTTCTGGAGGCTAGAAGTCCAAGAACAGGGTACCAGCATGGTCAGCTTCTGGTGAGGGCTCTCTTCCTGGCTTGCTGGTGGCTGCCTTCTTGCTGCATCCTCACATGGCTGTAAATTTCTCACCCTTCACTCAGACAGGCAGAGAAAATGAGCATTTTTTAAATCTTGCCTACAACTCTTTTGATCGTGCGCACAAGTACCCACCAGCTGATAGCCCAGGGGCCTTTCTCTGCAGCCTGTGGCTACACTGCAATGACCCCCCTCTCCACCTCCTCAACTAGACCCTTAGCAAAATTCCATGTCCTTCCTTGAGGACGTTGGAAACTTCTGGATCTTGTCTAGGCCACCTATTAACCAAAGGAGAGTAAGAAAACTAAATTTAGGCAACTCTTTTGTGCCTAAAACCACTGAACCAACGAGTTTAATTTGATGCAGACTCTGCCACAGATCAGGGGCACTTCACAAATAAGCTGCTACCCCTGACATCAAAATGCCATTCTGGGACAGAGCTCCTTGACTTTGGCATTCCCCTAAGAGGATCTAATATATTTTAGCCTGGAAAGGAGAAGGTGGGATGTTTCTCACTCCCTGTCTACTCTGCCTCTTTCTTCCTTCCCTATCCCACAGTCCCTCAGGGCAAGAGGATTTCATTTCATCTACTCCTTGATTATGGCAATGTGTAAGAAAACAATTTTTTTTTTCTTATTACACTCTCTACACTCACAACACAGAATGTGTCTGTGACCAGATGTGTGGGGATTTTTCCTCACACACCAACCAAGCAAGAAATCAGTTCTGCAGTGAACACCAGCTGGGTGTCCTCCAATTTAATTCTGACACTATCCACCTGGAGATAGCGTCAGATGCCACAGGTTGAGGGCTCAGTCCCACAAGACTGCCCCCACTTCAGATGCCAGTCACAAGCATAGGTTGTGGCCTGAGCTTCTAATTAACCAGCTATAAATCAGGATTCCCATGACCCCTTCCTTAGGTTTGATTAACTTGCTAGAGACTCAGAACTCAGGAAAACACTTTACTTACGTTACTCATTGTTATAAAGACTATTACAAAGGATACAAATGAACAGCCAGATGGAAAAGATGCATAGGGTGAGGTGTGTGGAAAGGAGCAAGGAGCTTTCACACCCTCTCTGGGGCAACACTCTCCAGGAACCTTCAGGTGTTCAGCCCTCTGGAAGCTCTCGGAACCCAGTCCCTTTTGGCTTTTTATGGAGGCTTCATTACATAGCCATGATTGATTAAACCATTGGCCATTGGTGATTAACTAAATCTTCAACCCATCCCTTCTCCCCAAATATTGGGGGGGATGGGACTGAAAGTTCCAGCCCTCTAATCTCCTGGTTGGTTTCCCTAGCAACCAGACCCCATCCTGAGGCTATCCAGTCCCCCCATCCCCCCAGCCATCAGTCAACTCATTGACATAAAAAAGACACTTATTTTGGAGAGTCTAAGGATTTTACTACCTGCCTGCCAGGAAACTGGATAGACACCAAATATATATTTAACAATATCACTGGGGGTATCTTTTTTTGCCCTCATGGAAGAAGCACTGATCCAAGTCTTCCCTGTTTGGTTCTTGCTATGCTTAAAATTTGAAGAAATTGAGAAAATTGTCTCTTCCTCAATAAAGTCTGTCTTGCAAAGCCTATTGTCTTAATGCAAAATCCTGTTTGAAATGGCAGAAACTGAACATTAATTTTCTTTCTCTTTATGTTACTACTGTAACAATCCTTTAACCTCACTCCTATCCCCAGCCATATGAATCCCTCAGGCTGTAGAAGAAAAATACATGGAAAGGCAAAAAAGAAAAGCATGGCTCTTTGGCTCTTTCTTTTACAAATAGTACCTCAGTTGTACTCTTACTCAACAGCTATAAGTGTGTACATTATTTCTTCTACATTTTTTCTTTAGAATTTCAACTTTGAAGACTTTCTTTTATCACTTATGCCACTTATGAGCTGTTAAATATAAGCCTTTATTATTGAGATAAAACTACAAAGAATAATTAGATTGATGCCAGAAAAGTAGCATGCACTTCATCTACTTTTCATCATTGAGCACCGGTTTGCTCTAGGTAGATTTCATTTCTGAGACATTTTTACCATGGTTACTGTGATTCTGATGGCCTCTTTTACACTATATTCAGTTGGTGTGGATTTTCATGGACAAGGAACTATCTCAACAGTTTCCCCAGTATCTCCTAATATCAACAACAATAGCAAGCCAGAAGCAAATCCTAAAACCTTACCTGCTCTGAAGATAGTGAAATAAAACAAAGCACCACAGAAATGAATGTGTTACTATAAATACAGTTAGAAAATGTACAGAAATCCCTAAATTCACACAGAGGTCCCTATCACATGTTAGCTTTGCAGCCCATAGAAAAGTCTCCTTAGGGAGGTGGACTGCTTGGTGTGGCCTTCTCATTTCCCCTTCCCTGTTGGGCTTTCACTCAGAATTAGCATTTTCCCAAATTTCAGCTTCACTCTTCTGACTGCATACAAAAGTCACTATAGCTGTTTCCTTTCATCACTGCCACCTCGGTTCTCCTTTCTGTGAAGTGTGGGTGAGTAAAATGAATGGGCGTCTCACTTCCAAACCAATGCAGGAGGCAGGCCGACGTCAGGAACTGCTGGCCACTTAAACTTGAACACAGAGACCCAAGCCTCCTCCTGAAACACTGGAAACTAAAGTCAAATCAGTCAGAATTTGGAAAGTCAAACCAATCAACACTTTCTAAAGTTTGATTGGCAGCACACGAATCTAAGAAAGATTTTCTCATGAGAAGATTTTTTTGAACTAGTACTAATTTACAGGTGGTATGCGTCTGACTACCAGGCTGTGTTCATTTGTTTCTAGTAAAACATTTGAAAAGATTCCCTTTCTCCTGTGCTGGGACACTGTTTAAGGATGAAAACATTAACCAAAACAAGAATAAATAATGTTATAACCCTAAACAAACTGCAGAGACCATGTAATTTTTTAAGATAAAAACCTAAAGCTCTCAAATAGATGTTTGTACACCCATGTTTATAGCAGTACTTTTCACAATAGACAAAAGGTGGAAACAACCCAAATTTGTATCAACAAACAAATGGATAAACAAAATGTGGTATATACATACAATGGAATACTATTCAGCTTTAAAAGGAATGAAATTCTGGTACATGTGACAACATGGATGAACCCTGAGGACATTATGTTAAGTGAAATAAGCCAGTCACAGAAGGACAAATATTATATGATTCCACTTATATCAGGTAATTATAATAATCAAATTCATAGAGACAGAAAAAATTAATGGTTACTGAGGGCTAGGGTGAAGGAATAATAGGGGAGTTATTATTTAATGGGTGATAATCTAGAAATCTGCTCTGACTGAAGTCAGCTAAATTCCTACAGTCCTGAATCTGAAATGGGGCAATAGTCACATGCTGGAACTGTTAAACAAGACATGCTTAAGAAGCTATGCATTAACTTAAGAATGCTGAAAATGTATCTTGTGACTTTACTCATATTTATGTACTTAAGATATAATCAAAGACCAATCGCTAACCTGCATAATGCTATGTAACCAATAGAAAAACTGATGTGCTGATTAAGGGGCTGTCCCCATTTCCCCCCTTCACTCTTCACTTTTTGGTGATTATAAAAAATGCTAAAAATCTTCTGGCCCTTCACAAAGCACTTCCCAAGGAAACTTGGCGGTGCTTTCCTGGGCTGCAGTTACACATATTTTGTTCAAATACAGTCTCTGATGCTTGATCACTGCCTCAGGATTTATTTCCAGTTCAGCATGGGTATGGAGTTTTGGTTTGAGATGATGAAAAAGCTCTACAGATGGAAGATGGTAATGGCTCCACAGGAATGTAAATATACTTAATGTCACTGAACTGTACACTTAAAAATTGAATCAATGGGCCTGACAGACACCAGGAGCATGCCCAGGGACCTCAGCAGCCACAGACAGTCCCTGCTGAACAGATAGCAGGAGCACATGAGGACCTGTCTGAGGGCAGCCCCTGCTGATGCCACAGACATTGCTGCCATGTGGGTCATCCACCATAGCTATGGCAGTGTCTATCACTGCCACAGACACTGCTGCCACAGCAGCAGCCACAGCCACCATATAGGTGGCCCACTGACCACTGGACTGCATTGACAGAAGGAGAGTCACCAGCAAAGCCCAAGGAAAGAAGTGAGTGAGTGCAAACATGTGACCCAGTGGCCCAACACACAGGGTGAATTACACTAACAAGTGCAGAAGTGCACCTGAGGGTGGGAGGTATGTGCACAGCCCACACAACTGCCTTGATCTGGGGAGTGATACACTTGGAACCCCCTGAGAGTGCAGAAACCCAAGAAACCCAAATAAAAGAAAAAATTCCCAACCACCATGAACCCATCCCACAACCAGGAGAAGAAAGGACACAGGAGGAGCCTCTGCCTGTAGGAAAAAGGAAATAGAAACCCCACACAGGGTCATAAATTCAAACTGAAGAGTTCCAGAATACATGCAAGGGGTGCCAACAACATGCCCATGGTCACCCAGCCCAGCCAAAGAGCAACAGGACACCCAGGCACTTCTCCCAAGAACGTGAGAGCTCACTCACATCCTTGATGAACCAACACAATGTCACCAACCTCAACAAGGAATCACTAAGTGGTTCAGTGCCTGTGCCACAGAGGCACTCACATGCACCTCCAACACTGAATACAGCCAGAGTAACCACACAGAGATGACACTACTGCATCTACCCAAAACCAGTACTAAAACAACTTACTCAATGGTCAATATAAAATACATCTACAGGAGGAAGTCTCTCTCCTCAAAGCCCACTCCAGAGTAATAGAAGAAGCAGCTGCTCTACCAGTTGACCAGACATCAACATAGAGATACTAGAAACATGAGGAGGAGGAGGAGGGGGAGAGGGGGGAGGAGGAGGGGGAGGGGGCGGGGGGGGGAGGAGGAGGAGAAGAAAAGAAAAAAAGAAAGAAAGAAAGAGAAAAGATGACACCACCAAAGGAATACAATACTTCCCAAGTATCAGACCCCATAGGGCAGAAAACTCTTGAAGTGGCTGAAAAGAATTCCAAACAGCAATCTTAAGGAAACTCAATGAGATGACACAACAAATGATAAAAACTATCCAGGATATGAAAAAGAAAATTTACAAAGAGATTAATACCTTAAAAAAAGAATGTAGCAGAATTCCTGGAACCAAAGGATTCAATTCAATGAAATAAAAACACAACTGAGAGCTTAAGCAGCAGATTAGAGTAAGCAGAAGAATTTCTGATCTTGAAGACAGTCTTTTAGAAATAATCAAAGTGGACCAAAAAAATGAAAGAAAAATAATTTTAAAATGAAGAAGATCTGAGAGCTAGCAGACAACCTTAACTGTACAAACATCCAAATCATGGGTGCTTCAGAAAGGAAGGAGAAAGGAAAGGCATTGAAAACCTATTCACCAAAAAAATAGCAGGAAACTTCCCAGGTATAGGGAGGAGACATGGACTTTCAGATCCAGGAGGCTCAAAGATCCCCAAACAGAATCAGTCCAAAAAGGTCCTCTATGAGACACATTATAGTTAAACTGGCAAAGCTCAAAGACAAAGAGAGAATCTTAAAAACAGAAAGAGAAAAGCATCAAGTCACTTAAAAGGAAGTCCCTATCAGACTAACGGCAGTCTTCTCAACAGAAACTCTACAGACCAGAAGAAAAAGGGAAGATATATTCAAAATACTAAAAGAAAAAAACTGCCATCCAAGAACACTATATCCAGCAAGGCTATTTTTATGAAGTGAGAGATGAATATTGTATTTCCCAAACAAACAAAAATTGTGAGAGTTCACAACAACATGACAAGCCCTACAAGAAATCCTCAAGGGAGTCCTTCATCTGGAATCCAAAAAATGATAATCACTTCCACAAATACACAAGAAAGAATAAAACCCACTGGTAGAACAAAAATGCAAATAAGAAAGAGAAAGCAACTATATCTTACCACCTCAAAAAAACAGCAAAGAATGAGCACAATAAAAGGAGAAGAAAGGAATTTAAGCATATTTAAAACATTCAAATGAGAATCTATAAAATGCCCAGAGTAAGACAATATGTTTCAATAATAGCCTTAAATGTAAACAGATTAAATTCCCCACTCAAAAGACACAGACTGACTGATTGGATTAAAAAACTAGATCCAACTATATGCTGTCTTCAAAAGACTCACCTCACTTGCAAAGACACACACAGACTAATAGTGAACGGATGGAAAAAGATAAACCATGTAAATGGAAATCAAAAATGAGCAGGACTAGCTATTCATATATTGGATAAAATAGACTTTAAACAAAAAAACCATAAAAAGAGACAAGGCCATTATCCTTGATAAAGGTATCTATCCAGCCAGAAGATATAATAATAATAAATATATATGCACCCAACATTTGAGCATCCAGATATATAAAGCAAACACTATTAGACCTAAAAAAGAGATAAACCCCAAACCAATAATCATTGGGGCTCTTAATACCCCTCTCTCATCATTGGATAGATCATCTAGGCAACAGATCAACAGAGAAGCACAGGACTTAAACTATACTTTAGACCAATTGAACCCAGCAGACAGCTATAGAACATCATCCAACTACAGAATATACATTCTTCTCATCAGCACATGGAACATTCTCCAGGATAGACCACGTGTTATGTCAAAAATCAAGTATCAACAAATTTTTTAAAATTGAAATCATTTCAAGTACATTTTCAGACCACAACAGATTAAAACTAGTAATCAAAGCAACCTCTGGAAACTATACAAATACATGGAAATTAAACAATGTGCTCCTAAAAGACATATGTGTCAAAGAAGAAATAAATAGAAAATCAAAGAATTTGTTGAAACTAATGAAAATAAAGGCACATCATACTAAAACATGTGGGACACTGTGAAAACACTGCTAATAGGGAAGTTTATTGCAATAAACATTTACATCAAAAGAATACGAATATTTCAAATAAACAACATAGCACTACACCCCAAAGAACTAGAAAAACAGGAATAATCCAGTCCCAAAATCAGTAGGCAGAAAGAAATAATTAAGATGAGAGCAGAACTAAATGAAATACAGACCCCCAAAAAATGACACAAAAGATCAGTGAAACAAAAAGTTGGATTTTTCAGAAAATAAACAAAAAGCACAAATTAGCTAGGCTAACTGAGAAAAGAAAGAAGACCCAAATAACAAAAATCAAAATGAAAGAGGAGACATTACAACCAGCACCACAGAAGTAAAAAGAATCTTTAGAGACTATCATAAGCAACTATACACCAACAAATTTGAAAACTTGGAGGAAATGGATAAATTTCTGGACACATACAAACTATCAAGACTGAACAAAGAAGAAACAGGAAACCTGAGCAGACCAATAACAAACAAAAATATTGAAGCAGTAATCAGCAGCCTCCCAACAAAGAAAAGCCCAGGACCAGATGGCTTTTCTGATGAATTCTACCAAATCTTTAAAGAGAAATTAATACCAACACTCTTCAAACTGTTAACTTTGTGTAATTGTTTATACTACCCAAAGTGATCTACATATTCAACCCAATCACCATCAAAATACCAATGGCATTCTTCGTGGAAATAGAGAAAACAATCCTAACATTCATAAGGAACAGCAAAAGACCCCAAATAGACAAAGCAATTCTGAGTAAAAATATGAAAATAAAACCAGAGGCATTACACTACCTGACTTCAAATTATACTACAAAGCTTTAATAATCAAAACAGCATGGTGCAGGCATAAAAACAGATAGTCAGACCAATGGAACAGAATAGTGAACCCAGAAATCAACCCACATACTTACAGCCAACTAATCCTTGACAGCCAACTAATCCTTGGCAAGGGCAACAAGAACATACACTGGGGAAGAAACTATCTCTTCAGTAAATGGTGCTGGGAAAACTGGACATCCATATGTAGAAAAATGAAAATAGACCAATACCTTTCACCATATACCAATATCAACTCAAAATAGATTAAGTTCTTAAATACAAGACCTGAAACTGCAAAACTCCTAAAAGAAAACACAGGGAAAACACTTCAATAAGTAAGACTGGGCAATGAGTTTATGAATAAGACCCCAAAAGCACAGGCAACTAAATAAAGAAATAAATAAATAAACAAACAAACAACTGTGATTATATCAAACTAAAAGCTTCTGCAGAGCAAATGAAACAATTAGCAGAGCAAAACGACAACCTATAGAATGGGAGAAAATATTTGCACAATATGCATCCAACAAAGGACTAATACCAGAATATACAGGGAACTCAAACAACTTAATAGTAAATAAACAAGTAACCCAATAAAAAATGGGCAAATGAGATGAATAGGCATTTCTCAAAGGAATATATAGAAATGGCCAACAGACACATGAAAAAAATGCTCAACATCACTAAGCATCAGGGAAATGCAAGTCAAAATCATGTTGAGATATCATCTTACCCCAGTTAGACTGGCTATTTAAAAAAAGACACAGAATAAAAAATGCTGGCCAGGATGTGGAGAAAGAGGAACCCTCCTGCACTGTTTGTGGGACTGTAAGTTAGTGCAACCATACTTGTTTATAAAAAACAGCATGGAGGTTCCTCAAACAAATATGGATAGAACTGCCATAAGATACAGCAATCCTACTGCTGGGTATATACCCAAGAAATGAAAATAATCATGTCAATGAGATATCTGCACTAGCATGTTTATTACAGCTGTATTTACAACAGCCAAGAGTTGAAACCAACCTAGATGTCCATCAACAGATGACTGGATAAGGAAAATGTAGTATATATACCAATGAAATACTACTCTACCATAAAAAAGAATGAAATTCTGCCATCCACAGCAACATGGATGAACTCAGAGAAAATTATGTTTAGTGAAATAAGTCAGGCTCAGAAAGAGAAATACCACATATCTTCACTCATAAATGAGAGCTAAAAAAAATAAACAAATAAATGAAAAAAGAAAGATACAGCAATCACAATAATCCATTGAATTTTCGAAAAAGAAAATGGAACTGAGGCCCCCAGAGGAGGAGAAGGGGATGAGTGAGAAATTGGTAAAGGGCCACCAAAAATGATTATATTGTACAATGTTGAATATACTAACTATCCTGATTTGAGCATCACATATTGCACACAGGTATTGATATTCAACACTGTACCCCACAGATATGTACAACCAATTATATTTCAAATAATTTTTAAAAATAGAACTTACCTCATAAGACTGTTATGAGAATTAATTGAAATGATGTCAATATAATGCTTAATATAGTATGTGACAGACAGAAAACACCAATAAATATTTTCACAGTTCAAAAAAAATAATAAAACAAAAGTTTTTGTTGGGAAAATAGAATAGTTTGGTCAGAACCCTTACCTCAGGTCAGTCAGGTGTGCTTTTAGCACATCCTTTGTAAGCAAATTGTGTGTGTGTGTGTGTGTGTGTGTGTGTGAAGTTAGTGTGCATGTACACCAATGTTTCTTTTTAGTTTTGTTGCTATTCTTGTGTTCTTCGGAGAGGGAGAGAGAGAGAAAGAGAGAGAGAGAAGAAAGCAGTTTTTAGTGAAGCAGACAGGTGGCCATCTGCCTTGGGCATCTGCCCGGTACAGCCATGCTTTTCAACCTATAGGCTTCCAAGGATCTTTCTGGCTGGTTACCTAGGTCATAGACCTGCATGAAGGGGTCTGGTGACCCAGCCTGGCGTGTGTGGGGTCTGGTGACTCAGCCTGGCATATGAAGGGTTTGTGACCCAGTCTGTGAATGGGCTTGAGGGCTCTGGGAGCTCCAGACCCAGCCCTAGCTCAACAATCAGCCCAGCTGGCAGGATTACAGGCAGGTAAAAGAGCTTGACAACTAGTGTGGTTGAGTAGCTTTAAAATTGGCATCATGAACAGGATTAAGAACTAGACAATTGGCACTGTGAGCAGGATTCCAGACATTCACCTAGCTGTAGCTCCACATTGGCATAGTCTGCGACAGGATCCTGAGCAGGTACAGGAGCCAAAAGTCCTTGGGAGAAGGAGGCAATGTGGCTACTTTTGAATATGCTCTGCCCTATGGCCATCTTCCTATTGACTGGGATCTGTTTGCTGCACACTGTACTACAAGGCAGCACAGACTAAGTGCTACAGCACAAAACCCCTTGGGAAGGGGAGGAAATGTGGCTGTCCTTGAGCTTGTGCTGCCTGGTGGCCACTTTTCTGCTGACCGGAGCCTGGCTGCTGATCACTAAGCTGCAAACTGATCGAGATTTGTGGCAGAAAGCAGAGTCCTTGGAAGCATGGATGAATGTCCTGGAGGATGATGTACAGCCACTGGCCACTCCTGCCTCTCACACCAGGGAAGACACCCAACCCAGTCGTGAGTTGGGGAAACCGTGCATCTCCAGGCATGACCTGCTGTGCACGAGAAATTGAGACAGTAAAGTAGCAGAAACAGGGAGAGCCCCTGGCAGCTCCAGCTATGAGACCTAGGGGTGGATGGTGTAACGTGCTCTAGAAACTATGTAGTAAATGCATGTTGTGTTTGTCTGAAGGCAAATGGCTTGAAGGGTGCCACTTAAACCCAATGGCCGGCCGGGTGCCGTAAAACCCGAGAAAAGCGTGCCACATGCAGATGGGCAGATGACCCAAGGACAGGCGCCCCTGCAGAATTTCAAGTATGTTTTCACCTGGTGAAAAGGTGGAAAAGTTAGTCTCTGTAACTATGAGTCTGTCTTGGTGGCAGCAGTTACAGGAGAGCCACAGATATGCACAGGGGCAGGGCAGCCACTCTTTGATGGACTGGGAAAATGCAGCTGTTTGAACTGTGGGAGAATGCTGCAGAGAACTGCCTGAGACTGAGTGAATAGCTGGTGTAAGCTGAGCTGATTAATTCAAAAGCCAGAATGCAAAAGGGAAGCAGAGCATAAAAATTTGGAAAATTTGCTGCCTGGCCATGAGGTAAAAATGTGGAGAGTGGGAGAACAATGCAAGGGTCAAGTAGATAAACTGTTTGCTAAAGACATTGTCTTGGAGGTGAGGCAGCCAGATGCTAAGAGCCAAGACAATGGGGGAAAAAGTCCAAAATGCATTTGAGAAGTCTGGATGGGTGTCCCACCCATCACAGGCCCTGAGGGCGTTTGAGAAGCTTGGGAGAGTGCCCCTCCCATCCTAGGAGAACTGAGTTGTCCCGAAGGACAGACATGAGGTGTCATTGCCCTCGGCAAACTGCTCCCTGCATCCCAGCTGCTCTGGCTGGAGCAATCTTGCCTCAGCACCTCTGAAGAAAAAAAAGCTGAAAACCTTGGTGGTGTTCTTGTTGTATTAAGTTTGCAGGCCAGCAGTATGTGAGAGCAGTGGCAGCGTGGCAGCCTCCACCTAGATTTCGGAAGATGTATGAAAAAGGTGGGGGATTCAGGCGGAGACCTGCTGCAGGGGTGGAGCTGCTGCAGAGGTCATCTATGGAGCAATGTGGAGCAGAAAAGTGGGGTCAGAGCCCCCACAGAGAACCCCCACTGAGGAAATGTCTAGTGAAACTGCAGGCACCAGGCAGCTCAATGATCTGAACTTGGTGGATCTGTAGGAGCGAGGTTGCCCAACGCTTTAGGGATCCAGATGCCGCAGTGTGCTTAATATTTGCCCTGTTTGGGTTTTGGATTTGTTTGGGGTCTGTTTTTCTTTCTATTACTCCCTTTTGGAATGGGAAGGTGTACCCAATGTCTGTCCCACTGTATCTTGGAAGTAGATAAACTTGTTTTTGACTCTTTACAGGTTCACGGCTGAAAGAAGCTTTGCTTTTGGTCTCAGAGGAGACTTTGGACTTTGGACTTTTGAGTTGGTGCTGCAACAAGCTAAAGACTTTTGGGACTGGGATGGAATGTGTAGTATGTAAATGTAAGGGTCATTTATCCTCGCTAAGGGAACATCATGGAAGATTCTGAACACGTAGATTGTACGGCGAGGACCCTGAAGGGGTGGATTGTCAGGAAAATAGAATAGTTTGGTCAGGGCCCTCACCTCGGGTCCAGTTGGGTGTGGTTTTAGCACCTCCTTTGTAAGCCAATTGTGTGTGTGTGTGGAGTTAGTGCGCATATGTGCCAATGTATCTTTTTAGTTTTGTTGCTATTCTTGCATTCTTCAGAGAGGGAGGGAGAGAGAGAGAGAGAGAAGAGAGTGGTTTTTAGTGAAGCAGGTGGGCAGGCATCTGCCTCTGGCCTCCACCCAGTGCAGCCATGCTTTTCAACCTATGGCTTCCAAGGATCTGTTTGTCCGGTTACCTAGCTCATAGGCAGGAAGGGGTCTGGTGACCCAGTCTGGTGTGTGTGGGGTCTGGTGACCCAGCCTGGAGTATGAAGGGTTTGTGCCCCAGTCTGTGAATGGGCTTGAGGGGTCTGTGAGCTCCAGACCCAGCCCTAGCTCAACAATTGGCCTAGTCGGCAGGATTACCAGCAGGTAAAAGAGCCCGACAACTAGCGTGGTTGAGTAGTCTTACAATTGGCATCATGAACAGGATTAAGAGCTAGACAATTGGTGCTGTGAGCAGGATTCTAGACATTAGCCACAGCTTAGCAGAGCTCCACAATATTTTACCAAAATAACACACACACACACCTCCAAGGTTGTGTCCCTGCTCTAAAAATAAAGTTTCTCAGCCACATTCATGTACTTGCTTAAGTACTGCTGAAGATATAATTTTAAAGTAAAATTTTAAATTTTAAACCACCAATTCTATGAAGCACACTTCCAACAAGTGTAAACCCCCTTCCTCTGCCTTGGGATATTGCTTCTCAGTCACATATGCTGGGCAGCAGCATCTTTATCCTGGAGAGGAGACGGAGGCCGTCATCCTGTGCTGCCAAAACACCTCTCTGTGCCTGCACTGCTGCCCATCAGTTTCTGGAGGGTGTGCTTCCTATTTCCCCTCAGCTGACAGCTACCACTATTGGTGTCAGCTGAATTCAAAGGGCTCCTTGGTCCCTGAGAAAACATCCTGACAGTCAGATGGTATCACTTGGAACATTCTTCAAAGACTCAGAACAAGCTGAAACTTGACATTGTGAAGTGGAGAGGAGAAAGGGTCCTAGTGTTGAAAGTAGAGAATCTCCTGTTCTCCCTTTTTCTCCTGTCCTTGCACTAGACTGCATGAATGTCCTTAGGCTTTGACCCTGACCCTATCTTTGAAGTATCATATTACCTCTAAGCCCAAATGCCTTTCCTTATAATGAGCTCAAGAAAGGGTTAAAAAGTGATACAGTACAACTTCTCATCTATGACCTTTAGAAGGCACTTCTACCTGGAATTGGAATGGGTCTAGAAATATATGTTGAGGTCCAGTCATCTGGACAGCCCCACATCCCACATACCTGATATGACAGCTCTGTCCACATCTCATCTGGATGGCAGACTCAGAAATTGGCTCCAGTGATGTCATAAAATCTCACCGTATGCATCCATGCTGATGGAGTTTGGATGTGTTGTCCCCTCCAAAACTCATGGGGAAATTTGTTCTCCAATGTGGCAGTATTGGAAACTGATTGAGTCATGGGGGTGGATCCCTCATGAATGGATTAATGCTCTCCCTGGGGGAGGGGGAATTAATGAGTGAGTTCTCGCTCTATTAGTTCCCACGAGAGCTCGTTGTTTAAAAAGACCCTGTCACCTTCTCTCTCTCTCTCTTGCTTCCTCTCTCTTGCTTCTTCTCACCATGTGATCTGCTTGTACCCGCCGGCTGCCTGCCACTTTCCACCATGAGTAGAAGCAGCCTGAGGCCCATGCCAGATGCAGCTGAATAGTAAGCCAAATAAACCTCTTTTTCTTATAAATTACCCAGTCTCAGGTATTCTGTTATAGCAACACAAAACGGACTAAAACACACACATTCCACTATTCTTTCTTAGGGGTTTTAAAGTAGCTTGTATATTTCAAAAGGAGTTATCACATGCAAGCTTATTAGCTGAAACAATGTGTTAAAAGAACTTTTTGACAAGGATAGGTCAGTCCTGTTGTCTTTGCAGAGTTTGTATATTTCAAATGTGCCTGCATTGTTCCAGTGCTCAAGGTGACAAGTTCTCAGACCTGAGATCTTTTGTTTACCATTCAAGGAAAGAGACAACACAACACAATCTGAACTGAAATAAGAAAGCATCTGGGATTGGTTCAGCTCAATCTTGAAATAAGCCACTCATTAAAGCTCTACATTTTCTCTAAGCATTTGGCAGCAATTTCACCTGCAAATACAGTATCACTTAATTTCTCACTGGAACTTTGGGGGAGATAACAATGTTAGGAATGAAATGAAATAATACATGTGCATCCACCTACCTCAGTGCCTGGTACAATGTCTGTGCCTGGTTGATTTTGAAAAATAGTGATAACTTCTTTTATTAAACAAGTTATAAAGCATTTTTCTGTACTTGATAACAGTATTGCCTGAGGATGTTAATTGGTTTGCTTCCTGTCTGTTGTCTCATCTGCTTCTAGATACCCAGCCCATAAGAGTGGATCAGTCCCCAATAGACTTAACACCCAGGTGAGGGAAGGAAGGCATACACAAGGCTCCTTCACCTGACCAGCAGGAAGTAAAGTCAGGGGATTCGGCTCAACTCTCTCCTACTCCAGAAGTGGAAATGTTTCAGAAATAGAACAGGTCTAAAATTGGGCAACAGGACAAAAAAATAATAATATGAATCCACTCTGGCTCCTCCCCCAGTCCTATTCATAATAGGATTAAAAATGCTAAAAAGTACCCCAGGCCCCATGAAAACACAACCAACTTACATTTCTAATTTAGAGAGAGAGCTGTGACCTCTTTTCACATCATTTGCACTCTCAGTGCCACCCTGTGAAAGAGAATTGGCAGAGCAAGACAGCTGCAATGAGAAAGGCTTATTTTTTCAAAGGATTAACCCTTAAATGGCTGGACTTAGTTCTATGAGTCCTAAATGAAAAAGGCTTCCCATGCAGCGGTTGGGTTCCTTCTTATTCACACCTCATTCAGATTAATGGCATGCTTCTTGTATTCCCTGAACTACCTGAAAGTTTATTTATTCTTCTTAAACTTATTTTCTAAAATACAGTTGCCCTAGATTTTTCTCCACCCTGGAGCCCATTTTTATGCTTTAAAACTGATTAGATGGTTTATAGCATTTTTATTGCATAAAGTTAACCTTTACTTCCTGCTTGTACAGGGCCTTAAGGTCAGCTAGAGGTGAAAGATTGAGGCCCTCTCTGGCATTTCCTGGATATTCACACAGCTCTGCACATGCACATGACCTTCTAGATTCCAAGAAATATATCAGAGCTTTTCAAAGCCCCCTATGTACATCTTGTTTCCCAGATTTTCCTTTTAAGTTTCTGCACAGGCTCGTTGGCCCCAACTGGTATCCCAGCTTCAGGCAGCTGAGATATTAAACAATTTCTGCTGATTGTTTTTTTTAATTGAAATGTAATTGATTGTACATATTTGTGGGGTACCATGTTGAATATCAATGCCTGTGTGCAATATGTGATGCTCTAATCAGGATAATTGGTATATTCAACATTATACAACATAAGCATTTTTGGTGGCCCTTTACCAATTTTTCGCTAAACCTCTCTCTCCTTCCCTCTTTCCCACCTCTGGTAACGTCAGTTTTGTTCTCTCATTGGAAAGTTCAATGTATTTTTGGGATTGTTGTATCCTTCTTTCTTTCCTTTTATTTTATTTGTTTCTTTTTTCTTTAGCTTTCCACTTCTTTGGACATATACCCCACAGCAGGATTGCTGTATCATATGGCAGTTCTATCTGTAGTTGTGCTGATTGTTTTTGACAAATGCCTTGGGGATAGAGCTTTTCCCCAAAGATCAAGTTCTGGGTCAAATCAAGTAATGACAACACCATTTCTCTCACTAGTTAAATTGTGTTTTTAAATATATAGTTACTTTTCATAAAAGTAAGTTATTTGTGTTAAAATGTAATAAGCAATGTTTAAATGTAGTAGAAAAATTATTTTTAATTTTTCCTAATTTTAATATTTAATGCATTGAATATTGATAGACATAATACACATAAACAAAGCCTCTTTAGGGTCCTTAATGATTTTTAAGACTGTAGAGGAGTTCTGAGATGAAAAAGTTTGAGAACTACTGTTTTAGCTGAATATAGAATTCTAAGTTCAAGAACTGTGGTTACTAGAGGTGGGCAAGGGGGAGTGGGAAGGGTGAATAGTGAGAAATTGGTAAAGAGTCACAAAGAATGATAATGTTTTGGAATGATGGATATACTAGTAATCCTGATTTGATCATCACATATTGTACATAGGTATTGATATTCAACTCTGTACCCCACAAATATGTATAATCAATTATGCTCCAATAAAAAAAAAATTCTAAGTTCAAAGGATTTTTTTCTTAACACTTTGAAGATGCTACTTCATTGTGTTCTTGCATCTCATGTCCTTAAAGAAAAGTTCGGCTTAATTTTATTCTTACTTATTTATGGCTTTCCAGTTCTTTCTTTCCAAAAGCTTTTAGAATTTTCTCTGGATCTTAGTTGTTTTTAAATTTTATTATAGTATATCTAGGTGCAAGTTTCTTCTTATCTATCTTGTCTTATAATCGATAGATTCTTTCTACTTCCTTTCATTCCAGAAAATTCTCCATTATTATTTCATAAAGTATTTACAATTCTTTGCTTATTTTTTCCTCTCTTAGAAGCCCCACATTTTCATTTTTCACTGCCCCTCAAATTATGTAGCTGGTCCTGATCACCACATATGTCAAGAAACAGAAAATTTGCCACCCTTCAGAAGCCCCCGACATGTCCCTTACCAATTACAATCTCTTCCCTCCCTAAAAAGATATAATTTTAAGACCTGTGTATGATCCTAAATGCTATAGTTTAGTTTTCCCTACCTTAGGAGGATATCTCACATTGTGGCATATCAATAAGGTAGAATATACCAAAACCATTAAAATTCTAATTATGATCATTGTGATAGTGAATGGAAATAAGGAATTCTCTGTTCCTGACAAAATGTCTAATTATCATAGGCTCTGATTTCTCCCCCAACTCAATCCTAATGATAAAACATAGAAAAAAAAAGAACACTTGAATGGAGCTAGAGAATTAATGTAAAAACAAGGGGGAAATCTACAATGTGACAGTCACCAAGCTACAATGGTGCACATGATAGACAGGGTTCCTGCACAGACAGGCATTGAACAAACGATCACAAAATGTATATATGTGACGAATGTTCAAGGAAAAAGTACGTGGGGAGATAAAAGCACATAATGAGGATTTAACCAAGCCCGAAGTGTTGAGAAGGCTTCGCAGGAGTAACTTTTGTTTTGAGTTCTGAAAGATGAATAGGAGTTAACTGAAGTGAGCCCTGCTGGGGGCAGAGCACGTCACAGTTGAAGAATTCTAAGGAGATAATATGCAGCATGTGATGAGGACATGTCAGATAAACCTGGAGAGATAAGCAAGGGCCAAATCAAACAGGCTTTATCCCAACAGCAATGATTTTAAGTAGGTTAGTTGATGTGTGATGTTGTCCAACTTGGTTTTAAATGATCATTTGAGTAGCAGAGAGTGCATTAGAAGGGAAAAGTGAAAATGGAGAGACCAATTGAATGGCTACTGCAGTAGTCCAGATGATATATGCTAATGGCTTGTCCAGGCAGTGGCAGTAAAGAGAAACAGATCAATATGAAATATATTAAGACGTAAATAGTCAGTGTGGTTGTGGGAGTTGGGAGTAGAAGGATGTGAGCAGATCAAGACTAACTGGTTCCTGGCTTATACATCTGAGTGAATAGTGG
Organism: Cynocephalus volans; assembly: GCF_027409185.1. NCBI lineage: Eukaryota > Metazoa > Chordata > Mammalia > Dermoptera > Cynocephalidae > Cynocephalus > Cynocephalus volans. Next base: position 99,406,948 of record NC_084461.1, on the reverse strand, counting down.
TGTCATTTGCTGAGTTGGGATCCCCAGAACACATGGGGGCCAGGCGGTTCAAGTAATGAACTCCATTCTGTTTTAGACATGGTGATTTAAATTTCCTTTGAGACATCCAGTGGGGATGTTGAGTAGGAACTGTGGACTTTAAACCTCTCATATGGCCTCTGATCACACTTAGGAGTTAATTATTTTTTAAAAAGGGACAGAAAAGGCACACACACACACACACACACACACAGAAATTCTCTTCATGTACACCTTTCTTACTCCCGTCCCCATTTTCCAAGGAAAGTAATGATGCCAGCCAAAGGCACTATACTTACTAGGACAACCTCATTCTCAGGCTATGACTGTAGTCTGAAGGACACAACAACCTTTAATCTCTGATAAATAAGGATTCTCAATCCCTGAATATTAAATGATAACAATAATAAAAGATTTAATGCAAAACAACTTGTGAGAGCCCTTTAAAAATCATTGCATGAGTTCTTAACTCTCATTACTGGGTGCCTAGAATTGTATAGAATATTCAGTACCTTAAAGACATAGTAAACAGAAATCTGCCTTACTAAAAGAGAGTAACTGGGAGGAGAATATGACTTTCTACAGCAAGTTTTTCAAAGACAATATGTGCATCACTTTTCCTTAAAAGACTCCAAATGTAATTCTGTGTGAATGTGATGCTTAAAAACTGCTCGTTAATGATTCAAGAGTTTTCATCATATCAGTACACTAATAGAGCATGATAACTTCCATAGCGTCAGTGATCAGTGTTTAAATGAAGGACATTCACAGGGAGTGAGGGATAATCAATCTAATGTGCTAGTATGTTAGCCAGTGTCAAGATATCCTTCAAGCTTTTCTTTTGTTCTACATAACAGCGTGTCCCTTATAGACACATACACTTCTTGCTTGCTGATTCTGTTTCTCCTTTCACAACACATTAAATTCTCTTAGCACCAATTATTAATTTATTAATTATCACTATCACCAAGTTAAAATATGTTTTAAATGCCCAGAGGCTATGTACTTTACATTCACAGCTCTAAATCCAACAGAGTTTATGAACTTGTTTCCAATGAACTAGGAGACTTCCATATGCTCAGGGACCATTATTTGAACCAGAAAGAAATTTTCTAATTATTCTCATCCATAAAATGTCCAGCAGATTGCTATGCTATGCTAGTTTTAAGAATATAGAGTAATGTAACAGATGTCATGGGTGAGCTACTACATAGGAGGGATAAAATCCATCATTGAAGGAAGTATTCTTTTTGGCATTATTATATTTCATTACTTATGAGCCCTTATCATTGAATAAGAAACAGTAGGATATTACTGGAGGAACTTCTGTGCCCCAGACTCTGAACCAGATGTTTTCCATGATATCTTGTTTAATCCTTACAACAATCTTATGAGGTGCATATTATCAGCATTTTACAAAGGCAAATCCAGAACATATTTTAAAAGCCACCACAAATCACACAGATAAATAAACAGCAGAGCCATAAATTAATACCTTGTGTTTGGACTACAGAATCTGCATAGGAAATAATGGTGAAGAACAGCTGATAACCTGCGTACATTACAAATCCCAGAAGTAGAAAGAGAAATCACGCACTGACAAAGATTTTCAAAGAGGTTTTCATCTCCAGTCAACTCCTGATCATCTCAGGATACAGAAAACAGAAATTACCTAAACCATGGAAATCTTGGGAAAAGCTCCAAGTTTGCTTCACCAATTCCTTTTCTTATTTAAGGTAAAAAAGTGTTTAAGTTGTATCTTAGTCCGTTTCTGTTGCTTATAACAAAATACCTGGAACTGGGTATTTTATAAAGAAAATGAAACTTATTGCTTACTGTTTTGGAGGCTGGGGAGTCCAAAGTCCAGAGAACACATCTGATAAGGGTCTTCTTTGGTGGTGGCTTTACAGCAATGCAGGGATCTCACATGGCAGAAAAACGGCATAGCAGAGAGAGACTGTCATTTGTTCTCCTTTTAAAGCCCTCAGAACCATGCCCCTGACCACTATTATTAATCCATTCACTAGGTGTGTTCCTACAATGTAACCACCTCTTCAAGGCCCCACCTTCCAATTATCATAATAGGATTTCCCATCCTCTTTACTACAGTGGGGACTAAGTTTTGGGAGGATATCAATCTACAGCAGGTTGCAAAGAACTAATGCCATGAAGATCTAACATTAACTATAGGAAAATAATAATCATACAGAGTTGGAGTAAACTATGCATATGAGCAAATAACTTCAGAATTTTCCCTTCTTCCTCTTTCTCAATGTCCTAACCAGGGATCAGACATTTCCTCAAGGCATCATAGCATTGAACAGTACCAAATTTTCATAATTAGTTTCTTTTTTGATCATCTTATTGTCAAAACTACTTGCTTTAGAATATCTCTGCCACAACCTCCATTTTCCTCACCAAAAGTTTTTGGTTTTTCAAATTTGGGGCTTTTCCATAGAAATCTAGGCTCCCCTATCTATTACATAAATTTGAATAACTTGAGATATTAAATGTAGATTTAAATATGGTGAACCCTGAAAGAATTCAGTGAGGAAGAAAGCCCCAGAATATATTTTACCCTCTTCGGGAATACCAATTATTCATATATTGAATCTTTGTAGCCATATCTATCATCTTCTCTTTAATTACTCTCATCTCTTTTATACTTCAGCCTCTATAATTTTTTTTGTCTATCCTACATCACAGTCCCTGTTTTCCACTGTGTCAGTTTTAATCTTTTGTGCTACTGCTAATGCAGTTTTCATTTATTTGTCCGTCATTTTCTTGCATTAGCTCTGTTCCCTTTTCATTTTTTTTTCTGTTGTCTGAATGTCTCATTTGATTTCTTGCATCTTCTTCTTCAAGTGTTTTATTTCTTTAAATGTGTTCTTTTTCCCCCAGTTTTTAAAATTATGGATAAAGTTGAAACATCATAATTTGAAAGAATAGTACAATAAAAGCCTATACCCACTACCTAGATTCAAAAATCGTTAACATTTTTCCATATTTCTTTTACCTGTCTTTCTGTTTTATGTATGTGTGAACTATTTGAAAATAAGATGCAGACATCATAATGTTTTACCCCTTCAACATGTAACCTCTAGGAATAAAGACCTTCTCTTATATAACCACATGACCATTACCATATCTTAAAATAAACAATAATTTCCTATTATTATGTAAGGTCCATTTATAGTCACTTTTTTGCAATCACCTGAAAAACATCTATTTTTTACTTGTTTTTCGCAAACTAGTATTTAATCCAGTGTTCTGCATTGTGTTTCATTTCTATGTCTCTTCAGTTTCTTTTATCTAGAACAGTCTCACTTTTTCTCCCATGGAACTGACTTTTGAAGAAGCCAGTATTCTTATATAATGTCTACGTTTCTTGTGGTGTCATTTAACTTCTTCTGCTCTTTTCTTTATTTCCTAATGTTGAATCATCTTTGCATTTTGGGATAAACTCCATTTGGACATAAGGTATTCCTTTTTTTTTTTTTTTTCTTTTCTCTTCTTTTTTTAATTCTCTTAAGGCATTATTTTTTAATGTCCTGCAAGGATTCTTTTTTCTGATATTTTATACAGGATTTTTACATCAGTATTTGTACTTTGGTTTCTATACCTTTCAGGTGTAGGAAAATAGCCAGGAAGCATTCTTAATATAAATTGTTTTCTTACAAAACTAAGTAATCCTCTGTTGTGTAAATGTATTGGTTCTGTGAGGTACTCTCTTAGGACATTGGCCATTCTGAAAGTTACCCTAGTTTGGAACCAGGTCATAAACAATAAAGACTATGTGGGTACATGTCCTCCTTTCAACATCATCGCCCTTGCCACTCTTTGGAACAGAAATGTGCACCACTCAATGTTCCACCTATTTCTCCCTGATCCACCCGGAGGCTTAATTCTTGCTATATCAAGTTAAGGTTACTAGTAGGACTCTTTTTAATAAACTAATTTACATTTTGAAATCTGCCCCTTTCTCAATATCAGAAGGTATAGGAGTCAGTTTTAAACATCCTTCTTAAATGAATTGGGTTTAAGTAATATTGCTTTCAGGACATATTCTGTAGTCTGTGATATGGAATTTAGCTGGATTCTGGTTTCCTTGTTGATATATATTTTTGTCTATCCTTGGTTTTTGTTCATTTCTGTAGGTATCAGGGAGAGGAGCAAGGGAAATCTACTTTCATTCTATCACCTTTCCAGAAACTTTTCTAATTTGAATATTTAAATTCTTGATTTGGTATTTGTTAAATGTTAACTATTTATCGAAATGTTGACTAAATATTCTATATATTAACAGGCAGAGCTATACACTATTAAATGTCAAAAACAAAATACCAAATGCAAACATCAAAAACCTCTGCTGATATTCATCATATGAACACTATTATAGGGAAAGACACTTTATAAACCACAAATTAGTGGTTTGCAAACCATCTGGTAAGGAATAACTTAAAGTAGCAGCACTACCTTTTCAGAGTATAAATCCTGTCTAGATACTACTTATCAACTGAACCAAGATGACTTGGCCTGGGTCGCCAAACTACCTCATAATTCTTGTCATAATGGATTACTCACTCCTATTTATGCACCACAAAGTGCCTTTCCCCACAAAAGTCCCTCTACCTGAACTTTCCAGTTGCTGCCTATCCATTTTACCCATCCTTCGATGTCCAATTCAAATGCTTTCTCCTCCACAAAGCCTATATTATTGTTTTCTCCAGTCAAAATTAACCTTTCTTACTTTGCATCTCTATTTTACCATCTGCCTTATACCCCATTCATTCAATAATTGCTCCTACTATATGTCAAGCACTATTCTAAGAACAATGGATATAGTACTGAAAAAGACACAATTCTTGCTTTATGGAGCACACACTGAAATGGATGATAGAAAGATACAAGCAAAAATAATTTAGTTTCAAGTGCAATTTGACACTATAAAGAAAAATTAAGCTAGGTGAATGCTGAGAAGATGAATAGACTGACCCTGAAAGGGGTCAGGGAAGAACTGTCTGAAAAAGTGACATTTGCATGGACAGTCAAAGGTAGTGAGGGAGTGATCATGGTGACATGGTGGGGAGAGCCTCTCAAGCAGACAGAAGAACAGGTGCAAAGGTCCTGAGGCTGGAATTAAATGCTTGGCATATTTAAAAAATAGCAAGAAGACTATATTATTGCCTAGAATACTTGCAAGAAAAGTGGAGGGAGATGAATTTAGGAAGACAGGGGCCAGGTCAAGCTGAGCCCTATAGGCCATGTTAAGGACATTTGAAATTAGAACTACATCTCCAACTGCACTGGACACCACATCATCCCTTTCTTTGGTGAATTCTCACCCTCTCCATGTGGTTCTATTGAATCTCCATCACAGTGTCCTGCCTATTACCTGGCTACAAGATATATGGCCCAGACTAGCTCAAGCATTGACCCCATCATCCAGTCCACAGTTAGTAGGTGATCATGCACTTCAAACAGGGTCAAAAGTTTTAACTATTGTATTGCTACTTTTTGCCTGAGTTTATCCATTTGCCACTGGTAATGGAAGTTCTCATTGCCAGCAAGGTGGTGATAATCCTGATCCAAAATCCTATCCCAGGGGAGTGATGTTATCAAAATGATGGAATAGGAGATTTCCAACATCATCCCACGCTACAGAAGCACCATTTTAAACAACTATCTACAGAGGAGAGTAACTTTGTGGGAGTCAGGGAATCTAGTGGAGTTCTAGTATACAGTTTGGTCATAAAATCTGAGACTAGATGCACTGAAGAGTGTAAGAATAATTTTATTTTACCCAAATCACCCTTCTCCCAAGGCAGCACAATTCAGAGCTGAGAGAGGCCCCCTTGGCCAACAATTTGTCCCATGGAGTAAAGTCAGAGCACAACCAATATCCACCCAGCTACCCCAGTCATGCAGGATTCTGTCCAAGAGGCCCTCTTCATTCTTGCCTCACTCAGAATAGTGAGATAATCAACATGGTTGAGTGGTTGGGAGAGGCTAGGAGCTGGAAAGAAGGGCTGCCGAATCTACTGACCACTACACAGATTCTATCAAGAAGCACACCCACAAGCTACTTGGGAAGATGTGCCTGTGGACTGGCCCTCCCCAACTGGTCCATGGGCATTTCAAACATTCCATGCACCTCAGACACTCCCAGCTGGCTCCTCAAATGCACCCCCATGGACAGCATGTGCAAGCGTTTTATGCTGAAAGCAATTTTGACTTTGTGAGATTGGGAAAAGGTACACAAACTTGAGAATTTCAGGGCACCACCCCAGCTAAAGCAAATGGGAGCCTCTCAGACTGGCTTTGCAGTATCAAGAGAAGACATATAATTTTAAGAAGTCCACCTATACACAGAGGGAACAAGGCATGGAGCAGGCATCAGAGAACCTCAGAATCCTTAGCCAGGTGTTTTGTGAAGGTGTTTCTCTCCTGAAGACAGTAAAGACTGGAGGAGATAACTGGTTCTTCAAATGTGAAAAGAGCAATGCAAAACTTCAAGGAATATGAAAAATCAGTGAAACATGACACCACCAAAGGAACACAACAATATTCCAGTAACCAACCCCCCCAAAATGGATATCTAGGGGCTTTTCAGTTAACTCAATTGGCTAGAGTGCGCTGTTATAACACCAAAGCCAAGAGTTTGAATCCCCATACCAGCCAACCACCAAAATAATAATAATAATAAAGAAATGGAGGCCTAATGAATTACCTGAGAAAGAATTCAAAATAATTACTTTAAGGAAGCTCAACAAGCTCAGATAGACAACTCAATGAATTCAGAAAAAAACAATACAAGAACAAAATTAGAACCTAACAGAAATTCTGCAGCTGAGGAATGCAATGGATGAAATTAAAAATGCAATAGATAGCATCAACAGCAGACTTGATCAAGCAGAAAAAAAGAACCTATAAATTCAAAGACAGGTCATTTGAAAACATCCAGCCTGAAGAGAAAAAAGAAATAACAATTTAAAAAGAATGAAAAAAGCCTACAGGATTTATGGGACACCATTAAGAGAGCTGAATTCACATGATAGCAATTTCAGAAAAAGAAGAGGGAGAAAGGGGCAGAAAATGCTTAAAGGAATAATGGCTGAAAACTCCCCAAATCTGGGGAGGGATACAGGCATCCAAGTACATGACACTTAAATGTCCAATCAGGTTCAATCCAAAGAAGATTTCACCAAGACATATTATAATCAAACTGTCAAAAAATCAAAAACGAAGTGAGAATCTTGAAACTAGCAACATAAAAGGGGCTACTCATAGACAATAGACCTTCCATCAGACTACAGGTGGATTTCTCAGCAGAAACTTTGCAGGCCAGGAGAGAGAGAGATGATATGTCAGAGCATGCTGAAAGTACTGCTAACCAAAAATACTTTACCCAGCAAAGTTGTCCTTAAGAAATGAAGAGGAGATAAAGACTCTCCCACACAAACAAGCAGAAGCAATTCATCACCACGAGACATGCCTTACAAGAAATGTTAACATGAAAACATTCAAACGTGTAAAACTTACTGGTAAAATAAGTATAGAGTCAAATTAGAATACTCTAAAACTGTGAGGGTGGTGTGTAAATTACTTCTGTATTATTCCATTTCTGTTACTTATAACAGAATGAAACTGGCTAATTTATAAATAAATAGAATTTATTTCTTACAGTTGCAGGGGCTGGGAAGTCCACAGTCCAGAGGGCACCTCTGGTGAGGGAATTCTTGGTGGTGGTTCAATCAGCGCTGCAGGGTATCACATGGTGAGAATGGCAGAAGCAAGAGAGAGCTAAACATCTCACTTGCTCTCCTTTTAAAGCCATCAGAACCATATCCATTATTCCATGAATGAATCAAACAATTCATGAGAACACAGTTTTCACAATCTGATCAACTCTTTGAGGCCCCTCACCATAATAGGAGTTCCCACCCTCTTAACACTATTGCAGTAGCAATTAAGATGGATCTTTGGGAGACACAATTCAACCCATAGCAACTTCTATTTCAAGTAGAAAAGTTAAAAGATGAAATATTAAAAGTTACTATAGTTATAATAATATTTAATGGATAAATAGTGTAAGAAAATGTTAATTATGACATCAAGAACAAAATGTTGGCAGGAAAGTAAAAGTGCAGAGGATTTGTATGTGATCGAGGTTGAGTTGTTATCAGCTAAAAATAGACTATTATAACTATAATATGTTTTATGTTAGCCTAATGGTAACCACAAAGTAAAAAGAGCACAAAAGAATCAAAGTATATCATTCCAGAAAACCATCAAATCACAAAAAGAAGACAATTAGAGAAGGAGAATGGAAGAAAGATTTACAAAATGTCCAGAAAAAAAACTAACAAAATGGCAATAGTAAGTCCTTACCTATCAGTAATTACCTTGAATGTAAATTGATTAAATTCTTCAATCAAAAGACATGGAGTGATTAAATGTATTTGTTTTAAGAAAAGACCTAACTATATGCTGCTTACAAGAGACCAACTACACCTTTAAGGACACACATAGACAAAAAGTGAAGGGATGGAAAAAGATAATCTATATAAATGAAAACCAAAACAGAGCAGGATAACCATACTCATATTAGATAAAATATACTTTTAGTCAAAAACTGTAAAAAGAAAAAAAGAAAAGGTCATTAGGTAGTGATAAGAGGTCAATTCATTAAGAGCATATAACAATTATAAAAATATATGCACGCAGCATCAGAGTACCTAAATATGTTAAAGCAACTATTAACACATCCGAAGGAAGAAATAGACAGGGATACAATAATAGTAGGGAAATTCAATATCCCATTTTCAAAATTAATAGATCATCCAGACAGAAAATCAATAAGGAAACATTGGATTGAAGCACACTACAGACCAAATGGACCTAACAGACATATGCAAAACATTCCATCCATACAAAACATTCCATCCAATAGCAACAGAATACACCTCCTTCTCAAGTGCACATGAAACATTCTCCCAGGATAAATTATACATTAGGACACAAGACAAGTATCAACAAATTTTAAAAGATAGAAATCGTATCAAGTATCTTTCCCAATCACAGTGGTATGAAACTGGAAATCAACTACAGAAGGAAAACTAGAAATTCCACAAATATATGGAAATTAAATAACACACTCCTGAACTATCAACAGGTCAAACAGAAACAGAAATGCAAGATATCAAAACTTATAAAATGAAGCAAAAGCCATGCTAAAAAAGAAGTTTGTAATGAGGAACACCTATATTAAGAAAATAGAAAAGTAGTTTGGAGATGGTGGAATAGAAGTTACCAGCTTTCATCTCCTCCACAAAAAAAAAAGTTTAGACAATTATCTGCAAACCCAAATAGCCCTGAGAGGGCTCAAAATCACATTAAAGAATCAACAGCATCACAGTAGAGCAAAAACAATGAGAATATCCACATAGAATGGATTGATGGTGAGATCAGCATACCTGAGACTCCAGAAGATGGCTAAAAACAAAGATGAAAGATGGGTGCTATTGGTATCAGCCAACACAATGGAAAACACTGTGGTTCCCAGTAGCCTGCTTCTCAGAGGAGGCTGGCATCTTTTCCCACTGAAGTAATCAACAGCCAGAGAGAAAGACACAGCTGCACACCCCTTCTCTCACCTAGAAGCAACTGCTGTTGAGGCTCTTAAAGAACAAAGACGTCACCTCTCCCAACCTGGGGAGTAAAGGCAACAAAAATAGAAATAGACAAATGGGATTATAACAAACTAAAAGTTTTCTGCACATCAAAGGAAATAATAAACAGTAAAGAGACAACCTACAGAATGTGAGAATACATTTGAAAACCATATATCTGACAAGGGTTTAATGCCCAAAATACATAAGGAACTCAAGTAACTTAATAGTAACAAAACAAATAATCCAATTTAAAAATGGGAAAAGGACCTGAATCAACATTTCTCAAAAGAAGACAAACAAATGCTGACATTTGAAAAATGCTCAACATCACTAACAATCAGGGAAATGTAAATTAAAACCATGATGAGATATGTACCTGTTAAAATGGCTGTTATCAAAAAGATAACAAGTGTTGGTGAGGATGTGGAGAAAGGGAACATATGTACAGTGTTGGTGGGAATGTAAATTAGTATAGCCATTATGAAAAACAGTATGGAGAGTCCTCAAGAAGTTAATAATAGAAGTACCATATGATCCAGCCATCCCACTTCTGGCTATATATCCAAAGGAAATAAAAATCACAATCTCAAAGAGATATCTGCACTCCCATGTTCATTGCATCACTGTTCATAGAAGCCAAGATATTGAATCAACCCAAGTATCCAGCAACAGGTGAATGAGTAAAGAAAATATGGTGTATACATACACAATGGAATACTATTCAACAATAAAAATGAACGAAATCCTGTCATCTGCAACAACATGTTTGAAGCTGGAGGATATTACATCAAGTGAAATAAGCTAGTCACAGAAAGACAAACACCACATGATCTCACTATATATGGAATCTTAAAAAGTCAAATTCATAGTAACAGAGAGGAAAATACTCATTACCAGAGGCTGGGAATGGGGAGGTTAGGAAGATATTGGTCAAAGGACACAAAAGTTCAGTTATATGGGAGAAATAAGTTCAAGAGACTTATTGTATATCATAGTGACTATAGTTCATAACAATACATTATATGCTTTAAAAGGGCTTAAAGAGTGGATTACAAGTGTTCTTATCAGACTCACAAAAATAGTAAGTATGTGAGGTAACACAAATGTTAAATAGCTTGACTTAGCTATTCCACAATGTACACGTATATCAAGGCATTATGTTGTACAGCATAGGTATATATAATTTTTATTTGTCAATTTTTAAAAGTAATTAATTAATTAATTTTAAAAAGAAAGATCATGAACAGCATAACTGTACACCTCAAGGAACCAGAAAAAGAACAAATTAAACCCAAAGTTGGTAGAAGGAAAGGAATAATAAAGATCACAGCAGAAGTAAAATAGAGACTAGAAAAAAAAAGAGAAGATTGATGAAACTAAGAGTTGCTTTTTTTTGGAAAGATAAACAAAATTGACAAATCTAGCTAGACTAAAAAAAAGAGGAATATTAAGATAAAATCAGAAATGACAGAGGAGACATTACACCTGATACCACAGAAATACAAAGGGTCATAAGAGACTATGAACAACTACACACCAACAAATTGAATAACCTAGAAGAAATGGATAAATTCCTAGAACCATACACCTACCAAGACTAAATCATGAAGAAATGGAAAAGCTGAACAGAAAAAGGAGTAATTTAAAATCTCCTATCAAAGAAAAGCTCAAGACCTGATGATTTCAATTGTGAATTCTACCAAGCATTTAAGGAAGAACGAATGCCAATCCTTCTCAAACTCTTCCAAAAATTGAAGAGGAGGGAAACTCACTTTATGAGGCTAGAATTACACTGATACTAAAGCCAGACAAGAACACTACAAGAAAAGAAAATTATAGGCAAATATCCCTGATAAACATAGATTCAAAGATCCTTGAAAAAATATTAACAAACAGAAGTCAACAATGCAATAAAGGGATCTTACATGATCAAATGGGATTTACCCTGGGATGCAGAAATGATTCAACATCCACAAATCAATAAACGTGATACACCACATAAACAGAATGAAGGATAAATTTATATGATCATCTCTTTATACACAGAAAAAGCATTTCACAAAAGTCAACACCCTTTCCTAATAACAACTCTCAAAAACATAGAAAAAATGTACCTCAACACAACAAAGGCTATATATGATAAGCTCACAGCTAACATCACATTCAATGGTGAAAAGCTGAAAGCTTTTCCTCTAAGATCAGGAACAAGACAAGAATGTCCACTTTCACCACTTATATTCAACATAGTAATGGAAGTTCTAGATAGGTCATCTAGGCAAGAGTTTGAGATGAATTTGAGAAGAGTTTAAGTTTTTTGGAAGAGTCTGAGAAGGACTGGCATTAATTCCTCCTTAAATGTTTGGTAAAAAGAAATTAAAGGCACCCAAATCAGATAGAAAGAAGAAAGCATCTCTGCTTGCAGACACCACAATCATATATATAAAAACCCTAAAGACTCCACCAAAATATTGTTAAAAATAATAAATGAATTCAGTGACATTACAGAAAACAAAACATATCAAAATCAGTTGTTTTTCTATACGCCAATAATGAGCTATTGAAAAAGAAATTAAGAAAACAATCCCATTTTCAATAATATTGAACAGAATAAAATATTTAGAAATAAATTTAACCAAGGAGGAGAAACATCTGTATATGAAAACTATAAAACATTAATGAAAGAAATTGAAGACACAAATAAATAGAAAGATACCTGGTGTTCATGGATCTGAAGAATCAACTTTGTCAAAATTCCATACTACCCAAAGCAATCTACAGATTTAATACAACCTCTATCAAAGTTCCAATAGCATTTTTCATGGAAGTAGAAAAAAGCAATTTCAAAAGTTTGGTGGAACCACAAAAGACCCAGAACAGCTAAATCTTGAGCAAGAAAAACAAAGCTAGAAACAACATGCTTTCTGATTTTAAATTATATTACAAAGCTGTAGTAATCACAACAGTATCATACTGGCATAAAAACAGACACATACACCAACGGAGCAGAATAGAAAGACCAGAAAGGAACCCACACATATACAGTCAACTAGTCTCAGACAAAGACACCAAGAATACACAATGGGAAAAGACTAGTCTCTTTAATAAATGGTGTTGAGAGAACTGGGTATCCATGTGCAAAAAAATGAGATTGACTCTTTAATCTTGCACCATACAGAAAAATCAACTCAGAATAGATTAAGGACTTAAATGTAAGACCTGGAACTGTAAAACTCCACACACAGGAAGAAAAATACTGCATTATCTCACTTATATGTGGAATCTCAAAGAAAACAAAAAGTCTAATACACTGATATGAAGAATAAAATGGTGGTTACCAGAGGTGGGGGGTGGGGGGGAGATGGAGTAAAGAAATGGGGAGATGTAGATCATAGGATACAAAGTTATAGAATATGTAGGATGAACAAGTCTAGAGATCTAATGTATAACATGAGGACTATAGTTAATAATATTGTACTGTATTGTATTAGAGATTTTTACTGAGAGTAATTTTAGGCGCTCTTGTCACACACACATACACACACAAAGAGTAACTGTGAGATGAAATGGATATATTAATTTACTTTGCTATGGTAACCATTTCACTAGGTATATGTATATCAAAACATCATGTTGTACACCTCAAATATATACAACTTTTAAAAGAAGGAAATCCTGCCATTTACAACAACATAGATGAAACCGTAGGACATTATGCTAAGTAAAATAGGCCAGACACAGAAAGATAAATATCGCATGATCTGACTTATATGTGGAATGTGAAAAAGTCAAACTCATAGAAACTGAATGTAGAAGGATGGTTAACAGACGTCAGCGAGTAGGGGAGTAGGGAGAGGTCAGTCAAACGGTAAAAATTTGCAATTATAAGGTGAATAAGTTTGGGAGACCTAATGTATGGCATGGTGGCCATAGTTAACAATAAAGTATTATATACTTGAAATTTGCTCAGAGTATATCTTAAGTATTCTCATCACAAAAATATGTGAGGATATTAGCTTGATTATTAACTTGAATAGCAGTTTAGACATGTTAGGTTAATTAGCTTGAATGTGGCAATCAGTTCAAGACATTGTTGTCCACCTTAAATATATACAATTTTTATTTGTCAATTAAAGCTCAATAAAGTTGAAAAAATCCTATCCCCACATCTGTATGCTTATATCACTCCTAGCACCACATGTCACAGTTTGGGTCTGACTCAGAAAATTAGCATGCAGAAGTGTCCGTGTGATGAATACCTGAAAAAGGGACGGACCCAAGAGAAGCATAGTTAGGCAGAAGGAAAAGAGGAACCAAAATACAATCTCAATGGTGGTCTCAGTCATCTCTACAAGAAGTCTTAAAGCTGGATTTAAGACTTCAGCGTTGTCTCAAGTTGGGGCAAGAAGGCTGAGCCTTTATAGCTCATACGTCAATCAGTCATTGGCTATGGACCACCCTGGGAATACGGCATGACTAGGGTAAGGCAATTCTCTGAGGCAATACCTGCAGGCCTCTAACATCTGAATGGTTTCTGCTGGTGCCCACCCAGTGCTGGTTAAATAAGGTCTTCTCAAAGGGATATCTGGGTGACATATCACAGTTTTGCCATAGAAACTATGACTGGCAGTGAATAATGGATCTTTGTGATACTGTTTTAAAATGTACCTATAAATACACAATAAAATGTCAATTTTATTACTTAAAATTTGTAATTACTTATTATGTAAGTGCCTAAAAACTTAAACTATAAAACCTTCAATTTAGCCTAGAGGGTTGAGACGAGGATTCGATGAAGAGAGACTTGAAGTGCCTACTGTCACACCTGGCATTCAGTAATCTTTTCAAACTAAATCTAATAAAACTAGACCATTAATGTTTCAGTTTGAAATACACACATAAATCCAACATTGTAAATAAATGTTTATAAGAAATTTCATATTATAGAAGTTCAGTGAAGTTTCTGGCTTAACAGATCAGAGTTCTGGCTGGATAGAGAAGGAGAGAGTGAAGAGATTATTTATTTATTTATTTATTCATTCATTCATTCATTCATTCATTCATTCATTCATTAGGGGGAACAGGCCCATACGGGGATCTGAACTCTTGACCTTGGTGCTACCAGCAGCATGCTCTTTAACCAAGTGAGCGAACTGGCCAGACCTTAGGAGCAGGCAAGGTCAAGGAAAATCAAGGAGAATGAAGTGCCCGTGACTAGCAATAGCAAGAAGATGCTACCACCCCTTGGGGGCAAAAGGAAGGAACAAGAAGTTACTAGAAACCAGAGAGTCCTGTAGCTGTAGGTGAGGATGGTCTGACAGCTGTGGTGGCCTTCAAGGACAGCCAATCTGCCCAATGAGCAACAGACAGAGATGCAGGAAAATAAATTCTCCATTTCTCTCTCTTTTCACCTTCCCATCTCTTGCTGGTGCTTCCCATTGGCCAAACCTAACAGGAATTCAGAGGACATAAAGGTCAGCAGCCTGGGACACAAGGAGAGTGGACCTGTAGAGACAGCAGAGACTATCCATCATAGTGACCTTTACAATGGCTTACTGAAATTTAACAGATACAAACTTGATTACAGATTTAGCCAGGTATGTGTATCAGTTAAAATGCAAAGGTTGGCTTTTAGAGGTTGGCTTTATTAATTCAATATTGTTACCTTTGATGGAAATGATGGATACTTTGGTTCCCATCTCAGCTAGGGTGTGGCTGAGGACTGTGGAACAAAAAGAACAGGGAAGTGGAGGAAACAAGGTATAGCATATCTTTTGAAGACTTAAAGCACTTCAAGACTCATTCTGGGGAGAAATTTGGAAGAATTATCCTCCAGAGGGATGGGTCCTGAGCACATGCCATGGCTCCTTTAGGTGCCTTGGTTTAGTGGTCTGAACATGAGGGATACTACACAACTTGTCTTCAGTGAGAAAGACCCGTAGCTTGTGAGAATCTGTCCAGCCACTGTTCCAGAGAGGCCTCTCTTCAGGTCTGGGGAATCCAAACACCAATATTTATAGCATGTCTCTTACATGTCATCAAAATTCCTTATACATACATTTACAGGGTTACTGTTGGCTCTGAAAATAACATATTGCACATAATTGTAAGAAATGACCAGGAAATGGGACAGGAGGGCTTATGTCACAGGGAAAGGCTTTTTGTGTAAGCTTCTCCTTAACTAAAGCCCTCTTCAGCATTACCAGGATCCCTACTGCCCCAGGGGAAAAAGACCAGATTTTAAACTGTGATCATAACCAAGATATGTGTGTCTCAGAGGCCAAAGAATCTAAAGTCCACAACCAGTACTACCCCCAGTCCCTCAGTCAGCCTGAGGTGCAATCCTAAAGTGTGTTAGGGTTGAAGAGGAAAGCCCAGGCTCCAGGTGTTCCTTCCCCTTGGGGCATCCTTTTCATTTTTCGAAAGGCCCTTTTCCAATCAAATCTCTCCCTTAAACTATCGGGAACCAAGTTCCTCATCTGTAAAACAGAGAGAAGGAACTATGCTGTTTCTAAAATTTCTTCCATCCCTAAAATGATGTTGAGAATGTGCTATTTAAACCACTGGACTTTTTCAATTCATACCAATAGTTTATGATTGGTGTTTGAAAATGCATACAATAACACCCTCTAGTGGACAAGGATAATGATACTAGTGACAATTTATATAGACAAATGAGTGAATTTTCACAAGGAGAAAATAGTTATGTAGAACTTTCCAGGTAGTATCTCTCAACTTTTTGTAGTTTGTGGACCTCTGAAGAATCTAATAAATTTTATGGACCCTCTCAGCTTCAGAAATGCAAAAGGCACATACACCAAATTTCTGCATACAATTTTAGAGACTATATGACCCTCTACAGCCCTCCCCAATCATATGTATGTGTCACAGTTTAAGAACCTCCACTGTATACATTATTTCAATCACTGGACCAATGAAAAATGATCCTATAAATTAGGAATCAATAGATGTTGCATAACATCTATTGTCTTTTTTAAAAATCTAACCGTAATCCAAACCCCCTTCCTGTTTGGGGGGATACTTCATTGTATCAGGGTTGTTGGAAGGTGGGGTCCTACCTACCACAGCAGAAGAGGGCAGATTTTTCTGCTTCCTCCTCCTTGGCAGGAAGGGCACGCACTTGGCTGGTCATCTTCTCCCATCAGACTTTGATTCTTGAGAGGTTGTGGCAAAGGGAGGTAACACTATAAACACATGTATAAGGGAGGCAAGAAAATTATTTTAAAAAGAGAGAATCTAGCATCAGTAGTGTCCAGTGGCAGCAAAGCCAGGAGTGAGGTTTTAGCCTTAACTATCTTTGGCTAAAATTCCATCTACCCACTCCCCTACCCATTATGATATCTGGTTCTTCAATCCCATTAACTCTATGAACTACTTGACATCCTTCCAATACATCCTTTTACTGCTTAACTCAAAATCTATTCAATTAAGTAACAGCGAACTTTTTGATTGATACACACACCAAATTCTTAAGGGTGATCAGAAAGGTAACTCTCATTGAATGCAACTTATTTTGTCATTTACATAACAGCACATTAAAGCAAAAGACCAAAAATAATTACAATTTGCAGAAGCCACGTCCTCTCTAAAGATGTTCAAGGCACTGACAGTACAATACAGCAGCATAGTCTAATCTTATCAGTGCCCTTCTCTCACGAACACTACAATTTGCTGTTTATACAGTCCTCCAGGAAATCATTTCCCTTTTTGTTTTCCCCCTGTATTTTACACCAGAATTTGTGTGATACGATTTCAAGTCCTTTTTGGAACAAGACAGTATTTTGTGTATTTACATACCCACATAATGGTGTCTGATGATTAGGTGAGATGAATCAAGTCCACAAAATATGTTCTTAAAAAAAATAAATTCTAACTGTAAAATTGTTTTTTATAAAAAATTATTACAATATGAAAGATAAAGAGGGCGTGGCCAGTTAGCACACTTGGCAGTGTGTGTTGCTGATAACACCAAGGTCAAAAAGGTTCAGATTCCCATACCAGCCAGCTGCCAAAAATTTTTTAAAATATTTTTAATTAAAGAAAAAAGAGAAAGAAACACCAATATTACAAACAGCTTTTTCTCCTGAACCCAAACAGAATAGAACCTATTTTTTTTAATGATTTCATTGATTTAAAAAATAAATTTTTAAAAAAATACCTGTGTATAGCTAAGACTATTTGCATACCCAGATCATTCTATTTAAGGAATGATGTGTACCACCTGTAGCCAAGTACACTTTAAAATAATGTGGTATAATTGTTCATACCCTTTCATCTAGTAATATCACTCCTGAATATCTGTCATAATGAAATCACTTAAAATAAAATAAAAATGTTTGCAATATTATTTGCAATAGGCAAAATAACTAAATAATTAATTTTATTATAATTAATAAAATTAATTGAATATTATATAGCCATTGCTATCGATGAATCAGAAGTCTACAGTAACATGGGGGAAATGTTATCATATAATTTTAATTGAAAAATAGAATAAAATATTGCAGTATACTAGAAGAGACCAGGTAAAATTCATGTTTAAATATGGAAATAAAATGAAAACCTGAATAATAATAGTGTTCATGAGTTAGGAAGGTAGGACTTAATAATGAATTTTCCTGTTGTTATTTTCTTTATTGCTCTTCGTAATTTCTTTAACAAATATTTATTAAATGCCTATTAGGCACTGTGCAGGAATCTCAGCATATAAAATTGAAAGAGTCTCCACCTCCAGAGAATTTTTAGTCTGGAAACAAGGCAGAACGAGACAGACATGAAAACAGACAGTTACAAACAATGTGATAATTATTATAATGGAGACATGCAAGAGCAGTGAGGAAAATACTAGATCAGTACCTAGAAGTGGTAGTATATGTGTGTTTAATTTTTTAAGAAAGTACCAGGCTATTTCTTAAAGTAGCCGTATCATTTTACATTCCCATCAACACTGTGCAAGAAATCCAGTTCCAACATGTCTTTGTCACCTCTTGGTATGTTCATTTTTCTTTTTTTCACTGTAGCCATTCTAATAGACGTATAGTGATATCTCACTGTGGTTTCAATTTGCATTTCCCTAACGGTGTTGAGCAACTTTTCATGTACTTGTCTTCTGTGTATCTTCTTCAGTGAAATATTTATTCAAATTGCCCAGTTTTTTTATTGGATTGTTTGTTTTCTTATTGTTGAGTTTTAAGAATTATTTAAGTTTCCAAATACAAGTCTTTTACTATATATATGTCTTCCAAATATTTTTTCCCAGTCTTTGACTTCCTGTTTATATTCTCTTAACAGTACCTTTGAGGAGCAGAAGTTTTAAGTTTTGATGCAGTCAAATACATCCTTTTGTTCTTTTAGAGATAATGTTTTTAGTGTCTAAGAAATCTGTTTAAACTAAGTACTATAGACTAAATAGACTGAATGTTTATGTCCTCCTCCCCTCCCCCCCCCCATTTATATGTTGAAAACTAATTCTCAGTGTGATGGTATTTGGAGGTGGGGTCTTTGGGAGGTGATTAGGTCATGAAGGCAGAGCCCTCATGAATGGGATTAGAACCTTTATAGAAGAGGTCCCAGAGAGCTCCCTCACCTCTTCTACCATGTGTGGACACAGCAAAAAGACAGACATTTGTGAATCAGGAAGTGGGCTGTCACCAGACACTAAATCTGCTGGTGCCTTGATCTTGAACTTCCCAGGCTCCAAAACTGTGAGAAACAAATTTCTGTTGTTTATAATTTACCCAGTCTATGGGATTTTGTTATAGCAGCCTGAATGAGCTAAAACACTATAAGTTCTATAGTTTTACCTCTTATATTTAGGGATGTGATCCACTAGGAGTTAATTTGTTCATGTGAGATATGGATCTAAGTTCATTATTTTGCATGTGTATAGTCAATTGTTCTAGCAGCATTTATTTAAAGTGCTGTACTTTCTCCACCTCATTTCCTTTGTGTCCTTGTAAAAAGAAAAAAATCAATTGTCCATAGATGTTGGGTTTATTTCTGGACTCTCCATTTTGTCCCATGGATCGATTTATTTACCTTTACGTAAATAACAAGTTGTTTTGTCTATTAAAGATTTACAAATTTTGGAATCAGGTAGGTGAGCCTTCTAAAGTTATTCTTTCTTGGAGTTGTCTTGGCCATTCTGTCCTTTTCATTTTCATATAAATGTTGGAATCAGCTTATCAATGTCTTTAGAAAAGCCTGCTTTTGATTAGAAGGATTCTGATGAATCTATAGATTTTACAGGGAATTGACCTCTTACCAATATTGAGTCTTCCAAACCATGAACAAGGTATATATTTATTTGTTGTTTAGGCCATCTTTAATTTCTCTCAGCAATATTTTATGCTTTTCAGTATACAGATCTTTCACATATTTTGTCAGTTATTCCCAAGTAGTTGATCTATTTTGATGCTGTTGTAAATGGCATTGTTTCTTATTTTAATTTCTAGTTGTTTGATGCTGGTATGTAGAAATACAGTTGTGGATTTTATTTTATTTTTTTTTTTTTTTTTGTATATTGATTTTGTGTTCTACCTTTTTAAACTCACTGATGAGTTCTAGTAGCTTTTGGTAGTGGATAGCTAATAATTTTGTCTGCCCCCAAATCTGTGTTGTGATAACATAACTTTGATATTCCTTTGGAGAACCATTTCTCTCCTACTCTTGGTCCATGTGTTTGAGGAGGGCATTGGACATAGACTTTGCTAATTAGCACAACGATTGGTGCAGAGACAAGCACAGGAACAAATAACCCAATGAGAGTCAATCCTGGAACTTATAAAGAAACTAGAGGGAAAACATAGCTTTTTCTAGATAGTTTGAAATAGAATGTTATTTATTTCTAATTTAAGTCCATTGTGGTGAGAGAACACACTTTACATGACTTGACTCCTTTCAAATTTATTGGGATTTGTTTTATACCCCACAATATGGTCAAGCATGACAAATGTTCCATGTGCACTTGAAAAGAACGTGTATTCTGCTGCTATTGGGTAGTATAGGCCATAAATGTTAATTAGGTCAAATTGACTATAGAGTTCTTCAAGCTTACTAAATCTTGGCTGATTTTATGCCTATTTTTTCTATTAATTGTTGAGAGAGGGATGTTGAAATCTATGGCTATATTTGGCAACTTACATGTTTTTCCATGCAGTTCTATCCATTTTTATTTAAGGTATTTTGAAATTCTTTTATTAGGCATATAAGCATTGAGATTATATCCATTGACCCTTTTATCATTACTGCATACTGTCTTTATCCCTGCTTATATTTTTTTGCTCTGAACTCTCCTTTGTCTGATATTATTATAGGCATTCTAGAATAAATTAGGGGCAAAATGGCTGAATAGTAGGAGACATCATTCATCTCTCCCACATAGACAAAGAATACATTGAATGCACAGATAAACCTGGATGAAAAAAACAAAAGAAGGGAGAAGAAATACATCAAGGGAATGCAGAGACTTTGGTGAGTGCAGGCATTCAGGATAGTCACAAAAGAGAATGGGAAGATTTTCCTCAGCCAACACTGCCCCATCCCCCACTCTAGAGTGGTGGGGACTCAGGAGAAGTTTCTGACAATAGGAAGGTGAGCAGACCTGCGACCCAACACATGGGGAAGTCTGTGCCACCCCTGTAGCCATGAATTTTGTGCCGGGAACTGCTGCAGGCATGAGTGGCTGTGTTGGCTGGGAGAGGGACACACACCCCCAACCCCTGGGTCCCAGATTGCTGCTGCAAGCTTGGGACCGTATCAGCCCTTGGTATCGGCCTTGTGAGATGGTTTAGTGCACTGAGTTTACATCTGTGGAACAAGGGAGTTGATGCATGCTCCCTGCAAACCCAGAAGGCCCCTTATTCAAGCCCAGTGCTGGAGCCAGTGTCCCCGGCCTACAGTGGTGGGACACACAATAAATTCTTACAGCCATGATGTGGGGAAGGAGAACCCACATGCTTATCTTGGGTGTGGCCTCTGTGGCCAGACACCTGGTGCAGGGAAATCCTGGTGTCATACATGTCTGAACTGATCCAGAGAGGGCCACAAACTAAACCACCCTCAACTCTCAGGCCTCAGACTTCTGCAGTGGTCATAGATTTGAGATGGGCCTCAACACCCAAGACCATATCACTCTGTCCCCTGCAGAAGTCTCACTCCCCTGAGGCCACATTATCATGCTGAGTTGCTCTCACCTGTGACCACGCAACTCCTGCACCCTGGGAACAGGTGGTCTGGTGCAGCTAGGGAAAATATTTGCAAACTACGCATGCAACAAAGGATTAATATCCTGAATTTACAAGAAACTCAAACCACTTAGCAGTAAAAAAACAAGCAACCAATTTA
Source organism: Cynocephalus volans (assembly GCF_027409185.1). Classification (NCBI taxonomy): domain Eukaryota; kingdom Metazoa; phylum Chordata; class Mammalia; order Dermoptera; family Cynocephalidae; genus Cynocephalus; species Cynocephalus volans. Next base: position 99,384,893 of record NC_084461.1, on the reverse strand, counting down.
AAAATGGGCAAAGGAGCTGAATAGGCATTTCCCAAAGGAAGATATACAAATGGCCAACAGACACATGAAAAAATGCTCAACATCACTCAGCATCAGGGAATTGCAAATCAAAACGACACTGAGATATCATCTTACTCCAGTTAGACTGGCTATTATCAAAAAGACAGAGTATAACAACCGCTGGTGAGAATGTAGAGAAAGGAAAGCCTTCCTACACTGTTGTTGGGACTTTAAATTAGTATAGCCATTATGGAAAACAGCATGAACGTTTCTCAAACAACTACAGATAGATTATATGATGCAGCAAACCCAGTGCTGCGTATATACTCAAAGGAATGGAAATTATCATGTTGAAGGTATACCTGCACTGGCATGTTTATCGCAGCTCTATTTACAATAGCCAAGAGCTGGAACGAGCCTAAATGTCCATCTACAAATGACTCAATAAGGAAAATGTGGTATATATACACAATGGAATACTACTCGGTCATAAAAAAGAATGAAACTCTGCCATTCACAGCAACATGCATAAACTTAAAGAAAATTATGTTAAATGAAATCAGCCAGGCACAGAAAGAGAAATACTACATGTCCTCACTCATAAGTGGGAGCAAAAAGCAAAACAAAAACCAATAAAATAAAAAGAAAGAAAGAAAGAAAGAAACAACAGTCATAATAATTTTTTGAGCTTTCAAAAGGAAAGAATACAACCGAGGCTACTAGAGATGGGAAAGGGGGAGAAGGGGCTAGCAGGCGATTGGTGGAGGACCACAGGGGATGATTGTGTTGTGTACTGATTGTCCTGATTTTGTCATCACTTGTTTCACACAGGTGTTGATGTTCAGCGCTATGCTCCACAGATATGTATGGTCCATTGTATCTCAATAAGAAAATAAATTTTATATACACACACACACACACAGCCATTTTTGCTTTTTTAAAATTAATTTTAGCATTGTATAACTTCTTCCACTTTTTTAACTTTTAACCTGTTTATGTCTTTATATATAAAATACATTTCTCATAGGCATCATGTAGTTGGGTCTTGGCTTTTTATTCAATCTCACATGCTCTCTCTTTTAATTGGGGTTATACCATTACATTTAATATGATTATTAATTTTGTTAGATTTGTACCTAGCTCACTATTTGTTTTCTGGCTTTGTTGTTTGTTGTTTTTGTTTTTGTTTGTTATTTCCATTTGTTATTTGTACCATTTTCCCTCTTTTCTGCCTCCTTTTGGATTTTTCAAGTCTGCCTGGTGAGAACACCCTTTATTTCTGGCCATTTATAAGCACCAGGCACTGTTCCTTTTAATCCTTCCAGATGGTTCTTTACCTGACCTCAGGTAGTTTCTGCACATGCATGCACTAATCCACAAAGACCCTCTGCAGATCTTTGGGGTTCTCTTTCTATGCAGTTCTCTCATTTCTGGTTTTCAGTTCTAGGAATTCTAGCTGCTTTGGTTTTCACACTCTCAAATTTGTCTCCTGAAATCAGGAACTCTATGCAAAGTTTTGCTTCCCCCTCCCTATGCCATGGCCTGGAAACTCTCTCAAGGCAGTAAGCTTGGGCAAATGTAGGACTCACCTTATTTGTTTCCCATCTCTCAGAGATTACCATCTTCATTCTCTGATATCCAGTATTTTGTCTTTTTTTATGTTTCTGGCAAGAGAGTGAATCTGGTCCATGTTACTCTATCTTGGTTGGAAGTACAAGTCCTCATTACCCAATTTTAAATCTAAAGCATCAATAATCAAGACTGTGGTAATTATGAAGTGATAGATACATAAGTAAATGGAACAGAATAGAGAGTCCAAAAATAGAGCCAAACAAATATGGTCAATTGATTTTTAACAAAGGTGCAAAGGTAATTTGGGGACTTCTGGTCAAGATGGCAGAATAGACGGGCCCTAGCGTTACTCTCTCCCACAAATCAACCAATTTAAATTATAAAAACATAACATCAAGTGCATACAGAATGGGGAGAAAGCCAGCGGGGGAGGCAGAAACTCCACGGAGACCACATGCCCTGCGGGGCTGTTGTCACACGATCCAGCAGATAGGCTTCAGCGCCACCACCCGGCTCCATTCCCAGACATTTATATGGAATAACAAAAGACCACGCATAGCCAAAGCAATGCTGAGCAAAAAAAATAAAGCTGGAGGCATAACACTACCTGACTTTAAGCTATACTACAAAGCTATAATAACCAAAACAGTATGGTACTGGCATAAGAACAGACACACTGATCAATGGAATAGAATAGAGAATCCAGAAATCAACCCACACACCTACAGCCATCTGATCTTTGACAAAGACACCAAGCCTATACACTGGCGAAGAGACTGCCTCATTAGCAAATGGTGCTGGGAGAACTGGATATCAATATGCAGGAGAATGAAACTAGACCCATGCCTTTCACCATACACTAAAGTCAACTCAAAATGGATTAAAGAATTAAATATACACCCTGAAACAATAAAACTTCTTAAAGAAAACATAGGAGAGACACTTCAGGAAGTAGGACTGGACACAGACTTCATGAATACAACCCCAAAAGCACGGGCAACCGAAGGGGGAAAAAAAAAAAAAATGGGATTATATCAAACTAAAGAGCTTCTGCACAGCAAAAGAAACAATTAACAGAGTGAAAAGACAACCAACAGAGTGTGAGAAAATATTTGCAAAATATACATCTGACAAAGGATTAATATCCAGAATATATAAGGAACTCAAACAACTTTACAAGAAAAAAACAAGCAACCCAATTAAAAAATGGGCAAAAGAGCTAAGTAGGCATTTCTCTAAGGAAGATATACAAATGGCCAACAGACACGTGAAATAATGCTCAACATCACTCAGCATCCAGGAAATGCAAATCAAAACTACACTGAGATACCATCTCCCTCCAGTTAGGATGGCTAAAATCCAAAAGACTCTGAACGATAAATGCTGGCGAGGTTGCGGAGAAAAAGGAACTCTCATACATTGTTGGTGGGACTGCAAAATGGTGCAGCCTCTACGGAAAATGGTATGGAGGCTCCTCAAACAATTGCAGATAGATCTACCATATGACCCAGCTATCCAACTGCTGGGAATATACCCAGAGGAATGGAAATCATCAAGTCGAAGGTATACCTGTTCTCCAATATTCACTGCAGCACTCTTTACAATAGCCAAGAGTTGGAACCAGCCCAAATGTCCATCATCAGATGAGTGGATACTGAAAATGTGGTACATCTACACAATGGAATACTACTCAGCTATAAAAACGAATGAAATACTGCCATTTGCAACAACATGGATGGACCTTGAGAGAATTATATTAAGTGAAACAAGTCAAGCACAGAAAGAGAAATACCACATGTTCTCACTTACTGGTGAGAGATAAAAATAAATAAATAAATTCTCACACACACACACAAAAAAAAAAAAAAAAAAAAAAACGGGGAGAGAAGACACAACAATTACAATTCCTTGAAGTTGACACAACAAGCATACAGAAAGGACATTGCTGGGTGGGTGTGTGGAGAGGGAGGGGGGAGGGAGGTTTCAGTAATGGGCCACAATAATCAACCACATTGTATATCGACAAAATAAAATTTTTTTAAAAAAGCAAAGGTAATTCAATAGAGAATGGTAGTCTTTTCAATAATTGTGTTCTAATAATTGGACATCCATATGCGTAAAAATGAATCTGAACCTAAATTACATACATTATACAAGAATAACTCAAAGTGGATGATGGCTCTAAATATAAAACATAAAACTATGCAACTTTTAGAAGGAAACATAAGAGAAAATCTTCATGGCTGGGGGTTAGGCAAAGAGTTTTTAGACATGATACCAAAATCACTCTCCATAAAAGAAAAAAAGTAATAAATTATAGTTCGTCAAAATTAAAAACTACCAAAAATATTATTAGGGGAATGAAAAGACAAACTACAGATAAAGAGAAAATATTTCAGATCATGCATGTGACAAAGTACCTGTATTCAGAATATATAATTAACCCTTGAAACTCAACAATAATAAAACAAACTTAATTTTAAAATCATCAAAAGACCTGGACAGACACTTACCCAAATAGGACATATGGGTGACAAATAAGCACATGGAAAGATCATCAGCATTAACAGCCATTATAGAGATACCACTTACACCCACCATCAGATACTACTGCACACCTAATAGAATGGTGAAAATAAACAACACTGACAATAGTAAGTCAGTATTGAAGGCTGTGGAGCAACTAAAATTCTCAGACACTGCTAGCAGGAATGCAAAATGGTATAGCCACTCTGGAAAATAGTGAATACTACTCAGCAATTAAAAAAAAAATGAACTTCTGATATACGCAGTAACTTGGGTGAACCTCAAAGGCATTATGTTGAGTGAAAAAAGCCAGTTTCAAAAAGTTACATACTGTATGATTCTATTTATACAACATTCTCAAAAAGACAAAACTAGAATGTCAGGAACAGATCATTGGTTGGCAGGGCTAAGGGGTGGGGAGATGGTGTAACTACAAAGGGATAGGACCAGGGAATTTTTTAGGATAATGGAACTGTGTACTGATTGTGGTGAAGCTTACATAAATCTGTACATGTGTTAAAATCCATAGAAGTGTACATATTTAAAGTCATTTTTACCGTCTGTTAATTTTAAAAGTTAAGTAAAGTTTAAAGGAAACTCTATAGTAAACCTAACACTAAATGATAACAACTAGTTTTCCAAACAGATATTCTGAGAAGAGCATTACGGGCAAAGTGAAGAGCTAAAGCAAGTCTCTGAGTCTGAAACAAGCCTAGTACATTCAAGGAACAGTGAGGAGGTCAATGTGGTTAAAGGGGAGCAAGCAGAGAAGAAGAATAGAGGACAGAAGATCAGAGATATAATGGGGGAAGAAAGGGGGACCAGATCATGTGAGACGTTTAGGCCAATATAAGGACTTTGGCTTTTGAGTAAATAGGGAGCCACTAATGCAGGATTTTTCTCAGAAAAGTAATAAGAGGAGAAAGACAATAAGATAGCTGACTAGAGTTGGCTGGCACTTGTTTTCCCGATCAAAAAGAGACCAAAAGGACAAACATTGGTATTTTGATAGTGATTGCATTGAATCTGTAGATTGCTTTAGGTAGTATGGATATTTTCACAACTTAATTCTTCCAAGCCAGGAAGACAAGGAATGTCTTTCCATATTTTGGTGTCCTCTTTAATTTCTTTCAGCAGAGTTTTGTAGCTCTCATTGTAGAGATCTTTCACTTCTTTGGTTAAATTTATTCCTCGGTATTCTATTCTTTGGGTAGCTATTCTAAATGGGCTTGCTTTCTTGACTTCTTTTTCTGCTTGTTTGTTGTTGGTGCATAAGAATGCTACTGATTTTTGTGTATTGATATTGTATCCTGCAACTGTACTGAATTTTTTTATGAGCTCTAGGAGTTTTTTAGTAGAGGTTATGGGTTTTTCTGTATATAGAATCATTTCATCTGTTAACAGTGACAATTTGACTTTGTCTTTTCCAATTTCAATGCCCTTTATTTCTTTCTCTTGCACCATCTTGAAACTGAACCCACTGCTGAAGAGCATCCTGTCTTGAGGGCCATTGGAAATTCACTCTCTCCATCCTAAGGCCCTACCTTCAACCTAGGACATCCACATGGGTACCTGCAGGACCACAACCTTGGCTGCCTGGAGCCTCGGTTAGACAGAAAAACCCAGCCCCCAGCATCTGAATCCATGTGGCACCCTCTCCCCACCAGGAGAAGTGGCAGGACTGCTGAGCAAGGAAGGCACCAATAAGCAACTACATTCACTGAGTCCACCACATTCACATACACCCACCCTGCACAAGCCACTGGCCTGCTGAGCCAACTGGTGTCCATGCAAGCCCAACAGCCTGTCTGACAGTAGCTCCAACTCCCCCATGCAGACCTTCCAAGTAGTTGCCAGGGTTGTAACACGCTTGCAGGCCTACTCCAGGCTCAATAGCTGATCCAGTGGCCCACCACAGAGTTACTAGGCCTTGCTGCACTAGTGTATGCCTGCTCCCTGACTGACAATGATTAGCCAAAGGCTTTGCTTCACCAAGGCAGGACACTACAGAGCTGCCAGGCCCTGCAGCACCCTTGTAAGCTTGCTTCAGGCTCAACAGCTGATCTGTTGGCCCTCCACAGAACTGCTGGGCCTTGATGCACCCTTACAGGCATGCTCCAGGCTGAAGAGCTGACACAGAAGCCCTCCACAGAGCTGCCGAACCCTGCTGCACCAGTGCACACTTGCTCCATGTTGGACAGCAGATTGGGTGGCAGCTCTGCCTCCACCTGGTGGCCCTCCACATAGCTTTCAGGTCCTGTTGCACCTATGCATGCTTGCTCCCTGCTTAACAGCAAATCAGGCAGAGACCTCACCTTCTCCAGCAGGCCTCTATAGAGCCACCTGGCTTTGCTGTACCCACATATTCCAGTTCCTGGACAGGCAGTGGCATCCACTTCTTTGACAGGCCTTCCCAGAGTCACTTGTTCTCAACCCCCACTCTATACCCAGGCTCACATGTTTCCATGCCAAAATGTGGTCAGGTAGGACTCCACCCCCTGGGAGGGACAACCTCAGAGCTGCATGCCTATACCTGGCCTGATAACTGGTTGGACAGTAGGTCTGCTCCTCAGAAAGATCACCAATGGCTAGTTGGTCTTCTGCACCTCCATATGCCTGGCCCATCAACCAGCCAGGAAAACTATGCCAGTGTAGGGACAAACTCCAGGAGTCTAGGCCACTGAGGCATTTGCAGACATTGCCAAAGAGGATTACAACCAAAGAGGCTGCACAGGGACTATGCTACTGAGCCCACCAAAAACTGAAGCCAACAGAATGTATTCAACAGACATCCTAGGACCCAGATACAGGGAAATGTCATTTCTATGTAACCTACTCCATAAAACTGGGAAAAGCAACTACTCTGTTGGATATGAAGATATCAACATAGGAACACAAGAAACATGAAAAAGCATAGAAACATGGTGCCCCCACAGGAACACAATAAGTCTCAGACACCAAAGAAAAAGAACAGCTACAAAATGTCTAAAAAAGAATTTCAAAAATAATCTTAAGGAAACTCAATGAGATAAAAGAAAACACAGATAAACAATTCAATGAAATCAGAAAACAATTTATGATCTGAATGAGAAATTTAACAAAGAGATAGATATCATTTAAAAGAATCAAACAAGGGCCACCCCATGGCTCACTTGGGTGAGTGTGGTGCTGATAACACCAAGTCAAGGGTTATGATCCCCTTACCAGTCATCTTTTTAAAAAATAAATAAATAAAATAAAATAAAAAAGAACCAAACAGAAATCTTGGAGCTGAAGAATACAACTAATGAATTAAAAAATACAGCTGAGAGCTTCACCAACAGACAATATCAATCAGAAGAGAGAAGTCCTGAAGTTGAAGACAGATCTTTAGAAATAGCCCAGTCAGAGGTGGGAAACAGATATAAGAATAAAAAATAATAAAGAAAGCCTATGAGACTTATGGGACACCAATAAGTGAACAATGTTTGAATGATAGGTGTTTCAGAGGATGAAGAGATGAAGAAAGGTCCAGAACTATTTAATGAAATAATAGCCAAAAACTTCCCAAGTATTGGGAGAGATATGAACATTCAGATTCAGGAAGCTCAAAAGACCTCAATGAGATTCAACTTTTAAAAAATCCTCTCCAAGGCACATCATAACCAAACTATCAAAAGTCAAAGACAGTGAAAGAATTCTAAGAGCTGCAGGAGAAAAGCATCAAGTCACATATAAGGGAATCTCTATTAGACTATCAGCAGATTTCTCAGCAGAAACCTTGCCAGAAGAGAATGGGATGATATATTCAAGGTGCTGAAAGAAAAAACTGTCAGTCAAGAATACTTTATCCAGCAAAGCTATCCTTCAGAAATAAGGGAGAAATAAAGATCTTCCCAGACAAGCAAAAACTGAACTAATTCATCCCTACTAGGGAGTGCCATAACTGGAAACAAAAAGGCAATATATACTATTACAAAAACACAAAAAGGTACGAAACTCACCAGTAGAAGTAAATTCATAATTCAAATTCAGAATACCCCAGTGAAGTAATGATGCTATGTAAATCCTTCAATCCTCTAGTATGAAAGTTAAAATGGTTTAAAAAAAAAAAGCTACAATTAGTGACTAAGGAACATACAACAGATACAAACATAAATTAAGGCAAAAAAGCATAAATTGGGGAAGGGGAGCAGTGTAGAGTATTCTCATGTTACCAAAGTTAAATTGCTTTCAGCTTAAAATAGTTTATTATAACTACAAGACTCTTTATGTTGTCCCCAAGGAAACCACCAAAAAAGAAATTACAGCAGATACACAAATAAGAAAGAGAAAAATGACAAAACTTAGCACCACAGAAAACCACCAATCCACAGAAGTAAATAACAAGAGAAAAAGAAAAGAACTATGGATCTACAAAATAATCCAAAACCAATTAACAAAATGGCAGGAATAAGTTCTCACACATCAGTAACAACCTTGAATGTAAATGCATTAAACTCTCCAATTAAAAGACATAGAGAGGCAGAATGGATTAAAAATAAACAAGACCCAATGATATGCTTCCTACAAGAGACTCACCTAATTATTAAAGACAAATATAGACTAAAAGTCCAGAGCTGGTAAAAGATATTCCATGCAAACGGAACCTAAAAGCAAGTGGTATAGACATACTTATATCAGATAAAATGTACTTTAAGTGAAAAACTGCAAAAAGAGAAAAAGAATTTCTTTATATAATGATAAAGGGATCAATTCAACAAGAGGATATAACAATTGTTAATATATATGCACCCAACACCAGAGCAGCCAGATATATAAAGCAAACATTATTAGACCTAAGGGAAAAGATACATTGCAATTCAATAATAGTAGGTGACTTTAACACCCCACTTTTAACAATGCACAGATCATCTAGACAGAAAATAAACAAATAAACATTGGCTTAGAGAGCACCATAGACCAAATGGTCCTTACAGAGCTTTACAGAACATTCCATCCAACAGCTGCAGAATACACATTCTTTTCAACTGCACATGTAACATTCTCCAGGATAGATCATATCTTAGGCTACAAAACACATCTACACAATTTAAAAAGATAAAGATCAAATCCTCTATTTTGACCACAGTGGCATAAAACTAGAAATCAACAAAACAAAAACTTTAGGAACCTTACAAATACATGGAAATTAAACAATATGCTCCTAAGCGATCAATGGGTTAATGAAGAAATTAAAAGGGAAATTTAAAAATTACTTGAGACAAATGAGAAAGGAAACACATCATAAGAAAACCTATGGGACACAGCAAAAACTGTTCTAAGAGAAAAGATTATAGCAATAAACACCTGTATCAAAAGAAGACAGATTTGTAATTAACAACCTAATGATGTACCTAAGGAACTAGAAAAATAAAAACAAACTAAACCTAAAATGCACAGAAGGAAAGAAATAATAAAGCTCTGAGCAAAAACAAATGAAATAGAAACTATAAAAAACAATTAAAAAGATCTGCAAACTGAAGAGCTGGTTTTCTCAAAATATAAACAAAAGTGACAAACCTTTGCTAGACTAACCAAGAAAAGGAGAGAGAAGACTCAAATAAATAAAAACAGAAATGAAAAAGGAGACATTACAACTGATACCACAGAAAACCAAATGATCATAAGAAACTATTATGAATAACTATATGCCAACAAATTTGATAACATAGAAGAAATTGATAAATTCTGGACAAATACAAATCTCTTAAGCTTAAATTATGAAGAAATAGAAAATCTGAACAGACAAATAACAAGTTAAGAAATAGAATCAATAATATAAAGTTTTTCGTTAAAGTAAAGCTCAGGACCTGCTGGCTTCACTGCTAAATTCTACCAAACACTTAAAGAACTAATAAAAATTCTCTTCAGATTATTTCAAAAAATTGAGAAGAGAATACTTCCCAACTCATTTTATGAAGCCAGCATTACTCTAATCCCCAAAACAGAAAAGGACACAACAACAATTATAGGTCAATATCCCTGATAAACATAGATGTAAAAATTCTCAACAAGATACTAGCCAGCCAAATTCAACAGCACTTCAAAAAGATCATTCATTGTGATCAAGTTGGATTTATCCCAGGGATGCAAAGATGGTTTAATATAAACAAATCAATAAATGAGATTTAAATGTGATATACCATATTAACAGAAAGAAAGACAAAAACCATATGATCATTTCAATTGACGTAGAAAAAGCACTTGACAAAATTCAACATTCCTTCATGATAAAAACTCTTAACAAACTAGGTATTGAAGATATGTACCTCAATACAAGAAAGGCCATATATGACAAAACCACAGCTAACATCATACTGAATGGGGAAAAGCTGAAAGCTTTCTCTCTTAGATCAGGAACAAGACAAGGATGCTTGCTTTCACCACTTCTATTCACCATAGTACTGGAAGTCCCAGCTAGAGGAATTAGATGAGAGAGAGAAATAAAAGGCATCCAAGTTGGAAAGGAGGAAGTCAAACTGTCCCTGTCTACAGACATGATCTTCTAGATGGAAAACCCTAAAGACTCCACTAAAAACTGTTAGAACTAATAAATGAATTTAGTAAAGTTGCAGTACACAAAATTAACATACAAAAATCAGCAGCATTTCTATATACTAATAACTACATGAAAAAAATCAAGAAAATTATTTCTTTTACAATAACTACAAAAAAAAAAAAAAAAAGATACCTAGGAATAAACTTAACCAAGGAGGTGAAAGACCTCTACAATGAAAACTATAAAACTATGAAGAAATAAATTGAAGAGGACATAAATAAATGGAAAGATAACCCATGTTCCTGGATCAGAAGAATTAATATTATTAAAATGGCAATTCTATGTAAAGCAATCTATAGATTTAATACAATCCCTATCAAAATACCAATGACATTCTTCACTGAAAAAAAAATCCTAAAATTCATATGGAACCAAAAGAGATCCCAAATAGCCAAAGAAATCCTGAGAAAAATGAACTAAGCTGGACTACTTGACTTCAAATTATACTACAAAGTTATAGTAATCAAAACTGTGTGGTACTAGCATAAAAATGGACACATAGACCAATGGAACAGAATAGAGAGCCCAGAAATAAATTCACACACTGACAGCCTAATGATCTTTGACAAAGGTGCTGTTACTGAACCAGGTGCAGCTGCCTGCCCCAAACAAGAACACTGTCTTGGCTCACAAAAATGTGTTACTGAACCCAAGGCATTCAACTCCTGGCTGAGGTTTGCTAAAATCTTGTTAGGTCAAGGTATTCAGGTCCTGGCTCAGGCTCACCAAAATATTTTTCTGAATGCAAGTCTGGTTGCCTGTCCCCGAACAGAAACAAACAACTCAAAAGTCAAATGTTGGTGAAAAGGGAAGTCAGCTTTTACTCAGGAAGACCAGTGACCTGAGGATAAATATTAGGCTAACTCATCTCTCCAGTAAACCTGAAGGAGAATGGTTAGACTAAAACCATTTCAAAGACTCAGTTTTACTCAGGGGTTTTTAAAGAAGGGTCTTAGGGAATGGAATGTGGAAAGTGAAAAGCAAGAGGGGAGAGGATTGTAAGCTATGGGGACTCTGTGCAAGGGACCAGGTACAAGGTCTCACCAAGGCTCCATCTGGTTTCTGTTCCCATCCTTGATGCTATCTTAGGGTCCTGCTTCAGGGTGGAATCAGCATAGCTGTACTGATGTCTTCCTCGGTTTCTCAGGGTCTGGATAGTATGTTTTTTGTGGCAAGTCTGCAGCTCCAGGCAGACTGGAGAACAAGTTTACATTTATGTAAATAATGTAATCTTGCCCTGTAATTAAGGTTTGAAATATCAAAAACCCATGGGAAAAAAAGGGAACTCAGAGAAATGTATGCTAAGAAAAAAAGAACTGTGTCTTTTAAATTTTCTTACAACCCAGGTGGTTTTAGGTCCCAACATGGCTTCAGTCCTGCTCACTCCAGCAGTGTCAAGAATATGTACTGTGGAAAAGACAGGCTCTTCAGTAAATGGGGCTGGGAACACTGGATATCCATATGCAGAAGAATGATATTAGACCCCTACAACTCATCATGTAGAATAATCAATTCAAAATAGATTAAAAATTTTAATGTAAAACCTGAAACTGTTAAACTACTAGAAGAAAACAGGGGGAAAAACTCCCAACGTGGGGCTGGGTGAGGATTTTTTTTTAAATAAGACTTCAAAAGCACAAACAATAAAAGCAAAAATAGATAAGTGGGATTACACTAAACTAAAAAGCTTTTGCACATCAAAGGAAACTATTAACAGAATGAAGGGACAACCTGCAGAACGGAGACAGTATTTGCAAACTCTACATCTGTCAGGGGGTTAAATCAAGAATACATAAGGAACTTAAGCAACTTAATAGCAAAAATACAAATAATCCAACTAAGAAATAGACAAGGGATCTTAATAAACATTTCTCAAAAGAAGACATGCAAATGGTTAACAGGGATCTGAAAAATGCTCGACATCGCTAATCATGGTGAAGTGCAAACCAAAACAATGATATACCACCTCACTCCAGTAAGAATGACTATTATCAAAAAGACAAAAGAAAACAAGGGTTGGCAAGGATGTGGAGCAAAGGGAACACTTGAATACTGTTAGTGGAAGTGTAAACTAATATAGTCATTATGGAAAACAGTATGGAGGTTCCTCCAAAAATTAAAAGTACAACTACGATATGATCCAGCAATTTTACTACTGGGTATATACCCAAAGGAAGTCAAGTCAGTATGCCAAAGAGATATCTGCACTGCCATGTTTATTACAGCATAATTTATAACAGCCAAGATATGGAATCAACCTGTGTCCAACAATGGATGAATGGATTTTTAAAAAGTGTGGTATATATACACAATAGAATATTATTCAGCCAATAAAAAAACTAATGAAATCAGCAACATAGATGGACTTGGAGGACATTATCTTAAGTGCAGTAAGCCAGGCGCAGAAAGACAAATACCACATAGTCTCACTCACATGTGGAATCTCAAAAAAAAAAATTTTTTTTTTGATATTATAAGGACAGAGTAGAATAGAAGTTACCAGAGACTGGGGAGGGGAGGGGGAAAGGGAAAGCAAGAAGAGGTTGGCCAACAGGTGTAAAATTACAATTAAAGGGTAGGAATAAGTCCTGGCTTTCTATTGCACAGTGGATTAACTATGGTTAACAGTTAAGTTATATATATTACATAATAGGTAGAGGAGAGACTTTTGAATGTTTTTCACACAAAGAAATGATAAATGCATGAGAGAATGGGTACATTAACTACCCTGATCCAATATATATAGCTCAAAATCAGACTGTATCCCATAAGTATGTACAATTACAATGCATCAATTAAATAAATTTTTAAAAAGTAATATGAGCCAATTTAATTTTTTAAAAGGATAATTCCGACTTCTGTGTTTGAAATAGATTCGCATAGGGGAATTGGGGGTAGGCAGAAGAGGGAAGACGTCTTAGAAAGCTGTTTCAATAACCTGGGTAAGAATAATGGTAGCTCAGTCCAGAGTGGTTGTGACAGATATGGTGAGAAACAGCTGGAGTCTAGATATATTTTGAAGGTAAACCCAAAAGAATTTTCTGATGGATTGAATTGAATAATGAATTAAATAAAAGAGTCGAGATGGCTTCAAGTTTTCTGGCCTGAGTAACAAAAAGCATTGAACCAGCATCAACTGAAAAGAGGACAGTTTTAGGAAGAATCAATTGGGGAAATGTAAGGAAAGAAGAAAAGTTTAGGCAAGATCTCTCACGTCGCATCTGTTACAAATGGGCAAGATTCAGCACATTCACTAGAAACAAGTTATAATAGTGTAACTGCACATGTGTGCCCATTTACTGATTCAGCATGATTGTTGTAAATATGTGATGCTTGGCTTGTGGCTGCTTTTGTGTATGGAGAGTATAAAGGTAACTGCTCTGAACTGCTGGTTAGCAGAGCCTGGAAGGTCAGCACAGCATGGAGGGTCAGTGGAGTAGAGCCTGAGCTTATCTTGGAGGAATAAAACATGTCTGTGAAGCTCACATCTGAAGAACAAAGTATGTCTATCTTGCATAAAGCTGCCATGGTCTTCTTTTAATTACCTGATTCATGACCTGCACGGGAAAGGGGAGAAAGATCTGAGATTCCTGCGTGACAGGAAAGAATGTAATTCAATTTTGAATATTCTGAGTTCTGAGTTTGAGATTTTATTAGACAGCCAAGTGGAGATTTCACTGGAAAGACCAAGGTGTATCCACTGGCCATAGGCATATTGACTGCACTCTGCGGTCCTCTGGGTAGAGAGGAACTGTGGAGAGTTCTGGGGAATTAGGGATCTGTTCTCTGGTAAACTCACTCAAACCAGAAGGTGGGGTCACTTTTTAGTTATCTGTTCAGTTGCATTCTTTTTGTCTTGGTTTTCATTCAGGGGTGAAGCTTGTTTGATTTATTTGTCAAGACTTTCAGGCTACAAGATTTAAATAGTGCTGTGGATTGAATTGTGTCCTGTAAAGTCCATGTATTAGAAACTTAACCCCCACTGTGACAGTGTTAAGTGGGTGGAAAACCCTATTATGGTAATTGAAAGGGGGGGCTTTGAAGAGGTGATTAGATTGTGAGGACCATGCCCAAGTAAATGGATCATCCATTGATGGTTTAATTGTGGTCATGGGTGTGGTTTTGAGGGCTTTAAAAAGAGGAGGGAGGAGTTAGCTCTCTTGCTTGCTTCTGCCTTTCTCACAACGTAATACTCTGCGTCACTGAAGTCATCACCAAAGAGAGCCCTCACCATAAGTGTTTTCTGGACTTTGGACTTTCCAGCCTCCAAACTGTAAGCAGCAAACATTGTTTCTTTACAAATTACCCAGTTTCAGGTATTTCTGTTATAAACAACAGAAACAGACTAATCCAAATAGTAAAGAATGAGTCTCTGAGGTCAAATTCTTAAATGCATCTGTCTTTTCTTGAAGTACTCATTCAAGATTATTCATATCTTATTGTCTATCTTTGCTGTAATTGTTAGAGTGAGGCTGGGATGTTCAGTGGATACCGGCATGTTACCATAATGCACTGTCCTGACTGAGAACAGAAGGCAAAGGTGGCTGTTGGAACTCTAAGCTGCTCAGAGAATCAGAAGGAACAAATATGAATTGTAAGTAGGGGATGGGAGATACACAAACTCAGTGGAGAATAGTTTTAAAGCAAGTACCAGATCATTTGAAAAATAATGGCAACTGACAAACTAATCTGTGAATATATGAAGGGAGTCCTTGATTTAAGATAGCAAAGAGTAGAAATAGCAATGAAATCTGACATGAGCTCAGCTGCAAAAAGTATGGTCTTTATGGGCATATTATGAAACAAAAACAGATATTCTCAATCATGAGATGCTTCCTTCTGGACCTTCACATTCCCCCAAATAGAAATCATCATCAATAGTACTATTTTGCGTTCCAAGTTTATATGTAAATACACATATATCTAGCATTGTTCTACAGGCTACTCTCATCTCAACCCCCAAACCTAAGAAACCTCCAATTAAGTTGTTAGCTAATAAATTCATATACTGCTCTTCTCAAGAGACCAAAATACAATGATTCAATCACACATCCAAGTGAATAAATTTCTCATAATGCATCCTTAGGCCCCAGGATAAGTAAACAAGGAAATATCTAGAACCGAAGCTTCCTATATCCCCTTCTATTTACATTCATCTTCGTTTTCTGAGTAACCTTGTATTTAATTCATAGCATCTATGAGAAAGATATTCAATATGTTAAAAATTATATAGTATTTGGAAAATTATGACAAAAATGCTATTATTCATAAAAATGGGATTTGACTACTTTTCCTTTTTGTGCATTAATATTTAACTGATGTTAGAAATCGCAAATTATAAACGATAATTAAAGCAAATCTTAGATCCATAAACCATGTGCAGTAGCCATAGAGATCATTTAAATAATATGTACCATCATTCAAACAGCAATTTGGCCTTGGATTGAGAGTTCGGGGAGTGGGGCATGAGGAACCCTATGCTTTTTTTCAAGCCTCTGCAATCTCCTTGTTATTTAATCAAAGAGCAATTGTTTTTGCCCTTAAGTATTCTTTCAGAATGATAGGAAGTTAGGAAATGTTGCCTTGAGCAATTGCTTAGAACAGCAATTTTTGTACCATTTTATGGTTTCAATTTTACCATTAGATAGTCAAGTGTTAAACTGCCCAGTCAAAACAGGCCTAGTTTAAAATGATCTATCTCAGAAAAACACTCTAGATCAAATATTTTCTTTATTCATCCATTCACTTATATAATCTCTAAGAGAAGTCATTTTTATTTCTTAAATATCAGTGTTTTGTTATACATGAAGAGTAGATTCTTGTGATTATTTATTCTTCAAAATGTTCATGGAAAGATTTTGTATTATCTTTTAATTCTGTTTTTCCACAAACTTTTTGAAGTACCCTCTTACTAACCAGAATATTCTGCACAGGTAACTTACAAAAATGTTTACAGTATACTAAATTGGAAGCCTATTTCTAATAATGACTGACCATGACAGACTGCAGTATATGGCATTTGCTCTTTCTTGTTGCTATGGGCATAGACTCAAAGACCTGTTCCCACCACGTGTGCACCCAGTATTTGCATAGGTATGTGTGTACATATTTATATTATTCTAGCCTTGATCTCTTTTTAATTAATAAATTAAAAGGATTTTTTCCAATTGGCTAAATGAGGACTTTCTAAATTTAGCTGTGTGTCAAATATATTGAGAAAGTAATCTTAAAACCGTTATTGACTTTCAAATTAATATCAGAAGACTTGAAAATATTTATGTATGAAACATTAATTCATTGAATTTCAATGTGCATGTAAGAGGGTTGCCTTGACTTAATTTTATATAAATAAATAAGTATATGTGTAAGGAAATCTATTAAGATGGAGAAAAAATAAAGAAAAATATCTGAAAGAGCTTATCTCCATTAGTGTACTAAGACTTGATTTTACTTTATGATTCATACAAAAAGCTGTGATGAGGATATTAGAATATAAATTAATTCCTTTCATTTAGAATACACATTTTTCTCAGAAAAATTGTCAGTCGCCTAAAGACAAAGTACATAGATGGAGAATCCAGGAAGCATTACACTGAGTTTAAACTCAGTTCCTTCTCCCAAATTAAAAAACCCACTAAGTCATTCTTCCTGCCTTTCTTAGAAACTGAAGGAACAGGTATGATTTTTGCTTGATCCCCAATGTAACAGTGTTAAGAAGGTGGGAAATCCAACTATGGTATTTGAATGGGGCTTTTGGGAGGTGATTAGATTGTGATAACTCTGAATTAATGGATTAATTCATTCATGGATTAATGGGTTAATAATAAATGGGTTATCATAAGAGCGGCACTTGTAGCTTTATAAGGAAAGGAGGAAGCATGCTAGTGCACTCTTGCCATTCTCGCCACGTGATAACCTGTGTCATCTTGGGAGTCTGCAGAGAGTTCCCACCTAGAAGAGCCTCACCAGATACACCTCCTGGGCCTTGGACATCCCAGCCTCCAAAACTGTTTCTTTATAAAATACCCAGTTTCAGGTGTTCTGTTATAAGCAACAGGAAACGGACTAATCAAACAGGTAACCCAGGTTAAGCCAGGCTCCTTCATAGGCAGTCTTAGCACAGTTCATCATGAGAAGACCCTCTAGTCTAACATACAAGATAACTAAATCTACAGACATGTCTTCTCAAGTGGAATATCTTCACAAATTCAGTGCTGCAGTATAACAGAATCAGCTCCATCAGTTTATTCATCCAGTCACTTATATAATCTCTAGTCCCTTATCCTCAAGATTGGTTATTCTGGTTTTCTTCTATTTCATGAACAGTTCTTTCTGCCTTTGTCTTATCTCTCCTGAGGAGAAATACATTCTCTTTCCCTGCAGAGTTCCTGCTTGGGCCATAAAGTAACATCTGCCCATGCAGAAGTAATGAGAAAAGTACTTCTGCCTTCGTTTCCTTTCCTCCGGGAGAGGTGACATACTCTTGTTTTCTGAAGGGACTAAGCATGCTCAGCTTTGCCCTTCACCACAAGATGCACATGTTCCCTTCCTCAACAACTGGATATGTGGCCTGTCCCTGTAGGTGAAGCCTATGTCCATAGCATTAAGTTCAATAGAGGAGGGAATGTTTGCATTTAGAAAGTCTGTGTGGCCATGAATTTGAGTCATATGATCTCCACTTCAACTTTATTAGCAATAAAGCTAATATTTTTATTTCCTCCTACTTTATCAGTTGGCTTTGAACTTAGTAGAGAAAAAAGATGTGAATATTGCCCCTAAACCATGAAAATTATGTTTTTAATTATCAACTCTGTGTTGATGACTACCAAATATACCAGCTTGGGCCTCTTCATCTTCCTATCGTTATTCCAATGAGACTGACAATCTTCTCATTATTGCATGTATAGTATACTTTCCTGTATATTATGAGGGGATTCAAGGTAGACTTGGGACATATTCCACTATAATAGAAACTCCATGAAGGGAAGGATTTGTTTATTGCCATTTTCTAGTGCCTGCAATAGAGTATGTGGTATAACAATGTTCAGGCATTGAACATCTACTTATTGAATAAATATACAAGGATACTTTTAAAAGTTCAATGAAAGATTTGTATTATCTTTCACATCTTTTGAAGTACCCTCATATGTTAGGGATCTACAAATTTGAGTGCCCACTGTGTGTTGGACATTATTAGCCAGATAATACTAAGTATTTATATTTGTGTAGTGTTCATAGTTTTCCAAGCATTCTCATTTGATCTTTCCAATGATACTATGTTCACTTTCAAACGTGAAAATTAGCAGTCAAAATGGTAAAGTGATTCGCTGTTTTGATAACTGGTGTTGGAGCTTGGCCTCAAATGCAAGTATTGTAACTCTAAGTTCAGAACTTTCTTGATATAAGATGGCACATCTTACAACAAGTTCAGTGCTTCATTAAATACCTCTACTTTTAATATTCCAATCACTACTGTTTTACTGTACAAGGTACGTAATAGGAATATATCATGTCGAAACCACATGAATTTTAAATCACATAACTAAAGAAACCTTTGATTTTATCTATCTCTTTCTGTATGATCCATCCATTTGAATCAACAGTACTTGATGTGTCTGCTAAGCATGCAGATTCTGAATCCCTATTATAAAACTGCCCTACTGATCAGACCCCACGTGTGGGTCAAGGAAGTATTTTTAACAGCCACCCCATTTGCACACAGAAGTTCAAGATTCACTATTTCACATTGTAAAAACTCTTACACAAAAGCTTGCCAGGTAGTTATGGTGAACTATATATTCCCAAATGTACCTTGTCCTTTTCCAGCTCTTCACTATGGTTTTAACTTTCTGTCCCAATCCTTTTACAAATACTATCCGTCTTTTTTTTTGGGGGGGGGGGGCAGCTGGCCAGAAGGAGGTTCCAACCCCTAACCATAGTGTTATAAACACTGTGCTCTAGGCAAATGAGCTAACTGGCCACCCTCTATCCATTCTTAAAGGCATGCTCAAATGGAACTCCACCATCAAGACTTTAATGACTGCCCTCCACTTAAAGGCATCAACTCCACTTGGTCTACCTGAATTTAATTGTGCTATACTATACCAAATAAAATTGTTACCCACAAGAATATGAGCTTTTCTGGACAACAAGAACTGCACCTGATATATCTTAGTATGCCACTGTAAATGATGTTAAGTAAATATTTATTTATAAATAAAGGACAATGAACTGTTCCCAGTGACTTATTGAAAATGAATATTAAATTTCTCTGGGAGATGAAAGTACTGATGGAAACCAACTGTCTAACATACTACCACTTTCTACAAAGAAACACCTGGCAGTATTTGGCAAATGGCAGATACTCCACGTTTTCTGAGTGGATGGCTTCATTGACTGAAAGAAATAAAACATGAACTAGCTGGCAGAATAGAATTAAATTCTTCATAAAAATGCAGTGTTAGCTACCAAGATATTGTACTATAAATAACTTTTTCCTGGGTGTTTAGACAAAAACTTAATGTATAAAGTTGGAAAAACACTAACATTTAAGTATAATATATTCTTCATAATATATAAAAATGTTTCAATTAGTCTCAGTTTCCTATTTCTGCATATTTTATTAATATTTAAAAGATTTTTATACTAAACACTTCTTCAGGGTTTTGCCATCCCACTACTGAAATAAGGCAATGGTGGTTGGGGAGAGGGGAGCAGGACTGATATGAAACCATCATCTTCTATATCAATTCAGTATTCTTCAAGGTGTTCAAAATTCATTAATATCTCAAGGGATATTGTTGATCATTGTTACCTTAGTCCCACTAGGCAGTATCAGAAATAACAAGATCTGAATAATTTAACAGAATTTCATTTAATAAGTAGACATAAAGTTCATCTCTTCCAAAAACAGCATGTTAATTACATTCAAATTGTATTCATTTTAAATACCAACAAACCCATCATTTACATACAGGGATAAATATTAGAAAACAGATAAAAATTAAAACAAGTTTATTTCTTAAAAGTCCTTCCAAATTTAGAATGCTCTGAATTGCTAAATATATACCTAAAAAATTTATACATTATGAGGAAAACACAAGTTGCTCTAATAGGGAAAAACCTGTAATAAACATACAGTGGAACATAATTCACATAGGCTCAATTTACAGGTATGTCTCAAAGTGCAAAACAAAAAAACTAATAACTACAAATACAGGCAAAAATCACAGCTGACATTAGATTCTTGTTTTTTGTCTTTTGGGTTTTTTTTCTCATAACAATGACTCAAATGTATCAGGAGAAGGGCTATCAATCCTGTTCTATTTAGAGCTCAGTAACCAATAATTTTTTTTCATTTCTCCCTGTACCTCCATTTTCCCTTCAAAAAGTTTCTAAGGCTACTTTTAGAGATCAAACCAAATAATTCTGAGATGGCAAAGAAATGAGACTTGGCACTAACACAGGTTTACAAAAAAAAACCCATCATCCATTTATTAAACTGTAAATGCAAAGAAAGGAAAAGCATATCTGAAAATCCAAGTTGGAGAAAAAGTACTAAAAACAAAATTTAAGAAGGCATTTAGAATTCTTGTGGTACTTGCTGACTTTAGTTTTGAAGACATACAGCAACCAAGCTACCAATAACTATCGAGCATTTTTTTAAACTTGTATAAACTTGTTTAAATGTTTAACTTGCCTGAATCAAGTTTCTGTGGTCAAAACAAAGAGGTCATAATTACTGTGCTCATATAAGAGATGTGTAAAGGATGTAACATGGGAGGAAAGGATGAGGTATGGTAAACATTGGAACTCTTTGCCTTTCTTCAGATTTTATTGCATTTCATAGTCACATAAAAAGAACATCCCCTCCTCTTTTCTTAATGTGTCTCAGAGCAAAAGTGGCAGAATGAATAGCCCTTAATCAGTACATACTATTTTTAAAAGGGATATTTTTAGAATTTGGTTCATTGGTTGTTTTTTAATAATAAATCTTAAGAGTTGACTCCTAAAATGGTGCTTAGATGTACTAATATATTCAGGCCTTTCTTAAAAGTAAATAATTTACTTTGCATTAAAAAGTCATCAATAACAGGTGTAATTCAGTGTTTTAAAGAAAGATTTAATTTCAAATTAAGTTTGTTTAAAATAACTTCTATTGTGTCAAATAATGAAACTACTATTATTTTACTCATTATAAACATTACATAATCATTCCTTATAATCACTATAAAAATTTAAATGATCTTTTTCCCTTATAAATGAAGATGGTGGTTCTGAAGCAACACTCTAAATCAGAAAAGTCCATTCACAATACACAACCCCATCTCAGTTTTTAGAAGTCAGTGCATTTAGTGGTCATAAATAGGCATGATGTTCTTCTGCAGCTAAGAGTTCTGGAAAGGTTTAAAAAAAAAAAAACGAAGAATTAAAAGATAAATAATATGAAAAGTATCCTAATAATCACAAATATTGCCAGTACTCAAAGTCAAGTATGGTATAACCTGAGTGTCAATCAGTTGTGTTTTTTTCTCCCAGTGGAAGGCGTTCCCATAACTGGAGCAACTGTTCACCAACCTGAGGTTCTAGTTCCTAGATAAATCGAAAGTCAAAATAAACATAAAAAGAACTGTATTGAATTTTTTTTTAATCACCTAAACTTATAATGATAAAATATAAGAAAATCACTTTAAATTTCATTTCTACCAGAACATGCTAAAATCATATGGTATGCATTGTTCTAATTCTTTAAGATTTATGGAGTTTACTTCCAGACTTAAGGTTGTACCTAATCCGAAAATATCTCAGTTTTTGTGACAAAATGGCAACATGAAGTCCTTCTGGAACTTTTTCTATCCAAAAATAATGGATTTTGGGCTGAGCCCGTGGCGCACTCGGTAGCGTGCTGCGCTAGCAGCGCGGCGACGCTCCCGCCGCGGGTTCGGATCCTATATAAGAATGACCGGTGCACTCCCTGGCTGAGCGCCGGTCACGAAGAAAAATAAATAAATAAAAAATAATGGATTTTGTTTTTAATGGAGATTTAGCAAAATCACTCAGCTTCAGCTTCCAAAGATTTACTGTGAAACCTAGCCTATTAGATGTTTTGGAGTTTTTTTTCAAGAAATAGGTGATTATACAATCTTATCTTAGAAAATATTTAAATTAAATTTATTTCAAAATCATTATTATAGAATAAATATGAAAATATTCATATAAAATTGAAAAGAATGACACTTTATAGTCCTCCTGTGGTATTATACGTCTGATGAGTATTTAAAAAGAACCCAGGCCGACCCCGTGGCTCGCTCGGGAGAGTGCGGTGCTGGGAGCGCAGCAGCACTCTGGCCGCGGGTTCGGATCTTATGTAGGGGTGGCCGGTGCGCTCACTGGCTGAGCGCAGGAGGGTTGAGATCCCCTTACCCGTCACAAAAAAAAAAAAAAGAACCCAATTTTCACGTAGTGATTTGAAGTGAGGCACACTGGTTCGAATAAATTATTAGCTGTGTGACCTTAAGCAAAAGTAATCTCTGAATCCATTTTTTCCTACATATAGTGGATTAATAACATATTTTATTCATACAAACTAAATTATATCATATAAAGCAGCTAGCACAGTATTTGGTCAATATATATTTAATTCCCATTACCTTAATACTTTAAAATTTGTATAAACAGTATCATGAAGGCAAAGCAAAACATTATAGAAACAAAGCAAGCCACTAGCATATAAAAAAGTTATCTACTTTACGTATTAGTTAAAGCCATAAAGGAGCTGAATACTGTTGGCATCTTGAAACTTTAGTCAAATTACCTCAGAATTGCATTCAGTTTTGATCATGTTTAGTAAAATAACATGAAATGATTTATAAAATATTTTATATATGCAATGACAGAGAACAGCCAAATTTACAAAATGCTAAAAAAGCAATGAGCTGTCATACACATTTACAAGTAGGTTTTTACTAGCTCTTTTACAAATCTCAACCACTTTCCCATATGCATATGGAGTATACAATTTTTATTCTTACATTTTTCCCCCTCAAACAAAGCACTGAATAACAGCAAAACAAAACAGAAACAAAAGTAAAAGACAAAATTTTAAAGGCCATTGTATACCTGCCCATCTCTGCTTATCTGGACCTTCTTGTTGTCATTCCAAGGATTGAGTAAATGGTGGGCAAACTGAAAGGGAAGACTTTCTTTTCGTATCCATTCCACCTTAAATACTCCTCCAAGTCCAGCTGAGCCCCAGTCCTGGCTCTTCTCCCTTCCTATCTCAGAAGACATCTTAGAAAATCCCTATAGATAAAAATAGGAGGAAGGATTAGGCAAGGATGATATTAAAATGTCTAAATTCAACTTATCTGATAAGACTGAGCTTTTTCAATTTAAGGTAAAGAATATAAAAATAATAGACACCTAACAAAACAACAAATAAGCTACTTACTAAGTTTTTTTACAAAAATATTTATTATCAAATTTAGAGGAAAGACCAATTCTAGCCTTCTAACATAATCTCAAATACTAACAGATGGTTTCTAAACAATGTATCAACAGATCTAAGTCCATATTATTCCACAATAAGTGAATAAGATCTAACCTCTAAGCTTTTATTCCAAAAATTATAATATTAAATAATAAATTCATTGGTTTGCAAATTCATATATATATTAAGTCAAGATGAGTTAAGAAACATACTTAAGTTTCTTGATTGTCAATACTAACTTCTTCCACCTATTTAAATAAGTTTTTTACCAAAAGGTCAAGCTTCTCATTACTTTTAATCCACCTGAGAATTAGTAAAATCTAAAGTTGTCTTCAGAAGGAAAACTGTTTATCTGGAAAGGCTCTGGTAAGACAAGGCAAAAACAAAGGGATCCCAGTTGTATCATTCCCTTGAAGAGATGCAATATATTCCTCATTCTCAATCAAGCAAAAAAGGCATTCTTGCATTCTGATGAAATAAAAAGCCAGGTTTGTTTTTTGGTTTTTGTTTTCTTTAATCTCTATCATCTAACTTACACCAGAACAACCCCATTTTACTGTTTCAGGATGGCTCACCTGGAAATGTCCAGATCCTTGAACAGAAAATACCAAGTAAACCATGCTGCTTTCCCAAAAGGCTCGATTTAGCTTCCGCTCATTACTAGGGGTTGTAGACCAGATTCCCTTCTGTTGAGAAATTTCAAGGTTCCTCAAATTGCTACTCTTCATTATGAAGTATCGAATAGGCATGTTTGGTCTTGGTGAAGGAGATTTTGAGCCCTAAAAAAGAATGAATAATTCTTGAAAGTTAATTTGACCTTTCAAAACCAATAGGCGCCATAAAATAACATCTTCATATGCACATAAACCAAAATATTTTGCCAAGTATTCAACAAATGCAAATAGCTTTAACATGCCTGAAAACCTATATAAGGCTCAAATAAAATGAAGTTAAAGAACCAAAACAAGTACTCATTTTCAGAGCATTCAAAATCCCTTATCAAGAAAGACTCCTGGATTACCAACTTTAATTTGTACTTTCAGAAAATGTTTTAATAAACTTGCAAAATTTGAAAACAAAACAAAAATTGCTCCAGCTTACTGCCTGGAGACAGTTTCTAGGTGACCAAGGGAAAGAGTCCAGTGGTCTTACTGAATTGCACAGACAGAGATCGGAGTTTGGAGGCCAAGGTGGCTGATATTTGCATGGAAAAGCACTAGACAGAAGGGAGTTGCATAAAAAGAGAGGTCCAGAGGAACTGCAGAGGGCCCCCACAGTTTTTAGAGTACTGACCTGAACACAAGTGAAAAAAAATGACTGCTTAAAAGAAAACCTCAAAAGGATTAAACTGATTGCAACTAAACTGTGTATCAGAACAAAGTCTAACAGTATTTAAAGGAATGCAAAAAAAATCTAGCAGCCAAACAATATTACAAGAGAGACAAAAAAGGAGGAGATTATGATCAATAGAAACAGATTCAGACATGACAGAGATGATGGAAATAGGAAACAGGAATATTAAAGCAGCTATTAAAATACTTCACTATGTCCAAGAAAGTAGAGGAAAACATGAACAAAATGAGAGGAAAAATGGAAGATATTTTTTAAAGACCCAAAGGGAACTTTTAGAGATGAAAATATAATATTTGAAAACACATTTGAAAAAATGAACAGATTAGACACTAAAAATAAAAATATTAGTGAACATAAACATGTAGCAATAGAAACTATTCAAAATGAAACAGAAAAACAACTGAAAAAAATGAAGGGAGTATCAGTGACCTGTGGAACAATATCAAATGGTCTTACATTGTATACAGAGTCCCAGAAAGGAGTAAAGAAAAAAGAGATATAAAAAATATGTGAAGAAATAATAGCCTTAAATTTTCTAAAATTGATGGAAACTATAAATAGACAGATTGAAGAAACATAAAGAGAACAAGACCAAGTCATATCAAAATCAATTTGCTGAAAATCAGTGGCAAAAAGAAAATCTTAAAAGCACCTAGAGTAGAAAAGATATTGTACACAGAGAAACAAAGATAAAAATGACAGCAAACTTCCCATCAGAAACTATGTAAACCAGAAGACAATGGAGTGACTTCTCTACAGTAATAAAAGAAAACTACTGTCATCCTAAAATTCTATACACTGTAAAAATGTCTTAAAAAAAAAAAAAGGGTGAAAAAAACTTTTCAGATAAAAGCTGAAAGAATTAATTTCCAGCAGATCTGCATTAGAAGAAATGCTAAACTACTGTCTTCAGGCAGAAGTAAATGATATAAGATGGAAATTCGTATTAATACAAAAGAATAAAAAGCAGAGGATTGGTAAATATGTGCATAAATATGAAAGACATTTTTCTGACTTTTAAATTGTGATAAAAATAATTGACTATGTAAAGTAAAAGTAATACATTGTAGCATTTATAACATCAAGAAAAAATGTATAAAAACAATAATACAAAGGACTGAAGTGTAAAATAAAAGAATACTGTTGCAAGGTTTCAAACTATACCTGAAATGGCATAACATCGACTCAAGATGCACAAAGTAAGTTAAAAATGGCTTCACTAGTGAATTCTATCAAAGATTTAAGAAAAAACAATACCAATTCTACCCATCTCTTCCAAAATATTGAAGTGGAAGGAACACTTCCCAACTAATTTTATGAGGCCAGTATTACCCTGATACCAAAACCATACAAAGATAACACAAGAAAAGAGAACTACAGAATAATATCCCTCATCAATAAAGAGACCTCATTTTAAAAAAATTTGATTTAACAAAATCAGATCCAACAATATATAAAAAGAATAATAACTTCATGACCAAGTGAGGCATACACATTAAAAAATCAATCAATGAAATCTACCATATTGATAGATCCAAAAAAGGAGAATTGTGTTATCATTTCAACAAATGTTGCAAGGGGCTGGCTGGTTAGTTCAGTTGTTAGGGCACAGCCTTGTAACACAAAAGTCACAGGTTTGGATCCCCATACTGGCCAGCCACCGAAAAAGAAAAGAAAAAAACATTGAACATAATTCAACACTTATTCATAATAAAAACTCTTGGCAAACTAGATCGAAAAGGAAACATCCTACAGTTGCATCATGCTAAATGGTGAAAGACAGTGCTTCCTTCCTAAGATCAACATAAATATGTCTGCTCTCAGCACTTTCATTCAATATTTTACTGGAGGCTCTAGCTGGAGAGATAAGGCAAAAAAGAAATAAATATCAATCAGATTGGAAAGGAAAAAGTAAAACTATATTAATAGATGGCATGATTATCCTTGTAGAAAATCCTAAGACATCTACAAAAAAACTAATAGAATTAATTAATGAAGTAAGTAAGGTCATGGGGTATGGGGCAAATACACACAAATCAAATGTATTTCTATATACCAGTAATGAACAACTGGAAATTGAAACTTTAAAAAACAATAGTATCAAAAATATAAAATACATAGGGATAAATTTAACAAAAAATATATAAGACCTATACTCTGAGATCTACAAAACATTCTTGAGAAACATTTAAAAACAGCTAAGTAAATGGACAGATATACTATACTTATGGATTAGAAGACTAAAAATTATTAATTGCCAATTTTCTTCAAATTGATCTATATATTCAATGCAATCCCACTCAAAATATTAAAAAAAAAAAACTTGTAGAAATTGAGTAAGTGACTCTAAGGTTTACATGAAAGCACAAAGGACCTAGAATAGCCAAAACAATTTTGAAAAAGATGAACAAGTTTAGAAGACAAACATTACTAATTTCAAGACCTACTATAAAACTACTATAATCAAATCAGTCTGTCATTGGCAAAAGGAGAAATATACAGATCAACAGGACTGAATAGAACTCAATAAACAGACAAGCTATTTATGGTCAATTGATTTTTGACAAAGATGCCAAAGTAATTCAATACATAAAAGATAATCTTTTCAACAAATGGTACTAGAACAATTTTATAGGCAAAAGCCAAAAAATGATCCTTGACCCACCCATATTATAAGCAAAATTAACTTGAAATAGATAAAACTTCTAGAAGAAAATCTTTGTGATCATGGGTTAGACAAAAATTTCTTAGGACACAAAAAACATGAACCATAACAGAAAAAAACTGATGAAATGGACTCCATCAAAATTAAAAACATTTGTTCTTAGAAAAACACTATTAAGAAAATGAAAAAGCCACAGATTGTTAGAAAAAATTTGCAAAATATATACAATTAAGCCTTATACCCAGAATATATAGGAAATTCATAACTTAATTTTTTAAAAAGACAAATAACCAATAAACAACAAAAAAAAAAGTGAAGAAAATTTGAGCAGATATTTCACCATAGACTATACACAAATGGCAAATAAGCACATGAAAAGATGTTCAACATCACTAGTCATCAGGGAAATGCAGATTAAAACTACAATGGGCTATCACTATATATCCAGCAGAACAGCTAAAATTGCAAAGACCAATAATGCCAAGTATTGTCAAGAATATGGAGCAAATGTAATTCTTATAGATTGTTGAAGGAAATGCAAAACAGTACAGCCATTCCGGAAAACAGCTGGGTAGTTTCTTGTAAAGTTTACCCTACAACCCAACAATCCTACTCCTAGGTATTTACCCAAGAATAGAAAACATGTTTATACACAAAGAATTGTACTTGAATGTTATAGCAACTTTATTCATAATAACCAAAAAGTGGAAACAACCCAAACATCCATCAACTGGTGAATGGATAAACTGTAGTATATCCATACAATGGAATACCACTCAGCAATAAAAGTAATAAAACTAATAATAGATTCAACAATATGGATGAATTTCAAAAGCATTATTTTAAGTGAATTAAGCCAGACACAAAAACTACATACATATGATTCCATTTACAGGAAATTCTAAAAAAGCCAAAACTCTAGGGATAGAGAGCAGATCAGTGGTTACCAGAGGTTAGGGGTGATGAAAATATTCTGGATGTGACTGTGGTACAGTTACACGACTGCATACATTTACAATTCAAAATTTACTGAATTGTACAGTTTAAATTGGTGAATTTTGTGTACAAATTATACCTTAACAAAGGTATTTAAAAATAAACCAAAAACCTCAAAACCTAAGGAAGCAGTTCACAAAAAGATTTCTTTTCCTCTTATTTAACAAGAGTATTTCAGCAGACATTTTCACCAAAACACAATATATACCTACATAACCCCTAATCAAATACTTACTCAGCTACTAAAAACTCAGGAAAGTAAAAGGAATCACATTCAAAATATTTGAATTCATTCGTATTACAAATTTTTTTAAAGATACATAGTCTTCAATTACATATCAACCTTTCCTACCTTCTTAACCTCATCCTGTCCTGTGTTTTTAATATAACCAATGAATTGCAGAATCAATTAACAATTTAAAGAAACCATTGTTTTCAATTCTGAAATTATAAACCAAAATTAATTTAAATTAACATAATTTTAACAAAAAAGAAATAGAAAGAAAATAATGAACTGCCTAGCTGCATGCCATTAGTGAATAATGTTAGTCTTAAAACACTCCAAAAATGGTAATAACTAAAAATATACAGCAAGCAGGAAAAACTGAAAATTGTCTCAAGTTTGCCAGATTCAATTTATATCTGGGACAGAGGCCACAATTAGGAACGTAGAATTGTTTTATAATTTTGTTTACATATGTAACATCAGATGTGCTACAAATCTGTTCCTTACTACATTTACTTTCAGATTACTTTACCTTTCCTGAGGATGGAGGAGAAGGACTAGCACAAGGACTTGGGTAACTACTGCCGTCTGCAGATTTTACAGAAGATTGATCTAATCGGTCATCGGTGCTTCGTTTAGGATGTAGAATTCCTCTGTCTTTGTACTTCTGAGGTGGGTGCAATGCTGGAGATGGAGATTTCACCAATACACTTGAGCAAGAAGGAGGAAGCAAAGATCAGTTATTTAAAAGTTTGTAACGCAAAGTAGATGCCATTTCAATCCACAGTCCTGATGACATTATGATTTATAGAATAGTATTTAAAAAGGGAATTTCATTTTTCTATTACATTTAGAAGCTAAGAAATACTTGGATGATAAGGGTACACTTAAAAAACAATAGGCAAAAATATGTTTTTGAAAATCTCCAAAAATCAAAAAGGATTTTAATTCAAGTAAAATAGATATAAAAGCATACTAAAAATTACAGTAAAGTGGAAAGAATATTGGACTAGAATCAGTAAATACAGATTTCTAGGACAGTACTAGATTTATAACCAACTAGGTATGTGATCCTGAGTAAGTCTCTTATTTGACTTTTAATTTCCTTATCTGTTAAATAAACAGATTATACTAAATAAACTCCAAGATTCTTCTATTCTAAAATTCTATTAATAAATTCCACAAACATGTAGACAGAAACTTCACAATTTTTACAAGTATAGGTCTTCGTGGGACAACCAGACATTAAGTACTTCCTAGTGTGTTCCAAATAAAGTTCACAACAACACCTATAAAATATTATTGCCAAAACACTGGATCTAATCAAGCCTTGAGAGTTAACTACCAGTTTACATGAAATACACAGGGTATAGGAATAAATGATGCCAGGAGTAAACAAAGAAACAAATCCAGAATGTGGGAGATCTTACACCACTGACCTAGTTTCTTTAAAAAAAGTCAAGAGAGGAACTACTCTAGATCACAAGAGACTCAAGAAACATGAAACCCTAATACAATGCATGAGTCTTTCCTGGATGCTAATTCAAATAAATCAACAATGGAGATTTATGGAGACAATTGGAGAAATGATAATTTTATTGGGATTGGTAACTGCATTTTGGTTATGTAGAAAAAATGCCCCTATTATTAAGAGATGCATTTTTAAATATGGAAGGGAAAATGATATGTGTGGGATTTACTTTGAAATATGTAAGCAAAAACAAAAAGGAAACAAGAAAAAAAAAAAGAAAATTTTGGCAGATAAATCAAGTAGGTGAAAATCTTGGTAACTGCTGAATCTGGGTTATGGGGTTCATTATTGCACAAGGGTGCTTCAAAAAGTTCATGGAAAGACACATGTTCTCTAATTCTATTTTTCCATTAACTTTTTGAAGTACCCACATATATCATTAACTTTTTTGTGTTTAATAATACTCATAATAAATAAATTTAAAACAAAAAAGGATAGGTCTTCAATAATTCATAAGCTTCCATACAGTCTTGCCATTATAATTATTCTGTCTTCAAGACAAGTTAAAGTAGCTTATCCCCACAATTTTCTTCTAATTTCAATAAGTATCTTTGATCCAGGATTCTTTCACAAGTGAAATAAAATTGATAAAACCTAAAGATATTAACGTTAAAATATATAATGAATGTCCATCTGAAGCAGTAACAAAAAATTGGTAAGAAGGGTAAAAACAACTTCTCAGGAATTTCTCTCCAGTGAATTAGATCCAATGAATTACTAGTCACAATTGCTAAAATTCCATCATTCTTGCCTTGCTACTTAATTGACCTGAAAGTTAGGTGACAGAACTTAAGGATAAAATCTTATTAAAATAAAAATGATGTTGTTAACAGAACTAAATGTCTAGTTGAATAGTTTTCAAATTGGTCTTTTGCTCTGTGATCTAACCTAGCTTTTCTCTCTCTCAGATTGGGCTTCCTCTAAAAATTTCATTCAGGTAGAAACAAAGGTTCCATAAACACTTCTACCTAAATTTTCATTTAAGAGGAACAAAGAGTTCTGATATAAAGTGGCAAATCTATCTCACTTTCCTTATAGATATGTTTGTTGTCTACCATCAAGTTATTATTTAGAAAATGACATAAAACATTGGTTTAATTTTAGGATGGGAAGCAGGCAATTTCTATTATTTTAATAGTTTCTGCGGTCAAGTAAATTATGCCTTTATTAAAAGAAATTATAATTTAATCTATATATTGCCATCCTAAAGTGAAACTCTAACTTTAAATACCTTTTCACCAAGAAGTAATTCTACAGATTATAATTTCTCCCTCTAAAAATAAATCTTCCTAAGAGTCCTCATTCTATCCTTCACCAAGCTACATGAATTCCAGGTCTTAACTATTAATATCACCTAAAGTCTGAAAATGAATGAAATTCTATGTCCTACTACTCAACAGGCAATGAAGAGTGCCAGGCTGCGATTTGTAAGGAAATGAAAAAGGTTGATCCTGGTATTACATTTAAAAAATTAATTTATAAGTTAAGTCAGTTTCTAAAGTGTAATTAATGTTATATTTCATAGTTTTGTTTTTCTTCTGTATTTCCCAATTTTATTTAAATGAGCATATATAACTTTAATAAAAAAAAGCAAGCTTTATTTCTAAATGTAGGTATATGTATATGTGTACATATGAGGGCACTTCAAAATGTTCATGGAAAAGTAGAATTAAAAGGTAATCTTTCCATGAACAAACCTTTCCATGAACTTTTCGAAGACACCTTGTATACACATATGCATTTATACACAGCTACATATAGCATTATTACAGATCTAACAGGTTTTGTATTAGCTAGTCTAGGAATAATACTACCATATAATTTCTACGGAAATGTATTCCCACATTCTAAACAACCTATGCTCAAGAAAACTTTAGAACAATATTTTCAAAAAGTAGGGAGTGTCTGAGTAGAGACTGTACTTTTTAATCATCTTCTTTCTCTCAGTTACAGGATGCAGACCAGAGAGAAAGGTTCAGGCACATATGTTATAGGCTTTTCTTGGAAACTGGCTGAATTATTCCTAAAATGAAATATCTGAAGAACTTGGGAACCAGTATGTTTTAATCCTCTTTAACTGAAGTCTTAAGTGATATCAGGCCTTTATGCTTCATTCAAATAGGCAAAATCTGATCAAAGGAAAATACTTGAAAAACAGTAAGCCTAATATAACGTCTTTAATGTTTCTATTATTTTTCTTTCAGTTTTTAAACTATGAAATCATTTTCTTACTACAGACACTTCCTACCAATATTGCCAAAACTAGCCTCACAGGCAAGGATGTTTCTCTGTTATCAATTCTAACAGGGTGAAAAAAAAATTTTAATTGATATAAAGAAACTTAAATTTGATTCTTACAAATTTGTTATAACCAGAAATATTTCTGAATTATGGCCAATGATTCATTATAACCATTACAATATTACTAAAATATATTTTTTACATAAATAATTTAATATGAGCTCTCTTATTAACAATCACATAATAAACAAAAATATCAGCACATCTAATTGCAAAATACTAGAAAGAATGAAAGAATCTGGCTTAACTTTAACAAGAAATTTTGTCACATGACAGTAAATTTGTTTATTACATGCCTCTCTTCAATAAAATGTTAACTCTTTGAAGAGATCTTTAACTATGTACACTACTATATCCTTCACATCAAGAACAACAGACATTCAATGTGTCACTGAATGAATGAAGTACTTTTCTGTAGGAATGCTAATCAGAGGTATTGATATCTAGATAAGACTTGTGGGGGAGTTGTTCTTTAAATGGCCATAACCAGCACTTCTCATTGCAGGGTATCTAGGAAAAATCTCACTTGCTATATATCAACTAAAATATATAATTTTAAAATGTTGCTATCTTTCTAAGTGACCCTAAATTTGTGAATTCTGGAAATTAAATATTTTGAGTTTTTCCTGACAAAAAAACTGCCTTATTAAATAACTCATAGATACTACCACCTTAAAATCCTTCATATTATCTTAATACATAGAAAAATTACATTTTATAAGTAAAACTCTCCACTTAATTATAACCTTTTTATGTATCTTAGATTATAAGAAAGTAATTTTTAAATATTATAAAAGCATGTGATTCTATGGTGTATAATTCCTTTTCCTGAAGAAAATATTTCCCATTTTGGTAAAATGGTATAAATTTACCTTTCTGCAGTAGTAGAAGACTCATCAGAAAATTCAGTATCTGCTGAACTTTTCCTACTATTATTTGACTTCCAAGATGATGCCAAAGGAAGTTCTTCTGAAGACATAGGCCTTGGCCTTTGGCCAATCCCAGATGGTTGTTGTAAACCTGCAGACTGTTCTTCAGTACTTAAAACAGCTATAATTGTTCTTATGGTAGCTTCATCAACTTGAGACCAAAGTTTAGATGGAGCTCTCATTCGGCGTAAAAATAAGCTATGCCACTTCTGTCTGAGCTGCAGCAATAAACCAGCTGCCTGTAATAAAATAGTTTCCTCAGTTCAAATAGATACAAGCAAAATGTATATCACATATGCAAGACACCTATTTGTTTATTAGTTAAGGTCTGTAATTATTATCAAAGAACATACTTTACATTTCATATTTCATAATTTACTACTAATTTCAGTCTTTTTATTGCATGAATGAAATAAAATTTCTCATTTACCATATTTTAGGCACTAGAGACATAAAATCAAATCAAACAATCTAATAAGAGAGACAGTAAACAATAGGTGTGGTAGAATGTGATTAATACTGGAAAACTAGCAGCAAGGTAAATAAAGTACATTTAGTTCTATCCATACTATATTTTAGTGCCTGCAGACCATCCAAATGATAATATCCAGAAGGCAGCTGAATTCGTAGAAAGGCCTAATCTAGATAGAGATATAAACTTGTGAGTCATCGGTGTATCAATAGTTACACTAGAGGTAAGGTTCCCAGGGCTTGTGCAGAAAGAGTGAGAGGTACACAGTAAGGCACAGAGTGCTGGAGAATTTAAAACTTAAGACACAAGAGCATCTAAAATTTAAGGCATAAACACATGCAGAAGAGTCAGTGAAACAACCTAAGAAGGAATGACTACAGAGGAAGAAGAAAAACTTGGAGTAATGTCACAGTAATTAGTGACGAAGTTGGGGCAGAAGTGAGGAGGAAAAATAGGGAAGGGCAGGATTACAAAAAGGAGGCTGTGAACAATAGTGCCAAGTATTAAACAGAGGTCACATTTATCAAGAAACGCTAACTAGCTTTGACAACATGGAGGGCACAATTGACATTGGAAAGTACAGTTTCAGGGAATCGAAGGGTTGGTGGAATGGAAGTGAGACTGCCGTAGGTTGAGGTAATGAATGAATGAAGGGTAAAAAAAAGTAAACCTAGTCAGTATCAACTACTGACAGCTTGGCTGCTTCCCAAAAAATGGATATAGAATGATCTTTCAAAGTAGAGAGGGAATTAAGGCAAGGCTTTGTCAAGAAAATTTTTAATTTGAAAAGAAACATTCACCTCTCCCAATTCAGTGGTATATGAAAAAAGAAAATAGAATAAATTTCTATCTTTTTCTCAGAAACAGAGTTAAACAAGATAGAGTTCTCATATACCCAATACCCAATATTTTCTTATACATGTTGAATATCTCTTATCTGAAATGCTTAAGAATTTGAATTTCAGATTTTTTTTGGATTTTGGAATACTTGCATTGTTGATTCAGCACCCCTAATCCAAAAATATGAAATCCAAAATGCTCCAATGAGTATGTCCTTAGAGTATCATGTCAGCACTCAAAAGGTTTTTGTTCAGATTTTGAAGCATTTCAGATTTCGAATTTTCACATTAGGAATTCTCAACCTGTATATCCAGAAATATTTAAATATTACTGATATGGTTTGAATGTTTTTGTCTCCTCTAAAAATTCATGTTGAAAATTAATCCCAATTTGGCCTTTTGAAGGTGCTATGGGTTGAATTATGTCCCCCAAAGGTTTGTATATTAATCCTCACTTTAACAATATTCATGGTGGAAAATCCTATTATGATTATTGAAAGATGGAGCCTTTAAGAAGTGATTAGATAGTGAGGACCATGCCCTAGTGAATGGATTGATCCATTTATGGAGTAATAAGTTGATGGTTTAATGGGTAGTAATGGGCATGGTCCTGATGGCTTTACAAGAAGAGCAAGTAAGCAGGTTAGCTTTCTCCTGCTCAATTCATTTGCCATATGACACCTTGCATTGCTGTGGAGAGTCACCACCAGAAGAAGGCCCTCACCAGATGTACCCCCTGGACTGTGGACTTCCCAGCTTCCAAAATTATAAGAAATAAGTCTCATTTCTTTATATATTACACAGTTTCATGTATTCTTTTATGAGCAACAGAAATGGACTAATACGGGAGGTGACTGAGTCATGAAACCTCAGCCCTCATGAATGGGATTAGGTGCCCTTATTAAAGAGCTTGATGGAGGGAGTTTGTCCCCTTCTTGCCCTTCCACCTTCTGCCATGTAAGGACACAGTACTCCTCCCCTCTGGAGGAAGCAGGGTTCGAGGCACCATCCTGGAAGCAAACAGCAGACCTCACCAGATGCTAGGCTCATGATCTTGGACTTCCCAGCCTCCAGAACTATGAGAAATCAATTTCTGTTCTTTATAAGTTATCCAGTCTGTGGTGTTCTGTTATAGCAGCATAAATAGACTAATAGAATTATCATGTTTAACTACTGAGCCACATCTAGGTTTTTCAAGTTCTCTGTTGGAATAAACTCCAATACAGCAGAGAATGTACAAGACTCTATGAAAACTGAAAAACAAGCTATATTCTCTAATACTATGGGCTTAACATTGAAGATAAAGTTTTTATCATACTGTATATCAATTTACATTGACTGAATGAAAGAAATTTATTACACTACTAAAAAGTAACTTACCTCTGGCTCTAGTTTGAAATTGAGCCACTCATCAAGTTTCAAAGCTGCCAGATTAGCAGTAGTTCTGTCCTCCATTTCGCTATCACTGCTATCATTGGGAATGCCATCTGCTGTCCAAACACATAATTAAAGAAAAAAATCACTTTTACCATCTTACATCATAGCAAAAATGTAAGCAGAATAGATACATTTCATATATACAAATCCTTCTGACACTAACAATTTGTGTGGGAAGATCTCCAAATCCAAAAGATTATAAATTAAATATCAGTGTTTAAAAGGAGAAAGAAAGGAAATCTTAATGACTACAATTTCTAATCACAACGCCACAAAACAAAACAAAAAAGACAAGAAGTTAAAAACTAAAGCACAATCTTTAAATAATAACTGTATGAAGAAGAAACAAAGAACATTATTAAAGAAAGACATGAAAACACCATGTATCAAGAACTACGGAAGATGCTCATGACAATACTCATGTAAATTCACAGGTTTCAATTTTTAAGAAGAAAAACTATACAGCTAAATATATCTTAGAAAAATAGCATAGAATCCAAAGAAAAATAAAAGAAAATGAAAATAAAAAAACAGTAAGTTAGAAAGACAAAATGGTAATAATACTTAAAACTATAATCCAGTTCTTTGAAAAGCCTGTTAGACAACTCTGTTAATTTAATAAAGGAAGATGAAAGCACAAATCTATCTACAAAATCAGAAGTGAGAATAAGATTATAAAAATTAATAAAAAGATGTATTGCAAAATGAATACAAGCTAAAAAGATATAGTATGTATAATTATAGAATAATAGATTGGGAAATCTTCAAAGAAATTTATTTTCTACAAAAAATTTACTAAAACTGCAAGAACAAGAAATAGAAAAGCCCAAACATATTTAAGGAAGAAATTAAAGACATCCTTAAAGAACATCAGTAAAGAAATCTAGAACACTAAGTCTCTCAAACTTTCAAGGAATCAAATAATGACCAATTCCTTTAATGAGACAAATCTGAACCTAACTCTAAAACCTAATAACATCTAAAACATAAAGATGCCTGAATGTGCACAAGCACATACCACACAAACCCTATAGGTGAGCCTATCCCTAATGAACATAACAGTTTTTAAAAAATGCTAGAAAATATTCAGCAGTATAATAAATCCTACTTAGTCTAAGGAAGGTTTACTCTCCGAACAAGATAATAGTTCTGTAAGAAAACCTATACACCATATCAACAGGCTGAACAAACGCTGATCATATGTCCAACTATAAAGGAACATTTTAAATACATTACACCACTTTAATGTGATAGAATATTTTGTAGCTATTCATATAAAATATTTTAAAATTTTTTAATATTCTTTATAATGAAAATAGCATAATATAATAATAGTATGGATGAAACAATTAAGAATAAATAAACATGTAGAAAAATATATAATACTAAAATGTACTTGCATAACTGTATGGGATTATGGGTTACTATTAATATTTCTTTTAAATAATTACATTTATATTAAACTATCACTTAAATTCAAGTGGAAAAAACTTCCCATCAGCAAAATTTTTTAAAAATGCACAAATCGATGTCCAGTTACCTTAGAAATCATCTTGAAGAACAGTGGTATACCTTAGTATTTCCTCTACTATATCAAAAGGGAGCTACTATCACATAAATTTTTGTAATTTCACAATTTCTTTGGCTTAGTAAAAAAAAATTCATTTCAAAGAGTTTATTTCCTTCACAATACACTTACCTCTAAAGGATGAAGGTTCCTGAAGAGCATTACTTGCCAACCTAGCTGGTCCGCAGAATACCAATACAGTGACAGGTGTCACTGCTGAACAACATCTAATATTAGCTATTCTATGGGCTCTGGTCATTTCATCATAAATAAGCCAATCTGTGGGTAGTGCCTGAATTGCTGCAGCTTGTCCATTGGCTGGAGGAATCTATTAGGAAAATAAATTTAAAAATTGTTAACTGTATTTATCACCTAATTTACTGGGAATATTTTTAAAATGTAAGAAGTCCCCCAATGAAACTGATGATGTATATTAGCACCCAAGCCAAAATTAAAGCAAATCATTGCTCATGTAGTTTGTATAAGAGTTCCTTTTCCAACTCTTAAGATTCAATCAAAATTTTTTCCCATGTTTAATTATACATATATAACTAATTAATTTCTTAAAGCAAGCAGGTATTTGGAGCATTTTTCATTCATCTTCAACTCCCTAAATTAGTTTCACCTCAAGGCCTAACAGTATTAAAAATGTTTTACCTTTTTATATTGAGGCTGACTGAGAACTGAAGTGGGATGAAATCGTAC
Organism: Cynocephalus volans; assembly: GCF_027409185.1. NCBI lineage: Eukaryota > Metazoa > Chordata > Mammalia > Dermoptera > Cynocephalidae > Cynocephalus > Cynocephalus volans. The sequence goes on along the minus strand of NC_084461.1, from coordinate 99,345,705 downwards.
TTTTTTCTCCTTTGGCCCTGTCAATACTACATTCTCTCTGTCCACGTGGACTAAATTAGGATACATGCCTGCCACCAATGCAGCTTTGACGACAGCCCAGTTCTCGGAGTTTGTGTTAACATCTCGAATGTCACCACCACCTCGTGCTCTAACAAAACCTAGAGATGGGGGGATAAAAAACCACACCAACTTCTATTGTGTAAAAGATACTTTTAAATTTGTGTATGTTTTACCAAAAAAAAGTACAACTTATATAAGTTTAATGATATTAAAATTCCACAATAATTAATAGAATCTCCTTTAGAAAGTTGTTCAAACTATAGAACTAAAGTTCTAAGAACGTTTAGATCTGCTTAGGCTAGAGTAAGTACATGATTTACTGGGGATTTAAGGAATTTTTTTTTAAATGAACATTCTTATAATAAAGTTCTTCATAAGCTGCTGTTAAAAACATGCTAAATTCATAGCTGGAAATTCAAGCCATTCTTCTGACTGGCATTAACAACATTTTGGTTATGCTAGACAAAATTCTGGAGGTGAAGGAAAATAAATATATGATTCTTGCTTAAATTTAAAAAGTCCTTCATATTTGAAACAATTCTAAATCCTCTATTTCATTCCTTACGTTACTTTCGTACTTCAGCTAATCCATGAATCCAGGCTTTGGTACTTTTCTTCTGACCATCACTTTAATGTACTATACTACTCAAGAAAAGAATTCAAAGAAACAGCCCTAAAAGGAAATAGCAACACCTGTATCCTCTTGGGGAAAAAAAAAAATCAAGTGCCCTCAAGAGATTACCAGCTGTTTTAGTGTTCCAAAAATATAAAGACCAGCATTCATAGCAATCTACTTAAATTTACATAATTTATATTTCATAAATAGTTATTCAATAATAGTGATAGAAAATATAATAACTATAAGATCAAAATTAATCTTTGACAATATATTATAAATTGTTCATTGCTGATAGTATCAAAAAGGTATAGATTCTATTCATATATTTCTCAACTATATCTTCTGCAATATCATTTTTTTCCATCAACAAGCAAATGTTAAGGTCATGTGGAAGTCTACAAATCAGTTCATGAATATAAAATATACATGATAAATGTCATTAAAAAATCAAGAGATAGCATCAGCTAACACTAGAAGTACTATGAGGTATGAGCAGGGTACTCTAAGTGGTTTAAATAGGTTCTTCAAGGGAAAACTTTACCTGATGCTCTAAGTTGACCAAGCAACTGAGTTCTCATGCCTATGATTATTTCCATGGTAGCTTGTGAAAGAAAATTCTTTTCACAAAAAGCTCGCTCCCACCCATCACTTCGTGCTTTCTGCCATGCCTATAAAAACAGAATAATTACAGAAGACACATTTACAAATCACTTCTAAGTGAGGCAACAAAGTAACAAAACAACTACACTAATCACTCAAGGTCAAATTCTCCTTATTCTAATTATTCTATAAACTAAGACCTTATGATCAAATAAAATTTAGCTTTAGTTAATTTATACTCAAATTCTATGAAAGTCTTGAGTTTATAAAGTCCCAATGAGAACTAAGTATCAAGTAACTTAAATAACCAGCTATGAAAAAAATATTTACCTTCTCATCTCAGATGTGTCTGCTAATTTTATTCCACAAAAGTATGGAGGGTTTTCAGCTAAGCCATCAAACACATGTATATCTAAGAATACTGCCACTCTGGTCCACCAAAAGTAACCTCTATATCAACCCCATAATCTAGCTGAGAATGGAAAGCAGACTTTCTAGATATCATCTATATGCAATATTAAAAGGTTCCCCCTTGAAAATGAGTTCTCTCGCTTTGCAATTTAACTGAAAGACCACAGCAGTAATTTATCCTCTCTGCCTTTGAAGGAGCTGGGGAAAAAGCAAAGAACACAGAGGACCTCTACTTCAAATCTCCTTCTTTTTAACATTCAACAGATCTACTATACTATATGGTATCTATACACCCAATTAATAACGAGTCATCCGCTATGCAATAATACTCACAAAAGAGCTCATGATTATTTTTTTAATTATGTATGTGTTGCAAAAATCCTGTTATGCCTGAAAAAGAGTACTTTCCACATAAATAAACTGAAATTTTACAAAAATTTATAGGCGCAGGCTACATTCAAGAGAACTTAAAGATAAAGTACTACCTTTTCAAGAAATAACATATTCTGCCCCACATATCTGAATTTCTAAATTACATTTTATTTCTCTTCTTCACAGTCCCACTTTCCTCAACTTTTCTTTACCATTTATCTCTTCCCTTAATTTCTAACTACTATGATGTTAAAAGGTTTTAAGTGATTTTTAGATTTTGCTTTATATAATTAAGTTCTAGCACAGTGTCTTGAACACACAAGAAAAAGATGTACTCTAAAAAATCAATCAATAAATATTAAATCGAGATAATTTTCTTCCAAGCTTTGTTCTATATACTTTAAAAAATATACAATGTTTCTTAAACAAAATTTTAAAATCTTAAATCACGCCCAAGACATGATTTAAAGATAAGGATCTTGATATTTAAAAAAATAAATACAAGTATAAACATAAATAAATATATACACACATTCACACATATATCCTACATGGAGAAAATGGGGGAAAAAAACAAAGTAGAGAAAAACTGTAATAATTTCAATAGATTAACTGCAGAAAGATATTTTTCTGAGCTATTAATAAAATGTGACTTCATAATGAAAGAAAATTAATGAAATTTTTCATTATTTTTGTTATTTTTTTAAATTGCTACATTTGACCCAGAAATGTGTTTAACCAGCAGCATTTTCAGAAAAAAAATGGCAGTAATAGTACCTGGAATGCTCTGAGAAGTGCCATATGGTCACTGAAAGTTCCTGCAGTAAAACGTTTCCTACAAAGCATAGCTGCACGTTTTTGAGAGGCCTGGGTAGGCAGTACGAAAGGATCTCGATAAGCTAGTGTGCAGGCAATTGTAAGGATAGGGTCCAGACACTTTAAAACAACAGCACACAGGACCATTTTACCAAGATGTGGTTCTACTGGCAAGTCAGCCAAATGATATCCAAGTTCAGTCAGATCTTCCCATGCATCCATTGCATCTATTGTCTAAATAAAAAGATACAGAACAGAGTTTGACATAACCAAAAACTATGTTTACCACATTCTTAAAAAACCATAAGTAAGAAATAAGAATATAAATTTTCTTTTGCCCTCACATCTCATAAAAAATATATTTTGAGGGGCTAATTAGTTAGCTTGGTTGGTTAGAGTGCAGTGTTATAACACCAAAATCAAGGGTTTGGATCCCCATACTGGCCAACCACCAAAAAAAAAAGTAGCAAAAACATATTTTGCCTTAAATATCTTATATAAAAGAAGTCTACCTAGTGTATTACTCTAATTACCACAAGAATTGTATTCAAAGTACATGATCATTTAAGATAATTTTTTAAAACTACAAAATTAGTTTAGACATAGTCTCATTTGGTTTAAATTTCAAGTAAAAAAGGTCAGGTAAAATAACACTATTAAGACACAAACCTTAAGCATTTGTACAGCATTTCTTACAATTAAAGCTGGTGGAGGTTCAGGAGCTTTTGTAAGGAAATCAGCAATGGAACAATTAACTGGAGCTAACAGCTTGGTATGTAAACAAAGTTCCTGTAAATCAAAACAGTAAATCATTTTGAAAAATTAAAGAGTGTAATATCTTTTTAAAGAAATCATGTAGTTCCTACAGTTCCCAAACACAGACTAGTAGAGTCTCTGATTGGAATGAACTGTAGATGGTACAAGGTCTTTCTATGAAAGATGGGCTCATACTTTGCCCTAGGTACCAGAATCCTAATAAACTCTCTAACAATCAGTCATTGTCCAAAAAATAATCTTTTTTTCCCTTTGTACTTACTACATTCTAGAATCTTTTATCCATTCAATAAATATTTAAGAGTCTTCTAGGTGCAAGGCACCACGCAGTTGGAGAAAAAGAACAGTGTCTACTTTCATGGAGTTTACATTATAGTATAAAAAACAGACTTTAAACAACTAATTATATAATTAATTATTTAATTACAATTGTGATAAGTGCTACAAAGGATACAAGGAGCTAAAGAGAAACAAGATTTAAACCAAGTTCCAAAAAGGCAGGAGAGGGAGGCCTTGGGAAGTCAAAGATAGTTTCCCTGAGGAAAAGACATAAACTAAGATGTAAAGTTTGAGTAGGAGTTAATTGGAATAAGGCGGAGGAGTCTAAGGAGAGATCAGGTCACATGTGAAAGCCCTATGAAAAAGGAAACAAGACGTGCTTGAAAAATAAATTACTGGTGTGAGTAGAAAGAGGAGGAACGGCAAGAAATAAAACTGGAGACACAGGTAGGAACAAGTAATTTAGGCTCTTATTAAGAATTTTGGATTTTATCCTGGGAGAAACAGAAAATCACACATAGGCACTGGGAAGAAGGAAATCTTCCTAGGTATAAGGATGCCAAAAATATGATCCTGCGTCTCTTTAAAGGTTTGGAAGCCAGTGTCTACTCCAACACACCGAAGAATCAAGTTAATTCATTTCTGATAGTTTTCCCTAGAAGATGCAGTGTCTGAATGTTCCATTAAGTTAAAAAACTCAAAGAAAAATAATTAATAAAGGTCAGGAAATCTTAGAGAGCTCAGTTCCAAAACTACCAAAGTAATCACTCAGCATTTTATGCTGAGATTTTGATATTATCTTTTGGACCTTCAATAACTTGTTTTCTGCTCCTATAGAGAAATGAAAAAGTGAACCCTATAAAGTTGACACTCCTAATATGTTGCAATAAAAAATATATATAATTTAAATGCCCTCAAATAATTCTTTAAAATTTTGAGGATTTACGAATTAAATTTTCTTGTATTAAAAAAAAATCTGTTACAAACCACCCTCCATAATATATATTTTAGAGTCCAGTGGTAGAAGTTGAAATGGCTCCTGTCCTCCCTTACACACACACAAAAAAAGCCTTATAGAATTAAATAAATTTCTACCTGTAATGGCATTCTCAAAAGTTCTGGAGTCTGAAATTCCAACATATTCTGGAATCGGAGTCTACTGAACAGACGGAAACAAATTCCAGGTCTACATCTCCCTGCCCTTAAAAATAAATATGTAAGATTAAGACTCAAACAAGGAATAAAGGCTATAATAAAGGAACTATAAAAGCAATGTGATTTAGGAGACTGACAAACGAACCAGGATGAGGACATCTGAGTTTGAATCTTTACTCTGTTACTTATATTCTCGGAATCCTTTTGGAAGGCACTTCACTTGTCTGGGACTCAATTATTTCATTTATAAAGTAAGATTCATGAATGACATCTACCTGACATACCTTCCAGGGTTATGGTAAAAATCAAAAGGAATAACATACATATGAAAGAGAGTAAAACACAAAGCATAAGTAAATATTTGGTTATTTAAATACAGTCAATTTTAATGAACTGTTATCAAGCATTGTGTTCAGGCCCAGTGATTAAAGTTGTGCGAATTGTGCATTACACAACTCCAAGGGAGTGCCATTTATCCCATCATCATAGAGACCTATAAAATTTTCTGGGAAGTAGCAGAAAAATATCTTAAAGAAAAGCAATCTCTTAAATTCACCCAGAGTCACTATACGTTCACCCAAAGTCACAATCTCTTATATTCACCCAAAGTCAGCTAATGGCAGGGCTGAACATATTAAGTGATAGAGATTACAGCAATATCCCTGTCCTCATGGAGGTCACAGTCCAGAGAAGCAAACATAATTATAGCACAGTATGATAAGAAGTACAAAATCTCACATTGTTGGACCAATCCTTCCTTCACCAAATACTTCCCTACACTATACCCTTCAGCTTTCCCACCTATCCAGGCGCTCTGAGATTTTTATCTTTCTCCAGTCCTTAAATGTTGAGGTTCCTCTGAGGAGGACCTCAGCCCTCTGCTTTCCTTAAACTACCCACTCTCCAGAGGTGATTTTAATTATCCTCCTAACTTCAACTTCTATCCATCCTGCATCTCCTTATACTAATTCTAGGTCTTTACATACTTCAGAAGCTTCACTGGGATTTGCCACAGTCAACTCAAACTCAATACAATCAAAAGTTAATTCTTCTCTACAACATAAATACTCTTCCCATTTTCCCTTTCTGACAATGGCACCACCATCCAATTTTCTAAGACAGAAACCTGGATGACATTCTTGACTCCACTCTATTCCTTACCCCTCACTCTCCAGACATATAATCAATCATCATTATTACTCACTTTAATATCTCTTGAATTAATTATCTACTTCTCCTTATTTCTACCACCACTACAACAATCCAGACTACTCTCATCTCTCCCTTTTTGTAAATGAAAGTACTAAGGAAAGAGCCTCCTACCGGGTCCTACTACCATCATTTTTGTCTCTGCCAATCCATTCTCCATAGAGCTGAAAGAATACTACAATCTTATCATCCTCTTATTTATTTTTTTTAACGGAGAGAGAGATAACTCAACATGGTCCTTAAGACCTGTCACCAACTTTCAGCACATTTTTCACTATTCTCCTCTAAACTAAACTCCATCCAAACAACTTTCCTGCTCACTCTTGCCTTTCGGCTTTTGTTATACTTCCCCTCTGCCTTTTAGAAATGTCTTTCCACCATTCCTCTTAATTCACATTAGTCCCGAACTCAATCTTAACTCCTCTGGAAGCATCATCCAGTTGTAGCACAGATCACACAGCATTGAAATGGCTTAATTTATTGGAATCCAACATGGGCTGCATTTGCTCCACCTCAAACTTTACCCATCAGACTATAGTTTATTCATCACTGTATCTATAACACTTGCACAGTGAAGGTTTTCAATAAATATTTGTTGCAACAATGACAATGAAAAGTTCTACAATTTCGAATCTTTCTGTTCAATAATACATTATTAATAGCATATAAATCCAGTCAGTGTACCAAGTCACACTTTGTCATAAGAGTATGACTGACACAATAACAACAAAGCTTTCATGGCATTCTTTGAAGTTACAAAGTACAAAAACAATGCATATTAGTCTTCAGCATATGAGATATTCTTTTAAAGTCAGAATTTGATGTTTTCTTGCTAGTTAAAATACAAAAGAAATTAGTTAAATAATTACTGAAAATTATAATTTTTAATCTTGCCTTTTTAAAAGTGAAAATGTAACTACAGCACATAACCAAACTACAAAAATATATAAAATGTAAATTAAGTACATTTAATTTACATTTCCTTCCTCCAAGAGCCCCACAAACCCCCTCACAGTCAGCAACCATTGTTTAACATTTCTCCCAAACTTTCCAATTCATTTGTGTCTAACTACATATACAAACATATACCACTTTTTTAATACAAATTATTAGACACATGTTCTCTATACCTTACTTTTTCAATTAATAATATATCCTGAAAACTCATTCCACATAAAATCTACATTTTCCTTTTAACAGCTACGTAGAATACCATTGTGTGTCTATAACAATTTATTTAATCACTTTGCTATTGATGGACACTACGCTGTTCCCAGACTTTTCACCATTACAAACAATGCTGCAAAGAACATTCTTAAACACATTTCTTTGCACACGTGTGCAGGCATATTCAGGATAAATTATAAGAAGCAGAATACATAATCAAAGGGTAGATTTGGATAAAGAGTTTCAAATTACCCCTGAAAAAGTCACACCAATCTATATTCCCATCAGCAAAATATAAAAGCCTACTGACACATGTTTTTGCCACTGTGTTATGTGTACTGTCAAACATATTCATCAATGCCAAACTGATAAGCAAAAAATAGTATCTCATATTTTAAAAAAAAGTATCTCATTAATTTGCATTTATTTTGGCATTTATGAGGTGGTATATATGAGGTTAATGCATTAATAGGACATGTATATTCTTTATTTTAGTGAGATTACTATTTATGTCCTTTATCCATTTTAATTGTATTGCTGGTCTTTATTTGATTTTAAAGAGTTTATATATATATATATATATATATATAATAAGGAAATTAGCCCTTTGTCCTGACAGATTGCAAATATATAGAATTTTTACTTTTGTTTTTGTTTTTTAAGCTTCTTACATCTGTGGATTATACTAGGCAAATATTTTTAATTTTAACATAACCTAAATTCAACTTTTTAAAAAATATTAAAATGGTTTGCTTTGCAAAAATAATATAAAAATTAAGACTAACATAGAAAGTAGAACATATAATAAATACATGTTTCCATGTAAATATATGAAAATGTTTCCATTTTACAGGCAATTGAATGGACGTACATTAAATATACATTACCTGCCTTTTCGCTGTATGGCACTAGCTTTGGAAATCCATACCATTTTTAACATTGTAACAAAATTCAGTGCATCAAAGGATTTCTGTAATATTTAAATCACCTTTATATTAAAACATAAAAAGTATTTAAGAGGAAATAGCAAGAAACAGTACCAACATATTTTAACATGCCAAGTTTAATTCAAAGTACCTTCTTGATTAAATAACTAGAACAAAGTACCGATTTAAAAAAATTCAGATCTTCTGGTTACAAACTATCTAAGGAAAAAAGAATGAAAACAAAACTAAAACTTAGAAGAGCTGTAAAATTTCCCCATTCTGTGTTTTGCTGAGCTATCTGTTGCTCTGTTACAGTTGGATAATGGCAGCCAGTTCTCATAAGACATTAAGATTGGAAAGAACTGATTTATTCTCTTGAGGTCATTTTTCTATAAGATTTACATCATTGTGGGCAATAAGCATAATCAAAGGTAAGATATTTTCTCAAATACTTTCCAGGGAACTGATCTGGAGGAATAAGAGTAACTACAATCACTAAACTAATCTTATCAAGTGAAGAATTTTTAATTTCTCCCTCTTTACCTCCTGCTGAGTTACTAAGGAAGTTGGCCTATCCTGAATGGGATGTGGGCACCAGAACCCCAACATGACAAGCTAAAGGTCAGAACACACCAGAAGCTCAGGAGAGGCGAGAGGACCCAGGGAGGCACCTCCCAGGACAGACCCCTGTGGGCAGCAAGGCAGAAGAGGCCCCTGGTCTTCATGGTGGGAGGAAGTGCCTGGCCCCGGGAGTAGACTGAAATGGAAGAGGTAGGTCCAAGGGCTCAGTCGAGCTTTCTTTAAAAACATACACCTGATTCCATGGAACTAATAAAATCCACAAAATGGGGCTTTGTATACTGCTCTGGAGCCACCTCCAATATACTCTTCACTGACAAAAGCAATAGAACACTGCACCCAGAAAGACCCATTGGTATAAAAATGTTTATATTAGTAGATATCACTGGAAGGATTTGTAAAAAAACCAGTAAATAGCGACTGCCTCTAAATTTAAAGGGTTTTTTTTTTTTACCATGGTTTTATATCACTTTTTTCAAAAATATGCACATGTATGCACACACATAAAAAAAATAAATATAAAGGAGAAAGAAAAAAAAGAACTATTACTACCCTCATACTTCCTCAAAGGAACTACAGTGAAAATTTACTATAAAAAAAATTTTAGGGCCGGCCCCGTGGCTCACTCGGGAGAGTGCGGTGCTGATAGCACCGAGGCCAGGGGTTCAGATCCTATATAGGAATGGCCGGTGCGCTCACTGATTGAGCATGATCCTGACGACACTGAGCCGGGGGTTGCGATCCCCTTACTGGTCAAAATAAATAAATAAATAAATATAAAAATAATTTTAAAAGAATGTATTTCTAACTAGAATACATACTTCATTGATACAACAAGCAAACAGAAAGGACATTGTCGGGAGGGAGGGGGGAGAGGGAGGAGGGAGGGAGGTATCGGTAATGGGCCACAATAATCAACCACATTGTATATCGATAAAATAAAATTAAGAAAAAAAAAAAAGAATACATACTTCATTCAGTGACTTAACTTTCCCTCCCATAAAATACATAGAGCAAATAAAAATGTATTCTCATAATAATTCAATCATAGAATTTTTAGAAAATATTCTGTTTATTTGGTTTTTTTATAAAATGATACATTTGTCAGTTTTGTATGTAAAATAGCTTTTGACACTACCACCATGTTAAAACTGTGGTTCACCTGAAAAATAAATAACTCCTAAAGGTATCAACTTCTAAAATATTCAAAACCCCCTTCATCACATTTAGATCATTTTAGGGCAATAAAATCTGTATTTTCATTGGTTCGCCATTCAGACTTTTAATGATAATATTCATTATTGACCTACTATAAAAAAAATAAAATTTATCCCTCCTTTACAGCATCTAATGATAATGCATATAGCCAAATTTTATAATAAAATTTTATTTTCTATGAGATATTTCTAAGAGCTACCTTGAAAACACTATAAAGCAATTAATTTTTTTCACACTAAAAAGTGATCATTTACATCCACTAAATACAATAATTTGTCTTCCACTACATGAATAATCTCTCTCTCCTTGAAAAAATCAACTATCTCTATCATTTTCATTCTTTCAGCGAATGAATCTACCAAAAGTTAGGAGCATCGAGAATTGCTGGGCATTCCAATACTTAAAAAAAAATAAATGCTGCCTTTTATTACATCAGGTGTTGGCAAACTTTTGTAAAAGGCCAAATATATTTTAGACTTTGAAAGGGTCTCTGTTGCAACTACTCAAATCTGTCATCGTACTGTGAAAGCAGCCATAGACAATAGATAAAAAAGTAGATGTACCTGTGTTCCAATGAAACTTTTTTTTACAAAAGCAGGTGTTAGTCTGATTTGGCTGCTGGCTATAGTTTGTTGACCCCTGGTTTATATATTTGTTTGCTTTCTTTCAGCATGTTTCTCTTAAAATAAACATCTTTTGAACATCTGCTATATGTGAGGTACTGGAGATATAACAATGAACAAGAGGGACACAGTCCATTCCCACAGGTAAGAGGAAAACTTAGAAAATATGTAACTGAATTCCCATACTGTGTGACAAAATTTTCACTAAAACTAGCCAAGCTCTTTACTTTCTTAGTACTATTTAAACAAAATAGATTCTGTATACTAAATTATTTAAGGTAGAATATTTACTTTTGTGAAATCAACATTTACTATGTTAAATTAATATAGAACCAGAAATTTTTCCATTAAAGTGAATTCTGCTTATAAAAGCATTTGTTGGAATGGAACTTAACCTTCTTCACTTAAGTAAAAATATAACTTATCCAAACATACCTCCTTCACCTTACCAGAATCAATAACAAAGACAACATCATTGACTGTGATGCTGGTTTCAGCAATATTAGTGGAAAGGATCTGCAATAGAATATTATTTTACAGTTTATATGAAATCAGGATCAATAACTAATAAAAACTGAAAAAAGGAGATTTTATGAAACTTACTATTTTTCGAACACCTGCAGGTGGGTTTTTTAATACCTTCTTTTGATCGGATGTTTGGATATTTGAATGTAGCATAAAAACTTGATACCTGTTGACAAGTGAAAAAGGAACTGTAATACGAAAGCACTTGACTATTATTTTAAGCAACAAACATAAAGCTTAAACTTTTACCTATGTGTATTGTCAGCAAACCGCTTGTCATCAAACAGGATGCGATCCCTCAGTCCAACAATTTCATCATATCCAGGCAGAAAAATTAATACTGCACCTTGAGGAAGAATAATTTTTTCACATTAAATCTCATGAAATCAGAGGCAATCAACAGACAAATTATGAGGAACTATATCACATGTTTTCAAATACTGGAAAACTATCATACTTACAAGATAATACTTATGAGACTATTCATGCATTACCATCAATGCAATTATACAAAAATTTGTACACTCAAAAAACTGTTAGATCAAAGTATACATTTTGTTCCATTTATTTTAGATAATACTTATTTACCAGCATCACAACTATGGCAGATATTGTATAGAAGATGCATGATCAAATCCAAATCTACTTTTTCATCATCAAAACTATGATGATAAGCTTTCAGGAGCTCTCTGTCTTCTGCGCTGAGGTCAGTTCCATTTGTTTGAACCAGAGAACATTCATCTAGATTTCCAAATTCCAATGAAGCACTAAAAAAAAAACCAAGTCAATTTTCATTAAAAAGAGTAACCCTTAAATGCCAATGATTCCCATTTTGTCCTTCTTCAAATTTCCAATATATCCTATAGAAGGTAAGTGATCCTTAATGTGATAACTATAATCTAATACATGTTTTGGTTTCAAGCACATTATTCAGTGTAAAATTTGGCACTAAGTTCTTTTAGAAAAACACAATCTGAAGACATTTCTCCAAAGTAAATATACAAATGACCTACAAACACATGAAAAAATGTTCAACATCATTAGTCATCAGAGAATGCAAACTGAAACTACAATAAAATACCACTTCACACCCACTAGGATGACTACAACAAAAAAGAAAGATAATAACAAGTGTTGCAGAAGGTGTGGAGAGACTAAGTCCCTCATACATTGCTGATGGGAATATAAAATGGTGTACCCACTTTGGAAAACAACATGACAGTTCTTCAAAAGAATAGTATAGGGTTATCAAATGCCCTGGCAATTCCACTCCGAGCTGTATATATAAGAAAAATGAAAAAATATATATATCCACATAGAAATGTGTGTACAATTGATCATACAGGTATTATAATAGTCAAAAAAGTGGAAACAACCCAAATGTCCATCAATTGATGAATGTGTAAAACTGTGGTATAGCCATAGAATGGAATATTATTGTCATAAAAAGAATGGCACAAAATGGGTGAACCTTGAAAACATTATGCTAAATGAAAAAAGCTAATCACAAAAGACTACATATCATATGATTCCATTTATATGAAATGTACAGAATAGAAAAATCTATTGAAACAGGAAGTAGATTAGTAGTTGGCCTACGGCTGAGACGTTTGAGGGGAAATAGGGAATGACAGCTACAGGTTTCTTTTCTCAGTTATAAAAATGTTCTAAAATTGATTATGGTGAGGATTTCATTAGTCTGTGAACATACAAAAAATCATTAGTTTGTGCACATAAATGGGGGAATTATGTGGTATGTGAATTATATCTCAATAAAACTGTCAGAAGCCATAAACTTTTGGTCATCATTTATATTTTCTTAAGAGGTTGTTTCTAATTGTTCATTATAATAAACAATATTCTGATGAACGTTAAAAAAAAACTCTATAAGTACCAGTTTAACATAACTGTTAATCAGGTAATTCTACACTAAAAGCAGGTAGCTATGTTGTTTTCCAAAAGCCAGAATCATCATAAATTACTGAAATAAATGCCTTGTTTCTTAATCCTGTATGTAAAAATATTAACTATTGCCATTACTAGTAATTATCAATAGGATGTGTAGAAAATTCAGTTCAGCTCAATCTCTCTTAAAATGCTTAGCAGAAAAATAACATAAGGCTGTTTTCAATAGGGAAAATATTAAACTTATACAACTTTATAATTTTTTATTTTGAATTTCAAGATCCACGTCAAAACATTCTGTTTATTGTTTCTTACTTTTTAACAGGTATAAGAAAATATTATATTCTCTGTTAAAACTATAAACTTTAGATACCAATTATTGATAATCTAGTAAACATAATAATACACTTAATTTAAATATTTGAAATTTATAATTGATAATGCAATGATCTAGGGAATAAAAAGAAAGCCCAGTTAGCCAGGATAATTAAAATATTATCCAGATAACTGTTTACTTGGTAATCTATAATGTCTAATGAGCCATACTTAACACCTTAAGAATGTCTGGAACAATCAGTGTTCACACTAAAAGGATTACAAGTCCTGGGTGCTATTATTGAAATGACAACAAAACCTACTATTATCAGAATCAGCATTTAAATCTATAAAGAATTTTGAGAATCTGTAACCTACATTATCATTTAATGCAATTAAAATGACACAATTAATTTCATACTTCACACATTTTATTTCTTCTAATGTCTGAAACTATAACTAAAGAATTAAATACAAAAACACTAGTCAATGAAACATTTTATATGTTCTTCAATAATAGATGTTTTAAGATGAGTATATTTTAACTTCAAACTCCATTTTTCCCTTTTTAGACTCTTATCGGTTGAAAACAGGTAGAAGCTATCAATGTATTATAAAATACATTAGATATTTAAAGGTTTCTTTAAATATCTAATCTAAATTCTATATAATTTATCTTAATATCTAAATTTATCTAAAATCTAAAAGATAATTAGATTGTTTTCATAGGATTTTTAAAGTATTGCCCTTCTGACTTTTCTTTCTTTTTTTTTTAATCAAAACAGTACATAGTGTTAATAAACAGTTTTATAGAAGTTATAACAGAAATCTCTAGTCACACTGCCTGGGACCTTTTTCAATTGTTTTACCCATTTCTTTTAGGATTTAATGCCATATTTCTAAGCAATATGCATCTTCTGATATTTACTGATTTAACAAGTTAGTCATTATCCGTGAACCTCCAACTAATGAAAAATGAGGCCACCACCTCCACTTCCCTACACTTTCCACCCACACAAATTCCTACCATTTTCATTAAATCTTCTATCAGCCTTTACTTTACTATGACTATGTAAACATTATTTACTGCTTAGCCAAATAGTGAACTATGATTACATCTCTTTTACTCTATAAATTTTTGCTTTTCCCAGAGTCATTACTATCTAATTTTTATTTGCTTAGTTTGCTGTGAATTGATCAATAATCCTTCCCAACTTCTCCAACAAATTCATAAAGCTTTTTAACACAGTCAGGTAAAAAAATTTTCCCCTCAGGATCCTCCATTCTGGATCTTGCCATCTCCTGTTCCTACGGGACCAGGTCTGCTGGATAGCTGTCATGATAACACTCCTCTGCACCAATAACATGAGCATTCCTTTCATCTGTCCACTGCTAAATCTACAATGCTTTTCTATGTGTTTTCTTTTTTTTTTTTTTTTTAACTTTCTTTTTTGTGGAGCACTTCTCTAACAGTTTCTTGATAAAGGGTACATGGGATATAAATTTTCTTATCTTTTTTTTCCTACAATTTTCCATCTCTTGGATATTTTTTGCTTTGTAAGCAATTTTCTCAACTTTATCTTGCAACCCTTCTGAATTTTTTTCAGCTACATTTTTAATTTATAAGAGCTCTTTCTTGTTTATTCAACAAAATTCACAGAACATCTGCTATATCAGCACACTGTTCTTGAACAAAGGAAACAAGAAGCTTACTAAATTCTAGCTTCATGAATGCAATATCTTTTCTATTACAATTTTCTTTATAAGTTTTCTTCTGGCCACTGATGCTTAGTTTCATCCAAGTTCTAGGGGTTTTTGTTGCTACTGTTATTTGTTTTGTTTGTTTGATTTATGGGTGCTTTTTCCCCATATCCTTGGCAGTTTGTTCATTTTTAAAGAGTAAATCACTGAAAATCTCCATGTGCACAGGTGGGGATTGTTGGATCAGCTGGGTGCACAGGTGGGGGTTGTTGGATCATTTCTAAATCTTTTCTCTACGCTGGGAAAGAATTCTCAAGTTTTCTACCAATGAACATAAACTTCAAACAGAAAAAGGAGACAGTGGAAAGCAGGAAAAGGGAGTGGATGGTATCTCAACTTTCATTCTGTACACTTTCACTTAATTCCCTTTGCTGTTCAATACTCACCTCCACTCTCCTATTGTGCCTGGTAACCCCCAGACCAAAGCCTCTATGGCCAAAGGCTCTATGGCTTAATTTTTTAATAAACCTCCCATTTCCTGAAAGGTGGGGGAGGGATATCATCTTATGGCACGGGAGAATAGCAGCTGAAGATCTAAATATTCACCACAGAGAAATTCAACCAATTCTGCTATTTTTTTAGCCCTTTCTTTCATTGCTTCATGAAACAGTAGTTGAATGAGACTCTAAGGTGTTTCAAAGCTAAAATGAGTTTGTTTCTCATTGTCATTGTGAGTTTTCTCAGTGCTGCTAAATCAATTACCACTGATCAATTTGCTATCTATCATCCAAAAATTTACTAACACCTTTATCAGTTGCCCTGTCCTCTTCCACTCTCTTTGACTTTGTCAAGTTTACATGTTTTACATTCCTTCTTTGTCATTTTAACAAGGTTTTAGGGAAATGCACAGATAAATACATGTGTTGTATCTAGCATGTCTAACTAGAAGTCCCTCTTCTGAGATTTCCAAATAAAATAAATAAGATCAATATTATATGGTAAGATCGATGTTATATGGTAGATTTATTAAAAATCTTAAAAAAAGGGCCAACCCCGTGGCGCACTCGGGAGAGTGCGGCGCTGGGAGCGCAGCAGTGCTCCCGCCGTGGGTTCGGATCCTATATAAGGATGGCCGGAGCACTCACTGGCTGAGCACGGTACGGCCAGTCACAAAAAGACAAAAAAAAAAAAAAAAAAATCTTAAAAAAAAAAAGTCAGACCAAAATTCCTTAGGATTACAGAAAAACTCCAGATAACAGATTATAAATAGACTACATTTGTATATTCCATGATTTACATGGCTAAGCTTTTTTAAAGAAAGTAGAATTAGTTAACAACATAGTATAAAGTTTTACCTGTAAGATTCTAGAAGATCCACAATTTCAGTCTGCCCAAAGTGTTTAGCCCAATCTAAAGCCATCCTACCAAAATTCAGAGACATCAAATTAAGACAGAGAAATAATGTTCTCAAAATTATAAAACTAGTCACTCAAAGTTATTTATTCACTCATTAAATATGTACCAGCAATTATTACACTATAGTTTTTAATATAAAGACAAACATAAGAAATCAAAAAAGATATGTGTAACTATACAAAGATAAACAAGGAATGGATGCAGTTTAAAATTACCAGCCATTTGATGCTTTATTATGGACATTGGCTCCCATACTAATTAACTGCTCTACTTGACTTGCAAAACCTCGTCCTGCAGCAACCATCAGAGCTGTTGCACTGGTTTCACTATGTCTGTAATCAACTAAAAGAAGAAAAAGATAAATAAAACTGTTAAATTTCCAAATTATTTAAAACCGTTTTAATTTTTTTAAAAAATTAATAGCAGAGTAGAGTGTCAGGAGAAGTAACCTGGGACATGTTCCTCCCCTTTAACTATATGATAACAGCATTATATAACCCTTAACTCAGATCATCCAAGGAACTCTGTTATTGATATGCCCTTAGTATAAACAGGATGGAATAGACTGTCAGTTGGAAGGCAAGAGAAGCAAAGACAGTTGTTAAAATGTTTTAAGCTGACCTATATAATTAAAACAGAAAAGGAAAGCTACTAATTTTAAAAAGTTAATTCACTAGTAACAAATGCTTAAGAGCTTCAAATGCAAAGTGCAAGACAATTTTTTGTTGTTTTGTTTTGCTTTTAATCCCCCATCATTCCAGGCTATTATTTTCCAAGATGTTTAATGGGAATAACATTGGCAGAAAGTTTACTTCCCATAAAATCCTCCATCAAAAAAAATAATTAAAGCTCTATTGAAAGTATCTTCTTAGAATATACGAGAGTACTTTGAAAAGTTAATGGAAAAATTCATACTATCTTTAAATTCTATTTTTCCACAAACTTTCTGAAGTACCCTCATATTTCTTAAGAAATTCAGTACAATTCCTTAGCACTAATTTGCTTAAACTACAAAATTGGTAATTTCAGAAAGAATTCACCACTGGGGGGGCGGTGGGAAACTCAGTGGTAAAAATTAACATAATTATAAAAGTAAAAATTTAACTCCTCATATATACCCAATTATCCTCATTATATTATATTATATATATATATATTATATTATATTATCACACTCTAAAACCTGGTATCCATTATCAGTACAGATTAGTGGCTTTTAAAGTGGGGAGGAGACTACAAGAGAATTACCTCAGGCTTTTTTTTAAGACAACTTTTTTAGACCAGGTCTTAGGTTCACAGCAAACTTGAGAGGAAAGTACAGAGATATCCCACATCCCCTCTGCCCTACACATGCACAGCCTCCCCCATTATCAACATCCCCCATCAGAGCAGTACATTTGTTACAAATGAGTAATCTACACAGACACATCATCACCCAAAGTCTACAGTTAGGGTTCACTCTTCGTTTTGTATATTCTACAGGTTTAGACGAATGTAAAATGACATGTATTTTTATTTTTTATGTTGCTTTGTATTTTGGTTTTTGGGTTTTTAGTTTTAGGCGGCTGGTCGGTATGGGAATCCGAACCCTTGATCCTGGTGTTATCAACACTGCATTCTAATCAACTGAGCCAACTGGCCAGCCCAACTTCATATTTTTGAAAGCAGAGATAGCCATGCCTTACTCTAGATTTAAATGCAGTCGGTCTGGGATGGCCAGGTATTTTTAAAGAGGTTTACAATTGATTATGATCTATATACTCACTATATGAGAATTACTGCTTCAATTAAATATTCAATTCATGGACTTGGAAAATAGTACCAAATTGTGTGTATTTTGAGCACAGGCGTATGAATAAATGTGGGAATTTTAAAACATCCAAAAATTCTTTAATACCCTTCTCTTCAAGAGGTGAAGCCTAATTCCCTTCTCCTTGAGTATGAAGTAGAATAAGTGACTCACTCTAATGAATGGAATAAAATGGAAGTAGTGGTGTGCAACTTCAAAGACTAGATCATAAAAAGTAACTATAGCTTCCTGCTTGCTCTTTCTCCTTCTTTATTGAATCACTCACTCTCAGAAAAGCCAGATGCCACATCATGAGGAGAACAGGGCAGCCCTTAAGAGAGACTCACATGGCAAGGAACTGAGACCTACTGCCAACAGCCAAGAAGAAACTGAGGCTTCCTGCCAACAGTCATGTGAGTGAACCTTCTTAGCAGATCCTCCAGCCCCAATAAACCTTCAGATGACTGCAGCTCCTACCAGTAGTTTAAATGCAACCTCATGAGAGACCATGAGCCAGACCACTCAGCTAAACTATTCCAGATTCTTGACTCTCAGAAACTATGTGAGATAATAAATGTTTTAGGCTGCTAATTTTTGGAATCATTTATTATGCAGCAATAGATGACTAGTACAATAGGCATGACAGAGAATGCCTACTCTTACTAATTGCTAGCTGCTTCTACAGGATCAAATGGGGGAAATAATGGTACCAAAAAGAAATCTATGAAGCCCATGGTTTCCTGGATCATATGAAGTATTATCAACTCTGGTGCCAATTAAGGATGGAGATTTTAGAAAAGAAATAAAAAGATGGGAAGTAAATAACTGATAGAGTTTGAATGTGTTGTCCCCTCCAAAACTCATGTGGAAATTTGATCTCCAATGTGGCAGTGTTGGAAACTGATTGAGTCATGGGGGTGGATCCCTCATGAATGGATTAATGCTCTCCTCGGGGGAGTGGGGATTAATGAGTGAGTTCTCGCTCCATCAGTTCCTGCGAGAGTTTGTTGCTTAAAAAGACCCTGGCAGGGCTGGCCCTGTGGCACACTCGGGAGAGTGCGGCGCTTGGGAGCACAGCGGCACTCCCACCACGGGTTCGGATCCTATATCGGAATGGCCGGTGCGCTCACTGGCTGAGCGCGGTGCAGATGACACCAAGCCAAGGGTTGTGATCCCCTTACCAGTCACAAAAAGACAAAAAAATTTAAAAAAATAAAGACCCTTGCACCTTCTCTCTCTCTCTTGCTTCCTGTCGCCATGTGATCTACTTGTACCTGCCGGCTGCCTGCCGCTTTCCGCCATGAGTAGAAGCAGTCTGAGGCCCATGCCAGATGCAGCTGTCCCAGAATCATAAGCCAAATAAACCTCTCTTCTTTATAAATTACCCAGTCTCAGGTATTTCTGTCATAGCAACACAAAACGGACTAAAACAGAAAATTGGTACCGAGGAGTGGGGTGTTGCTATACAGATACCTGAAAATGTGGATGCAACTTTAGAACTGGGTAATGGGCAAAGGTTGGAGGAGTATGGAGGACTTAGAAAAAGACAAAAAGATGAGAGAATATTTGGAAGATTTTAGAGACTGGTTAAATAGTTGTGACCAGAATGTTGATAGAAACGTAAACAGTAAAGTCCAGGCAGATGATGAGGTCTCAGATAGAAATGAGGAACTTATTGGGAAATAGACAAAAGATAACCCTTGCTACACCATAGCAAGGAACTTGGCCACATTGTGTCTGTGCCCTTGGACTTTGTGGAAGGTGGGACTTAAGAGTTGTGAACCAGAGCATTTGGCTGAAAATTTCCAAGCAGCAAAGCATTAAGGACACTGCATGGCTACTTCTAAAATCCTACTCTACACTCTGGTTTCTCTTCAGATCGTATAAATCTTTCGCCTTTTACTAAAATCCTACTCTGAGTTATGGCGGCAAAGGCATGATGTAAAGCCAGAATTTAAAATGGAAGCAGAGCGTAAAGATTTGGAATATTTGCAGCCTGGCCATGTGGTAGAGAAACGGAGAGCCAGAGAAAAATGCAAGGGTGAAGCAGATAAACTGGTTGCTAAAGACATTATCTTGGCAGTGAAGCAGCCAGATGCTAAGAGCCAAGACAATGAGAAAAAAGCCCTGAAGGCATTTCAGAAGTCTGGAAGGGTGCCCCACCCATCACAGGCCCTGAGGCCTAGAAGGACTGAGTTGTCCTGGAGGACAGACCTGGGGCACAGCTGCCCTCGGGATCCTGCTCCCTGCATCCCAGCTGCTCCGGCTGGAGCAGCCCCAAGTGTGGTTCATGCAGCAGCCCTGGAGAGAAGAGACCTGAAACCTCAGTGGTGTCCACGTTGTGTTAAGTCTGCAGGCCAGCAGGATGTGAGAGCAGTGGAAGCGTGGCAGCCTCCACCCAGATTCCAGAGGATGTATGGAAAAGCCTGGAAGTCCAGGTAGAGACCTGCCACAGGGGCAGAGCCACCACAGAGGTCATCTACTAGAGCAATGCTGAGCAGAAAAGTGGGGTCGGGGCCCCCACAGACAGCCCCCACCAGGGAAATATCTAGTAGAGCCAATGCAGCAGGGCTGCCCCCAGGACCCCAGAACTGCAAACCCACTGGTAACATGCAATGCGGGCCTGGAAAAGCCACAGGCACTAGCGCGGACCACTGGGCTGTGCCTGGCAGAGCTGTGGGAACAAGGCTGCCTGATGCTTTGGGGGCCCAGATGCCCAATTGTGCCCAGGATGCAGAAGTTGGAGTCAAAGATTATTTTGGAGCTTTAAGACATAATGTCTGCCCTGCTGGGGTTCAGACTTGTTTGGGACCTGTTTCTCCTTTCTTCTGGCCTTTTCCTCCCTTTTGGAATGGGAATGTGTATCCAATGCCTGTTCCACCATTGTATCTTGGCAATAGATAAATTTGGTTTTGTTTTTCAGGTTCACAGCTGGAAGGACTTTTCCTTTTGGTCTCAGATGAGACTTTGGACTTTGGACTTTTAAGTTGGTGCTGGAGCAAGCTAAGACTTTTGGCTGCTGTGCTCCCAGCACCGCACTCTCCCGAGTGCGCCACGGGCTCGGCCAGGCTAAGACTTTTGGAACTGTTGGAATAGAATGATTGTATTTTGTATATGATAGGAACATGAGTTTTGGGGGGCCAGGGGGTGGAATGATGGAGTTTGGATGTGTTGTCCCCTCCAAAACTTATGTGGAAATCTGATTCCCAATGTGGCAGTGTTGGAAACTGATTGAGTCATGGGGGCGGATTCCTCATGAATGGATTAATACTCTCCCTGGGGGAGGAGGGACTAATGAGTGAGTTCTTGCTATATTAGTTCCCACGAGAGCTTGTTGTTAAAAAGACCCTGGAACCTCCTCTCTCTCTCTCTTGCTTCTCTCTCTTGCTTCCTCTCGCCACGTGATCTGCTTGTACCCACCGGCTGCCTGCCACTTTCTGCCATGAGTAGAAGCAGCCTGAGGCCCGTGCCAGATGCAGCTGTCCCAGAATTGTAAGCTAAATAAATCTCTCTTGTTTATAAATTACCCAGTCTCAGGTATTTCTGTTATAGCAACACAAAACGGACTAAAACAATAACTGTTCATAGCACTACCACAACATTTTAGTCTTCTTCACATAGCCTAAGATATTGTAATAGTGGACTCAGGGAAATGTGTAAAACTATACAGGAGAGAAGAGGAAAGACATGGGTCCATATGACCATTATCAAAGTAATAGTCTAGTATTCACTAAATAAATATCAGGAAGAAAGCCAAGGATGATACTTAAATACTTAAAATGCTTCATAAATATTTTAAAGCAACATGTCTCAGAGTTTAAATCTCTTAACTTTCAAAAGATTGCTAAACTCTTCCAAGTAAATACTTTTTTAAAATAAGAGAAAAAAAAGAATGTTAGAAAACTGGAGATGAACAAATGTCCATGCTTTCAAATACAAAAAATTACAAATACTGATCAATTATTTTTTAAAAATAAATGATGAGCTTTAAAAAGAGTAGATCAACAGCAGCCAAAATACATTTACAAAGAATATGAAATGTTAAAATATCTTCATCTATTTCTTAAGAGATTTGAGTAGTAGATGTGTAGGATTATAACTACTTAAACAGTCACACCCAAATATTGACCTCTGTAGCATACCACAATGCTTGGTCACTGACACAGGCCCCTCAAATTAATAAACTGAGAAGGATTATTAATGTAATGGATAACAATGAGAACTTTCTTAAAAAGTTGTTAAGCAGAAACAATGGGCCAAATCTAACTATAAGATGAAATTTTAAAAAACAGAATGTCTTAAGCTCAAAAAAATTCAAAAAATAACAAGTACATGATAGGGAGATAAAAAAAAAAAAAGAACTAGGACTTTCAAACACAATATAAACCAGTCAGACAAATGTAGTTGGCAAAGAGCTATACTAACCATAGACTTAATTAATATAGGCCTATCCTATCCTAAGATGGTCACTAAAAGATTAACACTCAGAACTGGACATCATGCTTTTTAAAAAAGATAAACTAGAACATATCTAGAGAAAGTGGACCAGGACAGGAAGGGACTAGATTCCATGTTATATGAGGATACTCAAAAGATTCGTAGAAAAATGGAATTAAAAGATAATACGAATCCTTCATGAACTTTTTGAAGACCCCCTCGTATTAAAGAATAGTTGAAGTAACAGGTATATATAGTCAGCCCAGAAAACAAAAAATTTAAAGGAAAAATAACTATCTTCATACACCTGAAAGTCTTTCAGGCATAAATACATACTAAATATCTTCATTATCACCCCAGAAAAAGGTAGAAGCTATATAGTTAGATTTCATGTCAATGTATTTAAAAATTAGCAAGTAAAACAATCCAAATTTGAAAGACTGTCCTCAAGAGAGGTAGTGAGCTTCATGTCACTAAACACGTTCGACTCTCATTTGGGAGAGATGCTTAAAAGTAATATTATTCAACAAATATTTTTCAGCACTTACGGTGAACAGACAATGTTTCTGCTTCCATGAGGTTTACATTTTAGTGAATGAGATAGGTAGTAAAATATATATATATATATGATGTCAGATAATGAAAGTACAGTAAGGAGAAATAGTGAGAAAAGGGTACAATTTTAGTAAGGTGATCAGAAAAGTTCTCTCTGAGAAGGCAATGCATAAGCAGAGACCTAAATGAAGTAGACACTGGGCCATGTGAGTATCTGTGCGGACAGCATTTTAGGCATAGAAAACAACAAAACAAAGGCCATAAGACAGAAATGTGTTAGCATTTATGAAGAACAGGAAGGAGACAAGTGTACCTAAACAGGATTTGCTAATGGATGGCATGTGAAATGTGAGAGCAAAGTCAAGGATGACTTTACGTATGCTTTGTTGCCTTACCAACTAGGTATATGTTAGTGCCCATTTACTCAAAGAAGAAACACTAAAGAAAGAGCAGGTTGAGAGGAAGGTAGGTGGGGAGGAAATCAAAGGTTGTTTGGAACATATCCAGTTTTATTCACCTAATGGATATCCAATGAGATATCAAGTGATCAGGCGTGTTGAAGTCAGGGGGAGGTCAAGAATGGAAATGTAAAATTAGGGGTCATTTAAAATAGATACTTAAAGCCATGACTAGAAAAGATCTACCTAGGGAGTAAGTATAAACAGAAGTAAGGTTTAAAGATTTAGGCATTTCATATTTAGAGTTCAGAAAAAAAGAGAAAGATCCTACCAAGGAAACCAAGAAGTTAGAGCCAGGAAAATGAGAAGAAAATAAGCCAACTATGTAATATCAGAAGGTGACTGAAAAAAATGTTTTAGGAAGGGAGTGATCAATAACAAACATAATAATAACAATCTCATTTAGGTGAAGGGATAAACTACTTGACATCTAAATCCTTTCCAGTACTAATGATATAGTTTGGGTATGTTGCCGCTCCCCCACACAAAAAACTCATGTTGAAGTCTGATCCCTAATGTGGCAGTGTTGGAATGTGTTTGGGTCATGGGGGTAGATTCCTCATGAATAGATTAATGCCCTACCTGGGGAGTGGGTAGTGAATGACTTCTCACTTTATCAGCTCCCAAGAGAGCTGGTTGTTTAAAGGATCCTGGCACCTCCCCTCCCTCTCTCTCTTGCTTCCTCTCACCATGTGATCTGCTTATATCTGCTGGCTGCCCCATTGGTTTCTGCCATGAGCAAAAGCAACCTGAGGCCCATGCCTGTCCCAGAATTGTGAGCCAAATAAACCTTTTTTCTTTACAAATTACCGTTGTCTCGGGAATACTGTTACAACAACACAAAAACAGACTAATGCAACCGACCTTCTATGATCTTTCATTCTGCCTTTTGCCAAGAAGCCTACAGGGTTCTGAAACTTACCTCTAGTTGCCAGTATTCACCATAATCAACAAACAAAATCAGGATATTTCATCTAGTAGTGACTGATCTATGATCTTTCATTCTGCCTTTTGCCTAGAAGCCCACCAGATTCTGAAACTCACCTCTAGTTGCCAAAATCCACTACAATCAACTAACAAAATCAGGATAACTCATTTTTCATTTACCAAATAAATAAGCTAGAGCAAAAGTTATTAACCATTTCTTCTTCCTTTTTTTGAAATCATAAATCTGTTTCAGAATCTAAAAGATTCTTTTGCAGGGGTGGGGGTGAACCATAGTATGTGCACAACACATATACATAAAAGCATTTTTGCAAATTATCACACATCCACAGACCTCATGAAACTGTTCTAGAGACACTAGGTTAAGAATCCCTGATTTAACACAATAGTTACTTATTCTACTATGCTATACTAATAAAAAGATCCTGATTTGTACATTTGAAGTGATCCAAAAGAACAATTTATGGGTTGTGAACAAAAACCGTAGTACATACATTTTGAATTAAACTACATTTCTACCATAAATAACTGCAAAAGTAAGAAAAATTTTTAAATAAACTTACCACTAACATTTTCAGTTAAAATAAGGTGAAAGACCTGAGCAAAGGCATCAGTGTCTTTATGTAGCCATATGTCAGAAAGACAAGCATCCATTTCCTTAATTAACCATGGTTCAAGGCAATTCACATCTTTTTCTGTCTAAAAAAAAGCAAAGATTATAAGTCACTTAGTTTAACATTTGTTTGCAAAGAATGAAAGATGGCCACAATGGCCAAAAGGACTACTAACCATGTGATATTATAGCAAAGGCTCTGACATAAAAATTTCTTATTTCTTCACAAACATTTATCACTGACAATACTATATCTTCTTCTTACATTCATCTGTAATCTGAGAATGAGCTTGTTAACAAAAGACTATGATCCAGTCACGATATTAACTGATTGTGCTTCTGACAGAATGCTGCTAAAAAGGAGGGTACTTCAAAAAGTTTATGGAAAGGTTCATATCATCTTTTAATTAAATTTATCCACCAACTTTGAAGTATCCTCATATCCTGGGGTGGTTCTCTCTCCCAACTGCACAAAAGAAGCATCACCTGGAACTTCTTAACACTGCTGCCAGCCAGGTCCCACCCCAAAGTAAGTACATCAAAATCTCTGGTGGTGGGGGTTCCATAGGGCTTTAAAAGCTCCTCAAGTAATGTAATATGTAGCCAGGCTTAAGAAATACTAATTTACATAGTCAAAATACTGTTCATTGACCCAAATGGGTTTTTCCTGTACTAACCAACAAATTTTAAACATTCATTAAAAGTATTTTTAAAAACTCATGTATACAGTTATCCCTCAGTATTCATGGGTAATTGGTTCCAAGATCTCCTGCAGATACCAAAATCCATGGATTCTCAAGTCCCTGATATATCTTCTTATAACTTATGCACATCCTCCCATATACTTTAAAACATCTCTAGATTACTTATAATACCTAATACAATGTAAATGCTATGTAAATAGTTGCTACACTTTATTACTTAGGGAATAACGACAAAAAAAAAGTTTCCGTACATGTTCAGTACAGACACAACATTTTTCTTTGGAATATTTTCTTTTGATCTGTGATTGGTTGAATCCACAGATGTGGGGCTCACAAATACAAAAGGCTGACTGTAGTTCACGTGGATGCATTAGGACCTTAACACCGGTAGAAAACTGCAAGCACATCTGCATTATATACCTTCTCATGCTCAAAAACAGTTAAATTCTTTTTCTAAAGAATAGACAGTTGTTCTGTTGTAGTCTAAGATAAACTAAGAGAATTACCTTTCAACTATGCAGTAAAAATTATAATTTCACAAAATATTCTTTAACCTACACAATTTTCACTCAAAACATCAGTGTGAAACCAGGGAAGTCTTACCAACTGACTGAAGACAGCATCACCGCCATCATCCAATAAGTCATACTCTTCAGTCACATTAGGAACAGTTCTCTGCCTCTGAGATTCAGGCTTGAAAATATTCTCTTGAGCTGAATACCATTCTGTAAGTGTGGTTTGTTGTTTCTCTTCTAAATTAATTACCAAAGAGCAAGTAGATAATTTTTTTTCCTTTTTGAAATTCATTCCTTTCTTTAAACAAATTAAGCAAATCTGATATCACTTAAAAGATGGCCTTATACTACAGTTACTTTTTAAAAATATATTAACAACATCCAAAAAAACGTGTTATGCTGAACCATAAGGACATGTGAAACCACTTAAAAACTTCACCTATTCATCTACTAATAAGAAGTTTACTTCTAAGTATGTCCAGATTTAAAAGAAGAGTATCTTTAGCCATATTGTAAATACTGTTTAAATCAATGACTAATAATATTCATATAGCACTTTGTAGAAAACCATTTATTGAACTACTACAACCATGCTAGTTGTTTGAAATAAAACAGTTATATACAATTTTCACCTTCAAATATTTCAAGATATAGAAGTTTTACAATTTACGTATCAGTGATTTAGCATTGCTGAGTGAAATAGGCACTGCTAATTATATTTTTCAAGTGGAGAATCTGAAAGAGTTAAGATATTTGTTCAAAGTCAACAGAGTAAACAAAGGAATCAAAGCTTGAAGCCATGTCTTCTGTGATGAATAATACAGTTAAAAGTAAGAAAAAGGAATCTAAACCCTAATTCAAAGGCTGAGGTATAGTATAAGTCATTATAAGAGATGTATTAATAGGCAAATAATGCTAAATTCAAAGTACAGACAGAATCCCATAACAATATCAAGACTCAAAAAGGGTGACATTTTTATCAAAGATAAGCCTGTTATTACTAACATGCTACTCTTTTCACTCCCTCCTGTGCACTTCCCACTCTGGCCCTATGAGCTACTCTTCTGCCTCCTTAAAATGGTGTTTGAATCTTTGGATACAGACATACTCAACTTCCTCAACTCTGGCATCCACTTTCAGTTCTTCTCTATAGATTATAACTTCTGAACTAAACCAGAATGCAAAGATACATTTGCGACAATATTCTAATATAATGTCACACAATTATGAGGGTACGTCAAAAAATTTGTGGAAAAACAGAATTAAAAGACAATAAAAATCTTTCCATGAACTTTTTGAAATACCCTCATATACACAAGAGAAAAACATTTTCAAGTGTCCTTGTACATCTATAAAGCTGGAGTACTACAAAAAGTTATTAGCAATAGTAATTTCTATTAATATTTCTTTAATAAAAAGCTTACCTCGCTGTTTTTCCTTTTTGTACTTTAACATTTCTTTGTTTGTATATCCAGTAGTTCTTAAAATATCTTCCAGAAACATTTCTTTTACTTCAAATGGTCTTCCCTGTACTAAATAATAGGCATTTTTAAAAAATTGTCAATTTGCATCTTAGACACAATTCACATAAAAACATTAGAATCCCAAGCTAATGAACCTGAATGTAACATCCAAAATCAATTCCATTGTTCAAGTGATCCTCATGATATTATCCTTTAAATATAATTTTGGTTTATATACAACTGTCTATAATAGATAACTGTCTTTTTATTTTAGACAACCGTTCATTTGCTATTTTTTTTCCCAGTGTTTACTATCTACTTATCATGTGTCTGGCATCATGCTAGGCCCCAGGAATACAAATGGTAAGCAGAAACAGAGCTACATCTTGCTCCCTTGAAGCAAGCTAGGAGGGGAGAAAGATATTAATCCAATAATCCAGAATATAAATGTAAAAACAGAATTGTGGAAAGTCCTATAAGAAAGTCCTAAGAGAAAGAAGTACAAGACACTATGACAGTATGTAATTGATTTGACAACATCAAGAGAAGCATCCTCACTGAGAAAATGAGGAACAAGAGAAGGGATAAACAATATAACTAAGCTGTCCAGAAAGAGTAGATAATGATGAAAAAACAACCTAAGCAAAGTCCCTGTGATGATGTTTTCAAGAAACAAGGTCAACCTACTTGGAAAATGGTGGGAGGGGGGAATGGTGTGGCGACTGTAGTTCATGATGACACAAGAGTAATAAATAAGTCTTATTAAGGATTTAGGTTTTTAGCCTAGATAAAGGTCATTCAAATATTTAAGCTCAGCATAGTGTTGGAAGCACTAGCCAGAGCAATCAGAGAAGAGAAGGAAATAAAGGGCATCCAGATTGGAAAAGATGAAGTCAAACTGTCCCTGTTTGCAGATGACATGATCCTATATATCGAACAGCCTAAAGCCTCTACAAAAAAACTCTTGGAGTTGATAAATGATTTCAGCAAAGTTGCAGGATATAAAATCAACACACAAAAATCAATAGCATTTCTAGTCTCCGGTAGTGAACATGCAGAAAGAGAAATCAAGAAAGCTTGCTCATTTACAATAGCCACCAAAAAAGAAAAAAAAAGAAAAGAAAGAAATGCTTAGGAATTTAGTTAACCAAGGATGTGAAAAATCTGTATAATGAGAACTGCAAACCACTGCTGACAGAAATTAAAGAGGACACAAGAAGATGGAAAGATATCCCATGCTCTTGGATTGGAAGAACCAACGTTGTGAAAATGTCCATACTACCCAAACTGATATACAAACTCAATGCAATCCCCAACAAAATTCCAATGACATTTTCCTCAGAAATGGAAAAAACTATCCAGACATTTATATGGAATAGCAAAAGACCAGGTATAGCCAAAGCAATTCTGAGCAAAAAAAATAAAGCTGGAGGCATAACACTACCTGACTTTAAACTATACTACAAAGCTATAATAACTAAAACAGGATGGTACTGACATAAAAACAGACACACTGATCAATGGAATAGAATAGAGAATCCACAAATCAACCCACACAACTACAACCATCTGAAACTTGACAAAGGAACCAAGCCTATATATACTGGGGAAGAGACTGCCTCTTCAGCAAATGGAGCTGGGATAACTGGATATCCATATGCAGGAGAATGAATCTAGACCCAAACATTTCACCATATACTAAAATCAATGCAAAATGGATTAAAGAATTAAATATACACCCTGAAACAATAAAACTTCTTAAAGAAAACATAGGAGAAACACTTC
The DNA here is from genome assembly GCF_027409185.1 of Cynocephalus volans. NCBI lineage: Eukaryota > Metazoa > Chordata > Mammalia > Dermoptera > Cynocephalidae > Cynocephalus > Cynocephalus volans. The sequence continues at coordinate 99,315,771 of NC_084461.1, read as the reverse complement.
AGGAAGTAGGACTGAGCACAGACTTCATAAATACGACCCCAAAAGCATGGACAACCAAAGGAAAAGTAAATAAATGTGATTATATCAAACTAAAAAGCTTCTGCGCAGCAAAAGAAACAATTAACAGAGTTAAAAGACATCCAACAGAGTGGGAGAAAATATTTGCAAAATACACATCTGACAAAGGATTAATATCCAGAATATATAAGGAACTCAAACAACTTTACAACAAAATAACAAGTAGCCCAATTAAAAAATGGGAAAAAGAGCTAAATAGGCATTTCTCAAAGGAAGATATACAAATGGCCAACAGACACGTGAAAAAATGCTCAACATCACTCAGGATTCAGGAAATGCAAATCAAAACCACACTGAGATACCATCTCACCCCAGTTAGGATGGCTAATATCCAAAAGACTGTGAATGATAAATGCTGGCGAGGTTGCGGAGAAAAAGGAACTCTCATACACTGTTGGTGGGACTGCAGAATGGTGCAGCCTCTATGGAAAATGCTATGGAGGTTCCTCAAACAATTGCAGATAGATCTACCATATGACCCAGCTATCCCACTGCTGGGAATATACCCAGAGGAATGGAAATCATCAAGTCGAAGGTATACCTGTTCTCCAATGTTCACTGCAGCACTATTTACAATAGCTAAGAGCTGGAACCAGCCCAAATGTCCATCATCAGATGAGTGGATATGGAAAACGTGGTATATCTACACCATGGAATACTACTCTGCTATAAAAAAGAATGAAATACTGCCATTTGCAACAACATGGATGGACCTAGAGAGAATTATATCAAGTGAAACAAGTCAGGCACAGAAAGAGAAATATCACATGCTCTCACTTATTTGTGGGAACTAAAAATAAAAAAAAAATACACAAATAAGCTGGGAGGGGGGGAAGAAGACACAACAATTACAATTCCTTGAAGTTGATACAACAAGCAAACAGATATGAGGTTGTTGGGAGGAAGGGGGGAACAGGAGGAGGGAGGGAGGTTTCAGTAATGGGCCACAATAATCAACCACATTGTATATTGACAAAATAAAATTAAATTTTAAAAATTAAAAATAAAATAAATAAATAAAACTTTGTAATAAAAAAAAAAATTTAAGCTCAGGACAGTGCCCTATATCATCAGAATTCCACTTCAGAAAAGACCACTCTGGCTGCAATGTGGAGAACAGATTTAAAAGACAGCAGAATTAAAGTGTCAGACCCAGTAGAAAATATTTCAATAGTTCACATAAAAGAGGATAATAACTTAAATAAGATTGGTGATAGTGGAAATGGAAAGAGAAGCAGACAGATCCTAGAGACAGTCAGGAGGTAAAATCCACAGAACTCAGCATTACATTAGATATGAAGGAATGATAAAGAAGAAAGTGTCACTATAGTTCTGGGATATCTGGCTTGCAAAACTGGATGGATGATTATATTCTCTGAGGTAACGAGGAAAGCTGAAAAGAGGAACAGGTTGGCTGGTGGGAGTTGAGGTTTGGTTTCAGGCATGTCAAACACAAGGTGCCAAAATGAGCTCTCAATTAGTAGATATATAGCCCTTACGTGCCTGATCACCCAAGAATATTATGAGAAGTTAAGAAGAACTTACAGATTTGTGACTTAGGTAATTAGGTCAATAGTACTAGAAAAGAAGCAGGTTCTGTACAGAAGATGAAGTATTCAGCTGGGGGCATATTAGAAGTGAGCTGCTTATAAGGTATGTAAATCCAAAGCTCTGAAGAACAATATGAATTGAAAATAAAAATTCAGGAGTCATTAGTATAAAAGAGAGAGTAGAAGCCAAAGGCATGAATAAGAGCTTCCAGGGAAACTAACTGCACATTTCCAGAACCTAGTACGTTGCAGCAGGAAAGAACAGGGAAGGTAGGGGGGTGTAGGGGGGAGAGGGGAAGGAAGAAAAAGAAAATTAAATAGGCAAGAGAAAAAAATGGATCAAGGGAATAATCCTAGAAAACATCAATACTTAAGCCCCACGCAAAAAAAGAGAAGCAAGCCCACAGAGGAGACTAACAAAGTGCAGGCTGTAATGTAGAATGAGACTCAGGAGGCAATATTGCCAAATAAATTATGGGACGTGGGCATTTCAGAAAAAACTGACAGCCAACCATGAGAAATACCAAAGAAAATTTAAGTGAGACTTTTGCCTAAAATTTAATTATTAGACTTGGCAATTAAATCAGTGTCAAAATAATCCTAGTAGGAATTTGCAAGTGAACAGCCCCTTACGCTTCAGAAATGTAAATCATTTCAGCCTTTTGAAAAGTAAAATAGCAAAAGCTGTTAAAAGTAAAAATAGATATACTCTCCTTCAGCAATTTATCTTTCAGGAATCTATCCCCAGAAATAAGAACACCAATATATAAGGATATACATACAAGGATGTTCATGATAACATTGTTTATAGTGGGGGTGAGAGGGACTCTTGAACCAACCTGAATGTCCAAAAATAAAGGAATGGTTAAATAAATCACAGTACATCCATACGATGAAATACTAAAGAAGCTGCAGAACATAATGAACTAGATCCAAAGTTACTGAACTGGAGAACTGTTCATGATGCACTGTCATATGAACAAAGCAAACTGCAAATAATGTATTAGATATGTGCCCATTTTTGTAAAACCAATTTTTGTGAACTATATATACATGGTTAACATATATATGTGGTTTTACATATTTATATGTATGTATATGTTTGTATGAGCATGGACAAGGTAAAAAAGGATATATACAACACTTTTAACATTCCCAATATCAGGAAAATATGACATAGATCAAAAAGGATAGGGGCAACTGTGAACTTTTTCTGTATATGTCTTTGTATTATTTCAAAAAGTAAACATAACTTTTGAAGAGAAATTTATAATTTTTTTTAAAGATTGGTGGCAAAATCAGTTTTTATTAAAGGACAAGGACAAAAGTTAAGTGTCAGCATATTCAGAAGTGAATGGGAAGTAAAGATTACTTTTTCAAGAAATTTACCAATAAAGGGAAGAAGCTATAAGACAGAATTTAGGAACACAGTGTCAAAATAAAGCATATTTCCTTTTAAGATTAGAGAATTGGGCTTACTACACAATATGAAAGAGCTGTAGATGGAAAAAGAGAGGTTGAAAACAGAGAGAAAGAACTACGAAGCTTATCTCAGAGGAAACAGAACCAGATGCACTCTAATTCAGAACATTCCCCAATTCCTATTAGAATAATCAGACTCAAAAGTGTTTTTTCAAAAAAATTATAGAAGAAATTTGATCATTTAACTTACTATATATCACTGGGCAACTTCCAAAATATTTTATAAAGAGATTTACATCCAAGGCAGCACTAGAAAGAATTAGTTTCAAAGTTGGGTGCTTTTGCAACAAATCTCTTAACTTTGTAAGTAAAAAATCACTAAATCGATCCCTTTCATGCACTTCATCCTGCAGTAAACAGAAATAAAACCATGGAACAGTTAAAGTATTATGGATGACTAAGACTTTAAAATAATGGGTCTGCAAGGTTTCATACTAATTCAAATTAAATGTGGACAAGGCCAACCAAAATTAGGGAAAATTTTGTATTATGAATAATTCAGAAATAGTCAGACATTAACAATCTACTGTGGATGACAAAGTAGTGCCCTTTTTTTCCCACAGAATATAAAACCACACAAACTATGAAATTCTAAATTAGTGGAGTCCACTGTAATGTATTTTTCATATTTACAAAATCTATTTAAATATGTCTCTGTTAGCATCAGGGCTTAGGTACGTTCTTTGGTTTGGGTGAGTTTCCACACGCGGCTTATTACAAGATTATAAATCTAATTTGTTTCTGACAAACAGGATAAAAGCTTTTAATTCTTTCATAAGGGAGTAATTCATTTACTTAGTTCATCAGCAGCTAGTTAACTTAGCATTTAACCATGAAGTTAAATGACTATAAAGTATATCTCTTTGACTGTGAAATATATACTAAAGGAGGGATCAGATGACTAATAAAAGAAAACTTTCACCATTTCTGGAGAATCATTTTCATATATGACAAGTATATTTTTAAAATCTACCACTTATTTTATTTCCCTCACAAAACCTAGTGGTTTTATTGTATCTTTACTTAAAACAAAATATTTATTTCTAATAATTACAGACAAAAAATAACTTGATCATAGTAGCCTGTTAAAAAGAATAAATTGGTTCACATTTTACCCTATTCTAAAAATACAACTATGTACTTAAATTTTAAGCAATCTAAGTTATATATGGCAAATTCAGCAATATTCTTACCACAATAACATGTGTCACAGTTGACAATGTACTATCTCCTGCCATCAATGTACGAAGCAATACTCCATTAGTGCAAAATGTCAGAAGTGTCTTTGGAGAAACCCTTTTCAAAAATCAAAATAAGTGTAAAATTACAAATCTTTTATGCAATTAATACATGATCACATTAAATATTGGTCTTGTACATACCTTAATAAACATTACTGATATAATAGTGTTCTGGTATGTATGACTTATTAGCAAAGTTATGTGAAACATGTATTTTAGGCCTCGTAATCTTACAAATTTACTACTACTAAGAGCCTTTTTATTATTGATGCATTTTGTTAAAGAACCTAAATAGATGTATTAAGAAGACTTTCAATACTTTTGTTTGGGGGAAAAAATACACCACCAATAAAATCAGCACTTTTGAATCACTATTGAAAACAAAGAACTAGTACTACTTGTCCACAAGGTTTTACTAGTACTACTATTACTGATAATAAATTCAGTCACTAACATTTATTGGGTGCTTATTATAAACTTCACATCAAACCTGTGCTCTAGATGTTATTAGCCTCATTTTATAGACAAGAAATCTGAGGCTCAAGAGGTGAAATAGCTTGCACTTGGTCATGAAACTATGAAGTAGAATTTGTATCTATGGTCAAAACTCTTTTTCAAACTATTTATTTATTCAAAATCTCACTAAGTTTAGTCATGCCTCCAACATCCTGATACAGACCAACTTGGAGCAAAATGATCTCTAACTATTCAACTTACAAATCCTTTATTTTTAATGAAACATAAACATTCAGTCTTTTCTAAGCATGATAAAAGATAGGACACATGAGGATTGTCTTTACCTGCTTTCTAATCGGATCTGATAACCAACTGTTTGACCAATCCTTTCCCTTCTCTCTGCAGCAACTCTTTCAGCTACAGCAATAGCTGCTAATCGTCTTGGTTGAGTACAAAATATACGGCAGGGGATACCATTTTTAAAGCAATCATCTAAAAGGAACTGAGGAATCTGAAACAAAAGTTTCAAAATACTAAAAGATGACATGACTACATACCCAGAAATATCTAAGTAAATCACCTGAAAAACCATTAGAATTAAAAAAACTTCTGAACATGTCCAAATATAATCATAAAATCACCAAATTTTCTGTAACTAGTAAAAATGAATAACAAATTTTAAAAGATCATGCTAACAATATAAATTAAAACTAAAATACCTAAAATCAGATTTATCCAGAAATATCTAAGGCTTACATGAAGAAGACTATAAAATACTGTTGAAAAACATAAAAGACCTAGATATAAGAAGAAATACACCATATTCCTGGACAGGAATAATCAATATTGTAAAAATGTTAATTCTCCCCAAATTATTCTATAAAGTCAATTAAATGACAATCAAAATTCCACTGGAATTTTTTTAGGTAGTGAAAAGAATGAGGAAAACAAAAACAGCCTATACTTTTCCAGGATTGCAGATACTTTTCCTCCTTTTTTTTTTTAAAGATTTCATTTGGCTTTATTGCAATTCTAGAATCAGGCAACACATTATTCCATAAAATTGAATAAGTGTTCCAGAGAGCTCAGAAGAGGAGATTGATTTTTATAGACAGAAAAAGCCTGAAGAAAGCAGAAACAAAGAACAAAAATGTGACTGGTCATTTAAAAGTTACTTTCCTTGTAAGGTGGGGACAGGAAGACAGAACAACAGAAAATAGACCAGTTCACATCAGTTACTTCAGGCATATACTTCTCTATAAATAAAACACAAACAGATTGAAAAGATTTAAAATAAAAAATAAAATTCTTACCCACCCCACCACTACTAGAACTACCCACAGTCCTGTCCATAAGAGTAACTACTGTTAAGTTCCTTTTGAAGTCTTTCAAGAAAAAAAAATGTTTACATGATTCGGAATATTTGTGTATACAAACATGTTTTTTATTCACACAAAGTAACTGTCGCACTTAACGTTCGTAATTTGCAGTTTTCACTTCACACATCAGATCTATCTAATCCACTTTTAACAGCCAAATATTCCATCTTATGGATATAATACAATTTAACAAATATGACTACACATTTAAGTAATTTCCAGTTTTTTAGGTTTGTTGTTGATGTTGCTTGCTATTATAAACAATGCTTCAGTGAACATCTATTTTTGCATACTTTTGCAAGATATGTTTATAAATCACTAGCAGTGAAAATGCTAAGTCAAAGAGTATATAAATTTTTAATTTATATAGAAAAATTATCAAATTGCCCTCCAAAGTAATTTATACTCCTACCAATAAAGCAAAAGGGCTATTTTCTAACATCCATACAAATACTGAATATCGTCAATTTTTTTAATTTCTGCCAATCTGATAGTAAACAAATAAAATTTTTGTTTTGCGTTCCATTTCTTTAACTATGAGTGAAAGAGCACATCCTTTGATACATGTCTTAGCCCCTAGGATTTTTTTTTTTAACTTGACTAGTTCATCCAGATGTATAAAGGCACAAGAACTACCAAGAAATATTTAAAAAGAAAAGACAGGCATATCCTTTTCAAGCTATAGAAAATCAAAGATAAAAAAAAATCCTGAGAGAAGTACCACATGTTCTTACTCATAACTGGCTGCTAGGAAGGAGGGAAGGGAGGGAGGGAGGAATGAAGGAAAGAAAGAAAGAAAAGACCACAACAATATGTTGAAATTTCAGAAGGGGAGAACAAACCTAAGGATACTAGAGATGGGGAGAGGGAAGGAGGTGACTTGGGAAGTGATAGGTCGGGTAAAGGGCAAAAAGAAATATGATTTGTAAGAATGAATACGCTAATAATAAAGAAAAAAATTAAATTAAAAAAAAAGAAGTCAGAGGGAATAAACACCTCACCTATAGAGGAACAAGATAAGAACTACATCTGACTTCTCAGAAACCATGCAAACAAGAGTGGCGTGAAATAAAGTGCTAAGAGAAAAAACCCACCAAATTAGAATTGTGTACCTTGCAAAATTATCCTTCATAAGTGAAGGAGAAATAAAAATTTTCTCAAACCAACAAAATTGAGGAAATTTGTTGCCAGTAGACCTGCCTTGCAAGAAATGCTAAAAAGGGGCTGGCTGGTTAGCTCAGTTGGTTAGAGCATGGTGTTATAACATCAAAGGTCAAGGGTTCAAATCTCTATACCAGCCAGCCACCAAAAAAAAAAAAAAGAAAGAAAAAGAAATGTGTTGAAAATAGAAGTTCTTCAGAAAGAAAGTAAATAATATAGGCTCAGATCTTCATAAAGAAAGGAAGAACATCAAGTAAGGAATAAGTGAAGGTAAAAAAAAATTTTATTTTTCTTAATTCATCTAACAGATAAGTTTGCTCAAAATAATACTAGCCACAATGTATTTGATTATGCATATTTATGTATATATCTTGTGTGCATCCATATACACGTTTGCTTATATGTATGAATGACAGCAATGATACAAGAGGCAGGAGGGAGAAATTAGAATTATTTTGCTATTTAAGGTACTCATATTACCTGTAAAATGGTTTCATGTTATTTGAAAGCAGACTTGGGTTAGTTGTAAATGTTTATTGCAAATTCTAGGGCAACCACTAAAAAGAGTAAAAGATAATGAAGAGGAATATTATATTACATATTGTAAACTTCAAAAAGCAGGATCCTGATGCAGGAATAGATTATGAGATTAAAGATACATAACAAAAATTCCAGAAATAGACCCAAGTACATAGGAACTTAGTATTTGACCAAAAGGGAATCTTAAATTAGTGGGTAAAGGATAAATTATTAAATAAAAGTTATATTTGAACTAGACATCAACATGAAGAAAAAAGTAAGATATCTACCTGACATGAAACAATAAAATAAATTTGAGATGGATTTTTAAAGCTAGAAATACAAAAGTATTAGAGTAAAATATTTACAGGAAAATGTTTTTTAATCTTGGGTAGAAAATGCCTTTCTTAGCATGGCCCAAAGCCCTAAAAAAAGATTGACAGATTTAACTAAAAATGTAAAACTACTAAACAAGATACCATAAGCAAAGCTAAAAAGCAAAAATAAATTGGGAGAAATTATATTTAAGATACTTAACAGACAACAGGTATGCATCCATAATATACAAAGTGCTCTAAAAAATAAATTCAGAATGATTACACCAAAATAAAAATGGGATATAAATAACTTACAGAAGATAAACAGATAATAAGCAAATGAAAAGACACTCAACTCTCTAAGAATCAAGGAAATAAAAATTTAAATATTTTTTGCTTATCAGATTGATAAAAGTAAGAAAAATTATATCCATTCTTGCCCAAACTTTAGACAAACATGAACTTTCAATACTTTCAATACTGTTTCAATACATTAACTCTTTTTAGAGTTATTACACAATAACAAGTTAATCTAGCTATTAAAATTTTAAATGCCATATCCTTGATCTAGCATTTCCACTTCTAGGAATTTATCCTATTGAAACACTTCCACAAACAAGCAAAGAAAAATTAAGATACAATATACGAAAGTAAGTACAATGTAAGAGTAAGATTCCTGCTCTGTCTCTTCCTAGCTATGTTAACAAGGGTAGATTAACATCTGTAAATTTTAGTTTTCATTCCTTATCTGTAAAAAGAGATAATAAAACTTACATGTCTTGGGGTTACTGAGAAGTTGTAATAAGACAACCCTTGTAAAAACTCAACACACAGTAAACTGTCATTTTTTTATCATTGTTTTTTATCATTACAAAAAAGTTCAGGAATACTACTATGCAGTTGTTTAAAAAATGAGGTATATCTCTAGGTACTGACATGGGAAAACATCCAGTAGCTATTAAGTGAAAAAAGCAAGATACAAAATGTATGTATGTTATTATCCCATGTTTGTTTTTAAAATATATATCAATACTGCAAAGAGAGCAAAAACAAAACACAAATACTCCCCCCAAACAACAACAACAAAAAACCAAGAACATATATTCCAAGTTTCTGACAATAATGCAGGACGAGAGGTTGGCAGGAGAATTAGAAATTTTTCACTTTCTATGTAATATTTTCCATAATGTTTAAGTTTTACATAATGAATGTGAATAAGTAAAATAGTCAAAAAGCATTTAACTTCCTAATACCACTAAAGGCAAGATGAAACTGGCTAATGATACTACTTTAAATTCTGTTTTAAACCCAATAGATTGATAGCTTCTTCTTGAAAAGCAGAGTATTGTATTTAACTACTAATTAAACTTTCAAATATCTTCTTATACCTAGTAAAATGATACACGTAATTGTGAAAATACACATCCATCCCAATACACAAATATCACTAGCAAGGATATTCAAATAATTTAAATAAAAACATATTCATTATATTTTATCAAAACTTCCATAATCTCTATTCAATAATTAAAGTTTCTACAATCAACACAACGGAAAAATCCACTCTTATTCTAAAACAATTATAACAATCTAAGACATCTGAACAGATTCTTTGGAGTGACTCCATGGAATTTCACTTAATCATAAAAGGACTCATGCCAAAGCAAAATCTAATATATGGTTTTCACATAAAAATTTCATCATGTTTTTAGTTATTCAGTTTTACAGGCTCAATTTTAATGATAAAGAGTTATACTTCTGTTAAAATGGTTAAGTCCTACAAGTAAATAACTGCTAAACTTTATAGTTAACCTCTCTTACTCCCTTGCCTTACCTATCGACTAAGTTTATTAAACCAACCAATATAACCACGGGAAATCTTAAGCAATTGTCAAAAGCAAATTTTGTCCATAAAAGAAAAGAAAATGTACAAATATGTTGACTGTTTTATCTGAACTTCTATCAAAAGCAAAATGACTTTAGTACTGATGCTGAAATGCTGAAAGTTAAAGAACATAAACAAGAAAAGGTCATATCATGCCATACCTACTTCCAATCTGTTCTCCTACGAGTGAAACTTCCTGATAATGAGGTATTTTGACTCTAAGCATCCAAGTCAAATCTGCCAGATTAATTCCATTCTACAGTCAACTTTATATTAATATTTGTTGTTGTTATTGCTTTTATTTTGGTTCCGATGTGCAAAACAATATGCCAGGCACTTTACAGAGATTATCTCTAAACCTCACCCTGAAAGGTAGCAATTATTAGTCCCATTTTATAAATGAGGACTCTGGCTCACAGAGGTTACAAAACTAGCCTAAAACTTCACAACCAATAAGTGAGGAAACTCAAATTTGAACTCATGGCCAAACCCCATGTTCTTTCCATTATACCAAATCACAACCTCACCTCCATTTAAATAAAGGCCAAATGTTCTAGTTTACAAATAAATAATTTAAAATATTTCCTTTCTACAAATTCTTAAAATGCATTCCCAGTACTAATTTATTTCTGAAATAACCATTAGGGGAATAGCCAGAAGTTTCCTTTTTTTTAAACACATGTAGTGTAAGTTTTATATAAAACAACATGGGATAAAATATATATTTCTTGCTTCTGTGAACAACAAAAAAGAAACAAACCTGTGTGGTCTTTCCAGACCCAGTTTCTCCTACAATCAAAACTACTTTATTTTCCTTAATTATTTTAACAATTTCTTCTTGTTTCTCAAACACTGGTAAAGATTGCCTAAAAGAATCAAATTCAGATTCTCCTCTTTTCACTGGAATCTGAGGTATGCCATTGTTGAGTCTCCCACTTGTCTTGCTCATTTCCCGGTTTTCTTTGAAAATGAATAAAAGAACAAAAAAAATATGATCAATTCAGGAAAAGAAGTGTTAAAGATAAGAATAAGTAATTTCTACTGTAATTTCTTTCAAGTGTTTTTTCTCTATTCAGTCTACATAAAGCTGGCAAGCAATGTTTCAACTATTCTACTCCTACACATACTATTCTTATAGAACATGTTACAAATTCCAGTATCAATTAGAAAGCAAATCTCTCAAAAGTACTTCTGGTGCATAATGTTCAAAAATGAATGAAAACCATTCAATAACCACTAAAAACAAAACACAATTTTGATAATATAAATGATTTTCAGGCTTGCTGTAAGTTTCTATCAATAATGTCATAAAAAATTAATATTTTATAGTAGAAAAAAATGTACATTATACTTATAAGATCTGTTACATACAATATGAAAACACAATACAAAAAAGAAAAATACCCTATATACGGTTGAAGTTATACATGTATGATCAAGTGATCAAACAGAATAATATATGTAAATATGAGGTCTTAAAGCTTAACAAATTTCTTAATGAGCACTTTGGCCAACATTCACATTTAACTAAGCAATAAAGAAGAGGTATAATATGTTTTATATTCTTCACATAGTTCAAAATATTTTTATGTGCCTATACTTAAAACTTACATTCTTTGATATCTAGGACCATGTATTTTCTATATTCCACAGATCTACTCCAATAGAAAATGATAATTATGCAAATTCTGTCACTATAGGCAATAAAATAAATAATTTCCTCACCAGGGAAGTGATTTCTCCAAACAGTAAAATTAGAACTTCATTTTATAACCTGAATATATTATTTATCTACCTTTGAGCAATTTAATGTACTGAAGACTCGGCCCCACCTCTTATCAGAAGCTAAAGCCTTAATTCAAAATCTAACTCATTAATATGTCATGGCAGTATATAATATAGGAGGGAGCAGACTTTGAAGTCAAATCCTAGCTCTGCAGTTTACTGGCTGGTTGAGTTGCCTTGAACAAATTATTTAACTCTTCTGACCCCCAGTTTCTTCACCTGTGAAATAGGGGAAATTCTTACCTTGCAAGGGTTGTTATGAAGCCCTATATGATGGGTTTAGTATACTGCCTAGCACACAGTAAGTGCTCAATAAATGGTAGCTATTATTATAACACTTAGAAAAAAACTTGGCTCAACTCCATGACATGCCTTAACATTGCATTTTGTTCCAAAATTTTAACAACTCAATCACTTCTAACAAACTATTCAAATTGAGAAATCTTATTTCATCTTAGTCTTTAAAATTAAATCTAAAATGTAAAAAGAACAATCATCAAATAATAGGGTAAAAAAGGAAGCTCCCCAGAAAATACATACCAGCTTCAACTGCAAACACATTTCCTCTTTCTGTTTTAGGCAGAAGTTCAGTACGCTCTTTATTGGTCACAGGAAATCTCTGAATTAGGCTCCTAATAGCATGTTTTGTATTATGAGTCAAATTACAGGTCATCACTGCATGAGCTGTTTCTGATCCATCTTTCTTCTTCACAGTTAGGTATCTATTTGCTCCCTTTCTGAACATTAATAAAAATCATTTATTTACTATATATAGTCAAGTTGTTCACATATGTTGTATGCCTACTTAGAAGATACGACTCAAGCAAAACACTGAAAAAAAAAAAAAATCAAAATGCTTTGGGATAAAATGCTGAAAGTCCCAAAAAGTTCAGTAAAGAGAGGTCTGGGCTAAAGCCACAAGACTTTATTCAATTAAAATTTCAAAATTCTGCAAATCCAATTTTAAATCAGCCAAAAAAGGCTTACTTACCCATAAGCGTTAAAGCTTATCTTTAGCAGACTTCATGGTAGATGAGACATCGCCAGTTATTATATGCTGGGAAGTATTCAGTGGGAAAAAAGAAATCTGAACAGAACTGAAAAATGATTATTAAAAAGTTGTGGTTCACTGTTCAGACTAATATGTCCTACTGAATGTTTCCATGGTATGTTGGTAATGTCACACTCCCATGAAAACCTGTTAAGCCAAGTTTAGAGGTTGGACCAAAAAAAGCAAAAATCAGCATTACTTATATTTTCAGATGCATTTTTTTTTTTTTAAGTGAAAGAAATTTTTCAAAGCTTCTAGCTCTACCCTTCAACTACAAGGTAATGATGATTTATAACTGTTCAAGTTACTTGCTGCAGGTATACTTGCTCTTCAACTGGTCCAGGACTGACCATGCCTCTTATGGCTCTGGTAGCTCCAAGAGTGCTAGGTATAATGTTATACATACAGAAAGTCCCCAGATGTGTTTTGAATTATTTAATAATATATGTCTATAATCTAGCAGTGTAATACTGGTTAAGAGCTCAAGATCCAAAGGCACACAGATCTGAGTTTGAATCTCAGCCACAGGCAAATTATTTATGGCTCTGAGCCTAAGATAATAATAATATCTACCTCAAAGGACTATTATTATGATTAAGTAACATAATACATGTAAAGTACAGTATCTGTCAGAAAGGCTCTACATAAATGAAACTATTATTATAATTATGACAGCAAAAAATATCATTTCTTAAATTTAAAAAAAGTTACCCAAACTATTTCAAAAATGTTTTCCCAGTTGTTAATGTCACTATCATATAATAGAAATGAGCAACATAGCCACAAATACAATGAAAATTACATGTATAACTTTTTAATTTTCCTAATTTTCATCAGATTTAAATTTTGTCAACAATATCTTCACCATGAGAATGATATTAAACTGAGGATTAACCTATACAGTTTTAGTTATATAAGTCTCCTAAGTGAGGCTTTCAATTTACCAAGATTTTTAATTTCTGGAAACTCCTTATTGTACACTTTAATGAATTATAAGCTTTCTATGTTGTCATCTACGCCTTAACAAGTGCTTAGTGATACTTAAAATGATGCTATAAAGATGAAATAGTTTAATATTTAACCTGATCTAGAAATTTTAGTTATTTCCATGATAAATCAGAATTATTCAATTTTAGAGATGTTCTCTGCAGCAGGTTCTTTTCCCATGATCTTTCTGAAACTTCTGAACAGTAGTTATAGGCTCAATCATTCATTCCCCTTCTGCACCATTCACTTCATAAAATTTTAACTACAGAAGGCAGGAAGCATGCTGAAATGTGCACTGATGCAAAAGGCAGGGGGCCAATGCTCAGCTAGTAAAAACCTTTCATCTAACTACTTATATGACCAAAAATAAATCATTTTACTTCTCTAACACTGTGTACTGGTTAATTTAAAAAAAAAAACAAAACCTTAATATTTCTATCAGCCCCAGGATGTTTTAATTTTTTAAAAAATCATCTCAAGAAGTTTTTTTTATATTTCACCTTTAATTCTCTTTTATTCATTCATTCAATTATTCATCATATATTAATTGAGCACCTATTATATGCCAGGCACTACGGTAGAGGCTGGGATTACAAAATTAAGTAAAATATACTCTCTTTCCTCAAAAAGCTCACAACTAAAATAATGCGTCATATTGAAACCTTCCTAACATAGGTTGCTGAATATGGCATTTATGTATAAAAATAACTCATAATAAGCAGATGCAAGGACTTAATCATTACCATTTAAACTTTACTGAATTCAGTTTGAACACAAATGGTAGGCAGAAAGAGAACATCAAGTTGATAGTTTTTATGTTTTAGTGTAAGATTTTACTTGTGGCTATTAGTGCTCGTTCCTACCACATTCCACACCACAGTGACACTGATACAAAAGGAATAATGAAAATTTTAGTAAAATATTCACCTCATTGTTGTGATAAGGGAAACATTCAGTACAGTAGAGATTTGTCCTACCATGTAAACTAACACATCAAGATCTCCCCAACATGCTTTCATTCCAAGGTAACTGACACCATGCTTCGATGAAAAACATGAGTCCTTTTTACAAAGCAAAATTAACCAGAAACTAGCTGTACATGTGGAAAAGAGAACTTCACAAGAATTTTTTAAAATAATAAAATGCAAATCATAAATTTAATTTTTAAGTATAAAAGTAAATGTAATAAAATTACAGATAAGAAATCATAACTTCTAACTTTCAAAGGGTAACAGTAACCCATGCACACTACAATGAAGTTTTAGCATTTCAATGGTTTCTTCCTTTTAAAAAAAAATGATGGTATAACTAATCAAATTTGATTCAATTTTAATATTAATCGATTTATCAATTTACAAAGCACTGTTCCTGAATGTTTAACTAAAATATAACCATGTGCCTCAATATTCCTTACTTTCCATATTTGAGGACAGTTTAAAAGATCAGCTAAAGAGCCAAAATCTGAAATGACTACTTAAAAAGCTCACAGCCACCAAGAAGCTAAAGTCTCTAAAAACATTACAGGCATTTGTTTGGTGCCTACTAAATACTTAATTTCATGTCCCATTGACTTACACTTCCATCAGGCAGACAGATGAAAAGATCTAGCTCTGAACTACTTTCTCCCCAATAATGTAATACAGAATTACAAATTTATTAAAGTCTGCATCCTACTTATTTGTATTTTTTTATGATTGCCTAGAAACTAATAAACAAACCAGTTAACTTTATGTTGTCACTAAATTGAACACAGTTGCTTTCATGTCATGGTCACTTTGTTTATGATAAATTTGTTCTTTTTGTGGTCTTAATGGACTAAAAGCAACTTGGAGAGAAACCTAATATTTCTGTTGTAACTCCTCACAGCACTCAGTACATTGCCATGAACTCACTGCAAACATCAAAAAATAATTAGCTAAACATTAACCGTTTCAAATCCTGCCTCTGCCACTTGCTCCTGCATGGTCTCGGGAAAAGTACTTAATACTCTAAGTTTTCATTGTCTCATCTGTTATTCAGGTACCAGATGTTAATAATACAAGAACCTACCTTATAAAACTGTTGTTAGGATTAAATGATAATCCATTTAAAGCAACTAGCAGAATGCCTGTTGCAGAAGAACACTTAATAAATATTAACTGCTGTTATTATTGGACACAGCAGGATCTCTTTTTCAATGGATGTCTAAAAATTCACCGAAAGAGTTCATTAATTTAAATCCATGTTTCATATTTTAGCTGGGGTAAGTGAGGGGGAATGCAGCATGCAGCCTTCCAAGACAGGAGTCAAGGGAGGCAATAACCTAAATCTGAAAAAGGGGTCATCCTTGTACAATAGAGCCTTCTGGTCAGGGTAAGTAGAGTACTTCGATATCTTTTAAACAGTGACTTTGGCAGTCACAGGATAAGAAACTTATACTTGAAAAGTCCATTTTCATATACTTTGTATTTTCTTATTCCACAAGTTTTTTTAAAAGTGTATTCTGTAAATCTCATTTTGTCTAACTTGGACTAAGAAAAATATGAAAAGGATTTTGTTTTGATTATGAACAAGACAAAGACTCAGAAAAGTGTGCTCTTAGGACCAAAACGCAGTGACCTCAGTTGAAGGAAAAAAGTAAATTATAAGGTGAAATTTTTGATACATGAAATTTAACTAGAATTTCAAAGAAAATTGTAGAATATACTAAAGATCACTAAATAGTGGTGTTACTCTAATAAGAATGTTTTCACTAAAAGATGAGCAATTATAAAAAATAACCAAAACCAAAGTAAATTCAACTGTTTAGGAGGAGATAAAAAAAACAAAATCCATCACACATGACTTTTAGAATATACTAAAGATCACTAAATAAGGGTGTTACTCCAAAAAGAATGTTTTCACTAAAAGATAAGCAATTATAAAAAAATAACCAAAACCAAAGTAAATTCAACTGTTTAGGAAAAGATTAAAAACAAAAGCCATCACACATGACTTCATTGTGGAAGGATATCAAAAAGGAAAAATTAATCAGAAAATTATCCTGTGTGTAAATTATCACACAGAAAGCCTAAAACCTATATTTTAAAACCTTACAAGAAGCCCAAAATAAACTATGGAATCTTAGCTAAGAGACTAGTCCCTTTATACACTTAAGAAAACAAGCCTTCAAAGTGAAGGGACTTGACCAAAGCTCCAGAATGAGGCAATGAGAGACAGGGAATAGAACCCAGGTTTTCCGCCCTTTACTGCACACCGGTTGCTTCTGAAATAGGTATTAAGTAACCATTATTCCAAGCATGCATGCACACTGTGCGCGCACACACACACACCCCCCAACAGACACACAGAAAAACGAACTTGCAAAGTCAATGAAGTTAATGCTTGGAGATTATCAGAAAAGAATTTTTGTTAACAAGTGAACAGAAAACCAATGAATGGTAAGTCAGGTAAAAATTCTCATTTAAATGAAAAGAAGGATTTGAAAAGTACATTCAAAGTGATTTAGTTCCTTATGTGGAAAGAAGAAAAAGCAATTGAAAATCACAAGGTCCACTAGATAAACATTGTACAAAGTTTGCTCAAAGATGAAAAGGGGAGGGAAGGAGCTAGAATACACAATAAGAAGAGGGTTTGGGAGTATTAAGGTTATAGGTATCAGGGACTGGATAAGGAAGCAGGATTGCCTTGCTTCCCTCAGCATCTCTTTCCTTTTTCCTCTCTCTCTCCCTGGTTCTTCAATGTTTCCTCATCCCCCTTTTTCATCCCAATAACTTCTGTATTGATCTCTTTCCCTAGAGTTTCTCCATTCTGGATCATCCCTTAAGTGATCATACTACTGAACAGAAGTAGAGGTAATTTATTCTAATGGACTGCTTTCCTAAGAGTAATTTCTAACAATCATTTTCTAAGTCAGCTGTTTAGAATTCAAGACCCATTTAAACAATGTAGCTACAGAACTGTGCATTTATAATAGGCGTTTTCCAGTACAGGCCCAAAAACTCTTATCTGCAACTCTTAAACCCAAACAGCTCTGAAAACTGGGAGTTTTTTGTAAGTTTGCAGCAGCCTCATTTGGCAGGAAAGCCTGATTAAATTGACATGAGGTTATTAATAGCCTCTATACTGGTGTGAACACTGATACATTTTCCAGCCGAAATATTCATGTGACAAAAGGTGATATCCATACCTTATTAGGGGTATTACTAACATACTGCAAATATACCCTAATGCCTTTCTAAACTCTAAAAAAATCTGAGTCTCAAAACATATTTGGCCTAGGTGGTTTTGGGTAAAGGATTATGGCTCTGTATTATATTTTTATTTGCAAGTGCAGCATTTTACCTAATTCATGGACATATATGGGCATGCTCAAGAACCTAACCATTGTTCCAGCACTGGCCTTACTGATGTTCAAAATTCACATTCACCTGAATACCCTGTCTCAGTCAGTAATGTGTCAATGTGGTAAACATTCATATGTGAGACATTCCCACATCAGCTACTTTCATCTTATGACCTTCCTACTATTTATTAATTAATATATTAACTTAATAAAGTTCTGTTTTCCCTCTTATTAACCTAAAAACAGGTAAGCTAAAATTTTATCTTTCTTTCCCTCTTTATCAGTGGTTCTCAATCACGGCAATTTTGCTTTCCAGGGAACTTCTGGCAATGTGTAGAGGCATTTTGGGCCTCACAACTGGGGTTGTATTAGTGGCATCTAGGGGGTAAAGGCTAAGTACGCTGCTAAACATCCTACAATGCACAAAGCAGAATAAAGAATCATCCAGCCCAAAATGTCAACAGCAGCTATACTGAGAAACCCTGCTCTATATCAATCCCAACGTCCTTATTACCAAAATGAAATAGCTCCACAAATTTTAGAATTTTTCAATTTGGATAGCCCAGATGACTTTTCCCCCTATGAATCAGTAACCCTCCAAAAAAATACTATTTCTTCCTGTTCCACTTTATTTAGTCATTTCTAATCATCAGATTCTTGACTTCGTAGGAAGGAAAACAATGAACGTGTATTCTAAAGCTTACCATCACATTACAGTAACATTTAAAAGAGGTAAGTTCTATGAATAATTGTACTAATTATCTTTTACACATCCATTATTCAAAAAAAGGAGAGATATTTAGTTTCTATCAAAAATGAAAATATTTTTCTCTATCAATTAACTTCAACTTTTAAACTATTTTTTTCTTCTATCTTAAAATTTACCTTTGAAGGAGTTCGGAGTATGCCACCCCAAAATGTCACTCTGGCGTAAGAATGATTTTGACCTAAAGGCAATTGAGAAAAAGCATACACTCTGCCCTCCCCTTCTTTACTAGGAAGGGCAGGATGATTCTTAATCACAGAGACCATGCTAGACTCTAATCAACTCAGAGACAAGCCTACATAACAAACCTTGCTAAAACATTCCCTATCTTCTATTAGTTTCCCCATATACAGTATTTACCTTACCACAATTTGCAGCACCTAGCAACTCAAAGTCCCTTTCCTTTATCTTGTCTCTTTACAAATTTTTTGTTCTTTATTATTAAGATGTTATATAAGCCCCAAGTTTGAGTTACTCATCACTGAATTCTCCCTTGTGTATGTGTGACTCATGTTTTAATAAACTTGTTTGTTTTTTCTCTAACTTTTTTTTTTGGGGGGGGGGTTGTTTTTTGGGTTTTTTGGCAGCTGGTGGGCATGGGGAACCAAACCCTTGATGTTGGTGTTACAAGGCCACACTCTAACCAACTTGAGATAACTGGCCAGCCAAGATTTTCTCTTGTTCACCTGTCTTTTATCAGTCTAATTTGCAGGGGCCTAGCCAATGAACCTAAGATGGATAGAGGAAAAAGGTTTTTCTTATACTCACCTTTTTATTCCCCCACCCCTAGAGGAAAAAAACAAAAAGCAAAAAAAGGAGGGGATAGAGGAAAAGGAAAGAGCTAAATTGGTACAAACCTGAATCCATTTATCTACATGTAATTAAGAATGTAAAGCTAAAACAGTAATTAACCATTTAAATGGACTCAAAAATATTTCCTTTTTCTTTTTGGTAAATTATTTTTAAATAAGAAATGCTATCAGCTTACCCTTTACTTTTAGAGACCAAACCAAGAGACTGACTCAATCGATGAATAAAGGCTCTTTCAGTACTGGTCAAAGAAGAAGGAAATTCCATTTCTACAAGGGGAAAAAAAAAAGTAGTGCCATTTATGGATAGGCAATTTTCTTTCAATACAAAGATATAAAATATGGGGAAAAATTCATACAATCAAAATTACTGTATTTTATGTGAAAAGTAAATATTAATTCAATAACTACTGAATGTCTGCCAGAATTCTGATATTAATAGAAAGACATCTACAGTATATTAAACCTAAATGTGATAAAGGACTCTGATGTCAGTCAAAGATTACTCCTCTTATTTCTGCTGGAACCTTGAGGTGGTATAATTGCTGATGAACATATTTCACTACTTTAACTTAGTCCTCACTTGTTTAATCAACAAAAAGTTTATTTCATTCAATGACGAGGTATGCTCAATCATTATGAATTCTCATCACGAAACTCCATTGTCTTTACATTTGAAACTATACAGAATTCATATTTCACTATTTCAGACTGGATTTGTTGTTATATATTGCTGAAGCTTTACCTTTGTTTAATGTAAGTTCAGAATACTTTGTCCAGGTCATTCCCTGTTTTGATCTACAAGCATCCAGAGTAAGGGGTCCCCTACCTAAGCCGGCAAATTGGAACGAGCTCTCAATACACTGTACAGATCACCACGGGTCAGCTGCTGCTTTGACATTATGTGGCCCAAGAGAAGCAGTAGCTTTCTAACCTTAAGAGGTGTGGATGACGCATTGTACGCCAAAAAAGTTTAATTTGTTTGTTTAGAGTGATGCTTCTAGGATTTAAACAAAACACTACATATTGCCAGTGCATTTATTTATCTGTTTGATTTCCTTCTGCTCTTCTACTGTAAAGGATACATCTCCTTAAAAATTTTTGTTTTAAGGGCAGAGGCTTACCAATACCTAAAAAAACGGTGGCTTAGCCGCCCAAGGCTGCTGACAGACCTGGGAAAAGAAAAAGTTCTCGCTTGGGGCCAACGTGACCTCAGCACCTCTTGATGTCAGGCAAGTGCCCCGTAAGCCCGCTGAGCCGCAGGACAGCTTCCGGTTCTTCACATCCCACGGGAGGGCCAACAACCGCGGTCCAGCCCCGGGTCCCACCAGTGAGGGCGGCCCAGGTCTTCCCTCCCTCATCCAATGCAGCCCTTCACTCGGTGGGACCGGACTTGGGGTGCGGGGTTGGGGGCGGGAGAGGCGCCGGCCAGTGGGTCCCTGTCAGGAACCTCACCTCTCTGGTCCCCGTATCGGAAGCGCTCCAGAGCGATATTGACTGCGATCTTCACCTCCTCATCAATACGAATGTCTTTCAGGCCCTTGGCCCGGCAACCGCCCCCAGGGCCACACGGCGCGGAGCCGCCACCTCGGCCGCCGCCGCCGGGAGCCGGCGGTCGCGGGGAGACGCTGCTCGGCCTGGACATAGCCCTTGAGGAGATGTTCTCTCCGCGCGGGAACTGCCAGACGTGCCAGCTGACAACCAATGACAGTGACGGTAGGCCTCGGGGGCCAATACGCGACCAGACGGCTCCGCAGGCAGCCTGCGCTGGGCCGCGATCACCCGAAAGCCTCCAGTCACCACAACAGCCGAGGAGGCGCCGGCTCCACTAAAGCGCCGGCGAGGCCGAGAGCGCGGGCGTGATGACGTCACCAGGGCCTCCGGCGCCCGTGACCTCAGCGCTGAGGGCGCCCCTCGCTAAGCGACGGCTTCGGGCCAAGAAGAGGCTCCCTATGGGGTTGTTGCTTTTGTCCTCTCCATCCACTGCAAGGCCGTCTAGTTCACCTCTTTATGCAGTTACTCATTAGTTCGTTTAATCCCTTGTTAATTCCTTCAGTAAGCATGTATGGGCTTCTATGTGCCTGGCATTATGCTACACCCTCGATATGCTATTGGGGAACCAGACAGACAAGGTCCCTGCCTTCATGGAGTTTATATTCTAGTAGGAGTAGAGTTGCCAGATTTAGCGAATAAAATTACAGGATGCCAAATTAATTTGCATTTCAAATAAACAACGAATCATTTTTAAGTGTAGTATATTTGTGTACATAAATATTTGGGAACATATCATTAAAAAAATATTGTTCACCTGAAATTCAGATTTAACTGAGCATCTGTATTTTATCTGGCAACCCTAAATAGGGGTGACAGACAATAAAGAAGTAAATAATTAAATGATGGTTATATGTGCTATATGATATATTGGAATAGGGAGATGGGACGTTTTAATATGAGAGGTAAGGGAATGTTATGAGACTTCCACTTGCTTATATACAATCCCACTAACCTAAATCCAATTTCAACCACCCTAATTGCTTCCACTCTGCTCTTCCTACAATCATTATCCAGAGAGCAACCATAGTGATCTTTTTAAAAATATATAAGCTAGATAGGATCACACCCCAACATAAAGGCCTTCAATTGCTCTCCACTGCAACTAAAACAAACCTTGAATTTCTTACCATGACCTTAAACACCCTGCATGATCTCACCTCTGCCTTACTCTATGATTACACCTCCCACCATGCTGACCCTCACAATGCACAAAAGGACTAATTTCTTTCTGTCCATTGAACACACCAAGCTCCTTACCATATACTGAACTTTCCACTTGGATAGTTTCCTCCTGCACAAGGCAATCTTCCTACCAGAACTTCACATAGATGCCTCTTTCTCCTCATCTAAAGCAGGATTTCATTCCTTACCTAGACAGGCTCTCTCACATCAATCTGTTATCATTTATCACCGTTTGAAATTATTTTATTTATTATTTGCTCTTTCCACTAAGATATAAACTCCTTGAAAGCAGGAATCTTGCTTTTCTTGTTTGTCACTGTTTCATCAGTTCCTACAACTGTGTAGGCACACAAATATTTTAGAATCTTGAATTAGGATTAGTCATCTCTGTTCTCAGAAAACTTTCATCATAATCCTTGGGGTCATAATATCTTTGGTTGACTACTAGAAAGAATTCTAGACAAGCAGAAATAGGTACTATATTCTGGACCTGGCTAAAACAGGAAGAATAACTAACATTGAGGGTAGAATATCCTAATTTCCAGAAGGTGCATTACAGACTATATTAGAAATCAGAAAATAAGCCACACAGAACAATTGTCTTTTTCACTGACGCAGACATAGAAAATACCATACAACTCCTGCATCTGTTTAGAATATGAATTGGCAACTCAGCATCAGTTAAAGAGTATCCCCACCATGTTAAGTAGTCACTTTCTTACAGTGTTTAACAGGATGTCATAGGGTTACAAGTAATGACAAGTTGCAAACTAAAAAACAAAAAAACAGCACAACAAACAGGCATACATACATAAATACTCAGATTTTTATTTTGTCTTGGAATTGAGATTAAAAAAACAATGTGTTTAAAATTGAAACATTAAATCTAGTTACTACATTTAAGTTTTGGTGTTTTCTCAGTGCCTTTGTTATTTACATATCAAAAATATTTCCAAATAAAATAATAATAAAATTGTGTCCAGCCCTAAATTAGACAACATTATTTAATTGGAAGAAATCTACCTGCTGCTTGATTTGAACAAGTTATTTAGTCTCTCTACGTTAGTATTTCCCAAACTTTTTCACATCACAACACACGTAGAAAATATTTGCATAGCACCCTGGGTACGCAAAAAATGCCAGTGTTTGTAAATTTCCTTATTTCACCTTTTCATCCTAAGCACAACACTAGATCACATTTCTCCCATATTCCCCCACATTTCTGCCCCTATTATCCAGTCAAAATTGTGAGACCATATGGTAAGTTCTGGTCAATGGAATGTGGACAGAAGTGATGCAAACTGTAATTTTCCCTCTTCTCTGGTCTGCAGCCAGATATTGGATAAAGGAATTACAAATAAGGGAAGGGGGAAGGCTAGAATGAGCTCTGTAGTATTGGGTTGGAATTAGCAATATCAATATAAACTTATGAATACACACACACACACATATACATACATACACACACGTACAGATGAATAGATAATAAAGAAATAAAAATAGATGTGTAAGTATGTATGTGTGAGTATAAATACTGAGAGAGCTTAGAAGCAGTGACACGCCAAAATCAAGGAATATCCCTAGTGCTCAAATATTAGTTTCCAAAAACCATTCTCTAATAAAAGGAACCAGAGCTCCCTAGAGAAAAGGTTGATTTCAGGATTGGGACAGGACAAAGACAAGATGAGTCTGGAACACCTTGAAGTGTCAGAAAGTAAGGAATTGCCTAAAACAGGATACAGGCTTGTCAAAAGAACACAGGAGGCAACCTCAAGTTGTTCCTAAGGGCCAAAGCAGGCACAATTTGAGTAAAAAAACAATGATAACATAGGATTATAACTCAGAGAATAAAATCCATAAGCCCACAATGATATTAATAAATAACTGAATGAATACATAAATTAGGGAAAGAACAGCTCTTCCTCACATAAGAATTCTAATTAATAAGCGTAGAAGGAATGATGAAAACAGAAAATCACTGTTAGGAAACAACATAGTCATAATTATTGCAGGCAAAAATCTCTGATGGATGATTAGGAGGCAAAGGTATGATAAGAGCTGTGGATTGAATGTCCTCCCAGAACTCACTGAAGCTTGACCCTCCCCCCCCCCATTGTAACAGTGCTAAGATTGTGGAGATTCCAATTATGGTATTTGAAAAGTAGTGGCTTTAAGAGGTAATTAGATTGTGAGGACTGTGCCCTTGTGAATGAATTCATCCATTCATGGAGTAATGGTGTGGTTCTGAGAGCTTTATGAGGAGAGCAATTGAGAAAGTTAGTCTCTTTTGCTCAGCCCATTCTCACCAGGTGACATCCTGATCACCATGGGACCCTGTAGAGTTCTCACCAAAGAGAAACTCCTCACCAGATGGTTCCCTGGACTTTAGACTTCCCAGCTAAGACTGTAAGAAATAAATTTCATTTCCTTATAAATTACCCAGTTTCAGATATTCTGTTATAAGCAACAGAAAATGGACTCATAAAATAAGAAACAGAATATTTGCATAGTCTGAGAATATTTCTCTGCAAAATACTCATTGATTCCAAAAGGAACATTATAAACTTCACAGTGGAGAAATTGGCAGATTTCACTATAACCAGGTGATCAAGTTAACATTGCTGGTAATAAGATACATCGGCATACCTCCTGGTATGATGCACACTGTCATTTTTGTGGTATTTTTAACCAAAGATACAAAATCAAAATTTAACCACAAGAAAACATCAGACAAACCCAAATTGGGAAATATTCTATAAAATAACGTTAGCCAGTAATGTTCATAATTGTCAAGATCACGAAAAACATACTTTTCACAGATTGGAGGAGATTACGAGGACACAAAAACTAATACAACAAGGATTCCTGGACTGGGGCCTGACCAGAAAAAAGACACTAGTGGGAAAACTGATAAAATTCAAGTAAGGTGTACTAATTTTCTGGTTTCAATAATTGCACTATGGTTATGTAAGGTGGATGCATTAGGGATACTGAATGAAAGATATATGAAAACTATATTATTTTTGCAACTTTTGTAAGTATAAAATTAATTCTTTTAAAAAAAAGGTGCATGTTGGCTGTTATTGGTTGTATTTGGTAGATGATTACATGAAAGAAATGAGCTCAGAAAAGAATTTGGCTGAGGGAGAGAGAAAAAGGAGGAATTGGTAAAGGGACACGAAAATCAACTATGTTATATATTGATAAATTAAAATAATAAAAAATAAATAAAAAGAAAAAAAGAAAAGAATTTGGCTGCTTGCAAGCAGAAATGAAAACAATTAGAGAGCCTAGAAATTCAGAGATTTGCCAGTTTGAAAGCCAACTGCTGCTAGACTTTAAACAGTACATAATAGGATTTTAAAAGCTTCAAGGAGCTTCAATGAGACTTTTCAATAAGCAAATGACTCAACCCTATGGAGAAGATTGACGGAAGCTGTGTCTTCTTGTTTATTTCAGATAACCAAAAGTTAGCCGACATGACATAGGGGGAAAGAGGCACAGGATTGAAGAAGCGAAGACATAAATCAAGCTAGAGAATTATATTTAGCAGTGAACTCTGTGTGGCTTTTGTGAATAAAACTGTGTGGAAGTAAATAAGTCAGAACCTGTACAGTTTTTGAGGAATTTGTATTTCCAAAGAAGCAAAGTCAGACTGAAAAAAGGCTTTTGACTGATTGTTTGAGCAGTGAAACCAACCTTTGCTACCACCTCTCCAAGTTTGCTCCAACAAGAGACAGACCTCAAAAGTTGTACAACCCCCAGGGAGGACATCCTTCCCAATTCTCACTCTAAGTATGGTTAAGGAGGATGATGGACATAGTAGAACCTGTAGAGGGTGGAGCAGTAGAACATAAAGGAAAATAGACATGCATGTTTCACACAGAGAGCAGAATTAAGACCTGAAAAAGGAAGCTCTTCTGTCACCAGTTAGGGGCCTTCACAATGTCTGTTCAGGGGTGTTCCATAATCACCATAGACCGGTGAGTGACTTCTACGGGTCTTGCATTCCTTCTTTTTCTAAATGGGAGATTGTAATGCCAGTGTGCTAGCCATACGCTACCACTTTACACAGGGTAGATGAGTGAGGGCGGATACATAGTACATATTTACATGGTACAAGGTTACCTGACCATGAGGTAAGACAACATCTGGACCTAATAAAAAAGTCTGTGTATGAACAACAGATCCTGGATGCGGTGACTAGGTAGAACTCTGGGTGTCTCAGGGAGGGTGTATGTGCATTCTATATGTGGTAAGAGGGCGCAAAATGATATTTGGTGACCAGAAGTATGAACTGTACCATAGAATACTAATTTTCACAAATAAATGTATTTCTCCTCTTCTTTCTGGTCATTATGATATTTCCCAACCCCCTTGCAGTTTGCTGGGGACCACGTGGCTGAGTTCTTATCCTGGGAATGTGGCTCGAACTGATAAATACCTCTTCCAGGCTTGGTCTCTAAAATCTAACTTGAGTCCTCCATTCTCTGCTCAGACCAATCTGCTGGAAATTCTTAGGCAATGGTAGAGCCCATAGATAGATGGATCTTGGTTCCCCGAATGAGTGAGGTAAAGAGTTCCCACACCAATTGGATTATGACAAAGGTAAGAAGTAATCCTTGGTTGTGGTAAGCCATCAAGATTTTGGGAGGTATTTTCGATATCAATATGGTAGAATGTTACTTTAATGGCCTTTGATGAATCACACTTTCCTATATTCATACCCTTGTATACTTCCCTCCCACACTGACTCTGTCCTTGGCCATGTAACTTGCTTTGGCCTTTGGGACATCAGCAAATATGATGCACGCAGAGGCTTGAAAGGTATTTGTGCATTAGGGCTTGCCCTTTCTTGCTGCTGGGGACTTCTTTTCCACCAAGTAAAGAAGCTTAGGCTAGCCTGCTGGAGACATATGGCCCAGTCATCAGTCAGTACCAATGGCCAGACATGTGAAAGAGGACATATTGGAAAGTCTAGCCCCAGATAAGCTGCCAGATGACTCCAGCTACATGAGTGACCCAAGGCAAGATCAGCAGAAGAATCTCCTGCCTGAACACAGCTCAAATTGTTGGTCTACAGAATACATGAGCAAATAAAATGGATATTGTTTTAAGCTACTAAGTTTTTGCTTAGTACACAAAAATAGATAACTAACACAAAGAGTTAGCTTAATCTGACTAATATATTAGGATAAAAATAAGGTTGATCTTGGCCAAAAGTTACTGGGCTGAGAGAACGGGCTTCAACAGTTCCAGTTTCTACCCAGCTGCACAAAAACTAAGGACATAACATCTTCATATGCCTGTAAACTACTTGTGTGTACTAGCAGGCTGCAGCACAGTGGTGTGGAAACTGCTCTAGGTAGCTCTCATCTATAAAATTGGCCTAGTAGAGTAGTATACTCTTAAAATATAACCAATATGCTTTTAGTATTGCTGTTACTAATACCTCCTTCCACCCTTTGCCCCCTTACCACCCACCTTACCACTCTTCCACCCCTTTCTCTCTTGTTCAGCTAGCTCATTTGGAATCTGTTGTTTCAGGGAAGGAATACTGTCTTAGGTTGATTTCAGTTCTTTAGAACTTGGGGGAGGAATAAGTCACATACTAATATGCCTGTGAGTTATTAAAAAAGTATACTGAGCCCTGCTCCCATAAGGGAGAACAAAACAAAAACCCTGGATGGTCCAAGAGATCCTAGAACAGAATGGCCTGTGCTTCTTTCCCAAGGGGAGCCCCAGAGACACAGCCCAGGAAGGAAGAGTGGGATGGTGTGTAAGTGGGGCTCAATGTGGTGTACAGCAGCAGAGGATTCCTGATGCCCCAGAGGGGTGCAGAATTGGTGGAGAGATATACAAGACCTGAAGGAGTCTTGAAGTTGGGAATAAGCAATGAATGACTTAGCAGTAAGCTACAATTTTTGACAACCAAGGATCAGAAAATTCTTCGCACATTTCCTGATGCCTTGACACCCCATAAGTCCTCCAGAACTTAGAAACAAGCCTAGGGAAGAACTATGGGTCCCCTGAATTAACTGAGATTAAGTTAGTGACAGAGATATTAAGTCCTGCCATGTTTAAATCTATGGAATGAAATTTGTCCCACTACCTGAGGTTTAAGTAATTGTAAAATTACTTCCAGCTCTATCATTTGATATATGTAACGATACATACATCAAAAAATGAATATTTTGCTATACTCTGTATATGTATACCTACCTATCTTATCTACCTAGTAATCAGTTTAAGATGTATATTAACAAGTTAGCCACAAGATGGTACTATAAAGCTATCTTTTTCTTAAGGTCCTAGGTCTTGAATGCCGTTGATTTCAGCATACGACTTCTGTAAAATTTTGTAACGAACAGCAGTATTTATAGTAAAAGTTCAGATGACAGCAACTGGCTTGTAAGGCAATGCTCATGTTTTAATATCATAGAAAATAGACTCTACCTGGAAGATGCTATCAATTAATTTGTGTTCTTTCTCTTTTTCTTACCCACTATCACATGGTAAAATAACCTAATCGATAAGCAAGACATCAAAATATTCACCACCCATAGATAAAAAATTTAAATAGACATAATCTCTTAGGTGCTACAGTTTACATTTTATGTCTTTTTTTGGTGGCTGGCCAGTACATAGAGTTTAATAGTGGGCATTTTTACAAAATGTGCCTCAGAAACATCTGGAACACCCTTAAACCATCTCCCAAATACCAAAAGCTCAGCCCCAAAATATGAACACAGTAGGTCAGCAAATACATTGTGTAACTTAATGAGCACTTGCTGTCTCATGCGCTGGGGATGACTGAAGAGGAGGAAAACCATCCCTTTCAGGTAGTCTTGCTAGTTTGTTTTTGCTTTTGTTTTAAGGAGGTGTAATTTTAAAGAGATGCACAGTAAAAGGGCAAGAAGAGGTTTGGAAAAGCTCACAAGGGAGAAGTTTGTAAGCAAAAGTGTTGTATATAAGAGAAGGTCCTGTGTCACAGCCCTGAAAGCTCCTCATTGGGAGTATGGAAAGGCAGGTTGAAGAGACCAAGGAAGAAAGCAGTGACACTAGGTGATTGATGTGGGTCTAGTCTATGTTCTGGTAGCAGAGGGAATTTACCTTACTGGGAAGTGGAGCCACTGTGTGGTTTTGAAGATAGGAGTGATGTAAATTTGTCAGCTGTCATATGTCCTAACAGAATGTAAGGGAATGATGCTGTTAGGATGCCAATCAAGAGAAGCTATAAAAATCAAATGTAGAGATGAAGACACTTTAAAAGATTTAACTGTGGTAGTAAAAAGAATCAGATGAGAATGTAGGAGGATGCAGTAGGGTTGGCAGAATGAATGTGTATTTGTACATTTCTGTTGCTTGTAACAAAATACCTGGAATTGTAAGAAAATGAAATTTATTGCTTATGGTTTTAGAGGCTGGGAAATCTAGAGCCCAGGGAACACATCTGGTGAAGGTCTTGGTGGTGGCGACAGTGACCCAAGGGTCTCACAGCAGACAGAGAGACTCTCACATGCTCTCCTTTTAAAGCCCTCAGAACCATGCCCATGACCACCATCATGAACCCATTCATTAGGGCCTGGTCCTAAGAATCTAATCACCTCTTCAAGGCCTCACCTTACAATTACCATAATAAGATTTCCCACCCTCAACAGTTACGAAGGGTATTCAATTTCTAATACATAAAACTTGGGGGACACAGTTCAATCCATATCATTCTGCCCCTAGCCCCCAAAGTTTATGTCCTTCTCACAGGTAAATACATTCAGTCCATACCCAAAGTCTTAACTTATTTCAACACAAAGGTGAAAAGTTCAAAGTCCCATCTGTGAAATCAACACAAGTTATCTACTGCCAAGATACAAAGGTGGGATGAGCATAGGTTATGTATTCCCATTCAAAAATGGAGAAATATGCCAAAAGAAAGGGGTAACAGGTCCTGAGCAAGTCCAAAACCCCAAAACCCCAGCAGGGCAGGCATTAAATCTCAAAGCTGGCAAATCGTGTACCTTGATTCCACGCTTGACATCCTCTGTATGCTGCTGTGGGGTCAGGGTCCCCAAGTCCTTGGGCAACTCCACTTCTATGGCTTTCCTGATCTGAAGCCATGCTTCAGCTCTCACAGGCTGGCATTGCACACCGGTAGCTCCACAATTCTGGGGTCTCCGTGGCTGTCTCACTCTGCTGGCTGCACTAGACGAGGTGCTGTTGGGGTTTCTCTGCTGCAACTCCAACCCCATGTTTCCACTCAACATTGCTCTAGTGAAGGTTCTAGGTACGCAGTAACTTGGCCCTGGGACAGATCTCTTCCCAGGGCCCCAGGCTTTTCCATACATCCACTGAAATCAGGGTGGAGACTCACAAGCCTCCACAACTCTGGCATTCTGTGAGCCTGCAGACTTAACACCACGTGGACATCACCAAAGCTTCCAGCTTGTATTTTCCAAAGCTGTGGGACTGGCCACAGTAGCTTTGGCTATTTGGAGTCTTTTTTTGTTCCATATGAATCTATTTCTGTGAGAATGTCATTGGTATTTTGATGGGGATTGCAATGAATCTGTAGATCACTTTGGGTAGTGTGGTCATTTTCACAATGTTGATTCTTCCAATCCAAAAGCATGGAGTATCTTTTCATCTTTTTGTATCCTCTTTAATTCCTTTCAGCAGTGATTTGTAGCTCTCATTGTAGAGATCTTTTATCTCCCTGGTTAAATTGATTCCTAGGTTTCTTTGTTGCTGTTTTGGGGGGTTGTTTTTTTGTTTGTTTGGTGACTATTGTAAGTGGGCTTGCTTTCTCAATTTCTTTTTCTGCTAGTTCATTATTGGAGTATAAAAAAGCTACTGATTGTCACGTGTTGATTTTGTTTCCTGCATCTTTACTAAAATTGTTTATAAGCTCTAAGAGTTTTTTTATAGAGTCTAGGTTTTTCTATATATAGGATCATGTCATCTACAAACAGGGACAGTTTGACTTTGTCTTTTCCACTCTGGATGCCCATTATTTCTTTCTCTTGCTTGATTGCTCTGGCTAGTACTTCCAATACTATGTTAAATAGGAGTGGTGAGAGTAAGCATCCTTATCCTGTTCTTTTTCATTCAGGGTGATATTGGCAGTGGGTTTGTTATATATGGCTTTTATTGTGTTCAGATACTTTCCTTCTATACCTAATTTGCTGAGAGTCTTTATCATAAAGCAATGTTGAATTGTGTCAAATGCTTTTTCAACATCTATTGAAATAATATGGTTTTTGTCCTTCATTCTATATGGCAACAAATTTGAAAACCTGGAGGAAATGGATAAATTTCTGGATACATACAGACTACCAGGACTGAACCAAAAAGAAATAGAAAACCTGAACAGACCAATAACAAGCAATGAGATTGAAGCAGTAATTAGCAGTCTCCCAACAAAGAAAAGCCCAAGACTGGATATCTTTTATATTAGTCCATTTCTGTTGCTTATAACAAAATAGTTGGAACTGGGTGATTTATAAGAAAACAAAATTTATTGCTTACAGTAGAAACTGTAAGGCTGGGAAGTACAGAGTCCATTCAGGGGACTCACATTGCAAGATGGTGGAAGCAGAGAGAGCAGAGAGAGACAGACTCTCCTTTCTCTTCTTTTAAAGCCCTCAGAACCACACCCTGACCACCATTTTTAATTCATTCACTACTGCATAGTCTTGCAATCTAATCTCCTCTTCAAGGCCCCACCTTTCAATTACCTTAATAGGGTTCCCTACCCTCTTAATAGTCAGAGTGGAGGCCAAGTTTCTAATACATAAAACTTAGGGGACACAATTCAAGCTTCAGAAGCTACATCTACATCTTTACTGCCGAATTCTACCAGACATAACACTACATCTTTACTGCTGAATTCTACCAGACATTTAAAGAGGAATTAATACCAATTCTCTTCAAACTATTCCAAAAAATTAAAAGAGGCCATTTTCCCAAACTCATTCTATGAGTCCAGCATCACCCTGATACCAAACCAAAGATATAACAAAAAAAGAAAACTATAGGCCAATATCCCTGATGAACATAGATACAAAAATCCTCAATAAAATATTAGAGATAAGAATACAGCAACACATCAAAAAAATAATATACCATGATCAAGTGGGATTCATCCCAGGGATGCAAGGATGGTTCAATGTACATAAGTCAATAAATGTGATACACCTTTAGATCTTCTGAGCACTCTCTTAGGAGGTGGACCATTGTTATTATGGGGTTTTTGTTTGTTTGTGTTTTGTTTTTTGTTTCTTTGTATATCCTGGGTTTTTAAGCTCTTCTTCTTTGTGGATGGGAAAGTTTTGTAGGTAGTATACTTTGGTCTAAGTACTTGAGTTTAACTGCTTTTTGTTAATGAGTAGGCTGGTTATTAGCAGATTTATTTTTCCTGCTGTTGATTGTTACTAGTGGCATTAACTTTTAGACTGTAGACTGACAAGATTAATTTTTTTTTAATATCCCACCTAGAGATATGACCTTTGACTGACCTAAAAAGGGTGTTGTGATTTAATTTTTTCAGTCTAACCTTAAAAATGGAGGTGATGTCCTTATAGGTCAATACCCCTAAATAAATCTGAAGCAGGTGTTTTCTCTTGGACATACACAAAAATTCCTAAAAGAAAGCTTAGATGGACGTGTGCCACAAGAAGTGCATTTAAGGTAAATTAATGCAGACTACTAAAAGTGTGGCCATGAGCATTTGATTACATAGAACAGTATTTTTGAGAATAACATAACTGTACTATTGCTTATCTGTTGCAGAATATCCCAGATTTGCTTATACTCTTGCCTATAGTATTGAGTTTAAGGATCTGGGGTAAGGGGAATTGTTAAACAATTGCTTCTGTTCTTGGAAAAGTAGAAGTATAAGGTGTTATAATGTAAATGTCACTGTGACCTCCTCTACTGGCGAAACTGGTTTATGCTAGCTTATTTTCATTCACATAGGAAATGGCCTTGACAAGTTGATAACTTTTTGTAAAATGGGAGACATCTGAAATGTACATGTTTTCCTTCCATAGTTCCATCTCAAAACAGTGTGCAGGACTTGAGTTTCCTGTCATTTGACTTTAAAAGGAAAGTTGTTGGGCCGACTCCGTGGCGCACTCGGGAGAGTGCGGCACTGGGAGCGCAGCAGCGCTCCCGCTGCGGGTTCGGATCCTATATGGGGATGGCCGGTGCGCTCACTGGGCGGCCAGTCACAAAAAACGACACACACACAAAAAAAAGGAAAGTTGTTTCCTAATATTTATACCTGCCTCTCTGGACCACCCCCCACCATCATGATTATGTACAAATAATTGGCCATATTTTTTCTAGCTGACCTGATTTTACTGAAAAGACTCTAAATTCTAACATCACAGAGAGGTTGATGCAAAAATATCAGTTACAATTTTGTAAAGTGAAATTTTCCCATGGTTAATTTTTAATTCCAATTCTTTTAAATAATGCGTTCTATGATTAACAAATCACCAAGATCGTGAGTACATCATCACATGCTGCCTCATTCCTGTGGTTTGTAATACTAAAAGCACAGAGTAGTACATCCTGAAGACATGGGAAACACAACCTCTTCTCTAAAGTTGTGGGGTTTCAACAGCTTTGTACAGTATTGACATTTTAGAAGCTGTGGCCAATGGTTGTTAAGATGTTGGTGCTGATGGAATTTTTATAGATCTTTAAATTTACTCTGAAAAAGAGACAATCTCTCTAACAGGCTTGTTGACTCAAGGACTCCCATGGGGTGGGGGAGTGTCATCTTATCCTTGCTCTTAGAACTTCCACGGAAGAAAACAGAGTAGATGTTGCCGCACAACTACAAAAATGTAATCTATCTGTGAGCAAATGAGGCATCTTGGAAATCATTTTCCAAGAGAGAAAGTTAACCTTTTCTATATTGAAAGCTTTCTTTTAAGAGCTGTGAATGGAACTTTTTCTAAGTAAGAAACAAGATAGTTGAAGAGAATTGTTTCTTGCACATAAACACATAAAATAGTATTTCTGAGGATTTTTATTTTGGAAAATTTTATACTTTATTCAGTGTCCCAGCTGCCTGTACACATGCTGCCTACCTGAAGCAGGTTGTGCTGGACCTAGTCCCTGATCAATAATAAGTGAACAGTGCGTTTTCGCTTTGGATTTTCTGTGGACAAGCTTGCTGAGTCTCTCTACCATATTCTGAGCACCAGGAATCTTTTGCTCTACCATATTCTGAGTGCCAGATCTCTTTTGGTCTAACTTCAGCCTCACTGACACCAGGATGAGCACTACTGGATGT
Organism: Cynocephalus volans; assembly: GCF_027409185.1. Classification (NCBI taxonomy): domain Eukaryota; kingdom Metazoa; phylum Chordata; class Mammalia; order Dermoptera; family Cynocephalidae; genus Cynocephalus; species Cynocephalus volans. Next base: position 99,280,944 of record NC_084461.1, on the reverse strand, counting down.
GGAAGGTTTGGTGGTTGGGGATGGATGGGGAAAAGTGAAGAGGATATGCGATATTTTATTTTATACAGTATGTGATAAAGACATGAGCCCAGAAAGCCGAAATAATTGCTTGATTGCTTTGACTCAAGCTCTAATCCTGGCTAGAGGAATCAAAGTCTTTCATGATAGCTCATGCTTATGGGGCTGTCTGGAAAGAGAGAGGTCTTTTGACCTATGGAAAACTACATACTCCTTGGAGGCCACAGTCTACCTATGGCCCAATCAGGGATACAGGCAGCACCCAAGAGCAAGGTTGGTTTGAGTCCTTATGAAATTTTGTATGGGAGACCATTGACTCATCGGGCACAGGGGCTTACCAACTCTTTCTCCCTAAAAGGAGAATTGCTTATAGAACAGTATGTAAAACAAAGTGGAGCTACTTTAACTATGTTACATGAGTTTGCTTCTAACAGTTTGGCTTACCAGATAGATATCCTTCTATATGCTATAAAACCTGGTGACCAAGTCTTGCTCAAGACCTAAAGAGAAAAACATCCTGATTCACAGCTGCGACCAAGATGGGTCAGACCTTATGATGCTTATGATGTGTTACTTGTCACCCATTCAGCAGTAAAGCTGAAAGAACTCAAAACCTGGGTGCATCATATTCAAGTGAAGAGATACAATCCAGGTGGCTGAGAAGCCCAGCACATTACAGATTCAAAGTTGAAATTTATACAAAAATGATTAATATTATTGTATTTCTTTTCCTGCAGATTAGCTAGACCTGGAAAGACAATTCTTCAGTATGAATATCTCAGACCCTGGCTACCTCTGGTGATCTCTCCCACTGCTGGATATGTCATCCAAAACCACGGTCAGTTCTGGACCATCATGTCTTCAGGTTTTGTGTTTGTAGCCAAGAAACATAGCCCTGGACCTATGAGTGCATAGGAAGCAGTGTGGGGGCAGGACGATGTTTATTGGGATATACAGTAATCCTTGAAGAAATTCATTTGCAGGCTCAGAAATTCTGCATGGGGATTCCTTAGAATTTGACAACCCTGTCCAGCAGGAAGTAGCTAGACAAACTGTCTGTGACCTCATTCCTTCCCCAAGATTGCGGAAGTTACTAACAGAAGGGGGAAATTTGTAAACGTAGAAAACCCCACACACTTGTGTACACACTACTGAACTAACTTTGTTTTCTCTTTATAGCTGCCCTTTAATGTTTAACTAAGATTGTATCAAAAGCAGACATCCTGTCTCATCCTGTACTTCTCTCAAAGCAGGAAGCAGCTATCCATCACACTTGAGGACATCCTGTCTCCCTGATACCTTTACCTATATAAACCCCAGCCCTCAGTCCATCAGGGAAGCAGTTGGTACTCTATCCTCTGTCTCCTAGTTGACATCTTCCAGAATAAAACGGCTTTCCTTTAGGTTCTGTCTGGTGGATGTGATTGATGATCCTATAGCAGTGAGTACTCTGACCCACACAGGTCAGGGATTCCTCCAGTGAGGGGGAATCCCATGGCACTCATTCATTACCAAATATTTAGTGTTTCCATTTTATCAAAGAATTCCATTAATAAAGCATAGGCAAAATTTACCCTTCCAGGTAGTTGAAGAAGGATTAGATACATTTTTCTATAGCTTGGATGTATATCTACATCCCACAAAAAATGATTTTATTTTCCCCATGGCATGCTTAGTAATTTGTAATTGTAATACTTTATCTGTCACTGATACTTTTTCTTCAAAAAATTCACAAGCAAAATCCTGGTAATCACTGCATCTGGGAAATGGTATATGGGTGTTCTTTGTACTATTCTTTTTACTTTGGAGCATGATTGAAAATGTTGACAATTTTTTAAAAAATCATTAAGATTCTTTCCAGCTCCAGTGCATATCAAGTTAGTAAATCTACTTACACATGTGGCATACATAAATTGAGAGAAGTGTTCCTTCAGGAAATGCAACCACCTTGTTTGAATGGATCGTACAAAAGTAGTCAACTTCAGCAACAGTACCAGCTTGGCATGCTCTGGGGGAGGAATGATGTTTAAGAATACCTACTGGCCAAATGTTCTGGGGATATTTCTTTCATGCTTAATTTGGCAAATTGACTCATGACTAACACTAAAAGAGAAGGGGATCGTGTGCCTAAAAGGAGATTATGTTAGTCAGGTCAGGGCTTCCATAACAAAATACTATTGACTGGATGGCTTAAACAACAGAAATTTATTTTCTGCAGTTCTGGAGGCTGAAGAGTCTAAGATCAAGGTCTAGCAGAGGTCAGTTTCTAGAGAGGGCTCTCTTCCTGACTTACAGATGTCTACCTACTCGCTATGTGCTCACATGGCCCTTTCATGGTGCATGTACTCGGAGAACTTGCTCTCTCATGTCTCCTCTTAAAAGGGCATTAATCCCATATTGAGAGCCCCACCCTCATAACCTCTTCTAACCCTGATTACCTCCCAAAGGCCCCATCTTCAAATACCATCACATTGAGTGTTAGGGATTTAACATATGAATTGGGGTGGGGAGGATCCAAACATTCATTCCATAACAGATGTGAGGGATTTCAGTTACGTGCTAAAATTCATGTGAGCACCAACTGACTCAGGTCTCCCTAAACTATCCCCTAGCCCTAATTCCTTCATCTTTCCTTTCTTGTAATGATTGGTCCATCACTCAGGGTAGTGGGGCTGAAGAAGTGTGTTGGATTTACATCATTGCCTTCACACTCTGCTTCAGCCCCTTACCCTCCTCTGACCCACAAGAACTATCTAGTGGACTCTTTCCACAAAGTTTTAAATTAGTGCAAAGAATTAATTAATTAATTTAGCATTAGTCTTCCAGGGGCATTTCCATTTTAATAAGGGAGTCTTAAAGAGGAACCTCCAAAATGCAAAAAAAATAAATCTCTTCTAGTGTAATTTCAGGAAACCTTATAGTTAGTGAGGAGTTTGCAAAATTGAGATTCCATCTCATTATGCCCTGAATCACCAGTGGAAGTAGTCATGACTCTCTTTGTTTGTGAGACTGACCCTTGTCAAGAAGTAGGTAACACATGAGCAGAGGATAGTTATGCTTTACTGGTATTTCTCCAATGTAATGGGTAAGTCAAATTTTAACTATGGCAAATCATGGAATTTTGGAAATAGAAGCAACCTCTGAAATTCAACTGATCATTTTACAAATGAGAAAATGAAAGTATAGCTTGGCTGGGTGGATTTCCCAATACTGGATAGCTACTTGAAGACTCAGGACTAGAATACCTTTCTACTACACCATTTCACATCTTTGCTCCAGTTCTGCCTCATATCATTAGAGATCAAGATCAGTCTCTGCTAGCACACCCTTGGTCTGGATATGTTAGCAAGGAGGTAGTGAAGTGGGCCACTTTCTTACCAGCAAGCCTTTAATTTCTAAGCCCTGAGCAAGCATATTTCATGCTGTGTTGAGCCTCAAAGATTAGTTTGTGGCTTCCTGTTAAAGCAAACCATACTTGCTGAATTGCGAGCTGTTACCACTCTACCTTCTCCATTCATAATTCACAACTTTGGGCAATCTTTAGGTAGGTAAAGTCTTACTGCCTTTTTTAATTATCAATGCACAACTGAAATAACAAGCCCAAGTCTCTTACCTTCACAGACTTGTGAAAAGGTCTAACATTAGAGAGACATGTGTAGTCAATGGAGAAATGCTAGATTTAATAAATATTTCAGACACAAAGTCTCCGTCTCTTGGATCCCTTCTGATTGTGTGACTGTGGTGGATATGCCTCTCCTACAGACTGTGGTTATTATGACTTCAGGATTTGGCTTGTGGGTGCAGCCAAGAACGTAGACAAAGTGTAGCCTGTTCCTTGCCTCCATGTTGGTTTGAGGTTATGGAGAAAAAGGTGATATCAGCCCATGGTTGGATTAATAATGAAGAGTGTTAAAGCCATTTTGAGACATTTCTTCAAATTTGTATTGTAGAAAATTTCAAAGCCAAATTAAACATAATAGTATAATGAATTACCATGTACTCATCTCATCACCCAGGCTCAATAATCTGCCATTCTTAATCCGTTTGTACCTCCACACACCCTTACTCAATTATTATCATTTTTAAAGTAAAATGTATATACTTTGAAATGCACAATTTTTAGCTATATAATTTGAAAATGTATACACCTGTGTTACCCACACTGCTATCTTTTCCTTTGGGGCACATTTAAAATATGTAAATTGGTAGATAAGGAAATAGCTTCTAGGGTTTTGACTTTTCTCAATTTCAGATCATGAGGCATTGCTGTGGGTGTTCCTTACGCTGGGAATTCCTCCCTCATGCCTCCACTCCTCCCCTTTCATTCCTCACTGCAAGATCAACCCTTCTTCTCCCACCTTTGTTTCTGACACTCTTTGCCGCTGCACATTGGCTCTACATTTCTGTCTAGCTTCTTAGATTTGAGGATCCAAATGAGATTTCCAGTAATTTCTTCATTGACTCCACCCATCTCAGATTAAAAAGCCTGGTCCAACCACCCCCACCCCCATCACCCCCACCCCCTAAACCAGCAGACTAACTCTTTGTTGACTGCTTTGTCTGATAGAGGAGATAAATGAAGCAGGTTAGCCTTCTTGGCCCACCCTAGGCACCACTTGGACCAAATAAGAGCAATGCCTCAAGCCACTCCTCATCAAAAGAAAGGAAAGAAAAGAAAAGCTTCTGGGCTAAGAGTGTCAAGGTAATTGTTTATGCTGTAAGTATCTTCCCCCTAAGGCAGTGTATATCAGCCAGATACACAATCAGATATACACTTTTTATACTGTATCCCAGGAAAAAAAATACATGCATAAATGAAAAAGTTTACAAAATGTGAAGACCTTTCCATCACATTAAAGTTCACCAAAGAGCATCCACCACAGAAGAGGCATCAAACAACCAAACAGATAAAATTATACAGCCAGATGATGCCAGCCAGCCCCTGTCATCAGCCACTCCAGTGCCAGCACAATGCGCATATAAATGAAGTAACCTTGCTGACAGAAATGGAGGCTATGCATGGGCCTAACAACATGAGCACTCACTTAACAAGGCTTATGTAGCTGTTATTGCTGCCAAATGTCCAACCTGCCATTAACAGAGATTAATGATGAGCTCCTAATAAGGTACCATTCCTTGAGAAGTCCAATCGACCACTTGATGGCAAGTTAACTTTATTGGGCCACTTCTACTCTGAAAGCTCACAGGAATAAACACATATTTCTAGTATAGATTTGCCTTTCCTACCTGCAGGGCTTCAGCCAGTGTTACTACCCAAGGGCTTACAGAGTATTTGCTCTATTAATCTGTGTGTTAGTTTGTTTCTGTAGCTTATATACCTGGAACTAGGTGACTTATAAATAAATGAAATTTTTTTCTTACAGTTTTGGAGGCTGGGAAATCCAAGATCCAGGTAACACATCTGGTGAGGGCCTTCTTCTTAGTAGGGGCTCAGTACACGGTCCAATGGCAATGCAGGGAGGGTAACACATGGTGATAAAAGCAAGAGCAAGAGAGGGCTAACCTTCTCACTTACTCTCCTTATAAAACCATCAGAACCACTCACATGACAACACATTAAACCATCCATTACTCTATGAATGGATCAGTCCATTCATGAGGGCACAGTCCTCACAGTCCAACATCTCTTAAAGGCCCCACCTTCCACCACCATATTGAGGTTTAAGTTCCAACGTGAGTTTGGGGGAACATTCAAACCACAGCAACATGGAATCCCACATACTATCATGTCAAATTAGAGAACTCATCATATAGGAAGTGCAGAAGTGGGCTCTTGACCATGGGATTTACTGATTATATTATATACTCCACCACAAAGAAGCTGCTGGAAAAACTGGTAGAGCAGCATCCTGGAAGCACAGATGAAGTGCCATCCTGAAGGTGATACTTTAGCAGGGTGGTGAACCATCTTCCAGGAACAGAATATACCTTGAATCAAAGAACTTCATATAGCGCTGTGTCCCCAGTATGAAGATTACATGGATCTAGGAATCAAAGGTTGGAAGCAGGATGGACCACACTTACCTGAATCCCATGACTCATTTGGGGAATTTGTGCCTCCTGTGCCCAGAACTCTGGCCTCTGTGGGGTTAAATGTCTTGGTCTCTGTATTAGCCAGTTTTGTGTGGCTATAATAAGAATACCTGAGACTGGGTAATTTATAAAGAACAGAGGTTTATTTGGCTTACGTTTCTGGGACAGCTGCATCTGACATGGGCCTCAGGCTGATCTTACTCATGGTGGAAAGTGACAGGCAGCTGGTGGGTACAAGCAAATCACATGGCAAGAGGAAGCAAGAGAGAAAGAGAGATAGGAGGTGCCAGGTTCCTATAAACAACCAGCTCTCATGGGAACTAATAGAGCTAGAACACACTCATTACTCCCCCCACCTAGGGAGAGCCCTAATCCATTCATGAGAGATCTGCCCCCATGACTCTCAATCAGTTTCCAACACTACCACATTGTTGATCAAATTTCCACATGAGTTTTGGAGGGGACAACAGATCCAAACTCCGTCAGTCTCTAAAGAAAGAACACTTTCATCAAGTGACACAGCAAGAGTTTCATTGAACTATAAGCTAAAGATGCTGACTGGGCATTTCAAATTCCTTATGTCCAGATGTCAGCAGGCAAGAAGAATCACTGTCTTGGCAGGTAATTGATCCTGACCATCAAGAGGAGGCAGGGCTACAGTTACACAATAGGGGCAAGGAGGAATACATTTAGCATACAGGTGATTCATTTGGACATGTCTTGGTACTCCCTTGTCCAGTTGTAATAGTAAATGAACAAGTGCAGCAACTCCAGCCTCATCAGAGATCAGAATCTGGGTTGTGCCACCAGATAAGTAACCGAGGCCAGCTATCTTACAGTGAAGGGAGGCTAGACTTGTTAGTGGAGGAGGGAGACAATGAGTATCAATTGGGGCCCCAAGACCTGCAGCAGTGATGGAGATTGTAATTTTTCTAATAAACTTTCTATTCTAATATTCTCCCCAAAAGAGAGGCCCACCAGAATGCAAGATCAGCTGCTTCCTCAAACATATATGAAGAAGTGGATCCAAATGGCTCAAGGGGTGGATTGTAATGAACATGGAGATGTACAACCCAGTTCTCCTTTCAAGAAAGGACTTGTTGCCCCAGCTACTAAGAGTGCTGTCAGAAGACAACCTTTAGCTGTCAGACCATCAGGAATTGACTCTGCTACAGAGAGTCACCCACCCAAGGTCACAACCTTCCTGGGTTATGGGTCCAATGGGTGGGATCTACATCCAATGACTGATTGATGCAGAGATTTAAGGCCCAGCCATGTCATTTCAGTAAAGAACGGTATAGTGTGTTAGGCAGAAAAATGCCCCCCACCAAAGATATCCACATCCTCTAGAACCTGTAAATATGTTATGTTACATGGCAAGTGGGAATTCAGGTTAGAGATAGAATTAGGGTTGCTAACCAGTTGGATTTAAGATAAAGACATTATCCTAGATTATCTGGGAGGGTCCAGTATAATCACAAGGGTCCTTTAAAGTTCAGGAGGGAGGTAGAAAAGGGAATAAAGTCAGAGAGAGATTTGAAAATGCTATTCAGCTGGCTCTGAAGATGGAGGAAGAGGCTGCTAGTCAAGGAATGGAGACAGCCTCCAGCAACTGGAAAAGACAAGAAAACAATTCTCTGCTATAGCCTCCAGAAGGAACATGGTTCTGATGACACCTCAACATTAGTTCAGTGAGACCCATCCTGGATTTATGACCTCCAGAATTGTAAGATCATAAATTTGTATCTTATTTCTTTTTTGGTTTAAACAATAGAAATGTATTGTCTTACAGCCCAAGATCAAGGTGTTGATTTATGACCTCCAGAATTGTAAGATCATAAATTTGTATCTTATTTCTTTTTTGGTTTAAACAATAGAAATGTATTGTCTTACAGCCCAAGATCAAGGTGTTGGCAGGTTGTTTCTTTTGATGGCTGTGAGGGAAGGATCTGTTCCTTTTCACTGTCTTGCAGATGGCCGTCTTCTCCCTGCATCTCTTCATATCACCTTCCCTCTATGTGTGTCTGTCTCTGTGTCCAAATTTCCCCTTTTTATAAAGACTCTAGTCAAATTGGATTAGGGCCCAACCTCAGAACTTCATTTTAACTTGATGACTCTGTAAAGGCCCTATCTCCAAATACAGTCACATTCTGAGGTGCTGAGAATTGGGACTCCAACATATCTTTTTGAAGGGACACAATTTAACCCATCAGAAATCACAATTAAAATGTAATCTAATAATAAAAACTAACTTTTATTGAGCGTTTATACTCTGAGTTTGACATTGTTCTGAGTGCCTTACACTAATTAATTGATTTAATCCTCACAACCCTATGAAGTCAGTACCATTAATATCCAAATTATACAACTGAGCAAACTGAGTCCACAGCAAGAGTAACTAACTTGCCCAAGGTCACACTGCTAATGAGAGCAGAGCTAGGATTCAAAAACAGGTAGTCTGATTCTGGAGCAGATTCTGTCAATTCCTGGTTATAAGAGCATTACAGGTCATGGACAGGTGCATGACCCTTCATGAAAGCCCAGTGCTATCACGATGAATATGGTTGTGTGAGACTGCACTTAGAGAGATGAGACGGATCCTCACAGGATTCAAAAGGTGATCAGTTATGTCTTGGAGGCAGGAACACCAGTTTCTTGTAACTTTTTAACCTGGCCTAGATTTCTTCTCTCCTTCTGAAAGAGTAATGGTTACTCTGTTGATTTGTTGCCTAGATGATCTGTCCAATGCTAAAAGGTGTGTTCAGATCCGCCAATATCATAGAGCAGATGCTTCTTCTGTCACTCTGGAATGGGCTTTGTGGAGAGAGACATCTTTTCTTTGGTCTCTGCTGGTGACTCTCCTTGTATCAATGCTCTTCAGTGGTTGGCAGACCATCTGCGTGGTGATTGTGGCATTTAGCCACTTTCACAGCAGCCATGGTTATTGTGGTGGCTGTGGTGGGCCACCCACATGGAGGTGATGTTTTTGGCATATTCCTTGGCACTGGCAGTGCACCTTGTTGTGGGAGGGGAATCCAATCCCCAGATCCAAGCCTCAGGACCGAGATACTGGCGGTGAGCCTGGGGTTGGAACTAATTTTTTGTCCTTTGCTTACTTCTAAAATGAGGAAACTTCCCGTGAGGACCAGTACTTGAGCTGCGTGGTTTAGCTAAATTGCTACTTTGCTGCTGCTTCCCTAGGGAAGGCTTTTTGTGCAGCTCAGGTTTTAATGGTTGACTTCACGGGTACTTTTGGCTCTCCAGACACCCGCTGCACCTGGATAGTGTAGAAACGCTGATCTGGGCCTGAGTCTTTTCATTAAACTATACCCCATGCAATTCTATATTCCTGACCAGTCTCCTCTGAGTGGTCCTCTGTTGATAGGTGGGGCAGATCAGCTGTCCTTGCTGTGCCCCAGTGTTCCCCAGTAGGCCTGTCTCCCCCACTGCCCATGCTGCAAACACTTCCCACCGAATGGGCCATACACCGGTCCCTTGAAATGACTCATCAGCCTCTGAGTGACTCCTTTTTTTCAGTTATTGTGGCTCCTCGTTCCTATGTGGTCCATGGGAATCCTATTAGTGGTCTTGCTGGTCTGGGGGCCACCAAGGCCCTCTTCTCCCCTGCCTCCTCCAAGCAACTTCATCCGAAGGGCACAGCTGCGGCTTTTGCTGGCTCCTGCTCGGTGTACTCAGCAGCTCCAATCTTAAGGCAGCCGTGGCATGAAATGGTTGGAGCAGTTTTGCCTTTCTGTCATCGTGGCTTCTCCTGCCTTCATTCACTCCATAGGTCTCTCCTCCTCTTCCCCTGAGCTCTAGAGGCCCCAGCTTGGCTGTTGTTGCTTTTTTATAGTTGTAAATTGGTTGATTTGTGGGAAAGAGTGATGCTGGGGACCATCTATTCCACCATCTTGACCAGAAGCCATAAATTTGTATCATTTTAAGATAATAAATTTGTGTCATGGTAATTTGTTACAGCAGCAATAGGAAATGTACACAGGCCATTTGAGAGCTCTCTGTGAGGTCAGACGAAGCTGCTCTCAAACCTCCATCACAGTATGGATTCTCCCTTTTTCCCATCCTGCTTCTTTTGCCTCCCTTCCACACAGGGTGGGGTATTAAGGGGACTCTTTAGTAAGCATCCTGTATATGAAACTCAGTCTTAGAGTCTGCTTCCCAGAGAACCCAATTTGGGACAGATTATAAAAGCTCATGATGACTTCTTATACTTATAAATATATAAATAATAAATATAGAGATATAAAGTTTGTAATTGTTAGTCCCTTTTCAGTGTTACCCAAAAAGTATAATGTCTATATAATATAAATATAAACATGAAGAGCAATGGCCCTGATATTAACACAATATGAACTAAATGTGAAAAACAAGGGTTTGGCAGGTAAACACAAGTTCAGTTCCATCTCCTTTACTTGGGCACTGCTATGGTTTGAATGTGTCCCCCAAAGTTTATATGCTGGAAACTTAATCCCCAATGCAACAGTGTTGAGAAGTGAGACCTTTAAGAGGTGATTAGGTCTCCTCTTCAAGAATGGATTAATGCTGTTTGTTGGGAAAATAGAATAGTTTGGTCAGGACCCTCACCTCAGGTCCAGTTGGGTATGGTTTTAGCACATTCTTTGTAAGCAAATTGTGTGTGTTGTGGAGTTAGTGCGCATGTGTGCCAATGTATCTTTTTAGCTTTGTTGCTATTCTTGTGTTCTTTAGAGAGAGAGAGAGAGAGAGAGTGTGTCTTAGTGAAGCAGGTGTGTGGGTGTCTGCCTCAGGCGTCCGCCCTGTGCAACCATGCTTTCCAACCTATGGCTCCAAGCACCCTTTGGCCAGTTACCTAGCTCATAGACCTGCGTGCGAGGGATCTGGGAACCCAGCTTGGCATGTGAAGGGTTTGTGACCCAATCTGGACAACGGGCTTGAGGGGGCTGTGAGCTCTAGACCCAGCCTTAGCTCAACAATTGGCCCAGTTGGCAGGATTACAGGCAGGTAAAAGCTCGACACACCCCCATCCCCGAGCACCCAAGATGTGGGTCATGGAGTCAAAGGAGATTATTCTCCAGCTTCAAAACTCAGTGTTATTTGCCTTGTGAGGTTTTGGGTTTACTTGGGACCACTTTATAGACTAATAGTCCATTAACCCCTTTCTTCTTGACTATTTTTCCTTTTTGGAATGGGAATGTCTACCCTATGCCTGCCCCACCATTATATTTTAGAAGTAGATAACTCATTTAATTTTACAGGCTCACAGATGGAGAGACTTTTTTGCTTCAGGATGAATCCTGCCTTGAGTCTCACCTATATATGATTTAGATGAGACCCTGGACTTCGGACTTTTGAGTTGATACTGGAACAAGTTTAAGACTTGACTATTGGATGGAATTAATGTATTTTGTATGTGAGAAGGACATGAATTTAGAGGCTGGGGCGGAATGCTATGGTTTAAATGTGTCCCTCAAAGTTCGCTAGTTGGAAACTTAATCCACAATGCAATAATGTTGAGAGGTGAGACTTTTAAGAGGTGATTAAGTCATGAAGGCTGTGCCCTTATGAATGGATTAATGCTGTTATCACAGGCGTGGGTTAGTCATCATCAGAAGCAGTTTCCTGATAAAAGGACGAGTTCAGTCCTCTTGCCCACTCCTGCCCTCTCTCTCATGCTTTCCTGCCCTTGCCTTCTGCCATGGGATGACACAGCAAGAATGCCCTTGTCAGACGCTGGCACATTGATATTGGATTTTTCAGTGTCCAAAACTGTGAGAAATATGTTTTTTCCTCTCTAAATTATGCCGTCTGTGGTATTCTGTTATAGCAACACAAAACAGACTAAGACAGGCACGTTACTTAAACTTTTTAGATTTAGGGCCGGCCCGTGGCTCACTCGGGAGAGTGTGGTGCTGAGAACACCAAGGCCCCGGGTTCGGATCCCATATACGGATGGCCGGTTCGCTCACTGGCTGAGCGTGGTGCTCACAACACCAAGTCAAGGGTTAAGATCCCCTTACCGGTCATCTTTTAAAAAAAAAAAAAAAAACTTTTTAGATTTAAATACTCTCACTTGTCACCCTATAATTAGAGATAATAAATACCTACCCCCAATGGACAGCATTACATAAGGTAAAGTTTTAAACACCGTTACTGATTTGTGATAAGGACTCAGTAAAAGTTAGTTAAGCTCCTTTCATTCTATCTCACTATTTTGTCTTAGGAATTTGCAACTTCATTTAATATTAAATAATTGATATTATGGGCTGGGGTAGGGGGGAAAGGCAAATCACCATTAAACTATATGATTCTTCTCTCAAAATGTGTGCTTCAAGCTAAGAAAGATCTGGAAGATCAGTGTGGCCTGGAATGATGAATTCTTGAGGGATATGGGAATTTAGCAGGGTTCATAAAAACACCCTGGAGAGAAAGGTGGACAGAGGCCACCATGGGGTCCTCACTCCAACTCTTGCATGTAGTTCTAGTTCACGTAAATGGAATTTGGAAGGACAAGTGCCAGATAATCAAGTTTGCAAATCGCTGTAGTTTTATTTATTTTAACCGGTAACTTTAGACATTTGGGCCAGTATATCTTATTATATGTATAGTGTATTTTGAAATACTACATAAATACGAAGTATAATTATAACCAAAAGGAATCTGAGAAGGAAAAAACTGGATAAGGACAAGAAGTTGAGCTATATTCTAATCTCAGATAAATACATAAAATCTTTGAAATTATGACATAATCAGTACTGTTAGATTTATGGCCATGAGGATGGCTCTCATTCCAAGCTCCAGCTTTATATTTATCATCTTTGTATTCATATGACATCTCTATTTTCAATGTCTTACAAATTCCCCCCTCTCCTATAACCTTTTCAGCTAACACTTTACATGCTTCATGTCAGCTCAGAAGCAAATTTTTTTTCTGGAAGCTTGAACTTATCTGTTCAGTCATTTTTGAGTTACCCAAGCATGAGAAAATGTTCTTTAGGAAATTTGTCAAGATCCGCTTTTTGTGCATTCAGATTTAATTCAAAATGGTTTAAATTTAAACCTCCAGAGCTGTTGTGCACATTCTGTAAGAGAAAAACAAAAACAAAAGTTCTTTGCTTTGAAATGTAATTGGTTGAGGTTTGCCTTCCACTTTCTGTATATATGGAGTGTGGTTACAGAGAGATATACTCAAATCCTGGAAAATCCTTTGGGTTTCTAGATCCTTCATACATGTTATCCTTTATTTTTTTTTAACAACTAAAATTTTATGGCTTTATTAATTATAGCATAAACATAGTGAGTAATTTAGCATTCACATTCACTTTAGCTTATAGGTATTTTGTAACAAACTTACCAATTTGTCATTTTTTTTTTTATGGTTTTTTTTTATGTTATCCTTTAAAAAAATGCTATTTCTTTCTTTTTTTTTATCACTAACCAAACCATCAATTCTCTAGGGGATTGGAGGGTAACAACCCCTGTCTGGCTGTATTATCAGAAAACAGTAAAACTTTTATTCTATGAAAATTAGGAAATAAAGATTTTAAAATTAGCGTATTTTTATATTTATGTACACACACACACACACGCACTTGGGCTTTGGTTTTTGTCCTGCTGTAGATAGGAATATTTATGCTGCTGGTAGCATGTTTTAAGCAAACATCATTGGGTGAATATACAGAATTTTATTAAGACGATATCCTATCCATGGTATGACTATAAGTGCCCCGACATACTGGGAATTTACAGAATTAAAAAGAACTAAAGTAGGAATAGGTGGACGGAGTAAAGAGGGCAGGGCAGAGGCCCCTTCCTTCTGACCTGGCAGACAGCCCCAAGACACAAGGACTTGTTCCAGTTATCGATTGCTGCATAACAAATCACCTCAGAACTTAGTGGCTTAAAACAACAATCCTTTTATTGTTATCACAACTCTGGGGATTGGCTGCGCTCAGCTATACAAGTTTTGTTCAGGATCTCTCATGCAGTTGCAGCATCCAGGGCTAGCTAGCATCATCGCTCACTCATGTCTGGCACCTGGTCTGGGAAGGCTCGAACAGCTGGGCACTGGAACAGCTGGGGCTCTTTGGGTGTCTCTTTTTGTTTTTACATGGTTTCTCCTTATGGTTTCTCCAGCATGGCAACTTCAGGATAACCAAACTTCTTTTAAGGCAGCTCAGGGCTTCAAATGTGCGCGTGTCCCAAGTGAGAGAGCCAGGTGGAATCTGCAATCTGCATTGCCTTTTCTTTTTTCTTTTCCTTTGTGTGTGTGTGTGTGTGTGTGCGCGCGCGCGTGGTGTTTTACCGGTAAGGGGATCGCGTAACCCTTGGGCTTAGTGTTGTCCGGACCACGCTCAGCCAGTGAGTGCACCAGCCATCCCTATATAGGATCCGAACCCACAGCGTGGGCACTACCAGCACCGCACTCTCCCGAGTGAGCCACGGGGTTGACCGGCCCCTGCACTGCCTTTTCTAACCTAGCCTCAGAAGTCAAGGCAGTCACAAGGTCCCACCCAAGTTCAAGGGAAGGTAACAGACTCCACCTCTTGATGAGAAGTGCACCAAAGAATCTGGGGACTTGTTTTAAAACCACCGCAGTACTTCACAGACCTCTGGCAGAAAGCCTGAGACAGAAAAAATGAGTCATCCACTAAATCACGAATTGGTTCACCTTCTGTAGTGTTTGAGGGCTCCTATTCCGGAGTTAGATTGCCTAGGCTTGCCTCTGTCCTGGCACTTACTAGGCCTGGAACTTTGAGCAGGTCTCGGTACCTCAGTTTTCTTCTGTAAATTGGGGATAATGAGAGCCAACATTTATTGAGCACTTAGTAGGTGTCAGGCATTGTCCTAACCACACTATGTACATGTCCTTTTATCCTCAAGAAAGCCCTATCAGGTACTTATTTACCTCATAAGTCTTAGTCATAGGGTTGATAAAAGAGGGATCTCATAGTTCTGTACTGTGAATCAAATGAGACCATCTGTTATGTTTGCTCTTGATGTTATAAAAGTGGTTGGGGCAAATTCTAGCGACTCCTGGGCAGGAGAGTTAGCCGTTTCCAGAAATGGACGCAACGTGCACGGTGCCACATAGGAGCACAGATTGTTCCCAGTATAGAGCAGAAGCCAAGTCGGGAATGAGAGGTCAGACTTCTTGACAGGCGCCACAAATTCATAAAAAAGCCAGCCATTCCTGGTCTCATTTGGGGCTATGGGTATACAATAGAGCGCAGTGCTGGAGAGTGGGATCACAAGCACCGTTTTGAGTTTGCAAAAAGAGAGTGATTATCTTTTCCCTGGAAAAGGAATACACGACTCCGGGCGGTCGGGGTTCTGCCGGGAGAACGCCCGCCCTCCGCCTGGAGCTTCCCCGAGTGTCACGGGCCCGCGTCGTGGCCGGATGCACGGTGCTGACACCCTTCCCGGGGGCTTCCTGTGTATTCTGCCTCCTCTCGCGTCCCCGTCGCCACCCTCGGTTCTCCGACTCCAAGAGTCACTTTCCCCTCCTCTCTCTCCCCCAAGGTGTCTACTCGGGCGACTCCAGAGCGCCCATCTTCCCAGCCGGGGCAAAATCCGGAGAGGTGGAATCCCCCTCCCGGGCGCCCCGGCGGCCACTGGGCATGCTCCGTCGTCAGGCAGGTTCGGGGCTGCGAGCCGCTTTTGCGCCTGGCGGATTCCCGCGGCCGCCGCGCGTCCTGCTCCTCCCGAGCAGGGAGCGGGCGCATGATGGCGGCAGCGGCGGCGGGGAGCGCCAGCGGCGGCGGCAGCAGCGGCGGCGGCGGCGGCAGCAGCGACACGTCCAGCACCGGCGAGGAGGAGAGGATGCGGCGCCTCTTCCAGACGTGCGACGGCGACGGGGACGGGTACATCAGCAGGTACGGGGGAGGTACGAAAAACCGGCTGGGGCGAGACCAGCCCCTCCGCGCTGCCCTTGACCCCTCTTCTGCCCCCTCGCCCCAACTTCCAGCAAGTTGCTCAGAAGCTCGCGGGAAAAGTTGGCCGCGACTTCGAGAGCACGTCGCCGACTCGGCCATGGGGCCGAGCGCTGCTCTGTTCACCTTCTGGAGGTGCCAGTTGGTCCAACTTTTCCCAGCGTTGTCTTTGTCTAGGCATCGGGAGACATCTCTCTTGGATGCGAGCCCTGCCCGGGGGCTCGGAGCGCTCTTCCCTGTGGGGAAGCGAGTTCCGGCCGCTTGTCCCAGGTAGGAGGGGCTGTCCTGCATCCTCGGGCTCCGGGGTGTCAAGATGCTGTGACAGCGGGCAGCCATCTGTCCGGCTGCTCGGTGGACAGCCCCGGGGCCGCGCCGGGAGAGAGATGAGCTCTCAGCGACAGAGTCGAACGTGAAAATAACCTGTAAGAACGTTCGTGTGCCGCAGAGAGACTGAATTCCAAACTTCAGAGCCCAAAGAATGCCACCCAGTATTGATTTAAACACACTAGCCTCAGGAGCAAACTGAGGGTTTGGAGGTGAGTCCGGAATATAGGTCCTACTTTCTGCCCGGCTCTATGCATTGGCCAGGTGAGCCTCAGGAGGTGTCTTTGGGCACCTCTGCGCCTCCACTCATAACCCTTGCGGTGTTTGCTTCCAGATCCCCTCCAACCCCTACAGGGGCTGTGTTGCAGCTTCATGCCGCGAGGCTTGGTCAAATAATTACTTCTGCCCAAATTTGTATCACTTATCAGACACTGATGGTGAAGAAGGCAATTGTAATGTTTTACAGTTATGCTTCTTTAAAGGTTGACACCGGGCGCTAAAGTCTTAGCACGGCCGAAATTTGAAGGAGGCAGCCTAAATTGTGTATTACATGTTTCTTTAGCCTTTGTCTTCATGATGCTAAAGATCCTTTCTGAAAATCTGGGGCTGCCTCCTGCTGATTGTCCTTGCCTACCTAAAGAAAAAAAAGAGTGGAGAATTTTTCCCCTACTTTTTTAAAAACAGCTCTTTGAAACAGGTAATTTAACACGTAAGAATTTGACAATTACAAAAAATAATCGTTTATTTGGGACCTTTGACTCAATTATGACCATTCTTAGGTGAATTTTATTATTTTTCTAAAGTTTCATTGAGAAACATTAGGAAAATACCTGAAAACTTTATAGAGTAATTCTATTTTGAAATGAAGATAATATGTAATTCTGATTGACCCCACATAAATTTTTATCTGGAATTCTTTTCCTATTTTGACTCTGGGATAATAAAAATTTTCATTATATGGTTTACTTTTTTGTTGTTTTCCTACTTGAAAGGCCATTATCTCATATGCAATAAAAAAAAAAAACAATATGCATGCAAGTTTGGATGCAAAAAGAATTTAATTTCACACAGGCAAGAATGGGTATAGAAAACTAGCAGCATTCTGTTCTTCTCTTCCTCAAATCTGGCCTATTAATATGTTGCTTTATCTCAACTTCACTTTCAGTGCAAATGCTTATACTATGCTTAGTGATGGCTGTATCTAAGCTGCAGGACAATGAATTCTGTAAGCTTAATTTGAGGACTTTATTTTGGAGGGTGAGGCATTGTGTGTAAGAGGGTAGTGATGAAGGAGTTTTGGATTAGAAAAGAAATTGGCTGGGGCAAAAGTGGAAAAAGTAGTTAACATTCCTTGAGCCACATCCCTTTAATATGTCTACTTGAAAGTCCAAAGGTATATGCAGTGATGGGCCCTAAACCATGACATTAACTGTAGATGACGTTGCCTGGAAATTGGGCTGTGGCAAAATCTCCATCTAGGAGAAGTTTAGGGATGGCAATCTTATTGAAAGGGGGCACCAAGGAACTTGTCTGGAAGTGTGTTTACATGGCAAGCCCAGGCTTGGGGCATGGGATTGATGAAGATAAGGGACATTAAATGACTCCCTCTCTGAAGCCACTCCACTGTGCTGCTTCTGTTTAATGACCGTTACTTCCCAGTCTGTAGTGGGTGATAGGAGTCTTGTGAATTTGAAGTCCTGTGAATTTTCTTTTATTAAACATGAGAGTTGGACTTTCTTCATTAAAATCATAAAACTGTCAGATTTTTCAAAAGATGTTAAGTTTATGTTCATGGTAGATAGCTGTATCCATTAGGATTTCAGTTTACTATATACCATGTATATCAACCACAGTCAAATAAGGGGCTTCCTAGAGAAAATCTGAAGGTGGGCTATTCAGGCTGGGGCAGCAGCTCCACAGTGGTATCAATGACCAGCTTCCTTCTGCCTTTCTCCATTGCTGTTTTTTACATATAGCATTCATCCTCATGGCTATCTCATAGTCCAAAGATGATTGCTCTATGTTCAGCCTTATCCCCAAGTTTTAGGGATGAAAATGTAAAAGAAAGTTGAAATGAATGGTGCCTATATCATTAAAGCAGAACTTTCCCAAATTCTTTGACATCTTATTGGTCAAATTGCATCACCTAACCATGCCTACTTGCAATAGTCTCAGGAAGCACATAATTCTTCTAGGCACATTGCCTCCTAAACAAAATCTGAGTTCTGTTACTAAAAGCAGGGAATAAATATTGAGTGCGCAAGCAGCAATCAATAAATATAATAAAACCGCCATGACAACCCACATTCAATTGTATTGGCTCTAGTCCTCTGCCTAGCCCTCATTCTAAGCAGGGTGGGCTGGAAAACTTATTTATGTTTGAAGAAAAGATAAGTGGAAGAGAGACTGAGGCCATGCAAGGAAATGTCAGGGAGGTAAAGAGTGGAACTTTGTGCTTTCAGTATCCTCTTGGGCCAATCTTCCCCATCATGCTCACAAAAAAGACATCTGCTAACTGGAGATTCCTGGAGTTGCTGCTTCTGCTAAGGGATTTCAAGCCTGTCAAAGGGATCCAGAATCATTCCCATCAATAGTTAAGGTGGAACAGAAAACAACCATCAGGTAGTGCCAAACTGCAGCTGGAACAGGGCAGGATTCGGGCTGCACAGTGGGACCACAGCATACTCTTCAGTGTATTTCATTAACCTTACAATGACTTACCCCATATTTTATGGTATTAAATTTTTTGAACCCTGAATATTATGTTATAGAAGGTGGTGGAGGTTACTCTATTTGTTAACATTATTTTTCTTTGGAATTTTAAAGCTTTTTGTTTTTACCCTTCAGTGTAAGATACTGCTTATCTTGAACATGTCTTTGACAAATATCTAAAACCAACACTTACATTTTTATCTAGTCCCCAGGTCTAGATAAAAGAGGGATCTTTTATACCCAGTAGGGTGGCTATAATCAAAAAGCCAGATAATTACGTATGTTGACAAAGATGTGGAGAAATCAGAACCTTCATACACTGTTGGTAGGAATGTGAAATGGCACAGCTACTTTGGAAAACAGTCTAGCAGTTCCTCAAAAACTTAAGCATAGAATTGCCATACGACCCAGCAATTCTACTCATAGATATATACCTAAGAGAACTAAAAATATATATCCACCCAAAACCTTATACATGAATGTTCATAGCAACATTATTCCTAATAGTCAAAAGGTGTAAACAACCGAAATGTTCATCACTGAGGGAGTGAATAAACAAGATGTGCTGTATCCATACAATGGAATATTATTTAACCACAGAAAGTAATGAAGTACTGCTACATGCTACAACACGCACGAACCTTGAAAACATTATGCCAAGTGAAAGAAGCCAGTCACAAAAGACCATATATTATATGATTCAATTTATATGCAATGTCCAGAATAGACAAATTTATAGAGACAGAAACTAGATTAGTGGTTGTTTAGGTTTGGGGATAATGAGAGATTGGGGAATAAGAACTAAAGAGTATAGGGTTTCTTTTTTGAAGTGATAAAAATGTTCTAAAATTGTGATAATTGCACGACTCTGTGAATATACTACAAAAATATTGAATTATATACTTTAAATGTATGAATTTTATGATATGTGAATTGTAGTTCAACAAAACTGCTACAAAAAAACGATTGGAAAATGTAACTAATGATTGTTGTAATGTCCTATTATTTATTCATCTATTTAATTCTCCTATTATTGGATATTTACATCGTTTCCAATTATTTTCTTTGAAATTTCGTTAAACCTAAGTTTCAAAGACTAGGACACATCGTTATTTTATGTATCAATTAAACTATGGTAAAATACCTCTTAGCACTTAGAATTTTTATTTTATTCCTATTGAAAGGACTCTCTTAAAATTCTTTACTTATGTATTTTTATCATTTCACTCTTGTATACACATAAAAAAGGAAAACAGTCTAATTAGATTGTTTAAAATAATCCTAAAACTTCACATTTTAAGTCCAAGTCTTCTAAATCACTTTTTTTTTTTTTTGGCAACTGGCTGGTATGGGGATTAGAACCCTTGACCTTGGTGTTACAACACCATGCTCTAACCAGCTGAGCTAACCAGCCAGTCTCTTCTAAATCACTTTTTGATTCAGAGTATTGGTGTTGTGGGTTTTTTTGGGGGGGGGGGTTGTTTGTTTATTAAAGATGACCGGTAAGGGGATCTTAACCCTTGACTTGGTGTTGTCAGTACCACGCTCACCCATTGAGCTAACTGGCCATCCCTGTATGGGATCCGAACCCGTGGCCTTGGTGTTATCAGCACTGCACTCTCCCGAGTGAGCCACGGGCCGGCCCCTTGGTGTTGTATTTTACTACCCAATATCAATCTCTGTGGCATCAAAATATTCAGCGATGCAGCATTTCCTTAGAGGGGACTCCACTGTTTTCTATGGGATTTTCTCCTAAGATGTTGACATTCTTTCGGCAAGTATTGATGTTGGTACTCCTGATTACCAGAAAGTATCAATGGAAGGTTCTCAGACAATAACCAAGACTTGTATTCTTAAGGAAGCAATGAGAGTTGCAGTTATATAGCCATGTTACCAGCAATAACCTGATTCACACTGATCAAGCAGTGGTACCTGTTGGCACCTGGCCAACAGAAGAAAACATTCAGATTTCCCAAAGTTAAACTGTGCATCTTAGAAGTTTTGAAATATGGTATTTTATATAAGGCTAGAATAAGCACCTTTGTTGTTCCGTGTACTGTATTATTAAAGAATTCATCAAAACTGGAATTAGTGAAATGTATGAACTAGAACTTATTGCAAATACTTTGCTCAGTCTTTAAACAACAGCAACAACAACTACAACAAAAGATCTTCAGGTTTAATGGAGATTATGGTAGTGTGCTTAAGTAAAGAACTACAGATGTACATATTAAACACACTGTAGTCCCCCTTTACCCAGGGTTTCACTTTCCATTTACCCACTGTGCAAAAATATTACGTAGAAAATTCCAGAAATGAACAATTCATAAGTTTTAAGTTGAGTGCCATTCTGAGTAGTGTGATGAATCTTGAGCCATCTTGCTCTGTCCTGCCCAGGACATGAATCATTTCTTTGTCCAGTGTATCCAAGCTATTAGTCATCAGCATCATCTGCTCTTAACATCCAACCATTGAGATTGTCATGGCTCGATGATCCAGAATCACGCAAAGCAGATGATTCTCCTTCTGACGTATTATAGAAGGTCAATATTAGCCTAACGCTATGTCGCAATGCCTATGTCATTCACCTCACTTCATCTCATTGCATAGGCATTTTATCATCTCACATCAACACAAGAAAATGGGTGAGTACAGTAGAATAAGATGTTTTTAGAGAGAAACCACTTTCACATAACTTTTATTACAGTATATTGTTATAATTGTTCTATTATTAATTATTGTTGTTAATCTCTTACTGTGCCTAATTTATAAGTTAAACTTTGTCATAGGGTTTGGTACTATCCACAGTTACAGGCATCCACTGGGAGTCTTGGAACATTCCCTGTGGTAAGGGGGGACTACTGTGCTCTACTGTTCTCCGCCTGTTCAGTGATAGCAGAATCTGACTTGGGAGGCAAGAGAGAAAATTCATCTAGCTTTTAAAGAATTGGAGGAGGAAGATGGCAGAATAGATGTCCCCAGTGTCACTCTCTTCCACAAATCAACCAATTTACAACTATAAAAATGCAACAACAGCCAAGCTGTGGTCGCTAGAGCTCAAGGGAAGGAGAGAAGAGACCTACGGAGTGCATGAAAGCAGGAGAAGCCACGATGAGAGAAAGAAAAAACCGATAAGACCCATTTCGACCCCTGGCGGCTTGCAGGCTGGTGCTGCTGAGTGCACAGAGCAGGAGCTGGCAAAAACCGCAGCTGTGCCCTTTGGATGAAGTTGCTTGGAGGAGGCAGGGGAGAAGAGGGCCTTGGTGGCTCCCCGACCAGCTAGACCACTAATAGGGTTCCCATGGACCCACATAGGAATGAGGAGCCACAACAACTGAAAAAAAGGAGCCACTCAGAGGCCAGTGAGTCATCTCAAAGGACTGAAGCATGGCCTGTCCCATGGGAAGTGTTTGCAGCACAGGGCGGTGGGGGAGACAAGCCCACCAGGAGAACACTGGGGCACAGCAAGGACAGCTGATCTGCACCCCCAATCAGAGTAGGACCACTCAGAGGAGACAAGTCAGGAATATAGAATTGCATGGGGTGCAGTTTGATGAAGAGATTCAGGCCCAGACCAGAGTTTCTATACAACTCAGGGGCACCAGATTTCACTAGACCTAGAAGTACCTATAAAGTCCACCATTAAAACCTAAGCTGCACAAAAAGCCTTCCCTAGGGAATCAGCAGCAGTTTAGCTCAGCCACAGAGTTCAAGTGCTGGTCCTCACAGAAAGTTCCCCCATTTTAGAAGTAAGCAAAGGACAACAAATTAGTTCCAACACAGAGTTTAAGTGGGGGGAATAACAAATAATCCAACACAGAACTGGAAGAAAAACCAAAGTACCCGCAACCAGAGACAAAGTTTGATATTAACAAGTAAAGGTCTCATTTCACCAAAGAACACCTACAGCACCCAGAAGGGCCGGAAGTCCCCTGGGCTACAAAGCCAGAAAGTGGGGAGGGCTGGGGGCCTCAGCAATGCCCCCTGACACCCACAACCAGTCCTGGGGGGGGGGGGACAAAGGCCTCGGCCACGCCCCCCAACACGTGCAACCAGCGCAGCTGTGACCATCAAACCGCTGCAGGAAGCGCCCTGGGCTGTCCTGAGCTGGGGCAGTGGGGAGCTGCCCAGTGACGACCACCAAGCCACAGCAAGAAGGGCCCCGGGTTCCCGAGCGGCCACACCCCCCTGACATTTGCACCCAGCTCAGCAATGACCAAGCCATTCCCTTGTGGGAATGAGGGGGTGCCACAGGCCTCAATCCTGCCCCTCCTCCTCCCCCTTCCATCCCATTTCCTTCCCCTTTCCTCTCTCCCCCTCTCTCCCTGCTCTGCAACAATGTCTTAGAATGTAAAAAAATAATATTGATAAAAAAATAAAGAATTGGAGGAGCCACTTGAACAAAAGGTAAATGGAATGGAAAGACTATGTCCTCTAGATTCCTTACCTCATGAAAAAATAGATTCCCATGACATAAGGATAAAACATGAAAAATATTTATTCTTCTTGGAAGCAATAACTCTGGATAATTTTTAAAAGAGAGCCTTTGGTGAGATTCAAAGAGCAACATAACTAAAGCCAAACTTCGAAGAAACTGAATAATACTGAAAGCCTCAAAGCAACAGTCAAACCATAGTGTCACTCAGAAAAGTATAATCTGAACCTAAGCAGGAGAAAAAAGAAGAAAAAGAAAAACCACTAAAATCCTAATAAAACCAGCCATAAAACAATTAGCCTGCCAAAATGTCAAAGGAAAACATGACCCTATTTTGTTTTTTAATTAGGTTTTTTAGAAATCCCACACGGCTCCTCTGGAGGTAGCTCAAGATAAAAAGTACAGTTACTTTATGTTGGGAAAATACAGGAAAATGGTCAGGCCTCTCAGATGTTCAGAATCTTGCGCCCAGGTGTTCCTTGGTTATTGTCTAATGTAATTGCGCATGTGCACCCAGGTGTCCGGAGTTATGACTTAAGTATAAAGGACTAATGGCTCAGATACACTGCTTCTCGGGACTCTCCAGGAGGCCACTAGGGTGGCTGCTCCTAACTCTTAATAAAGCCTGATAATTTTTTACGCACAGCTACCAGGTCCTTTTCCTATTACCTAGCTTGTAGACCTGCATGTGAAGGGTTTGTGACCCAGTCTGTACAACTGGTTTGAGTGGTCTGCGAGCCGTAGCCCTGGTTTTACACTTTATTATCCAATACTGAGGACTATAAAGTAACATGGGAGAAGGAATATAGGAGACAATTTGACATCCAATCACTCATTAGAACTAACTCTGATAAGCAATATTTCCTGATTGACAGACAATAAAATGACCCATTTTAAATGTATACTTTTGACATATACCCTGCAACTAAGACCATAATCAAGATTTATTTTCATAACACAGAAAAGTTCCCTGTGCCACTTCCTGGTCAACCTCTACCCTGATCCTGGTCCCCTGTAACTATTGATCTGCTTTCTGTCACTATAGATTATATTTGTCTTCTAGTATTTCATGTAGATGAAGTTATACAGCATGTATTATCTTGTGTTTTGCTTTTTTGGAGCAACTTCATGCTTGTGAGATTCATGCATACTGTTATATATATCAGTGGTTATTACTAACATTCCATTGTATAAATGTACCACTATTTTTTTTTTTTTGGTGGCTGGTATGGGGATCCAAACCCTTAACCTTGGTACTTAACCAAATGAGCTAACCAGCCAGCCCAAACTTTTCTTTTTTTAGTGGCTGGCCTGTATGGGGATTGAACCCTGGACATTATAGTGTGGTATTATGAGCACCGTACTATATAGCAAGCGAGCTAACTGTCCAGCCTCTGAATGTACCACAGTTTGCTTATCTGTTCATTTGTTGATGGACATTGGGGTTGTATCTAGTTTGAGGCTATTATGAACAAAGGCACTGTGAACATTCATGTACAGTGAAACTACTTTACTTTTGAGAAACAAGATTTTCTATTTAAGATAAAAGAAAGCTAACATTTATTAAGTGCTCACCAGGTATTTATAATAGCTTTTATAACACTCACAGTAGCCATGCAAGACAGATACTGCAGAAGCAAAGGGGAAAAAAATGGATATTCCTGGCAAAGCACAAGGTGTGAGAGAAACCATGTGATAGGAAGGACCCTCCATGAGACTGGTAAGAGACTGCTCAGCCTGAGGAATCACAAGTTCCTCTTATCTAAACACCTTTAAATCCTAGAGTTTCCTAACTTAAGATCATCTTTATGATCTACCCATATCTCTGATCCTAATCTCTTTCTTGAATTTCAGATAGTTATATGCAGTAACTGTACACTTAACTTGCATGTCTGATGGCATCTCCAATTTACCGTATATAGAACCAAATTCCTGACTCCCCTCTCCAAGCTGGTTCTCCCTCAGTTGATCCCATTACAGTAAATGGCTACTTTCTTGCTAGAGGCTCAAGCCAAAAACATGAAGTCATTCTATATTCTCTTTTTAAATACTACATCCAATCCATCAGCAATCCTGCCAATTCTTTAAAATATAGCTAGTATCCAATCTTTTCTTTCCACCTTCCCTTCTTACCACTGAGGTCCACACCATCACCCATTTCTCATCAAGGTTACTATAATAGGCTCCTACTTCTACCCTTGCCCCTCTACATTCCACACACTCAGGCCTATGCATACATCAGCCACGTAACCTATTAAAGTATTTGTGCAATTGTGTTATTCCTCTGAAGCATAGTGGAAAGTGGAGTGATATTGTATTTTACATATTGTATTCATATGGTTTTTTCACCTCTAGAAATTCCATTTGAACATGTAGAGCATATTTATAATTGTTTAAAATTCTTGTCTTCTAATTCCGTCATCTCCATAGTATCTGGGTCCATTTCTATTGATTGATTTTTCTCCTGATTATGAGACATATTCCTGCTTCTTTGAATGCCTGGTAATTTTTGACTGGATGACATATTTTAACTGGCTGAGTGCTGGTTTTTATGTTGTATTCCTTTATTTTGTTCTGGCATGCAATTAAGTTTGGATCTTTTGGAAGCTTTCCTTCAAGCTTTGTTTGGCAGGACCACAACAGTCTTTAGTCTAGGGCCAATTTAGCCTCTGCAGATCTATGGAACTCTCTCTCCTTCTAAGGCATTCCTTCCTCTTTTCTCTGCACCACAAATTCTATCTGCTTTAGCTTCCCTGAACTTTATTCTCTATCTCCTCAACTCAGAGAGACTATTAGGTGCAGTTTAGATCCCCCTTCCATTCTTCAGTCTACAGATTGCTTCCAGCCAGTAAGTTGGTATAATTATAGGCTCACCTTGCTAGTTTCCCTTTACTCACAGATCATAGTCTTGTGCTGTCTGCTATTTAATGTCTGAAAATAATTGTTTCATGTATTTTGTCTTGTTTTCTAGTTGTTTTAGGTAGGAAGGTAATCTGGCCTCTGTGAGTCTATCATGACCTACAGTGGAGTCCCGCTTTCTCTTTTTACTGAGTGTTCTAAAGTGAGCCTGCCTATTTGGAAGCACCCTGTGTATTAATTACATATAATTTTTAAAATAACATTTACAGCAATACCTCAACCAACCTGTTTTTTAGCTACTGCCTACAGTCTCATCCACATGTCTTTTCTTTTAACAGGTAATATTATTGAGTGCTCACTGTGTGCTAGGGTCTGTGTGAGCAAGTACTTTATATACATGATCTCATTTTAATACTTACAATAGCTCCTTCAAGAAAAGAATTATTGTTATACACAATTTAAATATTAAAAAACAGGCATAGAGATATTATTTGCTCAAGATTCTAGTTATTAAGACCTGAACTTGAACTCATGTCTTTTGTTCTCAAATGAGGTCTTGACCACTACTTGGTACTGTTTTTCACATGCATTTCTTTAAGTTATTTTTAATAGCTTTATTGAGATATAATTCACATACTATACAATTCACCCATTTAAAGCATACAATTCAATGGTTTTTAGTATTTTCACAGAGTTGTGCAATGATCATCACAATCAAGTGTAAAATAGTTTCATCACCTCAAAAAGAAACCCTGTACCCATTACAAGTTATCCCCCATTTCCCCTCAACCTCCCCAGGGGTAGACAACTACTAATCTACTGTCTCCATAGATTTGCCTACTGTGGACATTTCATATAAATGTAGTCTTACATGATGTGGCCTTTTGTTCAGGTCACAAAGAATTACTTGTATGTTTTCTTCCAAGAGTTTTGTAGTTTTAGCTCTTAAATTTAACTCTGCAATCCGTTTTGAGTTAATTTTTGTGTAGGGTGTGAAGAAGGGATCCAACTTAATTCTTTTGAATATGGA
Organism: Cynocephalus volans; assembly: GCF_027409185.1. Classification (NCBI taxonomy): domain Eukaryota; kingdom Metazoa; phylum Chordata; class Mammalia; order Dermoptera; family Cynocephalidae; genus Cynocephalus; species Cynocephalus volans. The sequence continues at coordinate 99,253,586 of NC_084461.1, read as the reverse complement.
TATCTAGTTGTCAGCAAACATTTGTTGAAAGACTATTCTTTTCTCATTTGGTTGACACCCTTGCCAAAAAATCAATCGGCCATAAATGTAAGGGTTTATTTCTGCACTCTCAATTCTCTTCCATTGATCTGTATGGCTATCCTTATACAGCACCACACTGTCGTGATTACTATTGCTTTGTTGTAAGTTTTAAAACTGGGTAGTGTGAATTATCCAGTGTTGTTCTTCTTTATCAAGATTGTTAGGCTATTCTGTCTTTTGAGTATTCATATGAATTTAAGCATTAGCTTGTCAGTCTCTTCAAAAAAGGCACCTGAGAGTTTTATAAGGATTGTATTGAATCTGTAGATCAATTTCTTCACATGTGTTTTTAGTAACTTTTTTTTTTTTTGGCATATTTTTGTTTTTTCTTCTAACCTACTTCTTTATTTTACTGTCTTTTTATTGTGAGTCAGCATACTAGTGAAGGTCTAAAGTAATAATGGCATGTTTATAGATGCTTTTATAAGTCAGTTAGCCCATACATTATTTCATGTAATCCTTGCAACAGAAATTAATATCTCCGTTTTAAGGTGAGGAGCCAGGATAGCATAGTTTCCTGAGGGCTTTTTCCACCATACATGCTGCCCAGCTAACATAAGAAAAGTTATTTTCTCCTAAAGGCTTAAAGTTCTTTACTTTTTAATTTACCAAAACTCTATGGTGAGGATGACTTTCTGTTTTATAACTGGCTTCTTAGCATCAGTAGGAATGGCATTTAAAATCTTGGTAGAGACATTTGCATTCTAAATGAAGTTACATGGGGGTCTCAGCTGGGGACACTCTGTTGTTCAGCAAATTGAAAATCTCTTTAAGTCTCAGCCAAGAGTGGAAGCCATATGGAGAGAAAGGGCATTTCCTTAGAGAATAGTTACTTGTCAGCTTCTCATTGTCATTTCAAAATGTCAGTTTAAATATGTAAATGAGTCATTACTAAATTTATGGCATTGATTATTGACGACTCTGATGAAGAAATGAAAGGTGTGTAGGCAGAAAGATTTTCTGGACCTATTCACTTTTCAAACATTGGATCTCTGTTACCTGACGAAGTGAAAATATGAATTGAATGCATTTCTAGATTAACCAATAAGCATTAAATGTGTCTGTCTGATGTGACAATTATTAGTTGAGTTTAAGTGTAGCTCTCAGTTGAATATTTAGTTGTAAAACCATTGCCTGGAAAATTCTAGGTAGATGAGCTTTAAATTTAATTTTTTAAAGCATTCACATCAGTGATGTAGAAGATACTTGAAAAAGCATTTTAGATGTGATGCTGGTATTAATTGGGCATCTATACAACATTATGGCAAGTGCCATTGGTTAGGACACCTGTTGTCTGTTGTTTAAGAGGTCGACATGCCCAAACGTGTAGTATAGATGAAGAAAGTGAGAAAGTAGATGGAGTGTAAAGGGAAGCGTTTTCATAAAGATGTGCCTGCATTTCCTTTAAATGTCAGAATTTTGCATTTATTTACAAAAATTCAGAACTTTTTTCTGTGAAATGAGCTTAACAGAATATCCTACATGCCTTTAGGAAAGGATTTTACTTTTGCAATCTTATGTACTATAGAGTTTTAACCTGAGTTTATTTCACAATAATATACAGGGTGAAAATCACTATGAGAATATTGTTGGGGAAGTATTTATGCTTCTAAAAAAAAAGGTGTTGGTAGTGTTTTGTGTGTTTGTTTGGTTTGGGCTTTTTATTTTTTGGTAGCTGGCTGGTAAGGGGATCTGAACCCTTGACCTTGGTGTTACTGATACTGTGCTCTGACAAAGTGAGCTAACCAGTCTGCCCTGTTGGCAGTTTTATACTTATTATAGGTGATGGGTGAAATCAATGCTGCTCATCCCCATCTCCTTTAGTTTCCTGAGCTATTTCATTTCTAACCAGAATTATTGTCCTAGTGTGCTAGCCTGCAGGCTTGCCCCCGCCAGCCCACTCTACACTGACACCGAAGTCATTTTCTGTAACATAAAACCAAGCAGGCAGCTCTTCTTAAAATCCTTCGGCAGTTGCCTGTTCCTTGCAGATAAGTTCAGACTGCTTCTGGAGACATTTAATTTAAGTCCCTTACTTATCTGGTGCAGTGACTGTCCCCCCTCTCCAGCATTATCTCTTGCTACATTCCTCTCACACCTCCAGTGTGCCAGGCTACTCAAGCATCTGTGCTCTGTACAAGCAGCTCCTCTTTAAGTTCCCTTCTCCCCCCGCCCCTTGTCTACCTGGTGAGCACCTTCTCATTTTTTTCCAGACTCAGTTGCCATGCAGCTCTTCCTCTCTGGACACTATCCTGCTGCCCCAGCACCTTGCACCCACTGTGATACCAACACTGCTCACATTTGATAGTCTCCTTTTCATTTCCTCTCCCCATACTTAAGGTAGAGGCTATGCTTTTGTTGTCTTTTGTCTTTGTTTTGTTGTTTTTAAAGCAAGTCAGGTAGAGTTGTGGGGGTAAACAATGTTAATTAGCTTAAGAATAACCCACAACTCTCAGACCAACTTCTTGTCTTTTGTCTTTGTGACCTCAATGCCCAATCCTTAATAGAAACTTACTAAGTAGCAATCAAACACATAAAATTGTTCATTGTCTAATGGTCATTTCAAATGCTTGAGAATTTTAAAAAAAGACTTTACCTGGTTTATGTCTAATTTAGAAGCAGCTGAGAAACTTATATTTGAAAATACACATTGTGTGCGTTTTACCTAATCTAAAATACCACTGTGACAGGAATTCAATGCCCCTGTCTTTAACTAGTCATGCAACTTTAGACAAGTCACACAAAACTTTGTTGTCAGTATCTTCTTCTAGAGCTTTTCTGTCATCTTTTTCAGGACTGAAATACTTTGGTTTTTATGGGTTGTAGGAACTTGCTTAGGATTTTAGTGGTAGCATATTCTTATGGAAAGACATGCTGTTTAAATTAGTCTCTATTGGGCAAGTGTCTGGGTTTGTTAATGAACTAACCCTGCTGAATCCATCATTTCTCTGTATTAATAGTTATTATCCAATAGCCTTCGATTTCATCCAACAAATAGTGCTTTCAAAAGCATTGAACTGTTGGCTAGGAGTTAGCACCTGAATAAAAGTTATGAGATGAAGTAAACTTAAAAACTACTCTTAATTTTTCATTCTGGTTGTTATTGAAAACTTGATAGTTGGCCACACAGTTCTATCTTGACTTCTTCAGAGTATATTAATGTTTGGAAAGAGAAGATTCTCAGATTAATATTTTATAGTACACTTTTCATAATCTCTCTGTCTAGGGTTACTGGTGTTCACAGTAAACTAACATTTTAATGTAATAATGGAATAAAAATAAAGGAACTTAATACCAACTTGTATTATAGTAATTTCTATTTAGTTTCTTTTGCCTTATAGAGTATAATCTTCATGAATGCAACAACAGTGTCTTTGTATATCTCGCAACATCTGACACCATCCCTTGTACATAGATGCTAAATCAACATTGAATGAACCAACTGATGGATTTATACTACCTTAAGATAAAACAAGGTCCTGCTTCCATACTCCCAAGACAGTATTTTGATTTTTCTCATTCCTAAAATAGAGGGAAACTCCTGTACCTTGTTAACCTGTCTCTAACTGTATGCTTATGTGCTCTCAGAATCTGTGAAATCCACATGGAATGAGGAAATCACAAAGAATATTGCCTTTTGATCTTGTACTTTACTTTAGTAAAGCCCCTTATTTTGCTGATAATAAAATGCAGGTTCCCTTAAAGGAATAATTTGCTATTCACAATGGATTGTCACTCTATAGATTTCCTCCTAAATTTTCTGTAGCATCTGATGACTGTCATACCAGAGCAAATTTAAGAATATTAATTTTTATTTTTAAACACTTATTAAATGCACACTATATATACAGGAGAATACAAAGGGGAGCACATAAATTCTGCCTTTAAGGAGTATTTGGTCTTCTGTGGGTACTTATAAGTACTCACATGCCTAAACAAAGAAAAGAGCAGAGTGCTTAGGAAGGATCAGGGAAAGGAGGATAAACAATCAACTGAGCTTTATTTGAGAAATTGTTCTCATCAGGGCTAAATCTGTTGCACTGATTATGTCCCAGGCCCAGGCTGGCCAGTCAGCTTCACCTCCTCTCCAAGATCGGCCTCGTTTTTTGCTTCTAGCCAGAGTGGCTCTAGCAATGGCTTACTCTGTCCCTCCTGCCACTGCTCCCTTCCACAGACTGAGGAGCTGCCTGCCCCATGCAGCACTGATGACAAGGAGAGACTGCGCTGTAGAGGCTTTGGCTTCCTCAGCGGCTGCCTGGGGAGTCAGGAACACAAACCTGAGATGCTGTGGAAGTAACACCCTGTGGGGCAGCAAACAGTGAGAGACAGGAGATAGGGAAGAACCAGCTGATAAGTCACTCCTCCTTCCTTCCCCCTGACAAACTATTCTGAATGGGGTAGTTTCCCATGGCCTCTCTGGAGACATTCTGTTGGAAAATAACCAGCTGTCTATATTGCAAAGCTGTGGCCAGCTTGGTTATGCACATCTTTGTATTGTTTCTCCCCCATTTGTTTCCTCCTTTACCCCCTCACTCTTGCTTCCCTGAGATTGCACCCCCAATAAAGTATAAGCATGTAAACTTAAAATAGAACCCATATAAATAGATCACAAAAAGATTATTGTTTAATACATTGAGCTTATTATAGGCCCTGCACTTTATTTACAAAAAGTTCATTCAATAAGGAAAAATGTGTATAAAGAAAATGAATTTACATTCATAATTTCATCTTAATCTCATGTGCCCAGAGATAGTAATGGTAAACTCATACACAGACACACACACAAATGTGATGTTTGCACATTGCTAGTTGCCCACATTCTGTCTATTCTTACTTCTTCAACAGATCTCTAATTTTATTCAGGCAGCCTCTACTCCTACATGAAACCCATGTGCTGCAGGATTCCACCTCCAAATGTAAGGGTAGGCCTGATTGATCTAAGGGTAATCCCAGACTCTTAGCTACAGTTGGGTTAGAAATGGGCATACGATGCAACCTGGACTAATTAGCCCCCAGAAAAAGTTTGCTAGAGATTTCTGGAAAAGTTTTCCACATTCTTTTGGCAGAGTTTCTGGAAGCAACTCCTCTCTACCCCTCCTAGATGGGATACAGACACAAAGAAGATATGTGTACCCCTGATTGCCTGTAGCAGCCCCCTATGGATCCAAACACAAATTAATTTTATGATGAAGACCACATTTTGAAGGAAGAGAAACATCATGGAAAAAGCTAGAGCCTTGATGATATCAACTGAGCCACTGAAACCCACCAGCTAATACATTTCTTTATTATTTAATACTTCTTGAGCTATGTTGTCCTTACGTATACCACAAAGCATCCTAGAACACTCATGTATTTACATATATGGGATTTTACTATGCGTACAACTTTGTAACCTTTTTTTTCCACATACTGTGTCATGTAAATTTATCATGTACATGTAGATCTCATATCACTATTGTTGCGGGGTGGGGGGCGGGTAGGCAACTGGCCAGTAAGGGGACCTGAACCCATGACCTTGCTATTATAAGGCTGCACTCTAACCATCATATCACTATTTTAAATATAGTGTTCCATGGTATATGTATACATGTGTATGGGGATTGTGTGTGTGTATATGCACATATACATGTATGAAACTAGCTATACTAGTTATCTCTCTATGGAAATTTTATTTTACTTAGTTATTTGTTGCTTGCCACAAAATTTAGTGGCTTGAAACAACACAGATTGATTGTCTCACAGTTTCATGGGTCTTAAATCTAAGCATGGCTTAGCTGGATTCTTTGTTTCAGGCTCTCTCATGAGGCTGTAAACAAGGTATCAGCTGGAGCCACAGTTATCTCGAGGTTCAGCTGGGACAGGATTCATTTCCAAGCTCATTCAGTGATTGTTGGCAGGATTCAGTTTCTCATGGCTGTTGGAATGAGGGCCTCAGTTCTTTGCTCACTATTGGCTGGAGGCCACCCTCAGTTCTTTACCAAGTAAAGTGTTCCTCTTCATCAGAGCAGACACATAAGGGGAGCTAGAGAAAGAGCACCAGTAAGGCAAAGTCACAGTCTTTTGTAACCTAATCTGAAAAGTGACATCCCATCACTTTTGCTGTATTATGTTCTTTAGAAGCAGGTCACTAGGTCCAGCCCACACTCAAGTGGAGGGAATTACACCAGGGCATGACTCCCAGGAGGAAGGGATCTTTGGGAGCTGTTTGAGATGACTGCCTATCACACTTTCTTACTTTTATAGATAGTGCCATGGTAAATATTCTTATATGTGCATTTTTGAAAACCCCTTTTGTTATGGGCTGAATTGTGTCACCCCAAAATTCTTATGTTGATGTCCTAACCCCCAGTATCTCAGGATTTGACTGTATTTGGAGCTAAGGGTCTTTAAAGAGGTAATTAAAGTTAAATAAAGTTATTGGTGTGGGTCCTAATCCAGTATAACCAGTGTCCCTATAAGAAGAGAGGATTAGGACACAGACACACACACACACACAGGGTAGACTATGTGAAGACACATGGACAAGACAGCCATCTATACCTATACCTACACCTACACCCACGTCTAAATCTAAATTGTGTTTTTATTTTTAATTTGTAAGAAGTCTTCACATGTTAGGGACATTAATATTTTGTCAGGTTGCAAATATTTTCCCAAGTTTTTTGTCTTTTAAAATTTGTTGTGATATCTTTTGCAAAACATAAGCTTTAAATTTTTATGTGGTGGAATCGGTCATTTTCTTTACTTTCTTCTTTTACTCTTGCACATGTTAAGGCTCTTTCTAACAAGCTCAGGAGGTAAATATTGACATTGTTTGCTCATTGCTATCTTATGGTTCATTTTGTAATTAAATATCTACTCTCTCAGGAATTTATGTGTATATGATTTATTTAGTATATATTATAAAATTTAATTTTTTTCTCAAATGGTTAAGTCATTTGATGAATCCATCCTTTTCATACTGACTTCAAAGTATTTTATTTTATCATGTACTAACTTTAAAATATATATATTTGCATCTGATTCTGGCTCCTACTTTTTTTTATTGCTCTATCTGTTCTTTTATCAACACTGTTGCTTTATAACATGGTTTAATATTTCATATGGATTGCCTTCCTTATTGTCTCCTGCTGCTCCCCAAAAAACCCATCTTGGCTATTTTCAGGCATTATTTTTCCCTAAAAAACATTGGAAATTTCAGTGAATTTTAATTGGAATTGTGATGCATTTCTAAATTAATTTAGAAAAAATAGATATCTCTGCATGCCAATTTTTTTACATGAGGCATTATATCTCTCTACATTTATTTAAACATTTTATGTCACTCAGTGGTTTTTCTCGTATAGTTCACTTGTGCTTTATTTTTTTGTTTTGTTTTGTTTCTCTGTCTTTCCCCATAAATTTGTTGCTATTATGAATGGGGTTTTATTTAACTTCTTTTTTTTCTAGTTCATAATTGATGGTATGTATTAAAGCTGTTTATTTGTTCAAATATTTTATTTGTTCAACAATACTTATCGAGTGCTTGCTATTATGTACTAGACACTCTTCTAAGCACTGTCAACTTAGCAGTGACCAAAATAGACAAAAGTCTCTGCCCTCAAGAAACTTACATTCTTTGGGGTGGGGGAAGAGGTAGATAATAAACACAAAAACAAAGTATGATCTGTCAGATGGTAAAAAGTACCAAATAAAGCAGTGAAAGGAATGTAGTCAGGTATGAGAAGTTAATTTTAATGTTAAATGGAGTACTTAGGAGAGACTTCACTGAGAAAATAATTAAAGACGTGAAGGGTTAGAGAACAGCTTTAAACAGTTTCTGATTAAAGGAACAGGAAGGCAGAAGCCATGAGGTGGAAACTGGTGCATTCAAAGGATAAGGAGGCCAGTGTGGCTGCAGCGAGAAAGGGAGGTGTGTAGAAGATGAAGTCAGGAGGGGGCAGATCTTATGGTCTTGTTGATTATTGCAAGGTCTTTGGCTTTTAGTCTGAGTGAGAGAGTTTGCTTGATGCTGTTGGATTGTCTATACTTACTCTCTCCATTTTCTCACTTCTCATAAGTTCCTCAATCCACTCAATTCTGGCATCTGTCACTTTCATTGCTCCCTCTTATCACTCCAGTGAATCAGTGATGAGGTCACCAGTAATCTTCCTGTCAGTAAATAAAATGGGCATGTTCAGTCCTTGCCTTGCTTTCCCTTTCAGCAATCGATTGTGTTGACAGTGGCCTGCCTCTTGATGCCCCTCCTTTTTCTTGGCTCCCATGACCCCACATCTTCTTGCTGTTCTCCCTCTCTGGCTCCTTTTCTATCTCCCTTGCAGACTCAGTCTCTTCTACCCAGCTATCGAGTGTTAGAATTCCTTAAGGCGTCACCTTTTGCCCACTCCTCAACCCCATACATTCTCTCTAGGCATTTACGTTTCATCTCTCTTATTTACGTGTCAGCTTCAGTTATCTTTGTATATGCCTATGACTCTCATGGTAAATGTCCAGCTCAGACCTCTTTTCTGCATCTCAGATCTGAATAACCAATGAACTCAATTGCCTATAATTCATCTCACATTAGGTGTTTCTAAAGCATCTTGAACTCCACTAGTCCAGTATTGGAGACTCATGATCTCCCACAAAATCTAGTCTTCCAGGCTTGCAGTCTCAGGAAATATGACCACTGTACACCCACTTATACGTAAGGCAGAAGAAAACTTGGCACCGTCCTTGACATCCTCTTTCCCATAAACTCTCAAGTCCTATTAGTTTATCTTCTAGGTCTCTCTCAAATCTGCCTACTTCTTTCCATCTCCGTCACTACCACCCTGCTTCTCTCACTTGGAGTTACTTCAAACTCCTAACTGGCCTTCCTGTATCTCCTTTGGCCCCTCGCCTCTAATCCAGGCCTTCACACTGTAGTCAGATCTTTTTTAAGGGCTAATCTGCTCACCTCACCCCTGCTTATTAAAGCCCTTCAAGTGAGTCAGCAAAGGCCCTGCTGGGTTCCACGTCTGCTTCCATATCTTGCTCTTTCTCCTCCTGGCTCTCTGCACACCAACCACTCTAATCTTCTCTGAATTTCAGTTTCTCCAGTGTGTTCTGCTCTCAGTCCCCATCTAGCTCCCATACAGCTGGATACATCCAGCTATTCTCAAACTTCTGAACACAGCTCAATGGTCACTTTTTCAGCCTTCCATGGCCTTCCCATCTTCCTTGCTGTATTAGTCCATTTTCTGTTGCAGAAAACAGAATACCCGAAACTAGGTAATTTATAGGAAAATGAAGTTTCTTTATAAGAACATTTATATTTCTTTTATAAAAAAAGTGAAATTTCTTTCTTACAGTTTTGGAGGCCGAGAAGCCCAAGGTCCAGGGCCACATCTGGTGAGGGCCTTCTCCTTGGTGGGGACACCCTACAGAGTCCTGTGGCAATTCAAGATATCACATGGCAAGAATGGCATGATCAAGAAAGTTAACATGCTCACTTCCTCTCCTTATAAAACCATCAGAACCATGCCCTGACAACCCATTAAACCATAAATGGAATAATTCACTGGGGCATAGTCCTCATGATCCAGTCACCTCTTAAAGGCCTCACCTTTCAAATACCATAATCAGATGTTCCATCCTCTTAACACTGTTACAATGGAGGTAAAGCCTCAATGAGTATTGGGGGGACATCAATCCACAGCACTTGCCTTCACAGCATTTATCTCAGTTTGTAATGATGTTGATTTATGGAAATTCTTGATTAATGTCTTTCTGGCCCACCCAACCATGAGCTCCATGAGAGCAGAGGCTATGTCTGTTTTTGTCCATTTAGTCCTCATGCCTAGCATAGTGTCCTGGCACATTGTAAGTGCTCAGTAAGTATATGGAAAGAATCAATAAAGTCTCTTTTGCTTCTTAGAATTAAACCAAATAGTTGCATTTTTGCATAATTGGCACACTAGTACATTTCTTTTAATTTGCATAAGCAGTTTATTTCCTAAACATAAGAAGTACCTTTTGGGGTTAGGTTTCTAGGTTTTTCTGGAGTCCCAAGAGAGGAAATTGCTGTTGCAGTTTTTCTCACTTTGTGGAGATCTGATATAGCTGCCCTCTGTCCTTTGTGTATGACACCTGGACTCAGGACTGAGTAAGTGTACAGATTCTAGGGTGATAGCTATACAGTATTGTTAATGACATTTACAAATGTGTTAAATATGTTGTTTTGACTGGGGTGAAATCTACTTTCTGGAGGCTTCAGGAAAATATTGCAGCCTGAGATGCTATTCCCCATTGTTTCTGTTGAGCACCACAGGGACTATGAAACAGGCATCCCAGAAAATGCAAGTCTGTGGGCAAATTGAAGACCAGAGCTGTGAAGTGTTTCAAAAGGAGGCCAGGCCTAGAAAAGAAAGTAGGTGAATGGTTGGGTCGGCCAAAGTCACATCACCACATGAACAGTTCCATAAGGCCAGAGGCCCAGCTCTGCAGGTGGTCTGCAATTAGTTTTAAAGTATTTTGACCTGACTTTGACAAGACAAGTAACATTTTTTAAATCTCCTGGTTTTTTCCCCAGTTTTATAATATGTAGTGTGGGCATTAACAAGCTAAGGTTCTCAGGTATACGGGTTAAATCTTTTTACTTTTCCATTCAGACGGACCTTCAAAATGTTCTAAATGCTTTTAAATGCATCACTAAAGTGTAATGATTTTTGTTTATTTAGTAGAGTGCCCTTTACTTAGTAAGCTGTGCTCTTGCTTATCTTGGATGCCTGCTCATTCGATGGGAAAAGCTTTCACTTTTGCACCCCTTCCTGAATTAACAGTCCTTTTGGAGCAGAGGATCTCTACTATAATCTATAGCTTCCAGAATAGTTGTTGTTTTAAGCACGTGTTGGTGGGGTTTTTTTTTGGGGGGGGGGGGACAAAATTTCCATCCTTAAAATCTATTCCATTTATTTCTTGTATGTCTTCAGGAGGAAGGCTGCATAGCATTATATACAGTGTTATATGCAATTATCCCCACTGCATTCCATTCTAGCTGTATGACCTTAGCAAGTCTTTAGCACTTTCATGCCTTGGATTTCTCATCTGTAAAATGGAGGTATAACAGTATCCATTTAGCATGAAATTATGAGTGGGGTTGTTTTGAGAAGTAAATGAGTTATTTGAAAAACGTGTTTTTAAGAGTGCTTGGCTTATAGTAATTGGATAAATATTTCTAAAATAAAATAAATGTGATAAAATACCATAAACCAACACTTCTGAAATTTTGTTGTGTATAGAAATCATTTGAAGATATTGTCAAATTGAAGATTCTGATTCTGCATTTCTGGCATGGGACCTAAGATTCATCATTTCTAACAAGCTCCCAGGTGTTACAGACATTGCAGGTCCACAGACCACACTTTAGCAGCAGCCAAATATGCATCAGCAAGCTACATCTGTCTCAGAAATTGTGCTCAGACACGACAGGCTGCATTTATAAGGAGCCAGAACTTCAATATCATCCTCTCTTTTGCATCTCTCTGGGTGCAGTGCACACAATGGGCAGTTCGGCGCTGTTAGGGGAGCCCTGAGCAATCTGCAGGCTCACACAGTCCTCCCAAAGCTTTCAGTAGGGAGAAGTGACTGCTGGGAGCTAGTTCTCTGATCATCTAGGGATGAGACACTGATGCAGTTTGTGCGTTGTATGTGATTGGGGAGAAAAGGAAGGGAAAGAGGAAGAAATGCTGCTGAGCAAATTCACAAGAAAAGAGGTAGTAATCCAAATGTTAGTTGAATAAAAGAACAAATGGTTACTTCCAAACAGAGTTCCTTGGAGGGATCCTCACTGACAAAGTGCCACAGAGGATGTGTCAGATACTTCAAGCTTGACCCCCTTTCCTGCTTCCAAGGACTGTCAGGATTTCCAATAGAAAGAGGATTCCCTTCATACGAGATATTCCCAAAACTCACCCGTGACAGTAATGAAAAGTTGGAAATAAATTCAGCTACAAGCACTTGGAAGGTTTTGGGTTTTTTCCCTTTAACTTTTTTATGATTTAGGTATAAACACTGTTTATATGTTTAGATTTAAATATCTGTTTTCGTGCAAGTGACTCTTAGGCAACTACTTACACTGTTGCTTCAGTTACTTTCTCTTTTTCTCAGCTTTCTCTGAATATTATGTGAATGGAACAAGTCACCAACTCAGCTACTCTGCTCTAGGGTGTATAGTTCTCCTTTCTTTAAATGTCTATACCCACAGAATACAACTAAGGTGTGCACATATGTGTGAGTGCATGTTTGTGTGGGTGTTTTCCATAGTGATGCTAGGATTCTTTTGGGGAGTAGATGTCTCAAGTCATCTAGTTTTGTTCAAAGCATGTGTCTGCCCTTTCACCTTTAAATCAGCGATGACCTTGGAGTAGCTAAAGGTAGAATGGGTCAGCAGCAATATGGCTTTCTGAGATAGTACATGATTACTGGCTACTTCTGGTCAAATCGGTCCTTCAAATCAGGATTGCTCTTCCCCCACCAGTCAGAGAATAACAGAGTGTTCATAGGCCAAATAAGATTCTGTGAACACAGGATTCTTTTTCAAAAGATTTATTTTTCTGGAGTCTTCATTCATATTCACACATACACACACACTCACTCCTCCCAAGAGACCTCTTAGTTTCCATTGCCTAATCTAGCCCTGGTCTTGGTTGGACCTCTCAGCTTGCCCATATCTTCTAGAGCAAGCTGTCTGGGACAGGCTGGTAACTGGTAGGGTTGGGGATGTTTGATCTCAGGATGAGGGTCCATTAATCAATAACTTTCTCACAAAATCAGTTCCGCTTTGCTGAGGTGAAAACGCTTTCATCTTCTGAATCTTTAATCCAGGTGAGTTGATGATTCCTTAGGTCAGTTGAAGACCTCTGAAAGTGAGATCTTGTTAAACAAGGCAAGCCATTTTGGGTTTCGTCCTTATCTGCAGATAACAACAGCGTACAGTTGCTGGTCAGGGCCCCAGGCACTGAGTCTGTGTGTAACCCCTCAAACCTTCCTTTCTAATTCCTTCTAATTGGCCCAGCAGTTCAGATCAATAGCTTTGTACTCTTGTTATGCTGGCCTATAACAACAGCACCCACCAGTCTGTTCTGATTTTACACACTGTTATATTTTTACCCATGGTGCCTTGTAAAAGAGCCCTCATTCATGTATACCTCAAATTGCATCATTTTTACATCTGGGAAGCAATATGATTTCATCCTCTCTCCCCCTCATATGTCCCTTGATGCATAAAAGGAATTAATTTCCCCTGGTTAAGACTGACCAGTGTCACAGCTGTGTAGTCTCCTAGGCCCCAAGCAAAAAGCTGACATTCAAAGCCATTAAAACTTAGCCTATATAACACAGTCATAAATAACATAGCCTTAGCCTGCCCTGAGGTAGTGTCCCTGGGAGTTATGATTAGGAATTTGTATCTCTAAGTTAGATGGTAAGTTCATTTTTATTTTATTACTTTAATTATTATGCATTAACTTATATGTCACATATATTCTTTTTTGTATATCAAATATTACATGACAACTTTTTTTTAACTAGTAGAATTCTGGAGTCAGGCATCAAATCCTAATTTATTAGCTATATGAGCTTGCTCAAGTTACCTAACCTTTCTGTCCCCCTTCTCTTCATTTCTGAAATATGTAGGGATAATTGTGCAAGTTCATACTCCCTTATTTGAAATCCAAAAAGCTCTAAAACTGATAGCTTTTTCATAAGTTTGCTGCAAAGTTAGTAGGTAGCAACACTTGACGTGAACTGACTAGGGTCTACTTATTGTCTTTATTTATTCCAGTTAGTATGATTATTCATATGTGTGGCTAATTAAGTTTGATTAGCAGTGATTATGTGTGTTTGATTATTGGTGTTGCCCCAAATCCCTCTGGGGGTATTATATCATGTACTGTTAATACAACTTTTCTAAAACACAGCAATTTCTGAAATCCTAAACATATCTAACCCCAAGAGATTTGGAAAAGGGCCTTTGGACTTGTACTTCCCACCTTAGAGGGCTGTTGTGAGGATTAAACATGAAAATCTATTGCAAGTTCCTGTCAGATAAACTGTTAGTTCTTACAGACCCCTGAGATATGACCTTATTCATTGAATAACTATTTATTGGATACCTACCATGTGCCAAGTGTGGGTGAGATGGTGGTGGAGAGAAGGCAGGATGAAAGATGCCACCTCTGTCCTCCAGAAGCCCTAGTCTAGTGAAGGGCAGACATGCAGGTGAGGAAACTGGGCTAGAGGGCCCCTTTCAGTATTGGCTGGCCAGGAAGGGACCTGATGTCTGCCAGCATGGGCATCAGCTGAGCCAAGTGATGGGCGTGAAGATGGGTCTTCCAACCTGAGGATAAGGGATACCAGAGAGTGGGATCTCAGTGCTTTTAAAGACTACAAGAAGTCATGTAGTTCTGGATTCTGCAGGGCGAGACAATGAGGCAAACAGGTGGGAAGGAAGTGCGACATGAAATGTGTGGTGTGTCTGGTGAAAGAGCTTGGATTTTACCCTGGAGGCTACGGACAGATAGTGAAGGATGAGAGTGATGTGTCTGTGTGTATGTGTGTGAACCTGTGAGATGTAATTATTTATATCTGTTAGTTACTATTTATTTGTTTAACATTATTCAGTATATGACTCTATGTGTATGTAGACATTATTTCCTCTCCCAGATGAATATTTTCTAGTACAGTCTGTTTAACAGAATAGGCAAAATATTTAAATAACTCCCAAAATGCATAATATATGTTCATTGATTTCCCTCTCCATTTACACTTGACTTTTCAACTAATAAATTTTATAGTTAATAGAATTTTTTGTATCTGTCTCTCTTATAGAGCAAGTGTTAAGTACTTCCAGTTAATGCTGATGATGTAGGAACATCTTTTGAATTTACACACTCTTCTTATAATTTTTGTTGTTGATTCTCCCTTTAAAGTCAGTTGACATGGTTAAAATATTTAAAATTGTTAGCCCAATTAGTCTTACTTAAGGTTTTATTATGACTGATATTTAGCAAGAAGAGTGACACTCTGTCAAGGAAACTACCCACCTGCTTTGGACCCTTGATTCCACTACAAAACTTACTAAATTATATGAAAACAAAAACAAAGCCATTCCTTTTTTATTAGGGAGGAATATGAATGATTTCAGGGGGTTCTTATAAAAATATTCTTTAATATACATTTATCATTTTAATAAATTTTAAGTTATTATAAATAATTTTTTTAAACAGCAAACTAAACTGACCCTTAATTATTAAATGTCAAACTGGATTTCTGGTGTCCCCTCCCTAAACTTAGTCCCTGTATCCTCACCCAGGGATCTTCTCTTCTGTGACTTTCTTCTTGTTATCCCATCCAGTTTAACAGGGAAGACACATAAAACAACTGGAAGGCAGCTGTAAAGTCCCTTATAAACCAGGCCTGCCTTCACAGAGGAATGAAATACTTTTTATGACGGTTCAAAGCCAGAAAGGGAATCAGCATACCTGCCTTTGCAGAGGGAGGTGGAAAAATCACAGCCACTGCTGCCTGGGGACTGCTTGTGAAGCCCTAGTGACAATAGCTCAGGCTGTGACAGTCCATGAGGGCTCCAGTTACTTCAAGAGATTTGTGAAAATTTGAAGGAAAAAAAAGTCTCGAACTTAATTTTTTACTTATTTAAAATAGCTGTTCTACAACATTGTTTAGTGGTAGGACTGTGCGTGTGTACATGCATGTGTGCACATGCACATGCAAGCTGCTCCTTCTCCGGACAAGTGGATGTGTTAGCTGAGTTAGGCATCGGAGGAGTTTCATAACCTAACAAAATCTCAGATGTAACAATGTGCCTGTCTAAAGAGAGGGTTTAACTGGATGACCACTACAGGTGCCTTCAAGCTGAAAAATGCAATAAGGCTGTGGGTCAGTCACATAAACGACCTTCTTCCAGTGATTTTTGCCACCACATGGCTCTTTGCAATTAACTTTTGTCAGCAAGTATCCATTCTTCAGCCAATTGGTGGGGTATCAGAACCTCTTGGGGTATACTTTGTCTTCTCATGCCCTGCTCTTGAAGTCCTTATAACATTAGCAGTAGGCAGATTAGTATGTCAAATTAACAATTATATATCAGGCCTAGGTTCATCTCTGCTTTCCAAATAAAGGACACATAGAGGCAGAGTTGCAATGATGCCAACATCACCTGAGACCAAGTAGGGAACTAATTTTCTGTACCCATGTATGTGTCTGTAATGAAACAATAACCCTAGATTTAAACATTAAATAATTAGAGGAATAATGGCATTGTTATTAATCTTCCAGAGTTCCAACTATGCCTTTCTTGGTGTGGTAGATAGTCTGAAAAAATAGTGTCTTAGTCCATTCCGGCTGCTATAACAAAATACCATAAACTGGGTAGCTTACAAACAACAAAAATTTATTTCTCACAGTTCTGGAGGCTGAGAAACCCATGATCAAAGTGCAGACAGATTTGGTCTCTGGTAAGGGCCCACTTCCTGGCTCACAGGTAACTGTCTGTCTTTCACTGTGTCCTCAAAAGGTGGAAGAGGCAAGGCAGCTCTCTAGGGCCTCTTTTATAAGGGCGTGAATCTCAGTCATGAGGGATCCACCCTCATGACATAATCACTTCCCAAAGGCCCCACCTCCTAATACCATCACATCAGTAATTGCGTATTAACCTACGAGTTTTGTGGGAACATAAGCATTCAGACCAAAGCATACAGCTGCTCACACTTCTTGCTATTCCTATAACCACATGTGGCTTCTTTGAAAAGAGTTTCTTTCTCTCCCTGGAGTCTGGTTGGCCCCATGGCCTGATTTGACCAATTGAATGCAACAAAAGTGATGCTGTATAACTTCCAGGCTTAGCCCTTAAGTGGCCTGGCAGTTTCCCTGTGTGTCCTCTTGGAAGCCCATCATATAAAAAAAGTTTGGCTATCCTGCTGGAGAGACCATGAGGAGAGAGGACTTGGAGGATGAGAAGACATGCAGAGGAGAACTGAGGTGCCCCAGTCAACAGCCAGCACCTACAAACATGAGAGTGAAGCCATCTTGGTTGGTCCAGCCTCAGCAAGCTCACAGTGGACACAGTGTGGATCAGAGCTTCCCAGCTAACCCAGCCAGCCCACAGAATCATGAGTAATTACAAATTGATTTTTTAGGTCACTAAATTTTAGGTGACTTGTTATACAGCAGTAGATAACTGAAACACTTGGTGTGTGGCTTGAGCAAGTTATAGGACTGCTCCAAGCCTTAGTATTCTTAATCTGTAAAATGGTTGTGATACAAATGACAACTGCTTTTCAGGGTTGTCATGATGATCAGTAAGATAATGTAAGTAAATGTTCTGAGTAAACTGTAAATTGAATTTAAAATGCTAGTTACTAAATTGTTTTTCTTGCTTCATCTCCTCTTAAAGAATTCCTTACTTTACCTTAGGACCTTTTGTTATAGTACAGAAGGAAGGAAGGCCCCATGGAGGGTGTACATGTAAAGAAATACAACCTCAGTCAGGGTATGTAAAGCATTTTTCTTGGTGCTATTTTTTCTCTGCTCTTAGCCTCTTTTCTTTGGACAGTTTGATGCACACACACACACACACACACACACACACACATATGTGTTTATTTTTTTACAAATATAGAAACATTTCAACATTTGGTTGAGAGAGGGTTTCCTCTAAAGTAGTTCATGCCAGTCATATAAATAAAAGGGTTTGGACATGGAGTGCCTTCTCTGCTTTTAAGTATGAAAGCTACATTAATGTAAAGCATGTAGAACAGTGTTTGGAATATAGCAAGTGCTTAATAAGTATTAGCTATTATTATAATAAAAGCATCTCCCCTTTCTGTACTCTCTCAACCATTGCTACCCTCATGGTCCTCTCCAAGCCCTCCACAGATGGTCCGGATCAGGAACCACCTGCAAGTCCCCAGGCTTCCTAGTATGGTAGGTTTCATCACAGAGGTCTGGAGAAGAGGTGAAAGGGTGCTGGGGTAAAACCTCTTATCAGGTGTGGCTAGGGATATGCCTCCAGATAGGGATTCTTGTTTTACTTCCTGAATTTTACTTAAGGAGACCAAACTGTGTGGTTGTGTGTGCTGGCCATGGTCACGGGTAGGAAAGAAAAATATACAACTGTGGAAAAAGAAAGATGCGTAAGAATAAAAGAAGCAGAGAGTGTGGTTCACAGAGAGAATGGGGGGAAAAAAGAAAAGGAGAGTAGTGGCTGTCTTCAGAAAGGATGACTTACAATCTACAAGGCCCTTCTGTTAATGCATTTTGATAATAAAATGAAGACCAAGTGTCCTCTTCCAGAATACAAAGGTAAGTCTTTGTAAAAGCATTTCAAGAATTTAAGAATTTGCTTTCTGTAGACTTTACAAAGATGCTGGTGGAGCAGTACAGAATTGCTCCCCCTGGAGACTGACGCTTCTCTGCATGTGTGTACATGTGTATTAAGGAAGAGGCGGTTTAAGAGGAACATGTTTTAAAATGCTTATGAAAAGAAATCCAAAATCAACTCTAGAGAGGGAAGTGGAAATTCTGAACTACCTTACAAGCATTTCTTGATATAGCATATGCTGTGAGAACATCTGTTAAATAGCTTTAAAAGCGTCCTGGGTCCCATAAGGGTCATGATAAGCAAATGGTCCTAGCCAAAATGCTTTCCCTCCTGGGGTTCATACACATTTCCATTCATGATGCTGCCAGGTTTTGGGACACCATATCAGTCAAAGATATCTATAATTGCCAAAAGAACTATCTCAGGCTGCCAGGTCCCCACTAGAGCCGGGCCCTCAGCTAACTTCACAACAGCTGGTAGAGCTCACCTTGTCCTCCTCCCAGAGCCTTTGGCAGCCTGAGCCTTTCTGTGGCTTCTCAAGTTACTAGAGGCAATTCTCTAGGCTTAAATTAATAAACTCACTCAAGCTAAGGTACTAATAACAAGTTAACTTTTAATGTTATTTCTCACCAACCCACTATTTGATTTTGACTGTGAACTTCTCTAATTCCAGGAAAGAGTGTAATGAAGGAATTTCATTCTCAGAGACTTTGGGGTAGGTGTATATAAGGAGAGAACCTTCCAATGTCCATAAAATCATATCTTTTAAAAACTCACTAAAATATTGGCACTGTATTTTTCAAATTGTACATAATGAACATGTGTTCCTTTTATAAGGGAAAAGTAAACTTTTAAAAATTGAAAAAGTCATACTCCAAATGCAGCCGTGTACTCCACCAACATGTGAGACCACCCAGTCCTCCCCACCCAAGAAAAGGTGTTCTTTTCTTTGTCCCAAGCAGGACTATAAATTTGGAAACATTCTGATCTGGCAATACACATACTTTTTAAATCATTATTTATTTGCTGTGATTTGAAGATACTGCTAGGATCAGTTTAGACAAATGTGACTGAAGAGATAAACTCATGCCTGTATTTTGTCTCCCACCACGTCCTAAACGCACATGTGCTCTGTCTGAGGGGTTAACAGCTGTAACTCATGGGCAGTCTTAGCTCAGAACCTACTCCACAACTGCTCCGAGTTTGAATACTGCTCTTTTCCTGTTGCACTCTACCTGCTCTACTTCCCTCAAAAAAGAAGAAAGGAATGTCAAATAGGCTGTCTCTCATTTTATCCCTTTGTCTTTAGATAAGACCTCACAGAAATCATCACAGGAAGGTGGGTACCTGGCCTGCAATGATGCAGCATCCAGCCAGTGTCTCACTGAGAGTGCACACCTTGGATATACTGTTGAATGAGTGAATGAGTGAAAGGACCCTTTCTCAGTTCCCAATTATAGTGTTGAACCCCTGCATCACTATATTGGTCTCATTTTATTCTTGATCTTTCTTCCTTGCCCCAACCACGTCTTCTGCTTGTCATATATACAGGAAGACCTTGATTAGAATATTCTTTGGTGTTATCTTCTCCAGGGTAAGTGATTTGTTTCTTTTAGCTTTCCTAGTAGATCCTATTCTCCAACTTTTAAAATTAGCTGGTTTTCTCTCACTTAAATCCCTGGTGCTGAAGAATATCAAATTGGTTTCAATACAGATCTGTCCTGACCTGAGAGTGCTAGTATTTACACAACTAATTAGTTCATGAGCCATTTGTGTTATTTTATTCCCTGTAATGAAGCAAGCTTGCCCTCAGTAGGATTTTCCTGGTGACCATTAGGGATTGGGCAGACACTGATGACTGCTTGAAGGTTAATAGTAAATCAAAGTACATGACAAACAGTATTAACTTTTACTGGTTACATGCAATATATTTTACACGAAATTGATTAATGAAAAATTGAATCTATATTTCAAGCCTTCTTCGTGGAGAGGAATAAATCAAATACAAGATTGACAAGGTCAGAATCAAACATTATGCCTTCATTTGTGGAGTTGCTTTGGAGACGTCTTGAAAAATCATCCTTCCTTGTTTTTAGACTCTTTCTCCTTCCCCATTAGCAAAATCTAAGGACTTTACAGTACTGATTTTTTTAAGGTGACAATTTTGTAATGCCAGAAACAAATATATTAGAGAAGAAAATCTTAATGTGTAAAAACAGGGTACTCATTTCTACTATCAATACAAAGGCTAAGGTTTAAAAAAACTCGGGTGTGTATATTTCACAGCAGAAGGCAGTGCATCAAATGTGAAAAATGAAAGACTTCAGGGGTCGTTGTATCTGTAGCCATCATTCTGTGTCAGGAGGGTCTGTTGGCCTGGGGAAGCATTTATCAATTCCCTCTCATTTGAGGACATTGCTGCCTTTCTTTGCTGTTTAGACTGTGTTCTTGTGTCTGGCTTTACTTAAATTTAATATTTAAACAAAATGTTTACCCTGGAAAGATTTTTCTGATGTGAAGCCAGTTGTGTCTGGAACCATGACGTTTTCACAATTTATGTATCCTAACCAGACTCATAGCTCTTCCACATATGTTCTTCCTTCAAAGGTTATGCACCAGAAAGGAGAAGAAAGGAGAGGCAAAGACCAACTGACCCCAGCACAGTGCAGCACCCGCCCACCCCCGGGGTGCTCCATCTGTTGAAAAAGGGCTCTGAGTCTCATCCTAATTAAAAACTTTTGGAATCTGAGAATAGGCACAAGACAGAAAAATCCTATTGTGAGATATAACATGTGTTCTGTATTTTATTTACAGTGGTGGTTAATACACATTTCAATATTATTGTTTCCAAGATAGTTCTCATTTTCCTCCACTTTCTACTCACATTCCCTTTTTTCAGCCTCTCTTCATCTCTCCCCAAGCAATGGCCAGATTCAAGTCCATGGGACTCCTGAAGGTGGTCGGCAAAGCCACAGCTATTTGCTGGCTGTCTTCCAGCAACTACCCAGGAACCACTGTCTCAAAATGCTCTCCTTGGTGGGCCATCCTGTGGCAGTTTCAGGCACTGCTAGACTTTTGGAGCACAGAAGCCCCTTGTGCCGAACAGTCTCAGAGTAGCGTCTTCCATCTCTGAGAGTCAGAGCAGACGTGGAGAGAGAGAGAGAGAGAGAGAGAGAGAGAGAGAGATTGTGGGCAGGATGTGATCATTTGAATTCTAGCCAATTTAATAGTATCTCAAGTTTTTGAAAAGAAGATATATCTTTTTAAAAAGTCCTTGGGGAATGAGCCAACTATAAGAGAATGCCAAAATGTATTCATATTGAACATGTGGTCTTCCTCATCTGTCAAAGGAGGTGGTTGGACTAGATGATTTCTAAGATGTCTTCCATCTCTAAATTCAGCTGTAGAAACATCATAGTGGGATCACTGTGTACACAGATACCTACAAAGCCTCAAGGAGAGAGGTTCAATCAGAGGTGAGGAAAAGAGGGTGAGGGGAGGACTGGCCCAGTTACTAGAAATTGTAAGCAGATCATCTTCCCAAGCCTCCCTAGACCTGGTGCCTGAAATTTGATTCAGGACTCAAACAATAAAGGCTGCCCCAGCCTTCCTGGAAACGGATGGAAAGTGAGACCAGGACCATACTCCAAGCGGAGACAGCTAAAGGGTCTGGGCTGCATCTAAGCTACTGGTTTCTAGTCATTAGGGAGATTGTCTTTAAGGGACTATATTGTGTCATACTTAAGTGTACAAATCTGACCTTGACTACCTCTGGCCTTGGATAAGTTATTTAAATGCATTAAACCTAGGTTTCCTCATCTACAGGAATACTTCCTTTATAGGGTATAGCTTCCTCCCTATAAAGGTTATTGGGGGGGGGATAAATGACATAAAACAGCACAAAGGCCACTTTTAAATTATTATTATTGTTATTGTTGTAATTGGCATCAGGTCATTAGCCTAGAAACTGATCAGAAGCCTTCAATATAGAGAATTGTAATACTAAGTGAACCATTAACCTAAAAGAGCTATAATAATTGATGAACAATAGAAACCTTTTCCATTAGCACAAATAACGGAGCCAGGAATCAGTAGCAACAATAAGAAAAGAAGGAAACAGATGGTCTTTGAGTCCCAATCATGAAACCAGGCATTGACTTGCGGGCCAAATACCATGCAAATGGTCACCCACCCTTCCCTAATTGTCCTCAAGGTTGTATGGTCTAGGTATAGACTATACAGTTGATACCCAAATAAACTGGGGTCCACATGACCCAGTCTTGCTTTCTTCTTTTTTTCTTCAAAGAAACTCAATCCAGTAACTCTTGAAGGACATCAAAGGAGATCTAATTCAGAACCTACAGCTATAGTTTTAGTAATCCCAAATCTCTCCCTGTCTTTCAGCCCATAGCTACTCCGATATCTCTCTCTTCCCCGTTCTTCACTTTTAACTCTCAACTAAAACTCTTCACAGGCCTTCAGGTTCTTTGGCTCTTTCTTTCTCCCATTTCTAGCCAAATTTGGCCTGTAACCTATTTTTGTACAGATCCCAAGTTAAGAAGTTTTTTTTATATTTTGAAAGTGTACAAAAAAATAAGAGAGAATATGTGGCAGAGACTATTTGTGGCCCTCAAAGCCTAAAACATCTACTACTT
Source organism: Cynocephalus volans (assembly GCF_027409185.1). Taxonomy (NCBI): domain Eukaryota; kingdom Metazoa; phylum Chordata; class Mammalia; order Dermoptera; family Cynocephalidae; genus Cynocephalus; species Cynocephalus volans. Next base: position 99,230,486 of record NC_084461.1, on the reverse strand, counting down.
GGCTCTTCACAAAAAGTGTTTTCCAACTCCTTTTCTACACCATTCTCTTTTCTCTGCTGCAAGTAGGACTTGTTGGGTTTTTTAAAATAAATTTATATCTGTCTTTCTTGGTTATTCGTCTGCCCTGTGAGCCTAATCTGCAAACACACAGTGGGGACAAGGGGTAGAGAGGAGAAAAAGCTGTGAACACTTACACGTGGACAATTTTTGTTCCTGTCATACTGATCCCAGCAGTAATATAAAAACTCAGGTGGTGTCTCTCATTATCAACCATAGCAATTATATGCACTGTTAAACTTTTGATATAATCTATTTCTTCTTCTCCTTCTCTCTTTCCTGTTCTCCTCTTTTTTTTCTTTTTTTTTTTTTGCCAACACATTTACTGAAATGAATTTCTTACCTGCTCCCTTAGAGGATACAGACATTTTCTTTATACCTTCGTTTTATTTTGTCTCTCTCTTTCCTTTCTCCCTTCTTCTGTTCCCTCACTCTGCCCCCTCCCTTTCTCTTTCTCCTTCCTTCTATTTCTTCCTTATTTTTTTCCTTCTTTCCTTTAAGCAAATATCTATTGAGGTCCTATGAAGCATTGTACATTTAGAATCCAGGGACACGTAAGAAGGGATATTTACCATGGAAACACTTATTTGGGAGTCAGATGAGTAAATGAACAACTACACGACAGAGAGTTAAGTGCCCATGGGGGATCTGAACCCTTGGCCTTCGTGTTAAAACACCACTCTCTGACCAACTGAGCTAACTGGCCAGCCCCCATGATAAAATGGACATCAAAGTGTTTGGGGCCTGACCAGGGATGGAGTGAAGAGGGAAGTCAGGGAAGGTCGAAATGAAGACAGGCCAGGCAAAAAAAGAGGGGACAAGGTGGTGTGGGCAGGGTTGGCGACATATGCAGAGGCTCAGAGGTGAGCAGCCTGGACAGCATAGTTACAGTGTCTGAGAGAGTTAGAGGATCTGAGAGAGTAGCAGGAAACACGTGCCAAAGGGCCTCAGATTCTGAAGGAGCCTGTACTTTTTCCTAAGGGCACTGGGGATCTATTTAGAAATTCGAAGCAAAGGAATAAAGTATCCAGATAGGTCTTTAATAAAGAGCACTGAGGTTGAGATGAGAAGTAACAGCAGACTGGAAATAGACCAGTAAGGGGGCTAAGGCGGCAGCAGCAGCAACGATGGCCCAGATGTAACAGTGACCATAAATAATAATAAGAACTAACACTTGTTAAGCAGCTACGTGTGCTAGCCTTTACTAAGCCCTGTCCATCATTATCTCATTGGCTACTTGCAACAACACTACAAGGTAGACACTCTTATTGTCCCTATTTTACAAATATAGATACTGAGGCTCAAAGACATTAAGTCAGTTGATTAACCATGATCCCAGCCTAGGATCTTGCCTCCTCATCCATCATCAGTGGTGTAGGTCTCTAGCAGAAAATTTGTGACTGACCCCTGAATTTTGCTTCCTAGTTAGTCTGTGAGGTAGATCAAGACACTGAGAGATGTTCTGAGGACACCTGCGCTGTTACATTCATCTCTATCTCTCCCATGGCATTTTTCATCTCGTAAAGTTTTGTTCTTTGTCATATTCATTCCTCTGTATTTTGTTCAAATGCTATCTCCTTTCCTACCTTACTTGTCTATATCTACCTTTATAACTCCTACCTTGTTTCAAGGCCCTCTGTGTCCCATCACCTCCATGAAGCCCTACAGCTGTCACTTGTGAGCCACTTGGAATGCACTCAGCCTTCATTATCAGGTCTAGGACTCAACTGAAACTTTACTCTGAGCTTGCTATTCACCACCAACCTTGCTCCCCCACCCCCAGGTTTGGCCTGCCTAACTGTTCAGTAACCTAGGCTCTTCATGCCTTTTCCAAATTAAATCTTGGGAAGCTTTTCCATCTGATCTCTTGAGGTTTTCAACCTGGTTTTTGTTTGTTTCTTTTCTTAGCTACAACCTTGGTTTTGCATTGTGGAATGCAGTCCTTGGCCCCTAAAGATTATGTTCCTGGTGTCTGTTCATGGTTTCAGGAACTGTAGTCTTTGAAGATACTGTCCCCTACTCCCCCACCTCCATGCTACCACCTTCCTGGACAACCTCTGATTTCTTTCTTCTCTCCTGCAAGATCTAGGAAATTTGCCTCAAAATTAGCAGTTCTTCATCTACTTAAGCTTAATATTTTAGTACTGTAATATAAAATTCATGTACATTCTAGTGATTTCCTCATCTATAAAAATTTCTTGAAAGATGGGGCTATTTCATAATTTTCCAACTTCCCCACAGGGCCTAGTGATGTTGAGAAAAGTGTTCAATAGATACTTGAAAATTATTTGTTTACAGGGTTCCTTCTAGAATGTTTTATGGGAGATCTATATTATACTGAACATCATTTTGTACATAATTTGGGTCTCACGAAGTAGAATGGCTCCACATTAAACCACTGTGATGTAATGCAACCCCAGAATAATAAGAGGTAATATGCCAGGAATTACCACATTTAATCCTCACAATAACTGTGTGAAGTGAATCCCTATTTTGCAGATGATATTCAGAGAAGTTGTTACTTGCCAAAAGTCACACTGCTAAGAAGAGGTGGCCACTGGGATTTAAAACCAGATTTACCTGCTCCATATCTGGCATTCTTAAACCTACCTCAGCTCCTATGCCTCAGTGTATGGCGGACAGAGCCCTTGAGAACGCATCTTTTCAGATACAGAATCACAAATTGTTAGGTGTGGAAAGGACCTTAAGAATTTTTACTTAAAGCCCTTTTTTCCCCTGTAAATAAGGAAATTAAGGGGCAAGAGGCATAAGTCCCTTGCTTATGGTCACAAAATAAGTCATCAGAGCTGTAGGAACAGGGGTCAGGTCTCCTGAGCATTCCACATAGGAAAACTGTTTTCCTTCCCAGACCCTCAGTTTTGCTTGCTTGGCCACTAGGTCTGTAGACTGGTGATACTAACAGCTTCAGCATTGATCCTAGGACACCTTCACTAATGCACAGGATGGTTTCCTAAGAGAATCCATGGAGCACTGAAGAAGCAGACATGAGGTGGGAAGCAGCAAGAACTGGGGGCCTCCTGCCTCTCTCTGCCTCCCACCAAAATCCACTGCACAAAAAAATGTTTGCCCACTCACTACACCCAAGAGCAACCAAATCAAGAATAAAATACTTTGGTCAGGGCTCTAAAATAGCTTTATTACCTGGAATGTAGATAAGGAGCCTTTTGAATTTAAATCACCCAAAGAATGAAAGGACAAAAAGCGGGAAAGGGAGACTGGAGAGCTGCTTTTAAAAGTATGGCTTAGGGAATTTTGAGTAAAAACAGATATCATTTGAGTGCAATATGATTTCTGCTTTATCTCCAAGTGTTTTGCATGTATATATGTATGTGTGAGTACATGTGTATCATCTGTTGTTTTTTGTGAAATGCAAATATTCAATGACTCTTAATTTAGGGTGTGATGTTCCTACATAATCTCAAGGTAATTATTTATCATTCTGAGTGAATACCTCATACCTCACTGTCTTTACCCTCGGATGACACAGAACACAAAAGGGATAAGGGAGCAATAAAGGGGAAAAAAATTCTCTTTCTCCCCTCCTGGAGAGTCAGTCGCTTCAGCTGGTGTTTATTCTGTGTGTGACTGTGTGCGAGGCTCTGTGCCGAGGGCAGCCAGGGGACACAGAGAGAAAGCCCGGTTTGTAAGTAGCTGTCCTCCCTGACTCTCTTGCATCTGCCTCTGCTTGTCTTTCCCTATTTCTTCTATAAGATAACTCAGAAAATAGCTTTAGGAACAAATTAAAAATTTTTTAGCTGTTTTATTCCTGAGGGCAAACATAACATTGGATATTTGTCATGGTAGACAGCAATATAGATAAACTTTTAAAGAAGCCTCAAAAAATATTTTTAAAGCATTAAGCTGACAGAAGAGCTGGAAATCTTTTACCACATATGTTCTTCTTTCAAATGTTATCTTAGATCCTCAGGAGCAGCACTGTGACTGGAGAAAATGGGAGGAAAGACAAGAAGAAATAGAAGTTGACTTAACCCCTAGTTTATTCAATTTTGATTTTCTTATCTCTACTCTCTCTCTCCTGTTCAAACTCTGTACTGGTGGTATTTGAAAAAGAGCACTTGGATATTTTATTTCTGCTTTGAACTCTTCTGTATGTTTGATTCTTTCCCTTATGTTTGATATATAGCTAACTACTCCTCAGCAACCCCCAAAAGAAAACTTGACAAACTAAGGAAAGGATTTTGTTTTTCTTCTCGCCTCATAGACTTTTTGTTTAAATGCTAATATCAAATTAATGGGCAAATTAATCAGCTAATACTGGGAGCAATATAATGGTCGAGAGCATGAACTTTTGATTGCTATGGACTGGTTTTGACTGGTTTTGACTCACTAGATGCATGATCTTGGGCAAGTTGGTTAACCTGTATGAATATTAGTTTCTTCATCTATGAAAAGAATAATATTACCAACCTCATTAGGTGGGTTGTTTATTAGTGTGTCTAGTTCTCATAACCTCTGGGATAGGTCTTATTGTAGGAAAGAAATTGAGGAAAAGTCAGTTTAGGTAACTTGTCTCTGGTCTCATGATAAATGAGTGGCAGGTGGAGCTTAAAGCCCAGGCACTGCAGCTCCAGGGCCCACATTGTTAACTACTGAACTATTGCCTTAAGGATAACCCTTTAAAACTGCAGCCTCTTGGCAGGTTGCAGGTGGGGGAGAGGAACTGAGAGTCAGCACCTCTGCCTCTAGCGTCCTCATGCCCCAGAAGCTCTTCATCCCTGTCACAGGTTGAATTGTGCCTCATCTTCATAGATGAAGTCCTAACCTCCAGTACCTCAAGAAGTGACCTTATTCAAAAATAGAGTCACTGCAGATGTAATTAGTTAAGATGAGATTGTACTGGACTTGGGGGGGCCTCTAATCACTATGACTAGCGTCCAGGAGAGAGACCTGGAAAAGATCCTTCCCTAGTGCCTACAGAGGGAGCACGGCCCTGCCAGTGTCTTGATCTTGGACTTCTAGCCTCCATAACTCTAAGTCAATACATTTCTGTTGTCTAAAGCACTCAGTTTGTGATACTTTTTTACAGCAGCCCTAGCAAACTAATACACCCATCATATGCAGCTAACCTGGCTAGGCCCTTACCACTGTTCAGTTAGCCTTCACTTCTTCACAACTGTCTATCATAATCCCCTGGACAGCTTTGGCCAACCCTTTCAACACCTCCCGTTACAACCTCCCTCAGCAGATGATCTCACTTTCTACTCTACTGAGACTGTAACTACCTCTTATCAGGCTTCTCAGTTTCCCTCACTCTTCTCTGCTGCCAGTGGCTCCTTTCCTCTTCAGAATATTGCTCTCCCTACCTTACACATATTAGCTTTTCACAAGGCTTGGTCCCTCTCCTTCTTTCCTCTCTCCATGTGTTCCTCTCAGTGTTCATATGCATTTCCATCATTTTACCCTGCACTATTAACTCTGAAGCTTATTCCTGTATCCCAACTTCTCTTCAGAGCACAAGCCCCTCATTTACAAGTACTTTATGATCAATCCCAACCATCTTCTAAATAGCACATCGTCTGACTTCTGTACCAGCTTCTTCTCTTGTCTCTGTTTTCCATAGTCAACCAGACCCCAAAACTTTCTTTTTAGTGCCCTCCTATAAACAGGGTCACAAGACCTATTGATCCTTTCTTTGCAGTGCCTCTCACATACATACTTTCTAATTCCACTAGACCATTTCAGCCCTTTGCATCTGCGGTAGCCTTTTTACTGTCCTTCCTGTCTACTCTCTCCAGCTTCCAGCCTGTCTTTCGTAGGCTGCCAGATCTTCTCAATATAGAATTATGCTCATATCACTACTCTCGCAGGGCTGGATCCTTGTTGCATAGAGAATAAAGGCCTTTCTTAAATTTGGCATTCAAGGCTTCCCTTTAATACAGCCTCAGCTCACTTAAAATAACTAAGGGAGGCCAGTCCACACAGTATAAGCTTTACTCAGTACCGTGCCTTAAGGGGCACTTCATGATCCAAAACTAGATTTTATCATTCCGTCAGCATGGCCTGGCTCAGTGGAGCTAATTCATGTTAGCAAAATTCATGAAAGACAGATATACCTTTTAGACTGCCATTTTTCCAATTTAGTGTTATAAAAATAACTGCCAAGAGCAATGGGACACGTGTATTGACAGAATCACACATTCTCTCATGTTCAAGTGGGGAATAGACACAGGCAGCCAAGTTCCGATCAGAAGGCTGCTTGGAATCTGTGAGATAATCCTAGTGGCTCCCTTCATCTGTGAACACATGAGCTCTCCTGGTGATTGCTTAGATCACAGGGTCTATTATGATTGCCTGGTGATTACTTAGATCACAGGGTCTGTTATGATTGCATTTCAGGCCCCAATATACAAAAATGTTGTTTGATTGAGTTTTAGTGTTTCCCTACCTGCAAGATTATCTCACAGGATATATTACATCTATAGGTTGCTAATCTCGTTCACTGTGCTGGTTTCTTTGATCATTCATTTGTGTATGTATTTGCTAACTTAGCTTTCAGCTACCTTATCTCCAAATTCTTGGACTATAGAGCTCCCTCAAAATCTCTCTAGGTAGACTTTGGGCCACCAACCAGCAGCCTCTGAAACCCTGAGCAATACAACATCAGCTGGTCCTGCAAGGCCTGAAAATAAGTATATACATCTCTCAAGGGCACTGACACTGAATGAGAAAAAAAAAGGAGCTGAAGAGAAGAAGATGAGAAAAAGGAATGAGAAAAACACAAGGAGGAAAACAAGTGATGCATTTGTGAGGAATAAAACAGTGCTTTCGTTTACTTAAATTATACATCCCCTCACCACGTGTATGAGTCAGCTCAGACTGCCATAACAAAGTACCATAGACTGGGTGGTTTAAACAATAGAAATTTATCTTTTCACAGTTCTGGAGTCTGGGAAGCCCAAGATTAGGTGTTGGCTGATTCAGTTTCTGGTGAAGGCTCTCTTCTTGGCTTGCATACAACCACCTTCTCCCTATGCCCTCACATGGTAGACAGAGAAAGATTCTCTCTCTCTCTCTCTCTCTCTTCCTCTTCTTATAAGGCCACAGTCTATTAAATTAGGGCCCCACTCTTATGACCTCCTCTTAAAGATCCCATCTCCAGATATAGTCACGTTGAGAGTTAGGGCTTCAATACCATATGATTTGGTAGGGGTACAATTCAGTCCATAGAAACCCCCCTCCCCCCAAAAAAGTATACATAAAAGTTTTTCCCCCATTGCTTCAGCAAAGGGGAGCTGATGAATAGTGGTATACTTATAACGTAATTAGTGAAACAATAAGTTCTGACCCAGCATAATTACCTTAATAGGTCTAGGCTATTAGCAAGAATGGGAAGTGATTCGGCCTGATACCATCTTGTTATTTAAGATAAGTGAACCCAGGGGGGTCAAAAACAGTTCTTCTATAGGGGGGCCTAAATTTTATTTAATATCTTTTAGACCATGAAGAATTGAACACTTAATCTACAAATTTCAACTGTATTTGGTTGGAATTAACTTACTTCTTTACAGAAAGCCGAAGGATATACATAGGGATTCCCCTTAATCCTTCCTTGAGGTTGAGTTGTTTGGGTGGGTATGTCTTAAGTCACATTCCCCAGGAATCAGACACATGGAGATTTGGGTGCGGAAGGTTTGCTGGGGAGCTCTCTTGGGATCAATACCTGTGAGGGATTGATGGAAGCAGGATTAGGCACATGGAAAAGTTGAACTGTGACGCATTTATAAGAAATGCCTCAGCTGATCTCATGGGAAGCTCTAGAAGTAAGAGGGCCCTTCAGCATAGCCAAGAGTTGAGGCAAGAGGGCCAGGCCTCATATTAAGCAGTCATTGGATATGGGCTGCCCCTGTGGAAGGTGCATAACTTTAGGCAATGGTTACACAGAGAGCAATTCCCAGAAGGTGACTGTCATGAGCCTTCAGCAACCAACACTCCTGGCACCTGAGAGAACGCATGCTTCAGTCCATGAAGAGGGGTCTGGTGCTGCATCACAGCTTCTACTACAAGCAATAAGGGTGAGGGACAAGAGATATTAGTAATGTGTTAAAATCTGTTGACATTCCTCTACATGGGAATCGTTTTTTTCTTGTGGTTAAAAGATCATCCTTGTGCTGGAGGCTGAAGATTTTGTATGTAGGAGCCCTCTGAAAATGCTGGGTTATGGCCAACTGAGACTAGTTATTAGCTGTAGAACTAAAATGCATTATATTTCCAGTCATGTCATTACAGGCATAAGGGAGGGAAGAGCTAGAACCAGTTGTACACTTAATTGAAAATTACTGATAGGTGATGTGATGAGGAGCAAGTTTGAGACAAGCCTGGACATTTATTTTGGAGGAGCTGATTTCCACAGAGGTATGTGTGGTTTCTATAACCTTCCTGGATTTCTTTTCCTGAGAATGTTTATGTTCATTTGCTAGAATTAGCGGAGGGGTTATGAAGATAGAATATGGTCCACCGCTGTATAAGTGTTCCTCAACACTTGACTGTTAATTAGTGTGGTTAGGTTTAATGAACTCATTTAAAAACAATATTCCTGCTGAGAATTTTATTGAGTACTAAATTCTTAAATTTAATAATGCAAAATGTGTTTGTATAGTGTTAATAATAGTTGCAGGACTTTCAGAGAGTAAAATACTAGGTTAAATGTAATGGATTAATTAAATAAGAAAGCCCAAACTACCTTTCAAAGTGACTTCATGATAATTTCGCTTTGTTTTAGTGAATAAAGTAGACCATATCAAATGCCATGTGTGTGTGTGTTAATTTAAAATCAGTGTTCTAAGCTAGCAAATTTAGATCAAAGGAAACACAAACACAGCAAAATATTCTGCTTGGCAAACAGTTTTGTTTCTCGTACTGATCCATTAAGTTGAATAACTTGATTTTCTTACAAGATGTCAACAATATGTTTCTAAAATGTAGAGAAATCAGTGGGAACTTTCTAATCAACTCCTGAAGAGCAACAGCTTGTATCAGCAGCAGTCCACAGAAACATTTGGGAAATATTTTTAATCGCTTTAATTGCATATTAGTAAAATGATGCAAACATTATAGCTTTTTCAAAATAAGCAACTCATTTAAATTGGGAAGGATTTTTTAAGCTGGCTGTAAATGTCCTTTATGTGATATATTCAAAATTATTTTTAGCAAACATTTAAGGATGATAAATGTGTTTTGTTATTAATTATTCTAATGAATTATTTGGACCTGGGAAATATGTGTCCCTCGGTTTTCCCATCTATACAATAGGGGTAGAAATAATGCTATTAGGATGGGATAAGGCAACATATGATTAAGTATACACACTTTGAGTTCTCCAAAGTCCTCAAAGGCAATTTTATTTGAGGATGATTTTGTGGATTTTGTTTGTAGAGAGGTAATTACTCCAAACAGGAGTCCTAAGGGAGAATATTGAACTCATTTTGCACCCCCGTTGGATATAGAGGAGTGAATTTTGAGTTTCTGAAATATTAAAAAGACTAGAAGTTGTAGTTTCCCATCAAACTCATTCCCTTCATACGGGGAAGGCCCATCAGTTAGGAATGTGTTTAGTTATTTTATTTGAGACATCAAGAATTCTGGGGTAGGTGGCTCAATGATGCCTGCAAGGAACATTTTTTTTTTTTTTTCATCTTAATGTTCTGCCATCCTCAGAAGATAGGGCTTGTCCTCATGCTCGCTGCCTCAGGGTCACAAGACGGCTCTGCCCTTGCAGGAGTTTTTGCATGTCCAGGTACCATGCTCCAGGTGTGAAGAAGATAGAAAGAGGAAGTGGGAAATAATGGTATTTACATCAAAAAAGAAAAGCTTTCCCAGGAACCTTCAATGTTTGTTTCATTGTCTGCATATTATTGTATTGTGTGGAAACAGCACAATTTAACTAGTCCTGGGGATAGATTTTGAGGGGCTATGTGTGGCACCCAGTCAGGGACTAACAGACGTTTTGAAAGAGGAAAATGACCTGCAGCTCTCAGATCTAGTAGTCAGTGCTGACTTAGTGTTTGTCAAGCCTCCCAGGTTTTTTAGTTTTGCTTCCTTTGTGGCCCTCATTTTCCAGGCTCAGCCTGATCCTGATCTTTAGCTCAGGCAAGGGGCAGGTAAAGAGCAAGTCTCCAGCACCCTGGGCCTCAGCATATGCTCACATTGGTTGCTAAACAGGCTCTGACCGAGTTTCTCAGTTCTGATACCCAAATCCCCACACTGCCTTGTTTCCTGGGCCTTACTCCCTGCCTTGGAAACCTATCAGCCCTCCGTCCCTTGAGGAGCCGGCCTGCCTAGTTCTTGTTTGCCCCCTCCAGGGAGGGAAATCCTCTTTGAGCTTCTGCCTGGTGGCTGGGATTCTGCCATTTTCTGACACACTCACTTAATGATGCCTGGTTGCCTGGGCTGCAGAGCATTGCCAGCTCCCATGACACAAGATCCCTGGCCTCCACCTACTTGTCTTCCCCCAATCACACACACACACACACACACACACATACACACGTTTGATCTAAGTTATACATGGTTTATAAAACCAGATACTCAAAATTCATAATGAAAAACAGCACTCTTCTGTCCACCTTCCCTATTTCCAATTATTTTCTCTGTAACAGTAATCATACTTTTGGTTTTCTTCTCATGTTTGTCTCTATAATTTATAATAACTTGCTTATATTACTATTTCTTCAAATATTCTTGCTTTGTAGATACGCATTGACTTTCTACCAAGGTATATGTGGATTGAATGCCCCCCTTCCCCGTAATATGCACCCACTACCCCTTTATGCATTCTCCTAATCATAATTTTTGGTTACATCAATATTCAGACTTCTTGTTACATAAGAGAAAAAAGACTCCTTTCTTGTTCATGCCACATTTACTTGGTCATTGGCTATATGCAGCCAATCTCAATGTACCATGTTTCTGTCTTTCTTGTGAACACCTCCTTTCGGTGGAGCTCCTGCCCTAGGAGCACCCTGAGAAAGCATGTGTGACAGCTAAGTGTTTTAAGAAATGTCTTAATTCTGCCCTTTCATTTGATTGATAGTTTGGGCATAAACTTTGAGGTTGAAAATTATTTTCTCTTGGAATTTTGAAGTGATTGTTCCAGTATCTTCTAACACCCAGTAGTGCTATTAAAAGTAGATGCCATTATGATTCCTAATCCTTTGTATGAGACCTGTTGTTGCTGTTTCTCTTTTTCTCTTCTGAAAGCTTTTACAATCTTCTCTTTGCCCGATGTTCTGAAATTTCTTGTTGATATGCTTGGTATGGGTGCAGGTCTTTTTAATTTATTTTTTGTTTGTTTTTGTCTCTTTTATGTTAAATGCTGTCTTCAAATACCCAGTAATCCTTGGTTGTCTCCTCATAGTTAAGAGTGAGGCACAATAAGGAGAAAAAAAAAGACTTAGAGGAGAGAGAGAAATAATGCTAAAACTTAAGAAAACTTCCAAAAAACTATCATGGAGATCCATATAGGGTTAAACGATAATTTCATTTTCACAGGACAAAAAGAAGCTTTAAAAAGATCACTCAGAAAATAACTAGAAGCTGTGAGTGGGGGGGGAGGACTTTTTGGCTAGCCCACTATAAGGTGGATTCACTATAAGGTGATCTGAGAGGGCTATTTCTTTGGGAGAGCCCTTCCTCCCCTGCCCAATATACACAGGATTTCCTTTCAGCCCAGTCAGTATCCCCTGATGGACATCCTTCAGTCTCCCGTCTGGGTGGTATAAAGCCAGTAGCCAGAGTTGTCAGAGCTGAGTGGGGGGAAGGGTTCAGTGGTCTTAACATTCACCATGTGGATTTTTACTTGATCCCCCAATTTCAGTATGGTACCTTTATCCTATGAGTGGTAGCCCTGAACCCAGAATCAATTTGGGATCAACTGGTGTAGAAGATAAACCTCTAGATTTTGCCTGGGTTGGGAAGGCTTGACTGTGTTTGGTTGGGAATGGGAAACAGGGATCTAATGGCTTTTTACACACCACCTTTAATTGATCCTCCTGTTTTAAGCTTCACCAGCTTTCCTTGGCTCTATTGTTTCTGAGCCTGTCCAAGGTCCTGCTTCACTCTGGCTTTCTCTGGTGAGTGGAGTCAACTTATTTATCTGCCTTGCAATGAAATTTAGTTGTTCTGATCTTCTCTTCTGTTTTCCTTGTCATTATATAGTTGATTCTTATTATTCACAGTAATTATCTCCTAAGAAATTGCAGCAAATACTGACTAAACCATTGCTCCACAGAGAAATACAGGGTTAGGTTCCTGTGAGCCTCTGATCAATACATAACCTTGTGTTATGTGTAAATACACTTTATTTATACATATTTTTGATTCATTAACATTGAACTCACTGCCAACAGCACTATAACTCACGTCTGAATGAAGCTTATATAAGCACATATTTTCTTTGTAAGGCACTTAGGAATCTAGACAGTACTTCAGCACTATGCTTGGGAGCCATTTTAAATAGCAAAATCACCAACAAAAAGCACAAAAATGTGAAAAATATGGCACTAAATAGACTGTGAAAAGGATACTTTACAGTATGAAAACTGAAACAAGGTAGAGTGTCACCTCGTTCAACCTCTACTAGTAACATGTGTTGAGACTCAAACTTTTTGCCACTCTGAGCATATACACAAGTGATTGTGAAAGCAGCACGATTATTAATTTGGGGGCTACAAATAAGTTTTAGTGAGTAGGCAAGTTTGCAAACACAGAATCTGTGAATAATGAGGATCAGCTGTAGTTTTCTTTTTTTTAATTCTGTTATCTTTTTAGGTGGTTTCAGGAGGGATTGAAAGGAAACAAGGAAAGTAAATAAGCGTATTAAACCCACCACATTTAACTAAAAGTCTCTGTCATCCCAGTCACTCTGTATAGGACCCACTGATACTTACTTGTCTACAATGACATGTCAGATGTCTTCTAGTTCCTCCAGCTCACTCTGACTCTTTCATCCTTAGTCACTCTGATTGGGGTCATCCAGGTCCAGATCCCAAGGCTCTTCAAGTCACCCAGACTCTCTGCAATATGCTGGGCCATGCCTGACCATGCCACAGAATACTTATGGCAATGTATAGGTCTTTCATATATCCTGTAATCATTGGTGTGCTGGAGCTAGTTCATAATGGCTTGCAAAAGCCAACTGCTAAATTTCCAGGAATGTTGTGAGCCATTGTTAAACATAACCATTGTTAAAAATTAAATCATATTATTTGTTAATTTTTAAAATTAAAAAACAATTAAGTTTAAAATTAAAAATTAAACATAAGAGCTTACAATTAAATTATATCAATTACAAAGATAATAAATGCTCAAAAATTATCACTTCCTAATTATTTTACTATATATTACTATTATCTATGCTCTTGGGGTTATTTATGTGTCTTATATCTGTATGGTAGAAACACTATATCATGGTGTTCTACTCCACATTTCTTCTCAATCTCTTCACTGTCACATTTAGTGACATGATGGTGATAATGTAAAATCAACCACAGAAGAAGTGTTTATATCATGGAAATCAGCAAATGTTCCAAATCAGGGCTTTTTCTTCCCAGAGAGCCTTTTGTTAAACATTCACCAATACACCACTGACTGAAATTAATTATAATTTTATTGCTCTCATTGAGACTTCACTAATTTATATTCTTTCTTCTCTAGTCTTCAGACACCTAACTAAAAGCTGAGAAAGTGGCAAAAACATCTATGAAGCAATCTTACAATCTCATTCTTATTTATACTGTCACTAGCATTACCAATGGGAGGTAGCCCAGGAGACTTGGAGAAGTGGTACAGAAAACAGTAAATCACCCTGATAGCCTGAGAAACTGACTATCTAAAGGACTTCAGAGCCTCACGGAGTATGGAATTCAGTAAAAATAGAAATTAATTGACAAAATTGACAACGGCAGTGGAGAAGGAGACAGTAGCTAGATCCAAGGATATGCATTAGCTATTGGGTGTTTATTAAGCAGAAATAATGAAGAAAATGAAGTGAAGACTGGTAGAAGAATCACAGAAAAAGAATCTGGGTCCTTTCTACAGTATGTTGCACAGAGTCTGACCCAGACAAGCTAAAGGATCTTGTAAACGTGAGCTTGGAAAAGCTGAAGCATCTATAACCATCAGATGGGGATAAAAACTTATTGATACCTAGTTAGAATCATACTTCCCAGGAAACTATTAATATGTGTGAATAAGAGAAGATTGACCCACATAATATGTTATTCTCTGATCAGTTAATATAGTTGTACAATTAGAGTAAAGAGTTGTGTTTTCGATGAGCAATAGCTCTAGGTAGGTTTGTTGGAGCAGTTATTCCAGGAAAATCTGGTGGTAATGGAGAGGGACAGGGAATCACATTTTAAATTCTTTTGAAGAATTTCTACTAGTTGTAGATCTTTGGAGGTTCAAATTACTGATTTATAATGTAAAGTTAGTGAGTATTTTTAGAAGATTTAAACATGTTAGATTTAACTTTAGTGTTTAGAGTTAGTTAATTCCAAAGAAAAAAGTGTTAATTGGCTGATATATCCCTGAAAAAGCAGTTAAGGGGGAAAAAAAGTCAATGTAGGAAGTAAAGATAGAAAATAGTTGTGTTGCTGTCCTCCCTGGCTGCTGTCATTGTTGTGATAAAGCTCACAGGCTAATGACATGCCTGACTTAAGACACCCTTGGAAAAATAGACTAGTGTGTGGCTGATATTTTTTAAATAGAATAATTTCTCCTCCTATTCACAAGCACATTGGTGTGTAGTGGAAAACACACCTCTGGGCCTACTATCATACTGATTCTTAGTTTTTGTTCCAAACTCTTCCCATATTTTATTCTCCATTCAACCCATCTTTCCATCTTTCTCTCCAATTCCTACCTTTACTGGTCTTTTATGGACTCCTTTAATGGTTGTCCATGAACATAGGTATATGTATACATATACACATATATATATATGCAATACATGCAGATGTAATACTATACATACTCCTCTATACCTTGTCTCTTTAAATATTATACTTATTCTTAGAAACTTTTCCATATTGATACGTATATAGCTGCCTTGTTCTTTATCCTCCTAACATTTTTAAATGAAAAATTTCAAGCATATGGAAAAGTTGACGTTATTTTTTTAACAATTGCCTAGTACATCATTATGCAGATGTTCCACAATTCATTTTAATATCCCCTGTCGACAAATATTAAAATTGTTTCCTATCATTTGCCTTTACAAAACAATGCTGTCATAAAATCCTTGTACATAGGTCATTTGGCAAATATGAGAGTTTATAAGTAGGGTAATTCCCTAAATGTCAAATTGCTAGGTCAAAGGTATGTATATTTTTAATTTTATAGATATTGCTAAATTTCCTCCATACAGATTGTAGCAACTTACACTGACAATGTATGAGACTGGCTGTTACTCCACATTCTCACCAAAAGTTCTATTAAATTTTTAATTTTTATTTTTAAAAGATAAAAAACCAAGACAGCATTTTTTCCTATTGGTTTGGAAAATATTTTTAAGTAAAACAATATCCAGTGTTGATGTAGGTGTGAGAAAAAAGGACTCATACATAACTGGTAAAAGTAAGATTGACTCAGCCTTTCTAAAAAGCTGCTTAACATGTGTGAAAGTCCTAAGTATACTTTTTTCACCCATCAATTCCACCTCTAGGAGTTTAACCTAAGGAAGTAATCCAACAAATGCTCAATGATGTTTACCACAGCATTTTTATAGAGAAAACGATGGAAATAACAAATTAAATAGATTGTAAAATCATATTATGCTATATCTACACAATGGATACCTTGCAGACGTTTTTTAAATATGCAGAACCATATTTATGGAAAGATTTTTATGACTTTTTGCTGCATGGAATACAGAGGATGTAAAACAGTATGTTCAGCGTGATCCCAGTTAGGAGGAAGATATGCAGAGATAGATACGTAGATATACCATTTGAGAAATAAATGCTATTACATAGATAGATACACACACAAAAATGTAGATATATATATCTATATAAATACATAGATATTTCCCTGGAACAATGTCTGTAAAAATATACAAGTTTTTAATGGGAAGTATGATTACAGATCATTTTTCTTTGCTTTTATTATTTCCTACATTAAAACAAAATTTTATAATGAGCATATGTTTTATTTTTGATCAAAATATAAATGATAGAATGAAAAGAAAATTTTATGTGAACTTCATAGCACCAAATAGAACTGTTAAATATGTTAAAAGCCATCTATTCGGGCCGAGCCCGTGGTGCACTCAGGAGAGTGCGGCGCTGGGAGCACGGCGACGCTCCTGCCGGGGGTTCGGGTCCTATATAGGAATTGGCCGGTGCACTCACTGGCTGAGTGCCGGTCACGAAAAAGACAAAAAGAAAGCCATTTATTCATTTACTCAGGTGACATCTATTAAGTACCTGCCATGTGTGAGCCTCTAGTCTAGGTGCTGGGGAAGGTACAGAGACCAACTAAATATCCCTGTTCTCACAATCCGATATATAAATTGTCACAAGTATTGGAGTGGGGTGGGAGTGAGAGAAGAGCACATGATTATTATTTTTCTTTAAAATCACCAAATCTCAATTAGTAAGAATTATCCTATGGATTTAGATGCAACACTCAAGCATTTAACAGTGTTATTAATAGAATCTGGATGGTGCGTATTCATTATCCCTGAGACTGGGGCTTTTGTGATAAGACTTTGACTTATCTTAAGAGGGTTTGGAAAGGAAGATCAGAGCACAGGTCTATAAATGTCTTTTCTAGTTACCCACATTCCAGGCAAGTGCAAATATGCATTTTAGATTCTCAAGTGCAAAGGAGAAGGATAAATACAGTATTATGCAGTGGAAATTCAATCTCTTTATAGCTTTGGGGCCACCCTGTGCTTCTATTCCAGGCTGAAGCCATCAAAGGACCCTCTGAGAGATAAATTAGGTTGTATTACTTATTAGCAGGCATTAAAATTGAACTAGGTCCTCAACTCCTTAAAAATCTCTTACAGTGAGTTTTGAATTTGTTTAAGCTGGGAAAATGTCATTCAAATAAAGTCTTGATCTGTCGCCTAATATGTAAAACAGACAAGTGGGACGGGAATGGGGTAGGAGATCTGCCCTGAAGCCTGGGACACATTCATCAGTCTTCTCCTCCTTTGCTCCTTTCAGTCCCCATGAGCAGTGTGAAAGCACTGCCCCTCAGAGAACCCCCAAAACTACCAATATTTATGATAAAACTACCTTCACAGTTTGACATTAGTGGTTATCAACCTTGACCTCTCGAGATCAAAACCCTGGAGGACTTGGTAAAACGCCCAAAGCATTTCTAATTCAGTAGGTCGGGGTTTGGACCTGAGAATTCACATTTCTAATCAGTTCCCAGGTGATACTGATGCTGCTGGTCTGAGGACCACATTTTGAGAACCTCAGTCCTAAGTATAGAGAAGAGAATTTCATTGTCAGATAAAGATTGAAAAATTCTGGATTATGAAGAATTAAACAGGTTTCTTCTAAAGTTAGCCGTATTTAATATGTTATAGTAAATTTTGTATCTTTAAGGGAAGAATCTAGTATTTGACCCCAGAACATCCTTTACTTCCCTCTTTTTTTCTTTTGAAAATAGAACAAATATGAAAAATAGTATCATGTGTATGCCAGAGAAAGAATTCAGAAAAACTTAGACACAGGGCAAAACTATGCATGTTAAGTTTATTCTTGTTGCCCCCAAATGTACTTTCCTCTGTCTTAGGCCTGAGATACAACTTTTACTTTGAGAAATGAACTAATCTGTCATAAGGCAAGTGTTTGGAGTGAGCATTAGATGAGGAACTTAATCTGTCCAGGGCATATGAAAGATGTTATGTCTTTCAGATGGACTTGACATTTGCAGTGGATTAAAGTCCCCCCAAAACTTAGTCCTCACTGTGACAGTGTAAAGAGGGTGAGAAATCCTATTATGGTAACTGAAAAGTGGGGCCTTGGAAAGTGATTAGATTCTGAGGACCATGCCCTAGTGAATGAATTAATAATGGTGGTCATGGGTGTGATTCTGAGGGCTTTAAAAGGAGAGCATGTGAGAGTGTCTTTCTCTCTGCTTGCCATTTTTTGTCATGTGAGACCTCTGGGTCACTGTTGCTACCACCAAGACCTTCACCAGATGTATTCCCTGGACTTTGGACTTCCCAACCTCTGAAACTGTAAGCAATATATTTCGTTTCCTTGATAAAATACCCAGTCCCATGTATTTTGTGATAAGCAACAGAAATGGACTCATACAATGTTGTTTGCTGGGGTTACAAAAGGATATGTGTTAATACATCTACTTTTGCTTTTCCTCTTCTCCCCTCTTCAAACTAGGCCTCTTGATCAGGTGGCACGAGCACTGGACTAGAAGTTAGGAGACATAAACTGCAGTCCTAGCTCTGCAACTAACTAGCTGCTCACTTAGTCTCTGGGCCTCAGGTTCCTAATTTCAAAAATGAGGGGGTTTAATTAGATGAATGCAGAGATCACTTGCGACTCTAAAATTGGTTAGCCTGCAGGTGATGCTTTGGTGGAGTAAAGCAACGAAGCCGATACTGAAGGTGCGGAGCCTGCTGTAGGGGAGGCACTGGGCTCACCACCTCCTCAGACATTATCCTGAGTAGAAAAGGGTCCCAGGTTTTGCAGACAAAGCTGTAGAGACCGAGAGAGGTTAAGTAACCATCAAAGTCAGACATCTAGAAAATAGCAAAAGTAGGGTTTCAACCTGTCTGAGTAGAAAGAACGCTTTCCACTCTACCCACTGCTATAATGTATTTACCACCCAGCTTCTCTTTCAACTGTTTCGTTTTTTAACGTTTCCTGTTGGTCTGTTGATACCAGGTAGATTTTGAGCTAAAGCTCAGCTTGGCTGCTTTATAGATGACAAGTGACTCAACCTGCAAGATCCTTAGTCTCCTTATCTGCAAAAAGGTGATAATAATAGCTCTTTGAACATTTATTAAGAGGATTATGTCAAGTGCTGAGCACAAAGTATGTGCTCAATAAATAATAATTATACCAACTTATTCTGGAGTTATAATCATTGTAGATAGTTTTTTTTAATATTGCCTTTTTCTCTTAAACAGTTTATGATAAGCAATTCTTGTTGCCCCAGATCAGGCTGTATCTATTTTCACTAAGTGTATAAATAGTTATTTATTCATCTATTCTGCTATGATTAATATTTAGATCTTATTGCTTATTTTATTGCAGTGGAAAGAACATAGATTTGAGGAGCCACGCATCTTTGAGTTAAAATTTCTAACTCTACTGCTATTTGGTTTTGGATTAGTTGCTTAAATTTCCTGGAAGTAATAATACTTACTTTGCAGGGTTGTTCTGAGGATTAAATAAGATAAACAACAGCTGTAAACTTCCTAACACTTTGCCAGGCACATCATACGTTGTCAAGATATGCTAGTCCTTTCACTTCTTCACCAAGTGAGCAAGGCACAAGGTGTGGAGCCTTTAAGGTAGATCTAGAGATGGCACGTGCTCCTGTTGTTGGCACCTATTCTGTGCATCTGTGCAAATCTCACTGAAATTCTCTGCATTCAGGTCTTCTACTTGAACCTGCTGATGGGATATCAGTGACTCTCATTTCTCTTTGGAAGATGCATAAACCTCAAACTTAAACTTAATCTTTACTTTTTAATTTTTTCTTATTTGCTTTTCTGTGAGTGAAAATTATTTTTCAAACGTTATTCTGAGT
Source organism: Cynocephalus volans (assembly GCF_027409185.1). Classification (NCBI taxonomy): domain Eukaryota; kingdom Metazoa; phylum Chordata; class Mammalia; order Dermoptera; family Cynocephalidae; genus Cynocephalus; species Cynocephalus volans. Next base: position 99,210,650 of record NC_084461.1, on the reverse strand, counting down.
GAATAGCCAGTTCTATTTAGGTTGATTTGAAAAAATGTGGTTTAATTATGCTTTTACTAGTGGATACAGATGTAGACTACAAATAGGATTATAGAGAACTATTTTTATTTCTGGTTCAGAAGAGAGGGCAGAGGACCAGGACAGAGTTTCAGCTGGAGAAGAATCTGTATTACATTTACACGGGCAAGAGTTGATTATATCCCAACAGAATGTGTGTGCTTTGGGTCATTTTAGAAAACTCTTCAGTGGTACTAGAATTGTTATTTCATGGCATAAGTGAATTTGTGATTGCTTTGACTTTTCTATTAAAGTCAGATATTTACATGCAAGACAATCTTAAGCTAGCAACTCCTTTCCTTCAGCTGGAAGGAAATAAAACAGCATAGAGCTAGATTCAAAGATGTAAATTGCAGGGAGAAGATTTGTTTGTGATTAACTTAGAAAGTACTGTTTGTGTTTAACTTCACCGTAATTTTTCAGGATGATCAAATTGCACATTAGATAATGCAGGCAAGAAGTAAGGCTTTTTTTTTTTTTTTTTTTTTACTTTTTTTTTCCATTTATTTTTTTATTTTTATTTTTATTTTTTTTAAATTTTATTTTGTCGATATACATTGTGGCTGATTATTGCTCCCCATCACCAAAACCTCCCTCCCTTCTCCCTCAGAAGTAAGGCTTTTTAACAGGTGTAAATGTTTTTTCCTGGTTGTTATTTCTAAGATGAACCTGTGAACTTTTGAAGTAATTTGCCCTTGAAGTTGTATAGCTTTTGAGACTACTCGTATTTAGAAGAGGGATGGAGCATGGAGAGCATCATGATTTTCTGAATCACCAGGAGAAAAATAGTGTTCTCAAGTGAAACAGAGTGAGACTCAAAAGGAAAACATAACATGGTCATATAGACACATGCTAGATACCACAAATAATATTAATAGATATTTTTGTTTTAAAAAACCACAACATATTTTGCGTGACTCTTTTTTCCCCCAAATCATCTTGTCCAGTGGATTTTGAACACTTTTTTTTTTATCTTTACAAAGTTTTGAGACCGAAAAGAATACAAATTCTCTCCAACTACCAGGTAATTAAATCCTGTTTAAATATCTTATATACTGATGCCCTTATTACATAAATCACCTGCAGAAGATTAACTGATGAATTTTAGACAAGTGAAGTGAACTATTGTCAAGGCCAAGTGTAAATTGCAAGCTACTAAAAAATCTTGACAGGATAATAACTGGAATGACCTGTAAGCTGATCCACTGTAAGGAGGCATCTAATTTTCCTCTTGGCAGGGAACTGGATGCCAGAGCTAAGTGCTTGGCTCATTTTCTGTAACACTGCTCTTCAGATACCAGGATTCTAACTGCTTCTATAGAGCTGGCATGTAGATTTTTTTAAAATGCTTTATATATGTACATGAATCAAAATTCAAAATGTGCCCGAAAAGGCAGATGGCAGAATAAGTTTTTGTCTCATCCCTGTCCTCCAGACATATTCCCCTCTCCACAGGCAGCCTATGGTGATGATTTTTTAGGTTCCCTTCCAGAGACAAGTTGTGCACATCAAGTCATAAAGACACATATTCTACTAATACTTTTATATACACGGTCATATGCCATATGAACTGCTATGCACCTGCCTCTTTTCAACTTGACCTATTTTGGAGGTTGTGAAACCATTAAATAGAGCTGCCTCATTCTTTTTAAGGGCTATTTATTGCATTGTATGGATGGACCATAATTTATTTACCAGACCACCCCACTGGTGGATATTTAGGTAATATCCAATCTTTTACTAATACAGATATGCTGCATTAAATAACTATGTTCATTCATCATTTTGCATACATCAGCATGTCTATAGGATACATTTCTAGAAATGCACTTGCATTTTTTAATTTAACAAATACTAACAAACTGCAGTAAATGTTTTATACTCCTACCAGCAAGCAGGCTATGAGAGTAGCATGTGCTTTTAAATCCTACACCTGGCCTTTGTCACTGACAGGTGTTTTTTCTGAACCTGGCCACAGTCCAGAGCCCTTGGGCTCACTTGTGTTACGTTGGTTCCTCTCTGTCTGTGATATCAGGACTCATTTTCCAACACACTTGGCCACTGTATTCTTTCACAGCTATTCGAGGGCATTGCTTATGGAAATAGATTTATTTCTACACCTGTTTCCTTATAGACGAGGGGAATTAGGGAGGTGCTGATGTTTCAGAATCCCAAATTTTGGCAATGGAGAGAGGCATTTGAGGTTAGTTTATTTTCCTTGATTTGAAAATTATGGGAAGGGATCTTCCTACCCTCACATAAAAAACAAACTGAAGTTTTGACCTTTAAAGCTGAAGTGTTGGTGGCATCTGTGGCCATCGCTGCACCTCCGAACCACTCTACTCACCGGAAGCCCATTTTCTCCCCAGGTCTGGCTCCCTGACTGCCATCCCACTGGGGGCTCGCAGCCCTCCCCCTCTGCTGCTTCTTCCCTCCTCTTGTTCCTCGCCTTCATTTCCTCTCCTCTTTCTTATCCAAACAGCTTTGATTACTCCTGTTGGAAGTTTACTGCCTCTCCCTCAGCCACTGTCATAACACTACAGGTCCAGGTACAAAGCAGGGCTAGCCTCATTTGATTTTTGTATGTATCGATCCTCCCGTCCCCCGCCCCCATGCTTACTCTTTTACAATCTGTGATACAGTTTGTATTCTAACTTCTAAAATGTAAAGAGCCCCTTTTGTTCAATTATGTGGAACACCTAGCTCACATTGCTCACTTAAATATATGACACTGTGGTTAGTTGATGGATTTTTTTTTTAAGGATTTTGCTTTAACTAAATTTAAATATATTTATAAATAGAAATCTTTGCTAGCATTTCTGTGGATTGTTTCCCCAATACAGTATTTACTAATAATGAACATAGACTTAAATGTTATTACAGTATATATTTAATGTTCCTTGGAATGATATGTCGAGATAGACAAAGACAGCAAGCTACCTAAGATACTGGCATTGTTGCCATTTGGTACCGTTCCTTCCCACATTGGTCTTTAATCTAAGGAATAAGGAATTGTCTTAGGTATGTTCATGACATCCAGAACAGTGCTACTCAAAGAGTGGTCCACAGACCAGAGCATTGCTTGCCCCTCTGCAACAAGGTAAGTATAAGAACTGAAAGTATGTGTTTAAAAACTTGTATTTCAATTTGACAGCTTTAAATCTAATATTAAAAATGTATCTTTTATTTTCTATTCCTTTTTAAAATCTATTGTTCTAACTCATTTTATTTTATTTTGCAAAATATCAATTCATCATAGATTAGATTTTTTTTTTAATAATCTAGAAAATTCCTCAAATTTCAGGGACTCTAGCTTGTAAGGAAGATACATTGCTATAAAAGGCATTATCTTGGCTTGTTTCCATAGTATGACAAGTGTGATATCCCCATGTAATACTTGAGGAAATGAGACACAGTGACAAAATTTCTTGCCTGAGGCTGCTGCATATACTGGGATTAAATCTTCCTCTTCTCATTTCTGTGATCAGATAACGAGGCCCCATCTGCTTTTCGTGTCATGATATTTTAATTAGAATCTGAGACAGTGAGTAGAATGAGAAAATTATGCATGAAAAGAACATTGCATTTTTTCCCCTTCAAAGAAAAGTGTAAGTAGATTTTCCCCCCGTATTATTTTTGCTTTAATGCCATTTTCTAAAACTAAAGTACTTAAAAGATATTTAGGAGAGCGTTAGGACTTTGTACTCAGAAAAAATCCTGTGTGCTGAATGTTTTTTAAAGTTTTTAAATGCTAGTGGAGATTATATAAACAATAAATTCTGGGGAAATTTGCAAGTGTCACAGTGTCAGCCTTGGGGAGAAGTTTGAGTTTGTGTCTAGGCCAAGGTAAGACCCATAATAAAACCAAAACAAACATCGGGGAACATCTGTTCTGAGTGTGAATGCAGCAGTCCGAACTGTATGAGCAGAGTTGAGGGAAGTTAGGAGGTGGTACATATAGGTCCAAGTGACTTAGTGGCTAAACAGAATGAGAGCAAGGAACAGAGGATTGAAAAGAGTCGGGGGGCGAGCACAGACCGCCTTGAGGCTCCTGGTGGCAGGCTCTGTTAAGTGGGCCAGGGATCCAGTACACATTTGAAGCCTAACATAAAAAAAAATCTTAACTTTGTTAACTCAACTGAATAGCACTTAATGAAAAATTTTGCTTTGTCACCTATTACCATGGTTAGCTACTCCTCCAATGGAAAAAAAATAAACATAATTAAAAGTTTATCATTCACAGTGGGTTGTGAGTCTGTTATATGTTAAATACATGTTGTAATATGAATCTTCTTGCCCTAATGAAAGTATTTGGGTGCAATTGTCTTTTTATAATAATGGTGTTATTTATGTAATTTTTCCATAAAAGTATGACCTAAAATAATGTAAAGGGATAACCATTTTGGAAGTGTTATTAAAATAACACTTAGAAATAAATTTTTTGAAAGTGGTACACTTCTCAAATTCTTTTATCACCCGAAAACATATCTATTGCGCCTTTTCCAAGTATCCTCTCTTTCTATATCTTTCAGAGGTGACTTTCATAGCTTTTGGATTTGGGGTCAATTGCTTAGCCTTAGTGGGATTTTTGGAGGGACATTGATATATTAAGAACCACTTATCCACTTTCCATACTTACCACTATTGTTAGTGTATTCAATTAATGAGGATTTACTAAGTGCTCCCTACAAGGTTCTGTGTCTGTCATTGAGATTACTAGAAAGGTGCCTTTGTTCATTCATTCACCCACCACCCTGTTTTAAGTACCTGCTGTGTACCAAGTATAGCACCAGGAACTCAGGACACGTTTCCTTTTACAAGGCACTGATAGACCCTGTAAAATGGAGATAATGACTAAGTTATTGTGAGGACTAAATGAAACAATATATCTAAAACACCTAGCACAGCCTCTAAAACATAAGTGCTCTGAATGAGCATTTTTCCCAAGGAATGGCAGAGACTGCTTTTGAGAAGTTTCTACAAATCATTTTGAAGAGAGGCTGAGTCTTGCTTAATGTACAATATTAACTTACTGATTTAAAGAAGTAATCCAAGGGGGAAACACATTAAAATATTTTCTTCCACAGGAGCATCAATAGGAAATGTCAAATTAAGAGATTGCCAAAAGAATGAAGAATAAGAGTATTAGGAAACAGTCACGTGTAAAAGAATTACAGAATAAAAGAGTTTTTTAAAAATATATACACATAATACTTGTTTGCAAATGCTGTCTTCTTGAATGTTGGCTTTCTGTCACTCTTGACATTTCACCTGGAGAGGGGTAAACTATCATGTCAGTGACTGATCTAAGCTATTCATTATTTCAGTGAACTCTTAGGAAGTTCAGGCTAACATCAGAAGGAATTAATATTGCAATAACTCAAATGTAAGAAGACAAAGCTGGAGCTTCCTCTAGGAAACATAACATATGCCCCCACCTGCCCCCTAAGTTTGATAAATCTTTCAATCAAAGTTTTTTCATAAGTGGATAGTGATTTGGATATGACTAGATTTCCTTAATCAAAAAGTGGATTTTTTTTATATGCCCTATGCATAGGAGTGAATCCAAAATTGGAAAGTTAGCTGTGAAGAAAACTAACAGATTTATGACATAATGGCTTTTCTATATTCTGGGAAAAAATGCCTCCAGTTTTATAATTCCTTTGTTACCTAAAATAGTAACTGACATTTTAAACAATTTTGTTGCTTGACTGATACATTTGCTTGAAGCTATTTGAAGATATTGTGCTCTATTTTATTTTCCCACTGCTAGCCAGTAGAACTTCTGTGATGATCAAAATGTTCTATACCTGTGCTGTCCAATGTAGTTATTGAGCATTTGAAATGTGGCTATTGAGCTAGTGCAACTGAGGAAGTGAATTTTTAATTGTACTTAATTTTAATCAGTTTAAATGTAAATTTAAATAGCCATCTGAGACTAGTGGCTACCATGTTGAACAGTGCAGTCTAAGACTCCAAATATTAATTCACAAGAGTTAAAATAGGTTTCGAAATAAATTGAAATAGGTTTCGAAACAGACAATATTGAGGAAGTTGGTAAGTGGAAATTTAATTTAATTTAATTTGCAAAAAGCTTATATGTCAATATTCCATTACGTTTGAAGTTTCAAAAAGTTTTATAATATAAATTAGATGACTTAAAGTGTTCTTCCTCTCAATCTTGACTTTTTGTTTTGTCTTTTCTATTTTTCTGTATTTTTTCCAAGTTGATAACCACAACCAAAAGCATTTTTTTCAGGTATAAGAATTAGACCAATAGTTTCATCATTTCTAGCAGTATGTTTTACGAGACAGAGAGAGGGAAACAGAGAGAGAATGAAAGCATAGGCTCAATTTTGAGCCAATCTCAGACATTAATTACTTTGGTAGACTTGTCAAGTCCTTTTTTTTTGACTGGTGAGGGATCACAACCCTCGGCACAGTGTGGTCCGCACCGCGCTCATATAGGATCCAGCGCTACCAGTGCCTCACTCTCCCGAGTGAGCCCAACGGGCCGGCCCAAGTCCTTTAAGACCATAGTGGAAACGGTCAAGATGATTTCAGTTGATTCCTTAGGATGCATGTCATTTTGTTTGTTTGTTTAGGTAATGCTACCAATTAATTTTCCTTTTCCTTCATGGCTTTCATTTTCTATTTGCAGACTACAGCTGACCTTATTTATGAAGAGTGAATTTTTAAAAGGAGCTTAGGTACAATTATCCATAGCAGTGACTCTTTGCTTTCACTTTTTGACCAAAACACCATTTTAAATCATAGAACATAATGTTCATGCCTCTAAAGAAGTTGTCTGTTGATTAACTGAAGCCTATATTTGCCAGCTCGCCGCCTTCTTGTGTAAAATTTCAACTAATTAGAATATTTGGAATCAAGGGCTTCTGATTGATCAAAAGCAAACAAAGAAATTACTCATACATTCATCATTTATTTACAGATCATCTGTTATACTCCAGGTACCATTCTTGGTATTTGGAATACAACAGTGAACAAAGTAGACAAAATTCTTCATCCTCATGGAGCTTAAGTTCTAGAGGAATTGTTTCTACTTCTGTTGAGGATTTTTGCAAAATATCTATTTCATTTTATTTTGCAAGTACATACATTACTGCAATTAGTGTGTTTATTGGTTGGTTGGCTGGTTTTTGATCACTGAGATTCTTAATTTGCCTCAAAGCCCTCATTTCTTAGGTCTATTGGTATAGAACAGAAGGTCTTCTCTGAAACACTTCAGAAGCCTTTTACTGAACACATGCTGATGCTGTCACCTTTCCCCCATTCTGATTTCATTTGTCAGCCATGGGGAATGAGCATCAATGTGTTTTATTAGTATGTTTTAATCACCTCAGGTGATTATGATGTGAGTTGAGTATAGAAAGTTTAAATTACTAGCTTAAAGAGTATGGAGCCCAGTATACACACTAGAGGATATTTAAAAACCTAATGATATCAGGCCTGGGCTGTTAGCTCAGCTGGTTAGGGCACTGTGTTGCAACACCAAGGTCAAGGGTTGGGATCCCCATACAGACCAGCCACCAAAAGAAAAACAAACAACCTAATGATGTCAACTCATTTTGTTTTAATTTGTGATTACAAGTTGGGGTGTGCAATAAGTAAAGGAGAAATGAAATTAAAGTTTCTTATTGTTTAAGTTCTCTCCCCACCTCTTGTTACTTCAAGTCTAACATTTTATTTACTCACTCATTCACTTCCTTATTATGTATTTATTTAGCACCTACCATATACCTAGTTTGAGAGATTCAAAGATGAACAAAGAATGAACCCTGTCCTTTAGGAATTTATAGTCTAGTACCAGTTTGTAAACTCTTTCTGTTAAGGGTCATATAGTAAATATTTTTGGTTTTGTGGGCTATATGGTCTCTCATAACTACTCAGCTGTACTGCTTTAGCAAGAAAGTAGCCATAGACAAGGCATAGATGAATGCGCATGCTGTGTTCCAAAACACTAGATTTACAAAAACTAGCAGGGATCTGGATTTGACTGCATGCCTTAGGTGCCAACCTGTGGTCTAGTAGAAGAGAGAGAAAATAAATCAATAATTACTGTAGGGTGGGGTAAGTGACCGAAGCTAGCACAAGTGCCTTGCTAAGGTAAAGAAAGGGTAGAATTAGACTGGAGTTATGTGAGATACTTAGGGAAGATTTCTGAAGGCAATGCTGTTTGAGTGTGTTATGAAGCATGGGTTGGAGTTTGGTGAAAGGAAAAGAGAAGAATGTTCTAAGCAGAGGGACAAACGTGCAAAGCATGAGCATGTAAAACTACAATGCCTCTTGTGGAAACTAAAAGAAATTCAGTGGGACTAGAATGAAGGTTGCCTGCTTCATTCAGCAGGAAGGGGAAGCTAGAGATGTAGGGCAGCTGCATTCTGATGGGCCTTGACCATGAAGCAAGAAACTTGGGTGTGAAGCTAAAAGTCTTGGGGGGAGCAGGTAAAGGATTTAAAGCAGATAGAATCTGTTGGGGCCACTTGGAAAGAGGGAGACCCATTAGTAGATCATTGTGATAAACCAGGTTGAAAGTGACGAGAGTGGTAAGGATAATCAGGATGGAACAAGAAAAGCTCTAGTTCTTAGTAAGTGATTGGATGTGGGGACAACTGACAAGGAAACATGCTAGATGACTTCTAGATTTCTAGCATGGGTGACTGGATGGTGTAATAGATGTAAAGACAGGAGGAGTAAATTCAGGGAGGGGTACAAGATGATGAATTCAATGTAGGACTTTGAGTTCAAGATAAACACATGGCACGACCCAGTAGAAAATGAATTACTACTTAACTGAAAGGGAACATTTGGGATTCAACCATACACATACAGGTGTGTGTTAAAGTCCCCTTGTACCTTTCCCCAATCCTCTTCCCCTCCCTTTATCACCACTTTACAGTTGATATTTATGTTTCCTTACCTTGTTTTTATTACCTAAGTGTAAATCCATATACAATTTATAGTGTTTCTTTGTATATTATTAAACTTTTGATAAATGCTGTCATATTGTTCATGTAATTCTTCAACTTTATGTTTTTGCTTACTACTGTTTTTGAGATTAATGATGATACATTATAGATGTATTTTTTTCAAAAACTCTCTTCCATCATATTTCATTACCTGATGCCACCTTGATCTATATATGTATATTCTCTGTTGATAGACATCTGGACTAGTTACTTAACACCTCTGTTCTCAATTTTCTTACTTGTAAATAATAGTACCAACCCCATAGGATGGTTGTGAGGATTAAATTAATGGACATATATGAATATAAAGCACTAGATCAGGCCCTGGCATACAATAAACATTCAATATATGTTAGCTGTTATTATCATATGACTACTTAATATCATTATTAAGCTGTTTCCAGTTCTTTGCTATTACAGGTACCATACATGTCTCCTCTGTCTATACATAAGTTTCTTGAGCACATGGAACAAAAAGTCAGGTTTCTTGTTGAAGGGTGTACTTGACTTTTTTTAGATGTTGCTAAAGTCTTCTATACAGAATGGTAGCAGTTTTTCTTTCACCAACACCCTATGAAAGTTTCTGCTTCCTTGGTATTTCAGCACTAGGTATTTTAAGACTAACATTTTTGGCAATCTTATAGAAATGGTAACCGATTTTGTTTTAATTTGCATTTTCCTTGTGTGTAGTGAGGTTGAGAATCTTTTCATGTTATTGGCCATTCAGATTTTCTGTTCTGTTAACGTTCACATTGTTTGCCCATTTTTCTATTGGGTTGTTATCTTTTCTTTATTGCATTGTAGGAATCCTTATATATCTAAATACTGGTCTTTTGTCTGTCATGTCTCAGATTACAATAATGACCTCTTTGTGTTTTTTTATTTGAAAACATTTTTATCAAAGCAATTCATGCACCTGATAAAAAACAAAATGAAATAATACAGAAGAGTTGGTGACAAAGCTCAATTCTGCCCACTCCACAAAGGGAGTGCTTTTTACCATTGGTGCTACTAGTTCTCCTGATCATATCTGTCATAACACTAAATAACATACTTATACCTCTGTATCTGGATTTACCAGCTTTGAACAATATCTCTTTATTCTATTTTGTGAAAAGGAAGGATAACCCCACTGTCTTCAGCCCCACTCTTATTCTCACTATTCATCATACTGGCTGACTCTAAACCCAGAACCTTTAGCATTTAGCTACTGCCTCAGCAGCTCCCCTGCCTATTTACTTGTTTTGTACTTCACTTTAGTTGTCATACTAAGAAGCAATGAAAGGCAAATGTGTTGCTCCATCCAAGAGCTGTACTGAGAAATTACCAGCTGTAGCCCAGAAAACTGTTTTTTGTATAACCTGTTTACTTATGATTTTTCACACTTTGAATATTTGTGGAACTGAAGTTAGGGTCTTCTAAAACACATTTTTGTGTGACTTAAACAGAACTAAATATTAGCTGACTTAGCCAGTTTCTCTGCTATAAACTGGAGTCTGTTCCTTTCTCATGTCGTGCTGATATCCTCTGAAGATAAGACATATGTATGAATATGAGTAAGTATGAAACACCTTTTAGAGGACTTGTAGCAATGATGATTTAGAGGAAAAAATTTCACCAAAACTTTGTGAAATTTATCAAAATATTCACTGTGGTTATTGCTGGATAGAGATTTCATGTAATTTGTATTTTCTTTTTGATTGCCTACATTTTCTATAGTGAATGTGTATTTTCTGAAATAATATACAAAAGTTTTTTGGCTTTCTTTTTTTAAAGGCAGGTGCTTTATGTGATGATATTATAAGTATGCAAATAGTTCTTCACTGTACTACCTCAGTTTAGGACAATTCCAACATAGTATCTCTTCCTCTGGGAAACTTTTCTTGCCTAGGACAAAGATACTGCCATACTGCTCTGTCATTAAGGCTACAGGGTTCTTAGTTTTTCTCTGGGGTCCATTGGTCATTCATGCTTACTGAGCATCACATATGCTGCATTTTGTGGGAAAATATAGACAGAGGTATATGTGGGAAAACATCAAATGAAGTGGGGACTTCCTTCTAAAGTGTGATCATTTTTAACTTCTGAGAGTTTGTGAATCAGTCCATCAGAACAAATGTGATAGAAGTCTGCTGTGTACAAGGTGATTCGCTGGGTGCTGCACATATCTTAAAGGAGGTTGATGAAGGACCAGAACTGGCTTCCAAGGAGCTTATAGTCAGATCGGGAAGATAAGGCTTGAATATGTGAAAACAATTTTTTTAAAAAGAGAAATGAAAGTTTAGTACAATCCACATCCACAAGTTATCACAAAACTATACCTAATCACTGAATGAATGGTGAAGGTTCTAAATGTTATGAAAAGGAAGAGACCACTGTGTGCTTCACTGGGCTACCGGGACTGCATGGAGTTGGGAGGATTTGAGCTGAAAGTAGAAGGTATTAGGTGTCTTGAAGCCTATGTGTTCAGAGTCCTAGAATATTATTTCTGCCACATTCCGTTGGTCAAAGCAAGTCTCAGGGCCAGCCTGGATTCAAGGGCAGGAAAATAGCTCCACCTATTGATGAGAGAAATGTCAAAGATACATTGAAAAGGGGCATGGTTACAGGGGGCTGTAATTCACTGAGGGCCATTTTTAATAACCTATCACAGTGGCTTATAGATAAACCCTGTGAATCAAGTTCTCTCGATTTTGCTCTTGATATGAAGGAGAGCTTTTGGAATTTTTTTTCTCTCCTGTAACTTTGTTTTCTCATCATGTTGATAATAAAAAGCAACTTAGTGTTTTCAGCTGTATTTAACGTAGAAAGAAAACACATAAACAAGTGAATATAATCTTTCTGGTTTAATATAAAAGTATTGTTAGTTCATGACCTTTGATAAACAAGCTGCTCGTATGAGTACTGTCCCTAATTGTGTTCTCATGCCAAAATTTAGGTATTACTGACATCCAAGATGCTCGATAATAGAATAGAAAGAACAGAGCTTCAGAATCAGACTTAAATTTGGATTAGATTCCTGGCTTTGCCACATTTTGTCTCTGTGATTCTTTCAGCCTTCATATCTTAATCTATACAGTGGGGATAATAGTTCCCCTGCAGGGTTGTTAGTTGTTATTGTTAGTTTTATATCTCTATACTGAAAGAATTTAGTTTTAATTTAGTCTTTAAAAACTAGCACTTGTATTTAAACATTACAGTCTGACTTAATTTAGTAGAGTGCAATATATTCTGGTTTTGATCTTTTACGTCAGCCTCTCAATGGCCCACACTTTTAAAGTGAAAATTCAATATTACACATTCTACTCTGAATTGGCATTTCTAGGACACAAATCCTTTCTTTCAGCTGCTTTTTGTAGACAGGAGCTTCTGAAGCCTGGACAGAGCTGAGTTTCTCATCAGGGTACCCGGTGTACATAAGTGGGCCACAGGTGGCGAGGAAGGGTGGGCCTCTGTGGACAGAGTGTTCCACTTAGTGAGGCACTCAGTTCAGTTCAATACGCTTTTTTTTTCCCCTGAGCAGTTTGTGCTTCATTACTAAAGCCTTAATCATGAAACTGGGGCATTGTGAAAGATCTGTGATCAATAATTATAATCATAATAACAGCTACTATTTACTGAGTACTTAATATGTACCGGGAGATATGTTAAGTGCATTACATCCGTTATCTCACAAAACAAACCTATGAGATAGGTACTATTATTATTCCCACTTTTAAGACCTAAAATTACATATCAAGTTGTGAAAGTAGTGTAATACATTGCAGAAAGTTAGAATGAAAACACCGTATTGTTACCATTTAGAGAATATTAATGTTAACATCAAATTATCTGAACTTCTGGGATTTAGAAATCCTCTTTATTTCTCACCAAGACTAATTTTTCAGACTATTGTCTAAAATTCTAAAAAAGAAATTCTTATTTTAGAAGTATAATCTGAACCCTGGACCCAGAGAAAAATCTGGTCCCTTTCTTTCGTTTGCATTTCTGCTTTAGCAATCCTAATAATCCCTAACTCTTGAATGAATCCAGCTAAATATCAGGCAGGTTGTATGCAAGGAAGGGCAAAAAAGAGAAGCATATGAAAGCATTTGAAACAAACAAATAAACAAACATTATTCCAGTGTATCAATCAGCTATTGCTGGGGGGAAAAATCACAAAATCTCAGCCTAACAATTAGCTTTAATTGTCATAAACAATAAGAACTTATTCTTGATCACACATTTTGGAATCAGCTGGAATGGCTCTTCTTAGACTATGAATCTGCAGCTCAGCTGGGGTAGCTTATTTTGGGGCCCAGGCCAAAGGGAACAAACCCAACTATATAAACAAACATCCATTAATATTCCAGGGGCTAAAGCAAGTTAGATGTTAAGCCTGAAGTTAAGGGATGGGGAAGGACACATCTACCATGAGTGTCCTTGGCCCTGAGGCCAAGACAAGGGTTTAGATGTATACCACTACGACAGGGGGAAGAAAAAGTTAGGACTAAATTTAAATTTACCCACTTCCATGAATATATTTATTTATTCATCCACCTATCCGTCTATCTTACAAATGTGTGTGTGTGTACACAGAGAGGCATATATATAATATGCATAGGCACACAGACACATACATACACACAAGAAAAAATAAAATGTGGCTATGTGTAAAAATTCTTCATGAAACATGAAAATGGGATAGCTTGTGAAAGCAGGGTGATCACCTAAAAAGGCTAGTGTCATAAATTAAGAAGGTCTTGGAGACTGTTTATGCTTATTGAAAAACAAAATGAAGAGTATGTATGAAAGCATTTCAGGCCAATAGAAATTTGATAATAGGACACTGGAAACTTGGGGAATGGGATGGGGACAGAGGGATGAGAATTAGGGGTGAAGTGGAATGAATGAGAAGATATCACAATTATGTGAGCCTAGGGAATTTGGAGAGATCGTAGTAGCATTAACCAGGAGATGGAATTTCTAAAGGGTGACTAGAAGAGAAGAGTTGGTCTTACTTTTTCATGGTTAGTCCTCAGCTATCAGCAAAGATCAAATTGGGCATGTTCTCAAGATGATTGAACTTTGGAGGTATGTTGAGACAGGAGCACAAATTAGTTTTGTTTTTGATTGTGGACTAAATTCTAGTGTCTCTTTCAGCTCTTAAATTCTGTAATCCTATGACCTTTATTGAGACTTATAGTTGGAGGAATATGAACAAAATGTTTCCCAAAGGAATTTAGGTAGAGAGAAAAGAGCAAGGCTTCTATGTCAGGGTTCAAACTGATGTCCTCCAGATAAATTTTCTTGGCCAGCATAATGTTGTTTTTCTTGATATTCCTTTTTTTTATTGTTTTCCTTTTTCTTTTTTTAATTTGAATCCCTATAGGCTAGATACACTTCTTTAGTCCAGACAAAGAAACACCAAACCCCGTTGTCTTAGATCTACCCACTGTACACATTCACATTAATTACATCTAGTCCCAGAAGACGCTTGGGATTTTGATCCCTGCTGTAAGTCTTAGGGCTTACTAAATGCTGATGGGAAGGTAGAAAATACACAAAGAAAATCAGGAAAAACCAGAGGTCGTTAAGCACTAAATCGTGGAAGTCAAGATTAAATTACATTTTAAAGAAGTAGTAAAATTGGCTGATTGGTCCAGAAAGCTGAAAATCAAGCTTGTTAAAACTTTTGTTGTCCTTTTACAACTTGACTAGATTTTGAACTCTGCCAAGAGTAGAAACAATGTCTTTTCTATGTTCTGAAACTTTATCTTACAATGAGATTACAGTGCTATATTCTCCAGGTGTAAAGAAAGAACTTTCCACTCTTCAATTTCAAAAAAAAAAAGGAAAGGGAGAGAAGGGAGTGGAGACAGGAAGAAAAAGAGAACAAAGGATTAAAAGTTACCTCCTCTTTGCAAGTAATAATAGAGTTTTTGTCTAGAATAAACAGATGAAACAGAAGTTTTTGGTAGTCTTACCACTATTGTAGAAGCAATGAGAAAGATGAAAGTAGGTCTACTATGTATGGTTATATTTAGGAAATACCCCCTTTTTTTTCCCCGTTAACCACTGTTTCTATATCAAATATCTCTCCTAACATGTTTTTTTTCTGTTCAACCCTTTCTTTAGAAATGACTTGTTGATGGTCTGTCGCCAATTGAATATGGAAGAATCTGTGGCTGAGATCATGAGCCAATTGGGCGCAGATGAAAATGGGAAGATTTCCTTTCAGGATTTTACAAGGTGCCGCATGCAGCTCGTTCGAGAAATTAGGAAGGAGGAAGTAGACCTTTCTGTGAAGTCAGACAACTCCTGTAAAAAGAAGAAGCTGAGGGATAGAATTGCTTCCTGGCCCACAAGCAGTGACAACAGTTTGGGTAGGTACAACCAGGTGGCAGTTTAATAGTGCTCTGCTAGCCCTGCCTCCTGATCTCTGTAAATGAAGAGTGGCCTCCCAGCTCACGGCCAGCTTGCTCCGGGGCTGCCTGGCTGAGTGCTTGTTATTTCCCCTATTTCCTGATGGCTTCACACTTCCTGGCTTCTGGCTTTCTTTATTTTGGTTCTTCCATCCTCCAAGCATAATAATGCATTCAAATAGCTACTAGAGAGGAAAGGCAAATGGATAAAAAAGGTGGTAGCTGCATCAGCAGGCCTTAGAAGCTATTTGGAGATTTCTCCAAAGCTTAGTGAAGAGGTGTTTAAAGGTACTTCTTTTTTTACTTAATGTTAAAATTTTTTTCTATAAAGATAGTTTTGCTGTTCGCAAGGATTACTGTTTGTTACTGGTGTAAGATAAACAGTTGGAAAGAAAGTTTTTAATGTTGATAGTTATTCAAAGTAGGTGACAGGAACATGGGGTTTCTTGTACATATTTTTGAGTAGTCACCTATACATATTTTTTAATATGTTTGAAACTTTACATAATAAAAAGTTAAAAAGAAAAGAGGCATCTTAAAGTGTAGCCTGAACAATGGGATGGAAGAAAGTATCTGAATTTTCTACCTCTATTTCAAGGATTTTTTTTTTCCTTGAAAATGTTTCCTAGATCTCTTTTTCTGTTTCTTTCTCTGCTAGGTAGATCTAGTGGCAAGGAGTAAAGCTCCATGTTAATTGTCCTTCATTTGTTTTGTATTTGCTAATTACCATGCATAATTACGTAGTGCCCCATAACACACACACACACACACACACACCCCCGAACAATGCCCATGCATAATTACGTAGTGCCCCATAACACACACACACACACACACACACACACACACACACACACACACACCCGAACAATGCCCATGCATAATTACGTAGTGCCCCATAACACACACACACACACACACACACACACACACACACACACACACACACACACACACACACACACACACACACACACACACACACACACACAAACAATGCCCCTGGCAGTGGAATCATTTGGAGCAATTTTTGTTGAGTAATTGAAACAATAGAAATGTCTACATATACCCTATGCCTTACTACCTTAATGAATTCCACTTTAGCTGCAAATCAGATTCTGGTAATGCATGTGCTCTCGGCATAATATGTAGAAATATTTAATTTTGAAATAATATTTTTCTGAGTATTAAAGTAATATATGCTCATTATAGAAAAATAAGGGGAAAAAAGGCAAGCAGAAGAAAATGAAAATCACCCTTAATCCCTCACCACCCGGAAATAATATCTACTGCTTAAATTTTGTATGTTTACTTCTGAGGTGTCTCCCTCCCTCCCCTCCTCCCCTCCTCCCTGTTGTATGGTTGCGTGTGTGTGTGTGTGTGTGTGATTTTTTTTGTTTTTTAGTAATCTCTTCACATACTTTCTATATAGTTTTGTATCTTGCAGTTTTTCCTTTGCATTTTCTTCATGCTTTTAAATAGTACTTAAAAGCATGATTTGTAATGTTTGCATAACAAAATGGATACCCAGTAAATATT
Organism: Cynocephalus volans; assembly: GCF_027409185.1. Classification (NCBI taxonomy): domain Eukaryota; kingdom Metazoa; phylum Chordata; class Mammalia; order Dermoptera; family Cynocephalidae; genus Cynocephalus; species Cynocephalus volans. Next base: position 99,193,660 of record NC_084461.1, on the reverse strand, counting down.
TATTACATGAAGGAATAAGTGGAATTCTTTTTGCTATACTGTGTTTTCTAATTTTTCTGCCAAGGACATTGTTTTCTTATGTAAATACATAAGCGCACACACATACATATTCGAAGGGTTTAGTGAACTGTGGAACATCCCAACAAGTGAATACCATATAGTAATTAAAATATTGTATAAATGTATATTAAATGTGAATATAGAAATAATACTTTGGAAAAAAAACAACCTGTTTAACTGTCAAAAAATGTTTTAATGTATAGTAAATGTTTATAAATGTTTAAAAGGATCAAGTTTGGAAGAATTGCTGCCCACCTCTAATTGGTTTGCCCATCTGGTTTGCCCCACCCAAAGAAAGGGTTGACAAACAATTCCCTTTCATCCTTTTAAATAACCTTATAGCCTCGGGAAAAGAAAAGGTAAATGAGAGGAGGTGAATCATAAAACACGTTGTGAACTGAGGAAGAGCCAGCGGCTATGAAACCTCTTACCAGTTTATCCTGGTAGCTAAGGCTTCAGTGTCAAATTGAGTGTGAATCCGGGTTCTGCCACTTGCCACCTGCATGACATTAGACAAGTTACTTAACCTGTTTGTGTCTCAGTTTCCTCAAGTATAAAATGGGGCAATTACTATTACTGGAGGAACAAAGGAACTAATATATATGTAAAGCACATTAAGCAATGCCTGGCACATAATAAGCACTAAATAAGTTTTAAGCTAATATTGTTATTATTACTACCACCCAGTTTTAAGTCCTGGAGATTGTCACAGTTCAACTCACGTGTTGGAAAACAACCTCCTGTTCAGTCTAATGTAAGTCAAATACATTTAAAAATTGACATTAATTAAACCAAGATTTATGTGTTCAATTAGTCCCTCTCTTTTCTATATCATTAGTCTTTCCTTCTGACTCTATTTAGGTAAACTCCAGTATCTCCCATTTTGGGGTTGGAGGAATCCCTCTCTGGCTCCAGGTCTTTCTAACTACTACTGCCCAGCTTCTCTGCTCCTCTTCACAGCAAAACTTTTTGAAGAGTTTGTCTACACTGAATGCTTACCGGTCTTCACCTCTCATTCCTCCTTCAGCCTACTCTCACCATCTTCAGTCCTCACCACCACGCTGACCCTGCTCTTGTTGCCTCAATGTTGGCCAATCCACTGGTTCCTTTTCTGTCCCCATCTACATCTTCAGCATTTGACCAGGCTGACCACTCCCTAGCAGTTCTTTATTCTCTCTGATTTCTTGACACCACATTCTCCTGGGTTTCTGTCTGCCTACCACTTTAGCTTCCCTTTCCCAGCCTTTTCTTTTTTTTTTTTCTCCTCTTCCCCTATTGCACTTTCCAAATTTTGAGGGACCTTGGGGTTACATTTTCTCCCTCTGTGATTTCATGTGGCCCCATAATTTTAAAATCTATTTTTGGACCAGTGATTCCCAAATATACATATCTAGCCCTGCCCTTTCCCATGAGCTCCAGAATCAAGTAAAATTGACACATATTTCTAGATATCTTATAGTGCTCTCAGCCTTAACACAGTCAAAAGGAACTTTTCATTCCCTTTTCTACCCTTTCTCCTGGCTCACTCCTCTCCCGGCTATCCCCATCTAGGAAACAGTCCCCTCTAGGAAATTTCACTATCCTCCTATTTGCTCAAGCCAGCAAGTCTCATTATCTTTTTTTCCAAGCTCATCCAGAATCTGTCCATTTCCTTTGTTTTCGTGCCATCACCGTTGTACAAATCAACATCATTTCTTGCCTTGCTTACTAAAATTCCTGTAACTGGCCTCCCTTCCTTCCCTTGACTCTCTACATTTCATTCTCTACCCTGCAGGCAGAGTGATCTTCAAAAGATATAAAAACATGCTTAGGTCATCCCCATGTCAAAATGCTCTGTGGCTTCCGTACCACCTTAAAATAAAGTCCAAATTCCTTACCATAGTCTGGCTTGTACCCACCACTCTAAGTTGATCTCATATTGATTCCCCTGACTTTCTACATGTGTTCCAGCCACACTGGTTTTTCTGCTGTTCCTCTAATTTAGCAAATTCAGCCAGCCTCCTAGCTTTTGCCAAAGCTCTTTCCTCTGGCCTAGACCCATATTCTTTGCAACTTTCTCATTTCATAGCTGGCTCTTTCCTGTTATTCAGATTTCAGCTTAAATATTTTCTCTTTAGAGAGTCCTTCCCAAGCTAAAGTCACCTCCTTCTTTCACTCTTTCACATACCTAATAGATCTTAAACATAACCAGCACCACTTTAGACAAGCCCAAGTACAAAATGGCACCGCCCACCTCCTCCTCTCCCCTCTTCCCTTTACGAGAAGGCTCCTGACTTAAACAGAAACCCCTTTTGCTTCCACAAGGATGCAGTTCTCCACCCCGATCCACATTAGCATAATGACCCTCCTTGATGGTATCAGCCAGCCCTTGGCACACTATATAAGCTCTACCACCCCCACACCTGGTGCTGTCCCCCATTTTCAGGGCAGCCCCAGTAGATTCTTTTCCTTTAATAAAGCTTGAACAGTACCCGGCATCTCTGCTCACTTTCTTTCAATGCCCTTATGGCTGCATACCACTTACAGTTATCTGACATTATTTGTACCTATTTGAACATTTATCTATCTCCCCCAGTGCAGTAAAAGTTCCACTAAAGTACTGATGACCTTGGAATAGTGCCTGGAACATGGGAAATGCTCAGTGCTTATTTGTTGAATGAATGAATGAGCAATGCACTGTGTTCATGGTCTTTTAGGGATACGTGGAATTGCAATGCTGAGTTCTAGACACCAAGGAATTGCAATTTAATTGTGGAGACATAAGCACATGACAAATTAAATAGTAATAAGGTTTAAATTAGAGTTAACAGAACCTCAGATGTCATTAAATGGTGCAGAAGATGTGGTCTATAAGGAGAGCTGAGAAATGCAGTCATATGCAGCATACGGATATTTCAGACAGACTGCAACAGGAGCAACAGGCTATATAGAGAGTAGGTGTGTAGTGGGCTATACCATCTAGGTTTGTGTAAGTGCACTCTGTGATGTTTGCACAGCAATAAAATCACCTGATGACACTTTTCTCAGAATGTATTCCCATTGTTAAGCAACACATGACTATGCTGTGAACAGGAGTGTCAGGAAAGGGTCAGGATTTTACCTGTGACTGCAACATGGAGAAAAGTAGAAAGAATGCTGTACTGTTGTGAGAAAATCCTAAGGAAAATTTAGGTTTAACAGTCAAGTGTCAGAAAACCTTTATTGTCAATGCTGACATTTCACAGCACATCCACAGCAGGAAGTAGAATTGGATGAAAAAGAAGGCTTTTCAAAACATTACAGGCTCAAAATTCAAAGAGGAATTTTGATAGATTCATTTTTTCCAAGTGTTTTCCACAGAACAGGGATTTCAAGGGATGGTCATAAATATTATGTGAAGAAAGAATTCCTTTGTCCAATACATTTGAAAACTCTGGATTAAACTAGATTAATAGTTTTCTTTACTGCAAGACATCTCAGACCTTTAATATGCTAATGTTTCTTGTGCATCTCTAGAAGAATAAAATATATAGCATTTCCCAAATTTAATTGACCATAGACTTTTTCTCAAAGTTTCTCTTAGGTCTTGCATTATCTGCTCAAAAATACTTTGGGAAATATGAAGGTACCTGAACAACCATATAATAGATTTTTATATCCATTTTAAGTCATCTTAGATATCATATTTTAAATTTTATATGTATTTCATACATCAGCTATGTAATTTAATAGTTATAGCAATAACAATAGTAAAATGGTTAAAAATTACTAATATTCACTATTGTTATTGCTATAACTATTAAATTACATAGCTGATGTATGAATAAGTACTATTTGTGTTATCTGCTAGAAAGATAGATCCCAGGTTCACCACTGAGTTGCCTTGAGACTTGGGCTAGGTTCTTGATTATTCTGAGTTTCAGTTTTCTTATCTCTTATGATAGAGTAGTAATACATGCATTTTGTAGTAGTTGGAAGGATTTAGTGAGATGTCACACTTAAAACTTCTACACACTGCCTATTCACAGTAGGCTTTCAATAAATAATAGTATTATTATTATACTTATCATCATCTCTAATCCTCACAACTACCTTCCACGTTTAGAACAGAATCCTCCTTACTTAAAGGAGGAAACTGAGGCTCTAGAGCTAGTAAGCGGCAGATAACATTAAGAAGTCACCCATTGAGGGAAATGCTTCCTTCAAGTCCCCTGCAGCTTTAACTTAGAAAGCTTTGTCTTGATGACCAAGATGGAAACTAAAAAGAACACAGCCATCCAGGGGCCATTCCCAGAGACTACAGACACATGGTCCCCAGGGTCTTGAGGTGGGATCCAAGGGCAATTCCTGTTAGATAAAGCCCATCGTTTTGGCAGCAAAGTGACACGTGCATTACACCAAACCAGTTGTGAGGCTTTCTGTATGCTGCCCAATAGAAAACAAATAATTTAGATTCATTAGAATTATCTGTAAATTCATTTTAAAAATTGTGTTTCTCTTTGTGATTAAGAAAGACTCTGGAGTTAAAAAACAAAACAAAACAAAAAACCCTAGCATTAAATATTTACATATTTAGCAACTCCAACAGGGCCTTTATTAAACATGCCCTTCTAAACAGATCATTCTTTACTTCAACCAAGCTGTAAACCTTTTACATGGTTCCCACATACATGTGTCAAATGTGTGAATTATGTGCAAGAGGTAGTGCTTCAGGCCACTGAAGAAGCACTGAAAAGAGCTAACGCAGCCCTGTAAGCTTGCCAAGTGAGCTTGTCACATGTCTGTGCTTTCAAGTTTGGGGGCACTTGTTTTTCTTCCTTTGGTCAGGTCTCAGAGAGCCCAAGAACTTATTTGAATCAAATCCCCATGGTTTTAAAACATTGTTTAAGACAGCAGACATTAAAAACTGCTAATTAGTACAACTAAATTTAATTTATACTAAGATTAGAACACTTTACAATAACCTGTATCTTCAAAGGCTCTTTATTGACTTTTCTTTGAGGTAGATTCCCTCCTGATGTGTCAACCTTTGTTACTGCTCTGATAGTGCCCCGGTGGTCCTTAAGGAACATATAAAGCACTGAAGTTTCACAAAAAAACTAGCAGCAAAAAACAGTCTTCCTTGATAGATACTTGAAGTAAAAAGTTAGATCAAAGAATATACAGTTTAGATAAGAAGGACTCCAAACCCCTCAAGCCAGAGGAAGGAAATTTAAGGAGATACCCTGATTCCTTGGCAGGAAACAAATAAGCAGCTTCCTGAATTTTGGTTTGGTGTCTTGTTTTAGAAAAAATTAAAACCACAATTACTTAATATATGAAAAACACATCCAGACCTGACACATCCCAATTTTTCAGAATAAGTGTTACTCAAATATTGTTGGGGTATTTTCTGTGTATGTAAATATTTTTCTAAACCCTCAAAACAGGTTAAGTGAGACAAGAAGGCATTTTTCAATCCATTTGCATTAGTCCTAATATGTAGGGTTCTGGCTGGTGAATTAAGAAAATCAAAAGTAGTTTGAGTCCTCAGTGGGCTCTGAGTGAGCAATTAGTAATTAACCCAGAGCCTTTTAAATAAAATCACTCATGAAAGTGATTCATTGTTAAAAAATACTGCCCAGCTAGCATAAAACCAGACTGAAGTCACAATAATTTTCAGCCCTAATTGTAGATTTGGGGGAAGTTTTGAGGGTTTTTTGGTTTTTTGAATGTGTATTGTTTTGTTTTACATACTCTAAGCCCTATGGCATAGGGTGATCAATATGTTTATTTAATTTATTCTATTCCTTAATTGGGAGTTAGAATAGGCTTCTAACATCTTTAAGTTAACAGGTACCATTTTACATTCTTTAGTTGCATACTGAGAATGCTGTCAAGCAACTGTCTGTAGATTAACTTTTCTTTAGATTTAGTTTGGGTAGACTCGGTCAGTTGTGTGATTAACTTAGTGCATTTGTATCTCCTTTTATTAATCATTATTTTTCCTGTCCTTGAGCAGTCCCAAATCCTCACTGATTCTTCTGTTCATACTTCTCAGATTGGCACTACCATGGTCCTGATCTCTGTTCTCCTTTGTCCTCTTAATTACTGGAGTTTCCTCCTAGCTGTTCTTTCTGCCTGCAAGCTGCAGATTTCAGTTGATGCTGCCAGACTCCTTTCCATCCAGTGGGCTCATCCCATATCCCAGTTTGTTTCCCAATACCCCCCCCCAACATGGACCTAAGCTTCAGTAATGCCGGCCTTCTCATTGACCCCACACAGAGCTACCCAAGCTATTGCTTGAGTTTTGTTCCTTCTGTACTATATTAGTTAGAGGTTTTGGTGATAAACGGCAAACACTCAAATCTAATACTTTGAAGGAAGAAAGAGAGAAAGAGGGAGAGAGAGAGAATGAGAACGTGACTGTACGGGAGAAATCCAGGCAATCAGGTACAGCATGGGTGGTTCAGATGTCACATCAATCTTCTACTTACCATGTCTCAGCCCTTTCCTTCAGCATTGGCTTTATTCTCAGGTTCCTTGTTGTGACTTCCAGCAGCACCAGGCTTACACCCATTCTGTTGAGTACCTAGGGAAAAGAGTGATGATTTTCCTCTTCACAGCAGCTCCACAAAAGTCCTGGAAATTGGTCTCACTAGCTCTTTTTGAGCCATATACCTATCCCTGAAAAAGCCACTTTGGCCAGAAGACTGTAGTGACCTGATTGGGCAGGTCTATCACATGCTCATCCTATAAATTTGGAGTGACTTTGTCTCTATCTACATCATATGGACTGAGAGTTGAGGAAAGGGGCAGGGAATCAAGGTATGGTCACTACAAGAAGGGCGAATGGGTGTTGGGCAGGCAAAAGTGACACACGTCCACCACATGGTCCTATAATGTGAATCTCGCCTCCTTTCTTTTTTTGTGTGTGTGTACTCTCACAATCCTCAAAAGGCCTTAATAATGCTACATAATACTGATATGTACATATATATATATACTTAGCAACTAGGAGGTTCGTCTGTGTCTTGTCACACAACCAAATTGTAACTTTTCTTTAATGAATTGATAGACATTTTATTTTATGTTTTTTATGAGTTTCCATTATGTCCTGTGCATATATGAGTATTTATCATTGTAATTATGAAACATGTTATGTTATAATTATCCATTTATATGTCCATCTCTTCTATTTGACCAGGTTGCAACCTGGGCAAATAGCACAGAGCCTGACACATGGAAAGCACTGGATGATTGTTTGATCAATAAATATGTGAATAAAACTTTTTGATTCACATAGAACCTAGTCCATGGTACAGCAACTATTTGTTGATTTATTGTCAACCTTCAAAGAACTTCTTCGAGGTACAGCGGTTGCTTTGAAATAACATGTGTTTGGATCTGTAGCAGTGAATGTGATACACATAGGGAATAACCCCTAAGAAGTGTGTGAAACTCATACAAATTGAGACAAAAGATAAAAATAGAACTAGGACAGGATTATATATGATCGAGTAAAAAATGTTTAAAGTTCAACAAGATGTGCTAAAGGAGATGAGAAAGAATCATTGTCAAACAGAGAAACCAGAGAAGACTCTTGGAAGGAATAAAGCTCAAGCTGATCATGGGGAACTGGAAAAATTTGGAAGGATATAGAAAGAAGGAAACATACTCAGGTAGTGATGAGTTGGAGAAGATTTAATTAGAAAGTATTTAACCTGTAATAAAACTGAATGTCCCTCTGACACAGGGAGTTATATCACATAACTGAGTTATGTTGCTTTGCCTCACATGGGGTGACAGAGATGCAAAAAAGGACTACTCAAAGCCCATTTCTTCTGAGCAGTGAGACACCCCAAAGGGGTTAACTTCCTGGAACCCTCAAGAGAGAGGCATTCCTCCTTGGAAAATTAACCCTGAACTGGGGTTCTGTCTCAGTATTTATTCCACAGGCCAGAAAGTTACAGAAAAGGAACATAAGTGGAGTTATGGCTAAGTATAGTTTAACAATAGAAGCTGGAAACATCAGTGAAATAACAAAGTGACATAATACAATTTGCAAAAGGTTAAGTTGATCTGCCAACAAAAGCTTGTTCTTAGCAAACATTTTCTTTCCCTACAGTAATTTCCTTAATATGTTTACACAACAGTAAAGCAACTTAACATATCAATCAATAGGTTAACCTGCTCCAAGGACATCTACCCTTTGAGCCAGCAATCTTGTTGTGTTACAGTTCTATATCTACAACAGAGACTTTAGCCTGGGGAAAGTTTCCTGGTTTTTGCAAAGTTAACGTTTCTATGTGTAATTTTAAAAGTTAGGCTAAACCTGAAACTACAGGGCTTTGGAGGCTGGGTCCTGTGAAATACATTTGCTTTATAAATGTTAGTATACTCCACAGAGTTATATGCACATCTGAGGAATACATTGCTGTGGTTGGGTGTGAGGAGTACTAAAAGCCCCAAGACAAACATGGTGTATCTTCTCAAGCTAATGAAACCAAAGATAATAAACAACCTTGATTTAAATCATCTAAGATGGTGAAAATAATCAAGAGTCAAATATATGTTATTTATCTATCAGAATGACAGTGTTTCTGTCCAAAGTCCAGGGTTTGATTCCTATACCAGCCAGCCACCAAAATAATAATAATAATAATAATAATAAAAAGAAAGAAAGAAAGAAAATATTTCTGTATTGGGTATATTTGAACTTCACTTCTTTGTTTTAATTGGCAGTTCATAGTATGAACTTTAAATCTTGTGCTTTTGATATCACATTCTATTTCTGGTGCATTGGATATCATCTGTCCATTTTGCATTCACTGCAGACAGAAGGAAAAACTAAAGGACAATATAAGAAGAAAAAATATATATTTCTTCTTTAAACTTCTGAGCAAGGATGTATAGGATCACGGGATTCTCAAGTTCTTCTTGAGATATTAAAATATTTTAGATTTCTTTTATAGATTAGTACATCATGTAATTCAATAAGTTATTCTGTGTTGTTCTAAATTCTTTTAAAATGATGTCTCAAGTAGTGCAGACTGGTTCTGGATTACTTGCTGATTATGTCTTGTTTCAGTGTGTTTCACAGTATTTGGTGCTGGTCCTTTTAAATCTGTTATTTTAGCCTGCTTCCCAGTGGCATTAATCACTTCATTTTAGTCAGGATAAACCAAAAAGTTCATGGGAATCAAGGTGTGCTTACCTCAGGTAGTAATCCTGGCATGAAGGGCAGTGATTACCTGAGTTGATCATATCTTTTGAGCCACACATAGCGTAGTAAAATTGTTCATCTATTTTCTCTCTCCAGCATGATTTAACTGAAGCAATTCATTAAGTGTCACTCTTTTTATGGGATGTTGCAGCCTTTCCAATTTCAGTGGCAGTGATACAACTTGGCATGATTTTAGATATTTTTCATGGAATAAAAATGATTAGTTGGCTGAGATAAACACTCCGTTTGCTCACACAAAGTGTTTACTTTGGCCACACTGTTCTGTTGTCCATTGTTCATTCTAGAGAATCTGTCACTCAACATTATAATCATAGAAGTCTCAGGAAGGCTTATTTTGCTTCCTGTTTTATCTCTTGTAAGACTACTGCAAATGCATTGGACAGCATAAATGAAAGGGCATTAGTAAATGACTGTTTTAATCAGTTAGATTTATATGATGGTTTTGGAAGAATTTCGTATGGTTTCCAGTTGATCCATTTGTTTGCTATCTACAAGAAAACATTTTTGCTTCTAGTAGAAGCAGGATTTTGTCTGGTACCATGTGTATTTATTTAGCTCTTTATTTTATGGATGCATATCTATCAGTTCTAGATAAATTTTAACACAAAAAAAAATTACCATGTCAGATTTTTTTTCTTGGTATTTGCAGTGTTTCCTTTGATTTATCTGACTTAAGATTTAGAGTACTTTGGTAAAAATTTTGCTCTTGAATTACAGGATTACAGCCCAGAGGGTCTATTAAATATCATTTCATTTCACCCCCTGTATAGTATAAATGAGGAAATAGAGACCCAGAGAGTTAAATAATGTTTCTCAAGTCACAGAGCCATGGCTTTGGTGGCATGGCTGGGACTAGAATGGAACTCTCCTTGCTCCTGACTTAATTCTGTCTACTAATTCACGCTGCTATGTTCTTTCCCCCTTCTTCGTTTGCTATATTAACAAACACCTTAGAATGTGAGCCTCTAAGATGGTTTGTTTTTCTTGTTAGGCATTTCTATGTAGATATTTAGGTGTGAAAATGTTACCCTGGACCACTAAAAATGCTTATATTTTTCTAGTACTTTACATTTCCTTTTTTTCTTTTTACTTAGTTTATATTATATTGTGTCTTAGTCTGTTTGGGCTGCTGTAATGAAATGCCATAGACTGGGTAGCTTATAAACAACAGAAATTTATTTTCACAGATCTGGAGACTGGGAAGATCAGTGTGCTTGCAGAGTCAGTGTCTGGTGAGGGCCATTTCCTGGCTCATATATGCCACCTTCTTGCTGTGTCCTCACGTGGTAGAAGGGACTAGCTAGCTGTCTTTGGTCTCTTTTATAAGGGCACTAATCCCTATCATGAGGGCTTTGCATTCATGACCTAATCACTTCCCAAAGGCCCTTCTTTCTGACATTATCACTGTGGGGGCTTAGGATTTCAACATAAGAATTTTGAGAGAGACAAACATTCAAAGCACAGCATACTTCAAAGGATTTTTTATATAATGTATCTCATCTGTAATAGTAACTAGACCCAGAATCTCAGAGATATAAACACTAAATTTTCACCTTGCATTATATATGTCAGCAGAGTACCTAGTTAGATGTCATCCATCTTCAAACATGCTGGTGGATGGTACTGGCTCTTGGGTAAAAGCCCTCCTTATAAGAAAACTATCCTCTTGTATGAATACTGGGGCTATGGTATGATATATGCTTAGGTCTATAAGCCCACAGCCCTCAAATAAGTGGGGTCTTCCCTTAAGGGGCAGTTGATCGCTGATGGTTCTTCCCAGTCTATCACATGGGGAAGAATAGGTCCTCAGACTCAGAACTGCAGCTCAGAAGCCAGATACAAATACTTACTGAGGGCAGGTAGACAACATAAATGTGTAAAGTTGACCAGATGGAGGTTGCAGAAAACTGGAGGGCACGTGTCTAATTGCAAAGGAATTGCAAAGGGGCAGCTGATGTGACTAAATTTAAAGAAAATAATTTTTAAGTAGAGAAGAACTAACAAAATATACCTATATATCAGATGGAGTTTATAATCCATCAGTCTGCAGCTTCTACCAGAAGAAAGACCTTAAGTCAGCAGAGTAGGAGATGGTTTCCGTCTGAGCCTTTATCTCTTGCTTTTAGAGTAAGAGGACTCAGACTATCTAGTCTTATATTCCCGAATGCTGGGAACTAGGATTGAGGATGGGACAGGGCTAGTAACCATGATATTGGAGGAGAGGATCTGGGGAAATCCCACAGCCAACCTCATCCCACCCCCTCCTCTACCAAGTTCTTAACTCTGCCACAGGAAAGAATTCAAGAGCACAGTCACAGCAGGAAATGAAAACAGGTTTAATGTAAGGAAAAAGAAATACAGATTTCACAGGGAAAGTGTGTCCTAGCTCCAGAGAGTGAATGGCGCCCGCAGCAAGTTTAATACACAATTTACAAAGTGCAGACTGGTTCCAGAGTGAACAGCAGCTGGCTAAAGGCAAGTTTAACACAAAAAGTAAGATGTACATATCTCATAGGCAAAGTGTGGGCTGGCTCCAAAGAGAGTGAGCAACAGCCCTGCCTTCTTCCTGGATTCAACTTTTACAGCTTGGCTAACTATACATCTTCATGGTATATAATGAATATCAACTAAGGGGGTGGTTACCAGTTGTGTAACACAGCCTTGTACATGCTCAGTTGGTCTCTTTGGAGCATCCTCATTGGTCAAATTCCATCACATGCACCGAATACACTTAGAATATTCTAGGTGCTTTCTAGCACCTCCAATGGGAGGTCATTCAAGGGGTAAACTCCTTTTTACTGAGCATGCTCAGCCATCAAGATTACATAAGTCTGCCTCCTGTGGTCTCAATCTCCATGTGCTGGTACTAAAAGTAGGTGCTACAAGTGACAGTAGCTCAGGACTCAGGGGCTGGAGTCCTTTGAGAGTGGTTTTAGACCCAGGGGAGTGACCTGAAACTCAGAAGAGAGGCCTGAAACCAGATCCCAGGGGGCTGAGCAACTCCTATCTTACCCACAAACGATAATCACTTCTGATATGCCTGATTATCTACTTTCATGACATTTCTATGTTAATTTCTCTTTAGATGTGAATAAAATTTCTTATGAAGGCTGTCACTTTGCTCTGTTTGGGGTATTAGGGAAAAACAGGCCTCCATTCTTGGACCACAATGTCAAGGGAGAAATGGGTCTGTCTCTTCACAGCCTGGGAATGGTTGCAGGGATAATTAGAGGAGGATACTGAAGGGAAAGGTAAATTGTAGAGGTCAACAGTTGGGATTATGAGGTTCTGCTACATCATCCATTGTGGAGATTGCCAACCTTGTAATATGGGGATTGTTTTTATGAAGGGAGCTGTCTATTTTCTTACACCTTTCTGCCGATTCACTTTGATGTTGACTAAGTTACACCCTTAGAGTTTCTTTCTTTGGTTTATAAATGCTTTTGTCCTCATTTTAAAAGCCAAATTCCAGAGAAAATATCCAGCCTTATTAGTCATTCATAATGTATACTAATAAAATGTTCAGATTTTTTTACTTACTTGACTCTAATGAAGAAAAGAGACAAAGGGATCCTGAAGAACAAAGATAGAATGAGGGAGAGTTAGACTTGCGGAAGAATCCCGAGGAAGAGAGGTAGGGCTTATGAAAAACACATTTTGTCTATTTCACTTTTGTTCAGGCCTTCTCTGATAAAGTTCCCATTCATCTAGTATGAGATGAATCAGTATTTCCTAAACCGGACCCAGTCATGTAACCATAGTTTTAAGAGTGGTGAGCTAACATCTCAGCTGGAATAGGTTCTGTGGCCCAAAGGGGGAAACAATTGAAGAGCACAGACAGCTGAAGAATTTCTCTAAAATGAAAGATTGAGACCACAACAAATAGAAAAGGCAACTTTAAAGGGAACAGAGACTCTGCAGGGAGAACACTCAAAAACTCTCTCATTAATATACTCTGAAAAACATAAGAAGATATTGAGTCCATGAAAAAAGAACAGGATAATAACATATTCTAAAACTGAAAAAAAAGTCACAAATGATAAATTCAGTAGAAAGAATGACAAATAAGGATTAGAGTATCTTCCAGAAAGAAGAGTAAAAACACAAAGAAATAGAGCATAAGGAAGAAAAGAAAAGAAAATTAGAAGGCTGATACAGGATGTCCACCATTTAAATAATAGGCTTCACAGAAAGAGCAAACAAAGAAAACAGAGGGAAAGAAATCATCAACAAAATGGTTTGTGAAATTTTTCTCCAAACTGAAGAATATGTTTCTTGATAGAAAGTTTCTGCTGAGTATCTTAGCATAAAAGATGAAAGTTGACCAACATTAAGGAACACATCATTGTAAATTTTATAGCACTGGGGACAAAGAAAAGATTCTTCAAACTTTCACAGAGGAAAACAAAACAGGACAGATACAAAAGATTTAGAATCAGAATGGCTTCTATGGCTTCTGACTTCTCAGAAATGATAAATATTAAATGAGCAATGTCTTCAGAATTTAGAAGAAAAATTGTTTCCAACTTTCAATTCCTTTCCAATCAAATTATTAATGAAATGTAAGGATAGATATATATAAATGTTCTCATGTATGTGGAATCTCACAATTTTTAATTTTAAAAAGTTATTTGGCTTCCAAAAAAAAGTTAACATAGAAAGAGAAATACTTGGAATGAAAGAATGAAAACAGATGAGAGGTGATGCATAATGGTCATTGGAACAAGTCCAGACTGGATCAGGTCAAAAGCTCCAGGAGAAATTCTTCAAATTGAATTTGATGGAATACCTATGCATCTTAAATTATGGAGAGAAGACTTAGATAATTGGCTAAGAATTTGAGGCTGAGCTCATTATGCAAAGAAAACTAAACAAATGAAAATACATAAAAAATTATTAATCCCAAGGAAAACAAAAAATTGTTTCAGAAAAGGAAAAATAATTTTTGGCCCATCTGTGAATATGTAGTTTCATCATAATAGTTTACATAGCCAAAATTTAAATAAGAAATAATGATTTCCATACCAAGTAACATGACTAGATATCAGGCATATCAGCCAACTGGAAACAACTTAAAAACTGAAGTAACTATATTTTTTAATTCCTCCTTTAACACACTGAATATCTAGCAAAATAATAAAGACTTCTGAGTCTAAAATCCAAGTGAATGAGGAAACCTGGAGCATCAAACCACTTTTACCTTAAGATTATTGTCTGAACCTGGTAAAACTGAATTTTGGATTACATGACCTTATGGACCCTTGGAATAGAAGATAAATTCCAGGGATTTCTCAGGTGGGGAATCTAATAAGATAAACTCTTTCTTCAAAAGCTAGAATCCTAGAGGGCTATACACTGTGTAAAGTTGAATAGAAGTATACCATCCCATATATTACCCTCAGAGTATTCCAAGGGAAATTCCTTTGGAGATCAGTAAGGCAGTCCTAAGAGAATATCCACAAATAATTTTTCAGGGACTATGACCAATTTGGTATCTATAGTTACTAAGTATATATGGGACTACAAACCATGAGCAAGAATTTACATAAAAAGCAAACCTACCAAGGTCTCATTTATCAGAATCATTGGTCTCATAAAGTAATTACATTTACTATTTTCAGAAAGAAAATCTAAGCTAGAAAAAGAAAACCCAAAAGACCAAGAGGATTGAAAAAAGAGTTAAATGAACATCTAGGAATGAGAAATGTTATAAATGAAATAAAAAATCCAACTTAAATTAATAACAAATTAGAGATGAAGAGAGAATTAGTGAACTGGGAGAGAGGTTAGAGAACATTGTTTAGAAATCACAAAGGAAGAAAGAGATGGAAAATGTGAAAGAGAAACTAGTTGGGAAAGTTTAACATAACATAAAATTAGATTTCCAGAGGGAGAGGAAAGGAAGAATGGAGCAGAAGTTCCTCCTCCCCCCTCCCTCTTCGAGTCTTCTCATTAGCATACAAAAGGCATTCTTATCACTCAGGAAATTCCAAAGATTTTAGGAGCTCTGTGCCAGGAATAAGGAACAAAGACCAAATATATGTACTTTTTATTATACCACAAAAACATAATTAGAAAGAGGCTAATTTTAAAATGGTGAAGAATTAAATACACCAGAAAATGTAACAATTAAAAATATCTAAATATAATTATATAGCCTCAAAATACATCAAGCAAAAATTGACATCTGAGCAACCTAATTAACTAGTTTGACATACTAATAATAGACACATAAAGCCCATTCCACTCAACAGCTGTAAGGTATGTATTTTCAAATATACATGGAACATTTATGAAATTTTATTATGTACAGGCCATAAAACAAGTCTCAACAAATTTAAAAGGATTCAAATAACACAGATCATATTTTCTGAATACAATGCAAGGAATCTATAAATCAATAACATTACCCAAACTCCATATGATAGGAAATTAAGGAACTTTGTACTAGTCAGGATTCTTCAGTGAAACAGAACAAATAGGATATATAGATATAGATATATGAGAGGGGATTTATTATGGGAATTGTCTCACATGATTATGGAGGCTGAGAAGTCCCATGATGTGCCATCAGCAAGCTGGAGTATGGGTTAATATAGTGGCATGGCTCAGTCTGAGACCCAAGGCTTGAGAACCAGTGGAGGCTGCTGGTGCAAGTCCTGGAGTCCAAAAGCCAGAGAACCTGGGATTCTGATGTCCAAGGGAAGAAGAAGATGGGTATCACAGCTCTAGAAGAAAGAATGAATTTGCCTTTCCTCTGACTTCATTCTATCCAGGCCTTCAACTGATTGGGTGATACCCACCCACACTGGGTGCAGGCAGATCTTCTTTACTCAATCCACTGATTCAAATGCCAATCTCTTTTGTAAATACCCTCACAGACATACCCAGAAATAATGCCTTACTAGTTATCTGGGTATCCCTTAACCCAGTCAAGTTAACACCTAAAATTAAGCATCACAAACATACTCTTAAATAGCTCAGGAGTCAAAGATTGTGAAAATTCAAAACAATTTGAATTGAAAGACTATGAAAATATCAATTGAAAATGCAACACAAGCAGTACTTAGAGGAAATTCAGTAGCTTTTATGAATATATTAGAAAAGAAAAGAAAAAAGGGCTGAGTTGAGCATCTATTCCAAGAATTTAGAAACAGAACAGCAAAATAAACACAAACAAAATAGAAGAAAGGAAACAATAAAGATCAAAACAAAAATTAATATAATAGAAAACAAACACAAAATATAGAGGCACTAAAAAGGCTAAAGGTGGTTCTTTGAAAAGATTTATGAAATTGATAACTTCTTGACAAGAATGCTAATGTAGTAAAAAAAAAAAAAAAAAAAGAGAAGGCACAAGTAACTGTTAAATTAAAAAAAAAAAAAAAAAATGACCATTAGAGAGCCAGGATTGATTGCTGACTGGAAGAGTTTTATTGCCAAGCAGGCAACCAGATAAAGCATGGAGTCTAGGAAGGCTCTTCAGATTGAGGTTTGGGGGAGAAAAGAAAGGACCACAAATTGTCTCTGTGTCTTATTAGGAATGCAAAGCCTCTGGGCACTGTTGATTGTCTGGCAATATCTGGACTTGCTGGATGGATACACACTGAACTAGCTGAAGGTCACATGCTGTGTATGTATGGTACATACCTAGTAGGAGAAGGACATCCCCTCTTTGCCTCTGCTTTACACATGTAGCAACTGAGTCAAGAGTTTGTCATCAGGCCAAGTCTATGGTGTTGTTGACAGGGTAGGGGGCCAAATCAGAATTTATTATTATCAATATGAGGAGTGTAAAGGAAACATTGCTACAGAAGCTGCAGACATGAACAAATAGAAAATATTATGAACAGCTTTCTGCTAATATATTTAAAAACTTAGAAGAAATAGGCAAATTTCCAGAAAAATATAACTTACTAAAATGGATTCATTAAGGAATATGAAATCTGAAGAGTTCTATAACTATGAATGAAATTAAAACAGTAATTTAAAAAATCTTCCCACAAAGAAAACTCCATGCCCAGACAGCTTCATTGGTGAGATCTGCTTAACATTCAAAGAACAAATAATTAGAACAAGCAAAAGAGCATGCCCAGGGTCCTAGGCAAGGAGCCATGGGCCACAGCCTCCTCTGCCCGGTAGCAGGCAAGAGAGCCCACCTAGGGTTCTAGGCAAGGAACCGAGGGCTGCAGCCCCTTCCCCCTGGAAATAGACAAGAGAACATGCCCAGGGTCCTAGGCAAGGAGCCATGAGCTGCAGCTCCCTCCACCCAGAAGCAGGCAAGAGAGCATGCCTGCAATCCTAGGCAAGGAGCCAAGGGCCACAGCCCCCTCCACCTGTAATCAGGCAAAATAGCATGGCCAGGGTCCTAGACAAGGAGCCAAGGACAGTACCCCCCACCCAAAAGCAGGCAAGCGAGCATGCCAAACACATCATTTCTGTATGGGTGGCCCACCACAGCCACCACCACAGCCATGGCTGCTGAAAAAGTGGCTTGAACACCACAGCAGCAGCCACAACCACCATGCCGGCAGCCTGCTGGACACTCAATTGCATTGACACAAGGGCAGTCACCAGTGGAGACTGGAAAAAGAAGAAGATGTCTCTCTCCTCAAAGCCCACTTCAGAGTAATGGGAAGAGCAACTGTTCTACCAGATGACCAGACATCTATATAAAAAATACTAGAAATACAAAAACCCAAGAAAATATGACACCACCAAAAAAGTACAGTAATTCTCAAATATCAGACCCTATAGAGTAGGAAACCCTGGAAATGACTGAAAAGGAACTCCAAGCAACAATCTTAAGGAAACTTACTGAGATACAAGAAGATTCAGTTAGACAACATAATAAAATGAGGAAAAAATCCAGGATATGAAGGAGGAAATTTAAAAAGATTAATACCTTAAAAAAGAATGTAGCAGAACTCATGGAACTGAAACATTCACTTCATGAAATAAAAAGCACAACTGATAGCTTAAGCAGCAGGCTAGAACGAGCATGAAGATAGTCTGTTTGAAATAAACCAGGTGGACAAAAAAAAAGGAAAAAAGAATTTTAAAAAATGAAGAAAATCTAAGAGAGCTAGCAGACAACCTTAAGCACACAAACATTTGTATCATGGGTGTTCCAGAAGGGGAGGAGGAAGGAAAAGGCATTGAAAACCTATTCAACAAAATAATAATGGAAAATTTTCCAGGTACAGGGAGAGGCATGGACCTTCAGATCCAGGTGGCTCAAAGATCCCCAAACAGATTCAACCCAAAAAGATCCTCTCCGAGACACATTATAGTCAAACTGGCTGTTGTAGACTGGATGCCCACCCAACCTCACTGAGGCTTAATCCCTACTGTTACCTGTTAAGAGTGAAGGAATCCTATTATGGTAATTGAAGGTAAAGCCTCAAAGAGGTGATTAGATTGTAGGACCATGCCATAATGAATGGATTAAAAATAGTGGTCAGGGGTGTGGTTCTGGGGGCTTTAAAAGGAGAGAGAGGAGAGTCTGTCTCTCTCTCTTGCTCTCTCTGCTCTGCTTCCACCATCTTGCAATGTGAGGACCCGAGGTCACTGTCATCACCACCACATCTCTCCAGATGTGTTCTCTGGACTTTGGACTTCCTAGCCTCTGAAACTGTAAGCAATAAATTTTGTTTTCTATGTATTTTTTTATAAGCAACAGAAACAGATTAATACACTGGCAAAGCTCAAAGACAAAGAGAGAATCTTAAAAAAAGCAAAAGAAAAGCATCAATTCACCTATAAGGGAGCCCCTATCAGACTAACAGCAGACTTCTTGACAGAAACTCTATAGGCTGGAAGAAAATGGGGTAATATAATCAAAATACTATAAGAAAAAAACCTGCCACCTAAAAATACTATACCCAGCAAGGCTATCCTTCAGAAATGAAGGGAAAATAGTGTATTTTTCAGACAAGGGCTGTGGGAGTTCACCACCACACAACCAGCCCTAAAAGAAATCCTCAAGAAAGTCCTGCATCTGGAATCCAAAAAATGATAATCACATGAATACACAAGAAAGAACAAAACCCACTGGTAGAACAAAAATGCAAATGAGAAAGAGAAAGAAACTAAATCTTATCACCACAAAAAAACCATAGTGACAATGTAATAATGCCCCTACTTTATTTCTGATTTTAGTAATTTTGGTCTTCTCTCTTTTTTCTTGGTCAGTCTAGATAAAGGTTTGCAAATTTTGTTGATCTTCTTAAAGAATCAATTTTTGGTTTTGTTGATTTTCTCTATCATTTTAAAAATTCCCTATTGTATATATTTCTGTTGTAATCTTTGTTATTTTCTACTTCTATTTAATTTTAGTTTAGTTTGCTCTACTTTTCTATTTTCTTAAGGTAGTTTACGTTACCGATTTGAGATATTCCTTATTTTTAATATAGATGTTTACAAGTATAATTTTCCTCAAAGTACTGCATGAGCCCTACATCCGATAAATTTTGATATTTTGTACTTTTATTTTTATCACAAAGTGCTCTCTAATTTCTCTGTGATTTTTCTTTTACCCATTGTTTATACAGGAGAGTGTTGTTTAATTTCCACACATCTGTGAGTTTTCTAAATTTCCTTCTGTTATTGTGGTCAAAGAACATATTTTCTATGATCATAGTCTTTAAAAAAAAAAAAGAAAGAAAGAAAGAAAAATTTAAACAAAATAAAACAAGAAAAGGTCATGGAAAGATTTCCATTAGTTTTCAATTCTGTTTTTCCATGAACTTTTTGAAGTGCCCTTGTGTCTATATTCTGTTTTAATGATTTTTTAATGAAATTTATCTTGCTAAAATTAGATTCTTCCATTCTTGATTTCTTTTTTTAAGCGGACTTGTTGATACGCCTAAAAAAAAGTTTGCCCTTGAAAAGTTTGTTCATCCTCCTCTGATATTAATTTGATATTTGCATGCTTTTGGAAGACTTTAGAGAGCTATTTAAAATAATTTTAGAGATTATAAAATGACATGTAAATTTTAATGTTTTATATCTCCAGTTTTTGTGAATAAATTGAAGCCCTACATTCTACAGACTATTTTGTTATTCATCTGTTATTCAGTTTATGTATTTGTTATTTGAACAAATAAATGTGCATATCCTTAAAAAAATAATAATTCCAGTCTCATAGAGACTCACACATAACCTTAATACTAAAACATGACAAGAACAGTATAAGAAAGAAAAATTATAAGCCAATTTTACTTTTGAACAGAGATGCAAAATTCCTAAACAAAATACTAGCAAACCAAAATCAGTAATGTATGAACAAGATATCATATATTTCAACAATGCTGGGTTTGTCTTTGGAATGCAAGCTTGGTTTAACATTAGAAAACCATTGTGATCCTCCACATTAAAAAAATAAATGAAAAATACCAACTTTCCAGGAACAAACGATAATAAAAGTCTATTTTTTGCTAAGAAGCTGGAATCTGAATCATTTTTTATATTCCAGTTTGTGTATTCTCCCTCTGGCATTTTCAATTTTGATTAGGCTAATTTTCAGCCAAGAAGTATGACAAGCCCTATGGGCATGCTACCCAGTGGTTGTGTGTGATGCTTCTCATCACAGAGAGCAGGCTCAGGTTAGCATTGTTCCCATTCACAGCTGCTATTTATGGCACCTAAAAATGAGTGACTACCGCTGACTTGTTAGCTCGGTTGCTTAGAGTGCACTGCTGATAAGACCAGGGTCTGGGGTTCGATCCCTGTACTGGCAAGCAAAAAAAAAAAAAAAAAAAAATTAGTGACTACCAAGGGCTTACTGAATACATGGCCCATTAATATGCCTTGCAAATAGAAAGAGAAATTGGTCCAAAGTTAGAAGTCTCTGCCATCTAATCAAGAGAGACAAATTTTAAAAAATTAAAATGTAAACTCATATGAGCCATAGATGTTATTCCCCACTCCCAAGCCATCTTCAGGGATCTAAATGGCCAAGCCTTCAATCTGGCTCAGGTGAATCTCAATTACCAAGCACTTCTTCGTTCTAATGCCTCTTCATTCAAACACTCTCCCTAAACTCTTTTTTGAATTCTTTAGCCCTGAATCAACCCTCTTGCTTATCTCCTTCATATATCTAGTTTAGACAAACCAAGGTAGTAAGCTGCCAAATACTATTTCTAATTGTTTTTTTTTAAAGGTTAAAGATGCTTGCCTCAGCTGTGCTTTCATAACTAAATTATTAACTGCCAAAGGGCAGACACTTTGCCTTTTACATTAAATTTGGTGAAGGACAGAATAATCGAAGCTAGAGCTGGAGAATTTTAAAGTCTACTTGTTTCAGCTTCTCCTTTAGTTGTCTCTAAAATATCTCCCATTAAATGTTCTCAATCCTGTGCTCACATCAAGGATTGTTGAACTTATTTGTGGGCACAGTGAGATGTTAAAAAATATCCACTAATGGTGATGTTGCTGATAGCACTTTAGTAATAAGAATGCATTTCATTTTTTTTTTTTCTTTCTTGTCTCCTAACAACAGTCTTGGGTTGGAGGGAGTGGGAGTTGCATTTCAAAATACATCTTTCACTCTATTTCCAATATTATATTGTAATTCATAATCCAGCACATTGTCCCTAAATAAGATACATGTGACACACATGTATTCAAAAAAGGACACTAATAGGCTCATTTCCTGAAGATACCCAAAGGGCAAAAAACTGACTTATCACCTGAGAGGTAATATTATTTACCCTCCCTTAGTAGGACATGTGCTTTGAATTGCTTTTTGTTTTTTGGTTTTTTTCCCAGGAGAAAGCTAGATGGGCTCTATTTATCTATCCTTTCCTATCCAGTTCTTGTGACCAGAACACAGATTGTGAGACAATTGGCCTGTGTTTGCAATGTAATTTTTGCCGGAGGAAGCTAGTGGCCCTCATGGGGATCAGGCTACTGAATTTCATACCAAATATTGACATTAATAAATGACTAAAACCTCATATGGTGATTTTGTTGTGGACTAAATAAACGATGTATTGCTGCTTCTGTTGATGTCGGTATTATCTACACATAGTAAATGTGCTGTGACAGGGAAAGCCGACACCTACCTGGCAGCCAATTTGTTCAAATTCTCCCATACTTCTTTCTGTTGGTGTGGTAGTTCTCAATTCAGAAAGGGAGCTAGCTCCATCTGGGATTTTGAAAGGAGTGTTTTTTCCTCTTGCCAGTGACGGTAATAAATTAGGCAATGTTCTCTAAACAATCCACATAACTGAAAGATACATGGCCGCTAAACATAGACAATATCATAAGATACTATTAATACAGGTCTCAGGATCCCCTAAACACTCTGCATTGTCATTTGCCCTTGTTGTGATGAGAGGCCCCTGCACTCAAATGGAGAAAGGAAAAGAAGGAGCTAGAGCTGGAAAGCAGGGGTTGCTGCCGCACAGACCTGATGAATAAATCACACCCGCTCTGCATTTAAGCTGCCGCCGCTGCTGCCGAACTGTCAGCACAGGTTTGGGAAGGTGGATTGTCCTCTCGTGATGAGTTGGGCAAGTAGAATAGGGAAGCAAAGGCTATCAGACCCAGTAACCAAACTCTGACTTAGTAATAGAATATTCTGTACTCAGAGAAACATGAGTTTGGCCCTGTTCACTTTCTTTACAATAATGGTAATATGAAGTACAAAACTATTGTATGAAATTTTAGGCACTGGTTAGGTGCCAAAGGTTTTGTTTTTTTAACAATTAGTAATCAGAACAGGTACGTGGTATGTCATGAAGCTGGGAGAGGGTGCACATTTTGCCCCGTGTATTTGCTTCCTGTTAAGTTGTCTAAAATAAATTCCAAATAGACGAAATTGTGAAATGTAACCAGATGATTGCATTTGTTCATCAAGGATTGTCTTAAGTAATCTACATATTTTAATTTTATTTCTCACAACAAACCTAAAAAGTGCATATTATTTCCCCCATTTTAAAGATGAGGACATAGGTTAAATAATTTACTTGAAGTCACATAGTTGTTCATAGTGACTTTGATTTGACTCCAAGCAGTATGACTACAAAACCCCACCTCTTAACCACTATTCTGTGCAAACAAGCAATGTCTACAAAATTAAGCTGAAAGAGAGAAAATGTCTTCTAAAAATTGGAAAAATAATTGTAGCTGCTCATAGGCTGTTGATAGGGCCAAATAAAATAATATATGTAAAAGTCTTAAAACAGTAAAATTCTTAGCAATTCTTAGCCTGGCCCCTAGCAGAGAGGGCTTTGAATAGATTTTAGCTATCTTGATTGTTGTGACTATCTTTAAGGAGAATTTTCAGTGTTCCAAACACTTGGCTCGCCTTATTCTCACAGGAGTCCTGGCCTGCTGGAAGATGGCTAGTGCTTTTGGTGAATAAACACAGTAATTGCAGGCCTTGAAGCCGAAACTGGGTGGCACTTTGAAGATGGGATTAAGGTATTGGCCTGTAGCTGCCAAGTACCCAGCAGGGCAAAGATCTCATTATTTGGTAGGTTTTCTGTTCCAGCATTCTCTCTGAGAGCAGGGTTTTCTCCTGATGTATTTTATAAATGCATCAAATTGCCACTTGTTTCCTGTGGTTTTCTAATAAGTAAAACATTTAGAATCTGTATTCTGCCACCTTTAAACACTAAATATTCCAGTTAAAAATATTAAAAATAAAGAATATGCTTACCTCCAACTTCTGAGTACCCTGTGGGAGTTGTAATGGCAGGTCTGATGGCCTCCTTTGATTCTGTGTGTTCAGAGACCCATAGTCCCAGGAGTGCTTTGGACTTTAGAGCCTAAAGAGATGCTGTCCAGTCATTTTCATTAGTGGCCTGGAGAGCAACTGCTCAGTAGTTATTAGGCACTGGATGTTTGTGTCCCACCCCTAAATTCATATATTGAATCTTTGACCCCCAATGTGATGGTATCTGGAGATGGGGCTTTTGGGAGGTAATCAAATTTAGATGAAGTCATAGGGAGGGGGCCCTCATGATGGGATTAGTGCCCTCTCACCCTGCCAGTGAGGACATAACAAGAAGGCAGCATCTTCAAGCCAAGAAGAGAGCCCTCACCAGAACCCAACCCTGCTGGTACCCTGAACTCAGACTTCAGTCTCCAGAACTGTGAGAAAATACATTTCTGTTCTTTAAGCCACCCAGTCTATGGTATTTTGTTATGGCAGTGGAGCTGCAAGACAGTGATCCTCTCCTTATTGGGGAGCCCTTAAGAAAAACCAGCAAAAGAAGAGAGTGCTGGCCCAAGCGAGCCCTGCCTGCCTATTACTCCTCTGATAGGAGATAATATATGAGATAGCAAGGTAGGAGAGAGGTTAAACTAGTCTCAAGAGGTAATAGAAATAACAGTGAAAGAAGGAAAACTCCCAAACCCACACGAAGATCCTCTAGCCTTTGGTGAAGGGTCCCCGTTGGTGCCCCCTGACCCTTAGCGCTTCAGCTGCACTGTCTTTGACTAACCTGCCCGATCCTTTTCTGGAGGCATTAGCTAAGGTGAAGCTGGTCAGCATGTACTTTTTCTAGCTTCTTCTGATTGCCAAACAGGCAAAATGCAATCAAGACTTTTTTTTACACCTTCACTATTCTTTTTACATAGTATTTCCTTCTTCCCTCGTTAATGTAAAAGCTGGAATATATAGATATACACACACACACACACATATGTACATATAGAGTATATCTCAATAAGAAAATTGTATTCAGATAGAAAAGATGACTCTTGTTTTTCCTAAATATTTTTCTATGAAAAATGTCTGGCAGTTAATTCTGGATTTTGAACAGTAGTAACATACAGGGCATGTGGTCAGTCATAGTACAATAAAGAGTTAAGAAGAAAGGAAAAGAAACCCTCAGATGTTATCATATTTGAGAGAATATGAAAATCCAACCAATATTAAAATTGTGTTCACCGAATATTTTTGGTTTTTCCCCTTTTGGATCAGTGGTAAGGCTGCACGACCTGGATCCCCTCACAGTTGGGTCAGGCCATATGACTTTAACTGGCCAGTGAGTTGTGAGTCACTTCTGTGCCAGAGCATTTAACTGACAGTTTGAGATCCTCAGAACACTCTCTTCCTGCTGGACAGCAACTGATGATACTGAATGACTTCCATGAACAGAAATCTCGCTGACCCTCAGATAGCAGTGTGCAGGGGAAATAAGCCTTTTCTTTTTAAGCCACTGAGATTGAGTGGCGGGGTGTCTTTTTGTTACAGCAGCATAATCTAGCTTGTCCTAATCAATAGAATTATATTCACAAACTGCAGATACTAAGTCCCAGTGGACAATGGAACAATGGTATATCTATAAAGGAATTAGTGCCTAAATGTGGCCTTTGTCAGTTGTTTTCATACCATTCCCGAGGGGAAAAATGACTAAAGAATTCTTCACTTCTCCACTTATTTATTGGAGAAAACAGTCCTGTGCATGTGGGTATGTCAGATGTGAACTTCATATGGTCAGTAAAAAAAATCACACCGTGGCTGAAGTGCCTCATGAAGTTGACTAGATAACCAGTATAGACAAGTATAGTGACCCTAACCATGTGTAGACTATTCAGTGTTAATGATTCCCTAGGCCAGATGGAATATTTAAGGACCTTAAACAGGATATCAATTCTGCATTGGTTTCAATGCCCGTGGATATCTGTGGGACCACTTATGTTTGGTTACTATTAGGCAATATAATTTTGTAAGCCTGTGGGGAAAAAAAAGAGAACTTCACTCCAAGTAGTACTGAGAGACCATAGAGAGAGATGTTTAAACTTTTTTGGGATCCTTAGTTTTTCATTTTTCACAACTACCCTTTATGGTAAATACTGTTATCTTTGTCATTGCCAGCTTACCAGAGATCACACCATTGCTAAAGACACAGCTGCCACCAGACTCGGAAAGCCTGAAGCCAGACTAGTAGTGCGCATGACCCCAGGCCCTCCTGCTTCTGGTTTGAGAGTGAACAGAGTGCCGGGAGCCCTCATAACAATGGTTTTGTCGTTTGTTTGGGAACACAGAAATCTGAGACCTGAGCCAGGCAAAGAATGCGGGGAATAGCACTTTGAGCACACAAATAGCATGTGAAAGGCCTGAACCTTGAAAGTATGTGTCATGTTAGAGGAGCTGAAAAAAGGCCAGCTAGCTGGAACCTCATGAGCAAGGGGGATAGTAAACAGTAAAGATGTCCATGTCAAGGAAAAGAAAGCACAGTCGTCTTCCTGAGGTGAATAGGCTTTTATATGAAGAGATGTGTTACAAGAGAGTTCATGCGACCATTGACTTAATGCTCAGATATCAGTCAAAACCCAAATCATATTAAAATTGAGTTCTTAACATTACTTCTGCTTATAATACTCTTAAAAGAGAAATATTGGGAACAATTATTCTATTTTATCGAATAGCATGTTGCCTGATTCTAGAATTGCAATAAAGCCAATTGAGTCCTTTAACTAAAAAGAAAGAGTGAAATATTAAGCAGAAGTTGGGGAATTGTAACCTGATGGTGTATTTACAAAGTTTCTTCTGATGGAGAATAACTTGAATATTAGGGAAAGAGCATCATGTTAATAAACAAATACAGATTCTGGAGAGGATAAAGGACCCCCTTCCTCATCTCTCACCACAGATTTCACAGAAGTGAGATTTGAAAGCGTGAATTCGTGGACCCTCTCCTCCACCACCTCCAATGCTATTGCAGGGAAAAAATAGGAAATATTTCAAAGGCTTCAGAAAAGTCATAGAACCAGTTCTACCTTTCCACCAGATGGTGAGCACTTTAAAGCAAAGATTTTTATCTTAGGTTTGAATTAATATTTCTAGAATCTTTTATAGTATCTGTTACTTAGTAAGTTCTCAAAATCTGTTGGAAGTCAGGCAAGCAGAAAGGGTGAGAAGAAGAGAGAAAAGGAGGGGAAGGAAGGAAAAAGAAGGAGGACCTTCAACTTTTTCTTTCCTGAAGCACAGGAACCAATCTGAGGTTAGCAAGTGGGTGGATGGAAGCTGGCAAGAGGCTGAGTCTAGAACCACCAGGTACCATCATGTTTCCAAGGACAGAAGGAAGGTGGTTACCAGACCTACACTTCCAAAGTTTTTCAGTGAAATCATTTCCAGCTAAATGACTGTTTTTTATCTCAGGAATGTTGGTTTCATCCAGAAAAATATGATGTGAAAACAGATTAAAAGAGGGTAGTAGGAATAGTCTACTATATTTTTACAGTGCCCTGGATCTTGGTGTTACATTTTTTTTTTATGGTCCATTAATGTGAATGCTGTTATGATTGACTAAGCCCCTTAGCAGAGAATCTGAGTTCCTCAGCATCACATCAGCAAAAATTGTATGGTAATAATATGAAGACCTTTTGATCTTGCTGATTAATATGGAGCTTGGCCGACCTGCTTATATGATTCTACCAGAAACTGGATTTGGGTGTATTAGTATCCATAATAAGTTTCAAACGAAGCTTCCTTTGACGGTCTTATCCTAGAACTGTTGTATTTCATTATTTGAAAATGAGGCCTCCTATTTGCATAAAAAAAAGTTTAAGTGTATAACTTATTTTGATTTTAAAAATTAATTTCTGTCTTGCTTTTCCAGGTTAAAAAGTGAAACTAAGTGGCTGGCTGGTTAGCTCAGTTGTTTAGAGTGCAACATTGTAACACCAATGTCAAGGGTTCAGATACCCATGCCAGCCAGCTGCCAAAAAAAAAAAAAAAAGTGAAACCCTGGGGTACTACAACCATGAATAGTGAATAATTCAACAATCCATTCAATAAATGTTTATTAAATGCCTGATATGACACAGGCCATGTGCATGGTGCTGGGGATACTGTGGTAAACATAAGAGGCAAGGCCAAACCCTGCATCTTTTTGCTTACATATGAGATATAAGTCCCTCCATGATTCAGTCCAGTGCAGGAAATCCACTCTTCAACTCTGACCTCAGTCAGTCTTCTTGCTGCTGTTGCTGAGGCCAGGACAGAGAAACTGAGGCAATTATGCAGATAACAGAGAGCGCCCAGAGGAGCAGAAGGAGGGAGGGCAGGCATTTTGCAGTTATGATAAAGGAAAGCAAAACCTCCTTTGCAATATTATTAATAGACTTTAACCTTAAAACAAACTTGGAGCAGTTGCAAACGTAGTGACAGAGTGGTCTGCTTTGATACAGCACCTGATACATCCCAGCTATACAGCACTATATAATGAGTGTTGGGTGACATTAACTGGAGAGGATCATCAGAGCATAAACAGGAGGGGGAAACCATCTGAAGAAAGTTTTCCTAATCACATTGATTAAATTCACCAATCCCTAACAAGGGGAGACTGGACATTCATAACAGAACCCACTGAACACAATTTGTAGTTTGATATATGTAATTATATGCAAGTAAATTGTAGAGTAATCTGTATATGTTCTCATGTCATAGTACAAATTGAATCATTTTGAGTCCCTTTTTTGTCATTGTATTAAAGACCCACCAGAATGAAACCTCCACAGGTAAGGACTACAATTTATCATGCTTACTGCTATATCCCCAATACCTAGTACAGTGCCTGTGTGTAAACTTTTGTCATATTCTCTGACTGCCTGGTCCTTTTGAACAACCTTCCTCTGTTTAGGAAATGTCTCACCTTACAAATCCTGCCTACCCAAAGTAGAAACCAGAAAACAAACTTTCCCAGCCTCCCTTGCAGCTAAGGCAGAGGAGGTAACCCAGGCTCCACCAACCAGATGCGCCCACAGAGATTTCTGCTCAGAACTGAACACAAGGAAATAGGCTTTGCCCCAAAGCTAATTTTTCTAGCAAGGGCGACAACTGAAGCATCAGGTTTTCTCCTCCAGGACGCTTTCCCTGAACATTCTCTACCCGTCTCCAGGTAGGCTGGGTTAGATAGCCCTCCTCTGGATCTACTTTTTCATTGTACTTTCCCATTGTATTATAATTATTAGCACCTTTTATTAGGTTCTAATCTTCTGTAACAGTTAAGGTAATACTAGCTGTTCTAACCAACAACCCCCCAAAATATGGTGAATCAAATGCAATGAAGTTTCTTTCCTAATCATGTAAAGTCAAAACAGGGTACCAAGGGTGAGCAGACAGCTCTCCTGCAAGAGATGACTCAGGGATCCAGGCATCTTCCATCTTGTGGCTCTACCACCTGTAGCACATGGTTTACAAGAGTGCCATTCCCATCTGAACCAGGCCAGAAGGCAAAGGGCATGGAGAATCACACACAGGGGGCTTCATGAGCAAGGCCCAGAAGTGATGCCTATCACTTCTGTTCATATTCTCTTGCCCAGCTCAGCCTCATGGTTATACCTATCTGGAAAACACAATCTAGCTTCCTCCAGGTAAGAAGAGTACATGCACATTAGAAAGTCATGATGAAGTGCCGTATCTCAACTTTCTGTCCTCTCACTTGCTTCCTTCTTTCTCAGTTGGGAAAAAGAATTACCCATACTAAAGTTAATACGGTAACCCTATGTAAATCACAGACAGATGTGGCTCTGATCTGGCTTCCCTTTATTTGGCTTTCCAGTGCTTTTTTGCTAAGCATTTCCATTTGGGGGGGCACATAATCATTGGATAGTTATTTCAGAATGCTTTGCTTAAATTGCTTTTATCTCCAGGCTCCCCATGTGTCCATTTGAAAGGGAAAGTGCTTAGCATGCAGCCCGGGTGTCACATGTGTTCTGAGACTCTGGCACATGGAAGGGTTAGGGGGTTCCAAATCATTGCCTATTGGCCACCCACAGGCTAATGAAGGAAATGTCTTTTTATTTTCCCTGTTTCTCCTGGACTAGGTGCCTTATCAGCGGCCAGGGAGAGCTGGGAATATGACTCTGGTGCCAGAGACCTCCAGAGCCCAGACTTGCATAGTCAGTCAGCCCTACAGAAGCTGCTCGAGTGTGGCGGAAGCTCTTTGCACCATCAGGCTGCTCTGCACAAACTGCTCATACAGTCCCCTCATTTTGGCAACTCTGTAGGAGGAAGCTATCTAGAGCTAGCCAACACGGTGAGTACTTTTTGGTTCATAGAACACATCTTTAGGCCTGTCTGTATGCCAATACAAATATTTTAATTTTGAGCTCCAGGGGACATATCCCATATTGTCTTTTTTATTGAGCTAAAAGCATCGTACCATTTCCAGAATTGCCAGTAATGTTAAGTGCTCCAAAGTTGCTAGCACTTAGGTACTTAGGAATTTCACTCTCCTCGTTAAGACCAGAGTAGACTCCTAAAAGGCGTTTTGATTAAGTCTGCAACATGTACACATTTAATTACTAGAATATCTACAGCAGATTTTCCACAACTAGAATTCTTCTATGGTACCAGGCATTACAAATTAATAGGATATACTTCTGTTCCCTAATTTGGACTTCACTCATTTGAAAAACAAAGAGGAAAATATTTCACTGGATATTTGATTATTGTTTCTGCCTATACTTTTAAAATATTTTCTGTTGAAAACTATAGGACAACTTAGAATTTCATTATGTTAAGTTTAACCTTCCCTTTTATCTTAAGATGAGTCATCACCGTGGTGACCTTTGGGTAAAGAGCTATGTCTTCCCTTTTAAGGAAGAGCTGAGAACAAGGGTGGGTGGCTGGTGACTGGGGCCATTTGGGGTGACATACACACAGTTTATAAATTAAGACTGCTGTCCAATCACTGTGGGAAAGATCGAAAACCTACATGGCTTTTTGAAACTGTAGTTCAAAGGGTGAAATAAGCTTCTCGAGAACCTTGACTTATGTATATTTACAGTCTGCTTCGATGTAGACCAGTGGTTTTCAGATTCTGTGTTTGAGGCATAATTTTTAATTCTGACATTTTTGGTGAGATGCTTGAAGGAACTAACAATCCTAAATATGCCAGCAATGATTGCAGTGATTAAAACACAGTCATTAGACAAATCCCAATTTAGTGACACTACAAAATACCCAACTAGTATTCTTCAAAACTGTCAGGGTTATCAAAAACAAGGAAAGTCCATGAAAGATGAACTGGCCAGCTAAGAGGAACATTAGAAGATATGACAACCAAATGTATTGTGGTACCCTCGACAGGATCCTGGATGAGAAAAAGGACATTAGGTAAAAAACTAGGGAAACCTGAACGAAGTATGGGCTTTAGTTAATAATTTATTGATATTGGTTCATTAGTTGTGACAAATGTAAGATGTTAATAAATAAAGAAAACTGGTTGTGGGAAATATAGGAACTCTCTGTCCTATCTGCAAATTTTCTGTAAATCTAAAACTATTATAAAATGTTTTAATTATTAAAAACACATATGAGGATACTTCAAAAAGTTCGTGGAAAAATAGAATTGAAATATGAATCTAAAAGAAAAAGAGAGAAATAGAAAGTAGAATAATGGTTTCCAAAGGCAGGGAAAGGTCGGGGTAAAGAGGATGGGGAAAGGTTGGTAGACTAGTACAAGGTTACAAAGTGAGTTAGATAGAAAGAATAAGTCCTGGTACTCCAGGGTGACAATAGCTAATAGTATTGTATTGTATATTTCAAGAGATCCAGAAAAGAGGATTTTGACTGTTACAACCACAAAGAAATGATAAATGTTTAGGTGATAGAAATGCTAACTATTCTGATTGGATCATTATACAGTATATACATGTATTGAAACAATAAACTGTACCCCATAAGCATGTACAATGAATAAATAAATAAATAAGATAATACAAATCTTTCCATGAACTTTTCAAAGACCCCTCGTACATACTCACACAATTACTACTAGGGTGAGAATATGTCTCACAGAGTCTATAAAAACATCCATAGTTATTGCAGTGTTTGTCACTGAGCCACCCTTCAAGGACTTTCTTGCACAGTTTGAGTAGAGCTATAACTGTCCTAATCTTGCCCTCCTGTGTCCTCAGGAGACTGGGCAATTATCAGAAAATATGTCATCTTTCTCTGGCATGGGCCTGGATTTAGGCTACTCCTGTTACCAATAAATAGCAGTGAGTCAAACCTTCCTCTGTACTACATCAGTTGAACCTTTTTTCAAGACAGACACTGCCATAGCCATATGAGTCATAGCAAAAATCAGCATTACACGTTGATCAAAATTTGGTGGCACCCGTTCTGAAGGGTCGAGGGTTCATGGCCCACCAGTTTTCTGCAGCAAACCTACTGTTAAAAACTGTGGAAGTTGGCTGTTTCCTACTTCTGTGTTACTTTTTGGTTCTTAGCCTCTCTGATCACCTCCTGGATTGATTTCATTTCTCCTGTCTCTGCTAGTCAGATGCCAGCTCAGCCCCTCGGCTTCCCACAGCCAGGCTCTCTGAGTTAGCTGTTCAGGGAATCAAGGCACAGAGACATACCCCACACCCAGACACCTTCTTTGTGTATTATTTGTTAAGCTTTAGAACTGATGGAACTCTGCCTGAGGTTGCTTCTGCAGAGGCCAGCTTGAGAAACATTCCCTGAAATGTCGAGCATCCAGCTTACACGGGAGTGTCCACTTTATGGAAATTCATGAACCGTGCACTTAAAGTTTGTATATTTTTCTGTTTGTTCATGTCTATAAAAGCCTATGAAAAACACGTAATCAGGGATGGTGACTATTCATCAGAATATATTGAAGAAGTTTTTTTAAAAGAGCTGAAACTCAACAAATAAACAATTGTCACCACAAAAAAACAAATAAATAAATGAAGTTGTGCACACTCACTTACCATGATCTCTTGGTGAGAACTGAAATGTAAATGCAAATGCAAGCACTGAAGTCCTATGACAGTGATTACATTATCTACTTTCTCATTGAATGGAAAATAAAAATTTTTTTAATACCATTTGAACTCATAGATCTTTAACAATGTCCTTGGACCCCATGGTAGAGCACATTTTGGGCCACAGTTCTTCAACCCTTCCTGTACCTTCAACCTTGGTCATAGGAATTTAGAGTTCTCCTGTCAGATGTGAAAAATAATACATGATCATTGTTTTAACCCTTGGGTTTGGGGTGGTTTGTTTCATAGCCATAATCGACTCAGGGTCACCTAATAGGGGTTATGGAGCCCGTTTGACAAATATCTCTCATAGGTGGACAAAGAAAGCAAATAGTCTTTCTAAACTGCACACTTGGGCAATCCCTATGTTTATGTAATCACTTTAAATGTAATTTATGTTCCTTCTAAGACAAAGTTCTGACTAATAATAGTAAGTTATGTGTTGTTGTTGTTGTTTTTTAAACAGCTATTAAGAGCAAAAGGCATTTTTATCAGTGTCCAGTTAGGAGACAGAAAGCACATAGTAAGTAATTCACACAGGGAGAGTTCTATATGCAGAATTATTGACTAGTATCAGAGGATTACCTACCAAGGGGTAAAGAAAACTCTAATGAATACAGGAATAGCAGGTATAAAGATCAGCTACTACCTCTGAGACTGAGGCTGATTACCCAAGGAAGGAACAAATTTGGAAGAGGACCCTCCCTCACCCAGACTGATTCAGATTCCATTGAAAAGGAGTCTGTGGCTCATTGGATGGCAGAGAAGTTCCCTGAGAATCTGCAGGCCAGAGCTGGCAAGCAGGAAATCAGCTCAACATGCTGGGATGCCACCCATTGGGTCATCTGTGAGACTCATTGAGCATCACTAAGAAAGCGTTCACGGAGGTGCCAGAAGAATTCACTGGAAAGCTGCCTGCTGGAGTGATGGCAGAACTCACTGAGAAGTCCCCAAATGGTACTACTGAATCTTATGAGGGGTGAATGCCTACTGGATGTCCTGCATGGCTGATCTTTACCCCCCACAAGAGCAAGTAGAGAAGAGCACAACAGTCAAGAGAATTCCCTTCTTCCTCCAGCATCCTCTGTTGACAAAGGAGAAATATTTACAGGACAAAGAAAGGTGAATTTGGAGATGAGAGGCAACACATTGATAACTAGCACAGGCATTTTTAGCATTGAGAAGCTCCTGGGAGCTTCCTACACCAGGCTTTACCTTTCTAAGCATCCCTTCCTTTTCTCCTACCACCAAACACCTGTCTTCTCCTTCTACCTAAGACAGTGGATGCCATGACTTTGAGACTTCACATACTGTTCAAAATGCAAAGGTAGCAGGATGATGTTGTACATTGATGATTATAGCAGCCATAGTTTTATCTGAAAAGCAGAATGGCCACATATGATATAGAATAAGGGATTTATTATAAGAGATAGACCTCACACAAATATGGGAGCTAGTGATGCAAGCTATTGATTCTGCATCTGGTGTTGAGTCTGAAATTACTATAGGTCTGTCATATCAGCATTTAAGAAGGGAAGCTGGACGTATAGGAGAGCAAAGACAAACTAGAATGCATGAGGACCAATGAGACCCATGAGGACAAACCGAAATCTACTTCTGTCTTATCCAGCCTCAACGCTGTGGGTGACCTGCAGGAGAAGCTGGCACCTTTTATCACAGAGCTTCACACCTACCTAGTCCAGGTCTCAGAGAAGCTGAAGGAAGAAATCTGGTGGGAATTGAAATGGCTACAAGCCTAGTACACCAAGTAGTTAAGCAGCAGATTAACAATGTGTGCAAGCTGCGACAGTGCTTGCGAGGTAGCTGCAATGATTTGAATGTTTGTTCCTGTCAGGCTAGGGCTGGGTCTGGAGCTTACAGATCCCTCAAGCCCATTGTCCAGAGTGGGTCACACACAGGTCTATGAGCTAAGTAACCTCCCAAAAGGTCCTTGGAGCTGTAGGTTTGAGAGCATGGCCGTGCAGGGCAGATGCCTGAGGCACTCAATGCCAGCCAAAACAGTGGTGCTGCACATGCACACTGACTCCACTCACACACAACTTATTTACAAAGAATGCACTGCACCACCCCCAACTGGACCCAAGGCGAGGGGGCCTGATTAAATTATTCTATTTTCCCAACAGTCCCCTCCAAAACTCATATTGAAATTTAATTGCTGTTCAAACAGTATTAAAAGGTGGGACCTTTAAGAGGTGATTAGGCCATGAGGGCTCCACCCATGAGTGCCATTATAAAAGGTCAAGTTCAGCCCCCTCTGGCTTATTCCTTTGCCTTCTCTGTGCCCTTCTACTCTTCTGCCATTCAGTGATGCAGCAAGAAGGTCCTCACAAGATGCTGGCACCTTGGTATTGAACTTCCCAACCTCCAGAACTGTGAGCCAATAAATTTCTGTTTTTTATAAATTACCTGGTCTCAGTTCTGTTATAGCAACACAAAATGAACTAAGACAGTCCTCAACAGCAATTTTCAGAGCAAAATATGATTTCTTCACTTCTACCTTCCAGATTTTACACAGAATGTTCCTAATGGCCATACACAACCATTCAGAAAGAGAACCCTGGGAAACATGGTTTCAGCTTAGCTGAATTGACTTAGTACCACCATAGAGCAGAAGCAAAACTGCCAGTACAATCTGAGTTCTATTTATAAAACTATCAACAAAGCAATGTGAGATATTGTAGGAGTTTGGTAAGGGGGGGATGCAGTGGGAAGATGTACTGCCTGTTCTCTGATGGATTTTCTCTCCAAAGATTTGTATTGCCAGGGAAGAGTGCAAATATAAATTGTAATGTTATGTATGCTGAGTAGTGACATATTGGAGTATTCTAAAACATAAAACATAACTGAAGTTTTATTTTCTAGATACAGCACTGATAAATTCCTGAACAAAATATCAATTTCTAGATAGATTCTTTCAGCCATACCACTTGTTTTTTAAAGTATTATTAGCTTTATTATTTTTATTAATAAAAGTATTAATTGATGTTAATTAAGATTAATTATACTATACGATTGAAGAAGCCATGCACACCATATAAAGTATCTGAACCAATACAGAAAGTTGATGAAAAGTAAAAGTCACCATTTGTCTCCCCATCTGCCCTCATTTAGAAGGTCTTTACAAATTTTTTTTTTTTTTAATGAATTCCTGAGTTGCTTTTAATGTAGGGAACTTTTCATTTCTCCTATAATTTTAAGATGCTGTGATTACAATGCTTGCCAAATTTGAGGTTACCATGTTGAAAACTTTGGTCTAGAGGATGTGTCCTGGCTTTGTGGTCAGAGCAAGGCTGACTGTCCTGTGAGCACCCTCTTCTGGGCATCGTTCAAAGAACAAGAATTCCTCAGCAGAGGCCATACTTATGCTGCAGATTTTCAGGGAATTGGGACAATACAAATAAAATATTGAATTTTTGAGAAAAGCCTAAGGGACAGTCTAGAATACGGAGTTGATTTTTAAACAATTTTCAGAACTGTGAATTGTCACTTCGAAATGATTGAGACTAGTTGGTTTTTTTTTTTTTTTTTTAATAGAACTTGGGTGTATAAAGACAAATACATTTGGCTTTGTGCTGAATTATCTAACATACCAGCTATCTGTGGGGAAGTGCACTGTTCTGTGAGGTTTTTTCCTAACATTTCCAGTAATGACTTTATAAGCACAGTCAGCCTCATTTCTATGCAGATGAAGATGGTAATGTCTGTACTCTGCACCCTGCTGCTGCTCAAGGCTGTCTTTTTTTCATTTGGATGATTTGGCTTCAACTTTGCCCACTTTAAGATTTAATTTTGTGCTTAATGTTTTTTTGCAAAAGTAATTTACATTTTTAAAGGAGAAGAAAAAGATAGTCATGATTTGTGCAAATAAAATTATGTGAATTTTAAAACTAACATAGTAAGTTTTGCTGTGATATCCAACAGTCAGAAACTCCAAGCAGCTTTTTTTCTTTAGGCTGGTATAACATCTGGAAATTGGAAGTTGAATTAAAACTGTTATCTTGCTAATCTGCTATATGATCATAATTTTAATACAGTTAATTATTAACTGAATTTTAGCCAATCATCGTAGTTATATTACTTTGGAGAACACTTTAAATCCACACATTTCAGATAATACAGCAACATCTTTAAAATATGTGTGAATAAATAAAGAATTTGTGTAGTAGTGGTGAGACAGACAGGGATCCTCTTTTTGGTTTAACCACTAGATGAACTTCTTAGGTTTCACATTAGTTTTTGGTTTGTTTCCCGTTTCTTCACTCCAACTATAGGATACTGAGGGGTTTTCTACACTTTTCACCTGCTGCTATTCTTGTTAATCTCCATCTTGTCTAGATCTGCTACCTTGATACTTTCAAATCAAGGGATCTGCAGAATCTTAGGAAGAATTATCAAAAATTTGGAAGGAAAGCAAAAAGAATACTGGGTGATCCTTCAAAATTATATTAGAGCCCCTAAGAGTCATCTGCTGCTTCAGGAGATGTAGCTTTTTTGGCTTACTATTTACTATGAATTAGGGTCCAGATTCTAAATCTGGATGTTAATTTGCAGAAGACTGATAAGTTATCAATGATTTCTGTTTGGCAGAGATGTAATCTACTTTTGATCAGCAGGAGAGATAATCCCAACTTGTATTAAATATTAAATTAAATAATATATTAAGTTAAATATTCTATTTAAATATATTAATTATATGTTAATTAAATATTTTATTTGTCCTGGTAATTTTTTTTTTTTTTTTTTTGGTGGCTGGCCGGCATGTGGATCCGAACCCGTGACCTTGGTGTTACAAGGCTGCGCTAACTTTGCGATCTTATTCCAGCATTCTTTTTTGAATCAGCTTTATCATCCTGCTGGGTTCCTCAATGAATTAAATAAATCTTAGAAAAATGTCTAATCGATATTTATATGAAAGTCATGATTTTCAATTTCTCGCAAATTATACTTTGACACTCCGTTCTCTTTTTTGGTTTACTGCTAGTGAAAATAGAGAACTAGACAGGAGTTAACAAAGGAAGCGTTTACTAGTTTCAGTGTAAATTACCCATAGTTGTTACATTTAGATTAGGCTAGATCCAGTCCCTCTTTTTTTTTTTTAATTTTTAAATTTTTATTTTTAATTTTTAATTTTTTTTTTCTTATTTTTATTTTGTCGATATACAATGTGGTTGATTATTGTGGCCCATTACCAAAACCTCCCTCCCTCCTCCCTCTCCCCCCTCCCACCCAACAATGTCCTTTCTGTTTGCTTGTCGTATCAACTTCAAGGTCTTGTAGTTGTTATGTCTTCTTCCCCTGCCCCCCCCCCCCCGTTTGTGTGTGTGTGTGTGTGTGTGTGTGTGTGTGTGTGTGAATTTATTTATTTATTTTTAGCTCCCACCAGTAAGTGAGAACATGTGGTATTTCTCTTTCTGTGCCTGACTTGTTTCACTTAATATAATTCTCCAGTCCCTCTTTTACTGACTCTTTACCTTTCTTATTTCTCATATAGGACTTTGAATCTTTTCATTCTCCTTTGTCTTCCATCTCTACATCCCCCCCCCCATTACCCTCACCTCCCTTCTACAAGAAAAATCCCCTGACATGGCACTATCCCCCATGTCTCTTACTTAGGTTCTGAAGCTGGTACTTCCTGCAAGGAAATAGAAAGAAATACAGAGTGTTATAAATTCCTTGTCTCCAAAGACATTCATATATCTTCGGGAAATTTGGAACTGGCAGTCTCAAGCTCTGCCAGTTTTCACAAAAAAAAAGCCACCTTAGTTCAATCCTTGGTCAATATAAAGAAGAATATGGATATAAACATAAAACTATCATTTTAACTCACATTTTTGTAAAGTACATGGCATTGAAACACAGCAGTTGCCAAAAAAAAAAAAAAAAAAGGCATGAAAAAGGAAGACATTTCTTTGGATATTTATTTGCCATTTGGGAGATTTCCATAATTGTACAGAAATGATTTATTATGGTGTATTCTAATTCTTCATAAAGATTGAATTCTTAAAGTCTTCACAAGTACTTTTTTAACTTTTATTTTTAATTGACACGTAATAGTTGTACACAAGTATTTTTAAATCTCTAAGCTACTCTGTGGTCATAAATTTGAGATTAAGTTCTAATGTCCTGTTGAAATAACGATACTCTTTTTGGGAAGAACTTTAGATTTGACAAAGGTCTCTGTTATTTGTGAAATTGAGGGTGTACTGAAAGGATTGTTGCTGTTACTATTATTGGTATTGTCAGTATAAACCAGCAATGCAGGATCGGCAGCTTAAGTTTTTGTTTGTTTTTCTGGAGAGTTTCTCTGTTCTTGTTTAGCAGAGTCTGAGCTTACTCTTACTGTTTCTTAGCTTAGCCTCTGTTTGCTCCATGTCTGTGACACAAATGGAAAGATCAAATAGCTTTTACAGTGGCCGGGGAAATCCCCTTCTTTCTCTCCTGTGCCAGACTGTGAGGAGAGAACATGGCTCTCCTTACCCATGAGTTATCATTAACGAGATGTACAGAAGGTAGGCATCCCACTCTTCACAAGATTTTAACCTTGGTAATGAACAGAAGTACCTGCACAACAGATGTTCACATGACCAGAGAGCAATGGCTCCCAGATGTTGAAATTTCACGGAACAGTAACATTTCAAAAGATTGAGACTTGCCAACTATTTATGCTGCCAAAAATCAAAAGCCGAAATACCTGCTATCAAATATCACCATCATCTCGTAGAAGAAAGGATATTTTAATACCAAAGGTAGGTAAGTATCTCTAAGAAGTAAATAAATGAAAAAATAAATTTAACTCCACGGAAGAACTTAGTTAGTCTTGTTTTTTACATTTTCCCATTCACTGGTGGGAACTTTGGCATGGATGAGGTTCTCTAGCCGAGTAACTAAGGATGTGGACTTTAGCAACACACTGCTCTTCTGTTGAACTTTGCACAAGTCATCTAACCTCTTTGAGCCATGGCATTCTCATAAAATAGGAATAATAATTTCTCCTTCATATGGTTGTCCTGGGAATTAAATGAGATAATGCATTTAAAGTGCTTAAAACAATGCCTAGTGAAGTAGGTGCTCAATAAATGGTAGTGGTTATTATTGCTGTTTTCCCATCTAATTATCAGAAACAAATCTTGAAAGTTATTTACAAGTGGATAAATTTGGGGTATTATTTGGAAATAGAAACTAAAAATCATTCTGAAGAAATAAGATCTCTCATAGAGATTTCAAGATATTTCCTGAACACATTTTTATGGGCTAGGAGCTGTGTCAAGGTGGTATTGTCATTAAAAATTATATGGAATAATCATGTATGTAGAATTCATTTAGGAATACCAGATCACGAGAAAAGGCTACAGATAAAAGATTCCTTGCAAAACCTAACCCCTGCATTTTAAAAACAGGGATAGGAGGTCCAGATCAAAAATCTGCCTAAGGTCACAGAGGAAGAAGTAGGAGAGCTGAGACTGGAGGCGAGTTTTCTGACTCCCACTGCTGATACCACCAAGTCCCTACCCTGGACTAGGTTGTTGATGTCCCTGATTGTTG
Source organism: Cynocephalus volans (assembly GCF_027409185.1). NCBI lineage: Eukaryota > Metazoa > Chordata > Mammalia > Dermoptera > Cynocephalidae > Cynocephalus > Cynocephalus volans. The sequence goes on along the minus strand of NC_084461.1, from coordinate 99,153,090 downwards.
GCAAAAGAAGGAACAGCTGCTGGGAAGAAGTTTGGGACCCCTGGATCCTCTTCTTATGATCTTTGCTATTGGACTGTGTGTCACCCTTCTGCTCTGCTGGGTGTTACTGGGTTATTGTTCTTATGTCCTCCAATCCCCTTTGCAGAGCTAATGTTCAGCCAGAACACCCTAATGCAGATGACCAGTTGTTAAAATATTGACCTACTTCTGTACCAGGCCCCCTACTCTCTAGGCTACCTGGGCTCTCTTCCAGGAACCCACAACCTCCCCACAATTTAGCATCTAAGGAGTTAATATTGGCCCTACAAAGTGGGGAGGTGGTATTGCTGCCAGCTGGCATCTTTTGAGCATCTGTTCTGGTTGGCCAGTTCCTATGCCACACTGGTTGGGAAAAACTTTTAATATTTCTTCTGCCATTTGGACTGAAACAAGTAATCCACTTTTAGGGCCAACAGATAGTGAGATGGTGGGAAGCCATCAAATATCACTCTCAATAATTTACATTATTTTTTAAATGATTCTATTGGATAGTTCAACAGAGGTTCTGTTTTCTACTATCTTTAGGGTACAGATCTCTCTAATAAAGGGACTCTGAAAAATTTTTAGTACACTAGAGGGCAGTGGTCCCATTTCTAGACACCTAACAATTACCACTTTCTTTGCATTTCTCTGCCTTTCCTCTTGTATAGGGGAGGGGAAGAGGAGCCTCCTCCACATGATACAAATGCCATTTACATCTGAAATGTTTTATAAAAACAGATCAGCTGCTTGGAAGCACCCTGTCTATCATTCCTTGTAGTTTCATTTCCATCTTTCTTCCAATGACTTATCTCAGTGGAGCTTTAATAGTAGAGTTATTAACTTAGTAACTAAATAGTTAATTAACTTATTAATTTTTTTTCTTTTTTAAAGAAAAGGCAAAGAAGAAATAGGAAACACACATTCCTAATTTGGGGTAGTAAGTTTTTTTACATTTGCATCTTTGTATCTGAGAATAAAGACATGAATTAGGACTGAGGGAGAAGAAAGGTATAGCGATGAATTCATGTATTTTGTATGTGCAGAGGTGTTAAAAGAAAAACTACTGTTAGCCACAGTCACTGTACTGTGCAATAGAACATCAGAACTTATTCCTCTTATCTATTTATAATTTTGTGCCCATTGGCCAATTAGGTTTTGAATATTACATACTAGCTAGAGGAGAGGCTTTTGAATGTTTTTACCACAAAGAAATGATAAATGCATGAGGTGATTGATATATTAACTACCCCGACCCGACTTTTACACAACATATATATATCAAAATATCAGAATGTACCTCATAAATATGTACAATTACAAGTAAATTAAAATTAATAGTAATAACAATAATAAAGCAAATGTGGCATATGTTAGAAAAAAAACTTTATTTTTTAAATTAATTAATTAATTATTATTATTTTTCTACATTCCAAGATGTTGTTGAGGAGCAGTTGGGGGAAGGGGGAGAGGAGAAAGAGGAGAAGGTTAGGGTGGGAGGAGGAGGAAGGAGAAGGGGCGTCTGGCTCATGGCTGGGCTGGATGCAGATGTGAGTCGGGGACATGGCTTGGGAGCCCGGGGGGCTTCTGGTCCTTCTAGGCTTTACAGTTGTTTTTTGTTGGTATTAGCTCTTTACTGGTTAATTCAGAACTTTGTCTCTGATCTGGGGTATTTTGTTTTTTCTTTCAGTTCTGTGTTGGATTATTCACTATTCCCACCACTTAAACTCTGCACTGGAACTAATTTGTTGTCCTTTGCTTACTTCTAAAGTAGGGGAACTTCCTGTGGGAACCAGCACTTGGGCTCTGTGGTTGAGCTAAATTGCTGCTTTGCTGCTGATTCTCTGGGGAAGGCTTTTTATGCAGCTCAGGTTTTAATTGTTGACTTGAAAGCACTTCCGGGTCTTGTGAGGTCTGATACACCTGGGTTGTGTGGAAACTCTGGTCTGGGCCTGAGTCTTTTTAGCAAACTTCATCCCCTGCAGTTCTATATTCCTGACCAGTCTCCACGGAGTGGGCCTGTGCTGACTGGAGTACTGATCACCTGTCCATGCAGTACCCCAGTGTTCCCACGATGGGCCCACCTCCCCTATCCCCCATACTCCAAACACTTCCCATGGGACAGGCCATGCGTGGTCCCTTGCAATGACTCACTGGCCTCTGAGTGGCTCCTTTTTTCAGTTGTTTGTGGTCCGTTGCCCTTATGTGGGTCCACAGGAACCCTATTAGTTGTCTTGCTGGCCTGGGAGCCACCAAGGCCCTCTTCTCCCCTATAGCCTCCAAGCAACTTCATACACAGGGCATAGCAGTGGCTTTTGCCAGCTCTTGCTCCATGTCTCACCAGGGCCAGTCTTGAAGTGGTCGGGGCTCAGAATGGTCAGAGCAGTCCTTTGTCTCATCGTGGCTTCTCCTGCCTTCATGAACTCCATAGGTTCTGAGCTCTAGCAGCCCCAGCTTGGCAGTCATTGATTTTTAATAGTTGTAAATAGTGGTTGATTGTGGGAGAGGGTGACACTGGGGACCATCTGTTCCACCATCTTGATCGGATGTCAAGAAAAACTTTAGACAAATTAGATGTAACAGAGTTTAATTGAGCAATGAATGATTCGCAAATTGAGCAGCCCTCAAAACCAGAAGAGGTTCAGAGAGCTCTACTCCACAACGTGGGCAGACAGCATTTATGGACAGAATGTAGGAAGGGAGGTACAGAAATAGCTTGATTGGTTACACCTTGTTGTTTGCCTTATTTCAACATGTTCTGATCAATTGGCAGCCTGTGATTGACTGAAGTTTGGCTTCTGTGATTGGCTGAGACGAAGCTATTTATTACGTAAGTATACAGCTAAATTAAGCTTCTGATTAGTTTACATACTAAGTTAGGTTGCAGTTTGTGACATAAAGACTCAGAATATGGAGGCATCCTCAGGTCAAATTTAGCTTAATTTAACAGGCAAAAACCACTTACATGAGTCTGCAGAGCTACCTCCTTCCCCATGATCGCTAAAGAGAATTGTATTTCAGCTTATTCCATTTTATCTCTTTCTAGTAGATGGAGCCCTGCTTGCTGGAACAGAGGCTAAGCTCATCTGTATAATAAAGGATGGGCGGGGGTGAGTGGACGGGGTAGGGAAGAGAGAAGTTCCAGTGCAGTTGACTACTATAATGGATTTCAAGAGGAAGGCAAAGGGACATTAGAGAGTACGTCAGTGGATTATTTATGAGCCTGATTTGATGAAATAGAAGAAACTACGTAAAGGATTTGATTTGTTATTCATTTCTTTTGGTTGTTGGACTGTTTCTTTGAAAGGGATAACCCTCTGAAACTAGATTATGTGGGTCCCTGGATTTGTAAAAGTTACATATAAAATGAATTTTCAGGGATTTACATTTTGAATTCGTTTTGTTTTGTTTTGTTTTGTTTTTGGCAGATGGCCAGTAAAGGGATCCAAATCCTTGACCTTGGTGTTATCACACCATGCTCTAACCGACTAAGCTAGCCAGCCAGCCCATATATTTTGAATTCGTAAGATCTACAGCAGTTGTGTTTATATATGAAGATGTGTGTGTGTGTGTGTGTGTGTGTTTTCACTACTTTTACTCTTAGGCATAAGAGGGAGATAAGATTCTTCAGATTATCCTAACAGAGGCCTGGGTGGGAGAAAGGACCCCTGGACCCTTATAACAGCCTGTGTTCTATAACACAGGGATAAGGACTCCCTCTGCATTTCTCTTGGTGTTGCTAATATTTATTGAGCGTTCACTGTGTACTACATATTGTGTTAACTGCTTGCATACATTATCTTGCTTAATTCTCACAACAACCTTATGCTGTACATATAGTTATGATCCCTGTTTACAGATGAGAAATTTGAGTATTAGAGAGGTTGCCTGGGATGAAACAGTGACAATGTAGTAGGCTGAGATGTGAACCCAGATTTGTCTGACTCCACAGCTTGAGCTTGTAGCCACTCAGTTATGTGCCCCCAAAAGAAGGAGGGACACTGTAGGCAGTGCTATTGGGAAATTGTCCCTTTTCCTGAACTCCCTGCGGGGGTGCAGTGCAATCTCACACCCTGAACTGGATATGGGCTCCTGGTCTTACCCCTCCATAGGGACAGAAAAGATGCCCTTACTGTCCTGGGGATGCTCGTACTACCACACACACACACACACACACACACACCTACACACACTCTCTCTCTCTCTCTCTCTCTCTCTCTCTCTCTCTGTTTCTCTCTCACTGACTGGATTTTCATTTCTCTAATTTTGTATAAGACATTGTCACTGGAGGGTAATTAAGACCCTGGCGAATTTATGTTGGGGCTTCCTGACATGGTTCTGTAGTCATTTATTCTAGAGGACAGGAAGCATTAGCATTAAATGTGAGAGAAATGCACCTGCCACTTTGATGCAGTTAGAGGCATCTATCAAAGATGCATTTGGAACCCAGAGACCTCAATCTAATTGCTAGGAATGCTGGAGGCTTTCTCCAGCTAGACTTTAAAGTGGATAGGAAAAGAGTTAGTAGCGAGAAAGGTGAACCCCACCTTAATGTCCCAGTAGATTCTTCCAGGTCGGGGGTGTAATCCCTTCCCCAGTTCTGTCTCCCAGTGCCTTTTTTTTTTTTTTTTCATTCTTTTTGGTAGCTGGCTGGTATAGGATTCAACCCTGGACCTTGGTGTTAACAACACCACTCCCTTGTGTCTTTGGTGTAATAGTCTTGTACCATGAATCAGGGCAAATCCTTTCCCTAGAGACAGAATCAGGTAGAAGGACTTACGTGTCTCTACTATTATTCCTACTAATAACTGTTAAGTTATCACATCTGTTGTGTTTATTGTGTGTAGGGTATTGGTGGAAGGGCCTTGCCAATATCATCTCATTTAATTCTCAGAGGACCAGCCCCTCTTCAAGCCTGACCCTCTCCACCCTCCCCAGCTGTTACTTCCTGTGCCATTTGTTTCTCTCAGGGAAGGGGTAGGGCACTGCTTTTTTGTAAGACTGATATTCACATGAGCATTGCCAAGTACAATGGCAGATTTATGAATTATGGTGTCAATTATACTTGTATTGAGGAGAATAATCATTTGTTAAATGTTATTCTACGTTTATACATGTGAGTATAATATGTTTCATACTGAGGAGTAATTATTATTACTTTAATAACCCCAATGTCAATTGCTCCTTTGTCCTTCAGTTTCCGTTTCTGTTTGTTCCATCTCTGTTTTTGCCTTATTGCAACTTGGATTTGGAACTCAGCAAGGAATCTATGATCACAAAATAATTGGTGAGCAATATAAATTTTAGTAAGGGATGAGGACATAGAGAAGGTTTATATCACATGTAACTCCCCACCCCCCACCCCGCACACATACCTCTGTTTTTAAGCAAGGAGCTTAAGAGTCCATATTAGACACTCTGTCTTCTAGAGACCTTCCTCCACTCCAGATCTGAGGTTTTTCTCTCTGTCTTTATACCCTCCTCCCAAAGAATGCCCTTTCTCACTTACTCTCTTCTATTTCCTTCTCCTTCTTAGGAAGGATGCAAATTCCTCTACTAGTATCATATGTTGTAATTTAGGAACCATCTTTTGTTACTAAACATGACCTTAGCATCTTACACTTCTACCCTATGTGGTTTATCAAAGTATTCCTTTCAAAGAAACACAGCACTCTGCTTAAGAGAGATTCTGGGGGAATAAAATTTTCATTTCATTATAGAAATAGGCCTTACTGACAGAATTCTGAAATGAGGGACCATTCCAGAATCTTGACTCCAAATTGTCTGATAATAATCTACCCTAACTCAGGCATCTTATGTTTAATATAACTTAAGTTTAACATAATACTTGGAGGGATTCATTAGCATGATAAATTATAAAGATAACAAAAACAGTATCTGAATCCATATGCTGCAATGAGAACTATAGAAAGTTTATTATAAACTTAATGTAGCGCTTGCTGTGGTTTAAATGTGTTCCCTGCAAAATTCATGTTGAAACTTAATCCCCATTGTGGTGATATTAAGAGATGGGGCCATTTGGGAAGTAATTAAGTTGTAAGGGCCCCTTATAAAAGGGCTGGAGGAAACTAGTTTAGACGCTCTTGCCTTTCCACCTCGTCTCCATGTGAGAGGACACAGCATTTGTCCTCTCGGGAGGATACAGCAACAAGGTTCCATCTTGGAAGATCTTGGCTCCTTGATCTTGAACATCCCAGCTTCCAGAACTGCAAGAAATAAATTTCTGTTTTTTTTAACTAATTACCCAGTCTCAGATATTTTTTTATAGCAGTACCAATGGACTAAGACAGCACCAAAACTAAACATAAAGAATATATAGTGATTTCTATTATGTGTTCTAATGTTCCCTTTACTATAGATCCAGAAGTAACTTTTAACCAGAAGGCCCCATGTTATCTTTGTCTTGTCTTGCTTCATACTTACATGTGAGAAATTCAAACTATATCACATTCAAACACATTTTCTACTTGTGCCCACTAATGACTTTAATCTAGATGAAACATCTAATTTACCACCAAAGGTATAAATGAAACCCTAATTCACGTATTTGCTCATTTTCCCTACCCGACCCCCCCACCCAGCATCTTAACCCAGGGCATCTTAAGTTACCTTTTTACAATGTGGTCTAAATTCCTAGCTTTCAGTTTTCCAGGGTTCAGGTGCATTAAGATCATGTCTCTGTTAGACCTTGTTGGCTAAAAGTGTTCCCAATGAATTCAACAAGGTAACTGTAGTATCAGAGGGGTAAAACCATATCAATGCTGGCTGTGGATCAATGGTTTAAAATTCCTGTGTAATTCAACTGTGGAGTGACTCCTTTTGTAAGCAAAGTACAGGTTTACATTCCTGAAAGTCTGCCTTCAAATGGATAAACCTTGATTGGAATGGCACCATGCACTGTAATACTTTCCATTAAGTAAATGACTTTCAGTTGTTCGATAAAATATTCAAGATTATCACTGAGATTGAAATTTCTCTGGGCCCACAGCACTGATGATTCTGAGCGATTGCCTAAGAGCAGCAAAAGACTTTGCAGGGAAGTCTAGGAAGACATATGAACATATGAATGGCTAATGTTTATGAAGAGAAGAATTGTTATTTCAAAGTTAGATTAGGTCAATGGAAATATATTGAGAGAAACCTAGGTAATTAAAATGACCAGAATTTAATACACATCTCCAGACACATTTTGTTTTGAGATTGAAAATTCAGTTTAAGCATTCTTAATGCATGAATACTAAAATTTTACCTATGTCTTCAAGCACTGACCCAATAATATTTTCCAAAGGGGAGTTGTTGGTTAGGGTTTGTTGCAAGAAGGAAGCACTGGGAATTCTTTCCTGCCCCTCTAACTTATTTATCTCATTGTGAGGTATAAAAATGGTGCCAGAACCCTATACATAGTGAACGGTCCTCAACTTTTATTTTCCTTTTCTAATGAGGTAAGGAGGTAGGCTGAAGTTAAGGAAACCAATATGTGTAAGAAGGCAGCTCAGAGTGACAGCTGCAGGCTTGAATGGGTTGCCAGCTGCCTTCAGATTCTCAGGAGGAAATAGAGGTAGTATTACTGGCATCATTTATTCTCTTCCTCATATATTCTATATCTTCCAAATTACTAAAATTAGCACTTATGGCTTTTATAATAAAGAAGAAAAAAAACTTCTAAAAATCATAGTTTTAACCAGTATATATTACATATAGGCATAGGGATACTTGAAGGATGGATATTCATCAACATGAAAACAGCGTTTATCTTGGAGTAATTGAGGTGATTGGTAATTTTTGGTTTCTTCTCTTTTTGCACATTTGCACTTAATTTTTCTGTAATGCACATTGTGTGTATAATAAATGAACATTTTTTCTACAATGAGCATTACTGCATAATAAAAAACGGAAGTTTATATTTTAAAAAATCACATCACACCAAAAGTAAATATTTGTACTATAAATTTGTACTTGTTCCACATCAACATTTTAGGTTTAGCAAGTAGATAACTCCTTCCCACCTTTGGAATTGGGTTTGGTGAGGTGCAGAGGCTGCCTCAGAAAGGGCTTTGGAGTCCTGCAGAAACTCTTGTTGGTCTCTCCTCTCCATTTGTTTCTTCTCCTGCAACACTGCAGAAGTCACACCAGGCCTGAATCTGGAATGATAGCAACAGTAATACTAATTCTATATTTGTGTAATTCCTAATACTTTCAAACCTCTCCTGGTCATTCCTCTCTGAGCCTCTGAATAACTGAAGAGTAGACAACAGGCCACATCGGTGTTCCTTCCCTGACTGCAGCCCAAGTGAGATTTTTTTTTTTTTTTTTTTTGTCTTTTTCGTGACCGGCACTCAGCCAGTGAGTGCACCGGCCATTCCCATATAGGATCCGAACCCGCGGCGGGAGCGTCGCCGCGCTCCCAGCGCTGCACTCTCCCAAGTGCGCCACGGGCTCGGCCCCCCAAGTGAGATTTTTAAAACAGAGAGGATCACACTGGCCTTCCTCTAAAGACACATCAAAAGATTCTCAATGCATTAAGAATATAATTTAAACTCTTTACAAGAGGCCCTCCATGATATGGCCAAGACCACCTCTGTGACCTGATCTTTCCCCCTTCCCTGTGAGAATATGCTCTAGACACACTACCCCGCACACAAATCAGGACCTGCACTCTGCCATTTAGTTGCCTTATTCGAGAATGCAGTTCTTCATCCTACCACCGCTGCTACCACCCTCGACTTCAGAGCTGACTCCATTTTATCCAGCCTCAGCTTACATGTCTCCTTCTCAAAGAAGCTTTTCCCAACCACCCTGTTTAAGTTACGTGTGTTCTTACCTTCTCACCCAACTCTCTTTTATATTAGTTACCTGTTGCTGCACAACAAATTTCCCCCAAAACCTAGTGGCTTAAAACAACATTTATTGTCTCACACCGTTTCTGTAGATCAGGAATCCAGTAGCAGCCTGGCTAGGTGGTTCTGGCTCAAGGTCTCTCAGCAGGTTGCAATCAAGCTGTCAGCCAGGCCTGCAGTCATCTAAAGGCTTACTGGGGCCTGGAAAGTTAGTGCTGGATGTTGGCCGGCCACAGTTCCTCATCATGGGGGCTGCACGAGTATTGTCACAACATAGTAACCAGCTTCCTTCAGAGCAAGAGATCCCAGAGAGCAAGGCAGAGCTACAATGTCTTTTATGACCTAGCGTCAGAAGTCATGCACTGTCATTTATCCAGTATCCTATTGGTTACACAGGTCAGCCCTATTTAGCTTGGGATGGGTCTATACAAGGACATGAGTACTAGGAGGTGAGGATCACGGTGGGTTATCTTGGAGGCTGGTTCCACATTTTCTATCACATGTAAGTGAACAATTAATTGGAAATGGCTAGAAAACTATTACCAATTAACTGTTCACTTGTTTATTGTCTGTCTGCCCCCATTCATTTTCTCTCTGTTCTGCACACCCAGCCCAGTGCCTACCACATTACTGATGCTCAATAAATATTTATAAACAAATAGGAAACCCTTATCTTCTTAGTCAGCCAGTTATTTAAAACAGGAGGTAGAAATTGGCATAAAATGAACATTGCTTGTTAATATTGACTTCATCCAAGAAACTTGTTTTTTCATGTTGAACTCTATTCTGCTATTTTTATTATTATTTTTTCATTAAACAAACTTTAAAGGAATAATTGGATGGGGACAGGGGGAGTTGATTTCTTTTTTATTTACTGAAACACTTTTATTTATTTCATTCAGGAAATAGTAATGTACAATTTTTGTCTTCTCGTAATTTATTTCCTTGATTCTTTTTAAAGTGATGTTGTTCCTAACAGATTTGTCCTTTGTATCTTTTTCTGTAGGATAATGTTTTACAATTATGTGTTTCAGTATATTCATGAAAAGAAGTTTAATGCAGAAATAATCAAGTGAAAATTTATTACAGCCATATTAGATATTTAGTAGGTAGGAACAATTTGAAGTCAGACTGCATTTGAAGGGTTTACTTACAGGTTTTCCCCACTGGATGGTGAAGTCAGGGAACCCACAGATGTATATTCTCTATATCCCTGTACTAAGTGTGGTCCACAAATCATTAGCATCCACATCACTTGGGAGTGCGTTAGAACTATAACTCTTGGGCGTTACCCCAGACCTAGTGAATCAAAACCTGTATTTGAACATGGTGATTCATATGCACATTAAAATTTGAGAAACATTGCTCTTTAGTACTTAACCCAGGACTTTGCATTTTAGAAAGTCTTTTGAACTTAAGAAAAAAAGGAGCATTTGCTTTTTTGGAATCAAGTTCAGGAATAAAAGGCAGCATCTTATAACTGAGATGTTTCTAATTGAGGTGTTTTCATACCTTTTAAGTGTTAGCGACCTAGCCCTTGTCTGGTGCAATTCCTCTCAAATCCAGAAGGCCGAGCTCTGATTTAGGTTTTACCTCCTTCCTGACAGCTTTTCCCAGTCATTAGGAAACAGTAAAGAAGCAGTTGCTTCAGGTTCCAAAAACCAAGATTTGAAAATTTTGTTTATTGTACAAAGAAATTTTGGTTTTTAAACTCAGCTATGGAAAAAAATAAAAGATATATTTTAGTTTTGTTTCTAGACTTCAAATTAAGAATAGAAATTTTATAGTTTCAGATTTCAGTAGAAATGGAAATTGCTTATCATTCTTGTTTCTGTTTTCATCCCTTTATATTTAGCAGTTTCAGTTGTTCTGAGGATATTTTACTAAAACAGCAAAATGATTCCTGAACTATGAGTGTATGATGAAATATTGTTTCATACTTTTAAATGAAAATTTAGCTTTAGAAAATTAGAGCAGTTGAATTTTCTAAAGCTATTTGTGTAATTATGTCAACTAAAAAAGTGCAGGATATTATATTTAAAATACCTGAGAAAGTATCATTAGCATTTTATTGACATTCTGCTAGAGGTGAAATGATTGGCATTCAAATCAACTGTCTCTCCACCTTTCCAAAATCTAGCCAAATTATATTATATTTAATAGCAAGTTCTCACTTATATACTAATTTACACACCCTGGTTTTCATTCACCAATGTTTATGTGCCAGTGAGTAGGCCACGTCCTGGAATTGCAAAGAGAAGGTTGTAGCATGTGAGGGTACTACCTTTATTTGAGGCAGTTGTTTGGCCAGGGAACTCTGCTAATAATTCAACTCGTTGTTGGCTCCTAAACATTTTAAGATGTAAGCAGTATGCTTTCCTTATTCTAAAATAAACATGTATTTCCTCAGAAATATAAATATTTGGAATAAGTAGAGGCCTTATAGGTTATCAGGCTGCTTCACCATTTGAAAATCTGTTTCCTGACTTGATTGTGAATTTGCATTTCTTTTCTTTTCTTTTTTTTTTTTTTTTTTTTGGTAGCTGGTCATTTCGGGGATCCAAACACTCTAACCAACTGAGCTAACTGGCCAGTTAGCCTCTTTCATTTCTATGTATTTCCCACTTAGAATCCACTGCCCTCTGTGCTACTGAAATTCAGATTTTTAAGACAAACAACATGTGTGTGTATGTGTGTATACTACATAGTAGGTTTGAATGCATGGAGTGGGTTTTTCTGGGAAGACATAGCACATGCATATAAAAATAAAGAGCCAAGATACTTTTTCAATTTTTACAGAAATTTATGTACACTGTTAAACGTGCTAGTGAGTCAAATGATAGATTAGAAAACAAAATACCTTTGAAATAAGGATGAAGAAATATCTTTTGGTCATTTTGTTTGACACATGGAGTTGGTTTTTTAGTATTTTATGGTGATGATCTTGGTTCTCTAATGGCCATGCTGTCATTCTGTACTTTATATCAAAAAAGGAGAAGCCCAGGACAAAATTATGCTGAGAAATAACTTTTGAGCCTCAAGTAGACACTTGAGTCAGGTTTGCCCAGGAAGAGGCAAAGCACTAGGAGCTTCCAGCTGTCTTCAAGGCAAAGTTTTGTAGGAAGGCACCTAGTGATGCTTGCATGATGATGTCTTACTGTAGTTTAACCAGGGAGCATGACAAGAAACACTCAATAGTTCTTAGAGCCAACATGCTTGAAGGCTGTTGGACATGAGTATCTTGTATTTAGCTCTCTGCTTTTTGAACTTGGCCCCAGATTTGTTACATATTAAATTTAATTGAGCCATACATGGAAGCAGACATCTAGAGCTTTCCTTCAAGTTGAATTTTGATTTGAAAAAAAATGATCAGATCAGATCAATTCCCTGTTATTTTCCCTTGTTCCAACTCACAAAAATGCTCAGCCAATGGCACCTGCTTTCCCAAAGCATGGCCAGCGTGCCATGCCACAGGTGGAAGGCACAGTGATTACAGGTGGCATACCCACATGGCTTCAAATAAGACTGTATCACACAAAAGGAATAGAATTCCCTTTTTAGTTCTCTTTCAGTCTTTCTATTTACATCAAGAGAAAAGCCTCATTTTGGTGCAAGAAGGTACATAATGCCTCCCTAACTCTCAGAGCCTTCTTTAAAAGGAAAAGGAAGTCCCCAGGATTGGAGTTTTGAGTAGGCAATAGTATTTAGCTAGAATTTATTTTTACAGTTGTCTTCTGCTTGTGGTAACTGACAATTATTTTCCATTAATAATAGTATTATAAAATTTTCATTTTAAATAAATATTTTGAAGTATAAATTTATTAACTTAGGGAAAAGTATTAAATAGATTATAACACAGAAGTTATACAGCTGTCAAAAGTTGCCTTGGTAAAATCTTCTGTAAAAAAAGAACCGGCTTTGGAGTCAGAATTTGCATCTCTGTTTAGCCACTTAACTAGTTTTGTGACTTTGGGGAAACTATTTTATCTCTCTGAGCTTTAGTTGTCTTTATCTCAAAATGGCAATAACAGTGATATCATGTATGTAAAGTCTGTACCACATAGTTGAGTGCTTTAAAAAAATGAATGTACTCGAACTATAGCTCCTCCCAGCTAACTAAACTCTTCAAGACTTATTCACAAAATTCAATCCTTACAGTGCAGTATCGGCAATTGGAAATCATCTGACCTCCACCTGTTTATAAGTGATTTGTTTCCTTTTTTCCTTCTCATATGATTCATAAAGCACTTAGGTCTCCCTGTGCATCTTGCAATATTTAAGCTATGTAAAATCATAAGTCTGTAAGACTGTAAGTATGAAAGCTATAATTATATCCTGAGCCCATTTTCCCCTTTGATATTGACAAAATGGCTCTGGAATTTCTGGGCCATCTGGGTGTTCTGAGGTAGCCAAGTTAATAGTATACCTTTCCCCATTTGCATCTTCATTAGACCATCCACATTGGCATTGTCGGAGACATGTGGATTGCATTTACAATTTGCATGGCCATATGCTACCATCCCATTTTAATTCTATGTGTGGAATGAAGCTTGTATGGAAAACATTTTGCTACAGAGTTGTGAAAGTGCTCAGGAAGACCCATGTTGTACATCATGACAGCTCTTTCTCTTTCATTGCCACATGCAGTTGCCTCCTTGTTTGAAGTGCCTTCTTTAGCTTCTGGCCATAAACATCCCTTTTTGGTGTTATTACTCATAAAAACAACTGCTGGTACACCTGTACATATTTGAGTGATGGCACATGTGATTGAATAGACACGCCCATTAGAGTGTCATATGCCCAAATAAATCTACCAACGTCCATTTTAATATAATGCAATAAACTCATTTTTCCGGCAAACTCAGAAATTGCAAGCCAAGCCCCATGTGGCCCCAAGAGTCTGTTCATTCCACATATGGCCAATTCCCTGAAGGGAGATGTCTGAATATATACTTTTTTTAAGTGGGTTAGTTAACAGAAAATTTAATTCATATGCTAAAGTGTGTCGGGCAGCTGAGTTCCAGCATTCAGTTCATCATTATGTTGAACTGTGGGTTTAATCAAGTTCCTTCACTTAATCTGAATGTTTGTGTTCAAAACCTAGCACCCTGCTTTAAGGAAAACCCTCACCTTTTATTTCTTTTGGATAGTCCCCAGTTTTGTGAAATCCGATGAAGATAGCCAGTGAAGTGAATCTAATTTGGGAGGTTGAATACTAAGGAGGAATCAGGGAGCCCGCACAGAGTGTTGGTTTCATTAAAATAGCTTTGTCCAAGAAGACATTTTTTACCATACTTTTGCATCTGTTCCAATGTTATTTCCATTTTGCTTTGCTTAAATTAAAAAGGAATGCTATTAAAATGAAAACTTGGCTTTAGAAACAAATTTAAATATGATCAAGTCAGTGGGTCAGGCTGAATGCTGTGTGATTTGACAGATTTTGCTCATCTGCTGGGGGAGAGCAGTTTGGTTTTCCCTCTTTGATACAACGCCAGCATGTGTAATAGAGTTTACTTGTTTGGAGCTGGGCATCAGGTGTAATAGAATTATGTGTTGTGTTTATATGACCCTGGCTTTTATATCCCTGTAGTTGCTCATTCATTCATTTTTCAGATATAAATTAAAAGTGGAGATTGCAGATTAGATGTGCCAAGGCTCATGTGGGCTATGCAAAATCTAGTTTCTGTTGCTCTTGGAACTTATTGGATCATGACAGAAATATAAATGAGCTCTAGGAGAATATTCAACCCTCACAAGAATTCATTTCCATCAAGACATAGGTAGTTGGCTTTGCTAGCAGATGAGGCTTGCAAACTTATTTTTCCCCTTTTTCTTGTTAGTTGTTACTGGTATTTTAATTCAGTTAGCAATGCAAAAGATTTTAAGCAAATTATCAAGTTATGTTTGTAGTCTTTCAATTGTGAATATGACTAATGATAAGTAAAATCTCTTACTTTTAATATCCCTTGAGTGTCTACTTTGTGCCCAGTGGTTTCCTAGGCATTTCACAAGATGAGGTGATGCAATCATCCCAATCTTCAGCTGTCATTAAAAAAAAAAAAAAAAAGAGTGACAGAAGAACATTTGACACGTCTGGATGCTACTGAGATTACTTATATAACATAATTCAAATTTGACATTCTAAATTGGCTGTATGCAGCCAAACCTAATATTAAATTGAACTATTTAAAATTGTCAATATTTTCTATTTTTGTTCTGTTAATAGCAGCAATTTCATATGGTTTAATCTAATACCTGTAATTTGTTGAGTGCCCACTAGATATATAACTGTATTCAGTACATGAAGAATATTGAAGCTCTAACAATAAAAGAGCCAGTACCTTTGGGAACTGCAGTCAAAGAAAAGCTCACTAGCATGGATATTGTTAGAAATTTGGGGATCCTAGCAGGGATGAGGGGATAAAGAGAACTGAGCACCAGAGATGAATTTGCGATTTATATTTAACTTCTCATCTTCACCTTTGAAGCACCTCAACCAATAATAAGGATCACAAATGTTATTTGCAAAAAAAAAAAAAAAAGAGAATATTGAATAGAGTTTATAAAGTATTTTATTATAAAACAGTCTCTTATTTACTAATGGAAAACAAACCTCATGGCCAGATTAACTCTATAAACCAACAGGATAGGAGAATCAAAGGCCAGAATCCAGGATAATGAGCAGAACTTTTAGAAGAGCACTAAGATCAGTCTTACTGAACCTTTGAACTGACTTCCCAAAGTGAACACTATGACCCAGGTGGGCCAAAGGTGGAGAGTTCAGAGTCCCACTGAAGCTCGTTCTTGGTCCATGTCACCATGTGCACTCAACAAGGCTTAGAACATCTGGCTGCATGCTGTGTGGAGTGGAGCAAAACAGGTCTCTCAGGTGAGATTGCTGGCACTAATAGCATTTCCATGTCCCCTTCCTAATTTTGAAGTACTCAGGACCTGTAGGGAAAATGGAATCTCCATAAAAATCTCTAAAACTGAAAGTTAGTTATCCAGTCTTCACTGCCAAGTCTGTCCATATTGTAATTGGGAAAATGGGCTCTTGTTTGCCTATTCTATCATTTTAAAAGGCCAATTAAAGGCAAAATGATCTTTTGATTTTATTCCCTCATTTTGCCTAGAAAATGGCAGATCTTATAACAGGTCTCCATGGAAGCTTTGAGAGAATCTGGAATTTCTATTTAGAATTATATTTTCAGACTCTGTGGTTTCCACTATGTGATGCACAAAAAACATCTCAAGAAAACACGGATTCAAGAAAATAGCTGGGTGCCAATACTGATCTGTGACTTCTGGATTAGGAGATGGACTTTCCTATTGGAAAGTGCCCTGATCTCTCCCCCTTATTTGCCTGCCATTTCCAGCATGTCTGCAACCCATCTGCACACTCAATCACCAGTGTCACATATGACAGGGACTCTCAGGCCAGAATAGGAGCTGTAATTTCCTCCGGCCCACTTTTCCTCCATTGAGTGTGATTTGGCCTTCACAGAATTAGATGTTCCTTCTCTGCACTTTTGTTTTTTTTCTTTTCTGGCAGTTGGCCAGTGGGGGGATCTGAACATTTGATATTTCCCTACACTTTTAAATCACAGCATTCATATCTCTCTGGGTTAACAATGAGGTCTCTTTTTTACATCTATCTCTCCTACTAGACTGTGAGCATATCAAGGGCAGGAGTCTTGTCTTTGTGTCTCTCCAGTGCCTGTCAGATTGCTTGTCACAGCCTCATTTATCCACTTCGTCTCTGAATCATTTATTTATTCTGAATTAAAGCCTCACAGTAAATGTTTATTAAATAAATGGGTATTTATTAATATATGAATATAATTTATTAATTTATAAATATAATAAATGAATGACTATCCTTGTTTTAGAGCTAGATTGTGAAACTCATGGGCAAATTTCAAAATGTATGTATGAGAAACTCCTTACCCACTTCACAGCAAGGTAAGCATGTGAGCAGAAAACTGTTATTACTATCTTGAAACCATACAGTAGTTCCCACAGTTCTTTGGATCAAGTCTCAAACCCTTCACATGGTCTACAAGGCTTTCTACTTGTTCCAGTTACTGCCTATCATCCTGCCTCTTTTCTTTGCATTCTTCCCTTCATCTTCATGGTCCAGGCATGCTGGCCTTATAGGTAACTCAAACCTGTATGCCTTCCCTACAGGAAAGAATACACGTCTTGTTACTGTGGCCTGAATAGCTCTTTCCCCTGTTCTTCACCTAGTTATCTTCTGCACATCTTTTCAGTCTTAGCTCACGCATCTCTTCCTTATGGTGTTCCTTGACCTCCTCTTCCCATCCAGTCTAGGTCAACTCCATCCCTTATATGCTTTCATATTTCTGTATTTCTGTCCTTCAGAGGACACAATTTGTAATTTTGTGTTTATTTTTTTATGATTAAGTGATGGATCAGTTATCTGTTGCCACAAAAATTCTGTGTAATAAAACAGCCCCAAATCTCAGTGACATTCAACAAGTGCTTATTACTCAGGTTCACAGGGCAACTGCTGTTCTTGGCTGTAAAGGCTGGATTCACTCATGTGTCTGGGTAGAAGCTGGTTTGGGTGATGAGGGCGACTGCTCCACATGTCTCTCACCCTCCGGAAGGCTACCTCAGGCATACTCTCATGTTAGTGGCAGATGTGCCAGAGGAAACATGAATGGACCTTGGAGGAGGCACAGGTACATTACTTCTGGCTTATTCTATTGGCCAAAGTAAGTCACGTGGACAAGCCCAGTATCAGAGTGGGAGGGCACTGCAAAGTTACAGACAAAGGACATGTTTACAAAGATCAAGGCCATCTTTGAATCCTGCCACAGTGTGACTCTAAGCTCAACTGAAGGCAACAATGGTGTGCCTCTTTTTAATTGTCATTATATCTTCAGTACCTAGTAAGTTCCTTGACACATAGTGGGTAGTAAATATTTCTTGAATGAAGGAAGGACTGAATATGAAAAAGCATTAATTTGATGCTGTTGTCTCAAGAATCTAGAGAAATGTTCACCTTTAAAGGAGGTTCCTACCTTAAGATAAAAAACATTAGTCTAAAATTGTTTTCCATTTCCTGTTTTTCAAATCCCCAAATTCCTCCAAATAACAGCTGTTTGCAACTCAGGGTTAGCTTTTATTCCCCATGTGTACATTTCTCTCTTTATTACAGGTGTCACTAGTGGAAGGTGTTTGAAAAATAATTTCAAATGAAAAGGGTTAAACATGAGCTGTGGGAATAAAGGGGGCAAAAACTTTATATTTTCGATATGAGGGAAAAATAAGGATAGTTTTCATTAGTTTGGACAAAGGTCTGTGCAAGATTTCTCATGTGCCAAGGCTTTATATTAGCCTGTTTGTGCTGCTATAACAGAATACCACAGACTGGGTAATTTATAAAAATAGAAATCCATTGCTCACTGTTCTGGAGGCTGGGAAGTCCAAGATCAAGGGGTCAGCAGGATTGGGGTCAGGCTGCTCTCTCCTTCCAAGATAGCACCTTGTTGCTACATCCTCTGGAGTGGGGGAACACTGTGTCTTCACATGGTGGAAGAGCAGAAGAACAAGAGAGCACTCCCTTCAACCTGGGGCCCTTTTATAAGGGTGCTAATCCTGTTCATGAGAGTGAAGCCTTCCCAAAGGCCACACCTCTTAATACTGGTGCATTGGAGGTTAAGTTTCAACATGAATTTTGGAAGGAACACCATCATTCAAAACATAGCAGACTTCCACATAACTGGCTTTAAAGGGCCAAGAGGAGGCTGATGGTGTTTTCAAATACCTGTGTTCTTCACAACTGGGAAAATAAGCCAAATATTTTGGAGCCTGGTTAGTTCTGGAACATGAAATCCTAAAAGATCAATAAGGGTATGAAACAAACACAGGAAGGGAGGGATGAAGGGAGGAATGAAGAAAAGAACGAAGGAAAGAAGGAAGGGAGGGAGGAATGGAGAAAAAGAAAGAAAGGCATTGTCAAGAATGGAACAGTAAATGGATTTCATATTCAGAGAGTGGTAGAGGAGTTGACGGATGCTGATTCAAATGCTGGTAGATTATGATGATAATTTAATTGGACAATGTTACTGGCTATCTTTGGTAAAGAAATTTATTCTTTGATTCGGTCTTCATTGAAGAAAAATGACCTCTTTTCTTCAGGTACAATATTCAAACTATTTGACAATGGGGACTAGCCATAGCAATGGAGAAAGATTCTAGAGACCTTGATTATGCAAAATGTTAGTCCCATGGCTGCTAAACTGTGGAAAGGTCTGGAGGTTTCTAGGTATAGGGATGGGGGTGCCTGGGCAGTGACTGGGAAGGGGTTGGTACTCTTTAGTTTGGAGCTAGTTAGACACCAGCTGGATAAGAAGTGTTTCCATTTTCTAATACTAACAACCATACCAGCCCTGCTTTTCTCTTTATGTAATTGAGTTAAGCATCATACAGCTTACCCTTTAATGGAGATATCAAGGCCAGAAGTGCTGAAAGACTTCAGAGACAACAGTTAAAGAGTTGTTAAGATTTAGGCAGGCAAATGGGGCAAACACTCCAGGCAGGGGAAGGAGCAAGAGGAAAAGACATTAATGTGGGAACGAGCTTGACAATTGTAAGGATAGTAAGGAGACCACCTTGCTTAGAGAAAGATATACCATTCAAGTAGTGAGAGATGAAATCAGTTGGAGAAAAAGGGCATCTATGAAAAACCTACAGCTAACATCATTCTGAATGGTAAAAGAATAAATGTCCCCGCCCCCCCCAAGATCAGCAACAAGACAAAGACGTCTGCTCATTCCACCTCTACTCAACATTATACTGGAGGTGCTAGCCAGGACAAGTAGGTAAGAAAATAAATAAATAAATAAAAGACATCCAGATTTGAAAGGAGGAAGTAAAACTATCTCTATTTGCAGATGACATTATCTTGTATATAGAAAATCCCAAGAAATCCACAAAAAAATTAGAATAGAACTAATAAATGAGTTCAGCAAGATTGCAGTATACAAGATCAATATACAAAAATCAATTGCATTTTTATACATTAGCAATGAACAATCCAAAAATGAAACTAAGAAATCAATTCAATGTACAATAGATTTAAAAAGAATAAAATATTTTTGGAATAAGTTTAACAAAAGAAGTGCAAGATTTATATACTGAAAACTACAAAACACCATTGAAAGAAATTTCTTAAAGACCTAAATAAATGGGAAGACATCCCCCATTCATGGATTAGAATATTTAATATTGTTAAGATGTCAACATCCCCAAATTGATGTACAGATCCAGTGCATCTCTATTAAAATCCCAACTGGCTTCTTCGTACACTGACAATTTTTTGCTTACCCTAAAATTCATATTGAAATGCAAGGGATTCAGAATAGCTACAGCAGCCTTGAAAAAGAACAAAGTTGGAGGACTCATACTTTCTGGTTTCAAAACTTAGTACAAAACTACAGTAATCAAGACTGTGTAGTATTGGCATAAGGATAGATATACAGATAAATGGAGTAGAACTGAAAGTCCAGAAGTGAACCCTTATATTTATGGCAAACTGGTTTTTGACAAGGGTGCCAAGACAATTCAATGAGGGGAAAGAATAATCTTTTCAATAAATAGTTCTGGGACAAGTGGATATCTAAGACTGAAGTTGGATGCTTACCTCATACTACGTAAAAAAATTAACTCAAAATGGATCATTGACCTCAATATAACAGCTAAAACCATAAGCTATTAGAAGAAAACATAGGAGCAAATCTTTGTGACCTAGTATTAGGCAATTGTTTATTAAATATGACACCCAAAGCATAGGTGACAAAAGAAAAAGTAGATAAATTGGACTTTATCAAAATTAAAATATTTTGTGCTTCAAAGGACTCTATCAAAAAAGGGAAAAGACAACCCATGGAATGGGAGAAAAATATATGTAAATTTATATGTTATAAGGGTCTAGTTCCCCGAATATATAAAGAACTCTTAAAATTCAATGATAAAAAGGCAACCAAATTTAAAAATGGGCAAAGGATTTGAATAGACATTTCCCCAGAGAAGATACACAAATGGCCAATAAGCACATGAAAAGATATTCAACATTATCAATCTTCAGGGTAATGAAAATCAAAACTACAAGCTATACTCAAAAGGACAGACAAAAGTGTTGGCAAGGATGTGGAGAAATTGAAACCCTCATACATTGCTAGTGGGAATATGAAATGGTAAAGCCATATTAGAAAACAATTTGGTATTTCCTCAAAAATGTTAAACATAGAGTTATCCTCTTACCAAGCAATTCCATTCCTAGGTGTACACCCAAGAGAACTGAAAACATATGTGCATATAAAAACTTGCTCACAAATGTTCATAGCAACTCTGTTCATAATAGTCAAAAAGTGGGAACAACCCAAATGTCCATCAACTGATGAATTGATAAACAAAATGTGGTATACCCACACAATGGAATATTATTTGGCAATAAAAAGGAAAGAAGTCCTGGTACATACTACAACATGGAACCTTGAAAACATGCTAAGTGAAAGACTCCGTATACAAAGTGCCACATATTGTTTTATTCTATTTATATGAAGCATCTAGAATAGTCATCCATAGAGACACAAAGTAGATTAGTGGTTGCCCAGGCTTGGTGTGGGGGCTGAATGCGGAGTGACTGCTAACAAGTATGAGTTTCTTTTGGGGGTGATGAAAATGTTCTAAGTAAGATAATGATGATGTTTGCACAACTTGTGAATATACTAAAAACCACTGAATTGTGTATGTTAAAAGGTAAATTTTATGATAGGTGAATTACATCTCAATAAAGCTTATAAAAATATAACTTGTAAAATGACATGATAGAAAGCTGTACTTTGGAGAAAAATAATTGGGCTAGAGTAGGCAGAATGATTTGGAGTTGAGTCATATTAAGTCGTAATTACCAAAATGCAAGGGGACAAGGCCCAGAAGATGCTGCTAGCAGTAAAAGTAGAGAGCAGTGGAGAAGAATGGGCTAAATGACTGGAAGGAGGGGGAATAGAAAATGACTCCAGTTATTAGACTAGAAACTATGATTCCATTTACAGAAATTTGTATGCTACAATTTAAGTTGGGCTTTGGTGGAAAGTGGCTAAATCCATTTTAGACATGATTTTATGGTGATGGCAAGACTTAAAAATGTCTAGTAGTCACATAAAATAACATTAGCTGGAGCATAAGTAGGGTCATAGCTGGAGATGCCAATTTAAGAGCATGTGCTTAGAAGGGAAAGTTTGAGCTCATGTGACAATCATGCAAAACAACTGGGATGGCTGGGAGAGGGAAGGTGACTTATCAAGATAGGCTTATCAAGACATGTTTCAGCGTGCACCTGTAGGAAATCCCTACCGTAGCAGTCCATCCATGGGCAGTCCTTGATCTTTCCCCAGCCTGTGCCTCAGACCTTCCTTCTTCACCCCTCAGCTTGGTAAAATGCCAGGTTTTGTCTGCCTCCTTTGTCATTAGGTATATGAGGCATTATATTTTACCAATTATTTCTCTGCTCTTTTTGGCAGCTGCTATAATGTATTCTAGCTAAAAGAGAATAATGGGATGATGCTGTTATAGCCCAAAGAGCTCCAGAAATAACAGTGGCAGGCATTTGGAATTCATTTAATTTAAGCATGTTCTCCAAATTTTATTAGATCTGTTTTTATGCATCTATTTAATAAATTTGTTTGTTTGTTTGTTTTCCTCTCCAGGAAATTGGCCATATGCAGGTACTACTGGGAGGACTTAAAACCTTTTTTAAAAACTTTCTTGGATTTCCGAGTCCCTAATCTCCACTGATCATTTTTCTTTTCCATAAAGAATCTGATATAGTTTAAAGAAATTTTGAAAACAAGTGAGTAAAGACTTTTGAAAGATACTCTGAATATTGATGATGATAGATACTCAGTTTGGGCTCCAAAACATCTCATCACACAATGAAGGGGTTTTCATAGCATCACGTGATAGTGAATTTCAAATTGGAATTCCCCGCTGATAATGTCAAGGATGTTGATGCCAAGTGATTCTAGGTTGCTAGGATGCCTAGGCTGGATGTGAGGCAGTCCATGAATGTAATTAATGAGACAAACACCACTGGGGACTTTCTTTGCTTGAGTTATATATACCGTTAAAGAAGGTTGGATTTTTGTTAGTTTTATGTGTGAGATTTAGTCTGGAAACCGTTTTCAAGTATTTCTTCTTAGCCAATTTTAAACATAGACTAACCAAATTATCTATTGCATTCCAACTATTTCACAGCCGTTTAAGTCATCGGGTCTAATGCTGTGTAGCCGACTTAATAGACAATAAGAGGAAGACCCAACTGTGATGGAACAGACTTCAGCCATTAGTTTGGGAGGGATCAACTATGCTAGCAACTCAGATTCTCTAATTCCAGTCAAGGAACTCCAAGATAACTTGACTGAAGAGAATCAGGAAAGGGAGAAAAGCTCAGAAGTAGAAGTTAGGACTTTGGTTCAAGATCTCGTTCTTATAGTTTAGTAGTAGTGAGGCTTTGGGCAATATACTTCTCAGTAATCTCCATATGCTCTCTCAACGTTTTCACTTCCCAGGCATTATTTAGTCCCTACCCATCTAGCTTCTATCCATCTCCACCACTTAGTGAAATCTCTCCTCTCAAGGTCACCAGTAATCTCAAAAACCAAATGACACCTCTTCATTGTCAACTTTCTTGAACCCTCAGCAGCATTCCACACAGGTTGCCACTTTCCTTTTTGAAAACATCTTTTGGCATCTGTGACATCACAATCTTCAGTTTTTCTGTTCCTCTCTGGATGGTCTTTCTTGATCTTTCTTGCCAGATTCTTTCTCTACCCAACCTGGAAATACTGAGCATCTCAGTGACAAGTCCTGGGACTGCATTTTTTGTGTGTACTCCCTCTCTCCCTAGGTGACCTCATATGTTCTTGTGGCTTTTAACATCAACTATAATCTATAGGTTAATGACTTCCAAATCATCACCTGACTTGCTCCTGAACCCAGGACTCATATATCCAGCTGCTATTGACATCCCCTTAGATGTCAAATAAGAATCTTAAATTTAATGTGTCCAAAATGGAACTCTTGATGCCCCCAAACCCAGTCCTACCCCCACACCCAATTGTTCAAGCCCAAAATATTCCTTCCTTGGTCACGTTACCGGCATCCAACCATTCACCAAGTTCTGGTCAGTTTTACCTAAAAAATATATCTCAAATCCATCTATTTCTCACCATCTTCATTGATTTCACTGCGTTTTAAGCCACTAGCATCCTCTTAACCTAGACCACCACAATAGCTTTTAACTGGTTTCCTGGCTCGACTTTCATGGCACTACAACCCATCCTTTCCACAGAAGGCATAGTTATCCTGTTTCAACTCGCTTATTATGAGGATACGAGGGTACTTCAAAAAGTTCATGGAAATGGAATTAAAAGATAATATGAATCTGTCCATGAAATTTTTGAAGTACAAGTGAGCATGAAGTAGCATGAACTCCTATATACGTGCTACCCAGCTTTCACAGCTATCAATTCATTCGTTCCAGTCTGTTTCATTGATAACCTCATCAACTTCCTTGCTTCCTCTAGCATTTTGACATGATTCCCAGAGCTCGTATCACTTCACCCCTAAATATTTCAATATGTATCTCTAAAAGTTAAAGGTCTCTTTTTCTTTTAATGTAGCCATAGGACCAATATCACATCTAAAATAAATTACCAATAATTTCTTAACATCATCAAGTATCCAAAAAGTATATTTCTGTGTGTAAATGTCATAATTCATAACTTTTTATAGTCAGTTTGAATCAAGATCCCAATAAGGTCTACATATTGCAATTAGGTGATGTGTCTGAGTCTCTTTTAATCAATAGGGTTCCCTTCATTAATCTCTCACTTGCTCACTTGCTTTTTTTTCTCCTTGCAATTTATTTGTTGAAGAAACCAGATTTTGGGTTCTGTAGTTTTTGTCTGGATGTTGCTGATTGTATCTCTGTAGTGAATGTAACATGTTCCTGTTAAAACTGCGAAGATGGCTTCCCACAAGAACATAGAGAAAGAATCTTCTTCCATCAGAAGTCATGTGTATGGTTGTAAGTCTTTCTGTGATGTTAGTAGCCATGTGCTCAATACCTAAATTTATTAATGCCTTAGGGGTTGCAAAATAGGGATATTCTAATTCTATCTTCTTCATTTATTAGTAGCAATACTTCTATAAAGGAGGAACTTTCCTTGGTTTACTTTTTGGGTTACATAGTGGCAAAGTTGGTAAAGGAATAGGCTTACCTTTTAAAAATGTAAATTGGATCATGTCTCTGCCCTGCTGACAGTCCTCCTGTGGCATCTCCATGCACACAGAAAAGTCTCCTGTGGTCTACACATACCCTGTGTGAACTGGCTCCTCCATCAGTTTTTTCATCATGTTCCATTACGCTGTCTACCTTTTTATTGAAATTTAAATTTAAATAAACATTTGAAGTTTACTTAAATTTATTGAGAAGGTCAAACCCTTTGCTGCAGTAGGGTTTGTGCACTTGCTGTTCCCGCTGGCTGGCCACACTTCCCCCGCTTTCTGCTGAGTTAGCTCCTTCTTGACCTTCATGCTGAATGTCATCTCCTCATACAGGCTTTCTACGACCCCTTCACTTAAGGGACCTTCTCTCCCCCATCATAGCTCCCGTTTAGTTCCTTTACAGCATCTATCACAAGCTGTAACTCTCTTCCTTATGTATTGATTAATCATTTTCCACCAGGCATACTAGCTCTGTGAAATCAGGGATCTTTTCTGTCTTGTGCACCAATGAATCCCAGGGTACACACAAACCAAGGTCTAGCACACAGTGGATGCTTTTCTTTTTTTGAATGAACACCACAGACTTGCTGACCCTGCATATCCTCACCTATATGAGCAGGATACAGGGATGTGCTAGGTGATTGTAGGATACCTTCTAGGTTTTAATGTTGTCCTTCCAGGACACACAGACAAGGATGTAGATCATCCAGTGTCCTACTTCCTGGAACAAATGATGTCGGTGATGGAGCAGGCCACTGAGGCTGGCCAGAGGCTCCCAACCAAGGAGTCAGGCCTGGCCCAGGGCCTGAGAGAAGAGCTGGCCTGGTGATTAAACACAGAGACACAGGAGGTGGGACAAGGAGAGCATTTCTGGAGTCATGGGGGTGTGAGAGTAGAGTGGACTTCTAGACTGAGGGCAGGAAATTCTTTTGAGTGTATACTTTGAAGGCTCCCTGACTTTTATGGCCTTCAAGGACTTAGGAGGACTGGGACTTCCTGAGTCTCCACAGGGTTCTGAAATCACCCTTTCCCCTCAAAATTCACTTTCTTCTTCAGGAAATCTCACCAATTAAGAATTATTTCAAAGCATTCTCATTTTACAATGTAAATACCTTGAGCATAGTTGAGAAAATTATGAGTATTTTTCACTTTTGTGTGAATTGCATTAACCAGATTGCTTTCTTCCTAAAATCTGGCATGTCAACGCTTTGTCTAGCTTAAGAGAGTCAAGGGGGAAGGGGGCAATTTTGGAGTTTGAGTCCTTGTGTGGGCTAGAGGACAGGCCTTCCTTAGCACAGTGGACTGTGGCTTGCACACTACAGGGGTAGAGACAGAAGGACCTAGTCCCATGGTTTTAGTCAATTTCCATAATGCTGGAGGTTTGAGACTTTTACCCAAGATTGCTTTGATTAACCTGATGTTCATTACCAGTAGAGGGTACAGATCAGACCAGGAATAGAATCTCTACTGTTCAGAAATTCACTGAGGTCAGCAGCCACACATAGAGGGGCCAGACTGCCCCTGACAGCAGAAATACAGCACCACTGTACCTTTGGGGCAGCATGGATTTGGTGCACAGACTTACCCACTCATATAAATGGCAGCTTCTGCTTACCTGGAAACTCCCAGGACTACCACTGCCTCCTGTTCTTCTCCCAAGACCAGATGAGAAGAGATTAGCCTCTAAAGAAGACAAGGCCCAGGAAGGAGAGGAACCCAAGCACCAGTCTATTGCCTAGTTGGAAAGCAGGTTTTCCTCCTTCTCTAAGACCTGCTCCCTGATCTTGAAAAATTCCCCTGCCACCTCCTGCCCACACCTCTCAATAGGAACTTAATCCTTGCTGAAGCAGGAGAACTTGGAGAAGATTTCCTGGCGAAATCATGTTGAGGCAGCCACAGTGTAAAAGGATTTGTTGGCATGTATAGTTACATACTTTGTAACCTACATTGAACTCTAATCTTGAAACCCTTTTCTTATTATACTAGAAATGCATATCGGGCTTTATTTTCCTTTAGTGTGCTCAGATGACATGCTGCAGTGTTCCTTGCATTTCTAATGTTCTGAGGATATTGACCCAGTTGCATTCTTGTCTACAGCAATAAATAAAGCTTTCTTGATAGTAGAGATTACCAGTCTGATTCTTGACCAGGCTAAGAGGTGAAAAAAATTACAAGATATTTAAATTATAGCAAACATATTTTCATTTCATGGAATCTTAGATTGTAAGAAAACCAATTTAGACTCCTGTTCAGTGCAAGAAGCCCTACTCTTTACATACCACTTTGGCTTTGGTGTGTCCCAGCATCCTTTAATCTATGCTTGAACAATTTCAAGGGTGGGAACCACAACTACTTTATTCCCTTGCATTGACAGACATCTCTATGGTCTTCCTTTCCTTGAGTCAGAATCTGATTATAAATTATCATTAGTGTTTGTTTCCCCTCCACAATCACAAACAGGCAGTTGACTGACTTTTCAAATAAATGTTATTAGTTATCATGTGTCCCTGAGGTCTTCTCTTCCCTAATCTATAAATTCTCCAGTTCTCCCAAGTGTTCTAGTCTCCTAGAAGGAATATCAGAATCCCCTTTTCCCCAATCCCACTCCAAAGCTAAACTCAGGTTGTTTTTTCTTGGTCCCTTCCTTTTCTCTCTTTTCAGGAACTTTGCTCCATCTGCCTTCTTTCTCTCTATCTCCAGGGTTTCCCTTAGCCCCAGCCTACAAATATGCCCATTCTACTCTCTACTCAGTATTGCTTACCTACTCCAAGAGATCATCCCATCTCCTGATTTCCTGTCATCATCACATTTACAGATCACTGCCCTCAGTTCCTCCTCAGTCCCTGTGTTAATGTGCCCTCTGTCTCCTCAGCCTTATAGAAATTTATCTTTGAAGGACATTAATGTCTGTGAAGTGATCTTCTTCTATTAGTCTTCAGGCTTCCCTCCCCTCTGAAGCATATAATATTGACAGTGCTCCTTCTGTCTTGACATCTTCCTTAGACTCCCAGATGCAGAGTTCTCTTGGATACCTTTCTCTTTCCCTAACTGGCCTTCCCCACCATGTCCTCTTTTTATTCTTTTGCCTCCATAAACAACAATGACAACAACAAACACAAACAAAAACCCAAAACAAAAAATACAACCTTCCTTAAGATGGTATTCTTAGACCACTTCTCTTTTCTCTGTCCTCTCTTCTTTGGCATCTTTACCTGATTTCATGGTTTTACTTATCATTCTAACTGGGATAATCCCAAACCTCCACCTCCATCTTAACCCTGACTCATCTCTATAGTTCCATTTCAAGCTTTCTGCTGAACATATCCACTTGAATGTCCAGATGCCACCTCAAACTCATGATATCTTCAGCTTTATTTCCTTCTAAACCTATTTCTTCTGAAATACCTATTTTTGTTGAGGACATTACCTTAACCACAATCAGCCGAGTTCTAGATCTTCAAGTTGTTTTTTAAGTTCTCCTCTTTGCATCACAGTTTCTGTCTGCTTTCTTTCTATAGACTCTCTTACATCTGCCCCTTTCTGTCCATTTCCATTGCCCCTACTCAATTCAGGCCCCTTTAACCTCTTGCTGGACTGTTGTGGTAGTCCAACTGGCATGTCTATTTCCCACTTTCAACTTACCACATCTGTTGCCTCCAGATTGTGGTGGAGTTGCATCTTATGTGGGGGTTAAGTTTTGAAGTTATTGTTTATGAAGAAAACTTCATGCAGTCAATGTTATTCTTGAAAATGCCTTATATTGTCCAAAAGTAGAGTCTACAGACATACTGCTTCTTAGTGAGTTCAACACTGCTAGTTTTTCCTCCACTTTTGGAACAGATCAATTTGCCTTTGGTTGAACACCAGATGAAGTCATTTGCTTGGTTTCAGGGGCCAGGTAGTATGAAAAATATGTATCTTTAAATACCAGAATCACACTCAACACTAGTCTATTTAAATTCATGTTACTTTCTCAGGAGTGTTATACAGATCTACTGGAATGTCTAACAGCACAGCACTAATCTCCATTATTTCTGTGCTCAAAAACATTTCGTGGCTCTCCATTGCCTATAGAGAGGTCCCATTTTTTGAGCCTGACACTCGAAACTGTCCAAAATCTGTTTTCAACCCTCCTTTCTCAACCAGCTTTTATTCCAGAATAAAACACCTGCAATCCCCCACACATACTTTGCACGTTCTGGTCTCCACCCATCCTTTGTCTCACAATGATACCAATGCCTGGATTACCTTCTCCCTACTCCCCATCTATACTGGGTTTAGCCTTTCTTTAAAGATCATCTCAGGAGCTGCCTCTTCTAAGATTCCTTCAAAGAGTCTTCTCTCCCAATCCTGCCCACAGAAAATCATATTTTCCCTCCTCTGAACTGCAATACATCTTTTTTTGTACCATTTTCATGGCAAGTATCATTTTCTACTTAGAATTGTCATTTCTGTTCATGTTTTATGAGACTTTAAATACCTTAAGGGCAGAGACAGTGTTTGAGGCTTTATATTTTTTACGTACACCACCTCAAGCTTCAAGCACACACAGTCAATTCTCATCAGGTTTTAATGAATAAATAAATTAAATAATGTGGCTTTCCAATCCCTCCCCATGCAGAATGTGCTCTAGTCTGGCAGTAGTCTGGCAGTGCCCCAGAACTTGGGACCCAGTGCTCCAGGAAAAGCAGAAAACTCTTCCTCATCCCAGCAGTGTCTCCATCAGGCAATGAATGAATGCAACAGGAAGGGGGATGGATAAGAAGATATATCTCTCTTTGCTCCTTCTTAAAGAGCAAAATAAACATCCTGTTTGATTTAAAAAAAAAAAAAAAAAAAACTTGTAAGTTAACAATATGTTCATAGAAGGAGCTCGAAACATTTTGTCCCTACGCGTAGAAAGAGACTGCTGAGGCCTCTTTAAGCAATCCCGCAGACACTGTTTTAAAGGATCACAATATTTTTCAAATGCATCTCAAATTCAGCGGAACTTTATGGGGAGAAAAATCCCAGTTTCACTCGCCTTCCTCCCTCCCCGCCCCCCCAACAGACGGGGACGGACGCTTTACCTCAGGGAAACTCAAAGCTGAAGGGGATCTCTGATCCCAGGGATGACCGGATATAAAAACCCCTTGTATCTTTTCTGATTCATACTCCAAACTCCAGAAATACAAATCTAGCTCTACTCAAATGCGCAGTGAGACACGTAAGGAAGATCTGCGAGAGGAGAGGGTGGGAAACGTGAGCTTATCAGGGATGGGGCATCTTTATCTTCATTATGGACGTGCAGAGAATATACTCCGCCCCCGTGACGGAAAGAGGGAGTTTGACAATGAATTTACACCCTCAGTGTTGACTTTAGACGGATCAGGGAAAATGACCGCCCCACACTCTTGTAAAATCTTAACGTACCGTGCGAAGCTCACAGCGCTGCCTGATGTACCGGGTTTAGCTTTGTCTTGACCTTATTAAATCATGGAAAGTGGCTCCTATGAGAGAAGGTTTTTTTGCTTTTTTTTTTTTTTTTTTTAAATTTCCTGCGCGATTACTCAGGTGGCTTTTCCTGTCTCTTCTCTTTCTCCTGGACTTGGGTCCTTAATTACTATTGCAGAGAACTGGAAGGATGCCGGTTCTCCCAGCTCGGTCTCCTCTGCTCGGCCTCCTCCCACCTCGCCCCCACCCTTTTCTCCCTCTGGCCCCGCCTCCTCCGCGCACCCCGTAGCCAGCAGCTAGACAGCTGTGTTCAATCAGAAACACTTACAACTCCAGGCTATTCAAAGGGGAAACTTCGGCGTGAAGTGCAGCTCCGCTCCGGCTCTCTCCAGCTTTCTTTCCTTCCCCCGAACCGGAGGCGCGGATCTTCCTCGCCCCGCCGCCCTAGTTGCTTCGGGAGCTCGCCGGAGCCCTTTACGGTGTCGGCTCGCGCTGGGTGGTGCCCTCCAGCCAGGGCATGGGGGGCGGCGAGGCACCGTAGGAGTGGCTAGGCGGCGCCGAGGGTGGCATTGCCCCGGGACCGGGCGGTGGGCGCGCGCGGGCGGGTCCCCGCGCCAGCTCCGCCGCTGCAGCAGCTGCGGGCGCGCCACGCCACCGAGCCTCCTGCGGCAATGGCTCGGCCGTGAAACGCGAGCCGGGTCTGCTCCTCTTCGGAGTGCTTGCATCCTTCGTTTGGGCTTCCCTACTGTCCTGGGCGAAGATGGCTGTCTAGGCTAAAATGTGCCAGAAGGGGCCACGCAGTGGATATCGAGCCTGCTAAGCCCGACTCGTAAGCTCCGAGACCTGGAGGAGGAAGAGCCCGGCTCTGAAAAGTGCAGTCATGAATTCTGGAGTTGCCATGAAATACGGAAACGACTCCTCGGCCGAGCTGAGTGAGGTAAGAAACAGCTGAGGTCGGGAGCTAGGGTTTTGGGTGCATTTGCTTTTCGACACCCCCGCCCCCCATCTCCCCCAGTCCTATACCCCACCCCCCTCGTGCTCCCGGTCTGGAGGCGGCGCAATTTGAAGATTCATAGATTTTCTGGATCTTGTTTTAACTTGTAGTGTTACTCAGGAAATGACCTGAACTGGCTTGATATTTCGGTCTGAAATGAGTGGCTTAAAAAAGAAACAGGCTCTCACAGAGCCGCCAAGGCGTTTTCCTCTCGGCAGTCTGGATTCCCTGTCCCTTCCCACCCTCCTTTCCCAATTTATATGCAACATTCCACTTCGTGGTCGGTAAGATACGCGGAGGTCTCAGCTGAGCTTAAACCGACGGTAACTGATTTGGTGGGGCTGGGGGTGGGGGAGGGGGGAGACGTATTGGACATTATATATCCCACTGGGCTCCCACGTGTGACGTTTTTGGTTAAGTTCGGGCAAGGTGGTCTGTACCTCAGCGGAGATGAATGCCCCGTGCTGGGGAGGGGCCTGGGGAGGAAGCACATCAAAGCCGCTTAGAACTTTATTTCCTGCCCGCGTCTGGACTCCTGAGACTTTGAGGCAAGCGCATTTGCAATTCCTGGGCTCCCACTGTAACATTCCCACTTGAGTGTTTGAGACCAGCTTTGAGATTAAAGCTACATCAAACAGCATGCAAATATGTGAGCGGTAAGATGCTCAAAGCCACCTTTTTTGATGACTTTAGGAATGCCTGGGGCACATACCCCCCAAAGCTTGAATACCTGAAAACTGGTGATGGGAAACCTACAGAACTGGATGCTCTAAAGAGAAGAGGAAGTCTGTGTGATCGGTGTCTACCGTAGGGGCTTGGTGGCTGTGGGTTTTCCTCTTAGCACCATCCCTGAGCCATTGATGGGGGTAAAAGTCGCATAAATAGTCTGTGCTTCTTGAGTAAGGCTGCAGAGAGGAAAGGGGAAGAAAGGGAGACCAGTGTAAAAACGGCCGGAAGGCGGATAGTGGTGATGGCAGAATACCAACCATATAGCGAAAATGAAAGGATGGAGCCTTCACTGGGGGAAGGGGCTAATGATGGGGAAGACGGGGGAGAAGATGGGGTGGGGGAGGGCCGAGCAGGTCTGCGCTTGGTATCCAGCAGTGAGTGCTGTTGGCCCCTGCCTCGGGCTCTAGATGTCATGCTGCTGTGCTGTTCCAGCTCTGGCTTGGAATAGCATTTAGGAGGGCTGTGGGAGTGAGGTAGAAGCCTTTCCTAATCTCTGTGATTTCCCCCTGTGATGTAGACGTCTTGAGAAATGCTGACAGTGAAAATTTTAAAATGGGAGGTGAGGAAGGAGGCATGAGGACTTAAGTGATTTTTGCCAGTTTTGTATTCAGGGAAAGGTCTCAAATCTGAGCTGGACCCAAGGGCCCTGCTCCCTAACTAACAGTGTTTAAAGGGAAGACATGGACGTATCTTCTAAGGTCCCTTTTAAATCAAAAACTAAAAGCTTGTCTCTTGTGGAGAGTCTTTGCCAAGCTCTTCACATTACTTCTCTCCGTGCAGCAGCTGTAACTCTCTGTCACCTGAAGTGTGCTGCTCAGTAACCTTTGTTTAAAAGTGAATCGCACATCTAGGATGAGGGTGGCTAGAATGAGTGGAGGAAGAGGAGGTTGACTGACTTTCATTGTATTGGCACCATCCATGAGCACATTAGATGAGAGTATCATGAGATGACACCCAGATGCAAGGTCAAACTCTCCATTCTTTCCTAGTTGTATCCACTACTTGAGTAATCCTTATAAGCTTGTGGCCAAATGAAAGAGTTGAGGGTGATTTTTGGCACCTGTATTGGTTAGAAAAATATTTGAGCATTATAGGACATAGTCTTGTCTTCAACCATATCCTTTACCAGATTTTCTTTTCTTGTCCTGTGTATGCTCATTCATGTTTTGCCTTCTTTCGAGCCAGTTCTAAGTTCCGTGATTTAGTTGCCCTTCTGTCTCCCCAGTCTTAATTTTCTTGCAGGTTGAGTACTTGCAATAGTCTGTAAGGGTAGTTATTTTTTCTTTCTGTATATATATTAAATTAAGGTATGTGTAAAGAGGTTTTTATGTGGCAAGAGGGTGTATGTGGTTTATACCTTGTGGACCCTAAATCTTAGTTCAATTTATCATGAGCAGTAACTTTAGCATTTACCATTTCTATAATATCCGTATATCAGGATCCATAGATCCAAATACAATTCATTTATATTTTCTCACATTAGGTCTTTGGTGTAGTTTCTTCTTTTCACTGTATTTTTT
Organism: Cynocephalus volans; assembly: GCF_027409185.1. NCBI lineage: Eukaryota > Metazoa > Chordata > Mammalia > Dermoptera > Cynocephalidae > Cynocephalus > Cynocephalus volans. The sequence goes on along the minus strand of NC_084461.1, from coordinate 99,119,218 downwards.
CTCTTAAACACTGGTTTTCCTTTAACATCTTGTGGGGCAAAGTTTCCATCCTCTTTTGATGGTTGGCTCCTCCTCCTCACCTGGAAGCAGAGCTAATAAAACCCTGAGGGGCCTCTTTAATGCCATATCTCTTATTGCCCAGCAGCCTTAATACTGTCTGGAGGTCACTGTGGGGTCAGATTCAGCCTGATGTTCACCAGGCATTTCAGGGGCAGGAAGAACCCTGACAGGACTCACCACTACCCTGGGTATCATAAACAAGAGGCCTCTCATTGGTGTTGACTTGTGAGCTTACCCCTTCTACAAGGATCCTCTAGCCACAGGAATCATTGACTCTTTGACAGTAATGTTGACACTGACTCTTTAACATCCTGAGCAAGAGGGAGGGACTTTAATCAACTTCTGGTTGTAATCTGCTGGTCCTATTAGTGAGAGCAGCCAGCTTTGGTCAACAATTGAGGTGTTGGCCTTTGCCTATAGTGCTCCAGGAATGCTTGGATATGGAAGGCAGGAGGGCTTTGGGTGTGAGGGATATAGGATTAGGAGACCTAGAGCTGGGTGCTGGGCCTGATGTGTTTTGCATGTCTGAAAACTTTAAGATGGAAAACAGGAAATTCATGAATGTGTTTCTTTTGTACCTTTAGTTTGAACAATAGCCAAGCTTGAGATCCTGTGAGTTGATAACAGCAGATAGTAAAATTAGCTCCATCTGTGAAAACTCAAACATGTTTTTGTCTATCAGTGACCACAGTGGCTTATATCAAGTCTGAACTCTTTAAGGAAAGCAAACAAATCCTCAGCCGTAACAACATAAATGCAAAAGGAGAATTTGAGAAGCATGAATTTGCAGTTTGTTCTTTTTTCTTGGAGCAGTCCCTATCAAAGACTCAAAGGATTTTTTATTTTTTAATGTGAGGTTAGGAAAGGATTTCAGCATCAGCCAAATCAAAAGTACTTAGAAAATTAAATGTTTGACTTTTAGCCTCCCTCCCCCACAACAAAGAAGCTGAATGGCCACACTTTCAGTGGCATTAAATTCTCCCAAAGCCTGTCAAGGGGAAGGTTCTGGTATCTTCTCCTCCTCGTGAGTTTTAGATCAGCATAGCTTTATTTGCATAAAACTTGTGGGTCCAGTACATAGTTTAACCCTGTTTTATCTCAGTCACATCTCTTGGCTTTTAGGATAATTTAGATTTTGGAAGGAAGTTGCCTTAAGGTGCCTCAATATCAGGGTGAAACTTGAATGTGCTCATCCTTGCAGAAGAGCTGTCTACTTGATCTGCTTGTCTGGTCAACAGCTACCTATTTATGTAGGAAAATAAAAATTGATCATAAAAATTTGCCCTTTCCTGGCAATCATTAAAACCACTGGGGATGAAAAAATATTCTTTTCTTACTCAACAAATTTGTCTGAAACAATCAACTTATATTCTTTGTCTTTTAAACATTATTTACACAATGAACAGGCAAAATTCTCCATCACTATTTACTCTGAAACACTGCCCCTGGAAATCCTATTTCCTATACTGTTTCCTTATCTCTTCATTCAAAACCTCTTTCATCAGATCATTCTACTCTTGAATTAGGCTATAGAGGCAACTTTCCATGCTTTCACCATTTACTTGTTGGGTAACTTCCAAAACCCCCTCCTGTTCACTGATACTCTAATTAAAAAGTAGAATCGTATAGGAGAAAGTTGTTTTCTACATAGATTATCTTGTGTGACTGTCCCTAAGTGGCCATCTCACACATATTCTTCATCATCAAATAATTATAAAATAGCAGAGTTGGAAAGGGCTTGCTAGTATTCCCACTCCCCTTTATACTTCTTTACACTCCTGTGTTATAGAATCACACTTCATTGTAATGCGTTTTTTAATATCTGTATTAGCCACATACCATAAGCACCAGAAGAGCAAAGTCAAGACCCGGCACAGAATCTGTCCTGTAGTAGGTGTTCTACAGTTATTTGAATGAATGAACACTTCGCCACTTCTTTCCCTTTTTCTTTTTTATAAATACAAAGTTTGAGGAACTGATGTTAAGTACTTGGTTCGAGGGCTGTTTTTGGTTGTCTGTGGTTGTGTAACAAACTGCTCTAAGATTTAGAGGCTCTAAAATAGCAATCTCATTTGATCATGGTTTTGCAATTTGGGCAGAGTTCAGAGGGGAAGACTTGTATCCGAGACTGAAGCAAGAGGATCCACTTCCAAGATGGCTTAATCACATGGCTGGCAAACTGGTGTGCCCTGTGAACTGAGAATTCAGTTCAGTTCTCTTCCAAATGCCCCCTCCCTGACCCCCAGTGTGACTGCCTGGGCTTCCTCTCAACATGGCAACTGGGTTCCAAGGAGGAGGTACAAGCCGCCAGTTCTCTTAAAATGTAGGACTGAAACCGGCACAGGGTCACTTCTGTGTGTTCTGTTGGTCAAACCAGCTGTATGTCCAGCCCAGATTCAAAGGGGTAAATAAATAGATTCCACCTGCCCAAGAGGGGTGTAACAAAGAATTTGCAACCATTTTTAATTCACTCCAGAGGCTGCAAAATGAGAGAGCCTTGACTGAAACTCTGATCTCTTAATTCCCAATGCCTGGTAACAGTTTTTTGTTTTGTTTTGTTCTTTAGCTGTTCATTCAGTGTTTTGTAATAGCTAACATTTTCTAAGCACTTCCCAAATATTGAATGCTTAATTATCAAAAACCCTGTGAGATACAGTCTGTTATGCCCATGCTACACATACAGAAATTGAGGCATAAAGAGGTGAAAAAACTTACCAAGACTGCACAGACTGTAGAAGGTGGAGTCATGATTCATGCCCAGGTAGTCTTTCTCCAGAGCTCCACCATTTGTACTCTATTTCCTTTCATTAGCTTCTGTTACTGCTCTTAGCTTTTGATCACCTGTTCCTAGGAGGGAGTATTCTCTTTAATAAGCCTGTTTAACTTGATTTGTATTGTAATCCCTATGCAATACCCAGATAAGTGTTTTTGATAAAAATGAAATGGATATGATTAGAGTAAAGGGATATAGTCACTGCCATCATCATAAAGTGGCTGAGGAATTCTAGGCATTGACTTTCCAGAGCCCTAAAAGCAGAGTTGTCGATAAGGAATAGTGCTTTCTATTCCCTTTTATTGCCAGGGAGATAGAGGTACCACAACTGCTGTATCATTGCCTGTGCATTCAGAGGCATCTGAGAGATTGGTGTTACAATATTTGAGGTGCCAGCAAGGGAAGAATAAAGCTTCCTTTACAACAAGGATTAGGGTTCTCCCACCCTTGCAGGCAGGGCTCTAGGGTCCCTATTACAGTTGGCTAGATTGTGGAGCTGCAGAGTGCTAGTTTGGTCAAGAAAGCCAGGGAACCCAATGAAGTCGGCGGCTAAGGCTGCATGGCAAGGCAGCACTGGCATCTGGTCTCAAAGAAGCACGTGCTGACTGTGGTATTGAGGCCAGGAGTCGAGCCCAGAGGACACAGGGAAGTAGATCAGGCCACAGAGGTGGTTCATATGGCTGGAAACAGGTGGGAGTCAAAGAAACAACAAAAAGGAGAAAATGGGATATGAGAAAGGAGGTTCATCAAAGACCAAAGATTGGGAACTGAGATGGTCACAGACCTGAAGGCAGAGAGAGAACCTTGATTCTGAGGAAGTGCTTTGTCCAATTGGGAAGCTTTAAAATCCCACAACTTTCCATCTTGAGGAAGCACCTTCTATCACTGTTGCTACCAGATCTGAGGTGCCAGAACCTTGTGGAAGTGGGCATGCTTATCTAGAGTAGGGAGTATCCTGGTGATAGTCAGGAAATAAAGTTGAGTGTGCTATCTTAATAGCTGCCTAAAGCTGATTTACCCAGTGCAAGTCACAAGGAAGGCTTCCTTCCAAGTGAGACTGCACAAGGAAGATCAAACTTGCACTTAGAGCAATATTAAGAAGTTGTTGATGAATGAAGATTTCAAATTTAGTTTTTGATCCAAAGAATCAAATTCCCAAAAACTAAGATTATGTTTTAAGTAATCCCTAGATTCTGGGAGAGAAGTTTGTGTTGGCAAGATCACAGAATCATATAAGCTGAAAAAGACTCAGAGAATTGATATTAGTTAGCACACAGATTATTTACATCAGTGAGGGGATGTCATAACAGAGATAAATTATATGCAGTTATTTTCTTGACATCCCCTCTCCCCCAGATTTCTAGCAGTGGTAATTTTCACTCTTATAAAAAGACAAGTAACCTGGATTATACAGATAAACAGAAGTTCGATTTCTAGAGTAAATATTTACTGGGACCACAGAGCTACCCTGTCTTTCTAGTGAATGTCCTTTTTCTTTTGCTGACTAGAAATAGCCAAAATTAGTACATAGGGGAAAAAGGACAACTTTTGGAAGGTTTGCATTACCATAAGGAGTGACTGAGGTTGTAAAGCACTTCATATATGCAAATCTTTCAAGATATTACCTAAATTCAGCAAAGAGGTTAAACCCTGGGAAAGTTCTTTAGGGGAAAAAAAAAAAAAAAAAACAGAACAGAATTAGCAGCTATTGATTCTACCTGCCATACTGAAAGCTGTAGGCTGGGTTTGTGAACTTTGTAAATAAGCAGTAAAAGCCTTTGGGCTGGGAGCTTTGTGTGTTGAAAGCTACTTGATGTTTTGGTTGGTGGGAAATTTTGTAACATCCCTTGTCATGAGATTTGAATAGTGCTCGGAATGCATGATAGGACATATGGGGCCAGAAATAGAAATGCATCTTAAACCAAAGGTTGTAGTGTTTGATTACTTGAGAACAGAAAGTTTCAGGAAACCTCAGTTTGTGTGCCTGTGTCAGTTAACTGCAGCTGGATTTGTGAGAAATACTGAAGCAGTTGTCAAGGGAAGAAATGCCAGTGTGGAAAAAGATTGCCTTGCAGTTAGAAAAGCAGTGGAGTTCTCTGACTGGTTGCATGGTGAAAGTGGGAATAATTTCTTGTCTCTATTTTCCTATGGGTTGTGTGAACTTGTCTATAGGATACATGACACACTTGAACTCCTCCTTGCTCTCTGCCCCAACTTCTCCCAGCCTCTCTAGGTTAGTTGTTTCTTCCCTCATCTGTGTTCAGAACACTTATTTGTAATTATCCATGTATAAATCTCCCTCTTTGGGGTGACAGTGAGATCTTTCAAGCAGGGGCAGAGTAAAACTGATAATCATTATATTGCCAGCACCTAGTCGATCGATATGTGACAGAGTAGGACATCAACAGACTTCAAAGTTGCTTGTTTGGACCAAATCTCAGTTACCATTTTAGGCAGATGCATTGGATTGACTACTTTTCTGTTTTGGTTAAAGTACACATTTGATGGAATTTTCTTTGGTCATTATGAGTATAACTTATTGTCTCTTCCTTGTTTGTTTATTCATTCAACAAGTACTGTGTGCCTTCTACATGCCAGATGCTATTTTAGGTCTGGGGATGCAGCAACAAACAAAACTGATGTAGTCTATATTCTGATGGACCTTACATTCCAGTGGACAATAGACAGTACACTCAGGCAGGTGTGTGACCTGTGATGATATGGGCTGTAAAGAAAAAGTATGCAGGCAATGAGGGAGAGAGGGGTGCTGCTACAGTGCTCAGGAAGACTCTCTCTGGAGTTTGTGAACTGAGACCTGGAAGAAATGAGGATGGTGCCATGTGAAGACGGAAAACAATCATTTCAAGTGGAGGGAAGAGCACGCTGGATGTGACTAAGGAGTAGGAAGGAGGTGATGTGGCTGGGAAGGCAGTGAGCGGTGGAGAGTGGAATGAGATGAGATCTGAGAAAACAGTTCCAGCTAGAACACGTAGGGCTTTCTTCGTAAGCCGTGGAACAGAATTTGGATCTCTCTGGGGAGTTTTGAACATAGACTTGAATTTATTTATTTTTTATTCTTTTCATGTTTTGTTTTGTTTTTTTTTAATTATTATAGCGCAGGCTGTGGGAGATGTGGGAAAGAGAAGGAATTAGCAAGGAAAAGGCCAGGAAGGCTGTGTCCCAAAAGTCAATTAAAGAAAGTATTTTTAGAAGGAGGTAGCGTTATCTGTCCTCAAATACTGTCCCTTTTGCTTTACTCCTTGAAAGCCTGTGTATATTCCCAAACTGTCAAATCTATCATTTTCTGTAAAGAGACATAGTTGTTATATGCCATAAAAACAAACTCATTATTTTGGGGCAACTTCAGAGTATTTGAATTCATTTTACCCTTAAAAGAAATGGTTTAAAGAATTGAGTGGCATGGATACTGGCCAAGAATGATTTGAAAATTGCCTTTGCTTGATTGATGGTTCAGTATTGATAGATGCTGTTGATGTGGAATGTAGGAGGGTTCTGAATTTTAAAAGCTGGGCTCTACTTTCCACTGTCATTTAGGACAATTTCTTTCAACTATTTACAATCACGGACTATTTTTATGAACCTTAATATCAGTTTATTGATTTATAACAAATATAGCTCCAAGGAGACTAGAATGCTGACGCTTTTTTCCAGTTGAAAAGCTACTTGGCAGTCAGATTATGACCAGAAAGTTGCCTGGTAAGTGTGGAATCAGACAAAGGATGCTTTTACTGGATGATTCTATTAAGCTTATCTTTGACTGGAGCTTTATTTTGTCCATACCTTTTGCATGACTGATGAGGACACTGAGACCTGAAGAAGGCTGGCTAGTGGCAGAGGGGGAAATGTAGAACCCAGATTTTTTTTTTTTTTTTTAACTCCCAGGGATATTTTCTTCCTCTTCCACTTTAACTTCCTGTTTCTATATGCATTCAAGTATGTGTTTTGTAATATTCTGTGATTACTTTAAAAGGAAAAAGTCTAATTTTTCAGTAAATCTTGTCTACATACAACATTATTAAGGATCACACTATTAAAATATTTAGAAGTAAAGTCAAGGGTTCAAACTAGCTAGTCAACAACAATAAAAAAAATTAGAATAATTTATTTTTAGCTCTATGGTTTTTGGGTGTGTTGTAGTTGTCTGCTCTCAACAGTTTTTACTGTCAAAGGTTGTTGGGGCCTCACAGGTATAAAATCTATTCTGTTTGGGGGAATAATGAGATAGGCTTACTGTTTGGCTGGTTTGCTAGCTGCCAGGTGTTGACAGTGCATGACTTGGTCAAGCCTTTTATCATTTTTTTTAATGGTAAAATATGCATAACGTAAAGTTTACCATTTTAACCATTTTTAAGCGTACAGATTGTGACATTAAGTATATTCACATTGTGGTATAACCATCACCCCCATCTATCTTTAGAACTGTTTCATCTTCTCCAACTGAAGCTCTGTACTCATCAGATAATAGCTTCCCATTCCCCCTTCCCTCCAGTCACGGCAACCTGCCTCTGTGATTTTGACTGCTCTAGGTTCCTCAAGTAAGAGGAATGATACAATATTTGTCCTTTTGTGTCTGACTTGTCTCACTTAGCATAAAGTCTCATTAATGTTGTAGCATGTGGTGTGTGTGTGTGTGTGTGTGTGTGTGTGTATCTGACACATGCTTTATTTGTTCATTCAGTTTATTCACTCATCAATCAATGGACACTTGGGTTGTTTCCACCTTTTGGCTACTGTAAATAATGCTGCTATGAACATGGTGTACAAATATCTGCTGAGGTCCCTGCTTTCACTTTTTTGGGTATATACCCAGAAGTGGAATTGCTAGATCATATGGTAATTCTATAACTTTTTGAGGAATTGCCATACCATTTTCCGTAGTGGCCTCCCCTTTTTCCATCATTCTCACCAGCAGTGCACAAGGGTTCCAATTTCTCTACATCCTTGCCAACACTAATTCTTTTCTGTCTTTTTTTTAATTAATTTAATTTTATTTTACTTCTCAAAATACATTGTACTTGATTTTCATGCCCCTTTGCCCATTCCTTTCCACCGCCTCCCGCCCCCCCCATGATATCTGTGCACTTGGCTTAAACAGTGCAAGGAATTTTTGTGGTTATTTTGTCTTCCTCCTCCCACCCTTTATTTGTTTGTGTTTATTAATTTTTAGCTCCCACAAATAAGTGAGAACATGTGGTATTTTTCTTTCTGTGCCTGACTTGTTTCAGTTAATATAATTTTCTCTAAGTCCATCCATGTTGTTGCGAATGGTAGTATTTTGTTCTTTTTTATAACAGATTAGTACTCCATTGTGTAGATGGATAAGGTACATCATCCTTATCCATTCATCAGATGATGGACATTTGGGCTGGTTCCAGCTCTTGGCTATTGTATATAGAGCTGCAGTAAACATTGGAGTACAAGTATCCCCTCAGCATGATGATTTCTAGTCCTCTGAGTATATTCCCAGCAGTGGGATAGCTGGGTCATATGGTAGATCTACCTGTAATTGTTTGAGAAACCTCCATATCATTTTCCATAAAGGCTGCACCATTTTGCAACCCCACCAACAGTGGATGAGAGTTCCTTTTTCTCCACAACCTTTCCAGCACTTATCGTTCTCAGTCTTTAGGATGTTAGCTATCCTAACTGGAGTAAGGTGGTATCTCAGTGTGGTTTTGATTTGCATTTCCCAGATGTTGAGTGATATTGAGCATTTTTTCATGTGTCTGTTGGCCATTTGCATATCCCCCTTTGAGAAATGCCTGTTCAGCTCCTTTGCCCATTTTTTAATTGGGTTCTTTGTTTTTTGTTGTAAAGTTGTTTGAGTTCCTTATATATTCTGGATATTAATCCTTTGTCAGATGTATATCTGTCTTGATTTTTAATTTTTATGTTTTGGTAGTAGCCATCCTAATGGGTGTGAGGTGGTACTTCATTGTGGTTTTGATTTGCATTTCCCTAATGGTTAGTGATATTGAGCATCTTTTCATGTGCTTATCGGCCATGTTTATCTTTTTTGGAGAAATACCTATTCAAGTCATTTTTAATCAAGTTTGTTTTGTGGTTGTTGAGTTATGGAAGTTCTTTGAATGTTCTGGACATCAATGCCTATCTCTCTTTTTCTTTGTCCATGTCTGATTTTTGTCCATGTTGGGGGTTTGTACAACGCTAGTTCCTTGTTATTTCCAGATGGAGCGACAGTGAGTATAAAATGTAGCCTCAGTGTGAACAGCTTCTCCACGAAAACAAATGGCTATCCCGGAGCATGGGCAGCTCCTCCCTGGTGCCCAGGAACAAAGAACGTTCTGACGTGCCGTGAGGCCAGGGTACTTTTCATAGGCAGAATCTCAGCGACTCTACTTGTGGAAGACTAGATGATCTCTAGCAATGTTAGGCATTCATAGAGTTAAGAATTACGTCCAGGACATTTGAAGAGTTTACATTTTTCCACCGACATGCTGTGATTTCACAGTCTTTAAAGAAGAATTTTAGGAAAGGGCTTGAGTAAGAGGGGCCTGGGGAGAGTAGCCGGGAAGTCTGAGGCTGGCCTGTTAGATTAGATAACTGTTACTTTATTTCTTGGTGCTGTGAGTCTAATCCTGGTTAAACCAAAATCTAATTTATTTTCATGCTTGATTTGGAGCACTTTTGATTATGTGTTTGGATGAGAGTAAGCATCATATAGGAGTACTGTCGCAACACGTTAATCCAGCGGCTGCTGTGCCTGGGCTGATTATTAATGCCATGTTAAGGTGATGAGGGGGAAAAATAGATGACTTGGACCCCAGAACAGGAGGACTTTTTACATCCAACTTAGAATGGGTAGGTTTAAACTCAAATTTGGGATTCTTCTTTTTTTGCTATGCCCTGATGTAAGCTTGGGACAGAAAACAATATACCTCCGGGTAGAATTGATAGAGTGACTTCCAAAACTTTCTCATCTTGGGCAGCTGAGCCTCTTATGAAAATGCTGTCTAGCCACACATGTAATTACTGCCGAAAAAAGTGTCTGATGCTGATAAAGCTGCCTTCAAACCCTTTAATTCCCCGAGTGTCAAAGTGGGGCACTTTCTTATTTGTCATTCAAGACGTCCCTAGCTGGCAACGATGACATATTGGAGTCAGGATAATTTATTGAATGACTAGGAAAGGCCTCTGTTTTTGGCCACCTTCTTTACTAACTTTTCCACTGGGTAGGTCACCTTGCTGTCTTTGTCTGTAAAACTGTGTTTTCAAGGTTGTAGACTCTGAAGTCATAGTTTTGCCATTTCCTAGTTAGTGATCTGAAGCAGGTTACTTTTCTGGGCTGCACATTCCCTATTATAGAGTAGTGATAATAAGAGTATCTAATCCATACAAGTGCTGCAAAGACCAGTGACATAAACCATGTAGTGCTTATCACAGTGCCTGTCAAATACACAGAAGTTGTTAGCTTATGCTACTACAGTGCTTATTTGCTACAGCAAAAGTGCCAAGTAGAAGAGAAGTACTTTATAAACAGAAGCATTAGTAGCTGTAGTTGTGAGGGCTGAAATTTTTGTTTTGTTTTGTTTTTGGTGGCTGTGAGGTCCAGGGATCCAAACCCTTGACCTTGGTGTTATAACACCATGCTCTAACCATTTGAGCTAACCAGCCAGCCCTGAAGTTATTTAAAAGAAGTTCTTAAGTGTAGACCAATATGTCATGAAAACAATATACAGGAATCCTGAGTGTTTCACAGCCTGCTGATATTTTTCTCTCTCAACCTTAAGCTGAAAGCTCACTACTTGGAAAAATGTATGATATTGGCAAGTCTTAGAAAACAAAGGTGGGTATTTTCTTTTTTGGATTCACAGAGCCAGAATGTTAATATTAATTAAGTGGCAATATTAATTGCTCTTAAACTTTTATTAATTTTGTTCTGATTTTGTCCCAGCTATGGTGTTTTCAATCCCTCTTGTGCCTAGGAACTAACCTTAGGACAACCATGATGATTGAAAGCATATAATGGGAGAGGGAAGACACTGTAGGCCACTACCCATGTCCAGAATAAGGATGCATTGCAGAGCAACAGATGTATTCATGTGCTGCGTGACGATTTCTTTCATGGAGATACGGTTTTGTCAGTGATGCATACCTTGTGAATTCCCTTACAAGTTGCAATCTGTTAACTGGAAGAAAGTTACAGCAGCACTGGGGGGAGCTTTGCTTTGGAGTAGCAGTGATTACTGGAGGAGGCACATCTGCTGGGTGAGAGGAGAGCCTTGGTAATGGGTTTGAGAGGACTTGGGATGTGGCCCACAGCAATGAAGGCTATCTCAGTTTCTGTTCATAGCGTACTTTTTCATTTGAAAGGAGTTTTTCTTTCTTTCTTTCTTTTTTTTTTTAAAGCCTCTGATACTTTATCAAGGTTTTGTCAAATGGTCAGAAAGGAGAAAGTGGTGCAATATTTCCTCTGGTGTTTTGAAGTTGTTAAGCAGTTAGGTCATTTGCTGACAGCAGATACCTGAGGACAATGGGAGGGAAGCTGACTGGAGTCCTAAGTCTAAGCCTCTCACTTTCTGATTGTGGACTTTTGGACTCCTTGGACTCTTGTTTATCTCCACGAACTCTTCTGCAGTGATGGTTTCCATTTCCATGGCTTAAGCTACCATCTCTAAGGTGTTGCCTCAGAAGATATCTCCAACCCAGATTGATTTGAATATCCAGCTGGTAAAAGGAGAAGCACAGTTCTTGTGTAATACAAAACCTTCTGTAGTCAATATTCTTCCTCCTCCTCCCCTCTCAAACCAAAACTCATGCCAGTCCCTCTTCCTGCAATGACCTTCCTTCATCTGGTGACACCAGCTTATCTTCTAGACCCAACAGCACGTCACCTTCACTGTATGGCCTTTCTCAACTCCCCGTTAGTGCCAAGTGCCCCGTGGGGTCCAGCAGTCACTTGCCACTTAGAGTTTTGTAATGAAATCTGTTCACCTATTTCTCTGTCTCAGAAGCTCACCTGGTGGGGTGGCCAAGGCTGGAGAAATATTTTCTCTCTGAGCACATTCTTGCAGGTTGACAGGATACATGATTGTTTAGAATGATAAAAAGAAGTTAAAAAAAATAGAACTAAGAGATAGAGAAAGCACACATGGGGCAACTATTTTTACATCCACCAGTGGTGTGAACCCCACCCATCACCCCCAGGTTCCCACTCCCTGAGGAAGGATCTGGCTACACCCCCTCCATCTGCGCCTGCAGGCCAACACTGAACCCCAGGGGCCTGCCCAGTGAGACTGGGGTCATAGAGCTTTGCTTCCAGCCGATTACATGGTACTATCTGAGCCTGGCTCTGGGTGTCCTCTCTTACGAAGAGAAGAGAGAGTGGAGGCTGTCTGGAAGCAGGTCCTAGTCCTGGGATGGTGGGAGTAGCTCCAGGAGTTGGAATTCTTGCAGACTGTGTTAGAAATGCTAAATGTGAAGAATGGCCATACTAATATTTTGTTGAAATACTTCAAGTGAAGCAATATGGTACAAAATTACTTCGGTTTCATCTTGCAAGTATACCCTTCCTTGATATATATCAAAAGCTAAGTCTGCTTTTTAAAACATATTATCTTCAATACAACAAAACTCTGTTTAGTGAGGCACAGTAATTCCTCCATTCAAAAACATCCCGTTAGAAATTAGTATTGTTAAATGTTTATTGTCCATTGATACTCTGATTAATTGAATGTAAAACTGTCAGAACTCATGAGAATGGGTAACCTATGCCTCTAGCCTTATCAAGGTTTTTTTCCAAATTAGAGGTGAATATACGGTATTTAAGGATGAGGGCATGGACAATAATTCTATAATTGTGCCCTATTTGCAAAAAGACATCCTTTGTTACAAAGGTAGGGAAGTCTACATGGTTAAGCTTTAGTATTCATTTGCAAGTGACAGAAATATGTTAATTGCTTTTCTTGGGTGAACGACTCTTAATCCAGGAGGAATGATAGAGTTTTAAATTCATTTCACTAATTTGGGGTCTTAAAATATCAGTGTTCATAGGTTACTGTATGGAACTAATGAGGCATTCCAGTGAGGTCTGGGTTGCTGGGTGGATTTCACTCACAATATGACACTGTAATATTCCTCAGTGGTGGAATTAAGTTTTCATCAAAGCACTCAGCCTGTAATGCTTCAGGTGACTCTGGGCACTCTGAACCACTGATGCTTATGTATACTGGTTAGGAAGGGGAAGATTGGTGCTTATTATGTCAGGAAATGAAAATGCTGATATGGTGTCTTATAAATGCTACTTAGCATAGCAATTGGAATTAGAAAGTTAGTGTGATCAGTTATGTGGAGAGTCCTGAGGTTTATGACTTAGATAAGAAATTAACCTTTCGTTTGTTCTAAGAGCACAGCTAAAGACAAAAGGGCTTTTTCCTTTATATTCCTGCCTTTGATTCACCAAATAAATTGAGGAGAAATTTTTTAATTGCTTCTTAAAAATAATCTTAAGTAAAATGTTAATAATTAATAGGAAAAGGTCAGCTTAAGAAAAAAGACATTCGATTGTAAATTTCTGGACAGCATAAACCAGACTATATACTTGTAGTGGTAAAAACGAAGGCAGTTACAGTATTCTTCAAGACTAGAATTCAAATGTGCTAAACACTGTGTGCTTTTTGTTATTTTCCTGCTTTACACCTTTGATTTCAGGGTACCCACCCCTTAGCCCCTGTTGACCTCTCCAGACACATCTCTGGCCACTTCTCACCCTCACATTCTGACCTCCAGCCAGCTCAACTAGCTTCAATGCTTTCGTGGTTATCTCTGGACCTTACAGCTCCGCATTTGCCATTTCTCTATTGCTACACTAGCCATATCCTCAACTTTTGCTTATCTACCTCGCTGCTCATTCTGTAGGACTCAGTTTAAGTGCTAGTTTCTCTGGAAAACCTTCACTGACGTAGCCATGCTGTTTTAGGTTCCATCCCCTCTCCTGTGCTGCCATAGCATTGGGTGTTGCTGCAGTTTATAAACTGTACAGGCCTGTCTGTGGACTTGGTATTTCCTACCAGACTGGCTGTTATTCACCATTGATCCTAGCACTTGCATAGTGCCTGGCCTTCAAAGTTTCACTTGTGAGTGAGTGACTTTAATTTAAACCTTGCCACAGTCCCATGAGGCAGGTCCTATCTTTAGGGGCATTTGGCAGTGAGAGAATGGAAGCTCAGACAGGTTAAGGATCTTGCCCAAGGTCAAACATCTAGTAGGTGGCAGGGCAAGGTTTAAACTGGGGTCCGATTCCAGATGTCCCTGCTGTTTGTATAATGCTTACTACCTTTTCAGACCACGTAATATGTCCTTTAGAGCTGGCATCTATAACACCTGTGGGTTGATGGTTTGGTTGGTAGGTTACAGGGAAGAAGAGGCACTGGGGGTGGTGTTTAGGTTTCTGGTAGGATTATGCTGATAGGTGAGATTGGAGATCTCATAGTAAAATCCAATTTGTGGGGAATGATGAGTCCAGATTTGGGCATGCTGAGTTTGCGATGCCTGTTGGTTATCTAAGTGGAAATGTGCAGTAGACTGTTGGATAATAAGGCTCAGGGAGAGGTTAGGATTTGGGAATCTTTGGTCTTCATGGCTATTCATTCACAATGTAGATGCACATTGTGATGTGGCTGATGCTGTCCTGTAGTCTATTCCAGTCTCTTCACAGTAGATGCCTCTGTCTCCTGTACCACATAAATGAGTAGTATGATATAACCGTATGGTAGTACATGTACTCAAATGCAGGTCAAAGGACCGCAGTCTCTGACTTCTAGCATTTTGTGTATATATGACACACATGTGTTTATGGTTCAGAATCTGCCATTATGATTGAAACAGGTTGTGCTTTTTAAGTCATGATTCTTTAATTTTTTTAAAGAAAATTCTGACTAGTTCATCACATCACATGAACATTTCACCTTTCACTCCTACTTAAAGGGCAAGGTAAGGAGTAAGGGGTATGAAGGTATGATTGTAAAAGTAATGCATGTTCACACAAAATTTGGGAAATAAATGAGCAACCAAGAAATCTTGTAGTTTTACTCTCAGATAACATTTTGTTATGTTCTGTCATTAATATTTCTTTGAAGGGATCATATTCAAGTTTTACAGTAGTATACCCTGCATTTTCTTAAGTTTTCCTTGACATATTTTTTAAAAACTTGATTTTTAATAACTCTAATAGTCCATCTTATATACTATAATATAAAATTAACTATTGAATAAATATTTAGGTTTTCAATCTTGGTTCATATAAATAATGCACCTGCATAACTTTTCTTTTATCTTTAGGGCAGATCAGAGGAAAGCAGAGAAAGCAGGGGAGGAAAGGGGGTGAGGAAGATAGAACATGTGTGTAAATGAAGAAACTGAGCAGTGTATTGTGCAGAGTTGGTGTCCGATGTTAAAGAAGAAAAAAGCAAGGGTACCTTGAAGGCCCTGGGGTGATCTTTGGAAAATAATCCAAAGACTAAAAAGGTCAGTTTTAAAAAACCAAACACACAGGCTGTAATAAATTGGGACCATCTGTTGTTCTACCCAGGCCTACTTACTTAGTCTTCTGCCTGTTGCTTATTTAAGACTGCCTTTACAACGTGAAGGAGTGCTGCCAGGGTGTCAGGCAGCCAGGACGGAGTGCAGAGAGACCAGGACAGCTAGGCGGCAAGTTAGGGAGCCAGCATGGGCTGCTGCATAATTCTGT
This sequence comes from Cynocephalus volans, assembly GCF_027409185.1. Lineage (NCBI taxonomy): Eukaryota > Metazoa > Chordata > Mammalia > Dermoptera > Cynocephalidae > Cynocephalus > Cynocephalus volans. Next base: position 99,103,655 of record NC_084461.1, on the reverse strand, counting down.
ACTGGTTACCCTTTGAGGCCAGCATAACTGTGGCCACTGTGGCCTGGACATGCTGATCTATGCGGGTATGGGATGCGGGGAGAATTGGCCTGCCTTTTTTTTTAACCACCAAGTGAAGCCAATTTTAGAATGATGTTTTAAAAAACATTTCACTTGAACATCTAATACATATGACTTTCTACTTACATATACCTATCTGTTCATGATCTGGTATTAATCTATTTTTGCAAAGTTTGTCTGAAAACCAACCTAATGTAGGTAGCTTAATCTCCAGGGCCTAGTGGAGTTCTTTTTAATCATAGGGGCTGCTAAATTTTATTTTCTGGCCAAAAGTTACCGTTATGAATTGCTACTCTTTCTCTGTTTTAATGGTCACTTCCTATAAATAACAAAATTATTACTTGGAGATTCCTAAATTGAACTATATTGCTAAGGACTAGTGTACAGTTAAAGGCTTTATTTAATTTTCGTTTAAAGTGGATATGACCAAAATGCTAATCTCAAGCAACTTTTAACTCACTGGTTTGGCAAACTGTGCCATGTAATCAATTTAGCTCTTGGAATCAGAGTAACTATTTTTCAGGTAGAATGGAGGAGGGCCTGCTTGTGGCTTCAGGGTGTTTTTGTTTTTTCCTGTAAGGAGCTCCTTAATCCAGTGGCCCACCCTGATGACCTACTAGCTGGAGGCTTTGGTTGCCGGGATGGTCTTAGGTCTTTGCTGCTTTCAGAAACTGAGGAGGGCTGCAAGCTGTGTGAGCGAAGCCGTCTGCAAGCTGGCCTTGCTTTCCTCTGCACCCACATCTCTGGCATGCTGAGAGCCAAGCTGGGAATCTAGGCATGGTGCAGGAGGTGTTAGAGCCTGGCTTCCTAGCCAGAAATGTCATTCGGTGAAACATATTTTCTCAAGCATAAGGTATAAAATTCATTCAGAAATGAGTATTTATGAAAATAGAAAGAATCGATTGTGGCAATTTGGATGGTAAAAGCATTTATAATTGGTGACTCCAGTATTCCAGTACTAGGCCCATCAAAAGATTGTAGTAGAAACTTGACTGTTTGAATGATGGGAAAGGGCTTCCAGAGTGCTAGTCTGGCCTCAACTTGGTTAGCCTTCAAAGTATCTTTAGTCAAAACTAAATTATCCCAGCTTAGTACAGATACTTCCCTATTGGTTTCCTCCTTTCCTAGGAGGAAGTTAGTTTGCTAAGAATTAGACCATCAGTAGCAAAGTAGTGGAAGAGCTAAGTAGTTTCTAATGCCCAGAATCGGATTTGTGCTCCACTCTTCTACTACAATTGCTACTACACATTGTGACAAGCATTGAAGCTATCACAGTAAGTAGGTGTTGACTGTTGAAATGACCAAAGTAAATCCCCTGTGTGGCACTGTTCAGTGTCCTTCTGGAGGTCCTCCACCCTGCTTCATATGGATGTTGGGTGTATGAAGTTCAGCAGTTTGTGTGCTGGAGAAGCCAGCATTTCTCTGTGCAGAGGTGAAACCTCTCTTCCTCTGGATGTTAGTCATACACATAAACCCTAAGAACAGCCCTTAGTTAGGAGTGGAATTAGGAGGGTGACACGTGGACAGGCCTGGGAGGATGAAGAAAGGAGACTGGTAACAGCATAGTTCATAGCAGAAGGGCTTCTTAACCTATCCGGCCTTGATATTATGCACTGTTTCTTTCATCTTCCAGTTTATTATTATGGATGAGGAGGTTCTTGATCTTCATTAATGTGACTGTTTGCGTAGTGTTATTTGCATTTCTTTGCTTAATACAATTCAGTCATGAAAATACCCTTACTTGGTATCCCTGACTCTGGCACCACCACATGCCTACTTTCACCCCTTTCCTAAAAAAAATCCTATTGCATTTGGTCTCTACATGCACACGTAAGTGCTTTAAAATGTGGCCTCATCCTGTTTCTCATGTTTGAGTTTTGCCTCCCCTACAAGCTTGTGTCTTCAGTGGTTGGGCGTGTCTGGTATTCTGTGTACTCTTCGGCTGTCCCTCTGTTAAATCTAATACAATGCCAGAAAATCAAAGAACACCAAATTGAGAAAGACCCTACATGCTCAAGGCATGACTCAAAATAAAGCATCCCTGACTCCCAGCTTTATATAAACTTCCCTAAGATCTCATTGCTCATGTACGGCATTTTTCCTGGAGGCTGCTTTTAGAAAACCCTGAGCGAGTGGGAAACCTCAGATCTCCTTATTTAATATGCTGTAGCTGATAGTGGGACTTTGCTAGAAGGGGAAAAGGACACATTTTCATGGCATTCCTAGGTTGCTAAGAATTATGCATTGATTCAGTAATTGGTAATGAATCAATTTCCTGCTTTGGAAGAAATACTGCTTTTCTCTTTCCACTCCAAAAGTTTGTCTAGTGTCACTTACAGCCCCTCAGGTACTGTTCTGTTAAATACAGTAGATTAAGAGTTTCTTTTATTTTCCTTTTTGTTATCATGTGACTGACTAATAGTTCTATCTCCTTAGCTCCTGAATATTTTCACATTGGTGAAATAGAAATAATAAGTAATAGTAACTTCTCTAAACTATTCCTTGCCCCATTTCTATATTCTCTGTTGCTGACAGCCCCACGAATCAGCAGCCACCTAGTCAACATCATTACATTTTTGTGATTTTGTGCTGCCTACCCACACGATAGTGGTTTTATTAGCTTAAGATTGAAAATTCAAATGAGCGAAGGACAGCAAAGTAAAAGGACCCTCACCTGGTATGATAGGAGAGTAATATCCCATAATTCATTCACTGAAGTGTTTCCTTGCAATCTGAGCATTATCATATTCATTTTTAAAAGAATAATTATTGTATTTTGTTGAAAGAATAGGCTCATAAATTCCAAGAAACTAATTATGTTTTGTTATTGGTGTTGCTAGAATTCTATGATCTTATTCCTATTTCAAGATTAGCTGTTGGAAAAAGGAACATATCCTAACATGGGTAAATGTATCCTGGTAATTAGAAATTACTGAGAAAGAAATGATATTTTATCATTAAAAGAGCTTTCTAGCACTTGGTTATGCTAAAATGAGCATGGTAGAACTCAATTTTAAATTGAAGAAGGAAATTAAATTGCTTTTTTATTTTTCATGTAGACCTATCAGGGAAAAGGGGAAGAATTCAGGGAGAGCATATCAACCTGATTGTACTTGTACTGAGATAAAAAAAAAAAAAAAAACTCCATGGTATTTATGCAGATGATGGGTCGTATTAAAAATCGCCAGCAGAACAAATATGGCCATACCACTAGGCTTATACTATTAGAGATGATAATGCTGGCTCATATTTGAGTGCTTACTAAGTTCCTGGTGTGATGAGGAACTTGAGACAGAGAGGTTGAATAACTTGCTTAAAGTCACACAGTAAATGGGAAAACCTCAGATGAACCCATACCTATTTCCCTTTTGGTGCAACCAAAAAAAAGAAAAAAAGAAAATATAGACAAGCTAAAGCTAAATAAGCTCCAGTTTTTAAAAAGAATTTATTTTTTAATTTATCAATATACAATGTAGTTAATTTTCATGTCCTATTACCAGTTCCTCCTTTTTTCCCCTTCTTCTCCCCTCCCCCATCAATGTTATATCTATTCACTTATCTTAACAAGTTCAAGGAATTATTGTGATTGTTGTCTTCCCCCCCATTTGTTTGTATATTTATTTATTTTTATTAGCTCCCACATGTGAGAACATGTAGTATTTCTCTTTCTGTGCCTGACTTGTTTCACTTAATATAATTTTCTCTAAGCCCATCTATGTTGCTGCAAATGGTAGTATTTCTTTTTTACAGCAGAGTATTTGTTAAGTTAATCAGTCATCTTTGATTATGAAAATATTCTTACTCATTTGACTTTCTGTTAAGGTGAGAGTCATCTCTGTTTGCCCAGGAATTTCAGTTCAAAAATCACGATAGTCCTGAGCAAAGTGGGATGGTTGGTCACTTTATTTCTGATGTTGATACCAAGTTTTCTAATTTCACACTAGGAAATTCTTCACTAAAGCAATGATGACTGATCCTAAGAAACCTTTTTCTTCTTTGTAAGTTAGGCGTCTTGTCTGTGGGTTTTGTCTGTCTTCTGGTTCCAGACTTAAGCCTGGGGGCCATCACTGTGTACACAGTGCTTAAACCTTACCCACTGATTTGTGAAGCCAGAGTTCTGGGTAGGTGGTAGCAACTAAGCCATTGTTAATGATGGGGAAACTGAGTCAAGGAAAAGCAAGACATTTCTTATGGCCATAGGAATCTACTGGTAGCCTAGTCAGAAGCATTATATTTCTGTGATTCTGTGCTTAGAAATTTAAACAAAAACCTCTTAGATAAAAGCATTTCCTACAATTATCTTAAAGTAAACATACTTGATCATTTAAGGGTCCTATTTTGAGTGGACTGCTGTAATCAGTGACTTAGTTAACTCGTTAAAACTAGATGAATTGAGAGAAAATTAAATGAGCAAATATTTTTATCCTTGTGCCAGCAAAATGTTAATTTTCCTCAAAGAGAGATTGAATTAAGACCATGTATGCCAACTTTTTATTTGCATATTTTATTTTTTGCAAGGAAATTTAAGATGTCAAGTGAAATAATGCCTTTGGTAGTGGTGGGCCTTTTCATTTAAAGAGCAAAGACATACTGGGTTACTTGGGAGGTAACATGCATGGAAGCTGAGGGTGTAGCTCAGGTCCCATGGAATTTGGTATTGGAATTTCCAGTTTTCAACTTTCTGAACACAGGCCTTGTTACCATATTCTCTGCTTCAATTAGTAAGCTGAAAAGTTAAAATGGAAAGTTTGCGTCAGAAAACTTGAAGCATTTCTATATGTGAGATAAAAGGAGTCAGGGAGGGAATGGGGTGAGCGTAAAAAGGATGATATAGTGATATCTTGGAAGCCTGGAATTTTTATTCCATATGAAGTCAGCTCTTGGGGACTAGACTGATTGCTTTATTTTCTTTATCCTTTATTTTGTATGATTCTTCTTTTTCAAAAAACTTGAGTGAATTCTGTGTGTGACCATGGTAAATTTTGGAATTACTATCAGTGAAAGGCTGAATCTAGCCACTCAAATCAGCACACGTGCATGGGCTTTTCCTCACATTCTGCTGCAGGCTTTATTGAATACCACCCATGTTCGAACATCTTGGCACTGATGACCTGAAAATGAACGCTGTATTATTATACATTATTGACTCTTAGAACTCTTACATTTCTACCTACCTAGGCTTATTTAAGAAAGAATAAATTGAAATTGCTAACAAAGGAATCATTATTTTTATTTTGCCTTGAATAAGTGGTTAAAATTTTTTCTAGTGCACAAGTGGTAAAAGCATTCTAGCTCCTTCAGGTACCCTTTTCTTATTTAGCATCCTAAAATCTGCTGCACATGAAAGTGAATCATGTTAAACAGTTCCGCTTCTCCTACCTCTTCCCCTGAAACATTTTCTTAAGCTCTCTTCCTTCTTTTGGGAGACTTATAGTTAAGCTTCTTATGTATGTTTCAAAATTTCAAAAATGTAGTTGTCCTTTAGACAAAATATGTGGTTACGCCTTGGTACTGAACTCTGTGTGTTCTGTTATCTCCAAACGAAATCTTGCAGTGGTGAAAGGGAAATAAAAGCATTCTGTCAGTGGGGTATTCTTTGCTACACTTCTAGTAATCATCTTTATGGCCGTGTCTCCTGATTGCTGCTCTGACATTTCCATGAAAATTACTGAGGGCAGCTGAACTAGATAAATTAGACCCTTTCTGACCAAATAAGAAACCGTTGACATTTTGGCAGTGCTAAACTCATTAACAGTATTAGCCAGGAGTCCTGCTTTTAGCAAAGCTCCATCCTGAGCATGTGACTGTAGGTTGGGGAAGATAAAGACCTTACAGCTCCTAATTAGCAAGTGTAATAAATGGCAAACAGTTTGTGGGAGTCCCTGAATAACATTCATCAGATTTAGAAAGCTACCACAATTTAATCATTTGTTTCAATGTCACTGAAAAAAACACATATTATCCTAGAGATGTGAAGGACATGTTTTTTTTGATGTGTTACCATTGCAGTAGCTAAATGCAAGAGACAGGAGTCTAACCAAGTAAGCATTCTTTATCATTGAGGGTTTCTTTGAAAAAGCTTATGGTAAATTGTTTATTGGCCTCTGGATCCCTGCAGTAGAGCCTGTTGGAGTCAAAAGGCCCAGTCTCCACCTGGAGAGATATTGCAGGGCCCTGACACCAGGAAAGGAACTTGCCTGCTGGTCTTCCACGGGTGTTGCGTGCAGGGAATTACTATGCCTCGCCTCTCTCCAGGTTGCAAAGCTAGTCTGACTTCTGTTTCCTCATCCCTGTTTTCTCCGCCAAATGCTCACCCACCCTGCTGTTTCCACTGCTACCTTCCCTGTTTCTCATTTTTGCTGCCTTTCTTCTTGGGTTCTTATTGTCTCTTTTGCTTCTCCCCTGCATTCTTACCTTTGAGGGGAAAAAAAAGTCTGGCCTTTATTGATAAGATCAGTCACTGTTAATATTCCTGTCCTTGTGTCCTGCATTAACCAATCAGGATACCGTTGTCTCCTCTGAGGTGGTATATTTTAGCTGATTTTTTTTTTTCCCACTTAAACTCAGTATTTGAACATTCTAGAAGTAGTTATAACCAAAGATTTACTAATGGGTGATTTAAAAAATCCACTTCCCAAACTAAAACATTTCTGTTCTGCCCACACCTTCTGGGGTGTTATATGAGATAGTGAATGGATGAGCCATTATTCTAGGAGTTCCTGGTCTTTAATGGTCAATAAATTGAGTGACATTTTGTGTCTAACAGTATTCTAGGCTGAGTGGAGGGAGAGAGGACACAAGACATAGCACTGTGTAGCCACCTTAGCTGCATTTTGACCCTCACTGGGAGACAGGACTCAAAATTATCTTCTCTTGTTATTTAAATACTAAGTGAGGCAGACTACTATGGTAGGGGTTCAGAGAAACAGCATGATGGTCTGGAATGGTCAAGGGAAATCAATGAAGGTGCTACCTCCTGAAAGACTTCTCATAAGCAAGAAGAAATGATTTCTGATGGTGGAGCTGTGTCTGTGTGTGAGAGAGAGACCCAGGGAGAGCATGTTTGAGAGTTGCCCACGCTCAGCAAGGAGAGACCGCCAGATGAAGTGGGAGAAGGCATGTTTCAGCCAGACTCTGGGGGACCTCTGTGTATTCCGTGCTGGGTTAGGTTACTCTAGGAGAAACCATCGCAGAGTTTTAGCAGGGAAGTGGTGTAGGAAAACGGTGCTGTGTGGAAGAGGAGCTCTGGACTTCTTTGGGTGGGATTGTTCGGATAGGGAAGAGACTGGGGATGTGGCAATGAGGAAAAGGAGTTGAGGAGTTGTTTCTGTAACCCAGGTTTGTAGAGATTAGGCCTGGATCAAGATGGAAGAAGCGTTAGCTAAAAGAGTGACAGAACTCGGTGGGTGAGAGACAGTGTGAGGGAAGGGAGCAGAAAGGAGTTGAAGATGTAGCTGGGTTTTTGCTTTTTTTCTTATCCATTCCACTTTCTTTCATTCTACTTTAAGACTAATTCTCTTTCACTTGACATGTCTTTCTTATGAGACGTTACATATAAATATAGACATTGTTTAATAGCTTTACTGAGATATAATTGAAATATCATGTAATTTGTCCATTCAGAGGGTACAATTCAATGGTTTTTAGTTTTTAGAACATTTTCATCACACTCCAAAGAAACCGCGGTAGCAGTCATTCCCTGCCTCCCCCCCTCTAGGTACCCACTTACCTACTTCTGTCACTATGGATTCGCCTATTCTGAAAATCGTGCAATATGTGGTCTTTTGTGACTGGCTTCCTTCACTTAGCATGTTTTCAAAGTTCATCCATGTAGTAGCATGTCTCAGTGTGTAGCTGGCTTTTGATTTGTCTATCAGGTGGCTGGGAAATGGTGTCCCCAACAGAAATAAGCTCAGAAGTCGAGTGGTGAGTCTCAGCTATGAGGTGGGAGTGATAGTGCCATCCTCTTTACCTTCCAGTCATCATGAAGATCAGATAATGTATATGAGCACTGAATGATTTATTTGTTTTATAAAAACTTGGAGGTTGTATAACATTTCAGTGATGAGAAGATGAGTTCTAGGGGTGAGGAGATAAAATTTAGGCACAATTACATTTGGGTTGATGGTAGCACACGAGTCAGTTGCCAGCCCCAAGAGCCTGATGAGATTCTCCTGGGCAGCGTTTTTAAAAAGGACCACATAGGGCTGAGCTCTGGAGAAGGCCTGCTCCAGGAAGTTAGGCAGACAAGGGCTGCAGAGAAAGAGAGGGAGAGAGAGTGAGAGAATGCCCTTAGGATACAGGGGAGTGTTAAACCTGTTCTGCTGAAATGGTTTAATAATGCAATCATTGCTAAGTTCTTTTAATTAGTCAACTGTTGGCCGAGTCATGTCTGTGCAGGATTCTCTGACCCAATTTATTATTGGCCCAAGGCCACATGCTAACTGGTCAGTAACTTAGGCCCTTATTTAAAAAACAAAATGAAACAGAGCAATAAAGTGCCCTGGGCTTGAAATGCGACCTGGATCCCAGGCCTGATTCCATGACCTAATGTGTTGGCTTGAGCTGGATGCCTAATCTCTTCATGCTGTAGGTTTTTTGTCTATACAAGGTAGTTAGTTCCCTGGCTGGGATGTAGAAGATCACTTTGTATGCAAAAAGGTGTGCAAAAAGGCATTGTTAAGTGCTAAAGTGCCTTTAAATGCAAGGGAGTGCTATCTCATCTGCTGCTCATCTCTTACCAAATAAATACAAATAAATGTAAGATGTAAGATATTTGAAATTTCCCAAGGACTGACTGGCTGCAAAATTTATAAGAAGCCCTGCTATGTTGTATAACATATTTGTGAATGGTTTAATTATTTGTTGCTGGGTAAACAAGGGAGAGTCCCACTTTGGGAGAGTGAATATCTAGTCTGAATTTTTTTTCTTGTGTAGGTTTTTTCATAAGTGGTGGTGACTCTTTGGTGGTGGTGGTAGAGAGAGAGAGAGAGAGAGAGAGAGAGAGAGAGAGAGAGTGTGTGTGTGTTGAGAAGGGAAAAAGGAAAGAAGAAAAAGAAATGTAGACTGAAGTTAGAGGTTGACCTGAGCTAGGACCAAAAAGTGTAGATATTTTGGGGGACCATAAAAAAGAGTTTTTCCTGGAGTTTGGCATGGGACCTAGGATTTTAATAAAAGTTGAAATCAAACTCCTCAGCCTGCCCCGTACTGTGAGGGTCTTATTAGACTTGTCTTTGGAAAGAGACTTACTGTCTCTCTTCCTAAATTTATATAGCTTGTTCTCCTTACTGATATTACTGCAAAGTAGGTACTTAAACTGTTGTTTATGCACATCTCTCCTTCCTCAGTTTTTGGGAATTGCCTTGGGCTCCATTCATACTGTTACACTTGGACATGTGAACTTGACCTTTCTCCTGGACATTTGGAAATGGAGTATGAGATTTCACTCCTAGTCCGTCTCTGAAACAGGAGAGATGTAAACCCTGGTGGCATATGAGTGTGTTTACTTTTTTGCTTAAACTCTCTCAAGTGGTTTGGGGAACCTGCAACCAAAGGTGCCCTAATAGAGTAATGAAAAGGAGCCTGAGATTTTTAGAGCTGCTATGAGGACCTATTAGGAGGCAGAGTATGGGATGTAAGTAGGGGGCTGAGTTACTGAAAATGTGGCCCCATAGAGAAAGCTGCTATATCCCACCCTGAGTGCAGACACTGAGGTTGTGGTGCATTCTGTGACACCATAGCCTTGCTCTGAACTAGAAAGATAGTTAAAGAAACCAGGTTAGAGAGGTATAAAACAACCACTGTGCTGCTTTTCACTACTACTGTCTGTCTCCAGGGTTACAAGACTTGGGCCCAGAGCAGGTGTAGGCAAACTTCTGTAAGGGGGACACATAGTAAATATTTTAAGGTTGGTGGGTCAAGTCATATGTTGAGTAGTCACAACTACTCAACTCTGTCATTGTAGGGTAAAAGCAGCCATAGACAACATGTAAACAAATGGGTGTAGTTGTGTTTCAACACAACTTATTTGCATACACTGAAATTTGAGTATCATATAATTTTTATATGTCATGAGATATTTTGATTTTTTTTTTTTTAAGATTAAAAAAATGCAAAAACCCTTCTTAGCTTGTAGGCTGTGGAAAAGCATGTGGCAGGTGGCTTTGGCCCATGGGCTGCAGTTTGCAGATCCCCTATAGTATCACATGGGAGTAAGGGATTGTTTGCTTTTATAATAGCTGAGGTAGGTGAGAACAGCTTTCATTGAGTGTTAGTCCTGAATATTTTAATATTTTCATTAACTCCACAGGACCTCTATAAGACACTTGGCTAATGTTCTAACTAAGCCTTGAGATAAAGGAAAGATGTGAAGTTCAGTGATAGTTTTTGAGCTGAGAGCTAATAATTACCAGGCAGTCTTGAGATGTTTTACCCATGATGAAGGCCCTCTGCTCATTGTTGTCAAGTGGGAGGAGGCCACATGCTGTTTCCACATTTTAAATAGAGAAACCAAGTCTCCTGGAATATCGTCTAATGCTTTGTGTAAAGCACAGATTTAGAATTACAGAGTTTAATTTTCTAATTTTTAGTTTATCCACTGAAATTCACACACACCTATCCCTCTTCAGTAGCTGAAAGTTAACTGCCTTTTTGAAGTGTAACTGACATATAGTGAACTGCACATATTTAAGATGTCCAATTTGAGAAGTTTTGTTATATGCACATGAAACCATTACCATGATCAAGATAATGAATGTGTGCATCCCCCCCCCCACACACAAATTTCATCTCATCTGTCCTCATTCCTCTTCTCATTCCTAGGCAATCACTGATCTGCTCTCTGTCAATATAGGTTAGTTTACATTCTGTTGAATTTTGTTTTAATGGAACTTACAATATGTACTTTTTTTGGTCTAGCTTCTTTTACTTAGTATAATAATTTTAAGATTCATCCATGCAGCTGCATGTACCAGTGATTCATTCCTTCCTGTTGTTGAGCAGTGTTCATTATATAGATGGACCACAATTTGTTCATTCATCTGTTGGTGGACATTTGAATTGTTTCCAGTTTTTGAACATTACAAGTGAAAGCTGCTGTCAACATTATGTACAGGCCTTTTTATGGACATATGTTTTCATTTTTCTTGGGTAATTACCTAGAAGTAGGTCATATGGAAATATGATCATATGGAAAGTGTATATTTAACTTTTTAAGAAACTCCCAAACTATTTCCCAGTGTGGTTGTACTATTTTAATTCCCCCTAGCAGTCTAGGAGGGTTCCAGTTCCTCCACATCCATGCCAAACTAAGTGTGCTGGTTTTAGGAAGCAGTTTTAGTGTGCATTTACCTTATGAACTCTCAAATGCTGAAAAATCACATCCTTGAGAATCAATATTTGTTCTAAAGAGCATTAATATCTAGTGCCTCTTCATTCTCAGAACATTGCTGTAAAATGAGGAATTAAAAGACCAAATAAGATGTACGACTTAGGCAAAGTCAGGTTGTCTTCCAGTCTGACTAGGGTTGTTTTTTATTTTTGTTTTTTTCTTCCCTTCAAACATAAGCCCACTGGTTTTCTTTCCTTTTTAAATTCCCTTCAGTTACTCTGCTTTTGCTGTGATGAGGTGTGAGGTTTTGTCTTGATCTGTGTAGAAGTGGTACGTAAGAGTCTGTTTTCTGCCACACCATAAATGTCTCGGGAAAATTAAGATGCTCCTGGAGATAACCCCCTTAGGTAATAGCCATATTACAGCTTTTACTTTTCAGAGTGGATTCCCTGCAATAAAATTCTTGCAATTTTTTGCCCTGTCCTTGAAAATTATGTTACTCTGAGAAATGAAATGTTGCTGAAAATATGTGCATCTCAGTAGGAGGGTTTTAACAATTTGAAAGAGCCATGTTTTAACAGTGCCAATTTTGCAGCTTCCTGGGTGGTTTGTTACATTGAACCCGTAGCTCTTCAGCTGTCCAAGTGAATCAGGGCCACTATTGATTAATCAATAGTAACACAGCTATGATTCTTGGGTATGGTAGCCAATATCTGTCCAGAGTTAATGTTCTGAGAAGATGGTTCCTCTTGTACATTCCATTTCCTTGTCTTTTGCCTTCAGCTTTCATTTCCCTTAAGGGTCCCCTCCATCATAGCCACTTAGATTTAGCTGCAATGTCCCCTACCCAGCTAGTTAGGCTGGAAAGCTGCCTGCCTTCTCTAATTCCAGCAGATGCTGCTAAACTGGTGATTGGCTTAGAAGAGACACTGACACTCTTTTGTTAGGGCCAGTCTTGAACACCCTCTCCCCGCAGAGGTAAAGAACTGAAGACTTTTGGTTTCTTATCAGCCTTTCTCTGCTGGCATGGTAGGGGTAGTGATTGTTACTCTACAGACTCACTGATGGTGCCTGTCTAGTTAGGGCCATAGCTACACTAATTGGTTGGGGTAAATCATAATTAAAGCCAAAACGTTTCATTATTTTACTTACACTAAGTTTTTCATCTGTATTGTCAGGGCTAGGGGTTAGACCCTTCAAACCCATTGTACAGACCCGGTCGCAGACCCCTCACATGCCAGGCTGGGTTACCAGACCCCTCACACACAGGTCCATGCCAGGTAGTTGGGAAAGATCCCGGGAGCCACTGGCAGAAAACATGAGCTCAGTCCTCAGCAATAGCAGCAGTAGCAGTGGCCTCTTGGGGCATCGCGGGGGCACTGGCAGCAACAGCCTCCAGCAGCAGTAACAGCCATCCCCCCTCCCCCCCGGGGGTGGAGGGGCCCTGTGGATCAGAGCAGCTGTCCTTTATACTTAAGTCCCTAACCCAGGACACCTGGGCGCACATGCGCAATTACATTAGACAATAACCAAGGAGCATGTGGGCACACGTGCATATTTACATCAAATGTTCAGCAAGATTCTGAACATCAGAGGGGCCCTGACCATTTTCCTTCACTTTCCCTACAGTGCCATGAGTCAAACAGAAGCTTGAAGTAGAATTTCTTGAAGGTCATAGATTGGGAGTAGAAAAATATGCAAGTAGGAAAAATCATTTCTGAAACTGAATTTTGAAAAATGTATCAGAATTCTAAACTTTTCACTCCTTATGAGTTCAGTGGCTGTGTTATCCTTCCTTTGCTTTCTGCACACGCATTGAACCCTCTTCAAGGCTGTGTCAGCTAATGTAGTTAGAGCAGTAGTCTCAAAGTACGGACCCTGGGCCAGCAGTATCAGCATCACCTGGGAACTTGTTGGAAATGCAAATTATTGGGCCACACACCAGTCCTACTGAGTCAGGAAATCAGGGAGTGGGGCCCAGGAATTTGTTTTCACTCAAGCTTTAATTTAAACTCAAGCTTGAGTTTAGTGCCAAACCTGTGTTTGGATCCAAGCTGTGTTACTTAAAAGCTAACAGGGGGCTAGTTAAGAGGATAACTCTATGTTTCAGGATCGTGAGGTGATGTGTATAAATATTTGCATATAACTGTGTGGTAAATAATAACTGCTGGTGTGTGATACTGTCTTTTAAAAAGTATGGTGGTAGACAGTGAAGATAAAGGCATAAAAGATGAGCTCAGCTGTATAGGTTTGTAATCAAGAAAAGGTGACTTACATATAAGTAATTATCAGACCAGAAATATAGTAACTTTTCTCATAAAGTTACTATAAAAGTTTTACTTTTGTAAAGTTTTACTTTTTTTCCTTTCTACCTGACAGAGAAGTGTGATAGTTGAAGAAAGTAGTAGTAGTAACATGCTTAGAGTCATGAGATTGACTTTACTTTTGCTAACAATCTGTTGAGCTTATATTCGTAGTCATGTGCTAAAGAGATTTAAGGAGCCTGAAAGTACATGTCATCCTAGAGGGTGTGTTCGTTTCAGGGAACCTTAGGAGAATAGGCCTTTTGTTTTGCCACGGACCTTGTACTTCAAAAGCTCCTGAGATGCACATGCAAAAGTTAGTGCCTTTGTGTTGGTGAGGGATCGGTTAATCAGTCTTTCCAATTCTTTATTAACTTACGGGTAGATGGATGCATGGACCTTTGAACTTTTTTAACAGCCAGGTGGTTTTGTGTGTACTTCAGTAATTTTAATGTAAATAGCTTTTAGGAGTTATACAGCATCATGTGGACATTTGGTAATAAAAGAAATGTCTCAAATTTTGTACAAAACCCATGTATCTGTCAAAATCTCAAAAGGACAGTCAGTGCTTTTGGGAAGAACATGTAAATACATGCTTCTTTTCCTTATGCCAGAAGACAGGGCCTCATTTCTTGCATGTTGGGGGTAATGGAATAGGATTTGTATTTAATTCATTTTAGTTTGTGTCAGTTAAATTGAATGCAAGTTTATTTTTTTTAAATCTAACTGAAACAAATATAACTTAAAGATGATAATATTTGTCAGGGTTTTCCCATCATTTTTAGTAATTGGTATTAATGAATCTCTGTTTGTAAATTCTTCTCTTAAAGAATTAGATACCTGCCCTCTACATAAGAAAAAGTTGTGGGTTTGATTTTTGTTGCTATTTTGCCTAATACAGGAAAAGATGTCCAAACTTTTGAAACTGTAGTAGATACCATAATATGTAAACAATTTTTGTTCCTGTTTTCCACTTAGCTTTCTATCATGAGCATTTTCATGTACTGTTACATTATTTGTAAACATGATTCATCATAAGGAGGTATCCTAATTTAACTAGTCACTTTCTGAGCACTTCCCCCATTTGACATTTTCTCAGAAGTAAGTGAAGACTATCACTTCAGGAAAAATACCTAAAAGTATTTGCTGCTAGTGATAAAATTTGATCTGTCAAGGGAAAAGTGAAAGTTGGCATTTTGGAAAATGTGTGTTTGTAACTCTGTGTTTAAAACTTCCCAATACTTAAAGACTTTGTGCTAAAATTGATGGTAATATTAGTGAATGATTTTTTAGGACATTTTATAAAGAAATATGTCAACATTTGGAATATCTATATAACTTAATGAACCAGGATTTTCCAAAATTATGCATGGGTAAAAAATCCTTTCAAATTGCAAGATGGACTATTGGATTTTAATGTAAAGAGTACAGAAAGTTGGTCTAAGATTTCAGATTCCATGTTGCAATTAGCTTTTTTGGTTTTTTATCTTTTTAATTTTATAAATTGACAATTTATAATTTTATATATTTAGGGAGTACAAAGTGATGTTATGATTTATTAATACAATATGGAATAATTATATCAAGCTAATTAACTGTCACCTCAAATACTTTTTTTGTCATAAGAACATCTGAAATTTGCTTTCTTAGAAATTTTGAAATGTACAATACATTATTATTAACCATATTCACTATGCTGTACAATAGATCTCAAAAAAAAAAACTTATTCCTGCTAAGTGAGATTTTGTACCCTTTGACCATCATGTCCCTATTTCCCCTACCCCCAGCCTCTGGTAATTACCATTCTACTCTCTGCTTTTATGAGTTCTATTGTTTTAGATTTCACATAAAAGTGAGAACATGCGGTATTTGTCTTTTTGTGCCTGAGTACTGTTCTCCAGTTCCATCCATGTTGTTGCAAATGACAGAATTTCCTTCTTTTTTTAAAAGGTCGAATAATGTCCCATTTTGTGTGTGTGTGTGTGTGTGTGTGTGTGTGTATATATATATATATATATATATATATATATATATATATATATAGCACGTTTTCTTTATCCGTTCATCTGTTGATGGACAGTTAGGTTGATTCCATAACTTGGCTATTGTGAATAGTGCTGCAATGAACATGAGACTACAGATACCTATTTGACATACTGATTTCAGATCTTTTGGGTAAATACCCAGATGTGGGATTGTTGGATTGCAGTTAACTTTTACCACTTGTTAAATTTGGGAGAACTACCAAAGAAGAATATCCACAATTATCCGAAAAGACCATTAAAATACCCTTCTGTTTTCTAACTATATATCTGTGTGAGGCCAGATTTTCTTCATATATTTTAACCTAAACAGCATATTACAACAAATGACTTGCAGAAGCAGTCATGAGACTTTCCTGTTTTCTATTAAGCCAGACATAGAAGAGATTTGCAAAAAATGCACAACAGTGCCATTCTTATTTTTTCTTTTGGGAAATACAGTTATTTTTCATAAAAAGTATTTAGGTTACTATGTAATTTTTAAAATTATTTTTAATGAATAAACAAGTATTTTTAAAATTTCTTAGTTCATTTTGAACATCGTAAATAGCAATAGCTAAAGCCCCATAACGAAAGCTCTTTAAGGTTCTCAGTAATTTAAGAGTGTAAAGGGGTCCTGAGACCAAAAAGTTTGAAAACCACTGGTGTAGATGAACGTTTTTGATTAAAGTGCTTTCTTCAGAGTTGGATATCATTCATTCCTGTTTCTACTCTTGAATTTGTAATTAATTCAGGCCACATGGAAAAATATTTGTTAATAAAGTTATTCATGTTTTTTGTCTTCTAGAGTTATTTTGTAGTTAGAGCTTATTTATACTTTTTTTTAAGCTGAGGCTTGATTACCTACAAATAAATATTTATCTGAAGAAAATATTGTATTCTTATGGTACCTACAGTGTCACACAAAATAGCTTTAGTTTTATTATGATGAAAATTAACGTGTTCTAGGGAGTTGGAATCATCCTGAAGGTAAAATAATAGCCATGTGCTTCTCGCCCCATCCTGCCATCACCAAGTTTAAGCTGATTACTGGACATAAAGAAACAAAGTGTCTTCACAGCTATCTTTGCAAATGACTTTTGAAGCATATTAAGAGCAAACTGCTTTCCAGTTAATTTTGTTTTCCTTTAGTATATGATAATAGGTCTACTAAATGACAGGGGTCGGGGTGGAGTCTATTCCCTGACTTCCTGTATTTTCAAAGGCTGACTTCTAACCCATGAAGTAGATTTAGGGGATTGGAAGTCAGGGCTGAATGATTTTGAAGGACAATCTTGATCTCTGAATATTTGGTATTTGGCTAAATGAGATAGACAATAATGTTCATTTTTTGACTGTTTCATATGGGATTCATCTGTAACAATGGGGTATCTCACAGATGACCGAGAATGGAAAGTAAATGTATTTCTCTATCATGGAGTCACTTTTTGGTTCCTTTGAAGGTGGAGGAGCACACCTTCCTGAGAGAGAATTGGTTTGCCCTTAGTTATTAGAGAGTATTAGCGATAATGGAGTTATGTGCTTTTTTGTCTTGCTTTTTGCTATTATAAATCATAAAAATGTGGGTGGTTTTAAAATAAGACATCTTTAAACCTTTCTACACAGGATATATCTACAAGTTAAAGAGATCACTAAAGATCTTTTGGTGTAAGAATTTTAATGGATAGCAAAAAGCATAATTATGTGGTCAAACAGAGTAGTACAAATCTTGTTCTTCTTGTACAGCTTCTTAATTTACTGTAAAATTACTTTAAAAGTTTTAATTAGCATAATTAAGTAGAGTAAGTGATAAGATATATTATTTTATGTGTTTTATATTCTTGAGTCACAGCATTTAACAGGAGCCTTTAAACTTAATTACCTCCTCTAACCTAGCAGATGTGAGGCAGAAATCATAACAATGTAGATTAGTGCTGCTGCAAACTAGTATAGTCTCCAACCTCACCTGAGTCCTCAGTGCTCCTAAGAGATTCTTTTATTTGTCCTAGTCTGTTGGCTTTCAGATATTTTGACTGCCATCCACAGAGAGAACATTTTTATATAGTGATGCAGTATACACATAAACATGTTATATTAATTTTGTTATATACATTTGCCTTTACTATATGCAATGCACTTTGGTTTTTATTTTTTATTCCCTTTTTAAAAAAATATTGATTTCAAGACCCCTTGTGCCATGCTCATTGAAAAACGCTGCCTTGGAAAACTCTCTTTCATTCACCACAATGGTTATTTGATATCTACTCTCATTAAAATTCATGCCTAGTCTGTTCTTCTCTCAATCTCAGCAGATGCTCTGGCCTCCTGCTTTATGGAGAGAGCCACTGAGTTGTGACTTCCACAGCTTGTCACCAGAAACCTGCAAGTTTCTGCACCAGTACCAACCATCCATCTGTCACCCTACCTCCTATAATGGAAGAGGCTCTAGATAGAACCCTTTCTGCTCCTTTGGGTACTGTGTTGTATTGGTTATCACTTCCCCCCGTCATCTCCAGGCTTTCCCTCTTTAATGACTCCTTCCCAACAGTCTTTAAGTGTATTTAAAACTCTCTGCTTTTGCACACACACACCCCTAACTACTGCTCTGTCCCTCTTCTCCAGCATTTCATTACTGCCACCCTTTCTGAAGGATTGTCTGTACCTCCTGTCAGAGACCTCAGTTTTCTTTTACTTCTCAACCCATTTTTCTTGCCAAGGTCATCAGGATCCCTTCTTATTAAATCTACTTCTCACTCCCTTTGTCACTGGAACTCTATGCCCCTGGTCAGATTCTATTGAATGCCTCTTCCCTCTTCTTGACCTCAGTTTTCATTGCCTGCTTAGTCTTTCCTTCTTCTGTCTCCTCTTCCTCTGCCTGCCCCATTATTGCTGAGGTCCTTGGAATTCTACTTTTGACCTCTTTTTCCGACTCCATGTACTCTCTGTAGCTTTGCTCATCACAGCCTGCCCAAATCTGTCACCAGCCTGCACTCTGGTCCACATGCCATACTAGGTCAGGACGACTGGAAGTGGTACCGTGAAAACCTTAAAATTGAACATGCTCAGCCCCACAAAGCCTGTGTATCTCCATACCTCAAATTTCCACTAATCACTGACAAGAGAGTGAGGAAAAGGCAAAATGAGGTGAATTTGTAACAGCCACTTGGTGCAACCAGAAGAGGGAAATGGAGCATGATAAGCAATTGCTAACCACCCAGACCTCCTGCCAGGTTACCTCCTCTCATAAAAGATATGAATGGAAGTTAGTCACCTTGGAGAACTCAAGGAAGGTTGCAACCAGCTCTCAAAATGGTTACTGGGTTTTGCTTTGCTAGCATTTTCTGGAAAGTAAGCAAAAAACCAATATGGTGTAGAAATAAAGCAAAAATTGGCATTAACCCAACTTTGAAGGCCACGATGACTCTTTTCTCAGATTTGCGGTTACACCAAGTGTCTGCGTCAGGTTGAGAGAGTGGGTGACGGTGTCTGCAGTGACCACACCGCTCTTAACTTATGTGCCTGCCTGCTGGAACCCTGTTTGGATATCTCACAGGCATACCAAACTCAACATGCCCAGAAATGGACTCATCATATTCCTCATCAGATATGAAATTTCAGTAAGTGATCCAACTGTCTACCATTGTGGTGAATGAAAGAGAGTTTTCCAAGGCAGCGTTTTTCAGTGAGCATGGCACAAGGGGTCTTGAAATCAATATTTTTTTTTAACAGGGAATAACCTGAACCGTGAATAGGCCATGTTATGTCTTACCTCTAGACCTTTGCATATACTGTTTCCTCTATCTGGAGAACCCATCCTAACTACACCTTTTCTTTCTAGGACTTTCCTTGACTACCCTCTAAGCCCCTGCTCTGTATTTCCACCATACTCTAATTTCCGCTTCCTAGGACCCAGCATAATATGTTGTAATAGCTTGATGACTCTTTCCTGTCTGAGCCTCCAGCCCATGCATGGGCCTCATAGACATAAGCCCTTTGAGAGCAGGTATTCTCTTATGTTCTAGCATATCCACAACACCTGGCACAGCATCTAATATAGTAGGTACCCAGTTAATATTGTTCAATAAGTGAGATAAGCAGTGCTGAGATGAGGAGAGTCTGATTCACTAGAGTAGTGGGGTTATCTACCTGTTCTCTTGTGTAGAAATTGGGGAGAGTCAAGAATCACTCTATAGAGGAGACAGGGTTGGTGCAGCTAAACAACATACTGGTTTCTTTTGAATTTGGATTCCATTTGGATTTAATTTATTTGGGGTGTGGTGAATTCCCAGAAAAACACACACATACCCAGTTTAAAATATAAATTCATTCAAGGCAAATATTTTGGCTCATCTGTGCCATTGTTCAGTGAATAATTAAGAGTTTACTGGTGGGTAAAATGTTGATGTGGATGAATCAGATCAAATAAGCACTTTTTAAATTTAGAATTTGCTAGGTTTTGAAATATTACCAGATTGATCTAAATTACTCCCTTCGCTGTGCTTGCATAACACAGTCCCACACTCTGACAGCATTTTATGTGTTTGTAAATTCTCTGTCTCCATTTTACAAGGGCCCAGGAGAACAGATGTGGTGTCCTGTTCGCCTGCTGTCCCCTGTTCACCTCAGGGATTAGCCTGTGGTTGGCGCCAAGTAAGTACAAGAGTACTTCAAAAAGTTCATGGAAAAATAGAATTAAAAGATGATAGGAACCTTTCCATGAACTTTCTGAAGTGCCCTCATATTTAAGTGAAAACTCTGTGAGACCCTACGCAACATCATAGTCCTCCTGAAGCTGAAGGTAAAGGATCTGGTCTTTGACTTTTTTCTTCAGGAGCAGAGTGCAAAGAAAGAGATACGTGTTATTTAGATCTTTCTCCCTTGCTGATGATAGAAGCCCAACTCAGTAGGAAACTGATTCCTTATTTCATTTCGGAACAGGTTCCCCAACAGCAACAAAAACATGCTGCTGAAGTCTTAAATGGATGGGGGTTAGTTTTCTGATTCCCAAAGGAAGGCCATCCAAGGCTGCTACAGGCACTCATGGAAATCATTTTGGACCTTTAACCCTCCTGTCCCATCATTCTTAATATGGGACTTTCATCCTCAGTCATAAAATAGCAGGAAAAACAGGGAAGGGAAAAGGGCAAGGCTTTCTTCTTAGCAAAATTTAGCCTTTTTATTCATAAAGGAAACCTCCTGGAAGGACTTTGGCTTACAACTCTTTGGCTCTAACTGTGATCAAGTTGCAAAGGAGGCTGGGAAATCCAGGTGAGCTCTTTTGTTTTTTAAGGTATATATTAGAGGCAGGTAAAGGCAAGTAGGGGAGAAAGGGGTTGGAAATGGAGGTTTATTTAGGCAACTAACAGTGTCTTTCACGCTCTTATATTGGGAAAATCCAAACAGATGGCATGCTTTTGTTCTTGGTTGGATTCAGAGGTTCAGATGACTCTTTCAAAGTGGTACCCAAAAATATGAATGGACCATAAAGATGGAATCCTAGGTTATGAACTAAGCATAGGCCACTTAAGGGAGGTGTTCTGGGCATCTTGGTCTGTTTCTCCCTCTGCATTTGGTGGGTTGCTTAGGATCATGGCACACTATCGTTTGCATCCCATGTGGGCCATGACGTTCTTGGACAGCCTTCCTGGACTTTCTAATTGCCTATTTTCTCATTAGCAGAAGTAACATTTGTCTTCTTTCTCTCAACAGTATGACTTATTCTGTTAATTAATCAACTTTTTTGAAGGTTTTATTATGAACTGCTTTCAGGACCTGCTGCACATCTGTCATCCTGAAATTCCTTTTCCTTGTATTCTTGGATTAATTCCACTTTTTCTTGGACTCTGTATCTCCCCTTTTCTTAGATGTATTTTTAACTTTGCTGGAATATACTTTGAAGTAAGTTTTCGTAAAGGTGCATGGCAAATGTACTTTGAGCCCATGTTTATCTGACCGCAGACTCAATTGGTAATTTGGTTGAAATTCTAAGCTCAAAATAATCTCCCTTCCACATTTGAAAGGAATTATTTTATAGCGGTCAGTGTTACTAAGTCTTGTGCCTTAGGATAGACCTTTCTTTGGAAGCTCAGGATGTTTTCTTGCTCCTTGATGTTGTGATGTTTCGTGAGAATCCATTTTTTTTCTCTTATTCTGCTTAGCATCTGGGGGCTCTTCCAATCTGAAGACTTGTGTTCTTCAGCTCTTGGAAATTCTCTTTTATTACTTTCTTCTACCATCTTCTCTTGCCCTATTTTTTTGATGTTAGGCCTCCTGGATTAATTCTGAAACTGTTTTATCAAACTGTCTTTTCTCCTTCCCCCTCAGTTTTTTGGGAATTTAATTAACCTTTTATTTTGTCCTTTCTATTGAATTTTTAACTTCAAAATTCAAGTTTCAATTTCAATATGCTCTTTTCCTTTTCATAATAATATTTTTGTTTAGTGTATGTATTAAGTGTTTTCTAATGTGTTTGACTATACTCAGATTTTTTTCCCCCTAAAATTCTCTTCTGCTTTAGCTTCATGAATTACTCTTTTTCTTTTCTCTGGGATCGGTTCTTTTTTCTTCATATTCGTCTTTTTCATTTTTCCTGTAGCTTTCCTTGTGTCTTGTGATCTCTGGACAGCTCTTTATTCACAAATGTAGGAGACAGGTGGCTGACTTAGCGTCTCTCCTCTTATGCTCATCTGCTGCCCCTCCGGGCCTTTTCTTCACTGGGAGGACTGGTGGTGAGCTTTGAAACTGAGGATTTAATATGTCAAAGAGCAGGTTTCACCTTAGGATGTGTCAAGGTGAAGCAAGCAGGACAGGTTGAGGTTCCCTCACTGCCAAGAGGAGCTCCCACCATGGGTACTGGTCCCTCCTGCAGATCACTTGCTCCCTTTAGAGAATAGATATGACTTCAGACCAGGGGCAAACCCTGCTGCTGCCCTCATAGGCTAAGGAAAGGGAGCCCAAGCTGTACCACCGTTCTGCAGGCAGTTCTGCAGATATGGCCTCCTTTCAGTTTCTACACTGCTGCTTAGCTCAGATCCTGCCAACTTCTACCTCCACTCTTCTCTTCACCCATGTATGTCCCAAGCTCTGCTGTGATTTTTTTTCATGTGCTCTCATCTCACTTGTAAAAATCTTTTGTCCATTTATGTGTCCCAGTATGTTGGGATGGGGAGATGTCTTGCTTCTTAATCTAGAAGCCCTGGGGTATTACATTTTTAAAAAATTATTATATTTTTGAGAAAATAATATGACGAAAAAGGAATTCAAAAAGTACAGCAGGACATGCAAGGGGAAATTTGCCTTCCTTGAACCCATTCTCTAGGTCTTCCAGCTTCCCTCCAAGAGGCAATCACTACTAGCAATTTCCTGAATACTTCCAGAGAATGTACAATATGCACATTGAAGAAAAATCGTTTTGGTAGTTGTGTGTAATGTGGACTAGGCTTAGAGTGGGGTGGGAGGAGAGAGCGACTGCAGTCTGAGTCTGCCATGGTGACTGCAGGGGTCTCTCGCCAATGGGTGAGAATGTGCACTCAGGTCATGGGATGGGAATGAGAGCCAGGGTGATTGTCCGAGGTAATTCCAGAAAGAAATAAACAGGACATAGCTGCTGGCCTTAGGTGTTGGTGTGACGTGATGTCACGGGCAAATGGGGGAGTAGGGCTGTGGTAAGAAGAGAGCAGGGCTCCCTGTTGATTTTTAGTGAACACAGGGTGGGGCTTTATTTGAATTAACCCCACTTAATAGAGAATCTGAATGCTCGTATTGTCTCTTAGGTCCAAGAAACCTTAATAATTTGCTATCTCTGCTCATGTTCCTCTTCCTTGTACACATCCCCTCAAGCCCAGAGAGTTTCTGAGATTAACGATATGAAGTGGTTTTTATAGTAGTTATGAAATGTGTGTTATTCCCACTTCCTGCAGAGGAGGAGAGGCAGAAAAGTGGAAACTCAGCAGCCACGTCTAGCCCATGGGTGGATTTGGTTGGGCACAGCCCATGTTTTCTTGTTTTGTTTTCAACTTGAGTTAACATTTTTAAAAACTGAGACTTCCCCCAATCCCAGGATTTATGGCTTCTCCTGAGAAGTCAGAAGATGTGGCAACCCTGGAACTCACCCTAGTAATCAGCTAAGCCTGAGCAGCTCCACCCCTGTAGAAGAGCCATGCCTTCTCCATGCGGCCAGAGCCCCTCCCTCTCAGCCCAGACCTACCTGTGAGCTTACCCTGCCCTCTTGACTTACGGAGTTACCTGCTAGGCTGCTGCAGTCCTGTGTTTGTCACCCTGACTATACAGAGAAATTGTCTCTGTCTTGAAATTTCTATCAGTACACTTTATGGTGGAATTCCTTTGCCAAGCACAAACAAGTGGGATAAAATGGAAACTTTAATTCTAATAGTTGAAATCCAACCTAGGCAATACAAACTTTTTGTTTAAAAAGAAAGAAGCAGTCAGTACTGATTAAAAGTTATGAAAGAGAATACCTTTTGGCTTGGCAGACTGATGTAAATATTCCTGATGATGTGGTTAGCACATCCACTATTCACAAAGGCAGTGGTATGACGACTGGAATACTCCTTCTGAGGTTCATAAGCCAAGAGACTGGAGAAGTTTATTTTCCTCTGGCAGTAGTAATGTGTCAACATGTAGGAAAATGGAGCTGCATAAAGCAGTTTTGATTGTATTGTTGAAGCAGTACCATAAGAAACTCTTCTGGCTAATATCTCTGCCTCTTGAGTCAGTAAGGAAAAGGTATAAATCCTTTGCACAACCTAACAGTTGGAGAAAACATTGTCAGTTGAGACAGCTTATTGGAAGGACGTGCCCTAAATTTACCTGTTTGGGGGGAAGTGTTTTTCTAAGAGAATCCTGGGGAGTTCCCTTTGTGTGTGAAGGGTGACCTTGGACTGACCCCAAGATTCCCAGTCATCAGAACATAGGAAATGGAGGGAGTAGTATTACACATGCTTGGAACCCAGCCCATTAAAAAAAGCCACATGTGTTTTCCAGTGTTGGCCGTCTTTGTCTTTAGTTCTGAGTCACTCAGTATTTGATCTGAATTCCCCACACTGCTCACATAAACAGTTCCATGCACTTCTCAGGAAGCGTGTGGCATAACTTTGTGATTGATGTTAAGATTCCAGTAGCAAGAACACAGGATCGCAGAGAAGGTGTGGTAACTTAAGTAACTTTAAAAAATGAATTATTTAATTTTTTTTGTTTGTTTTTTTATGCATGTGTCTCAGCATGTATAACAGATGCAGGGAGGCAGTGTGCTGTGGCAGCAGGATGCATTGGGATGCTGGCTCAAGAAACATGGATTCTCATCCCAGCTCTGTCTCTATCATGCTGTGTGTCCTTTGAGCAAGTTTTTCTTACGTCTCCTTTTTCTTTTCTGCAAACTGAGGAGGTTGGACTAGATGATCTTCCAGGTAGTTTTCCCATCTATGACATTCGAGCCATCACTTACTCTCATCATTTTTGCTTGAGAGATTGAGAATCCTGGGAAGTCACTCCCCAGTGGCTTGCTCACTAGGGATAATGGTCCCCTCTCCCCTGGGGTAATCACAGAATGTCCTGTGTAACTTAGGACACTGGTGAGTCTTCACTGACCATCTTCAACTCCTGCTGTATGTAATACATTTCTGAGACACTAAGGGAAGCAGGACTGGCTTTATGGGGAGACAGTCTTTTCTGTCTGGGTCTTGTCTGGGTTTCAGTAAGCCAGGGAAGTTCTCTTCTTTTCAAAAGTTTCTTATTTGGTGGTGACTTCTGAAATTCTGCAATATATTTTTTTTATTCTTTATTTTTTGCTTCTTGAAGCCTGTACACTGGAGTCTGGAAAGGCTGGTAACACAGCAAGTCTTAGAATCATAGCAGATTAATTTAGCAGATGGTAAAACCAAAGGCTTGGAGGTAGAGGGTGACACCGGAATAAGGAACAGAGCTAAGAGGGCCTGAAGGCCAGCTCCATCATCTGATAACTTGTCCGCTCTGGTCATGGCAGAGCAGGCTGAAGGTGAGATGAAGCATGCTGCTCTGCATAGCTCTGCTCTGTGCACTGAAACCCAGTGGTGGCAGCTGGGTTGTAAACACCCCAACACAGACATACAGAGATAGCCAGATCCACCTGAGCACGGTGGGGAGAGAGGATGCAAAGGAGAGAAAATAACTAGATGAAAAGCAGCTGGGCAGAGGCTAACAAAAATGGGATCGGAATATAGGTAGAGGGTATAGATTTGATAGACATGAAAGGAAATCTTGTCTCCACAGAAAGCTATGAAAGAAAAGAGCGTGTATGACTTGGCCAGTGGGGAGATGTGACTCCCAACATCATGCTTCCTGGTGTCTTCCCAGAACTTCAGTGCAGCAGCTGATCTCTAACTGCCTGTTGGATATATCTTCCCTTCCCCTGCTGTCACCTGTCAGGGTGTTCCTGACATTCCTCTGTCTAGTCATGGCAACACCATTCTCCCATCTATACCTGAAGATTTGTTGTTGTTGTTGTTGTTGTTTTTGATGGCAGGCCAGTTCAGGGATCAGAACCCTGGACCTTGGTGTTATTAACCAGCTGAGCTAACTGGCCAGCCCTATGCTGGAAGATTTGGAGGCTTGATTCCCCCACATCCAGTTGATGGCCAAATCCATTAACCTTCCCTTTAGAACATTCTTTATTACATCCATTCTTCCTTCCTCTGTCTACCAGTCCCCGTCATCTCACACCTGAACTGCTGAGGCTGCTCTCTCAGTTTCCCTGACTCCAGTCTTTCCTCAGTCCACCTTGTACTGCATTTCCAGAGCTATCCTCCTTAAGAAGCTGCCTTTTATATATCACTTTTATTTCTACTAAAACTTCTATGTGAAAAAGTTTCTACCAGCAGAAGTCTTTAGTAGGTGTCTGGAAAATAAAATCCAAATTCCTTAGCTTGGCATTGAAAGCATTCTGCAGCTCTACTTCCTTCTCGTCCCTGCTCACCTTGTTTTCTCCTTACTTAAATATGTCATGAGCCATTCCAATGTCTTACTCTCATCACCCTCCTCCACTTAGAATGATCTTCACCTATGATCTACTCTTTCCTCTCAGTGCCCCCAACTTTCTCAAATCTCCTGCTGTTGGCAAAGGTTCCCTCTTCTGGATTCCTCTAAGATTTTTTTCTAATCATATTAATCACCTGTGCTTTCACATCGAAGCCCTATCTTCCCCTGTAGTTGTAAACTGCTCTGAGGCAGGGGTCACGTCCTAAGACTTCATCTCCAGTGTCCAGCACCTTCTTTTGCCACTAACTATTTGAGGGCGAAGGTAGAAAGAATAGGCTCTGCACCACACCGAATGGTGGATCGAGTAAAGAAAACTTCTAAAAGTTTCAGAGAAACTTGCCACGTCTCTTGATCTGCCTGGGCTTCGGTTTTTGCATACCTAACTGTGAAGGTGTCTGGTCTGTGACTGCTTGAGGCCATTTTTCAGGACCTAAACCTAAAGTTATATGAGTGACTCCCACAACTGGATTTGGCAACACTTTGCACTGCAGCCTCCCTCCCTCCTTCTGTTAGGATGATTAAGCAGGAGAGTAGAGTGCTTTATAGAAGCAATATGTAACTTAATGAAGACAATATGGAGAGAGTTCACATATCAAGTAGGAGCATTTTTCCTTAACCGCAGTCACAGAAAGTGATGAGATAACTTTCAAAGAAAAATTGAAAATAATAGAAAGCTGACAACTGGAGACAAAAACCAATATCTCCTGTTAGGATTCATTTACTTGGCTCTCAGCCTCTGTCTATATCCAAAATATGATTAGCTGCCTCCTCTTTTCATTCCTCTGAATTCCTGCTTGAACTGGCAGATAGCAGGCACTTACCAACAGTCATCCGGCCTTCCCGTTCTCCTGAAAATTAAATCCACCCCCCCTCTCCTTCCACCCCTCCTCCAAATCTGGAAGACGTAGCTGAATTCCCTTAAGTTCCACAATAATAACATCAGTGCTCCTCTCCCTGCTGGGATAAGCTTCGCCCCTTTACATTCCTCTTCCTCTAAGTCATGATGAGACTTAACTTTTCACGAGAAATTCCTTTTGGAAGAATGAATTTTTTAAATTATCAATTTAAAAAATATTTCAGTGGATAGGGATCTCATTGCACAAAATCTCTAATTAGGGACAAGCAGGTGGAAACATGTCTTAACTGTCCTTGGAACCCTAGAACTTCTAGAATCTGAATTGTTGGGGAGAGTCTGGAAATTCTGGCTGAATGCTCTTTTCCTTCCACTGTTTATCAAATTCTCTGCTAGTATATCATCTTTTAGAATTGAATCTAAATGTCTCTCTTTTCTACCAAGACTTCATTCTTTTTTGTTCCCCAACTTTCCCTTGGGAAATATTTTTGGCTAGGACCTTATCTCAAAGCCTTTACAACAGGATCTTTTCTAAAACCTCTGAAGTAACACTGTTCTCCTTGGCCTCAGTGTCATGTGAAGCCCAGACTTCTAGACATTTTCTGATCCCATTAGCTGTTGATTACATTGTTGGCCCTTACTCCTGGTGACTTTTTTCCTTGCAAAGTGGCAGTTGCTGTGATTGAATGGGTTTTAAATTGTCTCAGGAGTTTTTTATGGCTTGGATCCCTTTGGATTTTCCATCATTTGGGGGGCGGGGATGAATAACAGAGGAAATAGAAGTATGAGACTCTGTCAGACATTCCTTACTGAAGCGAAATTGAGATGCCGTGCATCCCCCCTAGGAAGGTTGTGAGGTGATAGCACAGTTTTACAATTAATCACCAGGAGTTTTGTTTCTTACACTGAATGCCAAACTTGCTATTATCCTGCTGGTACACTTCTTGTTGGCCTTATGTCCTTGGTTGCTCCAAAGATATTGTGGCAAGAGCTGAAGTCTCTGCTCATCCTTCTTTTTGACTAGTTGGATTGCTGATGGCTTGTGGAGATTAATTTAAAATGTTCAATTGGGTTAAAAAACAGATGACTTGGAGAACAGAAGAGAAAGGACGGAAGAGATTTCTTTAATTTGCTCCTCAAGGTTGGGTTGAACCTCTATGAAAAAAAATAAGTATTACTTGTTAGGTGCTTTCCAGAAGCAAGAACTACCCAGATGATTTCATCTAACAGGTTTGTGTCTAACCCGTATTGACTAATCAACGTTAATTTTTGCATACTTGCAGGCAGCATTGCTGGTTGAACAACAATGGAGAAACTCAGATTTTATTTGATAAATGTGTCCTAGTGGCTTTTCATTTCATATATGTTTGGACAGTGCTGTACATGTAAGGACATATAGATCTGGTGTTTGGGGGCTTAGTGGTAAAGTGAAACATTGTCTTCCTACTTCTTTGGGGAGGCCTCTCTTCCTATTTAGCTATCTTCACTACCAGCCTCCCAGAGCAGAGATATAAGTAAACTCACTCAGTGAAACTGTTTCTCTACTGGGAGAATGGATATGGATCTGCACTAATTTTGTTTCCTTCCTTTTGGAGTCTGACATTTTGTCTTTTTTTTTTTTTTTTTTTTTTAATTTTATTTTGTCGATATACATTGTAGCTGATTATTGCTCCCCATCACCAAAACCTCCCTCCCTTCTCCCTCCCCCCCTCCCCCCCAACCATGTCCTTTCTGTTTGTTTGTTGTATCAACTTCAAATAATTGTGGTTGTTATATCTTCTTCCCCCCCCCGTTTGTGTGTGTATGTGTGTGTGTGAATTTATATATTAATTTTTAGCTCCCACCAATAAGTGAGAACATGTGGTATTTCTCTTTCTGTGCCTGACTTGTTTCACTTAATATAGTTCTCTCGAGGTCCATCCATGTTGTTGCAAATGGCAGTATTTCATTCGTTTTTATAGCTGAGTAGTATTCCATTGTGTAGATGTACCACATTTTCCGTATCCACTCATCTGATGATGGGCATTTGGGCTGGTTCCAACTCTTGGCTATTGTAAAGAGTGCTGCGATGAACATTGGGGAACAGGTATACCTTCGACTTGATGATTTCCATTCCTGTGGGTATATTCCCAACAGTGGGATGGCTGGGTCGTATGGTAGATCTATTTGCAATTGTTTAAGGAACCTCCATACCATTTTCCATAGAGGCTGCACCATTTTGCAGTCCCACCAACAATGTATGAGAGTTCCTTTTTCTCCGCAGCCTCGCCAGCATTTATCGTTCATAGTCTTTTGGATTTTAGCCATCCTAACTGGGGTTAGATGGTATCTCAATGTGGTTTTGATTTGCATTTCCCGGATGCTGAGTGATGTTGAGCATTTTTTCATATGTCTGTTGGCCATTTGTATATCTTCCTTAGAGAAATGCCTACTTAGCTCTTTTGCCCATTTTTTAATTGGGTTGCTTGTTTTCTTCTTGTAAAGTTGTTTGAGTTCCTTATATATTCTGGATATTAATCCTTTGTCAGATGTATATTTTGCAAATATTTTCTCCCACTCTGTTGGTTGTCTTTTAACTCTTTTAATTGTTTCTTTTGCTGTGCAGAAGCTTTTTAGTTTGATATAATCCCATTTGTTTATTTTTCCTTTGGTTGCCCGTGCTTTTGGGGTCGTATTCATGAAGTCTGTGCCCAGTCCTATTTCCTGAAGTGTTTCCCCTATGTTTTCTTTAAGAAGTTTTATTGTCTCAGGGTGTATATTTAAATCCTTAATCCATTTTGAGTTGATTTTAGTATACGGTGAGAGGTATGGATCTAGTTTCATTCTCCTGCATATGGATATCCAGTTATCCCAGCACCACTTGCTGAAGAGGCAGTCCCTTCCCCAGTGAATAGGCTTGGTGCCTTTGTCAAAGATCAGATGGCAGTAAGTGTGTGGGTTGATTTCTGGATTCTCTATTCTGTTCCATTGGTCAGTGTGTCTGTTTTTATGCCAGTACCATACTGTTTTGGTTATTATAGCTTTGTAGTATAGCTTAAAGTCAGGTAGTGTTATGCCTCCAGCTTTATTTTTTTTGCTGAGCATTGCTTTGGCTATGCGTGGTCTTTTATTGTTCCATATAAATGTCTGAATAGTTTTTTCCATTTCTGAGAAAAATGTCTTTGGAATTTTGATGGGGATTGCATTGAATTTGTATATCACTTTCGGTAGTATGGACATTTTCACTATGTTGATTCTTCCAATCCAAGAGCATGGAATATCTTTCCATCTTCTTGTATCTTCTCTAATTTCTCTCAGCAGTGGTTTGTAGTTCTCATTATAGAGATTTTTCACCTCCTTGGTTAACTCAATTCCTAAGTATTTTATTTTTTTGGTGGCTATTGTAAATGGGCAGGCTTTCTTGATTTCTCCTTCTGCATGTTCACTATTGGAGAAAAGAAATGCTACTGATTTTTGTGTGTTGATTTTGTATCCTGCTACTGTGCCGAAATCATTTATCAATTCCAACAGTTTTTTTGTAGAGGTTTTAGGCTGTTCGATATATAGGATCATGTCATCTGCAAACAGGGACAGTTTGACTTCATCTTTTCCAATCTGGATGCCCTTTATTTCCTTCTCTTCTCTGATTGCTCTGGCTAGTACTTCCAACACTATGTTGAATAGGAGTGGTGAGAGTGGGCATCCTTGTCTAGTGCCTGTTCTTAAAGGAAAAGCTTTCAGCTTTTCCCCATTCAGGATGATATTGGCAGTGGGTTTCTCATATATGGCTTTAATTATGTTGAGATACTTTCCCTCTATACCTAACTTATAGAGGGTCTTTGTCGTGAATGAGTGCTGAACTTTATCAAATGCTTTTTCAGCATCTATAGAGATGATCATATGGTCCTTGTGTTTGAGTTTATTAATATGGTGTATCACATTTATTGATTTGTGTATGTTGAACCAACCTTGCATCCCTGGGATGAATCCCACTTGATCGTGATGAATAATTTTTCATATGTGTTGCTGTATTCTGTTTGCTAGTATTTTAGTGAGGATTTTTGCATCTATATTCATCAAGGATATCGGCCTGTAGTTTTCTTTTTTGGTTATATCTTTACCTGGTTTTGGTATCAGGATGATGTTTGCTTCATAGAATGAGTTTGGGAGATTTGCATCCGTTTCAATCTTTTGGAATAGTTTGTAAAGAATCGGTGTCAATTCCTCTTTGAATGTTTGGTAAAATTCTGCTGTGAATCCATCTGGTCCTGGGCTTTTCTTTGTTGGGAGCCTTCTGATAACAGCTTCAATCTCCTTTATTGTTATTGGTCTGTTCAAATTTTCTACGTCTTCACGGTTCAGTTTTGGGAGCTTGTGTGTGTCCAGAAATTTATCCATTTCCTCCAGATTTTCAAATTTGTTGGCGTCTAGTTGTTTATAGTAGTCTCGAATGATTCCTTGTATTTCAGATGAATCAGTTGTAATATCGCCTTTTTCATTTCTAATTTTTGTTATTTGAGTCTTCTCTCTTCTTTTTTTTGTTAGCCATGCTAATGGTTTGTCAATTTTATTTATCTTTTCAAAAAACCAACTTTTTGATTCGTTGATCTTTTGAATTGTTTTTTGGTTTTCAATTTCATTCAGTTCTGCTCTGATCTTAATGATTTCTTTCCGTCTGCTAACTTTAGGATTGGATTGTTCTTGTTTTTCTAGTTCTTTAAGGTGAAGTGTTAGGTTGTTCACTTGCCATCTTTCCATTCTTCTGAAGTGAGCATTTAATGCAATAAATTTTCCCCTCAATACTGCTTTTGCAGTATCCCACAGGTTTTGGTATGATGTATCATTGTTTTCATTAGTTTCAATAAACTTTTTGATTTCCTGCTTGATTTCTTCTTGGACCCATATGTCATTAAGTAGAATGCTGTTTAATTTCCATGTGTTTGTATAGTTTCCAGAGTTTTGTTTGTTATTAATTTCTAGTTTTAATCCATTGTGGTCTGAGAAGATACATGGGATAATTCCAATTTTTTTGAATTTATTGAGACTTGATTTGTGACCTAATATGTGATCTATCTTGGAGAATGATCCATGTGCTGATGAGAAGAATGAATATTCTGAGGTTGTTGGGTGGAATGTTCTGTAGATATCTGCCAATTCCAATTGGTCTGGAGTCTTGTTTAGATCTTGTGTTTCTCTACTGATTCTTTGCCTAGATGATCTGTCTAATATTGACAGTGGAGTGTTCAGGTCGCCTGCTATTATGGTATTAGTGTCTATTTCCTTCTTTAGGTCTAACAGAGTTTGTTTTATAAATCTGGCTGCTCCAACATTGGGTGCGTACATATTTATGATTGTTATGTCTTCTTGATGGATCAGTCCTTTTATCATTAAGTAGTGTCCCTCATTGTCTCTTTTTATGGTTTTTAGTTTAAAGTCTATTTTGTCAGATATAAGAATAGCCACTCCAGCTCGTTTTTCTTTTCTGTTTGCATGGTAAATCTTTTTCCATCCTTTCACTCTTAGTCTGTGTGAATCTTTATGGGTGAGGTGGGTCTCTTGTAGGCAGCATATAGTTGGGTCCTGCTTTTTGATCCAGTCAGCCAGTCTGTGTCTTTTAATTGGGGAATTTAAGCCTTTAACATTAAGAGTTGTTATTGAAAGGTGTTGATTTATTCCTAGCATTTTATTGGTTGTTTGGTTGTCTTAGGTGTCTTTTGTTCCTTGCTTTCTGATTTACTCTTTGGTTTCTTTGTTTGTTGGTTCCTTAGGTTGTAGATAGTGTTTTTGTTAGCTTGTTTTCTCTTCATGAATGCCATTTTTATTGTACTAGCGGGTTTAGATTTTTCTTAGGTTTTTATGGCAGTGGTAGTTATTTTTCAGGAACCAAACCCAGTACTCCCTTGAGGATTTCTTGTAAGGGTGGTCTTGTGGTAGTGAACTCCCGCAGTTTTTGTTTGTCTGAGAAATATACTATTTGCCCCTCATTTCGGAAGGATAGCCTTGCAGGGTAGAGTATTCTTGGCTGGCAATCTTTGTCTTTTAGTATTTTGAAAATATCATCCCATTCCTTTCTAGCTTTTAGGGTTTGTGATGAAAAGTCTGATGTTAACCTGATTGGGGCTCCCTTATAGGTGATTTGACGCTTCTCTCTTGCAGCTTTTAAGATTCTCTCTTTGTCTCTGAGTTTTGCCAATTTGACTATGACATGTCTTGGAGAAGGCCTTTTTGGGTTGAATACGTTTGGAGATCGTTGAGCTTCCTGGATCTGAAGATCTGTGATTTTTCCTATACCTGGGAAGTTTTCTGCCACTATTTTGTTGAATATGTTTTCAATGGAATCTCCATTTTCCTCCCCTTCTGGAATACCCATGACTCGGATATTTGAGCGCCTGAGGTTGTCTGATATCTCTCTCAGATTTTCTTCCATGTCCTTGATTCTTTTTTCTTTCTTTTTGTCTGCTTGTGTTATTTCAAACAGCCCATCTTCAAGTTCAGAGGTTCTCTCTTCAACTTCGACAAGCCTGCTGGTTAAACTCTCCGTTGTGTTTTTTATTTCGCTGAATAACTTCTTCAGTTCAGCAAGTTCTGCTACATTTTTTTTCAGGACATTGATTTCCTTGTATATTTCCTCTTTCAGATCCTGTATACTTTTCCTCGTTTCATCATGATGTCTAGCTGAGTTTTCTTGTATCTCATTCAGTTTCTTTAGAATTATCACTCGAAATTCCTTGTCAGTTATTTCAAGGGCTTCTTGTTCTATAGGATCTAGAGTATGAGATTTATTAACTTTTGGTGGTGTACTTTCTTGATTTTTTGTATTTCTGGTGTCTTTTTTTTGGTGTTTATTCATTGTGGCAGGGGGTTTCACAGTCCACCGGTTTGAGACTAATGACTAACTAGGATGTTGCTGTGGTTGCCAATTTGGTATGGCTCCCGCCGTGACTGCTCAGTTGGCCTCTAGTGTCTTGTGTGTGTGGTTGCCTCGGGTCTTGGGCTTCTCCGGGGATCCACCTTTCTGGTCAGCTTGTACTCTGCTGGGCTGGTGGATCACGTACCACAGGGTGTGTGATCTCTGTTGAGCTTTCACTTTCTGTACAGGACTTCTCCCCATTCCGTGTGCTCTGGCCCAGGCTGTTAGATTGTGCAGTGGCGACCCCACCGGGTGTGTGGTTTCTGTCGAGTCTCCGCCTCCCTGGCCGCACGTCTCCCCCCTCTGTGCACACTGTGCTGGGTTGGGGCGTGTCTTCCGCACCCCTTGTCTATCAGCTGGGCCTTCAAGACCCTGCTCAGCACCGCCTCGCCCAGGAAGTCTACCAGGTTTCTGCTAGGCACAGACGACCGGTCTCTCTGGGTGCCTTTGTAACACTGTGTAGATCTTTCTCGGGTCTTGTTCACCTTTGTATCCCCCCGGTATAAACCGAGTCTAGTGCCCGCCTGCAGCCTGCTCTCCGGCAGGTTCAAGCGGACCTGGGAACTCTCCTACCACACTATTCCCAACCAGAAATTCGTTAGGCTTTTTTCCAAACTGGTGGTCGCAGAGATGGTATCTGCCTCCCAGTAACAGGAAGTTTACCGGGGCAGGAGTCCAGGGTGTGGTGGAGTGACAGTCGGCCCGCCCGTACTTCCTAGCCCTCCCAAAACTGGTCGGGACGCCCCACACCCCCAGCCCTGCCAGAGAACCGTGGAGGGAGTGGGAGAGGAGGCCGGCCCGCAGGGTCCGGAAAGCCCGGCGCCAGGCCAAGCAAATCGGCTCAGTGATGGCCGAGCAGGGCGGAGCTGCCCGCACCTGGGAAAATGGAGGCAGCACCGGGGCAGTGAGTGGCCTGGTGGTACAGGCGGGAGCCGCGTGGGCATCCACCCCCCGAACAGAGCTGTGCCAGGGATCACTCACAGTGCTGTGCCAGGTCGGGCGCTCGCTCTGTCTCTGGTTTGTTGCCTTCCGTGTTCTCGGCGCTGCCGCCTCGGGCTGTTCAGTCGCGGCGCCGCTCGGGCGCTCCCAGGAGTCTTCTTTAATGCCGGCCTGAAACCTCGAATCCTGGATAGGGCAGCTGGCCGCCTTCAGTGCGGCCCCAGCCTCCGGGATCCTGGCTGCATCCACAGCAGCCCTGGCGCCGTGTTCCCTGTTTCAAGACTCACTTTTGCAGCTAAGAATCAGTTCTTTTCCTGCTCCACACTTCAAAGCTGTTGCCTGTAAATGAGGCAGCCTCTCCTGCCGGGGGCAAAGTGGTGTTGAGCCCCCACGACCAGCCAGCAGCAGCACTCCTCCCTTAAGAGATGGCCAGAGGAAGGTCCACAAGTTTCCCGGCTGCCTGAGGCCCAGTGGCCACCTTTTCCACCTCAGCTACTCCGCGCCAGCCGCGCAGCCGCCGCCATCTTGAAACTTAGGTCTGACATTTTGTCTTTTAAGCTAAGTAAATTTTCAATCTTAAGAGATACTCCTAGTAACCAAATGTTGTATTTAGAAAATTTATATAAGGCTTTTTATTTTTTTTTAAATCTGAGACTTCTAAAGTTTTATAATGTACAGGCTAAACGTAAGAACACATGTTAAGGCCGAGCCCGTGGCGCACTCGGTAGAGTGCTGCGCTGGCAGCGCGGCGACGCTCCCGCCGCGGGTTCGGATCCTATATAGGAGTGACCGGTGCACTCACTGGCTGAGTGCTGGTCACGAAAAAACGGCAAAAAAAAAAAAAAAAAAAAAAAAAAAAAAGAACACATGTTAAACACATTCTCACTCTAATTCCAGAGATTATTTTCAGTATTATATAATTTGAAGTATTTCCTCTATTTGGTCAAAGTATAACTATTGGAAGATCAAAATATATGGTATTTGTTCCTATATGCTTTAATATGTAAGTCTACTTATACATTACTTAACTGTAGATATTTGTTTTGTGTATCTATATTTCACTGAAATATAGATGATCATTTCATGTATTATTAAAAGTATATCAGTAATTGAGGCCAACAATTTATTCACATTACTTCCATTATTTGGGGATGAGAGAGGCATGTTCCCATTTAGAAATTTTCTTAGATAAGCCATATCTATTAGACTCAATTATTTATATTTAGATAATTTTGATATTTCCATATATACTTTCCAAAGAATCATCCTAACCAGATTTTTGTATGTTTGCTTCACCTGTACTGTAGAAGTAGATCCTGTTACCTGTTCACTGTTGCTGGTATTTAGCTGTAATGCTGTTCCAATCCATTGCATAGCACCTTGAACAGAATTCTAATCTGATTCAAGTTGAGTGTTGGATGGGTAGGAGAGGCAAAGGAAGGTTGTAGTAGAGCCCGGAGTTAGGAAGGAGATGGGGAAATGCCGGATGTGGTGAGAAATACCATAGTGCCGCTTGGCTGGAACATGGGCTGAACAGAGGGCAGCTCTGAGAGCCATGAGCCCAATTGCCAAGGCCTGAGTGCCAGGTTGGGAGTGGATAACTTGGTTCAGGAGGCAGAGGGAGCCAATGACAGTGTTTAAACAGAGAGAAGGGTAAAAACAGGTATGGCCAACACCTTTCAATAGTTTTCCAGAAATCAAGGTTTGGCTCTTATAAGTATTCTATAGCTGCTGAAGCTTTGTTGCTTTTTGAGTAAATAATTGTTTATTTTAATAAAATAGTCTTTTCTTTACCTTCCATTTATATGTGCCAATGATTCATTACCAGAAAAAGGCTGGTGTGGCTACAGTAAATTTCTAGATTGAGCCAGGCACCAGTGCCTGATACCATCCCCTGAAAGAAAGAAAGAAAAAGAGAGAGAGAGAGAAAGAAACATGATTATAGACAGCCATTTCTAGACCTGGGCTTCTGGGATATATTGATTACAGATGTGGTATGCAGAGGACATAATTATTTTTAGGATGCACACATATGGGATTAGAGGCAATGAATAAAAGTTGAGAGTGGTTTATGAGAGGGAGAGTTTTCATTTTATACTGTTATTTGATTTGGTTTTTCTCCTGTTCATTGGAGTAGTTCCTTAAATATATGGTGTTCTTGGCAATATGTTCCTACCTGAAAGAATGTGAAAAATCTCATTTAATGCTCTATGGGAGTAGCTGGACTAGTCAACAGGTGGGCTTTGGAGCCAACTGTTTTGCCAGTTTAAATGTCTGTACAATAATAACTGGAGGTCTTTTCTCAATTTTTCCAGAGATGACCTCTACTATCCTACTTTGGAGGTATCTTCCTGGCTTCCAACATTTGGGGGAACAAAACATTGGAGAAGGAGAGGAGTAATGGAAGTCCCATGGTTCAGAACGCATATTTTTATTTAATACTTTTTTCCCCTTTAATCCAAGCCTGTAGTGCTTATGGTCTGTGGTCTCCATACCTACCTTGTCCAGAGTTCTCTGCTGTTTAGGGAAGGTGGTCAAGGTGAGAGACACTAGTCCCATACCTGTGAAGGGTTAAGGCAGAGACCTAGAGGGTCCAACCTTCTTCTAAATAAACTTTCCACTAGTTTCCCAGTTCCCAGTCTCATGTCTCATTCCTGTCCTCTTCAGTACACAGTCTCTTCAAACCTGAGCCTCTTTAGGTTTCTATGAGAGCAAATTATTTTTCTTGATACCTCCTCTGCAGGTTCTTTAGGCCGTTACAGAGTTGGGGAAGTTAAATCAGGCATCAGTGTGGTCAATCTGCTTTATTTAACCAGAGATCTGTGTTATCATACTCCAGAGAAGACTGGAAGTTAGCTGAGTTTTTGTACAGTTATATCAATATGTCACATGGCTCAGACCCTATTATTACTATGAAATTAAAGCTATTTCTAAATGACTTATAAATGACATACTGATGTTACTCAGTTTCTGATTCAAATAATTTATAGGGCACCCAAAGAATATGGCAGTTGGTGCTTGTGTGGAAGAGGCTGCATGTTGTTGTAGAGAGCAGTGTTATGGGTAGACAAGGGTGTCCTTTCACCTAACTCTGTGGTGCTCCAAGTCAAATTACTCCCCTCTCTAGGATATATATAATAATATATAATAAAGGTCTGCTCTCTGAGGTCCCTTCTAGGGTTAACATTCTGTGATTCTCAGTGCTAATTGCTCAGGAGGGAGGACCCCTTGTGTAAAAACCATGTACCTTTCACCTCAGGTTCTTTAATCTGGACCTGGAAACTTTCAAGCCCATAGAAACTGAAATCCCTGTGCAGTGTCATTACCTCATCTGTAAAGTGGAGAATGGCACATACTCCTGTCTCAGCTCTTCTGGTCCTGATGCTTTCGCTCCTGGAAAACAGACTCCCTTCTGCTCCTCCACAGCAACTCGTGTGTTGACTAAGTGAATTAAATTGCCTACTTTGCTCGCTGAGTACAGGCTAGAAGGCTAGAAACCCTGTTACAGTTGTTGGCATTAGACTGTCTGAGGAAGGAAAATGTGATGTCCAAGCAATCTCCATTGAAACCAACCTCACGGAAATTAGTATCACTGATGTATTATTAGACAAGCCCTAGTAGAGGACAGAGAGTGGGTTCCGTGAAGTGAAGCTACATGAACTAGGGAGTGGACATCATGGATCATGCAGAAAACTTTATGACTCTTTGAGTTGGAACATTTGGACATATTTAGTCCATAACCTCATAAACAGATTACACTATCATAGGCAGGTAGGTTCAATATGATCTGAGTTCTAGGTTTATTTTATTTCAGGGTTTAGAAACCTATTTCAAATTAGTTTTAAAAAGCAAGTGACAACATATATGTCCAGGAGTGACACTAGATTCTGAGACCCAGGTATTATACTCAGGCCTCATTCTCTCCCAATCTGTTAATTGGGTCAAGTTCTCAACCCCAAACTAGTCACTGTGCTGGGGAGAGAGGAGTATTATGACTGTCCCTCCTGAGGCAGTAGCCCTGTGGCAGTGGCACAGAAGGGAGAGGAGCATTCTCAGAAGGAAGGGAGTAGACAGTAATAGTATCTTTCCACCACTCTCTGCTTCACATATGGAACAGGAGACCAGAAAGGAGCAGGAATTTGGACTTTTAAAAGTAGGCAGAAGCTGGCTGGTTAGCTCACTTGGTTAGAGCATGGTGTGATAACATCAAGGTAAGTGTTTGGATCCCTGTACTGGCCAGCAACCAAAAAAAAAAAAAAAAAAAAAAAAAAAAAATGTAGGCAGAAAGGAGTCATTGGAGGATACAAATTGTATAATGAGTGACCAGGTCAGATTTGTATCTAAAGCTCAACCTGAGCTCTATGTGGAGAATCAATCTCCTCAATTGAGTTGGAAATAGGAGACCAGGTAATGATCAGAAACTGACAGGACCTGGCATGGAACCAGGACTCTGTCTTCTGCCATGCTTGGATTCCACCCAGAGATGAGTTGCCAGTTCTCCTTGGAAAATCTGACAAATGAGAACTGTGTGAATGACAAATCAGTGTATATACCATGATTGACTAATGAGCACCCTAGACTTAGGCTCCATCCATACAAGCCTGTTCCCACTGAAGTATTTGCCACTTTCCTGCACTTTGAAGGATCTCTGGACCTTGAGTCTCCATCTGGACTTTACTACTGAGGTCCTTCCTGGTTGTGGCTGAGCCCACATTCTACCTTCTGGGATAATGGTCCCAGAAATTTATGAATGGATTTCAGAGGGTGTGTGAATTAATTCCCTTGAAAATGTATGAGGAAAAGGTCCAATCCACTTGTCAGATGAAGAGAGGGCTAAACTAAAGGGGACAGAATCTGCTGCATGAGAGTCCCCCTCTGGAGAAAGGAAGTAGCCCTCACAGCTCCTATTCTGGGATTCCAGACTCCCATTATCCAGTTTATTTCTGAAAGAGACCCACACTTTAATAGGATGTTCCCAGGACAGATTCATTCCTGGGACTGTCCCAGTTGAAATGTAGAACATGTTTTTAGAGATCTTGTGATCAATAGGGTTGCAAATAAAAGTAATGCTGGTGTTATTCTTTAAACTAATGGTCTCCAAACTTCTCTTTTAAAAAATAAAAAGAGATTTGAGCTTTTACAGCTTCTATCTCCGATTTATGTATAGGTACAAATTAAATACTTTTACTACTATATTAATGGAATGTGTCCTATAAAACAGAAACAAACTCGGCATAAAGATGAAAAATAAATAGACAAATATTCATTTCACACCTTAATTGTCACAATTACCTTATCTTTGAGACCTTTTGTTGAAAATACATGCAAAATGGATTTTGCAGAGTACATTGGAAATTTGTACTCTCCCCTCCCCCCACTTTTTGTACTATTTCCTTGGAAAATATGTTTTAAGTTCTAAACAACCATTTTATAAAAGTTGGAAATTCAACTTTGTTATAAATTAAAACCTTTAGTCTTTTCCTCCTGCCATGTTGCCTCATCTTGATACCCTGCGGCAAACCGTGGTAAGAACGGAATTGTAGTCTTACCGAACCCCACACCCACTGAGGTGTGGAAAAACAAAAATCTGTAATCCCCTGAGGTCCTGAGTGTGTTGAGATTTTTTTTTTTCCCCTAATCTCCTGGCTGTTTGTCTGTACTTTGAACTCTTAGCATTAACAGCCTTTGTTTCTGAATTTAAAACAAACAAAACTTTAAAATTGGGGGAAATCTATAAGCAAAATTTGGTTTACCTTAAACTACTGGGGTTTGTTTGTTTAACAGCTTTAATGAACAGTTTTTTGAGAAGAGAGAATAAAATGCAGGACTTGGTTTCCAATGTGTCATATTTAATTGCCAAAAATGAAATAAGAAAAAAGACTGGAATGAAATATACAAAATGCTAACGATCGGTTGTGGATAGCGATTTCATAGGTGGCTCTATTCTCTTCACCTCACGATTTTCAGTGATTTAATTGCTTTATTTACAAAACAGAAAACAAATTTTCCTAAATTTTACTGCTGTTTTTTAAAAGTGCTAGTTCATCATACTCAGCCTCATTTAAGAATGTCTGTGACAATAGGCAGTGAGAAGCATTGCAACATAAGTTGGTGTTTTACTATCTTTTCTGTTCTAAACTACTCAGTGCCCCCACCCACAAAGCTTCATAATTCTTGCATCCCCTCTCGTGAGGTTGAGTTTGTATTGCTGGAACTGCAGCTTGTGCCATGTGGGAAGCCAAACATAGCTGCATTCTTGCCTTCTGTCTGATATCAGTCTAACAGCCAGAAATATGTGAACTCTCCGTTATTGTTGGTGGAGGGAAATCCACAAAGCACTCTTCTTTCCCTCACTCCTCTATCTCTACTTCAGTTTTTCCCTCTCCAGTCCTCCAAACTGCTAATTCATGAAAGTTATTTTTCTGCTGTTGCTGGAGAATAATTCAATTCTGATACTTCAGGCATGAGATGACCTTGATTGTTTTTAAATCAACAGCAATATTTTGCATCTAGCCAACACACATCAAAACTCTTGTCTGTCTTGGTTCTGCAAGAGCCTTGGAAGTTTCTGAATCAGTCAGAAATTTTGATAGAGCTGAGAGTGATCAATAAGGAAGCCCCATCTTTCAAACACACTCTCTCATAGCCCATGTGCTTACCTGTCTTTTCTCTGAAATACAATTTGTTCTTATTTTCTTACTTGTTTTTTGTTACACTCCCCCCGTCCCCCCAACTCCTTGGCTGACTGCTATCATTTTAATGTAAGTAGCCCTTCTTGGCAGAAACAAGATGAGGTAATTTTATGACCTCCTAATCCCGGAGGCACCAGTTTTCCTGGCTTGCCATTTTGTTCTTAGGCTTTTCCATAAAAATGTTTTTGAACATTAAGATAAATGAGCAGTAGAAGCAGTTAGTAGTTGCCTTTCATGGAACATACCTGTTTTTCCCCCCAGCATGTGGTACATGATGTCAATGAAAATACCTAAATCGTATTAAAATATCTTTGAACTATGAAACTCAGAAATTTCTATGCTGTTAGCTTTAAGCACAGTGGCCAAAAATGCACTCATTAAAAAGTAGAAATAAAATGTTCACATTTTCATCCCAGTGATCTCAGTAGTATATTTATACTAATTAAATATTTAATTTAAATATAAACTGTATTCTGTGGTTACTATTTGGAAGCAAGATACTTAGTGAACTGTATACTCCAAGATTTATTCCCTGAAGGCATATACATTTCCAAGTTTTCTTTGAACAGGCAAGTTCAGTCAATTAGCAAGTATTTAATGAATACCCGAAGGGCTTTCAGTACATCAGGAGCTCCTTCACCACTTTCCTTCCCAATTTTTTTTTTAATTTGTCAGAGTGAATACAACCAACATTCAGAGCCTAATTTCTTTTCTCTTAATAGACACATTGCAGCTTCTTATTTTTTAAACTTCGTTATAAATTCAGTTGAGGAGGAAAGGATTGGGCACCACCAGGAGGGGAAGTCTCTGGGCATTGATTTGCGGGAACACACTCCGGACCCAGCCTCCCAGCACAGCCACCCACACTGTCCCTCTGAGCAAACATCCATCAACTTGATGAGGGGCCTTGGTTCTCTTCTCTGAGTGCTAATCCGACTTTTCATCTGCTTTGCCCTAAACTTGGTGTTTAGCTTAACATTTTATTTTGGTCCTCAGAGTGCCTCACTTGGAAATTGTAATATTTATAGTTGTTGACACTAACAATGAAGATAAACACTATGTAGAGCTCAATTATCTGCCTGGCATCATTCTAATGATAATAATTTATGATTTATAATAAGCTCACGATTTATAATTCATGAACTTAAGGAATTCTCAACTACCTTAACAACCCTAGACATAATTATTCCATTTTTCAGATGAGTTAGTGCAGACACAGAAAACTATGTATGTGTATGTTTATGTAGAGAAAAATTCCTCTTTGTTTCATTTCTTGTGTGTACTGAAATCATACCTTTTGAAGACCCAGAATGAGAAGTGAAAAGAAGGATGAAGAAAGTTTTGTTTTATTTCCTGAATTGATCTTTTTAAAATTTAATTGCACATTTTTATGGGGTACAGTTTGTTGTTTCAATGCATGTATATATTGTATAATGATCCAATCAGAACAGTTAGCATATCTATCACCTAAACATTTATCATTTCTTTGTGGTTGTAGCAGTCAAGATCATCTTTTCTGGCCATCTTGAAATATACAATACAATATTATTAGCTGTCACCATCCTAGAGCACCAGAACTTATTCTTCCTATCTAACTATAACTTTGTTCCAACTTCTCCCCCTCCCCCCCCCTTCTCTGCCTTTTATAACTGGTATTCTACCCTCTATTCCATTTTTTTTTTTCTTTTTAAATTTTTTTAATTGACCCGTAACAACTGTATGTATTTACAGAGTACAATGTGATATTTGGGTACATGCTTTTTTAAAATAGAGCCCATTTTTATTGTGAAACGATTTAAAGTTTATATGGCACCTTTCACCTTGGGTTAACTTTAGGAGCAGAGTTATCTCACCCATAAAAAATTTCAGAACATCTATTGGGCATAGCCTGGGAGAAGCAGATCTTACAGGGAGCATTTTAGGAGTGTCATTGGTAGCGGCATGCACTCACAAGCTAGCCAGAAGACAGGTTAGCACCTAAATCTCTGGCAACAGGCTCAAGAATCCTGAATAACTGGATCAAGGCTTGGTTTTATCTCCTTTCATAAGGTGTTTATATCTCTTTCGTGTATCTTTGGGCTGACTTGCTAGAACTCAAGAGTTCATCATTCTGTGAGGAATCTGCAGCTGCTTTATAGCAGCTTCTGCTTTATTCGTAGTCTGCATATCCGGGATTCATGAAGTAGTGTAGTATTATCTACAGGGCTGGGTGGGGCACTGAGTTTCCTAGAGGAAATGGGCAGGAAGAAGAGTCCCATTTTAACTCTGGCTGCGTTCTATATATAATACCTGTGCTCAGTGTAACTCTCTGTTTTTCTATTGTTCGAAGGAAAATTAAAAACTATGGGTAGAGATAGAGACCTTTTCTTGAGGAATTTTGGTTTGGTAGAAAGCCAGTCTGGGGGAACTTGCCCTGGCATCCGGAAGCATACTGCAGTCCTGCAGTGTGTTCCTCTGATCTGAGCCAATGCAGAGTCGCTGCTTCTAGTCACATTTCAGGAGGAAATTGGTAAGTGTAATTGCATTTCATCATTGAAGTGTTGCT
Source organism: Cynocephalus volans (assembly GCF_027409185.1). Classification (NCBI taxonomy): domain Eukaryota; kingdom Metazoa; phylum Chordata; class Mammalia; order Dermoptera; family Cynocephalidae; genus Cynocephalus; species Cynocephalus volans. The sequence goes on along the minus strand of NC_084461.1, from coordinate 99,058,992 downwards.
CTCACAGCCTTCCTCGTCTTGACAGGATCATAACACTTGATTTTATTCAAACATATATTTATTTATATGAGATTTCAGACTTCTAGTAATGCAAGTCAACATGAAGAATTCATCTCGTGTATGCGGAATGTTGAAAGTGACTATGAATCAAAGTAACAGCTTTATTTAAAGGTAATTTTCGATATTATGGCAGGGTATTGCATAATAGGTTTCTAGATGCATATAAGTGCCTTTTATCATCAAAGCGATGATTAGGCAATCTCATTTCCATAAACTATCACAGTGATCCTGAAAGTAAGCAAGCACCACTACATTCAGTTAGCCAACAAACACTGAGTGCCTGTGAGTCCTTTAGGTGCTAGTCAGACAGATCTTCAAGTCTTAACTCTGTGGTGGTAAGGACAAGTGGCTCAGAATATTTCCCTCCACTCTTAGTGGCAGGGAGTGTTAGACCTTATTCTCCTGCACATACACTTGTGTCTCCCTATTCTTTGTTCTCCAGTGTCTTCGCATCCTGTGAATTCTGTTTGAGAGCGGAGGAGGATCAGATGAGCAGGATTGGTTCTGACAGTCAAAGTCATCCTAGACCATCTGCTAGGCTGATAGAATTGCATAGTAGTCAGGACTAAATATTATTTGTAATCTAGGGATTTGGGACAGCCAAACATATCTGAGGTGACTTGGGATACATTTGGATCTAATTCTCAAGGAAATGCCGATTTAGTAATAAATGTTTTAATCTTTCTGTCCCAAAGTGGCAGGCATGCTGTGGACATCTGGCTGGAGTGGGGATGGGCGAGACAGAGAGAGAGAGAGAGAGAGAGGAAGCACACACACGCTGGTTAGTCTCACTCAGGGCTGTAAATCACAGAGAAATGGCCGTTGTATTCCTTTTCTCAGTCACTAGATTGTCTCTTGGAATGATACAGGACTTAAAATGCCCATGGTTTCAGAGAATCTGGCAAGTTAAGAAGACTTCAGGTGCTGATGACACCAAAGTCCAGGGTTAGATCCCTTTACCGGTCAGCTGCAAAAAGAAAAAAAAAAAAAAAAAAGACTTCAGTGCATTCATATTTGTGTTTGCAGCAGGTTGTATGATCACATTGGTCCCCCTTTTCTTAAATTCACAATTTAAGGGACATCCTAGTCTGAAATGTTGAGAGGCATTTGGGATACAAGTTTAGTTTTCTAAGATATTTATAGGAAACATCCTTTTGGTAATTCCCACCGCCCCCCGAATATGGGTATTTTCTGCTTTTACAACTCATACGGTGTTACATACATTTTATCAATGTATCTTGCCATGTAAAGAAATATTCTATCTACCCCAGAACAATTTCAAAGAAGCCTGTTTCTCTGCTGTAATGGCCTCAAATACAAGTGGATGGGCCTATAACGCCCTTTGCTGTCTTGCCTAATTTTGTTTCACTAATATTAGTGATAGTCAGCTTTATAGAGCACCTACTGTGTACTGAATGCTTTGCTGAGTGCTTCACATGTATTGTCCCATTTATCCCCATAACAAGGTACAGAGGTGGATTTGCCGTGTTGCCAAGGACTTAGCTCACCTTCAAGATTCTTCACTTGCATGTCTACTTCCAAAGTTTTAGAAGGGCCTAGGTGTGGGTTCTTTGTAAATAACTACCCACTCTATAAGCTTCAGTCTTTTCAAATCCTGATTCTGCTTCTGGGTAGATACATTTGATGATCTCCGTTTTATAGTTGAAAAGACAGAAGTTAAGAAACCTTCTCCAGGTCACGTGGTAGACCTGGCTTTAAGCTCAGGCCATCTGTCTCCAAGCCCCCCTGAAAGAACTCTGCACACAGTTAAGAGTCTGGGTTTTTCTGAAGATCCTATGAAAGTTCTGCGTCATATGTGTTATATTAGTTATACTTAATTTGCAATTCTGTATTCTTCTTAGTGTTCAAATAGGTCCTCTCTTGCTTTAAGAAATTTTCAAAGTATCTTTCATTAGAGTTAAAGGTTTTTTGAAGTGTTGGTACATTGAATATATGTGTGTATAATTGTGCATTGATCAGAATTTGAATGTTAATATGAAAAACCTACCAAGTAAACTGATAAATTCTTCAATCTCATCTGTTTGTAGCTTTTTGAGCATATGGATCCAGACAGGGAAGCAATGGGAACATTTGGAGATACCTAAAAGTTGGTGGACTTGGGCAAGGATATGGACATGTTATCTCACATGGCCTATTGCTACTATGTGCTCATGTTGAGGCATCTAATTCTGGAAGATTGATCACAAAAGTCAATTAACAGGACCCCTCATCTACCCTCTGAAACTAAGTATCCCAGTATTGAGAAGGGAGGATACAGTCGTGCTATATTAAATGGACTAGGCAGAAAATATTAATGCAAATCCAAAAAAGATTTTAGGTATGTTGTTTCCCTACTTCAGTGCATATGGATGTGGCTTTCATGCTTATTGGTTCTATTTTCCCTGGAGTTAGAAAATTCAGTGTTAGGAGTGATACATTTTATTTTTGCTTTTGTGTTAAGGTTTTCTTTAAGGTGAAACTTTGTGCTTGCAGTGGTGATAAACTATCAAGGTAATTGTATTTCATAGTTCATGAGTCCACCCTACAATGAATATAAACCAGAGGGTAGTTTAAATTCAAAATTATGTGGGTTCTGTAGATTATCTTCAATAAATAGAATCGAAGTATATTAAGACAGAACAATGATTTGGATGTTTATAGGAAACACTGACTATGTGAAATAGCCTTGAAATAAATATGACAGCTCACAGAACTCACTGAGCATCAACAAAACCATGATATTCTTTATCATCTCAAAAATACGTATTTTCTATATTTCTCTCACACATGTTGGCAAATTGGTAGTCATGATGATTTTACAGACGTTACATGTAACCTTCATAGCTGCCAAGAAAATTTGTCAGCATTCCTCTTCTAGGAGGAAATTCCAGTTTAGAGATGGCATGGCGAGGGGGAAGGATTAATGAGAAAGCTCATTCACATATTTGGCTGCAGGAACAAAGCAAACATGGAAGACGGCCATATCTGATGGGTGAAACATCACCGCTGTCCTATGGTCATACGAATGTTCTGATTTATGATCTGGCTAAATAACAGGTCTCCTTCAGTTTAAGCAAACTTGTTAAGAATATCTAATTTATAAAGCGAAACAGTAGGCTGCTTTTTTTTTAAGGATTTGCATCCTAAGACAATTTTTAGGTGGGAGCATATTTACTAGAGATGTGTGAGAATGCAATACAAACTGAGCTCCTAAATTAAATTAGAGTTGGAAGTGTGGCAGGGAATTTCTAAAACTGGGAACCTTCTTATGGGGAACAGGAGGGACTGGCAGGGAGTGAGAAGCATTAAAATACGGAAATGTTGCAGTGCCTTAATATTCAATATTTAAAAAAAAGAAGAGAAAAAGGTCTGGTTCTGTGCAATTCTCACCAGTGACTGAAGGTCATGCTCTGTAGATTTGTCCCCTCTGAGGAAGCATTTCTGGAGAACAGGATTTGCTTTTCTGAAAGAGAACTTTAGAAAACTTGACTGCAATATATAAATTCTGCAGTCCAAGATGACATGATCCTCTATATCGAACAGCCTAAAACCTCTACAAAAAAACTGCTGGAATTGATAAATGATTTCAGCACAGTAGCAGGATACAAAATCAACACACAAAAATCAGTAGCATTTCTTTTCTCCAATAGTGAACATGCAGAAAGAGAAATCAAGAAAGCCTGCCCATTTACAATAGCCACCAAAAAAATTAAATACTTAGGAATTGAGTTAACCAAGGAGGTGAAAAATCTCTATAATGAGAACTACAAACCACTGCTGAGAGAAATTAGAGAGGATACAAGAAGATGGAAAGATATTCCATGCTCTTGGATTGGAAGAATCAACATAGTGAAAATGTCCATACTACCCAAAGTGATATACAAATTCAATGCAATCCCCATCAAAATTCCAAAGACATTTTTCTCAGAAATGGAAAAAACTATCCAGTCATTTATATGGAACAATAAAAGACCACGCATAGCCAAAGCAATGCTGAGCAAAAAAAATAAAGCTGGAAGCATAACACTACCTGACTTTAAGCTATACTACAAAGCTATAATAACCAAAACAGTATGGTACTGGCATAAAAACAGACACACTGTGCTGGGATAACTGGATATTGATATGCAGGAGAATGAAACTAGACTCATACCTCTCACCATATACTAAAATCAACTCAAAATGGATTAAAGAATTAAATATACACCCTGAAACAATAAAACTTCTTAAAGAAACCATAGGAGAAACACTTCAGGAAGTAGGACTGGACACAGACTTCATGAACACGACCCCAAAAGCACGGGCAACCAAAGGAAAAATAAACAAATGGAATTATATCAAACTAAAAAGCTTCTGCACAGCAAAAGAAACAATTAACAGAGTTAAAAGACAACCAACAGAGTGGGAGAAAATATTTGCAAAATATACATCTGACAAAGGATTAATATCCAGAATATACAAGGAACTCAAACAACTTTACAAGAAGAAAACAAGCAACCCAATTAACCCATATGACCCAGCTATCCCACTGTTGGGAATATACCCAGAGGAATGGAAATCATCAAGTCGAAGGTATACCTGTTCCCCAATGTTCATCGCAGCACTCTTTACAATAGCCAAGAGTTGGAACCAGCCCAAATGTCCATCATCAGATGAGTGGATACGGAAAATGTGGTACATCTACACAATGGAATACTACTCAGCTATAAAAACGAATGAAATACTGCCATTTGCAACAACATGGATTGACCTAGAGAGAATTATATTAAGTGAAACAAGTCAGGCACAGAAAGAGAAATACCACATATTCTCACTTATTGGTGGGAGCTAAAAATTAATATATAAATTCACACACACACACACACACACACACACACACACAAAACCGGGGGGGGGGGGGGGAGAAGATATAACAACCACAATTACTTGAAGTTGATACGACAGGCAAACAGAAAGGACATTGTTGGGGGGGAGGGGGGAGGGAGAAGGGAGGGAGGTTTTGGTGATGGGGAGCAATAATCAGCCACAATGTATATCGACAAAATAAAATTTAAGAAAATAATAATAAAATAAAATAAATAAATAAATAAATAAATTCTGCAGTCCAGAGAATTCCTGTGACTGGGGAAGGGTTTGTTGGGCTCATCTCTTTATTTTTTTTTTTAATTTTTATTTTTGGGGGTGGCTGGCTAGTATGGGGTTCAAAACCCTTGACCTTGGTGTTATCAGCACCACACTCTCCCAAGAGACTGGCCCACTCTGGCTCATCTCTTTAGAATCAGAAAATTTCTTTATGGTGTGAGGAGTACCTAGGAGCATGCTAACAAGAATTGAGATAATGCTGTCCTCTGTAGTAATATAGCTGAACTGTTTGAAGAGAAGGTCGATGGAACTGAGAAATTATAACATGTGGAGATGCAGTCACGCAGTCAGGTTCACACAACCGAGGCAAAAATGGACACCAGGGTTCTTTCCTCACTGCATCAAATACTCATATTTGTATCTGCAAATTGGTACACTAACCTGTAGCTTCCAAGGAAGAGGAAGAGTGAAACTTCTTTCCAAATCAGGCTGTATTAACATGTTCTTCCTGCTTTGGATGGACCAGATCTTTAATTTTTGTTGGATCAGGAGTACAACTTTGATGAATTGGAAAGTCGATATAAAATATTCTCTCTCAAAGGAAGAAGTGTCAAGGTACTGTAGCTTTCCCCTCATTGCGCTAGAAGAATGGTGAGATGGACAGTGTTGCATATAAGAATTTGATTAGAGCCCTTTTATTAACATTTGTGATATCACATTGATTAGTTTCTGAAAATACAGTGGTGTTTGTGTTTATGTATGAGATGTGAGGTTCTCCCCAACATGCTGTCTAAAATTGCACTACCTTAGAGTCGTATTTCAAGGACACTGATGTGTTAGCTCTTTTAAGAGAGTCTTCAAATTGAATTTTTAATGAAGATATTTTTAAAAGATGAAAGCAAGTTTTAACATCCAGTAACAGTTTTTTTTAAAAAAATCCTATTGCTGCCCTAATTTAGTAGGATAAAGGATTAGACAGTTCAGCTATACAGTGGCCATTTTTAGAATCCACTATTTAACATTTTCTTGATTGGGGACTGAGAATTATTGAGGTGATAGGAAGATTTCAATTTGCTTTTTTTATCTTTTGACTACACATTAGAGGGTGAGAATTCCAGTGAAGCAGAAATGTGGCATATACAGTAATTGCAAAATAGTTCTCTAGGTTGCTACTCAGATCTGCCCGAGGTATTGTGTTCAAACCTGCACAAAGGATGTTAGAAAAGGTTGAGTTGGGCCTGTAAACCTCACGAGGATCATATTTGCTGACCTGAGAACTTTACCTCTCTTTTTTGAAAGCCAATCTCTCCATTGGCATGTTGATTGAAATCACTAATGAGTATTTTACAATATTGGGAGATTGGAAAATATCTAATTGCAGTTTCCGGTTGCTGTTAATCATTATTAAGTATTTACTTACAGGGTATTTATCTTCACACTCCCTAAAAGAATAAACAATATTTTTGTTTGTTTGTTTCTGAACATTCTGAATAGGCATTTAGTTTAAATGTAATAATGTGGCCAGGATGCTGCTATCTTTTGGCCCTTCTCCCACCTCACCGGCTACCACTCCTTGGTCTCCTTGGCCGGCTTTTCCATCTTTCCCTAGCCACCACCTATTGGGGAGTCCTAAAGCTCTGTCCTCCTCCGTTGTCATGGCTGTAAAAACCATCTTAACACCGACTTCTAAGTCCATAGTGCCAGCCCAAGCCTCTCTTCTAATTCCAGACTCATATTCATCCTCTTATCATCTTTTCTTGAGTGTCTAATAGGTATCTCAAAACTTTCCAAAGCCAAACTGTGAACGCACAGTCTTTCCCATGTGTATGAATGGCAACTCCATCCTTCCGTTTGCTCAGACTGAAATATAGGAGTATTCTTGACTCTGCTTCCCAATATCCCACACCCAGTCTGTCACTAAATCATACCGTCTTTACTTTCAAAAGTGATCCAGAATCTGGCCACTAGTCACCACAACCGAAGCCAAGTCACTGTCACCACTGTCACCCGTTTTTGTTTGCTTATTTTGTGTTTTTGATTTTTATAGCTGGTCTCTCTCTATCCAGCCTTATCCCTCTACATTCCGTTGAATGATCCCTTTAAAATGTGAGTCAGTTCATGTTACTCTTCTGCTTGAAACCCTCTTTTCATCTCACTCACTATAAAAGCCTCAAAGTCCTAAAAGTGAGCCACACAGCCCTGCATGATCAGAACCCTACACCTACCCCCATCTGCTCCCCTCCCTGCTACCTGCAGCTTTCCCCTTGTTCTTGCTGCCCCAGACATGTTGGTTGCCCTGCTGTTCCTCTAGAATGCCAACAATGACTTTCGCAGAGTCACACTTTCGCCCAGATACCCAGATGGCTTGTTCCTCACTTCCTACAGGTCCCTGCTCAAATGTCATCTTATCAGTGAGGCCTTTTGGACCATCCTATAAATATGGCAACACTCTTCTTATCTCTTTCTCCACTCTCTGCATTCCCTAACACCATCTGGGGGGTTGGGAGGGATACATACACACATGCGTGTGCACATACTTATGTACATGTGTATAAAATGTTTCTTTATTGTGCCCTGACTAAAATAGAAATTGTATTAGGGCAGGAACTTGTTTTCTTTTGGCAACCAGAATAGTGCTGAGTACATGGTAGGTTCTCAATGAATATTAACTGAACAAATAGACTGTGGTGTTGCTTTGTGTTGCTTTGCCCCCCACGGATTTGTCACCCCATTTCCCCTGGGTGACGGAGATGCAAAGGATTACTCAAAGCCCATCTCTTCTGAGCAGTGAGAAGCCCTGAAGTGGTTAACTTCCCTGGGACCCTCCAGCAAGAGGCAACCCTTCCTTGGGAAATTAACACCAAATTGGGGTTCTCTTCCTGCATTTATTTTCCAAACCAGGAAATTACAGGAAGAGACATAGGTGGGGTTATAGTTTAACTGTATAGGCTGGTAACTTTCAGTGAAACAAGCCAGATGACATTCCAGTAGACAATTAAGTGGTCCTGTCAACACAAGCTTGATCTTAGCAGACATTCCTTCTTAACAGCAATTTCTCAGTATCTTACATAACTATCAGTAACTAGTCTGTCCTTGAGCCAGCAACCTTGCTGTGCCACAAATCTTTATCTTATACCAGAGACTTATGGCCTGAGGAAAATTTCCTGTCCTTGCAAGGTCAATATTTGAAACTGCAAGACTTTGGAAAACCAGGCCCTGTGCAGTACATATTCCACACTGTGGCCCTTTTTTTTCTGCAAAAGTTACAAAAATACATTTTTATACTGCTTTTGGTTTTTTTGAAATTTTATTTGTATTTTTTTAAAATTTATTTTATTTTATTTTGTCAATATACAATGTGGTTGATTATTGTGGCCAATTACCAAAACCTCCCTCCCTTCTGCCTCTCCCCGCCACAATAACCTCATATCTGTTTGCTTATTGTATCAACTTCAAGGAATTGTAATTGTTGTGTCTTCTTCCCTCCCCCGTCCCCCGGTTGTTTGTGTATTTATTTATTTATTTTTAGCTCCCACAAATAAGTGAGAACATGTGATATTTCTCTTTCTGTGCCTGACTCGTTTCACTTAATATAATTCTCTCTAGGTCAATCCATGTTGTTGCACATGGCAGTATTTCATTCTTTTTTATAGCAGAGTAGTATTCCATTGTGTAGATATACCACATTTTCCGTATCCACTCATCTGATGATGGACATTTGGGCTGGTTCCAACTCTTAGCTATTGTAAAGAGTGCTGCAGTGAACACTGGAGAACAGGTATACCTTCGACTTGATGATTTCCATTCCTCTGGGTATATTCCCAGCAGTGGGATAGCTGGGTCATATGGTAGATCTATCTGCAATTGTTTGAGGAACCTCCATACCATTTTCCATAGAGGCTGCACCATTTTGCAGTCCCACCAACAGTGTATGAGAGTTCCTTTTTCTCCGCAACCTCGCCAGCATTTATCATTCACAGTCTTTTGAATATTAGCCATCCTAACTGGGGTGAGATGGTATCTCAGTGTGGTTTTGATTTGCATTTCCCGGATGCTGAGTGATGTTGAGCATTTTTTCATGTGTCTGTTGGCCATTTGTATATCTTCCTTTGAGAAATGCCTGTTTAGCTCTTTTCCCATTTTTTAATTGGGTTACTTGTTTTTTTCTTGTAAAGTTGTTTGAGTTCCTTATATATTCTGGATATTAATCCTTTGTCAGATGTATATTTTGCAAATATTTTCTCCCACTCTATTGGTTGTCTTTTAACTCTGTTAATTGTTTCTTTTGCTGTGCAGAAGCTTTTTAGTTTGATATAATCCCATTTATTTACTTTTCTTTGGTTGTCCATGCTTTTGGGGTCGTATTTATGAAGTCTGTGCCCAGTCCTACTTCCTGAAGTGTTTCTCCTGTTTTCTTTAAGAAGTTTTATTGTTTCAGGGTGTGTATTTAATTCTTTAATCCATTTTGAGTTGATTTTAGTATATGGTGAGAGGTATGAGTCTAGTTTCATTCTCCTGCATATCAATATCCAGTTATCCCAGCACCATTTACTGAAGAGGCAGTCTCTTCCCCAGTGTATATAGGCTTGGTTCCTTTGTCAAAGATCAGATAGCTGTAGGTGTGTGGGTTGATTTCTGGATTCTCTATTCTATTCCATTGATCAGTGTGTCTGTTTTTATGCCAGGACCATATTGTTTTGGTTATTATAGCTTTGTAGTACAGTTTAAAGTCAGGTACTGTTATGCCTCCAGCTTTATTTTTTTTTTGCTCAGAATTGCTTTGGCTATGCATGGTCTTTTGTTATTCCATATAAATGTCTGGATAGTTCTTTCCATTTCTGAGAAAAATGTCATTGGAATTTTGATGGGGATTGCATTGAATTTGTATATCACTTTGGGTAGTATGGACATTTTCACAATGTTGATTCTTCCAATCCAAGAGCATGGGATATCTTTCGATCTTCTTGTGTCCTCTAATTTCTCTCAACAGTGGTTTGTAGTTTTCATTGTAGAGATTTTCACATCCTTGGTTAACTCTATTCCTAAGTATTTTATTTTCTTGGTGGCTATTGTAAATGGGCTAGCTTTCTTGATTTCTCTTTCTGCATGTTCACTATTGGAGAATAGAAATGCCACTGATTTTTGTGTGTTGATTTTGTATCCTGCAACTTTGCTGAAATCATTTATCAACTCCAAGCGTTTTTTTGTAGAGGCTTTAGGCTGTTCGATATATAGGATCATGTCATCTGCAGACAGGGACAGTTTGACTTCATCTTTTCCAATCTGGATGCCCTTTCTTTCTTTCTCTTCTCTGATTGCTCTGGCTAGTACTTCCAACACTATGTTGAATAGGAATGGTGAGAGTGGGCATCCTTGTCTAGTTCCTGCTCTTAAAGGAAAAGCTTTCAGCTTTTCCCCATTCAGGATGATATTGGCAGTGGGTTTATCACATATGACTTTAATTATGTTGAGATACTTTCCATCTAGAGAGTCTTTATTATGAACAAGTGTTGAATTTTATCAAATGCATTTTCAGTATCTATAGAGATGATCATATGGTCCTTGTGTTCGATTTTATTGATATGGTGTACCACATTTATTGATTTGCGTATGTTGAACCAACCTTGCATCCTTGGGATGAATCCCACTTGATCATGGTGTATAATTTTGCATATGTGTTGCTGTATTCTGTTAGCTAGTACTTCATTGAGCATTTTTGCATCTATATTCATCAAGGATATTGGCCTGTAGTTTTCTTTTTTTGTTGTATCTTTACCTGGTTTTGCTATCAGGGTGATGTTTGCTTCATAGAGTGAGTTTGGGAGAATTGCCTGTGTTTCAATCTTTTGGAATAGTTTGTAGAGAATTGGTGTCAATTCCTCTTTGAATGTTTGGTAGAATTCTGCTGTGAACCCATCTGGTCCTGGGCTTTTCTTGGTTCAGAGCCTTCTTATAACAGCTTCAGTTTCTTTTATTGTTATTGGTCTGTTCAGATTTTCTACATCATCTTGGCTCAGTTTTAGTAGTTTGTGTGTGTCCAGAAATTTATCCATTTCCTCCAGATTTTCATATTTGTTGGCAAATAGTTATTTATAGTAGTTTCTAATGATTCCTTGTATTTCAGAGGTATCAGTTATAATATCACCTTTTTCATTTCTAATTTTTGTTATTTCGGTTTTCTCTTCTTTTTTTAGTTAGCCATGCTAATGGTTTGTCAATTTTATTTATCTTTTCAAAAAACGATCTTTTTGATTCATTGATCTTTTCTATCATTTTTTAGGTTTCAATTTCATTAAGTTCTGCTCTGAGCTTAATGATTTCTTTCCATCTGCTAACTTTGGGTTTGGATTGTTCTCGTTTTTCTAGTTCTTTAAGGTGAAGTGTTAAGTTGTTCACTTGCCATCTTTCCATTCTTCTGAGGAGAGCATTTAATGCAATAAATTTCCACCTTAAGTACTGCTCTTGCAGTATCCCACAGGTTTTGGTATGATGTATCATTATTTTCATTAGTTTCAATAAATTTTTTGATTTCCTGCTTGATTTCTTCTTGGACCCATATGTCATTAAGTAGAATGCTGTTTAATTTCCATGTGTTTGTATAGTTTTCAGAATTTCGTTTGTTATTGATTTCTAATTTTAATCCATTGTGGTCTGAAAAAATACATGGTATAATTCCAATTTTTTTGAATTTGTTGATACTTGATTTGTGACCTAATATGTGATCTATCCTGGAGAATGATCCATGTGCTGATGTGAAGAATGAATATTCTGAGGTTGGATGGAATGTTCTGTAGATATCTGCCAAGTCCAATTGGTCTAGAGTGTTTTTTAGATCTTGTGTTTCTCTGCTGATTCTTTGCCTAGATGATCTGTCCAATATTGACAGTAGGGCATTCACGTCCCCTGCTACTATGGTCTTAATGTCTATTTCCTTCTTTAGGTCTAATAGAGTTTGCTTTATAAATCTGGCTACTCCAACATTGGGTGCATATATATTTATGATTGTTATGTCTTCTAGATGGATCAATCCTTTTATCACTATGTAGTGTCCCTCATTATCTCTTTTTATAGTTTTTAGTTTAAAGTCTGTTTTATCAGATATAAGAATAGCTACTCTAGCTCGTTTTTCTTTTATGTTTGCATGGTAAATCTTTTTCTTTCCTTTCACTCTTAGTCTATATGAGTCTTCATAGGTGGGGTAGGTCTCTTGAAGGCAGCATATAGCTGTGTGTTTTGACTGGGAATTTAATCCTTTTACATTAAGAGTTGTTACTGAAAAATGTTGATTTACTCCTAACATTTTATTGATTTTTGTTTGAATGTCTTAAGTGTCTTTTGTTCCTTTCTTTTTGATTTACTGTTTGTCTTCTATATTTGTTGGTTTCTTGGATTGTAGATAAACACTGTTTTTTTTCTCTTCATTGTTGGCATTTTTATTTTACTAGCAGGTTTTGATTTTACTTGAGTTTTTATGGCAGTGGTAGTTATTTTTCAGGTACCAAACCCAGTACTCTCCTGAGCATTTCTTTTCTTTTTTTTTTTTTTTTTTTGACTGGTAATGGGATTGCGACCCTTGGCACGGTGTTTTTCCGCACCACACTCAGCCAGCAAGCACACCGGCCATCCCTATATAGGATCCGAACCTGCAGCCTTGGCGCTACCAGCGCCGCACTCTCCTGAGTGAGCCACGGGGCTGGCCTCTGAGCATTTCTTGTAAGGGTGGTCATGTGGTAGTGAACTCCCACAGTTTTTGTTTGTCTGTGAAATATACTATTTGCCCTTCATTTCAGGATAGCCTTGCAGGGTAGAGTATTCTTGGCTGGCAATCTCTGTCTTTTAGTATTTTGAATATATCATCCCATTCCTTTCTGACTTTTAGGGTTTGTGATGAAAAGTCTGATGTTAGTCTGATTGGGGCTCCCTTATAGGTGATTTGACGCTTCTCTCTTGCAGCTTTTAAGATTCTCTCTTTGCCTTTGAGTTTTGCCAATTTGACTATAACATATTTTGAAGAAGACCTTTTTGGGTTGAATAAATTTGGGGATCTTTGAGCTTCCTGAATCTGAAGATCTGTGTCTTTTCCTATACCTGGGAAGTTTTCTGCCTCTATTTTGTTGAATATGTTTTCAATGCAATCTCCTTTTTCCTCCCCTTCTGGAATACCTATGACTCGGATATTTGAGCTCTTAAGGTTGTCTGATATCTATCTCTCTTAGATTTTCTTCAGTGTTTTTAATTTTTTTTTCTTTCTTTTTTTTTTTCTTTTTTGACTGCCTGTGTTATTTCAAACAGCCCATCTTCAAGGTCAGAAGTTCTCTCTTCTGCTAGCCTGCTGGTTAAACTCTCTGTTGTGTTTTTTATTTTGTTGAATGAATTCTTCAGCTCCGCAAGCTCTGTTACATTCTTTTTCAGGACATTGATTTCCTCGTAGATTTCTTCTTTCAGGTCCTGTGTACGTTTCCTCGTTGTGTTGTCTAGCTGAGTTTTCTTCTATCTCATTCAGTTTCCTTAGAATTATCACTTGAAATTCCTTGTCAGACATTTCAAGGGCTTCTTGTTCTATAGGATATAGAGCTTGAGAGTTATTACCCTTTGGTGGTGTCCTTTCTTGAATTTTCATATTTCTGGTATCTTTCCTTTGATGTTTAGTCATTGTGGCAAGGGATTTTATGGTCCACTGGTTCAACACTATTGTCTGGCTAGGATCCTCCCGGGACTGCCAATTTGGCACAGCTACCTCAGTGCCTCCTCGGTCGCCCGCTGGCACCTCAGGCACATGGTCACTGTGGGTCTTGGACCTCTCTGGGGGGCTCCTTTTTGGTCAGTGTGCACTCGGCCAGCCTGGGGATGGGGTCCGGCAGTGGCAAGGCACACTTGCTTGGTCGCGTGCTGGTGCCACAGGGTGAATGGTCTCCGCAGTACTCTAAAATTTTTATAGATGAAACCATATGCTGCTGCGGTCTGCTTTAAACTCTTCCAGGGTGTGTGTCCAGTGACACCCCTCTCTGTGTCTTAAAGACTACATTTCCCCTTTATACTGCTTTTTGCAGTTATGTTGGTCCTTAGTAATTTTCTTTATCCTCCTAGATAGTTTCATTTTAATGGCTCTCCATTTAAAAGCCTTAGCTGTACATATTACATTTTTTTCAAAAAATGTCAAACCTTCAGAAAGGTTTCAGGTATAGTCTAGTGAACAGCTATGTACCCTTCACCAATTCTAACATTTTGCCACCTTTATCTCACTGTCATAATCTATGTTTATAGACATCATTACCCTTAATGCCTTGAATACTTTATAGAGTATATCTTCTAAGAACAAGAACATTCTCCCACATATCCATGATACAAGTATTATTTTGAGAAAATATAACATTGTTACTGTACTACTGCCTAATATAGAGTCCATATTCAGATTTCTCAAATTGTTACAACAAAGTCCTTTATAACTTTTTTAAAATCTAGAATCTCATTATCTCATAATTGCATTTATTTGTCATATCTCTTTAGTCTCCTTTAATCTAGAACCTAGATCGCCAGCTTTTTTATTGCTTTTTAATTGACATGTAATAACTACACATTTATGGGGTACAGAGTGATATTTTGATAAATGTATATAATGTGTAATGATCAAATCAGGGTAATTAGCACATCCATCACTGCAAACATTTATCATAGTTCCCCAGATTTTTTTTCTTTTTTTCTTTTTCTTTTTCTTTCTTTCTTTTTTTTTTTTTTTTCTTTTTGCAGCTGGCTGGTAATAGGGATCCGAACTCTTGACCTTGGTGTTGGCTACTGAGCTAACCAGGCAGCCAGTTCCCCAGATTGTATTGGTTTTTCATGACTTAACATTTTGAAGAATCTAGGCTACACGTTTGTCCTTAAATTTAGGTTTTTCTGCGAAGTAATTTTGGCAGGAATATAGCAGAGGTGATGTGTTGCACATCAGTAGGCACGTGGTGTCATTTTGTGTCATGACTGGTGATGACAGTTTGGATCACTGGGGTAGGATGGTGTCAACCAAATTGCCCTATTATAAAGATCATCTTTTTTCCTTTTGTAGTAAAAGATCTCTGAAGTGGTACTTTGAGACTGTATGGTCATCCTGTTTCCCAGCAACCTTTCACCCGGTGGTTACAATATCTATTAATGATTCTTGCCTGAATCAATTAGTATGGTGGTTGTAAAAATGGCAGTTTTCTTTTTTCTATTATTCCTAATATATTTATTAGTTGACATTCTTCTATAAAAAGCTTTCCCTCTGTCTCCTGTGTTTTAAAATCTTTTTTAGTGTCAGTATAAATTTATTAATTTTTTTATGTTCTCTGTGTTATAATCCATTACTGTCATTCATTTTGATACTCAAATTGTCCAAAATTTGTCTAAGGGGAATTCTATATCCCAGTTTTGTTGGGGAAAATAACTGAGGTATCTTTTCTTTGATATAATTAGGCATTTGAGGAGATTAAGGAGCCTCCTAATAATTGTATGACATTGACAGGAGCAGATAGTGTAATAGAATTCTTTGTGGAGAAAATGAAGAGGCCTCAGGTGTCCCAGAGTGAACAGCATTGTTTGGCCGGCTTCCAGCCAACCATTCAATACATGCTATTCTGGCTGAGGCACACCTAGAATTGGTTCCCTTCTGTCCTCAGATCATTCCTCTCCTGAGTGGGACAATTTGACAAAGTCTAGGAAGACTCAGGTTTGCCACTTGAGCAGTGGTTTCCAAATGCAAATGATCATCAGGAGAGTTTTTTTTTTTTTTTTTTTTTTATCTTGTTTTTTGTCTTTTTCTTTTCTTTTTTTTTTTTTTTTAGTAAGCCTCCATTCCATATCTATATAATCAGACTTTTTGGATTGGGCCTGACATCTTTTGAGAATTTTGGAAAGTTTTTTCATTGTAATCTTAATGTTTTAGGTTTGGAAACAAGCTTGTTCATTCAACAAGTACTTGAGTAGAAAAATTCTCATTTCTGTTGGGCTTATGGAGCCCAAGCTCACAAGAGCTAAATGGTCTATAACTTGCGGTTTGATTGTAAATGGCCTGGCATCAGGCATCAGCTCTGTTGTGCTTAATACCTGGTTTTGGTTAGACCAGACTAGCCTTTAACCACAAGGATTAAACCAACCAAGAGTGAAAGATCAGACTCATAGTTATTGAGCAGTCTCTTTATATATTCTCTTTACTATAGGATTTTCATGACAGGTGCTAAAAAATGGGGAGTAATGGAAAATAATAGATCTTGTAGGGGAAAAAGAACTGCCTTTGACTTGGTGATGTTTATGATAGGAACAGAATGTTTCACATCTACCTTCTACTTTATAGCCATGATAGTTATACAGAAGTAGTATTAGACTTAGATCCTGCACTTGAGAAATGTATAAGCCAACCCAGTATCATTTCCTCTAGACTTGCTTAAATTATACTATCTACAGAAGCATGTAATTTGGCCTTTGTTTAAAGATAAAAAAATATATATATGGAGGGATACTATTCTATAAACCACTTTTACTTACAGTACAAAAATTAGTTACATGAGTGAATAAGCACCACAGCTCTAGGACAGTAGCTGAAGTCAAATTTGGGAACTATAGTCCCTAGCTGGAAGGCACCATATATATATAACTTGAGTCGCTGTAAAGTAGGGCTCACTTCAGGAAATATTTGGAAATATTTGGAAAGTGGATGTCTGAGTTATCCAAGGTATGGATAACTGTACCATATACTATATAATATATGCTGTCTTTTGGTGGAGTTTCATAATTTCTCTAATGTTTTGGTGTCTCTTTTAGTACATAACACCAGATTATTTGACAGAATTGAACATGCTTATATTTTCTGGCGTGTTGTAGATAGAGTGAAATTTATTCTTTGAAGATGGTATTGGGATGCCATTGATGGTTACCTAGAGATAAGATAACAGGCAGAGACAATTACAGGAAGCTAAAATGTGTCTAGAGAAATATTAGAGAAAATTTTTGTTAATCATTAAAAGTTTCATAATGCTGTAATGCGAAGTTACTTTATTAGTCCTTTTTAGAAATAGGTTATCAAAATTACAGCTAGATAGGAGGAATAAGTTCTACTATACCACTTAGGGTGACTATGTTAACAGTAATTTATTGTATAAAATTAATTTTATTGTATAATATTAATTTTAAATAGCTAGAAGAGAGGATTGATTCTGAATGTTCCCAACAGAAATGACAAATGTTTGAAACTATAGATATGCTGATTACACTGATTTGATCATTACATTTTCTATCTATCCAAATATCACATTGTACCCATAAATATGTACAATTATTAGATGTCAATTTTTTTAAAAAAAAAAAGAAATAGGTTGTCATCACTTTGGTTAAAAAAAAATTAAAGGAAAACTGAGAGACTGGGTGTTGCTGCTCCTGTTAAATATCTGCATTACCTTATCATCAGCAAATAACAAAATATACGTTTTCACTTAATTTTACAATACACAAATCAGGTACAATTATCCCCATTATCAGATGTAAAAACCGAGTTAAGTAACCGAGTTAAGTCACTCAACTGCTAATAGCAGAGATGGACTTTGAACTTAGGTCTGACTGAAGCCAAGACAATCTTGTAAGGCTTTCCCCCAATGGCAAATAATACTGCAAATAAAAACATTGTAAAGTTAGAATTTAAAAAATTAAAATTACCCGTACTTTCACATCACAGAGACAAACACTTTAAACATTTTAGGGGATATTGTTCATTATTGGTTTAAGAAAGTGTTCAATTAGCTTAATTTAAAGCTCATGAAAAGCATATGGGAATAATTTAAACTGTAACATCTTTTCTTCTAAAATGGTAGTTTAATAACACTAGTCCCTCATACTAAATCATTAGTTACTTGGAAATGGTGCAGCATTTAGACACACACATAATTTAATTTTGAAATGAAAGCTATCATTTGAAAGCCTGATTTTGTTCTACGTGTGGGTGCCAGAACAATGTTCTCCAACCTTTTCATCATGTTGCCTCCCTGAGCAGATATGTTCATGGATTTCCTGTTGCCTACAAACTAAAATTCATTTTTCTCCATCAAGGCTCTTGCCTTCCAGTTGCATTGGTCACTTGTGAGGGACTCAGAGTCATTGCTTTTGGTCTTATCCTAGCCCTTCCACCCCATTAAGTATCACAATAAAACTTTTTTTTCAGGAAAGTTTTTTGTACTAGCAGACTCTACGACCTGCCAGCTCTCTCACTTTAACTTTGGTTTCTGCCTGTCTAAAGTTAAGGCATTAGATGCGATTATCTAATATTCTTTTTAGCTCTGGCATTCCATGATTCTCACTACTTCCTGGGATGCCAGTGAGCATATGCCTGTGACTCTCCAGCACACATCAGTGAACCAGGAACTGAAAGGTGCATGGTACAGGTTGCCCAGGCTCTGATTCCCATCTTCCATTGTAGTTGTGTTAGAAGAATGAGGTAAAGGACTCCGTGGGGCTTGTAGTCATGAAGTGCTCTTTGGAGTTCAGAATGAATGAGGGTGAGGGTATTCTGAGGGAATGGCTGGGAGAATTTCACCACATTCCACCAATGTTCGGTGAACGCTGGGAGGTAAGTCATCAGTCCCAGAGAAAGTTCGCTAGGAGAGGCATGGGAGAAGTAGAAGAGTGGTCAAGAAGTTTGGGTTGAAGAAGGGAATCTTGACATTGAGTGCTTAGAGCAGTTCTGAATGATGGCAGGACCTAAATGGGGACTGCCTGGGGTGGATTAGAACTGAGATCTTTAGATTGGTGGCAGTCAGAACACCTCCACAGCAGAGTTTTAGAAGGAAATTTACTGATAACCTTACTGCATTGGAATATGGGGGAAAACATAAGATTTGGTGTCACACCTTGGTTCAGAGCAGAACTCAGGTAGTAACCAGTATTGTGATGTGGACATCTTTGACTCTGTTTACAAATCTGGAAATACCCATCTCAGAAGTTATCACCAAATAAGGCAATCTATTAAAGGCTTTAAGGAATCAATGAAGTGTTACACAGATATATCAGTTGTTATTTGACCCTTGTGGCCACAGCCTCATTTTGCAGCCTCTTCCTTTTATTTCTACAAGCTGAGTATGAACTGGGAATAGGGTCAATACTCATCCACATCTCTTGCACCCGTCTGAGTACCTCAAGCCATGGTCTAAACCTTTTGTTCAGTTTTCAGCACACTTACCCTGCAGTTGATTCTTTGATGAAAAGTTTTCCTAAGGAGTCACTTCTATATTCCCTGGTCGAATTTGTCTCTGTAAAAGGCAGTGTGAACTTAGACTTATCTCATTGCATCTGTAAAAGATTTGAAGTAGCAACAGCACATGGCCATTATTTGTACTTTGGAAAAGTCCTTTTAGTGACCTTTCAGTTGAGGTTTTTCCTCTATTTACTCCCATTTGAAGAGCTGTTGTTTGGATTAGTGCTGGTACTTTGGAATTTACACAGAAGAAAACATACTGTTTACTGAGTCTGGAAGCCTTTAAAGGCTTCTGATCTTACCATAGTGATGTTGAAAGATTCAGCGGTTATGCCACCATTAGAAAATGTTTACAGGGCCAGCCCCTTGGCTCACTCAGGAGAGTGTAGCACTGGTAGTGCCGAGGGTTCGGATCCTATATAGGGATGGCCGGTGTGCTCACTGGCTTAGCGTGGTGCAGACCACACCGTGCCGAGGGTTGCGATCCCCTTACCGATCAAAAAAAAAAAGAAAATGCTTAAGAAAGAGGGTAGTTCCTCTGAGGAAAATAGGCATTTTCAGTTTGGGGCCCCACCAATTTAGACGTGGAATAAGGAAACATGGTTTGCATGCATTCTCTATATAAACTATATAACAATACTTGTTCCAAGAAGAATTGCTATGAGTATTTTACTTGAGTTATTGTTATTGTGTTGAGTTATATAGTAAGTCTTAGTAAGTGTTGCTGGTTGGCACAGCAGCAGAGCAAGGAGTCTGGGGTTCACTTGAGGAAGGCCTCCAGAGTCCTTGGCCTGGAGGCATGGAGAAAATGCTAGTCCATGAGACAGGAGGCTTGGGAGGAGTCCCCGTTTTCAGGCTAGATGTACTGAAAATGAAATACTTACTGGTTGGTGAAATGTCAAGTCTATAGCCTGCCAATGCAAACAAATCTACAAAAGAATGATGCATCACTTTCTCTGCCTTTGTACCCCTTCCGCCCCAACCAATTTATGAAATTCTTCCCTTCTTGGTGGCTCTGCCATTCCGTGACCTAGGCTAGGAACCTTGTCTCCTCCCTTTCCCTCACCCTTTGTTGAATCACCATTTAATCCTTGTTAAAATAAATAAATAAAATCTTAAATAACCTCCAATTCTCGACCTCCTCCTCTCCAATTCTTATGTCCACTAAAATGTAGGTTTGCTTTGTCTCCTACCCTGTCCCTGGAACCAGTAGTCCTGTTACAGGCTTGGCACCATCACTAGAGTGACTTTATCTAACAACGCTTAGTTCCACAAACTCCAACTGCCTCCCCAGAGCCCAGGGTGTGTTGGGATCTTGGTGAACTAGAAGGGCTCCAAGCGGGACAGATGCTTTTCAACTGTGGGATCCTGAATTCTGTATTGGCCAGATCTTCTTAAGAGAAGCCAAAAATCCAGATTTGTATGTGAAGCCCCAGAGTTTTAAACTTTGGTAATTAAATCAAAAGTTTAACAAATGGAACATGTTTATGGGCCCCATAGGTCCACCAGCCACTAGTTTGCAATTTCTGCTCTCAGTGCCTGAGTATAGGCACATGAGACCCTCCATGATGTCTCCTGCCTGCCTCCCAGCCTGTTCTTACACTCATTGTATCACACTTGCATCTGCCCCAACAGCTGGTAGTTCTTCTTTTGCATCCCATTGTTACACCTGTGTCACTGCCCCTGTGAGTGAAGTCCTGACTGCCTGGAATGCATGTTTTGACCTCCCACTTGGCCTGGCAAAGCCCACTTAGCCTTTTATTTGCAGAAAAATATCTGAGCCCTAGGCACTGAGTTGCAATGATGGATTGGACAATCCTTGTTTTCAGTGCCTTTGCAATCTCTGATTGGCTCGGGTGGCATACCCTCTACGGCCTACCCCAGGGTTAGGCGTTCTTCTTTACCATACACACCTCTTCCCCCAACACTGTGCTAGATGTGGTCCCCTTGAGGGAAGAGGTTATATTTTGGTCAGCTTTGCATTCCTAGCTCCTAGCAGAGTATCTGATGCTGTATCAGTGCCACATAACTCAACCAACAGAATTATGTGCCGTTTTGAAATGTGGTTTGAATATTCCTTTCTTTTCTCCCCCAGAAAGAATTAATCTCTTCTTCCTATACCAATATATTTTTATCCTGCTATATATGTAACATCTGACAAATATGTTATAGTTGGCTCTGTTTGGCTCTGTGACTATGGGTGTTATTAAACTAAGGATAGGACCTAGCTTCACTGGTGACTTCATTTTAGAAAGAAGTAATACCACCTCTACACAAATTCTTCCAAAAAATTGAAGTGGAAAGAATACTTCCCAACTTATTCTGTGATGGTAGGATTACCCTAATACCAAAATCAGAAAAGATATTGCAATAAAAGAAAACTACAGACCAATATCCTTTTGACCATAGATGTAAAAATTTAAGAGAAAATTTTAGCAAGTCAAACCCAACAGTATATAAAAATGATAATATATCATGACCAAGTGGGGTTTATCCTAGGAATGCAAGGCTGATTCAACATTCAAAAATCAATCAGTGTAATTCATACAAGAATCTTAATATATGTAGAAAAAGAATTTGACAAAATCTAACACGCACTCATGATTTAAAAAAAAAAAAAACCCTCAACAAATTAAGATTAAGAATAGAGGGAACTTCTTCAACCTGCTAACAGGAAGCTACAAAAAATCTACAGCTAACATCATATCTAACATACATAACAAAGATTGAATGTACCCCCATCCCCCAAGACTGGGAAAAAGGCAAGCCTGTCTATGCTCACCACTTCTGTTCAGCATTGGACTAGATGTTCTAGCCGGTACATTAAGGCAAGGAAAAGAAATAAAAGATATTCAGATCTAAAAGGAAAAAGTTAAATTGTCTTCATTCACCGACAACATAACTATCTATGTAGAGAATCCTACAGAATCTACAAAAAAGAAAAAAAAACTATCAGCACTAATAAGTGAATTTAACAAGCTTACAGGATACAAAAGGAATAAAGAAAAATCAATTGTATTTCTGTATCCTAGCAATGGCAATCAGAAATTGAAATTTAAAAACAGTACCTCTTATAAGTGTATCACAAATATGGGGTATTTAGAGGTAAATTTGACAACAGATGTATAAGATCAGTGCACTAAAAAATACAAACATTGCTAAAAGAAGTGAGAGATCTAAATAAATGGACATCGGCATGCTCAATATTGTTGTGATACGAATTCTCCCAACTGATCTGTAGATACAATGAAAGTCTCAACAGGCATTTTTATAGAAATGACAAGCTGATTCCAAAACTCACGGAAGTGCAAAGGACTTCACTAGCCAAAAATAATTTGAAAAAGGAAGAATGAACCTTGAGGGCATATAATACCTAACTTCAAGACATTATAAAATTACAACAGTCAAGGCAGTGTGGTATTAGCATTAAGGGAGGTGAACAGATCAATGAAACATAACAGAGAGTCTAGAAATAGACCAACACAATTAATTTTTGACAAAGATGCCAAGGGAGTTCAATAGAGAAACAATAATCTTTTCAACAAACAGTGCCAGAACAATTGCAAATACAAACAAAAAGTACCTCATCCTCACCTCACATGTATACAAAGGTGTTCACTTGAAATGAAATGGGTCATGCATATAAATGTAAGAGCTAAAACTTCTAGAAGAAAACAGAAAATATTTTACCTTGGTTTGGTTTAAGGTTTCTTAAGTGCAACACAAAAGGCATGAAGTCAATACATTGGACTTCATTAAAATAAAAACTTTTGCTTTTCAAAAGACACTGGGAAAAAATATTTGTAGAACATACCTGACAAGTACTTGTGTCTAGAATGCTAAAAGAACTCTTACAACTCAGTAATAAAGACAAAACAATCCATTTAAAGAATATGCAAAAGATTTGAACAAACACTTGACCTGTGAAGACAGATGGCAACTAGATAAAAAGCTGCTTAGCATCTTAGATATTGGCTAAATATAGGTAAAACCATGAGATACCACTGCAAACCCACTAGAATGGGTAAAATGAAAAAGATTAAATATAACAAGGATTAGTGTAAACGAGGAGCAACTGGAACTCTACATAGTGCTGGTGTGATCACTTTAGAAAACAGTTCGGTAGTTTCTTAAAAAATTAAAGATACACCTACTCTATCACCCACTTGTTCCAAACACCTGTACATGAATGTTCATAGCAACTTTATTTACAGTAACTAAAAACTGGAAATAATCTAAATGTCCATTAGCAACTGAATGTGTAAGCAAACTGTGGTATATCCATATAATAAATACTACTTAGTAATAAAGACGAATGAACTATTGATACATGCAAAAACATGGATGAATATCAAAATAATTATGCTGAGTAAAACAAGCCAGACAAAAAAAGAGTACAGAATTCATGGTTCCATTTATATAAAACTCTAAAAAATGCAAACTATTGACCTATAGTGGCAGAAAACAGATCAGTGATTGCCTGTGGCTGAGGGGAAGAGACAGGCAGGTTAGAAGGGGTATGGCGAACTTGTTAGGGTGATGGATATGGGATGTTCACTATCTAGATTGTGGCGATGGTGTCATGGGTGTATATATGTGTGTTAAAAAATTTCTCGTTATAATAAACTAGACATATTTAAAGTTTTTAAGAATATTGTACCTCAAAACTGAAGGCAAAAAAGGATCTATATTTCTTTGATCTTGTCTATTGTCTAGAATATATACTTGTTTGTAATAAGTGCTTGGTAATTACTTCCTGTAGTGAATTTCTTTTTAAAATAAAGTGGGTGGGGAGGACAGGGTGGGCTGGGAAAATGTGAGGAACCACTATAAATTCTATAGTCTAAGCTTCATTTAGGTAGGCAAGAACCATCTTCCCTTTTAAAATATTCCAATGTTTATTTTTTTGTTTTGTTTTTTTGGACCGGTAAGGGGATCGCAACCCTCGGCACAGTGTTGTCTGCACCACACTCAACCAGTGAGCACACCGGCCATCCCTATATAGGATCCGAACCCGTGGCCTCCTGAGTGAGCCACGGGGCCAGCCCTATTTTTCTGTTTTTAATAAACTTGTTTCTGGAAGAAAAGGCTAAAAATATGAGCTGGGTCTTTTTTTAGCTCAGATAGTTAGAGCCTCAGACTTGTACAACTTTATGCCCAGGAGGGGCCTTAGATCATATGGAAGCCAATTTCACTTGTCATAGGTGAATAAGCTGGGACCATAAGAGTTCTAGAACCCATACTGATACTGTAGTGCTGGCCTTTATATAAAACGGTTTTGCTTTTATTAGCTTTCCTATTAATTAATTCATTTTGCAAATTCTTTCTCTAAGTCTCATTGCCATTCTAGTTTTTCTTGCCTGATTCAAAGAGAGGAGAATGATTATTCTTATTTTAAGGAAACCCAACTAAACACAGAGTACTTATTATTTATATTGAGTTTGATTCTGCTTAACAGTGTACTTCTGTATTTCTGCTGGGAATCTTTGTCTTTGAATTCTTACATTGTTCTTTTTAGAGCCTCCAAGTGAAATGAAATGGGGAGAAGCATTTTTGATAAAGTGGATTAGCTTTTTTCTAATCACCGCCCAGGAGGATGTGATGGAGCCACATCTATTTGTAGCTGGTTGGTCAGGTCCAGCACCACAGCGTGTGCGCAGCAGAATGTGGTGTAGGAAAAACAGAAGTGGGAGCTATTCTGAAGGCCAGGTTGGACTGGATGAAAGAGGGATCAATACCCTCATTATAGTGGCCCCAAATCTTCTGGACTATGGTTGAAGGACTCGAAGTTTAGCCTTTACCGTAGTTTCTGGCCTGCTGGAACTTTAAAAAAGAAACAAAAACCTGCTTTTTAATGGAAGTTTTCAGCCGTAAACAAAAGTTGAGAAAATGAGTATAAGGGGATTTATTATACTGTCCTCCAACTGAGGCTTGTTATTAAAATTTTAAAACAATGATTATATGACTATCAATAATTTGTTATTACTAATGTAATGTGAAATGATCTATGATACTGCCTTAACCTGACATTTCTTCAAATAAACTTTTTTGAAAATAAAAACATCATGTTAAAACCATTTCTGGATAAATTTGTAGTTAAACATAGCAGTTGATCATTGCTTGTTAATTGCTGATTCTTAATGCTAGTGACTTACTGTTGGGAGTCACAGCAAGAGTTAAAGGCCCCAAGGAAAGTCTTCCGACTGCAGTGCCAAGGGCCGTTTCCTCCAACCTTCCTGTGTACAGAGACTGCCCGGCACCTCCCAAACAATAGTTCCAAACTTACTTGGCAATAGAACTCTTTGTTCAAATGAAATCTTCAAACCAAAAAGATAAAAGCAATGAACTGGTTACCTCCTTAGGCATTTTATTCTGGGTTTGACTGCAAATACTTCATTGTTTGCAGAAACCTGGAAACATTTTCAGGAGGGAGAGGACAGCTGTTTAATGGCATTTGTCTCTTATACAGGAATTTTTTTTTTTTTTTTTTTTTTTTTTTTTTTTTTTTTACAGGAATTTTTTTAACGTCTATTTTTAGAATCTCCACCCGACTCCTATCAAAAATCAAAACAAAATGCAGATTATGTATTATCCATAATACATTGAGAATTTCTGTAGATAATCTTAGTTCTAGATTATTTCAAAAATCACTTATGTTTCCCCTCTATTTTGAAGGACAGTTATCAGTTTACAATTTTTATTTTTTAAAGTAGATAAAATTCTAAAAAACAGGTTATTTTCATGTCTGAGTATATCTTGACTTGCACAAAAGATATTGCCAACATTGTGTGCAAATCAAAGGCTTGTGAACAATTATTTTAAATGCCTGAAAGGACATTTATATTCTAAAAGAATTCTATAGTGAGTTTATTTGTGTTGTGGAAAAAATAGCTCCCTGACTTATTTGGGGGCACATATTTTTTACTTTTTTTGACTCACGTAAATTGAAATGCACCTGCTCTTTGGTGTTATGAGGATCTACCTCAGGCTTTGTCTCGTTAGTTGTACAAGTGGGATTTGTAGGGAAGAAGGGGGAAACCCCTAATGCACTTAACCGATTATTCTGACCCACCTTCTACCCTCCTTGTTGAGTGGATGGTAATGTCAGCAATAAGAAGGAGAAAGCAGAGGCACTCAGCAGATCACACGGTGCCCTTTGCCCTTGTCTGACATTCAACTCTGCTCCACCCATCCCCCAATCTGTCAGCCCAGTGACAAAAATACCAGCTAATCTAAGATGCAAGTGTCGGAGATAGGAAAGAATAAAATTAATAAAAGCCAGGGTATGAATAAAATATCCCACATTTAGAGTTATTTATCATGGATGAGGGGTTTATAAGCCAGTATCACTTATGTTGGTGAGTAAGAGAAGCTGGGTAGAGGATTCTACCCCACCCCCATCTCCTCTAACCCCCTCCCAATCACCCTTCTGGCTTCTTAGAAACCAGATGCTCTGTTAGTTGTTATGGCTCCTTTCTAAGCTAAACTATTTGCAGTGTCTGGTCAAAGTGAGGCAGATCCAGCTGCAGAAAATACTGGAAAACTCAGTTTTTCATACTTCACCCTTCCCAGTCCCTAAAAATGTGTTGAGTTGGAAGAGGAGAGGAGTATGTGGCATGATGTGTGCATGCACACCCAAGTGCACATGTCCTTTCTGACCTCAGTGTTTCTCTTCTCTCCTGGGAGTAGATAGGATAGCACTTCCATGAGCAGTGCTCAGTGGGCTCTGCCTGAATTCTCTGGTTTCACAACAAAAGATAAATGACAGAGCTCTGGCCATCTATCACAGTCACATCATGCCACCAGAGCATCAATTTAGGGACGTAAGTGGAAGGCCCAGTTTTCCCCCTTCTTAGCTTGAAACCTCACTTTCCCCCCTTAATACCCAGCCCCTCCAAGTGTCAATATACTGATAGGATATCTTTGTATTTCCTTTTTGGTGAATTTATTGGTATTTCTCCCTTTTTTTAGTTTGTTTTGACACATGCAAAACTCAGGTATCTCTGTTGCAGCCCCATTTAATAACCTTTAGCTTAGGAAAACATATCTTTGTGTCTGGCTACTGTGAGGCTACGGCTAAGGCCTTGGAATCCTCACAGCGCCAATTGTCTAGCTCTTAATCCTGTTCGTGATGCCAATTGTAAAGCTAGGTGACCATGCTAGTTGTCATGGCTCTTTAACCTGCCAGTAATCCTGCACTGACTGGGCTGATGGTTGAGATAGGGCTGGGTCTGGAGCTCCCAGACCCCTCCAGCCAATTCACAGACTGGGTCACAAACCCTTCACACACCAGGGTGGATCACCAGACCCCTTCATGCAGTTCTCTGAGCTAGGTAACCGGCCACATGGTCCTTGGAAGCTGCAGGTCTGGAAAAAACATGGCTGTGCAGGGCAGGCACCCGAGGCAGTAAACACCAGCCAAAGTGGCGCTGTGTGGGCGCACTCACTCCACCCCCCCACACACAATGTTTACAGAACCACCCATATCCGGCCCTGAGGCGAGGGGAGCCTGACCAAATTGTTCCATTTTCCCAACACTTTGCAATAACGAGCCCTTAAAAATGGACTTACTCAATATTGTCCTGTTGATTACCAAAATGTCTACTCTTAAAAATGTGTAGCTTATAGTCTAAGGTATGTATTATAGCTATAAAAAATATTATGGTAAATTCTATTAGGAAAAGACTATTTACAGAACAGTTTATTGATGCTTCAATTTAGTGTCAGCACTAATGCTTTTTAACTGGCGAAGCTTTATTGGAGAGAGGGATAGGCTCCTCTTCTAGAATTTGATCTTTTACTTTGAAGGATAATTACTAATATAAGCAGCTTGTTTTTATAATTTAAACCATGAACTACCACCTGAACCTGGGCTCCTGCTATGAAAAGCTGAAGTGGAATGCTACACCGTACATATGATCATCTCAACCACGTTTATTACCAAGGTACATGGAGCTTTAAAGCAGAACTTGTCCATAATAATAATAATTATAATAATCTCTCCTATTTATTGAGCACCAAAAATGCTTGGCAAGATGGTAGACATTTTATACATATTCTTGGTTTCACAAATACCCCATGAGATACAGATATTATCCCATTACCTCCATTTTACAAAGGAGGCAATGGAAGCTCCGAGAATGAGCACCCTGACAACTCAGACCCTATAGCTAGTTGTTGCAGTACGGCAAATGTTGGCATCCTGCCCACATCACCAGTTGTCTGGCACTCTGGCTTGGGCTAATGTTGACATCCTGCCGACGCCAGTTGTGGGGCTCTTTTACCTGCCCGTAATCCTGCACCAACTGGGCCAATTGTTGAGCTAGGTCTGAGTCTGGAGCTCACAGACCCCTCAAGCCCATTGTCCAGACTGGGTCACAAGCCCTTCGCATGGCAGGCTGGGTCACCAGACCCCTTACACGCAAGTCTGTGAGCTAGATAACTGGCAAACAGGTCCTTGGAAGCTGTAGGTTGGAAAGGATGGCTGCTTGCGGTGGCAGCCACCAGAGGCACTAGTCAGCCAAGGTGATGGCACCACGCAGGCGCACTAACTCCACCCACACACAACCTGCCCATAAAGAATGCGCTGCACCACCCCCAACCTGCCCCAAGGCAAGGAGCCTGATTAAATTATTCTGTTTTCCCAACACTAGTAGATGGCAAAGTCAGACTCTCATTATCTGGATGAAATTTCCTACTCAGGGCTCCCACTTTTTCATCTGTGCTGCCTATAGACAGGTCAAAACTAACACAAAACAATAGAAACTTCATGAATTGAATGATTATTTTTTCACCAGGGGATCATGGCTGAACTTTTTCCAGAGCCTTTAAACATATATTTTTTAAAATACCTTGTAAACACTCATCCACCTAGTTGATATTTTCTGAATGGCTACCGTGTGCCCAGCACTGTGCTGGGTTATAGCTGTAAGATGTGGGCCCTTTCCTCAAGGAGCCCAGTCTGCTGGGGAAGATGGAAGAGCTTATAGATACTTACACTGTAGGTCTCTGATGGCAGCATTTTCAGGGCCCTGAGATCCATCTTGGAGAGAGGGAAAGTGTGTCAGGGTAAGAAGATGACTGATGGAATCCTGGGGAACATCAACTTATACCTTCATCGGCCTCAGAATACCAAAAGCCTGTGCAGGCACTCACAGAGGTGGGAAGGAAACACATGAAATAAGTTATAACAGGTAGGGCAAGGGTTGGCAAACCTTTTCTGTAAAGGTCCAGATAGAGAATATTACAGGCACTGTGGGCTATATGGTCACTATTGCTACTACTTAACTCTGCCGTTAAGTCAACAAAAGCAACCACGGACATTAAAATGAATGGGCATAGCTGTGTTCCAATAAAACTTTATTTACAAAAACAGGCAGCAGGCCAGATTTGGTTCAAAGGCCATAGTTTCCTGACCTCTGGAATAGGGGAGAGGGGTTTGCTATCAAACAAGTTATGACTGAGAAGCAAGTTTTGATTGAACAACAAGCAACTGGCAGCTGATTTGAGAGATCAGAGTGTGGTCATTCCAGCTCCTACAAACATTATAGATATTCAGTAAGCTGGAAGAGTCAAGGAACAAACCTAGCTTCCATCGAATCTCATGCCCACCTTTGATCTAGCAGACATCATCTTTTATTTTAAGTGTTTACCTCTTAGATTTTCAAGTTTGGGCATAAGCTACTAGGATTCACCATTGTATCCACAGCACCCAGTAGGGGGGTGCAGCAAATGAGCACTGAGGGCAAATCAGTTTGTGGCATTTGATTGAACAGACAGTTCTGTGGATGTGGTGGACAAGGAAGGACCTATAAACAGAGGGAGTGCATGTGGTGGTGTCTCCCTCTTGGAAGGCGGCCTGATGCTGAGTGGGCTGTTCCTCAACTCTGTTGCTTTTTGTGGGCTTTTGAAAGCAGGCCAAAGGGAATGAGCAGAGGGCACGTCGGGCCTTGGCCACGACCCAACATGCTTTTCAGGGCTGAAGTTGGAGCCGCTTGGTGTGTGGCTTTGAGCATTTGTACATTCAGGCCATCGTGCACGGCCTTGTTTTTTAAGTCAGGAATACTGGGATGGGGTTGCAAGGAGGGAGACAGGAGAGAATACCATTGCAGAAAACACCAGTCCTACAAATTCTGACTTGGCTGATTGGGTCCTTTGTGCTGTTTTATGCCTCAGGAATGAGGAGAGCTTAGGAAGTGGAGAAAAAAATAAATGATACACCCTGCAGGGAAATTCTTTAGCACTCAAAAGGGTTTAAGGATTAGCTGATGTGTCCTCTTCTGGACAAAGTAGGTTTTGGAAAGTGAGTTATAGAATTGTGAGTGACAGGGTAATACGGGGAAGTCTACTGTGAATGTGCATGAGAGAGCGCGAGTCAGGAATTGGAAACTGACCTTACTTTTTCGGCAGGCAGCTTCAGAACACAGAAGCAGAGTTATTGTTCCTACTACTCCCTCTGTACTGAAAAGAACCTTGAATTTGCTGTGTCTCTCGTATTGGACATGCTCTAACATGGGGTTGTTAAAGCCCCAGGCAGCTTGTTGGCATAACTCGCCTGCCCTCCATCAAGGGGCCCGGCATTCTTCAGGTTGCATTATTGTTCTCTTTTCATGAATAAGTATTTTTATAGGACCACAGCTTGCTATGAACTGTCTGAAGGGTCCTGGTGGTTATGAGCAGTTACAGAAAGCCATGCATATTGTGAGGCCATTATGCTTCACATTTCACAGGGCTTCTAAAAATCAGTTCATTATCTTCCCCTTCCAGGCCTGCAAGGCAGTGTTCACATCCTGGTTAATATTTTAACACCTCGTGGTATATCTTATTAGCCTGCTAAACATAGCTCCTTGAGGCTCCTGATTGTTTTCATGTGTATTCTGTGTTACGTAAGTGTTCTTTTCCAGTGGAAGGTTAGGGAGATATAGGGTCAGCTGTAAGTTAGAGACCCTAGGAAAGAGTGGCAAACTGCAGTAGCAATTGCATAGCACACGATAGCACTGATTTTACCTACCATAATCCTGTAAGAAGCAGTCTTGGGTAGGTTATTCTCAAATACAGATCAAAGACCATTTTCATGGGAAAGCAAGCCTCGCGGAATAGAATTTTAAAACACAAGAACAACAAGTACACTTCAGAAATGAGAAAGCCCTACAAACACAGAGAAGATGTGTTTGGGAGGGATTAAAGTAAACAAGATGTACAGAGACATCAGAATTGAATGGGACAAGGAAACAGTAGGAAGGCAGGTAGGTTAAAGAGTGGGAACGAGGTGGTTTTGTTTTTACCTTTTTTTTTTCTTTTTAGCAATAGTGAGAGGGGGACCGACACCTTAGAAACTGTGCAGTGTAGAAAGTACAGAAATGTCTCCCTCTGAGCTCCTTGCAGGCACGAACTGGGTCTTGTCCAGTTTTGTGTTCTTTGTGCCTAGCACAATGTCAGGCATGTAGTAAGTGCCGGCGAGTGAATAGTAGGAAGATTAGTTTTTCATTTCTTTGGAGTAAGGAATTGGGAGTTGAGAGAATGAAATTGTAGATGGTGATAAATGTTACCTGAAATGGTAGAGAACTTTGTGTTTGAATATTGGCATTGTAAGATAAAAGGTGGCTTATTTTATCTAGAAGCTTACTTTTGTTGTGTGTATGTAACAACCAAGAACATTAGCATTATAGTGAAGCTGTCTGCAATGTGGGATTTTTTTGGTTTTAAGAGATCAGGCTGCCTGTGATAATTGAATGCTTTCCAAGAATGGTATGAAGCCCTCTCTGTGGCCTTGCCTGGAGTGGAGCCAGGTCATAGAGCTTTGCCTGAAGGTGGCTGTCAGCAGCAAACGTCCATGTTCAAAATATCTAGGGATTCAAGACTAGTGAGAAAGAAAGGTGGATCATGCTGCCTGGCAGAGAAAAGGACAATGGCTTTTTCGCATTGGATAGGTGTGTTTTGTCTAAATATGAATTGATAAATATTGGTTATATATGTAACTTATATACCAACATAATTTTATTTACTGACACGTTGTTGAGAAATCTAATAGAGTGTTAGTTATCAAATACCCATTAGTTTTTAAATGCCAGACCTTAGCAAAGTGGACTTCATTAACTAAGCTGCAAATAGGTAATCTTTCTATAATCATCTGGGATCTTACAGCATCTTACAGACATTCTCTTAGGGGAGCCATGTATTGTATGAATTTTTAAATTGTAGGTACTTGATTCTGGGGGTGTGTGTGTGTGTATGTTTAGGTTCTGATTTAATGAACATATATTGTAGCTTGCAGTTTCTGTTTCTCATACATGTGTCATACTACTCCCATTTTTCATGCTTCTAAAAATGTTAGAGGTTTTATGATATGTTTGTTTGTAATAAAATATCTCCTTTCATGTGTGCTACAGACTAACTCTAAGCCACTTGGTCATTTTTAAATAAGTGGGGTTTGAGGGTGACCTCTAGTAATTGAGGTAGATAAGGGTTACTGGTTTCCTCCCTCAATTGTGTTCCCACACATGAAAGCAGCTTCTACAAAATCCTGCTGTATATACAAACATTAAATTCCATAAGTAGGCAGAAAACAGTCACTGAGCCTGTTTTCTGAACTTTTAGGTGTGCTACCATACCTTACATGAAAAGTTAACATGAAGCAAATGCTATATTTCTGTGCACAGGATTCCT
Source organism: Cynocephalus volans (assembly GCF_027409185.1). NCBI lineage: Eukaryota > Metazoa > Chordata > Mammalia > Dermoptera > Cynocephalidae > Cynocephalus > Cynocephalus volans. Next base: position 99,025,973 of record NC_084461.1, on the reverse strand, counting down.
TTAACCTTGTTAGGATTAGATGGCAAGAACTGTCCAAACTGGTGGCTGCATACAAGATTGTTTCAGAATCAGGTTCTGGGCACCACTGCACAGGGTAAGATCAGACCCATCAGATTCTCATATCTGGTTCGTTCACAGGTAGAGTGCGATGCCACATGTCTTCTTTGTTTGGGCTGCTATAACAAAATACATAGACTGGATGGCTTATAAACAACAGAAATTTATTTCTCACGGTTCTGGAGGCTGGGAAGTTCAAGATCAAGGCAGGAGCAGATTTCAACATTTGCTTCCTGGTTCATAGGTGATCTTCTCACTCTGTCCTCACATCTTACAAAGGCACTAATCCCATTCATGAGGGATTAACCCTCATAATCTAATCACCAGCCTATGGCCCCACCTCCTAGAACCATCACAGTGGGGGTTAAGATTTCAACTCAGGTGTTTGTGTTTCCCCAAAGTTCCTATGTCTATAGCACCATACTCATAATTCTCGTCAATCCACATATCTTAAACATCACCAATTTCACCAATGTGAAATCTTTTCTAACCTTCATTGAGCTCATTTACAAAGGCTTCAGTGTTGAGAGAGGTGAAGAGCTTGAAGTAGCTGCTTCCGGAGTGCTGCCTTTTGATGGGCGTCTTTCAAATGCTAGCGGTACACTTCTGGAGTGAGTGTGGGGTCTGGTTAAGGTAGATCTCAGGTTAAAAGGATCCCTGTCCCATTGTCACTGCTACACTATTTTAAAGTAAATTGTAGTTCATTTAACTCTTCCTTTACTGGATATTAATCCCCACCTTTGAGGAGCTTCCCTGGGACCATCAACCTTGGTTTCCCCTTCCTGTGTTTATTCATGTCAGGACCTTCTGTTTGCCTGTGTGCTTGGGCTCATGTTTCCCCCAGACATCCTCTTTTCTTTCTCCCAACAAATTTCACCTTCAGATTCCTCACCGTACTTCTACTTTATAAATTCCTAACCCCTTTCTGAATATATGTGTGTGTGTGTGTGTATATATATATATGCACAATATATATTCATCAGATACACTGGCTGGCTCATACTGAATATTGGTTTTATGTGTGTGTTAGTCTTATTATATTACTTATATTCCAGACTAAAATATGAGGTTTAAGATAAGAAACTCAGATACATTTTCTAAACTACTCCCCAGTTTAGCAGAGCACCAAACTCATATTAAACACTGAATAAATATTTAAGAGAAAGAATATGGGCAAATTATGGGAAGCTATATTTAGATGTCTTCTAATTCCTGGTCAGGGTCACTTGTCTGAAAAAGTCTTGTTGTCCTGTTCAGGGTTTAAAGCTTTACTCTGTCCAGTTACAGCTTTGTCAGCACATTCCCTGCTCTAATTTATCCCTCTGTTAATGCCAAAATATGTTCTAGAAGAGCCTAATGAATGTAATAGGGTAGATCAAGTTGTGGTTATAATATAAAAACAACACTTAACCATATGTCCTTTAAGTCAGGTGGAGACTATATCTCACAAATCTTATCACTCTGACAGAAATGACTATAACATGGATGCCATTTTTATAAGCAAAAATGAAATAACACTCTAGACACATCTATTTATAAATTTAACAAAAGAGTTACCCATCCTCTTCCCACTTTTTTTAAACACTTGGTGTTTCTTTTTTTGAAGAGTAGATAAGATGAATGTGATGAGAACCTGACCCAAAATGTGATATCCCAGGAAGTGGACGATTCCCTGTAGGAATGCCATGAATGGAGAATGTCAGTAGGTCAGCCAACACCAGGAGGTATATATAGTCTAATGTTTGAAAACAGCTACTTTCCTGTTCTGAGTTCAGTGGTGTCTTGAATGAGAAAAAAAATACCTTGCTTTTTGCTTGACAAGTTAATAATATAAAACACCTTCTCAGAAGAAATTTCTATACTGGGTCTTTACAACAAAATTATTGCTGCTGTAAAGGTGGTCATGTGCCCAAAGCCTAAAGGAAATCAGGATAGATCTAAAATAAAGTGTATACATGCTGCCATCTTTCTATTTACTTTTGTAGTCTTTATGGGCTCTGTTTGGAGAAGCCCTGTGGAATTGCCACAGGCACAGTCTGATGTTTTGGTGTGTTGTCAGGCAGAGCACAACTGACGAGGGGGGGAACCATTGATATATGACAATTGAGAGCAATAATATTTTGGGAATGAAAATAATTTTGGAAGCTTTACTTCCTCTACTTCTAAGGCATTTTAATAAGTCTGTTTTTTATGACTTTAGGTAAACATGTCAAGTATTCCCTAAAATCAGAGTGAGTTTTATATGCATGAATTAATGAATTGTTGTCAGGGGAACCCAGACCCTTGATACAGAATATAATCTTGCTCTGTTGGATATACAGCTTCTGTTAAAACTCTGGTTGTGAGAGACGTTATTTAGGGAAGATGATTTAAGAGGCAATCTGTGCCATCCACTTCTTAAAGTATTTTAGGATCAGTCTAAGATGAAATTGGACCAGTATATGATATCGATACATGTAAACCATATCCCTTAACCCCTCACAGAATGACTTCAGGATCTGACCTCAGTGTTAGGCCTCTAAATTTTATATAGTGAGTTACAATATATAGGAGCGTTAAGGAATCTATGTCTGCATTTCTGTGGCCATGTTCTTGGGGACATTGCCTTTGGGTAGTATAGTGGGGACCTCTGTAATTCCTCAGGTAAGAGGTGTCTCTTTAAAGACCTGACTTTTTTTTTTTAAGAAACAGGTGTTTATTTTTTGCATGACACTCTAGGCTAGGTGAGTTGTCCGTGACTTCCTCTTTGCCTCAGTTTCTGGTAAACTTCAAAGCTTAGTGTTAAGTTCTGGCCTCAAAGCAACTGTATTGTCTCTTGTGGTTGAAAGCTTCCTTTTTCAGCGTCTTCACCTGACATTTCAGATGAAAATGATGAGTCTTAACAATCTCAAAGAACCCAGTTGAAGAAAGCTGCAAACATCATTCCCCAGTGGACTTGATCCTCAGTTTTTTATACGGGGCAGCAACCTGAGGCAGGGGGTGCTGTCCAGGAGGCCAGCTACAAATAGCTTCTGGAAGTTCTTGAAGGATGATAGTTTTCCTTCTGTGTAAAAGGTTAAGGAACTTTGTAGAAAGGAGTCAGTCTTGGCCATCAGGAGAATGTACAGTAAGAGGAGATGTCAACTTCTCAGAGTTTGCCATACAAGGGATTGATTTGAACTAATTATCTAGCTTACAAATGATCATACACGGCGACTATGATAGGGCACTGTGCTATCTATTAATGTGACATGTCTTTAGCAGCAGAACCTTTATCTTTTCTTTTTTCAAAAGAAAGTTCCCAGGCTAGCCCGCTTTGGCCATCTCTCTGCTACATCCAGATTAGCTCATATGGCCACTAGGAACAGGTCAGTTGAGAGTTATGAAATAGTATCAAGTGGAATGGGTAGTATTATTATCTATGCTTCCTCTGGCAAGCAAATATTTGCTGAGTAAGCATTTAGCCAAGTAAATTCTTTCCTCCAAATGAAATGAAGTCAAACACGAATAAAATCTCAAGTATCTCAGGCTCTGCCTCTGCTGTTGACAGTAGGGTCACGCTAATGTGGCCTCTGGGGAAAGGACTTTTGACTTTGTTACCAAAGGCCATTTTGTTGAGACTCTTTTTATAGCTGTGCTTCCCTTAAGCTGTTACCTCTAGCTAGGATCAGAATGGACCACTGATATGCCTCATTTCACCCAGTAGGTATAACTGAAGAGTTATGTGAGTAAAACTTCTGTAAATGAGCTCATATTTTAAGGCCCTAGGAAAAACCTTTTATTTAAGGGAGCCCTGCTGAGAATCATTTTGTAAAGTGCTGTGCTCACAGTAGGCACTGGAGAACTACATGGATGGACAGATGAAAGGAGGAACAAAAGGACAAAAGAGAAGGGTTGTTTCATAAGAACAACCCTTTCATTAGAGCCATTCCCTAAGATGGAGTTCCTCCAGATCCACTATCCCCAGACCTAGGATAGATGTCACCAGATTCTGCTCAATAATAGCCTTCATATGTCTCTATCATGGCATTGTATTAATGTAAACAGCTAATACTTATTAGATGCTTATCATGAACCAAGTTCTGTGCTAAACATCTTTCATCTGTTCTCTTTTAATCCTGAAGGAAATCATGTGAAGTGAGGAAATTGGTTTAAAGAGGCAAAATGTCTTGCCCACAGTCACATAACTAGTAAGCAGTAGAGTCTGTGATTCCAAAGTTTCTAACTCCTGAGTTCATGTCTTTGTAACCACTTTATGTGTATTTGTGTCTGCTAGATGCCAGAACCCTGAAGATCTGAACTCTGTTTTGTACATTTTTGTCCCCTGGGTTTCAACTATAGTGCCTGGTGCATAACAGGCTCTTAATTTGAATGAATGAAGTGAGAAGGAAGGCCCCAGATTGTGGTTGGAAGACCTGGGTTCTACTCTCAGTTCTGGTACCAGGTAAATCATATAACCTAAACACCACATAAATCGGGGGCAATAATCCCTGCCTTGCTGACATCACAGAGTGGTTGTTGCAGATCAAATGAGGGAGAGTTTATGGAAACTGTAAGGCAATATATACATGTTTAGAAGGATTCATAAACGCATTACCTAATTTACCTATTTTGTAATTTCAAAATTGTTCAAGACTAAAGTTCCTCAAAGCACCTGGAATATTTAAATATTTAGAAAATAATTTGTCTAAGGAAGGGTTGGGTTTTTGTCAAGCCAGGAAGAGAAAATGCTTGAAGATAATGTCAAGGTCTTATGGTATATATACATATATTGGCAAATAGGCAGACAATATGGATTCCAGTTAGGTAGAAAAAAGCACCCTATACTAGTAGAGTTTACACCAGGTGAGGAGTCCAGGACCAGATGCTCAGCAGAGCTTGGATGCTACCTTTCTTGGGGAAGTGCCTTCAGCGTGCTGCCAGGTCCCAGTTCCCCTATCTGTAAAAGGAGGTGTCTGGACTGAATGACTCCAAGCTCCAGTGACCTGTCATTCTAAACTGGGGTTTGGGGGCAGTACTACAGGATTGAGTTGTCCAGTTGTATAGCAGTCACTGCTCGCTCCAGATGCCAGCACACAGTGTTTGCTGTCAGCCTTAGGCCTCTCACCATGCTAGCAAGGGGACTGGGAAATGAAGCAGCAGGAAAGGATCCAACCCTGTAGTGTGTCTTGTAGAACTGTCCTGGATTCCAAAGCTGGGCTGTGCCCTGCATGAACTGAGCTTCCTTATTAACACCTTTAGCTCTGGTTCCAGTAATCTTACTTGGGAGAATAAGATTATTCTCCATTTTCCCCCATGCTAGCTCCTGTTGTTTCTCTACCATCTCCCCACTAATCTATTGATTTGAAACTGTTAGATTCCCCTTGTTTAAAACAGTATTTTCCTACGGTGTAATATAAAAATATTCTTTAAGACTGTCTTTCAATCTTAGAACTATATATATTACAAATATGTTATTATTTATATTATATTTCAAAACATAGTTTTTGGATGGACTGATAAGAATGTGCCCCCTGATAGCATCATAAGTTTCGCAATATTTGTTTTCTAGTGCATTGCTTAAGCTTCATGTTGACACGGGCAGGTACACAGAGCAGTTATGACTATCCACATTTTAAAGTTGAAGGAGAAGGGAAGCCCCGCAAGGGACATGGCAGAACTGGGGCTCAGGCTTTGTTTTCTCCATCATGTTTAGTCCCCCTTCTCTACGATACAAAGCCATGTTCACATCCCTGACCACATAGGCACCAGGTTGGTCCTGTAAGCAAGCAGGGCAGGTGATGCCCTCATTATGGCTGAGGAAACTGAGGCTCAGAAGTTGAACTTCTTGCCAGGGGCCCGTAGCTGTTAGATTTTCTAGATCTCAAACTCACCTGATTCTTGGATCCTGCTCTTTTCACTATACCAGTTGACTTTCATTTCAGCAATTCCTGTAAAAGCTGCAGGCTGTGTCCTCCAACATAAAAATACTTCAAGTCTTAGGAACACATTGAGGAACAAATGCCAGTAAGGCAGGGATAGAGAGAAGGAGGAAAAGACTGCCTGGCATTTGAATGGCTTGCCTCCTTAACCAAGGTGGGAAGCAACCTTTGGTGATGAAGTCTTTGTGGCTTTGGCTGTAAAAACCAGTCTGTAGCCCTAAATTCCCTGATGCAGCCCTGTCAGGTGCTGAACGCAGGTGAGAGTTACTGGATGGTTCCACTTTTTGTTCTAGGTATCTGGGTATTTTCTCTATTATTGCATGTTTGCATCCATCAGTTGTTGCATGTAAAAGTAAGATTTCAAAATGGATTCAATTTAGTTTTCCAAATTAGTCTACTTTGAATTTGAGGTCTACTATCTGACAAACAGTAAAAGGTATATTATGATCAGAAAGTAGTTGGAATTACTTTCCCCTCAGAAATAATCGCAGGACAGAGAACATCTTTGGAATGGATCTTTCCTGCCATAATTCCTCCCAGTTTCTTGGAAGCCATGCGTTCCACCTGGAAGCACTGTCTCTGCAGCCTGCTCACTTTTTTCCTTGGCATCTCTCCTCTGAGATGTTGTCCACGCCGCCCTCAGATCTGCCCAATGAGTTTGAACAGAGACATAAAGAGAGCATCAGGTTTCTTAATACTGACAGTAAATTTTATTTGGTGCATTTTAAAATGTTCAATGCATTTCTAAGGGAAAGAGGTTGAATTTTGAGTAGCTATCATCACAGTTTTAGAACTAAACGACCTCTATTTCAAGATCAATGCATAGAGCTCTTCTGAGGAAGACAGTTTTGTGTGTGAAGGGCTTCATCTGTTGGGATGGTTTCATAACTTTATAGTGCTGGAAAGATGCTTTGTGATGATGTTATATGTGGCCTGGCCTTCTTGTTCCTACTGGTAATGCTGATCAAACTGTTCTCACAAAACCGCCAGACCGTTTCTCCAGGCATATACATGGCTGTTGTCTGGGAGCACCCAGGTACCTCCTCAGTGGTGTTTGTAGGCTTCCTGCTCATTCCTCTTATTTATTTCATCTGCTCAGAAAGGCTGTGGATAGAGACCAGTTGTTCTCTTGCACTTGAGGAGCAGTATAAAAATTTTGCAGGAAAAGGAAAGATGGGAAAGTGGGAGCGATTGGGTCTGTGCTCAGAATTGGGTCACCTGGCATTTCTTCTCAAGTTTTGTTTACCTCTTAAGAATCAGTTTAGGCTGGATGGGCAAAGTTAAGAACCAACCTTAGTAATTTTTTTAGCCTTCTGGTAAAATATATTGTGCTCAGTCCACATTAATCTGAGAATAAAATGCCACATTGCCTTGCCCTGGATCTCTGGCAAAGAAATCTAGCAGCAAAACCCATAAATCTGGTGTTTAGGAGCTCATCTTAACCTGGCCTTTAACATGCAGCCTTTATTTGTAATCCTTTGATTTGGTGGTGGGGTGGTGCTACAATAACAACACCCTACTGTAGGAGCTGTGTTTATAACTGCATCTTTATAAAATTGAGCCTTGTTTTCTCACCCTGGTGGCTTGCACAGTGCCTGGTTGAGTGGTTGAATGTTGGTTTGCAGCGTTGCTTTGTTAAAGCCACAAACTTTGGAAGGGAAATCATCACACCAAGCGATCTGGCTTATGTGGACTCTTCTGTAAATAGCATGCGCTTGGGGAGTATTCTGTGGCCCCCTGGGCAGGTCAGCAAAGTGGTTGTGAGACGAAGTAATCTGGTCTGGGTCGTGCTGAAAGCTCTTATTGATACAGGATTAGTCTCGGTGGAGACAACGCGCTGTCACATGGGTATCAGTGTGATTGAGAGGAGTGAGATTGGAGGCCAGTGGGGGAAGGGGACAGCGCTGAGTCACTGAGTTCATTAAAAGGCTACCGGGGCGCTCAGCAGGCGAAGACCAACCCCTGCACTGTGCCTCCGTGGGTGCGGTAACACCCCACTCACTCCATGCCGGCCAGGGAGGACAAGAGCACTGGACGAGGTAGGGGCATGAGCCGTCACGCGCAACTCGGAGGAGATTGTCTAGCTCACAATCTCATCTACCTCTTGCAGATCAGATCCCCTGGGTGGATCCTGGGTGGGACTGAAATGTGGGAACTCGTGTGTCCCCTAGCCCAGCGCCTGGTCCTGAGTGTTGGCTCCTCTGTACAAATGGGAAGAGGGGTGGTCACCAAAAGATCTCCTGGCTTGGTGGCCCAGAAGTTCTGAAAGGGAAAATTGTATGCATTTTAAGCAGTCAAATACTATTTTACCAGATTGAGTACAATTTAAAGTCACATTTAAACTTGTCAGCAAGCAGGCATTGTTGATGTGGTAAGAAAAACAGGGTTGAGAATATGTCATGTCACTGTTTTTTCATAGGCGCCATATAGTTCAAAAGTCTGAAGCTTCTATATCATGAGAAAAACTACAAAAATGGCAAACTTTTGTCTGCATTGGGACTGGGGGGAAAGAAGAAGGCATTTGGGGGGACTGAGAATCAGGGCAGAAGTCATAAAGGCATAAACTGTGTCTCACCTCTGAAAGTAGAGAGGGTAATTATGTGTTCCTTGCTTCAAGTTTTGCCCCAGCCTTAGACATCTAATATACCGTGTGTGCACAAATCTGTGCTAATGCTGAGTGGAGACGGAGCGTGTGGTTTTGTGTCCCCTCCACATACACTGTAGGCATGTCTGAATGACTGTTAACAAATGAACATGTCCAAAAAGGAATTACGAAGATGAGCCTTTGGACTCACAATGTACGTATTGTCAAAAAGGACTGAAAATTGGTAGTAGCTGGAGAAAACCTTTCAAAGTAAACTATGAATGTTGGAGCTACCCCAGTGCCCAGTGTAGGTTATTAGTCCTAGAGTACTGATTTTGGTGAATCTAGATTAGGAGGTAGCTGCTTGGACTGGGTGGGTTTTTTTGTTTGTTTTGTTTTTAAAACTACTAAAAAGTCTCCCCGTCTTCCCGTTGAAGCTCCTTGTGCACTCAAGAAAAACACTGGGGTTGCTTTTTTTTTTTTTGAGCTTCCTCTCTCATTCCCCCCCTTTTTTTCCTTTTGCCAAACTGAACACTGAATCCAGTTAATCACAATTTATTCAGAGGGGTCTAAGGCAAGAAAGGCAGACAGCAGATGTTTGGAGGCTTTGGTTAAAAGTGGAAAATTAGTAATGGAGGATAAGAGGTTGAGTAGGGTCAGGGAAGAAGGAAAGCCTGTTATGGTGCAAGAAAAGTTTTCTGTTTACTTGGTTGTGTTGGCAGCCAGGAAGGACTGGGAGGGAAGGAGGAAAGATGAAGAGAACGAGGTGGTGGGGTCACCCTGTGTGGCTGTCGCCCCTTTCCTGGTGGGAGTGAGTATAGTCTGTCCAACAGCGTGTTACTTGGATGGCCCGTCAGGAAACCACTTCATTCCTGTCTCTCTTGGTCTCGGTTAGCTTGAGTGTAAAAACTTGCTTGGTTTTAATCTGTCCCTCTAGCAGAATAAGACTTTTCCCTTTTAAAGAGAAAGGAATGTGTGTCTTGGACATTAATGAACCTTTACTAAACCAACCTTCCTGTATAGTTAAATTACTTACTTTGAAGTGTAGGAGCACCTAAAAAAAGGCTAGACGTATGATCCACAACATGTTTTTAATATTTCCTTCAAGTTTCAATAAAAGTTTGAAAAATGAGAATGTCAAAAGCATTGACCCAAATGCAAGAAATTTGTTTAGCAAAACTCATAATTGGGGAAAAAAACAAAAACTAGTTGGTTCTTGGATTTTTTTAAGCCACAAGTAAGGAGCCATGTTTTAGGACTTCCATATAATTTAGGACTCTAGATTTATGGAGGAGTGGGATACCGGATTGCAGTGGGCCAGTAATTTCTAATTCCAAATCCAAGCCTAGAGAGGGACATGCTGGAAGCTTGTTTTCTCCATGTGTAAGGGGTTCAACGTAAGAACTAAACTAAATATTTATCTCAAATAAACCACCCTACTCCAAATAACCTACCGATTATTTATGGCAGAATGTTAGCCCTTGGTCCACAGCAAGGCCAAGTTAGTTTGTGTGCAAGAAATGCAAATGAATTTAAAGATTTAGCCTGACAAAAGCCCTCTCCCTCTCCTGGCTTTATGGAGCACAGGGCCAGTTTCCCCAGCAGCTAAGGGGTCTTTAGGCCTCACTCCTGGCCTCACCTAGAGAGCCCCAGAGGCACCATCTAGCTTCATATCCCCTCTTTGCTATATATCTGTGAAATTCCTCTGTGTTTCTGAGGATTGACCCTTTTGCTTATAAAGTTGGCTCTGTTTTTGTGTGCTTGCTTTCTAATTTCATAAGTTTTATCTAATATTTCTGTATGTTTGAAATCAGTAAGGGGCTTCCTATAGCAGCTCGGTCTGCTATACAGACCCAAGATCTAGTGTAACTAAATGCAGTGGGGAAGTTAAGCATTTCTTTAAGGTAAACCAGACAGTCTTGGTGTTGAAAGGAACCCTGCCACCACGCTCCTTTGTGTATAGTCTTCTGGATGCCAGCAGGAAGGGGATCTGTGGGAGTGGCAGGCAGCATTTGTCCCCTCTTCAAGATATACCTTCCTATTACTGTATACCTTCCCCCAGGCTCTATTTGTATGAGATTACCTTTCCTTTATAATTTCAATTTCATGATATTCAGTACCAACAAACTGCTTTTATAATGATATTCCTGCTCTCTTTTATTTTTTCCTATTAAATTTGAAAACCCTTCTTCCTTCTGGGGTAACCTATCATATTTACTGTCTTCCACTGTAGTTAGGTTTTAAGTTTTACCTAAGTGTCTTTCTCTGCTTATAAATCTCACTTTAAAACTTGTTTACTTTGCAAGTTGTCCATTGCTCTTTCCACCAGTGCTCATGAGATGCCCTTTCTCTCCAGTTAGGATACATCATTCTAGTGTCTTATATACCTGGTACCTAAAAGTAAAAGTCCTGTTTTGTAGCTCCATGTGTGTTGCTGTCATCCTTGTCCACTTTGATCTTCCAAAATCAATCACCTTCACCTGGAATAAGCCAGAAGAATGGTCCCCCTTGCGTTTCAGGACTGTCTTCAGATAGTCCAGATTCTTTCTCGTGCTGTTCTTGTTCCTGTGGAAATCAGACGTGGAGAGGAGAAAAGTGGGGTTAACCTTGGCAGTCGGCAGTCACTGGGGAGTAATAATCTCATCCACGTGGGGCCCCAGCAGGTTTACCACCACCCGCCCTTCCCCTGGAGCCATCCCGGGACATTGTTGTGTGGCCCACGCAGGGCCTGCTGCAATGCTGCTGCTCCAAACTCACGCACTTTCCAACTCTAGTGTTAACTCTTTTCACAAAACCATTCCTTTTGAGAATGTGGAAACTGAAAACCTATTTCCCAGAAAAAAATACACGCGTATACAATTTTGAGTCTAGTTTCAGGGGATTCAGCACTCTTGTCTATTCGAGGTGCATAGAGTCTAGATTAAGGACTCCTTACCTAGACCACACATGTCGTTTTCAGATTTGGCAGTTTATTTTACTATGATATGCATTATTGATTGTATGAGAAGAGCCTTACTCCTGCTCTGTATGTCTTGTGGTTTCATTTATTACTTACTTTTGGACCTCAGGTATGTAGAACTGGGTTGGTTAATCATGGTCCTTGGTTCATGTCACACATGTCAGCGGCCCACACAGGACCCTCTTCAATGAATTTTATTTCAGCAGAACAACTAACCCTTGTACCCCAGCCTGTGTGGTCCCACCTCCCGACCCACCATAGCCTCTCTCCTGAACCTTCCAAGTGTTTCCTTGCTTTCTTCAGAAACAGTCTGTCTCATCTACGCACTTCTAAAAAATTAGCTGGAATACAGTTTAGTTCCTGACTTCTCTAGAAATATATACATTCTCCGAGGTTCATTTCTTTTAAAATATTTGAACACCTAGCAGGGGGAGAAATAAAACCATAGCCCCTGCTGTCAAGCAGCTCAGGAAGAAGATGGAAAAACCCTTTAAAGTCAAATAATGACACCGGCAAAGACATGAACAAGCTGAACTGCCTTATATGGTGATACCATTTCTACCCACAGTATGCGACTGTTCTATGCCAGACGTGTAAGTATTATGAGGAAGAAAGCCTGCAGCAACTGCTTCCCTTTCATCTGAGTTTGCATCAGCCAGTGGCACGGGCACCCACGCTTTTACCCTCTCTGAGCCGCACTGTTCCACAGCTCACACCCGGACCTGTCAGACACGCCTCACTCTTGTAACACACAGCCTGGGTTTGGGAAATGCAGTGTAGCAGTGAAAGAGCACCAGTGCGCTCAAGTCAGCAGCCTTGAGTTCAAGTCTAGGCTTCACAGTTGCTCTGTGACCTTGAGCAGATTACTTCATGCCCTCCCTCCACTTTCCTGACCTGTGAGGTTGAATGAAATAAAGTGCTTAATACATAGTGCTCCTACGTGATAGTTCTCAATGTTTGATGCCATCGTTAGTTGTTTTGGCCAGCCATGATGGCCCAAGAAATAGTGGAAGGTGAAAGGAAAGGCGATTGGCTGTCATCAGACTTCTGACATGCTAGAGGGGGCATAATGAGAGTTTATTTTAATAAGAAAGAAGCTCGTTGCAATGACCCCCTGCCCACCGCAATCCCTCTCCCTCCAAAAAAGTCTGAAGTACTATTTCCACAGTATCACCATGTGCTGCCATTTCTTGCTCATATTTCCACACATATGTTTTGTGTCCAGAACTAGATTTCAAGCCCCATGAGAGCAGAGATGGCATCTTTTATATTAAACATTACATGCAGGACTGCACTCTTAATAAATAGTTTCAAAGAAAATCAGTGCGGGATCTAGATCACAGGTCATAAACTCACAACTCAGTCATGCTTCTATTTGCCCACATGGTTTTTGGGTTTGTTTGTTTTTTTTAAATTAGCATTGGTGAGTAGCCTTTACACTTCAAAATATTTCACTTAAAAATTCAAATTTCTGGATTTTCCTACAAAATGATAACATTTAGCAAGATGGGGCCCACACTCTCACCTGGCAGTGAACGCTGGAGCTGAGAAGCCAATGCCTAGTGGTAAACAGGGCATGCACTCTCCAGTTTGCAACAGACTTCACTGCGCCCTACTGTTCACCTGGCCTGCTTCCCTCATGTATCACCTGCCTGACCTCCTGGACTGGAGTTATGACCCCTCCCAGTGTGTTATGAGAGCCCAATACCAGAAAGGAGGGTAATTCATTCATTCAGTGCTTCTTCTAAGACCTGGCACTAGGAGACAGGGGGAGGGCCAGGGAGGTGGAAGTGGAGCATCTGACCTTTTCCCAGATCTCACCAGTAGGTGTATCATTAGTACAAGAGGTGATTCACTTACACAAGAACTGCAGTGGTAGACAGTATGTACCACATGAATGACACCAAAAGAATTGAAAGGAGGGGAGTTTGCTGCTGCCTGAGCTGATTATGGGTTTCTCATGAATGAGGTCACCAGCCCTAGCTCTTTAAGGATAATAGGATTTCAATAGCTGGAGGAGAAAGTGGCCTTCTCCCTGGAGGAAGAGATATATGCAAGAAAAGGCAGCCAAGGTGACTTGACCAGTTTGACCCACACATGGAGGAGCAGAGGGAGCTGCAGAGAGAGGAGGGTCCAGACAAGGGGCCTTTAAGACCAGATGGTAGCATTTGGAATACAGGCAGCAGGGAGCTGCTGCCAAAGATTTTTGAGAAGGGGAATATTGTGATGAAAGGAGTTTTAGAAATGAAAGTTTCTTCAACTGCCAGCACACATCCCAAAGGCAGAAATGGCTTGTTGACATGTTTGCTTGGATGTCCCTGCACCCTCCATCCTGCTTTTTCTTGCAGCCCCTTTCTTCCAAGGCTGCTCTGATGGTGTCAGGAAGATCCCTTTTCTTTCTCAGGCCTGTGGCTCTGTCTGGTTGGCAGAATCCCAGTGGTCTCGGGCTCGGAGCCCATAGACGGGTGATGAATTTTACGCGCAATCTGAAGTGCATTAAAAGGGTATGGCGGAACCTAGAAAGGCGTCTAACCTGCCTGTCATATGAAGAGATGGGAAATGGGTTGAGGCTGCTCTATATTATGTTGGACCTAAGCGGGCCATTGTACCTGGTTGGGACAAGATTGTAAGTCTAATTCTGTGAGCGAGGCTCACTGGGTTCTGACTGTTGGAATTTGCTGCCTGTCCATGACTACTGGCGGAGATTCCACCTTGCTGGTGTTTGGTGCTGGTGAGAAACACTGCTCACCCTTCCGAACACACTCTGCTGAGAATGCTGCTGCAGCCCTGTATTGATCAGTGCCTCATAAGATCTGCATCTTATGAGTGTCGTCCACGTGTGATCTTAAGTGCTGGCTTCCTTTGTTGTTCCCTTCAGCAAACCCTTTGATATATTTCATCCACTCTGCACACTAAGAAAGCCTATGGCACAGTCTCAAGCTGAAACGAGTGTGGCTGCTGCTTAGCTGGGTTGACCTGGTTTACTCAGAGTTAAACATCACTGCCTCCAATGATGGAACCTCCAGCCTGGCCGTGAGGTTGCCACAAAAGCAAAGAAGTGAGGCCTGCCCTGGAGGTTGGGGGATGCTCATTCCCATGGTGATGTTATGGCTATTTCAGACTTGGTTTATTTAGTTTGCTTTTTACACTGTATCCAGATTCATTTTCACTGCGGGTCCTCGAGAAATGACTACTGATGAGGGAGTTCAAGACTGGAGAAACAAATCCATGTTACCATCCTCAAATACCTCAATAGTAATAAGAACATCTGGTAGGCTTAATAATGGCCCCCCACCAAAGGTGTTCATGTCCTAATCCCCAGAATTTATGACTATAAAGGGACTTTGCATATGTGCTTAAGTTAAGAATCTTGAAACAGGGAGATTATTTTCAGTTATCTAGGTGGGTACAATATAATAAATGGGTCCTCACAGGAGGGAGGCAGGACGATGAGAGTCAGAAGAAAGAGACGGAAGTAGAGGATCAGAGTCCAGAAGAGATTCAGAGATGCTGAGCTGATGGCCTTGAAAATGGAAGAAGGGGCCATGAGCCTAGCAATGCCGGTGGCCACCAGAAGCCGGAAGAGGGGAGGAAACAAATTCTCACCTAGGGCCTCCTTGGGGAGCCTGGCCCTGCCAACACTTTGATGTAGGCCTGGTGAAACCATTTCAGACTTCTGACCTCCAGAACTATGAGATAATAGAAGTGTGTTGTTTTAAGCCACTAAGTTTGTGGTCGTTTGTTGCAGCAGCAATAGGAAACTAACTCAGAGCCCAAATGATTGAGAAACTTTCACACTGATGTTTGCTACCACTTAGCAAGTGCTCCCTCGCTTGGGCTGTTATGTTCTTTGTATGTGTCATCTCTCTTAGTTGTCACAAACCAATAGGGAAGGTGGTATAACTCCGAGTTTTACAGATAAGCAAAGTGTAAGGCTTAAATTGTTAACTGCATGTCACACATTAGTTTCCAAGCTGTGATTCTACCGGCCCAAATGATCCCAGAGCCCATTCTTTAACCCACACGTACGAGTATACACAAAGGACATATCCTAAATAATAAATAGTGGTTGAGATTATAAGTGATGTTTTCTGCTTATGTTTTTCATTAATTCATAAAACATCTACAAAGAGTATATAATCTTACGTTTAGGAGAAGGGGGAAAAATTGGGGTGAAAGTCTGGTACCTTGCCTCTCCTTTATCGTGACTGACAACACAATTGTCCAGAGAATGTTCTTTTCTGAAAGGGAAACCTTCTAGACTGCACCTTTCAGAGGTGTTTTCAAAGGGCAACCTTGATCTGATAGTTTGGCCTTATCAAAACATCTTCAGGTATTGTCTTGGGTTCCTCTTGGGTGTGGGCTCTCTTTAGGGCCGGGTGGGTGCTGTGGTGGAGGCAGGGGCTGTGGCTCTGAGCCCAACATAATAGAGAATGTGTGCTGTAATGGCCCTTGACCTTCATGGGGAGTGATGGCCCCCCAGTGGCTATCTCTTTTCTAATTGCTGTTCTGGAATCAATTTGTGTTGCTTTGACTGTCCCAGAAAGAAGAAACTGTTGTACCCTCCTCTGTTAAAATAAATAAGTTAAATAGATTTGTGCATCCTCAGCCCTGTGACCTTGCTTGCTTTCTGTTCTCCCTGATGTGCACAGAGATGTGGCTCACAAACAAATGCTGCCAATGATAAGGAGGAAATCTCTGTCTCAGGAATCTCTGCCTGCGTCGCTGTGCGGTCAGGGAGCCCCCCTGACTATCATCTTCACTTCCCCCTTCCCCTTTGCCTCCCCTGCCCATCTGTCCTTTGCTCACTGGAGGGCTGCAGCCTGGCTGTGGAGGAGCACACCCAGCAGGAAGGCCTTCTGGGTGCCCTCCAGCTTAGGAGCTGTCATGCTTCGGATGGGCCTCCAGGCCCTGTTTCCCCACAGTGCCCAGAGGGAGAGATTTTAAAAAAAAAAAAAAAAAAGTGAGGGAATGCCCTGTTATTCCTCGGAAGGGATAGCAGAGGAGAACAGCAGAAGCAAAGCCTGGGCTGACGAGATCCGAGGTGCCAGGAGAATGAGGGTCAGAAGAACGTGGAGCACTGTCAGGGAGGCTGATGGGGGCAGATCGGCCTTTTGTCATGGCTGGATAGGAAGAAATCAGAAGCAAACACAGGTAAACAGCCTCCCATCTTCTGCTCGGTGACATTTGGGAATTTAAATACAGTGTGGTGGCTAATGCCAAAAAGGTGGTGATTGTCATCGTTGCCTTGGGTGATTTCTGCTCATTTAAAGCAACTCATAATCTGGAGAGGACGGGTCCTCCAAGCACATGCCGAGATCCAGCTGACGTGCCATGTCAGCTGTGTGCCAGGCACATGCTCCGCCCCACTCCATCTCCTTGCCCACTTCAGAGAACTTTTGCTTGGTCCTGAAGATGGTTGTGCATGGAGTGATGGGGTTCTGCTCAGGAGACGTTTCCATTCTGAATTTTGAGGGACACTGAGGCAGGCCCCCCCCTCCCCGAGGAATCAGCTCAGAGGCTTTCACCCACTTCCTCTCCCCACTGTGCTGGGTTCCTTGGCACAACCTTTGCTTCTCTAAAACTGTGATTCACAAACTATTCAGATATTTCTGTATTATTGAACCTGCTCCTGCTGTTCACCCCACCCCACTCTAAGTTCTGTGGTTGTTTTGCCTCTCTGGTTGGTTTTATCAGCAGAAGGGAGAGCTAATACTGAATAACCCCCCGCTCCTTAGTTGTGATTCAGGAGCAAGGTTCCCCCTACGGATTTAGGGCTTTTCTTTGTCTTAATCTAGAGCCCATTTCTCTGGTGTTCCAAGCTCCTTCTGTGGAATGCATCATTTAAAGTTTTCTAACATGAGATTCTCATAGCCCCTCCATTTTTATGTGGTTTTACCCTTGTGGTGTAGGCCAAAGAGCCTGGACCTAGGGAAACACAGTTACCTACTTGTTATCATCCTTCCCTGTAGACCGTTTAGCTCCATCTGGAAAGAGACCAAGTGGCTTGTCAAAGCCTTCCTGACTTAGAGCAGCCTCACAAACACAAGCAAAACACAGCTAGTTCTCTCACATTTTACCACCTGACCTGTAAGCTGTGGATCAGTTCTCTTTACAGCTACAATTTGGCCAAGATGTTACAGCAGCTGTCTAGGCAGAAGATGTTGGGACCTTATAGGCACCTTAACACCTGATCGGATGCTAACAAGACCTCAGGTTGAGGAATGATGGTCTGCTAGGATGCTAAGATGGCCAGGCTGGGATTGAGGCTGGCTACAGCAGACTGTCACAGGCCTCTGAAGGGCACTTTAGGCCAGGATCTCAGTAGGTTCGTAAGGCTCTCTAGGTAACCTGCATCGAGGAACGGGGCCTGGGTCAACTCCTGTAGGAATGTTACTCAGCTGTGGTGGTGGTGGTGGCTCTTTATGGGTGGCCATTTAATTAAGATTGTGGCTAATAAAAAGTGACTAGCTTTTTAAAATTAAATTTGGTCATACCCATGTGTATTACCAAACACACATGCTTCTTTTTTCAAACCTTAACCAGTGACCACCCCCCCAGACTCTGACCACTCCCTCCGCATGTGAAGCCAGCCTCTTGTTTGCTCAGTTGATTCACTTTTATTTTTACTTTGATCTGCTCAGTGTACTCACTTTTGTTTAATCTCTGTCTATTAAGTGGCATGACTCTACAGGGACACCTAAAGCAGTGCAACATAATGATAGGTGGTGGAGCATAGAGTCACCTGAGTCCTGACTCTGCCTTTAAGCAAATCAGTGATCCCGGATGGTCCATCAAGTTACCTCCTCAGACTCAGTTTCACCCCCTGTGACGTGGGCTCACACCTGAACAGCAGGCATTTACAGACCAGCGTGATCCATCTCTGCTTTAATCACCTGGTTCTTCAAGCACCATTCTCTTCTATTTAAATGTAAACTAGGCTACCACTTCAAAGCTACTTTTTCCTGCCCTATGAAATCAGGAAGATGTTCTACAGTGAATCCCTCCACCAGAGCCATAGCTGAGATCCTCTCTCTTGGGGAACAGGTGGCAGTCAGGCCGCAGTATGAGACATCAGTCTCCTCCACAGAGGATGTGTGGAGAGAGGGCAGTGGCTGTCACCGGGCCCAGGGTGCACTAACTGGATTGTTTTGTGAACAGGAATTTGAAGCCTCTTGAAGCAATGGGCAAGTCTGGGTGATGTGGATTCGTCGAAGTGTTTCTTGTGGCCAGCTGGCTGTTTCTGCAGCGCTTTGCACCATGATTGCTTTCCACAGGGCTCGGCAGACAGCCTGACTCCTTGGAGGCTCAGCTGTCTCTGGGCTTTGCGTTCAGAAAGTCTGTCACAGAGTTCGACTTTATCCCATGGAAGAACAAGGGTTAGCCTTCTCATGTTTACTTTTCCTTGTTTAATATACATTTCTCGTTCACATGCTCTAATACTGGTTTCTAATATTCTTTGCTGTGTTCGTAGTTAGCTGAGCTCAGGGATTACCTGAGAAATAGGCTTTGGTGTCAGGCAGACATTTTGGTTCCTGGCTCTGCCACCGACAAGTGGTGTGGCCCTGGAAGTGTTATTTAGCCTGTGAGACTCAGTTATCTGCCACGTGGGGGATGAGAATAATCACTGGAAAGGCTACAGGGAAGATCCAGTGAGGTGATGTTTGTACAGTGCCTCCCACATGGCATGCGGGTCAAAATGTCAGTGGCCTCTTCCTAGCAGTCCCTCTGAAGTGTGTGTGCCTTCCGTCGTGATTTCCCCTCCTCTTCTCTGCTATGGTGGTGTTTGTAATACATCTTTACTTCATGAATACGAAAGCCCAAAGCCTTCACCCTCTTGATCAAATTTCCTTATCAAACAATATCAACTTTGCAGCCACACCCCTGTAGTCACTGTGGCTGTCCTTTGAAACAGAATAAACAGACTTCATGATATTCTGGGGCAGAACACATGATTCTGGTTTTCTTGTTTACCTGTTTCATGGTAGTGCTCAGATAATTAGAATTTTTTTCACCTTCTTTTGGTAAATAGTGAGAAGAATTTAGTTTGCCAGCCGGTTCTTATCTTTTCATGAAGCTTGAAAATATCCAGTCATGACTGCAGTGAATTTATAGTGGAAGATGCATCCAGAGACAACCGCAAGGCTTATGTGTAATGTGAACAGGCAGGCACTGATGTAGGCTATATCTGTTATTTCAGTTTCCATCTGAGGTCCCCACCTCCTTAGCTCTAAATAATGCATGGCCTCTTTTACGTCCCTTTTCAAAGCCCCGGGAGTGAGAAAGCCTCACTTATGGCTTGGTTTACTTGCTGCCCCTTTCCCATCTCTAGAATGGTAATGAGATCACACTCGAGCAGGGCCACACACTGGATTTGTTTATGCTCCTGTTCTTAGGCTTTGTCCCTCAATTTGTTCTGAGTATGCAGTAGAACTGCGAGGAACCTGATGTGTAACGTGGATTCTGTCTAGCACGGTAAGGCTCACATTTGTGGTAATTTACCTCTTTGGGAAAGAGTCTGTTTGGTTTGGTTTTTCTGATCACAGAGCTAAGAAGAGGTAGCACAGAAACCTGAGTCCTGGTGTGTCTGATTCCAGAGCCCATGCTTTTAACCACCCCCTGAATATATTTCTCTTGTTGCCTATCAAGTCTTGTTATGAGACTTAATGAGATGGTGTAAATAACGACAGACTGAACAACACACAGCAAAGTTGTCCTATCCATGGTATTATAAAGGTGGGGGGTTTTTTGTAAGTTTTAAAATGAGAACACAGAAGGAAGTGATCTAATTTTGGCAAGGAGACCTTGGAGTCAGCTTTTAAGAGGAGGTAATATTGAGGGTGACCTTGAAAGATAAGTAGGGACAAGAGGATGTGGCCACATGGCATGAGAGACAGGTAGAAGAAAGACTGGTAATGACAGGGCAGATGATGGGTGGAGGAGCTTCAAAGCATCCTACATCTTATAGGTCAGCAACTCTCAAAGATCCCCTAAAGCAGGATTTCTGCCAGATAATTCTTTGTCGTGGGGGCTGTCTTGTGCATTGCAGCGTGTCTCTCAGCATCCCTGGTCTCTGCCCACCAGATGCCAGTAGCACCTCCCACTTCCTCCTGTTGCGAAAACCAAAGATGTCTCCAGACATTACCAAATATCTCCTGGGAACGAAATTACCCTTGGTTGAGAACCACTGTCCTTAAACCGAAGGGTGCATAAGCTTGAAGCTTCTTCAGCATCCCAGGGCTAATACGTGTTTTCTGTAAAAAGTATGCATGTGTTCTGCTTCATTCTCTCATCTGTCTGTATTGATCTTAAAAATAAAAATACTTTAAGGGACATTTACCTCAAGTAAGCCTGTTGCTCTAGAGCAGGGTTTACACACTCAGATGCCAGGCAGGGCAGGTTAAATAGATGAGGTGGGCTAGGAGGTTTTGTTTGTTTCTGTTTAAAAAGATGTGTTCACCGTGGAGGGCAGTGGCCAAAAGGGGGAAGCTGTCCTCATGTGTAGTCCGTTGTCACTGTGCCTGATGCAGGCCTTGGGCTGCCAGAGTTCAGGTTGTTTAAAGAAATCCAGAAACATGTTTTTGGGTGGAATTCATTCATATTTAAAACAGGATCAAGTGAGGGGATGGGAAAGGAGATGGTGCAAACCAAACAAAATGTGTCTGTAGCCTCCCTCCCTCCCCCAGTCACGTTTACTGTGGCTTCAAGTACCTACTGGCATATACCCTGTCATTCCTACTCTGAAGAAGAAGCAAAGCTATAAAGACTGGGCTGGGGATACTGTGTAGATGTTGTCAGGTCATCATGAACATTTGCAAGGATCCATGGCAGCGCAGGTGTGTGTGATACCCCGGGAGCCCAGAGCCCCCTGCCCTGCTTCAGCAACAGCTCCAAATCGATCCTACGTATTGGGTTCATGCAGTGTTACCCACCCCCCACTGTCCCTTCACTTAAAAAGAAACTCTCATACTCCCATTTTCCATTCTCCTTAGGGTCCTGGTGGCTCTCATCTGAATGCACGCATGTTTGCTCTTCCTTCTCAAAATAAGAAGTTCAGAAATAAATTAATCTGACCATTGCAGAGTAAGGAAGGATGGCCTCCTCCTTGACACTCCTCGTATGGTCTCTGGTACTATATCCTAAGCCTTGACAGCCACGGCATGCTTCGTCACGTGAACTTAGTGTGAACTAGAATTCCTAAATCTCTTTTACGTGTTCTGCTACCAAGCCATATTTCTCTCCTACACTTGTAATAAATTATGTTAGCATGCCTGGGGATGGCAATGACTCAAACTCAATTGAAGTTTGTAAAGCTATTAGTCACTCTCAGTGCTCCTAGAGTGATGCTGAGTTTTTAAATACGTTTGCTTTTGAAAATATTATACCTGTCAGCTGGCAGTGCTTGATGATGATGTCTGTGTAGCTGTCTCTGGCCTTTTAATTAGCTGCCTCTAATCCCTCTGGGTTGGGAAATCATGTGTCCAGGAATTTTAGAATTGCACAACCAGGATTTCTAGAATTTTAAACAAGATAGGTGATCTCTGCATGTGGATCTTTCTCAGGAGTCAGGTACATGAACACAGGGCCATCACTGTCCCCTTTGCTTGTCAGAGCCATTTTCTTAACTGTCTTCAGGTCTGTAGAGTTATTCCTACTAGGACTTTTGTTAAGTGAGATTTGACTGTGTGGTGTAAGTCTGTTCCCATCCTATAGCCACCCTTCCTCACCCTCTCAACTCCCTTGATCACCTGGAGAGCTGCGACCTCATCTTGGAGATAGCTCAGATGGTCAGCACCCAGACTTGGAGGGATTCAACCCCTTCTGCCCACTTTCTACTCATAAAGGCAATTTTTTGACCACTGTGGAGATGCTATTTACATGAGGACTGGCTAACAGCCCTGTGTGGCCTAAAGTGATTCCGTGTTTTTATGGGCCAGTCAATGTAGTGGGCATGGTTGGGCATCATGGGTACATCTTTCCCTTGGGCTCCCCCGGGGCCTCTGCAGTTCGTCTGTCTTGTCCCTTTCTGTTAAAAGGTGGAGGAAGTGAGATTTGGGTTTGTAGACAAGTAGAGTTTCTCAGAGTAACTTGTTCTTTCTTTCCTTCTCTCACTACCATGTATGTCATTGAGTCCTTTATATAGAGTGAGGATTGTCTTCTTGTCTGAGTGTATAATTCTAGAATCAGAGATGTGAAGTTAAAGCTGTCGGCCATCTAGTGCACCTCAATCTGTCAGTGGAATCTGCAGATTTTACGCAGAAGCTGTGTGTTCTAGTTTCTGACTTAATCGCTTGACTTAGACCTGTCCATCTCTTCTTTTGATAATTTTAATAAAGATAAGCCTTATTGACCTCTGTTTCTATAGGATTATAAAAAGTGAACTGCTGTAGAGGAAAACTGGGTGTTAATCCCACAAATAAGCAAAATAAAGTTTTTACAAGTTGGTTTAATTTTTCTTCCAACATCATTCTAACCAGTCCAAACAAAAAAAAATTAAGTTATGCCTAGCAGTTAAGGAAAACCAATTGAGTTGGGGGGACTGTGGGTGGCAAAGAATTAGAAGCTGATATTGTAGGGCCAGCCCGTGGCTCACTTGGGAGAGTGTGGTGCTGATAACACCAAGGCCACGGGTTTGGATCCCTATATAGGGTTGGCTGGTTAGCTCACTTGGGAGAGCGTGGTGCTGACAACACCAAGTCAAGGGTTAAGATCCCCATACCAGTCATCTTTAAATAAAAAAAAACTGATATTGTAGCTTTTTCAGACTGTCTTAAATAGAAACACAGAACTTCAGGTTAAGGACTTGAATTATTCCATTATGTTCTGCCAGAGTATTGATATGATCCAAATCCATCTCAACAAATACATGGTGCTAGTAAGTGGGAAAACAATTTTATAAGAGCAAATTCTAACATTAGGAGATTACAGTTCTTTTGAAGATCACTGTAAAAATTAGATGCCAACTGTCTCCACTAATGAGCTTTGGAAGGGGGTAGAGATGGATTTTGGCTCCAGACATTTATTCTGCTTACCAGCTTTGTGATTTTGGATAGTTATTCTAACCTCTATGAGCTCCAGTTTGCAGAACTGAAAAATAGAATTGGGAATTGTGAGGATGTTGGAAGGGTGGGGACAAAGGAGGGAGTACAGAGTCAAGCATGTAAAAGGGACGAAACAAATGTCAGTCCTTTACTCTCCTTACCTGCTTACCATCCCCTCCCCCAAGTCTTTTTTCAGACAACATAGAGAATTGTGACCATCGTTCCTCAGTAGTCATGGTTTTCAGATAGTTCACCTCCCTCTGGACTGAGCCAGTTTCCCCATGGTGCTCTTAGATGGGGTTTTGGGAGGTGCACACTTCTCCAGATATCTGTATATGCTCAGACTCTGGCCCTTCTCTGTGCTGGATACAGTGTTTCCACTAATGCAGCTGAGGTTAGATTGTCATTTGAGGCAGCTAACGAGTATCACCCCTGGGGGAAGCCGGGCCCCTCCTAAGGAGAGAGATGTTTAGAGGGAGGGAGGTTGCTGACCATATGACCATAATGTTTCAGCCAGGAGCCACAACACCAATTCTACACTACCTTCTTCTGAGATAGGAAAGAATGTTTCTAAGAGTAGTCTGAAAGATTTTCTCTGACCTGTTACCTAAAGGAAGAAAAGATAGATTTGAAATAAGTCATATATATTGAAAAAATTGAAATTTAGAGATGCTTATTAAGAGGAAAAATTTCTCTGCCTGCCTCTTTCTCTCTCTCTGCCCCACACCCTGTCTCTCTCCCTCCCTCCCTCCCCCACCCTCTCTCTCTCTCTCACACACACACACTTAAATTTTTCAAACCTCTCAGAGCCCTGCTCTCAGGAGTGTGAGGGACCTGTGCTAGGGCTACTAGAGCATCCCTCTAACCGTTTAAATTAATATCAGTGAGGAGCAGATGGGGCCGCCGAGAGATCCAGAGCCCCAGCTGCACAAGGCCTGTCATCTGGCAGTCATGTACCCAGTATAAATCATATAACGCTTCCATGTAAGCTGTGCTGCCCACCTGGACTCCCTCACCTATCTCTCATTCTTATTACCTGTTGAAATCCTACTTCCAAGCTTAGCTCAAATGCCACTCTCCAAGAAAACCTCCCTAAATCACCTCAAGTGGGAATTGCATTGAGCTCTCCTGTGCTATCTATGGCACATCATTGAGACCTTCACTATGGCCTTTATCACAGGCCTTATAGGATAGCACGGTTACTGGGTGTACACTTTTCTGCTATCTAGATGGTCAGCTCATTGGATAAACGTGTATTGAGTGCTGACTGTGTGCCACGCCTTGTGCTAGGAACTAGAAACAGGTAAATCTGGGAGCTCACCATCAGGTGTGGAAATTGGCATGTAAACACAAGACTCACTGTGTCGTGGCCGTGTGTAACAAAAGGAGGTTTCAAGTGCTTTAATATTTTCATGTGAGTGTCTGTATGTAGCTTTTGAGGTCTTGTCTTTTGAAGGGTGGAAAGTGTCCTACCCAATCTTTTACTTCCATACCTATCAGAATGCCTGGCTCACAATAGGTACCCAGTATGTATGTTTTGAATGAATCACTTACCATCTAGTTAGCAAGAGGGATGTGTGCCAAGTGTTTTAGTCCATTTTGTGTTGCTATAACAGAAATACCTGAGACTGGGTAAGTTATAAGGAAAAGAGGTTTATTTGGCTTACGATTCTGGGATAGCTGCATCTGGCACGGGCCTCAGGCTGCTTCTACTCATGGCGGAAAAGTGGCAGGCAGCTGGCAGGTATGAGCAGATCACATGGCAAGAGGAAGCAAGAGAGAAAGAGAGAGAGGAGGTGCCAGGGTCTTTTAAACGACCAGCTCTCACGGGAACTAATAGAGCAAGAACTCACTCATTACTCCCCCACCTAGGGAGAGCATTAATCCATTCATGAGGGATCTGCCCCCATGACTCAATCAGTTTCCAACACTGCCACATTGGGGATCAGATTTCCACATGAGTTTTGGAGGGGACAACACATCCAAACTCCATCACCAAGTGTCTAATCACACTATAACACTGGGCCTGGCTGGAGAGCTATAATAACAGGAGAACCAACACCAAGCTGTGGAGCCCATCGGTAATACTAACAGAATGAAGAGATTCTGTATAACATGTATAATGCAGTCCAGGCCCTCCTCTACTATAAAAACCTCCTTAAAAGCGTTTCAGTGGGAGGTGAGATCCCCTAATGTAGGAACTAAACTGACAGGTAAGGAATAACCCTAGTGGAGAAGAGAGCGTGACTTTACCTTACACATGCACGCGCATGCACACACGCACACGCACACACATGTGCTTCCAGCTCAGATCGTGAAGCTGATGCAGGTCACAGGGCATCTCCACCCTGGTAGTACGCCAGGGCCGGGGGCCGAATTGTTAGGAAGAAATAGATGGTTCTGATGGGCAGAGGATGCAGCTGATGGAAGGTGGCCACCGAGAGCACCAGACCTGACTACAGGACAGGAACTCAGAATTTACGGAGCAGCTGCAGTCACAGGTAAAGAGACTCACTCGACCTTCAGCTCAGCATCTGGGATTTGGTTTTATTGTCTTCCCTTTTTTCAGTTTTACACAATTTGGGATTTGGAACTGTGACTTCTACATGTGGAGAAGGGAACTACCCAGGCAGATGATCTTCATTTTGGTTTGAGGTTTGGCTTTTGTTAGGTTAATACCATAAGCCCAGCCCCTCACATTGGTGACTGTATTACTATTTCCATTCATTCATACATGTCCTGTCACTTCAGTCGTTATCTCATCTTGTAACTAAGAAAATGGAGTCCCAGAGAAGTAGAGTCAGCTTTGACCCCACTCTTTTGACAGCAGGTGCACAGTCAGAATATGGCTAAGGCGATTATGTGTTCTCTCTCATTTGTGTTCCACTTCATAGCTATGCAAAAGTACTTCAAAGAATTCTTGGAAAAGTAGAATTAAAAGATAATATGAATCTTTCCACAAACTTCTCAAAGTACCTTCATAGATGCAAGATATTTTCATTGAATGCTATCAGTTTAGATAGCATTCATACATGTTATTAAGTTCATACGTGTTATTTTTTTTTATTAAATATTGATCTCAGTGATTATAAACAACAGAACAGTCTAGCCAAACTCCTTTGAGCTCTAGTAAAAAGTGTAGCTCCCCAGAATCCATTTCTAAATCCTAATCGGGACATTTCAAGGCTGGTCATGGTGTTCTGACAAGTAGTGCTGGTCTAAAATTTGCGATCTGGTGGTAAAGAGGCCTCTGTGCATCCAGGCATAGTCTGTTAACAGCAGAACCAGGAAAACTGCTTCTTGAGAATCAAAGCTTCCCATTAAAATCCATCTTTAGGAATTGTCTAAATTGTCTGTTTCTGGGGGTTTAAACTGAGTTGTCTTCAATGAGTGTCATTGTTTCATGTAGAGATTTATTGGTCTCAATATAAGAATGTAGGTTTTTAGGGCACTGCTGCACTAATCTAATCAATTTAGCAAATCAAAGCTATGGCTCTTCTAGATGATTTTAGATTAAGTTATAAACAGAGTAAACGATGACTTGCAAAGTAGGATGCTTAATGGAGACAGGAAGGACATAAATATCTTTAGATAATTATCATTATTTTGGTTTTTTATTAAAATGCAATTTGTAACCATCATGTAAAATTTAGAAAGTCAGAAAAATACTAAAGTAAAAATTACCTTAAATCCCACATCTACATATACTTACCATTGATGTTTTAATGTTTTCTATTGGATAGAGAAAAAAACAGTTAATCTTTTTTATACTGTTGAGATCCTAACATATATGCAAATTTATATTCTTTTGGGACAAGAAAGGCTGGCATTATAGCATAAGCATTTCTCATGTCAGTAACAGGAATTTTTAAGTAGCTGATTATGCGCCACCCCCTTACCTGGAAATTGAAGAAAAACGAGCCTGAACATGAGAATATTCCGCTGTTCATCTACTCTCATCTCATCAGTGTAGCCTGAGCAGGGTTGAAAGCAGAGGGGTGAGGGGAGGAGAAGGAAATCAGTAGTCCTGCCTCTGAGGAGTAAACAGTGAGTTTTGCAAGTGGGTTCTCTATGCAATATATTCCATAAACCTGAGTCATACTGTATTTATTTTTCTTCATTAGATTTCTGAGCTGGAAGCACTATACTGAAAACTTGAAATGTATAAGTTTATTAAATTGAAACACAGGAGACAGAGGATGGAATTGAAGAGGAAATAGAAAGAAGACAGAGGGATTAGGAGAGAGAAGATGGCAAATTCTGAACCACATGGGGGATAAGTAGTAGAAATGGGCCAGTGGAGTCCAGATGTTAAAAAATACTGCTCAGGGAGAACGAGGTGAAGAGCTGAATTTCTCCTAAAATTGGGGGAGGAGGCTGTTAGGCCATTGTATTAATTCTATATAGAGCTCTGCCTGGAGGACACTTATCAGGTGAGAGTAGAAGTCTCTCCGCGATCTTTAACACATTATATGAAGCTAATTTTTCAGGTAATTCAGAACCAAGATTTAAGTATGTATGACATTCCTGATACCTAGTAGTTTAAGTGAACATCCCCAAAGCACTTGACTAGGGACAGGCTTGGGCTGGGCGTTCAATGTGCTAAGTCACTTGATACTCGAAATACCCACAGCAGCTATGCCTGGAGGTAAAAAATGGTGGAGCTGGGATATGCCTATATCTAAGGCCCATGCTCTTGTTAACACTGGCAGGCCTTGGCTCTGACACTCCCCAGGGTGAGCTATAAATAGGTAGTAGGTATATTCTTGCAAAATGCGTATGATTTCTTATTGGGTTATTGAATTTTATAGTAAGATCCTCCTGAATTTGACTGCATCCATTTGTCTTTTAGAGAACTTCCATATGATTAATTGGTGAATGAGGGGATACACTAACATTTTAGAAAAAAATCAATAGAAATCGACTCAATGTATCTTAATTTAATAAAATTCTGCTATCTACGGTTTTTAAAGGATCAAAACACAACCACAGTGGCAACCAAAAGTCCTCAAGCCAGTTTCAGGAAGAATTTCCCTCGAATTCCCTCTATAAGGGAAGTAGAGCCAGTCACTTAAGAGTACCGAGCACTGCCCCGAAGTAGCTCTCGTGTTACTAACAGCCAGGGCGCTTGCCTCTAACAGCATTGGAGAAGACAAATGTTACCCATGCCTGGCTGCAAATGGATTAAAGCAGTGTTGATCCTCATCTGTCAGAACAATTAACATGAGTAAAACACTTGCCCTACTTAAAGCAGATGGAAGAAGGGGAGGAGGGGAGCAGGGAGGAGGGGGCAGCGTGTTCTGTGGTACTGCTGGTAAGATTAATGTTGCTATATGGGCAGCAGAGAGCACTGGATTTATTTTCTGAACATTACGTGGATTTACAGGGATGTCAGTTATTGCTGAAAGCACAGACTGTTCTTAAAGGGTCTCTGTAGGATATTGAATGTGGCCTGGAGGAAGTGTGGGTGTGGGGGATGGTACGTGATATGTACAGCCTTTTTAACAGTAAAGTGTGTTGCTGACCATTTTTTCTTCTTATGTTTAAGCTGTGTTGAATTCAAGGCCGAACAGTAACCTGGCTTCTTAGAGGATGTATAAATATTGTCATAAGAGTTTTTTTTTTGTAAAATAAATGGAATAGATAGAAATGGGACTTTAATCACTTGAGACTTCGCAGGAAGACTTTAGATCCCCTTTGCGTTCCATTAGGACTGGATCTGTGCTGTTAGGGTAGGAGGAAAAGGAAACAACATATTAATTAAGAATGAGCTATCTAGGAGGATTTTATTATTCTCTGACAGAAGAAGTGGAATGGGAAAATTGTTGAGGTTAGTACAACAATGATAGAAGACAGTGGGGTAAAAAATAATATTTACATGAGTGCTGAGTCAAATTTTAATTATAGGAAGTTTATTGAGAAAGGAGTCTTGCTTTTGGCCAAAGTTTAGCTGTCACTGCAAGGGTCAGACTTGGTGGTGAGGAGGAGTATTTATTGAATGACCTCTTGTCATGGCAGAGAGGGTCGAGATTCCTTCTGATATGCTCCTCAAAATGTCCCTCAAAAATAAATTTTCTGCCCCAGTAGGCCCTTCTCTCCTTGTTTACTCTTCCTCTTCTTGCCTTCTATTTCCCCAACTAGTCAGAATCCTCCGCCACCCATCGTGGCTTTTCTGTTTAAACTTGACACCTCGCCACCTGTCTGGAAAAGCTGCTGCACTCCCAGAGATACTGAGATGGTCTACTCACCACATTCGTGTCCTTTTTCTGAGCAGGGACAGCTGAAGGGTAGATAGAGTCTTAGTTAACGGCCTGAGAACATGGGTAACTCCAGAATTGCTTTTCCTGTGTCTTTCGGGAGTGTCTTCCACTTGGATCTTGCCTGTCCAAATTCCATTTCAGCAGCCTCTCTTCCCTTCTCAGATCTCATTGCCACACACAGCCTCCTCTTTTGCTCATTCCTCCTTGTCTCCCAGGCATGTGTTTTGATTTTTTTGGTCCATTCTTACACTAGCCACTGTTTGGAGTATTGTTCACATGGACAGTGTTCCAAAGTATGTGTTCCTTCTGGCTCTTTTATATAGTGATATAATCTTCTAAATAAGGAGAGAAAAAATTCTGTCCTAGTTTTTTTTTTAAAAAAAGGATATCATTCTGTATATCTGCTACAGCATTGTTTAAGGTAGTAAAAATTAGAAACTACCTAAATATAATTAAGAAAAGCATACTGTATTAACTTGATGGTATTTACCCAGACTTTAAAACTTGACAAATATGAAGACTGTGTACGCACTTGGGAAAACCTGTACAAAGTAACAATATATGTACAGGGCATTTCAAAAAGTTCATGAAAAATTAGAATTAAAAGATAATAGGGATCTTTCCATGAGCTTTTTGAAGTGTCCATGTATGCTGTGATTACAGGTTTTAAAATAAAAATACAAACACGGATAAAAACGTGGGAGAAATCTAATAGCCATTATAATTGTGATTTGGGGGAGTGTAATTCCTTTAAAAGTATTTTAATGGTAAAATATACTTAATTTAATATTGTTTATAATCATAAGCAAAATTATATCACTGATTTCAATGCTCCTTTTTGTTTCAGATCGTGTGATCTAGCCCTAGCTTGCATGACCGTCTAGGTTTTCCTTCCTTGTGCACGTCAGAGATTCAGTGGGATGGTTTTCTGACTATTGCTAAAAGTCCACATTGTGTCATTGTGCAAATCATATGATGACTTCTGATGCCTTTAGCTTTTTCCATAGTTTCTACTGCAGAGGAACTGTTCAGTGTTAATCTTTAACATATATAACATATAACTGTGCCAGGCACAGTGGTGGATATTAGAAACTAGTCAGACACGATCCCAGTCCTCAAGGAGTTTACAGACCTAGTGGAGGAAACAGAAATAGAACCACCAAGGTAGTGTGACAGAGGCTTGATGGGAATGAGGAGGGCGCATGGGAGTGGTGCCCATGAGGGTTCAGGAAGGCTTTCCAGAGGCCACCTGAAGATAGGGGAGATTGGGGCGGAGGTTCTTATGCCACCCTGAGGAGTTTGGACCCTACCTGAGTGTGAAGGGCTGCCACTGAAGGGTTGTTGTTTGTTTATATTTCTCTGTTAGCAAGAGAGGTGATATAATCAAAATTGTACTGTAGAGTGTTCACTCTGCTTTGGAGAATAGTTTAGGGAGAAGGCTGGAGGCAGGAAACCAGTTAAAAAACCATTGCCGGGATCCAGGTGAGCAGTCGGCCCTGAACTAGAATGGTGATGGTGGGCAAGGGGAAGAGCGGACAGTTTCCAGAAAGATTTATGAGGTAAGATAAACAGAAATTGGTAAAAGTGAGAGGTGTGGAGGAAGAATTCAAAAATGATACCTGAGTCTTTGGCTTAGGAAAATGGGCCTGCAGAACCTGGCTCTTGGTCCTTATTTTTTCCTGTAATTGAACTGGGTGACAGGAGAGCAAGGTGGATGTGTGGGGGTTGGCTGGCAAGGGAAGAAGGCCAGTTGAGTTTGGGGCATGTTGAGTGTGTCCCTCTGGCTGCAGCTGTCTGATAGACTGCTGGTCATACAGGTCAGGAGCACAAGGGAGCTGTCACCCATGGCTGCTGGACTTTGAAATCAGTGCTATACTCCTGTGTGTTGGAGAACATGCTAGATCTTCAATAGTAAACGTCTTTTCCCCTGAGAATTCTGCTGGCAACAGTTGACTTTGGATTCCCAAGTGCTGGCAGCACAGCTGCAGGAAGTAACTTCTCAAATTTGAGGGTTTATTCAGGGCACAGTTCCTCTCTGTGTGTCATCTGCTAGTGCAGGGCTGTTAATGCAGCTCTTAGGAGCCTAGCCTGATCTCAGCAGTATGACTTCATGGTTGTAATCCTTTTTGTTCTTATGTGGTGCTTCAATATATAAGACAAGGACATTTAGGAACTATTTCTCAGGAAGAAATGCAAAGAAAAAGCCACTTACCCATTATAACAAACACCTTGCTGAGAAAAAAGAAAAAATAGAATTAT
Source organism: Cynocephalus volans (assembly GCF_027409185.1). Classification (NCBI taxonomy): domain Eukaryota; kingdom Metazoa; phylum Chordata; class Mammalia; order Dermoptera; family Cynocephalidae; genus Cynocephalus; species Cynocephalus volans. The sequence goes on along the minus strand of NC_084461.1, from coordinate 98,993,913 downwards.
CTCTTGAAATTTCTAATGGATACTTAAACGTGACTTTTTTTCAAAAAATGGCATAATCAGCTCTTTGAAAATCAGTGAAGGATGTGGCTATCCGTACTTGAGAGAAAGTGTTTTTTGTTTTTTTGTTTTTTTTCCTGCTGGTTGAAGTAGGAGGTAGGGACGGGAAAGAAAGTGGTTTTCAAACTTTCTTTTTCTTTTACTTGTTTTTAAGTCTAGACCCATGCTGATTACAACACACTAAATTAATGGCCCACAGGTTGAAAAACATTCACTGAAAGCACTCTAGAGATAGTTGGAGAGGACTTTATCTCTTCCTTAAATTTGAATATTTTAGGGTATATCATAAGGAATATCATGTGCATAATCTTTAATTAATCCCCTGGGGTCTTCCACAGCGGATTTGCAATCTCATACAAATCTCATACAACCTCCTAAATAAGTTCCTGAACTGAACAAGGCTTTCAAAAGTCAAATATATTGTGGCGCTTGTAACATCATCTCTATTTATCTGTCACTACTTCCCCTCCAGTTTTTGAGTGGCTAATCGAACACTAACTACAGTGATTTAATTTGCATTTTCCTTGTCAAATGTGCCACTTTGTGAATAGCTAAATTAACTTAGTCTTCCTGGAATATACCCAAGATGTCGAAAACCATTTAGGACCTTTCAAAACCATTTGGTCTATTAGCGCTGTCTTGAGATAAGCAGGATAAATAAATCTCTGAAATCAAAGGAAAGCTAATTGTAGTACCTCTTTCAGCTTTGACTCATCAAAGCTTGACTGTCTCAAGTATGTTCTAATGGGGTTCATTATTTTGTTTGTTCTACATTTGATAATTCTGAGATAATTTTACATTTGCATTGTTAATTTCCATTTTCCGAAATGTGTTGACACGTCTATTTTATTTTCAGGAATAACATATTAGACTTTCCTTTCAATATACAAAAGCTATACATGCCCATTATAACAAGACAGATAATATAGAAGTAAACCATGAAAAAGCCAGCTCAGTCCCTTTCCCTCCTAAATTTCTGTCTCCCTCCTTAACAGTGTTAACAACTTGGTGTTTATTCTTCAATACCAATCTAAGCTCATATATACAAATATTTATAAATGCAGTGAACATTTTATAAAAATGGGATCAGACTATGCATATCCTATTCATAACTTTTTTTTTTGGCAGTTGGCCAGTACAAGGATCAAACCCTGGACCTTGGTGTTATCAGCACCACTCTCTATCCAACTGTCTTAACCGGCCAGCCCCATAACTTTTTTTTAAACCTAATGATATATCATGGTTTTCTCTTCAAGGTCTCTAATAGTCCATTCTTTTTCACAGGTGCAAAATGTGGATATACTGTCTTATTCATTCACTCCCCTGTAGATGGGCATTAATGTGTTTAATTTTTTATTTAGTTTTTGTCAATATTACAGTACTACAATAAATATCTTTGTAAATATATCCTAAAACTAGTAATTGTTAAATCAAAAGATTTAATGCTCCTTAGGTGTCAAACAGTACAAGTGATCCATACCAGCAATCTGGGCACAGTTCACCATTATTCCTTTCAGGCTCCAGCTGCAGGTTGATTTTTATTAGTTGAGTCCCCTCAGCAAAGAGCTGGGAAGAAGACAGGTCACAAACACTGATTCTGACCATCTCTTTGATGTCGGTTGTTTCTCTCTCTACCCAACCTTGCCTGAGGCCATTGCTCTTTAAATGTCCTAAATCTTTCTTACCATTGAGTTCAGGACTTTTTAAGCAACTTGCTGACCTCTCTACTCCTTCATGGCAATGGTATACCTCACTCTAGACAAGTTTCTGTAGTTTCTGCTTTGTTGATTTTAGTTCATTTTAATCTAACCCAGTGTTAGCTTCCCACATTCTTTTGCCTTTTGTATTGCTTTTGAAATAATTTAGGAAGTTGGAGTTGGTTGCGCCATCAGAGTTGGGTGCAGTGGGCCATAATTCCCTGTGCCTACTCCTTTGCTCAGTTTACACACACTAGATGCATTTGGAGTTATGGTGCCATCTTAGCTATTTTGTATTAGAGATACTTATAAGATGTTCAAGACAAATGTTCTAGGTCACTTTGATTTCATTCATTCAGTAAATAGTACACTGTATTAGCTTCTAGGAGTAGAATATACTGAGGAGCAAAACAGACATAATGATTGTCCTCAAGGAATTTGTGTCTAGATTAAGGAGAGTCTCTACAAGGAAAATTGCAATTGATAAATGGAATGTCTACGTTATTAGATGGGATTCAGTCTTATACATGACTACACTGATTGGGGGAAGAGTGGAAGTTCTGATCCAAAAAAAAAAAAAAAGTGTTCTGATCCAAAGCCTTACAGGATTTAAAAAAAATCTTCATGGTGACTTTGTTTATCTGGAAGAATAAACAAATATCTAAAATATTGTTTTTGGAAAACAAAGGGATATTTTACACTATGCAACATTAAATGTTATAATACCATCATTTAAAGTAATATAAAGAAGTATTTAGCTATCTGGTCATGCATCACTTAATGACAGGGAAATACATTCTGAGAAATACATTGTTATGCAATTTCATCGTGTGAATATCAGAGTGTACTTAGACCTAGATGGTACAGCCTAGGCTGTATGGTATAGCCTATGGCTCGTAGGCTACAAACCAGCATAGCATGTTTCTGTACTGAATACTGTAGGCAATTGTAACACAATGGTAAGTATTTGTCTATCTAAACATCTGAATGTAGAAAAGGTATATGATAAAAATGTGGTATTATTATCTTATGGGACCATCATTATATCTGTAGTCTGTTGTTGATGGAAATGTTGCACATGACTCAATTATTCAGTAGTACATACTAAGAGAAACACTAAATGAACAAAGTTAGATTTGTAAATTATGGACACCATGAAATTCCAGGTGAATTAAAGTTTTTAAAAATGACCACATTAAAGAAAATCACACTGGGCCGACCCCGTGGCTCACTCGGGAGAGTGCAGCGCTGGGAGCATGGCGGCACTCCCGCCGCGGGTTCTGATCCTGTATGGGGATGGCCAGTTTGCTCACTGGCTGAGCGCGGTCACAAAAAAGGACAAAAAAAAAAAGAAAGAAAATCACACTGAAGAAAACATAAATAACTATCTGATCTCAGAGGTGTGGAGAAAGGACTTCTAAACAAAAAGCAGATGGAAAATTTGTTAAGGAAAAGGTTTATAGAGACAACATAAAAATATAAAACATAGATGTCATAAAGTGCTATATAAATGAAAAGATGAACAGCCAACTGGGAAAGAATATTTGCAATATATACAGAGAAAGGTTAATGTCTGTAATATACATCAAACTAAAAAATCAACATCCTGTCAAAATGTGCAGAGAACATGAACAGGCAATTAAAAAATAAATCCACATATCCAATAAGTTTATGGAAAAAAGTTCAACCTCAAATAATCAAGGAAATGAAAACAAACCTCATTTTGGAATGTCATATTGGCAAAAAAAAATTACTTAACAATTACTTAATTAGATATAGTTGACAGAAGTATATATTACAATAGCTTTTGCAGGGGGCATTTTCACAGTCAGAAGCTTTGACCAGATAATTCAGTTTCCAGGAATTTGTCCTAAGGTTTTTCCACTATAGCAGTGTACAACAAAGAAAATTGGTTATACATCCAATAATTGTGGTTGTTGACTAAATTATGCTACCTCTAGCATGTAGGTGATTGTGTTAAGATGGACAGATGGTCATAGGTTTATCTTCTTTCTAGTAGCCTGATTTGTTCTGGGTTGTCAAAGTTTAAGAGTTGGGAAAAGAACAAAATCTCACATTTCCACCTAATGCCTTTTTAATCAAGCGAGGTTACTTAGAAGAGGAAGAAATGTGCATGGCAAAGATTTCTCAGGTATAAAGCTATAAATAAGTAATAGCAACTTGAGGTTGACCTCATATGGTGTGGAGGGAAAATGAAGCATATTCTGTATTCAAATGAGTTGCTGAAGAAAATAAACAGCTATAATAATCTCCAAAACCTTGCCGAGGCTGTTAAGTAACTTTAAAGACATAAGTTTGATGCCTGAGATACTTTCTTGCATTATTCTGTGGTCCCATGGAGATAAACTTTGCCAGTACAGCTCTGAATCCTATCTCAAGTGATCAAGTGAGACTTGATCAAACATTAAGTCAGGCACTATTGGAGCTGAATTATGTTCATTTGGCATGAACTACTCAGTGGTATGTGTCTCTATTCTTCCACTCCTGAAGTTGGGGAAAAGGATCAACCTGTTCTCATATAGAATCCTTTCCCTAAATAATAATTCTGTTCTTTCCCAAAGCTCCCGCAGTGCCTGAAGTCAGTCAGCCAACATTTGGGTGGCTTTCCATTTTACTTTTTCTAAGTCAAAATGTTGAGCTGATGGTTGGTCAAAACCGTGAGAAATTGATTGTGAGGGCAGGGAAGGGAAAGTCTTTTTTATGCAGGGGTTCCTGCAACAGGGCCAATCATGATGAGTTCTAGGCCTTCCCGGTGTGAAAAGAAGGTATCTCTGAAGCTCTCTGTGCCCAGAAACCTCACAATTTTGGAAAAATTCCATTGCCACAGTTGCTTTTGTTCTTGCAGACTGCCTAGTAACCACCTGTGAAATGATATGGGACACAGAGCCACCAATTACATTTTCTGGGTTAAAGAGTTTTCCACCTTCTCCTTGTCTGTGCATTTTTGCCCTTGTCAGCTAATTGCGAGACTGAAGCTTAATACATTTTAGGGCAGAGATGCAAGCTAATCAGACCAGAGTGATGAAGCAACTCTATTTTCTATGCCTCCTCTCTTTACATTCAAGAGAATGGCTCCCTGTCTGATGGGAAATTATCTCGTACCATGCTGTGATTATGCTCTGTAAAACTTGTCTCAGGAACTTCCTTGCGGATGTAGGCAGTTGTGATTAGATATTTTGTGCTCAGGGCAGATATCTGAGTGAACTTCCAGGACATGGCAAAATGCTCCTGCAAAACAGAAATGGTTCAGAAGAGCACCCAGCATATTAGAGCCAGAGTTCTGGGGACACATATCCAGCACTTCCAGTGGAGTCCCAGTTTAGGAAGCAGAAAACCCAGTATGGGAAGCCAAACACCTACTCTTTACTTTTCGGAGACTCCATTAGCTTAAAGATATTGCCAAGCAATCTGGCAATATCTGGATCTAACCCTCAGATTTCAAGTCTTCTTCTTAAAGATCAGCATTCCTTATGGCTTCTTTGTGGGAGCAAAACACGTATCAGAGTTGCTCGCCCATACTGTAACTGCTGACCCCATTCACGAAGAAGCTACAGTCCCTAACATGACGTCTCATCAAACTTTAGAAACAAAGACAAACATAGTAAAGTATGTTAGAGATGAATTTTAAGAATCCAATTAAGGGAAGTTACATATAAGACCAAACTGTATTACATTAGTTACTGTATTCATGTAACTAACATTTTTATAGTGCTTATAACATACAACACTTACACGAACATTCCCCTCTCACCCATGTCCCTAGGAAGTGGGCAGAGTAGGTGTTAGCTTTCATAGAACAGATAAGGAAACAGGTGGATGTGCAGAGACAGAGGCTGAGCCCTGAGGTACTTTAGTGACAGGCACAAAACAAAAAGCAGCCAACCTTCTCACCATTCATGCCGTTGTGGTTTATAAGACACTTTCAGAAATATAACTTCTTACCTGAGAAATGGGAGGATGGTATGTTGCTCAATTCTCTAAGAAAAGGATGATTCTTCTATGGGGTAGAAGTAAAGTCCATTGAAGAGAAGGAGAAAAAATGAAAGGAATAAAGGAACCAGTTATATCTTTCCAATTGTCTTTGTTTAAAAGAAGTAGGTGCTGTAAAGAAAGAAAAAAAATTTTTAATTAAGACACCACATTAATTACTTCTTTCCATGAAGACCAGACCTGCTAATATTCCCGTCCTTAAAAATATATATATAACCATTTGTGCATCTTACCAAAAATCCTAAGAATTTTGCATTGGAGTTTAGATTTGTGTGGTGTGTCCATCTAATTCTATCGTAGTAGCTGTAGCTGAGGTATCATGTACTTGTCACCCCCAGAAGAAAGTACTTTATTTAACCAAAATGAAGTTGGCAGTGCATAAAAGCTGCAGTAGAAGAGAAGTGTTATCATTTATGCCGATCTCCTGAGCAGTGCACTTTGCTGGCTGGTCTCTAAATTGCCTCTTTCAGCCTGAATAGCTACTATTAAAGAAATGAGGCATTTTGTTTTCTAGACAGCCCTCTGATTGTTCCCTACAAACACTCACACGGGCGTGCCCGGTGCAAAGCTTTCTGTTTTTCTCACAGGTCATACCACAGTAGTTCCAAAGGTGACTGCTCATGGGAAAGAGGGCAATTCCATGCATTTTAAGAAACTCACCCTTGTGTCCCTTCACGGCCAGAATGTGACCCACATGGAGTCTCTGAACTTGTACTTTAACTTCCTTGGCTCTGCACCTGAGCAGTCTAACCAGATCTGAATGAAAGAATTCTTTTTTAAGAACAACCTCTAGCTGTTTCTCAGTCTACAACTCAACTCCACCCAATTATCTAAACATGAATGCTCCTCCGTGTGCTTGGCCGTGCTGGTCAGAGGGTGTGGGAAGGGCATTATAGGAGACTATGCAGGGTAGAGGCTTTGATACTTTTGGTGCAATAATAGTTTTGCAAGGGCAAGTCTCTGAAAGGGACAAGTTTTGTGTGTGGTTTTTTTTTAACCTATAATGCTAATTGTTTGAATTATCTTCTCTTTATTTTCCTTTCTACTTTTGGGTTTCTTGGCTTCCTTCGGAATTAATGGCTGTCTCCATGTATACAGCTTATCCATTCTATTTCTTCCTTCCCCTTCGGATTCAGTTCTTTCCCCTCCTCCCATTGTAACCCAATGCAAATCGGTGTCTCCTCTTTTCCCCGGCAGAGAGCAGAGAGTCTGGGACAGTGGCAGTTACAAAATTTCTATGGAGGAGGCACTCAAGATGCTTGGGAGCTGGGGCAACGGGAGGCGGAGGCACCAGGGGCTTGCCTTACAGCTCTGTTTAGCCAACACACACCGTACATCGATTGAAGGCACCTATTGGATGCCTGCAGGAGAGTTGGTGTATATTATGGGAGTGAAAGCCTGCCTAAGCTGGTGCTTACTACTGATCTAGCCTAAATTCAGGGGTCATTGCTTTATAGACCTTAAGGGGTAAAATGGAATTAGCCTTGTAGAAAAGTCTGTTGCTCCTCGCGTGCTCTTCCCTCTCCACATCAGATCTGCCTGCTCTTTCTCCCCCTCCACCCACCCACTAGGAAGGCTTAATAAAAAAAAATCACAGGCAGTAGAAAAGCATGGGTTGCTGTGGCCTGCATGCACTATTCAAATTTAGAGATTCAGAATTCCATAAACCACAAAGGTTTTGTGCATATGGCATATTCTGGAATTTGAACTCGCCATAGACAAGGTCTGCTTTGTATTATCTTTCATAGCACAGATTGATTGTTCTGTATACTCTAATAACATATTTCTGTGGGAATCATGTAATTTATGGGGCACAGCTAATCTTTTATTAACCAAGTGTTTTTTAAAAGTATATGAATATCTGCATCTTTGTCCATAAAATGAGATGGGGGAAAGTTGCAAGTATATTTTTTTCAGAAGGTCTCAAAGAACAGATCATATATAGCACTGGTTTAAATGGATATGAAGATACTCTTAACATCTGGAATCTAGCTGGAAAAGGGCACATTTTCAGCACAATTTTAATAATACATATAAGTTATGAATTCCTTATGGCTCTCTAGTTGCCATGTTGATGCAAGCATGCACAGTGTCCGTAAGTTCCAGATAGGCTTGTGTGGCACGCCCTTGGTTTAATTTTGCACTATTGCACTAGGTATGTAAAATGACTAAAGGAAATTCAACATAGCCTTGTTGCCATATAAGGATATTCAAAGGCCATTTACCCAGGAAATGATTTCACATTCGTACTTTGTTCTTCATAAACATAACACTATTGCCCAAAAGAATATAATATCTGGAATGAGGTAGGTTCAACTGTTAATTTTGAAAATCTTGAAGCCATAGGCAATTGTTGAGTAATTTCAGTTTTTTTTAAGATGATCTTTGAAAGGGGAAGGTGGTAGTTGTGGGTCAGTTTTCTCTGCCCCAGAAAAAATTGTTTCAAAAGTCTAAAGAGTTGAGATGTGTTCAATTTCAATTTTAAGGTGGTGATTCTCTTTACCTTTTTCATTCTAGTCTGTTATATTGAGGGTGGAGGTTGTTCCTTTGTGTATCAGTCACTTTCAATAAATACCAGGTTCTATCACACTCGTTTTTTGGGTAGCCCTTGGCCCTGCAGGTATATAAATGCCCTAGGGCTGCAGCGCATCAGGGAATGAAGCATGCGAATTCTGCATTCCTGTAAATGTTGCTCTGTTAGGAGTCACAATTGCCAGGATTCTTTTTACAAAGCTAGTTTTGAGTGCCTGTGCTACCCTTAGAATAACCTCTGTTTTTCTTTGCCACATGAAAAGAAATGCTCTGTGTGTTGACTCACCTTTTTTTGCCCTGGTACATCTGTTGGTGTAAAATGAGAGAATCATCAGACTAGAATGAATTCGAGAGGCTGCAGACTAAACTCCCGGGCAGGACTGCACCCACATTGTCCCAGAGAGATGAGACTCGCCCCTGTCTGGAAAGGTTTTCCGGGAGAGTAATTCTACAGCCATTGCTGTACCTTCTAAGACATAACAAGCTTCCCTGTCAGGAAAAACGTTTGGAGCAAGCCCAAATCCCTCATGCTGAAATGTAAAGCCATTATCTCTGCCTGTAAACGCTGGTGAGTCCCCTCAGTGTAAGAGTCCATAATATGCTTGTCAGCTAGTGCTAATTTGCCTTTATCCTCCTCACCTCTGAGCTAAATAATCCCATCTCTGATTTGTGGTATTTTTCTGGTAAACCAGAACTACGTTTGATATTTTTCACAAATGCTGCGCTGGATTGAGATTGATGGGAAAATGTTCTCACAGAGTCTTCACATCTTATAATCCTGTTTATCCAGCTCAGAATGATGTTTGCATTTGAACTACATCACTGATGCTCCTCCATAATTAACACTGCAGAATTGTTACTTCACAGGGTAACTCATTTGGGGCTATAGGGAGATTAAGTCTGAATATCAGGCAAAAGTTTGCTGAACGTTTTTTCCACCCCTATGTTTAGTCCTGTGCTTGATGATTGACAGCGTAAACGTCTTTTGCAGTGAGGCTTAGCTTTAATAGTTTGGGTAATTTTACAAAAATTTTGGTTTTTGTATTGCTGAAGCTGCAGTGTTTCTAGTCACTGCTAGACTTAAGCTTTTTTTTTTTTTTTGACATTTTTATCTAGGATGAAAATGTTTCCTAAACACCCTAGGATTCTTTAATAGTTTTTTTTTTTCTTCTTCTTCTTTTTCTTCTCACTGCCTTTCTGCTTTCAGGAAATAAAATAAGGCAGCTTTAAGGAATTTTTCTGTTTGCATTCTAGTGCTGTGTGTACAAGGAGGTAAAGGGAGGTAGGAGACATGGCAAGAAAATCAAGGATTAGATGTCACCTCTTCTGCTGTGGCATGTTTTAAGTAATAATTAGTTCATGAACTTGGGGAAATATGCAGCACCCTACCACCACCACCCTATGAGCACAGGAGAAATTTAGTTTGCAGAGAACCTATGTGATGGAAAGAAAAGAAATGCCATGATCAAAAATGTGTAATGGAAGAATGCCTTACTTCTAGGAGGCCATGTGCTATTTGTGATTACCCAAGAGCTGCCCACCTCCCTGAGCAACCAATTTTCTCTGTTACCATCACTGAGTTAGGTCTGGAACCATGCATGGGTTTGTTGGGTGCCACACGTTACAGGCTGGAAGATGGTGCCTCCCCATGGGGGCTCTTACTATTTAGAGAAGTCAGAAACAACTGATAAATATGCCCAAAGGAATGTTGCTTTCATCAGCTGGCCAGCGTGGCCTCTTTATTCTCTCTGCTGCTTCTCTTCAAGTGTGTTACAGAGTCCCCAAAACAGTAGAACGGTGGAGATGAGCACTGTGGAGCCACGGATAATGTCAGAATTCACCCCACGTCACCAATTGTCTAGCTCTTAATCCTGTTCGTGACGCCAGTTGTAAAGCTAGGCAACCATGCTAGTTGTTAGGCTCTTTTACCTGCCGGTAATCCTGTACTGACTGGGCCAATTGCCTAGCTGGGGCTGGGTCTCTAGCTCACAGACCCCTCAAGCCCATTCACAGACTGGGTCACAAACCCTTCATATGCCAGACTGGGTCACCAGACCCCTTCATGCAGGTCTATGAGCTAGGTAACCAGCCAAAAGGTCCTTGGAGCCATAGGTTGGAAAGCATAGCTGCACCGGTGGACGCCCGAGGCTGACGTCTGTCCGCCTGCTTCATTCAAACTACTTCTCTCTCTCTCTCTCTCTCTCTAAAGAACACAAGAATAGCAACAAAACTAAAAAGATACGTTGGTGCGCATGTGCAGTAACTACACACACACACACACACACACACAAATTTGCTTACAAAGAATGCTGAACCACACCCAGCTGAACCCGAGGCAAGGGCCCTGACCAAACTATTCTATTTTCCCAACAAGCACCCATGTAGGAGACCTCACATTGTCCTTAGCTGTCCCATCTGCAGTCAGTGAGTTCTGCCACTACCCCTCTGTACTTTATTAATTTCGGAGTTAGCCTGTGAAATGGAGGGAGCAAGAAAAAGGGACTGTGTCAGTTTGTAAGAGAGAGAACTGGCAAGTCAGTGATAAAATGTTTGTGTTCCTTGTTGGTTAGAGGAAAGAAAGGGAGGTTTTGTGTATTAAAATAATGCTGAGCTGTTACATACCTGTCTGAATGACTTATGTTGTGGTTTCTAGAAACAAAGTGTAAGGATAGGCTGCCTTTGAGGGAGAAGCAGCTCCTTACAGGAAAGGAGCTGGAATGCTGTCAAGCTGGACTCAAACCACAGTTTCATCCTGGTCTGTGGATCACTTGCATTGTGTTGCAGCTTTATCTGCAATTCTGACATTGCTGTGATTTGGCAAGGATTGTTAAACACTCGCAGGCCCTGGCCAGGCCAGTGCTGGCAGATGGGGGGTGCAACAGCTTTGCTGGGTGCATGACTCACATGCAGGAAGAGGGTCTTTATAGGTAGAACAGCCCTTGTTTGGCCACTGAGTTTGGGCTGCCCTTCACCGACATGGTAGCTTCTTCCCTCTAGCGCTAGGCAATGTCAAAACAAGTATAGGGGATCTCACTGAAACTCCCTTCTGCTACCCAGTGGCCTTTCCAGTTTGGGCAGCACTGCCACAAGCCATCTGGTGCTGGGCGCCATCCAGGTCTGCAGTCCTGACTCCTCAGACTCCCCCTTGGCACACACCAGACATGCGATCTCAGAATGTGTGACCCTGGATACCCAAGGTAAATGATATGTGATAACAGTAGATGTGATAGGTCTGCTTGGAAGTTTGTGGTTTCCAGTAGTAGAAAAACAGTGCCTCAGTTTCCATATCTGCAAAATGAAGTCATCATAGTGCCTATCTCGTTGGTACATAGGGCGTGTGTTAGGCAGAATTCATCTGGAGTGCTGTGCTTGGTCCTGGGTACAATTTACCAAAAAGCAACATTTGATCCTAAGGCCCTGGGGGTTGAAGGATTTGATATCTTAGGATGTTATTGATACCATGAATTATTTGTAGAGTTTGAAGTATGGAAGAGAGTTAATTTTGTCCTACTTCTGGAACCAGACCAATGGAAGAAGTTACAAGGAGGCAATTTCCAAGTCATTGTATGAGATAAAATCTGCAAACAGTTGTAGCTGTCCAACAGCGAACAGGCTGGGCTGTCTGAGTTGTTGCTCAGCTTTTTATCACATGGACATAGTGACCACCTGCACACGGACTGCAGACAAGATCCTGTCACTGGCTGAACTGTTGGATAAGAGACAGCTAATGAGTTTTCCACCTCCCAGATTCTGAAAATCCTTGTTTTATCTCCCTGAGGAAGCCAGGAGTTTGTTGAGGGCAAGGACTACATATTATATACTTATTTGTATTTCCCATAATACTTTGTAAATGGGGTCAAGAAAACATTTTATAAATTGTATAATGCTAATACATGGTCATTATAGAAAAAATATACAATAAGTATATAAAAGAAAAAAGTTGTCTGTAACACACTACCCAGAGATAAACTGGGAATGCTGTTAATATTTTGTACATATTTTTCCAGACTGCTAAGTAGATATTTTAGCCAAAAATAGTACTATATTAAACATATTGTTCCACATAAGCTATTTTAAGTATATTTGTACATAGAAAAATGAACAACAGATATATGGAAGTGATATGATCTCTGGGCAGTGGGGGTAAGGATAATGTCAATTCCAGTATCTGTATTTTCTAGTTTTCTAAATTTATCCATTCAACAAATATTGTCTGAAGTTCTACCATGTGCCAGACACAGCTCATCTTGTTTGTTAGCTCTATCCCAGCTTCTTGACATCCCTGCCTTCTTGGAACTCAGTCTCATGGGGACAGTGAGTCAACAAAAAAACTATATGATATAGTGTCAGATGGTGGTGTTATGAAAGATAAACAGGAATAAAGGGATAGAAAGCAGGTGGGGGAGAAGGAAAACTTGTTCTGGGTGGTTGGTGGGGGACAGGTGGAAATCAACCTGTAAGAATTTAGGGAATGAGCCATACATACGGGAAATAGTGCTTACCAAATTAATTATCATATATTTCTCTATTTTGTTGACAACTTAGTGTTCCATGCCTGTCATATAATTTATTCAACTATTCAGTTTGAGTTTTTTTACTATCGTGAACAGATCTTTGTGCACATGCTTGCTTACAGTAAATTCTTTTGTTTTCTCTTTTTTTACCATCGAGATATATTTTTATAAAAATTCATTTTGGGGTCACTTAGTTCTTGATCATTTCTCACCTGAATGATATAAGGAGGCCAGGAGGTGGGGGGTTCAGCCTGGGTGTGAGCCACTCCAGTTTCCAGGCTGTTTAGGATTAATGTTTGCCTGCTTACCTGCTGGCCCATCTGGAGAGCAGAGAGCAGCTGATTCAATTACACACGTTGAAGGCAAAGTGTAGATTACTATGATTAATGTGACCTAGGCTCCGGTGCGATGTATCATTCCGATTGCTTAATCGGGGCTTGTGTAAACAAGGAGACAGGATAGTAACCCACCACTGCTTTTAAAGCCCAATTTTATTGTGATACTTTTTTAGCAGGCAGCAAAGGTGGCATGATGATCATGATAATTAAGGTGGTAATGGTCATTGTGGCTCACACTCTGCCAGCTGGCATTGGGGTTAAGTGATTTACCTGAAGTATTTCATTTACTGCTCACAACTCTGAATGGGTGAATATTGTTCCCATTTTACAGATGAGTAGGCTGAGGCTTGGAAAAGTTAAACAGGTTGGTTACCCAAGGCTGAACTGGTACTCAGGTCAAAGGGTTTTTTTGTTCGTTTTTGCCTTTTGACAAAGCCTATGTCCTTAACCATTAAACTGCTTTTCCCCATTATTTTTTCTCCCTCTATCTCTCCCTCCCATTTTTTTTTTTTCTTTTTTCTTTTTCTGGGGATAAGGTGATCAAGCTTGGGACTAGTATTGGCTGGGTTAGGGTGATTTGGAAAGGAGAGATGATTCAGACCTAACCTTTTCTTCTTTCTATGTAAACATGCTGTTCTCTGAAACAGTCAGCAGGGTCCCATCAGGGAAAGAACACTGAGCAGATTTGAAATGTCTCTACTCTTTCCTGGTGTTTTGGATTAAATGTACCAGTGAGCGCCAAAATGGCCCATCAGTCAGCACCCTGTGGCGAGGCAAGACACGCCAGGGCCTGCTTGTTGTGCCTTCACTGAAGTGGGAGCAGTCATGGTACCAAGCTTTTTAAAAGTGATTTTCTTTAAATGAAATAATGCATGTTAAAGTATCTTTAAAAAGTTGAGGATGCATTTAAAAGTGATTGTATTGAATATCTGAATAGTCAACATCTTGGCTGCCTCCTGTGCTTTAATTAAAAGCCTGAAAGCACATGCCTTGAGTTTTATATAAAGTCCATATGTGTATCTGTATGTTAATATATGTATATATGTGTTACACATACACACTCAAATCTAAATTTTTAGTTGCTTATCCCAAAGAAAAAACATTGTCCTCAATCCAGTAAAAATTAGGGTCCTTCAAAGTACTTCAAGCATTGCTGTAAAAATGCTTTGGCCTTTCCTGATGTGTGGAGTTTATTGACTGTTTCACCATTAAAGGTACTTGGTTTCTCTAGAATGGGGAATTCAATACCTGCTAAATTGGATCAATATAAAAATTTATGAACAGTGCAGGCCTTGTCAGGGACTCTTACTCATGTTCATATAATTCTCTGTGGGAGTTTCTGCCTCAGGGATCACATCAGTATTTAGTGTGCGCTGAAATATCCATGTCCTCTGATTAGCTGGATTTAATTGTTACATCTTCATCTCCTTCATGATGTGTCATTGGGCTGCAGCCCACCTTGAAGTTTAAGTAGGTTCAGCCAGTTTATTGCAGCATCTTTTATTTTGTCTGTTTCTTTCAAAAAGCCCTTGTATAACCATGTAATTTTGGTTACTTTATTTTCAAGGAGAAAATAAAGTAACACCACAAGTAAAATTTTATTTTTTAGTGAAAAATATGAAGTGACTTGTTCTTAATAGCTACTATTGTACTATAATATTTGTACAGTGAATCTTTTTAAATGTATATAAAATATTGTACTGTTTTAATTTTTAATTTTTAAAAATCTGACAGTTAAAGTAACCTTTCTTCCATGCACTGTTTCAGTAACAGAAGTAAGATTTTTTAAGGGCTTTTTTGCCCATACTACAATATTTTCTTCTTTAACATTCCCTCACAGAGTATGGAAATAGCTGGCAATTAATTTTTCTGGTTCTCCCTCAGATCTGATACCAGCTGAATCATCTTCTATTTCTCAAAATATTGCAAGTTGTAAAGAATTAATTGCTTTTTTCCCCTTGCTAATTTTGCAATTCTGATTTCTCCTTTTATAAAAATAACCCTCTGTGAGAGCTTATCTTCTCAAGAGTTTCATGGGTTTTTGCAGGAATCTCAGAAGTACAGTTGGCTCTCAGTATCCGTGTGTTCCACCAGTCGTGGATCAAAAATATTTGGAAAAGAACTGTCTACACTAAACGTGTACAGACTTTTTTTCTCGTCATTATTCTCTAAACAATACAGTATAACGACTATTTACATATCATTTACATTGTATTAGATATGATAAGTGATATAATTTGAATACGATTGGCCCCCCAAAGCTCATGTTGAAATCTGATCCCTAATGTGGTAGTGTCAGGAGATGGGACCTAGTGAGAGGTGTTTGGGTCATGGGGTCAGATCCCTCATGAATAGATTAATACCCTCCCTGGGGGTTGGGGGAGGGTCACGAGTGAGTTCTCACTCTGTTTCCAGGAGAGCTGATTGTTTTAAAAAGAGCCTGGCACCTGCCTCCCTCTCTCCCTCTCTTGCTTCCTCTCACCACGTGATCTCATGATCTCATGATCTCATTGCACCCTGCAGCTGCCTGCTGCTTTCCTTCTTGAGTAGAAGCAGCCTGAGGCCCACACCATACTCAGCTGTCCCAGAACTGTGAGCCAAATAAACGTCTTTTCTTTATAAATTACCCAGTCTCAGGTATTCTGTTGTAGCAACACAAACATGGACTGATACAGTAAGTAATCTAAAGATGATTTAAAGTATAGGGGAGGATATGCATAGGCTATATACAAATACTGCATCATTTTATAGCAGGAACTTGAGCATCCACATATTTTGGTATCCTACGGAGGTCCTGGAGTCATTCCCTCATGGATTCCAAGGAACAGCTGTACTGTGATATTCTGTTGCAGAGGGCAGGGCGGGGGGGGGGGGGGCGTTATGAACCAGACCCTGGAGTTAGATAGACCTGGGCTTTCATCCTAGTTAGGTCTGACACTTAGTTTGACAAATAAAGCTCTAAGCCTCAATTCCTACCTTTTAATTTGGGGATAACAACAGTACCCATCTCATAAGGCTATGGAAGAATAACTGAGAAACTGCATGTTACAGCACATGGTAAGCACTCACATGATAGCTAATATTATTGCTAGTAAAAATTATGATGGCACTTATTTTTAGAGGAGCATGTTTGCAGATGGAGTGGGATTGAGGGTCATCTTCAAAGCTGATAGATGGTCAGTTTTGGACACCTCCCCTCCTTGAGAGCCATCTCTCCAACCATTTACTTGAGGCAAGGGCAGAGTGGCTTTGGGTAGGCCATGGGGATGGTGGTGTGGCTGCTGTCACAGTACCTGGGCCCTGCTTTGTGATTTGGCACCATCACCTATGTCAGGCACTCTTAGATGGGGTTAATTTTTCTTGGGTAGATGGTGCCTTAGAATACTGTTAACCAACTGAATCAATCTTCAATTCATTCGTGTGTGTGTGTGTGTGTGTGTCTCTCTCTCTCTCTCTCTCTCTCTCTCTCTCTCTCTCTCTCTCTCTCTGGCTGATTTGAGGCTCCGAACCCATGACCTTGGTGTTAGAAGGCTGCACTCTAACCAACTGAACTAACTGGCCAGCCCTCAGCTGAGGTTTAAAAAATAAGTCAGGCCACTGACCTCACAAATAAATTATCAGGTAGAATGAAAGACAAAAAGCTTCTGCTTTCTAAGTTGATCTAGGGCAGCAAAAAAGTGATTTGCATGCAGTGAGAAATCTTGTAGATAATATTTAATGAGTTTTAAGTTTCAAGACTATAAGTAGCATTTCTTGAAATATGACACAGCAGGTGCCCCTGGCTGGAATTCTAGCAGTAAACAGGAACGTTCCAGTCCTGGAAACCACTGAACAGGCCTGATTGTGTCCATCTGGCAGGAAACTTTACCCTTTTGCCAGGGATTTTGTTCTTTATGTATCTGAATTAGAGCACCCGGGTATGGAGAGTCTTGGAGGGAAAGCTGAATGAAGCTGCTCTCGTGTGCAGATGTCTCCCGCTGTCTCCAAGTACAGCTGGGACTTATGCATTCATTCACTGCCCACAGCTCTTGGATTGCCATTTGGGAGAGTAGGAAGCCTCTGGACAGGAAACCAGGAAATCTGAATTTGATGAGCCTTTTTTCACTGGGTCTCAGTTTCATGACTTTTTTAAAAATTAACTTTTTATTGAAACATTCTACATATATTTAGGGTTCAGAGTTATATTTCAATACATGTATACAATGTGTGATGATCTGATCAGGGTAATTAGCGTATTCATCATTGCAAAACTTAATCATTTCTTTGTGATGTGAACATTTGATCTCTCTTCTAGTCGTTTGGTAACATGTAGTAAATCATTGTTAATTATAGATTCTTGGGTCGAATGTACACCAGTAGAACTTATTTTTTCTATCTAGCTGTAATCTTGCGTTCATTAACCAGCCTCTATTCTCAAATTCCCTTGTCAATGCTAAGATTATGTATGATTCCAAGTGTTCTTTCCATTTCTAGAGAGATCTTTGCTGATCAGTTCTATATATAGTGAAGCTTCCTTGAATGGATGAGCTTCAGCAATCTTTTCTGGGACCAGTGGGTAAAATAAAGTATGCAGAACCCAGGGTGGGGCCCGGGTAGTTGAGCATGCCAGGTGTACACACTTACAGGTTTAGAATTGGAGGAGTCTTAGAGACAATCTGGCACAAAGCCTTCTACAAAGGATGAAAATAGCACAGTTAAGTAAAGAGTCACCCAAATTCACACCAAGCAAGCCTGAAGCTTCATCCCTGCTACTGGGGGGCTTGTCCTGCCACCTCCCCTGCTCCCACCTGAGATCACATGCGTGCTGCCCTCCAGGATCCTGACCCCGCTTCTCCACACATCCCACCCCTGCCAGCTCACACCCCTTGCTTCCACCCCACACTCTCCCATCCGCCCACATATAGTAGTCCCCCCCTATTTGTGTACTCACTTTCTGTGGTTTCAGTTACCTGCAGTCTGAGAGTACTAAATGGGAAGTCCCAGAAATAAACAGTTCGTAAGTTTTAGATTGCATGCTGTTCTGAGTAGCTTGGTGAAATCTTACCTTTCCGCTCTGTCCCTCCGAGGACATGAATCATCCCTTTGTCCAGTGTATCCATGAGGTAGACACTTCTCGCCTGTTACTCACTTAGTAGCCATCTTGGTTATCAGATCAACTGTCACGGTGTACCTGTGCTTGTGTCCAAGTCACTCTTATTTTACTTCATCATGGCCCCAAAGCGCAAGAGCAGGGATGCTGGCAATTCAGACATGCCAAAAGAAGAGCCATAAAGTGCTTCTTATAAGTAAGAAGGTAAAAGTTCTCGACTTAACAGGAAAGGGAAAAAAATTGTATGTTGTTGCTAAGCTCTACGCTAAGAATGAATCTTCTATCTGTGAAAATGTGAAGTGTGTTGTTATGATTATTCTATTTTATTTTTAGTTAGTTTTAATCTCTTACTTGCCTTTTTTATAGATTAAACTTTGTAATAGATATGTATGTATAGAAAAAAACATAGTGTATGTAGCCTTTGGTATTATCCACAGTTTCAGGCATCCACAAGGGGGTCTTGGGACATGTCCTCCAGGGGGACTACTGTACACGTACACGAACACACTGGTGCTTCCGCATCCCACAGGCAAGGGCGAGCAGTGGCTGTTGAGTTGGAAGTTCTAGCAAGGCACGTGGCAGAGAAGGTTCACACATGGAGTGCCTGTGTGTTAATATCTCTTCTACTATTAATTTGTTTCCTACCCTTGGGCTGATTTCCTTCCTCTCCTCTGTGCCTTGGCTTCCTCGTTTGTCAGAAGGAGGTAATAGTATCCATCTCTCAGCATTGTGGTGAAGGAGGATTAACTGATACTGCATGTATGTGCTTAGCCCAAACACCTGCTACCCATAAGCATTCAGCAAATGGTAACTGTTAGTATTATTACTTCTGTTGTTACTATCCACTTGCCTGGAATTCTCAGACTATTCCCAGAGGTTGGCACTGGGATTTGACCTTGCCTTTCCTCTGCAAGACTCTGCAGCTGATGGAATTAGGTAAAGCATGTGGAACACAGGGTGTAGAACCTGCTAAGAGTGCGCATTCAGTGAAGTTTAACTGCGCTTCTTCTCCCTCAACAAAGAGGTCACTGGGTGAGAGAAGCTGCCAGTACATGTTGTCATCACATAAGCAGAAATTGTGAGTTCATTTTATGTGGAGGGCAAGTAGCTCCGCTAGAAGGGCAGAATAGTAATCCCTATCATCACTTAGTGGGAGGGAAATACAGGTACCCTGGCAATGAATGGCCCCACGTACACTAGCCCTTCAGATAGCCAGATCAAGTGAGAAGAAAGAAAGAGAACGAGCACAGTTTATCCTGGATAAGCTCACCTCCCAGCAAAGCAGGGAAGACTGGCTCGGCCGTGGGTACCATGAGATGCCCGCTAGTACCTGGGTCTGGGTAGAGACTCTGGGGATGATTCTCTCAGGAATCATAGCTTCCCTTTAGTCCACAGTGCTAGGGTGTGATGGTGATGATCAAATGAGATGATGCACAGGAGAATGCTGTGTCCAGCAGGTAGTCCACATGTGCTTGCTAGTTTTATTGCCAGTAGTAGCAAATGGAGAGGTACCTTATAACTGTAAATACACAGTGATGCTGCTGAGCAGCTCTCATCAGAGTTGTTGGGCTGCTGGGTTCCAAGGGCATCTTATGAAGTGTGAAGCCTTTTGTCTCATGGCAGATAGGTAACAGGATAGACATCTATCCACTTAGCACCGGAGAAACCACTGGGAGAGGCTCTCACGAGGGCACTGCTCACTTGTCACCTGGGCCTTGAGGGCTGGACACTTTATCTTTCAGAGGCTAAGCGGGCCTGTCCTTAATGCCAGTTGAACAGTGAAATTTTACTCAAGTAATGTTGCATCCAAAAATAACCATTTTGACAGTTAGCTTGCAGCCAAATGTCCAGGTGGTTTTGTTTCATATGGATACACACTGTAAAATGAACTTGAAGCAGGGCTCAAAACTGCTTAGGGTTTGTTGGGGGTTTTTTTTGTATCTCCAGAAATGTGAAGTATGTGGGGATTTATATCCTTCATGCACTAGACCCAAATTTGTATAGGATGTGTTAAGGTCGCATTCCAACCTTGCTTAGGCCTCATGTTAGAATTTCACAGAGAATTAAGAGCCTTGGCAGTCAGCCCCTTAAGATAAGCCTTAGAACTTCAGCAGAATCAGGCAAATCACATACTGGCATCTTAGTCCTGTGCTGATATCCAGGCAAGAAGGTTCTCCAGGACAGGACTGTTGTGCTCTTCTGAGTGTCCCTCTCAGCACCTGTGATGGGGCTTAGTCTGAGAAGGGGGTCAGTTATTCCTGACTTAAAACTTGGCTGCTAAAGAGCAAATGCACATTTTTGAGGCTTACCTGGTTCCAGACACCATCCTGGTCAATTTATGGATGCTATCTCATTTTATCTTTACAATAACCCTATAACAAAGGGATTAAATAAATTGTCCAAAGACAATCCACCAACAGGTGTCATAAATGAGATTTGAACGCAGGTTTATCTGATTCTGTGTGAATTAGGATTAGATGAGCTTGATTTGCCAAAAGATCCGAATATAGAGTGCTTTATACAATAGAGGTCTGTTTCTTGCTATTCTATAACTGAAGTGTGGGGCTCGGCAGTCCAAAGCTGGTGGGGTGGCTCCACACAGTTGTTAAGGACTCGGGCATTTTTCAGCTCCCTGGGGTGTGGATCCCATCTTTATGGTGCAAGATGGCTTCTAGAGCTTTGTTGGGAAAATACAGGAAAAATGGTCAGGGCCCCTCAGATGTTCAGAATCTTGCGGAGCATTTGATGTAAACAGGCATGTGCGCTCAGGTGTTCTTGGTTATCGTCTAGTGTAATTGTGCATGTGCACCCAGGTGTCCTGGGTTATGGACTTAAGTATAAGGATGAGTGGCTCTGATCCACAGCGCATCCTAGTCCTAGGATGCCCCCCCCCATGGGGGGACATGGGGAGGACACTACTGCTGCTGGAGGCTGCTGCTGCTAGTGCCCCAGGGCCCTCTGCAAGGCAACTGCCACTGCTGGACCTGTAAACTGCTGCCGCTGAGGAAGCGGAGGACTGAGCTCATGTTATCTGCCAACAGCTCCTGGAATCTTTCCCAATTACCTAGCATGGACCTGCATATGAGGGGTCTAGGGACCCAGCTTGGCATGTGAGGAATCTGGTGACCCAATCTGTACAATGGGTTTGGAGGGTCTGAGCCCTAGCCCTGACAACATAAATGAAAACTTAGTATAACTAAAATAATGAAACATTTTGGCTTTAGTTATGATTTGCCTTACTTTACAAGCTCCATCTGTCACATAAGGTACCAAACAACAAGGATGGAGAAAGAGAAAAAGGGTATGACATCTCTCAAAAAGATGTTCCCATACCTCCCATGCAATATTTCTGCTTACGTATCATTGGCCCGAACATCATCACATGTGCACCTGGCTTCAACTGCATGGGAGCCTGGGACCTGGGAAATTTTAGCTGAGCAGCAATATGACCAGCTAAAAATCAGGATTTTACTCCTGGGTGTGAAGGGAAATATGTGTTGAGGAAGATACTAGCACAGACTCCAAACATCATATATTTTTTTTTCTCTTCGGTTCATAAAACATCTTCTTATAATCACACTTCATACTTCATACGTTCTGAAGCTCTGATCCAAGTTAGAGGCCATTTCAGAAACCAGAATATGATCAAAGGGATCTCCCAAATTGGTATAAATGTAATTTCCTATTTATAGATATTTGAGTTTTGGTTGCTTTGGTAAATTTATCTTTTCAGAATTTAAAAATACTGTCAGTCCCTTAAAAAATTACCCAAAATAACCTCTATACATCGTATTTTTTCATGCTCCTTCACACTACACGGGGCATCACTTGTGAATGCACTAGATGTTGAATTTGCAGGGATACTGCCAGCTCTGCCAGAGTGAGGGGGGTGAAACCCCAAAACAAGGGAGGTCAAGTTAGCTTTTGATTACTGAGTAAGAGATAAGGTGAGACCAGAAGAGCTGCTGAATTCAAATTCACAGGGATTATGTCCAGCACTCAGTCTCATGGTGGGATCTCAACTCATCTCCTGTGCAGTCCTCAGGAGTCAGGGAGTGGTCTGCCAACCAGATTCTCAGCAGCAGGGCCTACAGCTTGTTGGCAACTTCTACCTCCGCTCCGTCTCCCTCCTCTATAGTTGTAGCCTCTGCTGAGGAGTTGTCAGTGACATTAAGGAACATATTTTACTCTGCCTCATTTTTCAAGTTTTACCTTCTATCAGAAGAGCTGTTGGACAGAGAAAGACAACGTAGCAAGGAAGGAAAATAACCCTTTACAACTTTTATGCTACAGCCTACGTGTGCGGAAAACACAGTCACTTAACTCTATTTTGTTGTTTCTTTAATATAAAAATAACCTCCTCTTTCTCTTACGGAAAAATGTATTAAACAAAAAGTATCCCCCCAAAAGTTTAAAACCACTCAGATCCCACCACTAAAACATTAGAATGCTCTTTCCAGGTTATTTTTCTTGTCACATTTTCACTACTTTTATAATCAGACAAAAAATTTTAAGTAAAGTTTTCATCCATGTGAAAAACTGAAAATTACTGTCATGTACAACATCGCAACAGTCAGAAAAGGGTGCTGTGGCCTTGGTTGTGGTGGCTGCGCTGTCCATGGGACCTTGAGTAGGAGAGTCAGTCTCTGGGCTTCGGATGCCTCCCTGCAAGGGTACAAGTGGGAACATCAGTCACCAAGGGCCCTTTCTCCATCCAGACATTTATGACTGACACATGAGACAGTCTGCAGAACTTACAGGTGGTCACAGAGCTGACATCTAACCCAGATGTTTCTTAATTTGATGGCTCATAGGTAGATTTCAGAGTGTGTCATTAGCATAATTGGATGGAAATGTGCATCTACCTTAAATTCATACTCTTCTCTGGGAAAAGAAGGGTCCATTGCATTCATGAGGTTCTTAAGGAATCTGTGACCCGAAGAGGGTAAGAACTGGTCTATTCTGATATTGTTGATAGACATCTTCCACCCAGGGAAGTGAAGGGACCTGTTCCCAGGGCACGTCCTGTGGCTGTCCCTGGTGATCTGGAGAGCTGGTGGACCAGATGGTAAGATCAGCACCAAGCCCATGGTGGTGACCTATCACAAACCCCTCTGCCATGTCTATGATGGAAATAACTACTCAGTGTGTCTCCCCATCTGGCCCAGGCCATGAAGTCAGCAGGGGAGTATGCAGCGTTCTCTATCCACTTTTCCCCCTAATCCTACCCAGCCCCTTCAGCAGCCTTTTCTCCCAAAAGTAGGAAGGGAGATGTTACGAGGAAGGAAGCTAGTCTAGGGTTACATAGTTGGTGTATGTTTTTCTTTTATCTCCTTTTGATTTTTTTTTTTAGTACTCAAAGGTTCCTTTTTCATTTAGCTCTCTGACTCTGTGCTTGTGCCTTCAACACTCTCACAATGACTTTCTGCTCCTCAATAAGGAAAGCACACTTGATACCATCACAGACACATTGAACACACGTGGAACCACCATAGTCCCTGCTGACATGAGAACTTTAGGTCTCACAGCACGAACCCCTCAAAGTGTGCCACGGCACACGCCTCATGCAGATTTTGGTGCTTTCCCAACCTTCTAGGTACAAAGGTAAAGGATTTTATTACCAGGGGTTTGGGACAGCCTAGTTTTGTTAGAGGCTGGATTGTAGGAAAGCCTACAACGGTGTGTCAGATGCTGAACCACTCTGAGTGCCTCTAGATACCATTCCCAGAAGAGCCCACTCCTGTATTTCTTAAAGAACATTTTAGCTCTCAGTGTATTTTATCCTTCTTGCCAGAGGTGACGTGGTGAATTTTCTCCCAAGACTTGATATAATAGTGTAATATGTCCCAGTGTCTGATGCTGAAGGAAAATCCTCAGATTGACAGTTCAGAGGCTGAGGAGGCAACCCAGCTGTTGAAGGGAGTGAAGTTGTGTCCCTCTCCACCATGCTTGAAACAAAGCAGTCTCAAAAGGATTGTACAGCAGGAACACTGTGGCATTTGTGCTGAGAAATCATCACACAAAACCTTGTATTTGAAACCCGAAATGACGTTTTCTGAGCAGCCCTAGCCCCACATGAGAAGGCAAACACTGCCAGATAGCCTGACATTTCCTTTTATAAATTTCAAGCATTCCTGATTTCAGATCGGCTATTGATCTGTTGCTTTGCAGCCCTGATGCAATTAAGTGAAGTCACATTCACTACTGTTGAGTCTAAGAGTCTAACAACAACTGCTATGAAACCCCACTCCCTGCCCTGTATCTCCTTCTCCCCTACTCATCGCTCCACCCCCACCCCCACCCAGCATGTCAGCCGACACGCAGTGTGGAGGGGCAGGTTGCAGGAAAGAGGAATTTTCTAAACACAAAATGAAAATCATCAGAGTCAAATTGTGTACCAGTATACGGTGTCCATCTTTAAAGATCAAACTTATTTGCTCACTTCTTACTTTAATTAAATCCTTCTTGGCAAAAGCTACACAAACCCCATAAAGGGGGAGGGTGTGTTTTGATTCTAGTCGCTCACCCAAATGTAATATGGAATTCAGCGAGGGAATGTCTGAGCTCCGTCTAGAATGGGCAGTGAAGGCAGATGAGAGGGGAGGGGAGGGCAAGGGAGGTTTCACGGTGTTGCTCTGGGATCGGTGTGTTGAACTCGTCTTAAAACTAGTCCCATGAAAAGCCACAGAAGGCACGTGTGTGGTAGGTGCGTATGCAGCTACAGCTTGGTCTTCAGAACTTGAAAACTGAACAGCTTGAGGTCCTGAAAGTGCATGGTGCCCTTGTTAATCTGTTGAAGAACATTCTTTCTCCCTCTGATTAACCTGAGGATATTGGCTGGGGGAAAGATACTGGATAGATTCTTGATGTGTCTTCTCACAGCGTAATTTATCAGAGTTCTGGTTCTGGTCCTGAGAGAGGGCCTGCTGGTACAGAAGAAGTGTCGGTCTGATCAGTGCAGTCTGTCTGGGGGGGGCAGTGAAGAAGAGGAACTGGCAAGAAAATATATAAGCCAACTTTAAGAGGAGACCATCTGAAAAAATGAGCTCTCCCCACTTTTTTTCTTAATTCTCAGCCAATGTCTGTTGTATATGACATATCTGTTGTATATGCAACAATTTGGGTGATTGACTTGCAGAAAACTGAATTGCCCCATTCAACTTTCATATTTTCCAAAAGTAAAAGTTAATTTGGTTCTGACATTTCCTTGCCTCTTATGTTGGGAGTCAGGCAGCTGCCACCAGCTCTTAACATCATCCTTACTGAGTAACTCAGGGAATGAGGAGTTTTGCCTCTCTAGCCTGATTGAACCGTTCCAAAATTAGGTCCCACTGCCCACACTTGACAGTTTTCTGCCTGTTATATTTAGGGCGACCGTATAACCCAGCTTGCCTGTAACACACCTGATTAATGTTCCTTGTCCCCTGAGATTAATAGCACTGACTTTCATTCTTAAAAGTGTCCCTTTTTGGATGATACATTTTTATGTAGTTATACTAATTACAGGGAATGAAGGGAAGGAAATGAGTTTCTGCTGAAGCAGTTTAACCTTGTGCTCCCTTCTGTCGCCACAGCTTCATTTAGCAGCCCTGGCTTCGCTGAAGGGAGATATAGTCGAGCTTAATAAACGTCTGCAGCAAACAGAACGTGAACGTGACCTCCTGGAAAAGAAATTGGCCAAGGCACAGGTAAGGGATCCAGAAAGGTTTTGTTTTTCTTAACTTTTTTGTTTTAAGATAAAACAGATATAGAAATTCCCACAAAACAAATTACAACTTAATGAGCAAACATTCTGTCTTGGTCTGCTCTGGCTACTCTAACAGATATCATAGACTGGGTGGCTTAAACAGCAAACATTAGTTTTGGAGGCTGGAAGTCCAAGATTAAGGTGCATGCTGATTTGGTTCCTGTTGAGGGCTCTCTTCCTGGTTTGCAAATGGCCCTTCTCATTGTGTCTTCAAGTGGCAAAGAGAGCAGGATCATCTCTCCTCTCTCTTCTTAGGGCTTTAATCCCATTCATGATTGGGATTTATGGCCTAATTACCTTTATGACCTAATTACCTCCTAAAGACCCCACCCCCAAATACCATCACATTGGGTGGGGATTTAGCCTTCAACCTATGAATTTGGGGGAGGGAGGGACACAAATATGCAGTCCATAGCACACTCTTATAATCACTGGTCAAGTCAAGAAATAGAATTTGCTCCGTCATGCCAGAAGCCCCCACTTGTGTCTGTTCCCAATCTCTACACTTTCTCCTCCCACAAAGGTAACCACTACCAAGACTTTTATAGTAGTGTTTCCTGCTTGTTTTATTACTCATTCGCATCCCTAGGCAATACAGTTTTAGTCTTGCCCGTTTTAAAAATGTTTCCATTAAATTTCTTAATCTACAGGTTTTCCTTCATTCTTTGTTTGCTTTTTATCTGCTAAACTTGGCTATTTGACCTGTAGTTTCCCACTGTCTAGATGTTGCCGATTGCACACTATGGTACAGTTAAACATGTTCCTCTGTTCCCTGTATTTCCTGCAAATTGACAGCTGCATCCAGAGGTTCCGTCAGATTCTTGTCCTGTCCCTTGGGCAAGACCATAAACGGTGTTTGTTTTTCCACCAGGAGGTACATAATGCCTGGTTATTTCTTACTGTGATGTTAATAACTGTTGATATTCAGTGCCTAGGTTCGTTATTTCTTTAGGACTTATAAAATCATGATGTTATAGTTCTATCATTTCTCAGCTATTAATTGGAATGCTTTTTAGAGACATTTTCCATGATCTGCTATTTGTTGAAACAATGGTATATTTCAAAGGAGAAAATCAGAAAAAAACACTTGATTTTTTTCCATTTATTTAACATTTTTCAAGATGATGAATTGATTCCCTATGATCCTCTGAATGTACCCACTTATTTTTCAGAAATGTTATTATGAATTTAAACATATTTGGATTTTAGTATGCTTCCAGGTTCATTGTTTTTAGGCATCTTTTGCGGACAGAACCAGGAAATTATTTATTTACTTATATACATATGTATGTATGTATGTATAAAATTTTAGATAAAATACCTTAGAAATTTATATTGATGCCTCCAATTCAAATTCTTACTACAGGGTATTTTTACTTAACTTCTGTATTTTTATCTGTATTTTCTTTCTTTCACACTAAATATCCCAGTTCTTAAGGTTGCAGGGAATCATAGAATTAGAATATTCCATAATTACTCATTTGCTTTATCCCACATTATATACAACCAGTCTCAGAGAAATAGTATTAATGCTACTGTAACCAATATAGTTACTGAAAAGAGTTTAAATTTTTTTCCCCATTATGCTCTCCTAATTTCTGCAGATTTTTGCATTTGTTCTATATCAATGCTGCCTGACCCTATGGCCATGGCATCTTATACTCTCCCTTTCAGTCATTGTTTTAGTCTTCTACAAGTAGCTATATGTTTAATATGTTTAATTTCCACCATAGTTCTTATGTCAGTATCCCTTTGTTTTTAATTAATTACTTTTTCTGAAGCTTATTATCTAGTAGATTCCTCAGTGTGGACTTATGAGAATAATTTCCCCAAAGTTCTTGCATGTTGACAACAGTGTATTTCTGCCCTCATATTTGAAAGGCATTTTGCTGTATATAAAATGGTTGGCTCATCTTTTCTTTCCTTGAATATACTGCTTTATTTTCTTTGCTGTCAAAGTCTGATGATAATCTCTCTTTCCATTAAAAGACACTTGTGGGCTGACCCCGTGGCTCACTTGGGAGAGTGTGGGGCTGGAAGTGCAGCGGCGCTCTCGCTGTGGGTTCGGATCCTATATAGGGATGGCCAGTGCGCTCACTGGCTGAGCGCAGTGCGGGCAACACCAAGCCAAGGGTTTCGATTCCTTTCCCGGTCACAAAAAAAGGGGAAAAAAGAAAAAAGACACTTGCTTACTCTAGATATCCAAAGGATGGATTCCTTCCTTCGTTCCTTCATTCTTTCCTTCCTTCCTTCCGTCCATCCATCCATCTGTCTAGTAATTTTACTAGAGTCAGTCCTCATCTTAATCATTCTAGCTTGATTTTCTCAGGTTTGCTGTGCATTCTTCTGATTATATTTTGAAATCTTTTTTTTTATTTCAGGGAAGTTTTTTAAAAAATCACATGGTTTAATATTAGCTTTGTTCCCTTGCTTTGATTTTCTAGGACTCCCATTATTTGTATGTTAGATCATCTTTGCCTGTCTTTAATATCTGTTGCTATCTCAAATCCTTTATATTTTTCTCTTTTTAAATTTTTTTCTGTTTTCTATCTTTTGTTTCTCTTGGGGTAATATATGTTGTTACTATTCCTTCTTTTGTGCCTTCTAGTGTAGTCTTCATTTCTGAAATACATTTTTATTTTATTTCTAATTTTTTTCTGTGTACTGTTACCTTCTGAATTTTTCTAATTCTGAATTGTTTTTTTATGTCTCATGTCATTTTCCTAAAGTCTTTTCATTTATTCTGAAATAGTGGGCTATTGTTTGGGATTTTTGTTGTTGTCTATTTTGTGGCATCCTTTCATCATTTATATGGATGTTATTCTATTTAATTTTTTTCTTATGGTATTGCTTGGGATTTCACCTCAGTATTTTTCTGTTTTTCATTTTCTCATGAAAAAAATAGTTACCTTGAACTTTTAGGAGGCAGAATTTTAATATGGCTTTTTTTAAGTTCATAGAGCCTAGCTTTCTGTTGTTTTTCTTCACAGTCAAAAGTATGGCAATCTGCTTTCTGACACTTCCTGGCTCTGCACCTTCCACCTACTTTTAGCTGCATCTTTTATTTCCTTTGTCTTTATTATCCCAGTCCTGTTCAATTTTGATCCTATTCCCAGCCATTCCTCCTCCTGGAAAGGAGCTTGGAGGCCAGTCTTGAATGTTTGCAGGAACTAGACTGCTTCCGCCTCCTCAGATCTTACTGAACACACTCACTCTTGGATCAGGCAAAACCCCTCCTAGTTTTATCTGCTGTCCTCTAATTGGCCATCCCCACTTTCCTGTGAATACCTATTGGGTTTTGGGGGGGTTTCCAGTTCTTAGATTCATTACCTTGTTATTTCCCTCTGATTCTGCCCACAAAGATGCCCCTCAGATCTTATGGATAGTGCTGGTATGTCTTTACCAGCTTGCATTTTGGTGTGCAGTGGCATACCTTGTCTCCAAACTTTTGGTTTCACAGTATAGGTGTTCCGTTTAATTTTATGTGGGAATTCAGAATGATTTTAAAAACCAGACTGCTACAGACATCTTTCCAGAATGACCTATGGAAAATTTTTGAAAACTCTCATGTCTCATACTCATAGACTATTTGAGTGGGGAGGGGAAATACCCTTTGTATTGAAGATCATCTACTTCCATATTTGACAGGCAACAGAGGGAGATTATCTTGCTTACCCAAGGTCAAATGAATAGCTTGGCCACAGGTGCTCTTTTCTCACTACAGGATGTTACACAGGACAAAATTACCAGATTTTACTTAGGTGAATTTTTACTTAAAATATTTTCCTTCTGATTATAAAAGTAATAAAATAGTGATAGAAAAAAATAGGGAAAACAACATTAGAATGTTTCAGTGGTGATCACTGGTGAACTAAAAAACTCTTGAAATGCTTTTCTTTGTTTTATAAGTTTTTTAAAGAGAAAGTAGTTATTTTTGTGTGAAAAAAAATTTAAAAAATGGTATGAAGTGACTGTGTTTTCTAATTTACACCCATCCAAAGCCAACCATTGTTAGTTAATAGTTCTTGTTGGTGAAGATTTTTTTTAAAAGAAGGAAAATTATGAATGCTTTGAACTGAAAGCTGGCATGTACCACAGTGTTGGATTTTAAAAGGTAACCAGGAAGTTATTTATTAAAATTTAAGCCCACAAAAACAGAGCAGTTTGTGCAGATGATAAGGGGATAATGGAAAACCTTTTCTCTGCTATGTCAAGGATTGATTCAGCTCCTTTTTGACTTACTTGTGGCCAACCATTCTCATGTAATAGCTCTTGATGACTGATTTTATCCCTGATGACAATGGTCACATCATAGCACCATTAATTGACTCTCTATTGCATTCTTCCACTAAATAGACTTAAAAATTACTCTCTGCTCCTTTCACTGGAAATAGCTTCCCAGTACAGATACTGGGACACAGGAAAGAGATCATAAAAAAATGTCAGATTTGCCATCCTACACCTTTTATGCAGATGAGATTTATGCAAGAAAAAAAGAACAATGAAATGACTGTGCCATGCTTTCTATGTTATATGCCTTGGTAGATGATTCATGTTTGAGGCTTTGCTAGATTGTGGAAGAGCAAATTTATGTGTAAATTTATGCTCTGTGGCTGTACTAAGTCTTACCAGCTCTCTAAATATTATAGTGCCATGATTAATCTAAAATGTAAAATGTAAGTGGTTGTTATGTTCATCAGACATCATCAAAAGATCTTCAGCATCTGTTGAGTAATTATTAATAGTGACTCTGGAACTGGTTGAATAAAAGAAATTTCATTATATATGGTCACGAAATCAACATGTAGGTAGAGTTTTGAGAACAGTGATAGGAAGGGAAGAGCTGGATAAGGGAGTCTGATATCAATGTGACGGGGAAGACAAAGTGCTTATTCGTATTAGTTTTCTATTGCTGTGTAACAAATTGCCACAAACTTACTGGCTGAAAACATGTCCCCACCCTCCCAAACTGAATGGGTGCACAGACATGCATTTGCACCAACGTTCAACAGCCCCCGCAAGACTGGCCTCGTGGGAAGCTAAGATCATATATAGTTCTGATTTGATGCCTTCAGAATATTTGCTATTTATTTAGCACCAGCAATTAAATTAAATTACTACTTTTTTTAAGTACTGCAGAAAGAGAAACATTAACGAAGCTTATGATCCCCTTTGAAATCGGTCAGTAGTAACACAGCACCCTTTCTATTTCTTAGCTCTCTATCTTTAGGAAGCAAGTCTCCTGAATTTTCTACCTCTTGGCGTTCAGGAAGAGAACATACACCATTTTTATTAAATAAACTGGAGAGAGTTTTCTTTTATCTTTCTCTTGTTTTCTGAGATACTTAAAGATGTAGTTTGCTTGTATTTTCATTGTTAGGGTCTCCCTCCACCCTCCCCAATCCTTTCCTATTTGTTTAGACTCTTCTTTGGTAACTCTATCTGCTTTGCTCCTTAATGGCATTTCCATTTGTGCTGGTATCTTTGTTTTGCTGGCTTCGTTTCCCCCATTGTCCCCTTAGGGGAACCTGGGCAAGAGCTTAGAGTGAGGATGGAAATACCCTGAGTGGTGTTAGTTGTGACCAATCCACCATCACCCTGAGGAAGTAACATCTCTTCTTAGCATACTTTAAAGGGAGTGGTACTGATCCCTTCACAGGATGGTTGAGAGGGCTAACAAATTAATGGTGGCATTGCAGTTTTCAAGAATCCTGTTCATAATGCTCTTAGGTTTGACAGCTGAAACGAATGCAATGGTTAAAGACCAGCGGCCTCTGTGGAGTAAGATAAAACCCCATGAAGTACATTAACAAAACCATAAAGCTCCTTAGCACCGCCACATTGCACAGGGTTTTTCCAACAAGGGCTCACATTCTCAGGCCAGTCTGTCTCAAGGCTGACTCATGGCTTTATCCCCGAATTGCACCAATAGCAGCCTAAAGGGTTTTATTCTCAGTGGCTGACATGATGATGTTGCTTGCTTTTATTAAACATTTATGCATATAGGCAATTTCACCTATTTATGTGGCTACATGCAAGTATCTATGTGGATTTTTAATTGCTTCATCATCATGACAGGAAAACTAAGATCTTGAGAAAAAGCTCAGGGTGTATATTAAGGGCCAGATGAAATCCAGGAAAAACAAAATTTCATCATATTCAACCTCAACCTTTTTTTTGTTTCAAACTGAAAGTCTGTAGTTGTGGGAGAAATGTAGACTCCTAATGATAATGACCTCCAGAAATTCATGGCAGGCCAGACACTGCAACCACAGGCTTTCTGGCTTTGTTGCACTGTAGGATCAGTCAAAAATTCAATATAGGGTGGAAGGAGGGAGAACCCTGGATGCAATTATCTGTAATAATAGAAAAAAAGCTGTAGCATGTTGCTTGAGACCATTTCTTATTTTGTTCAGCTGAAATTGTATGGGGTGTTTCTGTACAGTAGAGAGAAGATAATCCCTAACGTGTAAGTTTTGCTAGAAGCTGCCGCCTTTGGTCCCGGAGGCTGCTAAGTAAGGTGTTGGTGAATAATTGACTTTGGCAGCTAAAGCTGGCTTAGTGAAAGCTGGAGAGACTTTGAATTCCCCAGTTCTACACCCCCTTGTGTCTCTTTTTTTGTTTCCATCCTCCCAGAGGATTGAGGAGAGAGCTGTTTGGGTTTTCCCAGCTGTCTTTGGTGTTGTATGGCATAGTATTCATGTTTCCAGGAGTTCGTAGGAGGTGTTTCAGGAGACAGACCAAGGTGCCACTCAAGATCCTTGGGTAATGGTAAGGGGGAGATGAGCCCACAGATCAGGGAGCTGGGAGAGGTAGTAGTAGAGGGGAAGGCTGTGGCCACAGCAGCTGCAACTGCAACTACTTGATGACATAAAGAGCAATCAGCGGATTTCTCAGAGGGTTACAATAAATAAACTGGTGACTTCGTATTTAGTCTTTTTTCTCATCTACAAAATGATTGTATCAGTCAGGATATGCAGTGATAACAAATAACCCCAAATTTTCAGTGGTGTAAAATATCAAAGGTTTATTTCTTTTTCTTTTTTTTTTTTTTTTTTGTCCTTTTCGTGACCAGTACTCAGCCAGTGAGCGCACCGGCCAGTCCTATATAGGATCCAAACCCGCAGCGGGAGCATCGCTGTGCTCCCAGCGCCGTACTCTCCCAAGTGCACCACGGGGTCAGCCCTCAAAGGTTTATTTCTTGTTTCTTACTAGGAGCGCACTGGGGTCAGCGAGGGACTCTGCTATGTTGTCCTCACCCAGGCTCCCAAGCTGATGAGCCTCTACCATCTGCAATGTTGCAGCAGCCATGGCCTGGGCAAGGGAGTGTGGCAAATCCCACAGGAGCTCTTAAAGGCTTCCAAACAAAATGATGTATGTTCACCCATATCTCACTGGCCAAAATAAGTCACATGGCCATATTTAGTATCATGCAGGAGGAGAAGTATACTCCCACCATGTGCATGGAGAGAGGCAAACCAGAGTCTCAGTGAAGGCCCCTGCTGGGGGTGCTGATGCTCATGTGATGCACACCCCAGGTGGTGGTCCTGGTGGAGCCCCATCTACATAAGAAAATACCAGAGAGAAATGAACACCACTTGAAAAAGTGGTACTTATGGAAAAAATGATGTCTTATCATTTAAAAAAAATATTTATAATGTACTTAAATTTGTAACTTAAAAATTGAAAAATGTATGCAAATGTTTAGTAGTAATCATAGAAATAATGCCCCTTTTTCCAGTTTGGTTGTCATCATTGTATTACCTTCCTGAATGAGGCTTTACTGGGACACATGAGCTATTACATGCTCATAGATGACTCTTCAATGCAGGTGCAGTACTGAGCTGCTTTGCCTGTGTCCTTTTGGAACAGAACACCCCAAATTATACACCCTTTCAGGTTAACAAATGCTCTTCCAGTTTGTGGAAACTCAGGGTGGTGAGAGGTACTGGGTCAGTACTGATACACCATCAGGCCTCACTTTAACAGGCCACCAGGACAGGAAAGGCCACTCACCTTCCACTTTTCTGGCACTAAAGTGTCACATTCCTGGGGGTGACTCTTGTGCAGTTTAACGGGAACTGTTTAACAAGTCGTTTGATTGGGTTCTTTAGGCTCCTGCAGGTGATGGCTTGTTTCCTTCTACACTGTCACCCTTGAGGGAATCACTCCACTTCTCCCTGCACCACAGCTTGGAAACACTCAGGATTTTCATTAAGTCTTGAGATCAGTGCTTCAGCTTTTTGTTGGCTGGGTACAATGAGAGGGTACAATGAGAGTGCACAATGAGTGAGGTGTGTTTAATAAGAGGATGTTGATTTGTACAGATGAAATTAGAGCAATGTCTTATCAGCCATTCATACATCTAGGGGCTAGGAGTTTGTTCTGATCATTATTTTACAGTATTTTCACTGGGAAAAGAATCCCCAGAGTACCATTCCACCATCTCTTCTTCTCCACATACCCTATTTCTATCCATGTTTCTTATTCTCCAGAAGAAAGTCTGGGATTCTTTCAGTCCACCTGGAAGCGACAACCACAGTTCCCTTTAAAGTCTATGTCATAATCACCTCCTCCATGGCACCCAGCACAGTCTCTTATGCACTATGAGAAATCAATAAATGTCTGATATTTATAGAGGAAGTATTCAGTTATAGAGGCTTCCGGCTATTTTAAAAAACATAGTTATGGAGAAATATAGAAACGTAAACCAAACAGCTTTGCTCTCAGCTAAGAGAATTTTTTTCCCTCAATATATTTTTGTCACTTCTCTCGAATGAACCCTGGAATTCCAAATATACATTATAAGTCTTTTTTTCTCTTTTTAGCTACAAGCGCTGTTCAATCTGACTGAATCATCAGGCTTCCTGTTTTCTCTTGTTCCTACACATACCCTTCAGACAGATGTCCAGTTAGAGGCAGGGGCAAAGATGGTGCAATACCAGACCTCATATTCTTGTTCTCCATCTGATATCTCTGCAATCTGGGCAACCCCACAGCATCTTACCTTTTAATTATCTCTCATAACAGTCAACAGAGATACCCAAAGGTGGTCTTTTTGTGGTTGTGAATTGATCATGTACCTTTTTCTTATATAAACACTAGCACATGTTCGTTGTTCATTGGATTTTCCAGTTTCTTGTCAGCCTAAGTAATATGTAGCAGTCTGTTTTCTGTTGCTTATGAAAGAATACCTGAAACTGGGTAATTTATGAAGAAACGGATTTTATTTCTTACAATTTTGGTGGCTGGGATGTCCCTGGTCAAGGAAGAGCATCTGGTGAGGGCCTTCTTCTTGGTGGGGACTCTCCACAGAGTCCCTTGGCAATGCAGGGCATCACATGGTATGAGCTGAGCAAGAGCAAACTAACATGCTTCTTTCCTTATAAAACCATGAGTGAGACTCCCATGATAACCCATTAATCCATGAATGGATTAATCCATTCATGAGGGTGTAACCCTCACAATCCAATCACCTACCTCTTAACACTCAAATAGAGGATGAAGCTTCCCATGAGTTTTGGAGGAAACAAACATTCAGACTATAGCATTCTGCCTTTGGCTCCGCAAAGCTCCTGTCATTCTCACATATGAATACATTCAATCCATCCCCATAGTCCCAAAGTCTTAACTTGTTCCAGCACCAATTTAAAAGTCCAAAGTGTCATCTGTGAAATCAAAACAAGTTGTCTACCTCCAAAATATAGTGGTAGAACAAGCATGGGGTACTTGGTGGTAGGGGCCTGTGGACCTGTAAAGACTGCAAAGAAGGAAGAGTGAGTGAGACATTAAGGGAGAGGGAGAGCTCACTGAGTTATAAGTGAGAGCATTTCACAGTAATTTGTAGCCCTAGAGAAGTGAATATGGAAAACTAAAAAGGAGGAGCCAGCAGCATGGCAATGTAGAAGCAGTCGTGGCATAGACAAGATCCAGGTCAGAGACTGGGCATTTTTCTATAGTCATTTTAAGATCTAGAACTGGTGACTTTTATGAGACTGTCCACTATATATGCACTTGTACACAAACACACACACACAATCTGAGGATGGGAATAAAGACCAATAGCAAGCGCTCATAGTCTACAGGTATGGAGAGGAACAATATTCTGCTGTTGCTTTGTTCCAGAGAAATAAGAAGCTTTTTCATTTATTGACAGAAGTTCTCTTTCAGGTACTATCTTTTTGTGGACTTCTCTTGTTCCTTTTAAAGTGTGATGGCTCGTGGATAAAAAAGGCCTAAATTCATGGAAAGAGTATTTGTGGCCTGTTACAGTATCACTATGTTTAGGAAAGCTTCCGTGTAGATGTGGCTTTCACTTGGCTTTAATCTTTGCCTCTGTTCCCATTTATTTCCTGTGTGCTTGACCTTGAGTGGAGGTGATTTGATGTTTCAGGTTGTCAGTAAGAACAATAGTTTACAGAAAAATACCAGTATTTTTCTGAAAGCAATTATCCCACGAAGGTCTACAATAACAGCATTCAACAACCTTGTTGCCTCCAAGCTGGTTTCTGGAGCTCTGAAAGTGCGTTAATACTGATCAAGCTGTTGTTGAGATTTGGTCTCTGCCATGATTTATATCAATGTGTGTCAGACTTCTGTTTCAGGACTAAGTTAGGCTAGTGTAGTATTCTTTCTGCTTGTCTTTGAAAGCTTTTGTTTCTGCCCTGGTTTACACCATTGGAAACGTAGCAGATGTAGGGGGGAGGGGAGGACATTGGAGGTAGTGGGTGAGAAGTCTTACCCTTTCCCCACCTGCCTCCAGGCCTGACAGTGCAAACCTGCAAAGCTGGCAAGTACATAAGGCTCTTGGCATTAAGAAAACCTTGTTGAAAATGAAATTAAAATTCTTCTGCTGACAGGAAATTAATCAAGGCTGAATGTAGTAGACAGGGACACAAACTAGACCACTTGTTCTATCACTGACGAGTGTTTTATTGTTATGCAAATGAGATTAGGTGCTCAGTGACTAGTGGGGGTTGAGGAGGGTGGAAAGTGAAGGAGATGAACAGATTCCTTAGAATTTTAACTCTGCCTACAAAAACGTTTCTATAACATCTGCTGCCTCTTAGTCCATGAAACACTGAGCAAGGGAAACTCCTCAGCTTCCTTTGTCGTTATTTCTGCAAAGTAGCCTTCATGAAAGTGTGACAATGCTGATCTATTCATTCCTTAACACTTCTAGATCACCCACAATGTACCAGGCCGTATGCTGGTGCCAGGCTAAATAATAAAAACACCTGGTCTCTGCCTTCTAGGACTACAGTCCAGGAGGAAAGGATATTGGGAAGCACCAAATTCCCAGATAATCCAGCCAGAGAAGACATTGTGTTATACTGTTTAGAATTATTTGGTTGAAAAATAACTGAAACCAGTACCCTGGCAAACTTCAGCGAAAACGGAGGGAGTTGGTAAAAGGAAAAACCAAACAGCCAGAAAGGAACTTGGGAGGGAAACTCTGGAGATATAAGAAGCAGGAATTAAGAGACAATCTCTTCAGGTTAGTCAGTGCATTGACTCCATGCAACCTATGGTGCACTCACTCAAGATTCAGATCCCCAGAAGAAGGTGTCTGATGGATCCAGCTTGGGCCACTTGCTTCCTTGGCTAGAGGAAAGCAGGGTACTTGTGTAGTCAAACGAAGACTGTGGACTCTGTGCGGTGGCTGAGGGAACATTCCCAAAGAGAGAATGAGTGCTAGAAAGGCAAAGACTCAGGTGTCCCTCAGGGCCGTGGCCAGCCAGTGACTGGTCGTATGTTTTACGTATTTTGGGCATATTCAGTGTTGAGGTTGTGATGGTTTGAGGCCATAATACTTAGAATCACTCATCTCCAGGTATATCAACTCACCTGTCCCTCTGTCCCTTTCTCTTGATTCTAGTGTGAGCAGTCCCACCTCATGAGAGAGCATGAGGATGTCCAGGAGCGGACGACCCTTCGGTATGAGGAGCGTATCACGGAACTCCACAGCATCA
This sequence comes from Cynocephalus volans, assembly GCF_027409185.1. Classification (NCBI taxonomy): domain Eukaryota; kingdom Metazoa; phylum Chordata; class Mammalia; order Dermoptera; family Cynocephalidae; genus Cynocephalus; species Cynocephalus volans. The sequence goes on along the minus strand of NC_084461.1, from coordinate 98,955,956 downwards.
TTGCTGAGCTCAATAAGAAGATAGACCGTTTGCAAGGCACCACCATCAGGTACGTGGGCTCTAGCCTGTGCTTTTTCTCTGCCCCTCTGTGCTGTAACCTGGGTCTTGGAGTTGAAGTAGCACCTATGAATTACAAGTGTTTTCTTTGTAACTAAGTCTATAAAGTACTTTCTCTTTGCTTTATTAGCCATGTGCTTTTTCACTTCTGTTATTCTGTTTTGATTTTGATCTTCACAATAACCCTGCAAGTTAGACAGGGTGGGAGTTGTGATCCTGTTTATTGATAAGGGTATAGAATCAGAAGTTGAATGAAATACTTTATTAACAAGTTCTAAATGGAGACCTTCTGTCTTAGACACCAGCATCCCTTCCACCCCTTTTACTCACCGAGTCTGCTCTAGGTGTGTAAATTGTGTGCCTCCTTTGGAGATTCTGAGAAATTCATGAATGTGGCTTTTGACTAAGCGTTAGGTAGGCTTCTAGATGATCTAATAATGTTTTAAGCTTACTTCAAGTTGCTTTATCAACTCTGACTTATCCTCTTGCCAGACTCCTAATTGGGGCCATGGCAAGATTTGAACCATCATTTTACTGGTAAAAAAGCTGAGGCTTAAATGTAGTAATTGCCTTGAAGTTACACTTAGCACAGGGAGAGGTGGAATTAACACCTAGAATATTTCTCCCTTAATTTTCTTTCCATAAAAGTGACTGTCAACGATTCTGCTTTCCTTTGCTCACCAATCAGTTGGCCCCTAAGTCTCCTACACAGGTTGGTTGTGTCTGCTCTGCTGTTCAGAGGAGGGGCTTGCTGTAAGTGACTTACTGAGCCAAGGATGAGAACTTTTATCTTCCTGGAGGTGCTCAGGGAACAGCCTGGAGAAAAGCAAATGGTCGGCCCCTACCTTTTTGGAGAAAGTGAGCTTTGTTTGCTGAGTACTTATACAAACTACAATTAAAGCCATTTTAGAGGCAGCTCCTTTAAACTCTCCCTCTAGAAGTCCTGGGTTAAAGGAAACTTTGGATGCATTTTGTTCCAACTCTGAGAGTTACAGCAATGATGGGGCTTCTTGATGAGGGTACTGATGGGCATCTGTTTTCTGGGTCAAATTGTGGAAAATTTGCACTGAGCTAGAGCCACACAATAAATTTCATATTCCAGTTTAAAACCTCAAGGCTTTTAAATTGTATCCTGGTCATCACAGTGATTGTAGGTTAGCCATGCATGAGCAGAGAAGAACCTTCGGTCCAAAGAAATGATTATAGCAGATTTAAAGGAGCCTGTCAGAGGACATTGACTAATTTGTAATTTCCATTAAAACATGTTGCACTTTTAAACACTTGAAAAGGTGAAAGCAAATGGGCTCAGTGAGTTGTGAAAAAAGTATACCACACATCACCTGGAAAACTCAATTTCAGGATGTTAAAATTGAATATAATGGCCGAACTGCTTCATGTTAAAATACAGTGAGCTTCTTGACCATAAGCTTTATCAGTGCCTTTTATTTAAAAGAAGATTGCATCTGTGCAGAGATCATATTAAATTCTGCCTGTTCTCATTATGTAAATGAGCTGGCCCCTCCTTAAGGAGACTCTCTGCAAGACTGGAAGACATGTAACATATGGGCCAGTGAAACAAGGCTCTTCTTGTCCTCTGAGCTCCTGAGGCTAAGGCATCTCCCTAGCCCTGAGCACTCCAGGAAATTGGTTTGGTCTCAGCTCCCAAAATGCTGTGATAGGCCCAGTGCTATAGGAACCAGGCACCTTGGATGAATTCTAACTGCCCCAGCATACCCAGGCTCTAGAGAAATGATCATCATAATTAGTCAGGTACAAGGCTAGTACCATCTACACTTTGTTGTCACTTCAGTCAGGGCCTGAATTAGGAATTTATTAAATAATCTGAAAAACTATTAATAATGGAATAGTTTAAGTAAGCTATGGAATATCCACACTTAAGCAACACTGAGTTGCTTAAAGAAATAAAATAACAATCTCATAGTTTAAAATTTTTGTGTCACATCACAATCAGAGAACCAGGGACCTTCTGTGACTGCCCTACAAGATTCTCCTATCTCTTATAGCCACGGGGCTAATGTAGCCAGGAATCAGATACCTCAGGTTGCTGAATTCCAATGTAAGTCAAATTTGCAGCCACATCAGATCTCATAGGTGAAAATTAAGCATTAATAGGAAAACATGAGATGGTGAGAGTTCAAATGGGGGCATTTAAGTAGATTCAAAGGAATCCAAATACCTTGAGACTGTAAACCCCACTGAGCTTCCCTTCCTGCAGAAACTGTAAATGAGCTTCCTTTCCTTTCCTTCCCCATCTGATAAAACTAGTCCTACCTTGCTTGGAGACTCTAATGAGCTCATCCCAGGTATGGGATGGCAAATACATTCATGTCCCATTCTTATTCCATTTCTCTTTATCTTTAGGCCTAAAAGTAGTCAAGTTCCGTCATGCCTCAGGGAGCTAAATAGAAAATCCATCCTGGGAGTATATAGCTAAAACACCAGAAGATTTGTAAGATTATGTTAATTTATATTCACAGAATATTGGGGGGATATACGTGGGATTAGGACCAAAGAGTTGTAACCAGGGAGGGAGGAATGTAGTGTTGGATTGATGATGACTTTGTTGATATGACTGTTCTTGCCAGAGATTTTGGATTAAGTTTGATTAACTGAAAACTAGGCTCAATGGAGGATTATATCAAGTGACATGGAACTGCCAGAACTTCCCTAGCATAATGTAAAAGGAGTCCAGAGCCTAGGGAGTCAGAAATGTTGGGTGGAAAATGACATATTTAACATGCAGTCTTTGGTGCCACTGGACTACTGGAGTCACTGTGGGCTTGGTCATTGGTCAACAGCACTGTAGTATTAATCAAAAGGATTTGACCCAGGGCTGAGCCCGTGGTGCACTCGGTAGCGTGCTGCGCTAGCAGCGCGGCGACGCTCCCGCCGCCGCGGGTTCAGATCCTATATAAGGATGATCAGTGCACTCCCTGGCTGAGCGCCGGTCACCGGAAAAAAAAAAAAAAAAAAAAAAAAAAGGATTTGACCTGTATGGATCTTTGATAGTTGCTGAATTGATCATGGTTTCTCTAAAACTGATATAAATGGACAGCCTACAAAAGTTTTACTTGGTCTTTGTAATCAAAAAAAACTATGATCTGGTGAACAGAGATTTGACTTACATTCACAGTGGAGAATCATGGCCTGTTGTCCAATTCCCTTACCTGATCCAGTTCACAGAGCCAGAGCCTCTTGAATGAAGGTGAAGATATATACAATCCTTCCACTAGTAGGTACAGTAAATCTTCCTTCTACCCCTTCCAAACATAACTCTAAACACTTTTAAGGGGGGCTGCACAGTGGGGAAAAGAGAAAAGTATTCTTGAGTAGTTACTGGACACTGGCTCTGAGCTAATGATAGTGCCTGGACATCCAAAATGCCAGTAGTCTACCAGTCAGAGTGGGGACTTCAGAAGGTATTTTAGTCCTCTCGGGCTCCCTTAACAAAATATCATAGACTAGGTGGCTTAAACAGCAGAAGTTTATTTCTCACAGTTCTGGAGTCTGATAAGTCCACAATCAAGATTCCAGCTAATTCAGTTCTACAGTGAGGGTGTCTTACTGACTTTGCAGATGGCCTCCTTCTCACTGTGTCCTCACATGGGAGAAGAGAGAATGAGGAAGCAAGCTATCTGGTGACTGCACTAATTACGAGGACCCCACCCTTTTGACCTCACCTAATTACCTCCAAGGGCCCATCTCCAAATTCCGTCACATTAGGGGTTAGGCTTCAACTTAGGAATTCGAGGAGGACACAATTCAGTCCATAACAGGAAGTCAGGTGTCAAGGGTCACTATGGCCTGAATCCATCTCACAGTGGACCTAGTTAGGGCACCATCTGAGTAACCTTTTTCAGTGCCCTGGAGACGTGGTAAATGCTCCTAACTAGCAACAGTATGTGGTGCTGCTCTTCTTGGATCCAGAGACCACGAGGGGAAGTAGGAGCATCTCTCCTTACTCATACATCTAAACCCCACTTTCAGTACTGTTACTCATTCTTGCAACTTTGACCTCTGATACTTCATAAGTCTTACTTCTCAAGGGGACAATGCTTCCACCAGAGAATGTAAAAATGGTTCCATTGACTGTCATCTGGCCCTTTGGGGCACCTCATGACACTGAACCAACAAGCAAACAAGGGGGTTACTGTACTAGCTGGGGTGAGTACCAAGGGGAAATTGGGTTGTTGCCCTACTGTGGGGTAGTGAGGACTATTTCCGAAACACATAGGATTCTTCAGGATACCTCTTAGAAATTGCCCAGTGGTCATAGTAGATTAGAGCAACCCACTACAGGTCAGACCACTAAGGGCTAGGCCGTTCAGGAATAAAGATTTTGAATCACTTCACTAGGAAAAGAACTAATTCTAACCAGCTCAGATGCTGGACAAACACAAAGGAAAAATGAATTTCTTAGTAGAAGGAAGTTGTAAATAACAACTATAGCCTCATGACCAGTTGCAGAAAAGATGGCTAGGCTATGCATATTTTCTTTCTTATTTATGAATATATGCATTTCCTATTTTCCACTATTATTTTACATAGGGTGAGTTAGTATTGGTGAAACTTATAATTTAGTACTTAGGTTCCTTGATATTTAAGTGGGTTTGGCATTGAACTAGAAGAGGGGTGAAGGTCACCTTACATATACAGTAACTCAAGGTACTCTGGGTCTCTCATTGTGAGAAGAAGGTGAGCTCATTTAAATTGATTTAAAGGATGTTTAGAGAAGGTTGCTGTTATTACTACTGAATTTGAGAAGGTGTGTATGGTCAGTCACTGAGTAACCAAAGAGGGTAGGCTGCAATGGATATTGTCTGGCACTTGGTACCATTCCCACCCCTCTCTGTGTTCTCCCCAGAATCAAAGGGGGCCTGTACCCTGAGGACTACTTCCCGGACCCTTTTACCAACTGGGTTCTGGATAGATTTTGGCTCTGCCAGAAAGATGCACTCACATGGGCTTAGAAGGCAGAAGGGATGTGGGAGCCATTCTCCCTCAGGCCGCGGTGGCAGCTGATGTACATGCTTTGGTGGGAACGAAGTCCTGCCTTGACTGGCCAGACCCTGGAGCTGTGAGCAGGTGTAAAGGCAGCAGTGGTTTCCTGATCTCTGAGGGGACCACAGCTGTGATGGCAAATCTGACAGTTCCTGGCGGCCTTCACTCACCCTACTCTTCTCCCGCCCTTCCAATCGTTTTGCAAACACAGAACTGCCTACATTAAATCCTTTCTACTCGAAACATCCAGTGCAGTTTGTTTTCCGAACTAAACCTTACCTAATGCATCATAAATCCCATGTCCTAGCAATAAACACTGAACATTTTATAATATGGCCTTCTAAAAAATTGTATTCATGAATAGTTTAAACAAATTGGATCATACAACATACATTGTTTTGTAATTTGTGCTTTTTCACTTAACTGTGTTATGAGTGGCTTTTTTTTCATGTTCATCTTGAGTAGATTATATAAAATGGAAAAATACATCAGTAGCTCACTTTGGATCTGAAAAGGAAAAAAAATGATGTCTAAGCAAATTAAATGTGAGATATTGCATTTCCCAAGGAGGTTATTTTCGTTTCTCGTAAGCTACTTTCTTAACGTCAACCTTTCACTGCCAACTCTCATGAGTAGTCCGTGTACTGTGCTTGATTTCCCATTTGCTTGTTAGTATACTGTAATCTGGCTTCTGACCCCAACAGTTTACTAAAACTCCTTTTGCTATGGACTGAATCGTGTCCACCCCGCCCCCTGCCAAATTCATATGTTGAAGCCCTAATTGCCAATGTTGAGGGTATTTGGAGATGAGGCCTTTGGGAGGTGATTAGGGTTAGGTGAGGCTATCAAGGTGAGGCCCTCACCATGAGATACTGCCCTTCTAAGAAGAGACACGTTCTTTTTCTGCCCATATATTCTCTCCTCTCTCTCTCCATCCCCCCACCCCCCCCACCATGCGAGGACACAGGGAGAAGGCAGCCATCTGCCAGCCAGGAAGAGAGCCCTCACCAGAAACCAGCCATGCTGGTACCCTCATAATAGAGAACCTAACCTCCGGTGCTGTGAGAAAACAAATTTCTGTTGTTTGATCCACTCAAGTCTAAGGTATTTATTATAGTATCCTGAGCTAACACACCTTTATTGAAAATCACCAATGATTTCTTAACCAAAAATCCAGTGATTTTTTTTTTTCTTGTTACTGGTTCTTTTCTACTAGTAACGAACCTTTCTACCTTTTCTAAGTTAGTCCTTCCTGATATGCTGTTCTTAAAACTCTAGGACATGGCAGATCCTGGATCTTCTTTTCTTTCCCTGGGATCCATCCTCAGCCTAGGCTCTTAATTGGGCTCTCTCCCCCACACCTTTCACCTGCATGGCAGCAGCCCCAAGGCACCAACCCCTCCTGTCTGTGATCTCAGCATTGGCACTTAACCTTTCTGCTTCCTCATCTGCAAAATCCCCATCATTTGGGGCCAGAGGTGATATCCAAAGTCTCTGTCCACTGTAACATAATCTGACTCCTAGGATTTCAGGCCTAAACCATGAGCTTGATCTTTCTCCCGATCTTTGTGCCCTCACTTCCACCTGTGTGCTGCATCTCAAAACCTCTATTTCCCAGCAAAACATGTAGTTCTGATAAGTTATTGCCTAAAAAGTAAAATAAATGAAATAAAAATAAAATCAAGAAAGATGAGATATATCGCTCTCTCCCTATCTTCCTATGTGGTATGTATCAAGCCTTTGTTCAATATTTGGAAAGTTTTATATATGAATCTTACATCTGATCTTGTTAAGATAAGGATGGGTTATTATATCCATTCAAAATCCCGTTTGTTCAGTTATTCGCTGAAAGATTCGTAGATGAGTCTGACCTTCCTCTGTGCAATATGGAAAAGTAAGAGGAAGTAGAATTGAAGGAAGAAGCAGGACTTACTCATTATTTATTTCCTGCAGTAGATTCTTTAAGAAAACTGAAAGGAATACATTTCCTCCCTACATTTAAAAATCTTTGTTTTTTAAAAGATTGCCAGCCATCTCAGGGCAAGTCTACCTTTAACTGTAAAAAAAAAAAAGAATGTGGTTCAACAAAAAAACACAAGGTCAGGTAGGCTGGGATAGCTGGCCACAATTGACTGACAGCTGCGAAGGCAGGAGGATGACCATCTGGGTCTTCTTCACAAATCTTTCCAATCCAGTGACAAAGCATGAATGTTCACCACTGAATCAAATGGATATGGGGATAGTGGATGATGCAATATTTTATCAAATGCTGCTGACTCCACAGTGCTCCAGCTTGAAGTCTGGAAAGCATGAAAAATTATACTTTCATTGACTTCCCTTTTCTGATTAGACTGTTTTACCTTAGCCAATAATAACAAAGAATCTTTAAAATTAAAAAGCAAAAACAAATCTTTCCCTTAGGCCATGACATATAGTGGTGTTTCATTGGTACTAAATTTCAGAATTAGGCTGTGCTACTATTTGCATAATCTTGGGTAAATTACTTCACCTTATTTATAAAATACAGGTATTGATCCCAGCTTAGATGGTCTTTAAGGTCCTTTCCAGTCTGCCAATTTGTGACTTTTCTGCCACTGCTGGTCATTGCATAGGCCTGTGTACAACCGAATGTACAATCCAAATGCCCTAAAGGGGGCATTTGTTCTGTTTTGTTGTTTAGGCTAGTAGCAAGCATTAATCATTGCTACGCAAAATAAAGCAACTTGGCAGCGCTTCACAATGCTTCTAAGTGAATGAAATAATGTACATTTAGGATCCTGTGAGGTGATCCTTTGTGTTCCAAAGACAAACACCTGAGAACTTTGTAACTTTATTATTTATGAGACTACTACTACAAAGTATAATTATCAAAATTTATCAGTTTATCAAAGCTTCTGTTTTTCTGGTTTAAGATAGTCATTATTTGGACGTAACATTTTCCTCTCTTTCATCACCAGCATTAGCAGTTGGTGTTCTTTTGGGAGGCATTTCTTTTCCTGAGGTAATAAGTTATCACTTGACAGTAGATACTCTATGTGCACCAAAAGGAAGTGGACCATAAAGTCATTTTGAGGTGATGACGCTGTGTCGCTAGCTAGACACCTTCGCTAGGTGGGTGACTCAGGGTTGTGCAGAGCAGCCTTGAAGGCACAACTCACAATGTTGTCTCTGTAGAGTTGCCATGGCCCAGGAGAGTGTTTTCGACTTATTCCTTCGCTGTTGATGGGCCAGTGCTCCTGAATGATGGAGAAGACCCCCAGTCAGCGGTCCGCTATGTAGACTGCAATCACGGATTGACTGTTGATTTGCAAAGGGCCCTGAGAGAGTTCGCTTTTGACATTTCCCAGGCCCAGGTTCCAACATCCTTTCAGGAATGATGCTGATGGGAGATGATAAGGATATGCAACTCCATGAATTTTTACTAAAGTCAGTGGGAGAAACAACAGGACTACACAGGCTTTCTAATATTTACGCTCAGCTTAACCTTTTTATACCTTTTCTTTGTGGTACAAAACCTTCCCTGATCTACTCCCAGTGTAGCTTTCCACCTCTAATTACTATTGACTTTATTTGCATGTGTCATTTTTGTTCTAGAATACACCTTATGATTACCTTGGATGGAACTTTAACCCGGGATCAGGTGTGTGTAACTCCTGCAGGGCCAAGGACACACACATGCTGCACTTTCTTCCTCCTCATTTTATGTCTTTCCACACAACATCTTGGTAACATTTACTCCTTCCCCTGAATTCCTGGACTTACCATGTTGTATTTTTTATTTCTACATCTAACCCTGATTATTTGCTCCTTCCAGTACTGTTCTCCTTTTGATCAAAACTGCCCAGTCAACAAGTAGCCTGCATGCCTCTCCAGCCTCCCATCTCCATCCTGTGCCCCATCCTGCGGTCTTAGCTCCCCTGAAACACTTGCTCCTCTTCAGGCTGCTCCATGCAGGAAGTCTTCCCTGGTCACTACCCACCAGCAGCCCCATATGATCCTCCTGTGTCCACACACAGCCTCCTTCTTAGGTTGGAATTTGTCGTGAACATACTCGACTCTTGGAAGACAGAATCCATCCAGTCTTCGCTTTCCTTTCCTTGTTTCGGTGCTCAGATATGTTGAATCCTTTGTTTTTCATGACACCAGAAACCTTGTGCCATAGATGACATTGCTACTGCGGTATCATTCTCCTTCAGACTGTGTTCTGACCTCAGTAGGGAATATTTCTACACACCTTCCCTACTCTCTCCTTTATAAAGTTCATCCTAGTAATCCCTAGAAGTAATTCAGTACAAAGCAGGAGATTTGGCAGAACTGTAGGTTTTGGAACCTGCCAAGCCAGGAGGGTTTAAGGTGGTTATTAAAGATTTGCAAATGCCATTTATAGCAGAGAAGCAGCAGCAGCAGCATCACTCAGTTTCTTGGCTGTGAAACAGTCTCAGCCACGCTGAAGCTAATTACATTGGCCATGCAACAAAGGTAATTTATTCATCATACACAAAGTCTCCCATTAACTAAAATCAGAATTTTAAGTCTTGACTGAAAGGAGAGCCAATGTGTCAGTGCACAATTACCCTCTAGACCAAAAAGGCCACTCTTGAGAGTATTTTTTAATTGTTTTCTTTCCTAAACCTAATTATTAGTGACTTTTGCAGATGTCTAATAATTAACTTATTCACAGAACATTAACCTATATTTTTTGCCTTCACCACTTCCATACTAATTCGTATTTTGAGTGGATAGGGGCTTTATATCTGTTTAAAGTCTTCCCAGTTTTCTGGGTGGCTTTTTTATTTTTAAAAAAAGCCTTATAAAGCAGAGGCTCAGCTGAATCCCTCCCTGGGGAAAATGTTGATTTCTTGAGAGTGCCAAGCACTGTGGAGAGGTTGTCACATTTCCCTTATAGATGCCTCTTTCCGGTTGCCTCTTCCCCAAACCCCGGTGATCACCACTCACCATCTTGGTCTACTCCAAACCCAAGACTGTAGACCTCCTGCCCCCTGGTTGTCAACAACTTAAAATGAATGATTAGAATGAATGCTGGGAAGATTTCTTCCTACCTTCTTCACAGACACCCTCCCCCTGAGGCTGAACTTCCCACTCCCTAAGATTTTCTCTTCTGGCTCACTTGCAAAATAGAGGCCTTTGTGAGGGTTAATTTGGCATTCTGCATGCCTGTGTCCAGCGTGCATGTGGTGATGGTGGAGGTGTGGGGAAGGGCAGTACATGTGCTTTGAAATATATACTACAACTCTAGGTTTTCTTAGCTTGCTAATAGTATAGTTCAGAGACCAAAGGTCGAGGGATCCATGAAGGACTGAGAAGAGGTGGGAGTGCGTGAGCAGATGACACATGGCTGTGTTTAAATGTCATCTTCCTGTTAGCAAATGCAAACTGAAGGAAGTGGACCTTTGACTGGCATTCTTAGCCACTGTTTCCATTCTTCTCCTCACCCCATCCTCTTTCCCACCCCCTGACTCTGCTTTCTCTGGGGAAAGTAAGCCTGGTCTTCTCTAGCCGCGCTGATCCACGTACCTCTCACAGGGTCCAGTTTGATCTGCACACATGAGATGCTGGTTTCCTAGCAGCTCCAACCCCAGCACCTCCCTGCATCCTTTTCTAAGAAGAAAGCCCCCCAGTGGGACCGTCCAGGTGATGGGGGTGCTATTGCTGTTCAGACTCTTACTGTCGCCTCGGTGTTAGTCTTAGTCCTTCTTCACCTCAGAATTTGAGGGAATGAAGAAATGTGATTTCTTCAGGAAATCTTCGGAGGGGAAAAGTTTTTATAGGCTGCTAGGTGATCTTGTTCAGTACATGGGTATGTGTGTGGGCACAGAAGCAGCCTTTCAGTTTCACGCACTATTTGGCCAGAAAGGAATCTTGATTTGTGTGGCCTGGGACAGAGATGTCTTTTTTTTCTCTGAATGTCTTTTTCTTGTCCTTAAAAGACATTCTCTAGGGATCTGCCCGACATCTTCTGTCAGTGGTGGTTGACTCTCCTTTTTTCTCAGGGAGGAAGATGAGTACTCTGAGCTGCGATCAGAACTCAGCCAGAGTCAACAGGAGGTCAACGAGGACTCTCGAAGCATGGACCAGGACCAGACCTCTGTCTCTATCCCCGAAAACCAGTCTACCATGGTCACTGCCGACATGGGTGAGTCTGCCTGCCCTTGCTCAGAGTTTGGTGTCTGGATTGTAAAAGGAATTTTAGAAACATGAGACAGCCTGAATTATAATCTAATTAATTATTCAAGGAGTTTGAGTGGATGAAGGGGCATCTATTTCAGTCCCTTACACACTACTTTGTTGGTTGAAATGGAACTGAAGTGCTGAATTAGCTTTCTGCCCTGACATGATTGCGATTCAAACATATGTCACTCTGCTTAAAAATTCTGGAAGCTGGGAACCAGTTAAAAAGGCTATTGCTGTGTTCCAAGTTGTAGTGATATCTGAACTACGATGGTGGGAGTGGAAGGGTTGAAACGGTGGTAACACATTGCAGTGGAAGAACCCAATAGGTTTAACAACTATTGGATAAGAAGGAGGAATCCAAAATTACTCCAACATGTTGATCCTAAGTGACTAAAAGACTGATCATATTCTTTAGTGAAGAAGTTTGGTTGAGAAATGACTTGGGAAATAGTCATATGATGTTTGAGGTTGTAGAGAAATATCCATGTGGAAATATCAGGTACAATGTATTGAACTTACTATTGGGTCTTGCAATTGTATGAAAAATAAAGTATTTTAAAAATGAAAGCGAATAGGGAAACAATAGAGTGACAGTATTGTTTTTTGAAGCTTGTTTGTTGCATGTGTGTGGGTAGTAAATTGCCAAATGAAATGTTCTAACTGTAGGTTGCAGTCAAAATGTTGCAAAACCACTGGTCTACTTGGAAATGCCTGCCTGGATGTTTGGAGAGAGACTGAGGTTGTGGATAGAGGCTTTGAAGTTATATGAGCTAAGGTGATCCCTGTGGTTGAAAGGTATAGAATCAAAAGAAGGAGGAGCTCTATATCTTACAAAATGTTCCCATTAGGGGGAGAGATGGGAAAAGAACCAGAAGACTGAAGAGTAAGTATAGTGAGGTTTCACAGAACTTAAATTTAATTGGGGACAGAGATTTTAATCAAATATTACACATTTATGTTTAATTATAAACCTATATAAATGCTGTAACATTATGGAACATAGCACCATGATAGTGTGCCAGGGTAATTTAATTCAGTCTAGGGTTCCGGGAAGGCTTCCTCTAAGAAGTGACATTTGAGTAGGTAAAGGAGGAGATGGCTGGCATCCAGTGAGGTGGGGAATGCATTTGAAGAGGTGGAAGATCATGGTGAATGGGGGGCACAGAGGTTGAAAGGGAGGCTGGAGAGGTAAGCCGGGCAGATCACACAGTCTTGTAGATCATGTTAGAGAGTGACCCACTAGGAGCTACTGAAATATTTTAATAGTGGAGGAGGGGGCACAAGATGATCAGAGTTGCATTTGAATCCATCACTCTGCAGTGTGGATAGGCTAGCTAGAAAACCATTGCAAAAGTTTATCTAGGCAAAATTGTTGGTAGGATTAGGGTGGTGGCAATGAGATATAGAAAAGAAGGTGGGTGTAGAAAAGGTATATAAAACTGGCAAGATTTGCTGAAGGGTTGGACACAGAGGGTGAAGGCGAAGAGTGTAGGTGTGTGTGCGTGTGTGTGTGCGTGTGTGTGTGTATGCGTGTGTGTGTATGTGTGTGTGTGTATGCGTGTGTGTGTATGCATGTGTGTGTATGCGTGTGTGTGTATGCATGTGTGTGTGTGTGTATGCGTGTGTGTGTGTGAATCCCATAAGGGTGTGGTTTGCACAGTAGATGAACTGTGGGGCCGCTTACCAGTATGGGAGCACAGAAATAAGGGCCAGGTGGTTTTGCTTTGAATTTTGTTTTGCTTGGGTTGGGAAGAACATGGAGATCGTGTGTTTTGTTTGGACATGAGTTTGAGGTGTCTTGAGATAGCTAAGTGGAGATGCTTCAGAAGGCAGTGGGTATTCAGATGAGAAGCCAAGAGGAGAGAGGTCTGGGCTGAAGAACAGCAGTGGGAGATGCCAGGTTGTTCACAGATGGTAACTGAAGCAGTGGAAGTGATGCACAGACAGTGAGCCGTGGAGAGAGCCTGCGACTAAGCCTTGGGGGCCCCCAGAGCTTGAGACAGGGATGTGCCTCCTCAGAAAGCTTTCTCAGGAGCTCCAGTCTCTGTAAATGCCCCATTTGTTTCCTTCTTATATCACATTTAAATTTTAAATTATGTATTTGTATTTATTTGCTTGACCAACTCTCCCACTAAAACTCCATTAGGGAGAGCATACTTGTTTCATCTCTTAGTGTATCTCCAGAGCCTGTCACCAGGCCTGGCACATGGCAGGTGTTCAAAGATACTTGTTGGTTGGGGGCCGGCCCGTTGCTCACTCGGGAGAGTGCGGTGCTGATAACACCAAGGCCCCGGGTTCAGATCCCGTATAGGGATGGCCGGTTCGCTCACTGGCTGAGCGTGGTGCTGACAACACCAAGTCAAGGGTTAAGATCCTCTTACTGGTCATCTTTTTAAAAAAAAAAACAAAGATACTTGTTGGAATGCATGAATGAAGCAATCAACCAATCGGCCAGAGATATAAGAAGAAAATGAGGACAGTGCTGTCCTGAAAGCCAGTGGGGCGGAGAAGGCTCCGGTAAGGAAAAGCGGTCAGCAGTGTGGAGTGCTGCTGAGCCAGATAAGATGGTGTAGCTGCATCTAAGTCGCTGAGAGCAGTATGCTGATACCAGCGTAAGCCAGATGGAAATGTGTTGAGGAGGAAGACACCTCCTCAGGCTCCAGTAGTTGTAACATAAAGCCCATGGTCTGGGTTCAAGTTAGTTTGGCTTCAGGCCAAAACTGCCTCCGTTAAACTAACCTAAACCCAGACCCCCGGCTTTATGTTACAACATATACAATCCACTGCGACTTGGGCCAGAGTCCTACATGGCAAGTGGCAGCCAAGAAGTTCCCAACCACTGCAAAGGATCAGCCCTCAGCCCTACACTCATCCCTCTAATTGTTTCTCTCAAAATTGTATTTTATGCAAGTGATAAGTGACCCATACTCCCAACAAAGTTTCATAATTAAGTAAGTTTGGGAAATGCAGAGATAAACCCACTGACAAGGGCATTTTTCCTGGGGGACTTCTCGGAGCTCCTGACATGAGACAGCGTGGTTAGCGGCAGCTTCCCCCAAAGGAGCCAGTATCTGCCTGTCCACAATACAGGGTATCTTTGCTTTCCTGAATCATTCATCTCAAATCATTTCTTTCCATCTTGTCCCTCATTTAAAATAAATATGTATTGATTGTAACCAGTGGTAGTATCTTTCCTGACAAGACTGAGCTCCTGGATGGGAGTGACCTCCTTTGCCCAGATGTTCTCTGCCCACACATAGAAGCCTTTATTCATTAATTCAACAAACGTACCCAGTGCTGTGTTCTAGGTACTGGGGACATAAGTCATGGAAGGCCGCCGACCCCCTCGCCAGAGTCATGCAGCATCTCTCACTCTCTCACAGTCCTCTCTCCCCTTTCCCTGCTTTATTTTCCTTCATAGTTCTTAGCACAACCTGAGGATACATTGGGTTTGTATTTATTTCCTAATGTGTTACTGGTATCTCTCCCACGCTAGAATGCAGGCTGCATGCAGGCAGGGGCTTTGGCTACCTTGTGTACCAGCCTAACAGTGCCGTGCATAGGAGGCACTCAGATACTTGGAGCTCACAGTTCTTTCGAGGATATGGAGATGTCAATAGGAAAGACCCACAGTGGGGTCAGGACCGTGCAAGAGGCTTAGGGGGAGCCCCTAATGATAACGTCAGGTGGGACACAGAAGTCACAGCTGAGCAGAAGTCGAAGGGCTAAGTGGGAGCAATACAGTGAGGAAAGGTGGGGCCAGGAGGGTGGTGGTCTGGGCAGAGGCAAATCTGCCAGGTCCCCAAGAGGACAGGCACTTGGGGACCACAAGGAGAGTTCATTAAGGCTGCAGCACAGAGTATGGTGTGCTTGTTAATTAGAGCTGACGGCCTGCCTCTTCTTACTCCTTTGCCATTTACCAGTTAAATCGTTTCAGTGGGGAGAAAAGCTTCCATATATAAACACTGTTATAGGAAATCATTAAAAAGCAGCCGTTTCATTATGGTTGCTGTATTTGCAAACCTGCATTAGCAACCCAGAGGTTTTCTTGAGCTGGATTTTATGCACAGTTTGCTGCAGTATATTTGCTGACCTTCAAAGATACCAGGAGGAAGTCCACCTGTTCACTTAATCAAAAGGCATTTATCTCCTGTTTTCAAATCCCACCCGTCAGCCTGTCTGCCCCTTTACTAAGCTGGCTCCTGGACACTCCTCTGGGCCTGGAGGAGTAAACCAGCAATTTAGAAAGTGCTTTGACTTACTTAAGCAGTCGAGTAAAGAAGAAAGGTCCCCAGTCTCTGTCACATTGCATCTTAAAATAAATTATATTACCTTCTTTCAAACCTTGTCACACAATTGTTTGAAAAATAAAGGTAATTAAATGGACAAAGCCAAGATGGGAATCATGTCTTAGAATTTTTATTTCCTCAATCTGTCAAAGAGTTGCAGATAAAAGAGAGACTGGATATAACAGCTTACATGCCTTGCTCTTTACTCTGTGTCAGGCATTTCCATGTGTCCCTTACGTTTAATCCCCAACCTTGAAGGAGGCTCTGGAAGTCTCCTCACCTGTGAAATTAGGATAGCAAGGTTCAGAGAGGGTAAGTCACTTGCCCAAGGCTGCCCAGCTAAGAAGTTGTCTTTGTTGTTGCCGCCCAGGTTTCTACAGATGCTTTTGCCTTTACACTTCTCCGTTTAAACAGTAAAACATGCCTGTGGTTGATGTGGTACGCTGACTGCAATCCGTTGAGGTCTCTAGTGCTAATGGGCGAATTTATTGTGATCACAAGCACCTGGCTTAATAGAGGAGTGTTTGTAATTAAATGAGATTTTGCAGATCTCTCTATTAGAAGCAACTCTCGTAGACCAAATGATTCTGGTGTCGTAACAGAGCAGAGCACAGATGGGTGTACACAGGCTCATTGCATCATGCATGCTAGAGTGTGTTTCATGTCCTCTCTAGCAGGCTGTTTTCTCAACTCTGTTAATGTTAAAAAGCAGGGCTGGCCAGTTAGCTCAGGTGGTTAGAGCATGGTACAGATAACACCAAGGTCCAGAATGGGATCCCTGTACTAGCCCGACCAAAAAAAACAAAGACAAAAACAAAAAATGTAAAAGCAAAGCTTTTCTGGAGCAATTGTTTGTAAAACAAAGTCCTTGATCAGATGGACATTTGCACAGCCAATGAGGGGTTCTGCTCTGGTATTTTGAGATCTTATCTGATTTTTGGTGAGAAATTTTTCTTCTAGAATTTAGCACTGTTAAACTGTTATACCCTATACCCTCGGGATTGAAAGGAAGCATAGGCTACCTTGCTTGCTGGTGTGATCATTTAGATAGATTTTTCCTAGGTATGAGTAGTTTTTGGAGAACAACCAAGGAAGAATTTACACATGAAACCTGGCTGTTTGGCACAGCTGTGGATATGAAGTATGTTTAACGTTAAAGCCAGATTGTCCTGGCTTAGTGGCTGATGAGGCTTAATGGCCTGAGGAAAAATGTTTAAAAGTGTCAAGCAGCCACTTAAAGAGGGGAGAGGAGGTTGGGCCAGGGAAAGTCAGCTCTGCCTCTTCCAAAAACAATTTCTGCAGACTTATAGAGAAGTGTTTACAAAGGAGAAGCAGTCTGTCTAGAGAATACTCGCTTTTTGCTAGGAATGAGGTGGCTAGATAGTCAGTTATCCTCCAGCAAAGAGTTTTAAAAAGAGAATCATATTTATAACCTGATTTGGAAACTGCGGGGAACCAGTCCAAGGTTGGAAAAGTTAGACCAGACTGAAAATTGCACCCTGACTAGTTGACGCAACAAGCTGAGCCCTTTGTGGCTTTTTTTTTTTTTTTTTCCCTTCCTTAATTTATTTGGGCAACTTAATTTCTCCCAAGAGGTTCACGGTGTGGCTCATCCCTGGGAACCGAGCCCAGGGCAAGACATAGACATTTTGAACATTAATTCACTGGGGTGCTCTCTGAGGGGCCTGTGTATTTTCTCCCAGAGACCTGAGCCTGGTCAAACAAGATCAGTTAGTGAATGTTAGGGCAGAGTGACTGAGGTGGCCACCAAAAGTCATTCCAGAGCTTTCCTCAGATTAACTGTGGTTGAGAGCAGGCGAGGTTATTGCTCTACTTCAGTTTGTGACTTCGGAATATTTCCCTCAAATTCTACTGTTCAATAATTTTCAGCCCCCAAAAGAGATTTGGGGTCTACAGTGGAAATGAAAGCCATTGATCTACCACATTTACTCAAAATGAGCTCCCATAATTGTTGGGATTCATGAACTCCTCTAATACGAACAGTTTACTTTGTAAACAGACTATGTCTCCTATGGTTGATTTGCTTTTTGGTTGTTTGGAACTCATGACATATTTTTCCTTAAAACCAGCATTATAAAGGAGTGTTCGCTTCTGAGAAAAGCCTTGGAAAGCCTATTTAATCTGTAATGGAAATGGAAATAAAGCGTGGGACCTGCTAGGGTTATTTCAACTCCAGCCATCACTGTGAACATTGTTGCTATGAAAAGACATTTAGTAGATCACACTTGGATGCCAGAAGCACATCTTCCCCCTTCTCCTGGCCCTGGAAATTCCCCCACTCCTGTTACAGCGAGAGCCACAGGGTCCGGGATAAGCGCTGACAGTGACCCACCATGTGCTGGCACTGTGCTCTCGAGGGCTAGAGGACAGCCTGTGTGCGCAGGGGCTTTTGAGCTGCACATAGAAAGGGCCATTGGGACTGGAGGTTTGTGAGCTTGGGGCAGAGTGGTCAGAGGTGAAGCATGAGAGCTGAGCAGGTGCCAATGACTGACAAAGGACACTGGACACAGTGAGGGGTTGAAATTTATCCTCTAAATACACCTCTATTTTTCCAGGATCACCTCTCAGAGGTACAGAATGATGTATAAGGCTTTTCTTGCATATTGCCAAACTACCACCCCCTCTCCACCCCAAAGCTTTCCTCCCATCCTCTGCAGCGCTGGGTACTGTCTTACTTTAAGCTGTGCCAATTCAGGTGATCAGTAGTCAAATAAATAAAATGATTCTGTGTGAATATGGATGTTATTTCACGTACATGTTATCGGAGTGAGAACTTTTATACCACAGAGGCTGGGTAAATAGCTAGGAATATGTGAAGCGCCTCAGCAGGTCAGAGGGAGGTGTCCTAGCAGGGGTGCCACAGGCGGCTGGGGGCTGCAGTCCCTGGAGGACAGCTTTATGGCAGTTGATGTTAGCTTATCTTCCTTATGCCTTCATATTTATGACCAAGTTTGCTGTTTCACGGAAACAAACTGTCAAAAATCCAAAGTGACAACAGCAAAAATGAAAACAAATCTCAGGCTGGTAAGATTTTGCTAAAATAGGAGTCCTGAAAATGCAGCCTTATTTTCTTTGAGAAAAGAAACACTGAAGTCTGTGAAGTCAGAACAGGGGGGGATGGCAGTCTGCTCTTCTTGGGACCCTCGCCCTGACTCAGGCCTGCGTGCCTATGTTCCCGGGTGATCATTTTCACGTGGTAGACACACTTGCAGGACAGCGTTCCTGTTCTGGGAGCTGCACTGGGAAATCCATCACTGTAATGGTCAGCACGTTAAATCTAGATTTAAGCATGTCCATACATGTCAGACCTTCTTGTCTACAATGTTGAGGTATTTGTCCCCCCCACCAACTTTTATTTTTGAAAAACTTCAAATTTACGGAAAAGGTAAAATGAACCCCTAAACCATTTGTCTAGATTAACCAATGGTTAACAGTTTGTCACATTGATTTTTCTCCTCTCTCTCTCATAATGCATTTCTGTA
Source organism: Cynocephalus volans (assembly GCF_027409185.1). Taxonomy (NCBI): domain Eukaryota; kingdom Metazoa; phylum Chordata; class Mammalia; order Dermoptera; family Cynocephalidae; genus Cynocephalus; species Cynocephalus volans. The sequence goes on along the minus strand of NC_084461.1, from coordinate 98,936,893 downwards.
TAATTTTTTTTTTTTTGAGCCATTCGGAAGTTAGTTGCAGAGATCATGATGCTTCACCCCTAAATATATCAGCATAAACCTCTAAAGAACAAGACCCTTCTCCTACACACCTGAGAATTTTAACACTGATGGAACATTAATACAAGTCCATATTCAAATTTCCCCAATTGTTGCATTCATGTCTTTTTTATTTTTGTTTGATCTAAGATGCAATCAAGGCTCACACATTATCTTTAGTTATCGTGTCTCTTTACTCTCCTTTAATCTAGAAGAGGTTCCCCCCTGCCCATTTTGTGTTTCGTGATACTGACATTTTGGGGAAGGCCAGGTTAGTCGTATCATAGCCCCTCAATCTGAATGTTCTGATTGTTTTCTTATTAGATTTGAAATTAGCACTTTTTTTGCAAGAACATACATGGGTGATACAGTGTCCCCATTACCATGATGCAGTAAAGAGCTTCCTAATGTCAGCTTGTCCGTCATTGGTGATATTGAGGTATTTTAAACTATAGTGACATCATTCTTATAAATCTTGTGGGATATTAAGCAGGGGGTAGCCTCTACGGAAACCCTCTTTCTCCTTTCCTCTCAGCCCTTCAGTCTTCACCTTGGCACTCAGACCTGTTGGTTAACTATTCTATCATTTTCTAAGTTATTTTGTTCTGTTTTCCGCTTATTCCTCAATGGAATGAGAAAGGACCTTGCTGCATACCGAGCACAGAGGACTGCCAAAAAGAAAGCAACCGCCCTCCTGGTTCCAGCCTCAGAGCTACAACAGGATCTGGACTGTTGTATCGCTAGAAAATAACATCTTGCCTCTCTGCAGGAATGCTGTGTTGATGCTAAAAGACTCTGTAGCTCCTTCCTCCACTTGGAATTGCTTTCCCAGGCATGACATGTGCCCTGTCAGAACAGAGGTGGGTGACGTGTGTCAGCCCTTGGTAGACACCGGAGTATGGTTATTGGCCTGTCCAGCACAACCCACGTCGGAGCAAGCCTACAACTGCTTCTGTTTATGAGCCTGGCTAAAATTCACTGTGGCTCATATCTCTAACTTCACAGGAAGCTTTCTACCTTGGGGATCTTAATTGAAAGCTTTCTGCCTTTTTAACAGGGTGTGATATGTCATTTTAAATGTCTTAAATTTGGTGATACTTGATTAACAAGTAGGCTAACAAAAACTTGGTACTTTTAAAAGTTGGCCTATAAAAAGTCTTTCATTTCTTTTACTCTTTCAACTCACCTAGTGTTTAGCGAGTGCCTGCTCTGTGCCCAGCATTGTGAGTCTCTGAAGTGAATGAAGTCATTGCTCCCAGGGTCAAAGTGTCAAAGTAATAGGTGATTGTGGGGAGTGTGATGCCTCAAAGAAAGAAGTGAGTAAGAGACTATAGGTAATCTGGGAAGGCTTCCTGGAAAATGAGATTTCAAGGCAAAGCTTTGAAAAGACCCATATGAGGAGCAGAATGAGGGGCTTCCCAATTAGACAAATATCAGCCACTAACTGTGAAGCAAATACCAATTCCCAGGAGTATATACTTTGTGAAGCTGAGATCATATAAGTATTTTGGAGCAGATTCATTTTGGTAAAGACTGGACTGCTCAGAATCAGGTGGACCAGTGGAGTGTTTCTAACATCTGGCTCATTTAGCTGGATTTTTATTTGGGTTAGGATATTTATAGGGGCTTTAAAAAAAAAAAGCAACCATTAACACCTAATTCAAAATCAACCAACCCTGGTATAGTTTATAGTGTCGGCTCTGGGCATAGACATAGTTGATCCTGAGGGAGAAAGAAGAAAACCAGCTTTGCCTACTAGTATGTGTTTAGGCAAGAATGCTGGTTAGGTTTTTTAATTTTCATAGCTGTGAACATCCTCTTACCTCCTTTCCAGATTTTTGAAGTACACAAGTCTGCCCTCAAACAGCAACATAAAACCTATGGACCTGAGTATTCATTAGAAAAATATACCCTAAGCTGTCTATTCTCCAGCTCCTATCAGAAGTCTGAGAAAAGTTACGTTGAGAAAAGTTACAGTGAAAGGCAGGAAGAGCTGCAGACTCTGACAGAGGTGGGCAGAGCCGTGGACCACTAGTGGATTTCTGTGGTGTGAGAAGCCGGGCCCAGCATCACCAGCAACCTTCTAATTTTACGAAGATATCCATAAATCCTAATGATTTTTAAAGGTTGACAATTAATTCAAAGACATTTTTAAAAAATAAAAATAAGAAAGGCCATGCCAGACACCACAACCCTGCCAGATGTGCAGACAGGTCTTTGGCTGCAGGTGGCCGCTCTGCATCCTCTGGTCAGAGGGAGAGCTTCATTCCGTTCTTCTGTATCTTTTTCTGTCTTTACAACAAACTAGGCAACTAGAAGGCTGAATGCCAAGAATTCCCTTTATATTGCAATTTAACGGTCTATAGCTTTAATTTTAATTGAAGGTTAGTGTAAGAAAAAACCATGTGAAATCCATATATATGTGTGAAACTGTGGCAGTCACGTCACTTCACACCACATATGAAGTACTGTGTACCTAAATTCTTGCAATGTCTATTGCCAAAAACACATTGTCTCCCTTGTCAAACTGGAATGCTTCCTCCTTTCTGACACAAGATAACTCGCTTTTGCTCTGTCTGCCAGGAAGCTCAGGGCTAGTCAGGAGAGTCAGCCCTGGCAGCTGTGTTGGCCTCCTTTGCCTTCTGCAGCCTTTCCCTGGTCCCAGTCACTGTGTTTTCCCCTTATTTGTGGTTGTTCATGATGAGCTGTCTCAAGTACTTCTTTGGAAAGAGGCACAATATAAAAAAGCTCTGTCAGAGGAATGTGTATTTGGTACAAAAGTCCCCTCTCTGTCTCGTGGATGCAGAGCCTGTGCCTTTCAGCATAGCCTGAGGTGGAGCAGGCGCGTCTGCCTTGGTGCCGCCCTCTCCTGGCATCTGCCACAGGAAGGCCAGAGCTTTAAAGCATCTGTTACTCCCACTAGTCCTTGAGATTTCCCACATCTCTTCTTTCTCCTGCACTCTCATCCGTGATAAAATAAAATAATTAAACTACAGTACCTCAAATTCTTTCTGACTGTACTGCCATTCTTGAAGGCTGCTGTTTGCTGTTTGTTTTGTGCCTGTTTGTGTTAATCTTCCCATTTGGCTCACTGAAATACATCTATTGTTTTATTTTTATTGAGGTAAAATACACATAACAAAATTTACCATGCTAACCATTTTTAAGTGTTCGGTGGCATTTAAGTACATTCACAGAGTTTTGTGACTGTCACTGTTCTTCACTTGCAGAACTTCTTCATCCTCCCTAACATAAACTCTGTACCCATTAAACAATAACTCCCCGTTCTCCGCCCCCCACCCCGGTGACCTCTGTTCTATTTTCTGTTTCTATGCATTTGCCTGTTCCATATACCTCATGTAAGTAGAATTATACAATATTCGTCCTTCTATGTCTGACTTATTTCATTTGCATAATGTTTTCAAGGTTCATTCATATTGCAGCGTGTAATAGAATTTCATTCTTTTTAAAGACTAATATTTCATTGTATGTATATACCACCTTTTGTTTACCCATTCATTTGTCAGTGAACATTTGGGTTTTTTCCACCTTTTGGCTAATAAGAATAATGCAGCTATGAATACTGGTGTAAAAGTAGCTATTGGAGTCCCTGCTTTCAATTTTTGGGTATATGACTAGGAATAGAATTGCTTGATCATATGGTAATTCTATTTTTAACTTTTTCAGGAATGTCAAACTGTTTTCCACATGACTACACCATTTTACATTCTCATCAGCAATGCAGAAGGGTTCCAATTTCTCCACAGCCTCGCCAATACTTATGTTGTTTTCTGTGTTGTGGTATTTTTTGTAATAGACGTCCTAATTGTTGCATGGATCTTTTAAAATTCATTTTGATAATATCTCTTTTGGGGGGAGTTATTTAGTTCATTAACATTTAATGTAATTAATAATATGGTTGAGTGTGGGTCTTCAAAATTACTATTTGTTTTCTACTTGTTCTTCCTGATTTTTTTGTTCTTCTGTTCCTGTTTTCTTCCTTCTTTTGAGTTAACTAAAATTTTTTTTTTTAGAATTTTAATTTATCTATTGGCTTTTAACTACTCTTAGCCTTTTTTAGTGGTTATTCTAGGAATTATAATATAAATATATATTCTTACCTTTTTAGAGTCAGCTCAGAGTTAATATTCCTCATTTAATTTTGATTTCTTTCCCTCTGTTGGCTCTTTGGAGAAACAGCGGCTGTGCATAGGTATGCGCATATGCTTGGGTAAGCTGGCTGGGCTCGTATTCCCAGAGCTCCTTATTCTGGGTTGGAGTGGTGTGCTGAAAATAGCCCTGATTATAGAAAGCCGCGCTACATGTAGTTCCAGGTCTGCTGCCCACCCACCGTGCAGCCTTGGATGGGTAACCAGATATCTCTAAGCCTTGGATATCTCCTGTGTGGAGCCAGGCTTACGTGCCTGCATAATGGGATAGAATGTGCTGATGTGCATGTGAGCCCTTTCTAAACCGTCCAGGGTGCTTTTCAAACCAAAGGAACTATTATCCTTTCTCAGGATCCTAAGTCACTGTGAATGCCACCTTACTGAGGCACTTTTTGCACCATCTGGAGCATTTGGTCCCTTGTCTTGGCTTATCTTGTTCCCTCTGGTCCCTTAATGTTACATCTCTTTCGTAGAGACTCCAACTGCCTTAGCCTTTGATATTGAAGGTCCAGTCTCTGGCAGGGGCCAGATTGTGGAGGATACTGTAGGCCAAGGGAAAGAGTTTGGAGTTTATTCTGAATGCATATTTAGAAGATATGCCACAGACTCTGAAAAACAATTCCACCTTGTATGGAGCAGTGTTGATGCTGGGAATGAAAGATGGTGAGTAACTGGTACCTATGAACTCTGACAGAGGACCCAGAGTATCAGCTCCTACCAGCCAGCTACCTTGTCCTCATGTAAGGCTGAAAATGGGGAACGATGGCAAAAGACAGCCAAGTGTCAGCAGGCCATCAGTGGGGCTTGTGTGAAGCCACAGTGCAGAGCTCTGCGGATAACAGACTGCAGCATGTAGGTTCATCACCCACCATGTTTTTAAACATTCGATGTCCTAAGACCAAAGAAAGCATTCGTAGTCCTCTTTGGTTTGAAGAGTAGATGCTCCTTAGCTCTTTACAGTCTGTGTGTCCTCACTACAGTCTCCTCACGTCCTCCTGACTCTCCATCCTGTGCTTGCACCATGTTCTCTGCAGCTCCTTTCCCCAGGGAAGTGGGGATGGTATTCACCTTGTACATCTGTGAGCCTTTCAGAGTTGAGGACAGTCTCTTGCTCATCTTTGTACTCTGCTTCTAACCGGAGGCCAGGGCTCAGCAGCTGTTTGATTAAAGAATGAGAAAGTAATGCTGGTCAGTTCCCTAGCCCCTCTTCCTGTTCCCTGCAACCCAAGATCCTCAGGAAGCAGCCTGGTTGCCACCTCCAGTCCTGCTGAGATCAGAGCCCCTCAGCACACATGTCCAATGTGATTATTGCATCAGGTGGGGCTGTGCTAGGGAAATCAGTACTGGATGATACATAGAAGGAACTTTCTTCCTCATCCTGCTCATAAGCACTCAAGAATGCAAATAATTCAAGAATGTGTGTTCACTCTAAATTTGGGTACCAGGAAACCCACATCTGAGGGTGAAGGGTCATTCCAAGATCGGTGTGTGTGTCTGCCAGACCCCCTTGCCTCACATTGGTGCTGTGCACCTGCCCCCCATCTCCAGAAGGCCTTCTGCAGGGATGAGTGTCCCCACTTCTCCGCAGCTCAGACATGATTCATAATGAGAAAGAAAAAGCATAAGGTCAACGTAAAACACGCTGCTTATTGACAGTTTGTGTTTCTAGTCTTGCTGTCTCTTAAATAAATGGTGATGTGGTGCTTATATTTGCTCATTTAAAAATAATATTTTATCGCCTACACTATTCTGTGTTGGAGATACAGTGGTGAGAAAGATCAAAGTCTCTTTCATGGAGCTTACCTGTTAGTAGGGGAGAGATAACAAGCACATAAGTCAGATCAGATAGTGACAATTGCCATGAAAAAAATAGAATAATGGGATAAGGACTGGGCAGGGGGAGAAGATGGAACCCCATGCTTTAGACGGGGAAGATCTTAGTGAGGAGGTGGCATGTGAGCTGAGAGCTGGATGACAAATGGAAATTTGGATGGAAATCAGTCAAGGCAGAGCAATCAGCAGAGGAAAAGGGACCCCTGGGGCAGGCAGGAGTTTGGCACGTTCCAGGGATGAGACAAGTCTAGGAGTATGAACAGAGTTTAGTGCACAGAGGAGAGGGTGGACAAGGGAGGCAAGGTCCCCAGGAGTAGTTCTCACCCTGACTGCATGTTAGAATTATATGAAGAACATAAAGTTTCCAGTGTCCAGGCCCCACCTCCAGAGATTATGATTTAATTGGTCTGGGGTGGGGCCTGAACGTTGGTATTTTATAAATTTCCAGGGAGTTTATTCCACATTGCAGCCTGGATTGAGAACATCAGTCTTGATGATGCAGAGTTTTACAGACTCTGGTAAGAAGTTTGGTTCAACTTTAGCTGAATGGTGGTGGGAGGCCACTAGACAGTTTGGGCTGGGAAAGTGACATGATCTGATTTACATCTTTATGAGGCTCACTTTGGCTTCCATGTGGGGAGTGAAGGTATGAGGTTGTTACAGTGGTCCAGTTGAGAAATTATGGTGGCTTGGACCAGGGTGGTTGGTGGAGATGGTAAGAATAAGTCAGTTTTGGAATAAGTTTTGGTCCCAAGATGGACTGGATTTAGCACATGAGGCAAAAGGAAATCAAGGTTGCTTCAGTGTTGACCTCAGTAACTGGGTGTATAGTGGTGCCGTTCACTGAGATGGGATAGATCAAGGAGGAACAGGTTTGAGAAGTAGGTGGAATAATTGTGTGCACTGGTTGGAGTAAAAGCCTCAGACTGTTCTCTCTAGATTTAGTAAACTTACAGATAGTGGCAGTTCAATGAGGTTGACTGAAATATTCTGAGAAATATTGTTTCTATGGTGCTAAGAGTTTTCTTGAAGTCTTGCAAAGGAAAGCTCCAGACTCAGTTGGCCGTTTTCATGCATGGAACCAGTGATGAGAAGGGAGGAGGAGAGAAGAAGGCCGAAGACATGGAGCAGCTTTTATGCAGGAATAAGGTTGGATGTAGGGGAAAGATGTACTTTGAGAGATTGCTTATGGTTAGCATCTGTCTTGCTGTATTAATTGAATGGCATGGTGGTGTACACAATCCAAAATAGCAAGTTAAGAAGTTAGTATTGGGGCTGGCTGGTTAGCTCAGTTGGTTAGAGCACAGCTTTACAACATCAAGGTCACAAGTTCAGATCCCCTTATGGGCTAAGTGCAAAAGAAAAAGAAATTTGTACTTGACTTTAAGGGTTTTTTTTTTTTTCCCCTTCATTCTTCCAATTTTAATTTTTTTTTTTTAATTTTTATTGAGTCAAAATTGATTATACATATTTTGGGGGTTCAACATTGAGATATGTTGATCAAATCAGTATTACTAGCATATATATTGTTACAAATTGTAATTATTTTTTATGCTCCTTGTCCAGTCCCAACCCATCTCCCTTCGTCTCCCCCTCCCCCCTCTAATCACCCTAGATTTCTTCTCTCCTTCTGAAAGAATAATGGTCACTCTGTTGATTTGCTGCCCAAATGATCTTTCCAATGCTAAGAGGCATGATCAGGTCCCCCAATACAATCATAGAGCAGATGTCTCTTCCGTCACTATGAAATGGGCTCTGTGAAGACAGACGTTGTCCTCCTTTATCTCTGCTGGTGACTCTCCTTGTGTCAACTCACTCCAGTGGCTGGTGGACCATCTGCGTGGTGGTTGTGGCACCTAGCCGCCTTCATGGCAGCCATGGTTATTGTGGTAGCTGTGGTGGGCCACCCACATGGAGGAGACGTTTTTGGCCTGCTCCATGGTGCTGGCAGTGTGCCTGGTTGTGGAGAGTGTCCAATCCCCGGTTCCATGCCCCGGGTCCCTGAGTAGGACCCTAGGCATGCCCCGAGGCACTGGTGCAGTGTGCCTGATCGTGAGAGGGGGTTTCGGTCCCCTTCTCCATGCCTCTGGTCCACAGCAGGCCCCAAGGCACTGGTGTGGTGTGCCTGGTGGTAGGAGGGGGATCCGGTCCCCTTCTCCATACCCCGGGTCCTAGGGCAGGCCCCGAGCTGCTGGCACAGTGTGCCTGGTTTTGGGAGGGGGATCCGGTCCCCTTCTCCATACCCCAGTTCCCAGCATGGGCCCTGAGGTGCTGGCATGGTGTGCCTGGTTGTGGGAGGGGGTCCAGTCCCTGGCTCCGTACCCTGGATGGGCCCTGAGGTGCTGGCGTGGGGTGCCTGGTTGTGGGAGGTGGGTCCAGTCCCCTTCTCCATTCCCCAGGTCCCTGAGCAGGACCTGAGGCACTGGTGAGGTGTGCTTGGTTGTGGGAGGGAGGTTCGGACCCCTTCTCCATGCCTTGGGCCTTAAGGGGATTTTTTTTCCAACAATGTTATCTTCTAAGGTATATCTAGCTGACTTTATGATTATAATTAACTTATAATCTGTCCAGCAGTTAAAAGTAACCCAGATTTAAGTCAAAATCAAATTATTAGAACTGGATAAAGACAGTTACATGGAGAACAGTATGGAATTTGTTAGAATAGTTTTTGTTTTCCCCTGATGGAAGAACATGGGTTAAATTGCAAGGGTGGAGCATATTGAATGGTTATATTAGGAAAAAGTCCTAATTTTAAGCTCATTGAGGGTAAGGACTGTGTATCTTACACAGTTTCTATTTTTTAAAATGTCTAGTATCTCTGGTCATCCTGAGGCTTTTTGTTATGTTTGTTTAGTAAAGTTACGGGATCTTCTTAGCTGAAACTCTTTTGGAGTCAGTGCTTGTCTGATGGCGGAGCAGAAAGGTTGATCAGAAGGCTTCCAAAGTGCCAACAGTCCTTTCTGGAGCACTTCTTCATTCTTACTAACAAAGCTCAAGATGTGGCTGCTTTCGAGTAAAAAACAAGGGAATTCAGGATGGCTCAGCTGTCTAGAAAATGACCGTGGTCTGCAACTCCTTAATAAAGAGCTTACATTGGCTCCAGGCGTCGGAGGCAGTGCCTGTGAGATTAGGCTGGATGATGTTGAACTTTGAAATGCCAAGCTCCATTGCTATTCCATTTTGCCTGAGTGGGTCCCCCATGGCAAGCAAAACTGAGAGCGTTCATTGCCCACCTGTCTGCTTAACACACCTTCTCCTCATTCACTCACAGATAACTGCAGTGACCTGAACTCAGAACTGCAGAGGGTGCTCACGGGGCTGGAGAATGTCGTCTGCGGCAGGAAGAAGAGCAGCTGTAGCCTCTCTGTGGCCGAGGTGGACAGGCACATCGAGCAGCTCACCACCGCCAGCGAGCACTGCGACTTGGCTATTAAGGTACCCCTCCCCCTCCAGCTGGCTCCTTTAGATTATATGAGGGAAATGATCAGATCCCTCTCTTGAGGGATGAATGCTTCTATGAAAGCCATACTGTAGATTGGACCACCAGGTATAAGCAAGAGCCCTATAAATTTTTGTTGGGGTGAATTATAGAAAAAAATCATTGTATCAACAGTTAGAATCACTGGCTTTGCAGCAAAAAGGACAATTTACTTGGAAACTATCGGACTACTAGTATTGAACCACATCATTTTAGTGTGGTTCATCGTATAGCACTCTTAAATTGTAAGTTCGACTTGGAAGCTATAAGACCTCTAGAGGATTGTTTCAGGAGTTATCAATTCATGGAGCTAACCAGGGGGAAGGTTCAGGATCCGGGTGAGTCCTCTGTCCCCAGCACACTGGAGCTGGGTCTCAGCCAAGCCTCTTACATACTTTCATCTTACTGCTTAAGGAGGACCAGGTGAGAGGAATATGCTACATCTGCGTGCACAATGGGACAGTCAGGTCCTATTGATAATGGGTCTCTGGTATCTGTGTATTACTTCTTCACCAGAGCAATGGTAGTAGTGACCTAGGCACAGCAATTCGAACTCAGAAATCTGGGAGAAGCCTATGCGAAGGGAAAATCTACACCCAAGTTTCTATCTGTAGGAATCCTGAATTTCACAAAAGAACTGTGGTAAATTGTCTCAGGGTAAACCATGATACATGTTTATAACACAGCTGGTTTTCCATCTTTATGCTTCCCATTTGCAAACATATAGTCGATGTGGTGTGGGATGGGGAGAAGCAGCTGTTGGTGTTTCTTTCTCTGGAGTCTCCCAGGCCCTATAGTTGATCGTAAGGCCAACTTGGGTACTAGCCGAGCATTGAGAGGGAAGGAGGAGGCCAAGGACTCCTGCCAGCCAGCAAGGGGCAAAGCACAACATGGGGAGAGTGGCAGAGGATTTGAGAACCAATGCGAGCATCTGAGGGTGACAAACTCCTGTTTCTCGTCACATCTCTTCACTGCTTTCTGTCCCTGCATGGCAATTCTCCCTCCTGTTTCAATATCAGCTTACGCTTCCTTTTCCAAACGACAGTAAATGTGAATGAACAGTTTCTGAGAGCAAGCAGAATGTGTTTTTCCTTTTTAAAAAAATTTTATGCATTAATACTGTTTCAAATGAATTTTTCAAACTCTCTAAGTACTATTAAGATTCTTTTCATTTTAGCTCATAGCAGTCTTATTAATTAATTAAATCCCTGTTGTCTTAGAAACCTCCACAATGAGCTTCCTTTTTTCTGTGTCACTCAGGTCTATTTTTGTCCTTCACATCTTGGGACTGAACCTCATTCACACCTTCTAAGTTCTGATGTGACAGTAAAAGCTGGAAATGGTGATGTCACCTATCTTATTGCTGAGTTGGCACGTGGGAGGCCTATAATTTAGGAAACTTCGAGTTAGGTTTTGTTTGCAGTTTGCAATGTCAAGTTTGTCATTGCATTATCAGGATCACTAACTGGCCTGCTGCCTGGTTTTGTGTATTCACCCAGTCTGGAACTCGAGTGAATAACATAAACATTTGTGTGAACATGGCAGTTAACAGCACAGATAGACTCAAACACCACGAAGGGCCTGAGTTTTTCTTGCTCTGGAGACCACTGGGTAACATACTGTAACCCAGGCAACTGACAGAGTCTCCCCAATCTGAAATTGGGGAGAGGGTGATGTTGGGCGTTTCGCTAGTCAGGATTGCTGTTTGCAGTGAAGTGGCTCTAGAACCCTCTCCTCTGTGTGCACCTGCTCCTGTCCAGCCTGTTTTCTTTCCACCACCTTTCCCCAAGGTAGTTTACTTGGCTTTTCCTTATGGCTCTGTATTGCAGACAGTCGAGGAGATCGAGGGGGTGCTTGGCCGGGACCTATACCCCAACCTGGCTGAAGAACGGTCTCGATGGGAGAAGGAGCTGGCTGGGCTGAGGGAAGAGAACGAGAGCCTGACTGCCATGCTGTGCAGCAAAGAGGAGGAGCTGAACCGGACCAAGGCCACCATGAACGCCGTCCGCGAGGAGCGGGACCGGCTCCGGAGGAGGGTGAGCTTGCCGTCTAGGGTGGCCAAGCTGTTCCCGGGAAGGTGGGGGCTCAGAGAAGCTGGCATGTGGTGTCAGGTGCAGCCCCAAGAATTTCGTGCTCTTTAGAGTCTTGCCAGTCACTTTCCCGCTGTCGTTCTTGAAGGGAAAGTATCTTGAAAGTTCGGAGCTGTGGAGGTAAGATTTATAAAAACACTCTTCTCCGGAATCTCAAATCTAAGTGAATGGTAAAATTATATCCGGGCAGAGTGATCCTCAAATTACTCTCCAGGGCATGCACCTCTTCCCCAAGCTCAATTAAAATGTTCTTTAAGATAAACTAATAATCTTTTGTTCTGTAAATGTTTTTAACTTTATAGTATCAGTTGTCACTTATCTATACAGAATCTGATGTGAAATGTCATCTCTTCTAGTGCAGACTTATTAAAGTAAATCATACATGTACTTCAAAAAGTTTGTGGAAAAATGGAATTAAAAGATAATATGAGAGGACTTTTTAAAGACCCCTCATATGTCAGTGTGTGTGCATATGTATATGTGTGGCTGTAATCATGCATGTTTGTATCTATATGTGTACATGTGTGTGCGTGAGTCTGTGTGTGTGTGATTCCCGGTATTCACCCCAGGGCCTAAACTCGTGTGAGAGCCATTTTGTTTAAGACATACTTGTATGTCCATTACTGAAGGAGCTGGCGTTTCAGGATAGAAATGTTTGGTAGAATTATTATAGCACTCAGTTTTCCAAAGATAAAGTTTTTCACCAGGAACCCACAAGTACTTCATTGTTTGGCTGTGAATTTGATCTGCGATTGGATTAGGGGTGAAGCAATGGATTCTTCAACAAAAACAGTTCTCTCTGAACTCCACTTTGAATCACTAGACCTCCTTTGCTTTCTTTCTCAATCTTGGCAATATTACAAGCTTGCTTTCTGGTGGTACTCTGGTAATTTTACACAGTAAATTGGATTACAGGGGAAAAAATATATCTCGTAGATCTCATCATCCATCATTGCTCTTTCTCCATTACCTGTAAGTAACTGTCCCAATAAGGTCAGCATGTATAAATCATTCAGGTTTTAATCCACATTCAAGTATTCTTAACTAAGAATTATGTATGAATATGGAAGAAATTACTGTTTTTGAACGTTGTAAACTCTCTTCCTCACTTGTGGCTAATGTCATAATTAAAAGACCAGCACTACTACCTCTCTTATCTGAATATCATCTTGTCTTAACTCCCATAAGCAATGTTTTCAGTCCCCAGCCATATCGGATACCATTCTCCATCCTTGAATCAACAGGTGTAAATTATCCTAGTCAGCAAAGGCTTTATCTGGGCAACCTGATGAAATTTACTTAGCATTAAGGCCCGCACCACCTATAATTTCCTAGGTTACACTCCCTGATTGTTATGACTAATGCCCTAATTAGGTATCTGCTTGCTGTTAGCGTGTGCATCCTGATAGCGCATGTTTTGCAAAGGAAATGTTGGTCTTAGGTATAATTACATATTGTGGTTTAGTATAAATTTCCTCCTCTAACTTGAGTTACTAAAGCACAAGAGCAAAAAATAAACAGCCAACCACCGGCCCTCCTTCTTTCATTGATTCCTCCAACTCTGGAGTACATTATTTATTTATTTATTTATTTTTTGACTGGTAAGGGGATCGCAACCCACGGCACAGTGTGGTCCGCACCACGCTCAGCCAGTGAGTGCACCAGCCATCCCTATATAGGATCCGAACCCGTGGCCTCGGTGCTCCCAGCACCGCACTCTCCCGAGTGAGCCACGGGGCCGGCCCGGAGGACAATATTAACTGCATAGTGTGGCGGTTCTATGCTACATACCAGGGCTCTGGTAAGTAAATTTCATCAGGCTGCCTGAGCTCATAGTGTTACCTGCCAAGTCACAGTGAGGCTTTGACATGTTACCTAACCTCTCTCTGCCTCAGTTTACTCTGCTATGAAGTGGGGGTGATAATAGTACCCAATGCAGGAAAATAAGGTAATGCTCATAAAGTAGTTAGGCAATGCCTGGCACATAGTAAATGCTCAAAACATTAGTAAGAGGTGTTTGGGGTAAAATCCAAAGTTACTTATTGAGTGGTGTGGAAAGTTTAGCACCATACCATCATTTTTTTCTTAAGAATCCTTAGATGTTTGAAGAACTCTGACATGGACATTGTATAGTTATACATACACACACACATTTTATTTATTTATTTATTTATTTTTAATTTTTTGAAACTTTAATGAAATGTTTTAAATGATTTATGTAAATAAAACTTTTTGTAATTCTAATGTTCAATGTTCATCTTGTTGCCAGTATAAAGAATCAACACCCGTCACACTTCTAATTTATATACAAATTTAAGAGTAATAATGAGTTGGTTAACATTCAAGAGGAAATGATAAATATTTAGGTGATAGATATGTTAACTATACTGGTTAGATCATTGTACAATATATGCATGTACTGAAACAACAAATTGTACACCATAAACATGTGGCAACCACAACAAAATAAGTGGAGGAGCAGCAACAATGCAGAGAGGCCTTTCCTATACCTGGAATTTTGGCCGTGTTGGAGATATTAACTAAGGATTTCATGCAAACATTGGATTCCATTCCGTAATATAAATATGTTTTCTTTAATGTCCAAAGAGACGCAACAGAACCCAATCTAATAGTTACTGATATAAATAGAATCCTGTGTGCAACAAATATAGAACTAAATCATTCAGCAAATATTTAATGATCACATGCTATCTGTTAGGCACTGTTCTAGACATTTGGGATACATCAGTGAACAATACCAAATTTGTATCCCAGAATGGTCCTCTCCCCTGCCTTTTGCGTGACTTCACCTACTGCTCTCAGCCTGCAGGCTCTAGAGAATCCCTCCTTATCAGGCAGAGTAGCTTTCCCTTTACCCTGCAGCTTGGGCTTGTCAAAGAATCTCCTTCAAATCTTCAAAAGAAAGCTTTCTGCAAGGAATTCTTATACCACAGCTAAGAGATTACGTAGGAAATTGATTTTAAAATACTTTTGTTTAATGACTGCTAGTAGGTATGAGATTTCTTCTTGGGGTGATGACTGTACACACACATTTTAATCAAAACTCTTCTTCTGATTACATTTATTACCTTTTTGTGTTGTTAATATGGCTTTATGTGAATTTATATAATTTGTATTTTAATTACCTCCAAGTAATAAAATGTTGAGGAACTTGTATCTCTTCCTCAACTGGAAATGTCCTCAGGAATCTGTATACATACCCACATTGGATATATTTCTTTTCATTTCAAGATAATTGTGGATCTCAAAGCATTTACTAGATATCATAGACACTAGTGCACTAGACTTTGAATGCTGGAAGACTTCCACCCACCCAATATATTTCATTTCCCCACAAAGGGATTTGCTTTTTGTGATTGGCATCTCTGCTTTTCACAATGTGTAGCTCTGCAAAGCGACAGGTACAATTTCATTTTCATCCCCATGATGCTTGGCTGGTTTGCCTTTGCTGACATTAGAGCAGCTCTGAATCCACAGTTCGCCAAAATTGCCTGAAAAGCAATTGGGGCCACTTTTTTTTCTCTGTTCATTTTCATTGTATAGAATTTTAACTGACCAGATCAATAGGATTGGTGCTTGCCCCCTGCCTGTAATTAAACAAAGTGCTCTCTGTAGGTCTTCTGAGCCTTGTTCAAGATTTAATTAAATTAGATCTTTAATGTAGTCAGTTAACAACAAATTGGGCTACTTGACAGAGCAGTAACTAAGGAACAACAGGCAGACAAATTTTATTATTGGTAACAGTTCATTATTAAATGAGATAATCATTTATTTCTGTGTGCTCTGTAATGTAACCACTAATTATCTTACATTTAAAAAAGTAGGCTTAGTCTAGGCAAGGTAGAATTAATTACTCTAGAGAGGAGGCACTTTGTTCTTCATTCATTCATTCATTCACTTCATAAACATGATTGGTCATCTCTGTGCCAGGCACAGGGGTTACACTGATGAACAGGACACAGTCCCTTGCTTCAAGGATGTTGGGGAGACAGGCAAACAGGTCATTGCAATGGTGTATGTCAAGTGGTAGGGGCGGGTGAACACAGAGGGTGCCCTGGAGGCTCAGAGGAGAGTTATAGTGGCGGGGTCCAGCCTCTCCACATGGCGTTTTTTACCTAAGTTGTTTGGGTCAACCACCGTGTTGCAAAAATGATCAAGACTTTCTCCAATTTGTTTGCCAAAGCAAACTCGATGCAACCACACAGGCACAGGAGTCTGAGTCCCCAAGTCTATGGACTTGGATAAATAGGCTACACAAGTTCCTCCTGAGAAGTGCTATGTGTTCACAGCATAAGGTGGTAACTGGTTCTTCCTTATACTCTGTGCCCTACCGGGGTATTTTCATCATGTCTGAAAATGAGTTTCCATCTGCGTCTCCTGGGCTTCTTTCATCCTTGGGGTCTGGCTTCTGCTCTGAGTCTCTGGTCATCACCACAGTAAATTCAAGAAACTGGTAGATGCGCCTTTTTGAACCAAATAAATGTCACCCGAATCTGAAGTTTCCTCCTATTTTCCCCACTTCCCCTCAAAATCTCTTTAAAAACCTTCATGTTAGTTACATTAACTTGGCTCTCCAAAGATCTTGGTTGGGAGTGGGGAGGCCAGTGCTTCCACCAGAGATAAGAAGATGCATGTGTCTGCCTTTCCCAAGCCAGTTACTCTCGATTCCTAAAAGCAACGTTACATTTATGAAAGATTTCATTGTTCTGTGTTCATGGGACCCACATTGTAAGGGTGGAATCACCTGGTCCAGCCAAAGTCTTTTAAAGTATAAAAAAGGACTCTAAACTCCACCTTTTTAAATGGCTGCCATTTGGCTCCATGGCCAAGAAAGGGGCATGTAAAATTCCATAGTGCTTCAGAGCCCTTTTCCTTCCCTCTCACCTCGTCCTGCCTAACAGAAAGTAGCACCAAATTCTTGGTAATGGCCTCTTTCTGGGGCATGGGCTGGGAAAGGAGGCATGAAAAGAAGGATGCCTGCGAGAAGGGAGAATTTTCCTTCATGCGTTGTCAGTCTCTGAGGACCCATTTACTCCACAGGCTTTACAAAGTAACCACCCTGTCCTATCTTCCACTGGGCCACTTTTAAGTGTGTGATTGTGACCAGCAAGGTGGAGCTGCCCTGCATCTGCCCACAGTCATTCTCATGCAGCAGAGATGTGGGGGCAGGGAGGGGTGTCCACACTGCTCTGCTGAGCCAGCTGTGCAGCATAATAGCCAAGCCTTTGTCCCATGACTTCACCCACTGAGGCTGGTCACAGAGTATCCTCATGTATGCCAGGGTCCTCCCAGAGCCACTGGTTCTGAACCCATCGGTGCCAGTTTCTAAATACTTAACTGGATCTAAACAGCACATCTAATGCATCTTCAGTATTTAGTGGTCATGCTTAAAGGAATTGGCAAAAGGGACTCCAAATTAAACCCAAGGACCTGCTTAGAGTAATCACCTAAAAGGTTGGTTGTAGACTTTATTATGTGCTTTTTCCTCCTAGTCATTTATAACGTATATAGCCCACCCTGACTGGGAATATCACAGTGTCATACTGACGTGACCCAAGTGTGGTGTGTTCACTTTGTCCAGTTTGTCTCCTGTTATATGCTGAGTCAGTATCTCTGTGATATTTTTAACTAAAAATCAGTCACAGTGGAGATATTTCTGGAAGTGAAACGGGTGTGACCTTATGTAGGATACATAAAGATTCCTCTGTGTTTTGCCTTCACATCTCTTTTAGCCTTAACTGGCCCTGGGCCCCATCTGTGCTCTCCCCACTGTGCTCCCTCCAGGATGCTGTTCTTGACCACAGCTCTATACAGAGAATGCAGGACTGCAAAACAGTGCTTTACATTTAGTATGAATTTATGTATGTATGAATTTATATTTACTATATACTTATATGTGTGTGTAAAAATATTTAAAGTAGACCAGGACAACAAAAACCAATATTATAATAATAGTAATGTGGGGGGGGGCATACCTAGGGGTATAGGTCACAGGGAAGTTGAACTTTTCTATAATGTGCTGATTTGCTTTTAAAATGACTGTATTCATATACTTATATACTTTTTATATAAAATATGAAAATATTATATATAGCATAATTTTTAATATGCAGAAGTATATACATAGAGAGGACACTGACGTGCCAAAATGTTAACAGAGGCTAAATCTAGGCAGTGAGATATTTGATTGCTTTTTCTCTTCTTTGTGCTCCTTTAATTTTCAAATGAGGCAAAGAAGAAATAAAGTATGAGTCATGGTGAATAATCTGTATCTTCCACCTTTAAGTCTGATGTCCATGTACAAGTAGAGTCTTCTCTTTTGTCCGTATGGAACCTTGTTCACTTCTTAATGGTTCCGTTTCTTCTTAGGAATTTCTTCATAGGATAAGGAAGAGCTTGTCAATATTAGCTAAAGTCAAGTTCATAAAAGATTTGTAAGAACAAGCCCTGTCTCGACACTGTCCCTCCCAGCCCTAGTCTAGCGATGTGGGAGGGAGCTGTGAGGAGTTGGAACCTGGCTCCCTCCTCCCCTTCCAGCTCCAGCCTGGGAGAGTCAGGGGGCTCTTCTTTGAATAGCTTGTATGTTAGGCAGGATAAGGCTAGGTTATTTTGCACTAACAGATTAATCCCCCAAATCTCAGTGGCATGGCACATCATTTCTTGCTCGTACCTTATGTCCAGTGCAGGTCTGGTGACAGGTGCACGCCTCTGCTCCACACATTTACTCAGAAACCCAGGCTGTTGGCCACCCGCCACCTGAAACCTCACTCGGAAGGTCTCATCCCGGCACTTCAATGTTTCTGCTCATCACCCTTTGGCCAGAACTGGACAGGTGGCTGCACCTACCTGTAAAGGGGCTGAGAAACAAGGAGGGGCATATGGGTACTGTGAGCAGTAAATGCTTCTGACACACTGACTTATTTGATTTGATTGTTGTATTAGTCCATTTTTGCTGCTTGTAACAAAATACATGGAATGGGCTGATTTATAAAGAAAATGAAATTTATTGCTTACAGTTTCAGGCTGGGAAGTCCAAAGTCCATCTGGTGGTGGCGACAGTGACCCAGGGGTCTCACATTGCAAGGTGGTGGAAGCAGAGAGACTCTCCTCTTCTTTTAAAGCTCTCAGAACCACACCCCTGACCACCATTTTTAATCCATTCACTACTGCACAGTCCTACAATCCAATCACCTCTCTAAGGCTCCACCTTTCAATTATCGTAATAGGATTTCCCACCCTCTTAACAGTCACAGTGGGGACTAAGTTTCTAATACATAAAACTTGAGGGACACAATTCAAGCTTCAAGGAGTTTTGGGGGGAACATAATTCAATCCACTACAATTGTGATACCAGATAGGCTTGGACATGAATCAGAGTGACAAAAACTAGCAGTTTCACTCATCCATCTTTTGATGACTCTACACGTGTGTCAGAATCATCAAGAAGCACTTTCAAAAGTTGTAGGGCCCCAGCACACTCCCCCACTGTGATCCGAGAGAGCACTTGGAGACGGAAGGGAGAGGCAGTGTCCTTCGGTCACCCACTGGATGTGGGCCAAGAGCCTCTCCAGGCATCCTCCACCGCTCCCTCCATGGGTGTGCTGAAAGAGAACCACAGTCCACAGCCCTTCTGTGGCTTTCTAGTCACGCCTGGCCCACTCCTGGAGCCCGCAGTGTGGCAGTGATGAGCCCCATGTCTGAGAGGGAAACTGCCTGTGGTGTAGAGCCTTCCTTGCACTCTCCATTCACCAGGGTCACCTGAGCTAGAGGAGGGGGAGCCCGGCGGGGCACAGGCACCTTGGGACTCCGAAGGCAGGGGGGCATTGCCTGGCAGCTGCAGACCCCCCCATGCACGCACAGCGAAGAAAAGCAACTCCACAGGGAGCCTCTCAGCAACACAAGCTCTGTAGGCGCTGTGTTAAGGCTCTGTTAATAATACTGATAGCATTAACATTCTTTGAACATTTTCAGACTTGAACATACACTTCTCAAACTAAAATCAGACATCTCTAAGGGCAAAGCAGGACTTACTCAAAGCCTAAATTATAATAATAACACCAAACATATTTCGAGTGCTTACTTGTGATGGGCAATGATTTGTGCACATTTTATGTAATCTGCACCAGAATCCTACCTGTTAGTCCTATTATGAACTTTTTAGAGATGGGAAAACTGAGGCCCACAGAAACTTTAACAATCTGATATAAGTCTACACTGATGTTAACTCTTTGTACCAAAATTTAGGCTCTCGTAGCATTGTTATGGGATGCAGTTCTTGTCCCATTGTTTGGATGGCTTTTCTATCCCCTACTTAACACACAGACCAGCAGGGAGTAAAACATCCTCTGTTCCAGTAACATGGTTGCCAAGTGCCTTAGAGTTGCACAGATCCACTTTCCTGGCATTCCAAGACCATACTAAGTGAAAGCAAAATGAGCTTGTTTCAGAGAGAAGCTGCTCATGTATCCTTCTTGATCTGAGTCCAACAGAGTATCCCCTCCCTCTCTGTAGGTTGAGGAGGTTTTAAATGGGATCCAAGGCAGAGAACCCTTAGAGCTGTGGTTCTTTTACCTCTTCTTTGGGCACAGTTACTCTAAGAGGGCTGTCCACACACTTGCACCTTGAAAATCATAAGGCAGCTTTTTCAGTTGTCCACACCAGCGTTTCCTTACCCATCCCCAACCCCACTGCACCCGTGAGGAGGTCAGGCTGCTTAAAGGCTCACTCTTGGCTGTAAAGAAAGTAGCTGACTCCGTTGTTGGAAAGCTTGTAAGAAATTAGGAAGACAGCCAGAATGTGGACCTTTCCCTGATGCAATCATTTTGCTAATCAGATCTGGGTGCTTTAGTGAGTGAGCTACAGAAGAAAAGAGGAATCTGCACACCTCTCAGACCTGCAGAGATGGCAGAGCTGTTGCATTTCTTTTCCTTTTTGGTGACCTCTCTCTGTCTCAGCCAGGATTGCCAGTCACTGTAAAATACTGCTTTCCTAAAACACCATGTAAATTAGATTTATAGGAGTAAATATATCTTTTTTTTTTTTCTGATTTCTCATTTATTTGGGGGCTCTAAGAAAAGTCTTATAAAATCTCCAAGAGGAGAGTGGTTCTCTGCAAAACACCCACACACCTGGACTTCCAGGAGGCAGCTTTCCGAGAACCACACAGGGACTAACTGCCTCAGCACATTAATCGGGGCTTTGCCAGCCTACTGCTTCTCACCCTTCTGTGGTGTAGACATCACCTCCTCTCAACCAGCTCCATTACACAAGGAAATCATGAAATTACAACTACCCAGTGAGCACTGCTGCAGATCATCAGCAGAACAGGCTTGTTCTTTCATGGCTGTTAATAACGTGTCTAACCCTACTGAGGACTCCGGTGCCACCTCTCATTTCTGCCTGTCACTCGTCTGCGAGCCACATTCACAGATGACTTCATCACCTGACTGTCATCTTGCCTGGGCTCCTATAGTCACGCTGGGAGATTGAAGCAACCGCAGAGCTGACCTGTCTTACACATGCCTAGCCTGTCATTTTCAGGGGACTTGCCTCCATTTCAGAAACCCACTTCTGTCTACACCCCACCGGATGTTTATCTTTGACAGCTCCAGCCCCCAATTCCTAATCCCCCACATCTCACTTTCCAGCTCTGCCTAACCTCTTGTGCTCCTGGCTCTCATCTTTGTATTTAGTTTCTTTTGTTTATTTGTTTTAATTTGGCCCTCGGGGGCAGAGAGGTAAGCTAATTGTATTCTCCAGTTAAAGGCACACTCAGTGCAAGGTCCCTTTTTAATTTATTTTTCCTTTTATATCCCATTCACTTTCCCACATTTTGTGTGTGTCCTTGTAAGATACCAGCATTTTGTGTGTTTTTAGTTTACATAAATGTAATTGCACTATAGGCTATTTTTTGTCCTCAGTCTGTCCATATTGCTGTGTATACATCTAGTCTGATGTGTCTAGGGTCATCTAGTGTTCTGTAGTGACCACCCATCACATTTACTGTGACCATTAACCAGATTGTTTCCTACTTCCCAGAACCACAAACAACACTCCAGGGCATAGTCCCTTGTCCCTTTGGGTCCTGTGGGAATTTCTCTGAACTACACATCCAGGAGTAAGATTGCTGAGTCCTAGAGTGTGTGTGTTCTTGCTCTGACCAAGAACCGCAGGGTGGCTTTCTGGAATGGCTTGCCAGCCCATCCACTGAGCCACAGTACAAGAGCGTTTCTCCTGCCAGTTCCTGTACGTACCATTGTTTCTTTCATCCCATTGTTTTTCTGGGTTTAATTTTCTTGTCGCTGAGAAGCACGATCCTTAGGAGGTTCTTTCAGCTGAGATCTATGGGTGATAAATTCTTAATCTTTGAGAGTGTCTTTATTTATGCCTACGCTCTTGATAATAGTTGTATAGTTTCCTATGGCTGCTTTAACAATTTATCACACACAAACTTTAGTGGCTTAGAACACAGATTTATCGTTTTCCAGTTCTGGAGGTCAGAAGTCCAAAATACGTCTCATTCACTAAAATCAAAGTGTTGGCAGGCAGCATTCCTTCTGGAGGCTTCGGGGCAGAATCTGTTTCCTCGCCTTTTCCAGTATCTAGAGGCCACCTGCATCCTTTGATTCTGCCCCTTCTTCGTCTTCCAAGCCAGCAGCACAGCATCTTCAGAACTCTTTCTGACACTCCCACTTCCCCCGTACAAGGGTCCTTGTGGCTACTGAGTCCACCCAGG
The DNA here is from genome assembly GCF_027409185.1 of Cynocephalus volans. Taxonomy (NCBI): domain Eukaryota; kingdom Metazoa; phylum Chordata; class Mammalia; order Dermoptera; family Cynocephalidae; genus Cynocephalus; species Cynocephalus volans. The sequence continues at coordinate 98,914,513 of NC_084461.1, read as the reverse complement.
TAAGGCAGAATAATTGTCCCATCTCAATTCCCTTTTGCCATATATGATAACATATTCACAGGTCTTGGGTATTAGGATGTGGGCATCTCTGAGGACCATTATTCAGCCTACCACAGTAGTCTAGCGAGGTGTTAGATTTTAGGGTGACAGTTTTTTAGCAACATTCAACAGATTTTATTGAGACTAACTGTGATGGTCACTGTTGAAGGTGCTGGCAGTGCAGTAGTGAATGAAACAGACCAATACCCCTGCCCTCAAAGCCTCAGGTGTCTCTCTCCCACCACCAGACAGCTTTTAAGATCTAATATCTGCCTGTTTTTGTTTCATCATTTCTTATTCTGCATGGAAATCTTTCCTTTTATCTCTTTAAGGGTCCTAAACGTACCTATTATGATATACTTTACTGTTTGCTTTATTTTCTTCTTTTCTAGGGTGAACTCATTTCCCAATTTAGATTTCTGGCTCTCTTGTTTTATCTTCTTTCCGCACGTGGCCCCCAACCATGTCTGGCTGGCAGCTTCACAGTCCTGGGTTCCCAGTCAGTCAACGAAGCTTAAGTCTCCTGTCCCCTACTGACATTGGGTGACTTAAATTAGGTTTCTGAGGCAGTGGGTGGCCTGGCAAAATTCAGACCAGTTTTCAGTGTTACTGTATAAGTTTGGGGTCCTGCAATATGCAGATAGTATAAATTTGGACTCCAACCCTTATGTGCCACAGGTCAGGGGGTTTGATATCTTAGGGTTGACCCCTCTCCACAGCCCAGAGCTTCCTTCTGGCTTCCTGGGCAGCACTGTCTGTCAGTTTTTCACAAGTGGGTGTGGCAAGAAGGCTGCAGTCTTCAGGCAAAGGATTGAAGGATCAGCTCCCTGCCTGACTTGCTGGCCCATGCCCCCTGTCCTGCCCCTCCCGCATTAACATTCCCTGCCCCTCTCAATCCCCATGGCTTGAGGCAGCAGCCCCCACCCCCTACCCCACGTCTCTAGCTGCACTTTTTTTTCTGGCACCTAGAGATTTTACTGTCTTTCTTTTAACCTTGACAATGAGTTTCTTTCTCATTGTTCCTTTTTAAAGCAGCATTTCTATGCATTTTTAATAGGAGTGCCTGTTGACTTTAGCTGAGGCTGTCATATGCTGGAAATTTTCAGTTCTGTATACAGTTACAGAAATGCAACCTCTGTTAACCTCTGAAAACCTGTTTTCAGCCCTCTTCTCGTTCCTGTCCTTTGTGGTGTCTGCCAAAGCTGAATCCAAACCCTGCCATCCTCCTTCTGGGTAGGTTGGCCACCTGCCTTTGTATACATTATAGTTTTTATTCCGTTTCTTTCATCAGTACTCCTCCTTCCACTTCACCCAAATCTTGCCCCAAGCATTCTTTTCCCTGGTATGGTTTTAATCCTTTTGTATTTCCTATTTTAACAAGGTCTCCAGAGTTTAAAGAGAAAAGTGCATTTACTCAGTCTACCCTCTTGAATGAAAGCTCCGCTGAGCTCAGTGTTGCTGTGTAAGCTTGCCTTTTCTTTTTTGGTGCTAGGTCAGCCTCTTGTCTCATTTGTGATGTCTGCTAATTCCTCCCTCCTGCGCAGCAGAGAAAATAGAAGCCATCAGATGGGGATCCCTCTGTTTCTCATCCTTCCTCTTCAGACTGCAGACTGCCCCTTCTCATTGCCTATCTCACCTCTTTTCATCACTTCCCAGAGAAAAAGGTGCCCCCTCTGCCTGTCCTCGTTGCCCCCTGCTCCTGCTGGCTGTGCACAGGCTCTCTGCCCCCACCCCACTGCCATACCCCTGGACCTTATCCACACCCAATATCCCTAAATCTGTATATGCAGTTCTGATTTCCTTCCTTCAGACTCATGTTTCTAATTGTTGACTGAGAATCTTCACTACTGTGCTCAATGGTTTCCTCAAATTCAACATGGCCAACACTGACGTCTTTATTTCTCTCTGAAAAAATCAGCTCCTTATGTCTCTCCCGTTGTGCTGAGTAGCACCATTATCTGCTAAGTCACCCTAGCCGCAAGCTTGGATGTGGTTCTTTTTTTTTTTTTTTAATCTCCTTGAATATATCTAGGACTGTACTGATAATACAGTAGCCACTAGCCACGTACAACTATTTAAATTTTAATTTAAATTAATTAAAATCAAATACAATTAATAATGCAGTTGCTCGGGTACGCTGGGCACACTGCAAGTGCTCAGTGGCCACGTGTGGCTAGTGCCACAGGACGCTTCCGCCCGTGCAGGAAGTTCCGTCAGACCTGCTGGTCTGGGGCGTTTTTTGCCCTTTGTTCCCGCTTCACTGACCATCTGAGCCCTCACCATTTCTCACCTGGGCCATCAGTGTAGCTCTGACTCACCAGCATCTTCTTCCTCACCCCAGTCCATTTTCTTCACTCATCAAATGATCTCTATGAAACCCTTAAAGAAATATAGAGAAGCAGAGGTCTGGCCTTTTAATGTCATTTCCCTACCTGAATGCTTCGGATGTCCCCCTATCTTTTCTTCTTTCTGTGCTTGTTGAATGACTTCTCAGCCTTCAAGAATGAACTCCAGGGTTGCCTACTCTGGCATGGCAGAGGCAATGTTTCTTCCTCTGTACTTGGACACTTCTTTTTGGTACCTCTTTTTCAGAGCACATTTCCCAGTAATGTTTCACTAGACTCTGAGCCACTGGGAGACAGGAATCATGCCTTCCCAGTCTACCAGGGTTCCCACGTACGTAACAGACCAACTTCTCTTTTGTACATCTGGGTGGGTGCTAGCTATGTGGAAACTTTACAGTAAATGAGAAAATGGCCACCCAGATCATGTTCTGTTGTTGAGGAGCCCTGATTGAGAAAGGCTACAAAGGGTGACGAACGACCTTCCCTCAAGTGCTAATCCCACCTCAGTCAGCCTTGATTCTCAGCTATCTTGACTCCCAAACACATTTTTTTTTTTTTTTTTTGTCGTCCGCACCGCACTCAGCCAGTGAGTGCACCGGCCATTCCTACATAGGATCCGAACCCACGGCGGAAGCGTCACTGCGCTCCCAAGCGCCGCACTCTCCCGAGTGCGCCACAGGGTCGGCCCCAAACACATTTTTCAGAGAGAAACATATTTCCTTTAATAAAAATATCTTCAGTGAAAGATGGGCGTATTAATTACCACAAACTTGGTGGCTTAAAATAACAGAAACTTATTCTCTCACAGTTCCAGAGTCCAGGAGTCCGAAATCAAGGTGTTGCCAGGGCCACACTCTCTCCAAAGGCTCTAGAGGAGAATCCTTCCTTGCCTCTTTCCACTTTTGGTAGCTCCTGGTGTTCTTCGACTCATAGCCGGCCGTCTTCACAGGACCTGCTTCCCTGTGTCTCTGCATCTGTGGCTTGAATCTCCCTCTTTTTTCTCTTATAAGGACACCAGTCATTGGATATAGAGCCCATCCTAAATCCAAGATGATCTTATCTCAAGATCCTTAACTTATTATATCCGTAAAAACCCAGTTTTGAAATTAGGTTACATTCACAGGTACTGGGGGATAGAATTTGGACATATCTTTTGCAGGGACACAATCCAACCCACGACAGTGGGTGAGAATAGAAGTGAGGACACTGATAGCTATGTCTCTGCCCCTCTCCCAAGCCTTGCCTGAGCTGAACCAGCAGATTGGTTGTAGCCTTCATTTCTGTGCATGTATTCATTTAAATTAATTAAGAGCCCCACCTCCAAATCAAGAGTGGGGAGTAGGCCATTTAACTCAACCAGCTGTCTTTCTTTCCATGACAGGCTCACTACACTCCCTTGAGCTGGATTTTTTTCCCCCTGGCTAGCAATTATCATTAAATAATAAAGCATAGCCCAAAATAAACACATTTATCATCCTTTAGTTTTCAGAGACATTCTCTTGTCCAGAGCTTTTAAAATGAAAATGGATATTTAGATTTAGAAATTATTTTTAAATGAAAATGGGTATTTAGATTTAGAAATTATTTTAAGTGCATGTATGCATACACACAACATGGAAAATGACCAGAAATAATTGTCTGTGTATAGTAAGAAAAAACATAAGTACTTTTCCTGTTTTTATTTATCAGTGCCATCTAAATTTTCCATGATGAACGTGTTTTACTTTTGTGAATAGAAGAAACATTTTTTAAATGTGGATAGTTTTAATGAAGTTTTTATAATTTGCCTAGGACCGTTTGTATCATTTAAAAGGCAAGATAGTAGGCCACTTGGGATTCTTAGGAACAGACCACTGATTGTTTGTGTACAGTTCAGACACTATTTAGGTTTTGGAGTGGTGTTAACATTGTTAATTATTCAGGAAATGGTCAGACTTTCGTTGCAGTAGAAACTGAAACCCATGGTGTCTGCTAGGGAGGTTTCCCCCATGCCTGATGGAAAACAGGCCCTCTCCCTTAGCCTTGTGGCAAAGTGAGGCAGCTACACTGACACCTGCTCTCAGTCTGTTGGGGACCATTCCAGAATGAGCCCTGTAATCTCTCACCAGCAATACCATTTGGCTTCAACAGGCATGTGTTTTTCTAGTCTTTAAGCTGTTTCCAGGTCAGCCTGCATCTGGCCTGTTATGAGACGGCACCCATTTCCATCAGCCCACAGCTCCTGGAAGCCACAGCAGAGCATAAGGCGCCTTTGAGCTATTTCACTACGGAATGCAATGTGCTCCAAGGGAATTTTCGTATTTTGGTTTTTAATATGTGGATGAATCATTGAAATTTCAAGTACTTTTGGTTCCCAAATTAGCAAGATGGAGACATGGTAGATATTTAATATGCAAAGCTTTCCAGTGGCTTTTAGAGAAGAGGCCATGTGCCTGTTCTCCATCCTTGCCTAGAAGGGTTTTGGCAGCAGGGCTGGCACAGGGTTACGGTTTCACTCTGTCTGTGGGACTAAAGTGCTCCATGGCCTTGAGAGTCTCTTAGGGCAGTGCTGCTGCAGGTGTGATGCCCGGACTGGCAGCATCAGCATCTCCTGGGAGCTTGTCAGTTGGCAGATTCCTGGGCTTCATCCAGACCTACTACATCAGAGTTCCTGGGGGTGGGGTACCCATTCATAAGGCCCCGTGGGTGCTGTAGTCACTTTGCCCTTTAAGATAGACATTGTACCTTGATGATAAAACTGTGAACAAGGTTATCAGAAAGACCAGTTTCCAGCAACCATCTTCACTTACTTGGAGCACTTCTCTCTTTGGAAGTCAGAGCCATAACCACAGAGAAGCATGATGTGGACATTTAAATTCTGGGCAGGGAAATGTGTGTTTTAAATGTCATTCAGAGGCCCCTGTGTGTGTTTCTTATACAGGAGGTCTGTGTGGATAGTCCTTCCTGCTGCCCCAGGGATAGTCCTCTCTTGAAGTCACTTGGGGGAAAGCTGCTGCTGTTGTCACTATCTTGTCATCTTAGCCTAACCCCTCACAATGCAGACTCTCTTCCAAACCATGCACGTTGAATGACTTGCGACTTCACACACAGCGTGTCATCCCAATGCCAGTGCGCTTGTGCAAGCGGTTCTCTCCCACTCCCCACCCCCCATACCATCATCAGAGCTGGCCCCCCACTTCCTCACCTTCGACTCTGCTGAAGTGCCGCTGCCCTCGTTAAGCTTTCTCTGGATGACTTCAGGTGGAGTTACATTTTTCCCCTTTTCTGCTTCCTATATCACTCGAGATAGATATTTACAGCACTCAAGTGCACTTGTGTTGCTGTAAATGATAAATGGTTGTGAAATCATTCATCACTCTTCCTCTAGGCTCTGGGTTCCATGATAGTAGAAATTTCACTCTGGGTCTTCTCTCAGCACAGAGTCAGGCACTTGGGACTGAGTGAATAAACATTCCTTTAAGGTGGTGATCCCTCCCCTGCTAGAAGCTTCTAGTACCTTAGATAACATGTTCACCTTGTGCTCGTGAAGAACAGATGACAGTCACTGGCAGGTCCAGTTAAGAATACAGTGACTTGTATGTGGACTGAACTGATTTAGCTTTCCAGAGGGGCTGATCTCTTAATGTAAATGAAAGCCCCACCATCTGCCCAGCTGGCTCTTTTGCTCTTTGGTCTGGGAAACCTCCAACTGTATCTAAAGGCATTATGGTTTCAGGTTCGAGAACTTCAAACCCGACTACAGAGCGTGCAGGCCACAGGTCCCTCCAGCCCTGGCCGCCTCACTTCCACCAATCGCCCAATTAACCCCAGCACTGGAGAACTGAGCACGAGCAGCAGCAGCAATGACATTCCCATTGCCAAGGTGAGCTCCTGGGGGTGGGAAGGATGGGCGGGAATACCTCCTGTTATCTGGAAGCACCAGCCGCTGCCTAGCACTCAACTGTGCAGGCATGCCCTTAGCTCAGAAGGCCTGAGGGGCTTCCCTAAGGACCTTGTGCAGGCCTCCTACACTGGAGCTGCAGGGAGAGATAACCTGCTCATAGTTTTAAGTCTCTCTCGGCAGCAACCTGGACGCCAACAGTCATTAATCATCCAGCTGGAGAATGTCACAGCTGACAAGTCATTGTGAAGAGTGAGAAGCTATAATGCTTCATGGTGGACAGAGAGTTGCTCTCAAGGACTGAGGTTCAGCCCAATGGGGGACCCTGAGTAATGAACCAATGATCTCCCCACTCACAAGACCGACGGTTCTGCCAGCAGAACAATAGATTCTGATGGGCAGACTACAGCAGTTGTGAGAAGTAGCCCCACCCATTGTCTGCCACAGCCCCCCAGCTCATGTGCGGGGTCCCACACAGAGAGACCGTTAAAATGATATGTGTCTTCCTTTCTGGTACCCCCTGCTAGTCTCCACAATACAGTTGGTTCTCAATGGTGAAGTTTAGCAAGTTAGGTTAAACCAGTGTTTCTCAACCAGAAGTGATTTTGTCCCCCAGGGGACATTTGGCAATGTCTGGAGACATTTTTGATGGTCACAATTGGAGTGCTACTGGCATCTTGTGGCTAGAGGCCAGCGATGCTGCTAAATAGTCTGTGTGCACAGAACAGCTCCCACAACAGAGTTACCCAGCCCAAATGTCAACAGTGTGTGCTGAGGTCAAGAGACCCTGAGTTAGGCTGATGGTAGAAAAATTAGGCAAATGAGTTGTTCATAAGAAATTAATCAATTTAGTTGACATGGCTAACCAGTAGCCCTACATAAACATAGCCTCAACAGTTTTTGTTCTGTTTTTTAAGATTGCTGAGAGGGTGAAGCTATCAAAGACAAGGTCTGAATCCTCATCGTCTGATCGGCCAGTCCTGGGCTCAGAAATCAGTAGCATAGGGGTAAGTGTCCATGAGAGGTGAGGCAAGAAAGAACCCAGTAGAGCTGCACAGACAATAGCTTAGAGATGGTGGAATTTCCAAAGTTCACCTCCAATAAACCAGTTAATTGTAATAATAAATCATACCCGATTTCTTTCCAAAGGATCAAATTAAAATGTATTGTGATTTCCTTCCACATGTAAATTACTTTTTCAATTTTAAGGGAGATTTTTTTTTTTTTTTCCCCCTCTACTTGAAACCATTCAGAAAGAAATGATTTAGGTCTGCTTTCTGGTGATGTAGATGAAAGTCTTTAAGTATCTGTTTTATATCACTCTGCTACCCCAGAGACCAGAGGAGTCATGGAGCTCTAAAAGAACCCTGCCTTTTGCACAGTCCTCTTGAAAGGGAATGTGCTTTTCAGTGAGGATGAATGTGGCCTTTGAAGTGTAGCCCAATGCTATGAAAGACCGAAGAACTGGAACCTTCCAGTTTAGTACCAGAGTTTTCATTTGTAGAGTCTGCGAACACCCTGGGGCTGTAAGAGCTGAAGGATGGTGAAAAGGGAGCAGTTTCAGTTCCTTAAGGGATATATTCTAGGATTGGGGATGAGGCTGGGAGAGCCAGCTACTTGATCCTCAAGGGTGGAGAGAGCCCAAATAGCACTTTTAAGGCCTTAGTTTCGAATTTTGCACTGAGCAAAAATTGTATGCATTCAGATTCCATGCTAAAGCCAAATTGTGGCAATAAAAGAGCCAACCCCTCTCCTGGCTACAGTAACTAGAGATAATGGCCTGGAGTGGCGGGGTTTCAGAACGTGGTAAGGAAGCGCTGACTCTGTTTAACATCCAACATTTCAGGGACTCTAAAGAGGCATGACCCCCCCACCCCCACTCCCATCCTTGCAGACCAGCAGCAGGTGCTTGGGGGATGCAGCTGAATCTTGATTCTGTTTTACATACTGCTTTCATAATAGTTAGCTTTTGATAGGAGGATTATACAAACTGAGAACCATCAGGGTAACCATCTCCTGGTGCTTATTCTCAAGCAATATCAGCTTTAAATTGTTTTGTATGCAAAGCATGTCCCTGAAGTGACACTGACCAGAGGGGAATTAATGCTCATCTTTATAGGTGTCCAGCAGTGTGGCGGAACACCTGGCCCATTCACTTCAGGATTGCTCCAACATCCAAGAGATTTTCCAAACACTCTACTCACACGGATCTGCCATCTCTGAAAGCAAGATTAGAGAATTTGAGGTGGAAACAGAACGTTTGAATAGGTAAGGAGAAATGCTATATATTTGATCGGAGGGCAGAGAGGAGCTGCTCCTCCCTTCCCTTTCCAAAGCTCAATGCTAGTTGGCTAGTGTATTGTGACATGAAGTGATGTGTCAGGCTGGTGGGGTTGGGAGCCTCCAGCATCTTGGCTATAGTAGGAGTGTTTGCAGCAGTCAGAGCAGCTTCATGAGCTTGGGAAGTGCGTTCTCATGGAGTCTCCCACTTGGATTCCACACTTGCTTTGCTGCTCTGCTGTCACTGCTTTAAAGTCTTAATAATTTTTAAACAAGAGTCCCTGCTTTTTTGTTTTGTACTGGACCCTGCAAGTTGCAAAGCAAGTCCTGGGAGCAGTCCATATGGAATGGCAAGTAGGTCACAGTTGGCTGCCAAGCACGCAGGCCTGTGCTGCAGAGAACCACGGAGGGATCGTTCTGGAATGTTGAGTCAGCATCCCAGGGGCGCCTGGAGCCCCAGGAACCAGCAAAAGCAATCTGGTCCAGACGTTCCTGGCACCGACCAGGCATGCTGCTCTAACCTCCCTGCTCTCCCTGACGGTTGCCTAACTTTATTTATGCTCCTTGCACTTGTGCACAATCCTGAGTCCCTACATCCTGTCCTAACTGTCCTACTTAGAATAATTTTACCATATACCCAGTTTTATGGATTCTTCCCAAGTCTCCTGACAGTGGTAGTTTGGGTTTACAGTCCTGCCTGTTGGCAGAGACTGGCTTCTGTGTCATCCCAGTGTTGAGGGAATTGCTAAAAAAAGCAAAGGAGAAGGAGTGGGGCCAAACCTTGGTAACCACTCTGCCTCAGAATTGGTCCCACAGTGGCAGAATGGACCATCGAATCACATCCAAGTGTGGTGTGGCTGCCTTGACCTACCAGTCTTTAGTGGGAGAGCATAGTAAGAATTTGAAAGTCTGATGAGCTAACCAAGAAGAAATGTGGATGTCATTCCCCATCCACCATTGCTTAATTCCATTCCTCTTGTGTATGGCAAACCTGAATAAATTGAATTATCATGTTAGTTCTCCCTGCTTTGAAGCTGTTTAATATAGCTCTTAAGAACTAAGGAAATGAGGCAATCTAGGTCATTTTAAATCTTGAAATTTAATGGTTTCCTTATTAAATCCAAAATACTTAAGAGTGACAATCCTGATGATTACCTCATAGCAGTAAAGAAGCAGCAGTCTTCTCAGTGTCACTGGCCTGGGAGTGCTTAAAAAATTGAATCAGATATGTCCTTTGCAATTTAACAAGGTTAGATACCTTTAGGGACCCTCAGTTTGGTGAGGATCTTCTCTCGATCGATTCTGGGATTTAACAAGCCTGCTTGTGGCTGAACTTGGGGGAAGTTTCTTTCTGCTTAGTTATATGCACCCAAGAGAGACCAGAAAAGGGGAAAATATTTGGTGCTTGTAGATCACATTACTATGCTGTTTAACAGCTTACAAAGGCTGTCACAGACAACCATTTAATCCTCAACTTGTGAGGGTAGAGTAGTCCCACCTTGCAAATGAGAAAACAGGCTTTGAGGTTGGAAGTTGAGTGACTTAAGTCCAGAGCTGTTAAATAGCTGAGGCAGAATTCCAGCCCCTACCCTTTGACCTCACTTCCATCATCCTCCCATGATCATAGCTGCGGCTGGAACCTGGGGGGTTGGTTCTTAGAAATAATCTACCAGTATGTCCTTCTATCTGTTGTTTAACTGCTTATCTCAAAGTTGGAGACCTGCTACTCTCAAAAAACTTTAATCTTTAACTTTGTGGTTGCCAGAGGCAAGGTAGGGGGTGTCATACCTACTCAAAAGTGTGTTTCCTCATTTGACACATCTGTGTTAAGCACCTACTGTGTCCTGGGCTATTTGGCAAAACAAAGTGAAACAGAGAAGGCACTGCTGTCATGGAGCTTTATATTCTGTTAGAGGAGATAGACAAAACTCAAACAAGTAAGCGTATAAGAAAGCTCCAAGAGGGGGATATATAAGACACTGTCAGAATTCCAGGGAGGACTGATTTCCAGTAGGTCATCAGGGAAGATGTCTCTGAAGAGGGGATGCTTACGGCTGAGATTTTAAGGAAAAGAGGAGCAGCCATGTGACAAACTAAGAAGAGCCATGTGGGCCAGCTTACCAGCCTCGAGCTAGAAAGCAGGAAGTGTCCAAAGGCCAGTGGAACTGAAACAGGGCAGGCAGAAGGAGGAGTTGGTCAAGACGCTGTGGCCAAGAGGGAGGAGCTGGCTTGGGTGTGGGTTTTGAGGCCATGAACAAATTTTGCTCATTATTAAGTATAGTTGGAAGTTGTTGCAGGGCTTTGAACAGGGGAAGAACAAGATCTGATTTACATTTTGAAAGATCACTCAGGTGTGAGGAAGGGAAAGGCTGGAACAAGAGAGGAAGCAGAGCGATGAGTGCAGTGGACCAGGCGCTGCAGTGGGACCACGGCTGGGGCTGCCTTCAGGACGTGTGCAGTGGTAAAATCAATGGAAACTGCAGCGGGGTTAGATGTAGATGTAGGAGAAAGGGATGGTCTCCAAGAAGATTCTCAGCTGTCTCACTCATACGGTGAGGTGGATGGTGCTAGCATTTACTGAGATGGAGAAGATGTGGGAGGACAAGGCTTGGGGAAAATCAAAAGTCCCGTTCCGGAATGTTCACTTGGAGACGGCAGTGGGACACCTGAATGGAAATGCCAGGAAGGCAGCTGGATGTGTGGGGCTGGCCATCAGAAGAGAGGTCTGGGCTGGAGAAATCTGGGAACTATGGGAACATAAAAGCCTTATAAAGTCATGGCCCTGGACAAAATCGCCACGAAGGTGAGAGTGGTAATAGAGGAGGGGACCCAAGGCTGCACCCTAGGGAATGCCGACCCTTACAGATTGTGCAGAGAATGAGGAGCCAGCAAGTGAGACTGAGAAGAAATGGCCCTTAAGGCAGGAAGAAATCCAGAAAGACCCATCATGACCTATGTCCAGGGAGCATTTTAAGAAGGAAGGAGGAGCTAATCAGTGGGGTGTTGCCTGGGAAGGGCCATAAGATGGGTTTGGCCACATGGAGGACTGTGAGTTGGGTAAAAGCTTCATCTGATTAGTGGGGACCAAAAGTATACTGGAGCAAGCCGAGAAGTAAATGAGAGACAACAGGGGCAGGAACGTACTCTGGTAACACTTTACCTCAAATTGACCTTGGAGTTGCCAGAACCTAGCAGGGGTCTTGGTCTACACCCACGGTACTACAGCTCACATGTTGGCGAGTGTCTCCATATTCTGCTCTAAGATATGTGATTCTGTGATTTATCCTTGGGGTGGATGGCTTCCAAGCCATTTCATTTCAAGAGTCGCTTGCGTTATGCATGTAAAACTCTATGTCTTTTTAATACTTGGTGCTCAGAGTCCTACACCTGGGCGTGTCCCATGTAAAATGCATCATCTCCTCTAGAGCATCCAGGTCTTAGGAGAAAATGGAGAAGCTGAAGATTTATGTTTCTGATTTGTGTTCTGACTTTGCCACAGACTCATTTGCCGTGAATATACAGTTCTGAATCCTATAAAAGTTAAAGTTCCCACTGCTTATCTTACTGGTAATTAGAGCTGCTAGGCTGTATAACCTGGAAGGAGCTTTGAACGTGCTCCTCCATTCCTGGTCCATTTCCCACTTAGAGACCCTTAGGGGCAGTTTCCTGTTTACTCGCTGATTCATCTTTTGCTTCTGCTCTGTAGCAGTTGGTTAAGAGTCGAGGACCTGGGGTTAAACTGCCTGGTTCATGTCCCAGAGCAAGGTACTTAATCTTTCTGTGCCTCCATTTTTTCATCTGAGAAATGGGGATAATAACACTTAGTTCAGAGGGCTACTGGGGGACTATTGAGCAATAGCTATTACTACGATGCTGCTTTTCACTTGTCCTTGTGGAGGGCAAATTACTGAAGCACACAGGGCCTTGAGGTCACACGGCTGTCTCCTTTCCTTGACACATCCCCAGGGCCTAACAAGGGACCTGGCACATGCAGATGTGGAATGAGTATGTCCATGGATGGGTAGCAAGTAACCAGGGGGCTTATTTTTTATTTCTAATTCACACAGAATTTGATGATTGTTTTATTTAGAGTTGCCTCCTTGATTATTTTGTGCCAGTTACATTTGTTAAAACATCTGACAAGCCCTCATCCTAACATGCATTTCTGAACTGAATATAAATGAGACAACTGAAATATTGACAAATTAATTATAACCCTAGTGTGAAACTGATTTATTTTTCCTTTGTAGCCGTATTGAACACCTCAAATCCCAAAATGACCTCCTGACCATAACCTTAGAGGAATGTAAAAGCAACGCTGAGAGGATGAGCATGCTGGTGGGGAAATACGAGTCCAACGCCACGGCACTGAGGCTGGCCTTGCAATACAGGTGGGAACCAGCAGTGGGATGGGGGACACACAGTCGGATGTCTGTAGCCACTTTGATTTAGAAATGCATCAGAGTAACCTGCGTGAAAGTAGAAAACAGGCTTTCAGAAGGCATTACTAGGGGGTTAGACCAGCAAATATTAGTGATACAATATAAAAAATCAATTAGTGCCCTTGGAGCAATTAAGAAAATAAGGGTAATGAATATGGTATTAGTAAACAGGTATGTTTCTACTAGCATATTCAACTTAAGTATTATTTTACTGTAATATCAGTCAAGATATCAGTTTTTGTAATACATATTCATTTTTTCTCTCTGGTCTTTTTCATATTCATATATATTTTACGTTATTGTAAATCTGTAGTGCATTCTTTCAATATTGCTTAATAGTCTCCATTTATTTTGAATGGCTATATCCCCTGCATCATTTATATATTATTATTTCATTTATTCATTTATCTAAAAGACATTTAGACTTTTGATATTGAAAATAATTCTATGGTGAATAATTTAGTGCAGGTAAGATCTTCATTCTTGAATATTTTCCTTGGGATAAAATCTCTGAAGCAGAAGTTATAGGTCAAAAGAAAAGAATATTTTCGTGGCTCTTCAGACATGCTGCCAATTTTTTTTTCCATAAAAACAAGCTAGTTCAAATGACTACTGTTCATTCATTGATAAGCAAGTGATATATGAAAGTACCACTTTTATTCTGCCTCATCAGCTTTGATATTTATCTGTTTTTAAACTGCTTCTTGTTTAAAGCTACAAAACTATGCTTTATTGTTGTCTTAAAAGATTTATTTCACTAGTGTCACCACTTAAACTTATTTGCCAAGATCTCAGAGTGGTTGACTGTATCTTACGGTTAGCATTTTCTAAAAAGTTCAATATTGTTTTAAGAAACTTTATTTCTTCAAAAAACAGAAACCAAAATACGTGAGTTCAAAGCTAGAGAACAAGCATCCTAGTTTACAGATGCACCAAAGCAAGCAGGTGATCCAGCCCAGATAGCTCTCGAAGCAGGCTCTTCTCTGTCCATAGTCTGTCTTTGATCAGAAAGGTCTTTCTTCACATGAGCACATCTCATGGATGAAGAAATGACCTCGCATCTCTAACCTGCAACGTGGGTGCCCTTGAAAAGAGCTGCCAGCACCTAGAGCTGGTGATGTGGCCCCTTTCTATAGCTCTTAGCAAAGGATGATGAAAGTAAAGACAATCAGAAACAGATGGTCTCCTGACTAAATGTTGGCTAAAGCAACATATCCCCTGCTTGGCATGGAGAGGCTCTTTGGCTGTTGGCTTGAGGAGGACGTTTTGCTACCTCAGTGTCCTGTCTGGGAGCACACAGGTGCCACACACACGCTCTTCCTCCCATATGCACAAGTGTCCATGTGGGTCTCAGGCTGTAGGAAAAGGACCATCCTCTGATCTTTCACCTTGTTTGCTCGATAGATGACGGGCACAAAGAGTGACTATTTTTCATCTTCTTAGAAATCAAAACTCAAACTCTTGCCAGACATTTTGTGATGGCCTAAGAGTGTTTCATGAGACAGTTTTACAAGCTTCCTGCAGAATTTTCTGTGATGATGGAACTGTTGTCTGTCTGTGCTGTCCAGTTTGGTAACCACTAGCCATGTGTAGCTATTGAACTTATGAACTATGGCTCCCGCAGTGGAGGAACTGAACTTTTCATTTTATTTGACTTAAAAATATTTAATTTAAATAGCTACATGTAGCTAGTAGCTATGGTATTGAATGAATAGTGCAAGTCTAGGTCAAAATCATCTCCTTATGGGTATTAGTTACCTACTATATTACTATTTATTGTGTCACAGATTCATGGGTGAGGAATCTGGGAGTGGTTTACCTCGGTGGTTCTGGCTCACCGTGTCTTATGAGGCTCTTGTCAAGCTCTCAGCTAGGGCTATGTCATTGAAACCTTAACTGGGGCTGGAGAATCTGCTTCTGAGAAGGTTCACTCATGTGGCCATTGGCTGGAGACCTCAGTTCTTCCCTGGCTATTGGCTGGAAGCTTTAGTTCTTACCACATGTGCCTCTCTCAAGGGCTGCTTGAGAGTCTTCAAGACGTACTAACTGGTCTCTAGAGAGAATGATCAGAGAGAAAGTGAAGTGACAGAGACTGACCAAGATTACAGTCACAGTGTTTTTTAATAACCTGATCTTGGAAGTGACTTACCATCACTTCTGCCATATTGTATTAGTCGCACAGACCAACCCTGGCACAATGTGCAAGGGGGCGGCACTAGGGTTTGGGTACCAGGATGTGGGGCTCCGTGGGGCCACCTTGGAGGCCAGCTAGCTTAGGTGTATCCCATTTCCTTTTTAGCTGCTCATCAGAGAGACAACAAACTTACCTCTCCCACTATTATTGCTTCCCTTGTATTTTTCTAGACTCTAGTTTAAAGTTTTTAAAAAAAAAAAAAAAAAGACCAATGTAGGAGAAGAGAGCAAGCCACTGGCTGTGTGGTTCCTTGCTTATGTGGATAGGGAGGCTGAGGCAGATCCCGCACTGCCTTCTCCCCAGGAGGTGTGGTGCTGCATGGAAGATGCCAGAACTGAGGACGCGTGTGCTTGTGTTTCAGCGAGCAGTGCATCGAAGCCTACGAGCTCCTCCTGGCGCTGGCCGAGAGCGAGCAGAGCCTCATCCTGGGGCAGTTCCGAGCGGCGGGCGTGGGATCCTCCCCTGGTAAGTGTCTCCTGAGTCCCTGCGTCCAGCTTCCTTGTCTCCTCTCCCTGCCTCTTGCTCCACTACCCCCGTCTCAGCTGCTGGCATTGAATCATCTCCCAACAATGTGCAATTTGCCTGTCAAGTGTGTTTTTTGTTTTTCCTCATGACTGAGTGGGTAAATTGTTTATGTTGAATGCAGTAAGAACTGGAGTGGAAACAGACAAGTTAAAACAAACAGGGCCTCTTAGGAAACATATTCTCCTGGGCTGACAGTAGGACCAGATGGAACGGGAGGCCCACGCTGGCGACTAAGGGGCCAACTTTTCCACAGCCTCTCCCTGTGGTGCTGGCTGCTGAGGGTCCCTCTGCTGCCACGTGGCCTTTGCCTTGTCTCGTTGCTTCATTGGCTGTGCCTGTTCTCCAGGTTTGTTCCTGTGAGTCATTTTGAAGCTCCTCATCTCCAGGTGTCTTACGAATAAAGAAGGAGGAGTTTCACACCCCGACCTGGTCAGCTCCGGTGAAGCAGGTTATCTGCTGACCTCTGCCACCTTCCCTTTCCCCCATCCGTGGGGTCATGGCCTGATTTTTCTTTTTTTCTTTTTTTCTGCACCTGGCTGACACAGGGATGCAAACTCTTGACCTTGGTGTTATAATGCCGTGCTCTAACCAGCTGAGCTAACCAGCCAGCCCCTGTTGGCCTGATTTGCACATTGAGATCACACTGCCCTCCCCCACTCCCTACTCTATCCTTCAGTTCTGAGTCAGTGGAAGGGGTACTTTATTGAAAATGGTATAAGTCCTAAAATGCGGCCAGTGGTTGCGGCTCTGAGCCCTGCAGTGACATGAGGAAGACTGCAATAGAAATAGTGCTTGAGAAGACAGAGCCAGGGGAAAAGGCTACCATCTCTGCATGCAGCACTGAGCCCCAGACGCTGCCTTAGGCTGTGCGTTATCACAGTGGCTGCACTGGAGAAGCAAAGGCAAGTAAACAGAAAGTTGAAGTGACCAGATCACTCCAGAGCTGAAGGTGGGTGGCATGGGCAGGCCAGGTGTCCCCATCCAGGGTGACCAGTCATTTGTCATGGACTGGCTTTGAGCTGTGAGCTTCTGTTAGGGCTTGTCCTTCCAGGGTACCCCTTACAAAGAAGGTCGTCATCTAAATGCTTCCTCCTGTCCCCGCCAGCACCTCTCTCCTTGCCTGGGGTTTTCTTTTGCACTAAATTCTGAACACTCATGCGTTTTTCCTTTTTCAGTTTTGACATGCACAGGAATATGAAGCAAATCTAAAGGAAGGGAAGTAACCTGGGTATTAATTTCCTGCTTCATATCCAAGCTATCCAACAAGGAAACAAGCCTTCATTAGTATGGGTGGCCATCCTCTACTCCTCCTCCTGGGCTTTTTTTTTTTTTAAATAGTATTACCATCCCAGCCCAGAATTAGAAGGTCTGCCAGCATTTCCATTAGAAACTTCATTTTTCAGAGTCTTTTAACTGAATCATAAAACTTTATTCCTCATATGAAACAGATCCTAAAATGATCTTGGCTTACTGTCAGGTTTTTTGTCCTTAAATATATACATATATTAAGAAAAATGACTAATTAAAAGAAAACAATCAATCATCTTATTTTCAGTTTGTATCATAAGAATGTCTTAACCTGTTCCATCCTCAAAAGGTACCTTTTATTAGGCTTGTACCTACTCAGTGCAGTTAACTTGGTAGGAGCTGAAAAGGCTTAAACAAACTTGCATTTAAAATGTTTAAAATCAATAATGAAATGCTTTATATTTACCTAATACTGGGTAGTTCATGTATATATTTATAAGATGAGCCAGTCAATAATATCATGCTCGCTTCAGAACAGAATTCAAATAGCAATCGGGTGGTGAGTTGTATGTAAAATATTTTATTTGTAGAAAGAAGAAAGGCACAAAGGTTGTCAGAGAAATGGCCAAAGGGAGGTCCAGGGGGTCTTAGCTTGCAGGACATGCCCACTCCAATTTCCTGCCCACTCCATAGGGCTGAGGATTGGCTTAATTTTTAGCAGCCCCCATTAAATCTCACTCTTCTATTCTGCTGACAACAGCAGAAGACCTGTCACTCTGTCCCAGCGTGCCACATATTTGTTGCACAGCAAAGCAAGAACTAGTTTGTGAAATCTACCCATGGTATGTATCAATTACTGTGATTTTTCCTTCATTTCTTGTTGATATCCCAGGCATTCATTATGTTCATTCTAGATGATTTAGGCCAGTGGTTTTCAAACTGTGACCTGGGAAGCTGGAGGAATATCTTTGGGCCTCAACAGTGGAGGATGGGGAAGCTGAGCGTATCTCCCCACATACACCCCTGCCTACTTCATCCAGTCCTGCATTTACCATTTTTTGTATGTTAGCATTACCATTTTGTGTCCTTCAGCATAAGATTTCACTTGAAAATATTTGAAAGAGCATGGATCTGTACAGATAGCAAACTAGTGACTTGTCTGGCTAGCACAGTTTTTGTTTTGTTTTATTTTTTCAAGACTTTATGTTTTGGGAGCAATAGCAAAATTGAAAGGAAGGTATAAAGATTTCCCATATACCTCCTGCCCATGCACATGCACGGCCTCCCCCATTGTCCACATCTCACACCAGAATGGTACATTTGTTACAACTGATGAACCTGCATTGACACATCACTATTACCCAAAGTCCATAGTTTATATTACAGTTCACTCTTAGTGTTGTATGTTCTGTGGGTTTGGATATATATATAATGACGTGTATCTACCATTGTAGTATCACTGCTCTGAAAATCCTCTGTGCTCCAGTATTCATTTCTCCCTCATCACCCTGCCAAACCCCTGGCAACCACTGATCTTTTTACTCCATAGTTTTGCCTTTTCCAGTACAGTTTTTAAAATACAACAAGAAGTGGAATATCTTGGGCAGGGACTTCACTGCCTGGCTCTGTGCTGGCGCCTACCATGCCCTAATGTTCTGCTCCGGCCCAGTTTCCTGGCTCCTGGAGGCATTTGAATTGGCCACCATTACCAAGCTGAGAGAAGGGTCAGGGATAGCATCAGTGCAGAAAATACAGAGCCAACCTTATCCGAACCACTAGTTTTGTCTCTCTTGGCCCTCACACAAAGCTCTAACCAAAGCCGTAGACATGTGGAGATGTGGCACAATTTTGCCTCAGTTTCTCCCTGCCTTTATTCTTAAAGAAGTGCCAGTGCACAGAAGAGTGGCCAAACAATAGACTTGTTACTGAGTGGGAGGAGAAGCCAGGAGGCTGAACGTTAGAAAATCATAAAATCTTAGAGCTGGAAACAGACCTTGGAGGTCACATTTGCCAACCCCTCCATTTGTCCATGAGGACAGTGGCGCTCAGAGCAGAGAGATGCCTTCTCACATAGAACTGCCCTGTGACGAGCCATTCTTAGGATGCTGATCTCTTCGCTGACAGGCCACTGCTGGTTCCTCTCCCCCATGCCACCTTTGTCCTGAGTAACTGAGAATTGATTATGCAAACTCATTCCCAGGCTTGCCTTCTCCAGACCTGTGTTGATTAATCCATTGGCTTCTCTGCAATGTAGGAGACCAGTCAGGGGATGAAAACATCACTCAGATGCTCAAGCGAGCTCACGACTGCCGGAAGACGGCCGAGAATGCCGCCAAAGCCCTGCTCATGAAACTGGACGGCAGCTGTGGGGGAGCCTTTGCCGTGGCCGGCTGCAGCGTGCAGCCCTGGGAGAGCCTCTCCTCCAACAGCCACACCAGGTAATGCCCAGCCTTTCTGCCCTGACATGGACGTGTGTCCATGTGTCATCTGCTCAGTGGGCGTGGCATGCAGTAACCCAGCTCTTGGGGACTGTGTGGCCTGGGTAAGGCCAGAATTTGCTTCAGGCTTGCAGCCTGCTTTACCCAAGAAGGAGTCAGAGCTAGAAAGTGGCCATCTCATTTTTCCAACATGAAAACTGCAGTCTAGAAAGTTGTAGAGATGGAACGTGAACCTACTTTTCTGTCTTGTGCTCTTTCTCCTATATTATTGTTCTCCGTTTCTTTATGATTCCTGATTTCCAGGAAGCATATGGGGTAGCTAAGACCCCATTTGCTGCAAACAGTCCCTCAGCACCCAAGGTCCAGTCCACAGGTCCTAGTTCCAGGTGACACGCCCCCATCCTCCTGGGCCTCTGTCCTCGGTGAGCTCCTCCAGGCCAGAGCCTCTTCTCCCACCTCTCTTGCCTCATGGAGTAGTGCTACATTCATAGCTGTGCTTAGCAGGCACTTAATCATGACCTGAGGTCAAGTTCATGGGCTGTGAATGTAGAAAACTAAAGTGAGTACTTGAAAAAGATTAGGAGGAGAGCAATGAAGATCTTGCTGAGCATAACCTGCTGCAGCCTTTGATTCTTTTGGATGGGGATAGGGAGCCAGAATGAAGCTTCTTCTAGCATTCTCATTTCTTGCCACTGAAGCCCTAAAAACATGAATGACTTCCCTTTATGTACCAGTTCTCAGTCTAGAAGTTACTTTGTTAGAGATACTTATGAGATTACCCAATCATGAAAGACAGGGAAGGGTAACTTACCCATTTTCACAGGTGAGAAAACCTTGGCTCAGAGATATCTTCCTTCCCACTACACCACATGGGATCTCATGACATTACAAAACAGTGTCAACTTGCAGATTAAGTGACCAGAACCTCATAAGGGTAGATTGACTTTCAAGAGCCAGCAGAGAAATCCTGATTTTTTTGGTGCCTGAAAGCAATTTAATGTTCCCACCTCTTTTTGCCACTGGCAGGATCCAGCCAGCTGGCTCAGCACATCCATTTACCAAAATAGTGTCCCAGGAGAAGGGACATTCCCAGTGCCACACTTGGCCAGGTGCCCACAGACAAAGGGACCTATTTCTTCTTGACTCCAGAAACAATTACCTTATTCAGTGAAGCACAGATTATAATTTTTTTCCTTAAAACCAGATTCTTCTGTTTAAATACAGAAAGCAGATGCTCCTTTTAATGACTTTTCCAGATGTGTGTAATCTATAATTTCCTCATTCATTTAGTGTAGAAATGAAGTTCTCATGTTGTCAGAAAATGTTCTGTTGAATTAGCGAATGCAAGAATCGGGTTGACAGGAAGCATGTGCTGTTTCAGTAACTTATGAAGTCTGTGTCACAGATCATTTGCTCATACCTCTCCACTCCAAAAAATAATTTTGTCGTTTTTATCTCAATCAGACAAATTTGGAGTCTGTCAGGAGTGAGAATAATATTCTCACCATCTATTTAGTGGAGATCCTGCTTTTGAATATTTGTTTAAAATGCTTTAACATATAGGTGAGCCTTGATTTTGAAACCAGTTTCTTAGAAAAACCTAATTTTTTCTATTGTATTTCTGCAGGTTGAGATAAATTGAGAATACAGAGTTCCTATTTTCAAGGATGGCCTCATTAAAGAATGGCCCTTGAACTAATTTCAGTCTCAAATTGGTCTTCCCTTCAAAGTACAGAGGCCTTTAGCTCTGACTATAGTCAGTTCTCCTTAAAAATTCACTTTCACCCTCCTGCCCAAATCAAAGCAGCTCAGAGCGGGTACAGAAGAACCACACACGGGCATGCCTGTGACGCTCCATGTTCTTAGAAGCTGATACAATTAGACTACTTTATGTGAAACGCGGGTTCAGACTAAAGTCCCATACCATCAGGTCCTTCATAATTATAATAATTACAGTAATTTTGTTTGTAAATTGGCCATCCTGGCTCAGACATTCCCACATGTCAAGTTTATTAAAAAAAAAAAAAAAAAAGAAAAGAAAAGGCACTTTCTGAGTTGGAACTTTATGCGGCCCAGTAAATCCCTTTCCTCCACTGTAACCCCCTGGCATGGAGGATTCCAATCAGAGCATCAGATAACTGTTCCTCAAGGTCTCGGGAAAGGAATGCTGAGTATCAGGCCTCTGGAGGCATTTCTGGCAGCACATGAGCAGCGCCTGTTGACAGGAGGGATAATGGTTTTAGAAAGTAGCAGCAGAGGAGAAGTAAACCAGTAAGGAGAATAAAAATGATAGCCAACCTTCAGCTGATTCTGCTGGCAGGAGCCCAGGGACGTTGCTATTTCACTTTTGAAACATATAGCCACAAGATCATCAGAAAGTGTAATCATATTAATGGATGGAGCAACTAGGTAATGTTGACTGCCCGGATCACTTTATCAGCATATCACAACAAAGAGGCAAATGGACTAAATCTTTGGGAAGAGGAAATGGGAATTCTTCACCAAACCCACCCTGTGTGTCAAGCATCACAATTCCAGCTCATTGTGTGGAAGTGCAGTCATCCATCTAAATCCACGAAAGCACGTGTGGCCAAGACAGAATAAACCACAGCATGTTTTCTCTCTCGGAGACTGGATCGAGTCCCTTTTGTCTCAACATCAGAAGAGGGTCAGGGTTAGCCGTGTGAGAAAGGTGACTGCATCCTTGCCGCGAGCCTCCGCGTGCCTCCAGGTAGCCAGAATACTGCCCGGCTGGCCACTCACACTGGGCTTGATCCCCAAATTGGAATGGAAGGCAGCAGAGCTCCAGACATGCTGGCCCTCACCCTCTAAGCCAGTCTGGATGACCATAAAGTTTCATTGGGGCAAAAGGTTGAGGACAGTGGAATCATGTTTATTGAAAGGGTGACTGGATTGAAACTGCCATCCAGTAGGGACAGGCCCGTGCCACCAGCATCGGCAAGCTTCAGGGAATGCAGTTGGACTAGATCTGGCTGTTCTAATAGTAATCTTTCATGAAAAAGAGAAGTGCTTTGTCATCCAAGTTTCAAGAAAGTCCATCCAAAGTCCTTGGAATTAACACTTATTAGTGTTAAGTTAGCTCTAAGGTACAGCTCAGACACACCACTCAACAGGACAGCCTGGTGATCAGCCCTCCTGCTTATGTCCTTTTCACTTCTCATTTAGGATCCATGAGAACAAGGTGGAGACATGAAATGCTTCTTATGCTTTTTTTTTTTTTTTCCCATTTAAGACCTAACTTCCTGATTCCAAAAGACCTGTATGCTCATTGTAGAAGTAATTAAAATCTGAGTATTACAAGATGCGTAGTACACAAGGTAAAAATTTCTTTATGCTAGGACCCTCACTGGAAAGGACACTGGGAACAGTTTGAGGTATATTCCCACAGATTTAACTGCAGTTTTTATTAGTTAAGACCCTTGGCTGCAAAGGACTCAAACATGCTCAAATAGCTTAAACAAAAGGGGTTCTTATTGGAAGCCTGTCAGGTCTTGCATGCATGAGCTGCATGCCCAGGCTGAAGGCAGGGGGCAGAGGCCTACAGTAAGCCTGAGCAGCATGGAAATGGGCACCTGAGCATAGTCAGGCTAGGCCCATGTCAAGCCTGAGTGGCTTCTGCTGCAAGCAGCCTTTCCTCTATGACAGAGAACCAGTGTACCACCTACACTTGTACACAGGGCTGACTGGTTTCAGGGTGGTGCCCAGTAAGAAAATCCTGGGTAAAGGACCAGCTGGGCTCAGGTGCCTACGCTGGTCATCTGTGACCATGGCAGAGTAGGGCCATGGCAGTTCCCACAGGAGCCATGTGGATGGAGAAAAGAAGGGTAAGTTACAGCAGAAGAGCTTAGAAGGCAAGTACTCAGCACACCAAGACATGGCATCTTTCAAAACAGGATATCTATAAAAATGTGAGTACATCTAATTCTGACTAATGAGGGTCCTATTATGTGGACTCTCTTCGAATGTCCTTTTTCCCCTTGGCATTGTATTCTTACACATCTTCACACGTGTTATTCTTTTCACCAGTTGCGTCGTTTTCCATAGGATGGCAATACTATCATGTATTCAAACAGTTTCCTCATGTTGGATGTTTGCATTCAGTTTTCCACTATGGTAACATTGGTGCAGCCACCATCCTTGTCCTTAGACCTGTCCCTCTTGTGCAATTTCTGTGGGACCAAGTCTGAGAAGTAGAATTTGCTGGTTAAAAACCATGTCAAATAGCCCTCTGTATGTAATCCAATTATTCTCCTACAGCCAGTGTATGAGAGGGCCGCCTCTCCACACCCTTGCAAAACTGGGTAATCACATTTTTTCAGTTTGGCTACCTGTGGCTGTCGGGCCTAGATGGTGTCTGTCTTTGTTATTGGTGACCAGACAGGAATGGGTTAATATTTGTCTTAGAAATGCTGGTTTCCAATATCGTTATGATGACACCTTTAAAAATGGCTTCATAAATAGAATTTATCACCTAAACATCTGTTTCTTATTTTGACTTCCGCTGTCAGCTTAGTTGTTAGGAACTTTCTGGACTCGGAGAGTTTTTGAGGACTTTTGTTATCTGACAGCAGATTTTCCCACACCCATATTTTGTTAGACAGTTTGTTAGATAATTTACCCTCATTTAACCTCAATTTCTCCTCCAAGAGAATTCTGATAATTATTCAAAAATGTACAAATCTGAGAGATTTGGAGTTTTTTAGTGTTTTTAGTCCTTTGCTTCGAATCCCTTTCTTTGTCCAAAAAAGAGGGGATGGAGGGATACCCAAAGCACAGCACGAAAAGATAGGCCGTTGACAAGGCCCAACCTTCTGCTTGGAGGAATGGGGCCACTTAGGAGTGACTTGAGTGCCACACATCACCTGAACCATCCCCCTCCTCCAAATAAATGCCAAATAATCAACAAAACAGACACCCAGCCCCGTGACACTTTCCTTCTAAAAATGAGCTGCTCCTTGATGGAAATCACATCTCACCAGAGCCGGGTAAGATGGTGTTAAAGACTTCAGGAAAACTTCATTAACGATTTTTGAGGCAAAGAAACAAAATGCTCTCTAACTTTCTGCCAAGGCAAGCTGAGAAACTGAAGAAAAGTGACTTTTTCTTCTCATGAGCAGGATGAGAGTTATCTTGAGGACAGGGTGGGATGTGGTGGAGAGGGACAGAAGAAGATATTTGACACACATGGCCGGTTTGAACAGCCCGTCCTACAGTGGACAGGGTGGGCAGAGCCACCAGCCGTGCGTTTGCACCGGGCTGCAGGCTGCCACCCATGTGGTGTGCCCGAAGATCGCTGGCCGTCGATGCGCACAGAACACAGCCACGTGATGGGAGCTCCATCAGAGCATCACCCAAGGGAGAAACCCAGGTGTCCTGTCCAAGCCACTTAAACATGCAGCTGGGGTGGACTGGGGTTTTCTTCATCTGCAGTCATCCTCTCTCCCAGACCCTCTCCAAACACATCCTGGAGAGGAGGAGCCATCCAGCCTGCAGAAAGTGATTTATTCCCCCTGACGACTGAGATCATCCGGCATTCCAAGCTGGGAGGGTTAATGGATGACTTAACCCTCGCCCAGCAGCCGACAGCCAGGCCTCGGGAGACCGCCAGCGCCTTTGTCTGCGGGAAGCCAGGGAAAAGGCCAAGGCTTCCCCTCCTTTTACCATTGCCATAATCATATTCCACAGTGGAACGTTAAGAGCATAAAGCAGAATCGTAATTAACCTCATCTGATCTGTTCCCGGCTGGTGTCCTGGAAGCGGGAGAGGGAAGCCAGAGCGGGTGTGGGGCTGTAGTGCTTATCTTGAAATGAAACTTTTTTTCTGGTAAAAGCATTTCAAAGCTCTGAGCTTCCAACAGGGTAGGATCAGTGGACTAAGATCTTTTCTTTTTTTTTCTTTCTTTCTGTAAACTGCACTCATAACAAAGAGGATGTAACAAAAGCCTTCCCTGCCCGGCTAGGGATCAGGCTCCGGGCCCTAGAGGGTGGCAGAGCTTGTCAGTCTCTGCCCACTGATGTACATGTTCTTCTGGATGGTTCTAGGCAGTTTCTCAAGTCTGTCCAATCACTGTCTTCTTTTCTTCTTCCTGGGGTGGAGGTTTTCTGGATGACCTGCAGACGGCTGACACCCTGGGGTATCCCTGAGTCTGGTGTTGGGTGTTGCAGAGCTGTTGGTACAGCTGTCAGGAACGTGGCTGCCCATCCCTCCTCCTCCCCCAAAGCAAGCGCTGTGTGGCAGCACTAGCTAGTCCTGCCTGCCTCAGGACCCGACGTATCCCTTCCACAGCCCGCTGGGCTAGGAACCATTAGTATTCCTATTTACCATGGCCCAGAAAGTTTGGGTAACTTACTCTGGGCCATAAAGCTAGGAAGTGGCAGAGGAAGAATGTTTACTCAGGTCTAACTGATCTGGTCAGAGACCTGCTCATAATCGCTGGCATCCACCAGAGCAGCCCGGGAGCATCAGAGTGGTCTCTACCTACAAAATCTGGGAGCATCCAGTAGTACCTCACAGGTACTACGGCAGAATTATTTTGCTAAGCCAAAAGCCACTTATCCTGTGGGATAGACCAGTGGTTCTCAACCCTGAGCACACATCAGGATCACCTGGAGGGCAAATTAAAACCCAGATCGCTGGACCCCACTCCCAGGGTTCCTGACTGTAGGCTCTGGGACTGGGAATTGGGGTGTACACGTCTAACAAGTTCTTGGGTGATGCCCAGGAGGCCAGCCCAGGCCCCCGTCTTTGAGACCTGCTGGGTTTGACCATTGCTGCTGAATGGAAAATCTGCCAAAATATTATCATTAAGTTCCTGCAGAATACATTTCATGCTGTTTGAATTTCGCAATTTCTATTTTAAATGAAAGTCAACAAAGGGTATTTCAAGTATAAATGTTATATTTCTAAAAAAGTAGTCTAAAGAAAGTATAACAAAATGTTGTGGGTAGTGGGCACATGACTGTTGGTTATTCTGTGTTTTTCTATATGTTCGGAATTTTTCGAAATAGTTTTGAATGAAAGCAAAGACGAGAGTTGTCAGTTAGCCTCAGGCCCTGATCCCGGCTTCAGGGGGAAGGGTTTCATTCCTGAAGCTGCCGCCATCTCGCTGGAAGAGCAGCGGTGCTGTTCCCCAGCGCCACGCTGCTGCGAACCTGCCACGCGCTGAGCACAGCGCCACGCTCAGCCCTGAGGAACGCGCGCCGGGCACCCCCCTTGAGCTTGCTTTAGTTGTGTTGTCCGTGCACTTGTGACAGGTCTGTCCCTCCACGTCATTGCTGGCAGTCAGTGAAGGTGAGCCCCTGAGTCCTCCTCGAAGGGTTTTGTACATGGCGTGCCTACCTCAGAGCTGACAGGCCTTTACTGAGGTGCTCTTGTTTTCTTGCTGGGATATGTCGCTCCATTTCAGCAGCTCTCGTCCTCAAACGCACCGCCAGCTCCCCCGTGCCCTTGCTGTGGGTGCAGTTTGCTCTGTCGTGCTTTCTTTGGTCAACTTCATTTCCTTCTGGAGTAGTACCTGACATGCTTCAGCTGGGGGGTACTGCTGCTCCCTTCTCATCCTTTTAAAAATTCAGCTTGAGAAAACATAATGATGATTAACAGTGTTTATCCTTCTCCCTGCCCCCACCCTGCTCCAGGCTTCCACCATCTCTCCCCAGAATTGTTGCATTAGCCACCTAAGGGCTCTCCCCACCTCTGCCCTGGCCTCCCCACATCTCTAGCATAGCAGCCGGAAGGATTCCATTCAAATGTAAGGCAGAACAGTCATGTCACTCCTCTGTTACAAACCCTGCAAGGCCTTCCATTCTAAGTCTAGAGAAAAAGACACAATGCTTATAAAGTCCTGCATGACCTGGCACCCTGCCCCTCCCACACACACCCTGTCTGACCAGTTCTCCTATTTCCTCTCCCCCAACTCTGCCTCAGCCCCATTCTTGTTGGCCAAGCTCGCTGCCTCAGGGCCTTTGCACTTGCTGCATCCTCTGTCTGGATCACTCTGTCTCCAAATATCCACGTAGCTCCCTTTCTCACCTCCTTTAGGTCTACTCAAATGTGACTTTTATCATGCAGGCCTTTCCTGCAGCTCTATGTCAAATAAAACCCAGTCCCCACTGTGCACTCCCCATGCCTCTTTCCTGCTTCATCATTGTCCATGGGTCTTTACTGTCTGATGTACCGTATGTTTCACTTGCTCATCTCCCCTATTAGAATATGAGTTCCATGAGGGCAGGGAGTTTTGCGGGGCCCGGAAGCATGCCCCACAGTAGGCACTCCAATATTTCTTGAATAAAAAAATGATAGCTACATTTACTGAGTGCTTACCACGTGCTGGGCACTATTCTAAACACTTTACGTTTTACCTCATTTCATTCTTACTGTTACTTTATGAAGCATGTACTGTTAATACCTTCATTTTACAGATGAGGAAATAGGGGATCTACAAAGTGTGTAAGATGCTTGGGTCACTAGTAAAGGTAGCACTTTGGTATCAGTCAGGGTTCTGCAGAAAAGCAATAGGAGATATCTCTATATAGAGGGATCTGTATTTATATTTAGATGTAAATATAATGCAGTCTTGAGTCTGCAGGCTATCTGGAGGCAGAATTTCTTCCTTATTGAGGGAGCTCAGTCTTTTAAGGCCTTCAACTGATGGGATAAGGCTCACACACACTGGAGACTAATGGCATTTACTTACCATCTATTGATGGCCACGCTGCCTGACACATAAATTAACCATCACAACCTCTGAAGTGGTAGCATTTGATGGTCAGGCTGATTTTGCTCACTTTTCCTCCCCATCCTCATGGGACAAAGGGAGTGAGGGGCATCCCCAAAGGGCTTCTGGTGCTCAGGAGTTTCCCATCCTAGAAAGAGTTCTCTAAGTTGAAGAGCACCCCAAGCACCAGGGCGGTCTCTTCCTCAGGTGGAGGCCAGCAAAGCAGCAGAGCTCCAGCCCACCATCTCTCTTCTTACCAATGTGTCATGTCCAAGAGTGGAATTGCCCTTGATCACACCTCGGCTGTGGGGAGGGGACGATGTATCTGCCGAGGAGAGCGGGGCAGGCCTGGATTGGTGGTGGCCCACAGCTCATGGTAACTATCCTCATTCCTGGCATAGCTCTGGCTACAGGAGCTTTGGGAAGAGTAACAAGGCTGCAGTCCACGTGTAGTTGCGCCACTTTCCAGGCATGTGATTTGGAAAGCCACTTAACATCCCTGACTTTGGCTTCCAAATCTGTAACGACAGAAATGATAATGCCCACCTGGCCTGCTTTTGTGAGAGTTCAGTGGGCTCCTGCTTGTTCTGCTGCCTTCTTTCCAAAACCAGCCCCGTGAGGAGTGAGCCGAGCATAGGTTGGCCCAGCACAAGTGCCAAGAAACTGCTGCACGTCCACACTGGCCTCAGTGTCTGCGAGGACTGACCAGCCGGGGGGCTCTCGCTGGGGGCAGCCTGCCCACCGCTGGAAAAGGCCAGACCCTCTCAAGACATGTGGCCTCAGTTTTCCTGGGGTACTTCCTTTTTCGTAGTGGTTTGGTCCCTTCAAACTTTCCCGGGCCACCACAGGCCCAGGCTTCAACGAGTGCTCCTCATGTCTGGCAGCCGCTGCCTGGTCGCCACTAAGCATGGGCCACCAAGGGCCCTGGCATCGGCCTGAGTCCCTGTAGTGGACACTACACTCAGAATGTGCTGTGGAGGCTTGGGACATCCCACTTTCAAAATTGTTGTTGCCATATTACACACACCTGTGTTTTTCTCACTGCGATATGCAAGCACCACAGGTAATCCCAGCAGAACAGCCCCCTTCATTGCCACTCCTTCCGTCCCCCGCCCCCGAGGGGACTGCTGCCACCGTCTGGGACACATGCACACATGTGCATAAATCGTGCCATAGGTATTTTGTTCTGCAACTTCTTTACTCCCTTAATATATCCCTTTTTTAAGTCCTGTCCACAAGTGCACCTATTTTTATTACATGTTATATTTCATTCTATTTCCTCACTTAAACTGTCTCCACCACTGTTGTAATTATCCCTATAATATACACATGACTTCTGTCCTTTTGATACGTATAATAATACAGTAAACTTTTATTTATTTATTTTTATTATTTTTTTTGTTTTAAAGATGACCGGTAAGGGGATCTTAACACTTGACTTGGTGTTGTCAGCACCACACTCTGAGTGAGCCACGGGCCGGCCCTCAGTAAACTATTTTAAATTATATTTAGATTAGATTTGATTTCATGAAACATCTTTGTAAGTGTGTATCTTTTTGCTTCTGTGGAATTATTTCCCTAGAAATTCATATCTAGGGTCCACAACATTGTGTCAAAGAGTGTAAATATCTCTAGTATTCTTTATAGTTAATTCCTGTTCCATGAGTGTGGACTAACATCTAAGTAATGGTGGGGAGCGGGTGTGTGGGGAAGGGTGAGGAGAAAAGACTGTTAGTGATGACTTGGAAACGGGGTGTGGTGGGCTTTTTGTCTTCTCAGCACAACCAGTTCCACGGCCAGTAGCTGTGATACCGAGTTCACGAAGGAAGATGAGCAGAGGCTGAAGGATTACATCCAGCAGCTCAAGAATGACAGGGCCGCAGTCAAGCTGACCATGCTAGAGCTGGAAAGCATCCACATCGACCCGCTCAGCTACGACGTCAAGCCCCGGGGAGACAGCCAGAGGCTGGATCTCGAAAATGCCGTGCTGATGCAGGAGTTGATGGCCATGAAGGTATAGTTGGGGATGGGTCCTGTTCGTGAGACTGTCATCAGAAGGAAATCTAAAAGGCCCCTGAAAGCAGATCCAGGCAGTGCTGAGAAGTCAACCCCATCAGTGCTCAGTCTCATCTGCTTGGAGGACAGCCAGAGCCTCATTTGTAGACCCTCATTTGTAGGGGATGGTTTCAGTATGTCTGGGGGCCATTTGGGCTGGATGTTCCTGGAGGGGTGAGTTGAACTCTAGAGGATGCCTCCAGGTGTAGATCGGACCTCTGCAGGGTGGGGTAAGCCCTGGTTCCCTGACTCCCTGGCCCCTCTGGTACAGTGTTGAGCCTGCTTAGACCATAGTGCCCTCCAGCGAAGGGTTGTAGTGTTATACTTCCCCCTGTGTAACAGAGACAAAAAAAAAAGAATTACACGATTATTCGAAGTACTGTGTATGCATTGAGAGGCCCAGAAGGACTGCACTTCAGTAATTTCCCCATTAGGAGGAGAAAACTGAATATGACAGCACTGATTCAAAGTTAGCCTCTCCCTTTTATTGTAAAGACAGGGAAATTTCACAAGAAAATTCAGTCGATTTAATCATTACAAGAACACAAGGATATGGGCAAGATTATGGCTAAGCATAGTTTTAACAAATGTAAACTAGTAACATCAGTAAAATAAACAAAGTGACATTCCATAATGCAATTTGTAAAAGGTTAAGTCAATCCACCAACAAAAGCTTGTTCTTAGCAAACACTGTCTTTTCGTACAGCAATTTCCTTAGTATTTTTGCACAATAGTAAAGCAATCTTCTTAACATATCAACCAGTAGGTTAACCTGCACCGAGGGCATCTCACCTTGAGCCAGCAATTTTGCTGTGTTATGATTCTTTATCTACAACAGAGACTTTAGCCTGGGGAAAGTTTCCTGTCTTTTACAGGCTTAACATTTCTATATGTAATTTTTAAAAGTTGGGTTATACCTGAAACTACAGGGCCTTGGAAGCTAGGCTCTGTGAAATACATTTGCTTTATTAATGTTAGTACACTACACATTGTAGTGCTGTTCAGGTGTTTCCTGATGAAATCTTGGGCTGTTCACCCATTGGTGGAGTTATCTGCTGACCTTTCTCAAGCAGGGGGAGCTTTCTTAGAAAGCCAGTACCCCTCACTGGAAGTGGTCAAACTACCGTGCCTTCAGCAGGACACACTCTGCGTGCTTGTGGCTGGCCCTTCACTTGCTGCCAGTTCTCAGAAGGTCCCTGTGGTATGATCAAGAATATATCTGATGTTTGTCCCTGCTTCCAGCACAGAGCTTCAAAAACATTTGGAATTTCCTGCATGATAGGAGTGTCTTTGTTATGCTAACAGTGTGACTCAGGGTGGGCCCTTAGACAGATGGAAGCTGGTCCTGAGGAGGACGTGGGACTTTAGCCACCTGGCCTCAGGGCAAGGAAGTGAGCTGAGATTGAGTTCCATCATGTGGCCAGTGATGTAATCAGTCATGCCTGTGTAATGAAACACTAATAAAAACTGGACACTGAAGCTCAGGGAAACTTCCTAGTTGGTGAGCACATTGATGTGCCAGCAGGTGACACACCCTGGCTCAGTGGGAAAGGGCACAGGAGATCTGTGCTCAGGACTCTCAGCCTTTACCCCATGTGTACCCATTGTAATAAAACTACAAGTATAGTGCTTTCCTTGGTTCTACAAGTCGTTCCAACAAGTTATTGATCTTGCAAGGGTCATGGGAAACCCCAAACTTGTAGGCAATCAGAAGTACAGGCGGCCTGGAGTCCCCCCCTTGAGATTTGTGGCTGGCATCTGAAGCGAGGTCAGTTTGTGGAAGACTTTGCCCTGAACCTGTGGGGTTGATGCTAAATCTAATAGTTAGTGTGAGAGTTGTACTACAGCACACACATTTGGGGTGGGACAGAATAACAGCCCCCCAGGAATGTGATCTCGTGTCACTGCAACCTGCATCTTGGGCAGACCCACAGCAGAGGTGAGGTCTTGCAGGGGCTGCTCTGCAGGTGCTGGGCCAGCGCAGGACTCCGCTGCCAGGCACTGGTGACGTGAGAGAGTCAGGGCTGGGACCCACATCCAAGCTCCACTCTCCTGTGAGCAGAGCCCTGATGTATACAGCCTTGGATTCTGCCGTGTTCCTGGCTCCCAGGAGTCGAGACTTGAGGGGGCACTCTAGGAGAAAAGCCAGGTCACAATCAGGAACCGGAGGCAAGTGCAGCAGGCTGGAGTGGGTTGCAGCAGTGCTGAGTAAACAGCTCATAACCACTGTCTCCTATTGGGATCAGTGCTGGCCTCAGAAAAAAACCCTCTGGTTACACCACCACTGGACAGGGGAGAGGAGCCATCAGCAACAGTCATCCCGGTAACCTGCTCAGCACATTTCTGCCTCAGTGGCTGCTCAAACTGGAGTCTGGGTGAAGCCTGGGGAGACTCCAAGCAGTGGTGACAGATGTAGGACCCCAACCCTTTGTTTGCAAATGTGCTTATCTCTGTTCACCCACTGGGCTCAGGATCCTGACTGCTCCTCTCTCTGGACAGTCCTTACTCCACCGTGGCTGATCTCTCCTCTCAGTGCCCACAAGCCAGCCTTGTGTCTGTAATCACAGTCACTTTTTCTCCAATAGGGAACCCTCTTTGTGGACCCTTGCACCCTGTGTGACATAAGCCATGAGGCTGCTCTTCCAATATTTATTCCAAACATTGTGTTTTCTTTGACTAAAGACTAAGGAATTTCTCTTTATATTCTGGCCAATATATTGTGTGATAAATTTAGTGGTATTCAGCCAAGGAAGACATTTATGTTGGAATAAAAGCTCCTAATAGTCCCTTTGCTACTTGAAAATAGAATATGGACTCATCTTAGAAATTTTCTAAAGGAGTAAAAATTAGAAAAAGCTGGGAGGGAAATAAACATAATATCATGATCCAGGGACAGCCACTGCTAGCATTCTGACCTGTTCCCTTCCTGTGAATTTCTCAGGCTAAACATCAGAGTCATCTCCTTTTCCCGAGTCCCTCCCAGTGTGTTCAGGGACTTGTGCTCACCCACGCCAAATCCATTATCCAGCAGATTATGTTGGATTTCACTATTTTGTTCTAGGATATAACTGCTGAGAAACTCACGTTTCTCGGGGTTTTTTTACTTCTCATACCTGATCTTTAGTAAATACCTTTTCATTTCTAGATGATCTACTTGGTTCCTTTGCAGATCCACTCTTCTTTCTTGGATGTCCTATCCTTTCATTATGACTCCTCTTCCTTTATCTCTTTAACTATTTTGAAGATTTATTTTCCGGTTTTTCACATTGTTATTTCTGCTTCTGACGAGTGCTGATTCTCACTTCCGCATCTGCTCCACGCTGTTCACTTTCATTCCCTCTGGGTGGGGGAGGGAACGCACATCCCAGCACATCTTCATTGGAGACGGTGTTGTCCGTGGGTACAGATGTCCCTACAGAGTGGTTCCGTGTGTAGCTCTGTTGGAACCTGTGGGTTGCAGAGGTTTAGGACTAGTGTTTGTTATGTTCTTGGCATAGGAGTCCTGTACCATACCCACACAAGACACAAGTTTGAGGTTTGATTCCTCAAAAGAGATTTTTCTTCCTTTTCCCACCCAGAGCCTGAGAGATGACAGGTTTCCTTGCCACATCTCCAGAAATAAAGCTTTCTAGTCTCTCATTCTAGGTAGTACATTGAGAGTCTCAGCTCACGCAGGGGTCTCAGTTCTGGCTCTGCCTCACAGAGACCAAGGCCCTGCCCTGGGTAGACAGTCAGATCCCAGGTCGCAGGGCCTGCAGACTGGTCTGATACCTTTGCTGGCCAGCACTCTGTCTGCCTTGCCATCCCCCTCTGGAGGCATTTCCTCTTTATTTCTGGTACCCATGGATTTATTTTTCCTTTTTTCAAGCTTGCATTTATGTGCTTGTTCTGGGAGTATCCATCCACATTAGCTCAGTATGCAGTGTTGCCAGAAGCTGCAGAATCCTGCTTCTACTGGCAAAAGAAGAAAAGGCTTCTGGGTATGGAAA
Organism: Cynocephalus volans; assembly: GCF_027409185.1. NCBI lineage: Eukaryota > Metazoa > Chordata > Mammalia > Dermoptera > Cynocephalidae > Cynocephalus > Cynocephalus volans. The sequence goes on along the minus strand of NC_084461.1, from coordinate 98,880,344 downwards.
AACCTTCATTCTGGTTTTGATGTCTGGTGTTTAAGAGAAAAAAAGGTTTGGAATGTTCTTCTGAACAGTCACTGAGCACATTGACTAATGCTGTCTAGCCTTGGTGGGTGCCCTCTAGCTATTTCCCACATTGGAGAGTGAAAACATCTATCCCTGGGTCTGCCTTACCCAGGAGAACAAACCAGGCCTGTGCTTATTACCCCAGAGAAGGGCCACCTCAGGGGTGGTCAGAACCAGTGACCCTGATGAGTCCATCTCAGGTAGTGATTCAGCGTTATGAAGAATCCTTTTATGTAAGGGACTATAGCAATCACTGGGGAGGCGGGACCTGGTGGTCATGTGGCCCATGACTTGCCCTCCAGCAGAAGTGAGGGGACAAGAGTCATGCGTGGGCTCACCTTGAAAGGGAGGGAGGCAATATGCTTAGTGGTTATGGGCCTGGGCTCTGAGCCAGACAGCCTGGGCTCAAAGTCTGGCTCCACAACTTACCCAGTGGCCATGGGCAGGTGGCTTTCCCTCTGTAAGCCTCAGTTTCCCATCTACAAATGGAAATACCTATAGTACATACCTCAGATTGGGAAGATTAGAGCAGTTGCATGCTCAGTAGAGGCTGGTGGTTGTCACTGTTATCTGGCTCATCCCAGGATAGCACTGTCCCATTTTGGATTCACTTCTTATTCTCCACGGAAAACTCTCATTTGAGTACTTCATGCTACTCCTAGAAGTTATCTCATGAGTAGTCACCTGTGAAGGACTCTGTTTCTGTTGACATCATTTGGGACCTCAGAAGTAGAGAATGATATTGCTGTGGGCATTCCCACCTGCCTGGCCCAGCTGCAGGGTGGCAAGGGTGCCATGAGGGGTGGGTAAGTGTGTGGTTGTGCCATGGAAACTGAAATAGGAATTGGAAGGGAACTATCAGACCCAGCCTTCCATGCATGGCTGACTCCTTTGCAACCTCTGGCTGATGTAGCTCAGCCTCCACATGCCAGAGAACTGGTTTCCAGCAAGGCAAGTGTGTCTGTTGGGGGGGCAGGGGGAGGCAGTCTAATTGTCACAAAGATTTTCCTTATATCAAACCAAAATCTGCTTGCCCGTAACTTCTACCCATCTATCTCGGTTCTAATCCATAGAAAGACAGCACATGGCTGTGTCCACATGTCAGTGGACACAGATATCATATCTCCTCCCATTCAGTTTATTTCCAGCTTCAAAGCGTTAACTCTACCATAGGTCCTTGGGTTATAGCCAGGGCCCCCCTCTCAGTTGGCCGCCGGGCGCTGGCCCACCCTGCTCTCAGATCCGGGCGCCTCACGTGCTCTTTGCTCTCTGCTCTGTAGGAGGAGATGGCCGAGCTGAAGGCCCAGCTCTACCTCCTGGAGAAAGAGAAGAAGGCCCTGGAGCTGAAGCTGAGCACGCGGGAGGCCCAGGAGCAGGCCTACCTGGTGCACATTGAGCACCTGAAGTCCGAGGTGGAGGAGCAGAAGGAGCAGCGCATGCGGTCCCTCAGCTCCAGCAGCAGCGGTGGCAAGGACAAGGCCGGCAAGGTAGCGCAGAAGCAGCTCTGGCCTTCCCGCCCAGCCACCACCGGCACGCCCCGCTGCCTCTGTCCTTTATTTGCATTCCTAGATATCTAAGAAAAAGGTGATATCTTGAGTATAAAGACATCAAATTTACCTTTAAAAAATAGCCCAAATCTTACTTTTTGTAATGGTTAAAGCATTTTCATAATGTCATGGTCTTATCAGAGCAGTGATCCATGCATCTCTCTGGGGGTCTAATCCCCCTTCACACTGTGGCCATCATTTACTGATTTGTTGGGACTTCCACAGCAATCACTGCATTTATTATCCCCCTGCCCCAGTCTCACATCCCTGAGTAAAGAATAGTTACCCCCATGTACTTGAGGAAATGGGGCTCAAAAGCACTGAGGGGTCTCGTAGCTAGTAAATGGCAGAGTCAGGATTTAACCCAGATTTGGCTAACGGGTCTCTTCCTCTCATCTGCGTTGCTGTCGACCTCTGTCGGCTTTTCTGCCACAGTGAGGTGTATGTGGGAAGCAGCCTAAAGGCAGAGGAGACGGATGAGCTGGGATTACGAGGTGTCTGTTGTCACAGAGTGGGTTGTCTGGTGATAAAATTTTGTAAACTCACATTTCCATCAGCCCCCAGGTCTTTTTTCTAGAATTCAAGCTCATTCTGTCTTCCTGTGTCTCAGAATTATTCCCAATACTGTACTGGAAGAAAAAGCTCTGGACTGTAAAGAATTATATCCTTCATCCCAGGGCACTGTATATTCTGTGCACTGTGCCTTCTGTTTCTGATGAATGCAAGCTGCTGACCCCAGTCTGTTTCACACCCAGGACGTGTGGGCATACGCTGACTTGCTGGTCTAATAGGTGGCTTCTCATAGCACAAGTGCAGGGGTATCTCCAGGAGAGTCGTGTACCTGAGAAGGAAAGAACAGTGCTGATGCTGTGTGGCAGTGAATTGTCACTCCCCAAATAGCTAAGAACTCTAAAGCATGCTTCACAAATGGCCGCAGCAACAGCCTTCCCAACCTCCCACCCACTGAGGAGCCCAGGGAGGACACAGCCATGGCACCCAGCTGGGCCAGCTCTCCCAAGTCCCTGGCTGCCTTTCATTCATCCATTTTGTTGATAAATGTGATCTGGCACAAAGTCTTTCCTACAGGAATTTACATTATGGGAGGAGACTGATGGTCAATTAGATGATCACAGTGAAGTGACAGAATGTCCCAAGTGTGAGCATCAATTCCTAGTCCATGGGAGGCCACGAGACGGGCACAGAATCCAGATTTGGAGATTCAGGACAGGTTTTCTGGGAGAAATGACTTTATGAACTGAGACCCAGTGGAGAGTGGGAGCTAGTCTGCTTAAGAGGGGTGGGACAGAGGACCAGGGACAGAAGAAGGCACACTCTAGGTGAAGGGAGAGCACATGCAGAGACCCAGAGAAAAGAGGAATTGATGCACTAGCTGGAGACATCCCCCAGCCATGTTATCCTGAAGACAGGAATTGTGGAAGGGTCTTTAGCAGGGCACAATGTGACAGGCTTCAGGTTTTAGGCAAGTCACGATGGCAATTGCACTGTAAAACTATCTGCCCGGTGCTTGGTGGGTTGAGTGGGGCATGGGGTAGGCAGCAGCCCACACGGTACTATCTCCTATGGTGGTCTCTGGGGCCCAGGAGATAGTGTTTTCTGTTCCATAAAACACCCTCAAAATCTTTTTAGAGCCTTTTGATTTGGTTAGCAGTCAGTTTGGGTCAGGGCCTGAGAGACAGAGCACTAGTGTTTGTGTGTGTGATCTGAGGACGTGGTGGAAATGGACTGCCCAGTTCTTGCCAGAAGGCCCATGAACTGCACATTTTCCCCTAGTTCTTGGTATTTATTTTGACTGGGGAGGCACTGTGTTTGTGGAATGGGTTCAAAGTACATAATTTTTTCTGATGGAAAAGGCCAGATATTTTTTTTTTGACACTACAGTAAGGAGCTTTAGAAGAGTACCCTGTGTGTTCAGGTCATTGCATTAGAGTGACCTGATTATCTTGTCTTTCAAAAACTGGATCCTATTTCAAATATTACATCTCCCCTCTGGGTTATTTATTTGGTCTTATTTGTTGGTAGATGGCCTAGAGCAGAGGTCAGCAAATTTTTCTGTAAAGGTCTGTATAGTGTATATTTTAGGGGTTTGTGGGACACACGGACTCTGCTGAAACTACTGAACTTTGCTGTAGTAGGAATACAGTGTGAAAGCAGAGACCATGGGGAGGCCAGTGGGCATTGGAGTGTTCTAACAACACTTTAAGGACACTGAAATTTGAATTTCATGTCATTTCTATCTCTCACAAAATATTCTTCTTTTGACTTTTTTTAAAAATAGTAAAACTATTCTTAGCCTAGTGGTCATGCCTTAGCCTGTGGAACGTACAAAAACAAATAGGCCAAATCCAGGTTTAGAACATCTATTCTTGCTCCACTGGGTGGGTTTTTGTTCTTATTTAAAAAGCCAACGCAGCTGGCTCCCAAATCTTGTGCAAGCAGCATTAGGCTTTTGCAGTTGTTGTCTGTATGCAGCCGATATTACCAGGTACGCTCAGTGAGAGGCACTGGGAGTGAGGCAAGGCAGGCCCTGTCTTTAAGGAGCCTCGTGAAGTGTTATAAAATGAGAGTGGATATACCAAAAGTGAGGGGGTTGTGGGACTTGGCAGATGCCATGGCTGCTAGATGGGGACTTGCGTCTATGAGGACAGGTAGATGGGGGGAGCAGTCCAGGCGGAGGGTACGGCAGAGGATCGGTGTTCAGGTGCTGGCAGTGCTGCTGTCGAGGTACTCCCTGGGTAGAGCAGTGTTTCTTGATCAGAGTGGGCTGAGGGAGGCATGAGCCTCCTGTCGTCCAGACCTCTAGCACCGGAGTCACACTTCTCTGTAGCTTTCCTCCCATCAGGATGTCATTTTCTGTTTACCTCCATCAGCAACAGATCGCAAGCTTTTAATTCTCTGGTCTGGTGCAGGGTAGGCCCTTGTGTCTATTGAGCAAATCATCGATGGGTTCCGACCCCCTGGCCACTTCATCGTGTAGTATCACTGCTGCTGTCTACATGCAGAGAAAGCAGGGCACTCACACAGGTACCATCGCTGCTTTGTGCATTGAATCTTAACTCTGTTTAGGACTTAGGAGCTCTGGCTGTCACACTTCTCATCTGTAGAATGGGAGGATTTGCTTTCGATGTCGAGGTCCCTGTGTGATGCTAACACGTGGGGCAGGAGATGCACCTCTGTTTTCCTCCTTCTTTCCAAGGATTCCTCCATGGTTACACCAAACCCAGGAAAGCTCCTAAATCTAGAGAAGATTGGTTTTATCCCAAGGAGAGATGGGATGGGGCAACAAGGATATTCACGTGCATTTCTCCCTTGACTTTTATGATACCAGAGGCTTAACCTAGTGGTGAAAAGACTGAACTGGAGGCCTGGGTCTGCATCCTGGTTCTACCATTTTCTAGCTGGTGGCTGGGCAGTGTACTTCTTTGTACCCCGGTGTCCTCCTTGTTAAAATGGGGATCATGATAGTACCTGCTTCAGAGGGACCTCCTGATGACTGAATGCATGAACACCTATGGTGCACTTGGACTAGTGCCCAGCACCCAGTGAGTGCTCAGAGCACACTGGGTGTCGGCATCACCCGCCAGCCTGCAAAATCACAGAGAGCAGAGGGGCTGTGTTTGGTTTGCTGCCAGGCTTTCCCCTGAGCATGATCTGAGGGCACTGCCCGGCCCTGTCACTGTGCTGTTCACCTGACATGCTCTGCTGCAAAGTGGATGTGAGTCTCCAGGGTGCTCGCAGGCTTAGCTTCGGGTCTAACAAGAACGTGTTTGCTGTTCTCAGGAGTGTGCTGATGCTGCCTCTCCAGCTCTGTCACTAGCCGAGCTAAGGACGACGTGCAGCGAGAGTGAGCTGGCCGTGGAGTTCGCCAACGCCATCCGTCGGTAAGCACCCTGCCCACGCCCAACCTGTGGCTTCTCCGGGCACGAGGTCTTTGCTCTGAGTTCTCAGGGCCGCTCACATCAGCTCTTCATGGATCACTGCAGGCCTGTCTGGGAAGGAGAAGGTGCTGCTGTGTTCTGCTTTTGGCCATGCCTTGGGGGCCAGAAATTGGCAAGGCCTGTTTGTGCCAGGCCTTTCGAAAGGAAAGTGAGGGGAAAGCATATAGGTAGGCATTTCATCTGCAAATAAGAAAATGTCTCTTCCGTTCCTTTTTTGGTATGTTGTTGCACTGGCTGGAACCTTCAGGATGATGTTAAATGGTGATGGTGAAAACAGGCACCCTTACCTTGTTTCCAATGTCAGTGGCAATGCATTCCTTCAGCACTGGTGGCCCTTCTCAACAAGAAGTCCTCGTGTATTTATTCCTCTGCTATTTTAGTGTGTTCCCCCCCCCCCATTTTCTCTCTCTTCTTCAAGGAGAAACATACTGGTTCATCTAGATCTATCCTCTATATCTTAACTTTTCATACTTTCTATCACTCCTTCTGCTCTGGGTCCTAGAGCAACACTGTCCGGTAGAAACATAATGTGAAGCACATATGTAATTTTAAAATTTCTAGTAGCCATATGGAAAAAGTAAAAAGAAACAGATGAAAGTAATTTTAACAACATATTTTACTTAACCCAGTATACCAAAATATTTCAACATATCATCATTTTTTAAAAACTATTTATGAGGTATTTTATTTATTTGTTCATTTATTGTCTAAGTTTTCAAAACCTGGTATATATTTTACTCCTACATCACATCTCAGATTTGGACCAGTTAGCATTTCAAGTGCTCAGTAGCCACGTGTGGCTAGTGGCTACCCTATCAGATAGTTGCTTTCTACAGAGATCGATTCTTCTGCTCAGTTTTCTAGCTCACTAATTTATTGTTTACTTATACCCATTGTGGTACTTGTCATACTTGTTGGGTTTTTTATTTTGGTGATGAAATCTATCATCTTCTTTTTATTTTAATTTTTTGGCAGCTGGCCAGTACAGGGATCCAAACCCTTGACCTTGGGGTTATGACACCGCACTCTGACCAACTGAGCGAACCGGCCAGCCCTATCATCTCTCTTTTAGTGATATGGTATCCTCTTGCATCTCCTTAAGGATATTTATTACACTTAAATTCTTAAATCTGTTTTGTCTGCTGTGTTAACTCTGTTTCCTCACGTGTAAATTCTTTTTTATACTTGAGTTTTGTAACTCTTTCTCGGTGTTGGCTTCCCTTAAATATTTTGTGCTTCTTGTTTGTGTGTCATCTTTGCATTGTAGATCTCTAGAGAGCCTGTTTGTGAATACTGTAACTGCTTGTGAATACTGTAACTGCCTACCCCAGAAAATGTAGCCACTATCGTCATGGTCCCTGGTATACAAAGAGTACTCCTTGCTTTCTAAGACGTTCGGGAATTTTTTAAAAATATCTTTCCCATCATTTCTGGGTAATTGGGGCAGAAGGGGAAGGCTACAGTGTACTCCTAGTTGCTAACTTGATCCAGCCCGGGCTGTTTATTTGATAGTGTGGCTTGAAGACTGCCTTGTGGGGAACTTCACTGCCTTCCTGATTTACTTACTGTTACTTTTTGTCTTTCCTTCCAAGTTGTAATAGCTCTGTTTTCACTTGGCCAGTGTCTTTGGCCATGTGGTTAAATTGTAACTGCTCTGCTTGGGGCTGGAAGAGAAAAGCAGCACAGAAAAATGCCCTCAAAAAATCCTGATGACTTGATTGTGCCAGAAACACAGGATGAAAATCCCCTCCCTGGTTCCAACTGGGAGCCATTTGGATATTGTATCTGTAAGCTAAGCCCCTAAATTCTTCAAATTCCCCAAACCTCAGAGGCTTTTGCTGGCACAAGTAGGATGCAGGTTGTGCTGACTAAACAGATTTCATTTGTTCCGTCAGTCGCAATGGATTTTCAATAAGCAGCCTTAAGTTGGTTAGCATGGATTTCTAATCAAGACCCAGATGTGTGCAACCAAGAATGAACCCACAGGGCTAATGGAAAAAGGAAAATAACATAGTTACACTGTAAATATAGCATATCAACTGGAATAATCATTTCATGAAGGTATATAATACAGACACCTGAGAGCTAAGGCTTGAGGATGTATTTATTTTTAAAAATCAAATGGAAGCTAACACCTTTTTTGAAGGTATTAAATGACTGCCAAGCTAGTGGCTGAGGTCAGCTGGGGGAATCTTACCAGCATTCTCAGAAGTATTACTCTCTTGAAAAAGGATGGTTCCAGACAGCGGAACTGTGGGCGCAGGCACCAGACTGAAAGAGCAGGGATGGGCAGGGGTGAGACCAAGGAATGGCCATTCTTTGAGCAGAACCAGCCACCCCTGGAAGGTGCCTGTGGCACTTGAGTCACTGGCTCTTGGTTACTGCCCCATCCCAACCCAGCCTCCCTTGCCTGTCCTGGCTTCAGTCTCCGTTGGGCCTTTGTCATCCTACCCTGGCTCTCTGGTGTGTCTTCTACTAACTTTCTTCTGTTTGGAACAAAACCAGGGCTCCATACTATCCTACACTGACTCTGTAACTCCTGTCTGGTCGGATTTCTTTTCCTCCACTTCCGTGAACATTTATTGTGGTTTATTGGCTCTGGTATTGCCATAAAACCCCATCTGGATGACCAGGTTTTCAGTCTCGCACATGAGGTGTTCTCCTGTCAGGGGATCTTGGTTTCTTGGTTTTGCTCTTGTCTGCACAGGCTGTGTGTTACAAAACCCTTCTCTGTCTCAGATCCCTCTCTGGCCTTTGGTCCTAGTAAAATCTAACTGAAAAGTTCTTTCCACCAAAGACATAAACTATAAAAAGGCAGTTAAATAAAGGGAATTTTTAGGGGTGACTGTTCTTTGTACTTAGATGGTGTTTATGCAGCCTGCCCTCGGGACCTGAGCACAGCTGAGAGGAGCAGCCCATTTCATCTCCATCATGGTCTTGGGAGGCAGCTGGGAGCAGGTGCTGTTCTCCATGTGGCCAGGGGGCTGGCACAGTAAGACTGAGTGATTTCCCAAGGTCACACAGTGAGGCAGTGGGGCAATCACATGCTTCTGCCTTCTCTGCAGGACCCCCATGCCACCCATACATGCTGGCAGAATCAGGTTTGCTTGCAGATGAGTATGAGCCAAGCCCACTCCCACGGGCTCATCCAAAGGCTCTACCCACTGCAGTGTGCACTGGCCTGGGCAGATGGGAACCACTGTGCTCTTGGTCTGTCCCCAACCATGTGTCTGTCCCCAGTGCTGGCAGGGTGGGGAGGGTGGCAGCTTTGCCCAAATGCACAGAGTTGTGAAGCAATGCCATATGCCAACCCAAGGAAGGAAGCTGTGCTTCCTCAGTGCTGCACAACAGGGAGCAGACAGGAAAGGGGCTTGTGGCATGCAGTGCTGCCACACACAAATTACCCTTTCACTTGGCCCTGGAGCAGGGACGTGCCTGGCTCGTGGGAGAACAGGACCCGGTCCCAGCTCCACATGCTCCCGTGGGAGGCTGCAATCATTTAGTCACAGACCCACCAGGGGCTCTCCTAAGCCCTTCAGGGAACTGGAGTGTGCCACCTGTGTCTGCATGTGTGCCAGATGGGTCTGTAAAATGCTAAGTTAAAGCAATCAACAAATTGCAGTGGCCACTCTGTCCAGGGACAGGATGTGCCTGACTCATCCACCAGAGCGGGGGGGCACATACACCTCCTTTTTTCTCTCTGAGTAGCAGGCAGGCAAGCCACCGCTGCTTGGAGAGAGGCCTGCATGTCAGATTCCTGTGAGGAGGCCTCCAGAGGCAGGTGGGCACTGTTTGATCAGCGTGGTCATAAGAGACCAGATCTGGAGGGCTTGGACGTGACCCTGATCAGGAGAGGATGGGGGGTGGCCACAAAGGAAGGGACAGGCATAGGAGGCAGAGTCTCTGAGTTCAAAGACACAGAGTGGGAATTCCCCCAAGTCCTCCCTGGCCCCCCACTGTGCTAGTTGCTCATAATGGCAGGAACTCCAGATGGCAGACCTTGAGGCATCTGCCAGCAGGGGAGGCACAAGAGCCAAAGAAAGGAAGTGCTTTGAAGTAGGGAGGCCAGTCACCTCAAATTGGAGTGGGTTAAGAAGGGGAGAGGCAAGAACTGAAGGCAGCTGGTTTGAGAAGCTTTGCTGTGCAGGCAGCAGCACTATCAACGAACTTGTTTTTAAGAAGGGAGACACTAGAGCACATTTGTGTGCTCCTAAGAATGATCCAATAAAAGGGGGGAATCTTTCAAGGAGTAACCTTATAAGGTGCAAATCTGATGGTTATCCCTGTAATAGTTTTCTACTGCAGTGTAACAAATTATCACAACTGTGGATTAAAATAACACCCATGTGTTAGCTCACAGGTGCCATGCATCAGAAGTCTGGGCACAGCATGCCTGGCTTCTCGCTTGGGGTCTTGAAAGGCTGCAATCAGGTTGTCAGCCAGGGTTGCATTCTCACCTAAGGGCTCTGGGGAAGAACCTGCCTCCAAGCTCATCCTCCTCGTTGGCGGGACTCAGTTCCGTGTGGCTATAGGGCTGGTTGTCTGCTGGGGGTAACTCAGCTCCTGGAGGCCTCTAGTGCATGGCCCCTTCCATCCTGAAAGCCAGCAGTGAGAATCTCCCTGGCATCCCATCCCTCTCAGGCTTCCAATCCCTTTCCAGGAGGAGCCCAGTCCCTTGTAAGGGCTCACCTAATTGGGTCAGGTCAACCCAGAGTAATCTTAAGGTCAGCTGTTTGGGCACTTGACATCTGCAAAACTCCTTCAAGCAGCACCTAGATTAGAGTTTGATTCAGTAACTAGGAGAATGTATGTGTTCACTACGGGGCAGAAAATCTCTGCCTACCGTTTACCCATTTCTTAAAACCTTCTAGTGGCTCTCAAGTGTGTGTCCAAACTCCTTAGCAAGTGTGTGATCTGCCCTGCCTGCATCTCCACCTTCCCCTCCTATCACACGCTGGCACCCTGAGCCACAGCAGACCGCCTGTGCCCTTTTGTGCCTTTACTCCTGCAGCTGCTTCTGCCCTCGCCCCAGCCAACCCCATGCCCTAAGCACTCGCATCAGTGTGAGTTCAGCCTGTCTGCAAAATGTATCCAGATAGTCCTTTCCTCCACCACCCCTTCCTTTTTTGGTTTCTGTGTGCCCTGAATTCCCTTCTATCATAGAACATCTCATTGCTCTTTTTTCTTAATGTGTCTGTTTCTATCCCCATCTCTCCGCCTCCCCCTAGTACGTGACTTCAACTCTGATGACTTTGACCGCTCCTTTTTTTTTTTTTTTTTTTTTTTAATGCTGACTGGTAAGGGGATCTTAACCCTTGACTTGGTGTTGTCAGCACCATTCTCTCTGAAGTGAGCGAACCAGCCTTCCCTATATGGGATCCGAACCCATGGCCTTGGTGTTATCAGAACCACACTCTCCCGAGTGAGCCATGGGCCGGCCCTGACCGTTCCTTCTAAATTCTCCCTAAATTCGCTCAGCCTCATGCCCACTGGATGTCTCCACCCAAATATTATGCTACAGCCTCAAAACACAGCATGTCCTAAACAGAATTCTAATCTGATCCCTCTGGCCCTTTGAAGAATTCCTATTTAGATTAAGAATTCTATACTCCTAATGATCCAGGATTACACCTTGGAAGTCTCCCCTCTCTACCTCTTAGCAGATCATATAGTTTCTTCCTGTAAAATCCCATCCATTCCTTTCCATTTGCATTGCCTTATCCTGAGTTTGGCCCTCATCTCCTCAGAACTCCCAGAGCAGTATCCTAATGGATCGTTCTGGCATTTGGCCAAATGGTTCTGCCACCAAAATACCTCAAAGCACACTTCTACTCAGGTCACTTTGCATAAACACCTTTGGTGGCTTTGCATTCAAGATTGTCCACAGGTCTCTAACTTACCTTCCTAGCTCATATTTCAAATGTTTCCCCATACATAGTCTGTAGTCTGGCCACTCTGGACAATTCATCTTTCTGAGAGCATGCCCTTCACTTTATCCCTCTCTCACCTGCTGGCCCCTCCTCCATCAGCATGCCCACCTTCCGGAAGCTTCCATCGGTCACCTCCACCATGTGTCTTCCTGCTCTTTTCTGAGCCCCCCAAGGTCCTGACTACTCCACCTATCAGTGGCCCATGGAGCACTTGGCTGTTAGCAGTGCCATAGAACAAAACCAGCAAGACTCCTCAGAGTTAAAATCCATGTCCAAGTTCCAGAAACATCTGTCCAGCTCTAGAAACCTTCCAGACTTGTAGGAACCAACATTTGCCCTTGAAGGGTAAAAAGATGATACCCATTGATCTGTCTCCAGCAGCTGTTGATGAATACTGTTCCTGAGCCATGCAAACAGATGAAATGTAAAAGGAACTGGGTGGGATGCCTTTAAAAAGGGAGCCCCTACTGAGCAAAAAAGCAGAAGAACCTTCACTGTTTTATTACGTGGACCATTATTTTAAAAGATGCTATTTTATTAAGCTTGCGCTTGCTGGTTTTTCATATTTGGCTGATTTATAATAGCAGCCAAGCAAGGGAAGTTGTACTTGGAATTCCATAAATGCACATAGGTCTGCAAGATGTTAACGGAATACAGAGGGCACCTGTGGGTTCATTAGCACCTAAATAAATTGCTGAGTTCCAGAGCCAGGGTGCCTAGAAGGGCATAGGTAAAGACTGATGCTCACCCAAGGGATTGAGGTGGGTGTTGCTTGAGTAGCTGAAATTTCTTTGACTTTCTGTCATCTCCCTCCATGTTCCAAAAGCTCAGAAGGTGGCACTGGGGGTCTCCTAAAGACGGAGTGGTGGGGAGTGGCAGAGCACCTTGCAAGAGCATCCCGCAGCTGCAGGCAGAGGCGTGCATGTGAAAACTGCAGACGAGGCTGGTCCAGAGGCAGTGAGTTATCTCAATCGATTGTTCACAGTCAATTACAGATCGAACTCCTTATTCTACTCCCCCCTTCTCACTACTGCAGCTGACTAATCTTAAAAAAAAAGAAAAAGAAAACTCCAGATGCATGCCCTAGACAAGAAACCTGTTCATAGGAAAGCCTGTCGAAAAAAAGTTAGACTGCTATCATCCTCTTGCTGCTACTCACTCAGACATAACCTCTATAGAACATCATTGTCTGGGGACACTTAATCCTTAGTTCCACAGGCCTGCGCTCTTAACCAGAGATCTAGTTGATCTCGGGCTCTACTGTATTCCTTTTGTGAATCACAAGATACCTGATGCTTAAGAACACAGGCTCTGCAGACAGACTCCTGGGTGTGAATCCCAACTCTGCCGGTGACTAGCTGTGGGCAGATCTCTTAACTGTGCCTCACATTCCTCATCCATAAAATTAGAATAACAGTACTACTGACCTCAAAGGTGGCTGTGAAAATTAAGTGACTTTATTCTTGTAAAGCACTTAGAGATAGCTGTATCTGCTGCCTGGATACTCTAAAAGATAAGTAGTTAGAAGTGGTGATGATTACCATGAAGGAAATAGGGTGATGTGATATAGTCAATGTGGAGATTTTTTTTTTTCAATAAAGTAAATATATATAGTTTGCAATGAATAACATGAAGGAAATGACAAGGTGCTGTAATGCCATAACTCTCGGACATTTGTGTAGATGGGTGGTCAGGGTGGGCCTCTCTGAAGAGGTGACATTTAGGCCAGGAGGAGGAGGCGGAGGAGAGTGGCAGAAGTACATCCCCGGCAGAGGGACCCAGCTGCACAGGGCTATGCTAAGGGACTGACAGGATTCAGCACAATGGAAGGCTAAAAAAGCAAGGGGGAAGGGAGGCCACAGGCCTGGTGAGAGGGCCTTACAGGTTGAGGTAAGACCACAAGCTTTTCCCAAGTGCAGGTGGAAGGCACCGAAGGGCAGTGACAGATCTGATCTGTCAAGTTAAGAAATTACCCCAGCTGCTGTGTGAAAACTAGATCAGACAGGCGCAGAGGCAGAAGCAGAGAAACCAGGCCGTTGTGGTTACCCAGATGAGAAATGAGGCGGCTCAGACCTGGCTGGTGGTGGCAGAAATGGCAAAAAGGTGGGATTTGGTAGATGGGGTTTGCTGTTGAACGGATGTAGAGGATGAGAGGAAGAGAGGGTTAAGGATGACTCCAGATCAGCAGTAAATAACCAGGTGAGCGGTGCTGCCATCTGCTGACATGGGAAGAAGCGGAACTTGGGAGGTAATTTCAAAAGTTATGCTCTGGGCATGTTAAATTGAGGATGCCTGTTAAAGGGAGATGTCAAATAGACATGTCCAGAGATCGGAGGAAAGGCCTGGAGATAAAGATCTGGACGTTTTTGGCATATAGATAGTTTTTAGGAAAATAAATGGGAATGGAGAGAATCAATAAGAGAAAGGGTAAGATATAAAATATGGGAGTAGAGAGAGGAGTCGATGAAGAAGACTGGGGGACAGCCAGCGACACAGGTAAAGAGATGGCCACAGGAGACGGAGTGGCCAGCCGTGCAGGCAGTGCTGGTAAGAAAGGGACAGAGTGACCACTAGATGTAGCAATACGTAGATCACGGTGACCTTAGTGAGCCGATTCGGTGGAGGCAGAGTCTGCTTGGTGTTAAAGAGTAAGTGGAAGGGGAGGAACAAGGAACCACAGATGCAGACAATTCTCTATGACTGATCCCATGTAATTAGTGATTACTAAGAAATTCCAGGCCTGTGGCTGCATGGCTGTGCCTCCCTGCGGTCTGGGCTGATTACAGCTCCTCTGAAAGGTTTCCTGGCTGGCTGCAAAGCCACTCACCACCTTGGCAGGGCTGGGCTCTCACCTCGTGACTCCCGCAGCTCCTCATCTGAACTTTGTCTGATGGCAAAGCACTGCTGCTGGCCTTTTATTTTAGGGAGAATCCAGCCTCTTTCCTGATTGTTCACAAGACATGCTTCCAGGCTGTGTGGGTGCACTAACAAGGACTACTGCAGAGGCTTGCTTAGCACCGTCTCCTGACAGCCTACTGGCAAGCCACCGTGGCTTTTCTTACTACCTCGAAAAAGTCCCACCGTGAGTCTGCCTGTCAGATTCCCTGTGCGCATTTCACTGCTTAAAATTATGTTTCAATTAAAAAGGAGCGGCGGGGGGATGGCTGGCATTCTCAGTTGGTTAGAGCATGGTGTTATAACACCAGGGTCAAGGGTCCACATCCCCTTACCAGCCAGTCACAAAAAAAGGAAAAAGAAAAAAGGGGAAAAAACACCTCCCTGACTGGTTGGAGTAAGATTACAGGACCTTTCATGACCAGAAATAATCCTCATTTTTGGTGAGAGCACAAATACTTGAGTGGGAAGACAGGTAACTGAAATCCCTGTGTGTACTGGGTGATTTGGGTTTTCGCAATCATATTATAATCCAGTGTTGTTCTTACTTGATGACATAGGCATGTATTCATAAGTGCCCATACTAGGAATAAAAGAACAAACAAGGGACTAGCAGTTCTGGGCATCCCAGAAAACATTGTCCAGATGCATTACTGTTCAGGGGGCAAATGGAACGTGTAGTGTTAATTTTTACCTTCTCATCTGCGTGAAGCCTGTGAAAGGGTTCATTTTGGCTTTACTAGCTTAGGTACATAAAGCATATAAATTCTTTCTTAACTGAAGGCCAAGGAAATTTGAATTGGAAACGAGAAGAAACAGGACATGAATGGTTGAGGTTTTAAAGTGACTTAGATTAACAGGCTATGGTTCTTAGCATTTCCGAGTCATCCTTTGAGAATCTGAGGAAAGCTGTACACTTTAGGGAAGTAGGCCCATGTATGTAATTTTGCAAATAAATTCAGGGACTTCCAGGAGCACATGAAGCTCATTCTCAGGCCCAGGTGAGAAACCAGTTTCACAAGTTTGCCTGATAATAAGGATCAGCTGGAGCACTTCTTAAACTACAATTCCTGGGACTCAACCCAGATTTACTGAATCAGAATCCAGGAAAATAACCTGGTAATATTACTCTAAACAACTGCTCTCCAGAGCAGTGCTACCACTGCCTAATGTAATACAATCCACAAATGCAAGTCACATTTGTAATTTAAAATTTTCTAGTAGCCACATTAAAAAATGTAAAAACATGAAATTAACTCAATATAGCCAGAATATCTGCACGTGTAATCAATATTTTAAAAATTGTTAATCAAATATACGGGAGTACTTCAAAAATGGAATTAGAAGATAATATAAATCTTTCCATGAACTTTTTGAAGTATCCTCCCACACGTGCATGAGGCTTCAGATTCCACTGTGCATTTTCCACTTGCAGCACATCTCAGTGCAGACCAGCCACATTTCAAGTGCTCAAATAGCCACCCATGGCTAGTGGCTGCTGTATTGGACACAGGTCTAGAGGAGCTGTCACTTTGCCTTTGCCATGAGTTAGCGTTTGTTTAGGTCCAGATGAGTGCTTTTATTGCAGACATCTGCCTCACTCAAATGAAAACAGGTAAAGTAATCTGAATTTTAGGTTTAAGTTTGCGGTTTGGTCTCCTCTTTTTATCTTTACATAAATCAGCACCACAGTTCTTTCCTGGAGTTTGTACCAGCAGTTCCCTCCCCTCCCACTTTCTGAGGCTTGGGCAGTTCTAAGCCCCCTGTAATGGCTACTCCCATCCCCCGAACCGAGGTTGGGCAGGGTCTGTGACAGCCTCTCCTCCCTTCCTGGGCTCCTGTCCTCCTCTGGAGCCTGCCAGGTCTGGAAAGTTCCCTCCAGCCCCATAAGGGCCTGGGTGCTGGAGAAGGAAGCCCTTTGCTTTGTGGTAGGGCTTGGATTTCCATATTCTGCCTGCCTAGTGTGGATGTGATTGGGAGAGGTAGGGGATGGTATTGCTCTGGGTAAAATTTTTTGTCTTGAATTTCTTATTGAGTTCATGGTTATATTTGTAATTCTCTCAACAGTTTTCTTTTTTTCTTTGCACTATTTATCAACCTAGAATGAAAGATAAAGGAATCAAAATAGTAACAAAACATAGGACGGATAGCCCTTCCCTAATCTTTTTAGCGGGGGTGAGCATCCCTGGGGCTCTGCGAACCTCCCCTTGGCTGGCGCAGGGCTGCTGGGGACAGAGGGGGACATCCACCCGCGACACCATCCTCCCTTCTGGTAGGAAATGCTGCCACTCTCTGATTCCAGGAGGAAATGCAACCAGACCTGAGGAGATTTCCTGGCGGCTGCTGGGGCCCAGGAGAAACACACGTTCCCTCAGCAAGCAGGAGATTTGCTGGAAGGATCTTGCTTGCCCTCAGGCCTTCCTGCCTAGTGGAGGCGGGTGGGAGGACTCTGAAGAATGAGTCATCGGACTGCAGGCTGCTTGCCAGCCTCCTTTAAAGATCTTTCCCCTTCCATCCTCTTTCACCAAAGCGGGCCTGGATTATCGTGTTGCAGTACCCTTCTTCATTAATAGGTTTGGAGAGCCTGCCTTGCTGTCATGGTAGCTAGAGACAGAAATATAACAGATTAGTTATTTGAAAGGCCAGGGAGGGAGAACCAGGGTCTGACCATATGGGCACCTGAAAGGAATTTTCCACCCTGAGGTCACCTTCCCATGCCCCTCCTCCAGGGAGCATAACAACTGAGACCCTCACTCACATACTTTGCAAAAAACACAAAACTAAAAATTTCAAGCAATGCAAAAGTGAGAAAAGTAGCTTTCATTTTCTACTTTCCTCACTTTTACATTGCTTGAAATTTTTAGTTTTGTGTTTTTTGCCAAGTATGTGAGTAACCTCCAGTGAGTTAACCATTGTTGGGTTTGGCGTTTAGCCTTCTAGTCTATTATGGTGTATCAGATATTCACACTCAGATTTTTAGTTTTTTACAAAAATGATATCCCACAGAACTCACCCGTCCCACTTAAACTATCAGAAACCCTTCCATGCCAGTGCACATCCATCTGCATGTTTTTAAAGGCTTTTTAAGCAGAGCATTTCAATAGCATGGATATACCTGGTTGTTTCCTGTTCTTAATTACAGTAACCCATGCTGAAGTGAACCCAGCTATAACTGATGTATCTTTAGGAACCTGTGCTCATACTATCTCTGAGGTAAATTCCTAGAACTTAAGTTGCTTAGACAAGGGATGTGTTCATTTTTTATTTTGCTAGATACTGCCAGGTGCTTTATGAACTAAGCATGCTAATTTACATTCCTCGTGCTCAACAGTGAATCCTTTTTAGAGGAACTCCTTCCCTAAATCCTCGTGTCTCAATATGTTCCAAGGACTCAAATACCTAAAGTGTGTTCTGAAGCTGTTATATCAATCACTACAAGCTGTCACCCAGGCATGGTGTTGGGCACTGGGGATACATTGGGAAACCAAACCAAGTAAGGTCCTTGCCACCCTAGAGCCTACGTGCTAGTAGGGGGCCTGATGAGCCCCAACGCATAATGCAGACCACGACAGACTGTGCTAAGCATGGTACCAGGCAGAGTAGCACTGTGCATGTGACAGAGGTACGTCGGAAGGGAGGCACTGATTGATGTTTTCCTGCTTGGGTCTGGTGCTCTTGTGGGAATCAGAGGAAGGCAGTAAGCTGACTGGGCACTAGAAACTTCCCCTGACTCCTCTAAGTCAATTAGAGTTACTAAACTTGTGAAGGGCTCGAAGAACTTGAAGCTTCTTCAGCTGTGGAATGGGAGTAGTCAAATTAAAGTGCATGTATAATTTAAGTATTTAATGGGAAACAAGGACCTTTAGAATGAAAAGAATGATCAATAATATTCCCTGTACCACAACCACCATTTTTGTTTTTTGCAAGGTAGGATCATATTGGTTTCAGTGAGTAAGGATTTGTTGAAGGTAGGCAGCCCAGGCCAGACAGGGATTTCTGTTCATGAATCCCTGAGTGGTTTGGGAGATGCTTAGGACACTTGGAAAAAGAAGGTGTGGAGAATGAGGTTTGTGGTTGGAAGGATCTGGTATGCTGACAGTAGGAAATTCAGATTGGCTTAGTTTCTCTATCTGGAAGACTAAAACCAGAAATTCCTGATTGTTCCTTTGTGACACATAAGTTCTCTAAAAGGCCCTTATCTTAAATAAATAGGATCAAATCAGTCTTTGAGAATGGAGTGGGGAGGAGGTATTCATTCCGGCTCACCCTTGAGCCCTTTAGTATCTTCCTTTTTGTACCCTTGCCTTTTGATTTGGCAAGCTAAACCTTCCTCCCCCTTTCTGCCTCCACTTCCAAGGTAGCAGCCACCTCTACTATCATCTCAAGGAATTCATGGCATGTTTCATCTCTCCTTGATGTAGAGAAAAGAAGTTGAAGACCAGAGTTCAAGAGCTTGTGAGTGCCTTGGAAAGACTCACCAAAAGCAGTGAAATCCGACACCAGCAATCAGCAGAGTTTGTGAATGACCTAAAGCGGGCCAACAGGTAAAGATCTCCCTGAACAGCCCCCACGGTATGTGTAGGCACAATGTAGACACAGCATCAGGGAGCACATTTCCCTAGCCCCTGGGAACCAACTCTAGACAGTGGCAAGTCCTCACCTACCCCTCTTAGAGCCTGGTCATCCTTACAGCAGCATCTCCCAAGGTGTTCCATAGAAACCGAAGAAATGCAGATGGCGCCTTTCACCAAAGGTATTTGGGAAACGCAGCATGTGGTCTCTTCTTGATGTTTCACATAGTAAAGTTTCTGAGAAGGCTTGCAGTACAAAATCTATTACTTGTGTTCAAGCCAATGTTTTCCAGACAAAACTGGCTGTGCATGCTTTACTTGAGCAACACTTAAGATCCAACGGAACACTTTAAGAAACACTGTTCTAAGACAGCAGTCTCAAGTCGTTTTGGGGCTCAGGATCCTGTTATATTTGTTAAAAAAAAAAAAAAAAAACTTCAAAGAGCTTTTGTTTCTATAAATGTATTGATATTTCTCATATTAGAAACTAAAACTGAGACAAACTTTTTAAAGTTATTCATTTACAAAAGACAAATTCACTAGATAAAATAGAAATGGTATTTTTCTGAAGAAAATAAGTATTTTCCAGAAAATAATTAGAAGAGTGGTGCTATTTTTACCATTTTGCAAATCCCCTTAATATCTGGCTTAATAGAAGACAGCTGGATTCTCACAACTGCTTCTGCAGTCAACATATTATTTGGAATTATATCAAGAACACCTGGTTTCATGCAGCTCTGTGATTGGAAATAAAAGATCAAGACCTCACAGACCCCTTGAACAGGTTTTAGGAATCCCCAGGGGTCCATTCTCAGACCATACTTTGAGAACTGCAGCTGTAGGGGTAGTGACTACATGGAAGGGATTTGGGGTGCTGTTTTGGACCAGACAGGGTATCTGGACTTACCTGGGCTCACTCCTTGCTCTCGCCCCATCAAGCTCTGGGGGGACAGTTCACAGAGGCCTGTCTTCTGCATTTGGCTGTCAGCATTAGCTTAGGCCTGAGTGCTCTGAATCCCACCAGCCCAAAGCGTAAAGGGAACTGGGAGGAAGAGGAGCCTCTCTGCCCTCATCCTAGGGGAGGTCACTTAGATTGTATTGCTGCAGGAACACTTTCCTGTAACGTAAACTTGACCATCTGTTTCAAGTAACCGTGGAGCAACAGATAGACCAGGACCCAGGAACTCAGCTCCTTTTCTACTTATCTGTTTTGGACTTGGCCAGTTTGGATTGTTGGTTTGACTCTTAGAACCCCTCCTAACATGATAGAGTGACAAGTTTCCAGCAGACAGGCTGGATTAATCGAAGTGGTGCCAGTAGACAACTGGCTATGAGTGTTGAAATCCTGGTTCTACACCTCTTTTAACCACTTGATTTCAGATTCTTACTGATGATGCTGAATGATCTCTCTTCAGAGCAGTGCTCACGAGACCTGGTTACCCACTGGACGGGGCAGTGTGGGTCTTAGTGCTACTTAGGATGAAGCTTCATTCTTATTTCCCTCCATTCCCACATAGCAACCTGGTGGCTGCCTATGAGAAAGCAAAGAAGAAGCATCAAAACAAGCTGAAGAAATTGGAGTCTCAGATGATGGCCATGGTAGAGCGACACGAGACCCAAGTGAGAATGCTCAAGCAAAGAATAGCGCTGCTGGAGGAGGAGAACTCCAGGCCACACACCAATGAAACGTCACTCTAATGGGCACTCAGGCGCCACAGTTCTACCGTGAGCTACGCTACAGCAGGCCACTGAGGAGAGAAGGGCCCCAGGGGAGAGACTACCTGTTGAGAGAATGAGGAAAGGGAAGGTTGGCAGGTAGGTCAGCACTGGACAACGGAGTGCCACGGACTCAGCCCTTGGGGTGAGTGGCGCTGGTGACACTGTGCAGACTCTATCCAGAGGATCCTGCTCCTCCCCTCCAGGCCCGAACAGCATTTGAACACATGCTACGTGCTCTGCTCAGCAGCACTTGCCTCTGCTTTCAGTGCTGGCTCTCCGCTCTCCCACCTTTTCTGTCCTGAAGGCTAGGCATCAGCGGGATCCCAGGGCATCTGTTTTTATAAGATTTTCCATTCTAGCCTTCTCTTTTGGTAGACAGTAGGCTTATCTTCTGGCATCCCCAGTTTCTCCTGTTTCTTCCTTCTCCAGGGAAAAACCCTGATGCACACAGGGTTCTGTGTGTGTCACCAGAATCTAGAAGGACCACTGATTTGCTTACTGCTCCAAGCCTTTGGTTTTCAATTCTCACGTATCAATTCTTAAGATACAGGCTGTCACTGAGGTCCTCTCTGGGAGTTACAGACCACAGGAAGATGGAACGCAGGTGTTACTTACAGTCCCAGGTACACTGAAGTCACAAGTAGAGCAACAACAGATTATGCCTGAAAAATTTTGTACTCCGGGAATAAAAACTTCCTTCACCTCTTCATTTTGATTTTGGGATTTTTCTCTCATAGTGGAGCCTTATTAATAGCCAGAACTTAAGAGCTGATAATCCTGTTGACACATATTGTGTGGAACTAAAATTTTGTCAGGGGGTTTCTTCAAGAGCAGAGAAGCATTAGCACTTTCTTCCCACCCCTCCTCCCACCCCTCCCTGCCCCAGGGCACTACATAATTGCTCTTCTGAATCAAAACTCATTCACATTAGTACATTTGTGGCTCTGGAACTGTCTCTTTTTCTCTAATGGCAAAAGGCTGTATCGTCAGATAGGAAGGAACGTTTTGCAAAACTGATCCCATCCATTTGAGTGCTATGGAATCCCCCCAGGTTCAAGACTTAGCTCCTGCTGTCATGAAGTCCCAGGGGCTGAGGGAAGAGTTGTTAAGGCCTCCACCCCAACCAGATACAAGGTGATGATTAGCATATGGTGCTTAAAAGGTTAAATTTCAAGCAAAATGCTGACATGGCTAGACAGGACCAAAGTATCTGAATTCTTTTAGGAAGTTGTACCATCTTAAATTCATTATTCCTCTTCTACTGTAACCTTCACTGTTTTACCCCTTCTCTTTGAGTTCTTTACTGATACACCTGAAGGACCACTTGCCATTTTTTCTGTAGCACCCAAGAATCCACCCAAAGTTCCCTATGGGAAATATGTTCCAATGCCACAGTTAACTACAAATTTAAAGTTTTTTGCTTTGACCAGGTCACCGCAGTGGAGTCCTTGTGTCCATGAGTTATGGGTGGGTCTATTTTTAGAGAACAGATCACATACAAGTTCTTCAGCTTATTGTGCAATGGGGAAGGTTACTCCAGCCACCACCTGGGAGGGCAGACAGTTCTGTCCTAAAGGCAACCACCCTTCTTTCTCAGGCCAGCAGTGAGGCTGCCTATCTCCCAAAAGACAAAAACAAAAAAACCTACCATCAGTCTGGAAGAACCAGCATTTAGGTAATTTGATCACTGTGAAAATGCCCACTGGCTTCTATTTCTATTTATCATTTGGTCAAAGCTAGTTCCTGTAAGTGATTTTTTAAAAAATTAACTTTCAGTTGCATTTTGTCATAAGGAAATGTTTTGGCTGAAAAGTATATGCAAAAAAAAAAAAAAAAAAATGTGTAGTAAATGAAATCATGGTTTTCACCATTTTTCTGGCTTGCCTAGGAAAATGTCCTCCCCTGAGCAAACTGATATGCATGGCTTTCTCTTTTGTAACTGAACAAGCATCAAAATGGACAGTTTCCTTAACAGTGAATAACGTGGCTGAAGCAGGAATAAATCCTGCCTACTGAC
Source organism: Cynocephalus volans (assembly GCF_027409185.1). Taxonomy (NCBI): domain Eukaryota; kingdom Metazoa; phylum Chordata; class Mammalia; order Dermoptera; family Cynocephalidae; genus Cynocephalus; species Cynocephalus volans. The sequence continues at coordinate 98,857,649 of NC_084461.1, read as the reverse complement.
CTCTGCCTTCATTGTTGCTCCAGGTAAAATCAGAGAACCCACCCTTTCAGGTCCTGTAATTTCTCTAGACAGAAGAGGCTTCTGCTCCTCCATTACGGGCCCCAGTATTACTCATAATACCAGACCTTAGTTTGAGTAAATATGTGGTGATTGGGTGAAAACTATTTCCCAGGCAAAAGTGTTACTTTTATAAATATGTAGAATAAAAAAAGCTACAAAATAGTGGATTTCCTTTCCTTGTATTTTTCACATCCTAAGAATCCTTGTTGAAGGTGAACTAGCAGGCACTTGGTTATGCTGACTGTGGGAACCACTGAACTGCACTTATTAAACAACGATTACAGGTGATTTTCCTTTTTGTATAACCTGGCTCTACCTGAATTTTTCTCTACATAGGAGCTGGTGTACATTAATATGTCCAACGGGGGTAAACAATGATCCTGATTTTAACTTGTATGAGGTTAAAAACCATCAGAATGTTCATATTTTTAATTGTTTTCTCCAGTTTCCTCAGTGGTTACCCCTTGTAGATTGTCAACTTCTCTCTGTTCAGAGTTCAGTCTTTGGCTTTTGGAGAAACAGGCTTGGAACAAGAGGACCCATTTCAGTTCTCTTGGAATATATGTTCCGTTACTAAATTCAGGCAAACAAAACCCACTAGGGTAGAAATCACAAGAGAAACTTCTCTCCATAGCTGGAGTGCCATCCATGTGAGCCTACCAGCTGGTTGTGATGTTCTGCCAAACCCCATGTGTGCCAGCTACCAAAACCTCCATGGATTGCAGGCAGGAAGATTCCTTTTTGAGACTTACATCAAAAGCTATTTATGATTAAATATTATTATGGGAGCAGATAGTTGAGATACCTCACACTGTCCCTGCCTCTCATGCTCTAGCCCCAGATGTACACTAGACATTTCATCATTGCCAGTGGAGGTAATTAACTTTCATATTCACCCTCATCTGCTAGCACATCAGGTTTCTGAAATTAACATCCATCCTGCCTGAAACTGGAATGTTAGGTTAATAAAAATTAAGTGCCAGTTAAACAAAATTGCTTAATTCTCCTCTCAGATGCATGCAGTTCTAAGTCTTCTTCTGAGCCTGCAGAAGTATTTTACAGGGACCTCAGAGAACTCTAAATTAGGGCCTTGACATCCTACTCCAGAAAAGGCAGTCTAAGAGCCTTTAGGCTTTTTCTTAAAAACTATTAGAGTGGTAAAATTCTTACTACCCTCATCCTAAGGAAAATTTGGAAGTCTTCTAGTTCCTAGCTGCATACAGATTACATATTCTAAATGAAAAAAATGCCCGTTACCTGATCAAGGCTGGACTGCCTGTTACTGCCATGAATTAAGAACCTCCATAGCTGCTTGCTCCCTTCCATAGGTGTTTCTATGGCCCACAGAAATTATCCTGCAATTATGTTTTTGCAGCAGTTGGCTAGTGTAGGGGTCCAAACCCTTGACCTTGGTGTTGTAACAACTGTACTCTAACCAACTGAGCTAACTGGCCAGCCTGTTTCTAAATTCTATCAATGACCTTAACTGAAAGTTCTCAAGAGTCTGGGGTGTCATACTTATGTTTTAAATGAAGAGAAAAAAATCCATACAGAAAAACACCCAAACATTTATTAATGACTTCTGAAAGTGTCCCTCCTGTCTTCCATGAAGCTTTAAGCCACTTGCAAATGTATAACTGGGAGTATGCCCCATTTATTCTATGAACAATTTTCAACTTCACCTACTTCTAGATACAACAAACTATAGTTAGAAAGTTTTTAGAGCCCAAACAGGAAGAGAATTCTCTTAATGGTTGAAATTTTTGGAAAAAGAGATGGGGAGGGAGCACAAATAACATTTGTTTCTTCTACAGTAGGTGACAGCTTTGTAGAATATTAAAAACTTGGGGAAAAAAATCATAGCAATTTTTAGGGGGTGGCTGGCACTGGGATCCATGATCTTGGTGTTACAAGACTGCTCTAACCAACTGAGCTAACCAGCCAGCCTTTATATTTTTACTTATCCAGTGGAATGGCCTATTTGACAAAGAATGATACAATCACCACTTTTGACTAAGGTTTGCAAACTCTAGTTTGTGGAAAAGTGTAACTTGTTGCAAACAAAAAGTATGCCTTTGCTACAAAGACGGACAGTTCCTGACATTTTTGAAACCTTGTATTTATATGTCAGGTTAAAGTCAGCTCTGAACCTGTGGCCTTCTGAGGTACCTCCTGTTTCACACACTTGAAGTTACTGAATACAAATGTTAGAGAGAGAGAGAGAGAGGTGTTTGTTGGCAAGGACTAACTTTAGAATTGGAACCAGAATTATCAATTAATGTAGCACTGGCTGCTGTCACCAGAGTATCAGTGAGCACTCAGTGGCTGTTAAACAAGTGAAAAGAGTACAAAAGTTGAATAGCAGCTGTTCATGTATTCTTGTTTTGCTAATACCTGTGTAGAGGAAGATAGTAAATGTAGACAACCATTACATTTTTGGCTCAGTTATGCTGGATAAATTCTCTATCACTTTGCATTTGAGTGAGATTTTTGCATGTGACCAAGCCAAAAATCATTCACTAACAGCAACTGCTTCTGGATAACCATATCCATGACTAGTAGTACTTTTATCTTTCCATAGGAAATATGAAATAGCTCAGCAAAACACAGCAAGTTATATGTAACATTCACACTGACACCCTGCTTAGTTTTTCTCTACCATTCACTTTTGCACTTTTTGCAAATCAAGTTCATGTGGAAAATGTTCTGTTTGTAGAACTCATAGTATTCACTTATAGTGCTCATGTCAGGACTGCCAAGTGAGTGAGAGCCCCTGATAATCCGCTTTTGTTTGAACCTAATGCAAAGATAATGGAACTTGTTCACTTCTTTTCTATTTCTAATCAGTTTTTAGACATCTTGTCAAAATTTATTTACTTTGCATGAGATTTAAGTTTCCTATTTGAAAATGTGCTACTTTTATACCACTTGAATATTAGAAAAACCTGCTTGAATGTACTGTCAGTTAGTAAAGCACATGTGACTAAGTTTGCATCTGTCAGTATTGTTCTACTGTTTGTATTGAAAAATCTCATTTTAAAGTTGCTACTTAACACTGTACTATATCTTGTAATTTTCTAGATTCTTGTATGCTTTCAATGTTTCCGGATGCCTTTAGTTTTAGCTGCTGTAAAATGGCTACTTTGTGTTATTTGATATAGAATTGTTTAAAAAGAACTCCATTTATTTATACAGAGACATTTATAATATTTTACAAACATTCTTATATTCTGAATAAATATTTCTAATTCCATGGTGTATTTTAACCATTCATTAAATAGTAAGGCTATCCTTCTGTAAAACAATTTGTCATACATAAATACCAAACCTGTGATGCTTACGTTAAATGTGGAGCCCTAGTCAAAGCAGGGGTCTAGAAGCAAGACAGATCAAAACAGCCAAAGAAATCTCACTTATTGCCAATTTTTATTTGGCTACTTTTTCAAATTTGGCATAAATGGGAAGTTATCTATTGAAAGATCTTTTCCCCCTTTTAAACATTACTGAAACAATAAATTCATAAATTATTACAAGAAAAGATGGCAAGCAGTTTTGCAACATGTCTGTTAGAGAAATATTACAATGTTGTCAGTCAAGTTTTCACTATGGAAGCAAAGTACCTTTGACAACAAGAATACAAAACACCTTGGCCATCCCCCTTTTTAAATTTTTTAAATAAAAATTACTGTCTGTCATATAGCTGAGGTCTCTAGTGGAGAAGAATGCACTTCTTTCTTCCCTGAGATCCAAGGACAGTGAAGCATTCTATTGTAAAGCCTGGTTATAGCACAAATTTAAGAACTGCTAAATTTTACAAATGTAATTACTTCACATCTCAAGCCCTCCACTATAATCTTGTTTTAAAGCAACAATCAAACTTAATTGTTTAAAGAATATATATGTTATTTCCATTTTTGCAAGCATACACTACCTTTTAATATTTCTTCCTCTTACGTAAACATAACTTTATCTTATATTTGTGTATCTCATACTTGCCATTTTTTATTGGTCCAAAGAGATGGCAACCAAAAGACGAATAACTTGGAAACTACAATAACAAGTAACAGCAGCAGAAACCATGTTAAGGTAGTAATGAAAACTGCCCAAGCAGCCAATTTTATTGATATTTCATTATAAACAGTCTACATTCAATATTTTTACAGAAAGCCAATATTTGAACAACCTTCTATCACTCAAATTGCATTTTGTAAGATAAAAGGCTTTTCAAACTTCTAAACACGTGTTAATTACTTCAAAAAGTTAGAGCATAGTAACTGTTAAGACATAGGACTGTTCATTTTCTCAGTGGAGAGGACAATTGACATTCTAGTTATCTTGCAAACATTTCAACTCCAATTCACAAACATGAGTCACTGGAAATCCTTTATTTATGATAGTCACACCCAGTATAAGTGAAAATCAGTCCTTATCCTTTAACACTGAGGGGAAGACAACGACAAAGATACTGTTTGATCACAGTGTAATAAATCCAGAGACATAATAAATCTGCTCTAAATGTTTCAGTTCTTTAAAAGGTGAACTCAACACAGGTATTTTTGGGTTTCTTTTCTGCTCTCACTAACTGTTTGACAATTAACCAAAAACACTTTATAAAATAACTTTACACTACCATTGACAGAATCACTTAAAGAGTTTACATACACAGTCTTTCTCTAAACATTAAAATGCCCTATAAGGTAAAGTTAATAAAACACTGCTATAATTTAGGCAAAAATTAAATGTTAAATCATGTCACATAAGACAAAAATTACTAAAGAAATAAAGTTCACAGACTGATTTAGTTAACACATTGACACTAAAGTCCAGTTTTTCATTGATCATTTAATGAAACCATTTCATCAATTTTTGCCTACCAGCTTTTGTGGGTCCCAAATAATTTGATTAACATGAACTCAGCATAAATATCTTCACCTTTTTCAGACTAAAACTTACTCCCAAGCAAATTGTTTAAAGACTATACGAGGGGTCTTCAAAAAGTTCATGGAAAGATTCATATTTTAATTCTGTTTTTCCATGAACTTTTTGAAGTACCCTTGTATATATATCTTCCAGGAACATTACCTTCATAGCATAATGTGAAAAGCCACTTCAAATTTTGTTTTGGAAATAGGCACGGTATAAAAAGAAATCAATTTTTATTACCTTTCCCACTGAAACTAAACGGTATAACCTATTTTGGTTAGAGGAAAGACTATCTTACTTAAAAGAATTTCACTTAAGTAAGCTAATGCATGAACTGTAATTTTATTGGATTAATCACTTTATTCTGAAATAAGATTGTTTTAAATTTTCATTAAAGCCAACAAATAAAATTAAAAGTCTGAATTGTACATGGATCTCAGATGAGTCAATACTTACCCAAGATGATTTTTAAAAAGCTCTATGAGATACTAAGCTAATAAGCAATGTCAAGGACAATTATAAGGAGGAAACATATAAGGCAAAATAGCTCATGGTTTTATTTTTCTTCTGTATTTGTTACTGAAGAAAAGGAATTTGTTATATTTACAAAATCCAAGTCACGTTAGCTGTCTCGTGTCCTAACTTCGAAATGAAATATGAACAAAGAAGTAAATTTAAAAACTCATTTCTTTGGACACTTGCATTTGAAATTAAATGGTTATTTGTGCAACACCCAAACCTAAGAAGAACCAGAGACAGCAGTGTGCCCTAGAACAGTAGTGAAATGCACAAAAAACTCTTGTAGGTATGTCTTTCGTGCTTTTCTATCAGTGCATTTATCATATATATAGTGCATGAAGAGTGCAAGTCCACTGCTACTCATGTTCCAAAAGCATTAACACATCTAACCAACCAAACTGAGGAATAGTTATCTCCTTTCTCAATTTCACAGTTGAGAACCTTTACTTTGCTTTCATCTGCTGCCATCCACAGTCTATTCCTAAGTATCACAAAAGCATATGCTAATTTCTTAAAGCTTAAGAAATGACAATGCAGACTTGTGCCCAAAATGCTTCACACCAGTTTATAGCTATAGATTGTTTTAGAACTTCAGATTCAACGAATTAAAAGTAGATTAAATTGGTACATTCTACCTCACAAAATCCACTACCCTAAAAATGTTAACTAAGATCTCTCAAAGTCTGAGGACCAACAGAACACTGCCCATTTCACCCTAGAACCACACAGAAGTTTTCTTTGTTCCCAAACCAATTTGACAGCCTCATGCACTGAGTCTCAAAAGAGCATAAGTGTCCATAGCTTGTGGCCCAAGGATCAAAGTGAGATCTCTGGAAGGCAACATATAATCACTGCTTGTAAACTCTCAGTGACAGATTCACCATAGGTATGTAGCACAAAAAAGATTTTCTTGTAGCACAAGATTATTGTACAGTCAGGGCAAGACACCAAGAGGGAGGGGAAACAAAAAAAAAAAAAAAAAAAAGGAACTCAATGGCTTCTTCCTGGCGAGTCATAGCAAGAAGGAAGAAACAACAGGTCTTCAAATGGCACTCAACAGACAGTAGCCAAAAAAACTCAAAACACCCAACCACTACCTGTAAGAACCCTTCCACCAAAAGGAAGAAAATACATATTCAAGGCTTTACTCTTCTACTGAACTAAAGGACTGAAGTCTACTAAAAGGAGAGTTCATGTTGAACCAAGTCACAAACACAGGCAATTGATTTCTGCATTCAATCTCTCCCCAGAGTACACTTGACCAACACTACACAGCAAATGCAAGCACCTTGTGAAGGTTAATTCCTTTTAGATTGTGCTTTCAAGCTGCTAATACAGCTAGACCATACCCTCTGCTAACCACAGAAGACCCAAGAAAAATGGAATATCTTTACTGGTGATTTCCTTAATCTGGGGAGCCAGATTAAAGATTCCATTTTGAACATTTTTCAACCAATACTTTCATACTTAATCATAGTTTGTTTTTTTTTTTTCTTTATACTTCTTTGTACTTTATGTTAAAGTCTGAGCAACTCAGCTGCTGGAAACCAATCCTTCAAGTCCACTCCCAAAGCACAAAAGTTAGCTTCACTCTTTTCCCTAGCTATAGATTACTATTTCAATAGTAAATGCTATTTGTCACATGGAAACTGGATGGAAAGGAACAAATCACTATTCAGGACAAATGTATAGAAACCACCGTAAAGTGACTGTGACACACACGGTTGATTATGGCTCTGTGCGCTCTGGGTTGCCTTCCTATAAGAAAGCAGTGCACTTCAGAGTGGCTGGAATTCTAAGGTATCAGCACAGGAAGGACCAGGCTCCCAAACACTGGTCTTTAAAGTGAGAAGAATTACTTTAGATTTACTGGATTGCTTGGCAATCATACTGAGAAAAAAAAAAAAAAAAAAATTAACTTTATCCAGGGCTAGAAAACACTTGATAATGGCCCTGTATATATTAGACTATGCTTAGGCCAGTCAATGATCACATTTCCAGCACAGTGCATCATATAGCACTCAAATAATGATATATACCTTCTAAAATTTCCTTATAGTCTTTTTGCCCAGCACTTATAGCTATCTTCTCCCTTCAGGGCACTTTTGTTCTATAATAATAATCTATGACATTTTCTGAAATTGTAATCCAGAACTCTACTTTGAAAATATGGGACAAAACCTGTAATACCCATTTGCAGTCTGCCACCTTTTCAACACAGGAGTACAGACTTCAAGAGCAACTCAACTCTAGGAAGAAAAAAGATGCTGAAAAAGCCCATCATAATCTCATTTTTAGAATTTTTGGCAACTATATAGATGTACTTTAAAATCTCAGGACATAATACAAAGTGAGAAACTCTAGCTACGCTTTACCAAGCTGTCAGGAATAAATTGTTGTTTTACTAACACTTATTTACCTAGAGACTGTTCATAAAGGTAAAAGATACCTTCAGACAAAACAATGGTTTGTCTTGCTTATCATTAATCTAAAGTTACAACAATACATGAGTCCCTTCCTCAGGCTAGAAAATAATACAAGTCAAAATTACCAGGAAGAAAAATGTTAATGAATCGGACTTTATTATAACTATGATTAATATACAAAGGAAATACTGCCTCAGAAAACAGAGACATAATAGATGCCAATCAAAACGAAATCTGAGTAGGGAGGTCCTCTGGTACAAAATAAAGATAAAAGGCCAAGAGAGGGTATCAGAGTAAGAAAAATAACTTGGCAAAAAGTTGTATTTTTATAATCAACTTTGCTTTCCTTACTGTTTAAGTAACTGCTAGAGACCAAAAAAAGAAAAAGGAAAACAAAATAGGTAACTGAAGGGAACAGGTAATGAAATGTTTTCAATGCACACATGCACTCAGACCTTAACTTTTCTAGAGAACACAAATATGTTGAGTTTTATAGAAGAATTTAATTCCTACAGTGGAAGGATGTTATTCATTTAGATTTGAGTTCTTTTTATTTGACATTACACACAAATTAGTAAATCCTTCAAAAAAAAAAACGTACTAACCCAATCTTACAGCATAAAATTAATTTTGCTATATGTCTTCATTATATGCATTTAGTAATTGATATTTAATAGAAAAATAAGGATATTCAAAGCTTAAAATAGCAAGTAGTGACCACAATTCTTTTGACAGCATCAGGAAACTTCTCTATATATTAATACAAAAATCCAATTTAATTTTCCAACTTTTTGTTGTTGTTGTTTGTTTGGCGGCTGGCAGGTAAGGGGATCTGAGCCCTGGACCTTGAGATTATAAGGTACACTCTAACCAAATGAGCTAACCGGCCAGCCCAATTTTCCAATATTTTTAATCAAATTTCACCCATGCTAAAAGAGTTCAGTTAGACCTCTCCAAATGCTCATGTCTCAGGAGGGCATCGCTACTTTAAATCCTATAACCATTCATTTGTTATTTCTTTAAAAACAACTTATGAAAAGCATGTAAACCATACCCTTATCTTTTGGATTACAATGGTTAAGTACAAAAAACAATTCATTGAACATCTTGTAAATCATTAAAGATGGACATAAAAGCACCTATAATTTTTTAAAAATAAAAGATTCACAGTGCACTGCACCTTGGAACATATAAGGTTGGAACATAAGAACATTTAAAAAGTAAATTCAAGGGGCTGGCCCGTGGCTCACTCGGGAGAGTGTGGTGCTGATAACACCAAGGCCACGGGTTCAGATCCCATATAGGGATGGCCGGTTGCTCACTGGGTGAGCGTGGTGCTGACAACACCAAGTCAAGGGTTAAGATCCCCTTACCGGTCATCTTTTTTAAAAAAAAAAGTAAATTCAAATACCTAGTATCTCTCTCAAACACACAAAATATAATGAAGCCAAAACAACTAGTCCTCTCATCTAGCTTCTTAAAATGCAGCACTCAGGAGAAGTAAATTATTGCATATTCAGCATACTCCTTTATCACTTGCTTTCCTCAAGCCATGCTAAAATTTCTCAAAGGAGAAATCAGTTCTGTGCTAAGCATGGCCTTTCTCATGGTGAACACTGAGAAAGTAAAACACAGGTTCAAGGAATAAATACAGCAGATGTACATAAAACAGGTACATCCAACTTAAACATTTTCTGCATAGTTAAGTCATATCACACATAAACTTTAACTCACATCTTTTAACTTTTTTAAAACCTAAAACCGTTGAGAGCAAAAGCCTCAAGTTATCATAATCGCCTCCCAACAAGACCTTTATTTTGTTCCACAGTGCATTAAATGAAGCAGCACAACAGTAATAACATTTAACCATAGTTAAACTACTATAATCAAAAGGACAATTTGTTGTTTCTTGAAAAGGCTCAACGCTATTAGAGACCATACTTCTGGTAACTAACTCAAATTCTTTTGCTTTAGTATTGAGAGCTGAAAAATCTAACTCTATAGGCACCAGAAAAACCGACCAAAGTACTCACTTAAAAAGAAAAAAACATGCATGCAAAAAAAACTAAAAATCAAATGGTTTCCAGATTATTGTAAATGAGTGAAAATTATTCATCTGCCAGGCAAACTAAGTTTTCACTCCCTTAACAATTTAACAGAAATCTGGAATACTGGGACCAACTAACTATAAATATGGCTCAAGGAGACCCAAGCAAAGCAGCTGTATTACTGAAAAGAACAGTAAGAGCTTCCAAATGCAATCATATAAGCATTAAAAAGTAAAGATCACAGAAGGATTCACAAATTTGTCACTTTAAAAGATGCAGGATTCTGGATAACATAAATCTGAACATACTCTATAATTGTGATTCTCCTGCTTAGCACCAAGAGGGTGACACTTTCATTAATAAATAGAATTTCTCCCTTAAAATCAAGCCATTTAAAAGCTAAAGCAAAGCATACCAAGTGAATTCCTTACAATAGCCCTTTTAAAAGTCCCACAGGGTTAAGCAGAGCCCCTATTAAATAGGCTACCTGCAAAGAATAAAAATCTCTACAATAATATTTACAAGCTAAAATATATTTTGTGGATACCACTTGTAAAAAAAGATTTTAAAAACCCACATGACAGATACACACGCACACAAAACATACACTCAGACATCCCTCCCCACCCCCGAAATACCTTCAATGAGGTCAGATGCAGCCAATACACTAAGCCCCCTAAAAGCCCTGGTGATTGTCCTCAATTATAGCTGAAATCCTTCTTAAAATGGGCCCTGCCATCCTTATGTGGATTTAAGAATCCTAAAAGAGCAAAATACATTCCTAAGAGTGAGTTATGTAATGTTACTTTCATGTTCTGATCCTCCCCTAGTGAAATGCTTTACTTGTACCTGGGCAAACGGCATACCCTTCCCTTCTCACTCCATCATCCAGGGGCTTCAGCATGCCAATAAAAGCAAGTCAGTCTCTGCTATTACTGCAAATTGGAACCTAATACAACATCAGTTTCCATAGGTCAACACTGAGATGCAATGTAAAACCTAATAATGTCAGTTTCCTACATATTTACACCAACTGGAATATAGAGGAAATTTCCAGAAGAACAAAACCATTGTACAATACTAAAGGGTTGGAGGCAGGATGGTAAAGACATGGCCCAAAGTAATTGCCAGGTCCCGGCCTTCATGTTCTCTGCTACCCTCTCTCCAGCATTTTCACAGGTTTACTGACTGCATGCAGCACAACTCAAAATAACAGCATCAACTTCCCACCAATTCAATCCCTCTCCAGGCTGTAGACTTTGTCCTTATGAAGTGCTAAGAGTTCATTTTGAACATGAACATTACATTGCAGATGCTGGCTCTAAATTAACGTTCTCAAACTCTACACAGAGAAGGATTAGAGAGTCTCAGTGGTTAGAAGCAGAGAAATGAGCAAAATGCCACCAAAGCAGATGACCTGTAATCTTCATGTCTGTGACAGTTCAGCTCTTATGTTCACTTAATAATTGAGTATTTTTAAAGTTTCTTTTTTATAAGTAAACTATTATTACAATCACAGTAACGGGTAGATGGGAGCATTATCATTAACTTGGCTACTTGATGATAACTCAAAACACTATTTTCTTGACCAAAATACAAAATAAAACCCAGTCACACAGAATAAATGCCCTCAAAAAAAGCAACTTAAACTCGTACCAAACACTGAAAAGGTAAATCTGATAAAAGGTTGTAACTGCATTTTCAGTGCAAACTCATGTTTCCTTCTACTGTCTCTTTTGCACAGAAAATCTCTTCAGAAACATTGCCTCCCTGCATTTCTTTAAAACTCCTGAGAAAGGTAAGGCTTGAGGAGACACCCACTCAAATGCAACAAGTCTCTGATCTTGGGACTTCTACAACACATCTGCTATTATCAAAGGTCCAAGATTTTCATTATAGCATTATGATCAAACTTGAAACTCAAAAAGGCTCTGGATGAAAACGGAAACTTGCAATGTCCATTACATGCCACAGACTGTCCCTCGGCATGTTCTAGTAACTGGTCTTCACCGGAGCAAGGTAAATCACACACAGCATCTGTTTAAAAAACAAAATAAGTTCAGTAACCTTAGTAAGAAATCAAATACTGCCCTTTACCTTTTGCTATACAGAAATTCATGTAGAGTACATGTTTATCTTCCATTCTAAATTTAAGTAGAACCACCAAGATATTTTCCTTTTCCTAAACTGGTATTCAATTGAATTTCTAACCTATTATTACTTATTTCCACACAAACATTCAAAATCTTATTCTCAGCCTTTATTTTAAGACACTTGACATTCATTCCCTTGTTTTCAAAATGGGCAAAACTTTGTCTACCTCCTATATTTGTATTTTGTGCCAACATATTAAGAGCTTCTTGACAAAGATCAAAAGGAAAACAATGTAAAAATTACAGTTACCCTGTAAGAACTGTAAAAATTACAATTCTAGAAAAACAAAGCTGGAGTTTATCAAGTCTTCCAAGGATCTATCAACCTAAAGAAAAATCCAATTTTCAAAATCAGAGTAGAACAAAATTCCAATTTACCTGGGGGTTTTTTGTTTTTTGTTTTTTGGTTTTTTTAAATAGGTAGGGACCTGACCAGAAAAGTAGGTTTGAAACAAACATCAAGAGGCTAAGGCAGAAAGAAAGTGTGAAGTGAGGTTTCTAAGGACAAGAATCCTTTTACACTTCTTTCTCAAGACAACTCAAAGTTTTACATATCCATATAATACTCAACTAAGCTGGCTATACTGTTATAGTGTGCCTTCTTTAATGTTCCTGAACATATATATAGCTTTTAAAAGATTCTGTGAGATAACCAATTTCTGAATGTAAGTTGACTACATTTAACTATCAGCCTATCATGTCCCCACCACCCAAGGTGGCCAGAAAAAGTCCTATTAAGAGGACTGCTACTCCCATAATTTCTTCATACTAAACTCCAATAAAGGAAAAGGATAGACACTTCAATAAATGATGCTGGGAAAAGTGGATATCCACATGCAAAAGAAAATGGACCCTTACCTTAAAACATCCACAAAAATGAACTCAGAGTGGATTAAAGACTTAAATGTTTAAAACCTGAAACTGCAGCAGTCCTAAAGGAAGATATAGAGGGAAAAGCTCCCTGACACTGGTTTTGGCAATAATTTTTTTGGCTAGAACACCAAAAGCACAGGTAACAAAAGCAAAAATAATAAACAAGTGGGACTACATCAAAATAAACTCTAATGATAGTTCCTACTTCTTCACAGTTAACCTTAAATTTCCACAATAGGGTTTAAAATAAAATAGCTTTTATCGTGCTTATATCATAGACAGTATTGCAGATAAGAAATATTATAATCCTTTTCATTTCTTAGACATCTCTATATGAAAGCCTTAAATGCTTTTTTTTTTCTTTTCTTTTCTTTTTTTCTTTTGCTGGCTGGCACAGAGATCAAACTCTGGACCTTAGTGTTATCAGCAACATGCTCTAAGCGGCTGAGCTAAATGTCCAACTCAAAAGCCTTAAACTTATATGATGAATAAATGGGTATCTACTGCACAGGGAATTTCATGCAATTCAAAATAGCACCTAAGAAAAAAATATTTACTGCACTTCCAAATGATATCTATTAAATCAGTATTACCAAAGAGCCTCTGCATTCATTAGGATTACTTTCCAAATCATACAACACACCTACTTTTCATAACTGAGGATGAAGAAATTGCCAGCATCATTCTAATAAAAACTATCAATACTTGATTCTTTCTACTCTCTAACCACGAAGCAATTATTTATTTACAATATTCACACTCAGCACCAAAGCTTGACATTCACAAAAGAAATAGCACAAAGGGCAAATTTCACCTTGATTGTTTAAATAAATTTGTTTTAGCCAGTTTCACATTTAGAGAACTCCACATATATGAACTCTCTCTACAGAACATAATGCAACTCTTCTGGCTTAACTATCACAAACTCTACTAGAATCAAAGTTAGGTAAAACCAAACCAAATCCCATAATGCAGAGATTTTTTAAAAAGACAGAAAATGTCTTGCCTGTTTCAAAATTATCCTGAAGTTTTCGTGGATGAAGTTTCTTTTCACATTTCTATTTAAAAAAAAAAAAAAGTACATATAACACAGCAGTCTCCAGTTATTTTGTTTATTAAAAGTCAGAAGATATATTATCAAATTTCTCAGGTAGACAATTAAACCATAAACATAATCCCATTCTCTCAATGGAATTTTTATTTCCTGTTCTTTGTATTATTTTTTAAGCCTAAAACTTTTTTTCAGTTTTGGATTACATGTACATCGTAGAGACACCAGAAAAAAGAAAAAAATTATTCATTACATCTCTCAACCCAGAGCTAATTACTATTCAGATTGCAGTGTATATCTTTCCAGCTTTTTCTCTATGAAGATATGTGTGCATATATTTTCATATAATTGTGTAACTTTTAAAAAGGATTATGATACATATTACTGTTCTATAACCTTTTTAAATGTAATATATTGTGAACAAATTCCCTTTTCAATAAATACAAATCTACATCATTTTTACTGACTTCACAGTAGTCTACTACATAGATCTACAATATGCATTTAATATCATCTTCTTGGATATTTAGTTTGTTTCAATGTTTCATCATTATGAAGAGTAAAGGGGTGAATACTCTTTAAATTCCCCTTTTAGGGAAACGAAGCAAGCACTTTTTCCGGCTTTTGACATGGCTGGAGTTTTCCTCTCTACAAGGCTCTACCAATTAGTAATTTTTATGAGTTGCCAGTACACTCAATAATACACAACTGGGTACTATCAATCTTTTCATCTTTGCCAATCTGATGGACAAATGTCATATCTCATTTTAATTTACACTCTTTCACCATACATTTGATCTAACAATTTTTATATGTTCAGTCACTTTTATTTCTTCTCTTATAAACTATCCACATGAGGGTACTTCAAAAAGTTCATAGAAAGATTCGCATTATCTTTTAATTTTATTTTTCCATGAACTTTTTGAAGTACCCTAGTATACTTGCTCTCCATCATTAACTTTCTTTTTCAAAAACCTTTTTTTAATCTAGTCAAGTTCTTTTAGACATTTTAGACAGATTTGAGAGTCATCTGTGAAGTTCCCTCAAAAATTCCACAAGGATTTGCCTGGTACCGAGTTAAATTTATACATTATTTTAAGGAATATTAACATTTGTACAGTATTATCATTAAGTATCTGTCCAAATTTTGTTAAACAGATGCTGAAGTTTATTAAAAGCCTTCTGATCATCTGTTAAGATTGCCTCCTTTGTTTTGTCACTACTTCTATCAGAGTAAAAGTGAAATAATAGTAAAGGGCAAGTAGTCTGACAGCAAATCAATCTTTAACATATATGTACTGGTGCAGTCATTACACCCCAAGTTAAGTAAACAGCACCCAGGGAATTCAGGTAAAATATTTTTACTAAATATATGAAATTACTTTTACCATCCACTGTTAAAGAAATAAAAAATAGGTGAAGCTACAATAAGAAAATCCAACATCAAATATCAGGATTTACAGAAAAGATAAGCAAGAAGACCATTAGTTATGAATTACCTTCAGGAGCACAGACTGAATAAAAGAATGCAAGAAGATGCCTTAAAATGTTTACAATTATTTGTCTTCAGGCCTAGTCTAATGACAATGGCAATAGCTATGACCGTTTTATTTTTAATTTTCTAAACTCTATCAACTTGCAGGAAAAAAAATATTTTGTGAAATTATCCAATTTTAAACTTTACTAAAATAATACAATTTAGAAAAATATAGACAGAATAATAGCTAAGGAAATGCTCTAGAGAACAGGTTTGACTACACATTGTTTTCATGGCATTAAAATAAATGTAAATAACCACATAAAAAGCAAAGATTCGATGTACAAATGAATCAATGTTAAAAACTTGTAATTAAGAGTGGCCAAAGAGAGATTTTTAATTTTTAGTGTGAAATGTAACTGTACAATTTAGCTCCATAAAAATCCTATGAATATATCAATTAAAATTTGAACAAAATAAATAACATTAATGTGCCTTGACAATGCCCTCACTCCACTCTCAAAAAGGGTAAACTGCCTACTTAGCATGAAAGCTGTTAATTCTTACCATCAAGGGATTTTGCTGCTTTACTGGCTGACTGTGGACCCCGTTTGTTCTTTTCTTTTGATTAGGTGAGTCTTGATACTGTTTTCTGCCATTTCCCCTCATACTTTGATTCTATTTTTCCAATAAGAAGAAATAAAATGTAAACCTATAGTACAATGTAATAGTATAAAAGAACATGCCCCTATGAATATGCTTAGCTGGTTGAATCAAGAGTTCAGTAAAAACCCCCAAAATTTTCATAAATCATATCAATATATTTTCTTATAGAAGACAGTGCTTCACAAAGCAAGATTCCTCTAAAGGTATAAAATAGCAAATACCATGGTCCCGAGGAATTTTTCCATACCTCCTGCCTTATCCCATTTCTGCTTACAGATTTTGTTTATAATGCATAAATGGAACAAATGTGCATGATGTTAAAAAGAAAAAAATGAAGAAAATAAACTAGGGGGAAGAGGAAGAGAAACAAGTTTTGAAAACCTTACATGACTGTTAAAAGGAGCCTTTCTGTGAGGGAATGTGGAGGCACACTGGCCGCAGTTGTTAGAGCAGGAACTAGGCAGCATGTATGATCAACTGTTACCTTGGAAACCGGCTTTAAATTGTTAATAAACAAGTAATTATTATTAAATGAATAATCTCTTCTTACAAAATGATAGTGAAGATTGGTGTTTTTAAGGTCAGGGTCAGGGATGGCTGGTTAGCTCATTTGGTTAGAGTATGGTGCAGATAATATCAAGGTCAAGGGTTCTAATCCCTGTACTGGCCAGCCACCAAAAAAAAAAAAAAAAAATTGGGGTCGTTATTAAATTTAGACATAAAATCTGAACGTGTAGTAGTTTAAATCTATATTATACTGCTTTAACATGAGTTAATTTTCCCACAAAAAAATTCTAATTTTAACTTAGACAAACTTTTTAAATGTTAATTTGTCTTAAGAGAGCTTGAAAGGATAGCTATTTAAGAAAACTGGCTAAAATGCTGTGAATAAAATAACTTTATATAATATTTAAATATATAAATAGACATTTATATTTCATCTACCTACAGAAAAAATTAAGCAGTTGCTAAAATAGCTGGAAAACAATAACCTAACTTAAATAAATGATAGCAGGGAAATATGGCTATCAGAAACTCATATCAGGCTGGCCTGTAGCTCACTTGGGAGAGTGTGGTGCTGACAACACCAAATCAAGGGTTAGGATCCCCTTATTGGTCATCTTTTTTTAAAAAAAAGAAACTCATATTACCACACACTATTAATTCAACTTCATTCTGCTCTTCCCAGTTTTGTTTTGTTTTTTAAATCATGGTTCATCTTCATAAAATTTACCACTTCAGCCACTTTAAGTGTATAGTTCATTGGCCTTAAGTATAGCCACAGTGCTGTGCAACCACCACCACTATCCACTTCCCACATTTTTTCATCATCCCAAACAGAAACTTTGTACCCAATAAACAATAACTCCCTATTCTCCCCTCCCTCCAGCTCCTGATAATCTCCAGTCTGCTTTGTATCTCCATGAGTTTGCCCATTCTGGGTACCTCCTATAATTGAAATCACATAATACTTGTCCTTTGTGTCTGACTTATTTCATTTAGCATATCCTTAAGGTTCATCCATACCATAGCATGTATCAGAACTTCAATCCTTAATTTTATTCCTTTAAAGCTGAATAATATTCCATTGTATATAAATACATTGTTTATCCATCCATTTGTTGTGCACTGATTCCACTTTTTTTTGGCTACTGTAAATAATGCTGCTGTGAACATTATTACACAAGTTATCTGTTCAAGTCCCTGCTTTCAATCCTTTTGAATATATACCTAGGAGAATTGCTGGATCCTATGTTACTCCTCTTTTATCTTTTTGAGGAACCACCAGACTGTTTTTCATGATGGCTGCACCATTTGACATTCCCACCAGCAATACATAAAGGCTCCAAGTTCTCCACATCTCACTAAACCTTGTTATTTTCCATGTTGTTGGTGGTGGTGGTGGTTATAGCCATCCTAATGGATAAGAAGTGGTATCACATTGTGGTTTTCATTTGTATTTCCCTAAAGACTAATAATGTTGAGCATCTCTTTGTGTACTTATTGGCCATTTGTATATTTTCTTTGGAGAAATGTTTATTCCACCATTTGCCCATTTTTTAATTGGGTTTTTTGCTGTTGCTGAGTTGTAGGTGTTCTTCATATATTCAGGTCATTAATCCCTTATCATATATATGATTTGCAAATATTTTCTCCCATTTTGTGGGTTGTCTTTTCACATTTTTGACAGCATTCTCTGAAGCACAAAAGTTTTTCATTTTGACAAACCTAGTATACTGGTCCGTTTCTGTTGCTTATAACAGAATAACTGAAACTGGGTAATTTATAAAGAAACAAAACTTATTTCTTACAGTTTTGGAGACTTGGAAAGTCCAAAGTCCAGGGAATACATTTGATGAGGGCCTTCTTGTGATGGTGACTCTCTACAGCAATGCAGGGTATCACATGGCGAACAGCCTGAGCAAGAGTAAGCTAACTTTCTCACTTGCTATCCTTATAAAGCCATCAGAACCACACCTATTACTCCATGAATGAATTAATCCATTCATGAGGGTAGAGTCCTCATAATCTAGTCAGCTCTCAAAGGTCCCACCCTTTCAAATACTATAATAGGATTTCCTACCCTTTTAACAGTATTACAACAAAGATCAAGTTTCCAACACATGAACTTTTGGGGGACACATTTGACCCATAGCACTGGGCATATTTTTAAGAAGAAAAATGAAAATAAAAATAAGAATGGCACCCAAATGGATGGCTGAAATAAAAAAGATAATACCAAGTATCAGTAAGAATGTAGAACAACTAGAACTCTCATATATTTTTCTGGGGATATAAATTACTTGAGAAAATTGCTTCCAAGTATGTACTCAAGAACACAGGCATATCCAGTGATCCATCAATCCTCTTTGTCAAATTCTACTTTTAGTCATATACCCAAAAGAACTGTACTCATAAATGTTCATCAAAAGACATGTATAACAATGTTCATAGCAGCACTGTGTTACAAAAGCCCCCAAACAAAAACAACCAAAATGTCCTTTAAGAGTGTAATGAATAAATTGTGGTATAATCATACCCTAAATTAACAAAAATAAAATTTTACAATACCCTACTTTTCCTGAACAAAAGCCAATACACCCAATTTATCTTAATTTGGAGCATATCTTATGACTTTCATTTTTAAATGAACCTTTCAGGGCCAGCCTGTGGCTCACTCGGGAGAGTGTGGTGCTGATAACACCAAGGCCATGGGTTTGGATCCTATATAGGGATGGCCGGTTCGCTCACTGGGTGAGCGTGGTGCTGAAAACACCAAGCCAAGGGTTAAGATCCCCTTACCGGTCATCTTTTAAAAAAGAAAAAAGAAAAAAAAAAAACGAACCTTTCGCTGCCAAAGTCAAATGTTAATTCCTATTACTTACAAGAGTACTTCAGAAAGTTCATGGAAAGATTTGTATTACCTTTTAATTCGATTTTCCACAACTTTTTGAAGTACCCACCTTACTACACTAGACTTAAACCAAAGCTGTAAAGGTTAAGGATTTTTTTTTTTTTTTTTTTTTTTTAACCAGTAAGGTGATCGCAACCCTCAGCATGGTATTGTCCGCACCACGCTCAACCAGTGAGCGTACAGGCCATCCCTATATAGGATCCAAACCCGTGGCCTCGGCACCCCCAGCGCCGCACTCTCCTGAGTGAGCCACGGGGTCCGCCCAAGGTTAAGGAGACTTAGCCCTGCTTCAAATCACAAGTCAGGAACACAGGAGACTTTGATTAACAATTCAGAGCTTTATTACTATTAAGATGCAATTCCTCAAGTGAGAATGATTTCAAAGCCAAATGACGTAAATTTCTGAAAATTTCAAATGCATCTCACTCACCTTTGTTTTTAAAAGGTCGGACATTTCAGAATGATTATTATATGGCTTTTGCTGTAGTGTTTGCCTGTGCTTTACCCACTGGTCACCAGGAGAACCTTCAGGAAATAACTGCTGACTGTGGCGAAATTTGGTTCGACTATACCAAGATTAAAAAAACAAAAATCACAAAAAGAAAAATCAGATCAGAAAATTGTCACACTTGATAGCTTAACTTACAAACTACATACCTTACTTTCTCCTTTATTGTCTATCTCCCCCAACTGGAATGTAAGTTCCATGAGGGCAGATTCTTCTCTACTTTGTCTACTGCTTTATACCCAGCGCCTAGCAAAGTGCATTCAATAAGTATTTCTTGAATGAATAAATACCCTATATTGTCATCACATACTTTAAAAAATTATCCATACCATCTTCTTCCTATAAGTGATTATACTCTTAAAAATCTAAGGGGAATAATTCTTTCTAAATTTAGTTAAAACGAATGTAAGTGAATTTTCCTTCTTAATAAGACAGACAACTCATATTCTTACTAGGATGTTGAAAGTATGGAATCTGATCCTACACAGATCACTTATGGACACCATCCATGCTGGAAAAGAATATAAGAAATTAAGCTATATTCTAAATCAAAAACTTAAGGGACACAAGACAATGGATGAGCAAATTAAAGATCCAGTCTCAAATTCTTATGCAAAAGAATCTGATTCTAAAAGGTGATACTCATGCAGTAGTTTGTAATGTAAGTAATCTCATTATACAATAGCACTTACATATATAAGTCCAGAGTCAATGCTCCCAAGAACCACATTATAGTAAGATTGTTTCAGAATACTTCAGAATTCTTCTCCTTTCCCATTTAAGAACTGTAATAAAATTTCACTCTTTCTACCCTTTCTTTCAACAAAATTCAGACATTTCTCCTCCAATACATCATCACACGTTAGTCTATATACTAAAAATACACACGATCCTCTATAAGAAACCTGAAATTTGGTTAGAGAGATTGCTTTATCATCTCCTTATTCACTCAACAAGAGCACAAACTAGACTAGACTAAAACGTAGAGGAATCATACCACACACTATGGTAGATAGATTCTTACAAACAGGTTCATACATATTGTTTTTCAAACACTGTCACTATTTCATAACTTTTTGGTAGTGTCCTTATTTCTTTTTTCATCTTGGCTGCATTTCTGTCTACCTTACTTTTTCTACTACACTGTTTCACTTATGTCGAGTAGTACATAACTTGGTGATTATAACCATAGATTCTGAAAAGCAGAAATGACTTTCAAGGCATTTAGTCCAAGCTCCTGTCCTCATAAAACTCAACTAAAATGGAATGCTACCTGTTTAAAAGATATTGACTATAGATGTGATAGTTTACTTCTATTAATTTTTGAAGTTCTACAATAAAAACAGAACATCCAAATTAGAGAAAATGTAAATCAACTCTCTCTAAACCTAACATAAGCAAAGTTCTAGCAAGCTGATTACAAAAATATACGTTTATTTAGCAAAGTTACTGACCCAGCCTACTCTATAAGTGTGATTTGTATGCAATTATGTTCCAAAGAACAAAATGTTCTGTATGATTCATGTCCATGATACAGTCACTCTTTATAAAATACAGTCTATGCTAGGAGAAATAAAGGAAAAAAGCAAGCCCAAGTCTTCACAGTTTTGTCTCTGACTTTAACAAATTATACATCAGCATCCCTCATCTTCCTTACGCAAAAACAGACCTCAATATATCCCCTCCAAACACCTTCAGAAACTCAGTTACCTATAAAGTAAGATATGAGAACAGACAAGTAACACTATGAACACACACACATTATTTCTTTTCCTAGTGTCTTATCTATCCATCTAAAAAGTTAGTATCCTCTTGAGTGCATATTTTAAAATGTGCCTGAAGTTTCTTTCCAACTCCAATTAACCGTTTTCATCTCGTCAAAAACCCTTTTAAAAAAAGTGTATCATCTGTGAGACCAATAACAAAATGGTACCTATAAGAAGGAATCTTACACCTCTGCAAAGTTTGGAAGCGAACTGCTACTGTTATTAAAAACCATCAGAAAATCAGAATTCAATGAATATATTTCTTTACCTCAATTTTTCCACAGTGGGTTTAGCTGGTGTGCTACCAACCGAGGAAAATCCATTGTCACTGTCTGAAGAATCTCCAAATCTTCGAGAAAGCCAGTCCCTTAATGGTCTATGGAAAGAGTAAGAATACACTTTTAAAATCTGGCTACAGAAAGAAACTATCAGAATCATGAAGGTTAGTTTTATATTTCAAGAAATACGAACATACCTGATAAAGGGAATGGCCATAAAAAACTTGTTAGGTGCCAAACCAAGTTTGGATTTTGGAGTCATATCATTTCTATGACAGGGCAATTTCTCAATGGAGAACCACTCAATGTTCTGAAACATGAAAGAAAATAATTCATTTGGTTAATTATTATCAAGGGCTTTCTAAAAGGAATTCCCACTTCATTCATTTGGGATACTGTCCAGCAACCTGAAAATACTCTTCACTTATTACATACCCGAATTTCTCTTCTGGTTTTCGGGTTAAATTTTGTGTCTTTTGGAATTCCTGGAATGATGTACAAACGAGCAAGCTGGTCATTGATTCGAAGTTCAATGTAATCATCCTTACAAATATAGTCTTTGATATCAAAACCAGTTTCTTCAAAGACCTGGAAATAAATTTGGATGAAATTTTCACTTTTAGCTGTTAGACTTCCAGTTCATTAAAATGTGTTTACTTCAAAGACAAAAATTCAGAAAAGGGGAGGCTTTATTTGTATTTACTACTTCTGGAAATGGATAGACTAGATAAAGGAGTACATGTGTGATATTGAAAAAAAACACAAAGTTCTTATGTCCTATGTTTCTCTATATCCACAGGAACAGCCCACTGTAGAGCTGATCAATAACATTCAAACTTACCAACTATATACCTTTCCCAGGATAAATTTCTGAAGGCTTAGTGATAGAGCTGTCCCAGTTTACCACTTCCCCAAATCTTAACATTTATATACAGAAGACAATGTAATTAAACCATCAATCCTGTGGATTTATTTCAAGACCCATGCATGGTGTCTGAGCATTCCCATTAGAGCAAAAGTCCAGATTCTTTGCTTTTCATTTTCTTTGAAACTCAGGTCTTATCTACTGCTTGAGACAGAGCTTTAAAATGTTTCTGATTAATAATAAATCAATCTTAACAGATGAGATTTATAACAATGAAGACTAGTTTACCTGAAAGTTTACATATCAATGATATGTGAAATTGTTTATCTTCATCAAAGAAACAATTAAGTCAAAAGGGAAGAAATATAAATCTGAAGACACTCAATACATTTATATCCAGAATATATTTAAAACTCATGTGTCTGTGTATGTGTGTGTGTGTCAATAAGTAACCTGACTTTTAAAAAATGAGAAACATGTAAATAGGTACTTAATAAAAGGGAATATTCAAATGGCCAATAAGAACATGACAAGGTAATCAAGATCATTAAATTTCAGGAAAATGCAAATTAAAACCACAATGATATCCATAACATTCCCACCAGAAGTTAAACAATTTTTAATTTGATAATTTGATGTGTAAGCTAGATGCAGCACAACTAGAATTCTCATACACTGCTGTTAGGAACGTAAATTGGTTCAACCACTTGGAAAACTATTGGTCGTACCCTCCCTACAACTCAGCAAGTATACTTTTGGAGAAACAAGGGCCTATTTCCCTCAAGGAACATGTACAAGAATATTCACAGCAGATTTACTCTAATAGGAAAAATTGGATACAATCCAAAGTGTAAGAGAATGGACAAAGAATTGTGGCATATTTATACATTGGAATACTACATAGAATAACAAGAAGAACAAACTACTGATACATGCAACAACATAGATGAATCTGACAGACATTATAATGTGCCAATGAAGCCAAACGAAAAGAGTTATCTACTGCAAAATTCTATTTACATGGAGTTTAAGAACAAGCCAATTAATCAATAGTTGATAGAATTCAAAACAGTGAGTCTTTTCAGTAAAGTGTAGAAAAAAGTGAGTGCTGTTTGGGAAGGAGCAGGAATGACTCTTCTAAGGTGCTAAAAATGTTGAATAGAATCTTCTTTTTTTTTTTTAAAGATGACGGTAAGGGGCTCTTAACCCTTGGCTTGGTGTTGTCAAAACCACGCTCAGCCACTAAGCAAACCAGCCATCCCCATAGAGGATCCAAACCCATGGCCTTGGTGTTATCAGCACTGCACTCTGAGCCACGGGCCGGCCCTAGAATCTTGATATGGGTAGTGGTTTCAGGGTATATACACATAAAAGTGAATAAGCTGTTAAGATTAAGGTACCTTATGTATTTTAGCTTCAACATAAAAAGTTTAAAAAATAACTTATAGGGGCCCGCCTGTGGCTCACTCGGGAGAGTGCGGTGCTGATAACACCAAGGCCACGGGTTCAGATTCCATATAGGGATGACCGGTTGGCTCATTGGGTGAGCGTGGTGCTGACAACACCAAGTCAAGGGTTAAGATCCCCTTACCGGTCATCTTTAAAAAAAAATAAATAAATAAATAAAAATAAAAATAAAAAATAAAATAAATAAAAAATAGCTTATATATGGTTCTTAATTCTATGTTTTACAGTCACTCTCCTTAGCTCCCTTTTTTGAATAATATCTCATTATCACAAGTAAGTATACATAGCTAGTTAAGTAAATCTGTATAATAATGAGAAATTACGCTAAAAGTAAATTGTATAATCTAAATTCCTTGGGAGCAGAGCCTGTTATCTTTGTGTTACAAATAGTATCTAACTGAATACATGCTTAATAAAATAATATTGGAGAAGGACTGAGGAACTGTTTCAGGTTAAAAGAAACTGAAAAGACATGCCGATTATGTGCAAATACAATAAATGAGCCTGGATAGGATCCAGGATGGATGAAAGGGTGGAACTGCTTAAAAAATCATAATGGATAATTAGTGAATTTAAATATAAACTGTCCATTACATCATAGCACCACATCAATGTTATATTCCTGAATTTGATAATTACACTGTGATTACCCTAATAGAATTCCTTGTTCTTAAAAGATACATGCAGAAGTAGTTAGGAGTAAAGAGGCATTATGTCTGCAATTTACTCAAATAATTCAGCAATAATAAGAACCATATATACACACATATATATAAAACCAATAAAGCAAATATGGCAAAACATTAACTGGGGTCTGTTCTTTATATTACTCTTAAAATTTTTTCTATATTTAAAATTATCTTACTATTGATACAATTTTTATGGAGTCACATTGTAACC
Organism: Cynocephalus volans; assembly: GCF_027409185.1. Lineage (NCBI taxonomy): Eukaryota > Metazoa > Chordata > Mammalia > Dermoptera > Cynocephalidae > Cynocephalus > Cynocephalus volans. The sequence continues at coordinate 98,832,254 of NC_084461.1, read as the reverse complement.
AAAATATGTAGTTATTTTCACTGCATCTATTCTAATATGTACTGTGTGCTTAATAAGTGACAGTTACTGTCTTAGGTACTGAATTCAGAAATGAATAAAGCAAGCACTCTCCCCTTTAAGGAGTTCGGTCTAAAAAAGAAATTAATTTTAACATGATTTAAGTCCTAAAAGGTAGGAGGAAGGTGCCTAACTCAGCCTTGGATAGATGTGTTTGAGAATCCTGGAAGGCTGTCATGAACAGCATGCTATTCTGTTTGATACACAGGAGCTAGAACATAAAGATGAATAGGAGTTTGCCAGATAAATAAGAAGAAAAAGGCGTTCCATCCAGATACCTGGGAAGGGCTATAGGTAAAGAATTACATGGAAGAAAGTGATACAATATGAGGCAAAATGAAAAGGGCCATTTAGCACTAACATAGGCAGCTTCAAATCCTGTACAACCAAACTGAGAACACAATAAAAACAACAGACATAACCTCTCAATTCTGAAAGTGATAAAGATAGATTTGCCTCTAAAACTAGGCATTCATTTTTATCAAATATTTACTAGGAAAATGTTTTAATAGCTGTCTCATGTGTACAGACACTAAAGACAAAAATTTTAATATTACACTTTCTGTGAATTAAATTCATTCCTGTATTACAATACTGAGTTAATTTTCTTGGCACATGGAACAGCATTAACTTCTCCAATGCTATCTGATAAAAATCCTCACGTAATAGGGCTGTCCTGTTAGCTTAGTTGGTTAGAGCATGTATTATACACCAAGGTGAAGTTCAGATTCCTGTACAAGCCACAAAAAAAAAAAAAAAAAATCCCCATGTAAGACTAAAAAAAAAAAAAGTTTTGCCCAAAGAACACCAGTACAGAAAGACAATGAAATCCTCTTTGTCCTAAAAGTCTACAGGAAGAGGTAGAATAAACCAACCAAGAGTTCCTCTGTACAAATTCTATCAATTAAACCATATGAATGCATATTAAAGTCAGCTTTATTAGAATAAAACATATTGTTTTGCCAAATAATAAGCAACAATATGTAATCTTGAAACCACAAGTGAACTGCCAAGTATCATTTGCTTGTTCTCAAGAACAGTTGGTTTCACCACAAATGACAAAAATACACTGAGATTATTTATTATGCCTCCTTCAACAATATCTAGAAAACTTTTTTCACATCTTTGTTCTATGTCTACATCACTGAATAAAATTGTTCAGAAATAATCCAATTAGCAAAGGTGAACCAAAAGGTCAAATAGAAGATTGGAAATCACTAATTACGATTGTCCTTAGCTTTCTATTGACAATTATTCACAATTATTCATATCTTCTCCCTGAGAAGTGTGTTTGCCACTGCTTCTTTAGGCTCAGCTCACAAACACAGCCCTGTTACGGGACATGTCAAATTCTGCTACAGCCTGACAAAACACTTATGGACTGCCATATATAATGAAATAATAACATTAATATAATAACTGTAATGTATACCTGTATGAAAATATCACCCTGCACCCCATAAATATGTATAATTATGTGTCGGTCAAAAAATATGTATATATAGCTGTAGGAATGCTATAATAAACCAAATAATAATGTTATTAGCAACTTAAAATAAGGGTTAATAATGACATGGTTTTTAACTGCTTTCAAACAGTGCTGCTTCTATTATACTGCAGTACCACCAAGTGGCAGAAGGACATACTGCAATTCTAGGACTGCTAGTTGAATATTTTCATCTTCATCATTCAAAAGTGGCAACTGATATGAACTGAATTGTGTCCTCCACCTCTCCAAATTCATATGTTGAAGCCCTAGCCTAACCTAAGTGACTATATTTGGAGATAGGGCTGGTAAGCCTATCCTAAGTGACCATATTTGGAGATAGGGCTGGTACCTTTTATAAGGAAAGGAAGAGACTCCAGAGCTCTCTCTGCATATACCCAAGAAAAGTCATGTGAGCACCCGGCAAGAAGGCAATTGTCTACAAGCCAAGAAGAGAGCCTTCACCAAAAACTGAAGCAGCTAATACCTTGATCTTGGACTTCCCAGCCTCCAGAACTGTTGGAAAATAAATTTCTGTTGTTTAAGCCACTCAATCTGATATTTTCTTATGGAAGCCCAAGGTAACTAAAAGAGCAACACTCAACCTTAATCTCCAAACTTCTTTATGTCAAAGGTAGTCATTTAAAAATCAGGAATAAAAGAATTTGCTGGGCCGGCCCCGTGGCTCACTCGGGATAGTGCAGTGCTGATAGCGCCAAGGCCACAGGTTTGGATCCTATATAGGGATAGCCGATGCACTCACTGGCTGAGCGTGGTGCAGACCACACTGCGCCAAGAGTTGCGATCCCCTTACCGGTCAAAAAAAAAAAAAAAAGTCAGGATTTGCTTTTAAAATTTCTAATACAAAAACTATAAAAATTAAAGCCAAGTATTTTCTGCCAAGTTCCTTGACAGCTGTAACACCAAGATGAAAAAGACGGTTTAGAAGTTAAATCCTATTATCAAAGGGAAAATGTTTTCCCTGAAATTAAGGAACTATGGTTCCTCAGAATGTCCATACTTCCCTCAGAACAAGACAAAACTCTAAAACAGGGAGAAAAGAAACAAACAAACCATATTGATCCAATTCAGAAAGGTAAATGTTAATAAAAATTAAGATATACTTAAAAATCGTAAATTCCTTCTGATTTTTGTGGGTGCGTTTAGAATCACTCATCTATTTATGTACAAATATTGCTTGAGTGCCTAAATTGCAATAGTCTATTACATGGACTCCAGAGCCAGACTACCAGGGTTTACATCCCTGTTCTGCTGCTTACTCTGATGTCAGATTTAACGCTTGCTACTAAACTGCTGTTTCAGTTCTCTCACCTATAAAGTGGAGACAACCCCTCCCATAATAGTGGAATCCCTCCCCAAAAGACTTCCTTTAGATTCTGTCATCTACACTCCATTCTCCCATTTCCCATGCCCTAAGAATACATGTTATTTACTTGGCTATAATTTATGGTGAGTTATAGTCATTACTAAAATTAGCACCTTTTATCTCAGTATCATAGAGCAGAAAATAAATAAGATAAAAACCAAAAACTAGGTGCCTCAGTTCACAGGTTAACTGCCTCCTTCTATAAATATTCTATTTCTGCATCATTCTGACTCTTTGAAATACAGTATATAGAACTCCTCAGATGGAGGCTTCTAGTGGTAGATGCAGGTAGATCCCATGAGTCTGAGGTACTTCAGTCTTGCAAGTACAGGCATTTGATTTACCCCCTGAAGATCCAATTATAGACAAAGCTGATCCCACCCAATTTAAACTAAATTTCTGTTATTCCAGTTAACTTAATGGCCTTTCTGGACCTGGACAATTACCTTGTTGCTGTTAAGACTCGTCTAACTCCATGTACAGGACTACAGATCAATTCCTCTAAGAAGGATACTATGGTTCCTATTCTGTCCTTCCTAAAGAGCAAGAGAACTATGAAGTTTGAGAACATAAAAGTGAAGACTTTTACTACTGCTCCATCTTATCTTCTGCCATCTATAGAAAGAAAAGGAACAGGTCTTAGGGATGTGGCAATTCCTCACCTTCTCCCCAAACAGTTTTCAATTTTAAGGGATGTACATAAACCTTCATTTACTTGTTTACAACGGCTTTGTCTATAAGTTGTTGCAAATACTGTCTTGGATAACCTGTTCCATACTGAATTTAAAATACAGCATTTTCAGTCCCACTCAAAAATAAATAACCACTAATGATTTTTCTATGGCAAATAACCACTAGTGACTTATAAGAATTTTAACTATTATCCCTCACTAACAGTTACAAATAAACTAGGCAGTAAACACTGCTACAGGAAAACAATGCATCAAATAACACTTTAGACAATGGATTCTAATATAATATGCCACAAAATCCATATTACCATCTCAAAAAAAATTGTAAATTCGAATCACTACCACCTAGATTTTTTTCCTTAAGGATATTACTTCTAACTATTATGAAGCCTTTGAGTGACTCTCCTTAACAAATTTATAACTTATAGAGATTAAGTGACTTGTCCAAAGTCTCTAGGCTACTGAGTCACAGAGGCTACACCAAAACAAATATCTTTCATTTCCTAGGCCAGTCTTCTTTCCATTTATCCTTCCTATAGAGCTCTACTTTTCACATCTCAAAAATAAAGCATAATGCAATAAAGGATAAGAAATAAATAAGAATACAGTACACAATCCATCACAAGTTACCATTTAATTAATGCCAAGTGAATAATAAAGACAATAATTATTATTAATGTTCAGAGACTTACTATGAGCTAGAGTTGATTGGTAAGATTTTAAATCAGAACTGTAAGAGTAAACTTCACAAGCTGGCCGGTTAGCTCAATTAGTTAGAATACCACCTTGTAACACCAAAGTCAAGGGTTCAGATCCCTGCACCAGCCAGCCACCAAAAAAAAAAAAAAAAAAAAAAAAGAACTTCAGAAATTATCCATTCTAAACTTCATTTTACAGATAAGAAACTCAGGCTCTATACATAAGAAACTAGCTCTAGTATAGAGCTATTTGGTGGCAACCTGCAGGAAAAAGGATTATTTGAGCTGGGTTTAGAAACATACCTAGAGAGGCAGGAAGAAAAGAGGACATTCCAGGTAAGAAAATATTAGCGAAGTTTTTTTTACAGGCTGAAACAAATGAGTCAAAAAACAGAGAATAAATCTTTTTGACTTTTAATATAATAAATTCAGAAATGGCTAAGTTTGTGTTGGAGGGAGACAACCAAGTTTAAACACAGTCATGGGTCACTTAATGATGGGGACATGTCTCTTAGACGATTTTGTCATTGTACGAACTTACACAAACCTAAATGACATAGCCTACTACATACCTACAATATATGGTTTAGGCTATTGTTCCTATGAGTAATGCACCGTTACAGGAATTTTTCAACTCCATTATAATCTTATGGGATATCACTGTATATGCAGTCCGTTGTTTACTGCACTTAAAGAATTAAACTTTATCCTATAGGCACTGAGAGGCTGGAATGTGTTTTCAGCAACAAACGTTAGTTTCTTAGAAAAACCCGAATTGTGCAGTTGTTGAGAAGTCAAGACTATATAAATGTAAAACAAGGATTATAATAGCCAAAACGTTTCACTAATTACAAATCCAATTCTAAAAGAAAAGGTGGAAAAGATACCATCATAGAGAAAGGAGCAAAAGAAATAAAAAATGAATAACAAATGAAAATGGGAACAGAAGAATAAATGAGAGATGTGGACAAAAGAACCAACAGTTATGTTATAAAATTTAAGTTATTTCATGCACTCAAATTCTGGAAAGAGAATTAGATTGTCCAAACAAGTGTATACAACTAAAAAACCATACTTGAAGCCTAACAGGCAAGTTTACTATGCTTCGAACTCCAACAACTTACCTCCCTAGCAGCACAATCATGAGGAGCTTCTTCTTTATTTACTTTTCCTTTTGGAAATCCCCAGCCTGATTTTGCTAGGTACCCCTGAACCAGTAGTACCTACAAAACAAGCAGAGATAAAAATCAAACTTGCCCTCCTTTCCCGTGCTCCTTTCTAAAATCAAATGTGTTTTTCTCCTTCAGGTAAATGTTATCAACAATAATTTTATACAGCAATTGGTCTAAATATCTTCCACGTGTCTGAATACACTTCTATTAGTGTGAACAAAGGCATTCTCCCCACCTAAAAAATATTTCTTTAACAATGAAGTGACTCTTTTTGAACTAAGCCATAACTGCAACAAGTATAAAATCGTAAGACCCAAAATGCAGACAAAACATGCAGAACTTGGCCTGTTAGCACTATATATCTAAGAATATTTTAAAACCTCGATTCAGAACACTACATAAATAACAAATTTTGTTAATATGCTAAAAATCAACAGATCACCATTTCACTAAAAATCTTTTATTACACTCACATTTTCAAGTGTCTCATCAAGAATAATTGCACCATATGTTGGTACTCCCATTTTATATTCCTTCCATTCATCCAAAACTTTTTCCACATCTTCACCTTGAGGCAGCAAAAATGGACAATGACTGAAGAGTATAAATAGTGTCAAGGAGGCTCATTTCTCCCTTAATACATCTTGAGAAATTATATACATAAAGAGACCTACTTAAATCAACTGTGTATTTTATATGAAATTACTCAAATTTTCACCTCACCTAAGTTTAAAATTTTTGGTTTCTTCCACATTTGTTTTCTCTTGCACGAGTCACTGTTAACTTCTGCATTTAGTCTAGACACAAATCAATAAGTTTTGGGTACTCATGGTCCTGGAGCACTGAGTTAACAAAAATGACTTCAGAACCATATAAACACCTTAAACACTTCTCATTAAGGAAGTCAAATTCATCATATCAGGGAATCAACTGATACAGAAACCGACAGCAAGAAACGGAAGTACATACATATACATCACTAAGAGGAAGAAACCATCAGAAGAACAAAAAAGTTAAAGTGGTTAACTCTGGGAAGTAGGACTAGGGATGAGGCATATCATTCCATACTGTTGACTTTCTTCACCATGTAGATGTATTGCTTTTATAATGAAAAACATTTTTAAGATCAGGATTTACTAAGGATTGTAGAGAGAGGTAAATCCGGGTATTAAGGAAAGTATAGCCAGTTTCAAAAGAAACAGGGCATACCCCTCAAAATTCAAAATATGAGTATAGAAAGGAAGGTTTCACAGCAGATGGAACAAAAGAAGATGGTGGTAGAACGGGTAGTACAAGTACGTTAAGCTCAAAATGTCCTAAAGGAAGTCAGCACTATATTCACGTTGTGATGAGAAGCTTGGTTTAAACAAGAACATTAGATTAAATTCATTTTATTAATGTGAATTTTATGAGTTCTACAATTTTGTATTTTAAAATCTGTTTTGGTTTTATAGTTGTAGTAAGAACTAAAAAGGCCCTCAGAGTCCAAAGAAGTCAACCACCTATGACATCATAATTAAAAAACAAGCAGGAGGTTAATATCAGTGTAATTATTCCACGCCTTCATTTGGGGAGGGAGGGAAAAAAGTTTAGATACAATATTAACCATTTCATGAAGTCCTATGGTTCTATAGAGACTTCCTAAGATTCTGAAAGGTATTTATTTACCAATAAAAGTATAGTTTTACATGTTTAGTAAAATCCCTTTTGTTGTAAAGTCACCACAAATTTTTTTTTAATCTAAGCAAAGTATACATTTTTTTTTAAATGGATTTGTTTTTCCCATTAAAAAACCAACCACAGAGAAACCTGTAAAAAAGAAAAGGTTCAGTGAGAGAAATCAAACCAACTGACTTGTCTGGAAACTACATGCTTCATTTATCCATTTTTTTCTATCCCAAAATCACCACAATCTAACCTGAACAAGTTGACTAAACCAATCAACCACTGTTCAAAACACACTTGCAATTAACATTGAGAAAAGCCTATAGTCTTTGAAGTGCCCAAGTCCACACAATTTGCTAGTGACAAAATATCAATCTCCCCACTGACAACTCTTCTATCCTCCTTCATGCTTGATAGTACATAAAAGTAATTCAACTCAACTGTGGAAGTGGAAATTTTTTTAAATACCATTTTTATTTAATGAGATAATACATTTAATTTGAAAAAGCCTACGCCATGCACTGAATAATTGTTAACTATCATTTCTAAGTTCTTTTAGATTCTGACTTCATGACTGTCTCAGTTCCTTAAGAATTCTAAGCACATGTCCACTTACATTACACAGATTCTCTTTTTATTCTAACATTTTTGCAAAAACATGAAAAAACCTGCTCTAGGTATAAACAATCGGACAGTAATCTCCATCCAAAATCCCACCATTATCTTAAATGAAATCAATTTCCTCCATGGACAATTCATCTCAAGTTCTAGCTTCAGTTCTTTGATTTCCTTGTCCTTCATATCCATTCCCACAGCAACATTCTGGACCTTGCCTTCACTAAAACTACTACTGTAGTTATTAAAATAAAACACCGTGACCATAACCCACTAGACTTTCTTTTAATTACTCCCACCACATCATTATTCTCTATCAGTCTTTGTTTTCCTCTCTCCCTATTAACACCCTCCTGCTTTTATATTTTTCTCTAAACGATATGGTCTACCACTTTCAATCTCTTAATAATATCAATTTCTTTGCCCCACTAGTCTCTGAAATGCAGTTCCATTGCCCACTAGCAAATCCAAGATACGCATGTCTGTATCCACATTGCCACATACTAAAAATCACAAAACTGCACAATTTACAAAAGAGAAAACAGAGGCATAGAAAGCTCCCACAATTTACCCAAGAATGCACAGCTAGTAAATGGCAGAGTTAGGATGCTAACCCAAAGAATGTGGCTTCCAGAACTTCTATAGTACCCAGTCTCTCCACTCCAATATTGCATGGGTACCACAAACTCAACTTATTCATAACTGAGCCCATCCCATAAAATTTCTCCTTATTTTCCTATGAATGGAATGACACATTCATCCACTCAATTGCTCAAATCAGAAATCTGGGTACCATCCTTTCTTCTACCTTTCCTAAGATATCCAAGTTATGACTTATTTACCTCCTAAACATGTTTCAAATTTGACCTCTTCTATTCATTTCTACAATCACTGGTTTTCATTATCTCATTCATAAATTAATGAAACAGCATCTCAACTAGGTTCAGTCTCCAGTCTTGCCTTCCTCCAATCCACTGTCCATACTATTCCAGAGCGGTCTTTCAAATATAGGGACAAATAAAGCCATTGTGGCAAAACATTAACAATGGATCAATACAGATGAAGGGTATGATGGCAGTTCACTGTAATAGTCCTTTACTTTCCCTGTAAGTTGAAGCTTTTTCCCCAATACAAAAAGTCTAATTTTTTAAAAGAATCTCCTATAATCTATTATTCTTTTTCAAACAAGTATGGCCTACAAGACCCTTACATGTTTTAGTTCCTGAATTACTCTCTGGCATCATCTCTTGTCCCTCCCCACTTATTTTAAGATATAATCATATTTACCTTTTTTTACTTCCTCATACAGATCTTTCTCACATAGACCACTTTCTCTAAAGGCTTGTATCAAGCCCTCAAATCTTTTTTTTTTCTTTTTGGAGGAGTAATAGTTAACATTTATTACTAATTATGGCAGGCACTGTTGTAAACAATTTACACGTAAGAATCAGCCTGATTCTCAAACTTACCCTTTGAATTAGGCACTGTTATTAACCTTATGTTTTAGATAAAGAAACTGGGATCAAGAGAAATTAAATAACTTTCCCAAGATCTTTCAGTGGACAAGTTGGGAGTCAAACTAATAGCTCCCAAATCTTGATTGGATATCTTTCTCTGTTCCCACTGAACCCTGTACTACCCTATTATATATATCTTACTATACTGCACTATAATAATTTCCCTTCCTGTTTCTCTCACTCATCTTCTTGAAGATCCTGAGTCTACCTTGTTCACAGCATAATACCTGGCATGAAGTAGCCACTCAGTTATTTAATGAAGTCTACCACATTAGCAATAAAAGGTTTCTTGTCCATATAACTAAATTAAAAGAAACATAACTAAAACAGAGGTTTTTGTTGCTTATTTTTTAATAGCAAGGAAAGTATCAAACTCATGTGGACATACAAACTCTTATTCAGAACCCCAAAGTATGTAAAGCTGCTCTGGTAGAACCATAAGTCTATAAAAAAACCTAAACAAAAAAAAGGATTTGGTTGTTTTAATCCTGTTTTTATAACTAGATTATAACTCCTTAAAACTAAAGTCTTCTATAATTTCTCCATAGAAACTATCACGAGCCTCTAACAAAGATGGTGCTCAATATACTTCTATTCCCCTTTAAATCCTCATTGGCTGCTACACATTTAATCAGGCAAATGGTTTGATCATTTTCCCCTCTGAAATCTGTCACATATCAGTGTTTTCTTTGTAGTCCCTCTACTGTGGCTAAACACCTTATCGCTCCATGTCTCAAGTGATGTAACAGACCCAATTATGATTCAATCTATCCTGCCAAATAAATCTTCTTGAATACCATTTTTAAATGATCTGAGTAATATTCTTTACCCTGGTTTAAAACTTGCTATGCTTAAGTTAACAACAAAGTGTTTCATCCATTTTCTACAGCCCTAGGGGTTTCTGTATTTCATGGGATTCATTTCTTCCTTCGAAATCTGTCCCCCATCAGCGTTTTCTTCGTAGTCCTGCTGCTATAGCTGAAGACCTCTACATCTCCTACTATGGCCCCATAAGAACCCTCTGCTCAATACAAACTAATTTATTTCCTGAGATATCCCTTAAAACTTTTCCAACTCTCCAATTTCACTCAATCCCTCTTCTTTACCTGAACATATTCCCCACTTCTATTTAGAAAATCCTATACTCCTTTAAAAATATATCTTTGCGTAAAATCTTTTCATCCTTTTTCTGAATTCTAAAAACATTTAATATCAAGACCATTAGCAATTCCTCAATTTTTTGACTTGTGACAGCTTCTTTTATAATCTTAAATATTCATGTGAATCTTTTATAACTAATAAATTATGACAAGCTTCCATAAAAAAAGCTTCTTTGAAGGCAAGGACTTTTTGTATTTGCCGCAGGACTAGAAACACTGCTTTGAACACAGTAAATATCCAATAATTATTTAAGAAATTTCTAAATAAATTAGAAAGGTAGTAACCGGATTAAAGATCATCTGGTTATATGGAGCAGCAAGAGTAAAGGAAAAAACAGATCGGTTCTAGAAACAGGCTATTTCCAAAAAAAGAAAATCAAATTTAATTCTAATCATCAGTGCACATTTCTTAAAAATAAGAATACTATTAAACTGTATCTACTATTAATATTAACAATTTTTAGAAACCAAGTATGTTCTACCTAATAGCTTAAAAACCTCAGAGACAAGCAACAGGAAATTTGTGCTAAAATAGTTTATTAACAAGAATGAAAGACATTTGTTATGGTAACAAAAAGGATATCGGCTTTAGCAAAGTCTCTTATCCCACACTGAGGTAATCCTGGTGTGTTCTGTATGTAGAAATCCAAGTAAAACCAATGGGCAAGTTCAATCTGAAAACACACTCGGATTGCATTGTCTCTTTCCTCGCTGGGAATATGCAAAATAAATCGGCTGTCAAAAACAAAACACATACAAAAATTAGATTTACATACTATGAAGATTTATTTTAACCTATTTAATTGCTTTACCCCTGACCCACCAACTTAAAAAAAGGACCAAGAGCAGTCCTGATCAAGGAAGCAATCAACATTTGGGGGAAATTACTATAGGGAAGACAAGTCTATTTAAAAAAAGAGAGAGAGAGACGATATCACATGTAACTCACTAAGAATTTTTTAAAGAGTGTGTACCCTCTGCTCACAAGTACAGAGATAAACTTAAGAGCTCACTAACAATAAATCAAAAGTGAGCAAGAAAACAATCTTCACTAGGATTTCCTCCCATGTCTAGTAACATCTTCAATATTGCAAATATATTCATACAATCAAATAAAAAATGTTTGATATCAGCTTAATCTCTACATGTAAAATATTAAAGGAATATTGTAAAAGAAAGAAATGAATACTCTGTTGCTCACTAATTCACTAGATTTTCTAAAAAGCCTTATCTGCAGAGCCTCAGTTCAAACTTTCGAATATATAGTCATCATTAGGTATCCTGGGAGGGACTGGTTCCAGGACTTCCCCACCCCATGGATACCAAATTCTGTGGATGCTTGAGTTCCTTATAAAAAATGGTGCCATATTTGTATATAATCTATGCACATCTTCCTGTATGCTTTAAATCATTTCTATATTACTTATAATTCCTAATACAGTGTAAATGCTACATAAATAGCTGTTACACAGTATTGTTTTTTAATTTGTATTTTTATTGTTGTATTATTGCTATTTTTTTAAAAATATTTTTTGATCTATGGATGCTAAACCTATGGATATGGAGGGCCAATTGTAATCATTTTTTTAAATCCTAAATTGTCTTTTCCAAGTACATTGGGGAAAGGCAGGAAAGACATTCATTATATACATATAGTAGGATCTGCAGATTCAACCACTGATAGAACAGAAATATTAAAGGGAAAAAAAATACAGCAATAAAAATAATACAAATAGAAAAACAATATAGTATAACAACTATAGTTGACTCAAACAACATGGGTTTGAACTATGCGAGGGGATTTTTTTCAATAAACATAGTTGGCCCTCCGTATTCAGGGGTTCCACATCCATGGATAGAAAGTACAGTATTCACAAGATGCAGAATCGAAAAATAAAGACTGAGGGCCAACATTCTGTATCTGCAAGTTATACATGACTGGCCACTGGACTTGAGCATCCGCTGATATGGGTATCCAGGGGATATCCTTGAACCAATCCTCCTCGGATACCAAAGGATGACTATATTTACACAGCATTTACATTGTATTAGGTATTATAAGTAAACTAGGTATGATTTAAAGCATACAGGAGAATGTATGTAGGTTACAAGCAAATACTATATACCATTTTATATCACGGACTTGAGCATCCACAGGTTTTGGTATCCATGGGGAAGGGGGGGATCCTGGAACCAATCCCGAGGATACCGAGGGATGACTATATAATATAAATATATACTATATTATATGGACATATGTACACGATCAAGATTAATAAATCTCCTTTTTCTGTGAAATATACAAGTTATAATTTATAAATCTAAATGAATATGCTTTACAGCAGTCATTAAGCAACTACCAATACTTCAAAAAGTCCGTGGAAAAATAGAACTAAAAGATAATACAAATCTTTCCAAGAACTTCCTGAAGTACCATCATACTTCTTCCACTGCTAAGCATTTCTAGTAATCCTTATTTCCAGCAACCGTTAAAGACAGATTCAACTACATAAACCAAGTTGGCTGGTTTTTAGAGCGATTTTTGAAATTAAAAATAGTATCACTCAGTTTCATCACACACATTATTCACAAGCTACAGTGCTACATGATTCTTGGCTGTTCCCAAGTTTCAAATCAAATCTCAAAAAAACTCTCAAATGATAAAATTAATGTAACATTCCATGAAGTGTGTGAAGAGTGATTTTCTGGCTGTAGGACCAAAAAGGGGAGCCCCAGGGGACTAGCAAGTAAAGGGGAGATAACAGGGAATACAGCTCAGGAAAATGGCCCAATAAAACTGTTTATGAACTCTGGAGCTCAACCCTGAGCTGCAAATTCTTGCATTAGACTACAAACAGCATATTAGTCTTTAAGAACTACAAAATAGACTACAGCCCAAGTCCCAGATTGGCCACTGGGTGGCGCACACAGCACAAATAGCACTGCAAAAACTAGTCTTCTTTTGTCTAATTTTATATAACTTCCCTCCGCGTCTCAAAAAAACCCAGTCTACTATTTATTTTCTCAGTCTGGGGCATTTTCTTTTTTCTTTTTTTTTTTAAAGATGACCGGTAAGGGGATCTTAACCCTTGACTTGGTGTTGTCAGCACCACACTCACCCAGTGAGCTAGCCGGCCATCCCTATATGGGATCCGAACCCGTGGCCTTTATGTTATCAGCACCACACTCTCCCGAGTGAGCCACAGGCCGGCCCCTAATTTTCTATAGACTTCTACTATGGCAGATGAAGAATTAACTCTTCCACTCCCATTATACATATCTTTCTCATCTTTCCATTCTCCCAGCAAAATTATATCATAGTTTTGGTTGGTTTCTCAATGTTGGCACTATTGACATTTTGGAGCAGATAATTCTATGTTAAGAGATGTTGTCCCATGCACTGTAGGATTTTCAGAAGCACCCCTAGCCTCTAACCATTAGATGTCAACAGCACTAGCTGCCAAGCTGTGACAACCAAAAATACCTCCAGATACTGTCAAATGTTGCCTGAGGGGAGGAAAATCACTCCCAGTTGATAAATTACTGGGTTAGATGAGTATTCATCCTTTACAGTATTATGACTTCATAAATGCAATTCCCAACTAAGCTATGTGGTAAACTGTGATTTTTTTGTTTCCTGAACAATCCTTTGTTCTCTCTATAATTAATCATTATCATTGTCCTTACTTCATTTTCTCTGTGCTTGTCACTAATTCACCCTTCCACTAGTTTCCTAAATTTTCCCAAGATGTTAATTCAGATGTATCAGTTTCACTTTGAAGACTGTCCTTGAGTATTCTGATCCATTCCAATCTGCACCTGTTCTCTACACCTGGTACACATCATCATCCTATGCTGTCCTTTCATTAGCTTTCTATGGTTCCCTATGCCTTTATCCTGTATTAAAGCTCATGTTTCTTTTATCCTGTCTTCCTCAACTTACTTCCTTGTTTTCATGAAGTACACTCTCCCACAGCTCCTGGAGGAAAGATGCAGGGGAGGTAAATTTTGAGACACTGTACATATGAAAATATCTTTATGCTCATACTTGATAATTTGGGTTAAGAATTCTAGGTTGAAAATCATTTTATTTCAGAATTTTTTTTTTTTTTCCAAAGGATCCGAACCCGTGGCCTTGGTGTTATCAGCACCGCACTCTACCGAGTGAGCCACAGGCCGGCCCTTATTTCAGAATTTTGAAGACAGTGTTCTTTCCTTCCAACTTCCAATTCTGATGTCGAAAATACCAAAGCCATTCAGATTCTTTTTGTTTTTGTTTTGTTTTCATCTTTTTTCGTGACCGGCACTCAGCCAGTGAGTGCACTGGCCATTCCTATATAGGATCCGAACCTGCGGCGGGAGCGTCGCTGCGCTCCCAGCGCCGCACCCGCTTGGCCCAAGCCATTCAGATTCTTAATCTTTTGCATATGACCTTTTTTTCCCCAGTCTGGATGCTTCTATGAGCTTCTTTCTGTCCCCAGTGTTCTAAAATTTTCCAGTGTCTTTTTTTTAATTCACTGTACTGTCATTCAATGGACCTTATCTATTTGGAAACTCATATCCTTCTGTGCTGAAAGACTTCATGGACCAATCCTCATGATTCTTTCCTTTTCTCTGCTATTTACTACCCCCTTGTTCTTCTGGGAAACTACCTTAACTTTATCTTGCAAGCCATTTATTGAAATTTTTGTCTCTGCTCTATTTTTTATTTCCAAAAGCTCTTTTTGGTTCTTGAAAGTATGGTTTTATAGAGTATCCTGTTTTTTTTGTTTGTTTGTTTTTTTTAAAGGATGACCGGTAAGGGGATCTTAACCCTTGTCTTGGTGTTGTCAGCACCACGTTCAGCCAGTGAGAGAACCAGCCATCCCTATATAGGATCCGAACCTGTGGCCTTGGTGTTATCAGCACCGCACTTTCCCAAGTGAGCCACAGGCCAGCCCTAGAGTATCCTGTTCTTATTTCATGGTTGTAAAAGTCCACCTCTGTAAGGAGATCAATGAAGTTTTGTTTAAGTTTTCTTCTATCTGCATAGTCTGATTCTTCCCAACAGCTTTTTTTCTGTTTGTTTTAAACTCTACTTTTCATGTTAAGAGGCCTATTTTTAGACGTTTTTATTTAAGTGTGACAGACCACAAAGTTATTTAAGAGGGTTGCCAAATTATGAGGCACAATTTAAGGTGATCAGGCTAAGCCATTTAATTGGGGAACCTCCAGTGTCAGTATCTTTAGGTCTCTCCTCTTGGGGTAGTCAGATTGGCTAGAGAAGAATCTCCCAATCTCCTACCTGGAGGGTAAAGGCCAGGCTGCCATATTCTGGAAGCTGAGTAGGATAGAGGGCTGTGGGTTTTCAGCATACAGGAAGCATAAACTCACTTTTCCAATTTTTCAGTATTTTCTTATTCTAGAGTAAATTGACACTACTACAGTAGTTTCTCATTCTGGTCTTTCAGGTCTGCTAAGTCACTGTGATATTGTGAAATACCTGTATACATTTGATCTTGATCCAGTTTCCTGGCATAGAACTCCTTAAATCCTTGGGAAAAGGTGTTATGTGTCTTTGTGTGCTAATGAGTTGACTGATGGCAGGGGGTTCCTGGATACCATCTAGATGGAGGCTGGTTGCCAGGGGAACTAACGAAATGATTAGAGTGTTGGAACAACCTCCAGGGAGGGAAGAGGGGCTGAAGATTGAGTCCATCACCAGTGGCCAATGATGTAATCAATCATGCCTAAGTAAGGAAGACTCTATAAAAACCCAAAAGGACTGGTTGGAAGGAAGGAGAAACTTCCAGATAACTGAACACATAGAGATTCCTGGAGGGTGGCACATCCAGGGAGGGAATGGAAGCTTTGCACCCCTTCCTACATAACTTCACCCTATACGTCTCTTCGGCTATATCCTTTGTAATATCCTTTATAATAAACCAGTAAATATAAGTAGATGTTTCCCGAGTTCTGTGAGCCACTCTAGCAAATTAATCAAATCTTGGGGAGGAGGTCATGGGAACCCTG
Source organism: Cynocephalus volans (assembly GCF_027409185.1). Taxonomy (NCBI): domain Eukaryota; kingdom Metazoa; phylum Chordata; class Mammalia; order Dermoptera; family Cynocephalidae; genus Cynocephalus; species Cynocephalus volans. The sequence goes on along the minus strand of NC_084461.1, from coordinate 98,815,793 downwards.
ATTTAGAGCTGGTCAGTCAGACATTCCAAGGGCCCAGAATCGTGACTGGAATCTGAAGTGGGGGGCAGTTGTATGGGACTGACCTCTCAACCTGTGGGATCTGATGCTACCTCCAGGTAGATAGTGTCAGAACTGAACTGAATTACAGAACACCCAGCTGGTGTCCACTGCAGAACTGATTCATGTGTGGGCAAAATTCCCACATATCTGGTCACAGAAGTGTTGTGTTGTAAGAATACAGCAGGAGAAACAGTTTATTTTTCCTATATCCTCACAGTTACATACCACTTTTTATTCTGCTGTATAATTTCTAAATTTTGTTGCCTACCTCTTCACCAATTATTCCCTTCCTTGTAGGTTTATGCAAAAAAAAAAAAACTTTGCTTTTAGAGGAGAATGTGTTGTATTCAATCTACCATCTTTAACTAGAAATTCCCATTTAAACAAATTTCTAGAAGACACTTGCGACAACCTACAATGTCATAAGAAAAATGCCTAGGACAAGGAGAAAGCCAATTATACCCCAACCCAACCAGAAAAGCCCCAAGTGAAGAAAGGTAAACTGGAGGATAGGAATAAGAAATAGGGCTAAAAACAAGGGAAATAGCAAGGCCTATGACACAGTTTGGATATGTCTGTCCCCTGCAAAGCTCATGATGAAATCTGATCCCCAATGTGGCAGTGTTGGGAGCTGTTGTCATGGGGGACAGATACCTTATGAATAGATTAATGCCCTCCCTGAGGGGGCAGGGGGTAGTAAATTCTCATCCTATTAGTTCCCATGAGAGCTCATTGTTTTAAAGGACCGTGGCACCACCCCCTTCTTGCTCTCTTGCTTCCTCTCACCTTGTGATCTCCCTGAACCCACTGGCTGCCCACCATGAGTGGAAACAGCATGAGGCCCACACTGATGCAGCAGTCCCAGAATCATGAGCCAAATAACCCCCTTTTCTTTATAAATTACCCAGTTTGGGGCTGGCTGGTTAGCTCAGTTGGTTAGAGTGTGGTGTTATAACAGGTTATGGGTTTGGATTCCCATACAGGCCAGCCACTGGCTAAATAAATTAATTAATTAATTAATTAACCCAGTTTCAGGTATTCTGCTATAGCAACACAAAAAAGGATGAAAACAGCCTGTTTATGCAACAGAAGAATGTTTCACTCCTTTGACAGTCAGGAATTTCCCCTACAAAAGAGTGGGGGAGAAGGGCAACAACACCTGAGGGCTCTTCTATAATCTTACCAGTTAGGTTTGAGTGTTGGCACCCCAGGGCAAAGCTCCCATACATTCATTTTTGAAGGGCCTCCAAGTGTAAAAGCCAGCTCCTTATCTACTCACAAAAAAGAGAAGCCTATAAATAAATAAGCCCCTGTCTACGGCCATACAACCCTGAACAAGCACAACCTCCTCTGATCTTGGAAGCTAAGCAGGGTCAGGCCTCCTTAGTACTTGGATAGGAAACTGCCTGAAAATACTAGGTGCTGTGGCTTTTAAAAGATTTTTTAAATAAATAAACATGCCTCTCTAGTGTCTCAACTTGAATATTAAAAGGCAATCAAGAATCACCCGACACGTAAGGAAAATCTGGAGCATGACAAAGAAAAAATTAAATAAACTAAAAAATTGATCCTGAAGAAATATAATTCAGGAACCAGAAGAAAACAGGGGTGATGGTTGAAAGGTGGAATAATTGTCCTCAACGAGATTTTAAAAGATACTTTTCCTTTTCAGAATAACTGTATCTTTTCTTTTTCTTTTTTTAATGCATAATCACTGAATAAACCCTTAGAAGTGAAAACTACCATTTCAATAACAAATTCAACATAAGCATCAGAAGACAGTGTTGAGGATATCTCCTAGAACCTTGCTATTCAAAGTGTGAACTCTGGACCCCCTGGGAGCAAAAATGTGAGAAGAAAAACAGACATTTAGTCAAATAATGACTCAAAGTTTACTTCCTAATGACCCACTCACAATAAATCCCTATAAAATGTACACCAACAAAACATGAATGAAAAGTAGGAAAGAATAAAACATGAGATTCAAGAGTACAGCCTGGGAGAGCTGTGAAAGCAAATTCCAGTATGCCAGTAGTTTGGCAAGTCTAAAGAGCAACCAGTCTGAATTGGACTAGGAGGGTAGAGAGCATTCTACTGGGAAAAAAATTCTGTAGAGTAGATAGCATGAATGAGGGTATGACTGAGTATATAATAAAGAAGCAGATGAGGAGGAAAAAAGGCAGTTAGAGACTTTGGATGTATTAAGGGAAGGAATAGATGTACAAGAGAATCAGTACAAACATGACACACAAAAAACCAAAATAAGAACAGAAAGCTACTCCAAAAAAAATGAATTTCAAGAATAACTAGAAGGAATCAGGGAATAGAGATGAAAAAAAGAATTCGGTTGGACATTCTCCTTCAAGACCTTTACAAAGGGAAAAAAAAAATCCTAGCCACTTTTGTAAAAATGTAACTACCTTGTTATACTGTATAACAAATGCTATTATTATTTTTCAGCTTTTACAATCAACAAGTAGTAAAAAGTATAAAAGACTTCATAAGATTACAAAATGGAATGTAAATATTATCAATCCTAATTTTTTTTTAAAGTTCATCTGGATAGAAGCATACAGAAGAGGTAAGAATAAAATGGAAGAAAAAGAGCCAGCCAGTTATCTCAGGTGGGTAGAATACCACCTTGTAACATCAAGGTGAAGGGTTTGTATCCCTGTACGGCCACTGAAAACAAGTAAAAAATAAAAAGAAATGGAAGAAAAGATGGGGCACTTATTGCCTCACCTTATCAAATAGAGACTCAAGAGATACTGTCTGTAAGTTCATAAAACAAACATAATTTTATGTCTATTAAAGTCACAAAGGTAAAAAAAATAATTTAAAATAGCTATATAAATACACTGGAAGTAGGACGAGGGCAACAGTGGGTGTGGTAAACTAAACTCTCACCTAATATCTACCAAGTTAAACTAAATCTCCAACTTATTATCTAAAGTTGATAAAACAAGAAATTGGTGCAAGTATATTTTAAAATACTGAAGTATCCACCAGAAGAATTCAACACAAAATAAGGAAAAGTCAATGTCCCTGGAAATCAGAACAGGAACAGAAAGGGGTAGGGCAATAGAGGGTCGCTTTTCATTTATAAATGCATCTGCACTCTGATTTTTTAAAACCATACACATGATTACATCTTTTCAATAGCTGAAAGCTAACTTTAAGAAAGTCTACAGGAAAAAGGAAATTTGGATACATGAAAATTACACAGATTTAATGCATTCATTCTGCGAATGCTTCTGATCTGTTTTAAACATTTAACAACTGGCCAGTTAGCTCACTTGGTTAGAGTGCAGTCCTGATAACAAGATCAAGGGTTTGGATTCCTGTACAGGCCCGCCACCAAAACAAAAATGTGTGTGATTCAAAAGATTCAAAAGTGTGTGTGTGGATACATAATATGTGTATAGTAGTAACTGAAATAAAAGGCCTTCCACAATAATTTGTTATGGGAAAACCTCTCTACCTCACAAAACGTTATCTTTTCAATGTTCCTACCTATAGAACATTAGCACAAAGATTGCAATCAGTACAAAAATGTTTCAGCAGAATTCAACACTAAAATGGCCTGCTGAAGATGGGCACAATTACTTAACCTATGCTATCACCAAAATAGCAACATTAGTTGTCAGAAAATACTTTTCTCCTTTTAACACTAGAATGGCCTTAACATCTAATTCTTAAGGGGACTTTTTAAAAATTCCACACATTACTTTGAAAAAGAAACAACTCACCAAACTGAATTTTTCAGTTTCTATTTTAAGAACATGCATTTCAATTCTCTAATAAGCTATTTAATACTATTGAAAAACTGTATTTGACTTTAAAGTCAAAAAATCATGGTGCAAAGGTAAGTATCACCATAAAATGCTGCTGACTTACTTTTTCAGATACATACATTTTAAATTGAAACACAATTTTTGTTCACTGTAACATTTTAAGAGTCTTCCTCTCTTCTAATTCTACTCCACTCAGAAAGTAGCCAGTGTTATCAGTTTGAGTATATTCTTTCTGACTTTTTCTCGTGCATACACAAATATATACACATGCACTGAAACTTGTTTTAATAAAAGGTATCAGGTGATTAAGTATTATACTCAGTAGTATATTGTATACATCTTTTCTACAAAAAAAATTTCCTTCAGTTTACCATTTGCTAATTGGCTTAAAATTTTCTAATGGTTGTACAGTTTCCAGTGAATCAAATGTTACATGTTAAAGCATCTGAAAAATAACTTCCCATGTCTTAGATTATACGCAGTCTAATGATTACAAAGCCACATTTTGAAAATTTAAATTGCCTGCTCTAATTTTTCACAACGAAATCAGCTTCAAAGTTTTACATTTCTCCAAAACTTATTAATATATGGTAAAGACTGAAGCAGGCAAGATTTGCAGGAATATGTGGTTTATCAAAAAAACAAAGTAACCAAAAAAAAAAAAAAAAAAAAAACAAAGTAACCAAGGCCACGGGTTCAGATCCCTTTATAGGGAGGGCTGGTTAGCTCACTTGGGAGAGCATGGTGCTGACACCACCAAGTCAAGCGTTAAGATCCCCTAACCAGTAATCTTTTAAAAAACAAAAAACAAACAAACAAAAAAAAAAAACACAGAACAAAAAAACTCCTAAATATACTAATAATAAGCAATAGAATTGGGGGGGAAAATAAAGGGAGTAAAAACAAGAGTCTAGACCAAATTCATAAATCAAGAGACACTGAAGAGAGCAAAAAAGTCCAGAAAAATTAACCTCAATTTAATTAACTTCAATTTAAGATTTATTTTTATAGAAATTAAACAAATTCTATGTATAAAAATTTTTAAACCCACAATCAAAAGCTTAACATTAAAAATCTCTAAATTAACCACAGATATTATAAATATTAACTTGAAGATGGCATTACTTTTAAAACTTGGAGTTTTAAGAAATGGTTATTTGGTTTAATTATTAGCTTATCAAGTAGCTAGCCCTAACTTCTAAATGTTTCACATCCTTACACAAACACAGTAACTGAAAGGGGGGGGGGGCTTAAAGGAAAAAAAAAAACTTACTCTGTTCCAAAAGATTTGTATAAGAAAATAGCTTAAATCATTCACTGGAAAACCAAGTATCTTTAACACAACAGATGCTCAACATATTGTTTACAAAACACATTATTTTGTGAATAAACAAGTTGCACACATAAAATCACTATGACTGATACCAGTTCTTTAAATAATGTACTCCTGTAATATACAAATTAACCCCAACAATAGCAGAAGACTACTTTAGATGCTTGTAAAATGTGGAAGATTACCTGATCTTTTACTGAATCAACTCCTACCCTATTAACCCATACATAATTATTGCTCACCTTTCCAAACATCCACCTCTAATTTTTTTCTAACTATGAAATGCACATCCTTCTAAAAATCTTGGAAACATGAAGAAAAGAAGGGTCACAATCCCATAATCCCACTTAAGTCATTTATCCACAGACATACACATATCAAATTCTCTTTTCTTTCTTACCAAACTTGGGATCATAGAAAATAAGTGCCTTTTAACACTTAAGTGGTTCATTTCCATCCCTCATATTACAAAAATTTTAATTCTACCATCACCAAAGAAGTAAAATGACATTAATTCTTATTAGTTGCAAAATTAGTCTATTTTACTTCTTCACACATTTCTTTTGTGAGGTTTAAAATGTTAGACCTGACATTCTATTACATCCACCTGGTGTAAGAAAAAAAGCACAGGTACTAATTTTGAAAAAGGAAAAAGAAAAGGCCTAGGTTTCAAATCCTGATTTTCTAAATTAGGATGAAAGTGAACTTGCGTAATATTAAAAATCACTGAATTTGTTTGCTCAGATGAAAAGGGAAATAACTACACCTACCAAATAAGATTGTTTCAAGGATTAAATAAAATGAAATATGTAAAGGGAGCACCCAATGTCTGGCACAGAGTAGAAAGTATACAGATATTAGTTCTTTACTTTCCATTAAAAAAAAAAAGGCGTGAATACGACACAACTACTAAAGTCTGACTTTTAAACAAATACAGTAACTAAGTGAAAAGGCATTATTTTAATCGGAGCTTTTACTCACTTGTAATCTAAATTATTTCACAACCCACATACACTCGGCGACAAACTCAGGGCATCACTCCACCGAAAATTTTACTTCTGGAGAAGAAATATTTAGAGCACTTTACCGGTGTTTGGCTACCTGAAATCATAGCTGACAAGAGGGAAGAATGCAGAAAATTTCTCTTGTGAAAGCACACCACGAATTAAAACCCTGCGGATGAGAATTTCCTTTCAAGTAGGATAATTATGAAATGGAAAGAAAAGCAGCTCTTGGGTCGGCCCGTGGCTCACTCGGGAGAGTACGGTGCTGATAACACCAAGGCCCCGGGTTCGGATCCCATATAGGGATGGCCGGTTCGCTCACTGGCTGAGCGTGGTGCTCACAACACCAAGTCAAGGGTTAAGATCCCCTTACCGGTCATTTAAAAAAAAAAGAAAGAAAGAAAAAAAAAGAAAAGCAGCTCTTGGCTTTTTCCCATTCCCAAAGATAAATCTTGGGATCGAAAATAGAGTATTTCTCTTAGGAATTCCACGGACGTATAAGAATACGCAGGAGAAAGGGCAAGTGTGAAACTTGCGTGGGTCCGGGCACCTGGGATCCTAAGACTGAAAACTAACACACCGGGTCGTCCTACGGAACCGGGGCAGAGGGAGGAAGGGGCAACGGCGTGTGAAAGTCAGAGCGGCAGAAAAAAACAATAGGAGGGGGAGGGGGCGGCGGAAAACCGCGGGTCACCCAGGCTCGGTCGAAGCGGCTCCGCCGGCGCGAAAGCGAAATAGTTGGGGAACTAAGGAAATGCGGAAATAGCGGGTGCCCTGCGGGGAAGGATGGAGGGCCGTGTGACACCGGGGACTGCGGCGGAAAGAGGGGCGGTGTCGTAGGAGGGAACGGTCGTCGGTGGAAAGCGAGCGGCGGCGGGAGCTGAAAGCCAGGACCTGGCTGTGGGCGGGGGAAGGAGACCGGAGGCCTCAGGGGGTCGGCGAGTCAGAGGAAACCGGGAGGCGGCGGAAGGGGGTCGGGCAGCGCGGGGCAGCGTCGTACCTGCAGAGATCGTCCAGGACGCTGCCGGGAATCTCCACCCGTTTGGTCTCCATGATGAGGACCCACAGCAGAAGCAGTGCATCCCGGCTCCGCGCGGCCGGGGACCGAGGGTACTGCACGGAGACTCCGGCTTGCCGAAGAGCGGGCAGCCAAGGCAGCGACGGACGCGGCGACTCCAACCCAGCGGAGAAGGGGAAGGGGTGGGACCCGCTCACTTCCTTCCCACTTCCTCAGCCCTGGACCCCGAGACTGGGCCAAGGCGCGGGGCGGAGCCCCAGGAGCCAAGCCCTTGCTCTGCTTGAAAGGCCCAATGGGAAGCGGGCGAATTGGGAGCGTAAGCAGGCCAAGCCAATGAGACATTTGTTTATTGGTCTGTCGTCTCCAATCCGTCTTCAAGCTGCTCAGTTGCTGCTCAAAAAACCAACTTCCCGCCGCATTTGAGCGCTGGGGTGGGTGTGCGCGTGCGCACCACGTCGTCTTAGTACTACTAGGAAGTTTAACGTGCTCAGTCAGCGCTTCCTTCCCTGCAAACCCTGAGACCAACATCGGGACTTTGGCATGGTCCCTGGGTGACTGAACGGGCGCTCGTACATCTGCAGGGGGCAGACCCTGAGGACCCCTTAAGCACAAGCGTATACTCACCATTCCTGTCACCAGACATTCTGCACACACAGTCACCGCCGTTCCCACCACCTCCAGGCCATCGGTTGTGCCTCCTTTCATTACAAACCCCATGAGGGTATGCCACTTTTGAGGTGGCTCACCTCCATCCCTCCTCGACACCTAAGTCTATGAAGACAAGGACTTACTATGTGGCACCTAGTGAGATCTCAGAAAATACTGATTTAACCTGAACCCATTACACCCCCTACACGCATTCACAGCACTCCAACCTGGTTGTCCTCATTCATTCCTCATCTTGCTTCATGGAGTCCAATCCATTCGGGATCCTTCGAGAAACCGGGTCCATTTGTTCTCCTTGTTCCTCTTACATCAGACCCACAGGCATACATACACACGCGCGCGCGCACACACACACACACACCTGCTCCATCAACGAGTTTGGTCAGTTCTACCTTCTAATCTCTCGTCTTTTCTCTTAATTTCTGTCCAAATGTCACTCTTTTTACTTGAGGTTTACGTAATTTCTCGACACCACCGCGAGAGTGGTCTAACCAGTGCCTCTGTCTCCATTCTTGGCCTGTGCAACTTCTTACGTTTCATTCATATGTGAACAGGTTACTATCTTTTCAGCTTCTAATAGCCCCCTATCAGCTTCTGATGTATGATCAAGTCCAAACTCCATTAGTACGATATGAGAGGCTTATCACCATCTGTTTTACTTTCCTATTTTCCATCTTTGTCTTTGTGCTCTTTCTTGGTGAATTCTTCAAATTTATCTTCCAGCCATCTAGAGTTTTCACTTTTCTAGTGTTCTCTTTTGTTCTTCAAATGTCCCTCTCTTGTGGCGTCATATACTTGCTTCATAGATATATTTTCTCTTATCCCTATGAGAATATTAATAACACATTTTTGAAGTTTTCTTCTCCCCGAGTAGTCTTATTCCTCTCAGCTGCTTTTTGCTGTAAAATTGGTCCCCATCTATTTTAATGGAAATTTTATGTGATCCTTGACTATTTATTCGCACTTAAGAGTAAGGCCTGAAAAACCTGGAGTCAAATGCCATAAAAGCTGATTGTAAGCTCTCAACAGGTGGGTGGGACTTGTTTCCTGGGAGCTTCACTGTAGGATGATCTTGTTGGGTTGTTGTTGGTTGGAAACACATGGCATCAGTATCTGTAGGTTGTTCTTTCTGGCTGGTCAAACTCCCTGAAGAGAAAATGCTTCCAGGCCCAGCTGGAAGTATTCTGGGATTCAAGTAGGGAAGCACAGGCTGGAGTGCTTTATTGCTTTATTCAACCCCCTCTGACATAGTCAGGTCTAGTTTAGATTTCCTAAGAGGCAAGGATTTGAGTGCAAGTAGTCTTTGAGAGAAGTGATCCTAGGAAACACTGGTAGCAGAGCAGAGAAGTGAGTCAAGGAAGGGAAGAAAGCCAATAAAGTATTTATATCAAGGAAGTTAGCACTGTGGGTAACTGGAGATTAATCCCACTGGAGAACACTGGAGGCCAGTGTGAAGCACGTATCTCAGAGTTATCCCACTCAAGGGGTGAAGGAGATAGGGATTTATATACCAACATCCGTCATCAATCATTGGTTGAGGCTGCTCCTGGGGTCTGCACCCTAGCCTACCACATGGGCAGCAAAACAGGCTCTAGTGGCTAGAAAAAGCCTTCAAGCAAAGAAATGCAGGTGTTAGCAGCTGAAAGTCTAATCAGTATAGCGTATGGATTGGTAAGGGTAAGGGTGAGCCCTTTCAGTACTGTTTTGCTGGGTGTATGTTCTATCTGTTCTGACTGAATGTCTTTTCTCTGGGGGTTATTCTCAGTTGCCCCACTTAGAGTTCAAGTCTAATTTTTAGAGTACTCTAAACGATGGCAGTGAAACAATGGAACAAGGCCAAGTGGTGCTTACCCCCATGGGCCAATGGTATAGAAATGAGCAGCTTATCTGCTACATCACCTAGAGGGTGTCTTCCTACCACCTTTATAGTCCCCCAGGTCAGGGGCAGCTATATACCTCCTTTTTGGCTCTTAGGGGTCAGGAAGTCCCCCAACTCTCATACAGTGCTAAACCAATCTTCCCCATTAAGAGTTCAAGAGGTGTCTCTAGTCAAGCATCTTCCAACCTACTTTCCTGCCCACTCCCCATTACTTCCCTAGCCCACCACACACACAGATCTCCAGGAGCTGGACTAGTGCATATTAGAGCAACCCTTATAGCATTCCTCTGAGCCATGACTTCCAAAGAACCCAAGGTCTCATTCCCATCTAACCGTCCACAGGCCCCAGCAGCCTTTAGCTTGAGAAGGGCAAATAAATTGGAGTTTGGAGTTAAGGGAAAGGAAGATGCTAAGGTTCTTAAATTGTAATACTGATTCAATTTTTAAATAATTGTGTTGATCAATACATTTATAGTTTTAAAATATGCTACCTCATTTAGTTTTTATCACTACATAGGATAGGCATGAGGCATCGAAGTTAACGAAGCTAATAAATAATAAATTACTTATAAAGATTAAATGACAGTATGTAATGGAGCCAGGACTAGAATTCATTTCTTCTATTTTTTTTTTTTTTTTTGTCTTTTTCGTGACCGGCACTCAGCCAGTGAGTGCACCGGCTATTCCTATATAGGATCCGAACCCACGGCGGGAGCGTCGCCGCGCTCCCAGCGCCGCACTCTCCCAAGTGCGCCACGGGCTCGGCCTGAATTCATTTCTTCTAAACCCACAGCAGGAGTACTGCTTTAGGGAGAATGACATAGTAATTAATGCCTGTACAGCATAATATGGTATAAAATTATTTTCAAATATGATAATCCTCACAACAAAACAAGCTGTCACCAAATCCTAAAAAAGAAAAATTAACTTCTTTATTGGCCTCCTTTTAAACTGGGCAAGATCAAATTAAATCTGCTTAAGTTTTTTCACACCCCTGCAAAGTTCTTATGGTTCATCTCAAAGCTTTTAGAGCAACACATGTTTTCCCCTTCTGTTAGCCCCATTCTCTCTTTCTACAAGATCATCTCCCATACCATATAAAATGCTTTAGTGACATCTACCAAAAAACAAAAACCTCCCTTGATCTCTGTCACTTACTAAATGCTGACCGGTCCCATATCCTCTTGCTGGATTCACAGGCCCCCTTGCATTTAGATAGAAACCAGGAATTGAGTTCTTGCCAATGGAATGAGGATTTAAGTGATATTCCCTGGTTCCCAGCATGGCTCCTGAAATGACCCATATAATTCCTTTTTTTTTTTTAATTATTTCTTTACATTCTATGAAGTTGTTACAGAGCAGTTGGGATGGAGGGGGAGATGGGAAAGGGGAAAGAAATGGGATGGAAGAAGGAAGAAGGAGGAAGGGCAGGATTTAGGCTTGTGGCACCCCCCTCATTCCCACAGGGGAGACCAGGGGGCTTCCAGTGGTAGCTTGGTCATTGCTGGGCTGGGTGCAGATGTCAGGGTGGTGTGGCAAAGGCCCTTGCCCCCCACCACCCCAGCTAGGGAACCCAGGGCGCTTCTTGCTGTTGCTCAGTGGTTATCGCTGGGCTGGTTGCAGGCATCAGCGGGGAGTGGCCGAGGCTCTCAGCCTCCCACCACTCCGGCACGGGAGAATCCGGGGTGATTTCTGCAGCAGCTCAGTGGTTCTCACTGGGCTGATTGTCACTGGGCTGGTTGTGCTGGTTGCAGGTGTTGGGGGGCATGGCTGAGGCTCCAGCCTTCCCCCTTTTCTGGCTTGGTAGCCTGGAAGACTTCTAGTCCTTCTAGGTGTTATAGGTGTTCTTTGGTGAAATGAGACCTTTACTAGTTAATATCAAACTTTGTCTCCGGTAGGTGGGTACTTTGTTTTCTCTTTCAGTTCTGTTTTGGATTATTTGCTGTTCTCACAACTTAAACTCTGTGCTGGAACTAATTTGTTGTCCTTTGCTTAATTCTGAGATGGGGGATCTTCCTGTGGGGACCAGTACTTGAGCTCTGTGGTTGAGCTAAATTGCTGCTATGCTGCTGATTCTCTAGGAAAGGCTTTTTTGTGCAGCTCACATTTTAATGGTTCACTTTATAGGTGCTTCCAGCTCTCAGGAGATCCGGTGCACTTGGGTTGTGTAGAAACACTGGTCTGGGCCTGAGTCTTTTCATCAAACTGCATCCCCTGGAGTTCTATATTCCTTACTAGTCTCCTCTGAGTGGTCCTACACTGATTGGGGGGCAGAGCAGCTGTCCTTGCTGTGCCCCAGTGTTCCCCCAGTGGGCCCATCTCCCCTACCACCCATGCTCCAAACTTCCCATTGGACAGGCCATGCTGCAGTCCCTTGTGATGACTCACTGTCCTCTGAGTGGCTCCTAATTTTCAGTTGTTGTGGCCCCTTGCTCCTATGTGGGTCCACAGGAACCCTATTAGTGGTCTTGCTGGCCTGGGGGCCACCAAAGCCCTCTTCTCCCCTGCCACCTCCAAGCAATTTCATCTGAAGGGCATAGATGTGGCTTTTTCCAGCTCCTGCTCCATGCTCTTAGCAGCTCTGGCCTGGAAGTGGCCAGGATTCAAAATGGTTGGAGTGGTTTTTCCTTTCTCTCACCATGGCTTCTCCCACCTTCATGCACTCTGCAGGTCTCTCCTCTTCCCTTGAGCTCTAGAGGCCCCAGCTTGGCTGTTGTTGCTTTTTTATAGTTGTAAATTGGTTGATCTGTGGGAGAGAGTGATGCCAGGGACCATTCATACCGCCATCTTGACCGGAAGTCCTCCTGCCCCGTGTAATTCTTATGTTCTTTCTTTCCTTCTCTTCCCAGCTAGAAGCAAAGGACTCTTGAGATGGTGGAGCCACACTGTGTAAAAGAGTACAGATCCCTGAGTTTAGTGCTTGGAGGAGAGCTACCCTAGAGCATTTACTCCAAATTCTGCGTGAGCAAGAAATAAACTTTTGCTACATGAAGCATCTTGATCTTTTACACACATACTGTTCTCCATAACCATATTTCCCCGTTTCAGTAAATGCATCTTGTAGTGGACATTCTTATTTGCCTACCTAGCACCCATTCACCCAGGGCCACCCATTTACGAATGTGAGGCACGCAGTTGCACAGGGCCCTTTACTCAGAAAGGCCTTGTGTTTGGCTTAATGCTCTATCACTGTCATGAAATTCATAATTTTTATTTTTTTATTTTATTTTTTACTGGCTGATACAGGGATCAAACCCCAGATCTTGGTGTTATCAGCACCATGCTCTAACCAACTGAGCTAACCAGCCAGCAATAATTTTATTTTTGAACTTGTGTTTTGTAAGTGAAATTAGATGGGACAATGGAGCATGCATATGAACAAAAGTAATACATGCAATATCACTCAACTCACTCCTTACCACACCATTTTTATATAGCATTTGCAATGTCCTGTGAAAATAAAGTTTCAGTGAACTCACAGTGCGTGGAATTTCAGCAAGACTCAAAGGGTGAACAAGATAAACTTGTTGCAACTAAGTGGGGTCACTGTCAGCCCTGAGAAGCCAAGCTTCCTGTGAATCAGAACTTGCTTCAAATGCAAAAACAAGACAAAGGCAGTCTAAAAAACACAGAGAACCAAGGAACTCTATCATATCCTTTCCTGTATTAGCCAACCATTTATGCTGAAAATGATGACATAGAAGGAAAGGGAAAGATAGGGCAACCCATAATTCCTTTCCATTTCAGTCTTCCCTCACTCATCAGTGAGTCAAAGGTAGAGTGTGGTAGATATGTGCATATGAAGAAGTGACATTAAAAACAGTTGACTTAGTTTTGTGCAACATTTCCATCATTCTGGTAAGAATGAAATTAATAATGCATGTACAAAGTGTGAGATATGAATTGTGTAATTTCGGTGATTCCATACACAAGTTAAATGTTCTTATATTTGCATTTAAAACTAGCATTGTTTCAGATCCCCGAACCAGCCAGCCACCAAAAATAAATTAATTAAATAAAATTGACATTGCATGATATAAAGATGAATGGTAAAACTCATTGTAATAATTTAAAAGTTTAATTTTTCTTCACTTAGAATGACATTTAATATCAAAAACACCACAAGTCAAGACAGAGACTGGGGAAGAAAGGAAAAGGCTTTATATTTTAGTACCTTTAATGACATTTTTTTCCTACCTTTTTGTACAGCTCTTTTACCTGCCCGTAATCCTACAACGACTATGCCAATTGTCAAGCTAAGGCTAGGGCTGGAGCTCACAGACTCTTCAAGCCGGTTACCCAGACTGGGTCACAAACCCTTCACACACAGGTCTACAAGCTAGGTTAACCAGATGAAAGGTCCTTGGAGCCTTGGTCGAAGAAAGAGTAGTACTTATTTCTGCACACACACATCTCAGAGCTAGGCAGTTCAAAGAGAATCTCCAAAACTCAACTGCTACCGGCAAAGTCCAAAGAAAAACTGAGCAGCTGCCAGCAAAGTAAACATGCTCTCTTTTTAGACGCAAGTTCTCTGCTGACCAGCAGTTCAGGGCCACTGCTCTACACACTCTCCAGAACACACAATAGCAACAAAACTAAAAAGATACATTGGCGTGCTCGTGCACCAACTCCACCCACACGCACAATTTGTTTACAAAGAATGTGCTGCACCACACCCAACCAGACCCGAGGCAAGGGGGCCTGATTATTCTATTTTCCCAACACTTTTTAATGAGGAGCTTCATATTTTCAAAAGGGGCACTGGGCTCGGCAAATTATTTAGCAGGCCCTGAATTCACCCCTTACTCTTTCCTAACAGAACCCTGATTCACACATGTATCCTTGTCTTTCCCCATGCAGCATATGTGACTCTGGGGAAGCTAGGCACACTCCTGGTTCCAGGGGTGGGATCTGGTTGGTAAGTCAATAACCTCATTCCATTCCCTGGTTGCATTCCCTGGACAGGTACCCATTCTCTGGAATAACCTACACAGTCCAATCAGTGTAGAATCTTAGAACTCTTGCTAAAAACCTTAATATGAAAAAGTCTCTTATTGGATGTCATCAGGTTAAGATATGATGTCTGGAACTACTATGGCCATCTCCCTATCGTCTTGACGATAAAGCCAACACGTGGCAAAGCTGAAAGACGTGTAGGGAAACGGAGCCTGAACTGTCAGGAGCTCACCTGAGCTAGGAGAAACAGCACTGAGTTGTCAGGTGTCAGAATAGCCAATTAGAGCAACAAACCAAAAATGAGAGAGTTTAATCACTCACTGTGACGATATGATCAAGAGTCTAAAACGAGAGAAAGTGCTGACCGCCCCTGTTCCGTTTTCCCCGTGAAACTGCGCACCAGTCTAGCGTCAGGTGAATTAGCGCAGATGTGGGGATTGGGGATCATCTCACTATTAAGTGATGCCCAGGGAAAAAGTTCCACCCGGGTAGACCTAACCATTTCCGGAATATTTGAGGAAACCAGAATCTGAAACACCAAAAGTCTGTTTTATCTGCTACCGGCAGAGGGTGCCCATTTCTTTCTTCCACTTCTAAGTTTTACATCATACTGCTGACTCACGTTTTCAGAACAAGAGCAGGACTTTAAAAATGAGGAATTTGCCATATGTGGGAAAGCAAAATATTTCAGCCACAAAGTATATTTCTTTGACATATTTCAAGGTGGCTAATTCAGAGAGACTGACAAACAAGATTAGAAGACTATTTCTTCGTGAAAATAAATTTACATCTGTAAATGCAAACAGCTAGTCTTCCCTCTATTCTTTGAGGGCAGCTGTGAGTCTACCTTTAGTATTTTCATTTGCATAGTAGGTGTCTCTACTTAACTTTTTTGTTTGTTTTGCACAGATCCAAACCTGTGACCTTGATGTTATAATGCTGAGCTCTAACCAACTGAGCTAACCAGCCAGCCCTAACTTTAATTTCTGACTTCCTTCTTTTACCTGTGACAACACCTCCCCCAACAACTTCAGAGAAACCTGGTCTCAGGCCATTGTTCTGGGGCCTCTACCTCCCCCCCACCTTCTGTCTCTCTTGAGCACTGCTATATATGCTTTGTTACTCCCGTTGGAATGGGACATTACTCTCTTGTGATTCCCCTGTGCTTTTCCTTCTACCAGCACGTTAAATAATAAAATTTGTTATGCCTTTTCTTCCTATTGACCTAAATTTGTCAGTGATTTTTATTAATGAACCTTTAGGGGTGAAGTTTTCCTTTGGCCCCTACACATACATAGGACTTTACCTCTAAGGAGTTAGGGAAATTACATTATTTGCTAGTTGAATGACTCAGGTAGGCATTGTGTTACCGAATTAGGCTCTTGGGTCTCAATGTCATTGAAATGAACAAGGTACCCAGCGAAATTTAAGGCAAGCAACGCTTTATTAAAAAGAGATTATGCATAAGGAAGTCAATAGAAAAGCTGTCTCCCTGAGAGAAGTTGGGGAAAGGTTTTTAAAGGCAAGCAGTTCCTCAGTTGTTGTCAGCATCTTTCCTTGATGATTTCTGATATCTTTACAGTGGTTGTGGGAGGCAGGGATCAGTTCCAGGAACATCCTGCGTGCAACTCCCAAACGGGTCTTAAGGGTGATCTGTAACGCAATTTTTACAATTATAGGAAAAGAAAGAATGGGAGTGTAGTGGATTGAATTATGTACGCCCCAAACTCACTGAAGCTTAAGTTGTGTCCCCCAAGTTTTACGTATTAGAATCTTGGTCCTCATGGTAACTGTTAAGAGGGTGGGAAATCCTATTATGGTAATTGAAAGGTGGAGTCTTGAAGAGGTGATTAGATTGCAGGACCATGCCAGACTGAATGTATTAAAATGGTGGTCAGAGGCATGGTTCTCAGGGCTTTTAAAGAAGAGAAAGGAGAGGCTGTCTCTCTCTGCTCCCACCATCTTGCAATGTGAGACCCCTGGGTCACTGTCACCACCAGATGAACTTTAAGCAATAAACTAAGAAACTGTAAGCAATGAATTTTGTTTTCTTTATAGATCACCCAGTTTCAAGTGTTTTGTTATGAGCACCAAAAACAGACTAATATGGGTAGATAATAAGTTTTAAATAAAGCCAACAGTTATATTTTAACAAGCCTTGGGGAAGAGGTTTACGCAACTCAGTGAATATCTGTTCCCTGCTTATCTCAGTTTATTTTATCAGGGCAGGGCACAGGGCAATCAAGCGCCCAAGAGTAGAAAACAAAGTGTCTTCTGCAGGGAAAATGGAATCAGTTTCATTCACAGGCCTAGCCCTATTCTGTCTCAATGGCAGCACCACCAAATGGTGATACAATCTCACACTACATATCAGTTTGCTATTACCACTATAACAGATTGCTACAGACTTAGTGGCTTAAACAATATGAATTTATTATCTTACAGTTCTGTAGGTTAGAAGCCCAACACAGATCTCACCGGGCTAAAATCAAGGGGCCGGCAAAGCTGTGCTGCCTATTCGCAGCTCTAGGAGAAAATCAGTGTCCTTGCCTTGTCCAGCTTCTAGAGGCCATCTCCATTCCTTGATTCATGATTATGACTGACAGGTGATTCCTTCTTACATCCAATCACTCTAACCTTCTTTCATTGTTCCACCTCCCTCTGACTCACTCCTTTCTTTCCTCTTCCACTTTTAAGGACCCTTGTGATTACATTGCACCCACCTGGATAATTCAGTATAATCTCTGTATTTTAAACCAGCTGATTAGCAACTTTCATTCCATCTGTAACTTTAATTCCCCTTTGGTAATAACATAAGATATTCAGAGATTCCAGGGATTGGGACAAGGACATCTTTGGAGGGCATTATTCTGCCTATCCCACTCTCTCTATATCCTTGCTTCATAGCCCTTCTCGATGTCTACCTATCTCCTCACTTCCTTGTTTCCAGGAATCAGTGACATATATATTTTTACGGTGTTTGAAAATTGCCAGTTTTATTAAGTCGATATTATGAAGTTTTTTCCTTTTTTGTTCATCTTGCATGAAATCACCCAGTTTAAAAATAGTCCTGGGCCGACCCTGTGGCGCACTCGGGAGAGTGCAGCACTGGGAGCGTGGCGACGCTCCCGCCGCGGGTTCGGATCCTATATAGGAATGGCCGGTGCACTCACTGGCTGAGTACTGGTCACGAAAAAGACCAAAAAAAATAATAAATAAATAAATAAATAAAAATAGTCCTTATTTATGGGTAAAATAATAGCATGTCTGGGATTTGCTTTAAAATAATCCATTGGGCAGTGGGGGCAGGGGGTGGGAATTTCAGGGCAAATAGATAGAATAAGGTGGGCAAAAGGGTGGTAAGTGTTTCTTATTACACTCTTTTCTTTTGTATACATTTTCAAATGCTCATAATAAAAACTTTTTTAAAAAATCAGTCCTTTTTATTGAGAATTCAGTAAGACCCAACACTAATTTCTTTAGTATTTGCGAGGAAAATAACTGATAAAAATAGCTGAAACCACATACCAAGATGTCATTATTAAATACACCAAATCAAAATGCAATCGACTTTAAAAAACTTTTTATTAAGATATAATTCACATACAATAAAATGCTGTTGACTATAAAATTAAACTTTCTATTTGAAGAGAATTTTAAGATTCATCCAGTTGTAGAAAGACAGACCTGGTATACCCTTTACCCAGTTTCCCACAATGATAACACCTTGCAATATCACAACAAGGATATTGATAATGATAAGACACAGAACATTTTCATCACCACAAAGATCCTTCATGATGCCCTTTTATAGCCAACATTTTCTGTCTGGGTGTCAAAACTTTATGATATATTCCAGATGAAGACTTTTTTATGACTTTTTAGGGTCTTCCTCTTAGCTTTGGTTAGGAACTATTAGCAACTATTTGAAATTACCAACACGTATTTTTCAGAGCTGTCAAACATACTACCTGAATACACTGTCTGATACAATCCTAAAATCGTATTAACCACATTTTTTTTTTTTCTGGGCAGCTGGCCAGTACAGGGATCAAACCCTGGACCTTGGTGTTGATGCTCTATGCTCTAATCAACTGAGCTAACCAGCCAGCCCCCTGACTGCATTTTAGAAGCCACTAAATGCTAGGATACACAAGCAAAAATCGTCTCAAATAAGAGATTGAAAGTAGTACCCAGAGTAATAAGAGGCATCCTGGAACTCCAGGGGTTGAAGCAAAATGGGATCAAGCCACATCTAGTCACATATAGCTGGCCTGCACCCTGGGTAGGGTTCAAAGTCAGGAATTCCCCCATTTATCATCTATTATTTCAAAGATGTTCCTGTCACCAGGTGCCAATGGAGAGTGACAGCCAGAGGAATAGTCTTCTGTGGAAAAGGATATAGAAGCCAGGACATTAATATGCATAATTTTCAGGTGGATTTTTTTCTTTTCTGCACAGTAATTTTCCATGCTAGTGTGCAAGTATAATGAGCATCTGCCATTTTTCTTTTAACTTCTCAGCATTCATTTTCCCTCTGGTAACATGAAACTGTTTTCCTTCAGAAGAAAGTCCTCCCCCTTTATTCATGTATTTTGAGTAGGTTTGATTCCTCACCTCCAACCCCTCCACTATTCTCAATCTCCAAGACCATTTGTCACAGTGATTATTTAAGGGTAAGCAAGAAACCCAAGCCAGGCTGCCAAAGACCCAATACTGGGATGCTCTCTGGACTGATGGGACAGAAAAACTTCTTCTTTCTGCTGGGATTGCTAAAGTGTTAGGAACATAAGCCTGAGATTCTGGTGCCTTCTCTGCTACCATTCAGGAGAGCCTGCATGAGAATGAAGCCAAAACAGAGGAAAGCAGGGGAAAGAGATGAAGAAAACACAATTTCTGATCATATTGTTTGAGGCCTGGAACCCAACTGAACCTTGAATGACATGTATTCCCTGGATTTTTCAATAACTAGCCAACACAGTCCCTTTTCTGTCTTTGTTATTGTTGCTCTTTAAAACCAGTTTGAATAGAATCTCTGTCTGAGTCCTAACACACTAAGTCTGGTCTTACTGTGTTTGGGGGAATTAAAGGAGAGCTCTTTATCTATACTTGGGATATATGGTTATTAGGAAAGCAAAACAGCATTTAAAAAGTGATGAGAGCAAGAGATGATTGGCAGGAGTAGAGCAGCAGTCCAAAACAAGAGGGCAACCTTGGAAATGGAGATAGGAGCTTAGATCCCCTTAATTTGGCACTACACAAGAATGTCTGCCAAAACTTGGAGAACTTGGGAACACTCTGATTACGATAATTGTGTGAAGAGGGGATTAAAGTACAATGCTCTCCAAACTGAGAACATCCTTTGAGACCAAAGAAGGAAGTGGGCAGGTCCATAGAGTAATCAGAGATATTTATTAATGGGGGTGACTTACATACAGGACAGTCACATGCAATGAAGAATTGGACATCTACAGCAGATGGGAGCTCCAGCTCTCTGAGGTTAGACAATGTTTATATAGCACAAGCCCCTGTTACTAATAATAACTTCAAGGAAACATGTTATGAAAAGTAAGTTGATAACATCATTCACCAAGTGTCTTGTGATTCATGAGGCAGGGGGTCTTGTGATGTTAGTGCTCAAACCACTGATGCCACCTGCTGTAATAAATCATTCACTCCCTGAAATCTATGTTCCTTTTACAGCTTAAGGTTGATGTATAACTGGTCAGTGAAACAAATGAATAAAGTTAAGCAGGAATCAACATGGTGGGCTGAGCACAAATTGACGTTGATTTTATTTACCCTCTAACAATAATAAAATCAATATCATGAATGAAATTTGATATCTGCAGAAAACTGTCTCATAGGCTTAAGTGAGAAGAGCTGAACTGGACAGCTGGCTAACATTATTCACATGTCTAAAAAAACAATGAGTCAACGAGGCCCAGAGGGAAAGCATGAAAGATCTCAGATGCAGGACTTGGCACTGCCTTTCCAATTCCCATAGACTGGAGACACACTGAGTAGCCAACTTGACCATCTGCTTCACAGTATTTTGAGGTAATGCCTCTAATAGAGTCTTTAAACTTTAAAATCACTCAACTTAGGCTCCATTTCAATTCAGCACTCTTCAAGCAACCCTGAGAGTACAATTCTACATCCAATTTTGCTTTCTGTCAGCACTATTAAGGGCCCTGAAAAGGAGAGGCAAAAGTCCAGCTCAAAACCATTTGAGAGAGTGGAAAACCAAACCACCCAGGAGGCCAAGTTCAAACACCAGGTCTAGATTGTCCTAAGTAGAACTGGAATTTGAGGAAGGAGTATTGAATTGGTACAGGGATGTTGGGTGAAGAGACTATACTTTCCACATCAGAGTCAGAGTAATAAAAAATCAGGTTGAAAATGAGTGAGATTTTGGTAACTGTTCTAATAAAACTGGGAGGGTCTGCATCTGGCCTCTGTTGGCTAGTGGGCTCTGAGGGATGAACTTGGTTTAAGGGCAGGGAGCCACGTGGATAGGAACAGAGCCCACTTCTAGTTATTTCCCTGGTAGAAGGCTCCCTGCTTTTTAGGGACCAAATGCTTATTTTCATTAATGTCAGAAATAGCATTTTAGAATTATCCCTTTGTCCTAAAGATTTTTTTCCCTCTAAAAATGCAAACGTCATAAAAAGAGTTAAGACATTAAACTTCATCACTCATGTAGGCATTCTTATGAAGAAATTCCTTTTTTACTACTTAAAAGAGCTTTGTTGTTTTTAGTACTAAGTGACTTTTTAAATGTTAATTTTCCTAACTTTCAATATGAAAGATTAATACAAATCAATGAATGGACTTACTCCGGGAATAAATAATGTAGGCAATTTTTGTGCTCAAAAGGTCCAAACCATTATATCATCAATATGCAAAAGTGGACTGTTCATTTCCATACATTTGCCCATATATACCATTGTTTTCATGACAGTGGGGTTATGTGAATCATAAATTTACAGTTTCCAAAATTATATAAATCTTAAAGATTATCTACCTCTGGTTTCTGAATGCCATTTCTTAAGAGATAATTGTTTGGGAAAGAATGGTAAAATGACCAACAGACAGACTGCCAGGTTTCAAAAGAACTGCTGGTTTCGCCTTGTTTTAGTACATACGTTAAAATCTTCTGTTCATTTAATTTTCTATGGAAGGGAATTTGCATTGCTAAACTTGGATAATACAACATGCATTCCTAATTTAAGTAAAACATCCACTCTGCCAGAGCTCTATAATTAGGAAACAATCATAAGAGATATATAAAAACATATGGTAGTTTTCTCAGATTTAAGATTTTATTTGCAAAGCATCAGCCCACTCTATACAGGTGCTACGCTGATAATGAATACTGAATTACAGCTCCCTTCTCCATCCTACATATGTCCCCAGTCTTGCTTACCTCTCCTCTCTTCCCCTACCCTTCTAACTCTGCTCACCTATTCCTAGAAACATGAACAACCTAAGGTGCATCCTGGCATACCTTCTCTCTACTCTTTCAGCTGTCTTGCCACTGTTTTATGAAACAAATGGCTATATATTTCTCTGCATTTCCTTTTCTTAGTAAAAATACATGGTGAAAATCTCTCCAAGTCAATTGATAGAGTTCACTCATTCTTTTAAGTATCTAATATTCTGTGTTGCTTTATATTCTATGAGGTAGATATACCACAATTTAGTCAACCATTCCTTATTTATGGACATCCACTTTATTTCCAGTCTATTGTCCTTACAAAAAATGCCATAATAAAAGTCCTTATATGCATGTTCTTATGAACCGGTGCTTTTCTTTCTAAGAACTAGCAGGAGTGATATTGCTGAGGCAAAGGTATACACATTTTTAATTTTAATAGGTACTGCCAGATTGTGTTCCCAATGGACTGTATTGAATTCATAGATCCAAACGTAATGTATGAGTGTGCCCACTTCTGCAGTCACCCCTATTGCCACTAGGCATAGGAGTTACTAACTTTTCAATTATTGCATCTTGGTAAAAGTGATTGTTGGGTTTTTATCTTTTTAATTCATCTTTATCAATTAATTTTATTTGTCTTTATTAATTCATTTTCTCTATATTAATCTTTACTAATTTTATCTAGAATGAGCACATGAGGAGTTCTGGATCAAAGTCAGAAGTCGGGTTTCTTTTTTTTCCCCCCCTGCAGCTGGCTGGTAAGGGGATCCAAACCCTTGACTGTGGTATCAGAGTCAGATTTTTTTTACCTAACAGTAAGTAAGTGTGCTGGCCTTTTTTACCCCAGCTCTGATTCAGTTGACTGTATCATCATCTTCTCTCACATGTTCTCTAAATCTTTGTAGATACACACAGAACTTTATTTCACCCTTACAGATGAACAATATCTCAACTGGGTGAAGATTCTTGGGGAGAGTTGTTTGGGGTTTTTTCCTCTCTCAGTATTCTGTGGATTTATTTTGCACTGTCTAGCTTCAGGTTTTTAGTGAGAAATGTGTTACTAGGCTGATATTTTCCCTTTTTAAATAACTTTTTCTTTATATCCAACAGATTCTAATATTATTACTTTTGATTTGTGGAGATCCAGAATTTTACACACAGAATATGACTGTGTGTAAGTACGTTTCTTTTTTGTCATTGTTTATTGTTATTTTCTAATCAATCTGACTGCAACTCAGACCTTTAATCTTCAAATTCAAATTGTTCTTTAGCTCAGATACACTTTCTTCTATTTTTTGCTCAATTATTGCCTCTTCTCCATTTGTTCTCTTTCCTTTTGATAATCTCATTTACATATTGCATCTCCAGCATCTGTCCTCTGAGTCTTTTATATTTTTTCACCATTTCTATTGCTTTAGTCCCCTTTGTATTTTGAAATCTTTCTCCCACCCAATTTTCCAGGCCACTAATTCAGTTTCACCTATATCACCCTTTATTTAAATTTATCTACTAAATTTTAAAATTAGAAAATTATGCCTAATGTTTCCAGAAATCCTCTTTCATTTTGTAATTGAATCTTGATAATTTCTTACTTTTTCTGGTTATGGTTCAGATTGTCATCTTTCTCCTACAGCAGTTTCGATTTCAGTGGGAGTCACCTGGTGAGTTAGTTATCTATCCATGCAAAACAAATTACCTCAAAACTTTGTGTCTGAAAACAAGAAATATTTATTATCTTTGGTGAATTCAAATGAAATAAAAGGGTATTCAAAGAAAAGTAAAAGTTTCCCTTTTACCCCAGAATTCGAATTCTGTCTACCTATCCACCTACTGAGAGATAACTGTA
Organism: Cynocephalus volans; assembly: GCF_027409185.1. NCBI lineage: Eukaryota > Metazoa > Chordata > Mammalia > Dermoptera > Cynocephalidae > Cynocephalus > Cynocephalus volans. The sequence goes on along the minus strand of NC_084461.1, from coordinate 98,791,796 downwards.
TTCTATAGTTTAAAATTTTTTCTAAGCATCTACAAGCATATATACTTATGTAGAGATATTTTTGGCCTATTGTTTGGAAATAACTTCAGACTTACAGAAAAATCACAAAAATAGCACAAAAACATGTACCCTTCACCTAGACTACTCAAATATTAATATTTTACCATATTTGCTTTATCCTCTATTTTTTTCTGAACAATTTGAGATTAGACTGCAAATATGATGTCACTTTACCACAAAATACATCAGTGTGTGTTTCCAAAATATAAAGACATTTTCCCTTATAACCATAGTACAATTATAAAAATCAAGAAATTGATACCAATGGAATATTATAATCTAATCTATAAACCTTATTCAAATTTCACTAATTACCCCACTGATGTCTTTTAGAGCAAAAGACAAAGGATTTTTTTCTGGTCCAGAATATAATCCATGATCTATAGTACATTTTGTTGTCATGCCTCTGTTGTTGTTTTTTTGTTGTTTTGTTTTGTTTTGGGGGGGTTTTTTTGGCAGGGATCTGAATCTGCAACTTTGTTACAAGGCTGTGCTCTGACCAACTGAGCTATCTGGCCAGCCTGTCATGCCTCTTTGGTTTCCTTTAATCTGGAAGAGTTCCTTATTCTTTGTCTATAGATACCTTTTTTAAAAATCACAAATAGAATAATTCTACAAATAGTTATGTTCCTTTTTTTTTTTTTTTACTTAATATAGCTTGGAATTTTCCTTGTCAGTATATATATATATATATCTAATTTGTTTTACTGGCTGCACAGTATACTGTATCAGTCAGGAAGATCTAGGTTATGCTATAATAACAAACACCACCAAAATCTCAGTGGCTTACCAGAAGTTTATTTCTTGTGCATGTGAAGTCTGCTGTCTTCTCTGTGACAACTCAGAGGTCTGGGCTGCTTCCATCTCATGACCCTCTGTATTAGTCCTTTTCGTGTTGCTATAACAGAATTACCTGAGACTGGGTAATTTGTAAAGAACAGAGGTGTATTTGGCTTAAGATTCTGGGACAGCTGCATCTGGCACGGGCCTCAGGCTACTTCTACTCATGGCAGAAAGCGGCAGATACAAGCAGATCACATGGTGAGAGGAAGCAAGAGAGAGAGAGGAAGTGCCATGGTCTATTAAACAACCAGTTCTCGTGGGAGCTAATAGAGCAAGAACTCACTCATTAACCCCCACTCTCCCAGGGAGAGCATTAATCCATTCATGAGGGATCTGCCCCCATGACTCAATCAGTTTCCAACACTGCCACATTGGGAATCAGATTTCCACATGAGTTTTGGAGGGGACAACACATCCAAACTCCATCACCCTCCATCTCAATATGTGTTTCTACAATTGATGTAGCAGAAAAAGCATGGAGAATCTCAGTGGGCTCTTAAAACACTTCTCAAGTTACAGGCGCCAAAGCAAATGACATCAGCATGCCAAAACTCAAAGGGGCATTCCTTTGAGGAATGTGTATTCCTCCCATGTACTCAAAAGGAGAAGCTATCAAGGAGAAGCTATTGGTGAGCACTAGTAATGTCTTCCACATATATCAATTGAATTAGTATACCATAATTTAAGCAGTCTCTTATGATGAACATTTATGTTGCTTCTGCTTTTTTCCCCAAAGGTCTTTATAAATTAATTTTTTGCACATTTGTGTGAGTACATCTACAGTATAAATTCTGAGAAATGGATTTGAAAAAGCAAACGGAATGTGCATTTAAAGTTTTGAGAGATCAAGGCTGATATTTTCGTTATGTGCAGGATGTGTGAACAGAAGCCAGACAACAAAGACCTGAGACAGATTCAGAAAAACAAAGGGAAGAAAAAGATGGGAAAGGCAAAGAGTAGATTTCAAGCCTGACTTTCTAACTCACAGGCCCTTTGAATCCTGACTGTTTATATCTTCTGAACCTCAGGTAAGCTCTTATTTTTACTTTTGCACATTTGAGTGGGTTTCTGCTCCTTGTCATAAGTTATACCAGACTCTGAGGGGCAGAAAGAGGGATGGCATGATCCTTACTCTCATTTTGGTTTGCAAACTAGTAAAGAGTTGGGTCAGGGAAAGAGCTGAGCACTGAGCTATCCAACCCCACGTTTCCCCACTGCACCATTGTTTTATGAGTTGATCTGCTTTTAAATCCAGTGCCAATGGTTGATGGAAATGCATCTTTCTTAGATCTGGATCTAGAACACAGGAAAGTCTTGCTTTTAAATTCCATCTCTGCATCAGAGTAAATTCTTCTCATTAAAAAAATCCAGCTCAGATTCCACTTATTTCATGAAGCTTCACCAACTGCTACCAGAGCCCACCCTGATCTCTAGCTTTTCTAATTATTATAACATGTGTCATACAAGTTAGTCCATACTTGGTTTTATTGCTCTCTGTTGGTCTTATCTCTAGACCTAGATTTTAAGTTCTTTGAGAGTAGGTAAAATATTTAATACTTATTTTTAATTTCCTGCAGTACCTTGCAGAGATGACATTCAATAAAGGTGCAACTGTTGTTAGCTGATTAATTCTACCTAAGTCATGCAAGCCAACTTAACTTGAGTGTATTTATAAATGACAAAATAGAAGGAAGACTCAGCTAAAACCAGCATGTGGTTCCCATTTACCAGATTTACCAAGGAATCCAGATTACTGCCTTGTTGATATAACTGCAGCAATATTGAAAACTGATAGCAGACACCTATATGTGCCATTCCAGTGACTAAAAACTATTTTCTTACACTTGTATAAATTTGGCCTTAGTAAACCTACTCACATCCTTTATTTATAGAATATAATACTCATTCTATAAGTACTCACTCTAAAAGTATATTTATTTTAAAGCATTTGGAAGCCTCTCCCTTTCTTGGTTAATCATCTTATAAACATTATTGTATATCATTCCCATGCATTTTTTCATATTTTTACCATATTAGTATGTATCCATAAATAATATATACTATTGTTGTACAGTTTTTAAAATGTTAAATGTTAACATATTCTACTTAGGCAATCTCCCTTTTTTCTCTTCACAGTATGTATTTGTGATTTATACTGTACTGTATTTTTACTGTACTCTAGGTCATTTATTTTAACTGCTACTCATATATATCTATAATTTCATTTTAGCAAATTCATTTCCTATTGATGCACATTTAAGTTACTTCCAGCTTTTCCCAAGTTCAAAAAAAATGCTGCAAGGAATGTTCTCATTCATATCTGTTTATACATACACACAAGAGTTTCTCTTCAGTATCTACATACAAGTGGAATTGCTAGGTATGCGTGTATTATTCTTTTTTTGTTAATTATAACAAAATACAGGGATCTGGGTAATTTGTAAGAAAATGAAATTTATTGCTTACAGTTTCAGAGACCAAGAAGTCCAAAGTCCAGGAAACACATCTGGTGAGGGTCTTCTTGGCAGTGGCTTTACAGCAATGCAAGGGTCTCATGTGGCAGAAAATGGCAGAGCAGAGAGAGAGAGATAGCTCCTCATGCCCTCTCCTTGGAAAGCCCTCAGAGCCATGGCCATGACCACTATTAAACCATCAACTTAATCAACTCTTCATCAACCCATCTTTCAACTACCATAATAGGATTTCCCACCCTCTTAACACTGTCACAATGGAGACCAAGAGCCCAATACATTAAACTTTGGGGGGACACAATTCAATCCACTGCAATGCATATCTTCAACTTTGATAACACCAAATAGCTCTCCAAAATGGTTGTAATAATTTAGACTCCTACCAGTAACACACAAGAGTTCCTCTTTCTCCCACGTCCTTGCTTGATTGTTAATATAATCTGTCACAGTGTAGAGTCTTCAGCAACCCAGACCCTGCCCTGCCCACTGTATGACTTATGGGGATCAATATCTTGTGGCCCACCAGGTGGGAAGCTCTGCTCTATTTGTTTTGTATCAATTCAATCAAGCTTATTAATTTTATTTCTTTTGGCCAGCTTGATCTATTAGTCAAAGGAGTGTTAAGATTTTCCCCCTTGATTAAGATTTGGTTCATCACCCTAATTCCTTTATTTATTTTGGAACTATGGCTCTTCATTGATATCTCTTATGGTAAATTATTCTTTTTATCATTAAAGAGTTTTACTTTTTAATCATAAATGATGCTTTTGTTCTTAAATTCCACTTATTTGCTATTAATTTCATTAAATGCTATTAACATTTATGCATACCCTTTCTTTTCATTTGTTTTTGGATTGTAATATTTTTCTTTACTTTTATTTTCAAATTTCTGGATGGTTTTAAGTGTGCCTCTTGAACTACATATAGTTTTGTTTGCTTGCTTTTTAATCAAATGGCAACTCCTAACGAATTAGCATATCAATAGCTGTGAGCACCACACAGAGAAAGATAATCAGATATTACATGTCTCCTGCATACTACCTACAAAGGAGTTTTGCCCTAAAATTGTACCTGAATCTGAGCAAGCCCACAATTCCCCCACCAAGTTGTAGAAAATACAGAAGACAGAAGAACAGGGTAAATTACATGAGAATGTGATCAGCAAAATACAGATGTGGGAAACTCTATAAGTCAAATCAGACCATCCAGTTTCTTCCAGAACTAAGTCATGCAGAAAAAGGTGGGACAAGGGGAAAATAAAAGGGTACATTAGAAGAGACTTAAAACATATATTCCTATGAATCCAAACTCCTTACAGTCACCTTCAGTATCCTTCATAATTTGGTTCTTGCCTTTCTTTTAGCTTTATTTCCCCTTTATTTACCATCATTATGCGGAGAGACCACGTTGTCTCTTATGTTAACTGAAAGAACTCTAAGAGTGAATATAACAGTTCTGTGTTCCATGACCCCCAGCAGATGTCTGAAACCATGGATAGTACTGAACCATATATATATACTATGTTTTTTCCTATACGTACATACCTTTGAGGAAGCTTAATTTATAAATTAAGCACCTTAAGAGACTAACAATAACTAAAAATAAAATAGAACAATTATAACAATAAACTATAAGTTATAAGAAATTATATAATATATTGTTGTTAACTATAGCTAGTAGAGAGGATTTTGAATGTTCCTGACACAAAGAAATTACAAATGTTTGAGGTGATGGATATGCTCATTATCCTGATTTGATCATTGAACATTGTATGCATGTACACAAGTAACACATTGTACCCCCTAAATGTATGCAATTTTAATCTGTCAGTTACGAAAAAATAAGTTTAATTTTTAAAAAATTTTTTAAAAAATGCAAATTAAGCTTCAGCGTTTAGAGATGTGTCATGGGTGACAGAACTATAAAGAAAGCAAGGAAGTGAAGACCATAAAAGTCAAGATGTGGTTACTTTAGGGGAAAAGGAAAGGATTAAGATTTTTTTTTTATTATTAAGAATATTCATGAGATGCAAAGCTAATTGTCCTCCCTCCTGCCCATGATGTGAGGGCCAGATTCATACTGGGGGCATACCCATTGCCAGAAATTACTTTTGTACCTTTTGTCCCCTTCCAATTATCTCCCTCCCCCTCTCCCCTCCACTCCAATTTTGTAGCCCTAGGAATGTTCCCTCCCTCTGTTGGATCACAGTACTACAGTGGTCTTTCTTTCCTTCTTTCCTTTCTCTCTTAGCTCCCACATATGAGTGAGCACATGTAGTATTTATCCCTCTGTGCTTTGCTTGTTTCACTCAACATAACTTTCTCCAGGTTCATCCATGTTGTTGCAAATGGGAGTATTTCATTCTTTTTTATGGCACAGTAGTATTCCATGGTGTATATATACCACAGTTTCCTTATCCAATGATATTGATGGACATTTAGGTTAGTTCCATATCTTGGCTATTGTAAACAGATATCAATAAACATGGGAGTGCAGGTATCTCTTTGACATGATGATTTCCATTCCTCTGGATATATACCCAGAATAGGGATTGCTGGATCATCTGTCATTGTTTGAGAAACCTCCAAATTGTTTTCCAGAGTTGTTCTATTAATTTACATTCCCACCAACAGTGCAGTAGTGTTCTCTTCTCTCCACACCCTCGCCAGCATTTGTTATTCACCGTCCATTTGATTATAGCCAGTCTAACTGGAGTGAGGTGGTATCTCAAGGTGGTTTTAATTTGCATTTCCCTGATAACTAGTGATGTTGAGCATTTTTTCATGTATCTGTTGGCCATTTGTATGTCTTCCTTTGAAAAATGTCTATTCAGCTCCTTTGCCCATTATTTAAATTAGGTCATTTTTTTTTACTGTATAACTGCTTGAGTTCTATGTATATTCTGGATATTAGTCCCTTGTTGGATGCATAGTTGGCAAAAATTTTCTCCCACTCTGTAGGTTGTCTTTTCACTCTGTTGATTGTTTCTTTTGCTGTGAAAAAACTTTTTAGTTTGATATAGTCCCATTTGTTTATTTTTTCTTTTGCTGCTTGTGCTTTCGGGCTCATGTTCATAAAGCCTGTGCCCTGACCTAACTGCTGAAGTGTTTCACCTATATTTTCCCTTAGTAATTTTACAGTTTTGGGTCTTATACCTATGTCTTTAATCCATTTTGAGTTGATTTTAGGGTATGGTAAGAGATGCATACCTAGTTTCATTCTTCTGCATATGGATATCCAGTTTTCCCAGCACCACTTATTGAGGAGGCAATCTTTTCCCCAAAGTAGATTTTTGTTGCCTTTGTCTAATATCAGATGGCTATAAACCTGAGAAGTGATTTCTGAGTTCTCTATTCTACTCCACTGGTCTGAAGTCTATTTTTATACCAGTACTGTGCTGTTTTGGTTACAACAGCTTTGTAGTATAATTTGAAGTCAGGCAGAGTTATGCCTCTGGTTTTGTTTTGTTTTTTTTTTTTTTGCTCAGGATTGCTTTGGCTATTCGGGGTCTTTTGTTTTTCCATATGAAAGGTGAAATTGTTTATTCCATTTCTGTGAAGAATGTCATTGGTATTTTGATGGAGATTGCATTGAATCTGTAGATCACTTTGGGTAGTATAGACATTTTCACAATGTTAATTCTTCCAATCCAAGAGCATGGAATATCTTTCCATCTTTTTGTGTCTTAATTTCTTTCAGAAGTGGTTTGTAATTCTCACCGTACAGGTCTTTCACTCTTGGTTAAATTGATCCCTAGCTGTCATATGATTTTGGTGACAATGGTAAATGGGCTTACTTTCTCTATATCTCTTTCTGTTAATTCATTATTTGAGTATATAAATGCTACTGATTTGGGGGCATTTATTTTGTATCCTGCAACGTTACTGAAGTTATTAAACAGCTCTAGGAGTTTTTTGATAGAGTCTTTAGGTTTTTCTATATATATAGTATCATGTCATCTGCAAACAGGGAAAGTTTGACTTCATCTTTTCCAATCTGGATTCCCTTTATTTCCTTCTCTTGCCTGATTGCTCTAGCTAGTACCTCCAGTACTATGTTGAATAGAAGTGGTGAGAGTGGGCATCCTCATCTTGTTCCTGTCCTTAAGGGGAAGGCCCTCAATTTTTCCCCATTCGAAATGATACTGGCAGTGGGCTTGTCATAAATGGCTTTTATTGTGTTAAGATATTTTCCTTCTATACCTAATTTGTTGAGAGTCTTTATCATGAAGAAATGTTAAATTTTGTCAAATGCTTTTTCTGCATCTATTGAGATAACCATATGGTCTTTGTCCTTGAGCTTGTTGATGTGATGTATCACATTTATTGACTTTTGTATGTTGAACCATCCTTGCATCCCTGGGGTGAATCCACTTGATCATAGTGCATAATTTTTTTAATATGTTGCTGTATTCTGATTGCTAATATTTTGTTGAGGAGTTTTACATCTAGGTTCATCAGGGATATTGGCCTATAATTTTCTTTTTTGTGTGTGTCTTTATCTGGTTTTTGTATCAGGGTTATGTTGGCCTCATGGAATGAGTTTGGGAGAGTAGAGTCTTTCAATTGTTTGGAATAGTTTGAGGAGAATTGGTATTAACTCCCCTTTAAAAGTTTGGTAGAATTCAGCTGTAAAGCCATTCAGACCCAGACTTTTTTTTTTGTTGGAAGATTGCTAATTACCACTTCAATCTCCTTGCTTGTTATTGGTCTGTTCAGGTTTTCTATCTCTTCTTGGTTCAGTCTTGGTAATTTATATGTGTCTAGAAACTTATCCATATCATCCAAATTTTCAAATTTGTGGTCATACAGTTGTTTATAATGGTCTCTAATGATTCTTTGTATTTCTGTGGTATCAGTTGAAATGTCTCCCTTTTCATTTCTAATTTTTGTTATTTGGGTCTTCTCTCTCAAAAAGATTAAGATTGGGATAGGGTAAATGAAGGACCACTGGGATGGGTGGAGAGTGGACTCAATTGGGATACAGCAGAGAATGAGACCAAGACCCAGCCCTTGGGGAGTTGGATACATCAACCAATAAATGAATAATACAATGTCAGTTAGTGATAAGTGCTACCAAGAAATATAAAATATAATTCATCACAAATCTCAAAATAAATGACAGCTAAGTTTCACGCAAGATAAAATATACAGAAAGCATAATTACTTAAAGTCAATAAGTAACACATTTAAAAATATATATTATGACCAATTAAGAGAAAAAATAAAGAGAAAAGGAAAGAAATCAAGAGAGGAAAAGAAATAGAGGCACAAAAGGAAGGCCATACTTAGAGGAGACACCTACAAAGGCAAAAAAGAACACCTGCAGCCACAGGGCCAGAATTTTATGGAGAAAAAAACTTTTATTACAGTGTTAAAGTTTAAAAAAAAAAAAAAACAGAGATGAGTCTCTAAGAGAATGTTTTGTTTGAGAAAACAGGATTGCAATCTGGGATACATCCACATACCGAGGTGGTCTCCAGTATGTCTGAAGAACAAAGAAAAGTCTGGGAGTTGTATTTGAGAGAGGAATGCTACATATTGTTTTGAAAGAATCCTCATTGGCACTAGCAAAGGTTTGGGGAGTTGGTAGGCTCTGATTAGTGAGTGATAGCAGCAAGTAAAAATTAGTCTTAGAGTCATGGCAGGTTGTTGTCAGCAGCTGGGTGTGTACTAGATAAAATCAGTCTTAGGGCTACAGCAGGCTGTTCCAACAGCTGGGTGTGTAGAAAATGCTTCTTGGAGTAAGTGCTATATACCCAAGTACTTTTTCCTCCTGACCCTTTGACTCTAATTTTAGTTTGGGTATGCTGAGAATGACCCAATTTGCACAGTCCACTTTCACAAGAGCTACAAATTCATGACTCTATAGAGATGAAGTAGATATAGGGGTTATTCTCTTTGAGCTTTCCTCTTCAGATATTTAGTCGAGGTCCGGAGACTATCTCAGACTTTGTCATTCCAGCCCCAACTTTGCCTTAAGGTGTGTTCTCTAGTTAGATACAAACACCCCGGGCCGAGATGACACTTTATTAGTACATTTCAGACCCTTTTCTGAAAGCAGATCTTATAAAGAAAATAAGGGTGAGAGTAGAAGAGTACTCCTGTCCATCAGGGAATAGGGCATGGAGGAGCTGTGGCGGTATCTAAGCAAATGCCCCAATTTATCCAGGACTGGATCTACATGCCAAGCAGTCCCTTTTCCTTGCTGCCCCACAGCTAACAAAACAGATGCCAGAGAAGGCCGAGGTCACATGAGAGGCGCTCTTCCACTGTTCACCTTGGAAGGCTCTTTTATAGCTTACTTCTCTGGATGCACAAAGAAAATCAAGATTACCACCTATAGCAAAAATGAAAATGGCAAAACATTGAAAACTGGTTTTTAATTTCTTCCCCTTATGGCAGCTTCAGTTTGTCCTGTTACTGTTGGATGTATTAGAAACAACTATCCAAGTCGGTAAAACCACAAAAATTTAAGCACCATGTCATCTAGAAATCTTAAATGTAGTCACAATTCACTTTTTAAAAAAACATTTCTCACACAATTCACTTTAAATCATAGTTTATATAGCTCATATTTTGACTTACAAAAATATATGATATTAATATTAACTTGCAGACTAGGAGGAGAAAGGAAGTCTTAGGAGCAATAATACACTATTTGTCAGTAAGACCTCAGCCAGATGCTACCTTACATGTTTTCCAGTAATACCACTTTTTTTTTTCTCTTTGTAAATGAAAACAGATTTTATTCTGGTTGTAAAAGTAATACATTAAATATGTATTAAATACATTTAATAATAACACACTATTAAAAAGTAATAAACGTTCATTATTTAAAAAGTTGAACAACAAGAATATGCACATAAAAAAATAAGAATCATCTGTACTCCCTCCACTAAGGAATCTATTTGCCAGACTTTTCTTTGTCTACACACACACACACACACACACACACACACACACACACACACACACACACACACACACACAAACACGCACACAAGGGATCACTCTAACATGTTGTTTTAATAACCTTATTTCCTTACTTTTTTACTTAATATATCATAGATATTTTTGATATGTTGTAGAATGAAAAAGGAAGTTAGTGAGTAATACATAGGTACATAGTGTGACCCATGTTTTGTTTAAAAATTCTATGTTTATATGTAAATAACAATAAAAATCCATATCTAGAAACATAGCTTTATGATTTTATTTGTGCAGAAAATGATCTGGCAGGATACAAACCAAATTTCTAACAACAGAGAATGAGATGGAAGGCTGGGTGGGGGGTTTAAGTAAAGGAAACTTTAAATTTTTACTTTATATGTATCTGCATTATCTATTCTAAAAAATGCATGTACTGCTTTAGAAATTAATAAAAGTAGATATAACAAACAGCTTTTTGTATCAATTAATATTATTGTCATCATTTTTAATTGTTCTATACTATCCCACTTGACTATATTGTAGCATTTAACTAATTGTCTACTTTTAGACAATTGATTAAATTGTGTAAGGCTTTTAGGCTGTTTCCAATCTTTTGGAATTTTAAACAGTGTTTATGGGATATCCTTGCATATGTTTTCTGCATCTCTCATTAACCCTGAGTATTATCAATTTTACTATTTTTTCACCCACCAGTCAAAAATAGTATTCATTGTTTTAGTCAGCAGTTTTTGAACATGTCAGTGAGACTGAACATGTTTGCCCTGCTTGTCTATTTGTTTTTCCTATTTTGTGAGTTATTCTGTTCATGTACTTTGTCCACTTTTCTTGGAATATTCACATTTTTATTAGATATCTGCTGATATATAAAATTATTATTGCTGCCTGATATATGTATGAAGTATTTTTCCAGGTTGGCTTTTTGACTTTTAGATTTTTTTCTTTTTCTTTTTTTTTTTTTGGCACCTGGCTAGTACAGGGATCCAAACCCATGGCCTGGGAGTTATAAGGTTGCACTCTAATGACCTTTAGATTTGATTTGTTTGGTTTGCTTTATTTTTTGCCATTCTCCTCCATTTTTCCCACATGCTATCTTAGTTCATTTGTGCTGCTATAACAAGATACCTGAGACTGGGTAATTTATAAGGAACAGAAATTATTTTCTCACAGTTCTGGAGGCTGGGAAGTTCTTTAATTTTTATAGACTATAAAAGAAATGTGCCCTAATGCTTAAAAGATTTGGGTCTAATTATACTAAAGGAAAAAAAATATATAGTCAGCTTAGTTTTCTAGAGCTCATATCTAAAAGTAAACTGAACATTCAGGACTCAAAATCAGGCCTGCCTAATCCATGCATGGTAGATCTTGGGAAATTATATACACATATATACTGAGAGGAAAAAATCTCTGCTATTGTTTCACTAATACCTGGAGTTCTACCATTAGTTTCATTGCTTCAGATCAAGGGATTTCTTTCTCTAAAAATGCAAACACCCCTGAGAAAGATAGTAGAATACTATGAATGAAGCCATAATAGTGTTTTATAGCTTACTATGGATTAACTGTCACTTTTTCCCCAACTTGTAGCTAATTAAGAAGAGTTTTTGATAAGAGAAGAGCAAGAGAGTAAAGAACAAGGAGTCCTAGGATACTAGACATATGGGGTGTGTAGAAGTAAAAAATTTCAGGAGAAGGAAGCTAAAGTGTATACATTTTTGGGGTAGGAAGTCCACCTTGTTTATGTTCAAGCATAACACTTGGCACATCACAGACACCTATAAAAATGTGTGCAAAACAGCTGAGTTAATAGATAAACAGCCCTGCTCACTTCATGGCTTTGACTAGGGGTTGCTCTGCCCAAAGCTGCAGTCCCAGGGTTATTTGGGGGTGACCACCTATCCTGCTACTCTGGCTCCCTTCCTCAGAATTACTCATGAGCAATGGTATGCCAGAATCTCATTGTTAACAGATGTTAAACCACTGTTATAACAGACAATTGCTAACTACTAACACATTTTGCATGAAAGTAAAACAACAAAATGTTTATACAGTTTTAAGTATCTCCCTATAGAACAAAAAAAGATTATCATCATCAGCTGCTTGGTCAGGTCATCGATTAGCTCTCTTCCACTCCTCATGGGTCTGACCATTTCACAATTGACGCCACTGGGAAGTACTGGGGGATTAGAAGATGAGGGATAAACAGTGAATTTTTTCCCTATTATTTAATTTTTCCACTGTTAGTATTGATGAGTATGTTACATAACGTAGCAAAATAAGGACACAACCATGAAGCCACTGCTCCCCCAACTCCTACTGGATATGGGGAAAAGGAGAGAGAAAAGCTCATGGAGCTGAAAAGGATTTGCTGCTAACAGAGTAAAGGATGACTTGTGTAGTGGATTGAATTATGTCCCCCCAAATCTTATTGAAGCTTGAATTGTATCCCCCAAGTTTTATGTATTAAAAACTTAGCCCCACTGTCACTGTTAAGAGGGTGGGAAATCCTATTATGGTAATTGAAAGGTGGAGCCTTGAAGAGGTGATTGGATTGTAGGACCATGCTCTAGTGAATGGATTAAAAATGGTGGTCAGGGGCGCAGTTCTGAGGGCTTTAAAAGAAGAGGAGACTGTCTCTCTCTCTCTCTCTCTCTCTCTGCTCTCTCTGCTTCCACCAGCTTGCAATGTGAGACCTCTGGGTTACTGTTTCCACCACCAGATGGACTTTGGACTTCCCAGCCTCAGAAACTGTAAGCAAATAAATTTCATTTTTCTTTATAAATTACCCAGTTCCAGGTATTTTGTTATAAGCAACAAAAATGGACTAATACAGAAAACTGGTACCAGAGAAGTGGAGTGTTGCTTATAACAAATACTTGAAAATGTGGAAGCAGCTTTGGAACTGGGTGTTGGGCAAAGGTTGGATGACTTTGGAGGACTCAGAAGAAGATGAAGAGATGAGGGAAAGTTTGGAATGTTTTAGAGACTGGTTATGTGGTGGCGAGCAGAATGCTGATAGAAATAGGGACTGTAAAGACCCTTCTAATGAGGTCTCAGATGTAAATGAGAAGGGACTTACTAGAAACTGGGGACTGGCAAAGAACTTGGCTTCATTGTGCCCATGCCCTGGGACTTTGTGGAAGTTGGAACTTAAGAGTTGTGAACCAGAGTATCTGGCAGAAGAAATTTCTAAGCAGCAAAATGTTAAGGAAGCTGCATGGCTTCTTGTAACAGACTATGCTGAGTTATGGTGGCAAAGGCATGACATAAAGCCAGAATTTAAAAGGGAAGCAGAGCGGAAAGATTTGGAAAATTTGCAGCATGGCCATGTGGTAGAGAAGCAGAGAGCATGCAGTGGTGCCACCCAGTGATCCTTATCTAAGATTAGTACAAAGGAAACGGATTATCAAGAGAAGGGGGAATAGGCCCTGAAGGCATTGCAGAAACCTCTGGATCCAACCCTTCCATTTCAGGCACAAAGGCCTAGGGAGATAGAATGGCCTTGGGGAAGAGGTCCGAGGTGCTCTCCACAGGCTTGCTGCCCAGGGCCACCTTGGGACATTGCCTCCAGCACCAGTACCCCAGCTGTGGCTAAATTGGCCCTAGGTGTGGCTGGATGTGTAGCTTTGGAAAATACAAGCCAGAAGCATTGGTGGTGTCCACATGGTGTTAAGGTCTGCAGACTCACAGAATGCTGGAGCTGTGAAGACTTGGGAACCTCCACCCCGATTTCAGAGGATGTATGGAAAAGTCTGGGGGCCCAGGAAGAGATCTGTCACAGGGGCAGAGTCACTGCAGACAACCTTCGCTAGAGCAATGCAGAGTGGAAACATGGGGTCAGAGTTGCAGCAGAGAAACCCCATCAGTGCCATGCCTAGTGGAGCTGTGAGAGTGGGACCACCATGGAGGCCCCAGAATTGTGGAGCTACCAGAGTGGAACACCAGCCTGAGAGAGCTAAAGCATCACCTGAGACCAGGAAAGCCATACGCGAAGCTGCCAGAAGACTTGGGGACCCGACCCCTACACCAACAACGAGAGGACATTGAACATGGAGTCAAGTTACAAGATTCACCAGCTTTGAGACTTAATGCCTGCCCTGCTGAGTTCTGGATTTGTTTGGGACCTGTTTCTCCTTTCTTTTGGCCTATTTCTCCCTTTTGGAACAGGAACATATACCCTAAGTTTGTCCCGCCATTGTATCTTGAGAGTAGATAACTTGTATTGATTTCACAGATGGGACTTGGAACTTTGGACTTTTGAGCTGAAAAAAAAAACACTAAAGTTTGTTTCAAACTCTCAATGATAGGTATCAAATGTTGCTATGCTTATTATCTACTGTGAGAACCATAAAGGATAGACCTGATCTGTCTTGTTTCCTGGTGTATCTTCAGTGCCTAGCAGATAGTAAATAGCTGTCAAATGAATGAATGAATGAATTTTAAACATTGGTAATTCATTAGCCTTCTTTAAATAAGTGTAAAACCTTTAACAAATTAAATCTAAATAATTAGGTCCAATTTTAATGAGAAAGCACTTCAAGGATAAAAGAGTGCATTCTGCAATCTGTTTTATACTTGACAAAAACAGCACTACCTATTCCCTGGTGTCAAACTAAGTCACCCTGAAAAAACTACCCAAGTCCAGTTGTCCTTTGTTAGAGGACATAGCCTGGGCTGTCTATACCAAGTAATTATCAATATAATTTTTACTAGTAAAATCCTAAGATAATTGCTTAACTCTTTCACTTTTCCTTTTCCAGTGTAGATGTAATCAAAGGCAAATAAAAAGAAATCACACTGTATAAACTTTAGTCCAAGGTGACTTTTTAAAAACTTTCCTCTTAATAAATACAAACTGGAAAAGTGATTTGAGGTAACTATAAAAAATGATTTCTTTCAAAAAGATTACTCTGAAATTGAGCCAATGTTGTTTTCTGTTTAAATTTATCAAGATAATTGCCTACCCACCACAGATTTTTGCACTTAAGCTTTTCATAACTTATTTAGGATATTTGCATTTAGTCCAAATCCTGGCATTGCTTAATATTAAATAAAACTTAGGAACTGGATATCAAATAATCTAAGTATAAAGGTCTTCCTTCATGTTAAAGACACAAGTTATAAGTAATCATATTCCCACAGAATCTGGAAATGGAGACTCCTTTTTAAATACATTTCACATGCCAGTGTGTTGGATTATAAACATACCAAATATACAATATAAATTGCATATGTTGTGTTAAACGTCAATTAGCTACTATTGTATAAAATTAAAAGTTACAGTTATAAATATTGATGTTTCCAAGTCTAAACTCTTTGTATAAGAATGATCATCTAAAGTATCAAATTAGGGCCAACCAGTGGCTCACTTGGGAGAGTGTGGTGCTGATAATATCCAAGGCCATGGGTTCAGATCCCTATATAGGGATGGTTGGTTAGCTCACTTGGGAGAGCATGGTGCTGACAACACCGAGTGTGACATTCAGTAAATTTGATAAAGCTGGTTACAGTGATACACACACAATTGATGCTGTTTGGGGACAGCATACATCATATTTTTAGACCAATGAATTCTCACTTTTAGCAGGGTGTTTTTGTTATGGTGGTGGGCAGATAAAGAGCTGTTAGAAACAAAGGAGTGGAAAAAAAAAATCAAGCTTATCCCCCTAAACCTTATTCCCAATGCCCCCAAATGAGCTAGTTATAAGTCTCTATCAGCATTGATTTTAGAGAGACTATCCTGGGTAAAAACCAAGAGGCTATGAGGTCAAATCATTGTATCCTACTCCATGGCAGAACTCAGCATAAGCAAAAGTTCTTTATGTATTCAAAGGAAGAGCATGTCCTTGAGTCAACCAATATGGTCATGGTGTGATTGATGTCCAGAAAGTGGAGGAGCATGGGCCAAAACTCATCTAAAAAAGGCTGAAAGTCAGAGACTGAGGAGAGACAGGAAGCATTTAAAAACCACTAAGTGATAAAGAGCTGCATAAATCAGCTTGCTGCATGCCAGAGAACAGCTTGACTTTGACCTGACTTGTGTTTTTAGGTCAGTCCCTCGTCCATATCTGTGCAGGCCTGGAGGGTCCATTTCTTTTGGCCACAGGTAAGTCCAAGGGTCCTTGAAAAAACTAGGATATAAGCAATTTTGTGTCACCACTTTGTACCTTGGGAAAGCCTATTCCTTTAATCCTCAGGAACCTGGTGCCCCCAGTCCTCCAGCCCATCAAAATACGCTCTCAGATCCTTCATACCCACAAATTGCTTAACAAAACAGGTGTTCAGCATACATTTTCATTTTTCTCCCTCTTTCCTGTAGTCAGATTACTGGTGAAAATGTGCTCTTATTTCTCCTAGAGTATTTTGATTTTCACAGATACCAAATCTTAGAATCAAGGAATGAGAAAAGATAGTGGAATTTTAGGCTTCCACTCTTGTGACTGTCCACTTTATTTGTGTATGAGTTTTTTGGATTAGCGAGAACATCTTCAGCACTCCACGAAGCTAGGCATTCCACCAAGTGTTTACAAAGAATATCTCATCTATTCCAACAACCAAATGAGGTAGATACTAATATTATCCTTGTTTTATAGGGGGAGGAAAGTGGGGATTTTGGAGGTTGAGAACTTTCCCAAGAGCACATAGCTAGTAAGTAACAGAGCCAGGGCATCTGCTTCGGGGCCTGTACCTTACCCCTGTGCTGTGTCCTGGGTTGGCCCTTGGTGTGAGCAAAAGGGCTATACCAGCTGTCTGATGTCAATATGCTTGTTCTTTCTAGGGCCCCTGAGGCTGGTTATGGGTCCCCCTTGTAAGGCTGGTGTGGTAGGCACAATAATGACCTCCTCACCCACACCCAAAGATGTCCAAGCCCTAACATCCAGAACCCGTGAATATGTTACTCGACATGACAAAAGGGACTTTGCTGATGTGATTAAGGCTACAGATTTTAAGACTGGGGAGATTATCCTGGATTAGCTAGGCAGGCCCGATCTAATCACATGGATCTTTAAAAGTGGAAGTGGAAGGTAGATGAGTCAGAGCGAGTAGAAGGAAGACAAAGGAAGAGAGGGTTGAAGTATGAGAGGGATTCAACCAGCCACTGCTGGCTTTGAAGAAGAGGAAGGAAATGGGCACCTTAGTCTTAAAACCACAAGGAACCAAATTCTGCCAACAACCCAAATGAGAAAAAAAAAAAGAAGGGTCTTTCCTTGAGCCTCCAACAAGGAATGAAAGAAGCCTTGACAACACCTTAATTTTAGCCCAGTGAGACTTGAGTCAGACTTCTGACACAGAAAACTGTAAGATAATAAGTTTGTGCATTTTAAGCCATCAAGTTTGTGGTAATTTGTCATAGTAGCAATAGAAAACAAATACAACTGGTTCCTTTATAACAAATACCATCTCTTTATTCAAGATAACTGAATTTTCCTGATGGCTAGTCATAGAGGGAAGTGCTCTGGCCCTCCTCTCACATGGGAAGAGAAGCAAAACTGCAGCCCCCTATGGGCTACGAGGCAAATCTGGATTGTTCTCTGTGGTTGGACCCATACCCCAGGGACAGTGAACACAGAAACACTCCAGTATGGAATCTAAACCCCAGGGTTAGTCCTAACTGGTCTTAACATAGACAACCTGTTAGTGACTTATTTTCTACTATTTGTCGCCTGTGCAGGTGCTATTAGAGAAATGAAAGGGTGAAATACAGGGCACTGTTATACCTGGTGAAAACCTCTACATTAATGTGTAATAGCAATGACACATTATATTTAATTTCAGAATAAAAATACTTTGCTAAACTAATGGATAATCCTAGATGGATTGATTTTCGATAGTGAGCAGTCATTTTCCTTTTTTTGGGGGGGGGGAGTTGTGGCTGGCCTGTACAGGGATCAGAATCCTTGAACCTGGTGTTATAACACTGTACTCTAACCCACTGAGCTAATGTGAGCAGTAATTTTCTAAAATTCAACTTCCTCTTTGATAAATATAGAAATATAATGCTTTTTCCATATTTTAAGTAGAAAATGTTTAAAACAAGTGAGGCAAACAAAATATAATTTAAATGTATTTAATGAAGCATGGTGATTTTCATGTTTTCTTTCTTTTTAAAAAAAATTTATCAATATACACTGCAGTTGATTTTCCTGTTCCTTTACCAGTTCCTCCTTTTCCCCTCTCCTTCTCCCTACCCCCCAATCAACATCATATCTGTCCACTTGTCTTAAGAAGTTCAAGGTTGTTGTTATTGCTGTGTCTTCTTTCTGTCCCCCTGCTTATTTGTTTGTATATTTATTTATTTTTATTAGTTCCCACAAATAAGTGAGAACATGCGGTATTTCTCTTTCTGTGCCTGGCTTATTTCACTTAATATAATTTTCTCTAAGTCCATCCATGTTGCTGTGAATGGTAGTATTTCATTTTTTTTTTTTATAGCACAGTAGTATTCCATTATGTAGATACACTTTTAATACTCTGTCTTAAATTACATTCAGCCTCTACATTTTTCTCCCATCGTCTGGCAAGTCTGTGTCTCAGGTTTTGTTTACTTACCTGTCAAATTATACTGTACCTCTTCTTTCTAACATATGAGAGTTCAAACAAAAGTGTGTTATGATTTCAAGATGTTGAAAAATTATCTTACCCTGAAGAAAGAGCTTGAGCAGAACAAAAGTGACCTGATCCCAGGTCTCCGGCAGAATTTTCTTCTCTAGCTGATGGAAGGTATAGTAATAGTATTTGCATCATCCCAAGTTGGTTCAACTTCCTTCTTAGCAACTGCCAAAGTCAACCTTCTCCACACCAGCATTCTCCATGGCCGCAGATACAGGTCTGTCTGGTTCCCAGGTCTAACAACATCTGGCACATAGGATATACTCAATAAATATGAGTGAGTGAATAGTTGGAGACCTAAGGCAGGGTTCTTATCTTCTGCATCTCTTTTCTCACCTACGAAGGAGTCTAAGGTTTCTAGTGACAACTGGATAAATTATGGTCCTACACTTCCCCAATCTGATAGACAAAAGTTAAATAATATTTCTCTATCTCAATTTTAGCACCGAACTGTGGTCTTTTTTTTTTTTTTTTTTTTCTTTTCTTTCTTACATTATATAACAAATACTTATTTTGTGTCAGGCACTCTTCTAAAACCTTTACAAAAAGAAACTCATTTAATCATTGTGACAACCCTAGGAAATATGAACTATTGTTATCCTTGTTTTATAGATGAGGGAACAGAGGCACAGGGAGCTTATGTAATTTGCACAAAGTCACACAGCTAAATGGTGGAGCTGGGATTTAGCCCATACAGACTGGATGCAGAGACAGTGCTCCACACACTAGGCTGCCTCCCCTTATCAGTGTTTGGTTGAATGATGGAGGAAAGAAGAAATTTGGAATCTAAGTCAAGAGAAAATTGAGAAGGGAGCAATATTTATACAAAAGAAATCCAAATGAATACTATGTTTCCAGATACTCCATGAATAGTTGATGCAGGACCAATGTTGCCACTGTATAAAATGTAGTGATAAAAACCAAGGCTGATCTGAATACCTAACTTAAAAGGATTTTGCTCCTTGGCTAAAAAATAAAATAAAATAAAACTATCACGTTGTGAATCACTTTAAGTACTTGGAAACAACCCCCACCTTCCAGATGTAAATACGTACTGTATTCACTTCGGAGGAAATTATACAAACTCACAACTGAGTAAAAGTTATTTCGTTAGGCAATTGTATTAGTTCGCTAGGGCAGGTGTAACAAAGTACCTCAAACTGGGTGGCTTAAAAAGCAGAAATTTATTGTCTCACAGTTCTGGAGGCTGGAAGTCCAAGACCAAGGTATGAGCAGCATTGCTTCCTTTTGAGGGCTGTGAGGGAAGGATCTGTCCCAGGCCTTTGCCTTGTCTTGTATATGACCACGTCTCCCTGTGTCTCTTCATATCACCTTCCCTCTATGTGTGTCTGTCTCTGCGTCCAAATCTCCCCTTTTGATGAGGACACCAGTCATATTGGATTGAGGCCCATCCTAATGACCTCATTTTAATTTATATTATCTCTGCGAAGACCTTATCTCCAATAAGATCACATTCTAAGGTACTGGGGGCTAGGACTCCAAAATATCTTCTTTTTGGGGGGGGATACAATTCAACCCATATTGGTAGTGTAATATAGGGGTAAGAGCCTGGGTATGAATTCTAGCTCTGCCAGTTATTAATTGTAAGACCTCACTGTACCTCATTTCCTTCCCTTAAATGAGGATAAGACAGGTAGTATCTTTCTCATGCTGGTGTGAAAATTTAATTCATTAGTCCATGTAACACGTAGAATACTGGGTGGTACAATACATGTTAGATATTCATTCATTCAACAAATAGTCATTGACATTGTAGGGTAAATGCTAGACATAGACTTACTCCCCTTCCCCCCTGGGAAACTACTCCTGGCCAAGGTAGTTGCCCAAAGGAAAGTCATGTTCCCTTTAAGACAAACAGAAGACTGGAGGAAGCAGGGACCCTAAGTAAATTATCTGGTGCTAAAGTACTCTGGCACCAGGAGAGTAGCGAGTAGATTAATTTATCTATTCAGCCAGATCTCCCGTGTGCTCTGAGTTATGTGAGCTGGGTGAAAGTCTACACATAAGCACGCAAATGATTTACACCTCTACTTTGATCTGTTCACTACAATAACTGTTTTATGTACCCTGTGGCAGGGCGGATTTCCTGCTGACCAGTCACCATCAGTGACTCCCATAAGTCTAAAAACTAATGTCTTTACCTATTGAACTGGATGAGTTTTTTTGGAATAGGCAAACACTATGTGAGTGCCCTTTCAGGTTTGGAGCTCCTGGGATACAGACATTATAAGTGCCAAGCATTGTTTGGGGTGCCTTAAATACAGAAGCAAACAACATAGGCAAAAATCCCTACCTTCATGGAGCTCATAATCTAGTGGGGAAAGTGAAACAATTAAAAATGTAGAACATATAGAATGTCAGATAGTAATAAATGTCATGAAGAAAAATCAAGCAAGACAGAGGCTAGAGACCATTTGGGATTGCAATTTGGGAGTAAGGGTGCCATTTGAGTAAAGACCTGAACAATGGGAGGAGACAATTAAGTGGCTATCTGGGGAAAGATTTTTAGACAGAGGGGGGTTTCTGTACCTCAGCACTACTGACATTTAGGGCAGGATGATTCTTTGTTGTGGGGTGCTGTCCTGTGCATTACAGGATATTTAGTAGCATCCCTGAACTCTATCCACTAGATGCTAGGAGCTCTCCCCTCCTTACCCCCCAGCTGTGACAATCTATCTGACAACCAAAATATCTCTAGACATTGCTATATATCCCCTGGAGGGCTCTATTAGTCAGCTTATAACAAAATACAGGGAACTGGGTAATTTGTAAGAAAACGAAATTTATTGCTTACAGTTTCTAAGGTCGAGCAGTCCAAAGTCCAGGGAACACGTGAAGGTCTTCCTTGGTGGTGGCTTCAGCAACACAAGGTATCACATTGCCAGATGAAGATGGAGATGGGAGATGGGAAAGGGAGAGGGAGAGCTCCACATGCTCTTTTAAGTCCCTCAAAACCAGCCCAGGACCACCATTAAACTGTCAACTTAATCACCTCTTCAAGGCCCCACCTTTCAATTACCACAATAGGATTTCCCACCCTCAACAGTCACAGTGGGGATTAAGTTTTGGGGGGACATTCAATCCAAGGCAAGGGCAAATTGCTCTTGATTGAGAACCACTGAGAAAGAAGAAAAGTGGAAGTCCAGAGGCAGGAGTGGGCTTAGCTGATTCTGGGCACAGCAAGGAGGCAGACAGGGATAAAAAAGGAGAGGGATGAATCACATCACCTATAACCTTGAGGCCATTCTTTGGGCAGATGGGAAGTCACTGAATGGTTAAGAGCAAAAACATAGCACAACTTGGCACATTTTAAAAAGATTTCACTGGCTGTCACATTGAGAATTAACTATAGGTAAAAATACAGAAGTGGACAGCTGGGTTTGGAAGCTGTCATAATAATACCATTAATTTTTTATTTGGTTTAAATCATTCACTAAATCAGCTGGATTGTGGGGGGATGGGCAACTGAGAAAGTTGAGCTAAGAGGCTCTGGGGAAAAAAAGAGGAAGGAGAATTAGCATAAAAGGAAAAAGCTAGCAGTGGGCAAGATACTTTTTGGAGAAGTGGAAGGCAGTACGGCAATTAAGTTCATTGGAAAGCGCAGGGGGGTGTGCAGGCCGAAAAGAAAATGTCGTGGCCAATTTGTGTGCAGGGCCTCCCCCTCTACTAAGGAATCGGAGCTCTGAGGAACAGGGAGCGTTTAAGCTTAAGCAATGACAAGTTCGGCAGCAGGGTGCAGAATAGAAGTCAGGAAGAGCAATTTCTAAAGGAGTGTGCTGAAATAATATGGGTGAGAGAACAAGAGCCTAGGTTGGTGGCGGGCGTAGGGCATGGGCACGACATTCTCAATGAAGAACCGTGAGGTCCTGCACTAAGGCTTGGGCCTTCTTGGAGCAATTTTGTTTGTAGGGCAGTGCAGACTTGTCTCCACTGGGGGTGGGGGGTGTGGAAACGTTTCCACGGTATCAAACATCAAGCCCACACAAGCCCACCGGGAAAAGGTTGAAAAGTGTAGTACACTCTCGGAAAAGGAGCACCCCAGAGAAGGGTGTGTTAGGTTTCTTCAAGGTGTATCATCTGCAGATGAAAAAAACTATGCCGAATTCTGTCAAATAAGGGAGAGAGTAGGCCTGCATCCAGGAGTTCTTTCAGGATGCTCATACATTCCAATTTTTGATTTAAAAATAATTTAGCAGGTTTAGCACAGCAGTGTAGGTACCCAAACGAGTCCCACTAAATTGCTGGCAGGAGCAACAGGGACGCCTGCCTCCTCCTTTCCGCCGGCTTGCGGCACTGGTCCCTTTAGAGAGAGGAGCCCGCAGGAGACACAGCACACGCGTCCCCCGCCAGCCCCTTCGTAGGCCCAGCGGACCAGGCGGTTAACAGCACGAGGCGCCCGGGTGTGGCGCTCGCCGGCCCCGCGCGGGGGAAGGGCGGGCGCCGGGCAGGCCGGGCGGGGCGGGCTGAGGGCCTGCGCCGCAGGGACGCGTAGACGTGCCGCGGTCCCCGCCCGCCGCAGCGCCCCCGCCCCAGCCAGCCCCGCTCTGCGTCCGCCGGCACTCGGAGCAGCCCCGGGCGCTGGCGCGACGGTCCCCGCCATGTCTGCGGCCATGAGGGAGAAGTTCGACCGGTTCCTGCACGAGAAGAACTGCATGACCGACCTCCTGGCCAAGCTCGAGGCCAAGACCGGCGTGAACCGGAGCTTCATCGCGCTCGGTGGGTGGCCGCGGCCCACTGGGAGTCGCCGCCGCTGCACCAGCTGCTGGGGAAGGACGGGGGGAGGGGGCTCGAGGAAGGCGGTGTCGGTGACAGACTGGCGAGCAGCATCCTCCGAGACTGAGCCGGCCGCCCGGAAAGTCCGGGGATCGGAGACCCCGCCGGGGCGGCTCGGGCTGGGGGATCTCGGGGCGGCGGCGGCTGCGCCCGGGCGCGGGGGGCGGACTGCCAGCGCCGACGTGTCTGCCCCGGGACCGGGCGCCGTGTCCCGGTGGGCGGCGCAGGGTTGGCGCGGAGCGGCGGGGGACCCTGCCGGAGGGGGTGTGGGCGCGGTGGCGGAGGTACCCGGTTCTACCGAGACCCTTGGTGGGCCTCGGAGAAAGGACAGGTGCGGGAATCCGGGCCCCTCCAGCCCCTTCCCCGGCTGGCGCGCGACCTGGCGGGACCCCAGCGGGAGCGAGGAAAGGCCCAAAGGTGGGGGCTACGCGTTAACCCCAGGCCCGAGGCAGAGCCCCGCGGAGGCGCAGGCCCAGGCCCAACCTTCGTGTGGTTCGTTTTTCTCGCTCCTTTAATCGAGTCGGGAGGAAAAAGCCGAGAACAGGCCCGGCCTCGCGGTGTGGGCGGGGGCTGTCCCGCTTGAGCGCCTCTGGGATCACCCGACCCACCTCTCGTGTCTGCAGGTGTCATCGGGCTGGTGGCCTTGTACCTGGTGTTCGGTTATGGAGCGTCTCTCCTCTGCAACCTGATAGGATTTGGCTACCCAGCCTACGTCTCGTAAGTGGCTCAACCTGCAACGGTCCCTTGCCCTTCGTTCCCCTCTTCCCATCCAGGGCTGCTGTAGTATGCTACAGTGTATCCCCACTTCCTGGGAGAGAAGTAAGCACCAGACGTAGTACTGACTGCTTAGGATTACTCATTTTGGAGCCTTAACGTGATCCCTGATCTCCTGACGACTGGTGGAAAGGTATTTTTCATGGATGCACAAATGGGAAAGTGACCACTCCTTTATGAGTGGGGAAATCTCAACATGTACAGGGAGCTGATTGTCTCCCTAGTAATTATTTTAATGGGTATTTCACCATATGTTTATGTATGTAGGCAGTGAAACCCCATTTATTAGGACTTCTTTAATTCAGAATTATGTTAATTCAGACATGGGAGAATTTTGTCTTGATTTTCAAAAAGGCCAATTATTACAGGAAAACTTGGGAAATGCTTACCCTGGTATAGAAACAAAAACAAGCCTTATAAAATGCATCGGTAATATAGCTCGTTGGTTATGTAAATGATTCATTTATATAATTAAACTACATTTAAAATGAATCTTATAAGATTAGAATCCGAATTTATTACTAGTTGAGGTTTTTATTCTAGTGTGCTTATTTTTAAAATATTCTATAATTTTATTTTTCTGTTTGTTCAAATAGGCATTATTCCTCTTCACAAATGAATTTTGTTTCACTCTACAGCTCTTCCCTAGAAAGGCAATGGGTTTTGCTTTCATTCTGTTGGTCTCTGCAACTTTCCTCAACTATAGGGATAAAAATAAAAGAAGGAAAAGTTTTCAGCTGGTCGGCTAATAACACGGATACCACATTATTACACCTCAGGTATCACTGGTCAGGCTAGAATTTAATATATGACTAGAAGGGAGGAAACTCGTTTTAGGGAAAGTTCTGATTTGAACAATTAAATTGCAATTACACAAGTAGTCGTTACTGTGTTAGTCTGGTACAGACACTTAGTCATACTCCAGAAAGTCTATCTACATATAGGACACTGCTTGCTTATGAAATTGGAGATCCTCAGTCTTCAAGTTGAGAAGAGCTTTTCCCCTCTCCAGCATCCCCTGCTAAAGCACCATCCAGGTTTTATGTGTATACCAAAAGATCCCAAAGACAGAGTAGGAAAACTGGTTTGGCTTTCAGACAAATGAGAAAAGTATAAGAATAGCAGTTTTCCATTAAATTTAATGTACTGATAGATGCTGTATAGAAAATTTGTAGGCAACCTTGATTCAAAATTTCTTGCACATCACTGTATCTGTGATAACAAAATAACCCAGCAGTACACACCTTTACTTTTCTTCTTTGTGTATTTTATTTGCAGTTATTTTAAAAAGAAATATTTTGAGGCATTTTTCAGGTTTGTGCTTTAGATTTTATTGATCACATTAAGATAAATCTTGGGTGATAGTTTAGTAACTGCCTAGCTGCTTGATATTGAACCAGCAAGGAATATGGATTTTTAAAAATATCAGCATAAAAACCTTTTTTTGTACATCAGTGCCATTTGGTACATAATCATGTGAGAGACACAGGCTTCTCTGTTAGTGTGATTAGATTATCTGTGTGAGCTTTAGAAAAGTTAAAAATCTGTTTCTAGTTGTATATGTAGGTCCATGTATGTGTGGAAGTGCTTGTGACTGGAGATGGGGATAGAACTAGAGTGTGTTTCTCCTTGACCTCAAGTGAATTAATTCTAGCAAGGGTCATTTTTTAGTCATATTTTTAAATGGTTTTAAGCCCACCAATTTCATCTGTAGTCATACTTACATTCATTTTCTACGTAATGAATTGAATATTATTGGCTACAAGAAACTAAATATTTTTGTCTCTTGTTAGAAATTCTGTGAAATGGTAGAGATGTTCATATTTCTGAGTAGTGCAGGTAGGTGGGTTTTACGTACTTTAGAATTATTCTATTTATAAAGTTTATGCATTCTATTTTCTTTTCAATTTGAATATTCTGAGGCAAAGTGACATTTGTAGTACACCATAAGAATTAGAAAAATATTGAAGATCTAATAAAGGGAATTTAATGATTTAAATAAAAATTCAGGAAATAACATTTAATGATAGGGCTGGACAGTTAGCTAAGTTGGTCAGAGCATGGTGTTGATAACATCAAGGTCAAGGGTTTGGATCCCTGTACCAGCCAGCCACCAAAAAAAATAATAGTAATTTAATGAGTATCTCTAGATTGGTATTTATTCATAGGATGCTTCCTTTTAGTAGGATCAACTCTTTTTATCTCTAAAAATCAGTACAGGATTCTATAAACATAGGGGAATTAAGTGAAGATTAGTCTCTGTAGGTACTTTGACGTTTCCCTTAAACAGTGGTTCTCAGTCTTGTCTGTCCATTGGAATTATTTGAAGAGCTTTAAAAAATACTGATGCCTGCTTTGGTCCCACACCTGGAGATTCTGATGTTAATAGTCTGTGGTGTGGCTTGTGTTTTGGTATTTTTAAAGCCTCCTCAATCCTTTGTAAACTTTAAAGGATTCTGATGTGCAGTCAGTGTTGACAGTCCCTGGTGTAGAGGGGCAGCAATAACCTGTGTTTTTTGCACTTGAAGATGGGGCAAAAGGGAGGGAAAAATGGCCTGTGACCCTGGGATAGTCCAGAGGCCTACCTGGGCTCTGCTTTGTGGATGAGGTTCAAGAAAAAATGGGATTGCGTACACAGTATAAATTATACAGACCCCAGTTAGTAAACATTTAGGCAATTGGTGTTCCATTAGTCTAATCAAGTCTGTTCATTGCTTAATCAGTGGGATTGTATACTTGTCTAAAAGAAAGTCCTTGAAAATGGTGGTTGTTAGTAGCACACAGATCTGTGATCACTGTCTTAGTCCATTTGGGCTGCTATAACAAAATGCCTTAGGCTGGATAATTAATAAACAACAGAAATTAATTGCTCACAGTTCTAGAGGCTGAGAAGTCCAAGATCAATGTGGCAGCAAATCTGGTATCTGGTGAGGGCTTGCTCTCTGCTTCAAAGACGATCTGGTTATGCAGGCAGTGCATTTCCGTGTGTACCAACCATGCAGGGCTCATTGTCAGCACAACTGCTTTAAAAAAATTTTTTTAAATAAATAAATAAATGAATTAATTTAAAAAAAAGATGGCACCTTCTTACTGCGTCCTCACATGGTGGGAGGGGCAAAAAAGCTCCCTCAAGCCTCTTTTATAAGGGCACTACCCATTCATGAGGGCAGAACCCTCATGACCTCATCACCTCCCAAAGGCCCCACCTGTTAATACTATCACATTGTATATTAGGTTCCAACATATGAATTGTGGGAGACACCAACATTCAGACCATAGCAATCACCTTCACTTTAATTATTCTCTATACCTCTCGTAATTCTCCCTATGCTCCCCAGCCAGAGTTATTTTAAAAAACACAGGTTTCTCTATTTAGCAAAAATCAAATGCCAGCCGGCACGGTGGTAGCATTTTAGATATAACAGGGAAGAAGGTAGACATGCTCTCTATCCTCTTTGAATGAACAGTCTGCACAGGTAAGCAGGCAAGAAATAGGTAAAGTAGTGACAGAGTGTGGTAAGCCCTCTAAAGAAAATAAACAGGGAGCTGTGGTAGAGAATAACAGGGAAGATCCTCCTTAGATATTTATCTGAGACACTATTTGAATTAAGACCTGAGGAACGAGAAGGGGCAGAGCCAAGCAGAGGGAGGAGAGTGCGCCAGGCAGCTTAGCTCTGTGAGAGGGAAGAGTGGTGAGGGAGGGACTGCAGAGGTCAGGTGCCCTCAAGCAGGGCCAATGACCAATGAACAGAGTGTACATTTCATTCCAGATGGTTGGAGGGAGTTTGCATTTTTTCTGATTGCCTCAGATGGGTTTTAAGTAGAGGGTGACATGAAACAATTTTCATTTTAAGGTTACTCTGGCTGCTGCGGCCTCTGGAAGGAATTGGAGATCCTGCCAAACTATTGCCAGAAATTTATTTCCTTCCTTTCTCGCTCTTCTGCTTTTGCTCTTGCTATTTCCTCTCCTCTAGCCATCACAGGGAAGGACACAGACTGTGTGTGATGGTCAGTGTTGGGCATAGAGACTGCAGGGTGCAGGAATGAAATGGGAAAAGCTCATTTGGTGTCCCAGTTTTTCTTATGACTCACCCCCTTGGGAAATCTGTGGGTGAGGCTCAGGTGCACCTGGCTCCAGGTCAGGCCTTACCATGTGTTGGAGCATGTAGATAGCTGAAGGTTTGGCCAGTGCTCAGTGAAGGGGAACCAGTACCATATCACGTTCCCTTTCTACTGGTTATTCTTATTTTCTATGTACATAATTTCCCTTTGAGCTCTTTGAGAATAGCACCTTTAATCCCTGACCTCTGTGTTTTCAGACTTTCAGCCACCCTGTATAGGCAACTTGAAATCTAATTCCAGCCTGCTTTTTATCAAGAACTGTTGACAGAATTACCTTAATCTCCTTACTTCCCTCTGTTACTGATAGGAGAAGGCAGACTACTGGATAAGAATAGAAACTTCTACTATAAAGGTAGACCTACCCTCCCCCCAACTTTGCTGAGTTATAATTTGCATACCACCCTTTAAAAGCGTACACTTCAGTGGCTAATATGTTCACAAAGTTGTGCAAACATCACCGCTATGTAATTTCAAAACATTTTCATGACTCTAAAGGAAACCATTAGCAGTCACTCCCCATTTCTCCTACCCCAGCTCCTGGCATCCACTAATATACTTTCTGTCTTTGTAGATTTGCTTATTCTGGACATTCATATAAATGGAATCATACAGTTTGTGTCTGGTGCAGCCCTGCTTTTAATGGCATTGTACAAATAAGAGTCCTTGTGTGAGACCTCTGGAGAATGTGCTCTGTGCTGCACCTTCATTTGCAAAGTCCATTGCCTGAGACTAATGTACCCCGCTCCCAGTGGTCCTCAAGTGGGGTGCTATGAGCCAGGGGCACTGGTCCTGTCCCTGCTTCTTTGTACAAATGAGGCAAAGTCTAATGACTTTATTTTCTGTTTTCACATTTGTTCTGCAGAGAGGAAAGGGGGAGGGTTTGCTTTCTGTCCTACCCAACAATCTTTTTGTATAAAACTCTATAAAAATGTCAATTACTTTTCCTCTTTTTATTTCATATTTTTCTTAATGAATCAGGCTGCTATCTTCTAGGGACTGTCAGAATTCGGCCTTAGAGATCAAACATATAGTCCATTAGTTTTGAAATGACAATTCAGGGACAGGCAGAGGGAGAATGTTTCCCAAGGTCACACAGGCCAGACTCGGTCACGAATCCTCAGTTGCGACACAGGAATGTGAAAGCACATTGAGGCATATTTTAGTACTAATCTTGGAAAGATTAAATATGTTTTAGAGTCCAGCACTTTGGTGTCTGTATTTAATTTAATGTTTGACAAGACTTTTGAAATTTCACATCCACTTCAGTGATGTGTCACTTTATTTTCTGTGTGTCCTCACCAGCCCATTTTAAACTTTTGCCACCAGAGCAAGAGTTTTATTGCTTTTAACTTTTTGCATGGCTGCTGAACACCTGTGCACCATTTTATTTAATAGACCCTTGTAAGTGCTCTACAAATATAGCTCATTTAATCCTCATAACAACTCTATAATGTAAATGCTATGATTATTCCCATTTTTACAGATGAGGAAATGGAGGAGAGGGTGATGGAGTTTGGATGTGTTGTCCCCTCCAAAACTCATGTGGAGGGGCTGGCCCGTGGCTCACTTGGGAGAGTGTGGTGCTGATAACACCAAGGCCACGAGTTCGGGTCCCATGTAGGGATGGCTGGTTAGCTCACTGGGTGAGCATGGTGCTGACAACACCAAGTCAAGGGTTAAGATCCCCCTTACCGGTCATCTTTTTAAAAACAAACAAACAAAACAAACAAACAAACCAAAAAAAAAACTCATGTGGAAATTTGATCTCCAATGTGGCAGTGTTGGAAACTGATTGAGTCATGGGGGTGGATCCCTCATGAAAGGATTAATGCTCTCCCTGGGGGAGGAGGGGTAGTGAGTGAGTTCTCGCTCTATTAGTTCCCACCAGAGCTTGTTGTTTATAGGACCCTCGCATCTCCTCTCTGCCTCTCTCTTGCTTCCTCTCGCCATGTGACCTGCTTGTACCTGCCAACTGCCTGCCACTTTCCACCATGAGTAGAAGAAGCCTGAGGCCCGTGCCAGATGCAGCTGTCCCAGAATCATAAGCCAAATAAACCTCTTTCCTTTATAAATTACCCAGTCTCAGGTATTCTGTTATAGCAACACAAAATGGTCTAAAACAGAGAGTAAGTAAATTAATCAAGGTTTCACAACAAATAGGTGGTGAAACTGACATTTGAACCCAAGGAGTCTGGCTCCAAAGTCCATGTTTTTAATTTTTACGTTATATTGCTTCCTGTGTGGCTCTTTGAGTGTCTCACAGTTACATGCTATAACCTTACATAGGGAAGAAAATTGAGCTGCTGATGTTAACTTTTTCTTTTATCAACTTGACCTTGTTAATACATTACGTTCATGTGGTGTATTTTTCTTCTCTCAAATAAGGTACTGCCTGCCATCTCAAGTCATATGTCTACACACATAGGCATTTGCTGTGTTCTGTGAATATATTACCAACAATGCCTTTCTCTTGTTATCTGTTAAATACCTTTGATTTATGACAATGGCAATATATGTAATTATTTGCAGAGACTTGCTGTGTTTTACAGGGGCAAGCCCATTGGAAGATGGCAGACTGAATTGCATTTCCTGAGGGAATGCAGCCTTGCCTTGAGTTCTGTGTCTGGATCTCAGACATGAACAACAAACCTCAAGGGGCAGTGTTTGACCCCTTTGAGGTCAGATCACAAAGGGGTTGTGAGGGGGTAAGTTTGAGTGAAACACTGTCAGAATATCTGCAAGACTTATAAGACAGTTAACTATAAGTAAAAGCTAATGATGCCTAATAGGTAAAGTGAGAATGCATTTTAGGGAACACAGGTTAAAAAGAGTAGCGATCTGCTTGTTTAAGGTTTGCCATCACAGACTACTAGAGAGGTTCCTTACCCAGAGGAGAGTTTGAGACAGTTGCCATGAGGTGACCGACAGTTGTGAACCAAATGTTTCCTGTTTTGCAGCCAGTCATCTGAAGCAGAGCTAAGCTTCCTTCACAGTACTAGAGGATTGTATCTGTAGCTCTCTTCTTGTACTCATTAGTAAGAGGTGTGTTTGTTTTCTTGTGGTTTTTTGAGAACTTGTAATTATTTTACGTTTTCTTGTTTTTTTACTCATGAGAACTTGGGAGCAGATATATTTTCTAATAAACTGCTTATATTCCCATTACACTAACTTTTCTCTTTGCATCTGTATGTTCTTTGTTAAAGTGCTTAAGAGCAGAGTAATGCATGCCTGCACTTTCCCTCCTCTCAGTAGTACAAAGCACAAGCAAATGTGGCCTTCTGGTCGACTGTGTACTTGGATCAGAAATATAACTGGCGTTCTGCAAATTGTGCCTGAAGCAACACTGCACTCTTAAATGGTTTTTTTTGTCAGTTTTTTACTGTCTCTATTTCCACATAGTATTACTGCTAATGTTGCTGAACAATTTTAAGATGAAGATGTTGTGGAAAAACTAAAAAGTAATAAAATATCCTTATAATAACTTGTGATCGTTTTTGTAGATTAATTACAGCCAGCATTTTGGTTAAGTTTTTTAAATTCCCCCTTGCCTGTGTCATAAAGAAAAGAAATATTCTGTTCTGGAATGTTCCCTACATTTATGAACTTTTTTTCCTCTTTATGAGGGACCTAGAGGTTTGGTCCATTTGTCCTTTCTGTCATAGCTGCCCTCATCTCCCCTCTGCCCTGGAGTTCTTCCCTTTTTCAGGACTGACTTTGAATGAAAACTCAGTTTTCAACTTAATCTCTTCATACAGTGTTTAGACAAGTATAAATACAAATGTAACATTTTAAGGTATTAGTGGCTATCAGTATCATTAACAATTAATTTTGAGGAATAATGAATTATATAGCATAAGTTTAAAATCAATTTCAAAATTGCTAGTGAAATTACTTTTTGTAGCAGTTATGACCGTATAAGTGGGGGCTGTAGAAACCAAGCCTGACTTCATTTTATCACTTGCTCACTCTTCCAATTCCTGGGGGTAGAGCTTATCATCAGCCCCTCTCAGTCATGTGGCCACTATATATATATCCTGCAACTTCTGATAGTTAGGCCCAGTGATCTAGTTAAGGGATCACTTACATGTCAGAGGTAACTCTAGACTGCTGTCTGCATCTTGATGTGGCCCTCTTTTATCTAGGAAAGGTCAGTTTAGGTTTTTCCCCATCAAAGCTGTGAGGGTACCTGAGCTCAAGTTAACCTTTATGATCTCACACTTGACATAGACATTTTATTTATAGAACCATCAATTTTATTGACTAATGGTTGTCCTAGTAGGATTTGCATCTGCCCTTCTATTGCTTTGGGCAATAATCTCTTTTTTTCTAATCTATATGTCCAATAGTTTTTTTTTTTTTTTTTTTTTAATCAAATAGTTTTATGTGTTCAGTTTTGAGTTATAAAATGTTAGCTAGAAGGGGTCTTAAAGGTCAAGCTGCTGGGTTTATAATCACCTTTAACAGATTTGGAAACCAAGGCCACAAACTGAAGTTAATTGACTTGGCTCATAAGTCTGTCGGGACAAAGCCAGGCCTAGGTATAGGGGTGCCTGATTGCCCTGACCTGTTCACTGTCAATATTCCACATCAGTATATTTGACTGTGACTAACTCTTCCATTTTGCATTAAAAAAACAAAGTGATGAGCAGTGGTAAATAAGACTATGGTAATTAAAAACCAAAAGGTTTGAACACTGAAGGCTTTTTTTTCTTTATGCTTCGATCTCCATTAGAGGTGTTTTATAGACTCACCTGTGAATTTAGCTTGTTGTGTAGTATGCGTTTCATTAAGTTGGTCATTTTACACTGTAGGAGAACACTACATTAAAGAGTAAAGGAGCATGGTATTTTTTTTTTATTGTTTCTGTATAGTTATCTTAGAAGATAGTTTCTACATCCTTAAGAAGCATATTTACAGCTAGCTGTCTCATATATTTTTTTTGGTGAGGGGGCGTAGCATAAACAGTAAATAAGCAAATTAGTTTTACCCTACGTTTTGTGTTATTTCATTAGTCTTTCTTTTTCTGTTGGCCATCTCTTTTGCTTTGAAAACACATGTACTCTGATCACCCATAGTTTCCTACCTTCTTTCTTTTTATGAAGAAGAAAAATCTTTTCCTTATTGGCATGGAAACAAACATAGATAGTGTTTATGTCTTAAAATATGTGATTTTTTTTCCTGATAATAGGAAAACCATTTTGAGATCAGGAATTCCTGTATCATATTCTCTGATAACTATAGCCAAAAGCAATCCTGTGCGTGGTGGGCATGGTAGATGGTCGTGTTAAATGTCTGCTGTAACAAAAAGGATTATAAACACTATGGCTCATATTCTTCATATTGAAGCTTCAAAGAATCTACCTTGAACTCTGAAATATTCGCTATTAAACAACTTATTACATTAGAAATAAAACATAAAGCAGATGGACCAAAAGCATATTCCTTTCTGTTCTTTACCCATAGCACATCTTAAAGCTTTTTATTCTTTTTTTTTTTTTTTAAATGAACTGCTTTTTTGGATACATTGTCAGTCTCTGGTAATATAATCGACTTGTTAAAATTAAAATCCTCATTGATGGGTATGTTAGTTTTTTCTTGCTTATAACAGAATACCTGAAACTGGGTAATTTATAAAGAAATAACATTTATTCTTTTACAGTTTTGGAGGCTGGGAAGTCCAAGATCCAGGGGCACATCTGGTGAGGGCTGCCTTCTTGGTGGGAACTCTACAGAGTCCTGAGGTAGTACAGGGTATCACATGGCAAGAGTGGTAAGAGTGAGAGCATGATAATGGCTCACTTACTCTCTTTATAAAGCCACCAGAGCCACTCCCATGATAACCTACTCACCCATTAATCCATTAATCCGTGAATCGGTTAATCTGTTAATGTGGCATAACCCTCCCAGTCCAATCACCTCCCAAAGGCCCCACCTTTCAATATTGCCACATTGGGTATTAAGCTTCCACGTGAGCTTTGGAGGGGACAAACATTCAGACAATAGCAATGGGCACAACTGGTTTAATAGTAAAGCCAACACTTTGAAGACATATCGTTACTTAATTTTATGTCATTTGGCTGGTTTGTAGTGACTGAGTTACTTTCGAACCGTGAACAATACATGTAATATATACTTGTATGTTGGGCATGAATAATCAGAAGCATATGTATATGGAGCTAATTACTAGCTGTATTAGTCCTTGGGCAAACAGCTTAACTTTTATAAAAATTTTCTCATATGTAAAAAAGGGGGAGGATAATGTATGTCAAACACTAAGCACAGAATCAAGCATTCTCTAAGTGCTTAATTAAGGGTGGTTACTTTTATTAATATACTAAAAGGAAACTGACAATCATAGTCATGGTTCTCTAACTTAATGTCATTGAGCTTTTAAATGATTAAGGAAAAACCTCCCACATAGAATTTTCTTTCATTTATTTTTTCATTTAGTCTTGTTTTTCTGTTCCTTGTCTTATCATTTTTTCCCTGTACTTAAATCATCAGCTTAAGGCATTATTATTATTTTTTTTGGTGGCTGGCCAGTATGGGGATCTGAACCCTTGAAGGCCATCATTATTCAAAGAAATATAGTAAAACACAATAAAGTTTTGTTCTTCCAAGTTGTAAATATGTGGTATGGATAGTGGTTTTCTTCTGTTTGGTTCGGTGGCATACCTGTTCGTAGGCACTGGAAATAATTTGAACTAACAATTTTTAAATATTAAATACATTTTTACTTAGTTTTGTTTCCATTGAGATTTCTAGTTTTCCATATCTCCACTTCCATGACTCTCTTTCACAGGACCCCCATCACCAACGCACATTGCTGGTTAATTAGGAAAGGAACTATTTTTTGATTGTTGACTTTAGGTACTTTAGAATCATTGTTTTAACCTTAGGGCTTAAGTACAGTGTCAGGTGCATTGTAAGTGTTGGATATATACTATCATTGATATTCTGTGCTGGGTTACTGTCTAGGAGACTACCGCTAAACCATTTCGTGATATCCCCATCACTAAGAATTTAGAGAAAAGTAAAGTCACTCAGCTTTTTTGTTTGAGCTGACAGTATTCACTTTTTTCATTTCCTTTTTGTAATTCAGTTTCTGTTTTTTGGTTTTGGGGGATTTTTTTGACATCTAGATGGTTCAGAGATTGAATCCTGGACATTGGTGTTATCAGCACCACACTCTAACCAGCTAAGCTAACCAGCCAGCCCTCGTTTCCTTTTTATCTTAAGAAAAATTATAACAAAGTAAAGAAGATTAAGCCAGGTAGTCTTATTTCCTGTTAGGAACTATCTTTAAAGTTTTTGGAATCTTATATTTGGAATATAGGATGTAGGAATGAATACATACTTGCAAAACTTAAATGAAGTTTTTTGATTTGTCATCTATATTATGCTTACCTTTTATCAATGTGTGTAATACATCAATATAATATATATACACACATATACACTCCATTCTAATGTAGGAAATTGACATTTTCCAATTTAATGACATGAGGGAAGGGGTTGAGATACCTTTTTTTTGGTGGCTGGCTGGTACAGGCATCCGGACCCTTGACCTTGGTGTGAAATGCTCATTAAACAGGAATAGCCTTTGAGTGAAAGTAAATGCAGTTTCAGAAGTACTTAATTTATAGCTACATTTAGGTAAGAGAATGTAACACCCATCCCAGTAATACAACTTAACTGAAATTGTCATTGATGGAAAAAGGAAATCTCAGTAATTCAAACTATGACAGAAATATCTAAAAAACAGAAAATATGGCTTTTTCTTCCCATGTATGCTTTTCCTATTTGCTAGTTTTAATTTCTTAATGATGTAAATAGAATATTTAGTCGAAAGTATTAGGTAAAAGTTAGTAGTCTATTATTTGACATATTATTTATTTGTAAATTACTTAAACTTTTGAATGGTGTTTTGTTACTCATAAGAAACATGGACTGTGTCCTAAAAAAGATAAGAACCCAAAACAGAAATATAAATAGGTTGTACTGTTCACATATAAAAAAGCATTTTTATCTATTTTGCTTACTAGGGAAAAAAATAGATCTAACTTAAGAGCATGTAAAAGTGGCTGTTTTCCCAAATGGATGTATTGTGTCTGAAATAATTTTTAAAATAGTATGGAGGATTGTCTCTTTTCTGACCCCCAAGTGAGCATTAGCTGTAAACATTTTGTTTTCTGGCTGAAATCTAGATATCTAAGTTAAGCTTAGTTTAGAAAGTTTTCAGTGATGCTACACACCTTTTATATCAGGATTCAGTAAGCTGCAGCCATTAACAGTGACCTAAGGAATAAAGAATTGAATTATCTAATGTAAGAAGTCTGTAGGTTGATATTTGAGGGCTGGTGCACCAGAGATCCAGGCTCTTTTCCAGTGACCTTGGAATGCAGGCTTTCCTGCTGTATATGTCTGTTTCTGTTGCTTATAACAAAATACCTGGAACTGGGTAATTTGTAAGAAAATGAAATGTATTGCTTACAGTTTTGGAGGGTGGGAAGTCAAAAGTCTAGGGAACACAACTGCTGAGGGTCTTCTTTGGTGGTGGCTTTACAGCAATTCAGGAGTTTCCCATGGCAGAAAATGGCAGAGCAGAGAGAGAGAGAGAGACACTCTCACGTGCTTTCCTTTTAAAGCCCTCAGAACCACGCCCATGACTGCCATTATTCATCCATTCACTATGGCATGGTCCTCACAATCTAATCACCTCTTCAAGGCCCCACCTTTCAATTACCGTAATAGGATTTCCCATACTCTTAACAGTCACAGTGGGGATCAAGCTTCTAATACATTAAACTTTGGGGACACAATTCGATCCATATCAACTCTCTATGTCTGTTTCCTCAACATATAGCAAGATTGCTGCTCTATAGCTCCAAGGTTTTCAAGAGCCAGAAGGTGGAAGGCCCAGCCCCAAAAAGATCTTTTACTTGTTAGGCTCTCTTATTTTATCAACAGGGAAAAAATTTGTCCCCAAAACTTCCAGTACATTTCCTTTATTTCACTGGTCACAACTTTGTCACATTGACACCCCTAACTACAAGGGGGCTAAGAAAGTTAGTATCTAGCAAAAGGCAATGGCATTACCTTGATGGGTTTAGACTGACCTTGATTCATCTGGGGCAAGAGCCTACCTTCCCTCAGTCAAGGCATCTCTGCCAGGTACATGTACACTAAATTAGGGTTCTGTGGCTGAGAAGTAAGAAGAAGGAATGGCTAGGTGATAGGCAATGAACAGTGTCTGCTACTCCTACGGGGTGAGTCTTCACTGGGCAATGATAGTGACCTGTTGCTATATTAGGATTTCTGAAGCAGCAGTGTTATGGAAATCTGATGACGGTGGTGATCATCATTCAGTAGTGAATACTTGACTGAGCTCCTATGTGCCAGGCAGTGTGCAAAGGAGAGATCTGAACTGCAGATACAAATTTGGACGTTAATGGTATACACATATCTAGATTTATGGGAACAGATAAACCCCCTCTTGATCAAAATGGCATGATAGTAATATAAGAATAAAACAGTCTGGTATTATAGAATGCATAGTTGGTATGTGAAGGTTTTTTCCCCCTCTTTTTTGCTTTTTGTTTTAAATAGACTTTATTTTTTAGAGCAATTTTAGGTTCACACTAAAATTAAGCAGAAGGTACAGAGATTTCCCATATACTTCCTGCCCCCCTGCTATCATAGCATCCCCTACTATCAACATCCCCCACCAGAGTGGTACATTTGTTATAACTGATGAACCTACATTGACACATAATTATCACCCAAAGTCTAGAGGATTTGCAGCAGCTTAGTTGTGTCTGTGGGTCAAGGAATATCTTAGGTTCTCTGAATAATGACTCTTAATTTGGGAGGGAGAGAATATTGGTAGCCCAGGACCATCTCTGCTTAACCTTTGTTTTCCTGCCAGGTGTTTAATGCTGTCCTTTGGCCATCCTTGCTTCTTGTCCTTGCTTTCAGAAAACAGCAGCCAAGGTATGATCAAGTAGATGTGCCAACAAGGATGGACATAGCCGGTACCAATTATTGGGACCCGTGGGCTGGCCAGTGAGTTATGTTGATATCAGTGCCAGTCCAATACCAATGTGAATAATTTTTGCTAGTCTGCCTTTGCAGGGTGGGTCTGAAAAATGTTTTCAGCAGCGTCTGAATTTCTTCCCACTGACCTGCAAACAGGATTTTGGGGATTTTAATTCTTTGGTGTCTGTAGCACCTGGGATTTGGAAAGTGGGGTACAGCTGGGTAATTCTCTAATCTACTTTTAGCCTTTTTTAACTAATATAAACCCTCAGCTCTGCTTAGCCAGAGGAGCTGGAGTCTTCTTATCTCTCTTTTCTTTTTAATCTCTTACCTACCTATGATAATAATAAATTATTACCATACTATAATTATTACCTATTAAAGGAATATTTACTGAGTGCTTACTTTGTGCCATTAGTTGTTTCTAAGTACTTTACATGTATTAACTACGTTAATCTTCACAAAAACACAATAAGGCTTTTCATCCCTACTTGACAGATGAGCAATCTAAGGCTCAGAGGGACTGAATAACTTGCCCAGGGTTATATTCCTAGTTAGTGGTAGAGGCAGGATACAAGGCTATAAGCTAAGGGTGGTGAAATGATGCAGAGCCAGGCAAGCATTAAGAAGAAATGAAGGGAAAGGCCTGCCTGTACCATAGTTCAGTGTAATTAGTAATTTTGGGGGTAGTTTATTTTGTTTAAATAGAAAGTTCAATTGAGTCAGTTTCACTTGCTGGGCTATATGGCCCTTTTCTCTCGCTGTCTCTTATCTGTATTTTTTTTTTTTTTTAAAGATGACTGGTAAGGGGATCTGAACCCTTGACTTGGTGTTGTCAGCACCACGCTCACCCAATGAGCTAACCAGCCATCCCTATACGGGATCCGAACCCATGGCCTTGGTGTTAATCAGCACCACACTCTCCCGAGTGAGCCACGGGCCGGCTCCATGTCTCTTATCTGTATGTGTATGTATTGAAGGCCTTTTAATGTTCTAAAACAAAATGAATTTTGTGTCTGACCATCATTAGAGAAGTTTGTTTGCAAGAAAATCATTATCTGTTTTCTTAAGAGAGAAATTAAATGAATGTGTCTGATGTTTATTCTAATGTTTGTTTTGAACTAAGTCCTAAAGAGAGAACTAGTCTCATAGGAGGAAGTAGTTATAGAAAGTCTGGTGCCCATTTTTTTTCAAACAGAATCCCCCCGCCTCCCTTTAATTATAAAAAAATGTATGTGCTCATTGCAAAGACCTTAAAAAAGTAAAATTCTGTCATCTCAGTATGCAAGATTAACATTACACAATTTGAAATATATATTCCTGGATACCATTCTCGGTCCGTAAACACGCAAAGATGCATGTGTGACTTTTTTCATTGTTGTTTAGCACAAAATTAGGATATTCTTTTTATACTCAATGCTGTATTTTGGACATCTTTACCTGTTAATGTCCTTTTTAAAGGCTTCAGAATATTTCATCATATCGATACATCAAAATGTATTTAAACAATCCATTGCCCTTTAAAAAATGTGTAAACACATACTTCTATAATCATTTAGCTTAATGAGTTAAAATTCATTTAAATATCATTCCTCTTTGAACCTCATTTTCTTTGTCTATAAAATGTATAATTTGAACTGTTCATCTCTGAGATGTCTTCTAACTCAACATTCTATGATTCTTCATACTGCTCAATTACTTAAGAGAACTGGTAGCTGCTCCCACAGTGCTGTTATCCATCTCCTGCACCCTGGTCCTGTCTCTGCTGCTCACCCAGCCGTACCTTCTCTCTTGTCTGCTTGGGGGAAGCAGAGCCCTGCCCCTAGAACATGGTAAGTGGCTCAGGAGAGAGAAGAGGAAGCCACAGTGCTGAGCCTAGGTGTCCAGGCTTTGGGTCAGTGGGAGATATGGCAGTAAGGGTCTGCAGAGAGCAATGAACTTTTAAGACCATGGTGTCTGTCCATGGAAGCAATATGTGGATGTATTCCCCTGGGAGTTCTGAGCCCAGGATCAGCATCTACCACTTGAGGATGAGGTGGCACTAGAGAAAGAGGAGCCTGCAAGACAGTGGCCCAGGCTGTGGAGACAGTGATTGGCAGTGTTGCCATCTGTGAATGGGACAGTTCCAGAACTCCACTGGTGTGTGAGGGATTGAAAGGACCTGGGGAGGTTGATGTTTCAGCTAAACAAATACAGGGCTTTTAGATACAGTTCCTGAAGTCTTAGTGAACAGTTTTGTTTAGATGTTTTTATCTTGAATTTTTCTACAAATTTGAGAATGTTCCGGTGAGAGTTCTAGATCATATTAGGGTTGACTTACTCTAATTGTAGTAGAGACATTGTTCAATTTGCCTTCTGTGTCCAACTGTTCTTCTCTCTTGGCTTCTCACTCATTGGAAAGGGATAGCCTGCCCTCTGATGATAGCTGATTGGACCCAAATTGGTCATTTGGATTTTCTTTCCTAGAAACAAGTAGGGGAGGTGCTGCTAAGACGAACTTTGAGCTGGTGGTTCTTAAACTTGGTTCTGCATTACAGTCACCTGCACAGCTTTGTAAGAACATACAACTTTGCTCTATCTGTCACGTTTTGAATAACTAGTTCTGGAGAAGGCCCAGGCCTATGTATTTTTAATAAGGTCCCTAGGTGGATGTGGATGATCATCTTCATTTGAGAACCAGGGGGCTCGGCACCAACTCAGGGCACGTCCTGTTCACTTCAAATGGTCCCCCCTCTGCACCCAAGTAGGTGGGGGGTGGAATGGTCCTGCAGGGATCTGGACCTTGAGACTGTGACCTTTCCTTCTATTTTTCTGCTCTGTGACCAATTTAACCTTTCTGAGCTTTGGTTTCCTCCAGCATAGGACTAGATCTCTGGGGTCCCTTGCAAAAGTAAGGTTGTAAACTCCCGTTGTATTTATATTAATTCAATATATATTAAATGTCCACTATGTACCAGACATTTTGCTAAGTGCTGCCCAGCCTGGTGCTGATTTGTTCTCCTAATTAGGAAAACAGCACGGGATAGTGTAACAAGCACAGGCTTTGGAGGTGATCTTAGGCATAAATCCTCTCTCTGTTGCTTGTAGCTGGGTGCCCTGCATGTTATTTCTCTTCTTTAAGCCTCAGTTTCTTCATTTCAAAAATAGGAACAATAATACCTATTTCATTGGGCTATTAAGAAGGTTAAATTACATAATTATTAGGTTTCCACCCCTCCTACTTTTTAACTTTGCCATTTTGGCTTGACTGTAAATAACCTAAGGGCATAGACTGTATCGTATGATATCTTGAATCCCCTATGTTGCTACATCCTCATTCTGTACACAGAGTTAGAATTTGTTTTTTTTCCCATTTCATTCTAGTAGCTTACTTTTATTTTTTATTAATATTAT
Organism: Cynocephalus volans; assembly: GCF_027409185.1. Taxonomy (NCBI): domain Eukaryota; kingdom Metazoa; phylum Chordata; class Mammalia; order Dermoptera; family Cynocephalidae; genus Cynocephalus; species Cynocephalus volans. The sequence continues at coordinate 98,749,741 of NC_084461.1, read as the reverse complement.
TATCTTTTTTACATTCTGTGATATTGTTATGGAGCAGTTGGGAGGGAGGGGGAGAGGAGACAAGGGAAGGAAATGGGATGGAAGAAACAAGATGGAGGAGGGGCAGGACTGAGGCCTGCGGCACCCCCCTCATTCCCACAGGGGAGACTGGGGGGCTTCCAGTGGTGGCTTGGTCATTGCCAGGCTGGGTGCAGATGTCAGGATGATGTGGCAAAAGCCTTCGCCTCCCACCTCCCCATCTCGGGAACCCAGGGCCCTTCTTGCTGCAGCTTGGTGGTTGTTGCTGGGCTGGTTGTACCTGTTAGGAGGGTGTGGACAAGGCCCGAGGCCCCCCACCACTGTGGCTTGGGAGAGCCTGGGGTGCTTCCTGTGGCAGCTTGGTGGTCATCACTGTGGTGGTTGTGCATGTTGGGGGGTATGGCTGAGGGCCTTGGCCCCCACCCTCGGGACTGGTTGCAGGTGTTGGGGGTGCATGGCTGAGGCACCCAGCCTTCCCACCTTTCTGGCTTGGTAGCCCAGGGGACTTCTGGTTCTAGGTGTTATAGGTGTTCTTTGGTGAAAGACACCTTTACTAGTTAATATCAAACTTTGTCTCTGGTTGTGGGTACTTTGGTTTTTCCTCCAGTTCTGTGTTGGATTATTTGTTGTACCCACAAATTAAACTCTGTGCTGGAACTAATTTGTTGTTCTTTGCTTACTTCTAAAATGGGGGAACTTCCTGTGGGGACCAGTATTTGAGCCCTGTGGTTGAGCTAACTTGCTGTTTTGATGCTGATTCCCTAGGGAAGGCTTTTTGTGGAGCTTGGGTTTTCATGGTTGACTTTATAGGAAATTCCAGGTCTAGTGAGATCAAGTACACCTGGGTTGTGTAGAAACTCTGGTGTGGGCCTGAGTCTTTTTATCAATCGGCACCCCATGCAATTCTATGTTCCTGACCAGTCTCCTCTGAGTGGTCTTACGCTGATTAGGGGGCAAATTGGCTGTCCTTGCTGTGCCTCAGTTTTCCCCCAGCCACCACCCATGCTCCAGACACTTCCCACAGGATGGGTCATGCTCCAGTTCCTTGCAATGACTCACTGGCCTCTGAGTGGCTCCTTTTTTTTCAGTTGTTGTGGCTCCTCACTCCTATGTAGGTCCATGGGAACCCTATTAGTGGTCTTACTGGCCTAGGGGCCACCAAGGCTCTGTTTTCCCCCACTGCCTCCAAGCAGCTTCATCCGAAGGGCACAGCAGTGCTTTTGCCAGCTCCTGCCTTGGAAGTGGCTGAGATTTGAAACGATTGATTGATCGGAGCGGTTCGTTCTTTCTCTCATCGTGGCTTCTCCCACTTTCATGGACTCCATGGTCTCTCCTCCTCTTCCCCTGAGCTGTAGTGGCCCCAGCTTGGCTGTCCTTACTTTTTTATAGTTGTAAATTGGTTGATTTGTGGGAGAGAGTGATGCTGGGGACTGTCTATTCTGCCATCTTGACCGAAACCTCCTTAGTTAGAATTTGATTCAGTTTATGTATAAGGCAGTAGAGTGTATTTCTGAAGAGTCACCTGTATCCACTCACTTGGACAAGGAAGTCTATTCAGAAGCTATATAATTAAATAGCATTTAGGAAACCTTAGTGTTAAGCTCTTTTGTTCTCTCACCATGACAAAATTGGAGCTCTTTACTTTTTGAGTCTCAGGTTCCTTGATAGGCTAAACTATTTCTTATGTTCTTTCTTGTTTTCAGTAGCTTATGATGTTATGACATGTAGACACATTTTTAAAAAATGAACATTGTGCTATTTGAAATTAAAATAATAGTTAAATGCTTCAGTAATACAAGAAGTTCTATAAAAAATCGCTAGCGAAATAAGACTCTGTGGTCTTTTCCTGTCTTTCATGTGCCTTGATTTTCTACAAAGCTGTGATCAATGTGTGTGTTTTATTTTTACTTTTAATGTTACTATGTAGCGTTCCAATGTATTAACATGGAAACTTTTCAATTCATATCATTGATAAAACAAAGAACTAACAATTCTTTCTTCCTCAAAGAGCTGCTAAGGTAGTTTTTCTGTTTTTGAATCTGTGGATCTTGACTAACATTTTAAAAATAACCAAATAGAATGGAATTAAAAATATCAGAATGGTTTCATGAAACATTTATTTCAGTTTATATTTATATATGGATATGTATGTTTACTGGGGTCAAGATGTAAAAAGTATGTTCACTAAGAGTTGTGGTCAAAAGAATTTAAAAGTCCTTGGATTAAGTAATAATGACAGTCTCATCACTTTTTGAGGTTTTCACATCATAGTCTAAGAAGACTTTTCAATTTCCTAGGCATGTTCTCAGAGTTCCTTCTTTGGAAGTACATAGTAGGTAGTTTAGTCATGAACTGCTTTGGTCCACAAAGCAAAGACCTTAAGTGAAATGTAACTATGTATCCCCTCTGCCCAGGACAAATGTAGAAGAGACAAATTTTTATTATGCTAATAACTAAAAAACTCAACTTAAATATAAACAGATAGACTGAGTAAAGCACAGAGGGAAAAGAATCTTAGGTATAAAGGGGGTACTGTGTTAGTTCTTTGGTTAACGTGCTTGCCTACAGTTTTTCTTTGGCTTTCTATACTATTAGCTAGTTTCTTTCTGAGGAAAGCTAAAACAGACTTTGTCCACATGTTACGAGCCATTATTTTATAATGTGTTCTCTTAAATTATTTATGATTCTTGTTCTTAAAAGTGAAAAATTCTTGCCCAGTCTTGAAGTTCAAAGCAGCATTTACTTCATCCCTTCTGCCTATCTTTCCCATACATTGTTAGCAATCATCTCATTTAGCTGTAACTTTCTCCCTGTTGTTATTTTCTTAAAACATGCATGCACACACAAGCACACGCACATAAATAGCTGCTTATAATTAACTTTACAAGGGCTTTCTAAGTAAATGACTCAGCCTGATTCAGCAGCCTGTCTCTTTGGGGAGCTGATTTTACAGAGTAACCAATGCATTTTCAGTAGTTGCATCTTCAGTAATTTTTCAGTAGTTAAATTCAGATTTCCAGTTTTCTGTTTCAATCCAGCTCAGTTATGAGGAATATCCAGATATTTGTTAAATAGGGTAAGAAACTGTGGAGCTTCAGGTTTAGAACTGAATCAGGACTAGAGGAAACTTCTGTGATTCGGAAGTAAGAGGAGATTATTTAAAATGTATTTCCATCCATTTGCAGAGTGAATTTTGTTTAAGCAGCACTTAGGGTTGGGAAAGTCACATTATTAACTGATGAGAGGAGGAAAGTCCACAGCCTGAGGATCACATAATGATAGTCTGAACTAAATGGACACCATAATATTTATTTTCCCTTCTTTGTTATAAAGTATATTATGTACTTTGAGCAGTGCCTGACTATATGTTTCAGAAGTCCTTTATGGGAAATTCCCACTCGCCCATGATGCTCCTCAATGATTTAAAAGTGCGAAAAAACCTAGTTATCATGAGAAAATTCTTACTGATATATCCCTGATGGCAGGACCCCGCTTGGGAGTAGGGATTGCTCTAGTTCCCAGTCACTGGTGGTACCTCCTAAGGCCTGGGGTGGAGATCCAGGAGTAGTGACAGCTGGTGCTGGTTTCTCTGGTGACCAGAGGACTGGGAACAAGTGGTTTTAACAGCTTGTCCTGACATCTCCACATTGCTTCCTGTCTTTATGTTGTTTTCTCGCATCTAGTTACACAGTGCTTACCTTTGCCTAAATTTCTCAGTGGTGTTGGAGGATAGGCTGGGAAAGTATAATGTTTTAAAATGTTTGGGATCATACTAAATGAAATGCTTTCTTTTGTACTACCTTTTAGAATTAAAGCCATTGAGAGTCCTAACAAAGAAGATGATACCCAGTGGCTGACCTACTGGGTAGTGTACGGTGTGTTCAGCATTGCCGAGTTCTTCTCTGATCTCTTCCTGTCATGGTTCCCCTTCTACTACATGCTGAAGGTACGTGGGCTTCTGAACTGCTCCATTTCCTTCCACATGTGTATTTGTTTTGCTCTCTAACACTAAAACTCCATCTCAGGACCGGTATACAAGGAATAGGAACAAATGCTTCAAGGTTGTGCATCTGAAGCTCTGTCTCATTATAAAGGAGGCAGGATTCGACATGTGTAACTTCGTACACTGTCTTGGAAATAGCCAAAGCAATTGTGTGTGATAACAATAAAGGACGAAGTACTATGACCTAGCACAAGCATTGCTTTTAGTTTGCTAAAATCCTTTCTTCATTCAGTGTTGTCTATATTTGATGTGGAAGCATTGCACATTTCAGCAGGTCATTGATTATCCATGGTGGTGAGCAGGAGTCATTGTTTCTGGAAGAAAAAATACTTGTTTTTTATATAGGTCTGGAGAAAGAAGATGTGCAGTGGGCTCTCTGAGGAAGTCACTTTAATGACTTTGGCAGGTGCAGTAGTCAATGTTCAGCCATGCCAAACTTTGTGTCTGGCAGAGGACTAGTCTTAGTTGCCAAAATGTGAGGAAAAGGAATAGGAAGTTGAAACTCCTTCCTAATGGGACCTCTGTGAACTCCTGACTTGCACTAGAGGTGAGTGACAATGAAAAAGTTCACAACTTTTTCATATATATTTTTTTTATTTTAAAGATGACCAGTAAAGGGATCTTAACCCTTGGCTTGGTGTTGTCTGCACCACGCTCAACCAGTGAGCTAACCAGCCATCCCTATATAGGGATCTGAACCCGTGGCCTGGGTGTTATCAGCACCACACTCTCCCTAGTGAGCCACGGGCCAGCCCTAGTTCACAACTTTTTCAAAGTGGTTCTTTTTTATTAAAATAGGACAGGCTGTCTTCTGTTGATTCCTCAAGTGTCATCCACGGAAGAGGCCCTGCTTCCAGTTAGCTGATATGATGTAATTTATGCCTACAGTTCACAGAGCCAGACTTGCGAGCTGGACAAGCTGCAGAGAGCGGTGTGTCCGTCCCTAGGAATTGTGCACTCTCTTCTTTCCCTTCTTACTTCTTATTAGTATTCATTATAATAAAAGCTACCCATGTCAAAGTTTAATGGTTCAAATAGTTCTATAAGATTTTTGAAGAAAAACAGCAGTTCTGCACCTTGCCCCCCATATTGCCTTCCTTAAAAGCAACCACTATCATTTCATTTATGGCAGTTTATTTTGTTGTTTACCTATATGTCTCTAAATAATATGCTTATTTAGTCACCTTTTAATTTTTCTATTTAAGTTCTTGATTCCCACTGGAGGTAAGGACTTGGCTCTCTTTACTCCCTCATCCTTGCCATATACATACAGCCTTCCCATGTCCCCATCCTGATGACTGTACATCATACGTTGGGTTAAACACTCACCACTTACAATATTTGACTGAAAATGCTATTCATTTGGACCATATAGTGTACATGAAGTGTTTATTTCAGTTTGTTCTACTTATCCTATATTTCTGTGTATTTTCTTTTTAAAATTTTTATCTAAAGAAATTTAAATATGGGAAATTAGGTAAGGGAAATCTCTCATTCTTTAGTCTCCCTCACCCTAACCACCATTACATTGATATGTCTTGATTTTTAATTATGGATAACTATGGATACTTCTTTTTCTTCAGTCTTTGGTTTTTATTTTAATTTTTTTATTTTTTGGCAGCTGACCGGTACTAGGATCTGAACCCTTAACCTTGGTGTTAGGCATTTTTAAAAAGTCTACTTATTTGTACTTTTCTTCTTCTTCCTGGGAGACTTTTCAAGCCAACCTTATAATTTGAGTTTGTTCCATGGTTATATTATATCCATTCTCCTATTAATGCCATATATTGTATTGTTTATTTCAGCTATTTTACTTTTTGTACCTAATGTTTTTGCTTGACTCTTTTCTATGTTTTCTTGTTTTTGTTTCATATTGCTAATATTTTCTCTTGTTTATTTTAGTATGCAATCTAGTTAGCAATCTAGTGTAACCACAGAATTTGTAGTTGATTTTGTTGTTTTCCTTTTGGAATGGTTGTACCCCTAAGTAACATTATTTTGGCCTGTGAATTAATTTTCTTCTGGGGTATCAGCTACTTTGTCAGGCACTGAAATGGAGGAAGGCCACACACCAGTCCAGGCCAGTCCTAGTAAGCTCTGGGTAGGGAGTGGATGAGTCTTAGGGTGGGAGCCCCAGGCAGCAAAGGAACCAAAGTTAATCCCTATTCACCACAAAATAGCTCCTCAGGTCGAGGCTTTACCTCCTCCACCTTCCCGGAAGCATCATTAGAAAGAGGTGCTCCTAGGTTGTGATTCACAGTTTTAGGGGTTAAAGTAGGAGGGGAGGGAAGTAACTGTCTTTGGCTAGTTAGTCTCAATCTGTTTTCTTCAGTGCCTCACAAGCACCGAACTTTTATGCCAAAATCTCTATTTTAGAAAAAAGTAGAGGAGAATGTTTTTTAACTTGGAGGTGTGGAAACAAGACAAAATACAAAAGTCACAAAGAAAAAGATGTGATAAGTTCAACTAAATAAAATTCTTAAAAATTACATTTCTGTATGACAATGGACAGCATAAGCAAAGTTAAAATACTAATAGACTAGGAGGATATATTTACAACGTTTACACCAAATAAGGAATTAATATCCAGAATAGGGTTGGCCACTTGAGAGAGCATGGTGCTTGCTGGTAACACCAAGATCAAGGGTTTGGATCCCCGTACCAGCCAGCCACCAAAAAAAAAAAAAAAAATTCAGAATATATAAAAATTTCCACAAGTAAAAAGAAAGAGGAAGATGGGCAAAGGTTCGAAATAGATATTTCACAGAAGAGAAGAAATATGAGTGGCCGGTAAACCTCTCAGTAGTGATCTGGGAAATGTAAGTTAAAATAGTGAAATCTCATATTTTGTTCACTAAATTGGCAGATATTTTAAAGAATGAAAATATCTGGTATTGGTGAAAGTATAGAGAAACAGATGTGAGGTAGTAGTGGTAGTGGTAACAGGTAGTGATATAAATTGCAACAGCCTTTTTTTTTTTTTTTTTCCTGACCCGTAAGGGGATGGCAACCCTAGGCTTGGTGTTGTTCACACCACGCTCAGCCAGTGAGCGCACCGGCCATCCCTATATAGGATCTGAACCCGCGGCCTCGGCACTACCAGCGCCGCACTCTCCTGAGTGAGCCACGGGGCCAGCCCGCAACAGCCTTTTTAAGGGACACTTTGACAGTTTCTTGTTGAATTAAAAAATGATGCCCTGGCAATTCTATTTCTAAATATCTACCCTAAGGAAATATTCACTGTGTGTAATAAATATATTCATTGTGGCATTTTTGTTATAACTAAAAATTAAAAACTGAAGAATTCATCAATCGGTAAGTGATTAAATGAATTAATAGTACATCCATACGGTTAAATGCAATGAAAAAGATCCATATGTATAGATATAAAAATTTCTGCATAATTCATTAATTATAAAAAGTTATAGGAACCAGCCATTAGCTCAGTTGGTTAGTGTGGTGTTATAACACCAGGGTCAAGGGTTTGGATCCCTTTACTGGCCAGCCACCAAAAAAAAAAGTTATAGAACATTACATACAGTATGACATCATTTATGGTTAAAAAAAAAAAAAAGATAAATTTAAAAAATTTAAATGAGAACATGCTTAGTATAGATTCTTTTAATTTTGAATGACATCACCACAGAATACCTTGTAAGACAATTGAAGAATTTTCCTTTCAAAACAGAAGAAAATTAGTTTGTAGGAAAATTTAAGATTTTTGTATGTTTTTGTTATTCAAAGACACTTAGCATTTATAAAAATATCTTTATATAATCTTTAATTTGGATGTGACATGATCCAGCTAATGATAGTGACCTCACAATGCAGTCTCTAATGGAAAGAAACTTGGCTTTTGCCTTGGGCCTTCTTGCTTGCTGCATTGAATAGTATCTTGTCAGCAGAACCACTTGCACCAATATGTGACCTCAAACTTCCGGAACATGAGCAAGTCTGACTTCCAGCCTGCTCCTGGTCACCTCTGCTAATGGAGGCCAGAGTACAGAGAGAAACCAAAATAAGAGATAATCACTGAATCATTTATATTTGTTTTTTAGGAGTACATTTTAAAAATTGCTTTGTAGCAAATTTTCTTCCCTAATAGTAAAATGAATGTGCATCCATAAGTAGTTTCCTGCTGTGTGACATCATGGTGTCGATGACAGTGAATTTACTGCATATGTTCCAAATAGATAATGTGCTTGAGATGATTAAAAATTGATGATGCTGTCAAAGTGCTTTCTTCCTGTATTAGTGGCATATTCTGAGTGGTTTCAGTGAACAGACTGAGAAAAAGCCTCTGAATTTCAGAGTCTGTAGAAGTTTTTAAGGACTAGCATAGATCTTATCTATGCCATTACAACAATCATGTGGTGACTGTATGGGAGTATGAAAAAGAGACCTGCAAATAAGGCCATGTTTAGTACTTTATCTTTTGCAGAATTAATATTGTTGGCATTTTTTTTTTTTTTTTTCATTTTTCTAAAACAGCCTATAAAATTGGGGGGAAGTAAGAGGAATTTGGTAGGCATCGACAGTTAGTTGAGACGGTAATATACAATGTATTTAGCTAAAAACTGGATTACGCATGTTCCTAGCTTTACTCTGAGGTCTGTCCTTGAGCAGGAGGGTTTAAAAATAAATGTAAAAGTCTTTTTTTTCTGATCATGAAATTTGTGTATGCTCAGTTTTTTATTCAACAGATATTTATTTAGAATCCCTATGTGCCAGATTCTGTTCTAAATTTGTGGGATATTTTGGTGAATAAAACAAAGTCCTTGCTATCATACTGTTTACATTTGTGTGTATGTGTGTTTGTGCATTGGGGTGTGTTTTAGATAGGGGAAAAATAACATTTGTAATCCTACCACTGTTAACATCTTGGGGTAGTCTTCCTCTTTTTTTTAACGTGCAAACATATTGGTCTATGCATATGAATACACACAGAACTGTGTGTGTGTGTGTGTGTGTGTATTACAGTCTTAATCATATATGTATGGTTGAGAACACATACGTGATTCTGTATCTTTTCTTCATTTAACACAATGAGTATTTTTTCATGTTATTCAATATTCTCTTATTATAGATAGTAATTTACTCATTTCCCAATTGAGAGACATTAAGACATTTGTCTTGCTACTATAAATAATGCTGCAATGAATATCTTTGTACCTCATGTTTACTCTCATTTAAATTATTTCCTAGATTTATTTTTAGAACAAAGTTGAGTAAATTCTGGCAGGTTTAAGTCCTGATCCAGATGCTCACATGTGCTGTTTCACCCATTGACAGAGACTATAACATTTCTCAATCTTTGTAGGGGTCCGAAAAGATAGGGAAATCTTTCCTTTAACGTGTTCTTTTGAAAATTTTTTTTGGTGGGCAGAGGGCAGCTGGCCAGTGCAGGGATCGAACACTGGACCTTGGTGTTATCAGCACCATGCTCTAACTGAGTTAACTGGCCAGCCTCTTTTTTTTTTTTTGCTTTTATTTGTGCATGCTGAGCAATCTGTTTTAAGTTTAATCCATGACTATTCTTGTGGCTACATTGCAAAGGCTTTGTAAGACTTATGTTTCTGATCAGCTCATTGCAACATATCAGGAAGTCAGTGTTGAAATAAATTTTTTCTGACATTAACTCTCACTTCTACCCAGACTAGTTCTCTAACTGCACGTTAAGCATATCCCTATCTTGGAAATAGCTCTTCTGGGGGAAGATTGGATGGTGACAGAAAATTGGTGTCACAGACAGAATTATCTGGCCTGTTATAATTTGCAATTTAAGGGTTCAATGTATCAGTGCTAATAGTGCCGAGTCTAGTTAAAATAGCGTGGATACTTTATCTAAATTACAGGTAAGACTGGGCTTGTGGTTGCCTTTGGGAGTGTCATCAGCTGGCACTTTGAGGGCAGCTTGATTAAAAGGATGGCCAGATCTGTGTGGGTAACTTTAATAAATTCAGAATATTCCTGGGCTGTAGAATAGTAACATAGATAAGAAGAGGGAGTCATAAAAGCTGGCAGCTGAATATCACCTTGAGAGTTGAACAGTAATTAACTTTATTTTTAAGACAAGAAAATGATTTCGTTTGAGAACTGGAAAATGCTAAGGATGTAGGTAGGGAGAAGTAATTATTTTACTGTCTCAAGACAATAGCTAGCGGGTACTGGAAAGTATTAAATTAACAGTCTGCAGTGTAGCCTACAAAGTAATCACATTGAAGAGGTACAAAAATGTAGACACTTGACTCTGGTCCTGTATCATATCTTGCCTAAATTCATTCAGAAAAGAAAATCACCTTTTCTGGATTGCTGAAGAGTTGTTATCTACAAAGGCAGATATTTCAGAGATTTTCAACAACAGTAAGAATTTTAGGACTTGGTAATACTACTACTATCTTGTATACTTTCTTCAAGTACATTATTTGTGACTTTCCTAAAATCCTACAGAAGAGAAAATTGAGTCTTAGAGAGATTGACTTTCCTAAAGCTGTAAAACAGACCCTACCTGTCCTGATTCTTAAGCCAGTGAGTCATTTCTACTTCACCTTGATGCCTATGGTTATAATACGGGCATCTGTTTCTCCATCAATAATCCATTCCTGAAATTCAGACATTCTTTGTATGAATACCAGCCAGGATCCTGTTTTCCAATATTTTAAAATCGAAAAAAATTAAAATGTATTACATGCCAATCTAAAACTCCCAACCAGTTTCCTAAATATCAATAAAACACAGCAAAATACCTATATATAAGTAACAGATATATCAGGATGTTAAATGACAAAAACACTTCATGCTGTCCAAAAACTTAACATAGGTGGTAGAAACTGTGTGCAGTACTACATGGCACGTCCCCTTTGACACTCTGCCTACTCTGTAAAGTGTCCACAAGGAATTTTGATGTTGCCAAAAAATGTTAACTCAAGACTTTTCTTGCACATCATTTTGTTTAAAATATTGTACTGAGTTTGGGGTATGTATGTATTAGCCTTTCCTATATAAGCAACCTTGGGGAAACATACTCTATGAAGTTGGGATATTAAAAACCAAAAGAATTCCACAGGGAAATGTTAACTGTAGAGAGATGGTCTGTAGGGTCTGCCTGCAATTAAGTGGCACTAAGCAGAGGAAATGAAAGCTAAAGCCAATGAAAAATAGTCACTTAGTTCTCCGTTTTGGATTAATACATATGTGTAGCTCAGAAAACCAAGGTTCTCTCTGGCAATGTCTTCTTATAATTCACTGAGGTCTGCTGCTGGCCAAGCCCAGGGGATGCTACAGCAGTCACTGGGAAAACTCACAGTAAACATGAACTACCTACACATACAAGGGTACTTCAAAAAGTTCATAGAAAGAATGGTATTATTGTTTAATTAATTCTGTTTTTCCATGAACCTTTTGAAGTAGCCTCATATTGAGGGTGTCTCACAGCACTGGCCTGAGTGGAGTGCAGATCTTAGTCTGCCGGTGTGTGTGTGTGAGGGCTGGTTGGAGTTTTGGGTGGTTGCACATTCGCATACATAGCATTATTGTGCACGTATACTAAGATGACTAGATGGCTAGCGAGAGTCTTTACCTTTCCCTCTCTTATGGCTGTGTTTTCCTAACTCTGAACATCCTGTTTTTGGGATCTGTGCTCAGTAAATGAGCTGTGGAGTCTGTCGGACATGACGGGTGGGAAAGGTGAAGAGAAGGCTGGGTTACAATCATAACTTGGAGAGTACGGCAGTGAACTATCCAGTTGAGTGCTCTGGTATGGAAGCAGACGATGTAGTTCCTCTAGTCTAGAGATTCTCAACCTTCTGGGAATATATGGAGGATTTTGTCTGTAGCTGTTACAGTGACTGATTCTACTTATGAGTATTTTCTGGTGTTTTCTAGCATAGTTTTGTTTGCACATTTTACGTACTGAAATACATATATTTTATTACAAATTACTTTCATTTTATTTCTCCTTTATATTGCAGTTAGTACTATGTTTTTTGTTTTTCTTTTTTTTTAACTGTGTTAAGTATATCACTTCTCTAAATTTCATTTCAGGTAGTAAAAGGAGTCACAACAGTTGTTTAAATATTGTTGGTTCTGGGATTCTCTTTTACTGCTGAAAGCTAATAAATTAGCCAGTTACTGTTTTATAGATATTGGTAGAAGACACAGTATTCTTGGGACAGATACAAAGCCCCTACTATGCTAAGTACTCCAAATGCTTTTTATTTTCTTATAAAACTGTAAGAGGTAGATTTTCTGAAATTTTAGTTAATTCCTATTTTGTAGAGGAAAAAACAGACTTAATCCATTAAGTAACTTGTATAAGGTTTGCCCGGATAGTAAGTGGCAGTACCAGGATTACAACTCATTCTGCGAGCCCCTCCACTTACCCTCCACATACTGTCCTCTTAGAATCCCTGTTTGTTGGGTGGAGAGATGTGTATATATCTTTAGATCAAGATTTTTAATTGTGTGTTCTTCTGTGTTCTTACTAATTTCATATGGCAATTTTTGATGGAAGTGTTTAAAAATCTATGATTGTGGATTCTATCCATTTATCTAAATAATTCTGGCTTCTAAATTTACATATTTTAAAGCTATATTTGAAAGCTAATATAGCTATATATAATTATAAAAATATAACTCAAATTACAAATATGTATACAAAATTTTATGTAATTTCCATATTTCAAAGATAATATACAGATTCAGGAATTTTAATTTTCTTGGTGAATTGTTTTCCTCCTTTATCAGTCCATTTCCTTATTTTGCCTTAAGTAATCTTTATGTATTAATATTACCATATGAGCTATTTGGGGAGTTAGTGTGTGTCTGGCACATCTTTTTCATACCTTTGTTTTCAGTGCTCCTAATTGATTTTGTTTTAGGTGTGTTTCTTAGGAGAAGCATATAGTTAAAAGTTTTGTTTTTTAAAATTAAATCTGAGTCTGTTTTTAAAAGCTCTTATGCATCTGTAACATATTTTAATTCATGAATGTTACTTTTCCAGAATCCTGAAGTTGAGATAATCCAGAGATTAATCTGTTGAGAAACTGAGTTTTGCTTTGTATTTTGAGTGTATTTTAAGTCCAAAATGTAACACAAATTTCTCAGAGCCAATGTTGTGCTGATGGAGTGAGCTATTTGTGCATTTTAAGCTTAAACTCTGTCATTAGTGCTAGCCCCTTATCAGCTTTGTATCTCTAGAGCAAATGTAAGACAGTTTTAGAAAGACATTGTAGCTTTTTGATTATTTGAATATATTCCTAAATTTAGAATAACAAGGGCTAAGCTGTAGAGTTAAATTTAAAGCATAAGAAGTTAAGAGGTTTTACTTTAAGGAGAAGTTGTAAAAAAATACAGATTTGGAATCCCAAATTCCAGAACAGCATAACCCAATATGTTGTTTATTAAACTTTCTAGGGGAATAAGCAAATCACTCTGAATATTCCCTTTTTTGCTCTTTATCTTATGGAGGAATAAATTGCTTGGGTGACTTGAAGATCTGAGTCGGTATTTATTATTTGAATACAGAATAAATTTTTTTGCCATAAAGAATGTGACCATTTTATTTTTTAAGTTATTAGGACAGAATTCTTGTCATTTTTTTTTTTTTTTTAATCTCAATGGCAAAGTAGAGCCATAAAGAAAAAAATGTTAGGAATAATATCTACATGCAAGATAAAAGATGATGAGCAGCTGACTATAAAGATTCATTGAAGGCTAAAGATCTACCAAAAATTGAGGTACCACAAAGGGAAGAATTCAAGAATGTGCAGGGAATTTTTCTATAATAGGATGAATAAATGTGACAAACTTACCAGGCAAGCCTACTGAGAACAAGCTTATCTGTATAGGGCTTTACACATGCAATAAGTTCTATATTTTCTTAAATTGATTTTTAAGAGTTATAATTAATAAAAGCCTCTTACAGCTATAAACTAAAAAATAGTTCAAGTAGGAAGGTAGTTAAGCTGCTGGACCTGGTATGTTTTAACCTTCTTTTTCAGTCTAAGCTTTCCTTATCAGCTCATTATTTGCTATGTTTTTTCCATCTAAGAAAAGCCCACCTTTTGCCTGTAGATAACACTAGAAATACCACTGGAGATTTCAGAGATAGTACGCATCCCCAGAGTAGAGCTGGGCAGTATGTATTCTCAGGATGCCCCCCACTACCCTGTTACCAATGCTGGCTTTTATTCTGTGCAGTGTGGCTTCCTGTTGTGGTGCATGGCCCCAAGCCCTTCTAATGGGGCTGAACTGCTCTATAAGCGCATCATCCGTCCTTTCTTCCTGAAGCATGAGTCCCAGGTAGACAGTGTGGTGAAGGACCTGAAAGACAAAGCCAAAGAAACTGCAGATGCCATCACTAAAGAAGGTAAGATGCAGGGACAGCTTGATTCACCATGTGAAGGAGATGGGATACACTGGCTTAAATACCAGGCTTCCTGGCCTTGTCTTAGCTTTCCTCTGCCAAATGCCAAGGCTACTCTGGAATTTTCTGTACAAAGGCTTTGCCTGTTGCCCTTTACTTTTCCCAAGATTCTTTCTCCATGCCACCTTTAATGCAGCATTCAGTCAGCATATTAGGAAAAAAATGATTTCCCTGTGGTAGGCAGAGATTTTAGAGAATTATCTCTATATACAAGTATAATCTCTTTACTTCAGAGTTCAGGTTGACCAGTTTAATATGCTGTTCAAACTGTTTCTGTTACAGGTCCAAAAGAATGCCCTCTCTCTCAGCTCCCCTAATTCATTCATTTAACAAATCTTTATTTATTGAGGTGTTTAATATGTGCCAGTGGACCAAAGAGACCATACTTCTTGAACTCATGAAGCTTACAGTCTAGTTGGAGATAGACAATAAAATTTTAAAGTGATATATTTAGCAGATGACATAGAGAAAAATAAAGCAGGTAGAAAGATAGGGAGTGCCAGGGACTGGAAGGATGGTTACAATTAAAATAGAGAAAGTTAGGAAGTCTTCACCAAGAACGCTGTACTGAATCAGACTTGAAAGTAGTAAAGGAACCATGGGGAAGAATGCTCCAAAAGGATCTGCAGATGCAAAAGCACTGAGGTGGGAGTAATACAGGAAGTGATCAAGAGAGATAGCAGGAGGAGACAAGGTCAGAGAAGTTGGGGTGGAGGCTGGAAGACAGATCACATAATGCCTTATAGGCCATTGTAAAGGCTTTGGCTTTTCTCTGTGTGAGATGAAGTGCTGCTATTGGAGAATTTTGAGCAGAGGAGCAACATGATCTGTCCTGTATTTTGACAAGATGGCTACATTCCCTGTATTAAGAATAGACTGAAGGCGGACGAGAGGAAATTGGGAGACCAGTTAAAAGGTTACTGCAGTGATCTGGCTGGAGGTAATGATGGTGGCTTGGTTTGCAGTAGTAGCAGTAGGGATTAAGTAGTATTGGATTCTTGATGTATTTCAAAGGTAGACTCAGTAGGATTTCCTTGTGGTTCAAGCATGGAGTCTGAGAGGAGATTCAAGGACGAGATCAAGCTTTTTAGCTTGAACAAATGGAAGGACAGAAGTGCCACTGTGTTGGGAAAAGCTGGATAGAACAGGTTGGTGGTTGGGGTGGTGGGGCAGGATATGGAATTCAATTTTGGACATAAGTTTGAGGTGCATATTAGATACCTACATGGAGTAGTCAAACAGCCAGTTGGATACAAACATCAAGAGTTCAGGAAACAGGTCTGGACTGCAGATATAAATTTGGGGGTCATCAGCTTATAAATAGAATATTAAGCATGACACTAGTGAGATCACCAAGGGAGTGAAGTGTAGTTAGGAAAAAGGAGGTGTGATGA
Organism: Cynocephalus volans; assembly: GCF_027409185.1. Lineage (NCBI taxonomy): Eukaryota > Metazoa > Chordata > Mammalia > Dermoptera > Cynocephalidae > Cynocephalus > Cynocephalus volans. The sequence goes on along the minus strand of NC_084461.1, from coordinate 98,733,900 downwards.
CTGAGTCCTCAGGCCTCTAATGTTTAGAGACCAGGGAGATGAGAAACAACCAGCAAAGTAGACTGATCAGGAGTGGCCAATTGAGGTAGCAAGAAAACCATGCGGATGTGGGCCCTTTCATGAAAGTGTGTGAAAGAGGAGGAAGTGATCCATTGTGTCACATGGTGTAGACAGGTCAAGTAAGATAAGGACTGAGAATTGACCATTGGATTTAGCAATAGCAAGGCACTAGTGATCTTGACAAAACAGATTTTGTGGAGTGGTGGGATAGAACTCCTGACTGGAGTGGATTTGATGGGAGAAAAGGCATGAAAGAATATAGACAACTCTTTTGAGAAATTTCCTGCAAAGGGGAGCAGAAGAATGAGGCTATAACTGGAAGAAGGAACTAGGGTACTGAGAATTTTAAAACTTTTTCTTAAGGTAGGTGAAACAAAGCATGTTTGGACATTAATGGGAATGATCCAAGTGAACAAAAAATAAGAGTGAGAGGGTGATTTGCTGGAGCTTTGTCCTTGAGTAGGCCAGAGATAGTTATCTAGTGTACAAATAGACGGATTGCTCAGAGGAGCTCGAACAGTTTATAACAGGAGAGAAATCAAGGTTTATGTGTAGAGATGCTGTTAGTTGAGTATATGCAACTGTGGAAACTTAGAGAAGTAATTGATTGTTCCAGATATCTCAGTAAAGTAGGGAGAAAGAAGGCCAACAGAGAGGATGGGGAAGATGATGGAAAGAGCAGAAAGTATGGGATAGTTATCTAAGACAGGGAATGGCAAACTTTTTCTGTAAAGTGACAGATGATAAATATTTTAGGTTTTGTGGGCCGTCAGGGTTGTGTATCAATCAGCTACTCAACTCTGTCATTGTAGAGCGAAGCAGCCACAGACACTATGTAAATGAGCATGGCTATACTTTGCTGACACCTCTAGGAAAGTGGGAGAGTTAATGGACTGGGACAGTGTCATGTGATTGCCAGATACCATTAAAGGCGCACTTGAAATCTGTGTTCATGAATTTAAAGTGAGACCAGTTCATGTTTGTTTTTCTCCAGCCACATTAACATGGGTACAGCTGAAGAGTAGGTCGAGAGTTGTATTAAGGTTGTGATTTTGAGAATTATGAAGTGAGAGCAGAACTATGGAGTAGTTACTCTTTGACCATGCCGTCTAAGCTGGATAAGGAGGGAAGTGGTGGGGGAAGGACTCCGACTCAGTATAACAGAGGGAGTGAGCTACAAAGATAAGAGGTGATGGTGGGAGAGTGGGATGCCTGACACAAGGTTATGGAGGGATCGCAGTTATTCGTAGTGACACAGGTGTTGAGTGCCGTAGGTAGGATGGAACATAAAGGTTATTGGAGAGGAGGAACTAAGAGGTCAGGTTATCAGGAGGATCATGTATATCTATATGGATATTAAAATTACCAGTAATTAAAATAGGAATAGTGTTGGAAAGGGATATTAAATTAGAAGTTAAACTTCAAGAAATGAGGCAGAATAGCCCAAGTCAGAGATGACTGAGATATAATTGGTGATATAATCTGATGACATGAGATTCTGAAAGTGGCAATGAAAACAAAGACAACACTTACCACACCTCCAGTCCCAGTGGTACTTGGGTCATGGGAGAAAAATACCAGCTATCACTTGAGAAAGCAGGGTCCTCAAGGGACAGATTTCTCTAAGAAATAAGGTAAAGGAAACATTTGGAGGAGTGGGTGAGGATAGAGGTTTTGCTGATGATGGGTCTTGAGTTTCAGAGGGACTCAAGAATTTTAGGAATTGGAGAAAGGTAGGCAACAGACATGGAAGAAGGGAATTCTTTCAGAGTTCTGTGGTAGTTACAGTGTGGAGATAAGAGGTGGCCTGACCACTGGGGAAGTAAAATCCCTCCAAGATAGCTCTCCGACAGCATGATGCCTTAGAGTTGATGCGTTCCCTCATTTCTCCCTCACAGACCTCTCTCTCCTTTGGACTCTTTGGGCATACAATTCTAGTGTACTTCAATATGTTTTTCTACAACTTTAAGTGTTTTCTAACTTGTGGTCCTCCCATTTCTTTTTAAGAGCTTGCTTTTCTGTTCTCTGCCCTAGCCTAGCCACAGCCTCTGGTGATGTCATTTCAGTTCACCCACATTTATTAGCTTCCTGGTCCTCTTAGATATCAATACTCTAAAGAGCAATTTTACTTTGATGTGATAACATTCCTAAACAGGGGTGTTAGAATTAAAATAAGTTAGGAGGAACTTACATGCTGACACATTTTAGACTTTTCTCAAAGCTTCTGGATTCTCTAGGAATTTTTACAAAGGGCTAGTTAAGAGAGAGGCTATGATTTCTTCTTTGTTAACTTTGTTCAACAATTTGAATTGAATTAAGAGAGAGCAGCTGTTGGGCAGCTGGTGGACAAGGGACTACAGGCTCCATCAAAAACAGCTGCAGTTTGTAGACTCTCACAGGAGGCTCTAAAGGCTTCCAGACAACCCTTTCCCCCCTTCCATCTCACGTATCACTCTGGTTCTTATAGCACAGTGCAAGCCACTTGGTAATTAGAAAAGGAAATATCTTAGTCTCCCACAGATATCTTCTTGATGAACGTAGTATCTTGACAGGAACTTGAAGACTTGCAGCAGACTCTTCCTATCATAGAAGGGAATGTGAGAGTTCAAATACAGTGAGATAAAGTATTTCTAGTGCTGGGAATGAGGACTTCATGATTTTGTCAGCATGGGATAGATATGATAACCTAGTTGTCATCAGATTGGTATGTAGCAAAACCTTACAAACATCCAGATACAAACAAGAATTTGATTGTACAAAGGAACACTATTCCTAATGAATCTCTATTGCTTTTGATGCTTAAAGGAGGACAGAGTGCAGATAGTTTAGGTGATACTGTCACGCCAAGAGGCTAGGCTTAGGTGACTTTCAAAAATTTTGCTCAAGTATTCGGGATTTTTGCTCTGAAAAGGTACTTTGTCCATTTCCTGGAAACTCTCAGCCCTGACTACAAACCTCAGTATGCTGTTATCTGAACATGAGTCATCAAGGTTTTGTTATCTAATTGCTACATTAGGCACAGAGCTTGTATTACAAAGAGCTTTGATATAATTTTTTTTCCCTCCTAACAGCCAAGAAAGCTACCGTGAATTTACTGGGTGAAGAAAAGAAGAGCACCTAAATCATTGACTGGATGAAACCTTTCTGCCCTCTCTGTACCTTCCTATTAGAGCTTGATGTTATATTAGGGACTGTGGTATCATCTTAATAATGTTGCCTTGAAAACATTTTTGATATATTAAAAAATGGAATGTGTTGTAAGTTTTTTTGCTTACTTTTGCTGTCTGTATACATAGAGGGAGCATTTTAATTTAAACTTAATGCAGTGGGTACTGTCCAAAATTTTGGAAAATATATTTTGCCTCTGGGTAGGAAATATTATGTTACTATCCTGCGGGAAATGTAAACTTAAAATTATATATCCCACAGGCTCTGTACTTCACTGGCTCACTTTGCATGCATTTTCTCTGTACTTAAATTTAGGATAACCTTTGTGGTTCTACTTCATGCAATGTACAATTTTATATAATTCTTAAATGTTTTTAATGTATTTGTGCATCTATATAGGGAAAGGTTACTGTCTGACTATAACATGCATAATGCTCACAGGGAAGGGGGCAGGAAAAAGCTGTATATGCCATTTATAACCACCTGCCAAAATCTGGAAGGTACCATTGTGCTACTGTGATGTACTAAATAATCCTTAAGAAAATACAAATGGTAATATTCAAATGAACAAAGTGAGAAGTGAGGTTGAATGGAGGTGGGCCTCGTTGTTTTCCTAATATCATAGCACCTGAATACCATTAGAGCTTTGTAAAGCAGTTAGTCACTCTAGTGATAAATGGCGAAATTTCCACGCACCAGTAACATACCTGTTAGTTCTCTGTAGAACTACTAATTGTGTCTTATCTGCTTATAAGCTTTAGATTTGCCCGTTTTTAAGATGCTAAAATCGAAACCATTCCTGGTTTTTCCTTCAAAGCTGAGTAACACGTTCGTTTAGTCTTATTTCTTTCCTGGTCTTTTTAAAGCCAGTTTAAGGAAGCTCCAAAGACTTCCCATCTCTGATTACATAAATGTTCTTCTTTGTATCATTAGCAACAACGTGCTAATGATGACACCAAGCTGGAAAGGCAATTCTGGGAGAATGAAAGCAAGTGTGATATAACCTATAATCTGATTTGCAGTGGTTAAGTCAAACTGCCTTCACCTTTTTTTTCCTCTGTACTTTAAGGTCAAACACAAAAGTCCTCCCTCATTTACAAGTCAGAATCATTTGTAGTCTACTGAAATGCCTTCATCTTTATCCTTTGTTTTGATAAACTGCATATGACTACATGGTCTGAGAACAGACAAAAAAGTAAAAATACCTCCACCCTGATCAACCAATAGCTTATTGAGATCTTGATAACTTGCTTGGATTAGAAAATCTGAGCTTTACATCATACTGTTAGGATCCTTTTGATTTATATTAAACTGGACTAAAACAAGTATATACAAAACTAACAACGTTAAATATCCAGCCAGTAAAATATTTTGAAGGCAAATAAAGATGATTAGTGTCTTTTAGATAACAATCAGGCAAGATCACAATGATGTATCATGATGTAAAAAAAATAGTAAAAATTTCAAAAATAAGGGACAGTGTCACCCAAATATTATAATAATATGGATCAGAGCAGATAGTGTTTCTGGGAAAAGTGACTATTAGGTATCTTACTAGTTAAACTTAAAAAAAGAAAACTGGAAAGCAAACAATTATTATTCAGAGAAAAATCAAGCCTTAGCTTAAAAAAAAAAAAAAGGTATCTCTAGGAGTATTTAAATCCTTTTCCCATAATATATAAATGACACTTTTCTTGGTGATTGACAGAAGAATGAACATTAGCAACTTTTAGCATATAGGATATCTAATCAGATAGTATACAGAATATATTATCCAACAAGATGGGGAGGCATGAGTTACTATTGCTAATAATTACTTAGAAGCTAATATAAGTTTAAAAACTACCATAGTAAAATATATTCTGAATGCAAATTTTTTTATCCTCTTGATATCATAGCTTTCTCCTACAAGTGCATTCTGCAAGAAATTTAAGTTACTGTTTTGGGCAGGCAAAGTGTACATGTTATCAGCAGAAGTTAGACTTGAGCCCTTCTGTCTCAGTTTAGATTTCCCAAATAAAATACTGCCATGGCTAGAATATTTGAAAGCCAGTTGAGCCTGTGCCTCGCTAGAAGGCAAGTATTATTTTTATGTGAATGACATTTTAAGGGTATGTAAAGTTACAGAATTCCTACTACACATGTTAAAGTCTTCAAAATTGATTTGTTTACCTTACATGAAAACTTCAATCATTCAGATCAACAAAGTTACTACTGCTCTGGGGAGGTCTTCTACCCACAGCCTGAAGAGAATGAGCATAGCCTTTAAATAAGTTATCACCTATCCTGAAGATGTGATATATTGAATGGAAATGGATGTAAATAAAATTTGGTTCTCATTTAACTGTTACATTTCATTTTATATTGTTGGGCTTTTTTTCCCTAACCCAGAACTATTTAAACACAATTTTTAGTAAACACATAAAAACGAACCTAAAACACTTTATTAAATTCCATTCTTCATGTGGCTTGTAGTTTTCCCTTCGTAGTTACTGTGTGCCAGAGGAAAAGACATTCCCTAAATATAGCAACCAAAAAAAGTTTCTACCAAGTAGTATCAGATTTAAAGGAAACCAAAGGCACTGCTTTTTAAAACGTGCATATTACATTATTCTAGAATCATGGTATTTAGAATAACACAGGTACAATTTAGATCCTTAGCCATCAAATATTATACTTCTATATAGTGTGGCAGGAAAGTAAATATATTTGAGAATGATATTAAAAGTTTTTCTGGCTCTTTAATATTAACTATTCAAATCTTTTATAACATATCTCAAAGAACTAAGAGCAATAAGGAGTGTCTTTGGTTAGATCAGTGGTTTTCAAACTTCAGCACACATCAGAATTTCTGGGCCATGGGGGCTGTTATTAAAACAGATTGCCGGGTCTTATGCTCAAAGTTTCTGATACAGTAGTTCTGGTGTGGGCTGAAAATTTTGCATTTTCAAATCGCAGGTGATGATGGTCTAGAACCTGCACTTTGAGGTAAAATCACTGGGTTAGGTAAATGCTATTTCTACACTTAGTACACAGGTTTTCAGACTTGGCTGCATACAGAATCACTAGAGGACCTTTCCAAAAATACTGATATCTGCCTCCACAAAAGAATTTTGATTTGTTTACCGTGGTACCCAGATGCCAGTATACTTTAAACTCTTCAGGTGATTCTGATGTAGCCAGGGCTGAGAACCACTGGTAGAGACCAGTAATGATGCCAGGAATCCCAAGGTCTGGAGAATTTGTCTTAGCTAGCTAGTTCATCTGGTGTGTCAGCTTCCTATTGCTGCTGTAACAAATTACCATAAATATATTCCTACAGTTCTGAAGGTCGAACATCCAAAATGGGTTGCTGGAGGAGGATGCATTTCCTTGCGTTTTCCACTTCTAGAGGCTGCCTGCATTCCTTGACTTGTGGCCTTGTTACTCTGACCTCTGCTTCTTTCATCACAGCTCCTAAGTCTGACTTGCCTTCCTCTTATAAGGCCCCTCATGATTACACTGGGCCCATCTGGACAATCCCTTCAACTCAAAATTACTAATCACACCTGCAAAGCCCTTTTGCCCTGTAAGGTAACATTCATAGGTTCTGGGGATTAGGATGTGGACATCTGTTTGTGGGGGGGATTATTTTGCCTACTACACCTGGTCTCTCTTTGGGTACACAGAGTTGTCAGAAAATAACTGCAAAGAGCAATCTTAATATTGGAAGGGAGCTAAAGGGGGACTGGAGAAAACACTACCCTATCCAGGTAAAAGACTGAGTTTATCCTCTGGAGATAGTAAGAGGATCTCTGGAATGGGAGACACAGAGTCAAGAGAGGGATATTGTATTAAAAACAAGACTGAGTGACTAAATGCTGAGACTGACTTCACCCACCTAGCCTTCTCCCACTAGGCTCCCAGAACGCTGACAAGCAGACTTTTATCCCCCTACAATAGTTAGACTCCTCCTGGGGAAGGTAATCACCTCTGATGTTGGAAATTCTCCCAAAGGTGTCCCAGCCATATATCCCTTTAGTGAAGCTCATTGGCTACAAACCCCTTCTTATGTGCTCAGAACTTCCAATCAGCTTTTTGGTCTTTCACTCTTAGAAAAACAATAATAGGAAAGCCACTTAACATGACAGAAATAAAAATAGAAGAAAATGAAATTGGAAACAAGTCTATAAATCATACCTTCTGAGAAGAAATTACATACATGAAATAAGAAGATACTGGAAAAAGGAAACATGCAGATGACAAGACAGCTTAGAGAAGCTGAAAAAATAAATGAAAAATTCAATAGAAAGGTTGGAAGGTAAAGCTGAGGAAATCTAGGAAGTAGAATATAAAGGCAAAGAAATGGAAATAATAAGAAGAAAAGATGAGAAAAGTGAGGACCAGTCCAGCAGGACTAATAAATAAGGAGTTCCAAGAAAGGTCAGAAAGGGAAGAAAAATCATCAAAGAAATTTTCAAGAAAATTTCCCAGAACTAAAGAACACAAGTTTCTAGATTGAAAGCCCACTAAGTACCCAGTACAATGGGCAAAAAAAGATCCACAGAAAGCACACTATTGTGGTATTTCAGAATATTGAGAACCAGAAGTTGTGAGTTTCAATAAAAAAAATGTGAGTCACAAAAGATTATGAATTAGAATGGCTTGAACTTCCCTTCAGCTGCAACATATGTCAGAAGACCATGAAGCAGTTCCCTTGAACTTCTAAAATAAGCTGACTTCCAATTCTATGTGCAAACAGAGTAAGGGTAGAATGACATTTTCAGATGTACAAGCTCTGAGAACATGTACTTCCCTCACACTTTTTTCAGGAAGATCCTGAAGATGAGATACACAAAACAGAGGAGTAACACAAGAAAGAGGAATACATGGGATACAGTAATACAGGATCTCCAAAACAGCAAGGCAGTGAAATGAGTCACACTCTAGACACTGGTGGAGAAAGAATCCAGACTGAAGCTGTGCACTGGGCCTAAAGAGTAAGAGATTAAAGTCAGGCAAAAGTCTCCAGAAAAGACTTCTTAAAAAAGGTGAAATAAATAAACTACCTGATGTAAACAAACTTTCTTAAAGGATATGTTAACAACTGATAATTTGTGGTTGAATTAGTGATATATATTTGGAAAACTAAGCAAATGAAAGAACAGAATAATTAGTTCCATAGAAAACAAGAACTCCAGAAAACTAAAATAACCACAGCATACTTCAGTGTTCCTCAAACTTTAATGTGCATAAGTATCACCTGAAGATCTTTTTAAATGCATTTAAGTTTGGGGCTGTGATACTAATGCAGAGATATTGCATTTTTCACAAGCTCACAGGGGAGCTGCTGGTCCCTAGATCACGCTTTTGAGTAGCTATGAATGCAATGTATGATAATAGTGTAAACTCTGAACAGTAATTAAAATTATGAAAGATATTGGTAGGATGGGAAGATTGGAAGCATGCAAGCGTACAGTGGGGCAGAAGGGAGGAAGGAAAACTAAATTCTCTTCTACAGATGGAAGTTAATGCCTAAAGCTGAAACAAACTCTTATTAAAACTAACTGGCTCTTTAAATTATATACAAGTATAATTTTGGTAACAACAAAGTCCTTAAGAGTGGACAAAGGATGTGAACATGGTTCACTGAAGTGAATATAAATAGTCTTTCAACATATAAATAAATGCTCAAATTTGCTTACTAGAAAAGATCCTATTTTTCACTTACTGATTAGCAAAAGCTCAATTCTGCAATGATTTCAACAACGTGAAGAAACACCAATACCAGGCCTCAGGAACAACAGCAATCAGGATAGCTCAAAATCACCATTTTCAGAAATAGTGCTTTAAAGTAATAAATTCATATGCACCAATCCAATTTAGTTTCTTGAAAGAAAGTGTACCTTGTGGTGCTAAAGCATAGGTAATTTTTTTTTTTTTTTGGGCGGCTGGCCCTCTGGGAAACTGAACCCTTGACCTTGGTGTTATAAGGCCATGCTCTAACCAACTGAGCTAACTGGCCAGCCCCACATAGGTAATTTTAGAACTCCAATGAAAATAATGGTCTTAAACCTATAAAGCAAGCAAATTTAAAGCTTAAAATTCAGGACTTTCCATACGGCAAAAAACTAGCAATTGAGCAATTTGATAACAGACTAAAAGACTATGATCTACAGACTGGCTGTTCATAGATGCCACAGAGGACTTACCACTTTCTTCTAGTTTTAGGCTCACACTGTCCAATCTTCCACTACCTATTTCATTCTCTTTAATTAGCTCCTCTACTGTCATTAATTAGTTTAAAAGTAAAAGCTATAAGTCAGTTTCAAATTTTATTTCATTGACTTAAAAGGTGAACAAAATGTGTATTTCAAATCTTAAACTTACTTAACTGAAACATTTGTTTACAGAGGACAAACAGATATAGGATTTCAAGCAATTTATGGTACACTACACTGTCCATTTAAAAATATTTTTTTTCCACAAAAACTCTGTATTGAAAGACAAAAAAAATTCTTTCCTTAATACTGCATAAAAGCTATGTGCAAACTTCTGATGTAAATTTATTTCATTGTCAACTCCAGTGATGAAGATGAGAGGCACAAATGTTCATAGTTCAGTTACATGATGCAAACAAAAAGCTTCTGTTTCCCTCAGATACAAATTAGAAGCCTCTATTTATACCACACACTTGATGCTCATACCAGGTCACTTCTTCTTCTTTCCTTTCCCTTTTTTACTTCCCTCTCCTTGCTGAAGACTTGGGTCACCAACTCCAGGTTTTTGTGTCCTTGTTTTTAGTTTAGGTATCATTTCTGCTGCATACAACATGACTGACTTACCTAGGAACCAGAAGTTAGGCTTAGTGTATAATCTGAGAAATAAGACATAAAAGGTCATTAACTTGACTATCATAAAGTCCAAGAAACTATTAAATCAAGAAAATGGAATTAAAAAAAAAATCAAATAACTGAAGACAGCGAGTTGCTCAAGAGCAGGAGAGAATGTACTGAGAGTGAGAACAATGCTGAAAATATTTAAATTAACAAAATCAAAATGTAAGACACTAAGTTTGAAACAAAAATTCTGGTCTTGATCCTTGTAATTGTCTTAAAGATCAAAGGAGAATATACCTAAATATAACAAGTTGGCGGGGAAAGGAATGACAACTTCTAACAGAATCATAAGTTTCTAGCAATACCTATGAATCCTGACAGATTCGGGTATATAAAAACCAATCCATTTTAATTTGACTAAAAACAATTAGGTTGGCAGTTTGTATGACATTTTAATGGCTTTTAGTTGAATTAAATGGAAGTTTAATTAAACCAAAGGAAAAAAATTAAGAGCTCCATTTTTTAAAAATTAAAATACATTTTTTAGAAACAAAGAGTTCAGAAAACTAAACGTACACAAACTCTTATCTTCCCAATACTCAGAACTAACATTTTGTTATATTGATGTCTAGTTTTGTTTATTTTTCAATAATATATTACAGATGATGATATACTCTTTTCTGAACATCAGCCCCCTTATCTCCACTCCCCGCTCCCTGCTCACCATTAGGTCTTAAGAGTGAGTGTTTTTTCCTTCCAATCCATTTCAAAAGCATTCACATCAATAAACATTACATATACATCTATCAATAAGCAGTAATATTTCTTATTTAAATTTACCAAAGTGGTCCATACTATGCATGCATATCTCTTGCTTTCTTCACTCAACATTGCTTTTAGGTTTATTAATGACAGAAATTATTATTAACAGACCTCAAGGTCTCTAGGATCTGAAATGGCAATTAATATCCAACCACTTAATAATTTTATACTCAAACTGGGAGCAATGATATACTTCCAGAAGTTTATAAAATGTTCACAAGACTATTTTTGAAAAATGATTAGTAGGTTTCATCACATTCTCAAAAAAGAGCTTAACCTAAAAGAAGTTAGAACCACCGTTTACCTGTCTGCATCAGCAGGAGTCCTTTCTCTGAACTAATATGTAGAATGCAAATTCTGATCTTTACCTTTCAAAAGATCAGTTTTAGAACCTTTTTTGTTTTATGGAGGAATATCCCTTGAATTCATTAAAAAAAGCTTACGTGATGGGAATTGCACAAGACAAAGGCTGCCATCTTCCTGTTTGAGCTGGACCCGGACTCTGCCTCTGTATTGAACATCACGATTCCATTCTCTAGAGTACATTTTATTTTTCTAACATTAGGGGGAAAAAAAATAGCTTTAAGAAAGTTATTACATAAATGGGATGAGTATGGAAGACAGTGAAGAAAGAACTACATCATACCTCCAGAAATACATTAAGTCCAACTGCTGCACATACATCTTGAATCTCTGTAGCTGTAGGATTTTCAACAGCCTGAACAGTTAAAAACAAAAACACTAAACAGCTTAGTTTTAAGTGGATACTGCTGTAGTGTTGTGTAAACCATTTCAAATACTATGATCAAAGCACGTACCAAAACACTAGGTTTCTTTACTAGGTACAGTTGTTCCAATTATAATTTTAAGAATTCTTGGGAATAACACTGATGCATAACTGTGCGTCTGCCTCCCTTCCAACAGATCATAATTTTCATGAGGGCAACCACTTTCTTTTGTTCACCAGCATATTACCCAGCACCTCGCATGGTATTTTGTTTTTGGCAGCCAGCTGGTAAGGGGACCCAAACCCTTGACCTTGATTTATAACACCAAACTCTAACCAACTGAGCTAATCAGCTAGCCCCTACTGCATGGTACTCTGAATATAGTAGGTGCTCAGTAAATACTGACTGGTCACACAATTACACGTACAACCACTTTCACACAAAGCAATACTACAGAGCAGTGTTTTCAGCAGGAGAATTTTACCCCCCACCCCCTTCCCAGGGACATTTGGTAATACATGGAGAGGTTTTTGATTGTCTCAACTTGGGGAGAAGGGGTAAGAAGGGGATGACCTGTGATCTAGTGGGTAGAAGACAGGGATAATGCTAAACATTTTAAAAAGCACAGGACAGCTCCCTACCACAAAGAATTATCTGGCTCAAAATGTCAATGGTGCTGCTGTTGAGAAACCCTGCTACAGAGCAATAGAATTAAACTACACTAAAAACGTGGATAAATCTCATAAGCTTAAACTTCTGGGGGAAAAAAGAAGACACCAAAGTACATTAGTGTATAATTCCATTTATATAAAATTCAAAAACAAGCAAAAGTAATATATGGTGTTGGAAGTTAGAACAGTAGTTATTCTTACATGTGGAGGGGACAGTGACTGGCAAAGGACATAAAACAATCTTCCTGGATGCTGGTAACGTTTTCTTTTTTAATTTGGGTGCTGGATACCTGGTATAGTCACTTTTTGAAAATTAAGCTATACATTCAAGATTTATGTATGTTTCTGTATGTATGCTACACACCAATAAAATTTTTTAAAAATTCAATTGTTCACCAAATTAATCTGAAGTCTTGTTACCAGAGGCCTCTGTCACAGTGGCTTAATGTCAGGCATTATTCGAACAAGTGCGTTGGCATCTTTCTTTTCCCCCGAGGCAGCAAAGTAGACTTTACACATATAAGCAGCAAAATGAGAGATATTTAATAATATAAGAATAGCTAATTCATTGCTTCAGATCAAGGTGCTTTAAATCTATCATTATATTACACAATGTAAATGACTCTTTTAAAAATAAAGCATGACATACATTTTAAAAATAAAAAGCTTCTATGAAAGTCTTCACTTGGCATTAGGTATTTTCCAAACTTAAGCCATCAGACCAACTAAAAACTTAGGGTTTTCCTACCGAAAAAGCCCAAGGGAGAAATCATTTGCGGATATTTCAAAAAGTCAGTGGAAAAACAGAATTAAAAGATCATATGAATCTTTCCATCCATGAACTTTCTGAAGTACCCTTGTATCTTTAAAAACTGTAACATCCTACTTTGAAACAGTATTAATTTTAAAGTAACTTTATCCCTCTCAAAAAAAAAAAAAAAAAAAAAGATAATGAAGATAAAACTCAAGTCTTTTGCACTTTTTTTTTTTTTTTTGGTGGCTGGCCGGTACCGAGATCGATCCCTTGACGTTAGTGTTACAAAAGAGCCAACTGGCCAGCCCTCACATATATTTTTTAAAAAACACAACTACATTATGAACATTATATTGTACAATGTCGTAATTCTGATCTCCTCTATTAAGGGAAAGATTGTCATAACCTTGGTTTAAAAAAAGTGTAAACGCTACACATCCCCGTCTCCACTCACTTCCTTACAAACACAGGCTCATTAAGAACCATTTTTAAAAATCCCATCGGCTACACATTAATACCTTTCTGTTTCAACAATATTAAGGAAAGCACCCCAATCCTTAGCTGCTGTTTCTCCTCAGGCCCTAAAGAAACGCAGTGAAGTAAAAGAAGCCCTTGTGGCCCTAAAAGGACAACCTCCCCAAACCCCTCAAGGGCCGAGGTGCCAGCAACCCGCTCACCTTACTTATGGGGATCCGCCTCCCCTCCGCGATGGTCTTCTTATTATTTAAATAAGCAGGATAGATACAAATAAACCTGCCACAGAAAAAGCACATCTGGTATCACTACAGCAGTTATTTCCAAAAATACATTCCTTCAGTTATCATCATCGCTGGTACACCTATACTATTATTTAATAGTTTTTCTTTAAATTACCTCCTTACTTAAAAAGGAAACTTTATTCACTACCTTGGCACGGAAGACACGGTGAAAAAACAACAGCAACAAAACAATGCGGTAACTGTCAAGTAGGACCCAGCTGCCTAGCAAAAGGTCGGGAGGGTGGGGCCCGCCCTTCTATAAAAAGTAAGGTGTCGGGGGTATTAAAATCTTTAAAGAGCCTACATGAGCCTTTCTGAACGTACCGATCATTAAAAGAACACCTCTCTCACTTTGTGATTCTGTTACTTAATATCATGTCCTCGTAGCACCCAAAGTCTTTTGCCTCCATACAATAAGTAGACCCTGAGGTCCCTAAGGGGGGAACTTCGGGAGCCCCGAGGAGCTGGCGCTGCAGGATTCCCGGAGGGACGAGCGGCCCAAGCAGGCGCGCAGAGCCCGCGGCTCGGCCGGGCTCAATCGGCGAGGCCGTTCTCAAGGCTGGAGGGTGGCTTCGCAGCAAGCCCCTTTCTTCCCCAGGACCCACCTGTCCTGGTCAGCAGGGGACCGCGCGGCAGCACAAGCCATCTTGCCGAAGGTCCACACAGCGCCAGCCCAGGACTCTCAGGGAGAAAATCAGCCGGAGTACGGATCTGAGAAGTCCGAGGCCGCCCGCTTTTCCGGCGGAAGTCCTGCCCCCCGAAACGGCTCCGCTTCGCAGCTTCCTGCCGCCTGTTTGTTCCAGCACCCGTCGCTCGGCGGCCGGTCCGTAGACTCTGACGTGACGTTGTAGGCCTCTTCTCTCGCGAGAGGATCCCGAAAGCTGCTGTTTCCATTCCTTCCCAGATCTCGCCCACTAGGGCGCTTTAGGCGAAAAACGGCATAATTTTTTACGCTGCCTCATTTCTAATTTTACACCGAGTTTGGGTGGTGCTAAGCACGCTCTCCCATGGGCGAGGGCTGTGCATCGGGGGAATCTGTGTAGTTTGAAGCCAAATACATGTGAGAGCAGGCAAAGAAATGCCCTTTGTGTTTAATTTTTATCCGCCTTTGGGCTCTGCATCTTGCTTTCAACCTGGCAAAAGCGGATTTTTATAGTGGTGGAACTAGCAGAAATTATTGACACTGTGTTTCAAATGTACTGTATAAATGTTAGAAACCTGACTGTACTTTTTAAACTTCTGAAGGACACCTTCTATTCTAAAATTCACATTTTTACATGCCTTGAGTTGATTGCGAAGTACTATTTCAGCATTTTCCCTCAATTAAACACAACTTCATACCTATTTTTAATACTGGTTGTTTATCCCAAACCTACAAAGGCATTTTTCAAAAACCAAGCAAGATAAGACAGGCATTCTTTTTTACAGATGAAAATAAAAATTAACAAAACAAAACTAACCAAAACCATCCCAGCCTCAGCCTGAGCTGAGTCCATCATGGAATTCAGGTGTGCCTGGGCATAGTTGGCTAGCTAATGGGATTGGCTGCCTGTTTCACTTGTCTATTGCTAGATAATAAAACACTCTAAAACTTAGAGCTTTAAAACAATAATTTATTTGATCATGAAACTGCAGTTTGGATAGGGTAGATAAGCAGGAACAGCTTCTCTGTGTTCTATGCAGCATCTTTTGGAGCTAGAAAGTCCAAAATGACTTTACTCCTATGTCTCTGCCTCAGGTGGGTGGCTAGAAGAGCTAAAGGCTGGCTGAGCATCTCTGTTTCCACGTGGTGTGGCATCTCCATATGGCTAGGTTGGGCTTTGACAAAGACTCTACCCTTGACCAAACTTTAGACAAGTTTCTGTAAGCCCTCTTCTCAACTAGGCCTCAACCTTGACCCCAGTCCTGTCTTTGGCCTGTCTAACCCAGTTTTAGCAAGAATCCTGCTAAGCTTAGTGAGAGTTTTCCCACCCTGATATCAGATCAAATTCCTGATCCCCCACATTTGATGGGTAAGCCCTTGGCCTGTCTACAGCAAGAATCCTGTTAAGTCAGGTTAGCAAGAATCTCCTTATCATTGATGTTCCTTTTTAGTAATATTCTATCCACTGACTCCCCTCACTCTTCTTTTTAGCTATAAATCCCCCACTGTCTTTGACACATTCAGAGTTGAGCCCAATCTCTCTCCCTTACTGCACTACCCCTATTGCAAGTCTTGAATAAAGTATTCCTTAACATTTTAATAAGTTTCCTGAAGATGACAAAGTAGAAATTCCTAGGCCTTCTTAATGCTTGGTTTTGGAAATCCCAGAACAGCACTTCTTCCACACACTATTGGTAAAAGTAGTCACAGGACCAGCTCAGATTCAAAGGAGGGGCAACAGACTCACATTGCAACAAAGCATGTGGGATGGGAGATATTGTGCCATCTTTGGAAATATGATCTACCAGTTTGTCAGAAGCCAAATTCTACAGAACACTGAGAATTTATCCTAGAATAAGGAAGAGTTAGGTAGAGCAACTTGACCTAATGAGAAAGCTTTCCCTGTCAGGGGGAAAATTCAGAGCATAGCACAGTGTTTTTCGCTAAGATTTGTCTAAGATTTGTCTATTTGTCCCATATTCAGCCCCTGTGGGATTCATATCTATATCGTGAGGTGCAAGCATATACCATTAGTAAAACCTGTTTTAATGAAACTGTTTCATTAAAAAATCCTTTAAGGCATTTGAACATAAGCAGTACTGCTTTGGTGCTGTCATGGGAAAAATGTTAATACTGGTTTTGGGCTATAATGCCCAAAGAGGCAATCCCAAATGCCTAACCTGAAATGTTGAAATCCCTTAAGATCAAAATCCTAAAGTCTAATATTCCTAATGTCTAAAATCCTGAAAATTAAAAATCCCTAATATTGAAAAATGAAATGTGAATATATTCTCCAAAGAGAGCTACGTCCTAACAGAAAAAAAGCAGCTATTCATCGTGATACAAGGCTTCAAAATATAATGATCATGAAAGCTGGTTAGCTCTTATGGACTACCTTCGTGCAATTGCTCATAATCTATCCTGGTAATACACTTTTTCATATGTCGAATTTTCTTTTTAGTCTTTTAAATTAAAATTTTTTTATTATATTAGTTTTTGTCCTACTATTTCAAATTGTCAGCATTATTTTTTACAATTTACTGTGCTCTGTATTTCATTTTTGCATCATTTCCAACACTGGATGTATAAATTGTGTAAAGACTTTTAGAGAGTTCTCATTTGTTTTATGCATTTTTTTTTGTAAACTTGACTCCACAAAAGTGCATTATTGTAACGTTGACTGTGTGTAAGCATTGTGCATGTAAGTAAAAATGTTGAAACTTCCTCAGTAAATGAAGAGATGTCTTTTTTGTACATCTGCACTTGTGAAAGATAAAATCTCTTGAGACCTCAGCTCTCTGGGCGACTGCATATGTTGTGATGGCCCATCATATTTTTTTGTTGGTTGGTTTGTTTTGTTTTTGGTGGCTGGCCGGTATGGGGATCTGACCATGTTTTCCACCAGAAGTTTGGTGTTACGACACGGCACTCTAACCAACTGAGCTAACCGGCCAACTCACCATCATGGTTTTTGATTGATCTCATCAAAAGACTTAAGCTGTCCCTCATGTATTTAAGTTGACTGCAGTTATAAAGCTGGGTGTACACACTTATCAACCATAGTGATATGCATTTATACATTTTGCTTTTGGGCCTATTTCTTTATGAATACAGTTTGTCTGCTCATAAATGTTATACCCATTTGACTGTCATTAGTATGCCTGTTTATGCTTACAAAAACATGTATGTTATTCTTGCCTATTTTATTGTGTAAAATGGCCTAGGAAGTATTCTGTCATGTTTTTATACATCTCTTAAATCCTCTTTTAAAAATGTAAGTAAATGTCTTTTAAATAATTTATTATTTTTTTTTCTAGAATCTTATTTTAGGGATATTGATTTTTGGGAATCGTGATTTTGGGGATTTTAGACTTTAGGGATTTGGATCTTTCAGGATTTCAACATTTGGGATTATGGGGTTTGGGACTGTGTCTTTCAAGATTATGATTGGCACCAGTTAATACCAAAGTGGAGGACAGGTGTTCTTTCCATTTCTAGAGGAACAGAGTACAATTTCTGGACATTAAGAACTCCTGACAATACCGTCTCCACTTAGGCACTACCAAGATTCTGGCTGGTGTCTGATGGAGAAGACCACTTTGGTGGATATGGTGGATTTGAACTCAGCATCCACTCTATACTCTGTATTATGGCTTGATTTCCAATACTGCAAAGTGAGAGAAAGGATGTGGAGGAGGAGGCAGCAATAATAAAAGAGATAACATAAGAACATTTGCTGAGCTGAAAATTCAAGATTGAAAAGATTCATTATTAAAAAACAGGGTTATGGAAAAAAAAGGAAAGACAAACAGCTGGACTTATGCTAGTAAAATTTCTTTATTACAAGTTCCCTTTTCATATTTTCTTCTAATTTTATTGCAAATCCAAATTAGATATTTGCTGAAGTTATTGCCTTTTACAATAACTGTTTCAAAGGGAGCATTAGCTGATCCTTCAGATACAGTCATTGCCTTTAGAATTACTCATTCATTTATGTCTGGTAAGTTTGCCTGCTATTGGGAGTTGAGATGGGCTATATCAGATTGGATAGCTTAATATTCAAGTCTAATGCCCAGAGGAAGGAGAGTTTATTTATTGGTATACTTTGTCAGATTAAATGTCCAATTGTTAAGCGCAATAACTTAGGGGACTAATTCTCAAAGTGTCATCATCTTCAAACTTGTTAGAAACCCAAATTCTTGGACCCCTCTCCAAACCTACTGACTTAGAAACTGTGGGGGTGTGTGGCCTGGCTGTGTCCTAATAAGTACTTCTGGTGATTCAAATGCACTCTAGTTTGAAAACCACTGCCTTAAGATTTCTTAGTTTGCTGCAGTCCAAAGCTAGATATGGTACCGCTCTTCCTCCTCTCCCCGCAAACAGGCATCACAACTCTTAACTAATCCCCAACACTAGGCTTAGTATGCCATTTGTAACAAGCATAAACTGGGAATATTTGGTCTGCTATCAGTTACAGCAGCACTCTGTGAACTTCCGAAAGTAGAATTGAGATTTGCCCCTTTACTAATTCAGAGCTATTATTATCTCTAACTAGAGGGTCTCATGCAGCAACCTTTTCCTCAACAGGCGTATAGACCAATTGGCCCTGCCTCCCAGTAGTGTTGCCTACAGGAATTCCAGAGTTTTCTGGCATGTGAAATGAAGTCTTCTTTCATTTCCAGCATTCATGTTTCCTCCCCCTTACTTGAATTAAAAGGCAATTTAATTTTAATGGGCTAACATCCCTTCTCTTTCCGTAAAACCACATGTAGTGGTTATAAAAATTGGCACGCAATAATTCAGAAAAATAGAAAATCAGGACTAAAAGGAAACAAATATGACCCATAGGCATGTATCCCTGTTGTTTATGGCAGCCTTGGAGAAGAGTATAAACAGAATTCATATTATTCATAATTTCAGATAAAATTTGACAAAACTTTAATTTTTTAAATTAGTTTTTTTATTGTTCATGTTTTTTTAAAATTTGTTGTATATTAGCATATTCATTGAAAATTTGACAAAACTTTAAACGTAGATATTTCCCAAAGATAAGTACATTGAAGTGTTTACAAAGTGGTGCAGTGGGGAGATATGGGCTTTGGAGTCAAATGCCTTAGTTCAAATCACAGCACTTTATTTACTGGCCTTTCAGCTTTAAAAAAATCAGCCTCATTACCTCCAAGTTATAAACACAGGTAAGGGGTGGATAATTAACTACAAGGGCACCATGTAGGTGTGCTGACTCTTCCCTCACCTCCTCTTACCAGTGCCCCACCATGCCTAAAAATCTTTTCCCTTCCCCAAATACAATGTATGAATTTTATCATTAAAAATAAATTTTCATTTATTCAACAAATACGTGAGCATTTATCATCACAGTCAGCCTCTGATCTTTTAGAACAAATTCAGGGAAATTATATTAAGTAAATTATCTTTGTTAGCAAGTTGATCAGTTTATTTTCCTTCATGAAGGATTCCCCTCCCCCAAATAAGCAAAGGAACACAACATATCCCACAACTGTACCATCAAAAACAAAGTTTTCCTTAACATACAGGGATTTTTAAATGTTCTTTTGAATATCTTAGTGGTATTAAATCTACCTTTGAAGTTCCATGTGATTTGTATTTTGTGAGCTTGGCAAAGTGCTGATTCTACCTGGCTGCTGAAACTTTGCCCTAACATATAGGGTGATAAAAGATGTTCATTTTGGACCCAACAGCAACAGGGAGAATGAAAGGGACAAGACAGTTACATTGTAAAGCTTGGAAGATACTACTTGTATCTAAGAATAATCAACTAATTTTCAAGTATAGAATTCTATTAAGAAAAATAAAACATTCTACGTGGGCCTATTATGTTCAATGCCTAGTTCTGTGCTAGGCAGTTTACACTGCTACTATGAATTTGTTTGAACCGAATTCCACCGGAGTAAGAAGACATAAGTGAAAAAATATTAACATCAGGAAGTGTTAATCACATAAAAAAAATAAATTTCAGGAATGGTTAAGTTCCAATGCATGGAATGGTTAAGTGCCAAAAGTTTTCTTCAATTGTTTTTATTATAGTAAGAGGAATTTTACTCAATGCATAGAAGCTGAAGGAAAATTTTTACATAAGTTTTTAAAAGAGGCCCTTTTGGCAATTGTTAATACAAATGTGAAATAAGACCCTTCAAACAAATACCAATTTCAATAAGTTTACAGACAGCAATAATTTATTCTGAAATGTTCATTTAGTTTCTGTCGAGACACGATTCATGTCTCATTAATAAAAGAGCAGCCATCTCACCTCAAATACCAGAATATACAACAAGTTACAGCATAGCAAAAATTCTACCTACTCTCAGATAAAATCTAGTTCAGGTAAAATAGTTTCATTCAATGTTTTACAGTTACACATTTTTTTTGTCTTGAGCACAAAATAGTGTAAATTGTTACACTGTAGCTATCTCTATGCACAGCATGTGACCACAGAACTGTTAATCATTACTTCTGAAATTGAACCATCAGTTTCATTCATGCAGTAAAGCAAAGCAGGCTGGGTAAACTTGTTCATCGGCAACCATATTACTGTGAATTTCACAGCCACATGATTAATTATGACATTAGATGGACTCACAAGAACTAAAACATGTTTTTTGCATAAATACCAATTTCTCCCTGATGTAAGTTTAGTCAGTTTATAATCTAGAAATGATTGATAATAGCAATATATATTTTCTATCTGTAGTGTTCATTATTTTAAGACGAGCAATAATTAAAGGATGATGGGATGGGATGCTACTTAAATACATGTAAAACATACTGTACAAATATACTTGGCTTTACCACTTTCTTCCTAACTATGAAGAGTGCCTCCCAAAATATGACCAGTGAAGACAAAGTACACTATCAGATATGGCTTCCAGAACAAAAACCCTCTAACAAGAATCAAACCTATTTACAAATTTAGTCTTTTAAAGTTCATTTGAAACAAAATTTCTATATAGCAGTTGTAATTAACACATAATTTTCTTAGTGTCCTCGTTTCAGCTCTTTTAAACAGATGTCACAAGGTAAGACCCAGAATGGCGCTTAGGACTTTGACTTCCACTGGATTCTGTGTTGTCAGTTTTTGAATCTCGTTTCTTTGTGTTGTTATTCACTGGTGTTGGGATCTGAGACGGCCGGGCTGAAGTGCTATCTGCACTGCTTTTCCTAGGGCTTGGGTTGTAATTAAAAGGAGTCACTCTGGCAGCAACAGTCCCACTAGGTGAACTGTGTTTGCTTGAGCTGCTAGAAGTGAATGGGGTACGCTCTGCTATAGAACTTTCATTGGTCTCTGATGCAGGGATGGGATTACATTGTCCCGGTTTTGTCTCAGTTCCTTTTTGTTCTGGGACATCTACGTGAATAAAGGAGTTCAGGTGGTTTTCCAAACCCATGGTGCGCATGGGAGCACTGCCATTAGCTACATTTTGTTTTCCCTGATTATCTTTTGGATCTTTAACATTTGGATTTCCCTTTTCTGAAACACTGTCAATCACGGGGGGAGTATTACCTGTCGGAGATCTTCCAGATCTAGGGTTATTAATGGGACAGTCCTCAATTCTCACCCAAACATCTTCTGTTTTAGAAACAGCAGGTGCCATTTGATAAATTAGAGTCTTTGATTCAGCACCATTTGTAGCACCTGAGGAAGTAGTCTGAGACATACTATTCGTGGGAGAAATTTCACTTTCTTTTATTTTTCTCCATGTTCCTTTTGTGGACACTTGGTTTTCTTTAGTTTGTTTGGTTCCTGAAATGGAGTTCACATGTTTTTCATCCTCACTTTTTGCTTTTTCACTGGATTCTGATGAAGCAGAGAGAATTGAAGATGAACTTCCAGTTCTTCTCCAAGTGCTTACTCGAGGAAGGGATGATGAATGTTTGCTGTGCTCACGTTTCCAGGTTCCTGATCTATTGATTGGAAGTCTGGAAGGACTTTCAGAATGGGAGCGTGCTATATCATGACGCTTTGCTGGCCTTCCATCATTATACTCCAATGTGGGACTAAGATTAGGTGGGAGTTTTCGCCATCCACCAGCTTGAACAGACGAATGTGTGGATAGAGACATATCAGGAAGAGAAGGACTTAAAACTGGAGTTTGTGCCTGGGACCTAGTGGGAGAATCTGGTCTAGAAGATGGAGAAAGAGATTCAAATGAAGCAGATTCCTCCAATTTTCTCCTTAGGGTTGGGCTTGGAGCTTCTTTAATGAAAGTTGACTGGCGTACCAATACGGGTCTCTCTGATCTATCAGATTCACTTCCACTTGACTTAGTTGAAGACATTCTAGAAAGCTCTACCTTTTTATTAGATCCACTGCTATTAGTCATCTGATTTAGTCCTTTGGAGGCAGACTCACTTCTTGGGATACTACTTGCATTCTTGGATAAACCTGTTTGTTTGGTAAGGTTCTGTTGGCTTATCTGTCTGCCTGGGGATGTATATGACATTTTTCCTGAACCTGAGGACTTAGTTGAAGCAGTACTAGGGGATGATGTCCTTGGCAGTTGAGATAATTTGTTAGGTGGACTTATTCCATTTCTACCAGGAGAAATTGAGTTTCGCCCTGGAGACTGCATAGGTCTACTTAATGGTTGCTGGACAGGTCTTGAAGGAGTGGAATCTCTAGATCCTGATCTAGAAGGCCCTTTATTTGACCCACCTGTTTGGGATGTCTGCCTGGTAACAGGGCTTAGTTCTGATTTCACTGATGGCTTGGATCCTCTAGGAGAAGTGGTGGCTGTCTGACCTTCACTAGGGCTTTTGGAGGCTGGGGTCTTAAGGGGAGGGCCTTTTTTAGAAACGGGACTTGTACTTGAAGAGCTATTTCGAACTCCTGGAATATGGATCATTGTCCTACCTCGAGATATTGAAGGCATGTTTGTTTGAAGGGGATGTTTCATTTGGCTTGAAACTTCTGAATTAGATCGAACTTTTCCAGTAATCAAACTTTTATAAACTTTTTTTCCTCCTTTGATTCCTTTATTTTCAGAGTCTATCTTTTTAGTTTCCAATGTACTTTTCTCTCCAGGTTTTAGAATTCGTGGGCCTTTATTACTTGTAAAGGGTTTTTCCTCTTGATCAGGTGTAAGATGAAATGGTGATCCCAGAGAGATTCCTGATTTCAGGGAAAGGATGGAATCTGAATCAGATGAAGCTTGTCTAGATAAACATGCAGCAGCAGCAGCTTGATGTAAACTACTCACTATGGAATTTGCACCTTCCTGAATAGCTTTCCAATCAAAATTTTCCGAATCAGGGGACAGACCATGTTCTGAATCTGGTCTCTGTATATCTTTCAAATCAAGTGTCAAATCTTCAGCTAATATGCCACCCATACTTCTGGGACTATGCTTTTCATTATCGCCCTTGAGTCGTGAGGGCTTTTTCTTCTTTGGCATTGCAGAACTTATACACTCCTGCAACAGGTCATCTTCAGAATCAATACTGAGAGAACTGAGAGAACTGTTTCTTGAGAAACAAACGGGGGTATCTTCAACATGAAATGATTTAGGAGCGTATCCCGACACCTGAGGTTTACTTGGTTCTCCCTGTGAATCAGAGGGCTCGGTCTCTTTGATAGGTTCATTTTCTTTGTTGTTATTGTTTTCTTGGTCAATGTCACTGAGAGAACTCAGAGAGGAATTGCGAGAAAAGCAGACAGGAGTATTTTCAATAGCAAAATTCTGTAATTTTTCATCAGTTGCTGCCCCTCTGTCTGGTGTGTCTTTGGATGACTGGGGAAAAGTGGATTGCTTCTGCAGTACAGCTTTAGAATGACCTCGATTTACTGGATGCTTTATAATAGCTTGAGTCTTATTAGCCAATTGTTGGTTTGAGGTTAGTTCTGTGTGGCTGGTAACTTTAGTTTCTGATTCCTTATTTTCTTTCCCCTTTCTTAATTCAGCCTTTTCCCTGGAAAGGTCAACATCATCATCATCAAAATCTAGAGAACTCAAAGAATCATTTCGTGAAAAACAGTACGGAGTTCCTTCAATAGGCGTGTAATGATGAGGTGAATCAAAAGTAAAACTTCCTCTGACTCGATCTTCATTATTTGGTAGCTTATCACTGAAATCCTTGGAATTATTTTTCAAATTCTGTTTCTTTGAATCTTTGTTGTCTGAGAAAGTTCTTTCAGCATTTAAATTATTTTTTGAGTCTGTATTTTTTCTTACACGGGTCCTATATTCAGTACTTTGTGGCATAGGTTTTACTGGTGAAGTCGGTTTCTTTTTCTTACCATCTAATTGATTTTTGTCAGTTCCAGATGAAGACACAGATGCTTGTTGGACCTGGTCCATTATTTTTTTCACACGGAAAGGCTTGTGACTTTTCCCTTTGGGCATAGCGGAATTAATGCATTCTGCAAGAATATCACCTTCCTCTGTTTTATTGTCATCCAATTCAGGTATAGTTACAGATGAGGTTTTTCCTCTTGGAGCCTCATCTGTACTTCTGCCTTCTGTAGGAATGGTATCTCGCTTTTCAAATTCACCTGACTGTGCCCCTGCTCTAACCCCTTCTCCAGCAGCTAACTCATTCGGAGGGGATTCTATTGTTAGATCACTTAGAGATGTAGCCGTGGAAAAGTTTATAGGTGTCCCTTCCACACAATAAACCCGTGGTATATCATCTCCTGGTGTAAAACTAACATGCTTTTGTGCTTGTAACCTGTTCTGTGATGGCAGAAGTTTGTACACAGGCAGCTGACTTGGTTTCCTTGCCACAGGTGGAGGTAATTTCGAAGCAGTCTGAGCTGGCTTTTTGGCCTTACGTGATGACTTTGTTGGCATGGCAGAAATAATACATTCTTCTAGTATTTCAATATCATCATCATCTGAATCATCTAGAAGATCTTTTTCAGAATCAATAGGTTTTTCTGCCTCTTTTTCCTGGTTTTCATTTGATTCCTCAGGCTGCTCAGATTCTGTTTCATTACCATTGTCATTTTCCTGAACTGCAGGCATTATTCTTAATTCCACATCTTTCTGTATAAATGGCTCATCAAGGCTCAGAGCACTCAGGCTAGATGAACAAGAAAATCCATCTGGAGTACTTTCTGTGGCGAAATGTAATAAAGTATCAGCATCTGGATGAACTTGAACCCTCTGAACTGCAGCATTTACAGCAGCTTGCTTAGGTACACTCTCTCTCTTTTCAGCAGTAGGTCCTTTACTTTTAGGTACCTCTCGCTTGGTCTGAACTGTTTGAGGAGGAGGTGGAGGAGTTTTACTTCTGCTTGGTGGCATGGTTTGTCCAGGGCTATCTGGAAGGTCACTGGGGCTTATAATACCACTTACCATTCCACTGCATGGTTCACTCTGAACAGAGCTGGCAATCGAACGACTCTCAAAACTATCAAGTGAGCTGACAGAAGTACATCTGCTAAACATGAGTGGAGTCTCCTGAACATAGTGCTCTGGTGGACTTTTGGGTGTCTGAGCACCACTTTTGGAGGGAGATTTGGCCCCTGAAGAAAATTCAACAGCTTTGTGCCTGGTTGATTCTGAAGATAAGCCAGAAGACTGCAGCCTGCTGGATTTGGTTCTAATGTGCTGTGACACTGTTGGAACTTCACTCACAGGGTCTTCAGTTGATCTAGTTCCACTGTTCTCTTTTATTTCTGCTATTTGCAGAGTATTAGCAGAGTCTGCTTCCTGTGTTGTCTGATCGCATCCTATTTCATCTTCAGCTGATGACAGAGATGACAATGAACTACACCTTGAAAAGCATATTGGGGTATCTTCTACACAGTAAGTCTGTATTGTTTCTTGGTTGATAGAGGGAACTTTGCAAGAGGTAGCTTTTTGAGTCTGACCACTTCTACTTTGTGCTGAATTTGGATGGAGCTGACTCTGCCTTTTGGCATTAGATGAAGGCGTAGATGTATTCTCACTGCTTGAAGAGATGTGTTCAGTTTTAGTGCTTTGTCCAGATGAACTCTTTGAGAATGAAAATGACGGTTTCTGTGAGGATGAAATGTCTGTGGCATATTTTAAACTATAATCAATAGGCTGGTCCACATGATGTTTTTCTTCATTATATTTTATGCTATAATTTGTTGGTCTTTCTTCTTCTTCATGTTGTTCTTCCTCAGAGTAACGTTCACTATAGTTGGTTGGCTTATCATCTTCATAGTCATCTTCCTGACATAAAGACTGGTTTACATTCTGATTAATTCCATGATTAGAAACCACTCGATTTGTTTCTGAACCACTGGCCCCCCTTGACCGATATGGGGAAACACATTCCTGCTGCCCAAAATGTGGTTGGAACTTGTGGTGTTTATCATCAGTGTTCTCAGTATATATGGGATAAGTTGTGTTTTGGCTCCTTGATTGTCTTTGCTCATTCTGTTTTATTTCATCTTCTATTATGTGTTTGGGTCTTGCCCATCTTTCATTCTGTGAAGGACTTTGCCTTCCAGAGTTCAACTGCTCATCTGAATACTTAAGACTATAATTTATTGGTGTATCTAGTTCTCCATCATTATCATCCATATGATTTGCACTATGTATTTTATGGGCTAGGTCAGCTGGATATTGACCATAACTGCAAAATTTACTTTCATCATCTTCAGAATAGGATTCAATTGAGGGTTTCATTTGACCTCTTTTACCATAACCATCACTACTACTGACACTATTTAAACTATCATTTGAAGATCTCTTATATTCCAGTTTGGCATAAGGCATAGAACATGTTCTATTTGAATTTTCCGACTTAGTGAAATTGTAAGTGTTCGAATGTGTGTGGGAAGCAGAGCTTCTTCTTAGTGCATTCCTGTCATCTGTCACACAATGCAATTCGGTGGTAGACCCAGAACTTCTGTCTTCCTGGGAGGTATGAATGGCTGATACTTCTTCCATGACTTTGGCAATCTGGGCTGCAGTGCCGGAAATCTGTAAAACTCGCTTTGAAGAGGTTCCTGGATTTTCTGTTGCTGAATGGTAGTTGCCTAGGCCAATTCCTCGTTCTCTCTCCAAACTTCTATCTTTTTCAGAACGAGAACTATCTAAACTTCCCCTTGATGAAGAGGAGCTGGGCAATACTGTAGTATTCAAATATGGTGAAAGGACAGTCATGTTTCCAGTATTAAAATTATCTGACCTATTATCATCATGACGATTGGTGTCAAAAACATAGTCACCATAGAGATTTTGCTTGTGTCTCTGCTTACTACGATGAGATGCCTTGGGACTTAAATTGTCAATATTGTCGAAAGTTTCTGATAAATGCTGAGCATCTAATTCTGCTTCTAGGGCTTTTTGTTTCCTAACATGAAGAGATGGCAAGCTTGAACCAGGAGACATAATATTGGCATCCTTATACTTTGCAGGTCTATTTGCCATGAGATTCCTTAAAGCTGCAGCACTTCCCATAGCAATCATTTTGTGCTTTGAATGAATGAGGTTTTTGAGCATGCTTACTGCCCCCATGTCCCATAATGCTTCCTGGTCTTTAGGATTTCTTGCTGAGAGATTCCATAATGTTCCGCATGCATTACTGACTATTGTTAAACTGTGAGATTTCAAGTGTTGTAATAAGGTTTGTAGACAGTTGTTTTCTCTTAGGATTTGCCTAAAATAAAAACAAGAAATCACAAAACTAAGGTCAAAATCTGTGTGTACTAACAACAAATAAAACAGAAAACAAATTTAAGTCAAAAGATAACTACTAAAACTTATTAACAATAGGTATAATAAGGTTATACCAAGTATCCTATAAATTCTAAACATTCCACATCTCCTCTTATTCTTTCTTTCTTCATTTAATGTTTTTTGTTTTATAGTACTCATCTGTCAGACCAAAGGAAGTAAAAGTGTTATTTTTTTAATCTCTTCTACATTTCCTATTCTGACCCCAAGAGCTTAAAAAATTTTTCTTGGAGCAGATACATTTACTGTATTCACATGGTAACAGTTTCCCAATTTAAGGACTATAAATATATCATGAAATCTTATGCTGAACTGGGACTGTGTGGTAACTGAATCTGTGGATGGGTACCACAATGTTGACTACTGAGACATCCTGGAAGAGGTAGATAGAAATGATGAAAGATCTTTATGCAGTCAGGGAACACACTGTAACTCCGAAATCAGCAAACTTACTCTTTACAGTAATCTTATGTCTCTGCTTGATTTTGTGATACTGCCACCCCACTTATAAGTGCTCTCTGGCAGAATGTGTGCGTAGCCATTATTTTAAGAAATAAGGTGAATTAAAGGTTTCCCAAACATTTACAGCATATGAAAACAAGGGCTGAGAATCAGCATAATAAACTCCGGGACTTGAAAGAGCTACAGCTTGTTTGATGCATAGCAAACTGAAGTTTAATGACAGCATATTCAGCTTTACTTGAAAATTGACCAGCAAGTGTGCACAAGGAACTTTACCATGGTGGTCTTCTCTCAGCAATTCCAATAGTGAACTAATTACTTACTTTAAGGAATCCTCTTTGCATAGCAGAAAGGGATATAAGGCTTGTAGTTTGTGCATCAAAAACTTAAAGAAAAGGTATTTATATCTTTTATATTTATTTATACTCTTACAGTTTCTTTTACTAATATAAACATCTTTTCTTTAAGTTCTTTACTAAAAGAACCTCATAATCTTTTTGAAAATGACAAAGGAAAATACTGAATAAATAAAAAAAAAAATGAATAAGCTGTGAAAGATACCTATATTTTTGTTGACATAATACAGAGCCCAAGTTCTGAAAATGTGTACCCTGTATCTGAGGTGTTCTCTTAGGTTTCACAGCTCTAGTAGATGGGATGAATGGCTGGTGGTGGCTAACAAATATTATGATTATTGATGCTAAAATGCCGTTAGAAGGTGTTGATAACACCAAGGTCAAGGGTTTGGATCCCTGTACTGGCCAGTGGTGTGTTTTGTTATAAAAACAAAAACACACTACTAGAAAAATGTGAACCTCTTTACTCTCTGGATTATGATCATAGTTTTTGTTTTGTTTTTAAAAATAAGTGTCATATTCCTTTATGCCATACTAATACACAGGAAGGAGTTTGTCCTAATATTTGCGACTTTTATTTTTTTCCTTCACATATGGGCTATGTCTCAAGTATCATTTGTTTCCTTCTAGACTCCTTTATGATACTGTGAACTTTTATTAGAATAAATACACTGAGTTAATCTTGGGAGTTAACAGGTATCTTCTCACTGTAATAATTATACAGTATTTTGGCTTAAAATTTTCATAATTACTCAAAACGTTGCTTACAATTTGTACCCTTTTTGAGGGTACAAATTCTACACTAATTCAGTTAAAAGTAATATAAAACTCTACATATACCTGTGGTCCTCATTTGTAGCTATCAAGCTGGACACATTTCGTAATATCCCACCTCCACTTTCAATAATGGCTAAAGTATTTGTCTGGCTCCGATAAGTGAGAGTGCCAACCAAAAATGCGAGTGCTCCATCTACGGCACATATATCAGCTTTATTCTCAGTGCAATGCGCTGACAAATTCCATAAGGCACTCAATACGCTTTTGAGGGTTGATTCCTGTTAAGAAATGGAACATGTGTCATCTAATTAGAGTTGAAATTTGTCTCTCATAACTTCTAAGTTTACTTCTATTGAATAAAAGTTATTTTAAAAAAATTTCCCGTACTGCACACCCCTCACTAGTAAGTTATTAGGAATTTTCCATTTAGAAAAACTCATAAAATTCCTAATGGAATTTAAGTCAATGACAGCCCTATACAATAAGCACAATACAATATTAAACTAATGACCTTTATGAACTTCATTCTAAGTGTTTACCTGGTACACACATATATTAAAAGAACCTATATTAGAATATTAAACAGAACTGATACGCATTATGAAAAGATAACATTTTCAGGATAATTGAAACTGAATTTTAAAAACCTCTACATACCATATATAGATATTGAAAGATATCTAAGAAGTATCATTAAATGACAAGAGCAAGTTCAGAGCAGTATGTACAATATTTTGTTTGTATAAAAAACATACACATCTATCTATGTGTGGTTGATTCAAAAGTAACAATGTAACAAAAAGAAAGAGTATTGGAAAACTGCACTTTTCTTAAAAAAAAACAAAAACATACACATTTATCTATATGTAGTTGATTCCCAAAGAAACAAAGTAATTATAAAAAACCAGAACTCTCTAACATACAATATCATAAAAAACTGCCAAATTGTAATTGCCATAGAAACACTCTGACATACTATTAAAGATATTTGGTCAAAAATTGCCATGATCCTGATGTCAGTCTTTTTCTTACTACAATTCATTAGAAATCTACTCTTTGCCTATCATACTTGGTGGTACTCCAGAGGATACAAACAGAGCAAACTGGTACCTGCTTTGAAGGTGCTAACAACTTACTTTGGGGAAAAAAAGGCACAAAACATACATGAAACAAAGTGCTGTAAAGGAAAGACTACTGCAGCCTGAATTTAATCAAATAAATAAACTATTTCATGGAGGAGAACAGCTCTGCAGGAAGATATGACCTGTACTTTCAGAGAGAAGAGAAGACAGTTGTTCCTGGCAGACGAAGCAGAATGAGGAAAGGCATGGAAGTGGGAGTCAGTAAGGGAGGACGGATGAACAGGAAGATGACACAAGGAGATCAAAGTCCATGCAGGGAACAGTGGAAAGTAAGTTCAGAGGCAGAAGGCAGGCCTTATTGCCACAGCAGACATTTTGGCCTAACCAATAAATGCTAGCCACTTTATTCTCTTCACCAAGAAATTAAATGAATGAAACAATCTAGGAGCTGGTTTAGACACTATTTGTCAGAGAAATGGTAGGAGGAAGGGAGAAAGTGCTTTCAACAATCAATATGCGAGAAGAATAAGAGCTCAATTTTTACTATATTGGGTTGAGGTAAAGGTGGGGATTCCAAGTATCCTGAAAACAAGAAAAACAGCAAGAATTCAGAGGAATGATCTTTAAACTGCAACTGGCCCAAAGGTGAGAACTGAAGATAGAGAAATACAAGTTACTGTTGGTGAGTACACTTCAAGGATGAAGGCTTTTGTTTCAAAGAAGTTTCATAGTTCAAATGAGAGGAAACAGGAAATGATTATAGGTTGAAAATACAGACAGCAAAGGCAAAGGGAGGGGTTTCAATAAGGTGAGTGATCAAAAAGTAAAAAATACAGGTGAAGGTAGAAAAGAAAAACCTAAGTAAATCTATGAATCTAGATTTTATGACATAGGAGAGGTTTGTGTTAGAAGCAAAATGGGGAGAGACTGAAGATGGTATGGCTAGTTAAATGAAGCAAATGACGTTTTCAGGGCTTTTGTTATTCTAGAAAAAGAGAAACACTGCAACAGTTAGAAGGAGCCACAGAGACTTTTTACTTTCATTTGAAAATGAAAGTAAACAAAAAAGAAGAATTCATTAGAGAAGATACAGAGGACAGGAGAAAGGGACTTAACAGCTTGAGAAAACAGCAAAGTCTGGGGCACAGAGCGTGGCTGAAGGATGGACTCTACTGTATGGAAGAGTTAAGAAGTAGCCGAATGGAGTTAAAGTGAGGCGGTGCAAATGGGGGAGATGGAGGTAACTCTGACACTCTAGGTCATTAAGTAGTAAATGAAGTTGAGAGGGAATAGATGACGAATTAAAAAGAGAAAGAATGTTCATAATGACTGCTGTGCTGAATGTAGGAAAAGAGGGAACAAATAACAAACTGCTAACCAGAAGCAGGCCCAGATCAGAATTGGGTATTATAAATTCCTGGTAGGCTAGTTTTTCCAAGACTGGCCTTGCATTAAAAACTTATAGATGAATTTAAGGAGAAATTGTTTTTTTTTTTTTTTTTAAAAGATGACCGGTAAGGGGATCTTAACCCTTGACTTGGTGTTGGCAGCACCACGCTCAGCCAGTGAGCGAACCGGCCATCCGTATATGGGATCCGAACCTGGGGCCTTGGTGTTATCAGCACCGCACTCTCCCGAGTGAGCCACGGGCCGGCCCGGGAGAAATTGTTTTTAAAATACTATTTCTGTTTTTCAAGAACAGGGCATGTCTATTTATCGTGGTCTTCTTTTGTGTTTCTTGGTAGGATGAGTCTTTTAAACTAGCCTTCCCAGTTTGTAGCAATTAGTTTCTATGTAGATCTTTTAGGTCCTTAACAGAGAATAAAGTCATGAACTAGTCAACAGCAGTACATGTTCTCATAATACACACAAACACAATAAACCTTTCTGAAAATATACAGGGCTAACTAGATTAAGAATTTTGAAGTGTGCGTGATACTAATTTTTTTGTACTTTATTAAGGTGTAATTAAGAACAATAAACTGTACATATTTAATGTATACAGTTTGATCACTTTTGATGTATCTATACACCCACGAAACCATCACCATGATCAAGGTGAGAAACATATCACCCCAAAAGTTTCCTAGTACCTCCTCATAATCCAACCCCTCCCCTTATAACCCTAACCCCAGGAAATCACTGATCTGTTTTCTGTCACTACAAATGTATCAAGAGTTCATTCTTTTTTATAGCCAAGTGGTATTCCATTAAACAGATATCCACAATTTGTTTACCATTCACTTGCTGAAAGACATTAGAGCTATTTTTAGTTTTTGGCTATCACAAATAAATTGCTGTGAATATCTGTGTGTAAGTCTTTGTGCGAACATAAGTTTTTGTTCCTTTTGGAAACTTAGGAATGGAATGACTGGGTTGTAGGATAGGTGTATGTTTACCTTGAAAACACTGCCAAATGTTCTCCAAAGTGGTTATATACCATTTTACATTCTCACCAGCAGTGCATAAGATTTCCAGCTGCTCAACCACCTTGATACTTGATCAGTCTTTTAAATTTTAACCACCATGATATGTGTAATGCAGTTTTAATTTGCATTTCCTTGATGACTAATGATGTTGAGTATCTTTTCAAGTACTTATTGGCTATGCATATACCTTCTTTTCTGAAGTGTCAGTACAAGTCTTCTGCCCATTCAGTATTTTAAAGGTATCTTCATACAGACCCTAAGTACATTTAATTATTATCTTTATAACATAATTTAGTTGAATTCTTTTCTTCTAATACATTTTCAAGGGTTATAAAATAATATACTTTACCAAAAATATATAACAGAACAAACAATAAAAAACAAAACTCTTTGGCTTCTCTGAAAATGAAAGTTTTTTTTTTTTTTTTTTAAATTTTATTTTATTTTGTCAATATACAATATGGTTGATTATTGTGGCCCATTACTGCAACCTCCCTCCCTGAAGAGGAAAGTTTTAAAGAAGAAAATGTAGGCTGTGGGTACAGAACTGGTTGGGTGAAAGAAAGCCCAGATTAGCTAAGACAATTTGCTTGGTTCCTTTCAGATTTCAAGTTTCCTTAAAAAAAAAAAAAATTAGCTTAGTTTCTGAGGCAGATATCCTACCTGGAGATATTTATTTCCTTCTGCAAACCAATTATCATTTGGGGATTCCTCTCCCTTGGGTCTGATCACCTCTTGATAAGCTAACCATCAAAATTTGAGGACTTTGGGCTGGCCCCATGGCTCACTAGGGAGGGTGCGGTGCTGATAGCACTGACGCCATGGGTTCGGAGCCTATATAGGGATGGCCAGTGCACTCACTGGCTGAGCGTGGTGCGGACAACACCAAGCCAAGGGTTGCGATCCCCTTACCGGTCAAAAAAAAAAAAAAAAAAAAAATTGAGGACTTTGGTGGACTGAGATTTAGAAAGCACAGAGGTAACATTTATACCAGTGATTCTTAATCCACGGTGATTTTGTCCTTCTTCTCTCCTGGGGCACATCTGGTAATACTTGGAGACATTTTTGATTGTCACAACTGGGGGGGAAGGTGTACTGGCAGCTAGTGGGCAAAGGCCCCTACAATGCACAGGTCAACTCCAACAACGAAGAATTACTTGGTCCAAAATGTCTATAGCATTGAGGCTGAGAAACCTTGACTTAATACTAAGCCATCTTGTATAATATTTTTCACATTGATACTTTAGGAATCTGGAGTACTCTAAAACTATGGACTGTTAAGATAAACAGGTTCAGAAATTAGGGAATCTCGTTGGCAGGAAAAGGCAACAAAAGAAGTAGGCAAACATGGAATTCATATTACAGTAATGAATGTTTTTAAAGGTACCTTTTTAACTTCCAAAGCACATTCCATCAACGCTTTCACACTTCCAACTTCCCGTAATGTCTTTTTACTATTTACATCAGCTCGCCAAGACAAATTCCTTAAAACACTTGCAATAACCTGCAAAAGAATCAATTTTACTGTAATTTGTATATAAAGTGATTTATACTAGTTGCTTTTTGTTTTTAATGCTAGAGGTAAGGTAATAAATAAATAAATAAACAAACAAATAAATAAATAAAATGCTAGAGGTTATTAAAAATTCCTCCTAAGTACTACTAGGGTGCGAATAGGAATTCCTACAATGAAATCATTTTCCTTTATTCTAGGTTAATGAAACCATACCTTAAACATGAGATACTAAATACTGAACCATAGCTTAATCTAAATCAGGACATTAACCTGCTCCTGCTAATATCCAAGAAAAAACATTTGAAATTCTAAGTATACCTGCTGTAAGTCTTCACTTTCAGATTTTAGTTGGGCCACAAGTGCTCTCATGCAGCCTTTCATAGAGCATAGTGTAGCCTGTGAAATTAAATAAGGAACAGAGGGTCATCAATGAGGCAACCTGAAACTGTGCTTTATTTCTGGCTATTAAACTTCAAACCCAGTTATCTCATTTTAATCACAACTGATATTTTACCCATAAAAGATCTAGAACAAGATTACCTAAGTGAAAGACAGATATCCTCTTAATTCTTTGCTCTTTGTTTTTCCCTTGCCAAACTGTTAAAGTGAATAAATGATAAGAAATGATAAGCTAAGGTTTTAAAGTAAGGTCTCTTATTTGGATAGTTAGTATGTGTGTAACACTTGCCTTGGTCAGCAGGATTTTCAGATTTTTGTTCTCGTTCTTAGAAACAGTGATTTTAATACAATTACATAAATCCACTACTGTGTTCCATCTGTAAATGTGCTTTTGCCCTTGTTGAGGCATAAAGTAACCAAATGAGTAAGGATATGCAGTAGGTGTGAAGTACAGGTTTTTATTAGTCATTGCTTAATAAGAAGACTGACAAAAAAGAAAATCAGTGAAAAGTAGTTTGTATGAAAGTAAATTAAATCATACCTGAGCTATCTTAAGAAACAGATCTTATAAAAACATACCTTGTTGGCTACATCTCCGAAAGTCAAGTTTGTCAAAGCCATTCCAGCATATCGTCTTAATGTAATACTGTAGTGATCATTAGTAAGCCCATACATTTCACAGTCCACTTGCAATAATTCTGCAATGGCCTGTAGTCCCCCTAATTTAAAAAGGGCAAGAGGAAAAAGACAATAATCTAAAATAAAACAAATTGGTACCAAGTCGGTAACTTAAATATTAAAAAGAAAACCCTCAAAGATTGAGAAAGCATCGTTTAAATTTGCCCTTAGAATTACAAGCCACAAAACTGTTATAAAGGACTTTTGTGTAATATATTTATAAAGTACAACTGACAACTATTCTATTTTCTGCCATTTTCTCCACCCTCCAGCCCCTTGCCTTATTGAGTGAAATGAGTATCATTTTCTATTTACTGCATATACACTACTCTCTGCCAACTATGAAGAAGGCTATTTACTAACACTACTAGGTCTTCCCGAACACAAGAAGAAAAAGATAACATATTTATTATTAGGACTTTATAAACATTCTTCAGTGTCACATACTGTGGCCTAATTAATATTTTTTTTTATCTGCAAAATAATTTCTTTTAGGAATACTAAACCTTTTAAAATAAACTGTGCATGAAGCAAAGCTTATTTTTTTGTGAAAAGTAATCATCTGTTCAACTTATTACTAAATTCTATAAAACTACTTATTTGTTTTTAAAAAAATATTATACTTTTCTTTAATATTACCAAGTACCAACTATACTAGGATTTAGTATTTTCTTTCCCCATGATTCTCACCACTGGGTATGCTCAATGATGCCCACAGTGGTCAGCGTTAGGAAGGTAAGGAGGAAAACAAAGGGAAAGGAAAGGGAAAGACATAAGGGAAGGAGTTAAAAAAAAAAAGGGGCAAAGCAAAATGGTGACGGAGTGAACAAAAGAAAGATAAAATGCATATGGAGGCTATTCAAAATATTACTCATCATCAAATATTAATCATCATGGGACTTGGGATATTGTTTTGTCACAGAGGAATAGCTCAGGCAGAAAAAATAAAGATGAATATGAACAGGCAATTCTTGAATACTATAAGTCATAAATCTGAAAGAGAACCAGTACATAAATACTTTTACAAATGATCTGGAAGGATCAGCATACAGAAGAATCTGCAAGTTCACAAAACAAAGTTCTATCTTGGGTCAGGAATTCCAGGGCAAAAGATTTAACTGTAGGAAGATTCATGCAAATCTTTATAACTAGAAGAAATGACAGATGAACTTGAATGTAGATAGGTACAAATTAATTTGTGTAAAGAAAACTCAAACTGTATTTAGGAAGATTTTCCTCCACCCACCTATGACAGTGGAAAAATAGTCAGTGAACAAAAAACAGTCACTGTATTTATGGAGCTCACAGCTTACAGCAAAGATAGACATTGAACAATTAATTTAAGTGTGATGGATTGTTAGAAGCACAGGGTAAGACAACAGGTGGACTTAACATGGGCGGTGGGAGTAGAGGGGGGTGGTCCCAAGAAAAAGGCTAAGGAAATAATGTTTAAGTTGAGATTTAAAGGATGAAAGAGTATCTAACAAGGGTAGAGCAGGAACTGGAGAGAAGCATTCTATGTACAGGAAACAGCATTTGCAAGGGTCCCTGGGCCTGAAATACATAGCAACAAGGAGAGAACCAAAAGATAAGGCTACAAAAATGGGTAGAGATGGCAGATGTAGAGATGTAGGACTTTATTTGCCACATTAAAGATTTTAGGCAGAGGAAGGAATAATTAGATGTACATTCTAAATAAACTATTGTGGTTGCAGTGTGCAGAATGGACTATGATTGGAAGTGGTGAGATAAGTAAAACAAAGTATTGCAGAGCAAGGGAGACAATGGTGCTTGAACTAGGGATGAAAAGGAGCAGTGATTTGAGATATATTTAAAAAGCAGAATTAAAGAACTCAGTTACAACATGTACAGGATAAGAATGAAGCCATGAAAGACTTCCAATATCTTGGCTTGAGCAACTGGGTTGATCAGGATGCCAATTTCTGAGAAAAAGGAAGAGACTGTCAGATAAGCAGTTCGATAATGTGTCTGAAACTCAGGAGAAAGAAGTTGGATTGAAATGTAAATTCAAAAAACACTAGCTGAACACTAACGCTAATATAATAACTGAGGCTGTAGGAGTGGATCATACTGTGTGGCAAGAGAGGAAGAGAACCTAGGGAAGAGCTTCAAGGAATTCCACCATTCTATGCTTGAATAAAGGAGAGGGAGCCAGTAAAAGAACTGAATGTTGACCCAGGAAATTGACATAGGAGTCACTGTAGACCTGAAGACTGTGGCCCAGTATACTGATGAGATCCCCAAAATGTCAGTATTATAAAGCAGAGTATAAATACCAAAACAAAACAAACTATGTTTTCTGTCCACATATAATCCTGGCTGGTGTAGCAATATGCCTTAAAAAGGCATACTGTCTTAAGAAAAATAAAAGCATCTAAAGAAGGTCCTAAGGAGGCACTAAATGATCAAAGAGTTAAGTACTCTTGTATAGAAAAACTAAAAATTTTAGAACCTGATTCTGAGAACAAAGATTAAAATAGGATATGGTGGATGTCAACAAAACCATGAAGAGCATGACTAATGAAAAAAGAACATTCAATAAAATTTGGAATATCAGATAAAAGAGAGAGCCCTTTATGACTTCAGGCAAATAAAAGATTCCAGTAAATTTTGAAGCAAAGAATATAATTCAGACATTAAAACTGTAAATGAATTCACTAAAATACCATACAAATTCATGACTGATACAAAAATTGGTCGCCCTAAGAAAAATTAGGATGTCTTGAGGTAATGCAAAGATGATGAGCATGTCCTTTCACATTTTTCTTGGTGTTTGTGTTAGAAAACAGTGGTCTAGACGAACCAAATTATCTTCATAACCTTACAGACAGTGGACAACCAACTGTCTTAGGTGACATTCAACAGAATCCTTAATAGGATTCTTATTTAAAAAAGATGATAGAGAAATGACACTTAATTTTTAAAAGTATTTTTGTTTTAGTTGATTTAAATAGTCACCATTAGCATGAAATGCCTCATTCTAAAATAAATATTAGAGGCCCAACATCAATACTCTATACTTCAGAGTTTCACAAAGTTTCCCGATCATAAGAATCACCCGGGCCACTTATTGACTATGATTCTTCAGCCTCTCCCCTGGAGATTTTGCTTGCTACAGGGCCAGAGAATCTATATGATTTGACATGTGCCTCTGGTAATCGTTATGATCTAGAAATTCTGTGCAATACTAATGCAAATAAACCATGAGTTCCTTGAAAGCCAGGACCATGTCTTAATCAATGTAAAAGTCTAGTGCCTACCACAGTTTCTGGGATAGATTCGGGAATTAATAATAAACATACATCACTGATATAATCTAAAACTTCCAACTCTAATACGTGTAAACTTAAATGATCCTGAGAGCTGTAGACTCTTTGTATATATACAAACAACAATTGCAGCTGACTGGGTTTGTGAATTGCCCTTCATCTTCTTGGGACTTCTTTCCTCCTTATTCCTTACTGCAAGATACCTGTGCTGTCTTATACTATCTCCCCTCAGTCCATAAACCTTGATCCTCCTTTTGCCCCAGTGCAAATTTGGAGGCTAGGAGTAAGAAGGAAATCCCCTGTGGCTATGTCCCCAGCAGTCACACCCCCAGAGGCCCCATCCTGCTCCTCACCTGAAAGCCCCTGACCTAGCTCCTGTGATGAAATGCCCCGGGTAGCCTTCCTACCTGAAGAAGGAAGAGGAACAAATACTGAGTCTAGGTTTTATTTTGAAATTCAGATGATTAATGTGTCAGTCCTAGTCTATAGTCCATTGGAACATAGGAACATATATAGACAACCTTTGCAGTATATTAAAATTGGATTAATTTTCCTATATATTCATTATTTTTATCCCCTTCCCATTATTATTAGCATAAAAAAAACTTAAAATTTTCACAAATGCTGAGATTGTACTGAGAACTGAGATTCCACAGGAAGCTGAAGGTGGGGGTAGGGAGGGGGAGAGAAAAGAGAATCAGGTGGACCAATTGCTAGGGCCTGTGGGAAGAAAAGCACAGCTGGAGTGCAGGCCTGAAATCTCAAAGTACAGAGCCTCCCAAATTGATGACTCTGAAGGAGACAGCACTCATTTTTGGCTGTTCAGTTTCTCTGTGTTTAAGAGTCTCATGATTTTATCACTTCTAAGATAAATGATGAATGACAATGATGAGGGTGGCGGAATACAAAGCAGGGGCTGGAATGTAATGTAACAAACAGCACAAAAAGCAAGGGCATGGCTACACTAACATGGGAACTCAGTGTATGGTTCTTGCTTGTGGTACACCTAGAGAGATCCAGTTCACCTGAGATGGCTCAGCATGATGCAATTTATAAATACCACATGTGCAAAATGAACCTAGAAATCAAAGAAAAACCGTTACATGAAAAATGGGGTGCATAAATGCAGGTTATGTCAGTTTTAGAGCGTACGTAAAGGAATAATTGTTCCAAATCTAATGAAATGTTTCTAACTTAAATTAGGGTGTAATGTTTTTCTATATTAGCCAGTTTCAAAGATACTGTGTTGCTTATGATGAAAATTCAGTGAACTACTAATAACCATGAAGATAAATGACAATCTTAATAATAAATTCCTCCTGGTGCATATCAAAAGTGACT
Organism: Cynocephalus volans; assembly: GCF_027409185.1. Taxonomy (NCBI): domain Eukaryota; kingdom Metazoa; phylum Chordata; class Mammalia; order Dermoptera; family Cynocephalidae; genus Cynocephalus; species Cynocephalus volans. The sequence continues at coordinate 98,693,457 of NC_084461.1, read as the reverse complement.
GACAGAGTTCAAGAACAATGAAGTAGCTTTACATTTCAAAATAATTCAAATTACCCTATCTATCAACTGTCACACAGGGTCTATCTTGGCAATAGAGACAAGGAGTAACCCTTGGAGTAATTTTTTAAATCTTTGGCTAACATTCTGAACATCCAAGTTAGTTTATAACTGGGTAGCAGTTTCTGTGATTCAGCAACCTTTCTCCCCTGAAATCATAGTACAATTTTTTTGCTATAAGGAGAAAGCAGCTGGTAATAGAAGTCAGTGGCCTTGTACCCCAACTCATCAATGATTAAAAATCTTCATTTACTATACTGAATTTCATCATGATTCAAAAACCCACTAGTATTTGTTTATGGCTTTAAGAAACATTTTTGTCTTACCAAGTTCATTCATTGCATGTCTATGCTCTTCGTCAAATGAAAGTTTCATCAGAACACACACAGCAGGACAGATTTGATGTTCAACAGGAGCTGGCACTGAAAAATAAAATTGACATAAATCATAATCCTTTGTCATTTCAAAAGCAATGATGTTTATTATACTTTAAAAATACATGGGGATCACTAATATATTCCCTACACATAGAAGTTTAGTGGATTAACAAATATTTGCTAAATGATGAATAAATACTATAAATGTGGGACAGAAAATATGAGTAAAGGGCTTTTCTTGGTTCCATAAAAATTTTTACTACTCATCTGCCCTTGACCAAGTCTGTTAGAACAAGTCATTTGTAGGCTCATATAAGTCAGATAACTAATAATTCAAAATTATGTTGACTACATGAAAGAATAAAAACATTTTGGTATAAAACTTTAATTTTGTTTATAATTTCTATTTAAACTATTGTCATGAGCGCAGCTTAAAAGCACATGGCTGTGTACAAATGTGATACCTAGTAGAGAAAGTTTACTATATAAAACAGATGTTCAAGAAAATGTACCTTCACATTTAATACTGTCTATAAGGCTTTAAAACTCATTATTTGACATAAATAATTTAAAAAAATTAATTTTTCAGAAGTAATATTAATTTACTCTAAGTTTTTGAGAACATGTATCAAAAGTACAAAATGTAGGTCATTATATAATTGTGACAATCCAGATAGGTAATGTTCTCCCAATAAAGTATCTTATTAGTTCTCTTCATCCCTAGAACAAACAGATATAACGTACCATCTCTGCTTTTTTATTCTTGAAAAATGTTTAATTTTAAGTAAAAATCTGCTATAGCTTCATAAGTCACATTCTTGCCATCACTCCTCCTGCTCCCCAAATGAACAGTTTGATAAAATAGAACTGTCTACTTATCCTGTGTGTGTGTGTGTGTGTGTGTGTGTGTGTGTGTGTGTGTGTGTGTCTGTGTCTGAGAGAGAGAGAAAGAGAACAGAACCTTCTTAGGTGAAAGGAAGGCCTTACCTGATATACTTACTGCTTTTGGTTCTTGGCAACAGAAACAAAGTAAACTATGTCCCCAAGGGTCACAACTCCCATATTATCTATCTTGAGGGAGAGGGGCTGGTGGCCAAGGGTCTCTCCCTGAGCAAAGAGCTAGGTGGCTTATCTCCCCCAGCAACTGGGGCCCATTGCCTGGAGCAGGATGGTAAAATAGGAAGAGCACTGAGCTGAGAGACAGGACAACTGGTCTCTTTTCTTTACTCTACCACTTACTAGCTGTGAGGCCACTCAGTTTCTTCATCTGTAAAATGAAAATGATAATACCTTCCCTTCCTATTTCACAAGGTTGTTGTGAGGATCAGATGACAACAGATATAACACAGCTCTGTGTCCACTGAATAAACTGAAATGCAAATGTAAAAGACTACGGCTTGGTCACTAATAGCTGAAATAACTTAGTAAAGTCACCTTCCTGAGCTTATCTATGAAATGAAAGAGATGGGCAATATAAGTGCTCAGGTTCTTTCTAGTTCTTCTATGCTATGACTTTATAAATCTCTCTTGATTTGCTGTTCTTTTGTGGTTGCATTTTACTGCATATAACATTTGCCTTTGCTAAATTTTTCTAGAGAAATATAGACTTAAGTTTTAAAATACGTTAGTAGCACAAACGGCTAATAGAATTTCCCCCTCCTATTCATAAAGACAACAAATTTAAAAAGTTTCTATTCTGAAACTTTTACATTTGCTTTAAAACATGCACTATGCTGTACAAGATACAGAACATACTTGGATTTTTGTCCTGGTCCATGCCTTGTTCATGGGCTTCCTGCCACTCCCAACAGGTTTCACAGTAAGCTCGTATCTGTTCCAAAAGATGAAGGACTCGGATTTCACGCCTGCCTCTCTTGTCATCAGGCTGTGAGTGAATGATGTTGTGGAGTGCTGCACTGGCCCTGGCCCGAGCCTCTTTACTGCCCCGGGAATTTCCCAACAATACAGAGTCTTTGTCATTGCCATGTAAAAGCTGGATGAGGAGAGGAAGACATCCAGACTGTCGCATGGATATACAGCTGTCTTGGGAGCTAGACATAGCTAGCAAAGTTCGTGACATATCATCCTTATCATGAGTACCAAGCATTGACAACAATGAATACACCATTTCCACCTGTGGGCCAAATGAGTTTAGAAACAAAATTATGACTTTAATATCCAAAAGCCAAAATCAATGAAGTGATGAATGGGATATTTATTATAACTCTTTTATAACTCTTTTAAAAAAAACCTTTCCAGGATGAAGTAATGAGTGTTATTTCAAAAATCCATAATTTGTTTATGTGAATAAATAATAGGAGTGGTAGTATACAGTGCTGAAAGAAAAAGTAGGTTCTTGGTATATTTAAATTGCTGTTTGTACGGATCAGTTGGTAGTAATCCATTGATTATAATGAGTGAAAACCAACTGACTTCTCTCTCACACACACAATGAGGAATGTGGTTTATCTAAATTATTTACTCAAGTTTTATTTTATTTCTTTTAATCCACAACTACAATCAATAAATAAACATTTTTTCAACTATTATAATTTACTAAGTATTAATTCTCAGCAATCATTAATTCTCATCAGATTATAACATTCTTGAAATTATACGGTTTCTCCCTTACACACGTAAAAATAAGTCTGTCATGAAAAGGAAAATGTCATGATCATATAAGGAGTAATAAAGCCAGAATCTGTAACAATACTTTTTAAAAATAACTGGTAAGCATTAATTACTCTCTGACAAAAAATTCTAAGGGTTTACTCAGAAGCAGATTAGAAAAAGGAAAACAACACCCAGTTATCCTGAACCATAATCAGTCTCATTTCAAAGTTAGAAGCTATTATATAAAAGTAGAGAATATTATATAAAGAATGCATCATCTCTATAAATCAGTGGTTCTCAGTGGGGGTAGGGGGTTGATTTTGCCCCCATCAGGACACATTTGGCAACATCTCAGAGACATTTTCGGTTGTCACAATTGTGGGACAGGAATGTTAGGAGCATCTACTGGGTAGAGACCAGGAATGCTGCTAAACATCCTACAAAGCAAAAAAGAATTATCCAGCCAATAGTGACAAGGTTGATAAATGCTATTCTAAATGTGTAAACTCACACTTTTAGATATAAAAGTTTCAGAAAGGCAGTAAGGACTGTGGATAAATGGGCTTTCATCAGACTTAGGTTCAAATTTTGGCTCTACCACTTATAAGCAAGCTGTGTGATGCTAGTTAGGTTATTTGATTTTTCTGAGCCTCAGTTCTTTGAGTTGCAAAATGGAGGAACTGACCTAACTAACAGAGTTTTCTTTGTGAAGATTAAATGAAATAATACATGTATAGGATAGTAGCTACCATTCAGAATATGTGGTAAGGTCTTATCATGCAAAAATTGCTTCAAAAGGAATTCTAACTGCTGGTTTTCACACAACAGTACTGTTGAATATTAGAGATTTTCTTTATATAGAAACTACATGTTGCTGTTAGAAAGAACTGGACTTGAATTTGAGTTTAATTACATAAGAGATACATGAACCTTTTTTTTTTGCTTCAGTTTTCTCATTTTGAGGGATAAGTGTATTTGAATACTTATCTTTTTGAGAGGATTAGAGATAATGTACTATATACAACTCCTAGCACAGTTACTGGCATACAAGGGGCCCTAAATAGTTAACTATTGTGAACTATAAAAAGGATTAAGTCTCACACTGACAATATCATTTATTACTCTAAAATTCTTTCCTTACATTAGTTATTTCAGTAATGCATTTCCTAAGAGACATCAGATTATTTAGAGTAAAGAAAGAGTATATATATTTTACTGTGAAAACAATTACTGAAATTATTTAGACTTAACTGAAAATATACTTTTCGTAGTATTAGAATTTCATCTTAGTTAATATAATATTAAAGCCTCTAGCTTTAAAACAGTAATAAAATACTTTCCTTGCAAACATTATACCCAATCCTAAAATATTTGTTAACATCTGAGATACCTTATTAAAGCTCAGTTATCAGCACTGGATAATATTTATCTTCAGTAATTTTTCCATCCATTTCAATAAGTGTTTATTAAATACTCATTATGTGCAGGCACTGTGCCTGATGCTGCAAAAGATACATAAAAACAAGTCCCTGTTTTCCAAAAAAGTGTTTCATGGAAATTGTTAGTGATTCAAAGGAGGAAGTTGGATAGCAAAAGGAGGTAAGAGGACCTTGGGAATCAGAAAACGTTTTCAAAAGAAGCAAAGCCAAGAAGAGTTTTGAAGGCTGGCTAGGACTCTGACAGCCATTTGTGGTGGGGTAAAAAGTGGTATGTACCACTGCAGGCAAGGCATGGAGGCAGAAAGTCACAGGGAGTGCTCAGGAAGAGCAAGTAAGACAGTTTGGCTAGAGTTAAGGATACTGGCAGAGAAGTGGATGATAAGGCTGAAAAAGAATTAAAAACTAGCTAATTTGGCACTTTTTATAATCCTCATTTTCTCTTTGTTTATGCTTCTTTGTATAAAAAGATGTCACTTCTTAAGAGTCTGTTCATCTGAATTCTCCTCTAGAAAATGCACATGAAGAATATCTTAGCAAAGCATTCATAGTATTAGTAGTCAGGATTTGTAATCTTCTGTTACCTTGGTTCCCAGATGACTTGTCAGCCTTCGAGGAGCAGAGTGTGTGCTACTAGAACTCAAAACACTGGCCGTTTCATGGTCCATTCGTGTAGATGAACCCTAAAAATTAAGCAAATTATAGATAGTATAATTTTGAGATAAATATAGATAACTTCATATTAAGGTACACCAATTGAACTCTTTAGGGTAAACAACTAAATATACCATTAAAAGTATGACCTTTACTGCTCAAACTGAATATTTTTACCCATAAACTTACTAAGAATATTTTACAGACAAACTGAAAAGGAGATTTCTTGCAAGAGAGTTAAACTACAAGTGAAAATAACCAAACACTGAAGAAATTCTATAGTAATATATTTTCACAGATTGAAAGGAATAAAACCACAGTTAAATATAAGCTGGCTGATGGAAAGCAATGAAGAAATGTTAAAATTCTGAAATGCTCCAAATAGTCAGAAAATTAAATATGAATTCAGTATAGTCCAAGTTCCCCAAGATCTCACAGTTAAAAGAGGGCTGTTTGAAATTTCTACTGGAGAAAGACATGAAAAAAATAAATAATTGCAGTGTGATATAAGCACCACAAGCAGAAGAATGTATAAAATACTGAGGGAAAACAGGAAGAAGCAACTACCTGTGTAGGAACTATTAAAGACAGCATAAAATAAGTAACATTTAAGGTAGGCCTTGAATTTTGGGGGTAGGAGACTGATGGAACAGTCTGTGCAAAAGTATAAATATGGAGAGCATGGAGTGTTCCAGTTTAATGTAGATAGAACACAAGGTGTATGATGGGAGATAAAGGTTGGGTTAAATCATTAAGTATTTCATGTGTCATTTTAAAGATGCTTCTCTCAAGCTATGGATGCTGTGGAGTCACTGAACTTTAGGCAGGAGAATGGCACAACCAGAATTGTCTTAAAAGTATGGACAGCAGGATGGAGAAATCACAGGTGGGAAATTAGGGAGAGGGTATTTTCAATAGTTGAGCCACTCTGAGGGCACAAACTAAGGCAGTGAGAATAGGGAAGTAGAGATGTCCTTGGAGGGTATTTAGTGGATAAAATCAACTGGCATGGTAACTGATTGGATGTGAGTAAACAGAGGTTAGGAGTCAATGACAACTTGGAGGTGCTGAGCTTGAATAAATGAGTAAATAATGGTGCCACTGATGGACTCAGGAAACCCAGAAAGATACGATTGTCACTTCTCTCACTGTGTGACAGAATTGCAAAGATAACTCAGAGCCCAAATATTAAGAGCAATGAGAAGCCCAAAGGGACTGCACCAAGAAAACTCCCTCAAGAAGGGAAAAACAAGGTGCAGCACTGAGTCGGTATTTGCTTCAGCTTTTATTATAAAGACAAGGAAATACAAGAGAAAAAACAACTTACTCATTTATCAAAGGAATGAAAAGAAATTGGATATGGGGCAATCGCTGGAAAACACCTTGAGAAAAAAGGGAACGGGAGTGAAGCTGGATAAGAAATAACCTTAATTATCTAATCTAGCAGAAACTATTGGCTGTTTTCAGCACTTAGGTTCTGCATAAGTGTATTTAGGACTTTTGCCCTTTGTGCACTCCCTGTTCTTTGTCAAGACTATGTGATCTCATAGATGATGGCTTTCATTGTGGGTAGTGAGCTCACCTTTGAACATACTGATATCCAGTAAGAATATTCAATGGGCATCTGAAAACATAGGATGCAACCCTGCACAGGAGTGGAGAGTGCAGATAAATATCTGGGACCTATCAAGATATATGCCATAGCTAAAGCCATTCATTAATAATTAAGAATAATGATAAGAATAGCATTCAATCAGAAAGCAATATTCACAGGCACTCTCTTGTAGTTCTCAATCTTTCAAGATGAAAAGCTAGAATATAACTTCTTTGAAAAGCTAGAATATAACAGAAACTTTATTCTGTTCCCTGCTGTATTCTCCGAGGGGAGTCTTAGGCCTAATAGGTATCCACAAAATATTTGTTGAATTATGAATAAGTAAGGACAGAAGACACCATTTCCGGTTCTAATTATCTTTCAGATATATATGCTCTCGCTAATTGGAGAAGGGGATGTGGCAAAGAGAAAAACACCATGGGAGAAATAGTTTTGAAGACTGTGACCTGGTATCTCCTACTCTGGAGTGTTCAAGGGGTAGAATGAATCAATATCTCTGAATTTACCACATATCCCTTAATTTTGGAATCAAAAGACTTATCATTTCCTTTTGTGCATAAAGTTCACTTTTGGTGACATATTAGAAACTTCCCTGTTAGCTAACAACCATAACTGTTTGCAAGCTAACCTCCACTTAGGTGGACAACAAAGAAAAATATTAACAATGCATTCCTCAGTGATTAGTCCAAATTCTAATAGGTAATTATTAAATGCTCACACAGAAATTTCTGAATTTGTTATAAAAAGTCCTTAAATGGGTAGTACTCATTTATAAGAGGCCTACTTGGACCTTCCATAGAAGTCACATGATAGGCCAACGTTAAGTTTTCCTGACTAGTCCACAAGAGCATATTTTAGATCATTTACAAGTGTTTTTAAGAGAAAATTAAATTTGTCAAACTCATTCAACTGTCCACTTAAAATGGGTGCATTTTACTGCATGCTAATCTTTCCTCAATAGTGTTGATTTTTAAAAATCCTAACTTGAGAGGTTTTAAAAATATCTCCCTTTATAAAAGCATTTAAAAAATCCACTTATTCACACCCATATAGGGAAATCCAGGGTTGGATTAAGCATACTAGTAAAGAGTCCAGAGTGGCTCCCCTTTCTTGTCTCTATTCCCTTTGTGGGTCTGGATTCCTCATGCTGATTAGTCCTTCAGGAATACCTCTCAATTTGAATAGCTAGTTAGCACCCCTCAGGGAAGGGAGAAGAGGCAGCAAGGAACGACTCATTTGGCATCTCTTTCCACTGTCACCAGCTACTGAGAGCTTCTAGAATGGTCATTTCTTCCAGCATGGTCGTTCAACCCACATGCAACCAAACAACAAACATTGCCTGAACTCCTGCTACTTTCTAGGTAGTATTCTAATCACTAGGGAATAACTGAATAAGACATTCCCACCCTCAATACACATAGAATCTATATGGGGAGCCTAACATGTAAATATACAGTACTTAAGTGCTTTGACAGAGGCTGTGTGAACACCCAGGAAAGTACATAACTCAGTCTTTGGAGTACAGGAAAGGCTTCCTGGAAAAAGTGGCATCTGATTTTGGACTTGAATTATGAGGAGGCATTTAACTAACAAAAAGAATGAGAGAGATTAGCCACAGGGTAGCCTAGACAGAGGCAGAGGTATAATAAGCAAACTCTCTTAATAAGGAGGACATATTTGAGAGACCAAGACTCAGGGTAAAGAGAATAGTCAGGAGCTTTTTTTTTTTTTTTTTTTTTTGGAGTGTAAAGGGTGTGTATGTCTGTAACATTAGGGAAAATTATCTAAAAGTCAATAAATTTTTATTCAGCAAATTTCACATGTTGTGATTCCTTCCACTGTCCATCAAGGTCACCTTAGTTCCTCTAAAACTTGAGTCAATACTTATCTTTAAGATAGACCTTTTTAAAAGAACTGAAGCTTAATCCAGAGGTGTCCTGTCATCCCTACATAACAGTAATATAAAAGTAAGTTTCCAGAGTTGATCATACAGCAATCAAAAATGGGTTCTGAAGTCAGCCTACCTCACAGGGTTTTTTAAAAAAATCTAGGTAAGGGGCCTTTCATGGTCTACTGTAGAAGGGGAATTACTCCTTATCCTGAAGCAAACATACCATCTTTGAGGATATTTAAATATTTTTATTGTTTGTAGGTGGCCTCTAAGATAGCTCCCAGTGATCCCTGCTGCCTGGTATTCACACCCTTATGTAATCCTCTCCCCTTGAGTCTGGGCTAGAATTAGTGACATGCTTCTCATGAACAGAACACTATAGAGGTGGTAGGGAAGCACTTCTAAGATGTTACAAAGATTGTAGCTTCCATTTTGAGCACTCTCTCTTGCTCCGAGGGAAGCCAGCTACTACATTGTGAATTGTCCAGTGGAGAGGCCCATGTGGCAAGAACTGATGTCTCTGGCCAACAGCCAGTGAGAACCTGAGGCCTGCCAATAACCATATGAGTGAGCTTAGAAGCAGATCCTCCCCTGGATAAGCCCTGAGATGAGTGCAACCCCAGCCAATACTTTGACAGCAGCCTCATGAGAGATCCTGTACCAGAGACACTCAGTTCAGCTGCACTAGAATTTCTCATCCATAGAAACAATAATAAGTGCCGAATGAAGATAAGTTTCGGGGTAATCTGTTATGCAGCAATAGGTAATTAATGCATTATTTGAAACAAAAGAAAAACAGGGGGTTAAATTATGAAACAAAGGAAAACCTATTTCTACAATAAAACATGTTCCTGACATTCATTTCAGTGTAGACACCAAATCCTTAAGTTTCATTCTTAGTATCTTCCCATATAGCTCTTTGATTATGAGACACTCCCTACTCCCCTGATCTATCTAGCTAGAAACCTGGATGCATTTACTATCATGTGATACCAAGAGGACTTTTCCATACTCACACTCCCTGTGAGCTTAGAACTTAAGCCTTAAGAATCTTTCTTGGGCCTTTTATTAAGAAGGTTAGACCTGAGCTAACTTCTTCCAGAGGCACTAGAATCTCTAGCCACAAGAAATGGTAACTTCCTAAGAACTATTTCCCACCCAACTCATGACTGAATTCTGAAGAAATGTGAGTATGATTAACTTTCTCACAACCTCAAGATCTGCTAAATCAGTCATGCTGTACATCCCTTAAATCAGCCTTGCTCACTAAAACGTAAGTACTTGCTGTATCATTCCCAACTCTCAGCTTTAAACTGTGTGAGACCCTATTTCCCACTGTTCTTCCTATGCAACCTTCCTTGGGGAATCCACATTCCATACTTCATTAATACCCATAAATCCTCAACTTTTCAGTTAATACTCCTTTTACTTCCTGGACTTCAACTTTCCCTAAGACATTGCTTCTTTAAAATAGCTAGAATATATAGTGCATGGATCTTTCTACATACTCCAGCTTGGAAGGGATGAATCACAGCTAGCTCCTGCTAATTTTCAGTAACTTTGCCCCACAGTTATTCCATCCTACCTGCCTGGAAATACGGCAACCACAGATGATTCCAGTGATCTGTTTTCTCTACCCCTTTAAATGAGCAAATACAGATGTGTAGAGGGAGGAAGCCCAGTAAAAATGAGGTACTGAAATAAGGCCAGTGTGGCTGAAGTGGTGGGAGCAAGATGTAACATAAAGCTGACAAGATAGGTAGAAGCCAGATTATATAGGTCACAATAAAAAGTCATCCTTATTATAAGAATCAAGGGAAGCCAATAAAGGATTTTATAAGGAGGGTGATTTACTCTTCATAAGTCAGAGTGGATATGGGCAGGAAACCAGATAAGAGAGGGGACAGAATGAAATTCCACATGGTGAAAGAGATACGTGCACCAGGACAGAAGCTTTGGTGCAGCATGCTACTTTTTTTTTTTAATTGTAACATAGTTGATTGTACATATTTGCACAAGGGTATAGAGTTGAATATCCTTACCTGTGTGCGATATACATGCTCAAATCAGAATACTTAGTATATTCAACATTATGCAATGTAATCATTTTTTGTGGCCCTTTACCAACTCCTCCCTTACTCCCTCTCACCCTCCCCCGCTTCCCCACCTCTGGTAACCTCAGTTCTGTTCTGTGGAGCATGCTAGTGTGATCCTGAAAAAGCCAAAGAGATTGATTTTCATTCTCAATTAGTGTCAATGGCTTTTGTCTCTGGAGCAAATAATAAGACTAAACAAACTAATAAACCCCAAGAGGTTGTCATGTATACAGACCTTACTAAGATAGGTTAAAGGAATCTTGCTGGCATAACAAATCACAGTCCCATACATATAGATCACTCATCTACATTAGGATCTGGGAGTGACTGTAGTGTTGTTTTTAAAACAGTGATTGAAAGTAACCAAATAAACAGTATTAGCAGTGTTAGTGCCATATAAACACTGATTTGGTGGGCAACTCTGTGATTGATAGTGCCAAACAAACATGCTTATTATGTTTACTACTGAAATCCATAGCACTATCATCATTTTATTCATCGTTTGAAGGATGAATTAATATTGGACCCCCATTTACTATTTTCAACAGATCTCCTCTGTCATCCTTAGATTTAAATAAATAACATGATATATCATGATAGGACTCTGGAGAGGGATAACCTACACTATCAAGCAATAAAAATTAAGGCCATACTTCTAATTTCCCAAAATGAAAATAGTTTTATAGTTATTATAAATTATAAAAATAACACATGCTTATTATAAAAAAAAATTAAAGCAATACATAAAAGCATAAACAAGAGAGTAAAAGCCACAAAATTCTCAACACTTAGAGATAACTACTGGTATCATTTAAAGAACATTCTCCCAGACATTTCTCTATGCATATACATATATAGATGTATATAATGAGAGATCATACATACATGCTTTTTTTAAAACTAAAAAAGTTATAATTATTTTTCTAAGTTAATAATATTTATTAATATTCAACAAGCATTTGTTAAACACTTGCTCTGCCAGGTACCATACTAGTTGGGTATAATGGTGAGCAAGAGCAATATAGTTTAAACCAACAATAAATTGTGCCAAGTGCCATGAGAGCACAAGTATAGAGTATCTGAGAGCACACTGTTCCAGGAAGGCAGGGACAAGAAAAAAAGTTCAAGAAGAAGTGATATTTATTTATCTATTTATTTTTAAAGAAGCAATATTTAAACTGAGGTGAAGGATGAGTAAAACAAATACAAGTGAACTGAAGGAGAAGAGGTTTTTAGGCAAAGAGAACATCACGTGAAAGGCCTGGATATACTCAAGGAACTGAAGAAGCTGAAGTTGAGGAGTAGTGAGAAATGGGGCAAATAGTGAGAGAGACTGCTGGAAGAGCAAGCAATATAAAGAATCTGGATTGTATTCTATGGGCAGTGGGTAGCCACTGAAAGGTTTAAACAAGGAAGTGGTATCAGAGTTATCTGATTACAATGTGGAGGATATATAACAAAAGCAAGGCCGAAGGCTGAAACAAAAGTTAGATATCTACATAAACAGAGACATAACTTATCATTTTAAACATTTGCATGGATGTACCATGTAGGTTCCATGAGGCCAGGGACTGTCTGTCCTCTTCAATTCTCAATCTCCAGAGTCCAACACAGTATCTGGCACATAATAAATATTTGTTAATTTTTAAGTAATTATTAATAGTAGTTAACAATGATAATAGCTGTTACCTCTTATTGAGCACTTACTATATGCCAGGGACTGTGTTAAGTGCATACTGCATTTAATTCTCACAACTATTCTATGAGGTAGATGTTATTATCATCTAATTTTACTACTGAGGAAACACTAAAGCTCAGATAGTTAGTTACAAGGTCTAAGCTAGTTAGTGGGGGGAGTGGGAATTCCCATGTTTGCTGACTCCAAAGCCACTTAAATAACCACTTATCCACAGCTGACTGTTAATTTAACAGATTACTTATTGATAATGTGCATTTTGGTTATTTCTAATTTTTTTGCTATTAAAAATAATATTATGAATCTCTTCAAACATGCCTGACCATTCTGCATTGATTACCTCATAAGCATAAAATTTATTTATTTTTAAAGAAGTGATATTCAGATGTTGCAATGATGGAACCAGACAGCAGGTACATCACAAACTTAGGTACATTTTACAAAATTGCTCTCCAGAAAGACTTTTCCATTTCATACAGCTAAAAGCAAAACATGAGAATACATGTTTACTTACCATTACTAGTACTGAGTGTTGATGATCTCTGTTAACCCAATTCCTCCACCAAAATCTCATTTTGGTTGAAATTTATATTTATATACAATTATTAATAAATTTGATCATCTTTCCTTATGTTTACAAGTCATTTTAATTCTTCCTTTTATTTCCTGTTCATGTCCTTTGCCCATTTCAAAATAGTCTTTAAATAACTGATATGTTTTGAATTTTAACTTTTTGCTTGCCATCAATATTAGTATATAATGTGATCTTGCCTTCTGTTTGTCTTGTAATCTTGTTATGATTTTCTGGCATACTAAAGTTTTACATTTTTGTGTGAAACTTACTGATGCTTTCTTTATTATTTTCCCATCCAACTCATGATTATAAAAATTCTACCCACATTTTCTTCTACTTTTCAAATATTTTAAATAGTTTTCATTTTTTACATTAAATCTAATATACTCAGAATTTATTTTGATGTATTATGTGTGATATGGATTCAATTATCATAGCCAGTTTACTGAATAGGTAGTTTTCAAAGTATGTAATTATTGGCACCTGACTTAAAGCACTAAGAGTAGGTCTAATCCTAAGCAAATAACTTTTTTTTCTGTCAAATTAGACTGAACATTTCTTCCTTCTACATTTGTGCTGGAACATGTAAACTTTCCGAATAATTCCCTAAATAACAGAGAAATAACTCAAATGTGCTATTTAAATATAATTGTTTTTGTTCTAATTTACCATTTAAGAGTTTTCCAGTGTAATGCTACCTAGTGATACTGACGAAGTATCTCTGTTTTAACTCAGTAAAATAAATTTAAATACTTAAGTGTGAGACATTTTAAGCTTTAAATTTTAATAACCCAGTAGAAGCATACTCTTTTTTATAAACAGTACTATCAAAATCAGCCTATTATCAATAGTAGGAAAATTATCTTAAGGTCAACTTAGTGAAATTCTACTTTTAAAAAATCACCCATTTACAACATAAAAATATTCACTGAAGAAAATTTGGAGAATACTGAACACCCCAAAGAAAAATTTTGTCATACTAGGCTGCATTTCAAAAAAATCTAATAGAAAACTGATGACAGCATAAAAAGATAATGGTTCTACATTTAAAAAAAATCAAATCGTCTTCCAAAATAATGTGGCAGTATTTAAACATGATTAGGCTATGTCTCTTTATTTTTTATAAGCATCATCTCAGAATCATCTTTTTCAAATAAGATTTGGATTTCCAGACTTATGTAATCTTGAAGTACAACAGAAAATAAAAAACTATAACAAAGTCCTTATGATAATTTAAAAAACCATAAAAATGTCTCTGCACAGAATGCCTTAGAGAAAGAACAGACCAGACCTATTCATTGCAAGCAAATAATAACTAGGTCAAATCACAAATATAACCAAAATGCAGCTTAAATTTGTTTTTTTTAAAAAAACCTCATACTAATCATTTTAGTCTAATATAGAAACAATCTAGAGCTCTAAAAAGACATTTAGAAATTTTAAAGACAGCATTATTTTTAGATGTGATAAAGAAAAATGACAGCATTTTGGTACTGAATGCTTCTAAATATCTGTTCAGGACTAAGGAAATAGATAAGATTTACAGACCATTCTGAGAACCAACACAATCCATATTCCTTTCTGAATATTTATATATAGTTCATTAAAAAAAATATGATAAAATAAGTTATTTACCTGACCACTACCAGAAGTTGCCATGTTGATTTCTGCCACTCCTTGACCTTCATTCTGCCGCTCCGCTTCATGTGAGCCGGCTTCATGCTTGCTCTGAGATGACCTCTGCTAATATGGAGTTAATATTATTACATGCAAAAATGGTGTATGCTTTCTTAGCCCACAGCTTTTTGTCTTTTTTGTTTTAAAGCTTTGAATGCATCAGTTATACAGGCTGACAAAAACACAGAAGTGAAGATTACACTCCATAACCTTCAGCACAGTTAGCAATTGACTATATTTAAGAGGAAAGTGAAGTGCATCCCTTAAGCATTAGGGCTGCACAAGACAAAGGATTTTCTGAGACGCACAGAAACACCATCCTCCACCAGCTGTGCTCACATCACTATCAGGAATATAACCCAACTAGAACAAATAACTGCTTTTTCCCCAAGGTCACATGATTCTGGCATTTAATGGAGCTGCAAATACAACAGTTAAACTATCATCTAAGCTTACAAATAGCTGTGTAGGTGTATTTATACAAAGAATATATATACATCTTCTGCTAATACAAGTCATGTAAAACCAAACGATAAGCTCTTAGATTCTGATATGAATAAAACCTAAAACCTTTTCTAATGCAACCACCATCTGTTTTACAAAATAAAAATGACAGATTAATCCATTAAAAGCAGTCATTTCAGGATAGATTATATACAGTTCAAAGCAGTCCTTTGTAAAAATATCATAGCAGAATCAGAGAAATAAAATAATTTCTCACTATCTTTTATAGGAACAGCTATATGCTTGATCTAGGAAAATGATATACTAAAATAAAAATTATATTCTAAAATGGCTCCCACTGGAATTTCTTTAAATATCAAGCTTTCCTAAACCATTTTAAAATGTGACTTAAAAAATTAATTTACATGTGACATTTCCATCAATAAACTAGTATTAGTTATATGTAGGCAAAAGTGAGGTAGCACCCAATAATTCAGAAATAGAAGAAAAAATAGTACCACCTGACAATTACACTATAAAATTCAACAAAATCAACAAGACTAGAAATCTACAGTCAACCTAGAGACAAAATGAATCAAAGACCACTAAAGACCACGAAGATTTGAAACATAAGATGTCAATATATTTAAAGAAAAAAAAATTACTGCACATCTGCTACGTTAGTTACTTATACTAAGTGCTGGGGGATACAGTGTTAGCAAAACCAATCAATGTTCTATGCAGTCTCAGAGCTTACAGTCTAGTCAGGGACACTATCAAATAATGAAAGAAATAACAATAAAGTTAAAACTTTGACAAGTGCTATGAAAGAAGGATACAAGGTACGATGAGAATTTATAAGAGAGATGTGATATGGTCTGGGGTTTAGAGAAGAGCTCTCCTAGAAAGTCCTGTTTCAATGCAGACTTGAAGAATAAATAGGAGTTAACTAGGAAAACCAGGAGGCTAATTAGAGAATGAGCGGTCTAGGTAAACAGCTCACATACAAAGGACCTGGGGTGGTAGGGAGTGTGGCTTGTTCCAGTATGTCAACAAATCATGGTATGGCTGAAACACCAAAAACAAGGGGGAAAGTAGAACAAAAAGAAGGTGGTAAAAAAAAATCTTACTTGATTTTATTGAATTTTAGTGTGATTTTTAGATGGCACTCTTGCCATTTCTAAGTTATAGTGAGGCCACATTACTATTCCCCCACATAATACTAATATATTAATGGGAAAAGATGTATGTAAATTAATTTTTTAAGTCAAATTTTAAACGCTTTAAGCATGCAGAAAACATAGAGGAGACCAGTTAAGAGGCTAATGTATTAACATAAATGTGAGATGATAGTACTTTGCACTAGTGAAGCAGTGATTGAGAAAAAGAAGTGAAGACACATCGGTAAATCTGACAGGGTTTGGCGATAGACTGGATATGGTGAGTGGAGGAAGAAGTCTGGTGTCAAGTATTACTCCCATGTTCCTTGGTTCACACAACTCAGTAATGATGGTGCTATTCACAGAGATAGTTAATACTGAAAGAGGATGAGAATTTTTTTAGAGGGAGGTAGGGTGGTAAGGAGGGCTTAGAAGGAGTAGATCATTAACTATGTTTTAGGTATGTTGGATTTAAAGTGCTTTTGACACATCTAAGTGGGGATGTAGAGTGGGCACACAGATTTAGGAGTCTGGAGCTCAGGGTTATAACAATAAATTTGAGAGCCAATAGCATATAAATAGTAACTGAAGCCCTAAGCATAAATGAGATGGTCTTATGGAGAGAGAATACAGAAAAAAGAGAAATAAGCTTTATGGATTATCTACAATTAATGCCCAGATAAGGGAAGATGAGACTATAAAGGCCACAGAGGTGGGAAGAAACCAAGAATGATGACGGTGATGGTGATGAGTATAAAAAAGTTAAAAAAAAAAAATTAATGTTTACTATGTACTAATCACTGGGCACCTATTGATTTATTTAATCCTCATACTAACCCTATGAAGTAAGTACTATTATTGTCCCCATTTTACATATAAAGAAACTGAGGCACAGAGAACATAAAAGCAGCCAGCTTTCACAGAGCTAGAGTGGGAATTACAACCCAGGAAATCTGACTCCAGAGCCCAAACTACTATTTAACACTACCTTAATTTTCTTTCCTCCTTCCTCTTTCCTTAATTACTTCTCTTTATTCTTTCATTGACCCTTTTGACCACTGTTCAATATTACTACTAATGTTGAAGACAAAAGAGGCTATTGCTGATTCCTGTAAAAGAATTATCCTATTTTGCTCATTTCCATAGCTGCTGAACAACTTCCTCCAGGTTTTCTACCCGAGGCAACAGAACTGAAAACAATTTTTTTTTGTTTAAGTATTTACATGCAACAAAATCTACCCACTTAAAGTATACAATGATTTTTAGTATATTTACCAAGCATCACCATAATCCACTTTAAAAAATTTCCATTATTCTAATAAGATCCCTCTTGCCCATTTACAGTTAATCCTCATTCCTACTAACAGCCCCAGGAAACTACTAATCTGCTTTTTGTTTTCATAAATTTGCTTTTTCTGAACACTTCATATAAACGGACTTATTATCTGGTTTGTTTTACTTAGCATGTTTTTGAGGTTCATCCATGTTATAGTATTATCAGTAATTTGCTACTTTTTATTGCTCAATAGTATTCCACTGTAAGGATATACCACATCTTGTTTCTTCATTCACCAGCTACTACACATTTGCACCGTTTCTACTTTTGGGCTATTATGAATACACTGTGATGAACATAAAAGTTAAAGTCTTTGTGTGGACAGATGTTTTCATTTCTCTTGAATAGATATATAGGAGTGGAATTGCTGGGTCACATGGTAACTATATGTTTAACATTCTGAGGAAGTGCCAAACTGTTTTTCAAGTGGCTGCACCGTTTTACATTCACGCCAGCAACATGTGAGGGCTCCTGCTTCTACATCTTCATCAGTGCTTATTACTGTTTTTACGATTATAGTCATCATAATGTGTACGAAACAGGATCTCACTGTGGTTTTGATTTGCGTTTCCCTAATGACTAAGGATTTTGAATATATTTTCATGTGCTTATTGGCCATTCCTATATCTTCTCTGGTGAAAAGCCTATTCGAATCCTTTGCCCATGTTTTAATTGGGGTGTTTGTCTCCTTATTAATGAGTTGTAAGAGTACTGTGCATAGGACACTAATAAGAATTTCTCACCACCTATTTTCTGGATATTTGTAAGCCATGCTACATTGGCCTCACAGCTCCTATCTCCCCACCCCAATGTATTTACTTGTCAATAAACGAACTATGTCTGGAAGGATACACAAGAAAGGAGTAGCACTAGTTGCCTCACATACCCTTCTTTAACTTCTGAGTTTTGACTTATGTGCCATAATTACAACACTTGAATCATGTCCAACATCTAGACCTAAATCAGAATTGTTAGCAGGTAGGACAAACACTATAAGCAATATGCTTCATGATGGAGAAATTATTTGGCAGAAACCTTTTCTATTCTTGTCTCTACTACTTTTGAACTAACTTATGAGTGTCCACTCCCCAGTTTTCTCCATCTTCTAGCTTCTCCCTCTATTCTATTTAGAAGAATGACAATAATGAAGTTAAGAAACTCCAAACAGCAAAATAAAAAAAGCATTTTGCTTCATTCTTAAATGTGACATTGCACCTTCCTTTGGTTTACATTTACTAAACTATCAGACTAAATATAACCATTTTAGGGTATGACTGATGGAACTATTTTCATAACAAAAGGAAGCAAGAAGAGATAAGCAGTCTGCTCTAAATCCAGTGATATGAATAAAAAGATTTGAACAAATACAAAAAACACAAACAAGTTCCCAACCTGAAATAAACTTGTAACAGTGCTGGAAAATGAGGATTACTATTAACAAGTGATAATTTTTTAGTAATTTCCACAGGCCAGAAAGTTGGAAAAATTCGAAAACAAAGGCAGAAAAAATGATGCCCTGGGCAAATGGCAACAAAAAGCCAGTGTAGCAATATTAATAGTGAAGAAAATGAAGTTCAAGATGAAAACATTAAATGGAATAGAAGGATATTTCACACAAATAATAGATTCAATCAACTAGAAAACATAAATGTGAATATTGATTTACAAATATTAAAATTTGTAAGATGCAGCAAAACAGTAATAATCAAAATATAAGAAAGACAGGGAAAAAAGATTATAACTAGAGAAGCTAGAAATACAATAGCAGTGAAACACAAAGCAGAAAATATCAAAAAGGAAAATATAAAATGTAGTACTGCTCAATAAAAAACAAAATGTAGCCTATTTGAAATTAATTTTTAAAATAAATTATAGCAAGTCTGGTCAAGGAAAAAATACCATACAGATAAACTACACTAGAAAGTCCAAGGGGACATAACAAGTGGAGTGCTGCATACAACAATGCCAACAAAACTAAAAAAGAAGCAAGAAGATACTGTTCTTTTTCAGTCCTTAATATTAAGTCAAGATTATAATATGGAAATCTATTTCTTATATTACAAATAATTCATTTATGTTGTCTTAAGACAGCCATGTTAAAAGCTTTTAGGATTATGCTACCATGCTGTACTTTAATCGCCTGCTTAGCAAATACGTATTTCAACATATTTTAGATTGAGATGTGCTAAAACCAAAGTTTCTATGATATTTAAAAAGCCAGGCATGGATGAAAACATTCTTAAAATGAACTCTTTCTTTTTAATCTCTTTCAGATGATTTTTTTTTTGGGGGGGGGGAAGTACTTACTTCCCTATCTCAAATCTGTTTGTATTGCCAGTTCTGCATTTTTCAGTTTAATGCATCATTATTGATTTCCTATTATGTAAGAAGACTGAGTTCTCTTTTACTATTCCCCCAACCTCAACACCACATTCACACCGTTTCTCTATCATTCTAATATCACTTTATTGCTAGATAAAATTTTTACTATTTATGTCACTTTGACTATTACATTCTAATCATGGCTGGCAGGTGGTATACTATGATTATTTTCCTTTACAACGTCTTGTTGTACATAGAGTTAAAGGTCATCTTTTTGGTTTTGTTTATTTGGTTTTCTGTGTACTTACAACTTATCCTCAGTTTCTCCACCACTGAGTGATTTCCTTTCCTTTCAATACACTTAGAAACAGCAAGTATTCTGATTTCATCTTCTTGGGCTTATCTCTCCTGAAATTTTCTCAATAGTTCTAATATGGACTGGTTGCATTCTCTACCATTTACCTCAGGATCTCCCTTCATCTTCATTCTGGTGATTCTTTTATCTCTTTCTTTCTCTTGTATTGTATTGTATCCCCTGTGTCATGGATCCCAAATCTTCATTTTTCTTGCTTCACATTTCATTTTGTTTGAGTATATCCTTTAATGGCTTCCAGAAAACAGTGCATGAGAAAAACACATTTCTGAGACTTTGCCTATCTGAAAATATTTTTATTCTACTCTCATATTTAATAGACAGTTTGACTAGAGATAAATCTATAGGCTAGTGTGGTATAATAAAAAATATATCTGGTTTGTCCCTTTGTACCTGTCACAGAGCTTCAAAAACTCTTGAGTGATAGGGATGGGAGCTCACCACCACCACGTGATTAGAGTTGGAACTTTGGGCCAGACTGACCTCCAGAGAGGGAAGAGGAATGGAAATTGAGTTCAGTTATGTGGCCAATTATTTAATCAATCATACAACTGCAATAAAAACTCTGGATACTGAAGCTCAATGGAGCTTCCTGGTTGGTGAATACACTGATTTGCTGGGAAAGTGACATGCCCAGATTCCACGAAAAGAGTGTATGGAATCTCTGCACCCCCACTCCACCCCCTTCCCATGACCTTGCCCCATGTAACTCCTCATTTGTCTGTTCTTGATCTGTATCCTTACAATAAAACTGTAATTGTAATATAGAGCTTTCAGTGAGTTCTGTGAATCACTGCAGTTAATTACTGAACCTGAGGGCATTGTGGGAAGCCCCAAATTTATAACCCACTCAGTGGAAGTGTGGGTGGCTTGGGGACACTCAAAATTTGTGGCTGGCATCTGAGGTAGGGGCAGTCTTGTGAAAGACCTTGCCCTTAACCTACAGGAGTCTCTGCTAACTTTGCGTAGTAGTGTCAGAATAGAATTGTACTGTAGTATACCCACTTGGGGTGGAATTTATAGTCAGCAAGGCAGCAGCATGGGTCGCTTGGAGACACATGAAATTTGTGGTTGGCAATTGTAGTGGGAACAGTCTTGCGAATGACTCTGTCCTTTACTTGTGATGTCTATACTAACCCCGGGCATTTAGGATCAGAATTGAACTGAACTGAAGGACACTCAGTGGTGTCAAAACATAGCTGGAAGTAATTTTCTTTCAAAAGTTTTAAGAAACTGCTATCCTACTTTCCAGCTGCCAGTGTTTCTGTATATAAATCTAAAGGCATTTGTATTCCTGTTCTTTTGTGTGAAATTTGTTTTCCCTTCCTTCTCTAGGTTTTAGAATTTTCTTATCATCAGTGATCTGAAATTTCATCAAAATGTGCCTTAGTGAGGGATTATTTTCATAACTTTTATTATTATGAAAATAAATAATAATATGAAATAAATATTAATAACATAAAAATAAATGTTTTCAACTGTGGTCTTGGATACTAGAGAGATCATTTTATTTGGAAAACTATGCCCCTTGGTTCTGGGAAATTTTAATTTATTTCTATGATGATTTCTATGATAATTTCTTCTCTCTAGTTTCTCCATTCTCTTTCTGGAACTCCTTTCATTTAGATACCAAACCCTCCTAGAATGATTCTCCTTTCTATTTTCCATCTCACTGTCTTTTTGTTCTATTTTCTGAGAAACTTATCTCCTAAACTTTCTATTGAATTTTTCATTTCTGCTGTCACAAAATTAATTCCTAAGAACTCTTTTTAAAATTCTCTAAATGTCCTTTTGTATACCATCCTTTTCTTGCTTTATGGATACCTAATCTTTTCTTACTGAGAATATTAATGTTAGTTTTATTTTCTGAAGTTTTCTTCTTCCTGCAAGAAGAAATTATATATTTCCATAATCTTTCTTCTTAGAAACTTGGTGGTCTAGCTGGGCTGTTTTGTTGGTGAATCTTCCAATTTAAGTATCTTTAGGTCTCTTCTCTTGGGTTAGTCACATTTCTTATAGAAGTTCCTTTAGAAACTTGCCTGGAGATTATAAGCCTGGATGCCAGTGGAGGTTTCAGCATTCAGTAAGTAAATTTTCACTTAATTCATTTTTTAGTATAGTATCCTCATCTTCAATTACACTAAGCTTACCCCTATCCAAAGACCCTTAGTTTTACCCTTTCCAGAGGAAAATATCTCTCATCTTTTGCTGCGATTGAAAAGGAGCAGTCACCTAGCTGTGCAGAGGTGCAGAGAGGTTCTAGAGTCTCCACCTGCTTCTTAGATTTTCAATCATTCTCCTGCTTTTTCCACCCACCTCTTTTTTGGCAGCTAGCCAGTATGGGGATCCAAACCCTTTATAACACCACACTCTAACCAAATGAGCAACTAGCCAGCCCCTTTTATCCTTTTTTTATCCTCATACCCAAAGGTACCTAATGTAGCCAGTTCTGGGACCTTCTGAGACTCCATAGTGTACACTGGGTTGCTTCATGACTTTTCCTGTTGCTGACTGAGGAGTCTATAATATGCTGGAATAGTTACCATTTGTTTACTTGCTTCACAGCTCCCCAAATTTTATTGTTATTACCTACCCTGGTCTTTGTGCCTTCTTCATTTTATCCTTTTGCCATAATTTTAATGGAGTTTGTGGATTAAGTACAGGCAAATGTGTATGATGAATTCTAACTATAGATTACATATAAGGAAAAAGCTTACTTACTGCTTGACAACAGCCAAATTAAGTTATTTGCCTAATTATATGTAAACTGACTGCTGAAGTAAGGTATCTTATGGCTCTTTAAATTTTAACTGCCTAAATGTTATAAAGAAATCAGAATAGTCAAGGTTTTTGATAATTTCAAGAAAAAGTTATAAAGCATCTCAATTCTCTAGAACATCTATATTTCAACAATGCCACATTTACTATACATATTTACTTTCCTTAGAATAACTACCTATATTTATACCCGCAAACAAGAAAAGTAATTTACTAACCTCAGCTTCTGTTGCTTGGGACTGTAAAAGCTGTCGTATACGAAGTATGTCCTTCTCTATTTGTTGAATTCTGGCTATTCTTCGCTAAAATAAAATAAAATTTAAATATGTTTTTATTAAAATATTAGTGTAAATAATCATACTATGACTACCACTTAAAAGCTCAGAGTTAAGCCAAACCATTCTTAAGACGTTATATATATATACATACATACTCACATATATACATATATGTATATGCATTCACACATTAATGACAAATTAGAGTCTGTTCAATCTTTTTATATATCTAATCTTATGCAACAGATCTCTACATCTGTTTAGTAAAATTGTACAAATGCTAATCATATATCAAATTGTATGTTGCACATATTGTGAAAATTGATGTTTTAAAGTTACTCTAAGGCTGGCCAGTTAGCTCAGCTGGTTACAACGTGGTGCAGATAAAACCAAGGTCCAGGGTTCAATCTCTGTACCAGCCAGCAGTGTCCCTCCCCCCTCCCCAAGTTATTCTCAAAAAACTATTTCAACAAAGATAAAATTACACCTGAATTTAATCTTTTATATTAATCCAGACATTAATATAATGGATTTACATAAAGCATAGTATACCTGTAAAGGGAAAGAATACCCAATTTGTTTTAATAAGCATCAGGGTTTAAACAATAGGACCAACCCTGCTCAAAGTTACTACTGTTACAAGTCAGTAGTATTTTTCAGCCTTTCCAAATACCTACAGCAGCTAAGCATTATTTTTAATTCCAGCACTAGAATCACAAAGATGGAAGAGCTTTTGCTTTCCTACTATACTGAGACCGTTAAATGGCCACAAAGTAGTAACTATAGATCGAACTACATGAAATTAAAACAATGTGGAAAAAGTGTTTTTTCAAAGGAATGAGATTTTGTTTTAATTTTTATAAATGCTAGTGGAAGAGAAACAAACCAAACTACTTATCTTTATTATAAACTCCTTGCAAATTGAAATTATTTTTAAAAATTAGTTTTAAAAACAAGTACTGACAATGTTGTACCACTTTCTGCAATAATTCTATAGTTGACATTCTATAATACTGACATATCAAAAATTGTATTATAAAAATAATTGTTTTAATGGGAGGAAAAAGTGTTAGAAGCTAGATGGAGTAGTTCCAAACTATACTGGTCACACACTCCATTAATAAAAGATTTCTGAGCATACAACCCCTAACAGATAAATAATAAAAGTTATATAACAATTAGCTTTAAGTATGAGAGTACTTCAAAAAATTTGTGGAAAAACAGAATTAAAAGATAATACCAATCTTTCCATGAACTTTCTGAAGACCCCTTCTATATATACAAAACTTACTCTTTGATCACATCTCAATTTGCTTAAATACAATGTCTTCATGCTTTTGTTACAACCACATTAAAAATGCTTAATGCTGCTATCCAATGTTATAACAAAGCACAGAAAAACTCAAAGAAGTTGTGCTCACTGTCCCCCCAATCAATCTATCTTCCTTCCTTCCTTTGTAACAGTACAAAATGTAGATTCTCTTATCATGATTCTGAAATCATACCATGTCCAATTCACATCACAAAAACAGGCTGAAGAAGAAATGCCTGTACTTTTGGCAGCTTTCTAAGGATACTGCAAAGACGAGGGATCACTTACAACCAGATGGTAAATACAAGAGTACTTCAACAAAAAGTTCACGGAAAGATTCGCTATCTTTTAATTCTATTTTTCCGTGAAATTTCTGAAGTACCCCCATATTTCCTGGCTTTGGAAAAACCACCAATCTACACACAATTACTGGCTTTCTAAATTTTATTGTCTACTCCCTTTCTGTATATAATCAACACTCCTCCACCCATAAAGTCCTAAATCAAAAATTTTAATGTTTGGAGGATGAAAATAGGAAATTATATCTAATATTCCTCTCAATGACATTACATTACTTTATTGTCAACATCTCACTAAATCCTGAAGTCATGTCTATGTCTTGATGTCCACTGAGGTGGGTGATTTCTGACATGACAACCTTGTGCTTCTGTTTCTCAATATGAAAATGGAAGAAGCCAGTGGTAAACTGTTTCTTTCCTTTTACTATATGACAATCTTGAATATTTATGAAATTATGTTTAATAACAAATACTAAATTGTTCAAAAGTGTGGAGTTGGTATGACTTTAGAAAAAGTGATTTTAAAAAACTGTAACAGATATACAGATTCAAGATAACTCTCAACAAATTAGAATAGAAGGAAAATTCCTTAACTTGATAAAGTTTTCTGTGAAAAACCTTGAGTAAACAACATACTTAATTGTAAAATTTTAGAAATATTCCCTTTAAAGTCAAGGCAAGACAAAAGACCACCATTATTGTTTCCATTTAAAGATGTATTAGAATTCCTAACAATACAACAGCAACAAAAAGCTATAATAACTGGAAAGGATAAATAAAAATTGTCCTTATTTACAAACAATATGACAGTATATACAGGAAATTCAAGAGAATCTTAAACTACCGAGATAATCAATAAAAAGAGTTAAGGAAGATTGCTGGATACTTATTACTTAAATGTAAATTAGTAATGTTATTAAAGAAAATCCCATTTACAATAACAACCAAACTATAACTTATCTGGGACTAAACCTTTAAAAAATGTGTAAGACCTTTATGGAAAGTATTACAAAACTTTACTGAAGAACATAAAATAAGACCTAAATGAATAGAGAGATATGAAATTAATATCAGTACTGATAGTAAATATTAGTTCTTATTATATGCCAGGTTCTAAATGCTTTCATATGTGCTAACTCATTTAATCTTCACATTTTACAGTTTACCATTATCTGTATTCTACTGATGAGAAAACTGAGGCAAAGAGTTTGCTCAAGACCACAGTGCTGTTAAGTGGCAGGTCTGGGATTTGAACCTAGGAGATCTGGCTCCAGAGTCCATCCTTTCAACTAAGGTGGCTCAGTATTGTAAACAAACCAAGAAGGCTCAATACTGTACAAATATGCCTTCTCCTTAATCTATAAATTCAATGTAATTCTAATCAAAAGTCCATAATGCTTTTTTTTTAATTAGACAAGGTGATACTAAATTTCAAATGGAAGAGTAATGAGGCAGAATACAGCTACATTTTTAAAAACAAAAATAAGAAGGACTCACCCCACCAGGTACCAAGATTTAAAAAAACTACAGCAAATAAATATGGAATCAGTGCAGGCACAGAGAAACTAAAATAGACAAATGGAATAGAGTCCAGAAATATACAGCATATATAAACTTAGTATAAGACAGAGATGGCATTACTAATCAATGGGGAAATATTACAGTATCCAATAAGTGATAAAAAGAAATTTAGTTAAAAACATAAATATATGTGTGCATATGTATGTGTATACATAACTGTATACATACACACACTTATAAAATCAAATGTGTGTGTATAAAAAGTTAGATCCTTACCTCCACAACATACACAATAGCAAATTCAAGATGAATTAAAGACCTAATTGTAAAAATAAAACTGTAAAACTATTTGCAGTGGATTGAATGGCCCCCCAATGTCACTGAAGCTTAATACCCACTGTAACTGTTGAGGATGGGAAATCCTATTATGATAATTGAAAGGTGGGACCTTGAAGAGGTGATTAGATCGTGAGGACCATGTCCCAGCTAATGGATTAATGAAGGTGGTTATGGTGTGGTTCTGAGGGCTTTAAAAGGAGGGCATGTGAGTCTCTCTCTGCTCCTGCCTTTCTTGCAATGTGATACCCTGTGTCACACCAAAGAAGACTCTCACCAGATGTGTGCCCTGGGCTTTAGACTTCCCAGCCTCTGAAACTGTAAGCAATAAATTTCATTTTCTTACAAATCACCCAGTTTTCCTTCAGAATAGGAAAGATGTACAAATAGGTCACAGAAAGCACCTGGCAATATGATTAATTTAGCTTTATAAAAAAGCTTATTTTTGTTATCATGATTAATACAATAGAAAATAGGTAAAGGATATGAACAAGTAACTTAACAGAAAGAAAACCCAAAGTCTAATAAATATGTATATTAGATATTCAATTTCAGTAGTATTTAGGGAAATGTAAACTAAAATGACAAAATGTTTCATTGCTGGGTTGTTGATCATAAAATCTGACTCACAAGTTCTGGAGAAAACATGCAGAGACAGGAATTCTTGCATACTACTAGCAGAAATGTAAACTGATAAGATCACTTTGAGAGCAATTTGGCTAACACTAGTTCAAAACACTCATACTTTATGACTAGCAATTATGCTTTTAGGTATACAGCCTAGAGCAGAGGTCTGCAAACTCGGGCCTGATAGACAACTGTTTTTGTAAATTAAATTTTATTAAAACACAGCCATGCCCATTTGTTCATATCTTGTCTGTGGGTGCTTTCCTGTTACAAAGGCAGAGTTGAGTAGCTACAAGAGACCATGTGGTCCACAAAGCCCAAAATATTTACCGTGTGGCCCTTTAAGATCGCTGACTCCCAACCTAAAGAAACTCTTGCACATGCTTGTTTATAAGACTTAAATATGTTTATCAGAATTGTTTTTAATTGAAAAATCATAAACAACCTACATGCCCATCAACTAGGGAAAACAGATAAACTATATTAAACTATTATCCACATAATTGTAAAAAATTATGGCAATACCAAAGTGTAAGTAACCTTCACCTCATCAATCCCCACACTCCAGAATACAACTTGATGTACGTTTTTCCAACCTTTGCTTACATGCCTGTAGAAGTAGGCACCACCATACTAGGTGACCAAATATGTATTGAACAAATAAAAGAGTAAATAAATAACCAAACTGTTAACAAAGGTAGCTAGAGACTAATAATCTCACATAGGCATGAGCAAGAGTGAATTTTGTTTTGAGTTTCCCCAAATTATTTACCATTTGTAGGTGCTTTACTGGTTATTTTTTATTTTATTTTTTAATGAATTGCCTGATTCTCAGCCCATTTAAAAACACAGGCTTGTCTTTTTCATAATTTGTGGGAATTTTTATACTTTAGGGATATTAACATTTTTCCCTTTATGTGTTATAAATATTTTCCCTTAGCTTATCTTTTGTGGGATGAATGCGTTAAAATTTTATGTAATAATTCCCAACTCTTTCCCTCTTTTTTTGCTTTTGAGTTTCCTTTCTCATTTAAGAAAGGCTTTGTCTTATATTTCCATCTATTAATTTTAGGCTTATTTTTCACATTTAGATATTTAGTCCATCTGTAATTTTTCTTATTTAAGATGTGAAGTAGGGGTCTGATTTACTTTCTCATCTTTCAAATAGGTCCCTAGTTGTACCTATATCATTTATTAATTTACCCTTCCTCTTTAAACTTATAATGTAACTTTTGTTATTTAAAGATTCCAAAGACTCCTGCATCTTTTTCTAGTCTCTATTCTGCACCATTTGCCCATGTCTATTTCTGTGCTATCATTATACTGCAATTATTCCAACATCCTTACAGTAAGTTTTAAATGTTAAGGTAAATCTTCATTCATTATGCTTTCTTCCCTAAATGTTTGAAAATTTTTACATTATAAACTCTAGAATCATTTTTCCAAGTTCCAAAAAATATTAAGATTATGCTTACAGTTATACATTTATATATTAATTTAAGAAATATAGACATTTTAAGGATATTAAAGTCTTCTCATCCAGGCTTCTCCATTTTAAAAGTAGTATTTTTTTTTTCTCCCCCTCACTTCCTTCCTTAAAGGCAGTATTTATGTCCTTCAGCAATTTTACATTTTTCTTCATGTGGTCTTTCCTAGGTATTTTAAAGTTTCCTGTTATTGTGAACAGGTCCTCCTACCCCCATTTCCATTTTTAACTGGTATTTATGGCTTCTAGAGAAAAGCTACTGATTTCTGTATGTTTCTTAACTCCAACCACCTTACTAAATTCTCTTATTAGTTTAAATTTTGTTGTTGTTGTTGTTCATTCTCCATGGCTTTTCTAGGCAAACAACCATATCATTTACAAATAATTATTTTGTCTCTTCCTTTCTAGTTGGAAAATAAGTGTAGTATTATACCACATATGTATTTTTCTCCTTTTATTAGTGGAGCCTCCAAAACAAAGTGAAATAATAGTGATGACAGCAAGCACCCTAAGGACTGTAATGATGATAACCTCATTAGTTCTCTGTTTTCTTAAATTAATATAAGGTTTGCTTCTGGTTTCTGGTAAATACTTAGGTTTGAAAACTTTCACTCTGTTGTTATTTTATTTGGAATTCCTATCCACTCCATCTTACAAATGACATCCCACATTTTTTTCTCACAGCCTTTGGCCCTCCTGAGATCTCTTTCCAGGGCCATTCTTTCACTTGCTGAGTCACACAAGCAGGGAGTTAGGATGGAAAGGACTGCTCTGGCTACTGTATTTCCACTATTCCCACTGTCTTATTATTTTTGAACAGTGCACACTACTGATGTAATAATTCATTTAATAATTCCCCAAATAATGGACATTTAAGTTCTCATTTTAAAATCTCTTACATATAGTGCTACAAGGAATAGCATAAAATATTTATCTAACTAAATATAGAGGGCATAGGCATTTTAGTTTTGACAGATAATGCCAAACTGTACTCTACAAACGTATCAAGTTATTCTTACAACAGGGTAGACAGTGCTTCTCACTCCCACACCCTTAAAAATATTGCATGCCATAAAATTGTAACGTTTTGCCAGCTTGATAAGCAAAAAAAAATGGTACCTTATTTTGTGTTACACCTCCCTGATGACTATCTATGTTTAATATGATGTTTAGGTATCTTTTCACAATTCTTTATTAGCCACTTTAACTTATTTTGTGAAGGGACTATTTGTATCTTTTGACTATCTTGCTGTATGGTTATCTTGTTTTCAACTGATTTGTAGGTACTCCTTGTATAGTACGGATATTAATTCTCTTACATGTGCTACCTACATTTCCATTATTTGCCTTTTTTACCTTGTTTACAATATTTCTTTAACCCTAAACTTCATATGGTTATTTACAGAATAAAATGAATTCTTGTGTTTCTGAAAACATGCGATAAAATTTCCTCAGGATATTAACTACCAAAATGAAAACACTATTCCAAAATAAAATAAAAATGACTGTATCAACACATATCTGAACAAAATGGACAAGAACTCAAGTTAATTTCTCTTCCAGCATATAGATTAAATTGTCTGTAATACACCTATTTAAATTTGTATAGTAGAAGAATTTTCACATCTACCATCTCACCTTATTCTTCGAGGATCTCTAAAAACAAACACATTAACAGATACAGAATACTGTATACGGTATTCCAAATACTCACATTCTAAAAATGCAAATTCATATAAACCAAACTAATAATTCTCACAGTTTTTCCAGAAACAAACATGTTTGACATTTAAAAAAATCCATGAAAATCTCAAATTTAACTCTAAAATGGACTATATTTTTGGAAGTTGTTTATATATTCTTGATTTTAATTCTTAGTTATATGGTGATAAATATCTTCTCCCAATTTTTAACTTATCTTTTCAATTTCTTTAAGGTACAGGATGAAAATAAAGTCTTAATTTTAATACAGCAAAGTTTATCAGTCTTTTATTTTAGAATTAGTATTTTATGTCTTAAGAAATCCTCTATTACAATATCAGAAACATATTTATGTATATTTTCTACTGCAAGGCTTAAAGTTTTACTTTTGACATTTAAGTCATTAATCTACCCAAATGGGATGGGGGCAAAAGTAGAATAAGAAAGAATACATTATACACAGATATTATAATATGATAACTAACACACACATATGCACCCATGTGCACACATACACACAAACGTTAAGCCCCAAGCCTCATCGTAAAACTAACAGGTATGAACTATGAAATGCACCATGGCACTGGCGTTTAAGTATCATCTTAGTCTACCACTGTATTCCTACATAAACAGAATATATGAATATATTCTTTTAGCAAGCTACCCCATAAAAGATAAAGACTGTACTTTGGGAAATGTAAAATGTCCTATATTAGTGATTTTAAAACTATGAAAAAACTTTACCAAAAAAATGTATTTATACCATACATACAAATGTAGGTCCTTCTTTTTCTTTCCTATTTACCTAAAAAAAATTTTCAAATGTTTTCCTTACAATTTGTCCCCCAATTTTTTTTTTTTTTTTTTTTAATTGTGCATGCTTGTTTTGAAACAGCCAACACAATTGGCAAAGCCTATTCAGGGTCTAAAAACATTAGTCAGTCATACACTTGTGTCAATATAAAATTATATTCAATAATATATAAAAATCCTTGATGAATAGCAAAGTCAGTTAATATTCTTTATTGACATTAGTTGAGGGTAGAAATATGGGAATGTTTTCTACTCAACTTATTTAATCTTTCCTAATGTTCTGTTTCCTTCCTACTATCCTTGAATGAAGGCTTCCTTTTTAAGTGCACAACTTGAATAGCAGTGACAAATTCTGAACGTTATTATACACACTTAGGTAGAAGAAGTAAAAATCTCAAAAGAGAACTGAAGCTAGCTATCAGCTACCAGAAGACCAGCAACTAACTTTCTCCCCCTTAGAATTTCAAGGCACAACAAAACAGTACCAGGGGAAATGAATATGGTGGAGGCAGAATTATGTGAATATTGGGTATGCTGCCCAACAGCCACAATAAATTATTCTTACTTTGAAATAGTGCCAAAGTAAAGACAGACAAATATCTTTAACAACAAAATTTAATCAGTGTTAACAGCTGTAATTCACTACATTCCTAATAGCTCTTCTCTGGCTGATACTGTTTTACAGTTTAAAAACAAAGAAATTACCTGTGCTCGTTTTTCCATATCTTGGCAAGTACCTAGTTGTTCTTCCATTGCAACTCTGATTTGCCTTGCTTCATATTCCAGTTGCCTTCTGGTCATATCTGTTTGTAAGGAAAACTAAAACCACAAATAATATAAAAATATTAATATCTCATTGTGTTTGTGTGTTTATCAATAAAAGCAAAAAAGCACACAAATACCAATAAAGAAAATTAATAAGCAAATGTTCATGGTGCATGAGAGTTATGTTTTATTCCAAGGAGTCCTAAAATTTGATTACAGGTGCTAGGCTCAGTCTGGGTCACTGAATGTGATAACAGAATTGAAACACTTATTGTCCCAAAGTCCCAAATGGCTTTAAGTAAACTGGACTACTTCATTTAAAATATACTTGGTTCAGTTAGGATAAGACTAACTTCAGTTCCCTTATGCTTCTTCTTCACTGAAGAGGCACTACTTTTAATTATTAAAAACTAGCATATTAATGTGGACAGCATAGAAAAACCAAGAAATAGGTCCATCATCCTTATGTTTATCCTTCAATTTAAGGTAAGGATTACCATACACATATAGACTAAACAGAGAGAACTTTTTTTTTTTTTTTTTTTTTGTCCTTTTCATGACCGGCACTCAGCCAGTGAGTGCATCGGCCAGTTCTATATAGGATCCGAACCCGCGGCGGGAGCGTCGCAGCGCTCCCAGCACCGCACTCTACCAAGTGCGCCACGGGCTCGGCCGGAACTTTTTCATTTGTAAAATGAAGAAAATGGGATAAGAAAAAGCCTTTATGTAATAGATAGATAGATAGATAATCATATATAAAGCAGACAAAGTCAACACAGGCTTTGGTAAAAATCCAAAAGTGAGTCAGGGTTGAAATGAATAAAAAGAAGTACTTCTTCACAGAGTGGGTGTTAACGCATTCAAAAATGTATTAACCCTCTAATTAAAATTCCAGGCCCTCTGATAACTGCCAGGTATACAGAAGGATGAAAAGGACAAGGTAATTAAACTTATAAACACATGCCCTAAGAGGTAATAAAGGCTACAAATATGATTAGATAAAATGATAGTTAACAGAGTTACAATGGGCCATGAAGGGAATAAGGAAATGTTATAGATTTTTTCATGTTCTATGTACACAAAGAAAACTACATCTGACACATCTGACTTGGAATAGTACTCTGGTCCAAGAACTCCAAATTACATTGTCAGATTAGGTTAGAGTAGTTCTCACCCTTTTCCCTTGCAATATACAGATGACATTCATATGCAAAATGTATTCCTATAGGCATACCCAAATTATGGGTTGCAATATAGATTAAAAAGTCTGCATGTTATTTCTTACTCCCACTGAGCCAGATGTACTCCACTCTTTTGTCTTCCACTTCCCAAACCCCCTTGCAAAAGAATGTTAAACATGACACAGTATGTTGTAATAATGTGGTTTAGAATTGATGTTCTAAGTAATGTCTAATATCTTGACAAGCAGATAAATATTCCCATATGAAAGTGTTCATTAACTTGGCTTCCTAATATAAAAACAAAATTTGTGAAATTTAAAATTAAGGTATAAAGTACAAGCTGTATAAATTTGTTAACATTGCCGATGGTTCATAATAATGTCTTATATATACTATTAAATAAACATGATTGATTATTTAATAAATTAACATGGAATAATTAACTTGTTTGACAACTCATTTTTGTTTCAAATCTTAAATAACTGTCCTTGAGTTGTTCATATACACCTAAATCCTTTCCTGAACCTAACTGCATGCAGACAATGAAACTATGGATTTTGTATGTTTTCTAATTACCAAAGTGAATGGGGACCAAAACTATGCTTTGTCATTTTAGTTTATAAAAGTCAAAATGCTGCCAAACCCTTCTGAGTTCCCTAATCCTCATCTGTTAACAACTTTCCAATAACCATTCCTTCACTACTTATGTCTCCTTAATTCCCAGGAAGATTTTTAAGGACACTGTCAGAGATACTTTCTCTCCCTCTGAAAACTCAGGATGATTGTTCTAGGAGAGTGAGCACCTCAGCTACGGTTCTAGCTACTGCCAGCCAACGCCCACACGGGAAATCTGGCTAACTACATGTTTTGAAAAAAATTTTCCTTCTTTCTATTTTTATTTTTTTGTCTATTATGTTCTCTCAAAAGTGCCACTAGAAAATAAAAAATCTAAGCTAAGAGAATAATTTATATTTTAATTAGCCTACTTTCTCTTTTTAAAAAATATATAAAATATTTATGGACAACATCTGCAATATACAGTCTTGTCTGAGAAAATTAATGTATTTTAAAAATATTCTTATATGTGACATTCCATGAATAAAATAGTTGACAAGGAGAGGTTGAGTGGAGAAGGACAGGCTGATAGGATTACAACTTTTTTTACATATTTGAAAAACAAACAGACGTTAGTACTTGTAAAAATACTAACAACCACACCTATAGCTATTATCATTTATGCCTGGAATAGGATTCGAATTATCTTCAAAGGTATTTTTATTGCAAAAACTATCTGGCATGTTTCCTGTAATACAGTACAAAAAATAGGCAGATGCTGATAAATATTTCTAGACAATTTGTTTGGCAATTCAATACATGGAATAAAAAACCAGTTGCCTAGTTTAACTCTTGAGTCCTTTAGGATTCAAACAATAGATTTTCTCAACTAGAGGTTTACAATAAATATTTGTTTGAGTACAATGAAGTTTTCTCATCTTTATAAACAAAAATCCATTAACTATTATACATTCAGATTTAAAGTTGGATAAAACATTACAGTTTACAAATAACTATAAATTCAGTTATCCTGAATTTTCAATGGATAGCCTAGGTATTTTTAAAGATCAAGTTATTAAAGTCTAAAATAAGTTGTATTGCCAAGTTACTTACATTTTCAGTTAAAGGCAGACTGTCTATTCTTTTAGTGAGATTCTGAAGTTGAGCATAATACCAGTCTTTTTCCTTTTCTTCTTTGTCAAGATCAGCAAGAAGTAATGATCTATTTTTTAAAAAAAGGTAAGTTTACACAATGCTAATACAGACCACAAGTAAGAAAGAATCCTTACCAGCTGTCATTGTAAAGTTCTCTATTTAAACTAAAGTATTAATAATAAATAAATGAAAAACTTATTGATTTGGATTTTTGAAGGTAGAATTTAGAACATTATAATCATTAAAATTTGAATACTAAAAAGTTTTTACTTTTTTTCCTAAGTAAGTTGGTAATCGTCGTTACTAGAATACTTACTAGAATCATTCTTACTACAATACTTATTTAGAATACTCAACCAAACCTACAGCAACTGATCTTTAATGAAGGTACAAAGAATACATATTGTGGGAAAGACAATTTCAGTAAATGGTACTGGGAAAACTGAATATCCACGTGCAGAAGAATGAGACTAGCCCCGTACCCGTCACCATATACAAAAACAACTCCAAACAGATTAAAGATTTAAATGTGGAACTTGAAACTATGAAACTATTAGAAAAAAACAAGGGGGAAACAATCTACAACATGGGGCTAGTAATAAGACTTCAAATAAGACTTCAAAAGCCCAGAAAAATAAATAAATGGGATTACATCAAACTAAAAAGCTTTTGCACATCAAAGGAAACTGTTTAACAGAGTGAAGAGACAACCTACAGAATGGGAGAAAAAATTTGCAAACTATACATTTGACAAGGTATTAAGATCAAGAATATGTAAGGAACTTAAACTACCCAACAGCAACAAAACAAAAAACCCAACTGAGAAACGGGCAAAGGGTAATAATAGACACTTTTCAGAAGAAGACATACAAATGGCCAAAAGGCATATGAGAAAATGCTCAACATCACTAATCATCAGGGAAATGCAAATCAAAACAACAGTGAGATTCCACCTCATTCCTGTTTGAATAACTATTATCAAAAAGACAAAAGAAAAAAAGTGTTGGTGAGGATGTGGAGAAAAGGCAATACTTGAACACTGTTGGTGGCAGTGTAAATTTGTATAGCCATTATGGAAAACAGTAATGGAGATTCCTCAAAAAGTTAAAAATACAACTACCATTTGATCCAGCAATCCCACTACTGGGTACATACCCAAAGGAAATAAAGTCAGTATGTTGAAGAGATAGCTGCACTCCCATGTTTACTGCAGCACAATTTGCAAGAGCCAAGATATGGAATTAACCTAAGTATCTAACAACAGATGAATGAATTAAAAAAGCATGTTATACATACACATTGGCATACTACTCAGCCATAAAAAAGAAATGAAATCCTGTCATTTGTGGCAACATGGATGAACCTGGAGAACATGATGTTAAGTGAAGTAAGCCAGGTACAGAAAGACAAATAACACATGACTTCACTCATACGTGGAATCTAAGAAAAAAAAAAGATATTACAGAGGCAGAGAATAGAACAGTGGTTATCAGAGACTGGGGAGGGAAGTGGAGGGAAAACAGGGAGAGGCGGGCCAACAGGTACAAAATTACAATTAGAAAGCAGGAATAAGTTCTGATGTTCTATAGCACAGTAGGGTGATTATGGTTAACACTTAAGTTTTGTATATTACATAATAGCTAGAGGAGAGGCTTTTGAATATTTTGCCACAAAGAAATGATAAATGCATGAGGTGACTGATACATTAACTACCATGACCCAATTATTATACAACATATGTATGTATCAAAACATTAGATTGTACCCTTTAAGTATGTATAATTACAATGTGTAAGTTACAAAAAATAAATATAACGAAAGACTTTCTTCACATTTATTTTAGTCTAAGAATATAATGACAGGTAACAGGTACAGATATAACAAAATCTAAAATTAGTACAAGAATAAAAAGAATAATAAAGGAGTTAAGTAAAGCAAAAATTATGTCAGAAAAAACAAACCTAGAGTATAGACAGACACAAGGATGGCTTTCAGTTTCTCAGTAGCCAAAATAATAAAAAATATATTGTCACTTTGTAATAAGAAAAAGTTACTCTGAGAGAGAGAAACTTATTTGGATATGAATCTGTTATGTAATTCCTGAACAATACAACTGATGATGTCCTCATTAGCAATCTATATTAAGATACTATATACCTGATCATTATAAATATAAATGCACAATATAAGAAAACATAGTAGGTACACAAAGTATATGGTCTATCTCCTTTCATGTGGCTCTTTCCCAAAGCAACCACTTACAGCTTTCTTGTGTATATTTCTCTATAAATGCAAGGATATATGTACATACTTACATGTACATTTTGAACATAAATAGTAGCATTGTATATGTTGTCCTATAACTTTGTTTCCACTTAAAAATCTATCTTGGAGATCATTCCATATCAGAACATAAGGAGTTATTACATATTTTTTGCTAGTTGCATAATATTCCATGTATTCCACAGTACTCAAGCATCCATGAAAAGGTACACTATAATCAGTTCTTCACTGGTGGGCACTTGGGCCCTTTCTAATCTTTCTAATGTTGCTGAATAGCCTTATTTAATCCTCAATTCACAGATGTGCAAGCCTGTATACAAGATAAACTCTTAGGGTATACAAATTTTTAACTTATTGTCCTTGTTATATGTACCAATTTATGCTCCTACTACTACCTTCACCAACATGTTTAATCCAACTTTTTAATTTTTGCATATCTAGGGTTTTCTTTATCATAACGGTTTTAATTTGATTTCTTAATATGAGTGAGGTTAAGCATTTTTCAAGTTTAAAAACCATTTGTCACTATTTGAGGAAGGCATCCCAGGAACCTGTTTCCATTCTCTGATGAACTGAGGAATTTCTAGCCATCCTGCCTCAAGACAGCCTGCGGCTCACCCTGTGGATTCTGGACTCTGCAACATCGATTAGATTTCCTGGATTTCCACCCTGCCTGCCAGTCCTACAAAAACTTCCAGGCAGCCAGTCCCTACCATGTATGTAAACTGATTCTTTAATTTATATTTAAGAAAATTCTGCAGTGAGATTTGAGGGAGGAAGAGGAAGGGAGGAGATCCGGGGCATGATGAGTGAGACCTAGTCTGCCCACAACTGACAGGACAGGAAACGTTTGGGGTGTAAGGGGAGTACTGACTGTTTTCATTAGAGGGAATTATATTGGAGCCCTTCTGACTAACATGCGGCTGATTTAGGCAAGAGTATAGCCTAGAGTTCTCCCACCCTATAGGGATACTGCCATATTCCCAATATATTCTTAACTCTTAAACTTTCATGTTATTCCAGTGGTTACCATTGAGCTACCAAAGATGACAATAGAAATGTGCTGAAGCTGGCAACAGGCTCAGCCACTGTGACTTACATTTGAAAGGGCTCAGATTCTGAAAGAAGGGGAGGGAGGGTTGCTTTCAACAATGAATACACACCATTCTTGTACTTGCCCAATGGTAGACTGAACTAGGAACCAGAGAACCAGAATCTGTGGGCTAGCAGATCTCTTAATCTATAGGAATGCACACTTAAATGATTGTGCCAATTACATTCTTAACTGAATTGTCTTGACCTTTCCCTCCACCCGTTAATTATCCCTCTTAAAAAACGTAATATCCTTTTTAATAAATTAATTTATATCTTTAAAAAATTTTGTATTCCCTTTTCTGTGACTTTTTCTTACTCATTAATAAAATGTCTTCTATATTAAAATGGTAGCCCTTTATCAGTTACTGTGTTACATACATAATTTCTCAGTTTATCACTTGTCTTTTAATTTTGTTTATTATGTTTTTGATATGTAGAAAATTTTGGTTTGCATGTAGTCAGATTTGTGGATATTTTCTACTATGCCTTCTGAAGTTTGGTCATACAGAGAGATGTTCCCCACTCTGATATTATTGTTACTTTAAAAGTTCTATTTAATGGAACTTAGTAGTGAGTATAAATATGAGTATGTGGAAGGTTCTGTTCTTGCTAAAATTTCCTTTCCTTTCCTGAGAAGCAATTATAAAAACAAGAAATAAGCCTTCATTCTTGATGTGGCAACCTCGCTAGTGAGGGAACACACGGGAAGGAAGTTAGCCCCTGCTTAAAATGTAGCAACCTCAGAGAAGTGCAGACCAATGAGAAGCTGCCCCTTCTCTCCCATTTCTGACAAGAACAGGATAAAGCACTGTTAAATGCCTGAACCCCTTTTACAGGTGGGTACCACAACTAGCATAAAGATGAGATCTGATTTTATTTTTCAGCTTTCCCTAGTGACCTGCAGGACCTATCAGTTCTGAGGTGAGGGAGAGTGGGATAGACGGTGATGCTACTATTTCCTCTGATTGTTCTCCAGTAAGTGGCTTTATGAAATAAGAGCTGGGTGTTAAACATGTTACTTAAATTGACAGCCAATGGCAGTGGTGGTGGTGGAGTGAGGGGGAGATTAGGGATACTAAGGAAAAGCTGTTATTATCAAATTTAAGATTAAATTGTGACAAAATGCTCTGGGGAAGCCAATGTTACAGCATCTTCAGCCAAAATCATAACAAGTGGGTAAATGATAGTAGTTGACCTAGTGACTCACACAACGGTTCTTAAGGCTCAGAACTGAAATTAGGGCTAGACCCAGAGCAGGTAAGGTCTTTAGGGTTTAGGGTAGTAAAGGCCTGTTTTGTGATTGCCAACAAGTATTAAAAATGTTTCTGCATGTTAATCTCACGTCTTCTTAGTTCTCTAGCTAACTCAGGGTCACCTAGAAGAGCATGGCACATATGTATTAGGCATTCAATAAATATTTGTGCAATTGATTAATAATGAACATGACAATGCCAATAGCTAGCATTTATTGAATGCTCTATGTACCAGGCACAGGGCTAAGGGCTTTTTATTTTTTATTTTATTTATTTATTTATTTTTTGGGTCTTTTTCGTGACCGGCACTCAGCCAGTGATATCCGAACCCGCGGCAGGAGCATCGCTGCGCTCCCAGCGCCGCACTCTCCCGAGTGCGCCATGGGCTCGGCCCTCTAAGGGCTTTTTAAAAAAACCTAATTTAATCCTCGCAACATCCTTTGAGGTATTCTTAGGCTCACTCTATGGACTGGAAAGCCAAGGTTCAAAAAAGCTATAAAACTATGATCTGGATTTATGGCTGGCTTACACCTCTAGCACTTATCTTGGGCAATACAGAAAGTGAGAAAAAAGAGACAGAGTTAATCTATGACTTAAGGAAGGAAAAGAACAGAAACAAAACAAGACAAAACAAACAAACAAACAAACAAACAAAAAACAGAGGGGAGAAAATCAAAGTAACACAGAATTTTCAAAAGCTGAGGAAAACAAATTTCCAGATCAAAAAGGGCATAGTAAATATCTAACATGATGAATGAAGAAAACATGCATAACAAGGCATTCAAAAAGCTTCAAAAGAGAAAAAATGGTCACTTACAAAGGAATGAGAATCAGATGGGTATGAAATGTATCAGCAACCTTAATAATGAAGAAAAAAATGAGTTTCAACCTAGACCATCCAAGGCTTAGGAAGCAAATGGTCCAAATCAGAATAGAAAAGTTAATGGGCTCCAATAAAAATTTATTTTAAGAAGAAAACAAAACCAGAAGATCCTAGTATTATGGTAAAGGCACAAGTTTATGTTCCCAACAACATAAAAGAAAGGAAATTAGAAACTCTAGAAAAAAACAAAGAACTACATGAGAAAGACAATGTCCAAATAGGACCATCTTCCTTCAAGCAACACAGAGGGTGTGATATTCTACCAACAGGGAGGAAAAATTAATCCTAGCATACTACTTGACTCCACAGTGACAAACAACAACAGAGCCATAACAAAAACACTTATTTGATTTCAAGGTCTATAATTAACTTAGAGAAAAAACATAAAGACTCAAATATATACTGCATAATGTAACCATTATCAGTCTCAACAAAATGAAAGTAAATATATATTGCATCATCATATATACTGGGGCTTCAGCAGACACAGTTGGCAACAGGATAGAACAAGAAACAAAGAAGAATGTTACCTAAGTTTTCAAAAGTAACAAATGTAAGAACAAATACTATATGTAAGTATATTCACTTATGTGTATATGTATACAAAAAATTGGTAGAGAATTGAAAATTGGGTAGGTTAACAGTGTGTTTAACAAGTCTTCATCTTTCAAAGTGGTGAGTCAATAAGTCATGTTCAAAGTTAGTAAATCAAAAAGTAGTAATATAAACATATTAGAGTTATGAAAGTAACTATCTCATGAGATGCAAGACTGGGGATAGGAAAGTGTGGAGTGGGATACTGATGATTTTTATTATGATGCTTTTTAAGGCTAACCCCGTGATGCTAATCATTAGAGAAGGCTGAGAACATTTGAACAACCCATGCCGATACCTCCTTCTTTCCAGATAAAGCAACTTTTTATAGTGTGCAATAATGCCTGAATTAGAAGTTGGGCAATATTCTGGGAGAAAAACAAAAAAGAAGAAATCCTTTCTATAACAACATTAGAAAGAGATAAAGCATCTTTAAATATTTTAGAAAGAAATGCATTCTCCACTTGAAGTTAATAGTCAGAATACTAGCTTAAAATTATTTAGAGTGCTATTTTATAATAAATAAAACATATCAAGATCACTGCTTTGAAAAGAGAAATAAGCTTCTCATGGATTTAAATTTAAAGAACTCTGGAAGACTGGCAAGAAATAAATGTCAAGACAGAAAACAAGAACATTTTTATTTTAAGTATTCCTTAGTACTTGTTGCTGCATTTGTTAGGTTAACTAGTACTTGCAATAAAACTATTTCAAAGCCTATTTAAAAAATTAATCTCTTTCTCCAAAACTCTCTCTGCTAATAAAATCAGGACTTAACCTTCCTGAAACAAAGTAAGTTCCTAGGAAAGTTGGTATGTTCACATGTCCTTTGCCTCTTAATAAAGCTCAAAGGAGACAAAGAAATGGAAGATTATGGACCCTGGTTCACTCCTAGTTTTTCAGGGTAGTGTTTCATTAGTCTAGGTTCAAGGTATGAAATAGAGACTCATGTAATCTTAATAGATGGAAAAAAGCTTAACATCACTTCTGATCTAGATGATTACCCCTATTTTTATAAATGGGCACACCTAAAACCAGAGAGAAAGAAATAAAAGGCCTTTTGTCTCTCAGTGAGATATGCTGAGTATTTTCCATACATTAGTATCCAATTTTCATAACTCCAAAGTAGAACTATATCCCTAGTTTACAAAAGAAGACAACACACAAAATTTAATGACTTGACCAAAGTCACAGAACTAATATGTAACATTTATATACTTTACCACTTCTTGACTGTCTAATAGAACTTTCAAAAATATGAAGGTAAGGTACAATTCATGCATTAAGGAATCTTTTAGGGGACATATAATACTTGATAAAATTCTTGAAAATAATCAATATTCTGATATTTGTAGTGAAATCATTTTAACTCCAGGAAGAAAAGAATTAGTACATTAGCTATGAGGAACCAGAACTCATTTCATATGTCAAACAATGTTTTTTAGACACTGAAACTGACAAATTAAGAAATGTTTCATTTGTGGCCATTTGTAATAGGCATTCCATAATGGAAGTAATCTTATACTTGATCTAGTAGTTATTGGATTTAGTTCAAAAGATAACTAGAAATTCAGTTAAAATTCAGTTACATATTTTAACCAGATATAAATATTGTGATCATATGTATTACTCAATACTCAGAGCATTTGAAGTATTTAAGTGACAAAGTAGAAAGAAATCTTAGAATCCCAAGAAACTATCTTCTTTACATTTTTTAGATTTAAGATAAGTACAGTCAGTAACATGCTATCTTTAAGTTAAAAAATGCAAAATGTTCTATAAGTGTTATTCATCTACCATAATTTCATACTTTATATCTTATATTACAAAACAGCAATAAACTGGAGTGTACAAGTCAATGTTTATTATATAATGAACAAAAGTTACCTCTCTTTCTCAAGTTCTTCTAAATATCCACTACTTTCTCTGCTTCCATTTGCAAACCCTCTTCTCGGAAATGAGCCCATAGGAACAGGACTGCACTCTCCTGAACGACTTGATACAGATCCTTCTCGGCTTCCATAAGAACGGAGGGACATTTTTGATCGTAGTTTCACTCCAGGGAAATTACTATCTAAGTTAAGTTCTAAATAAAACAGAGATAAATTTTTATGTAACAATTGCTTTAAGTGGTCTAAAATACTCCTGATGCTATATATTATTTTAAAAGTGAAATCTTATGTTCACATTTTAGCCACAAATATACATGACTGAATAAATAATTGTTTTAGAACCAGAAGAGCTAAACTTTCCCTTCAAAGTCAGTTTAGGTCAGGGGGAAAATAAGGGGTGTGTTAAAGGAAAATTAGATAAAATGTCCTTCTTTAGATTCCTTCTAGATAATATTTTAGAACCTGAAAGCAATTTCTCTACCTCACTTCAAGTATTATTAAGGACTTTCCCTGTTTTGACATTGGAATTTTCAAGCATGAAAATGAGAAAGACATTCTTTTAAAATTTTGCTAAAATGGCTTATAATCAGCTTATATACATGAGAAAATAAAGCATTTCTATGCTGGATGGAAGAGAAAAAGACAATACTTCTTCAGAGAAGACAGTGGGCTCAGTATGTGGTATACAGCATATGAAGTCCTATTTAGTGATCAGCAGAAGAGAAATGAGCGTTAAAAAGAACTGAAAATTATCAAGGAAGAGATCTACAATAGTTTATTCAAAGGCAGTTAAATGTTTAACTGAAGAAATTGAAAAAAAAAATAGATTTTTTATATATGTGTACTTTAACAACTACATCCTAATGTGTAAAAAAAACAGATATGAACATCCAAACCAAGAGAGGCTGTATTTGGATCTACACACCTAAAGTTGATAATTTCAGCTTAAAGAATTAATTTAAAACATCTTTTTAAAATCTACCTTTAAGACGCTCTAATAAATCAATTTGTCCAGAAGAAGCCATAGCTTCATCTTCAATACTTCCTTGTAGTTGTTTAAGTACTTCCTATAAAAAAAAAAAAAAGAAAACCCACAATATATTAAAATGAACTCCTAAGTAACTTCTTGAAGACATGATTCTGTGTCACTTGGCATTTATGCATGCTGAGGAAAAAAGCTCTTTCAGATCACTCTGAAAACATGTTATAAGTTGTTGAGCACTTTAGACATATCACTTATTATTCGTTACAAATAATAAATCATACCCTAACAACAATAATAGTGATATTTTGTGAATAATGGTGGTATGGGGAGTCTCCATGCAAGATACTATATGGCATACTTAAGACACATTTATTATCTCTAATTTTTAAATAATACAACAGGGTAAATTATTTCCATTTTTCAGATAAACGAACTGAGACCCAGAGACTTGCCCAAGCCATAAAAACTAGTTATGCATTTATATTCTATGTTTCTTAAATTTGCACTAACATGACCACGAAAAACACCAGACAAATTAACACTTTATACTCTGCTGTTTAACAACTTAATATTCATATTTAAGTATATTCCACATTTAAGTATATACTACTAGTAGTACAATGACTTACATGTAGCAGGTATTCAAATTACTGTATGCTCACTGCCTCCCAACTTCTGATGCCATTATTTCCTTCCCCATGTAAATCCTTTCTTGATAAATTTTTTTCAAAGAATATTGGAAACTCATTTTCTACCAGTTTTTCTGCCCTTATATT
Organism: Cynocephalus volans; assembly: GCF_027409185.1. Classification (NCBI taxonomy): domain Eukaryota; kingdom Metazoa; phylum Chordata; class Mammalia; order Dermoptera; family Cynocephalidae; genus Cynocephalus; species Cynocephalus volans. Next base: position 98,648,568 of record NC_084461.1, on the reverse strand, counting down.
TGTGAACAGTGGCTTTTAGTACATATTTGTTAATAATAATTTATATTTATATTTTTCATATACGGAGGTATTCCATTCTAGGTCCTAGCACAGTCAGCTGTTTGGCTAATTAGGTTTACCAAGTGCAAGACAATGTATTTGAACTTTTACAACCTTGTAAATAAGGACAGTGTTCCCCTATATGAAAAGTGATCCACAAATGCATTGAAAAGATCTTGTCAAAAAGTGAGTGAATGCAGCAAAGACAACTTCACTAGTTTACCTTGACAGTGACATTGTAAGCATTAAAAATAGAATCCCTATGTTAATAAAAAATAGCCTGTGACCTTAGGATCTGACCTTGAAATAACAGACCATGTTGAAGTCTGAAAGGCCTGGGTAAGTAGATGTGGGAACATGAACGTGACTGGAATTCATGTTCAAAATATTATGTCAAGAGTATATCACATCTGTGGGATAGAAAAGAAATTTGCACAGGGATACCTCCCTCCAATGAATGTGAAATACACCCAAAATGCCTACTATAAATTTCAGGACACCTTCTCTTCCATAAAGTTTGATCACTGTAGGCTACCTGTGATTTTCAAGGATCCCAATTCTCCTTCCATACACTGCTACTGCTTATAGTCCTTTAATGATCCTTTAATCTTGCGCCTACTTCTTATGCTCCCCAGTCTCACAATTCAACTACTACTTTTGTGCAGGTGACTTCCAATTACAGTATATGTCTCTAATCCTGATCTCACTTGCAAACTTCAGACTCACCTTCCCAACTGACTGACAGATGCCTTACATCTGTACCTCACATCTATTTGTCCAGAACTGAGTTGAAATTTTGTACCACCAAAACATGTTCTTTGCCTTGTATTCTCTCAGTTAAATGGCATTAAGACTTCTCTTTCTACTCCAGCTCAAATCCTTAGCACCTCCTCCTTTACACCCCCAATCAGTTATCAAAATCTGTTGATTCCACCTCTATTATCTCTCTTAGTCATCTCTTTTGCATTCTTACTGTCATTATCCTGGCATTAACCCTACCTAAACTATTAAAAGAATGCCATAAATAGTCCAACACAGAGCTGTCAGAGTAACCCTTTCAAAGCACAGATCTAATTAAATCTCTCTTTGCAAAATTTTTCTGCAAAGCCTACAGTGGTGGTTCTCAAGCTTCAGCATGGACCAGAATCACCTGAAAAGCTTAAAAAAGCTGATTCAGTAAGTCTCTAGAGGCTGAGAATCTGCACTTTGAACAAATTCCTAGGTGATGCTGATGCTGAAAACAGAATCACTGAGATGTTAACAGCATTACTCTATGGAGGCTGAGATCATAAGCAATTTCTTTTGTTGCTTGTTGTTTTCTAAATTTTAAATACGTATTGCAAAAAATGTTAATTGTTCTTAGAAAAGGTACAATGACTTAAAAATTTTAAAACTACAATAAAAAATTTCCTGACATGTCATTGGACATATACCTAATTGTTCAAAACGAGTGGCATATTAATGGTCTTTAAAAAAACATGTTTAGGGCTGGCTCTTTAGTCAGTTGGCTAGAGCATGGCATTGATAACACCCAGGTCCAGGGTTCGATACCTGTAATGGCCATTCACACACACACAAAAAGACCCAAAACCCCCCCAAAAACATGTTTAAAAAAAGAAAAGTAAATAAAAAAAATTAAGTAACATTCAAAAAAGAAATTAAAAGGCCTTGAAAGCTTGGATGGGCAACAATAAGGATTAAATAAACGATGGCATTAGCGATACAATGGAATACTTATGGAACTACAAAAAATATAAAATGTTTAACAACATGGAAAGATGACAACATATTATGTAGGGATAAAGTATGCTGTAAAATATGTTCCCATCAAATGCATGTTTGCATGGTAGGTACAAAGAGAGAAAAATATACACAATATCAAACTTCTACCTCAGGTGATGGAATTATAAATTTTTTTTTTAAATGTGTGATTTATTTTTAAAAAAGTTTCCACACATATTGTTAGAAATCTATTGATAAAAGCTATAAGCATAGAAGCAAATAAAATTACTCAAAATCAAGGTTAAAAAAATGTTTAAAAAGATTTTCAAAGTAGCCGCCTTGGAAAGCTACTAACTTATTCCAGTGATGTGTCCCTTAAATTATTTTTGTAAGTGCTCTGAGTTATGAAGCTCACCAACAAAAACTGGACATGTTAATTTACAGTCATATCCAGTTACTTTGCCTTAGGTAAGAGGATATTATCCAGTATGACCTACATTACTCATTAGTCTGCTGCTAATAGTTTATGGCTATTCCATAATGAAAATTAACCTCAAGTAATTTTTTTCTGTTATTTTTTGTTTTATTACATAAATACATATGTAAAGTACACTAACCTTAAGTATCCAATGAATTTTTACGCCCATGTAATCACTGCCCAGGTGAAGATACAGAACATTTTCAGCATCTGGGAGGGTTCCCTTTGAGCTCCTTACCAATCAGTCTTCATTCCCAAAATAGTGGAGGTAGCTATATTCTGACTTCTTTATCAGAGAAGTTTGGCATGCTCTTGAACTTCATATAAATGGAACCATACAGTATACAGTCTGTTGTGTGTCTTATGTTTTTCGTGCAACATAGTATTGGTAAGATTCATCAATGCTGTTACATGTATCAATTATTTTTTAATGCTGTGTAGTAGAACACTAAATGAATATACCCCAATTTATTTATCCTTTCTCCTCTTCATGGGGCATTTGGGTTGTTCCAGTTTGGAGGCTATTATGTAGAATGCTACTGTGAACATTCTTACATATATCTTTGAGTGGACATATGCACTAACTTGAGCACATTTCTGGGAGTTCAAATGCTGAGTCACAGGGTTTAACTTTAAAAGAAACTGCTGAAATGGTTTTTACACTCCTACCAGCAATGTCTGAGCATTCCCAAAGCGCCACATTTGGCATGATGACTCTTTCAATCTTTAGTCATTTGAGTAGGAGTGAAATGGTTTTTGCATTTCCCTGATGACAGATGATGTTGAATCCCTTTTCATGTGCTTACTGGCCATTTATATTCCTTTTTGAATTGTCTTTTCAAGTCTTTGGCTATATTTTAAAAACTGGATTGTCTTTTTATTACGAGTTTATAGGAATTCTTTATATATTCTGAACTAAGTCCTTTGTAAAATATATGTATTGCAAATATTTTTTCCTAGTCTATGGTTTGCCTTTTCACTTTGTTAATTAAATCTTTTGAAAAACATAGGTTTTTGATTTTGATGAAGTGCATTTTATAAATTTTTTCTTTTATGTTTAGTGCTTTGTGTCCTAAGAAATCTTGCCTACCCCAAGGCCACAAAGACATTACTCTATGTCTTCTTCTAGAAATATAATGGAGTCTCTTGATGAACAAAAGTTCTTAGTTTTAATAAAGTCCAATTTATCAATTTTTGTTCCCTTTTATGGTTAGTTAGTGCTTTGGCATTCTGTTTAAGAAATCTTTGCCTACTTCAAGGACATGAAGCTATTCCTATGTTTTCTTCTAGAAGGCACTGTTTTGTCTGTAACATTTAGGTTTTTAATCCATCTTAAATTGATTTTTGCATATGACATGAGATAGGGCTGTGGGTTCTTTTCTTCCATCCAGATATCCAATTGCCCCTGAGCCATTTATTGTAAAGACCACCTTTCCCCACTGATGTGCAAGGATGCCTTGGTCATAAATCAGGTGACCAAATATATGTCAATATTTTTCTGAACTCTATTTCTCTGTTAGTCTAATCTAATTACCACATTGTCTTAATAATCTGGCATCAACTTACATTAATTCTCAGCCACCATCTCTCTCCCCCGAGACTTAAATTACATCTTCCTGCATCTATTTGCCTGTATTCCTCATAACTCTCACATACTGTTTTTTGTTTCCATTTTTTCTCTGTGCTTCTGTTTGGATATTTTCTATTAACCTTTTTTCAAGTTCACTAATTCTGTCTTCTCACTAGTTCACTAATTCTGTGTTCAACCTGCTGTCAAGCCCATCCAATAAGTTAATATCAAATGTGTTTTTCAGTTCTAGAATATCTATTTGATTCTTTTTTATTATAGATTTCAATGCTGTCAAAATTTTTCATCTTTTCCTCGATTTTATCCATTTTTCTTTTTCTAAGACATTTGTAATACTTATGTTAAAATCCTTGACTACTACAGTAATTCTCCCCTTCTGCTCTGGGGATATGTTCCAAGATCCCAGTGGATGCCTGAAACCACAGACAGTACCAAACCCTACATGCTCTGTGGCCATAATTTTTGCAGTTTGAGGTGCGACAACAAAACTAGCATGAATTTCTTTTTCCTTCTTCACAATTTCATGGATAGAAGATTCATTCTTACTATAAATCTTAGCAACCTCAGCATATGATCTTTTTCTTTCCTCATTAAATAGAGAACTTTCACCTTTTCATTTAAAGGAAGCACTTTATGGCTTATCTTTGGCTTATCTGAATTGTCAGCATCACTACTCTTCTGCTTTGGGGCCATTATTCAGCAAAATAAGGGTGACTTGAACACAAGTACTGTGATACCATGAGAGTCAATCTGATAACTGAGATGGCTAATTAACTAATGGGTGGATATGCCTGACAAAGGGATGATTCACCTCCCAGGCTGGACAGAGCAGTACGGCGCGAGATATTATCATGCTACTCAGAATAGTGTGCAATTTAAAACATACAAATTGTTTATTTCTGAAAGTTTCCTTGTAATATTTTCGGACCATGAAATATTGACCTTAAGTAACTGAAACCTTGGAAAATGAAACCGTGGATAAGGGGGGACTATTGGAAGGAACTTCAACATCTAGGTCATCTCTGGGTTTACTTCTATTACCTATTTGTTGTCCTGGCTATCATTTTCCTGTTTCTTTGCATTTCTTATAACTTTTGATTATATGCCCATCACCTATACAAGAACAAGAGAGACATAAGATGATAGTGTTTTCTCTCAGAGTTTGCCCTTTCCACTGTTGGGGCCTGATTTTTCTCAATCCAATCAGGAATGGACTCCAATCAGGAACTGAAAATGGGTTGAGACCTAGTTGCAGTTTTAAGTTAAATTCACATCTGGTTTGGTTTTCCCAGTTCTTTGAGTGGATCCCTCTATATTTAGATTGGAAATATGACAGATCTCTATCACCTCAACCCTTAACTTCCTACCCTACATGGGCTCAAAATCTGACATTTGTCTTGAACATAAAACCAGCCTTGTTTGATACAGTAGGTCGGTCTTCCTCTAGCATGTCTCTAAAGCAATGCAAGAATATGGTATATTTCACTCTACCTTTCTAGCTCTGTCTTATTCTCAGGTGGCACTTACCTCTTTAGCCCTAAAAATTCTGTCCCTTGGAGATTGTGAGCTTAGGTCTTTAACATCTTGCTCCACAAAGTTCAAAACCTGGCAAATGTCTTTGACAGATGTGCTGTGTAAAAGTAATGTGTTTCTCCCTCTAGCATGACTTTTTCTCTTAACATTCTGCCTTTCCAGTACATCCCCAGTTCCCTTCACCACAAGACTCAGCCAATGTCCCATGGTAAAAATTAGCCATGCATTTGGAGCTCCTCTGAATGCTACTACATCACATCTGCCCCCACTTTTGTCATGACCTCCAACAGTTTCTTTCCCCCAGTGGAATCCTTCTACCTGTGCCAATGATGAACCTTAGTCTGTACTCAGGATCAACATCTCCAGGGAAGAAAATCAACAGTAATCTCAGGTCATCAAGAAAGGGCTCTTTTCCTCTTTGGAGTTATAGTTAATACAGTTCTCCAGTGTCTTTAAAAGTATGATTTTTGTATTTTATCCAGTTTCTTCTTATTGTAGAGTGGTACTGGTTGCCTTGGGCTACAAACTGTATACAACCTAGAAGAGGTCCTCAATTTCAAAAAGCTTTTAAAAGAAAAATGCAACACAAATAAAATGCTTCAAAAAGTACTTTGATAAATGGCAGCTTTTAAAATACACATGTAATTTTGAAGGACAAAAATATTCTTTATTAGTTTTGGAAGCTTGGTTAAAAAAAGTAGTTAATCACATTATATATTCATGCATTTTAAAAAACATTTTAAGATATTAGAAACATTAGAGAATTATTCACTGGAGATAAAATATGCTGTGGTCCCCTCAGTAATATTTATTAATGAACAGCTGTATCATTTCAGGGGAGTTCCTACTTGTTTTTTTTAGTTCATCATAGTTATAAATTCTTTTCGTTACCAGATACAAGTACACTTTATAATTAAATCTTTGAAATAAATTATGAAATGTGTCAATCTCAATTTTTATTTTTTATTACACTCTGAAAAAATACACGTATAAGGTTTTACAGTTTATAGAATAATTTATAAATATTTCATTTTGTCAAAATACAACAAAGATATGTGCTTCATTACTAATATGCCTACAAATATTCTTCCTGCACCACGACAACTCTCAGTTTAAATGCTTCACATCTCTATGTGATCATGTTTACCTTGTTTAAAAGCCAATCAGGCTGAGTTCTAGCCATGGAGTGAAAAATATAGTACATTTTTTTTTAAAGCTTAGCTATAATTTTGCATTTATCTGATTCCTGGTCATCTAAATCCCATGCAATCACTACTTTATTTTATTGTATTTTTATTACAGAAAATTTCAAACATATACATAAGTATGAAGAATACTATGACAAATCCCCATGTATATTCACACTCGCTTCAGTAATTACCAATTCATGGTCAACTTTGTTTCGTCTACACCCATACCCACTTCTGCCATTTCCACTCCTCTACTCTAGATTTGTTTTGAAAACAAATCTCAGATATATCATTTCTTCTGTAAATATTTCAATATGTATACTTAAACAGGGAATCTTTCTAAACACAACCAAAATGCCATCATTATACCTAAAAAATAAATATTTCCTTAATGTCCTCAAATATATAGTGTTCACATTTCCCTAACTCTTGTACATGTATTTCCCTGGCTCACACTCACACAAAATATTTTTACATTTTGTATCAATGCCACATAAGCAACAGCAAAGCTGTATCCTCTTTTGCCACTAGATGGTACTACTGCATACATTTTAGACTTCCATAGTTTAAATAATCTGGTAAGAGGAGATATCCCTTGCCTTTCTTTGGGGTAAATAGGTTAAAAATCAGGAAACATGACTCATGATTATATAATGCATTCCAAAGTCTAATAAGTGATTCTGGGGGGAACGACCATTATGTTAAGTTAACTTTAATGTAGCAAGTGCTGATGGTTCCAAAAGTTACTTTTCATAAGTCAATATTCAAAGACAAAATGAACAGGTCACAGTTCATGCTCTTTAACTGCATAAAACCTATTAAGGAAGAGAAACATAAATAATTGCATTATAAGGCTGTAATTGCTATGATACCATATGCCCAATCCTAAAGAAATACATGGATGTCTGCAGAAGAATGTGCTGAGTATCAGTCAATACACCGTTGAATTCACTTGAACTCTGAATATCTGAAGTGCCAATATTCCTGACATATATAACACCACACAGATAAATGGTCAACCTGACATTCCATTGCAGAAATTTTTAGGGTGTGACTTGTATTGTTACCTGAGGGACATTCCACTTCAGCATGGAGTCGGATCTAAGGGTAGGTTAAAATGTCTCCCCAAAATTAATTTTGAATTTGCTTATGTAGTTAAACAAAAACTTAAAGAAACTACAGAGTTCTCAGATAGGCCTGCCAGGAGCAGTTCTCTGTAAAATACAACACACCAAAGTAGCAGATAAAAGAATATTTTAACTCTGTATCTTTAAACTTTTAAAAACACATGCCACGTATAACAATTTGAGATGTATTGTGCTGATAAGTGTTAAAATACCAAACTACTCTTTTTTAACCTATTTGGTAACTGATTCAGGTGTTTTTAAAGTCACTCATAGTTTATGGCAAGAAAAAAAATGTATGTTTATATTTATAGTCTACCTTATTTCCAAAAGGATTTGAAGTATCTTGGAGATCCGTTATTGCTGGGTACAGTTTTACCATAGAAATAGGCAATCAGAGTAGAAAAGATTGATAGAAAGATAGAAAGAATGGTACACATGAGCAAAAGTTTGAACTGTTATGATACTGAATATAAAGGGCAGAAGAGTTATAATATAATATAATATAATACAAAGAGCAAAAATATTTACTTCAGTGATACACAAAAGCCTGGCCTTGAAATGCATAGAAAAGAAGATCTAGGACAGAACAGGAAATGATTAAGGAATAAGAGTAGTGAGTGGACAGAAAGAACAGAATCAGGAACTGACATGTTAAAATAGCCAAGGGGCAGAAAGAATGCAAAGCAGGAAGAAGTTTTTAAAAGGGAAAGAAGTAACCTTTTTGTTGATGATCTCCAATTCTATAAACTGATTAAATTCAGTGAGAAGAGAATCTGCCTAAGTAACTGGGAATTAAAACAGCTAGTTTTAACCCTGATTATTTTGAAACTAGAACATATTTTCCCACTACAGACGAAATATTTTATAATTTTTCTTGGAGGTTATCACAGTTTTTCAATGCTATTTGGCAAATCGATGTTAGGGCTTGACAGTGCCATGGAAATCATCTAGGCTAGTGGATGCCCATATTTTCCAGTAAGACAAGAAGTCCTGAAGGGTAACCAGAGGTCATGTAGCTCAGTTTGTGGAAAAGCCGGGAATAGGCCAGATACTGACTTTCAGTTAAGTGCTTGGCTCACTTAGGGCATCCTGATTTTCTTGATCACCTATCATTGCAGCACTTAAGATCTGAAGGAATTGGGGAGAAAGGCTTTATTTAATATTTGAGATATAGTCTAAAATTGTGAGGCTGGTTTCTACAAACTACACAGAAAACCTTGTCTCAGTACAGTGATGCTAAAGTTGGTCTCTTATTTTTCAACTTAAAAACAAGAAATGACTAGTCACTGGGCTTTTACATTTTTTTTTTTTTTTATATGACTCACTGGCTGGATTCAGTACATCTTATTTAAAAATATAAATGCTAACTTTTGCAAGAAAAAATTTACATATTAGTGCTTAATTTAAAATATACTTCTAAGTAAGTAAAGTGTCTTACCCCAAGTTTAGAAGAAGAAATACTGAATAAAAGTGGATAAACTACAGTTAAAAGTCACAGTCTTGATACCTTCATATTAGATGCCTCAGTTTCCAGTTTTGTAAGATGATTGGAATTATCTTCTAGCTCTTGTCGAAGATTTGAGTTCTCCATCTTCAGTGCCTCAACTTGCTTTAACAACTGATCATATGAAGCTGCAGCCATCCTTGGCTACCCTTGGACCTATAAAGTTAAAAAGGATTTTGAAATTCACTACTAAAAAATATAGTGGCTGCTTGTCTTAAAAGAAAGGGATAAAGGAAATAAAACTTTTGAGACATTTTATAAAAAGAATTGTCAGTATGCTAGTTTTGGTCTCAAAACAACATTTGTTCGAATAGCATTATCTTTCTAAGAGGATGACACATTGGGATCTTGGTTGAAGACAAAACAGAAGAGAGAACTTCATTACTGGATAATATTTCTATTGGGTAAGAATTTTTTCAAGGTTTAATATTTTACCCTGTCTTACAAAACTTAGGGAATGTAATCATTGATAAAAAGTTCATTTATATTAGTAAAATTAATTCATTTCTGGATTTTGTCTGATAGTCACAGAATTTTAGAGGCAGAATGAATTAATGAGATTACATATTCCAATCCATCACTTTTCATTTGATAAAAAGCTAGTCTTAAATATCATCCATGGTGAAGTGTTCTGAAGTTCTAAGAAGATCTCATTAAAAGGTAGTCATTTAACAAAATAAACGCAAGGGAGAGCATTAGATTGAGGCTTTAAATCTTTTTGACTGGAAGATTATAAGAATTACTAATATAAAGTTTTGTTACATTTATTCAAAAAGATCAATATAATAGGCCATCCCATGGCATATGTGACCTTGGGACCCACTGAGTTCAAGTTGAGGCCAAAAGACGCTTAAAAAAAATGAATGATCCTAGGAGTACCGACTATCAAAAAGAAGTGAAGCACAGTAAGACAGTTAATTACATGACTGTGAAAGAAGACAGGGCACAAGGAAGATTCAGAAGATAGCCAGGTAGTAAGAAGTCCTCGGTATGAAGAATTATAGAATGCTTGGAGACGTAGTAACTAAGTAAGACTTAGGAGACCCAGATTCTCTTTTCAGTTTAATGCCAAACTTACTTTGGAATAAGTAAAATTCTGCCTATCTTAATTATTTAATAGCTAAGAAGTATTACATAGATTGTACTTAAGCAATACTTAAAGATCTTGACATAAAAAATGCTTCTGTAACATGAAATCTACTCTATATAGAATAAGGCAGACAGCTGATAAACAGGCCAGTCACGACAATATTGGAGTTCAGCAACTGGAGGGCCATAACGAGAGAAATCAAGAGACTCAGATCAAGCCAATTCTACAGTTGCTAGAGTCGAGGATAAACCTGGTACAATACAATGACACCTGAGGAGGAAGGGGAGTCCTGGCTGTAGGGATCACCGACAAAAGTCTATGGTCGAAAAGAATGAGAACTGGACTTGTATTTGGAGACTTGGGACTTAATTTCAGGCTTAGTCATGGTTTAACCTTTGCCTCTTGTTTTTAATTCATTTCACAATTTGTAAATGGACATTTACTACCTACTTTAACATAACTTATAGGGATACTGTTAGGATTAAGTAAGAAAAGATAGGCTGAAAAATAAAGGTGCTATCTAAATATTTTATATTATGAAAGTACACATGAAACATAACTAAGACTTAATGTTGATCTACGGTTAAAACCCACCTCCCCTGACCAATGGACAAGAGATAAAAAAGTGATTCAGCCTCATGAAAAATGGCAGAGGAGACATCTCAAAAATAAGAGAGAAATTCATAGGAGTGGTCATTTTTCTGTTCTGCATCATACCATTAATAAGCAAGTCTGGAAATACAAAGCAAATTAAAAACCATATGACAAAGGTGAGTATCTGACAGAATTCTGATAATATAAACCTTAAAATTATTTCAAATAAAATTAACAGGTAATTTTACACTAAAATAATAAAACAAAATAAAAGGTAATACAGAGGAAAAAACAGGCACACACGGACATGTTGAGACATAGAGGTTATAACCTTATACAATCACAAAGAGCCAGACGGGCAAGATGAGCAGAGACTACTAAAAGTGATCTTTATTAGAGGGAAAAAAAAAATCCAGTCCTTCAGAATCTCAATCATCAAAGTCCTTTCTGCTCTCACAGGTGTTTCATCTAATTTTATCAAAAAAAATAAGATGTTTCATGGAGGAATACCATACCTTATATTCTTTTAGGATGTTGTAGCCACCCTTCCCTAATCCAAAATTGCTTTTATGCAAAATTTGTGAAATCCTAAATTTATTTCAGAATGCCTTTTATGCAATCACAAGAATTTCCTATCAAGTATATCCTAACTGCAAAAGTCACTCAACAGTTTTTTAAAAATTTGAAACTTGTGTGATCACATTGTGGCTGCCATGTCTTGTGCAATGGGGAAAACTTCTGAATCTTTCACTTTACTGAGAACATGAAAACATCCCAATTTGGTTTTCTGTTGTTAAGAGGCCCACTAAAGAGATCCTCCACCCTATAAGTGTGGGTTAGGGGAGAAGAAAGGAAAAGAACCATTATCTAGACTTTTGTCCAAATGTTCACTGAAAAGCAAATTTACAAGTATCATTAAAAATTAATGCAAGAGGGCTGGCCCGTGGCTGACTCGGGAGTGTAGTGCTGATAGCACCAAGGCCACTGGTTCAGATCCCTATATAGGGATGGCCAGTTGACTCAATTGGGAGAGCATGGTGCTGACAACACTAAGTCAAGGGTTAAGATCCCCTTACCAGTCATCTCTTAAAAAAAAAAAAAAATGCAAGGAGACAGAAAAGTTTCAGACAGGCGAAAGATACTCAATTATAATTAAATGTGGAGGATTCATTATTACCAATTTAAAAAGTTTGGGATCATTTTTTTAAATTAATGGAGCAACTTTTCTTGTTTTGCTTTAATGAAAAAACAAATATATATCTGTCAACACTTTCAGAGGGTAATGAAATAAGAGGAAAATATCAATAGGAAGTCAGGAACCAAAATCATAAAACACCACTTTGCTCAATTCTATGCAAATTTAAAAACGTGAATGAAATAACTTACTAGAAAATATACAATTTTTCAAAGCTAACCCCCAAAACACAGAAAATCTAATGAAAGTTACAATTAAAAAGCTGCTAGTATTAGAAAATCAACTATAATATCATTAAACATATATATATATATTTTTGTCTTTTTCGCGACCGGCACTCAGCCAGTGAGGGCACCGGCCATTCCTATATAGGATCCGAACCCGCGGCAGGAGCGTCGCCACGCTCCCAGCGCCGCACTCTCCCGAGTGCGCCACGGGCTTGGCCCTCATTAAACATATTAACAGAGCTACACAGAAAAAAAATCATATAATCATGCCAAAGATAAGACATTTTACCAATTCAATACCCATTCTTGTTGAAAATACTGAATAAAAAAGAACACTTCTTTAACATAATATATATCAGCCCCAAAGCCAGCAGCATACTTAAGGCAGAAACAAGAGATAGTCGCAAAGTCAGAGATGGTCCATTTTTACATTCTATTACTCATAATATTAATCAACACAATGAAATTAACAAATGGAATTAGAATGAAAAAATCAGAAAGGAATACTACTGGCAGATGATATAATTACATACCTGGAATATCCAAAACAATCAACTAAATATTATTATGAGATAATTTAGTAATATAATGTAGTACAAAATATACAGAAATCTTTCCTTTATAATAATGTGCAAAGAGAAAGCAAATAGAAGATGAAATGGAAGATCCCATTTACAACAAAAAAATGAAGTATCTAGGCATAAACTGAACAAAAAGTGTCCAAAACATATACGAGGAAAACTATAAATCACTTCTGAAAGAAAGAAAAGTAGACTTGAGCAAATGTAAAGAATGTATCTTAATCTTGTATACAAAGATTTAGCATCATAAAGATGCTACTTCTCCCTAATTTATAGATTTTATGGTCTCAGTAAAAATAATATATAAGGTTAGTTTTTGTTTTGTTTTCTGCAGCCAAGCATTTGAAAAAAACAAGCAAACAAAAATAGAAAAATATGAAAAAAGAAGAGCATGGAGTAGATCTACCACATACTAAAATATTGTACAAAGCCTTTATAATTAAAACAGTACGTAGTTACCTGTATTGTACCAATAGGTTAATTTATGAGTTTTGATCATTATAGTAAAGATATGTAACATGTTAACATCAGGCAAAGCAGGGAGAAGGGTATATGGGAACTCTCTGTACTATGTTTCCAACTCTTCTGTAAGTCCAAAGTTGTTTGAAAATACAAAGTTTTTTAACAAAAGCTGTAATATTGGCATATGAATACATCAACCACTAAAACAATTTTTAAAATTTAGAAGTAAATTTATGAGTATAAATTTAGTGTACGATAAAGGTAGCATCTCAAATACTTGTGAAAAGATGGACTTTAAATAAGTGGTGCTGGGAAATACAACAGCCATGAAGGGGAAAAAAAAATTGCATCTATTCCTCATAAATTGCAAAAGGAACAGAGATTTCAATGTTTTAAAAACATTTCATGGCATTTTAAAACAGAGTTTTGTTTTATGACTAAACATATTTAAATGGCATATACCCTCTTCCAAGGAGGGTGTTATGGTGGCATGGAATACTTTAATTTTAATTAGTTAACAGGTGTAAGGCAGGTAGAGGGCCAATTGGAGTTCTCTGAGGTCATGATGTCTGTTACTAGACTCAGGTTATTAGGGTACTTTAAACAAATGGTGTAGAAGTACAACTACTTTAAAAAAAATAAGAAGCACCCAGAAAATGGAACACTTCATTGGCATTAAAAAGAATGAGGTTGATGTTAAAAAAAAAAAAAAAAAAAAAAGGAAGCAACAACAAAAAAAGAGGCTGCCAATCACTAATGTCTTATATGGTCCATCCTGCTGTAGTAAAGATTAAACAATAGTATAAGAATAAAAGACATCACTGGAAGAATATACAAAAATAAAGAAAGAAGATCTCCAGAAAGAAGGTCTGAGCTCTGGTGACAAGCCTTCTTTTTTACTGCATACCCTTTTATAGAGTTTGAAGAGCAAATCAAAAAGTTCATTCTTTGAAAAGATTAATTACGATTAGAGGGAGAAAAGAGCCTAAACATACAAAATTAATAAAATTCTAGGTAGGGGAAACTGATTCAAGAAGAAATAGAAAACCTTAATAGTTCTATAACTATTAAAAAATTGAAGCAGTAGTTAAACATTTCTCCCTCTTCCTCCCAACCACCTCAAATACTAGATTCAAATGGTTTTACAGACACCTTCCACCAAACTTTTAGGAAACAAATCATTTCAATCTTATACAAACTCTTTCAAGAATAGAAAAACAGAAAATATTCTACAATGCATTCTGTGAGGCCAATCTAACCATGATATAAAAGTCAAAGACTGTGGGAAAAGAATAATCATAGGCTAATATCATTCACAAATATTGATTCAAAAGTCCTAAGCAAAATATCAGAAAACAGAATATAGTAGTACACTGTGAAGAAACTACAGCAGAATCAAGCTGAGTTTATTCCAGGATTGCAAGGATAGTTTAATATTAAATTGCTCACTACATTAAAATATTAAAGAAGTAAAACCATGTGTTCATTTAAATAAATGAAGAAAAAACATTTGATAAAGGTCAGTATCTGTTCATGATAAAATTCTTAATAAACTGGAAATAGGAGGAAAGCTGCCAAAATCTATAGTAAACATCATTCTTAGTAGTGAAATGTCAGAAGCATTCTCTTTAAAATCAGGAACAGGATGAGATGTCTACTATTACCACTTTTATTCAACACAATTCTGGTAGTCCGAATTAGTACAGTACATTTCCCCACCTCTTCTTTTCCTTACATTCTGTAAATGGCTACATACATTAACTAGGCCCATCCAAACCTAGGTGTGGGCAAGCTCCAAGATGGCCATCACAGTTACCAGAAGCAGTGGTTGGCAAAAATTTTCTATAAAGGCCAAATAATAAATATTATAAGGCTGGTGGGCCATATGATTTCTGTTGCAACTGCTTGACTTTGTAGCTGTAGCACAAAAGCAGCCCCAGACAATACATAAGTGGATGAGCATGACTGTGTTCTAATAAAAATTAATTTAAAAGAACAGGTGGCAATTTGCCAAACCCTGACCTACAGCATAGATTCCCAATTCTGGTTTTCAAATGCTCCAAGGTAGCCACCAAATTTCAAAGGCTATTGAGAAATTCCTAAAATATCACTATTTTACTTTTAAATAAATGAAGGTACTGCTATGTTGAAAAGAACAAGAACTAGGAATCCATAAGGTTCTTAAATTTTTTCAGTAATCATTTTAAATTCCCAAAATTTCTTCATCTTCATCCAGAAATTTGTTACAATCTCAATTTGGCTGCCTCTTACTCTTTAAGGCATTGTAAACTCACACATTTTTATTTGTTTACTATCACTTTAACAGAGTCTCAGGAGAAAGAGGTGATAAATGTGGATGATTAATTCACTAGATTGAATTAAATTCTGTTTTTACATTAAAATCCTTAATTCATACAGAACTTTTATTTTTGTATATGGTATGAGTGTAGTGGTCTAACTTTACTGTCAATTACATCAGCACTATTCACTAAACAAACCATTTCTTTTCTACGAACAGACATGTATCTCTTATCAAAGCCTAAATTCTCATATATATTAGAACTGTAACTGCTTTACATTTATATTAAGACAGATTCATATTTCTATGACACTAAATTTTACTCTGTCTCATGGGTAATTCAGGTCTTTCAATCAAATTTTCCAGTTTTCTTTTTTCCAAGAAAAAGTTATATACCTTTTATATCAAATTTATTCCTGGGTTTTTTGCTGTGTGAGTTGCTGTGGATGAAACACTACCACCTCATACCAAACACTGTTAGTACAGATAAAAGCTCTTGGGGGGCCGGCCCCATGGCTCACTCGGGAGAGTGCGGTGCTGGTAGTGCTGAGGCCGCAGGGTCGAATCCTATATAGGGATGACCGGTGTGCTCACTGGCTGAGAGTGGTGCAGACCACACCCTGCCAAGGATTGCAATCCCCTTACTGGTCCAAAAAAAAAAAAAGCTCTTGGGGGTGTTTTGTCTCCCCAGCTAGAACATAAACATCTTTAAGACAAAGTCTATATCTAATACTTAGCTTTTGTAATTCCCAAAATGCTTTACTCAGTGACAGCAACATAAAAGACAAATACATGCAAGAATGGAATAAACAGAAACAATGCATTATCACCCACAAAGGGCAAACAACAGGAAAAGAGAGTACAAATTCTATGAACGTCCAAGATGACTTTTCCATTAAAAGGATAAGACAACAGATTCCTCTCTGTGGCTATACAATTCAAATCAACAAATATTTGAGAACTTATCCACAAGACACCATGCAAATATTATGAGTGAGTGTTATGGATTGAATTGTGTTCCCCCAAAGATACGTTGAGTCCTGGGTACCTTATTTGGAGACAGGGTCTTTGCAGAAGTAATCAAGTTAAGACGAAGTCATACTGGATTGGAGTGGGCCCTAAATTCAATGACTAGCATGCTTCTCAGAAGGCCATGTGAAGAAAGAGGGACACAGAGACACATGGGGGAAAACCATGTGACAATGGAGGCAGAAATTGGAGAGAGGCAGCTGTAAGCCAAGGAATGCCAAGGATTGCCAGCAACCATCAAAAGCTAGGAAAGATGTGTGGAACAGATTGTCCCTCTGACTCTCCAGAAGGAACTAACCTTGCCAACATATTGATTTCAGGCTGCTAGCCTCCAGAACCATAAGAGAATAAATTTCTATTGTTTTAAGCCACCAGTCTGTGGTAATCTGTTATAGTAGCTCTGGGAAAATAATACAGGGGGAAAAGATAAGTTGACATATTCCTTGTTCTCAAGTAACTAATTAACCTGGCAAAGGGAAATTATTCCAATAGAAAGAGTAAATAGGCATTTCTGGAGCAAGCAAAGTTCGCGTGAGATACTGGATGGCCGCAGAGTCCCTAACTTTCTCCCACGCCCACAGAG
Organism: Cynocephalus volans; assembly: GCF_027409185.1. Classification (NCBI taxonomy): domain Eukaryota; kingdom Metazoa; phylum Chordata; class Mammalia; order Dermoptera; family Cynocephalidae; genus Cynocephalus; species Cynocephalus volans. Next base: position 98,631,327 of record NC_084461.1, on the reverse strand, counting down.
CTGCACTTACACCTAACTGCAAACCAGGAATGTTGGAATGAACACAAGTTTTTTTGCCAGCAGGGAAGAAGGAATCTTCTTTAAAAATGATTAATTATATTACCGCCCCGTGATCCAGCAGCCCAGCAGAGTTCAAGCTGACCAGAGAGGTGACTCCTCGGAGAGGGCTCAAGACCCGAGGCAACCATACACACAAGGCACTAGAGGCCAACTGAGCAGTCACGGAGGGAGCCATACCAAATTGGCAACCACAGCAACATCTTAGTCAGTCAATCGTCTCAAACCGGTGGACTGTGAAACCCCCTGCCACAATGAATAAACATCAAAAAAAAGATACCAGTAATACAAAAAATCAAGAAAGTACACCACCAAAAGTTAATAAATCTCAAACTCTAGATCCTATAGAACAAGAAGCCCTTGAAATGACTGACAAGGAATTTCGAGTGATAATTCTAAGGAAACTGAATGAGATACAAGAAAACTCAGCTAGACATCATGATGAAATGAGGAAAAGTATACAGGACCCGAAAGAGGAAATGTACAAGGAAATCGATGTCCTGAAAAAAAATGTAGCAGAACTTGCTGAACTGAAGAAGTTATTCAGCGAAATAAAAAACACAACGGAGAGTTTAACCAGCAGGCTTGTCGAAGTTGAAGAGAGAACCTCTGAACTTGAAGATGGGCTGTTTGAAATAACACAAGCAGACAAAAAGAAAGAAAAAAGAATCAAAGACATTGAAGAAAATCTGAGAGAGATATCAGACAACCTTAAGCACTCAAATATCCGAGTCATGGGTATTCCAGAAGGGGAGGAAAACGGAGATTGCATTCAAAACATATTCAACAAAATAGTGGCAGAAAACTTCCCAGGTATAGGAAAAATCACAGATCTTCAGATCCAGGAAGCTCAACGATCTCCAAATGTATTCAACTCAAAAAGGCCTTCTCCAAGACATGTCATAGTCAAATTGGCAAAACTCAGAGACAAAGAGAGAATCTTAAAAGCTGCAAGAGAGAAGCGTCAAATCACCTATAAGAGAGCCCCAATCAGGCTAACAACAGACTTTTCATCACAAACCCTAAAAGCTAGAAAGGAATGGGATGATATATTCAAAATACTAAAAGACAAAGATTGCCAGCCAAGAATACTCTACCCTGCAAGGCTATCCTTCCGAAATAAAGGGCAAATAGTATATTTCTCAGACAAACAAAAACTGCGGGAGTTCACTACCACACGACCACCCTTACAAGAAATCCTCAAGGGAGTACTGGGTTTGCTTCCTGAAAAATAGCTACCACTGCCATAAAAACCCAAGAAAAATCTAAACCCGCTAGTATAATAAAAATGGCATTCATGAAGAGAAAACAAGCTAACAAAAACACTATCTACAACCTAAGGAACCAACAAACACAGAAACCAAACAGTAAATCAGAAAGCAAGGAACAAAAGACACCTAAGACAACCAAACAACCAATAAAATGCTAGGAATAAATCAACACCTTTCAATAACAACTCTTCATGTAAAAGGCTTAAATTCCCCAATCAAAAGACACAGACTGGCTGACTGGATCAAAAAGGAGGACCCAACTATATGCTGCCTACAAGAGACCCACCTCACCCATAAAGATTCACACAGCCTAAGAGTGAAAGGATGGAAAAAGATTTACCATGCAAACAGAAAAGAAAAACGAGCTGGAGTAGCTATTCTTATAGCTGACAAAATAGACTTTAAACTAAAAACCATAAAAAGAGACAATGAGGGACACTACTTAACGATAAAAGGACTGATCCATCCAGAAGACATAACAATCATAAATATGTACGCATCCAGTGTCGGAGCAGCCAGATTTATAAAACAAACTCTATTAGACCTAAAGAAGGAAATAGACACTATACCATAATAGCAGGGGACCTGAACACCCCACTGTCAATATTAGACAGATCATCTAGGCAAAGAATCAGTAGAGAAACACAAGATCTAAACAAGACTCTAGACCAATTGGAATTGGCAGATATCTACAGAACATTCCATCCAACAACCTCAGAATATTCATTCTTCTCATCAGCACATAGATCATTCTCCAGGATAGATCACATACTAGGTCACAAATCAAGTCTCAATAAATTCAAAAAAATTGGAATTATCCCATGTATTTTCTCAGACCACAATGGATTAAAACTAGAAATTAATAACAAACGAAACTCTGGAAACTATACAACACATGGAAATTAAACAGCATTCTACTTAATGACATATGGGTCCAAGAAGAAATCAAGCAGAAAATCAAAAAATTTATTGAAACTAATGAAAATGATACATCATACCAAAACCTGTGGGATACTGCAAAAGCAGTATTAAGGGGAAAATTTATTGCATTAAATGCTCACCTCAGAAGAATGGAAAGATGGCAAGTGAACAACCTAACACTTCACCTTAAAGAACTAGAAAAACGAGAACAATCCAAATCTAAAGTTAGCAGACGAAAAGAAATCATTAAGATCAGAGCGGAACTGAATGAAATTGAAACCAAAAAAACAATACGAAAGATCAATGAATCAAAAAGTTGGTTTTTTGAAAAGATAAATAAAATTGACAAACCATTAGCATAGCTAACAAAAAAAAGAAGAGAGAAGACTCAAATAACAAAAATTAGAAATGAAAAAGGCAATATTACAACTGATTCATCTGAAATACAAGGAATCATTCGAGACTACTATAAACAACTATACGCCAACAAATTTGAAAATCTGGAGGAAATGGATAAATTTCTAGACACACACAAGCTCCCAAAACTGAACCATGAAGATGTAGAAAATTTGAACAGACCAATAACAATAAAGGAGATTAAAGCTGTTATCAGAAGGCTCCCAACAAAGAAAAGCCAAGGACCAGATGGATTCACAGCAGAATTTTACCAAACATTCAAAGAGGAATTGACACCGATTCTTTACAAACTATTCCAAAAGATTGAAACGGACGCAAATCTCCCAAACTCATTCTATGAAGCAAACATCATCCTGATACCAAAACCAAGTAAAGATATAATCAAAAAAGAAAACTACAGGCCGATATCCTTGATGAATATAGATGCAAAAATCCTCACTAAAATACTAGCAAACAGAATACAGCAACACATACGTAAAATTATTCACCACGATCAAGTGGGATTCATCCCAGGGATGCAAGGTTGGTTCAACATATGCAAATCAATAAATGTGATACACCATATTAATAGAGTCAAACACAAGGACCATATGATCATCTCTATAGATGCTGAAAAAGCATTTGATAAAGTTCAGCACTCATTCATGACAAAGACCCTCTATAAGTTAGGTATAGAGGGAAAGTATCTCAACATAATTAAAGCCATATATGACAAACCCACTGCCAATATCATCCTGAATGGGGAAAAGCTGAAAGCCTTTCCTTTAAGAACAGGAACTAGACAAGGATACCCACTCTCACCACTCCTATTCAACATAGTGTTGGAAGTACTAGACAGAGCAATCAGAGAAGAGAAGGAAATAAAGGGCATCCAGATTGGAAAAGATGAAGTCAAACTGTCCCTGTTTGCAGATGACATGATCCTATATATGGAACAGCCTAAAACCTCTACAAAAAAACTCTTGGAATTGATAAATGATTTCAGCACAGTAGCAGGATACAAAAATCAACACACAAAAATCAGTAGCATTTCTTTTCTCCAATAGTGAACATGCAGAAGGAGAAATCAAGAAAGCCTGCCCATTTACAATAGCCACCAAAAAAATTAAATACTTAGGAATTGAGTTAACCAAGGAGGTGAAAAATCTCTATAATGAGAACTACAAACCACTGCTGAGAGAAATTAGAGAGGATACAAGAAGATGGAAAGATATCCCATGCTCTTGGATTGGAAGAATCAACATAGTGAAAATGTCCATACTACCCAAAGTGATATACAAATTCAATGCAATCCCCATCAAAATTCCAAAGACATTTTTCTCAGAAATGGAAAGAACTATCCAGACATTTATATGGAATAATAAAAGACCACGCATAGCCAAAGCAATGCTGAGCAAAAAAAATAAAGCTGGAGGCATAACACTACCTGACTTTAAGCTATACTACAAAGCTATAATAACCAAAACAGTATGGTACTGGCATAAAAACAGACACACTGACCAATGGAATAGAATAGAGAATCCAGAAATCAACCCACACACTTACTGCCATCTGATCTTTGACAAAGGCACCAAGCCTATTCACTGGAGAAGGGACTGCCTCTTCAGCAAATGGTGCTGGGATAACTGGATATCCATATGCAGGAGAATGAAACTAGACCCATACCTCTCACCATATACTAAAATCAACTCAAAATGGATTAAGGATTTAAATATACACCCTGAAACAATAAAACTTCTTAAAGAAAACATAGGAGAAACACTTCAGGAAATAGGACTGGGCACAGACTTCATGAATATGACCCCAAAAGCACGGGCAACCAAAGGAAAAATAAACAAATGGGATTATATCAAACTAAAAAGCTTCTGCACAGCAAAAGAAACAATTAACAGAGTTAAAAGACAACCAACAGAGTAGGAGAAAATATTTGCAAAATATACATCTGACAAAGGATTAATATCCAGAATATATAAGGAACTCAAACAACTTTACAAGAAAAAAACAAGCAACCCAATTAAAAAATGGGGAAAAGAGCTAAGTAGGCATTTCTCTAAGGAAGATATCCAAATGGCCAACAGACATATGAAAAAATGCTCAACATCACTCAGCATCCGGGAAATGCGAATCAAAACCACACTGAGATACCATCTAACCCCAGTTAGGATGGCTAAAATCCAAAAGACTCTGAACGATAAATGCTGGCGAGGTTGCAGAGAAAAAGGAACTCTCAGACATTATTGGTGGGACTGCAAAATGGTGCAGCCTCTATGGAAAATGGTATGGAGGTTCCTCAAACAATTGCAGATAGATCTACCATACGACCCAGCTATCCCACTGCTGGGAATATACCCAGAGGAATGGAAATCATCAAGTCGAAGGTATACCTGTTCCCCAATGTTCATCGCAGCACTCTTTACAATAGCCAAGAGTTGGAACCAGCCCAAATGTCCATCATCAGATGAGTGGATACGGAAAATGTGGTATATCTACACAATGGAATACTACTCAGCTATAAAAACAAATGAAATACTGCCATTTGCAACAACATGGATGGACCTTGAGAGAATTATATTAAGTGAAACAAGTCAGGCACAGAAAGAGAAATACCACATGTTCTCACTTACTGGTGGGAGATAAAAATTAATATATAAATTCACACACACACACACACACACACACACAAAAAAAAAAAAAAACCGGGCTGAGGGGGGAAGAAGATATAACAACCACAATTACTTGAAGTTGATATGACAAGCAAACAGAGGGGACATTGGTGGCGGGGAGCGGGGGAGGGAGGAGGGAGGGAGGTTTTGGTGATGGGCAACAATAATCAGCCACAATGTATATCGACAAAATAAAATTTTTTAAAAAAAGAGTAAACAGGATCAGTATACAAAATATCGTATTCTCTTGGCTCAGTTAACTCTACTCATCTTTGCATCAATCAGCTCATTGTAGATGTAAACTGAAGACGCATCAGCTGCACGAGGTATCTTTTGCTTTTTTAGGGCATCTCTACACTCCAGTGTGGGTTCCCAACACTCATGCATGTACAATCTATAAGACAGTAAACACTTGATGGGACAATCATTGACCAAAGGGGAAAGGGAGCTACTATATAATTCTTCACTTTAGGTGGACAATTCCGAGGCATATTCCATAATGGTTTCTAAGAAAGTCCCAGCAGATCAAGCCACAGTAGTCCAAAGTGGTGACCAACTTAAGAATACATGTTTATACAAGCTGTCTCTTTTCCTGTTTCACTCTTTGTAGGACTATATTTCTATTCCCTGTATCACTTCCCAAAGTGAAGTATTTCACACAAGGCTTTGTCTCAGGACCTTGACAGGGGACCCAGGCTAAGATACAAATTGCCTAGAATTCAAGGGCAATTTTGGGTTCAAAAGCATTAAAACAGTGCTATGGGAGTCACACCTTGCTAAGAAAATGGAGGAAAGTGTTCAGAATGTAAAAGCCATTTTAGGAGGGATATGAGAGATGGCATGATTGTCACAAACATAAATGTGAGAGGAAAGTATTCCAGGAGAAGGTACAACATGCCCAAAGTTCAGAGGTTGGAAAAATGATCTATATTTGGGGGAATAGATAGTTGTCGCATTTAGCTGAAATACAGTGTGGAAAAATCAGGGAAAAGAGGAAGGTAGGAGCATAAATATGGACTGGAACAACCTTGTGGCTAGGTATCTTCACAGTGTAAGGAAGCTGACGTTGGAATACAGCATTCACAGAAACAATGTTGTACAAAGGGAAACATAACGTTTGTTTCTCAGTTTCTATTATAGACTATATCAGAAGCAGCTCATACACTGACATAAATTAGGTGGTAAAACTCCCAAATTAAAGATAGCTAGTGAAAAATATATTTCAATACTGTTCAATGAATACCTGCTTACCATCTTAGTGATCATTACATATTATGTGAGAGTACTTCAAAAAGTTTGTGGAAAAAATGGAATTAAAAAATACTATGAATCTTCCCATTAACTTTTTGAAGACCCCTCCCTCATACTACACTTTAAACAAATCTGGTAAATAAAAATCTGAATTTACCAAAAAACCCCCAAACAAACCAACCAAAAAAGCCCAACATTCACTCATGAAATTATAAATAAAATTTTTAAAAAAGTGCTTCAGCTTAAAAAAATAAAGAACTGTATGTCTATTGTAGACAGAATAATGGCCCCACAAAGATGTCCACATTCTAGCTTACATGGCTACAGGGACTTAAGTTAAGTATCTTGAGGCAGACTTTCCTGGATTATCTGACTGGACCCAATGTAATCACAAGGGTTCTTATAAAGAGGAGACAGAAGGGTCAGCCAGAGAAGGATATGTGACAACAGAAGCAGAGGTCAGACTCAGAGATGCAGATTTAGTATGCTGGTGGCCCTGAAGATGGAGAAAGGGGCCATGAGCCAAGGAATGCAGGTGGCTTCCAGAAGATGAAAAAAAAAAAAAGCAATGAAATGTAGTCTTCCTTAGAGCCTCAGGAAAAAATGCAGTGCTGCTGACATCTTCATTTCGATCTAGTGAAAACCATTTAGGACTTCTGACCTCCAGGACTGTAAGATAATAAATTTGTGTTGTTTTAAACCACTAAGTTTGAGGTAATTTGTTACAAGAGCAATAGGAAACAATGCCCTATGATCCAGTGATCTCTCTCCTACAGATTAATTCCAGTGAAATTTCCTCTCTGGTCCATGTTTTGATCTTAAAATATGCAGTGTCCAGAAATTCTTTGACCATACTCCTTTGAGAGGTAAAGCCTAATTCCTCCCTTATGTGGGCTGGACTTAGTGACTCACTTATAATAAAAAGAATATGGTAGAAGTGATGGTGTGTGGCTTCTGAGACTAGGTCATAAATGATTTCCTTCTTGCTGTTTCTTGCTGGGATCACTGGGGGGAGCCAGCTGCCATGTCATAAAGAGAGGTCTACATGACAAGGAACTGAGGTCTCTTGCCAACAGCCAGTGAGAAACTGAGACTGTGAGTGAGCTATCTTGGAAGGGGTCTAGTCAAGCCCTTCAGATGACTACAGCCCTGACTGATATCTTGACTACAACTTCATGAGAGATCCTGAATCAGACCTCACTACTAAGATACTCCTGAATCTCTGCCCCTAGAAACTCTGAAATAATAAATGTTTGTTGTTTAAGCCAGTAAGTTTTGGAGTAATTTGTTATATAGTGACAAGTACCTAACATAGTCTATAAGGAATCATGTACAAGGATGTACACTATAGCACTGTTTGTGGTAAAATAGACTTGGAAAAAACTTAGAGCCTTCACAGGAGGAAGAGTGACAGATACTATAGAACGCTATACAGCAGAGATAGCATCACAAACTAGATGGATATAAAGAAAAATGAATAGATCTTAAGAACAGTAATTTAGTTAAAAGGGTTCAAAAATTATGTAAATTAAAAACACTGATTTGGGTATATACACAAAAGAAGTGAAAGCAGGGACTCAAGCAGATATTTTTATACCCATTATACCATTTTCATAGCAGCATTATTCACAGTAGGCAAAAGGTAGAAGCAACCTAAGTGTCCATCGACAGATGAGTGGATGAACAAAATGTGGCAGACACATGAAACGAAATATTATTCAGCCTTAAATGGGAAGGAAATTCTGACACATGATATAACATGGATGAACCTTGAAGACCTGATAATAAGTGAAATAGGTCAGTCACAAAAGGACAAATATTATATAATTCTTCTTATATGAGATTCCTAGAGTAGTCAAATTGATAGAGACAGAAAGTGAAATGGTGGTTGCCTGGGGCTGGGAGGAGGGAGAAATAGGAGTTAGTACTTAGTGCATACAGAGTTTCAATTGGTGAAGATTAAAAAGTTCGGGAGATGGATGGTGGTGATGGCTGCACAACAAGGTGAAAGTACTTAATCCCACAAAACTGTATATTTAAAAATGGTTAAGATGATACATTTTATGTTGTGTATTTTATCACAATAAAAATTTAAGCTTCATTAACTATAAAAAAAAAGACACAAAATGATGCCAAATATTTCACAAGAATCCATTCATATTTAAGAACACATGTGAATGAGCACCTACAAAAGGAGGGGGAGTAGAGTGTGGGAATAAAGGGAGAAAGCATGCTTTGCATGGATTGATGATGTCTTGATTTGATTTACAAAAACGATTTTTGAGAACATATGTATTACATAACATGATATTACCTGTACCAAAACAAGAGTTTGGTATACCTTTCCTTTTAACAGTTAATCCTACAGAGATCAAGAACCACATGTTATTGACTACTGGAACTAAAAGATCTAGAAATAACTTCACCGTACCTTCTCATGGTGCATTCAAGATGCTTAGTACTTCAAACATAATTTACTTTTCAAAATTATCTGTGACTCCAAGCAAATTTTATGAAAAAGCAGTGTTTCAAAGAGCAACCCACCACATTCATCTAAATTGGAAGATATTTTAGATTACATAAACCTTTAAAGATCCTAGAAGTAGCCAAAGCAATCAGTGTTTAATTTACAATAAGATTTCACATAGTTCTATTATGAGTTTCTTAGAGGTTAGCTTCCATGTCTTATTTGACTCTTTAGCATGTTTCATTGGTCTGGCATTTAGTAGGTACTCTAATAAATATGTAGTAAATGTATGTCCTCCAGTATTACTTGTCTTTTCTGAATCATAATGCTCTATCCCATCTTATAAGCTGTGTAGATAGGTTTCACTCAGATTCTAACACAAAAAAGGTGGGGGGAGGATCAAAATTGAAGAGCACACTTAAGCTTATAAAAGTATAGGAGACTGGTTAAATTATGTGAAATTAGTACAAAACAGAGAAAAATGGCTAAATATAAATCTACAGAGCAATTAATGCAAATAAAAACATCAATAGCTTTGACTCAGTTCATACAGCATACTTATGAATATTTAATTTTTGAATTCCTTAATAGCACAATTCTGGGCATATTAATTAACAATGAAAAATTTCAAAGACTGCTACAGCCAATAGTTCAGTCAAATATTAGATATTTTATACTATAAGAGGAATGAAATCAACTTTTCTTAACTTAGTTTTTTATTTCTTATTTAATTTGGAAGAATATCTCAAATCTAACACTGTTCTATTTAGAAGTGTTCATATGATTAATAAGATGATCTAGAAAACGTATGCTTATGAATATCATTATGAAAGCTGCTGCCTCTCCATTTCTTAGCTACCAGATATTTAAAAAGCATTCTTATATTGTAGTTAGAAACCCAAAACAATGTAGGATTTTTTTCATTTGATGAATGCTATGTCGGTAACTTATATTGCTTTTCAGATCATTTCTTATATATTATGTTATATGTTATGTAATAAAAGACACTATAAAATAGTTTTATAGTATTAGAACAAAATAGAAGATCTAAGTTCCTTACATCCTTACACAATACATGACCTTGGATAAAGTCACAACATTAGGAGTACTTTAAACTTTACAATGAAAATAATGCTACACTTAGCTGTTTAAACAGCAAAATGAAATAATTTATGTAAAAATAAAAAATTTATAAACTCTCAGGGACTATATACTACCTGGGATTCAAAGAATTGAATAATATTAGCTATTAAATTTCCTTTGGAATTTTAATGTAGCATCTTTAACTCTAGCTACAGTTTTCATCGGATTTAAAAACCAGACCCTAAGTACTACTAACCCAGCTATCCATGATCAAGTAATTTTTAAAACAGAAGTAATTTTTAAAGAATAAAATTGTTTTAACTTGTCAATGAACAATTTATATAGTCTTATTTATTCAAGTCCAATTCCTTATAATCTTGATAAAATTACTGAAACAAAATGATAAGTTCTCTTAAGACTTTCTGTTACATTAACACTATTTTAAGAGGCACTGTCACTGATCTTGGAGGTCTTTACAAAGCCACTACAATCATCATTCAGAGAGTGGAGAGGTGTGGCAGGCTAGTACCATAAATATGCACAAAGATAAGTCATTTAAAACTATATTCAATCTGAAAACATACATTTTTAGACATTTAAGTAAAAGAAAAAAATAAGTGCAATGTAAAACATATTATATGAAGTGCACATCTCATGAGTATTCATTCACTAAACAGAAATACATCTAAAATAAAAGCCAACGTGCTTTAATTTAAAATATTTGTCTATAGACTTTATTCAATGATATCTAAAATTGATCAAAGAAGAATATCAAATTACTTAATATAGATCTTAAATATTAGGCTTATGAAAATTTTATCACAATTTTGCATGAAGTAATTTACAATACAAAGTGATTTGCTCTTGAATGACCTAATTAATGTTAGCATAGCATAAAAGTTACACTAACAAAGGAAAAGATCAACTGTTTCATACATAAGTTATTATGATTTCTTATAGGGAAAAGACCACAACAATATACTGAACTTTCAGAAGAAGAGAACAAACCTAAGGATATAGAGATGAGGGGGAGTAAGCGAGGGGGTTTGGGGAGTGATATGTCAGGTAAAGGGCATAAAGAAAATCACGATTTGTAATAACAAATATTGTAATAATAAAAAATAAAAGTTAAAGATGTGAGTTTTTGGAGGGGAAAAAAAAGATTTCCTACAGGGTATATGTTAAATCAAAGAATGTGAACATCTCTTTTGTGATGCAGAATCCAAGTGTCTGATACATTCCACTGTCAAAACATTCATAGCCTGATATTTTTCCTACTTTAAAAAAGAATTTTTTTTCTCCTCTTCAGGCTGCAATTACATATTATGGCTTTTTATAAATGGACTTCTTACCCACAGCATTTGCTGCAAGATTTCTTATTCCTCTGCAGTTGTCTTTTCAGCCTAACAGGGAGAAAAGCACTGCTGCAGTCATCCACAAAAAGCCACTACCACTGCGTTTTGTAACAAAGACACTGGTATCCTTTTGCCACCCTATTCACCGGGACTTCATCTGGGTGTTTTACAAAAGCAGGCACACTACTGGTGACCAATACTCACAGTCAACCAAAAACAGGGCTCAAGCTCTGCAGTACCTGCCTCCTCCTCTTCCTCCTTTGCACTAGATTCACATCAGCCATCATCAGCAGCTTTGTATCCTCTCTCTCTTGGCTACCACTGCATGTGTCCTTGTGGCCAAGAGAAAAGAAGCCTTTCAATGGGCTAAAGCTTTTTCTCCCCGACATGAATATGCTCCATTCTTTGTTGTCCTCTACCCGTTTCCTTAGATACTGTTATTCCACTCTACTCTGACAATAGGCATTATAAAAACGAAACCCCCTTCCAGCTTCGAAAACAGCTCTTTCTCAGCAGTCTCCCCTTAACACTTCTACCCCTCCCCCTTCTTCCTCTTCTGTCAAAAACCATGGATCAGAAGCACAGGAAATCCATCTCCTGAGCTGCAGTGGTGGGGGGAGGGGGGTCGACGCCCCTGCCTCGCTTGGCATGTGGCAGTGGCAGTGGACCCCATGCCAAGGAAAGGCCACTGGTTTCAGACAGTGTGAGGAAAAAATCGTCTCCCCCTTCCCCCGCAGCAAGCCTGGCTACAGTGGCTCCGACACCTACCCCATTTCCGAGCCCAGCAGCAGCTCCATTCCGTCTCCAGTGACACCCCGGCAGGCTGCGCCAATACAGCCACATGTCGGTCACGTGTGCCTGCGCCCAGCCAATGGGCTGGTTACCGACGGGAACCGGGAGCGCCCTGGTCCGCATCCAGCGGATTACACAGCTGCTTCCCGCTCTGCTTCCTGACCCGCACTCTGCAGCAGGGCACAGAGCCCCACCCCGCCCCGCCACACAGACTGACTGAGACCTAGCCCCGCACCGAGCCTCAAGGGTACGACCTCACTGCCCCTATAAGGCACGCATGGAAGCTGATGGTAGCTGACCTGCATGATAGGCTGGAGTGGGGGAGGTCCACAGGGTGGAGAGATTAGCATGAGATGCTGGAAGTAGGAAGAGTAGTAATAAATTATATATCATTCGCTATGATTTACACGTTTGCAGCAAAGAGAAACAATTCTATTAAATGTATTACAACAAATAATTTTACACTACAAATCACTGACTTGTTAGGTAAAACACTCGAATTACGTCTGAATTAAAAATTCAGTTATCAGAAAAGCTATGATGGCAGCACAACATAGTGGTTGAGATCAGAGCCCTGGAGTTTCATGGCCTGGGTAGAATCTTTGCTTCTGGCCACTCTAGCTGTGTATCTCCAGGCGTTTAATCTCTCAGTACTTCAATTTCCTCCTCTATGATATGGGAACAGAAGTTTAGAATAGAGATGTGAATATACAAGAAGTATTTACAGCAGTCCCTGACACATACTACGTACTGCTAGCTACTACTAATCTGAGGCTTGAATGTCATATTTTAACGCAAATTCTATGTTCCATTTAAATATAACTAAGTGAAGCTTAAATAACCACTTTTATGGGTTAGAAGCACAAAAATCCAAATTGCCAAGAATTTAAAGTTAGATTTAAGCTCTGGTTTACATGGGGGAAAACAGTTTCCATTACCTATTTAAAAGGACACTGAGATTCAGTTTTTTAAATAGAGTATATTAACTGTAATCTTTTCTTAATATTTCAAATTAATAATATGAAAAGAAGCAAACTAATAAATAGCATATTGGAGGTAATTCCATACTACTAAAAATTGTATATATTAGAAAAATAATAGACACACCAAATGTTCATAGAGGTTATCCTTGGAAGGTGAGACTATGGGGTGATTTCTCCTTTTTTCTTTTTGTGCTTTTGGATTTTTTCCCGCTTTATTAGCCTCTGTGTTATAATGCCTGATATACAGCAAATATGCCCTAAATATCTCTTGAATGAACAAATGAATGACTTCCACACTGATCACATATTACTGTAATTAAAAAAAAAAAAAAAATATATATATAAAGTTTAAATATATCTAGAAACAACTTCTCCTCATATTTGAAGTAAAGGAAACACATGAACCAATCTTTCAAGATCATCTTACTGAAAAGTGCATGATTCATTGCACAGGACTTAATTATTTATATAGTCACTGATTGTGTCAAATTCAGAATAATTTCTCATAAGGCCTAGAACTTCCAGAAAAAGTATCTTTCAAAACAAAGAATACATTTTAAAAGCTTCTCAAAATAACTTCTTAGTACTCTAAGAAACAATTGTCAGTCTACACTCTTGACTCAGACTGTGATTCAAGCCATTATTTAGTAAACCAGTTTGTAGCCAAAGTATTTGTCTAAATTTTTACTACACGTATTGTAGAAATTAGTCAGACTCAAATGACAAGATTTTAAAGAAAGCTACGAACATATTCAAAATCACTATGCTTCAAATCTAACAGCAAGCCAATCTGAAAGGTTTACATTTTATGTACCATGTTGCCAATTAAATTCAGTAAGATGTTTCAAAGCAGTTTCCTCAGGGATTCTATAAAAATTTGATGTGAATTTTATTTTTAAAATATATTTATCTACTTTAAAAGCTATAATTAAAAATATATATGATCAGAATATATTGGGCCAAATTTGAAACCATGGAGATCACTGAAGCATTAACTTGTAACCAGATTTGAACATATCTCAGAATAAAGCTTGTGCCATCCTTATTTAATCAAATATGTTATCATTTACAACACGCACATATATATGCACTAAATATATTTTCTGATCAAAATGAAATACAGAAATAAATTGTATAAGGCTGTCTGAAGACTGCACTGACAAACATAACCCTGATTTCAAATATCAGTGTCCATTATGACCAGCTTCACTGTTTCTAGTAAATGGTTTCATAAGTGAATGTTATATACGTGAACACATAATTCACCTTTAAAACAAAAACAAAAACAAAAACCCTTCTGAACCTTCTGCAGCTAAAGAAGAAAAAAAAGAATAACCAAATTGGAAAAGGATTCTTAATGTGTTAAATCTTGTGTTCCATTTTTACATAGACACATTTGGCCTAATTTTAGACTTGTGGTTTAAAAAAATAAGAACATTGGCAACAATATTAACTACTGTAAAATGAGTTAAAAATAGTGCTTTCAGTTGCCTTAATTGACTTTTGTGCTTTATAAATAAACTTAACTCTTTCTCTTTACTGAAGACCTCAGACACAGATTTATTTCCATAAAGAGTTCAACAAGTTTTTCTTCTTTAAAAATAATAATTATGCACTGAAAAAGCAGTTGCTAGCGTAAATTTAACTTCTACAGGTGCTAAGTCATCAAGTAAAGCTCAAATTAATTTAGGAACCTTTCTAATCTTTGGATTTATACTTGGTTATGGTATAATGGGAAAGCTTAAGAAGATAATAAAATGTTAGTTTTCCAAGGTCAAACTGGTTGTGAAGACTTTTCCATATTTTTCATGAGATATGGGAAGGAGGTGAAATGTTGCAATGGCAATGATACTTTTAGTGATAGTTTTAGTGAAATTAAGTGGAAGATACAATCACAGTCTTCTACAAGCCACACATATCTGTGTGTCCTGTGTTACCTTAAGAGGCTAAAGTCTCAAAAGAAGTGGTGCTATTCCTAGCACCAATAACAGAATCTTAATTCATTTTTCTCCCTCCAATTTCTCTCCTCTCTAATCAGTAAACATCAAAATAGTTATTTATGCTTCTGCTCAAGAAGATTCTACAGCTTTCTATTGCTGACAGTGGAACTGAGATAGTTTGGACTTTAGTCATGGAGTACACTGAAGGGCATGTTAATTAGTCTTACTAAACTAAAACGCTTCCTAGGTATATTAAGTTTCCTACGGCTGCCACAACAAATCATCACAAATTTAGTGGCTTAAAACAACACAAATTTAATATCTTATAGTTCTGTAGTTCAAAAGTCCAAAATGGGTCTCACTGGGCTAAGCATCAAGTTTCTGCAGGGCTGCACTCCTTTCTGGAGATTCTAAGGGAGAATCTTTTTTTTTTTTCTTTTTAATTTTTAAAATGACTATTTTGGGGGAGACTTACTCATTTATTTTTAATTGAAACATAATTGATTATACATATCTATGGGGTACAGTGTTGAATATCAATACCTGTGTGCAATACCTGATCCTCAAATCAGGATAATTACTATATTTATCATCACACAATGTAATCTTTTTTTGTGGCTCTTTAACATCAGTATGTTCTGCCAGGGACAAGAAGGACCAAGCAATGTTCTAGATTCTGCTGTCAAAGCTCCCAGTACACTACAATAGGGAGAACATTTTGAAATGCCTTTTAATTTAGAGGGCTATACAGCCTCAGACCCTGCTTACAGGAGGAAAAAACTTCTTCCTGTCAAAAAGCTTTGTAGGCATCTTCTAGGTGTATTGGCAGTGACAGGAGAAAAAATATGTTCGACTAATAAATACACAGAAAAAATGTTTTACCACATTAAGGAATCAAAGAAATAGATATCGAAATAAGAGTACCATTTTCACCTATTAAATAGGAAATGATACGCTAAAATAAAATTGTAGGGTCAGTGAGAATACATGAAAATAGGTACTATCTTTCAAAAATCTTTAAAATGTTTAAAATGCTTATACCCAAGCAAGCTCAGTTAAAAGAAATCACCCAATGTACAATCAGATACATGCACAAAGACTTATAATTCAAAGATATGGAGCATTACTTACACTACTGAAATGTTAGAAAGGACCTCAATGATTGCTAACAGCAGCTTTTAATTACTTTTGGCACATTTGCAAGATAATTAAAATTATGTTGTAGATGATAACTATATAATATACAACTATATTACATAACTCATGTGATATTAGGTGAAAATGCAGAATATTGTATGTCCAATATGATACTAATATGATACCAACTAGTTTTTTTTTTTTTTTTTTTTTTTTTAAAACAAATTATATATGTAACAGAGAAGGCCAGAAAGAGATAACCAAATATCAAGTGTTCATCTCTGGGCACGGAATTAAGAGAATTTTAGTTTTTCTGAATTTTATAAAATTCCCACAACCTAATAGACATAATTTCTATAGTTCCCCCCCACCCCCCCAAAAGTTCAGTACTTCTAGGTTGGAACTGAAGTCATGGCATTTGAAGGAGAGATAAATTAACATATATTTCTCACTTAACCTGAGGCCAAAGGTAGATTCAGATTTTGTGGAGGCCAGGAGCATATACAAATGAGGGTGGTGGGGGAGATTCCTTAAGAAAAATACAAATTAATTAAAAATTGCTAAGGCTGTTGCAAAGGCATTGGAAAGGGCTATGCAATTAGGTTCACTAGGCTTCATTAGTTTCATGATAAATCTGCTTTGAAATCAGAGGCAGACATTATGTTTGGCGTTCTTATATATACAATCTCATCTAATTCTAACAAAACTTCTGCAGAGATAAAAATATCACTATTCACACACATAGAGAACTGAGGCTCAAAGAAATTTAAAAACTTATCCAAGTCTACACACAATGAAGTGGCAGTCAGACTCCCATGCCAATGATGATTATATTGCCTGTCTCTCCAGGCCTTGTGAGCACTTCCCTACACAAAATTAGATTCACCTATAGTTACCACCTAGAGTAGCCTGTACTTCTCTTTCATAATTTAATCCTTCATAAAAAGTTACTTGTTCAGTTATCATCCTGATGCTCACTGCACTACCTGGCTCTGTAGTAGTAGGTACTCAATAAATATTTATTGAATTCATTTTTTAAAAATAATCAGAGTAAGGGAAAATGACAAATCTGAAGCAGCTTTGAAAATATCCATTGGAATGCACAATGAATCCCCTTTACCCACATATTTTTATTGGTGAGTAATCACAGAGCTCTCTAGGAAGATATCTAGAACAAAATTTCTTTAAATGCAAGAGACACCTTTGTGTTAGTTTAGTTAAATGACTAAAGAGAAACAGAGTTTGGAGTTATATTATGGCGGTGTGGAAAATACAAGGTAATATCCGGTAGATAGCACATCAGTAAAGGCAAAAGAAATCAGAAAAACTGTGATGACTCAACAATGGCCACCTTGTCTGAGTTAATTCTGCTTCACTGCCCTTGTAGAGTATTTAACTAGGTATTAGGTTAAATAAAAGCAATTTATGCAAAATTAGGCAGTATTTTGGCCCCCCATGACTTGCTCACTGGTGTTACTCTAGTAAATATACTGCATTACATGGTAAAAGGAACTTGGCAGAGGTAACTAAAATTATTAATTAGCCAACCTTAAAACAGAGAGATTATCCTGGGGGGAACCTACATGAACCCTTAAAAACTTAAAACCATTCACTGGCTTCCCAATGAAATCAGAATAACTTTCAAATTCCTTACCTTGGTTTACAACTCTGCATAATCTAGCTCCCGCTCTCACCACCTCCCCGTTCCCCTTCCCCTCCCCTATCTTTTATGGCTTATCACTGCCTTTCCTTCAGTCTCAAAAACTCTGTTCCCAAATCTTCAAATGAAGACCTGTTCCTTCAGGTCTCAGAATAAATGTCACATCTTCAAAGAGACCTTTGACTATCACCTTATCAATGCTGGTACCATCCTCAAACTTTCTAACACATTATGATGTGTAGTATTCAAAGCATCTGAGGTCTGAAAAGTTCTGTGCATCTACGTAACAGGCATACCTCAGAGATATTTGCGGGTTTGGTTCCAGACCACTGGAATAAAACAAGTCACAAGAATTTTTTTGGTTTCCCAGTGCATATAAAAGTCATGTTTACACTACACTGTAGTGTATTAAGTGCGCAACAGCATTATGTCTATATAAAAAAAGTACATACCTTAATTTAAAAAATACTTTATTGCTAAAAAAAACCTAATGAACATCTGAGCCTTCAGTGAGCTGTAACCTTTTTGCTGGTGGAGGGTTTTACCTCGATGTTGACTGCTGCTGACTGATCAGGATGGTGGTTCCTGAAGGTTGGAGTGGCTGTGGCACTTTCTTAAAATAAGACAACAATGAAGTTTTGCTGCATCGATTGACTCTTCCATTTGCAAAAGATTTCTTTGTAGCATGTGCTGCTGTTTGAAATAAGTTCTACTGTGGGTAAAATGCTTTCAAAATTGGAGTCAATCCTCTCAAACCCTGCCACTGCTTTATCAACTAGTTTATGTAATACTCCAAGTCCTTTGTTGTCATTTCAACAATGCTCACAGCATCTTCACCAGGAGTAGATTCTATCTCAAGAAATCACTTTCTTTGCTTAACCATAAGAAGCAACTCTTCATCCATTAAAGTTTTATCATGAGAGTGCAGCAATTCAGTCACATTTTCAGGCTCCACTTCTAATTCTAGTTCTCTTGCTATTTCTGCCACATCTGCAGTTACTTCTTCTACTAGTCTTGAACCTCTCAAAGTCATCCATGAGGGTTGGAATCAAACTTCTTCCAAACTATTGTTAATGTTGATATTTTGACCTCCTCTCATGAATCACAAACATTCTTAATAGAATCTAGAATGGTGAATCCTTTCCAGAAGGTTTTCAATTTACTCTGCCCACATCTAACAGAGGAATCACTATCTACAGCAGCTGTAACCTTACAAAATGTATTTCTCAAATAATAAGACTTGAAAGTTGAAAATGACTCCTTGATCCATGGGATGCAGAATGTGTGTTGTGGTAGCAGGCATGAAAACATCATTCATCTCCCTGTTCATCTCCATCAGAGCTCTTGGATGACCAAGTACACTGTCAATGAGCAGTAATATATTGAAGGAATCTTTTCTTCCTGAGGAGCAGGTCTCAGCAGTGGGCTCAAAATATTTAGAAAACCATGCTTTAAACAAATGTGCTGTCATCCAGGCTTTGTTGTTCCATTTACAGAGCACCAGCAGAGTAGATTTAGCATAATTCTTAAGGGCCCTGGATTTTCAAAATGGTAAATTAGCATTGGTTTCAACTTAAAATCACCAGCTACACTAGCCCCTAACAAAAGAATCAGCCTGCCCTTTGAAGCTTTGATGCCACGCATTAAATTCTCTCTAGCTCTGAAAGTCCTAGACAGCATCTTCCAATAGAGGCTGTTTCATCTACACTGAAAATCTGCTTATAATACCAAGGTCATGAGTTCAGATCCCTGTACTGGCCAGCCATGAAGGAAAAAAAAAAAAAAAAGAAAAAGAAAGAAAGAAAAGAAAGAAAATCTGTGGTTTAGTGGTAGGCTTATTCATCAACGATCTGATAGATCTTCTTTCTGTATAACGTGCTACAGCTTCTACACCAGCACTTGATGCTACACCTTGCATCTGTATGTTATGGAGATGGCTTCTTTCCTTAAACCTCATGAACCACCCCCTCTAGCTTCAAACTTTTCTTCTGGAGCTTCCTCACTTCGCTCAGCCTTCATAGAATTCAAGAGAGTTATGGCCTTGCTCTGTATGGATTACGCTTTGGCCTAAGGGAATGTCTGTCCTGGCTGGTTTGCTCTTCTATTAAGACCACTAAAACTTTCTCCGTATCAGCAATAAAGCTGTTTTACATTCTTATCAATCGCCTGTTCATTGGAATAGCACTTTTAATTTCCTTCAAGAACTTTTTCTTCTCATTCACAAGCTGGCTAACTGCTTGGTGCAAGAGGCCTAGCTTTCAGCCTATTTCAGCTTTTGACATGCCTTTCTTACTAAGCTTAATCATTTCTAGCTTTGATTTAAAGTGACAGACATGTGACTTCCTTTCATTTGACCACTTAGAGGCCACTGTAGGGTTAATTGATCTAATTTCAATATTGTTGTGTCTCAGGGAATAAGGAGGCATGAGGAGAGGAAGAGTGATGGGGGAATGGCCAGTCTGTGGAGCAGTCAGAACACACATAACATTTATTGTTTAAGTTCACCATCTTATATGGATGCAGTTCATGCTGTCCCAAAACAATTAACACTAGTAACATCAAAGATCACTCATCACAGATCACCATGAGATACTAATAATGAAAAAGTTTAAAATACTGAAAGATTACCAAAATGTTACACAGAGACATGAAGTGAACACATGCTGTTGAAAAAACAGTGCTTACAGACTTGCTCAAGGAAGGGTTCCCATAAACCTTCAATTTGTAAAAAATACAATAACTGCAAAACACAATAAAGCAAGGATCTTTAAAATGAGGTATGCCTGTATTTATTTAATTTTCTGCTTCCCAAATTGAAATATAAATTCCATGAGGACAGGAACCTAGATTCTCCTGCACTGCTGTTTCCCTGTCATCTAGAATACTGCTTGGTGCTTTCTGTTCAATGTGTGAATGTAGATGATATAACAATGAATAAGACATCGATTTATAATCTGGTAAGAGACTAAGACATTTATGACAAGTTTTAATACAAGGTAATGCACTGTTAGATGGCAGATTGGATTGTTTCTGGCTAGGTAATCAAGAAATACTTCAGAGAGAAAGCAGCAACAGAACTACCTTTGAAGGATATTTAGCAATTTTTCAGAGAGGAGATTCCAACCTTACCTGTTAGGTTAAAAAATTTAGACTTCAACCCATAGGCAATGAAAAAAGAGAAGTGTTTCAAATAAGAAGGAACACATAATTACAGCAAGATCCACAAAAATTAACAGAATTACTTGCATACTATTACTCATTTATGGCTAAATTTAATGGCCCCAAACTTTTTCAACTGGAAAATATGCTTGTAGAAAAAAAACAATAAATTATATACTCTACAAGGAATTTTATTTTATTTGGTGTCATTCTGGAAATTTTGACAACACAGTTATTTATTAGTTCTATGTTGTTAATAAAACAAAAAACAAACCACCTTTGGCAACCATTTTACACAATTAAATAAAATATTCAAATATTTGTGAATAAGTAAGGAAAATTTTTTCCTAAATTCTTAACACATTCTAATCTAGTAAACCTCCAGTTTCTGGGCATGCAATGTTTTAAACTAACCTTCCCTTTGCAAAATAATAATAATAATTCTGATTCTTTTTAATGAAATGTTTAAAACAAGATTTTATGCTTGCCTGTTTTTTTTTAAAAAGTCTCGTAGAATATTTTTTAATTTTGATATTTACTTAAAATCTAAAACAGTTACAAGATTGCTCCTAAACATATAGTTTTACATCCAAACTTATAAACTGCATTTATAAAGATATCATTTTAACACTGAAGAGCTCAGTGACTTAAGGCCATTAAGACAGCACCAAATGTTTATGATATCACTGTCAATTCAAAGAGGAGCACATAGAATGAGTCTTTGAAAAAACCTTTCTCCCATGAAAACAGGATTAAAAATGATCATTAGTTTAATATTTAAAATATCATATAATGCCGAGATTACTTGATGAGTCATTCATCAGTTTATAAAACATGGATTAGCCCTTGAAATAAGTCAGAATTGATAAGGAAAACACCAATTTTAATTGATATTAAAAAAATTTGGTGCACATAAAAGAATAAATATAGAGCCTTATAATGGTGTTTATTTATTAGAACTTTAAACCAAATTTTTGGGTCAAAAGACTTTTATTCTCATGCTAATATCCCTGAATTCCTACCTTAAATGAAAATATATAAACACTTTTTCAACACCCTATATACCAACTGCAGATAGCATTACCTAATACTATAATATTTTCTTTTCCTTTTTAGTTTTTCTTTTTATTTTTAACTCTTCCCTTCTTATTCAGCTTTATGCTGAATTTTAAACATATGAGGCAAAGTGTAGACTGTAAAATTATTTCACTTTCGAATGTCTGAAGATATTATAGGCTAAATAGTCCAAACTTACTATTAATTTAAAAAAAAAATCTACCCACTATTACTGAACTGTGTCAATCAAATCAGAAACCTCTGGGTCATTTGGACCACCCCTAATAGTACCTAATATATAGATTCATTTTAAGGATTAGCAGACTAACTGACTAATAAGAGTTCATAATGAGTATTTAATACTACACCGTAAGAGGGAAGTGAGAAAGGTAAATCAAATCAACCTAATAAATGTAATTCCTTCTTTCAATATAGATTAGTACTGTTAAAATTTCATATTTACTTTATAAGTCTTTTTAAACTTAGTTTGCCAGTATGAGGAATCTGCAAAAAGTTCATGGAAATATTTGTATTATCTTATAATTCTATTTTTCCACTAACTTTTTGAAGTGCCCTTGTATTCCAAGGTTGAAGTGACATACGGCTTTTGTAGAAGCAAAAAGTAAGCTTTAAGAATTGGAGTAAATTTCATCTTCCTCAACAGATACCAGCTACCATTAAGTATCCTCATCCCACACCAGATTGTACCTCATACAATATGATAAAAGCTTTTCCCCAATGTTCTCCCAAAGAAGATCTGTTATTTAACCAATAAATAGTTAGATTTGCCCAATAAAACACTTGGGACTTCCATAGAAAAGGGATGCTTTTGATACATGTCCTTTTATAAAAGAGAACACAAAGTTCCTTAAAAGAAAAAAAAAAAGTCTCCTATACAGCAATAAGACAACTTGACTGGATTTGTCAACCATTTATCTTACAGGAACAGTCTATATAAAATCTTATTGGCCTTGAAGCTAGGAGGGCTCATTTTTCCTCCTTCTATTGAAATAATTTTTTCTAACACTATTCTGGTATTAAGAACAATATGCTACTCGAAATGTTTTTTAAAATTCTCAAGAAACTTAACAGTGGTTTCCTCTGGGGAGTAGAATTGAGTGGCACTTTTTGCTTTTTAAGTTTTTAACAGTTGCCTATACTAGTTTTAAATTAACAAAAAAACAGCTCAAAGTTATACATATCAAAAAATAACCCATAATTGCCAGCTGCTAGAAAGACCCTTCAAGATTAGTATTTTCTACCTTTTATAGCATTCACATGGTGACAAAATAAATTTCCAAGCTCATTAGCACTATATCTAAGGTCCTTTATGATCTGGGCCCTTCACGCCTGCCTCTTCATCTCTGCCCATGGCCACCCAACTACTCCAGCTACACTCCAATCACTTGGATTGCTGTGCACTCACCAACTACTATACTTACTATTTCGTCTACTGGAAGGTTCTTAGCCCTGCTTTTCCACCTAGCTAATGCTGACCCATTTTTTAGGACCCAGTTTAGATGGCATCTCCCAAAAGCCTTCCCTAACTCCCCTGGCCAGCGTTAGCTCTTCCCCTACCCCTACCCCACTATACTTCCAGAAGTCCCTGTGTTCACCAGCCATCTCATTTACCACATACTTGGGATTTACCTATCTATTGGTCTTTCTCACTAAGCTGTTTGAGGACAAGACTCTTGTCTTGGTAAGTCATCATTGTATTCTCAACAGTATTCTTGTATTTTGCCTGGTCGAAAGCAGGTACTCAAATATTCGTGGATTATGAATAAACTACCTCTCATATGTCAAGACCCAATTTTGTGAAGCTGTCTCTAACTATCCCAAGCAGTCAGGTGCTTTCCCTTCTATGCTCTCATAATACTTACATCAATTATCAACTCAACTAATATCTATTCCCTCACACCCATTAGACTGTGAGCTTCTGAACAAGGAGCCTGTCTTCATCTTCATAAGTATGCAAATACTGTTCTGGTTATCTAGTAGAAATTAAATATCTGAGTGAATGAAGATTATCCCTTAAAAAATAAAAGTGAAAAAAGAACAAGCATAGGATAGCAAGCTCATTTCTTATTTATTTTTCCATCTTTACTAATAATAAGAGACCATAAAGCTCTAAAAACATTTTGTGCTTGCTTTAGGATTAGGGATAGGGAGCCATTAAAAGATCAAACTATTCCCCAGACAGTTCCTTATCCCCTGACTTCCTGAAACCCTGCTCTTTTTCATCTAAATTCTATTCTTATTTCTAACCATTAAACCTTTGACCACCACAAAACTAGAGCCTTCCCAGTAGCTAGAAGCAGGGAAGTACCACTTTAATTCCCTGGCGAAGAACAGGGTAGGGGCAGTAATGATAAGGTAAAGAGGGAAACTCTTACTCCAGAGCAACAAGAAGAGATGAAATGTTTCTGACATTCCAAATTCAAAAGCTGAACACATTTTCCTCTAGAAATAGTGTTATTCATTGCTTCTAGAAATGGTGTTATTCACTGCAGTTATGGCACTTCATACTGCATATGAATTTGATGGTCTTTGTGGGCAGGTCTGAGGACATAATCATTAGTCAACATTATTCCTATGTGACCATCAGATGTTTGGACTTCTTAACTATCATTACTTTCTTTACGTTTTCCCCTCTCACATAAGAAAATCTGAATTTCACCACAATAGATATGACATAGTGTTTAATATATTTTACTACAATAGCATAGAAATTTATGTAACTCACAAAATCAAACAGTATACTTTAATACTACTGTACTAAAAACAGACTACCAATAAATTACTCAACTCCTCTATAACTTCAAATTCTTCAGTGAATATCCTCTTCACCCATTTACTTTAGTTGAACCCTGATGACACCACTATCTTTGCAGCTTTCTCAAGGAGACTTTTTTTCTTCTCGCATCCCATGTCCTTTAAGGCCAGGAGATAAGAATGATGGGGTGTGAAGGAGTCAAGAGAAGCAAAAGATGTGCTCCTTTCACCCAATTACCACGTCTAAACCATTTCTCCTACTTGCTTAACACCCAAGAGTTTTTGACATGCTACTCAGCTATGTATCCTCTATTGCCCCCAACATACTTCTCCACTCTTACTCCCATCATCACTCTCAGTGACTTCAAAGTCTAGGTAGATTACCCATATACTATCCCAGCTCTTTAGTTTCTTAATTTCTTCACCTCCAAATACCATCTTCTGTGATCCATTTAGGGCTTTGACATCGTCAATAACTACACCAACTCCAAATTTTACCCCAAAATCTCAATAACCAAATTTCTAGTATTTGAATCATGCCTCCTGTATAGTCCATTTCTGTGCTTATAACAAAATACATGGAACTGAGAATTTTATACAGAAAATGATATTTTTTTTTAAAAGATGACTGGTAAGGGGATCTTAACCCTTGACTTGGTGTTGTCAGTACCACGCTCTCCAAAGTGAGCAACCGGCCATCCCTATATAGGGATCCAAACCCATGGTCTTGGTGTTATCAGCTCCACACTGTTCCCAAGTGAGCCGCAGGCCGGCCCAGAAAACGAAATTTATTGCTTACAGTTTCAGAGACTAGGAAGCCCAAAGTCCAGGGGAAACATCTGGTGAAGGCTTTCTCTGGCAGTGACTGCAGTGATATCAGGATATCACATTGTGAAAATGGAGCAGAGAGAGAGCAAGAGAGCAACTTCCTCATTCATTCTCCTTTTAAAGCCCTCCAAACCACACCAATGACCACCATTTTTAATCCATTTACTACAGCATGGTCCTACAATTTAATCACCTCTTCAAGGCACCACCTTTCAATTACCATAATAGGATTTCCCACCCTCAACTGTTACAGTGGGGATTAAGCTTCAGTGATGTTGGGGCGCCATTCAATCCACAATGGAAATTCCTCATAGACATATGCTTGTGTGGTTAGCAAATGAGCTATTTTAGCTAGATTTTTCCAAATTACGTTTGATTCATGGGACCACTTTTGTTAAACTCCAACCAGTAAGATTTCCACACTGAAATATTAGATGATCAGACTTAAACAGAAAGTTGTTTATCCTCTTCTCCTATCTGCTTTTTAGTTTTTGAAAGGACAAGCTGTTCTGGAGCTTGAATGGGGGTTATCATTATGATTTAAAATCCTTAAGTGTGTCATGTTCCAGAATGCTAATATTTGATGAAAACAGAAATTAGACTCTACCATAGTAGTATAAATATTTACAGCTATGTCTGTGAAATTTTGGGTTTCTGCGAACTGCAGTTTGAAAGGATAAACAAGAAACTGGTAACAGTGATTGCCTCTGTGGGTGACTGAGGGACAGGTGTAGTAGGTTTATTTTCACTTCACACATATTCTCTAGTACTTTTTGAAATGTGTACTACATGCAGGTAATATCTGCTTAAAGATAAAACATTTTTAAGTCTGTTTTCCTGACAAAGCTGCATTTTTTATGCTTAAAATAGGAGTGATGTAAAACAACTTTAGTGCATATCTGAAACCATGCTCCTTACTTTTTTTAGCCTACCAAATAATAAGAGATAATCTTGGTATCATCCTAGTGCCTACACTTAAGTTTAAGGCCAAGAAGCAATTTAAGTGTTGCAACTCTGGAAACAACCAAGATGTTATGACAAGAAACAACCTGCTGGCTTTGGTAATATAAAAGTGAAATACGATTTTTAAAATTTTGTGTATAGACTAGTTCTAGAAAAGTTATCAGCAATAAGTGGCTCTTCTATCACTTCAGAAAACATTTGGGAAAAAAGCATAATTAATACACAGTATATCCTCATTTTGTAGACATAAAAGCTATATCACAAGAAGGTTAAGTGATTTGTCCTGATCTAGTTAAAGGCAGAGCCAAGTACTTGAATCCAGGTGTCTATTTCTACTGAGCCAAAGTCAACTATTTCTGATATAGTAATCTGAATATATTTACTGTTACCAGAGAGATTTCTTCCTATACCTGTGGTTGGTCCTTAATTTCAATAAAAACTATCTATCCTGGACAAATATAATAAGGATATGTGTACTAAGTATGAAGGAAATCATATAAAATACCCTAATTAAAGTAAATGATAACAATAGGTAATGTTAAGTAATAAACCAGATGCCTCCACTACTAGACTTACAGAGCGCCTTCAACAATTTCATTAAGAACCAATTAACAGCCAAATAAAAGATTTTAATTTGCAAGTCAGTAAAACTGAGATAGACTAGGAAAAGAACAACAACAACAAAAAATCACATACAAAATCTGCTTTTTCAGGCATATAAAACAGTACACCAAACACTGGTTACAAAAGGTAAAAAGGACTCCTTTTCCCATTCAGCTATTCAATTCCTCACATTTAACATTCTGACTGCACAATTTTCATGGTTCAAGTTGAGTCATCAAGGTCCTAACAATAATATTTAATTAGCAGGCTGTCATTTGAATTGAGATGCAGACCTTTTGTCAAAGACCTAATTCTACGCTAAATCAATAATTTCATTAACCCAATATAAACTAAAATGAAATCATAACATGGTAACTCATCATAAATATCATTAAGTTGTGGGAAAAGATTCTACTAATATGTAATTTTTTAAAAAAGTGTGTAAATTCTTCTATAAAAGTGAAATAACTGAATTTTAATACTGACATAATTTATATTGGTACAACAGTAATAATTTTTCTCCCATATGATTTGGTTTTTGAGTAAGCATTAAATTTCTATGAAAATTCGTAACTTAATTTCAACTGAGACCCAATTCAATAGTTGGTTAGAATATGTGATATCAGTGAGTATTCAACCAAATGAGAAAATAATGAAAACAGACTTGTCCAGTGTGACTTTTTCCAACCCGCAGGTTTGCTTTAACTGACAGCTAACATATCTTTAAATTCTGTTAATGTGTAAATTAATGTTTGTTAGAAAAGGCAAAGGAAAAACTCGTGTGTTGAAAATAAGAAACCATTGAAGAAATGCTATTGAATATTAGAAAAGATATCAGAGTCTCTGAAATGAAACTACAGCAAAGACAAAGATGACAGAAGAAATGAAAAGAATGACCAGAATGAGACAGGTACAATGCCACAGGACTAAATAAATAAGGGTACTAAAATTAAGCTCCTATGAACATGGAAGAATACAATAGGGAAAATGTGTTACAGTTGTGAGGCAAGCATGACAAGATTTTGGAAACAAGAGTTAGAACACTGACTAATATATTAAATGTTATTACAGTAGAATAGTATCATTCATCTACTATCTAAGGTACTTAATCTAACATAATTGCTGCTTTACAGGGGAAATTAGTGAATTAAAAATCTTCAGAAAATATATGAGTCCAATGCAGCAACAGCGTAGACTTTAACAAGTGCTGAGATGAATGCTGAGATTGATTCACATCTGAATTTATTTACAGACAGTAAACTTTAAGAAATAAAATATCAGACTCTCAAATTGAATTTAGGGAGTATAGGAGTCCTCCCTTATCCACAGTTTTACTTTCCATGGTTTCAGTTATCCATGGCCAACTGTGGTCAGAAAAAATTAAATGGAAAGTTCCAGAAATCAACAATTTGTAAGTTTCCAATTGTGCACCATTCTGAATAGCGTGATGAAATCTCCCCATCCCACTCTGTCCCACCCAGGATGTGAAATATCTTTGTCCAGTGTACCCACGCTGTAGAAGCTCTCTGCTTGTTAGTCCCTTAGCAGCCCTCTCAGTTATCAGTTTGATGGTTGTGGTATGCAGAGCTTGTGTTTCAAGTATCCTTTATTTTACTGAACGATGGCCCAAGAGCTGGCAATTCAAAAATGCCAAAGAGAAGCCGTAAAGTGCCTCCTTTCAGTGAAAAGCTGAAAATTCACTACTTAATAAGATCGTATACTGCGGTTGCTAAGACCTACAGTAAGAATGAGTCTTCTATCCATGAAATTGTGAAGAGTGAAAAAGAAATTCATGCTAGTTTTGCTGTCGCACCTCAAACTGCAAAAGTTATGGCCATGGTTTGCGATAAGTGCTTAGTTAAGATGGAAAAGGCACTAAATTTGTGGGTGGAAGACATGAACAGAAACATGTTCCAACTGACAGCAATCAGGTTCAGTACTATCCACGGTTTCGGGCATCTACTGGGGGTCCTAGCACATATTTACTGCAAATACGGGGGGGGAATACTGTATAAAACTAACTGTATTTGTTATGAATAATCAAGATGCTGTAATAATTTATCAGAACTTATTAGTTATTGATAAATCATCATCTTAGCTATGCCTGGTATAGTTCATGGTATCACAGGGCTGAAAAAAACCTCAAGAGACTGTGAAGAGAAAAAGATCTGAATTTGAGTCCCGTATAACTTTAGGTAAGCCAAGTCAAATATCTTCCCTGGGACTTCTGTTTTCACATGTTTAAAACAGAAGATGGATAAGATGGAAGGGCACATGAGAGACTTAATCATATGTAGAGTCTCTTCCAGTTCTAAAATTTTGTCCATCTCATTTCATCCTTCAGTTTTTTTGAAGGCAAGTGAGCAAATCTAATACAAAGAGCTACTTAAATCTAACATAGTGGGGAAGTGAAAGAACTACAATTAACATGAATCTTCAACTTGGTATTTTCTTCTAGCATAGAGAAAAGAGAAGGAATCAAGTAAACAAATACAGTCATGTGTTGCTTAATGACAGGGATACAGTCTGAGAAATATGTTAGGCGATTTAGTCATTATGCAAACATCAGAGAGTGTACTTAGATGGTATAGCCTACTACACACCTAGGCTATACGGTATAGCCATTATAATCTTATGGGACCACCATCATATATGCAGTCTGTTGTTTGACCAAAACGTCATTACATAGGACATGACTGTATAAGAATTCTAGGTTTCCTTATAAGAGAGCTGGCTTTGTATTTTGTTCATGCATCAATTTAACCATAAAAAGATGGAAGACATTTCATGCTAACAGCTGTAACTAACATCAAGTTAAATACCTATAAAATAAAAATATATTAGTATGTTATACTAAATTTTCAACATCCCCCACCAGAGAAGAATGTCAATTTATACAAAGACTACTATAACATAGTTTGCCTAGCAGAATTTCTAAGCTGTGTGTTTGACCTCCACATTTAATAAATTTAATCTCAGAATCCAAATGCAAATGTAAAGTATTTTAAATAGATGTGGGTAAGACTGAAAAATATTTTTTCCCTGAGATGTAAAAAAAATAAAATAAATAAAAATCACATCTACATGGCCTATAGAGAGTTGCCATGTTAATTACTGAAAATAAACACTGACTTCCAATGAGAATACTAAAGGACAAATCTGTTTGCAATACCTTATCAGCCCAGTGCATTCTCTCTCCCTCCCCACACAACCCCATTTCAAAAATGTTCCCATTAAGTTCTGCTTGCTTTCATGAAGTACAATTCCTACCACAATGTACTACCCACATGCTACATGTGTTTCTGATGTCTTCAGTCAAATAAAATATCCTCTACCTCCTCTCCTTGGGACTATTGCAAAGTAATAGGAACTAATCTGATAAATAACACATGTTGAAGAATTAAAAGGCAACCACAGCTTAATGTTTATCTTCCCCAGGTATCTCATTTATACCATAAAAGGGGCCTTAACACAGAGGAATGACTCATGTAGAAATGTCAAGTCTTCCTTGGACAAGTTAGTCAAAGAAATATTTAGATTTCCACTTGTAGAAACAGGAGACCAGACAATTCAGACCAATTATCCTTCTGAAGATAATTTTAAAAGCTAGATATTAAAATCTTCCTAAAAGGATCAAATAACTACCAACATAGTAAGCAATGAATAACCAGCTCAAATCCACTAGAAATCAAGAGCCCAGAAAGGTGATCTTAGCTTGGCTGTGCTTTGTTGTTTGTTGTCTTCACTGCAGGACTGGGGGATCAAAGCAAGAGTCTAGAACCCACCAAGGGTGAGGACTGTAGTGAAAATACCCTTGGCTTTGGGTTGAGACTCTAAAGGGCTATTCCCTAGGAGTAAGAAGGAACCAAAAGGAGACCATGGACTACGACCAATTTCAAGTCATCTAGGTGGCCCAGAAAAGTTAAAGATTTGAAATTTGTTTAAGATGGTCTCATACCCCCAGGCACTTGGCAATAGCGAACGAAAATCTTCTTTAGAGAAAAATTAACTTCATTTTATACATCAAATTATTTCTACAAAAGACATCTGAATCAGATCCAGAGAGACTTGGCAACATTGGAATTTCCAAACACAGACTGAAAATAACTATGCTTATTACATTCAAGGTGATAAAGTCAAACTTAAATATTTTTGCCAGGAACTGAAAACTTTAAGGAGTGACACAGATTTGAAAAAGAATCAAAATTCTAGTACTTAAAAATAAAATAGCCTAAATTAAGTACTTACTGAATGAGTTAACAACAGATTAGACATAGGTGAAAAAAATGTGAACTTTGAAGATGGGTCAGAAGAAACGATTTAGAATGTAGCCTCGTGGACAAAAAGAAAGAAAAAACCAGAAAAGTGGGTAAGAGATAGAATAAGGAGGTCTTAACACACTCATGGAGACTCCCAAAAGAAAAGAGGCCATAACCTCCAAATAATGACAGCAAAAATCTGAATGGTAAAATAGCCAATTAATCTAAATGGTGAGAAAGAAAACAGAATAAATAACAGAGTGGAAAAGTAAAGTATGTAGTAAGATGGGAGATTTAAATCCAACCATGTTATATAAGAGACACATTTAAAACAAGAAAATAGAAAGGTTGGAGGAAAAAGAATGGAAAAAGATATACCATGCAAACAATAATAAAAAAGAAGGCTGATGTTATTGTATTAATCCCAAACTAGACCCTAATACAAAAAGTACTACCAGAGGGGCTTGGCCAGTTAGGATTTGGATCCCCATATCAGCCAGCTGCCAAAAAAAAAAAAAAAAGAAAAGAAAAAAGAAAAAAGAAAAAAAAGTAATACCAGAATAAAAGGGGTACACTTCACAATGTTAAGTTACTGAGAAGATATAACTATTATTTATTTCTATGCATCTAATAGCATAGCCTTAAATATATAAAGGAAAAGTTGGGAGAACTACAAGGGGAAACAATCAAAGCTACATTCATAATGGAATATCTTACACACCCTTTTCAGGAACTGATACAAGTAAACAAATGATCACTAATGACACTTAAGATTTGAAATACAAGGTTAATAAACATGAACCAATGAAAAAATATAGAACACCGCACTCAATAACTGCAGAGGAAAAAAATATGATATACTAGGCCATAATGCAGATTTCAAATCTTACTTATTTATTTTATTTTATTTTTTTAATTTTTGGCGGCTGGCCAGTGTGGGAAGCTAACTGGCCAGCCCCAGATCTCAGATTTTAAATGTCTGAAATAACTCGCTTTTGAAACACACAGTGTGTTTTGGATTACACTATAATAATGTTAGAAATTAAAAACAAATTAAAAAATAACTAGAGAGTCTCCATGTTTAGAAATTGAGAATATAATACTTCCTAATAATCCAAAATTCAAAGTAGAAATCATAATGAAAATTAGGAAACATTATAAGTGAATTACAAAAACACTACATACCAAAAAATACTGCATACAAAAATACTACATACCAAAACTAGCTAAACTGGTGCTCAGAGGGAAATGCTTAGCCAAAACCGAATACATTTAAAGTGAAAAAATGCAGAAAGGTAGAACTACAAGAAACTAGCAAAAGAACAACAAAGTGAACCTCACAAAAGTAGAAGGAAGGAAATAAAGAGCAAAAATAAATGCAACAGAAAACAAACATACAATAGAAGCGATCAGCAAAATTCAAAATTTGGTCCTTTAGAAAGACTACTAAATCTCTGGTGAGTCTAAGGTAAAGCAAAAAGAGAAAGTACAAATAACTCATGTTGGACATGAAAGGGAATCCCTTCCTGCAGCCATTAAAAGAATAATAGAATGTTTATTATAAACAACTTCATGCCAGTAAATGAAAAAGTTAAGATAAAAAGACAAATTCTTAGGAGAAAAATTATCAAAATAATCACAAGACAGAAAACCTGATTTATCTTAAAAACGAGAAATCGAATTAGTAATTAAAAACTTTTCCACAAAGAAAACTCCCAGCCCAAATGGTTTCTCTGTTGGATTATAACAAACACTTAAGGAAGAAATCATTCCAACCATACACAAACTCTTCCGGAACAAAAAATGAAGGTCAGCTCATTTTATAAGGCTAGTATAAAATTGATTTCAAATCCTGACAAAGACTGTACTGGCCATCTCACTCATGAACAATATCACGGCCTACTGCATCACTTCCTTCATTTAGGTCTCTCAGCTCAAAATGCCCTTCCCTCAACAACCTATCTATAAAATAGCATTCATCTCTTGTTACTCTTTATCCCCTGAACCTATTTTATTTCAAAGTCTGTATACCACCTGATACTAATTGTGTTTGAGTATACTTCTATGTTTAGTGACTATGTACTCCACTAAAATTTAAGCTCAAAGAGAGCACACAAGCTCTGTCGTTCACTATTGTTACCACACTATTTGCACACAGCAGGCCCTCAAAATTATTTGTTGAATGAATGATAATTGTCTTTATAATAGAGGTGTATAGATTGTAAAGTTGTAGTATGATAGAGGAGCTGATAAACTTTTTAGGGGTGGGTGTTTAGGGCATCAGCAGTGATGATTTTCAAAAAATTGCAAAATCAATTATCAATGATATTCTTCATTTTACTTTATTGTGAAATGAGGGTATAAAGTCTGAAAGTGCTTCAGTAATTTGCTACCATGAGATAAACTAGCCCAAGAATGAAACCAAAACAAGGAAAAGGACAGCAGACGAATCAGAGAAATTGAGCCAAGTCCTTGATGATTTCATGTCAGCTACTAAGTGAAGCCTCAGCTGAAGTTTAACTGTAAGATCTAATCATTCCTTTTTTGTTTAAGCCAGCTTGAATTTTGGTTTTCTGTCACTTGCTATATACAGAATACAGACAAATCTCAGTAAATTCTTGCAAAAGGTGAACCATTCACCTATTTCACTGTGTGGGTGTGTAGGGGCACTGTTGGCATTTTTGAAGGGACAATTCTTTGTTTTGTGGGACCACCCCAAACATCACAGGATGCTTAGCATATCTTGCCTCTACCCATTAATTGTCAGTAGGACCTCACAGTCACTATGACAACCAAAATGTCCCCATTTATTTCCAAATGTCCCCCCGTCCCCGGGAACCACAATTCCATCTCATAATAGTTGTTATAGAGACCTGTTTCTCACATGGCTCTAACACGGATGCTTAAATGTATTTAACAGCAATCTTAAAAGAACTGAGATATACCACTCAAATATTCTAATTTTACATACTAATCCATTTTTAACCAGTCATCTATGACTATCTACATGTTTGGCTAAAATCCTATGAATAGCTTACAACAACTCTTGGCATCAACAGTGCTTTAAGTCTGCTACTACTGTCTGAAAATTCTTATATATTTAAACTTACTTCTCCATACAATACTACATAGGTATGTCACTGACACTGTCAGTTACCTTCTCTTCAGCCATTTGCCTATCCTCTTCCTAGACTGAAATGCCACATATTGGTTTTCCCGGCTTCCTGGCAATTAGGGCATGAGCATGCCAGGATGAACATCTGATACAGGACTTCTGTGAAAGGTTTACTTGACTAATCAAGAGATAAGAGGGTAAATTTCCACTGTCTTTGGTAGCTGTGTGAGAATGTGATGCCTGGAGCAGAAAAAGCCATTTGCAACCATGATAGGACAAGTCTGAGCCCAAAGGTCAGCACACCAAGGATAGCCAAGCATAAGATAGAAAGCACCTGGATCCTTGATGGTTGTACAGCTAAGGTGACTAACATGAAATCCTCCAACTATGGATTTCATTTTATGTGAGACACTGTTTAAATCACTGTTGGGTGGGTATTATGTAACCTGGGGCCTAACTAATACAAGATGACTTCAAGATCTGACAACTGACAGTGAGAGAAGAACCAATATGATGGCAAGGTTTTAAGACTGGAGGGCCGAGAGAAAGGTGGTTAGAAAAGAGAAATCAGGAGGAAGAGGAATACAAATATACACATCCATGTATAAACACACTAGGTGAGAGGAGGTGAAAAGAGAGATTTAGTTTGGTATGAGTTAAACTTATGCCAGTACATCTAAGGCAGAGATAATTAGCAAGCGGTTAAAGTGGAACTGGAGTTACACAACTGAGAAACGTCCACACAGAAATACTGATTTATATCATAAAAAAAAAGATACGATCACCAAGAGAACAAAGTGAAAAGCATACAGAACTCCGAGGACACTGGTTACCTCCCCAGGATCCATTCCACCTCCTCTACATTATGCTGCAGTCCCTATCTTTAGATGGGATTTACTCTACTGGCTAGGCCAATTAGAATAATTTGATACCTCTGGATGAATTAATTTTGTTAAATTAATTGTTATAATTAATATTGTTAAATATTGTTATAGAGTTGGAGGCACAATCTTCTACGTTTATTCAATCAGAGTAGAGCATAGAACTTTTGGGAAAAATCTAGGAGAAGAGAAGTCTTCTCTCTCCCTCTGGAAGTAAATAAAGGAGGCTGTACCATGAGCATTGCTGGTATCTTTTTATTAAGAGGGAAGCCAGCCTGAGCATAAAGCCCAAACAGGAGGACAATGCTCAAAGAATAGCCAAGAAATGGGACCTCTGCCCTGATGACCTCTGAACAAACCACTCTTCAAGCCAATTCTATCTATGCACTTGCCAATTAATTGAGCCAATATATTCTTTTTGTTTTTGAATCTCATTTGCAGATCCTAACTGATGCAGGGAACAGCTATGTTTAGGGGCAAGAACAAAGTCAAGACTAGAAAATGTGAAGAAACTTTAAGAGAAATAGGAAATCAGGAAGTACAATGCAAGAGAACCAAGAAATTAAATCATTTTATTACTACAAAATAGAGTAATGTACATTTCACAAATGGTCTAAGGAAACCAAGGATGACAGAGGAAAGGCCATTGGATTTGGTGATTAGGAGGTCACAGGTGACTCTAAAACAGCAATTTCAGTGGTGAAATGGTAAAGGAAGTCACAGTGCAAAGGACAGAAAAATTTATTAAGAATTCCACAATGCACTGAACACTTGGATGGGCACATGTGATAACTAATTCCTTTAATTACCACCCTGTGAAGTATAATATCCTACATTATAAATACAGAATAAATCCTGAGTAGTAACATGCCCACAGCCACATAACTACTAAGACTTCAAACCCAATATCAAAAAATGTACCTGCTCAAAAGCCAATGTTCTATACCAGTCACCTGGGTTGAAAGAATGAGTCTTTAAGGAAAAGAATAAAAATACTATAGCGCAGTAGACTCAGGATTCAGAATGGCCTCCTAGGGCTGAGCAGCACACAGCACTTGTATTTGGCAGCATGTATGTAGGCTAGAGAGGCAGAGATTGAAAACTGAAGGCAAGTGATAATAGACAGTTCTGGAGAAAGAGAGATGGTAAGGGATGATCGTGGACATAACTGGAGGGGGTTACTCTTGAAAAGAAGGAAGGACATTTCTTCCTCTGAGATATGAGTAAATAAGGAGATAATACTGACCTGAAGAGAGGGAGGTAGAGTATATCTCAAATAGTTGAGATTTTTCTCAGTAAAGGACAAAATCAAGTTATTTGCTATAAAAACCTCTGGGAAATGAGACAAAAAGAAACACAACACTAAAGACCCTGCAGAGAGCACTAATTGGTATGAAAACAAACCAATACCCTTACATAACAGTCTCTGGAATCCCTCAGGATTGCAGGAGTCAAAATGACAAAGCTAGTGATGAGTCTTATTTAGGATTGGGGATAAAATCCACAGAAAGTGAAGCATTCTAGGCCATCAATAAGAGCTTATTAAAAATGGATGACCATGGCATCCTGGTTATTTAGGGAAGCAAATGAAATAAGTAGTAGGCTAAAGAGCTGGATGACTAGAGAGATAAGGAAGGTTCACAGAGAGTGACATACATAGAGAGAGAACAAGGTCTGTAACAGTGGAAGAGTGACAAGTTTTAAGAAGAGATTGTGGTCAGAGATTTTTTTTTGACACAGAGCTTCAAATCATTTTGCCAAAAGCAATGAGTCACTGATTGGGGCTCAGCAGCCCCTACATTCCTACTGTCTCTTCAAACATAAAGCACAAAGTTGAGAGACAACCAGCTCTAAAAACATGCAGCCTTTGGTTGTAGAAAAGTAGACTAGCGACAAACAAATGAACTAGCTCATTCAAGAATCAAACATGAAAACATTCCTCCTTCTTTTAAACCAAACAATTCTATCACTAAAATTTAAAAATTCATTAAGAGGTCAGAAGTCTACAGCAAAGGGAAAAACAGATTATGTGTCATGAGGTAAGATGAAAAGTAAACAAATCTGTCGGGCCAATTATAACCCACATATTAAGATCTTTAGTACATAATTCTAACAGAGCAAGAGTAATTTCTGCTTAATAACTTTAGAGAGCACCTACCATAGCTTCAAGAAGATGATATTGCTCAACTTAATGTTAATTAAAAAAGACTCACCCATTTTAGGTCTCAAAGGGCAAGTTATTTATATTTTTAATCCCACTTCTACAATTTAGGGGCTCTTGACACATTATCCAACTACATGGAAAATGGAAGAATCAGCCTTGGCCACTTCCTCCGCTATCACTTTGATCCTGCAGTTTGCACTTATGAACTCTGGCAAGGTACCATGTTATTTAGGAAATTTTCTTATACTAATAATTCTGACTACCTTTGTCTCAGTAACAAAGGAGGGAGAGCTGAGACTGGCACAAACCTAACTTTTATAGAAAATATCAAGTACTACAAAAATTGTTAAGCAGCAGCAACAATCGAGAATACAAGAAATTTGAAAAGTTCTAAGTTTAAAAAGCTTTTCTCCATTTTAGTCCTTTCTAAATAAAACACAGCGCTTGTACAATCAGGATTCTAAAGCTTCAGTGGGCAACTTAAGCTAACACTGAGTAAAAGAATAAATCACTTATCCTTTCTTACGACATTACATGATATCTTACATATAAAGTCTTTTTAAAACGAAATAACACTTTCCAATGTTTTTACTAGATCTAGAATACTCACGCCCCTGCCTCAAAAGTTCAGAGACCAAAGATTTACTGCAGTCCGAAGAGATTAATGATTTAGATGAATAATCATTTGCCATTCCAAACACCATTCCTCTACTCTGAGTTCAATGGGTCAAGGAGTCAGACTCTCCAGCACCATCCCAGCAATGCCCTAGGAACTTGATTCCCTCACCGACGTGAACAAAATTCACTGGCCTCTGGATAACAAGCATTTTCTTTGTAATTCCACATGCCAGGCTATAGGGTAATCTTCCCAGAGTTAAAAACTTTTAAAGGAAGCAAGAGGGTCGAAACGAGGAAGATGAGGAAGCGACTAAAATAGAAGGGACGGAAGACCCACCCACCTAACGCGAATAGGGGCACCGCTTGCAGGGGTGAAGCTTCAACAGGAGCCCGGGGAGGTGCGGAGGGAGGCGGGCGTCGCGACCCCCCACCACTGTGTGAGAATGGAAGACCTGCAGAGCTGGGGGCCAACTAGAGGCCTGAAAGGGGGCGCGGGGCGGGGAGGGGGTGGGACGTGGAGACAAGAGAGCCAGAGAGTCTGGACGGGCTTCAAAGGGTCCCGAGCAGCGGCGGGGCAAAGACGAGCTTTTGCCGGGGGAGGAGACGCCAGTACTCGCAGCCTCACTCACCTGCTAGATCCTCGCCCCGCGGCCAGAAGCACGGGCGCCGCCTGTGCGCTTCCTCTCCTGCCGGACACAGCCCCTGCCGCTGCCGGAGCCCCAGGACCCGAGAGGTTGAGGGTAGTACTGAAAAGCAGGCAAAGCGGCGACCGGACCTGAGCCCAGGGAGGTGTACATAGGGAGCGCCGGGGGCCCAGAAAGGCAACTCCGTGCTTCACCTTCCTCACCAGTAGTCAACAACCCTTCCCGGGAACAGCATCGCGCCAACCCCGGCCCGCTGCTCCCGGGCCTTGGCCCGCAGCTCCCCCCCAGCAGCAGCCGGGTTTCCGGCGGCCACACTCCGCCTCCTCACTACTTGGCTTCCGCCATCTTGTTGGAGGCGGAAAGAATACAGTGCGCACGCGTGAGTGGAGGTGCTGGCGTCCCACTACCAGAGGACAAGAGGACTGTAGTGCGCAGGCGCATTGGCTCCTGCGCTCTGGCTGCTGGGTCCTTCCTCGCGGCCGTGACCTGTGCGCCATTGCTACGTGGGAAGCCAAGCCTCCTCTCCTTTCGTGTACTATACTGCATCCGAATTATTACTAGACCCTTCTGCACACACTACAGTTTCTTATTCTGCAAATATCTATCGAGCGCCCACTCCGTGCCAGGCCCCGGGCTAGGCGCTGATGATAGATGAATTAAAACTTGGCTCCAGCCTTAACGGAGCTCATAATCTAGTGGAGAAGACGGAGACCAACGAGTTCTTATTTTGTAGTGACGGTCCCTCCGCCCCATCCCACTCGAATTTTAATTCAAAACATCTTTTCCAGGAAGTCCTCCGTGATTGTCTTACACAGTTTGATCAGTTCTTTACCTTGCATTACCTCTCCAACTTAATTTGATTCAACATTAATTCAACAAACAATACCACTTGGGTTTCTGTTATGTACTAGATACTGTTCCAGGCTCTAGGTTTACAGCAATAAGGAATATAAACTCATGGAACTTACATTCTGGTGTGAAAGAATAGACAATGAAAGACTGAAATAAATCAATAAAATAATGTTTGATGGTGATAAGGGATAGGAAGAGAGCAAACCACAGAAAGATGGAGACTGAGTGGCAGTGATGAGCGATCTCTCTCCAAAGCTGACGTTTGATCTGAGGCCTGACTGACCACAGGGGGCCAGGAGCAATGGGAAGATCTGGGGGTAGGGCCTTTCAAAGAGGGAACAGCAAAACCGAGGCCTGAGGTAGGAATGAGTCTGGCTTGTAAGAGTGACAGAAAGAATAGGCGGCATGGACATGTGAAGAGATGTGGTCAGGGGGAGTCAGGGGCCAAATCAGGTAGGGGTCTCGAGGCCACCATAAGTTGGATTTTATTCCAAGTGGCCCCTCTCACTTTCTGACAAGTGCCCCCAACTACTCTTCTTCAAATACTTCTAGCTCCTGACTGCCTCACTGCTTTGTACATGCTGCTGATCTGACTACCTGGAAAACCCTTCTTGTTCTTTACGTGTCTAACTTCTTGTTGTCTTTCAGGTTTCTGTTTAAATGTCACCTCAGAAAGGCCATCCTTTTTAAGTAAATCTCGCTCCTTCCCTCCCCATTATTCTCCATTATTGCACCTTACCATTTCTTCCATGGCACACAATATATTGTTAAATTATCTATTCATTGTTTCTTCACTGTCTCCCCACTGAACAGTGAACTCTGTTAGAAAGGGAAGGTGTTTTGTTCACCAATGAATACCCAATGGCTAGCACGATACCTGGTATGGTTGGTCACTCAATAAATGTCTGTTGAATTAATGAACGTGGAGGTTTGTCAGCATCTAAGTAGTTAGTGGTGCATTACATTGGTTTTTACTTCTTGGTTTTTAAAATTAAATGCAAGTTACTTCCTATTTATATGTCTCCTAACCTAGATTATACACAGGAACCATGACAGATGGGGGAAATGGGATGGAGAAGGGTGGGTGATGGTGGGTCAGTGGGCAGAGATTGTATTGCACATATTTGCAGGACTGGGAGAAGGAAGGCTTTAAGTTAATGGATCACCTATGTACTATGTGTGCACTATGCTAGCTACTTAATCCTTACCACAGTTCTGCTAGGTAGTTCTTATACATGGGCAAATTCAGAGAGATTAAGTCACTTACCTGAGATCACACAGTAAGGGATAGTGCTGACCCTAAAGTTCAAGCCCTTCTCATCTAGAGAATTTGGATTTGGAGACAGGCTTATCTGTTGAGCTGGCTCTGTCAGCAGACTTTCATTAGCGGTTTCAGCCACTGCCATTTAAGAATCCCAATCATATTGCTATTCTTGTATAGGACCTCAACAAGGGGCCTGATTGGAAACTGCTGCCGTTCTTTTGTTTTGGACTGGAACACAGCTCATTTTACCATTTTCTTTTAATTTTTTCAGTTTTATAATTCTATTACTAACTTTTCATTAAAGTAAAATAAGAAATTCCAGCAAAGATCCGTCTCCTAAATGCTAGCTGCATCCCTTGGTTAGGCTTCTTTGCTATATGACTAGTTCTCCCATCTTGCTCCAAGTTGATACCTTAGACCCCAATGACAGTCCTCTGGCAAAGAGTTTGGCAACAATCACTTCTTTCATGGACGTAGAATTACACACCATTATTTCCCTGTAAACAGGATAGCTGCCTCAAAATGGCAGAGGGAGACCTGCTAGAAAGGATGGAGCAGCTATCTTATTTGTGGGGGCCATTAAGTCCTTATATAAGGGAAGAGATATACTAAACTCATGATGACACCTGCTCATCTGCGAAATCCAATCATCCATATGCAAACCAAATAGTACATGGGAATACAGACCTGAAAAGACTCCCTAACCTTCTAACCCACTATAATGCAATCTTTGGAATAAATCCTGGAAATAGGACAATGTCTTTGGTTTCTATGGTTTTCTCTTCTGTTACGATTACCTTCCTTAATGGGTTGAATTGTTTTACCCCAAAAAAGACATGTTGAAGTTATAACCTCCAGTACTAAAGAATGTGACTTTACTTGGAAATAGAGTCATTGCAGATAAAATTAAGTTTAAAATGAGGTCATACTCAGTAGGGTAATGTAACCCACTGTGATTGTTGTCCTTATAAGAAGATGACCACGAGAAGACAGAGACAGAAAGAGAGAAAGCCATGTGAGGACAAAGGCAGAGACTGGAGTTATGCAGCTACAAGCCAAGGAATGCCGAAGATTGCTGGCAGACCATCAGAAGCTAACAAGAGGCAAGCAAGATTTCTTTACATGTTTCAAAGGGAACATGGCCCTGCCAACACCTTGATTTCAGACTTACAGCCTTCAGAACTGTGAGTCAATAGATTTCCATTGTTTTCAGCCTATCTAATCTGTGGCTCTTTGTTACAGCAGCCATTTGAAATTAATATACCATTTTATGTATATGGCAGAGCCTGAAAGAGAGGAAAGAGATGAGAGCAGGCAGCAAGGAAGGCTGGGCTGCTGTTCCAACTTGGTAGCAAATCACCTGCAAAACCTCAGGCTGGTCACTGAGTAATAGTTTACTCATCTGTACAAACAGGGGTAATGATAGGTGCCCTGCCAACCTCAGAGATCTGCAGTGATAACTAACAAGTATTCTTCCAGTGATGCTGGAGCAAGAGGGTCTGACATATACTAAGAAACAATTATGTAAAAGATAGAGTTACTGACACTGGGAATTTTACAGCATGGCTGAGAAGGAAGGGCATTTTCCTATGATAAGATAACTAGCACAGGCCAAGTGCTAAGTGTATGTTTTGGATCTTGTTCATTATTGGTGCTGAAAGGAGGACTGGGATGGAGAGGGAGACTTCATTAACAGCCTTAGCAGAAAAGGAATTTTTAGAGGGGTATTGGATACCTACAGGATCTTCAGGAGCAACACTCAACATTATGCCTAGAACAGATCTCAAGAAGCCACCACTAGCCACTGCTGATTTTAAGAA
The DNA here is from genome assembly GCF_027409185.1 of Cynocephalus volans. Taxonomy (NCBI): domain Eukaryota; kingdom Metazoa; phylum Chordata; class Mammalia; order Dermoptera; family Cynocephalidae; genus Cynocephalus; species Cynocephalus volans. The sequence goes on along the minus strand of NC_084461.1, from coordinate 98,588,329 downwards.
TACTTGAACTGGAATTAGAAGTCTTGGACTTTAGTTATGTTTTCTATCTGTGCAAGTTACCTCTTTGGATTCCTCTTCTCATCTTCAGTAATGGGGGTGATCATATCTATTTCAGGCTTGTTATAAGAATTAAATGAAATAGTGCATGTGAAAGTGCTTAGCACCTGGTGTATTAGTTAGGGTTCTCCAGAGAAACAGAACCAATAGGACACACACACACACACAAATATGTATGTATATATAAATGTGTGTATATATATATATAAAATGTCTTCTTATATAAGAAGACATTTAGTATAGGAAGTGGCTTATGTAGTTATGGAGGCTGAGAAGTCTCATGATCTGCTGTCTATAAGCTGGAGAGCCAGGGGAGTTGGTGGTGTAATTCAGTCCAAGTTCAAAGGACTGAGAATCCGGGGGCTGATGGTCTGGTCTGAGTCTGAAAGCCTGAAAAACCAGGAGTGCTGATGTCCAAGAGTAGGAGAAGATGCCCATCCGCAGTGGTGAGAGTGATCTTCTTAGTCTGCCAATTCAAATGCTAATCTTTTCTGAAGACACCCTCACAGAAACACCCAGAAATAATGTTTTACCAGTTATCTGAGCATCTCTTAGCCTAGTCAAGTTCACCACAAAATTAACCATCACACTTGGCAAGCATTCACTAAATGTTACTTAAATCTGAATATTTGGCTAGAGGTCTAGATAAACAGCAAGGAGGTCAGACTATGTCCCAAAAGCCAAGAGGAAATCTAGGGTAAAAACCCAGAAAATATGTACTTCAGATATCTCAATTCTGCCTTAGCTTGGACAAATTAAAATGTGTACTTGTTTCCTAAGCCCATTTCTTCTCTGAAGCTCTTACATGTCATCCCTGGCTAGAGGTCATTTCTCCTCTCACATCCTATAGTTGTTCTTTGGGCAGGATGACATTGTTGTTTGTTGGGCTCATGCCTTGTCTTCTTCACTAGATACATACCCGAGGGCAGAGACCATGTCTTATTTATCTTTGTATCTATCTCCCAAAATGTCTTGAGCTGAAAGCATCCAAACAAACAAGATTAGCAAAATTTGATAATTTTAGATGATGAGTAATTGAGTATTCATTATAATATTCTTATGACTTTTGTGTATGCTTGAAATTTTTCATAATAAAAAGTTAAAAAAAAAGATGACTAAGAAACTCCAGCTTTAAGATGATGGACTAAGTACAAGTGTTTACTTCCCTTCTCTCTGTATATCCCACTAAAATGTCAGTAGCAGGTGAACTAATGAATGTTAAGCTTTAAGGATCCTTACCTGCATAGGCCCTTTCTAAGGTCCTAGAAGATGTCTTAGTGATATGTGCACATGTTCCTCAGTTTTTGTAACATCTGCAAAAGTAGTATATCTCAACCACAGATGGTTAAGGGCATTCTGTCTTTCTACTCTGACTTACCCTTTGTCACAGTTCTCTTTGTGTCAGGTGGTATTAGAGTGGTTGCAGTGATTTGGGGATCCAGCTAAGCAAGAGTTGAGTTTAGCATACAATTTGTTTGAATTTAGTTGGAGGGTATTTATGTTATTCACAGTCACTTCTGTATATAGTATCTTATTGCTAATCATCCTGGTGGAGTAACACTTCCAGGAAGACTCCAACAGCCCATTATTTGACTCTCCTACTATTAACACAAAGGTGCAGAGCAAAAGGTTGTGTTGTAATAGGAACGTGTCCTATGGCACCTGAACCAGAAGTATGGACAGAGCCAGAAGGTGGTTTGTAGAAAAATATTCCAAATTTTCTAGCTCATACAGAAAGAAACCTGGTAGAAGTTTCCCTAAATGAGACTACAATCTTCAAACAATCACAAGCCATTACTAATAAGTTGTCAAGCTGGAAAAAAAAAATCTAAACTATCAATAATATAAATATTTTTGATCAACCCTGTTAGAAGAAAGACTGAATTATTTTTCTACTCAATCTATTAAAATATGATAAAACAAAGTCACTGTCATATGAAGAGCCATAGAAAGAGCACCCAGACAAAAAAGTGTAGGACAAAAGTACAGAAGTGTGTCAGGCAGTAAAATAATGCAGGTATTATGTCATTTTTCTAGATTTTGTGATGCTTGTGGATCTTGTGTCAACATTCTAAAATTTATAATTTGTTGTGATTTATTTTCTTATTCTAAAGAAATATTCACTTTCTTACCTAAATTTGTATTAAAATTTTGTATTTTTTTTCTTAATCAGGGATTATAAATTTAATGTCTTATAAAACAAAAATCTCTGCAATTACATTTGGGTATTTCAGCTTTCTTCTCTTAGTAATTAATAGAACTACTAGTTAGAAAATCAGCAGAGATGTAGAAGACCTGAAGAACACAATCAACCAATAGGATCTAATTGACAGTAATAGAGCACTCCAAACAGTAGAATGCTGTTTTCTTTCTCAAGCTTTTTTTCTCAAGCACTTATGATAGACCACATCCTGGGCCAGAAAACAAACCATGCAGAATATGTTCTCTGAATATAATGGAATTGAATTAGCAATCAATGACAGAAAGGCAACAGGAAAATCTCTAAACACTTGAAAATTAAACAACACACTTCTAATTAATACCTGGTCAAAGAGGAAGTCTCAAAAGAAATTTTTTAAAAATACACAGTACTGAATAAAAATGTAAATACAATATATCAAAATTTGTGGGACAAGGCTAAAGCAGTGCTGAGAGTGGAATTTGCAACACTAAATGGATATGCTAGAAAAGAGGAAAACATTACCTTAGAGGAGTTCTCAAGTTAGTAATCTAAGTTTCTACCTCAAGAAACTAGAAAAATGAAGAGCAAAATAAACTCAAAACAAGCAGAAGGAAGTAAATCATAAAGATAAAAGCAGAACTCAATGAAATTAAAAAGGAAAACAATAGGGAAAAACAATGGAATAAAAAGCTGGTTGATAAACCTCTAACAAGCCTGACCAAATAAAAAGAGAGAAGACAGAAATTACCAGTATCAGTTATAAAACAGGGTATTGTTACAGTTCTCACAGCCATTAACAGTATACTAAGGGAATAACATGGACACATTTGCACTTATAAATTCAACAACTTTAAAAGAAATGGACCAATTCTTGAAAACCACAAAATACTATGCTCAAACAAGATGAAATGGAATAGTCCTATAACCACCAAAGAAATTAAACTTGTGATTGAAATACTCTGAAAAAAGAAATCTCCAGATCCAAATGATTTCTGGAGAATGCTAGAAACATTTTGAGAAGAATTAGCACCAATTTTGTACAATCTCTTTCAGAGAATAGAAGAAAAGGGAATACTTCTCTACTCACTTTATGAGGCGAGTATTACTCTGATACTAAAACTAGACAAAGATAGCACAATAAAACTATAGACCACTGTCTCTCATAAACTTACATACAGAAATTGTCAACAAAAACTAGAAAATCAAATCCAACAATGTATTTTAAAAAACATATAACATGACCAAATAGGATTTATCCTAGGTATGCATAGCTGGTTCAACATTTAAAAACCAATTAATATAATCTACATTATAATTTACATATCAGGTTAGGTTAAAGAAAAACTCACATATAATCATATCAATTGATGCAGAAAAAGCATTTGACCAAATCCAACACCCATTCTTGATAAAACCTGGATTTGCTTCCTGACCAATAAGTGCATAAAGGGAATAAATCCATGATTATTGAACATGGGAGAGGGTTCCATGAGTTAATGAGAGATTTTGTCAAAGGTCTGGAGAACAGGAAGTGCTGGATGAAACAAGGTGGAGAAAATGCTCTAGTCCAGAACATGAACTGGACCTGTCTGTAAAATTGAACAGCCTGAAAAAGCATCTTCAGTCATGCTGATTCTCCTTTCTCATCTCCATAACCGTCCCTCCACTTTACCAAAGAGAAGCATTCCTCTTACCCATCACCCTCTTACTATGATTCATTGCCCTGGATGCTAAGCAAAGGAATAATTTAACATTAATTACTGCCCCATAAATGCCACAAGTCCATCTCATTAAGACACTGATTTCTAATAAATTTCACTTTTTGTGTTCTAATAATAATTATTAGCTATATGTAATAATTTTTAGTCAAAACATATATTTATGTTGCTTACTTCAATTGTGTGTTACTAACAATTTTTTGCTAATCCAGTCAATAAGAATAATTTTTAACACTTTGCCTTACAGTCAAAAAAATAAAATGTAATAAATTAAACTAAATTTGCTTCTAGCAGAGAACTATGATAGGATGATTAATAAGACTTTCAGGTACTTCTGCTTCTGGACAAGATAGAGTGACAAATATCAGATATACCCTTGTGCTTTAAACAACCAAGAAAAACTGAACAAAACATGTGGAACAGTGTTTTTTGAGGATCTGGACAACCGACAATGAAGAACGGTAAACCCTGAGACAGAAAACAAATGTCTCGAGTGTTTTTCTCATTTTTTTACTCTAAGGGAAGACAGCTGCATTGTTGTGTACTGCTTATGGAGAGGCCCACATGACATGGAACTGGAGGAAGCCTCTGCCCAAAAGCTAGTGAAGAACTCAAGTTCTTGGTCCAACAGTTCACAAGGAACTGAATCCTGCCAACAATCATGTGAGGGAGCCTAGAAGTAAATCCACCCCAGTTGAGTCTTCTGATGATATCACAGCCTTGGCTGACAGCTTCATGAGAGACCTTGTGCCAGAGGCACCCAGCTAAACTATGCTCAAATTCTGACCCATAGAAACTGTAACAAAATAAATAAATATTTCTTGTTACAAGCTACTAAGTCTTGGCATAATTTGTTATTCGGCAACAAATTGATATAGAAAGGCAAGCCTGAGAAGGTATGCATTCCATTTCCAAAACTACTGGAATTGGTCTTAGCACATGCTTGAAAATCTTTCATTGTGAAATCTATTACACATTTTTATTCTTTTCTTCATTCTCTTATAACTGTATCAGTTTCTCATTCATGATGCAGTAAACTTTTCTTCTTCCAAGCTCCATCTATTTCTTAAAGCTTTCCAACTAAAGTGACTGAATGTAATAAAGTAAGCAGCCAGAGATGGTGTGCTTTTCTATCTAATGTTAGAAAGAAAGAAAACACTCCATCTGGGTAGAAATTGATAATTAGCCATATCCAGTTCCTGGACATCTGGCTTTTAAATGAAACTGAGGATAGTAATGTCTGTTTCCCTTGGCATTATTTTACTGAAAATGCTATGTGTCCTTCTAGTCTTTAAAGGGATAGTGCAAATGTAGTTTGAATATCAGGTTACTAAAGATTTGTCTCAAATTTTTTCATATTGCCAAAGTATTGTATATTTATTGTACAAAATGTGGAAACTTCAGAAAATCACAAGAACAAAGAAAAAATATCTCACCATCCAAGATCATTGCTAACATTTTGATGAATATCTTTCCAGATTTACCTTGAAGTGAAAGGCATTTCAGAATAACAATTTGCCCTCGACAATAAATTTTTTTTTTAAAAAAACAGCATTTTAATAAATTGAATTTAATGAAGAAAAGCAAACCATTTATTTCACTTAAATCTACATCCATTTCCTCAGACAGTTTATGGTTTGGCTGATGCTATTGATAATTCAGTCCTAAAAACCAGTCTGAATAGGTCAGGGGAGCATTCCACAAGACCAAAGGAGCCCCAGCAACATGTTCAGAGTAATGGGTTCTAGGCAAACCACATATGTTTGTGACCACTGTTGCTTCATGCTGACACCGCTGCCCCAGAATTTGGGGTGGGGAAGGGGTTCATAGACTTGCATCAGGATCTTTAATGGCTGGAGCCAACTCAAAGAGGTGAGAGAGAGCTGACTGATACATTTCAGAAATTTTATGAGCTGGCTATTAAACACAGCCATTCTTAAAATTAAATAATATAAAATTGCAAGTCGATAAATTACATTGAAAACAAAGGTAATAAACACTCAAAACTCATCACTTTTATATTATTTTACTACATTTTGCTATTACCTATGCTCCTGATGTTATTCCATCTATTCTATCTGTTTGGTGGAAATACTGTATGCCGTTGCACTGAGCACATCTTTTCATAACTCCTCGTTTGGTGATGTCACATTGGTAGTTTGAAATTGGCCAGGGTGGGAGTATTTACACCACATAAATCATCAAATGCTCCAAATCTGGGCTTGATTTATTGTTCTGTTTTGTTGGAGAACATGTTAGTACTGTAGATTAAATTTAAAAGTGTGTCATGTCTATAGCTGTTACATTGTGAATTGCACAAAGACTGAAGAAATATTCTTCCAGTATGCAAAATTCATCCAAGTCACTCACATTGTTGATGAATGAGCGAAGTTCCAACACATATCTTTGTTGTTTCACTTTCATCTTATTCATTAATTTCAACAAAAATATCAGCCAAGATTCTTGCTGAAACTATACTTGTTTGTTATTTACAATGATAGGTTGACCACAGATACAAAAGTTCAGCAAAAATCAATGAAACATTCTGTGAGAAGCAATTGGCCATATGAAATTCATGTACAGAATAGTGTATATTCTACTAATACTTATAAACTATATACTATACTTTATACTCTTTGTATCAGTAAAATTTAAAGGAAACTTTAGTGTGCTGTGAGAGAGAGAGAGACAGAGAGAGGGCAAGAGAGAGCTGATTGTTAATCATTTACCAGGATGCTACTGATCAGGAGCAAATACTTCCTGTTGCCCTACTCACCATAGCCCTTAGCAGATCCCTTTCAGCTAGGCAATGGCTAATGAGTAAATAGGGGAAAGAAGTGAGAGAAAAATAAGAGCTGGGACTGGGGTGTGTGGGGGGAGCGGGACTGAAGAGGAACAAAGACTAGAAGAGAAAGAAAGGAAGGAAAAGGAAGACAAAGTTCTCTGTCCTGCTTTTTGTAGTATCCTGCCTCCTTTCTCTCTTTCACTACCCACCAGCAGCTGTCCATGAGACAGGAAACAAACCACTGCATAACACTTTAGGACTTCTGACTCACAAATATGTCAGAGATTAGTTGGCAACCCCACTTATTGGGGAGCTAAGAAGCCAGGAGCCTTCACCTACAATGACCATGCTGACTCTGGGTCAGAGTTTTGGGGGATTTTGTTTGTTTGTTTTTGTTTTTAACATTTAAAAAATTGAAGGGCTGGCTGGTTAGCTCAGTTGGATAGAGCTCCGTGTTGTAACACCAAAGTCAAGTGTTCAGATGCCCGAACTGGCCAGTTGCCAGAAAAAAAAATTTACATACAGTAAAATTCATCATTTAGATTACAGTTCCCCAACAAAGAAAAGCCCAGGACCAGATGGATTCACAGCAGAATTTTACCAAACATTCAAAGAGGAATTGACACCGATTCTTTACAAACTATTCCAAAAGATTGAAACGGATGCAAATCTCCCAAACTCATTCTATGAAGCAAACATCATCCTGATACCAAAACCAGGTAAAGATATAACCAAAAAAGAAAACTACAGGCCGATATCCTTGATGAATATAGATGCAAAAATCCTCACTAAAATACTAGCAAACAGAATACAGCAACACATACGAAAAATTATTCATCACGATCAAGTGGGATTCATCCCAGGGATGCAAGGTTGGTTCAACATATGCAAATCAATAAATGTGATACACCATATTAATAGAGTCAAACACAAGGACCATATGATCATCTCTATAGATGCTGAAAAAGCATTTGATAAAGTTCAGCACTCATTCATGACAAAGACCCTCTATAAGTTAGGTATAGAGGGAAAGTATCTCAACATAATTAAAGCCATATATGACAAACCCACTGCCAATATCATCCTGAATGGGGAAAAGCTGAAAGCTTTTCCTTTAAGAACAGGAACTAGACAAGGATGCCCACTCTCACCACTCCTATTCAACATAGTGTTGGAAGTACTAGCCAGAGCAATCAGAGAAGAGAAGGAAATAAAGGGCATCCAGATTGGAAAAGATGAAGTCAAACTGTCCCTGTTTGCAGATGACATGATCCTATATATCGAACAGCCTAAAACCTCTACAAAAAAACTGTTGGAATTGATAAATGATTTCAGCACAGTAGCAGGATACAAAATCAACACACAAAAATCAGTAGCATTTCTTTTCTCCAATAGTGAACATGCAGAAGGAGAAATCAAGAAAGCCTGCCCATTTACAATAGCCACCAAAAAAATAAAATACTTAGGAATTGAGTTAACCAAGGAGGTGAAAAATCTCTATAATGAGAACTACAAACCACTGCCGAGAGAAATTAGAGAGGCTACAAGAAGATGGAAAGATATCCCATGCTCTTGGATTGAAAGAATCAACATAGTGAAAATGTCCATACTACCCAAAGTGATATACAAATTCAATGCAATCCCCATCAAAATTCCAAAGACATTTTTCTCAGAAATGGAAAAAACTATCCAGTCATTTATATGGAACAATAAAAGACCACGCATAGCCAAAGCAATGCTGAGCAAAAAAAATAAAGCTGGAGGCATAACACTACCTGACTTTAAGCTATACTACAAAGCTATAATAACCAAAACAGTATGGTACTGGCATAAAAACAGACACACTGACCAATGGAACAGAATAGAGAATCCAGAAATCAACCCACACACTTACTGCCATCTGATCTTTGACAAAGGCACCAAGCCTATTCACTGGGGAAGGGACTGCCTCTTCAGCAAATGGTGCTGGGATAACTGGATATCCATATGCAGGAGAATGAAACTAGATCCATACCTCTCACCGTGTACTAAAATCAACTCAAAATGGATTAAGGATTTAAATATACACCCTGAAACAATAAAACTTCTTAAAGAAAACATAGGAGAAACACTTCAGGAAATAGGACTGGACACAGACTTCATGAATACGACCCCAAAAGCATGGGCAACCAAAGGAAAAATAAACAAATGGGATTATATCAAACTAAAAAGCTTCTGCACAGCAAAAGAAACAATTAACAGAGTTAAAAGACAACCAACAGAGTGGGAGAAAATATTTGCAAAATATACATCTGACAAAGGATTAATATCCAGAATATATAAGGAACTCAAACAACTTTACAAGAAGAAAACAAGCAACCCAATTAAAAAATGGGCAAAAGAGCTAAGTAGGCATTTCTCTAAGGAAGATATACAAATGGCCAACAGACATATGAAAAAATGCTCAACATCACTCAGCATCCGGGAAATGCGAATCAAAACCACACTGAGATACCATCTAACCCCAGTTAGGATGGCTAAAATCCAGAAGACTCTGAACGATAAATGCTGGCGAGGTTGTGGAGAAAAAGGAACTCTCATACACTGTTGGTGGGACTGCAAAATGGTGCAGCCTCTATGGAAAATGGTATGGAGGTTCCTCAAACAATTGCAGATAGATCTACCATACGACCCAGCTATCCCACTGTTGGGAATATACCCAGAGGAATGGAAATCATCAAGTCGAAGGTATACCTGTTCCCCAATGTTCATCGCAGCACTCTTTACAATAGCCAAGAGTTGGAACCAGCCCAAATGTCCATCATCAGATGAGTGGATACGGAAAATGTGGTACATCTACACAATGGAATACTACTCAGCTATAAAAACGAATGAAATACTGCCATTTGCAACAACATGGATGGACCCCGAGAGAATTATGTTAAGTGAAACAATTCAGGCACAGAAAGAAAAATACCACATGTTCTCACTTATTGGTGGGAGCTAAAAATTAATATATAAATTCACACACACACACACACACACACACACACACACACAAAACCGGGGGGGGGGGGAGAAGATATAACAACCACAATTACTTGAAGTTGATATGACAAGCAAACAGAAAGGACATTGTTGGGGGGGAGAGGGGGAGGGAGAAGGGAGGAAGGTTTTGGTGATGGGGAGCAATAATCAGCCACAATGTATATCGACAAAATAAAATTAAAAAAAAAATAGATTACAGTTCCATGAGCTTTGACAAATGCATATGGTTATGTAACTACCACCAACAATCAAAATATAGACTATTTCCATCATCCCTAAAGATTCACTTGTGCCTGTTTGTGGTCAACCTCTTTCCCCAACACCAGCTACTGGCAACCTCTGATTACATTTCTGTCCTCCTCATTTTGTCTTTTCCAGAATGTCATAAAAAAAGGACTTATATAGCATGTTCCCTTTTGAGTCTAGCTTCTTCCACTTAGCATAATGTATCAGAGATTTCCCCATGTTGTTGCAGGTACCAGTAGTTCATTTCTTTTTGTTGTATTATATTGCAATATGTTGAAAAACATTAGGGTTGTTTTCAGTTTGAGGTGATTATGAATAAATCCACTATAAACATTTGTGTACAGGTTTTTGTGTGGATGTGTTTTTATTTCTCTTGAGTACATACCTAGGATTGGGACTTTTAGGTCACATGGTAAGTGTATGTTTAATCTCCTAAGAAACTGCCAATACTGTAAATTAAATGATACCGAGCATCTTTCATGTGTTTATTTGCCATCCATATCTCATTTTTGCTGAAGTATCTGTTCAAAGTTTTTGCCCATTTTTAAATGGGATATTTTTAAATCACTGAGTTTTGAGAGCTCTTTATGCATTCTAGATATGTCTTTTAATGGATGTACATTTTACAAATATTTTCTCCCAGTCTGTCGCTTGTATTTTTATTTTAATAGCATCTTTTGAAGAGAAGTTTTACATTTTGATGAAGTCCAAGTTATCAGTTTTTTTTTTCTTTTATGGATCATGTTTTGGTATTGTGTCTGAGAAATCATTACCTAAGGCAAGTTCACAAAATATTTCTCCTATGACTTTGTCTAGAACTTTTATAGTTATAGGTTGTAAATTCAGGTCTTTGATCAGTTTTTACATTAATTTTTGTGTATGGTACAATATAAAGGTCAAGGTCCTTTTTTTTTTTTTTTTTGCATATGAATGTCCAGTTACTCTATCATCATTTATTGAAAAGACCATTCTTTCTCCATTGAATTGCCTTTGCACCTTAATTGAAAATCAATTGACCGTGTATATGTATATGGGTTGTGTTAGAATTTTTTCTTTCTACATTTTACCATTTACTTTTACATTTTTGTGGGGTACAGTGTATTGTTTCAATAAATACATATTCTGTACAGTAATTCACTTAGGGTAGACAGCATAGTTTTGACCTGTTCGTCCATGACTCCTCCTTTCCCTCCCTCCTCCCCTCCTGGCCTTTGGTAACCATTATTCTACTCTCTACTTCTATAGGAACCACTTTTATTTTTATTTGTTTATTTAGATTCCACATATGAGTGAGATCAAGAAGTATTTGTCTTTCTGTGCTTGACTTACTTCACTTAACATGACGATTTCCAGTTTCTTCCATCCATGTTGCTGCAAATGATAGGATATCATTTCTTTTTACGGCTGAGTAGTATTCCATTGTGTATATATCTCACAGTTTTTTAATCCATTCATCTGTTGATGGACATTTAGGTTGATTCCATCTCTTGGCTATTTGCAAATAGCATTGCAAAGAACATGGGAGTACAGGTGTCTTTTTAATATATTGATTTCATTTCCTATGAGTATACCCAGTAGTGGGATAGCTGGGTTGTAAGGGAGATCTATTTTTAGTTCTCTGAGGAAACTCCATAGTTTCCCACAGTGGCTATACTAATTTACACTCCCACCAACAATGTAGGAAGTTTCCCTTTTCTTCCCATCCTTGCCAGCATTTGTTATTTTCTGTCTTGATAATAGCCATTCTAACTGGGATGAGATGATATCTCACCGTGGTTTTAATTTGCCTCTTCCTGGTGATTAGTGATTTTGAGCATTTTTTCATGTGCTTTTTAGGAATTTGTATGTTTTCTTTTGAGAAATGGCTGTTCAATTCCTTTGCCCATTTTTTAATTGGGTTATTTGGTTTTTTGCTGTTGAGTTGTTTGAATTCCTTGTACATTCTGGATATTAGTATATGTTAGTGTCTTGTTAGGTTCATCCTTTAGTCTTCATACTAAGGATGTAAGTAGTTTATTCACCACCCTTATGACACCAGAATATTCTGAGGTTGTCTGTGAACTTACTTTCCTAATGAGTCATATACCTTCGAATGTTTTCTTGCTGCTCCTTAGCATCATCTTCTTTCAAGTTGAAGAACTCCTTTTAGCATCTCTTGAAAGGCAGGTCTAGTGTTGGTGAATTCCCTTAGCTTTTGTTTGTCTGGGAAAGACTATTTCTCCTTCATTATCGAAGGTCAGATTTCCTGGATACAGAATTCTTGGCTGACAGTGTCTTTCCTTGAACACCCCGAATATATCATCCCATTCTCCTCTGACCTGTACGGTTCCTACTGAGAAATCCACTGAGAGATGTATGGAGCTCTGTTGAATGTTGTGTTTCTTTTCTCTTGCTGCTTTCACTATTCTTTCTTTGTCATTTGTTTTTAGATAATGTGATTATGATGTGCCTTGGGGTGTTCCTTCTAGGGTTGAATTTGATTGGTGACTTCTGAGCTCCTGTACCTGGATGCTGTCATCTTTCTCCATACTTGGGAAATTTTCAGCCTTTATTGTCTTGAATATGCTTTCTACATTCTCTCCCTTTTTCCTCTCCTTCAGTTGTGCCAATTATGCCGTGATTATTTCACTTGAGGGAGCCCCATATTTGCTGTATTTCTATTTTATTTTTTCATATTCTTTTTACTTATTGCTCCTCTGATTTGATAATTTCATACATTTTAATTTCTTTTTTAAAAAGTGATTCAATTCCTTTCTCAAGTTTCTTTGCTCCTGGATTGTTTTCCAGATGTCATTTAATTTTCTATCTGTATTTTCTTGTAACTCTCTGAACATCCTTTAGAGCATTATTCAGAATTCTCTGTCAGACATTTCATAAATCTGCTGTTCCTCTGGGTCTATTGCTGGTGTTTTGTTTCCTTTGATGGTGTCATATTTCTCTGTTCTTTCTTGACCTTTGTTTCTTCACATTGATGCCTGGGCATTTGAGGTGACTGCTATCATTTCTAGCTTTTATAAGTGTTCTATGGTAGTGTAAAACCTTTACTGAGGCAAAGAGCTTTGTCTCTGGTCTGTGGGTTTGTTTTTTTTTTTTTCAGTTCCATGGTGGATTATTAGCTACCATCACCATAATAATCCATCATGGTGGATTATTAGCTCATCAGTTCAATTCTGCACTGGAACTAATTTGTTGTCCTTTGGTTAATTCCAAAATTGGGGGGAACTTCCTGTGGGGACCAGCACTTGAGCTCTGTGGTTGAGCTAAATCGCTGCTTTGCTGCTCTTTCTCTGGGGAAGGCTCTTTGTGTGGATCAAATTTTAATTGTTGGCCTTTTATTCACTTCTGGGTCTTGTGAGGTCAGATACACCTGGACTGTGTGGTAATTATGGCCAGGAACTGAGTGTTTCCAGCAAATTGTGCTCCCTGTGGTTCTATCACCCTGACCAGTCTTCACTGAGTGGGCCTGTGCTGATTGGAAGGCAGATCAGCTGCCCATACTGTACCCCAATGTTCTCCCAGTGAGCCATCCTCCCTCTACACTCCAAACACTTCCCATGGGCAGGCTGTGCTTGGGTCTCTTGCAATGATTCACTGGCCTCTGAGTGGCTCCTTTCTTTGCTTGACTGTGTCCCCTCAGTCCTATGTGGGTCCACAGGAACACTGTCAGTGGTCTTGCTGGCCTGGGAGCTGGTATGGTGTGCTCCAGTGCTCTCTTTTCCCCTACAGACTCAAAGCAACTTCATGCAAAGGGTACAGCTGTGACTTTTGCCAGCTTCTGCTCCTTGTGCTGCAGCTTCTTCCAGCTCCTCACCAGTCTGGCCCTGAAGTGGCCCAGGCTTGAAATGGTTGGAGCAGTCTCTTATCCCTCTCACTGTAGCTTCTCCTGCCTTAATGAACTTCATTCTTTTCCTCTTCCCCTGACCTCCAGTGGTCCCAGGTTGGCATTCTTTGTTTTTTACTAGTGGTAAATTGGCCAGTTGTAGGGGAGAGTGATGGTGGGAATGAATATTTTGTCATCTTGATGACATTTTTAAATGAGACCCTCTATGCCAGATGCAACCAACTACTCTTTTCTGGGGAGAAACAGAAAGGGGGCTACAGGCACTGTTCTTACCAGTTCCCAGGGATGAATAAATTCCTGAAACAGGAAGCTTGGGGGAAGACTCAAGCCTAGGCTTGCTTTAACTTGAGCTGGAGGAGATAAGTTACTGTCTGAATGCTAGCTACCCTGCTCACTGTATACCTCATAAGCCTGAACAGGAGACAATGCTGAATATATGGAGAACTTTCATTTTTAAAAATAAAAAGATTTTTTAGAAAGTTTTAAAGGACAACTTGAATATAATACATACTTCTAAGATATAGACAAAACAGTCAAATGTCTCTTTTTAAAATTGCTATGATTTATAATTATTTATAAAAATCCCATATTATATAAAATGATACATACATTTAGAAATGTGGGTTTTTTTCACTCATGTATCATGACCTAGTTTTACTTAAGTTCCTCACATGTATCTTTGACATCAGAATCTTTGCCAATGCTAGATCCACTGCTTGTGTCACCTAACCCAGTTTTTTCAAAGCACATCAGCTTTGCTATATATCGTTCGATTTATGACATTTGAAATTCAGCACTTTTTGAATCGCTGCATGAAGCTGTCTTCAGCAATTTTATCACAAGCCACAAGTACCTATTTGCAGAACATTAGTGCAGTTGGCATTTTTATTTATTCTGAACTCATGCATTTATGATTCTACCTCACACATTTACAGTGTTATTGTTGTTGTTTTAAAGTGGACAGATCTGGGAATTATACTGTGCCTCTTCCGTTCTCCCCATCAAGGAGGGGGCACTAAAAACCTTAAGACTCAAAGTGCAGGGGATGATGCAAAAGGAGAACTGAAAGACAGGGCTTGATAAATGGGGTTGATTCAACTCCCAGGAATGAGGAGCTGAGAAAAGCATGACTGGCTGCCAGGTGACAGCAGTATAGGGTCCTAGACAACAGGGTCCTGGGGTTTCCTCCCTGCATAATGAGGCAGAGCTGGATTCAGAATTAGGAGTGAGGGCTCTTCACCAAGAGCCCCCACCAGTAGAACTGGGCCTATATTCTGATTGCTTATCTGTAAGTCCTGGTTTTTTACTTGCCTTCTGACTTGGAGACCTTCCAATATCCTTACAAAATGCAGAGTAGTGGGTGTGTACTTCTTTTCTTATGTTTCCACAGAAGGCAACTGAGTTCCTCTCTTCATGTTCTTGAAGAGGGCCAGGTAGTCTTTTTTTGTGGTCTAAATTTCACTCTGCCTTCTGAGGTCCTTTTCACTTCCTTTTGGAAAATCTCTTTTCGTGGTAAAGCTGGAGTAACGTGGATCTCCTTAGTCTCTTCTGCCCTATTTCATCTTCCCTGTGTCTTGTACAAAGTGTGTGAGTGAGTGTGTGTGTGTGTGTGTGTGTGTGTGTGTTCTCCAGGGGATAAGGAGAGGTGTGTATGTTTGCACTTGGGCATCTGTGTTAGTCAGAGTCTAATCAGGAGACAGATACCACATAGTAATCTGCACAGCAAAAGGTGAAATAAAGAATCATTAACTATGAGAAGGGATTGAAGTAACAGGAGATTGGTTAGTCAAGGGTAAAGAATAACTCTAAAGAGTAGAGCAACGGCAGGTATAGGGAGCAGCCACAACTCCAAGGGCTGAGAAAGAACACCCAGAGAAGAGGACCCTCCACTCTGGGCTGAGATCCAGAGCTAGACCTCATTGGAGAGAGTGCAGCCATGGCTCACTGGATGGAGAAGTTTGTTGAAGTCCTGTGCTGGCGTGACTCCCTGGGAATCCACCCTCTGGGTTACCAGGGGAGCTGCCCATGGGGAGGTGTTACACCTTGGATTTCACTGCAAAGCTCCTTGAAGGGGTTTTGGAAAGAGCCATTTGTGGGCTGGTGCTGAGCTTATGGTACTCCATTGAAGAGCCAGCCTGAGAAGGTGATGGGGAATGTTGCCCATCAGGAGGTGCTACTTAATGCTGGGGGCTGGGCACTCCTATCTCCTGCACACTGCAGGAGCCTGCTGAGAAGAGCACATCAGAACCAGGCCCAGAAATCCCTTCTTCCTCTAGTTCCCCTCTAGCACCTGCTACTGACAAACTTAACATCATGCTAGCTGGCAGAGAGAAATAAGAGTCTAGCTCCATTATTCCAGAACAGGCAATGAAAGGTGAATTCAGAGCTGAAGGGTGGTCATCAATAACTGACACAACATCTCATGCCTGAAATGTTCAGGCTGCCTCATTCTCATCTCATCTGAAGTCAATCTGCTTGGAGATAGGGACTTTTTTCAGTGCTCCAGGCTCCCACCATGGGCTACACCCTGGGGGAGAGCTCTCCTCCAAGCCAAAGGGGAACTGTGGTATGGGGTTGGGGACAACAAAGAAAGTCCTCCTGCTAATAAGGGAGGACAGCAGTAGCTTCACTAGATGCTGTTTAGGTTCTGGGTGAAGGTTGGTTGTTGGTGTGGCTTCTGTAGACATCATAGACCAAAGGCTTTTTTATCTGGATAGAAGTAGGGGATTACCCTCCAGGTCTTCTTTGTATGTAATGAACCCAGTCAGCCAGATAGGTGTTAAAGATCTTATTTTTGAGCTACTCAGGGAGGGTCATTGAGGGTACACTTAGCAGCCCCTGACTATCCTTGCAGTAATAATCTCTCACAGGCATGTCTCATGATGACAAATGCCACAAACATGACAGTGAAACCCTGGTAGCAGACTAGTAGTAAGGCAGGCTGTCAGTGCTATTACCAATCATCTGCATAGAATCAGCCAGCACTGGGAGAGAGGAGGTGAGCAGTGGTTGGGGAGTGGGGAGTTGAAGAAGAGCTCCAGATGTCCTGTGCCTCTGGCTATGGAAACCAAAGATACTTCATAAGGTCTTCACAGAATTCCAAGGTGACTAAAGCTGACTGCCCAAGGACACCACTCCCAAGAAGCACAGCTCCTGGTGATACTTGAGGGCCTTCCATACCAAGGCCTGTATTCCCCCAGTCTAGCCAATTTACTCATTGTTGAGGAACAGATACCTTCCTGGCCTCAATATCCTCTCCTAGTCCCCACAACCACCCCATGCCCAAAGTGTTCTGGCCTAGTTTCCAATCATGACTTTCCTCTCCAGGGGCACCTCTCACTTACTTAGAAATGATGGGTTAGAGGTGGTGAAATATGATCAATGATCAAAGAAGTGGCTATTGCTGCCCCTTTGCCCTTAGAAAAGAAGCCAAGGCCAGCAAGAATGAAGAGTTGCTTGAGTCATCAGATGCTGCCAACAAAATGATAGAATTTGAAGCTTCAAAGTAATCCATAAGCTCAACCAAGAAAGCACTAGATTCTGCTAGGGATAATGTTGAAGTTTAGATTTTAGCTATTATTACAAGGAAGAAGAAGAGTATTTTAAAATAAAGCACTTAATTGAACTTAGATCTTTGTTTTCTTTCTAAGATTGCTCTAAAACCTATCTACTGCCTCTATTGGAAGGAGCAGTTACAAAGTTACTTGATTTTGAAATAAAGAGTGCTAAGATAATATATTTTTAAAAATGTCTCCAAATCCTAGAAAAGAGGGAAGAGTCAGGGAAAAGGACCTGGCAAGAGGGTGAAGAGAGCAAGAGAATTTAGCTGAGAATATTTATGCAGCTCCCTGGTCTACATCCCAGTGCAGTTTCAAATACCTCTCCTTTTTTTTGGTAGGAAATAGAGACCACTACATAAGCTTGGAAACCCAAGAGCAGAGGGAACCTATGACCCTCTTCTCTGGAACCCTGGGAGGAAACCACCCATCAGAGTGCTTCTTGCCAACACTGAGAAGAAATGGAAAGTTAGGTAGAGAAAAGGCTGGAGACAGTGCTCACAGCTTGAACATGGAAGAAGGACACCAAGATTTCCAATGGGCCCAGTGGTGGGCATTACAGTGACTCACCTTGGGGCACAGTGACTCTAGAGCCCAGGCTCTAGGCTGGGCAGCCCAAAGGATCAATATGAGATTGAATCTCTAAGCTTCACTCAAGCCAGGAGGGGCTGAATGGGGGTGGAGTGGTGAGCCTTTATCACACTGAGAACACAGACTATACAAGTTATTCAGCTCTGATAACTTCAGTGCAGCAAGGACAGAGGCATCTGGGGCACAACCAGATGCGCCCCTTCTTTTCTTCCCCTGCACTCAGATACATCCTGAGGAGGAAGAGAAGAGGAGAATTTTTGAGAGTGGAGAACAGCTCTCGTATTGAATTGGAGCTCCAGTCTACAGCCATACCACCCTGAACACGCCTGATCTTGTCTGAATTGTAGCTCCAAATGGACTGAGTTTAAATCTTTAATTTGACTGAATATTTTTATTCCAAGGGACTAACTTTGAAACTTCAGTGACACAATTACCTTGAGAGTAACAAGATTGACTTTTCCCCCATCATTGAAAATGGGGACTTTAGACTTAAACTGAATTCCATTATAGAGAAATAAACTAAGTTTCTTCAAGTTTCTTCCCACTTGAGTTATAAATTGTGAATTTTAAATTCATTACACTATCATCTTCTCGCTTTGAAGTCTTAAGTCATTTACATGGTGTGGACAGCAAGGTGACTCAAGTGTGAGCCTGGTCCTACAGTACTGGCAGTGTCTGTGGGGCTCTGGAGCCCACACTTGGAGCCCTGGAGCAAGATTTTCCCATCTGAGCATCTGGCTCAGAGGCCACAGAACTTGTTAACTTCTCCCAGTTAACAGTATCCCAACGATGACACAGCCTTTTCGGAGGTTGTGTCATGCCATTAATTATCTTTATGTGACCAAAAAAAATAACATTTATCATATGCTTATGGTATGCTAAGTGCCAGTCTGTAAATCATATGTTGGAAAATAGGAGCTTAC
This sequence comes from Cynocephalus volans, assembly GCF_027409185.1. Lineage (NCBI taxonomy): Eukaryota > Metazoa > Chordata > Mammalia > Dermoptera > Cynocephalidae > Cynocephalus > Cynocephalus volans. The sequence goes on along the minus strand of NC_084461.1, from coordinate 98,569,402 downwards.
TTGAAGGGAAACAAGGAGATAAGAGACTGGACTTACAAATACATCTTTATAAAAGCATTTGCTAAATAATCCAGGCCAAATCTCTCAAATAATAGGCTGCTTCTTTCTCTTCTTTGATGACTAAGAGGACAAAGTGACAAAAGGCAGCAAAGAGGCAGTGTGCAAAATCAGGCACAGGAATAAGGCAATGTGTAGAGTTGGTGGTATCAAAGCAGAAATGAGATAACTGTACTGATGTGAGAAGAGCCATGTAAACATCAGCTTGTAGTCTGAGACTTTCCTTCTCAATCCAGTTGCCTCCTTTACCATTAGTCAATGTTCACATGATTGCCAGCGAGAAGTTTCCTTTTCAGATCCAAGTCCTTTCTCATGTGACCTGCAGGAAAGTCCAATGGGGCTAAAGCACCTCAGGGCATTGTGGGAGAGAGTGGTCCACTGGTGTAATAGGGCGGTGTAGGTATGGTCTCCTAGGGCAGAAGACGTGGAACTGGGAGCTGGTAGTTGAGGGATCAAGAAGGCAGGGAGCTGATGAGAAAGAAAGGCGTTATTGCCTTTCACTCTAGTGGCAGGAATGAAAGGCTTTAAGAAAATTATTACTTAAGGTACAAGAGTCTTCTATTACAGGGTTCCCTCTTTCCTCACATTTTATTTCCCCACCCCATACACACACACACACACACACACACACACACACGCACACACGCACACACAGAGAGAGCCTGGGTTAATAATATAGTATTCTGTGGGGAGGGAGAGGTCAGTTATCTTAGTAAAAATACTTTATGCTGGGACATGCAATGAAGGTTACTTTGAAATACAATAGTCTAATCTCTTCATTGGTATATAATTTCATTTTCCAAATAACAGGTATTTTGCAATAGAATTTGCTTTGGCCTAATCCTTTAAAATGCACCTGTAGCTATGCGATATGTTAGTACAAAGGTGAGTATGTATTAACCCTAAAATTGATTTTGTTTATTAGATGTTTTGCTTTTGAAGAATGCTTACTGTAGTTTAATAGTCATGTTTCAAATCCCATTATTGACCCATGCTGTCTCAGTGAAGCATTGATAGCATAGCATTAAATTAATTTCCATAGTAACTAATATCATGAACACCAGATTATGGCTTTGTAACAAAATGTAGCAGATGGGAGAAAGAGCTGAGAAAAACAAAACTCTCTTCAAAACATGGTACTTTAAAAACAGTTATTAAAACCGATAGTGAAGGGAATATGGAATAGTAGCTTCAAAGTAATTTGCATAGTATTTACCTAATTTCTTACTTACTTCTAAGAAATGTGCTTGGGACCAAAGTTTTATTTCACAGATTATCTCATAGGAGTTAAGTAAGAGAGAAAATGAACCTTTCAGCAAAATCTCCCCGTAAGGAAATACTGTGATATAGTGTTTCTAGGTGCACTTCCCAAGAATCCCACAGCTTCTCAGGTGTTAAAGAAGATGCTGAATTCACCTTTAGTAAGAGAACAAAATGACCCCTTTGGATACCAGAATTTCATCTGTTTGTAGTTGTGATTGGAGACATGTGGTGGCTGCCATTTGCTCTTGCTTGCAGGAGGCAGAAAGGACCAGGGAAGGGAAGTAGGGATAAGGGCTCCATTACTTAGAAACATCAAATCTGGATGCTGGGAATTTAGGAAAAGCAGCCATAGTGAGCATGGAGTTTCTCTGTGCTTTCTGAGACAAAGACAAGCCAGATCTTGGAAGGACTCTTGTTCTGGACTGAATGGAGGGCAGCCGTGGGGTTGGCAGCATCAGAGTGGTTTAGCCTCTAGCTCCTCAGCTGAAAACTTTTCCTTTGGACTTAGAGGACCAAAGACCTCTGGGTCCTTAAGGTTTCCAGAGAACCATTTGCATAGGGACCCACAGTGCTAGTTGTCCAGAGCAGCCTTTGGTTAAAACCAGAGTGTCAGCTGTGTCAAAGTGATTCTGAAAACTGAGACAAATGGTCTAAATAATTCTACCAAAATTGCATTTTTGTTCGAATTCACAGATAGCTGGTGTAAAAGTGGTCTTTTTGGCTTATCTTAGATAACAGTAAAAATTATTCTCATCATTTGGTATGTATAGATGAAAATTAAAATATAATTGTTTCGGTAAAAGTATATCAATGTAGATTAGCTACTGAAGTACAATTACCCATACCATTTACTAAGAGCAAATGACAACATCTAAAAGACAGATTCTGAAGGCAAAGTTGTTGAATGAAGTTTGAAATCTGCACAAACCTTAATCTCAGGGGTGATAGTCCTAATAGTGACCTACTCCCTTGAGTTGTTAGCAGATACGTAATATTCTGGCTCAAAGATATATTCTAAGATTAAAAGAGTTTAGTACTCATGGGCCCATGGATTTAGAGCTCATGCTAATGCAAATCACCCACATTCCCCTCTTGTCATTCCATTAAGTACTAGCATGATATGAGTGTTGGCCTGGATAGCCAAAGCTTCAAATAGTTGGCAAGAGAATGAAGGGCCTGTCCTGAAGAATGCTCTGCCTTAGGCTCCACTGAGGACAAATTCTCCAGTGGAGTAGATCATCTGCCATAGGAATGCAGAAGCAGATTCCCTATCAGTGAGTCTAGAACCCACAGTGTTCCAACTTGAAAGCACATTGGTACTTGTTAAAAGCTCATTGCAGACCTGGCTATGATCATGGTAAAAAAAATTGGTGTAGTAGTCTCCCCTCATCTTCAGTTTTGCTTTTCTCGGTTTTAGTTACCATGGTCTGAAAATGGGTGAGTATAGTACAATGGAATATTTTTGAAAGAGAGAGAGAGAAAGAGAGAGACCACATTCACATAACTTTTATTATAGTATATTGTTATATATTCTATGTTCTATTTTGTTATTGTTTTTAATCTCTTACTGTGCCTAATTTATAAATTAAACTTTATCAAAGGTATGCATGTGTAAGAAATAACATAGTATATGTAGGATTCAGTACTATCTGCAGTTTCAAACATCCACTGAGGATTCTTTTCTGATGAAAAAGAGATACAGTAGTCCCCCATGGATAAGAGGGGACTACTGTATCTCTTTTTCATCAGAAAAAATGTTCGTAATAAACATAATACATTCAAAATTGGATTTTCTTGTGGAAAATAGACTAGTTTTTTTTTAAGGGTAGCATTATGTTACATTAATTTATATATCTATAAAATGAGCTTCTTCATTTGTACATTCAATGACTAGCTGATTTTCCCCAAATATATCACATAGTCAAACATTCTCACCAAGCTAAGAATAGAAACAAACTGTTAGTAAGAGGATTGATGGGTGAGAAGTAGACCTGCCAAGACTGAATGATTAAAAATGATCCTGAGTTGAAAAACACAGAGATTTCCCCCCACCCCCTTATGTTACAACATCTTACAACAGTAGCACAAATGTTTCTGCAATTTACAACAAAATGGAAGAATTCCTCAGTCCTGGAGACTTAAAATATAAATTCTCGCCCCACCTCCCATACTAGGCCATAGAGGCGTGGATGCAGCGCTCTTACCCTATGGCTTTTCAAAGGCAGATAATTGATTTTTTAAAAATGTCTACTCCTCTTGTTTTTAATAAAGTAAAATGGAAGCTTATCATAAAGAGAATGTGCTTAGGTATTCCCACCTCTGGTGAACGTAGAGACACAGAAATAGGATTCCACTTCCTCAAAAGGAGTTTAGGGTGGACATGGGAAGAATTTCCTGCATCCAGGAGTTATGAAGACAGAGCAGGTCCTGATGAATATGCTTTTCCTAACCCTGGAGAACTTGCAGTTGTTGATATGGCATACAGCATACATTTGGGGCAGGGGTGGGTAAGTGTAGTAATGGAATCAGGAATGCAAAATATTAGTTATGGAATAACAGGCTGCTCAGCTGTGAAGGAATCCTAAATATAGGGTATGAGTGACTGGCTTAGAGTGGTGGGGAGGAGTGGATTGTTCTGTGGGTTTCATCAGACAGCCCAGACTTGACAAAGGCACTGCTGAGCTGTTTCCTGCAGCTGCAGAGACCAAGCAACAGCATTGGGCAGCCAAGTCTGAATCCCAGCCAAAGCCGACTATTCACGCACGGTGATGGGAGGAATCTAAGTGGTGAGAAAAGGGTGGATGATTTTTATTTTGGAGCAAAGTTGTTTTTGTTTTTATACTGGACAAGTTGACCTCTGCAGGACTTTTTAGATTGATGATTCTCTAAAAATATTCTAAGCAAAGCTTACTGCTTATTAAATAAATGGAGAAAATCCCTTCAGAATACTGTGTTGGAAATTTTGCCTGCACATTTGCCACATCCTCTAACTGATAGCCTATCAATACTGTGCTACTTGTTTCCTCTAGGAGAGGTTCCATTAGGGATTGTGGCTTCTAACTGTTATCTCCTGCTTGGTGGGGTTTAAAAATATTTCTGATGTTGCTATAACAAAGGGCTTTGCTCACTAGTTTATTTTTCTTTTAGTTGATGGTAGAGCATGATAGAAATGATATTTGGTTGTTGAGTGGACACTGGGCAGACGGCAGGAAAATGGAGAGAGGGAAGCAGACACAGAGGAGGGCATCAGCTGAGAAATAGAAACCTAGCTCTCCTCCGCTGGGCGGGTATGCCTTCATGTTCTCTGGGTCCCTATGATGCTTTTGTCCATTCTTTTGAAATGCTGGCTCCCAGGAAGACAGCTCAGGGCTGTGTTTCCAAAGATTGTTGGCAATATTATTAGTCTGTGGCCTTGGAAGCTTAGTGACTTTTGGTTTGTGGGATTACACAAAGGATATCCCAACCCAAAGAAAAAAATCTTTCCCTAGATTTTCATTGAGATTTGCTGCTTTATTAAGTCATCTTTTCCTGGAGAGCTCTGTTAAATTTAAAAAGCAAACAAAACAAAAAAACAAAACCTTTGGTAGAACTCTTATATCATTACCAGACCTTACCACCCTATAATATGATAACTATCTGGTGGGCGTAGGACACAGAATACATTAATTTCACCCCATTTAGTGTTCAATTTTGCAAGTACTGACAAATACATATAGTCAGGCACACACTATCACAATCAAGATATGGAGCAGTTCCATCACATCCCCAAATTCCTTCATATCAGACCTTGCCTGTGCCCACCAGGAACACCCGGTGGTTCTCCAGCACCCAGTGATTCTTCATGCACCCAGCATCCGGAGAGATTTGCCATGCACTGACATAGGGCACTTGGGCAGAGTGATGGTGGCCAGGCTCAGGCTGGGGCTGCTGCTTCTGGCATTGCTCCTACCCATGAAGTTTATTCAAAACAAACAACTTGTAACACTCTCAAGTAGCTCCTTCCAGAGTACCTTGTCTGCCCCAAATCCAGCTAATCCTACCACCATAGCAGCTAGCAGTGCCCTACAGTCCACAGCCAGTCACCTATCTTCTCTCTCTTGCCGACATCTCTACTGTTAAGAGACTAAGGCCAAGAAATATCTGTACTTCCCTGTTTTCTAAACCCAATCCAAATGGCATCTGGAAATCCAGTGTGGCAAGGAAAAAACAGGTCTTCATCAAATCTACTATTCCACAACTTGTTTTATTGACCCAGAGAATGTTGAGAATCTTAAATTTGATTGGTTGGAAGAACATGTGAAGGGTTTGACTAGATGGTGAATGCCAATATTAAATCTGCTAGAGTTTCATGTATAAGAGGAACAGAGACAACATCCAAAATTAGTTAAGACATGACTTCCTTGAATGTGGTTTAAGAAATATGGACACTTAAAACTCTACCTTGAAGGGAAGAATAGACTTTATCTAAAGGGTGGGATGTGCAATGGATATTTAGTTTTCATTTGGTTCATTAAATCTATGAGGCTATAAAACAGTTAGGTAATATAAAAAGCTTCTATAATTCTGTTTATATATACATTAGAAGGATCTTCCGGTGTTACTGAAAATCCTCAATGTTTTGTTTCAGCAGTACTAATTTAATGCTTGATATACTCTAGATGAAGTTTTACATTGTTATCACTGTTTTCTTAGGAACTGAACTCTTTTTCTTCCAAGCTTTGGATTTGACATTGCATTTGACCAAGTCCAAGCATCATAAGTAACTCTTGCTTACCTTTATAGAGTCAAACAGTAGGCATTTCCCATTATCTATTTCCGTTCAACAACAGCACCAGATTCATTTAGCTTGATCGATTCCAAAGAGTAGAATTGCATTGACCTCAACTATTTCAAAATACCATTTTTTATTTCTGCATATGTTGCATTGTTTTTACAATTTAAAAAATTATCTGTTTTGAAGGTAAAATTATAAATCTCAAAATTAAAAAGGCAAAAATGTGAAGGAGCCAAAACTTGAAATCAAGTATTTGGGAAGTGAAAATGTAAGCTAACTTGCATTAGATTCACAAGAACTTTTATACTCTTTCTGTAAATACTTAAAAACAAAAACAAACAAGCAGAAAAACTATAGATCAGAATAGCCATGTTTGGAACACTTTTTGTTACTACTCAATATTTTTAGATAGTTAGAACCCAGTCCTATGCCTAAAAGGGGGCTTAATTCTGCAGTAAATCTCTTACAACTGCCTCAATACACAGAAACCTTTCTAAAAATAGACAGTCTCTATTCTTTTGTTCATGTGGTCACACACTGATGCTTAGATGTTCCAGCCACAGAGATCATTATAACCAAAGTCATTTTCTCCCAAACAGGAACAATATTGAACAGATTGGAACCTACTGTGTGTGTAAATGAACATTCCCTTTGGCTTCATACCTGAATGCTGTGCATCTATTCTGAATTGCATATTGTATTTGTATATTTATGCTTTGATTCATAGTAACTTCTCATGTTATGGAATTGATTTGCCTTAAACACAAACTGTAAATATAAAAATCCTTGATCTTATAACTGAATAACATCAGATATTATCCATATCCCTTTTGGTCAAACCATTCCCCAACCTCTAGCAACCGCAGATCTGTTTTTGGTTCCCATAGGTTTGCTTTTTCCAGGCAATACCAAAAACAAGCTTATACAGTATGTAGCCCTTTTAATCTGGCTTTTTTCACTTAGCGTAATGCATTTAAGATTCATCCATGTTGTTTTTTGTTTCAATAGTCCTTCCTTTTACTGCTGAGTAATATGTCATTGTAGGGATGTACCAGAGTTTGTTTATTCCCCAGTTAAGGGGCTGCTATGGACTGCATTGTGTGCCCCGCCCCCCATATTCATATGTTGAAACCTAACCCCCAATGTGACTGTATTTGCATGGGGCCTTTAAGAGGTAATAAAGGTTAAATGAGGTCAAAATGGTGGGGCCCCGATCCAATAGGGTTATAAGAGAGGAAGAGACACCAGAGCACTCTCTCTCGAAGCACACTGAGGAAAGTTATGTGAGCGCACAGCAAGAAGGCAGCTTTCTGCAAGCCAGGAAGACAGCCCTTACCAGAAACTGAATCGGCCGGCACATTCATCTTGGACTTCTGGCTTCCATAACTGTGAGGAAATTTATTTGTTGTTTAAGCCACCCAGTCTGTGGTATTTTCTTATAGGAGCCCAAGCAACCTAGTAGTCATAAGGAAAAATCTAGCTATAATTCTAGGCACTCACTATAAGTTACTAACAAAGGAATAGTCTGATAATAATTTGATAACTGAATCATTCCTTAAATAGTGGCCATGATGGATAGTTTCTGCTCTTTAATGAGGTAGATAAAAATAATGAGAATAACTGAGGACCCATAGCTGGAGCACAAGGGTTCTCATTTCATCACGGAGACAACTGAAGAAAAACAAGAATGAGAAAAGAAGGTGACCAAGTTGACAGATATCAGAATCATGCTACTAACTGCTCGTAGTTACTTTGTTTATAAGCAGTTCTGCCTAAAATAATTCTGCAGTGCACACGCTCAATTCCTTTCTTCCACCAATGGGAAAAGAGAACTCAGTCCCTCTGAAGGGGACTTTCGGGGGCTGTTTCTCAGACAAAAGATGTCTAAGAAAGGGCCATCCCCAGGAATGTTTCCTAAAAAGCAGGTTCCCAGGCCCTATGTACACAGGAAATCTGAAATCTGCAGTTTTTAGAACTCTGGTAATTCTGACGCAGATAGTTCTAGGATCTCACTTTCAAAATCAGTTCCTCAGAGATGGTTGACTTTTTCACCATACCATTTGTACAAATCGAGCAAAATATCACATTTTAAATATATGATGAATTAGATTCAGGTCATGCCTCCCAGAAAGATGCATACATACCTACTATGGTACATTTATACATACATATGTCATATAGACTGTGATCATTTATTTCAACATATTCATGCAGAGAAAACCAGACAAGTTGATATTACTGAGACAAATGCATTTAAAGGTAGATCATTCCCCTTCCAGAATCCATGGGTTTCTGTGCATAAAATCCTTCAGTCAAATCCTAGATGTCAGTGCTGCTAAGTGGTGCACATCTTTTAACACCTTTTAGTGGGTTGAACCCTGAAGGGAGAAAGTTCCTGTGGGTGTCGCCATGGGCATCAGAGGAAGACAGCTGTCCCTGGCTTCTGGTCAACAATCTGCAATGAAAAATAAATATCTCAGTATTTCTGAATAGTCTGCTTAATAATTTGGAAGCAGAACGCATCTCTCTGATGCTGGCTAAGCATTTTTGGCAAGTAATTTGGGCACATTTATCTTCACTGACATTGCCTAATGGAGCTATCTACTTTCCTGCAGCATGTTAGAAGTGACTGGCTAAAATGTGTGCATTCTGCACTCGGTAATAAGGTGTGCGTGTCCCACAGATGGAAGCAACCCACCCTGGACACCCGGCCTAAAAAGTTAAACTAATGAGTTCTCCAGTAGCTGTTCAGTAAGGTGTTTGTTATTTTGACCTCTGAGATCTGAGTGGGGTCTCAAATCTTTTAGTGCCAGACTCTGGGAGTTAGAAAAAGTTTTAATCAAAGTCTGCCAAAATATATTCTAGTTTTAAAAATATTTCATTTTAAACTGAGTGAAAAAGCAAACAAAAAAATTAATGAAAAAGAACACTGTGAATGCTTCACCTGTATTTCATTTCCTGAACTCTGAGAAAATGGTGACAATAGAAAAATGTGACTTATTGAGACAGTAGTATAAAAAGTTTTAAAATCAGAATAAGAGTCCATGATGATTATAGTGGTGATTAAGAAAAAGACTTGGTGGAATTTTTTTGCCTGTAATATCTTAAGTCTCATTAAGTAAGTCTCATTAGAAAGACATGATTCCCAAATTAAGAGAAAAATGCGGGCAGCTGGAGAAAGGAAAAATCCAGGACCTCTGCTTACATTTCATCAGGTCTCAGATTCATCCCAGAAGTGGCACAAGTACTATAAAGGAAAGATGAAGCTGTGTGTTTTCATTGGTGCAGTCAAGTATGTACAGGTGCCTTCTAACTACTTGAGGAGAGATAATTCCAGGAGACAGACTGCTCTCGCTGTAGGGGCATGTTCACTACTCTGATTATAAACATTGGCATGGCAAGGATTCCCAAAGCTGTCTTTACCAATTCATACCTCCCAGTTCAACAACCAACACTGTCAGCTTAGTTTTTCATTCCAAGAAAAGTGATAAAATCAAATATTACTAAGATGGCTCTTCATATAAAAATCTATTTGCATTTTACCTAGTTTCATAGATTTTCTGAACAGCTATTGAAAACTATGAGTACTAAAAGTTACAGGTGGATATAAATATATCAATCATCCACTGTGTAAAGGACAGTAAATAAATATTCTTGATGCTTTGAGACTCTTGTTTTTCAAGATGGATTCCAAATGTTAAATGCTACACTTTGGAGTTAGGGTTAGAGAGGATTCAGAGGAGGCACAGGTAAAGTCAGTAATTGTTTTCTTGAGTTGTGACTCTTCCCATCCGAGCACCAAAAGAGATTTCCTAAGGCAATCTTTAAATCTCTTATTTTCATTTTTGCTAAGGAAGCATCTATTTTCACTACCTAAAAGAAAAAAAAAAAAGCGAGAATTTTTATCTCTATCCCCACCCCAAAGTCTAGGCCACTGGCTGTCCTTTCTCCTCTCAGTGAGTCCAGTATTGGTACAGCACACTCAAAAACTGTTAAGTGATTATGTGACAACATGAAAAAGTGATCAGGATATAATAATAAGTAAAGAAACCCAGGTTCAAAATTGGATTCATGAAATGATTACAGTTAATGTTGAAATTATATATACATGCAGATAAAACTCAAAGGACACATGGGAAACTGAGGCCAAATGATTTGAGGAGAAGTAAGATGTGAGATGCATAACTTTTATTTTAAGATTTCCAATACTGTTGTTATTATATTGCTTGCAGAAAATAACATTATTTAAAGAAAAAATCTTTTCCTTTACAGTGAAAACTATAAAATGCCGCTGAAAGAAATGAAGAAGACACAATAACAGAAAGACATCCAGTGTTCACAGAATGGAAGACAATATTTTAAGATGTCAATACTATCCAAAGTGCTCTATAGATGCAATGTAATCTCTGTCAAAATTCCAACAACAATTTTGCATAAACAGAAAAATCCATCCTAAAATTCAACCTGAGTAGCCAAACCAATCTTGAAAAAGAAAAACAAGGTTGGAAGTCTCACACTTTGAACCAGTATGGCATTGGCATAAAGACTGACATATAGACCAATGGAATAGAATAGAGAGCCCAGAAATAAACCCTCACATATGAGGTCAAATGATTTTTGACAAGAGTGCCAGGACCATTCGATGGGGAAATGACAGTTTTTTTCAACCAATTGTGTTGGAAAAATTGTATATCCACATGCAAAAGAATGAAGTTGGACCCTTACCTTACATCATATACAAAAAATTAACTCAAAATGGATCAGAGACCTAAATATAAGAGCTAAAACATTAAAAATCTTAGAAGAAAACATAGGGGAATGCTTCATGACATTGAATGTGGCAATGTTTCTTGGATATGACATCAAAAGCACAGGCAACAAAAGGAAAAATAGGTAAGTTGGACTTCATCAAAATTAAAAACTTCTGTGCATCTAAAGACACCATCAACAAAGTGAGAAAACAACTCACAAGATGGGAGAAAATATTTGCAAATCATATATCTTATAAGGGATTGATATCCAGAATATATAAAGAATTTTACAACTCAATAACAACAAAACAAACTGATTTAAAGTTGGGCCAAGGATTTGCATAGATATTTCCCCCAAAGAAGATACACAAATAGCTGATAAGCACACGAAACTGCAACATTGCTAGTCATTAGGGAAATGCAAATAAAAACCACTTCACACCCATTAGGATGGCTATTATTTAAAAAAAAAAAAAAAAAAAACAGAAAATAACAAGTGTTGGTGAGGATGTGGAGAAATTGGAACTCTTATGCATTGCTGATGGGAATGTAAAATGGTGCAGCTACTCTGGAAAACAGTATGGTCATTCTTGAAAAAATTAAAAATATAATTACCGGATGATCCAGCAGCAGTTCCACTTCTGGAATATATCTAAAAGAAGTGAAAGTAGGGAGTTTAAAAGATATTTACACTCACGTTCATAGCAGCATTTCCCACAACAACCAAAGGGTAGAAAGAATCCAATGTCCATTGTCGGGTCCACCGCCGGCTGACCCGAACAGCCCTTGCCTCGCTATCAGTCTCTCCCTTGGTGTTCCTTCTGGTGGGCAAGCGAATTGCCTGGATTCCTCTTTCCCTCCAGTCCCTGTTGGAAGGAGACGGGGGAAGAGAGCTGTGAAGAGAGGTGAGCCCAGCCGCCAGCCCCAACCAGCCCGTTAAAGGACACTCAGACGCAGCGGGGGTCTGTAGAGCAGTTCGGTTTATTATCACACAAGCACTTGCTTTTAAAGGCAAATGGGGAAGGGAGGTTTTTACATCCTCCAATCAGCTTAAAGTTTATGAGAGCATGCATCCTGTCTCAATGCCTAGCTATTGCAATCATGCAGTGTTCAGGAGCGCGGAAGAGCGGGCCAATAAGGGCTAAGGCAAGGTTCCCGCAGACACTCCCACCCTACTTCCTCCCGGCTCCCTCTTAGGCTGCTGCGTTAATACGCCCTAGTGGGCCCATAATGGCGCTGCTTGTAATGTCACTTAAGGTGGCTGTTAGTTTTTAAGGCCCACAGTCCATTAACAGATGAATGGATAAACAAAATGTGGTATATACATATAATGGAATATTACTCAGCCTTATAAAGGAAGGAAATTATGACACATACTACAACATGAATGAACCTAGAAGACATTACACTAAGTGAAATAACTTAGTTACAAAAGGATAAGTATTGTATGATTCCTCCTGTATGTGGTTCCTAGAGTAGTCCAATTCATAGAGACAGAAAGTAGAATAGTGGCTGCCAGGAGTTAAGGGTAGGGGGAATGCCGAGTTAGTGTTTGATGTGTGGAGTTTCAATCGGGGAAGATTAAAAAATTCTGGAGATGGAGAGTGGTGATGGCTTCACAACAATGTAACGGACTTAATGTCATAGAACTGTACACTTAAAATGGTTAAGATGGTAAATTTTATGTTATATATATTCCCCCCTGCCCCAAATAATCTGATTAAATGTACATTCTAAAACTCTCTTATCCTAGGCAGTACATCCTAGGGTCTTTTGTTCATTCCATTTTGAGTGGTTCTATAAGAAGGCTGATCTGAAACCTTTAAAAGAGTCCACACAGGGAGGACCTAGCAGTAGGTGACCCATTTAGGAAGTTTTTGTAATAATTTGAAAAAGAGATATAAAGACCTAAACCGAAGTTGTGATCATTGTGATGATTAGAAAGGGGATGGATGCATGAATTCGTGTGAAGGAAGAATGAACAGAACTTGGGGACAGGAGGCAACACATTTGGGCAGGATGCTGGTCTTATGGAGAAGCAGAAAAATCAGTGTAGATGTAAACATAAGTCTCTAAGTAGATAAATGAGGGATGAGTGCAAACAGTTATTGATCATTTCAAATTTTGAAAAGAATTTCTGTAGCAAGTAGTCAAGCTGTACATGGAATCATTACCTGTAGGTAAAGAAGGCAGGAAAATTTAAACTTTCTTTAGTCTTCTCACAAAAAGAAAAAAAACAAAAAAGAATATAAGGAGAAGGGAAAGGAGGAGAAGAGCTCTGCAAAATTTGTTTTCGCTCGGTAACACATCTCGGTATTTGAGATGTAAAAATAAATAATCTCTGATTTGGGATTCTGAAATCTGCATTTGGTGCCCAGCATGTCCCTTTAAAAGCTGTAAGAGAATAAAAAACTTCATGCTTTTTAAAATTCTAAACCATTTCCCCATTTTCACAGAGAAAATACAGACAAAGCAAGGGCAAAATTTCAGCATGAGGGCCTCCCCCTGGCTCACAGCCTTGGATGTTGCTAAGCTGGTGAGCGTCCTATTGTCATTCGAGAAAGCCAGCTGCATAGCTAGATAGAGTGAGCCTGTCTCATCAGCTCAAGACTGTAATTATGCTAAAACAGGATCTTGCAGCAGTGAATATAAAGAGAAGCCCTGGAATATCTCTCCTACTCTAAACAACTTTATGGTTGAAAGGAAGCAATTACTGAGAACAAGATGAGACTGAGTAAAAACAGCATAACTTTCCAACTTTTCCAACTTGGGTATTGACTGTATTGTGCTGACCTCAAACAGTCTTTGCTTTTTTCCCCCACAAAGCCATAGTAACTCAAGTTTTCTAGCCTAATTTAGTGGAAATAATTTTTAAAAATTAACCTTCCCCCGTACTCAATTTAAAGCACCTTTCTAGATTGGCTTAATAACATCAGTAATTCTACCAAAGTTTTGATGTTTAGTTATCCCTGCCAACAAGACCTGGAAGCCAAGACGAGGTAGCCAAGTAAGCCCTTTGCTCCTTTATGAATCAGCTCCACCTTCTTTAAGTTACCACCATCCAGCTAGGAATAGAGTTGTCTGGGGATAGGGCAGGTGTGAAAACAAACAGCAGACCCTGAGGGTTCCTAATTCTTCTGTGCTAGAAGGTGGCAGAAACAGGAAACTGGGGATAGAACAGGATTATGCCTGAGACAGGAAACTGCAAATTACTACTATCTACAATAGTGCATTCACACCTCCTCATTTTGACTTTGCTGCCTGCAATTAGAAGTGTTCACCCTGACCTTCTATCTGTGTTTAGTGTATTGTGAGTGCACTGCGAAATTAAGTGAAGGCAAGGTGGTGTTTAAGAACAAGCACAAGCCACTTCTGCACAAGTCAAAGAGATTGCTTAGCTCTCTCAATCATTCTAGTACTCCAAAGATCAACTTTTACCTAACTCATACAGATGGCCATGCTTGGTGATACTTATCCCTCACTTTTCTAGAGGTCTTAGCCAAATTGTAAGAAAACAGGAAGAAAGAGGATGAGAAATATTGAGAAGGAAGAGTGAAAAATGTCTTAATCTCTAAATGACATGTGTCTTCCTAGAAAATTTAAGACAAAGAAAAAACAGGGGTCTAACGAGGTCTAATGAGAGATTTTAATAAGGAAGTCGGTGTAATTATAAACATGCCAAAATCAATACGTTTCTTACTTACAAGCAATAATCAGTTATAAAAAACAATATGTAAATGAGAGAAATTCTTTAAATAAATCAAGGTATTTCCAACCAATGTAATATATACTGTTGTTACAAAGATGAAATGAATCTCAATAAGGTGGCATGAAAAGATATCTATGATATTTGGTAAAAGGATAGCATGTCCAAAACAGTATGTGAAGTATTAAAGTAAATAAAATTATATATGTGTATGTGCATATATATAAAAAGCATATATATTTATTATACATATATGATATATATTATATGTATGGAAAAAGAATCTGGAAGAACATAACAAAATCCTTTAAAGTGGTTTCTTAGGGGTAGGAAAGAGCTGGAATTATGGCTAATTTTCTCTCCCTAAATATAGAAATATATTTTTCTATATTTCTCTAATATTTTATATGGCAATCATGTATTATATTAGAAATCCAGAAAAAGCAATAAAGACTAAAAATCTAGGAAAAAATGTTAAGAATCTTCCAGTCCTCCTTTCATGGAGAATTTGAAAGCTCACATCCTTAAGACTGAAATTGAAAATGAATAGATACCAAAATGGAATAGAGAGTTCTAAGGTTTAGTTCAGATATGAAAGTAATTATGTGCCAATATTGTGCAATCAAAACACATTTTAAAAGATTAACTTATCATAGGATATTTCTGATTTCTCCTGGTGTTTAAATCAACCTTTTTAAACGTTATATTTTTTTATGATTATGTTAGTAATTCATGTTTTTCTTTTATGATAAGTTATTTTATCAGTAATTCATGTTTATTCCAGGAATTTAGAAAATGCCAAAAAGAAAAAAAAAAAGAGAAGAAAATAGAAATAATCCATAATCATGTTTTCTAGAGATAACCAAAATGAATATTTTGTCTATTTCCCTTTAGTCTTTTTATAAATGTATATTTTACGAAAGGGATCATAGTAGCTATTTTCATCTGACAACACATGGTGAATATCTTCTCATGCCATTCTTTGAAATATCATTAAATATTTCCATTACTTCCTATTTTTACCATAAATAATATTGTAATGAATACATTTATATAAAATTTGAGTTAAAAAAAATAAGCCCCATGAGCACAAGAACTTTTTCTGTGTTATTTACAGCTGTGTAACCAGTGCAGGGAACAGAGCCTGATTCTTAGTAGGAAATAAACATTAATGAATGAATCTCATTTCCTCAGGCCGGTAGGGCTTAAGCTTTACTGTACATAGGAATTACCAGGAGAACTTGTTAATGCAATTACCAGATCTCAGCCCCAGAGATATTGAGTCAGATAGACATCTTTGGAGAGGCCCAGGTGATTCTGATGCTGGGACCAAGCTTTGAGAAACACTGCCTTAGGCTAAATGCATAGAAGCAGAATTAAAGGATCAAAAGCATAGAGATTTTGAAGGTCTCTGGTTTATATTGCTAATTTACCTTCCTGAAGTGTTTTGCCAAGTTTCTGCTTTAAAGTGTCCTTCTCCCCACCTTGTAATATGTAAAACTTCCTGTTCTGCTGTTTTTCATTAACACTGTATTATTGATTTACAAAACCATTACTGATTTGATAGAAATGAGGAAGAGAAATAGTTTCTTATTAAAAATACAAAAAGTCATAAAAAAAATCAGTCACTTATACTCACACCATCTAGAGGGAACTACTGTTGTTCACTTCTTGGCATAATTGTTTCCAGTCTGTTATTTTAATTTTTTTTTCTGCTTTATTGAGTTATAATTGACAAATAAAAATTACATACATTCAAGGTGTATAATGCAATAACTTGATATATGTATACACTGTGCAATGATTGCCACAATCAAACTAATTAGCGTATTCATCACCTCACATAGTTACCTTTTCTTGTGATGAGAATACTTAAGATCTACTCTCTTATCAAATTTTAAGTATGCAATACATTATTAACTATACTCACCATGTTGTGTAGTAGGTCTCCAGGACTTATTCATCTTATGACTGCAAGTTTGTACCCTTCAAACATCTCCCTAATTCCCCTACTCCTCTAGTCTTTGTTTTTTAAAGAAAAAATTACCATTGCTTTTGTAAAAATGATACATGTTATTGCAAAAGATGTGTACAGCCCCGGTCTCCAGAGCTGGGTTGATGGGAGACCAAAGGCCTCAGCTACACCACCCCCAGCGTCTGCAGCCAGCCCAAGACAACCACTGAGCTGCCGCCAGAAACACCCTGGGCTCCACAGCCAGGGTAGGGGGGCCGAGGGCTTCAGCCACACCCCCCTGACATCTGCATCCAGCCCAGCAATGACCAAGCTGCCACTGCCCCTGGTCTCCCCTGCCAAAATAAGGGGGGTGCCATGGGCCTCAACTATACCCCCCTTTTTCCTCCTCCTCTCACCCCATTTCCTTTCACCTTCCCCTCGCCCTTCCCCCACAACTGCTCCATAGCAACATCTTAGAATGAGACATGGAGCCCGGGGGAAGCCAAACCCACCTGCACCTAGGCAGGCTGCTGCCACCACCCTGGACCCCAGCTGGGGCCTGAGTCATGGAGCTGGGAGAAGCTGCACCCAGCCGCAATTCTGGTAAAGAGCACGCCCAAAACACCCAAAACGCAGGTAGCCCACCACAGCCACCGCAATTGCCATGGCTACTGCAAAAGTGGCTAGTGTCTATAGTAGCAGTCACAGTCACCGTGCAGATGGCACGCCAGACTCTCAACAGCATTGACACAAAGAGAGGCATCAGCAGAGACCAAAGGAAAAAAAAAAAAAAGAGGTCCTCTCTCTCCACAAAGCACACTCCAGAGTAATAGAAGAAGCATCTGCTTTACGAGAATAGGGGAGGACTTGATCACACCTGTCTCAGTTCTGGACAGATCATCTGGGCAACAAACCAACAGAGGAACAGTTAATCTACTAGATGGAGAGAACAAATCTATGGTTATTAGAGGGGGGGAGGGGGAAGGGGAAGGGGAGAGATTGGGTAAAGGTCATAAAGAATAAGTATGATTTGTAACAATGAATATGCTAATAAAAATAAATTTTAAAAATTATCACAACAACAACAACAAAGATGTGTACAGTAGAAAAGGACAAATATGAAGGTTAAAAACACCCCATACTACACCATGTAGACATAATTAGACTTAACATTAGAAAGGATTTTAGACATTTTTCTATGCATATTTACAGATAAATGAATAAGAGATGGATAATAGATGGCTGACTAGCTGGAGAGCAAAAGAGGAATACTTTCATAAAAATGGAACCGTACTATACTACCTGGGCTCTACTCCCTGGGCTCTACTGCCTTTTCTGGGATTTTGTTAATTGTTTTATACCAGGGTTTATACTCCTCGTTTGGGTGTGCTTTCCATTCTTCTCACTGATTCTGAGGTTGGGTTTCCTCAGAAGCAGAACTTGAGGCAAGGAAGTGAATGGAAATAGTTTATTTGGGAGATGGTCACAGGATGCACTGGTAGCCAGGTGGAAAAGTGAGGAAGCAAAGGGAAGAAAGCCAGCAAAGGGTGTGCTATGGTGTAGGTTACTTTCGTGGGCAATAGAAGCTCAACCTCACCAGTGAACTCTGGGAGGCAACACATATCAGAGTTACCATAACTGAGAGTGGAGGAATTGGATGTTTATCCCACCTATTAATCATTGGTTGAGTGTTGCTGGGAGAAGACATTAACTTCTCAGCATTTCCTGCCTGCAAGAGGCAAAGTGGGCTCTGCCGGTCAAAATAACCCTCAGAAGGTTGCAGGTGGTTCCAACTGGAAGTTGGAAAAGCAGACATGGGATCGTGACTGCTGTAGGTGGAGCCCCAACAGTGTCGGTATTACCCCGAGGCTTTGGATTGTTTCCCAGTTCAGCCTGGAACCCTGGAGCTTTCCATCCTTTCCAGAGAGTCAGTGCCATTGCTCGCTTCTCTCTTTTCCCTTTCTCTCCAGCATCTATTCCCACCATTCCTCAGTTGGAAGATGAAAGACCTAAACACAGACACTTAATATATTTCTCCCCAGATTTGGAGGTACTGGTGTGAGTTCTAAGGATTTTTTGATTGTCTTGTACAGTTGCTGAGGGTGGCGGTTAAGTTAGGAGCTGAAATGTGCATCCAGCTCTCTGCTCTGTTCTAGAAGCTGATACCCTTCTTTCCCCTCCATGCCACCCACCCCGTACAGTTTTTAAGGTTTATTGTTTGGTGGGTTCAAAATGTGTTCACAAATTCTTTGACATCCTTCCTCCAAAGGGCTAATTCCCCTCCTCTTGTGTGTGGGCTGGTCTTGATGATTCTCGTCTGCTGAACAGAATATGGTGGAAGTGGAGTGACCAGGACATAAAAGGTGTCCTGACTCCCTCTGGCTCTCTCGCTCTTGGATCACTGGCTCTGAGGGAAGCCAACTATCCTAGTGAGAAGACATTCAGTAGTCCTGGGGAGAGCTCTACAAGATGATTCTGGGAGCAGTGAGTGAGGAACGAAGCTTCCAGACCACAGCCACGTGAGTGAGTCTGGAAGAGGACCCTTTAGCACCTGTCAAATCTTCAGATGCAAAATCTGAACCACCACCCAGCTAAGCTGCTCCTAGGTTCCTGACTCACAGAAACTGTGAAAATAAATGTTTGTTGTTATAAGCCTCCAGGTTTTGGGGTAATTTGTTAAGCAGCAGTAGACAACTAATAAAAGTGCATTAGGTTATTTTCATTTCCTAGTTTAGTTTTTTTGGTAAATTTGGGACTGGCTTTTAAACTATTTTTTGTACTGCTTTTTTAATATATAGTTTAATTTACTATATTAAACAAGAACTTTGATATTAACTCTTATGTTAACCTGTGCTTTTTACTCCTTTCTATTATACATAGCCATCGAGGACCTAGGGCATCTTTCATCATTTCATTTCTTGGATAACAGTGAAGAGGAAATTTATTCAGTGTGTCCTTCCCCCTTGAATTTTATTTGTAAAGAGAACAGTATGGGGAGGTTAGTGCTTTTAATTGTAGAGATAGTTTAACAAGTTTTAGACAAAAGACGCTTTGATACTGTCTCCAAGAACCTCTTCACCTTTAAAGTTTTTTCGACCTGCTTCTAGAAATCCTTTTGGATTCTCTGAATTGTCAGTATGTTCAGTCACCAACACCATTTCTGTTCTCTACCTCTGGTTCAAGCTGGTTGGAATGGGTTATTCCTCTGTATCACCAGGTCCATTATCTCAGTTTCTCTGCTTGAAATCTTTTAAGAAATATTTTTCTCCTTAGTTCACACTGGCATTTCATTTTTAGAAATATTGCATGAAGGACATAGAGCAAAGGGCAGAGTCAGATAACTAGGGAGATTATGACCCTATAAAGTTAGAGTAGTCTTTTAACCCAGAAACTAGATAAAGCAGATATTCCACTTGAAACAACTTTTGCAACTCAGTTTTTATAGTAACTTAAATCACTTTAAAATAAAAATCTTCTATTCTGAAATGTAAGCATCAGAGAACAGGGTCTCAAGCCATACTTGATGACTTGAAAAATATCTCCAGTAGGAACACACAGCTAAAAATGTAGAACACAGACCATGATGTTGTAACACCAAGGTCAAGGGTTTGGATCCCCTTATCGGCCAACCACCAGAAAAAAAAAAAGAAAAATGTAGAACAAAATCGTACGTACTCTATGATAAGAATCATGTAAGAAGTATGTATATTCGTGGATAAAGATTAGGAGA
The DNA here is from genome assembly GCF_027409185.1 of Cynocephalus volans. Lineage (NCBI taxonomy): Eukaryota > Metazoa > Chordata > Mammalia > Dermoptera > Cynocephalidae > Cynocephalus > Cynocephalus volans. The sequence goes on along the minus strand of NC_084461.1, from coordinate 98,549,167 downwards.
AGTAAATGATGTAAATAGTTCTTTCATTTAGATCTGGATGTCATAGGTACACCTTTTGAAACTGTAAAATCAAAACTTTTCTGAAAGAAAAAAAATACAGCTACGACTGCCTCAGTGGATTTCTGTAAATGTACCAAGCTGCAGAATTTTTAAAAATAAATTGGGCCAGGTTTATGGAGGAGAGAGAAAGAGAGCATTCCTTCCTTCTGGCTGAAGTGAGCCTTCTGAGCTAAGCCTTCACAATTGTGTTGGTTAAAAAACCTTCGCAAGCTTCTTTCTCTTTCCTGCTTGGTCCCAGTTTGCCTCAGTCCGCTTTTCTTTTCCTCTCTTGATAGAAAATCTCCAACTTAATTTGTGGTTGAATATTTTGCCTGTATGAGAATAATGATAATAAAACTTCTAAAAACTGAATTGTGACAAGTTCCTATTTTAAAAGCAGACTAATAAGGTGGCGTCTCAGGAGCTGAGCCTGCTGTCACCTTTGGCTCTTGAGAAAGCACCACTTGCCTCAGACTCTTATGTTTTTGGCTCTCTGAGTGTGGAAAGGACCTACAGGAGGGCAGCAAAGGCTGCAGAACAGTCTTACAACTGGAAAAAACAAGTAGGCCTGCTCATTAGATCTCCCTGTAAAACTGTTTATGATCCGTTACGCCCCATTTATTAAATAAAATTATAAGCACCACAGGTTACATTACAGATGTGCATGTGGTTAACTTTAAAAATGTGGCTATCTCCAGAAGGAATTCCATTTGGCTAAGGGCCAGACGCAGCGCAGTGTCAGACTGTTTCCATCTGCCCTGTGCACTGCTGAACACCGAGCATTTCTGCCAGGCCTTGGCACCGGGGTCAGCGAGGGCGTTTTCTTCCCTTGGCGAGCGGAGAGGGAGGGGGGTGGTGGAGGTATACAGCAAGCCAGAGGCAGTAGATCTCTACTAGGTCCAGAGAGGACCCTAGCCCAGAACTTGGAGGCTGGGTGGCGGTGACCTTGCAGAAGGCCAGGGGGTGTGTTCAAGAGTGTGGGTCCACCACAAAGAATGGGGAGATGAGACCTGTGTAGGGGATGGCCTGGGTTTGTATGGCAAGCTCAGGAGTGGTGCACAGCCCTGGGGCGGCATTGTTAATCCCTGGCTTGGCGTCTTTGGGAAAGGCGAGTTCTTTAATCATTTTAGAAATGATCACTCAGTTTCTTATGTCCCATTTCATCCTGTGACCTGACCTCATACTACACTTGTCAAAATACATGTCTCCAAAATATATGTGATTTCCTTAAGTGATTTTATTGTCAAAACTTCTGTAAATAAATCCACATCTCCTTTCATCTTCTACTCTTCAGTTTTTCATTTGTTTCTTATAAGTATCAGTATCTGTATTTTATTATTTGTGTCTTTCTTTCTCAGCATTAAATTTCAGGTTTTATGACCCTTAGCCTATTACCACTAGACACTCTCTTTCTTTCTTTCTTTTTTTAGAAAAAGAAATTTGCCAGCTTGTTCCAGAAACAGTTTAAAATGGCATACCCAAAAAAAAAAACACCCAAAAACAAAACAAACAGTGGAATCAGGGCAAAGGTAAATGAGGGCCCTACTTGTTGATTCACAGATCAATCCAGTCGCCCAGTCCAGTTGCTAGAGGCAGGCAGCAAAGTTGCCTCTAAGCATCTTAGGGACAAAAGCAGTAGAGAAAACACTATTACTTAAAAGTTTTATGGTGCCCACAAGATCAAAACAGACCACAGGTTCAAGAGAAACACGGCCTTTTCTGAGTGTATGTTTAAACACTTGGTAAGGTGTTATGAGCACTAGGAGAGGTCCTACAACATTTTTATAACTGATAATAAAATAATCTGTACAACTTCCTTATGGTGTGCTTCAGTGAAGGCTGTGGCATAAGGCTGAAGTGCAATTCAGAGGAACCTGTTTGGAGAGGGTACAGCACTTGTGGCCTGGCTTGATCAGAGGGAAAAATTTAGCAGAGCGATGGACTACAAGCCTTTAAAGCGATCCTCTGTAAAAGCTATTTCTCCACAGTGCAATTTGGTTTTTGGTTTTGAAAGAATTTTTTCATTTTTTCATTGAAATGTATTGATTGTACATATTTAGGGGGTACAGAGTTATATTTCAATACACGTACACAATGCATGATGATCAAATCAGGGTAATTAACATGTTCATCGTCACAAAAACTATCACTTATTTGGAATGAGAACATTGGATCTCCTATCTTCTGGCTGTTTGAGAACTTAGAATACATTATCAATTACAGATGCTTAACACTACTGTATACCACTAGAACTTATTTTTTCTAGCTGGTTGTAATTTTGTGTCCATTAACCAACATCTCCCTATCCACTCTCCCTTTCCCAACTTCTAGCAATCACATTCTACTCTCTACTTCTAAAAGTTCAACTGTCTATTTTTTAGCTCCCACATGTGTGTGAGAACATGCAGTATTTATCTTTCTGTGCCTGACTTATTTCACTTAACATAATGTCTTCCAAGCTCATCCATGTTGCCACAAATGACAAGATTTCATTCTTTTTCATGAGTAGTATTCCATTGTGTAAATGTACCACATTTTCTTTATCTGTTCATCTGTTGACGGACTCCTAGGTTGATTCCATATCTTGGCTGTTGTGAATAGTGCTGCAATGAACATGGGGGTGCAGATATCTCTTCGGTATCTTAATTTCCTTTCCTTTGTATAAATACTCAGCAATGAGATCGTTGGATCATATGGTATTTCTATTTTTAGTTTTTTGAGGAACCTCTATACAGTTTTCCATAATGGCTGTACTAATTTACATTCCCACCAACAGTGTGTAAGTGTTCTTTTTTCTTAGCAACCTTGCCAGCATTTGTTACTTTTTGTCTTTTTGTAACAGCCATTTTAACTGGGGTTGAGGTGATATCTCATTGTGGTTTTGATTTGCATTTCCATGGTGATTAGTGATGTTAAGCATTTTTTCATATACCTGTTGGCCATTTGTATGTCTTCTTTTGAGAAATGTTTATTCAGGTAATTTATCCATTTTTAAATCTGATTATTTGTTTTTTTTGCTGTTGAGTTGTTTTAAGTTCCTCATATATTCTGGATATTAATCCTTTGTCAGATGAATAGTTTGCAAAAATTTTCTCCCATTCTGCCAGTTGCTTCTTCACTCTGTTGATTGTTTCTTTTGCTGTGCAGAAGCCTTTTAGTTTGATGTGATCCCATATGTCTATGTTTGCTTTTGTTGCCTGTGCTTTAGAAGTCTTCATAAAATTTTTGCCCAGACCAGTGTCTTGGAGTATTTCCCCTATGTTTTCTTCTAGTAGTTTTACAGTTTCAGGTCTTAAGTTTAAGTCTTTAATCCATTTTGAATTGATCTTTGTGTATGGTGAGAGATAGCAGTCTAGTTTCTTTCCTCTGCATATGGATACCAGTTTTTTTCAGTACCATTTATTAAAGAGGCTGTCCTTTCCCCAATGTATACTCTTGGTGCCTTTGTCAAAGATTAGTTGGCTGTAGACACGTGGATTTATTTCTGGGTTCTCTATTCTGTTCCATTGCACATGTGTCTGTTTTTACACCAGTGACATGCTATTTTTGTTACTATAGCTTTGTGGTATATTTTGAAGTCAGGTAATGTTATGCCTCCAGCTTTGTTCTTTTTGCTCTGGATTTCTTTGTCTATTTGGGGTCTTTTATGGTCCCACATGAATTTTAGTTTTTTTTTTTTTTATTTCTGTGAAGATTGTCATTGGTATTTTGATAGGGATTGCATTGAATCTACATATCGCTTTGGGTAGTATGGTCATTTTGACAATAATAATTCTTCCAATCCATGAACATGAAAAGTCTTTTGATTTTTTTTGTGTGTGTCCTCTTGAATTTCTTTCATCAGTGTTTTGTAGTTTTCATCGTAGAGCTCTTTTACCTCCTTGGTTAAATTTATTCCTAGGTTTTTTGTTTTTGTTTTTTGTTTTTTTTGGTAGCTATTGTAAATGGGATTACTTTCTCGATTTCTTTTTCAGCTAGTTGTTGTTGTATATAAACACTACTGATTTTTGTACGTTGATTTTGTATCCTGCAGCTTTCTGAATTTGTTCATTAATTCTAAGAGTTTTTTGGTGGAGTCTTTAGGTTTTTCTCTATATAAGATCATGTCATCTGCAGACAGGCACAATTTGACTTCTCCAATTTGGCTGCCCTTTATTTCTTTCTGTTGCCTCATTGCTCTGGCTAGAACTTCTGGTACTATGTTATATGAGTGGTGAGAGTGGGAATGCAAGTTTTCCTCATTCAGGATGATGTTAGCTGTGGGTTTGTCATATATATGGCCTTCACTGTGTTGAGATATTTTCCTTCCATACATAATTTGTTCAGAATTTTTATCATGAAGCAATTTTGAATTTTATTCAATGCTTTTTCTGCATCTATTGAGATGATCAGATGATTTTAGTCCTTCCATTTGTTAATGTGGTAGACACTCTTTTTTTTTTAATCTCAAATGCCTCCCTACTCCATTGTCCATGGGCATACTCTCTACCCTTTCTGAAAAATCCTCTAGAGGGCTGGCAAGTTAGCTCAGCTGGTTAGAGTGCAGTGTTGATAACTCCAAGGTCAAGGGTTTGGAGTAGTGGCCAGCTGCCAAGAAAAAGGAAAAAAATTTTTTCTAGAGGTTTCACACTAGGTCAGATGTTTGCTATTGACAGGACAAATCATCCCTGTAGTCACATATTGTGAAAGAGACTGGCTGCTTTTTACATGTCAACCTCAAAAGATGAGGGATTTAAGGATAATATGATTATAGGTGGCTATTATTTTCTTTGTACTCAAACATTTTTTCCAAATGTTCAATAATAAACATTTGTTACTTTTGTTTATAATTTTAAAAGAGGGGATATTTATCATAAATGTCCTTGCCTTCCTTTCATAAACAACTATGGATCTCTTATAGATCCATAATAGGTTTATAATAAATCTATTCAAAAGATCTTTTTTGGAGGATCCTTTTTAAAGTTATATATTTCACCTTTTTAACTTATGAGTTCAAGAACATTGTAAATTAACCACCCACGATAAACTAATGATGTGTTTTATTTATTAAAGACATGTCTAAGTTTGTCACTTTACAGAATTGTGTGTGGTATTCTTCAGTGGAATGTTAGTTATAATCCTCATAAAACTTGCAAACGAACATAAAATATCTAAGGGCTATTCTACTTAATTTTTGTGTCTCTGTGAATTATGGTAGGGTGACTGACATACATTTAGTAGGTGCTTGCTGGGTGTGGCTCCACTAGAGGCTGTCTTCCCTAGTAGTTAGGAGCATGGGCGTTAGGGTCAGTGTGAGCTGGGTTTGTGCCCTCACTTACTACTTCCTATGTCACCTTAAGCAAAATTTTCACCGTTCTGAGCTATGTTTTCCTGACCTGAAAAATGGGAATAATAATAGTACCTACTGCATAAGATTAATCACATGATTCCTATGAGGACTATACACTATAATCTACAAAATCCAGAGAGAAGGAAACTCTAGAAGATGTGTGTCCCAGTTTCTTCAATAAATAAATTGAGAGAAAAATAAAGGTATTTTGCTCAGGAGGAGGGGGAAAAAGAGAGAGAGCAAGAGAGTGAGAGATGGAGTACATAGTACATTTAACACAGGACCTTGCAATAAAACCTTTAGCTATTACTATTTTTAGTTTCACATTAAACTATACAACAGTCTGTTTAATCAAACAATGTTCATGACATCCTACTAAGTGCACTTCTAGGTCTTACTGTAATTTAGCTAACATTATGTTGCCCCTGCTAGGCCATTCAGGGATTACAGGGAAGGAAAATGACAGACCTCACTCTTTGTCCTGGCTTTGATGATTATTAGATGTGACATCTTGGACAAATAATTTCTCCATTTCTTTAGCTATAAAATTTGGATGAATAGAGTGATACCTGCCTCTTAAGGCTGTTTTAAGGATTCATTACACCTTCAGGTATAAAGTGCTTAGCGCCATACCTAACATCCAATAAGTATTCTTATTAATAAATGCTGCTTCTCATTATTGTTATCACAATGATAAATATTTCCCCACCGTCAATAAGCTTATGATCCAACAGGGGAGATAAGACACATGGGACACATCTGCAGAGAACTATAGCCCGAGGCCCAGGGTGAGGAATGCTGCAACGTATGTGAAGGAGCTGTGGGAGCCAAGGAGAGAGAAGGTCTTTGGACAAGGGGGTGCGAAGTTAGGAGGTTCATGTCTGGACCACTGACAGTTTTTTAAGAGCTTCCCCTCTGACTGCAGGAGTTGCAATCTCTGGCTGCTGAGTCTTCTCTTCAGAGAACCGCAGGGAAGCTGCTGTGGATCCAAACTCAAGATCCCCTCAGCTGCTCCCCTTCCTGCAGTGGCTGTGTTACTTCTGAAACCATTAACATTCTCCCTGCCCAGAACTTTCAAGTTACTGACGTGCAGCAGCCAGCTGATGGAAGCTTAGGAGGAAAGGGGAACGCTGGCTGAGGAAAGGGGGGCAAATAAGTAAAGCTCACCTGGGCACTAAGAGAGCCTGAGCATCAGGGAAAAGGGGGATCAAAGATCCCTATGCAGAGGGGCTCAGGGACCTCGTTGGGGGGAGGAACTTGAAGCTGCAAAGGAAATTCTCTGAGGTTCCCCAGTCTCTTTGCCCTCCAGTCTTATCTTTCTCAGGCAGCCTTGGTGTCCTATTCAGTGCTCAGGGCACCAGGGCAGGGAGGCCATGAGGTGAGTGGGAGGAGCCCTGGATCTGAGTCAAATGATTGGTTTGAGTCCTTGTTGCACTCCTGGTAGAGTGGCCTTGGACAAGTTGCATAACGACACTAGATTGCAATTTCCTCAACTATAAAACAGGTTTAGTAATACCTGCCCTGAGTATCTCATGGGAATATTGTGAGGATCCAGTGAGTTAATGCATAGGAAACATGAGTTATTATTGTCAGTGACTTTGCTCCCTTTGCCCTTGACTTTGCATAAGTCTTGACTGTCTTGAAATGGACTAATCACTCAAGTAAATGTTTCTACTACTAGCCTTGATTGGGATATAGAAACAGGAGACTTGTTTCTTTAAAGGTCATTTACATTTAGACATGCTTCAAACATTTTCTTCATTTATTTCTCCTGTCAGGGAAATCCCTGTTCTCTGCATGATAGAATTCTTACTCATCTTTTTATAATTCAACATAAATACTGTAATCACTTTAAAGTCACTGGTAGGTGACTTCAAGCAGGTTTCTTCAAGACTTCACCATTTGCTATAAAGGGTGAAAGATAACCTTGTCTGAAATTCAGGATGTAATTATTTCAGGTTCTGGGAAAAAAAAAAAAACAACAACTGTTCTTTGAACAGAACATGTCTTTCTTTTGCCTGTTCCTTTTAAAAAACTGCAAGCTCTAGCAAGAAAGTTGTCACAAAAATAGAATTTGCCAATCTCTGAAGATCTCAAGACACTTTCAAAATGATAAATAATTAATTTTCAAGCATCCGTAATACAATTAATGTTGTTTTAGAGATGAGGAAAGGAAGGCTAACAGAAGTTAAGGGATCTGCCTAAGGTAATAAGCAGCCAACCCTGGAATAGAAGCCAGTCTGGAGCTCAGGGCTTCTTCTAACAAAACTGTCTCAGTGTAGCACATTTATTGAATATGAACTATGTCCTAGGTGCTGTAGGGGACTTATCATCTAAGAGCTCACAGCCTGGTGGGGACCAAACATACACACATCTAATATAAAGCAAACAGCAGTGAATACTATAATTAGATATCAAAATGGTATCAAAGCAGGGGAGGGGAGAGATTAATTACGACACAGGCGGAGGAAAAATCCAGGAATATTTTTGTAGAGGAGATGGGATTTGAGCTGAGGCTCAGGGAATGGGTTGGACACCAACAGGAGAACATGGGAGGGAGAACATCATCCTGTAGCTTTTAGGTAGGGACGATACAAGATATCAGTTCTAATAGGAAGGTTACTATGGCACCAAATTAGAAGAAGGAGAGGCAGCAGGCAGGAAACCAATAAGTCATTAATTTACTCAATCATTTAACAAATATCTGTGGGATATTTTATTTTTATGTACCAGTTGCAGTGCTGGGCACTGGAGATACCAACACAAAGGAGACATAGTCCCTGATCCCGAAGTGAGCCAGTGCTTAGCAAACAGGCCAAGAAGTGCTAGGAGTAGCAGGAATAAGGTGCTTTGGAGGCAGGGACTAGGGGCATCTAAAACAGGAGAGGCTTCCTGGAGGAGCTTTCATTCCAGCTAAGTCTAGAAAATGAATAGGGATTGGTTGGGTGAATAAGGCACAGAAATGCATTCTAGGTGATGACAGGTACAAACTAGCATGACAGGTTCAGGGAACAAGAGGCTCTATGTGACTGGGGTCAAAGCTGTGTGTGGCAATGGGTGGAGGAGAAAGTGTGGGAGTTGAAGCCAGAAAGGTCAGTGGGGCTGGAGCATGAGAGGTTGTGTGTGCTAGTTAAGAGACTGAACTTTGACCTGAGAGCTTTTGAAGGGTTTCTATGTAGAGGAGGGACTATACTAGACCAGTCCAGTACTATTAAAATAGATCTAGTGGGCTTCACTTAGGTTGGTGGCAGGCAGTGAGACTGGAGAAGACTTTATAATTTGGATGGAGAGTTCAGACTAATGCAGAGCAGGATTAAAATTCAAGATAAAGTCAAAGGCTAAAATCGTGGGTCGATACCCAGGGCTCTGGGATTTTAAAAGAGAGAAAACGATGGAGGCTGGCGTATGGAGCCAGGCAGGGTTCCATGAAGGCGTGTGCCTTGCATGAGGAGGGTCCTGCACTCTGGGTCAGCACGCAGGGCAGGTGGAAGGGGCAAAGCCGCTTCAGTGGCTTCCACGGCCGTGAGGAGGAGGAAGCGCTGTGCTGGGGAGAGCTTGTCTTATCCTGTGGACGGCAGATGGTAGGCTGGCTGTGGAAGACTTTAAAAGGAGCAATACTAGATGAAATGAGCAATAAAGAGACACTGGAAACTTTTGAACAGAAGATTGACCTCTGTTCATAAAACGACCTGACTCACGTCAATTTAGCTTCGTTGCTGGTATTTGGGGTGGTTTAGGAGATGGCGAGGGTCTCTGATTATCCTGAAAATCTGGCTGCTAGATGTGGACTCTTTCAAGTTCTCTCATATGATCCCATCTTCTCAGGGGATGGCTATGAAACAAACCTTTCTTTCCCCACCACTCAGATACAGTCTTAGAGTATTAGTTATCACTGGAAGAGATGAACTACTTCTAGAAGGACAACCTCCTGTGGCATTAGGGCACTGGGCTGGTTTGCAGGGACACCTTCCTCAACTCCAGTAAAGAAAGGCCCTGTGTGTCTCATTGAATTTTCCAGGGACCAGTGTGGGTATCCCTGATAAATTACTGTGTCCAGAGGCTACACAACTTTAAAAAGGTTAAAAACTTTAAAACTGAGCAGTTGTGCCAAGGCAGTCACGTGGACTCAATGGTGAAACAAGGAAAACCCAAAGATGCACGGAAGAAGAGAGCATTGAGCGAGGAAAGAGAGAGACAGTGAGGAAGGAGAGTTTAGAAATGGAATAACTGTTATCGGTCTGTGACCTGGAGACCCAGGAAGGAGAGACCTATGGTGGTGGGACTCATACACATGGCGAGGACCTGAGGAAAGAATAATACATCCTGCTTAACTGCTTCCTTGGAACTGGGAGAGCTCGAGGACTTGTACCAGAGCCAGAAGTACAGTGGGCTAGAAAGAGAATACAAACTTACTAGAGAGGAAGGGAGAGAGACCCCGGCAGACAGAACACAGATCTGAGGATCTCTAAGCCACATCAAGTATTTAGTTCCCACCTCAAGTCATCTGCTTGTTTTTAGGACTAGCTTTGTTGCACTCAGGTTGTCTGGCCTGAGAGTATGTGCCTTTTGTGATTTATTGTGATGAAAGATATGAGAGATGATGATAGTTCTATGTCTTCAAATTATTCCACCTCTGAGCAACATTCAGAACAGTCGGCCACCCCCGCTCCCCTTCTTGAAACACTCTCCTCTCTTGGATTCTGTGATACCACAAGACTCCTGTATTTCTGGTGCCTCCTTTTTCATTTCATTTGCTGCCTCTTCTCTGTCTACCTAACCTCCAATGTTGGAGTTCCTCAGAGCTCCATCACAGTCCCTCTTCTTTGCTCAAACTGTTTGACCTCTCCAGCTGAACTCATCCAGTACCTTGGTTTAAGCACCGTATATACACAGATGCCTCCCAAATCTACAGTCCTGGCCACTCTCTTGAGTTCCTGACTCATATATCTAAATGTGTACTTGATGTTTCCACTTGGATGTCACCCAGACATCTCAGGTTTTATGAGTACAAAATTACACTCGTGATTTTCCTGCCCAATCTTGTTCCTTCCATTCTCAGTTAAGTGTTACCCAGTTGCTAAAGCGAGATTATCCTCGATCCTTTCCTTCGTTTCACCTAATTCATTAGTAAATGCAGACCATTGTACTTTTAAAATATATCCCAAACCATCCACTTCTTTTTATCACCTCTGCTAACATCACAGTACAAGCCTCTATCTTCTGTTGCCGAGACTCCTGCTTTGCATGTCTACCCAGTCTCCACCAACAAGCATAGAGTATAACATTCTTATTCTAGCCTGCAGTTCTATCCCCATCCTACAGTTCCAACCTTGCTTTACCCCCTTCCTTGCTCACTCCTTTTCAGGTTTTTCTCAGTTCTTCTAACACATGTGCATCCTGGACTGAGTTCTCTTAAAATGACCTAGGAGCAAATGGAGCAGGGGAGGTTATCCAAAAAGAGTGAGGACATGTGAAAAGTGGGACAAAAGAAAAGGGAAAAGAAACAAATTGAGTGCATTTTTTGAGGTGGCATTTTTTGTTGCCCTGGGCAACAGGGATCTATTCTGCTGATATCTCCCAAGAAGTATACAGAATGCCTCCCAGAGATGTTAACATAAAGGACGGGAGGCTGAGGCATTTGTCTGCCAGCCCCTGTTCCCTACACTTGAGGGTTGCCTGGAGGGCATTAACACCCCCCACCTTCCAGGCTGCACTTGGGCACTATCAGAGCAGGCAGAAAGATGCTCAGATGCTTGATGGGGTAGGTACCAGCTGGAGGTAAGTTGAAGCTTGCAGGGAATTGCCCACCGTAGCTGTGGATAAAAACAGAGGAGGGCTTAGGGGATGTCATGAGGGGCACCAGAAGTGTCTCTTCCTCCAAGTTCTGTCTTGTGTTGGTGGCTTCATGCACGCACAGTTCCCTTGGCCTGGACTTCTCTTTTGCCCCACTCTGGGGGTAGCTGCATATCTTCCATCTTTCAGGTCTCAGCTTAAACATCATTTCCTCAGAGACGCCTTCCCTGATCTCCCAAGCTAAATTATGTTTGCCTTGGTAGTCTCCATCACAGTACCTTCAGTGCACCTGCCAGGGTTTGTGACTCTATATTTGTGTGTTCCATGTTGTATCATCTGCATGAGTCTGTGACTCTTTTCCTGTACTGTTCATATCCAGTGCCTGGCATTATGTCTGGCACACAGTAGGTACACAAATAATGAATGAATGAAGAAAAGGCTATAAACCTAACTATGTAGCCCAGAAACCTGTCTCAAGTCCTTCTTTTGGCAGTAAAGGCCTGGTTCTCAGTCAAGCCTGCCTAGGTGCTGGGAGAGCTCAGGTTTCCTGGGCAATAATTGGGACGATAGTGGGGGGACATTTTAGGACCCTATACCAACAGGGGAGGATGTGACAAACATTTGTGGCATTTCCACTGTGGATTGGACCTGTCTGGGTGAAGGGGATCCAAAAGTTATGAAGACACAGTACCTGCTCTCATAGAGCGGTCACAAGGTCAAAGGAACTCAGAAGTGGCATAATAAGTAGAAGACTACAAAGCACTAGGCGAGACAAGGCCCTGGGATGGTGACAGGTGGACTAGATGGTTCCAACGAGCCACCTGAACTTTTAGTCTATAATCTGTAATCAAGTGGGGCAAGGATGAGGGAGAATCTTGAATTATTTAAACTAGGTGGGTGTTCAAAAGTAGTTTTTGTTCACAACTCTCAAGAGCTGCCCAGCAGTTTGGAAGATGGTTTCAGACACAGAGGACAGCTGTGCACTTCCCAGCCCAGGGGGGAATGTTGGTCCTGTGCCACTTTCTCTGAGATAAATGAGTCATTACGTAGGATTAAGTATGGCATACTTTCTTCAGTCTAAACTTTCAGCTCATGACTTGACACATTTTTCTTTGTGGTAATAGAAAAAAATGAGTGGTAACATTGAATAAAATATGGCATAATTTATCTCTAAACTTGCAACTCAAAAAGTACATTTTTATATTAAAGATAATCTGTGGCAACATCTGTTTTAACTACAGTGTCTATTTGTGCAGGATCTGTTAGAAAGTCCCTGAGAAATAAATTCATTCACTGCCCCATGTCTCTGAAAGACTCCCCTAAACCTCTGCTCAATGTAGACTCTCCATTCATGTCTAAAATGTTCAAAACTTCCCAGGAATTCAGAGACAGCATTCTGAAGGCTTTGCATGTTCGTCAAGGGGCAACAGAATGAGCAGCTTCTGGGAATTGGGAGACCAGGTTTCCGGTTTCACTCAGCCACTACATGGCTGTGCAAGTAAGGGCACCAATGCATCTGGTCTCAGTTTCCCCAGCTGTAAAGTGTTGCCTGGCTTTTCAAATGTAATCATGCTTGGAAAACACAGACAATACAGTGTGTTTGTTAAGAGCATGGGTCCAGGAGCCAGACTCTCTGGATTCAAGACCATGCTCTGCCACTTCTTATCTGTGTGACTTTGGGCAAATTACTTAACCCCTCTTCACCTATTTTCTCATCTGTAACATGGAGTAATGACAGTTTCTACCTCATAGGATAGTTGTGAGGAGTAAATGACTTCATACATGTGAAAAACACCTAATAAACACTACATAAGTTTTTGCTAATATTATGTATGAGTGTTCATTGTAGCACTGTTTGTAATAGAAAAGCCTGGAAGTAACCTAAATACCCATCACTAGGACTAAACTATCAAGCAAAGAATGAGGTAGACTTCTGCATGTTCTTATTGAAGACCTCCATGATACATGGTTATTTGAAAAAAGCAAGGAACGAACCGGGGAAGAACCTGCCTCTGTGTGTATGAGTTCATTTTTAAAAGGCATACACGGATAGATTTGTGCTAGTGTGTGCATAACAATTTCTAAAAGGACATGTAGAGACCTTTAATAGTAGTTATGTCTTTGGAGGAGACTTGCGGGTAGGTGGGGAAGGTTAAGATAAACAACTCTCAATTTGTGCCCTTAAATTTGTTACATGTACATGAGAATATTTTTCAAAATAAGATAGTTAAAAACAAAAACAAAAATAATAATGCTTTCTTTGTCTGTCTCAGAAGACATTTGAGGAATAAATATGAGATAATGTATTTAAAAGCACTTTGAATCATGGAAAATGCTATGTCAATGTAATGCATTAAAAATGAGATTGCATTTTTTGGTAGAAAAATAGAATTAAAAGATAATACAATCTTTCCATGAACTTTTTGAAGTACCCTCATATTAATTGTAATTTTAAGTAATGACAGTAAGTAGTATTGGAATATTAACAGTGGTATTAGAGTAGTATTAATAGTATGCAGGGGTTCGGTGAAAATCAAAGCTCCTCTTTTCTGAAAGTCAACTTATTTTCACACTGAAATAAAGAGTAAGGGGTTCCTCCCTAGGAATTTTTGCTTTGCAGTCCTATTTATTTTGCAGCATTGGAAAAATCAATCCAATATCAAAATTTCCAGTGTTTTAAGTATTTTCTCCTTCCTCTGAAGTGGTACAACTATTGAGAAAATGTTCCCAAATTAGATCCTCTGCAATTAGATATTCCACCAGTGAAAAAGATTTATCTAAATGGTGACTTAGGCTATGGCCATACCACCCTGAACGCGTCTGATCTCTTCTCTGAAGCATTTTTTTAAAAAAAATTAGAATCAGAAAGAAATTAAAAATCAGACTAATTTCAAAGGTGAGGATTATATATGTTCTGAGCTCAGGCTCCCCAAAGAGAAACCTGGTGGGGTGAAAAGTGATGATTAAGCCCCTCCTCCTCCTCATGTAGGGGAAGAAAACATCTTTTCCTCACCTGTCATAGGTTCATGGCTGAGGTCCCTATAACCAAAGACAGATTAGCAAGAGAAAAACATACAGATTTATTTAATATAGATTTTATGCAACACTGGAGCCTTCATAAGGAAATGAAGACCCAAAAAACAGTTAAATCTGTGTATTTTTAGGTTTGATGAAGAGTTGACAGTCATGGAGAAATATGTCAGGACAAAGAGTATGATCTAATGGTGATAAACTGGGGGCAATGTAGCAAGTTCTGTTTGCTTAGATTCCTTTTGCTGTCTCTTCTCTTCAGAGGTGAGGATGTTCCTTTCCTCCAGGTACAGGGAGGGCACCTCTCACATGAGGGTCTTATGACCTGCTCCAGAGGAGAAGGGCAGGAAGTTAGTGTGACCTTCCTGCTTCCACTGTTTTCTCAAATGCCAAGGTGTCATATCTGGGGGTAGCGTGTCCTGAACCCCATCACTTGTTTCCCACAAACTGGGAGACTTTGAGCCGAACTTACAGAAGCATAGAGTTCCTGCCAAGTGGCTCAATCATGAAAAGGAGGTCCTATAATTTTGTAAAAGTTTGATTCCGTGCAAAGAATAATCCCCAAGACTTCCCTGCTCTGGAGTTTGTGAGCCTAAACACACAGCTTCAGTTGCCCCTGCCCCTTTTATTCCTGCTTTCCAGGCACAGCCCCACAGGCAGCAGCCCCCTAATGTGGCCTAGAATGCAAAACTCCAGTGGGTTTTCTCTTCCCTGTACAATTCTGCATAGAGGCTATCTCCACATAGCCTCTCCCAGCACTTCTATTTTCAGGTTTCTAATCACCCTTTGGGGTCTCTGACTAATCAGTTTCCATCTCTGCAGCCACAGACCCCGGGAGGCAAAGTTTTGTGTACACTACTGCTCGCATCGGTCTGGCCAGTCTTGAGCCTCGGGGCCATCATGTGGAGACGTGCTGGAGTTTTGCCTCTTTCTTGCTTCTTCCCTCATCCAGCACAACAGAAGTGTCTAGGATGACTCCTCCATCCTCCTCCCCACTCCCAATCCTCTAAGCTGGGTTGCAAAGAGCTACTGTACCCAGCAGGGGACTCCTACTGTCATCCTGATTTCTTTGGTTGTCTGGAGAGCAAAATGCAAATCTGTTGGCAGCGAATCCACCCTTTCCTGCTTTCTCCTGAGAAGCCCTCTTCCAAGCAGCAGCTGGTGGGTGCAGTGACCCCAGCAGCTGCTCTGGACAGCTTCTCACCTCTTCTAGCTGCCATTTCCAACCATTTCTGCTTGCGAGCTGCAGTTTGCAGAAATCTCTTCTTTCCCCAGATTTGGAGTGAAAGATTCAAATGTAATAAAGCATTCTTTTTTCCTAGCTACACAGGCATTCAACCACATGACTCCTGCCAGTGTTTTGGTAAGAGAGGCAAGCTCTTAGAATGATGTTGTGTTTTGCAGACACAGACTGCCTCTTTGGAGATTTAAGGGAATGCCTTAGGCCACAGTTGCCTGAAGGCTGAGAATGGAGACAAAGAAATCTCCACCCTGGAATAACAATTGGCCCCTGAGCTCCGATTTGGATGGGGTCCTTCCCCCTCTTACCACACCCCCTCCACTGCTGCTCCATCCCCCTAATCCAAAACAGACATTCCTGCAGCCTGGATGGCTGGGCAAGGAGACTGCCAATGAGCAGTGGCAGGCAGCAGGGGACAGAGGTCTAAAGTTCACTCCCTTTGTCCACTTTTGGGGTACAAATTGTGGACAACTTGTAAAAATGTGTAACAGAGTACACATTTAGGCTTTGTGGTTGCTGAAATAATAGCTGATACTTTAAAATGTTCTTCATATACCAGACACTGTATTAAGTACTTCGCTTACAGTAAGATATTTTATCATAATAATAATGCTTTGAAGTGGTTAATTTTATTATTCTCATTTTACAGTAGAGGAAACTAAGACTTGGAGAGGTTAAGCAACTCATGTAAGTTCATACAATTAGTGAGTTACCTAAGTACAAATCCAAGCAGTCTGTTCCAGGGTCTATGCTCTGAATCACAGCACTGTAAAACTGCCTTTCCAGGGGATTGTTGGTTTAGAGATCTTTAAGGCTCCCAATCTTTTTTTATGTGTTAGAGACACATGCAGTTTGCAGACAAAGCAGGCTATCCCTAGCGTTATGTAAGGCTTTGACCAAAGAACCTGATGTGTGGAAGAGTTGAGATGAATTTTACTTTTGATCTGAAAATGAAATAAAACAAAATAAAATAGAGGAAAACCAGAAAATACTGAGTAGGAAAGGAAGATGTAAAGAGGAGCAAAAGAGGAAGGATAGTTAAACTACATTCATTCACTGAGCTAATAAATGAGTGTCTCCTGTATGTCAGGCAATGTGTTGAGCCTTGTGCTTGACTCTAGGAACCAGTGCTTTGCCATTGGGGAACTAGTAGTGTGGAGTATGCATAAAGCAAATGTACTTCACAGGGCCTGGTTTTCCAAAGCCTTGCAGTTTCAAATATTGACCTTGCAAAGGACAGGAAATTTTCCCCAAGCTATAGTCTCTGTTGTAAGATAAAGAATTGTAATGCAGCAAGGTTGATGGCTTAAAGACAGACAGGTTACTGATTGATATATAAAGATACTGGGAAATTGCTGTGAGAAGAGAATGTTTGCTAAAATCAAGCTTTTGTCAGTGGATTGATTTACCTTCTTGAAAACTGCATTATAGAATGTTACCTTGCTTTCCTTACTGAATGTTACAAGCTTCTATTGTTAAACTTGTTAAACTATACTTAGTAAAAAACCCCACCTATGTTCTCTTCCTGTAACTTCCTGGTCTGGAGAGTAAATGTGGGAAGAGAACCCCAATTTGTGGTTAATTTCCCAAATGGAAGGAATGACTCGCTCTTGAGGGTTCCAGGAGATTAACCCCTTTTTGGGGCTTCTTACTGCTTTGAAGAGATGGGTTTTGAGTAATCTTTGGAAGCTCCGTCACCCAGGGGAAAAGCGGTGACAAATCTGTGGAAGGCAAAGCAGCATAGTAGTTTAGTTGGGGAGAGTGACCTTTGTCAAATAACCACATATGTAAATTTCAAACTATAACTACTATTTAGTGATAGGAAGGAAAAATTCCTGGTCTCAAAAGTAGTATAAAGGGACGTGCCTGGTCTACCTCCTGGATGCACTGCCTCTGTCAGGGGAAAGGTGGAGTTGATTCGGATATTCTTGAGTGAATAATACTTGCAGATAAGGTAATCATCTCAGTTTCTCAGTGGAGGAAGTTTGACAAGGAACCATAATGGGCATGATTTTTCCTTCAACTCCCCCCTCCCCCACTCATTCTAAGTTTAACCTTATTTGTCATGGTCCAGTGCCCCTTTCCCTACACTGTGCCTCTTAAATCACTGTCACTTCCTCTTTAGCAACAGTTTTTCATGGGGCAATTTTCTACTGAAGGATTCATTTGTCTGATGTCACTCCCCCAGCTTGGCAAAAACATCTGGGAGCCAGTCGGCTAACCTCGATTTTCCTGCATCCTTCTGATTACCCCTAGAAGGTCTACCTGAACTGAAAGCCTGCAATATTCATTGTTTATTAGACTCTCTTTATAGACTATTTTGGCATTATTCTTCTTACCACATATAGAATACATAGTTTCCTTTAGAGAGATAAGTATACAGTAAATCCTATTTCTTTTATTCCTCCTTCACTTCATAGTAGGAAAGAATAGAACACTCAAAATCCTAAGTTAATGATATAAAACAAGTAATCGTACAGCTGTCCAGATCTCTTATGTCACAGTTAATACTGATTTTGTATGTCATAGACAATATTGATTTTCAAACTGTTTTTTTGGGTGGGTCAAGAAATCTGATTAGCTTATAGTTATTTAGACATTAGGTGATAAATTTAGTTGAAGATTGAGAGAATGATTGCTATTTTTACCAGTAATATGCTACAACTGCTCTTTGCCAAGGATATTTTTCATGTGGATATTGAGTAGAGTTCAAAGTGGTAGGTCATTGCCTCTGGACAGGGACTTGTATTTGGATTTTGTAATTACAGCCTCCATGGGAGTCAGCAGGCACCAGGGAAAAAACACACATACACAAAACATATTTCCATTTTCCCCCTTCCCATTAAAATTTCTGCACACAACCAGGGAATAAACACAGACACCAGAAGCTGAGGGACGGTATTTACTATTTCCTTGCAAGACACACTGGAGACTTTGGCAGGGTCCCCTGAGGGAGGGTGTTATTGGGCAGCAGATACAGATTCTTGGTCCATCCATGAAAGAAAAATCTTTCATGGGACTGGTGAAAGGGAAGGAAGAGAAGGACAGAGAAACAGAATAGGACTTTATTACCAAGTGAAAGTATGTGCCAAAGAAGTGTGCGGGCATCTCTGCCAGAGAGAAAAAGCACGAATCCCTGACCTTGCCCTTTTCTGTCCCAGGTAGAAGCTCCTAATGGCTGTCCTCTGCCCTTCTGTTCCAACTGGTGCACAGGTGCTGGCCGATCCAGTCTGAGTATTTGTGAGCAGCCTCCCTGGGGTGTGTCCCTATTCTGCCCTGCCTCAAAGGGACCTCACCACCTTCAGGTGCTGAGCCCAGTTGTCTCTCCAGGCACCAAGGGGCAGTGAATGCCCAGTTTTCAAAGGATGTGTCTCACTCATTTCTGAGAATGTTTCCCAGCCTGAGGGTGGGCTGCAAGATTCTTTCTCGAAGCTACCGCTGTAGATACTTGAAAGGGACCCTGGGTGACTACCCTGACCCCTTTCAACCTGAGCTTTCACTTCTGGGTGACTGCCCCAGTCTGCTTATACTATCTTCCAGGAATAGACCTGTAGGAGTTTCATTATTGAGAAAGGTCAAACGGAAACTATTGCTCAGGTAGAAAGTGATACTTCCCAAAGGATGTACATCAAAGTAAGTAACACGTATTCTGTCATTCATTCAGGCAATGCCCATTGAGCAGCACTACTCACCAGTTCCGGGCTGGGGCTGGGCATACAGTACAGCACACTCTCTACTAGGGGAGAGTGAGACTGATCAAACTGATCACATGAATATGTGACTATAACTATGAGAAGTGCTGAGTGAAAGGTCAGAAGCCAGGGGGGTGGAGGTGAGTCGGGTGGGCTCCCGGT
This sequence comes from Cynocephalus volans, assembly GCF_027409185.1. Taxonomy (NCBI): domain Eukaryota; kingdom Metazoa; phylum Chordata; class Mammalia; order Dermoptera; family Cynocephalidae; genus Cynocephalus; species Cynocephalus volans. The sequence continues at coordinate 98,529,882 of NC_084461.1, read as the reverse complement.
AGAGCTGAGACCTGAAGGGCATCACCCTTCTTGTCCCTTGCATTTGGCTGGCTCCTGCCTGTATCCTTGCAGTCTGCTCTGGAACACAGATAGCTAGTGGGGCCGGGCTTTTATAGGAAGTAACCCGTTCATTGAACAGTACAATCTTTGCTCAGCACTTGGTGGATGATCCCTGGCTGGACTCTGGTATCTGCCAGAACCAGAACCTGGGCTCATAAAAGGAGAGGGGTGTTCTCCAAAGTTTTTCCCTGCAACGTTTAAATTATTTCAAGAAAGTATTTGACTAGGCGTTACAACTAAGAGTCATTACACTTAAAGCATTTTAACCACCTAATGTCATCTGGTCCTCAGGCCAGCCCCAGGAGGTAGATATTCTTTTTATCATTCCCAATTTATAGGTGAGGAAGTAGATGAGATTGGCGTTTCAGCTTTTCATCCCTTTACTTCTCTTTATCGGAACGTTAGTACACTTTATTATCATGGCGTATTTAATTGTGCACTTCCCCCATGGGATTGGAAGCTTTATGAAGGCAGCTGTAATTACCACCACATCCCAGCACCCAGCAAGTGCCAGTACATAGAGTTAATTATTTGTTAAATGAATAAGTGAATGAATGCATTGTTTTGAAGAAAATCCGTGTTCTGGTGGAAGAAAAAGACACCAAACGCATTTTCCAGGGAGCTGTAACCAAACAAGATGACTTGTCCCAAATGGGCTGTCAGTAAATGTGAAGTCCAACCCAACTTTTCACATGCCTGAACTGAAAATCTGTAAAAGATGTGTGAGAACACACAACATTTATCTTAAGCCTCTTCCACAAAATTACTACCTCCACCTCTGACTTGTCAGCTCTGCTGCCGAAAGACACAGTAAGAACTCCCTCCCCCACCTCAATTTCCTGCTCTGCTTCATGTCAAGATAATCTCTGAGTACAACTCTTTTACACATTGGAACTGAAGCCCAAAGTCCTGTCCGGCTGTGTTAGGAACCTGACTTCATCAGGACAGAGGCAAAGTGGGATCAGTATTAGCCACAATGAGCACCTCCCCACCTCCCTTCTCTGTTCTCTACCAACTTCCTCCACCCTTTCCATACCCAGTTTCCATGTACGATCCAATGTCCTGCTTGTTAGCAGCGCTCCGCTCTTGATTTTCCACTGGGATGGCAAGACTTTCAGGACAGAAGAACTTGGCAAACAGGAAGACCTGAGGGGTCCTTTGGTTACACTAATTAGACCTGGGGGATGGATGCCTCCGAGTTTCACACTGAATCGGGTTTTCACTGTACCAGGCCTTTGCTCCTGAACCCATATCAGAGCAATGGTAACTTGAGAGTTGAACCTATACCACATCAGCCTGTGGCCCCCAGCTGCTATAGCACTACCTCTGTTGTCACTATTCTGGGGTGTTGAGTTTCCTGCCCTAACAACTGTTCAAAGAATTTCACTTGAGTGAATTGTGTGCAACTATTTTATAGTGGCTAAGGCAGAGGGGATTTTGGGTGAGGCTGGGTATGATATGCTTAAGAGCGAGTTAAAACACAGTGAGGTTAGTGCTCCAGGCCTCACTCAGATCACCCCCCCCACAACATTGCTTTTATTTGAATGGAAGAGTTATCTGGATATGGCTAGCAATGTAGAGATCCATACAAATTCTTCCAGGTCCTTAGTGATTCTATTTTGAATAATGAATACTGAGCAGAAGAAGCCTGGGGTCAGCGTGGAAGAGGTCTTGAATTTGTTACTTCAAAGGGTAAAAGAGCAAAATGATGAATATTTTAAGTTTCTCTTCTCCAAATTATCCACTATAAAAAATTGACTCACACTGAAAGCAGTAAAAGTGCCATGAGTATTTATAAATAAAATTATGGTAATCCCAAGCTTCTGAATGGACCAGGAGTCAGGAAAGTAGTTGCTAGTCTCACTTCTGCCTCTTAATTACTTGTGAAACTTTAGGCAAGTCGCTTCTCTCTTTTAAAACTCATTCTCTTCATTTGCAAAATGATGGGGTTGGATTGGATAATCTCTAGGGTGCTCTTTGCAGCAACAAAATTCTGTTTCTATAAAGTATTGTAAATCTCTAAAGGAGGTAAGTATAATCTGTTGTTTTCAGTGAAGTGAAGTTGGCTGGCTTCTGAGCTGTCACCTAGAAGGAATTTCTTAAAGCACAAACCAATAAGTTTCAATTTCAGTGGAATAAACTGTAACTGAATTTAAATTACATTTAAAAAATCAAATCCTACTGGAGTCTGAGAATGTTTAACTGCATTGACTATTTTAACATGACTTGAAAAAAAGCAATGGGATCAATGATAATATTCAAGAGAGAGATAACTATTAGCATTACTGTACCACAAGAAACCCCACAAAACAATACAACCTCTAATTATTAGTTATTATGGGACTCAGTTATTTTTTAATGCCACTGCAAAACATGTGTTGTTAGGAAAAGAATATCTGCTTCAAACTCTACTAGAATTGGGGCAATTGAAATGTTAAGAAATACTGCCTCTGAGGGCTCTTCTATAATTTTATGTAAAAGAGTATTTCTCAAGTGAGGTCCCTGGTCTGCATGTCTCAGAATCACCAGGGGTGTGAAAGTGAACACCCCCAGACATATGGAATTAGAATTCTGGAGACTGGACATTTTAATAAGCACCTATATGCAGGAAGAGACTTGAGAACCACAGGTCTAAAAATGTACTTGGGAGGAGAAAACTTTGCAGAGAATAACACAGTGACCCCAGACAGAAGAAAATCTTCAAGGTCCCTACAAATAAGAAAAGACGTGTTGTGTTAGTTTTACAGCATCCAGTTAGTAATAAGATTCATCAGATCCCTTTACCAGAATAAAAAGGGGCACAGGCCTGGGCATTTGCTATGAGCTTGGCATGGTGGGATACAGAACAGAGTGTTAAGAGAACTGGCTCTTAATGTGGACTGGCCTGGGCTTGTGTCCTGCTTCTGCTTAATTCCAGGCAAGACTGTAAGCTGGAACATTAGCACAGATGCTTAGTTTTGTTACCTGTCTATATATTAACATTACATGGTAGGATCTCATTAGATATTTATGAAATGTTTGTGTTAGTTTTCTATTGCTGCTGCAACAAATCACCACAGACTTAGTGGCTAAACCAACACAAATTGGTTTGCAAATTTTCTTACAGTTCTAGAGGTCATAAGTCTAAAATGGATCATCAGGCTGTGTTCCTTTTGGAGGCCCCAGGGGAGAATCCATTTTCTTCTTTTCCTGTCTTCTAGAGGCCACTTGCGTTCCTTGGTTCATGGCTTCATCTCCCATCTTCAAAGCCGGCAACACGGCGTCTTCAAATCTTTGTCTCTTTGACCTCTAATTCAGTTGTCACGTGGTCTTCTCCTTTTACCATCCTGCTTTCCTCTTATCAAGACTCCTGTGATTACATTGGGCCCACATAAATAATTCATGATAATCTCTCCATCTTGATATCCTTAACTTAATAGTATCTGTAAAGCTCCTTTTGCCATGTAAAGTGACATATTCACAGGTTCTTTTAATGTGGACATTTTGGTGTTGGGGGTATTATTTTGCTTTCAAAATAAGGTCAAGTAAAAGTTTCTTAACCTTGCTACACATTAGGTTTCTCCTCTGTAAAATGGAGTTTCTATAAAGATTAAATGGAGTAATAACTGTAAATGCACACTAGACGTAAGCTATTATTGTTATGCCTTCTAATTATTCTCGAATCTACTTATACAGAGATGATTAAAATATACTAAGGTATTATTTATTTCCTTCTTGCTGGTGCTCCATTACCAGGAGTATAAATTTAAATTCAGGGAATGTCAGGAAATTTTTAAAGAGCTCTTGGGTATTTTAAGCAGAAAGAAATTTAATACAAGGCATTAGATACTTCTAAAACCGTTGAGGGGACTAGAGGAGCTGGGGTCAGCGGTGGCCACTGGCAATACTGAGTTTAAGAACACACTGCCATAGCAGGAATCTAGGGACCAGGAAGCCACTACCATAGTGAATAACAACTGCCTTTTCACCCATGTAAAGCGGGAGACTAGAAATTGGATATCCGAGTCCAGCCACCACCTGCCTCTTGATGCTATCTCTGAGACCTTGTTTGCTGGTAGGAACAGTCACAGGAAGATGGCCTCAGCTTTGCTCCCATACTCCAAATCAAATGTGAATGCATCTGTAAAGAAATTGTAAAGAAAAATATAACTTTAACATGCGCAATTTGCTTCTGTACAAATGCTTGCTAAAAACGAGAAAACATAACTAATGCCATTTTAAGTAAGGCAGCTCCTAAGGGGATATGCAGAGGCCAGGCAAGTCAAGGCAGGCCCAGGCACGCTAAATTCCAGGAAAGGAGTAATCACCACCCGGTTTCAGGAACTGACCAGTTCCTTATCTAGAGGCCACCTGGCCACAAGGAAGATAAACGATTGGGAAACACACTATTCCTTATCGGTGTGCCAGCCCACTAAAACCCACCAATAAATCCAAAGGTCAACTCTGATAACCTGTAAACAGTAAACAACTCATGCTGTTGCCAAAGTCTGTCTAAAAAAACTGTATAAAAAGTGCTTGTGTTAAGAGCTCGGGGTTGCTTTTGTCTTGAATGCTGAGTGACCCCAGCATGCTGGAATAAACTCCTCTTGCTTGATTGCATTAGTCTCTGTCTCATGGTCTTTGTGAGGTGAGGGGTTTGTGCATGGTGCACAGATCTTACATTTTTGGTTCATGGGCCAGGAAACGGCTCTCTCTCTCTGGGACCAGAGACTAGAGAATGGAGGATCGCTTGAGCAGGTACCGTGGTTGTCTGTCTTTGTGTCTTTATTGTCTATGTAATCTGGTTTCGGTTTTTCAGTGGCTCTGAGACGGAGTCATCGGTCTGGTTTCAGCTTTTCGGTGGCTCCGGGAGGGAGTCATCGGTCTGGTTTTGGCTTTCCGGTGGCTCTGGGATGGAGCCATCATTCTGTAGTGGTCATAGCGGCGGGTAGACGTACCGGCACGTCACGGCCACAGGAATCCTGGAGGACGCTCCGGATTCCTCTGTGGGAGACAAACAAGTTCGGCTCCACGGGAGATCTCTAGGAAGGAGACCCCTCCCAAGTTCTCTGATAATCAGGTTGTGGCGCCCGTGGCAGGGGCGCATCAGTGTTCTGGTTTTTGTTTGTCTGGTTGCATGTGTGTGGGGACTGACGATTTTCTGGAGTGACATGGGGCAGACTGTCTCAACCCCTTTAATTCTGACTCTGAAATACTGGACTGACATAAAGGACAGAGCTAATAATTTGTCTGTGCAGGTCAGAAGGAATAAGTGGGCGGCACTTTGTTCCTCGGAGTGGCCAACTTTCCAACTCAGGTGGCCCGCTGAAGGTTCCTTCTCTCCGCCGCTGATCACAGCAGTAAAAAGAAAGATTTTCAGTTCTTAAAGTCACCCAGACCAGATACCTTATATCATAGTCTGGGAAGATCTAGTCACGGATCCTCCTCCGTGGGTCCGTCCCTTTGTTCCCCTAACAGGTCCATCAGCTGTATTTGCCCTCCGAGAAATGGAAAAGAAACCGGAGGTCCTGCCATCCACTGACCCGGACTGGTTTCTTTCTGATCCCCCTCCTCCCTACTCTCCTTCCCTTCACCCACAGGCAGCCCGTCCTTCGGCCCCGCCAGAGCCTTCAGCCCCGCCAGAGGATCCACAAAGAGCACAAGAAGGTCCTGTGCAGGGGATGCGCAGTAGGCGGGCAGCTTCTCCAGAGGCGATACCTATCTTCCCCCTGCGGGCTTATGGCCCTCCTGATGAAGAAGGCAACCAGCCCTTACAGTACTGGCCTTTTTCCTCTTCCAATCTTTACAATTGGAAGTCTCAGTATCCCCCTTTCTCTGAAAACCCCCAGGGTCTCACTAACCTTGTAGAATCCCTTCTATTTACTCATCAGCGCACCTGGGATGACTGCCAGCAGCTCCTCCAGGTCCTGTTCACCACCGAGGAGAAACAACGGATCCTCCTGGAGGCTCGAAAGAACGTTCCAGGAGCCGATGGGCGACCTACCCTCCTCCCTGATGTCATAGATGCAGGGTTCCCATTGACCAGACCTAACTGGGATTTTAACTCGGCAGAAGGTAGGGAGCACCTAAAGGTCTATCACCAGGCTCTAATGGCAGGTCTCCGAGGGGCAGCAAAACACCCCACCAATTTGACTAAGGTAAGAGAGGTGATCCAGGGGCCCAATGAGTCTCCGTCAGCATTTTTGGAGAGACTCATGGAGACGTTCTGTCAGTTTATCCTGTGTGATCCTAGTAGTGAGGAGCACAAGGCTACAGTGACAGTTACTTTTATTGACCAGTCTAGTAGAGACATCAGGAAGAAACTGCAGAAGCTTGAAGGGTTACAAGATAAGTCATTGAGGGAATTAGTGCAGGTAGCTGAAAAGGTTTATCATAATAGAGAGTCAGAGGAAGAGAAAGAAGAGAGAAGGCAGAAAGAGCAGGAAGCTAAAGAAATAAAGAGAGAAAAGCGCCAAGAAAGAAATTTTCACAAAATTCTGGCCACTCTAGTCAGGGAAGCTAATAAGACAGTACCGAGCAACAGGAAGGGACCCCTAGCAAAGGATCAATGTGCGTACTGCAAGGAAAAAGGACATTGGGCTCGAGAATGCTCCAAGAAAAAGAAAAAGCCTCAGGCCCCCAAAGTCTTGGCCCTGCAGGAGGACAGTGATTAGAGGGTATGGGGTTCAGATCCCCTCCCTGAACCCAGGGTAACCCTAAAAGTGGAGGGGAAGCCTACTCAGTTTGTGGTAGATACTGGAGCCAAAAACTCAGTGTTACAACAAGCAAATGGACCCCTTCTCAAAAAGAAGTCGTGGGTACAGGGGCTACAGGGAATAAGCAGTACTCATGGACTACCCGAAGAACGATGGACCTAGGCGTGGGCTGGGTATCCCACTCGTTCATTGTCATTCCTGAGTGCCCCTACCCACTACTGGGAAGAGACCTCCTCACCAAAATGGGTGCTCAAATTCATTTTGATCCTGAGGGACCTCAGGTGTTAGATTGACAAGGAAAGCCTCTCCAGGTACTAACTCTCAGGTTGGAAGATGAATACCAATTGTTTGAAAAACAAGGGCAGGAGACTGGGAAGATGGACTGGTGGTTAGAAAACTACCCCCAGGCGTGGGCAGAAACTGCAGGGATAGGGAAGGCTAAGAACCGGCCCCCTGTCCACATAGAGCTGAAGGCTCAGGCCAGTCCAATAGCTGTCCGACAATACCCAATGTCCCGAGAGGCACACGAAGGCATCTGACCCCACATTGCCCAATTGCTCCAGCTGGGGATCCTACAGACGTGCCAATCAGCCTGGAACACGCCCTTGCTACCGGTCCGAAAACCTGGGACTAATGACTACCGACCGGTCCAAGACCTCCGAGAGGTAAACAAGCAGGTGGCCGACCTCCACTCCACAGCTCCTAACCCCTATAAACTTTTAAGTTCTTTACTTCCAGACAGGACCTGGTACTCAGTACTGGACCTCAAAGATGCCTTCTTCTGCTTACTGTTGGCTGTAAAAAGTCAAGATTACTTTGCCTTCGAGTGGAAAGATCCAGAGACTGGCCTAGCAGGGCAACTCACATGGACCCGCCTGCCTCAAGGGTTCAAAAATTCACCCACCATCTTTGACGAGGCCCTCCACCAAGACTTGGCTATGTTCCGGGCCTCTACCCCCCAGGTAACTCTGTTACAGTATGTAGATGACCTCCTCCTGGCAGCAGCCGATGAGGAACTGTGTCTGGAAGGGACAAAGCATCTCCTCACAGAGTTGGGAAAACTGGGCTATCGAGTCTCTGCCAAAAAAGGCTCAGATCTGCAAGTGACAGGTCAGTTACCTGGGGTACCTTCTTAAAAATGGGAAAAGATGGTTATCTGAGGCCAGAAAAGAGACAGTGTTCCACATTCCACCACCCGCTAACCCAAGACAAGTCAGGGAATTTTTAGGTACTGCTGGGTTCTGCCGCCTATGGATACCTGGTTTTGCTGAGATGGCAGCCCCGTTATATCCCCTCACTAAAAACAGTCAGCCCTTCAAGTGGGGAAAAGAGGAGCAACAGGCCTTTAACAACATCAAGATGGCCTTGATGTCCACACCGGCTCTGGGGCTCCCCGACATAACCAAGCCCTTCCACCTGTATGTGGCAGAAAATAAGGGGGTTGCAAAGGGGGTCCTAACTCAAAAACTGGGCCCCTGGAAAAGGCCTGTAGCATATCTGTCTAAAAAACTAGACCCAGTAGCCTCGGGGTGGCCAGCTTGTCTAAGGATCATAGCGGCAGTTGCAGTTCTGGTAAAAGATGCTGACAAGTTGACTATGGGACAGAGTTTGGTAATCTCGGCACCTCATGCCTTAGAGAGTATTGTCTGCCAGCCCCTGACCGCTGGCTCACAAATGCTCGCATGACTCACTATCAGACTCTGTTACTGAACTCAGACTGGGTTACTTTTGCTCCCCTGGCGAGCTTAAATCCAGCCACGCTGTTCCCAGACCTTGACCTTGACCCTCCTATCCATGACTGCCAACAAGTGCTTGCTGAGGCACATGGATGGCAGAAAGACTTGTCAGATCAGCCTCTGACGGACGCTGAAGCCACCTGGTTCACTGACGGCAGCAGTTTCCTGGAGGAAGGAGTACGAAAGGCAGGAGCCGCTATAGTAGATGGCCAGAACCTGATATGGGCACAGACCTTACTTGCAGGAACGTCCGCCCAGAAGGCAGAACTCATCACCCTCACGAAAGCCCTTGAACTAGGAGAGGGCAAAAGAATCAACATCTATACGGACAGCAGGTATGCCTTTGCCACTGCCCATGTGCATGGTGCTATCTATCAACAGCGGGGTCTGCTGACCTCTGGAGGAAAAGAAATCAAAAACAAGGCAGAGATTGTAGCCCTGCTAGAGGCCCTTCACCGACCGCTAAAAGTGCGTATTATATACTGCCTGGGCCACCAGAAAGGGGATTCCCCCATTGCCAGGGGAAACAACTTGGCCTATTCTGAAGCAAGGGCGGCAGCCCACAGGTCCACGTCTATTCTGTTAGTTAACATCCCTGAGCTAGAAAAGCCCAAGTTTAAATACTCAGCTGAGGACATAGCAGTGATCTCAAGGGACTCTAATAACTACTATGATCAGGAAAAAGGGCACTGGCATGCAGCGTCAGGCAAGCCTATCTTGCCACAAGAACAAGCCCACACCATGATCAAACAAATGCACCAATGGACTCATCTGGGAGTAAACAAATTGGTCCAAACTGCCCTAAGAACAAAATATCATATCATAGGGCTAAAACAATTAGTAGAGCAGATAGTTAAAAGCTGTGTACTTTGTCAAAAAAGTAAATGTCTGCAAAAATACAGCAGGACCTGGCAGGAGACTTAGGGGAGACAGACCTGGGGTATATTGAGAAGTAGACTTTACAGAGATCAAGCCAGGTAAATATGGTTAAAAGTATCTCCTAGTTTTTGTAGACACCCTCTCTGGATGGGTGGAAGCATTCCCAGCAAAACGAGAAACAGCCACTGTCGTGGTCAAGAAAATCCTGGAAGAAATCTTCCCACGCTTCGGGGTACCCAAGGTAATCGCGTCCGACAATAGACCCGCCTTCGTTGCCAAGGTAAGCCAGGGAGTGGCCAGATACTTAGGGGTCAATTGGAAATTACATTGTATCTGTAGACCCCAGAGTTCAGGAGGTGGAAAGGATGAACAGGACTCTAAAAGAGACCCTGACTAAACTAACCATGGAGACTGGTGTGGACTGGGTGGTGCTCCTTCCCTTGGCCCTGTTTAGAGCTAGGAACACCCCCTCCCGGTTCAACCTGACTCCCTTTGAAATTCTCTATGGTACCCCTGCCCCCTTGACTTTACTGGGGGACGCCTTTGAACCCACTTGCCACAGTAACAGTGACTTATATGCCAGGTTAAAAGGACTGTAAGCAGTGCAGAAGGAAGTCTGGATGCAGCTGGTGGCCGCCTATGAACCTGGACACCCGAAGTTTCTCACCAGTTCCAGTTTGGAGACACAGTCTATGTGAGACGACATCACTCCAAGACCCCGTAACCCCGCTGGAAAGGACCTTACCTGGTGCTCTTAACAGCCCCAACGGCTGTGAAGGTAGATGGGATCTCCGCTTGGATCCACGCCTCGCACATAAAACCTGCGCTGCCAGAGGACCAAGGACCGGGAAACGCCGCCTGGAGAGTCCAGAGTTCCAAGGAGCACCCCTTAAGACTGAAAATTGTTCGGACACCCTAAATATTGTAAGATGAAAATTTTATTTTTTCCCCTTCTGTACCTGACAGTCTTTCCTGGGAGCCTGAGAGCTTCCAGCCCACATATCCCCCAAAAGTTAACTTGGTATGTTCTAAATGGGGTGAGAGATGAAATCTGGAACCTATCCAAGGTCACCACGGGAAAATGGTGGCCTGGCCTGTTTCCCGATGTGTGCAAATTAGCCATGGGAGCCCCAGCCAACTGGGATTTAGAAGGATACTTTGATGCTCATGAACCTCCTTCTACCCCCTCCCCACCGGGGCACTTTGGGCTCGAACCATGGGGGGGGGGCTGCTCTACTAAAGATTGGAGAAGTATGCTGAGTGCCCTCACCTTCTATGTGTGCCCTGGGTTCCACTGTGACAGAGCACTAAACTATCAGTGTGGAGGCAAAGCAGATTATTTCTGTAAAGGCTGGGGCTGTGAGACCACGGGAGACACATATTGGAATCCCTCGTCCTCCTGGGACTATATAAAGGTAACTGCTAATTATACCCACCCCTCTCCCCCTGCTGCAGGGTGGGCAGGCTGATTGGGAAGCAGCCACTCCAAGTGGAAAGAATTATTTTAATATTGCTTCTGACCTTCGGTCCCTGCATTTTAAATCACCTTCTAGCTTTTGTTAGAGAATGTGTTAGTACTGTTCAAATTATGATGTTAAGACAACAATATCAAGCATTAAATCAGCAAGAGACAAGTATTTCATGATTGAAATACGCACAAGAAAAAGGGGGGATTGTAAAGAAATTGTAAAGAAAAATATAACTTTAACATGCGCAATTTGCTTCTGTACAAATGCTTGCTAAAAACGAGAAAACATAACTAATGCCATTTTAAGTAAGGCAGCTCCCAAGCGGATATGCAGAGGCCAGGCAAGTCAAGGCAGGCCCAGGCACGCTAAATTCCAGGAAAGGAGTAATCACCACCCGGTTTCAGGAACTGACCAGTTCCTTATCTAGAGGCCACCTGGCCACAAGGAAGATAAATGATTGGGAAATACACTATTCCTTATTGGTGTGCCAGCCCACTAAAGCCCACCAATAAATCCAAAGGTCAACTCTGATAATCTGTAAACAGTAAACAACTCATGCTGTTGCCAAAGTCTGTCTAAAAAAACTGTATAAAAAGTGCTTGTGTTAAGAGCTCGGGGTTGCTTTTGTCTTGAATGCTGAGTGACCCCAGCATGCTGGAATAAACTCCTCTTGCTTGATTGCATTAGTCTCTGTCTCATGGTCTTTGTGAGGTGAGCCATCCCGACATGTGGGGTTTGTGCATGGTGCACAGATCTTACACATCCAATTGCCAGAGCCCAGGTGGCATCCAGGATTTTGGGTTCAAGAGCATCTGGAAAGTGTGGATTTCAGTTTTGCAGTATCTGCTGTAGGGAAGCATAGAGAATGGGATGGGAGTGGATGCTGAGAAAGTCAGCCATATCCAAGCCCTTCCTATAATATGCTGCACTGTAGGATTTGAAAAAATTCTGCAGTCTTTCCATTCGGAGCATCTAGATCTCAGAAGAAATTCTCTGTATTTAAAAGTTCTCATTTGGAGAAATTCCCAACTCCTCTTTCTCTAAGTGTTATAGATTATATAATATTTTTTAACTGAATATATTTTTAAAAATCCATTATATAAATTAATCTAGATTTGAAATACTGAAAGGCTAACATGGAGGACTAGAAATTATCAGCAGCAGTCCTAGCACAGGTCTGAAACACTGTAGGTGCTCAGGAAATATGTTTCCTTTCATAAAATGTGAGTTGGCCAGCCTATGAATTTTTCATATTGGAACTGTTAAGAGTTTGATGAATAAGTTAAAATGCATACAGCTAGTTTAAATAGTGAAACTTAGTTCTCAAAGCAAAGTATGGTTGGGATTAACTATAATCAAATATGCACTTTGTATCAAGTGGGTTCTCAATAAGGATTCTTTCTTTTTCCCACATAGCTCTGCCTACTAGAGGCAAAAATGCAGGCAGCCTTTGTTTTGCATCTGTAACAAGCCCATTTAGTCATATTTCAGTTCCAACACAACCTCCTCGTCCTCCTATGTCACATGGCTTTGGCCACACTAGCCACTCTTCTTGGTGTAATCTTGGACATGGTGCACAGTTTCTAAACCTTTTAACAGTCATGGGATGTATCAAAACAAAATAAAATAAAAAAAGAGCAAATCATCACAAGATCCCTTGCATTTGTTTGTTTTTCAAGGGAAGAAGGATAATTTTGAACTATAACACTGGAATTATACGATGTGAAATGGGAAATGACTATTCTTTGCAGAACCTGAAATTGCTTTTTTGGCACCTAAATACACACATACACAACATTTATCAATTTGATATTCTACAGTCAAGCAAAAGAACGTCTATTTTTTGGATTAAGAACATTACATTCTCTTCCATATACTAATTTACATAGGCTAACATCACCTTAAATACCACGTAAAGTGTAATTTTTATTTAATCATTTCCACTGCTCCATTTATTTAAGTATGTAAAGATGTCTTCTTAACTCCATATGTTAGAAAAATCTTATACTGAGCACAAAGCACTGGTTTTTCAGTCCAAAATGAAGTATGCATTTAGAAGACTGCAACAAACTGGCAGAGCCCCAGCAGAACACCTCGGGCTGGATTCAGTCGGTGATGTGAGCATTCTTAGTGCCTTCTTCCCCATAGCCGGGCGTTTGGAAAGTGCTAGCAAATCTGGCTCTCGGCCAGGAAATTGAGGGGTGCATTTTTTTCTTGTGAATCAAATGAAACACCCCTTGGCAGACCCACCCATAGAAGGCCCCAGGAACAACTGAGTGGAATTAAATGGCATTTATTCCTGCTTTGTTTATGGCCAGGAGCCAGAAATTTTACACCCAAGGCGTGTGTGGCCTACGGCACACATGAGTGCCGGTGTTGACTGTGCCTGGAGCTCTACACTCACTGTGAACAGGATGTGAATGATGGATTTTTCTATTAAAAAATTCCTTAAAGCTATGGAGAGACTGTTCATTTTTTGATCTGGGCCCAGTTTTCCTGATGTCCAGGTAATTCTCACATGTCTGCACAACTAATCCAGTCCAAAATGTCCACAAGGATCAGTCTCAGATTCACTAAGTAATTTTCTAGTAATTCCATGTGACATTTTGAGCACTGGACTTAGAGTCAGAAAGACAATATTAGAAAAATGTCATTTCCTTCAAATTAATTTGTAAGTTCATCTGGAAGATTGAAAGTGCTGAAATAGCTGAGAATGTTTTGGGGATGGGAGAAAGCCTCACAAGGTGACGATCAGCCCTATCAGATGAAAAGCTTGCTGCAAAGCTATAGTAACTTAAATGGTGTGGTGTTAGGTGAGAAGAGCTATTCAGATGGATAGAACCAAACGGACAACCCAGAACAAGATCTCTATGCCTAAGAGAATTTAGTACATAACAAACTTTGTAATTCAAGCCAGTGAAAAAGGTATGGTTTATTCAGGAAGTTGTGTTCAAATGTGGACATTTGAAAAAAAATTAAATGACAACGTTACTTCTCAGAACATAACATCCTTCTCTCTCCCATCCAGACAGATTGAAGATTTAAACACTTAAAAACCTGTAATAGACTAGAAGAAAATATAGAAGTATTTTTGTGTGTGTGTCATGTGGAAGTAGAAAAGCCTTTGTAAACACAACCCTAAACCCTGGAGTCATAACAAAAAAGATCGCTTCACTTGATTCTACAAAACTCAAATAGTTCATGGGAAAAGAAACACAAATTTGTATATACCTATAAAAAGATTCTCATTCTTATAATGAAGGAAATGCAAATTAAGCATAAAAAATACTTTTTGCCTATCAGGCAACTTTTAAAAGTTTCAGAATCAATATTGATAAGAAAGAAAAGAAAGAAGTACTTTCAAAAAAGGAGTGTTTGAACAATGCATAACGTGACATAGCTTCTGTGAAGGCATTTTGATAATATTAATCAAAATTTGAGATGTAAACATTTGCTTAACAATTCCACTTTGATATTATGGCAAAAATATGCCAAGAAATTACAGTGTTGTATGTGCCAACAAAAACTATAATAGAAACAATCTAAAGGTCCATCAAGAGAAATAAGTTAAATTATGTGTATCCATTTTTTAGCCACTAAAAAAGCCATACTAGGGTACTTCAAAAAGTTTTTGGAAAAATAGAATTGAAAGATAATATGAACCTTTCCATGAGCTTTTTGAAGTATCCTCGCATGTACTGATATATAAAAATTGCAAGGTATATATATAAGTGAAAAAAATTCATGATACGTAAAGTTCTTATGGCTATGTAATAAACGAAAAAGATCATATGTAATTTTTTTCAAAAATCGTATACATATATAATATAAATGTAGACATATACATATTATATATTTTTATGAAGTGAAAACTGTTACTAATGATTATCTTTAGAGAGAAGTTCTAGGGATGACAGTGTGTGTGTGTTTGTGTGTTTGTATGCACGTACACGGGGTAGGAGTGGGAACAATTAGTAGGAATCAACCGTGGAAAGGTTTGAGCTAAACTGTGATTTGTCTTGAATGCCAAATTGAGGGTTGGGAATATGTATGTAGCAATAGCAAACCACTGTAGATTTTAAATAAATTTTTTTAGTTTGAATAAATACGTTAACATAGTCAATAAAAAAAAAAAAAGAAATGATATATAGTTAAAAATTTTCCTCCAATCCCTGTTTTCCATCCTACCAGTTTACCATCCCCCCCAAACAGGTAGTCAACTGTTATTATTTTCTTACATTTCTTTCAGAGGTCCTTTATGCTTTTATAAGAAAATGTAATTATGGATTTTTATTTTTCCTTTCTTTTTATATAAAAGTTGGAATATTATACATACTGATCTTCACCTTGCTTTTTTTTTTTTTAACTTAATCTTAGGTTTTGGAGATCTTTCCACCATATCAGTACATAAATGATATGTACACATTTGCTATAGTCTAAATGTTTGTTTCCTGCCCCTCCACCCCTGTTCATATATTCATATCCATATATTGAGATCCTAACCTCTAATTCATATATTGAAATCTTAGCCTCCAATGTGATGGTATTAGGAGGAGGTGTCGTTGGGAGGTGATTAGGTCATGAGGGTGGAGCCCTCACAAATGGGATTAGTGCCCTTATTAAAAAGGCCCAAGAGAGACCCTTTGCCCCTTCCACCATGTGAGGTTAGAATGAGAACTGCCTAGGAGGAGCAGCCCCTCCCCAGCCACTGCCATCTGCTAGATCCTTCATCCTGGACTTCCCAGCCTTCAGAACAGTGGGAAATAATTATCTGTTGTTTATAAGCCACCAAGTTTATGGTATTTTGTTATAGCAGTCAGAATGGAATAAAACATAATTTTTTGTGCAGCTACATACTATTCCACTGTAAGAATCACCATAATTTATTTAACTAGCTCACTATTGTTGACTATTTGGATGGTCTCCAATACTTTTCTACAAAAAATAGCCCTCTACATACCTAAAGGGTATATTTAAGTTTTTCAGATTTAAGTACATCATGGATGGATACTGGCCATGAACTAACCAGTTGGGTCTTACGTGTTTTAGTTAAATGCTAGCCCTGAAAAATCTTTTTGCATGCAATTAAATACATCTGTAGAATAGAGAATCTGATTCTCAGAAACAGAATTGCTGGATTACAGGGTATAGGCATCTAACATGTATTACCAAATTGTCGTCCATAGGATTCATTTTCTCTCTGGCTCTTTATGAGAGTGACTGTTGCCATAAACTGTGCCAACAGAGCATGGTATCACATTGTTTTCATATTTTTGCCAGTAAGATAGCTGAAAATGGTATCTTAGGATAGTTTTAATATTAATTTTTCTTAATATGAATATTAATATGAGTGAAGTTGAACAACTTTTCATATGTTTAAGGAACACTTGTAGTCTTTTCTTTCTTGTTAGTTGGATGTTCATATCCTTTGCTTATCATTCTATATTATTCTATATTTTGGTGGCTTTTTTTTCTTATTGATTTCTAGGAGTTTTTATACAATAGGGAGATTAGTTGATTGTCTATGAGATGAATTACAATTTTCTCCCCAGTTAATCAATTATCTTTTAGCTTTGCTGCTGGTGTTTTCATGCCATGCTGAAATTTTTTTCCCTTCATGGCTTCTGGATTTTTAGTCATAATTAGAAAGGTTTCTTCTACTCCAAGGTTTTGAAAGAGTTCTCCAATGTGTTCATTTAATAGTAGAAAAGTTTTCACATTTAATTCAATGATCTATTTGGAATTTATTCGGCTGCCACCTGGGAGGTATGGATTTAACTATATGTTCTCATTGAAGAACTTTGCAGTTCGTCTAACATGACATCATGGCCATTTCCTGTACTGATGAGTGATAAGCCTGACACGAAGATTAGTGATATATTTTCTACCCAATGCCTGACCACTCATAATTGGCATTATAGTAGACATTGCTGGCTTTTCAGCAGACAGCTCCTTCTTCCATCTTCATTGTTACAAAGCCCTAACTTTGCTTGGGGAACTATTTTTCTTTTGCATGACTTAGGGTGTAAAACTTGGTTAATGTAAGCCTCTTGCTGTCATCCTATTTCCCCTCTCAGGGACCGGTTTCATGGTGGCATGTGATCTAGTTCTAGCCAATGACACACAGTAAATGTCTGCTGGAAGGCTTCTAAGAAATGTTCCTCACTCTTATAATGAGACCAAAAAGGGAAAATCCTTCTTCTTTCCTTTTGTGAGGCATATTCAGGTTTGCTTGGGACTTAGGAACCAAGGTAGCGACATTCTACCTTGAGCGGAGGCAGCCAGAGATGAAGGCAGCTGCTGTGTTTAGTAGAGCAGAAAGATAAAGAAACCTGTGTCCCGGTTGGTGTCATTGACAGCGTAATTAACTACCCTGCAGCCACGCTCCCTCTGGACTACTGGTTATATGAGAATACATTTTCTTAATTGTTAAGTAAGGTGAATTGTCTGTTAAATATAGCATCCTAATGCAGGAGTTCACAAATGTTGCACATAAAATAGCCAAAGAATAACGCAACACCCTTGAGAAAGGTCATAACATTGCCTTCAAGTTGGTTTCCTGGCCTCACATATTGGTGTCTTTACACATCTTCTTGGCTAGCTCTGTGCAATGCTAACTGCTGCAGAGTTCTGACTAGAACATTCTAGCGGCTAAGAATATTGAAAAATTGCAAAGTAGGTGTATTAAAACTCGCAACATTATTTTAAGTTTAAACAGTTTAGTCATGCCCCAAACAGAATTTTTAAAATAATATTACTTTTCTTGCTTTAATGGAAACAAACTTACCAATAATATGAGGGTACTTCAAGAAAGCTTATGGAAAGGTTTGTATTATCTTGTAACTCTATTTTTCCACAAACTTTTTGAAGTATCCTTGTATATTCAGAATCAACTTCTAGAAAAATAAACTTTAAAAATAACATAAAAACATGTATATAGGGGTCCACAGTTTTTCCCCCCCCTCAGGCTCTAATATGCCATGGCATGACATTATTGGATCTAATTTTTATTTTAAATTGTGCTATTTTGTTCATTATGGTTTTTTTTTTTTTTTTTTGCATTTTTTTAAGGTTCATATGCTTATGTCAGAAAACTCAAAATAATGGTGGCTTAATAGTTTATTTCTCTGTCATTTTAAAGCACTCTAGAAGCGGGTGTTACGGAGCAGATGTCATCCTCCTGGGTTTTAGAAATCCTGATTCCTTTCCTCTTGTTGTCCTGCCATTCTCAGGACATAGCTACCACCTCATAGTTCAAGATGGTTGCCTAATTTTTAGCTGTCACTTCTAAATTCCAATCAACAAGAGGGGAATGCACTTCCCCCACTCTCACTTTAACGTCACTCCTTGAAAGTTGTATAAGATACATCAGCTTAGTATCTTATCTAAATACTGACTAGTATTTAGTATTCATAGAATTTGGGAAAGGTGGTAATTTTGGGGGTGGCCATATGTCCATCTAAAAACCAGGGTTCTATTTCTAAGAAAAAAGAAGAATAAATACCAGATGGCAACAGGCAGTCTTTGCCAGAGTAACTAATAACTCTGCCTCTTTCCCCACCTCCCAAATTCTTGTTAAATGAGATAATAAGCATCATTATTGTTTGAGCCATTTTGGGATTGCTATCCTGAGAGATGTACCTTATGTCAATTAGTCTTTCCACTGTATTAAAAGATAATATGAATTTTTCCATGAACTTTTTGAAGATCCTTCATATGCCCAGTAGTAAAATTGCCGAATTATGTGGTAGTTCTATTTTTAATTTTTTTTGAGGAAACTCCATACTGTTTTCCATAATGCTTGTACTGATTTACATTCCTACCAGTGGTGTAGGAGGGTTCTCTTTCTTACATATTCTCCAGCATTTATCTTTTGTCCTTTTGATAATAGCCATTCTAACAGGTGTGACATGATATTTTATTGTGGTTTTAACTTGCTTTATTTTTTGATGATTAACGATGAGCATTTTCTCCTATACCTGTTGGCCATTTGTATGTCTTCTTCTGGGAAATGTCTATTCAGAGCCTTTGCCCATTTTTAAATCAGGCTATTAGTTTTCTTACTATTGAGTTGTTTGATTTCTTATATATTGTAGATATTAACCCCTTATCAGATGTATGGATTGCAAATATTTTCTCCCATTCTGTAGATTGTCTCTTTGCCCTGCAGATTGTTTCCTTGGCTGAGCAGAAGTTTTTTAGTTTGATGTAACCCCTTTTATCTATTTTTGCTTTTGTTACCTGTGCTTTAGGGTTCAAATAAAAAAAAAATCATTGCTTAGACCAGTGACAATGGATCTTTCACCCTATTTTTTTTTCTAGTATTTATAGTTTCAGATCTTAACATTTAAGTCTTTCATCCATTTTGAGTTGAGTTTTAGTGATATGGTGTGACATAAGGGTTTAATTTGATTCTTCTATGTGTGGATATCCAGTTGTCCCATCACCACTTATTGAAGAGACTGTCCTTTCCCCATTGTGTGTTCTTAGCACTTTTGTTGAAAATTAATTGGCCATAAATGCATGACTCTCTTTCTGGGCTCTCTATTCTGTTCCATTACTCTAGTGTCTGCTTTTATGCCAGTACTATGCTATTTTGATTAGTATAACTTTGCAGTATATTTTGAAATCAAGTATAGAAGGAATTAGGTATAGAAGAAATGTACCTTAACACAATAAAGGCCATATATGACAAATCCACAGCTAACATCATAGTGAGAAGTTGAAAGCTCTTACCTCTATGATCAGGAAGAAGGCAAGGATGCTCACTCTCACCACTTCTATTCAACATAGTAATGAAAGTACTAGCCAGAGCAATCAGGCATGAGAAAGAAATAAAGGACATCCAAAGTGGAAAGAAAAAAGTTAAATTGTCCCTGTTTGTAGATGACATGATCTTATATATAGAAATTTCTAAAGATTCCACCAAAAACCTGATAGAACTAATAAATGAACTCAGTCAAGTTGAAGGATATAAAATTAACATACAAAAATCAGCAGCCTTTGTAAGCACTAAAAACGAAATATCTGACAAAGAAATCAGACCAACTACCCCATTTACAATAGCTACAAAAAATAAAATACTTAGGAATAAATTTAGCCAAGGAGGTGAAAGACTGAACAGTGATGAGAGAAATAAAAGAAGACATACTAAATAGATGAGTTAGTATCGTTAAAATGTTTGTACTACCCAAAGTGATCTAAAGATTCAATGTGATCTTTATCAAAATTCCAAAGACATTTTTCATAGAAAAAAATCCAAAAACTAAAGTTCATATAGAATGACAAAAGACCCTGAACAGCCAAAGTAATCTTAAGAAAAAAAAACTAAGCTGGAGGCATCACACTACCTGACTTTTGCATTAATTTTGATTTTTTAAAATATTGCATAGGTGGGTCTGAGTGCCGTGGTGTTTACAACTAATTGATAACGACCAATTACAGATTTCTTTGATCTTTTTCCACTGCACTGCTTTACTTGATTCACCTTAATTTTTTAAAAAAAAATTGCATAAAAACAGTATTTATCATGATTACTAGATTTTTTGGTGTTGCCTTCTATTTTGTACCTGAGGTGAGTGCCTCACTTGATTCACTGGAGTCCCAGACCTGCTACTGCCACACCCCTGGGCACACAATACCATGTGTGCAGGGTTTCTAAATGGTGTGACCAAATCTCTGCAGATTAACTTTTGGAATGCTAAGCTCCCAACTTCTAAAGATAGCTAGTTTTCCAGAGACTCTCTGGGTTGCTCATCCTGTTTTTCTCCTTGCCTTACCTTTCCATCTTTATAATAAAAAAAATGTCAAAAAAAAAACCCCACCCCAAACCAAAACAAAACAACCCCCCCCCAAAAAAAACCCAGCTGGATAAGCCCTAACAACAATTCTGTCTGTGGAACTTTGTAATATGATTTAGAAATGTAAAAACCAGTTATTTATTTTGGATCAAGTCAGCAGATTGTCATGCTCAAGACAATGTATGTAAAAAGCTCTTTGGCAGTTAAATTTGTTTTATTATAATAGAAAGTGTTTTTATCTTTTCTAACCCAAAGGCGACTGAAGTATTTTTCGGCAGTCAGGCTGGGACAGGAGACATTTTCAGATAAATTACCTCTTACTACACTCTAGAGACACCATTTGTGCTGCTGTATAAGAACTTGCAAGGAGAGGCTATTTGGTGGATTCTTAAAGGGGACAGAAAAAGCAAATTCAAAGAGTTGTTTCTAATACAGTAGTGATTTAGATATAAGGTTTGGGTGACGAGGTTTTTACATTCTGGCTCTACATATCTTTTTCAACATTGGATTTGAATAGACTGCTAAGTACTATGGTAGAAATAAAAAATTGAAAAAAGCGGTAAAATGCCAATTTCTCACTTAACAGCATTTTGAAAAGTCTGTTCAGCAGGAGGGTTAAAATGTGGCCATTCTGCTGTACAGCTTGTGTAGACAGAAGTCAACCTACAGCCCAGCTGAGATTTTGTGCTCCTGTGGTTTAGTCTTCCCTCTGCTGTCAGACTACCAGCTCATTAGTATTTAAATCAGCTCATAAATATTTCCTGGAAATTCGCAGTTGCTTAAGCTTCACCACTGTTCATCTCCTTATCCTCCTCCTTTAGTCTCACGTACGCCTTTGTTTCTTAGGCTGATTCAACATTGCAGGAGGGTGGATCTCATTACATATTAATCTTACTGATATATGATGATGAACAAGGGAAGGAAGAAGTCCTGTCAGAGGATAAAGATGAGAAATAGGGAAAGGATGTGGAAGGAAATTTTACCCCATTTTCTTTTTACAAATAAAATTATCTAATGATGGACCAAGGAAGTCTGTATAAAATAAAAACAGCTCAAAAGCATATGCCAAGGCAATTTGACCTGAATGAATGTTTCTTTCACATACCCTTTAAAAGCTTTGAAACACAGACGAAACATTTCACTGGGGGCAGACCCTGGATATTTCCACTGGGGAGATGGTTGCATGGTTACAAAACCTCTTCTGTTCAACATGAGAGCTGTAATTCTAATTATAAAATAATGATGACAGAGAGGGGCCAGTCCCATTATGATATTCCATATGGTTCTTAGCATTGTGCCAGGGTTCAACACTAATACTCACATACAATGCCAACAACTAGTTCTTTTAAATGACTTTGAATAACATTTAACCAATGACAATGAAAGAAAGATAAACATATCATATTTCATTGAATTTAAAGTGCCATTGATTGTAAGCGCCGTTATTTGATATATACTTAAGAAAGAAAAAAGTGCTGCCAATTAAACTAGGACACACTATTGATTGTAAGTACATCCTGATTTTAGAGATGTGAGAAAATGTGAATCAGTGAAATATGTTAATTTTAAAAACAGGTTATTCTGGAGAGAATAAAGATTATTCAGAGGCTATATGACTTGAAAGAATGTTGAAAATAGTGTTAATCTCTTCAGCAGGAGCATCCATTCTAAAAGCAGTGACTTTTCCAATATCATATACCTGAGAGATGTAAAAAGCATAGAGAAGCAAAACTTTTGGGGCAGACCCTGACAGTTTGCCCAGGATGGGAGACACTGATGGGGCCTTATCACTGACAGTCTCATGTCATTCGATTATATGCTCCAAAGGTCTTCTAAAATAAACTTCAGAATAGATATGTGTAAAGAGACCTGCCAGGCCTGGCAATTAAAGCACAATTTTGGACTAAGAAGCACCCAATCCTACTAAATGCAGTCCAGATAATTTAGTCTGTCATTCAAGGACCCACACAATCTGATCTAAAACTATTTTTTTCTTTGAGTTTTTTTTTCCTCTTTTGCTTTTTTATATGTAACCCACACTTCCACCAAGTTGAATTACTGAATTTTCTTAAACCACAGTGTGTTATCTCAGTACCCTGTCATTGCTTATACCAGAGTTTCTCACCCTTGGCACTATTGACATTTTGGGCTGGAAAATTCTTTTTCATGAGGGCTGTCCTGTGCATTGAAGGATTTTTAGCATCATCTGTGGTCTCTATCCACTGGATGCCAGTAGCACCTCTTCTCAGTTGTAAAATCCAAAATGTCTTCAGATGTTACCAAATGTCCCTGGGGGTGGGGGGACAAAATCCCCACTGGTTGAGAATCACTGCTTATACCATGCTAGCATAGTGAGAGCACACGAACTTTGGTATCAAATATACGTGAGCTTGAATCCTGGCTCTTTGGGATGGACACCTGAATTTTTTGGCCGCTTACCATCCATTCCCTCTTTCTAACAACACCCTGTTTTCCTTTGGGGGAATAAGCATTTTCCTACCGCGTGTAGACTTGATGGGACTCTAAGCCTCGGAGACAGTGTCTTGTCCACCCCTCTGCAGTATGGAACTGAGCTCAGTCAATCCCATACTTTCTTCCAGCACTTCTGCCATCTTGAGCAGAGGGAAGGCAAGAATGAGAAAAAATGTCAGAGTGAATTGACTCCTAGGTGGGATGGGTGGAGTCTTTCCTCCTATCTTTATGTTTGTCCCAATTCCTGTCTTTTTTCCGATTTGGGTTTCTAGATTCTCATCTTCACTGTATCCCAATATTCCTCCACTAAATGACTTCTTCGGCTAACTACATGAGGGTTGTTTTCTGTTGCTTACCTGCAAAGACACTGCTATTGACTAGCTTGGTGCTGAATCAGTCTCTTCGCATCTCCAAACCTACGTTTCTCTTGTGACAATTGAAAATAAAAGCTGCTTACCTTTTGAATTTACAAAAGATGCCCTCCCCAAAATCTCTGTCTCTTTAAATCCTAGCTATTATTCATTAGGCTAGGTTCTGTGCTAAGTCCTGGAGAGAAAATGAGATACCACCTCTGTCCTTATGGGGTTCACTTTCTTCCTCTGACAAAATTAACAGCAGGACCCAGACCACAAAATAAAACAAAACACCATTTTGAGTCAAAACAGTACCAGCAGGCCCAACAGCATTGGCTGAAATTGGCCTTTGCCTTCAGCACGCCTCCAAACCACTTCATTTTGTGCTTACTCCTTGCTAATGGCCTCCCTCCCTCCTTTTCACCACAGAATGCAGGGCTGGGAGGGAAGAGAAGGTTCCCGTCAAAGGAGCTTTATGCATTCATTATTCTGTACCCGCAGCCTGGCTAAAGCTGCTGAAGTGTCTGAGATTCTGCAGTACTGCTAAGTTAGCAGCAGGAGCAAATAAAAGAATTCAGGATCAGCATTTTCTGTTTCTCATCTGATAAAACAAGGTCAGGTACTTCTTTGAACAATCCAGTTCCAACAGCTGTGAAATACAAAAAGACACAGAGGAAGGTTTTTGGGAAAGGCTGGTGGTTATGCACAAGGTGGGTTTAAGTTTTCAGCTTTTGTTGTGGGAGAGGAAAGTTCACTTCATCCCAGGCTTCCCCTTTTCAGAATGGGGAAAAAGAATCCGGGGTGAAAGCCTCTTTTGTACTCCTTTGCTCCTTGCACTAAAGTGCCAGGTGCAGAACTGGGTTCCCAGGGGAATTGGAACATCATTGCCATCGAGATTTGTGGCCATTAGCCCTGATTCTTACTGCTTATCATGGCTGCAGACTCTGAACCTTAAAGCAGATGAAAAAGGTTATACAAGCAGGTGGAAGAAATGGATGCTCCAGAGGTCAGGGCTGAAGGGCGTGTCTCTGAGAGCTTCAGGCCAGACGGGCCCTCAGCTACAAAGATCATGAGGGTTTCTTTGTCTCTCCCCAGCAATCTTTTGCCCTTTATGTGGAAGGTGAGCCCTTTACATGGAAGGCAACCTGAGTCCCCAGACATTTCTCTGCGTACCTTCTGTTTTTAACTCTCCAGGGGTAAACTTTCCAGTCTCTTTCTTTATAACAAATTACACAGTTACTGTCATTCTGGCTAATGAAATAGGAGGTTAGCATGTATTAGAGAAGGCTGGGTGAGTTGTGATCCTACACCCCACAACAAAACCACCCCTGCTGGGCTGCCCTTCCTTTGGTAAGTTACTAGGCCCTAAACACTCTGTGATTGTTTCCTTTCATAAACTTTTAATGAAATATTGAAAACTTTCCCTGGGCAGAGAAAAGTGTGACCTCAGTATGGACCCCAGATTTTCCACTGGACGTCTTTCCCTGGATGTTCCACAGTGCCCTCAAAATGAACATGCCGAAAGATGACCTCATAACCTTCATCCACAAATGATTCCTTCTAATGTTCCCCCGATCCTTATGAACGGTACCATCCATCACCCACAGAATTGCCTATCCAGACACCTGGGGGTCATCTTAACCTCTCTCTCTCCTACACACCCCACCCTTCCTAACATCTCATAGGTCAACAAA
This sequence comes from Cynocephalus volans, assembly GCF_027409185.1. Lineage (NCBI taxonomy): Eukaryota > Metazoa > Chordata > Mammalia > Dermoptera > Cynocephalidae > Cynocephalus > Cynocephalus volans. The sequence continues at coordinate 98,504,724 of NC_084461.1, read as the reverse complement.
GCCTGCAAACCTCTCAAAACCATCAACTACTCCTTATCCCTACTGCCACTCCCTTATTTCAGGGATTTCTAGTGAGTAGAAAGACAGCCACCCTCAAATAATATAGATAAACCCAAAGTCTCTTTATGTAATGCCTTGTCCCCAAATCCTCATCCCCTTTCCCAAGGTAAGCACTAACTATCATTGGGAGTGCAGTCTTTTATAATATTTCTGTGCATTTTCAGATATACAAATGTACATACAGAAGTATATAATTTATTCACATAAATATCAAAGAACTCAAAAAACTATATAGTAAAAAAGGAAATACTCCAATCAAAAAATGGGCAAAGGAGATGAATAGATATTTTTCAAAGAGAGACATACATATGGCCAACAGGTACATGAGAAAGTGCTCAACATCACTAATCATCAGAGAAATGCAAACCAAAACCACATTGAGATATCATCTCATCCCAGTTAGACTCGCCATTATTAAAAAGACTGAGCATAACATGCTGGCGAGGATGTGGAAAAAGGGGAACTCTCCCACACTCTTGGTGGGACTGTAAATTAGCACAGTCGTTGTGGAAAACAGTATGAAGGTTTCTCAAAGAACTATAGATAGAGCTACCATATGATCCGGCAATCCCAGTTCTGGGTATATACCCCAAGGAATGGAAATCATCATGTCAAAGGGACACCTGCATTCTCGTGTTCATTGCAGCTCTGTTTACAATAGTCAAGATATGGAACCAACCTAAATGTCTATCTACAGATGACTGGATAAAGGAAATGTGGTGTATATACACAATGGAATACTACTCAGCCATAAAAAAGAATGAAATTCTGCCATTTGCAGCAACATGGATGAGTCTGGAGAAAATTATGTTAGGTGAAATAAGCCAGACCAAAGAAATAGAAATACCGCATGTTCTCACTCATAACTGGCTGCTAGGGAGGGAGAGAGGGGGAGAGTGAAGGAGGGAAGAAGGAGGAATGAAGGAAAGAAAGAAAGAAAAGACCACCATACATTGAACTTTCAGAAGGAGAGAACAAACCTAAGGATACTAGAGATGGGGCCAGGGAGGGAGGGGATTTGGGAAGAGATAGGTTGAGCAAAGGGCATAAAGAAATATCACAATTTGTAAGAATAAATATGCTAATAATAAATAAAAAATTTAATTAAAAAATCATACGTAAAATATTTTGCATTTTCTTATTTTATCCAAGAAATACCTTGAAGGTATTTCCATGTCAGCATAAATAAATCACCCCTTTTAAAATCTGTATAGTATTCCAGTGTGAAGGGTACCTGCTCTTTTATCAGTGCCGGGTTTTCCCTTTGGGAAGCCACATGTTGACGTGGCTCACCACACAACCTCCTCCCTTCAGGAGTGGGACTATGAGCCATACCGGGCCAGTCTGTGTCACAGGAATGGCCCAGGGATGGATGAGAGTCCCAGCCTGATCTGAAGAAAGCCATCACTGAGACTTTCTGTTTGCTAAACTGAAGGTATCCAAGCCTCCTGCTGCCCTCACATCTACAACCCGAGTCTGGAACATTCCAGGAACCACTTCCCTCACTTGCAGCAATCTTCTTCAGTGAGTACCCTGGGACTTGGTTTCATCTTATCTGACACATAGAAATATGTCTCCCATATTTTAAGGATTCTTTATAATGTCTGGCTCACAGAGAGCATTACTTTTTGTTTTCCAGGTCCGTTTTAGATCTTTAAAAATAACTCTTCTGTCACTTTTGTTATGTGATATATTGCACATTGCCTTGTAATTATCTATTTACTTATCTGTCTCTAACCTGGACTCTTTACAGACAATAACTAATTATCTGTCTGTCTGACATTTGGTAGTCACTCATAAATGTTTATGGCATATTTAAATAAATTCAAAGTTGACCTTGCATTCACCTTCTCTGGATGGTTCAAGAGACTCTACTGCTTTTTAAAGTACAACATTTTTTACCACCTCATGATGAATTAAATTATTGTTCAGCAAATATTTACTCCCCCCTCCAGAATTCCATTAAGGAAGTATATTTATCCTCCCTGACTTTAACCTTGGCCATGGGATTTTCTTGGGCCAGTGGGATGTTAGTGGACAAGATGTGGGTGGAGGCATGGCAGGTGGTTGGGTGGTAGGGGCTGCCATGTCACAAGCCTGCTTTCCTCAATGAGAAGAACCTGCCTCACTTAGATGCTGGTTCAAGGAGGATGAGACAGAGGAGAAGCAGATCTGGACCCAGTCAACAGCTTGAAGCCAGATCCAGCCTAGATAAGCTGAACTCCAGTTTCCCTGCAAATGGGTGAGAAATTGTTGTGTGGCAATAGGCAACTGAAATACACCTACATCAGAATCAGAATCACCTGGGGTGCTTGTTATGAAAGAAATTTCTGAGCCCCACCCTGGACCTAATAACTAATAATCTCTGGGGTGTTTTTTAGAAATTTGTCTTTTAGCAAGATCCCCAGGAGATGTTTATGTTCACTGCTGGGCTGCAGACATTTACCACCATGCTATTTTGAGTGACATGGAAAGAGCAGTAGGTTAGCACCCAGAAAGCTGCTACATTTACCTACAGAAAACTGTTCTGAGAGATTTAGGGCTGTAAAGAAGTCAGGAAACAAATGATTTCTCACCAAATCATTTAATGAAAGGAGTGGAAATTAAGAAACTTAAGGGCTTTTCGGGATGATTTATAAACATAGCATTGCTCAAAAACAATCCTTTTATGCAGGTACCCAGTTAATACTGCTAGTTTAAATTTGAATAAGTTAAAACTAATCATCCTCTAGAATATCAATGACAACACAATATTAATTAATTTAGTAAGTGTTTACTAAATACTAGGAATTCTGGAGGACATTGGAAAAATCACATATATTTATGACAGTATCCTTACCCAAGAACTTCCGCTCTACTTAGCTATGCGCAGATGTGGGTGTTTGGGAGTTTCAAAGAAAATAGATGATGCAGTTCTTGCCTTTCAAATGCTCTCATGGGATGACATCATCACCTTTCCAATCAGTTGTTGTCTTTGGGACCCACCTTGATCCTTATTTCTTGGAGAGACTTCTTTAAAGTAGGTGACAAAACAAAATCATTTCTCTCCTCAACCCTGAATTCACCTCAGCATTCTCGCCCCAGCATCCTTCCTAAATGCACTGCATCCTGCCAGGAAAACCACCCCTCGACTCCCATGTAGGAGGCCAAAGCTCCCGAACTCAGGTTCTATAGTTCCATTCAGCATGCTAGCCCTACCTGGACAGGAGCATAGATAATGAACAAGAAACATTGTAATGGAGCACTATCATAATGATCCTTTCAGATCATGAAATCCATGCCCGAGAAAGCATTTTCAGTAGCAGACAGAATAAGAGGATTGAAATCTGCAGGGAGTTTCATTCCATCATTAATATGCTGCAGAAACAAGTATTGATTTGTGTTATTTACTCATCTGAAGTTCATCTGCTAACCTTGGAGAATGGGTTCCTAAAATGAACTTTGGTCACCGACAACAAAGAGCACATGATGTATTTACTTTTTTCCTAACAATGTAACATCATGTACCTAGCAAATTGCCCTGTGACTTTTTTCACATTACTTGTCCAAACCTAGGCTTTGCCCTGTGGGTTTAACTTCTAGGAAGGACAGCTACACTCATAATGTCATCCTTATCGCCTTGTATGGATAATAATGGCATCAAATATTGCAAGATACAAGCATTTATAGAATAAGAATAGTGACTTTGATATGTTATTTTCTACCTGGAGTGCCCTAAAAAAATATTTAACTGTTAAGTAGGAGAACAGAAACAGTAAGCTTACGGGCTAAGCTTCTTTTTAATTCTAGTACCCTGATAAGTTGGTGTCACTTGGCAGTTCTTAGAGTGCTATTTTCATCACCGAGGAGCCCTATGACGGAACATTCAAGAACTGCCAGCAGCGATCCAAATGGCATGGCTTAAAGAAGCTCGCATCCTTGCTCCTGGATGATGGTCTAGAATTGGAATCACCATAGCCATTTGTCCTCTGAGGCAGGTGCTACTGGTGTCTGTGATGGTTAATTTATTGTGTCAATGTGGCCAGGCTAAGGATGCCCAGATACCTGGTAAAACATTATTTCTGGGTGTGTCTGTGAGGGTGTTTCCAGAAAAGATTAGCATTTGAATCGATGAACTGAGTAAAGCAGATGGCCTTTCCTAATGTGGGTGGGCATCCAATCTGTTGAGTGCCTGAATAGAACAAAAAGGCAAGGGAAGGGTAAATTCACTCTCTTTGCTTGAGCTCAGACATGCATCTTCTCCTGCCCTTGGACATTGGTGATCCTGGTTCTCGGGCTTTCTGACTTAGGCAGCCCCCTGATTTTCAGGCCTTTAGACTCAGACTGAGTTACACCACCAGCTTTCCTCATTCTCCAGCTTGCAGACCACAGGTTGTGGGATGTCTCAGCCTTCATAACTGCCTCAGCCAGTTCCTATATTAAATATCCTTATTTGTATATCTGTATATATATTCTATCAGTTATTTTTCTCTGGTGAATCTGACTAATTTGATACTAAGAATGGTTTTAGAGAAAAAGAATTTTTAAAGATGAGTTTTCTGAATTGGTTCTGGGATTTCTGGAATGGGCTGTATAATATGACTAGATTTAAAGATGCTGATGACTATATTTCTGGTAGTAAAGAGAGCACTGGTGGTATCCCACGCAAAATATCTGCATTGGATCCCCCTAATCAACCACACATAAGAAGCAAGTAGCTAAGTAACTCTGTATATAATAATTTCAAACATTTTTGGAAATCTAAGGACTATAATGACATTGGTTGGTTGGTTGCTCCTAATGTCACTGGACAAAGAGGTAAAAGAAAAAGATAAGTTCAGGAACTTGAATTCCCAGCTGAAGAACTGAGTAAAGGACCTAAGAGCATGTAGGTGTACCCTGAAAGAGAGCTTTATTCCTGTAGCTGCAGGGCTTAATTGCTGAAAGCCAAATGCAGAACCTCATTGTGTGATTAGCTGAATTATAACACAAGTCCATCTTCCAGCCTTGCAGGTGTCTACTGTTAAAGTGAGGGCATTGCCTGGAAAAGAACAAGATCCTGTAAGTTGGGATGGGGATGTCTGTGAAGATTCTGGTAAAGCTGGGGGCACGGAGCCCCTAAATTCTGATGAATCTTCTTTGTCAGTGGAAGAGTTCCCCCCATCCCGTGGTATTAGCCATCCCCCCTCCAAGGGATACACTCTGCATTGCTGGAGGAAGCTGTAATGGCCTTCCCCGAGGCAGTTGCCATGCCAGGCAATGCTGACTCACTCTTTTTGCTTCTTGACCCATAACTTAGACTCAAGTCCCAGCAGGCTCTGAAAGGTGAGGTACAAAGCGTGATCCATGAGGAGGAGTGCTATACTCCAAGGGAATGACTTGAGTTTTCTAATTTAAACAAGCAGAAATTCAGGAAGCATGTATGGGAATGGATATTAAAGGTGTGGGATAATAGTTGAAGAAACAAAGTTGGACCAGGATGAATTTATTGATATGGGCCCACCAAGCAGAGATTTGGCATTTTATGTTGCAGCTTGGAGAGTTAAAAAGAACTCTGGTTGTTTGGTTAGCTGAAACGTAGATCAAAACATGGCCTTTTATTAACAAATTGGAAATGCCTGACCTCCCTTGGTTTAATGTAGAGAAAAGAATTCAAAGGCTTAGGGAGATTGGAATGTTAGATTTGTCATTTAAGAGCTACTGACTCACTCTAGGAGGGTACAGAAGACATATTTTTCACCAATGCTTTGAGAAATGTTTGTGAGGGGAGTTCCCAGCATACTTGAAGTCTTCCATGATCTCTCTTCTCTGTAGGCCAGACCTTGCAGTGGGAACTGCAATCACTTAACTGGAAAATCTAAATACAGTGGGAGAAATTAGATTCTGGGGATGCAGGAGCCAAATAGCAGCCCTCAGCCACTAAAAGCAAGGTGGGTATGGTTACCGCAATGCAGAGCAGAGTCAAAGCAACAGTCAGAATAGTCTGACTGTCACAGACCTGTGGTGTTGGCTGGTTGATCATGGTGTTCCTAGAAGTAAAATTGGAAGCCTACTAGATTCTTACTTGATCTGCATAAGCAGAGAAGGTCTAGCTCAAGTGGACAAAAGTCTAACTCAAATCATAAAAACAATCACAACCTCTTAATCAATTCCCAAACTTGAGCCAGTTTACAGACCCAGAACCCCCTGAATGAAGAAAAGTTTGTGTGGTTTAAAGTGAGTGTATAGGTGCCAAGTTGACAAGGGGTGGAACCATGATGGTTAATTTTGTGTGTCAACATGACCGGAATAAGGGGTGCCCAGAAAGCTGGTGGAACATTTCCAGGTGTGTCTGAGGGTGTTTCTAGAAGAGATTAGTATTTGAATTGATGAACTGAGTAAAGCAGAGGGCCTTCCCTAATGTAGGTGACATCCAATCCATTCTGGGCCTGAACTGAACAAAAATGTGGGGGGAGGGCAAATTCACCTTCTTTGCTTGAGCTGAGATATCCATCTTCTCCTGCCCTTGGACACTGATGCTCCTGGTGCTTGAGCTTTCAGACTCAGACCAGGACCTACATCGTCAGCTCCCGAATTCTCAGACCCTCAGACTCAGACTGAATTACACCATTGGCTTTCCTGGTTTTCCAGCTTGCAGATGGCAGATTGTGGACCTCTTGGCCTCCATAACCATGTGAGCTGATTCCTGTAATAAATCTCCTCTTAAATATATCTATATATCCAATGGGTCCTGTATTCTAGGAGAACCCTAATACAGTGACCAATCCTTGATTGCTTATTTCTGGGCTGGAGCTGCCATCCCCCGTTAGCTACAATTGTTAGCTGCTAATAGTGGAATGAAGCTATTTTCTTTGGGCAGCAGCCCTTAGTCACTGGGAACCACCTTTTCTAGAGAAGCCAGGGAGGTTGTGACCTCGTCTCCCCAGGAGGGTGGCTGAAAGGGGGTGGCATGAAAGCCCAGCTCCCTTGCCTCAAGGTAGAACAAACTATGGTACAATTCATGTTCCAGACTTTTCTGTGAGATCAGGCTGAGGCTAGACTTCTCCTGAAATCACGTCTTCACTTCTTCCCTTATTCTGCTTGCCTTTCTCCCTTAGAGGTTTTTCTCATTCTCTCAATAAATTGCTTACTGGAGAATCTCCATCTCAGATTTTGCTTCCAAGAAACTTGCCCTAAGATATACTTCCAAATAGGGTGGGAGAAATCTTCCCTAACAATACAATGACTTGCCAACGAGAACAGGTGAAGTCCCAAACACTGGTTTGAAACTTTTAAGATGCATACGAGCACCTCCTAAAGCATACAAATCTGTCAATTGGTCAGAAGCAGTTATAGTAGACATTGATCTGGATACAATGTTCATTAATAGGTCTTCATTTGAATAGAAATGTCTTAAAATCCAGCAGAGTTGCAAACAGGAACTCATTCTTCATGTAAAAATCACAGTTATTAACCACTGATAATTCACCTGTGATAGCAGGTTGGTAGAGAATGTGTCTGATGTCATGCTCACATATTTAGGTAGTAACAGAGTAACAGTAGATTTTTAGAGATAAATAACAAATGAATAATAGTAATTGTTTTTTATTATTCATCACAGGCAGGGTGCTAGACATTTTTCTAAAGGCATTTCACTAACATTACTATGATCACCCAGTTAGCATAGCAAGGACCCCATTCAAGTGTGATTCATCAAAGGCACTGCTCTCTGTAGCCATAAAATCATGTTAAAAGATGATGGGAAACCAGTAGCATGGCTGTAGTGCCTCCCTCTGAGTGAAAGATGGACTCTTTCCTTTTTAAAACAATTAGGGTAATCAGCACTTCCATCATCCTCAGGCCTTTCTCCTCATTCTGAGCACTTTTACTCTTTTAAGTTTCAATCTAATGTACCACCTGTTCACTAGAAGCAAGCTTTTAGCTGAGCTGCTAAAAGGAAGAAAGCATTAATAAAGCATTAGCACTTTTTTGAAGCCAAGTATAATCTAAAAGTGGCAGACAGTGAAATCCTGAGATATAATTACCTCTAACTTCTTTTTGGAACTCATTTGCCTAGAATATTTACCCACATCAGCAGGTTCTCTTCTCACTGTGGCTGGAGTGCTGGGGTTTTAGGTATGTACTCCTGCCTCCTTTGAGATATTGAGGACTCCTAGAAATGTGTTAACTAATTGATTAGGTCTCTGACAAAGGCATATGAGTACAGTCTGTCTTGAGAACGATGTCAAGGTGTTGGCGGGGAGCTTCCACCGGCAGGGAGATGGTAGGGCTCTGTGTATCTGAGCACTGTCGCATCACAAATGTGGCTTGGGATTCATAAACTGTTTTCTCTAATGGAGGAAATGTCCTTTCTATCAGATGTGAGTACCTTCATGTGTGTTCTCTCTTCAACATTCTCTCTCATCAGTACATTCTCTAGCAGTACACACATTGGTTCTAATATTATTTATCTTAAAAAACATACATACCCCTCCCTCGATCCCAAATCAGTAACTTATTGATTTCGTTCCTCTGCTGCACAGCAAAATTTGTTGGAAGAGTTGTCTACACCTCGGGTCTTTTCTTCTTCACCTCTTTCTCTCTTCTCCGTCAGGCTTCTATTCCTACCTCTCCACTGAAACTACTCTTGCTGAGTCACCAATGACCTCCGTGTTGATAGCCCTATGAATGACAGACATGATTCAGTCCTTGTCACATTGGCCTCTTGATAGCATTTCATGCTGTTGAACACTCTACTGCCTTCTCAGAGCTTTCCTTCTCCTGACTTCTACGCAGTGGTAAAGTGGTGTGCTTGTAAACCGGCTTGGGGTGGGGTGGAGGCGGAGCCCTGATTTGTGACATTTACCATAGTGTGAGTACTCCCACCACGGCCAATATCAAGTTCTCGATGGTGGAACAACGGCCCACGTGTCTCTGTTTCCGTGACTGGAATCGTACACCACATTATGCTGGTTGTGTCCTTTTACCTGCTTCTACTTGCTCTTTGTTGTTGGTTCTTCCTCCACTACCATAGTTCTAAACATTGATCTTTTTTGAGGATATGCCTGTCCACATCTGCCCCTACCCCTCATTCCTTCAGGTAAGCACTTTTATTCGTTGTTTTGTGTGTTTTTCCAGTGTTTCCTTTTGTAAATGCAGATGTATGTGTGTGTGTATATGAGTGTGTGTGTATATGAGTGTGTGTGTATTCTTATTTTCTCCTTTCTTACACAAAAGGCAGTATCATACACCATTCTTCACGTTGCTTTTTTTTTTTTTTTTTTTTAGCTCTACTGTGTATGCTAGAAATCTTTTCATATCAATACAGAGGTGTTTACGTGATTTTTAAAATACCATTTGTATGCTGGCCACTATCAAATTTATATGTTCATTACAGACTTCTTCACTGAGCTCCAGACTTTCCAACTGCTTATTTCATCTTTAATATCTCAAATATGTCTCAGACTTACCATGCCCAAAATGAAGTCCTTGTTTTCACCTCCTGTGGCGTACACTGTTTTGTTGACCTACCCAATCCCTATCACCAGGTCAGAGTGCCTTCTCCCGAGCTCCTGTGAGTGTTGGCTGCTAATGGCTCACAGCTGACCCCTTAGCAATTCCTAGCAGTTAGTTGGTAACCACCATTAAAAATTTTTGTACGGTTGTTATAGCATTGCCACAGCTGTCCTACTCCAATAGTAAACATCTGCGTTCTGCAGAGCCAAGTTAGTCCCACCTGTCCAGTTCATTTTTTAAATTAACTAATTAATACCCTATAGCCTTAGTTTGGCTTCCCAGAACACAGAGTTTAAGGCAAGGCTAAGAGCTAATGCTTTATTGGGAGGTGTAATCCCAGGGCGGTGAGAATGAGGAAAAGGGAATTAAAACAAGAGAGGATAGGAAGCAAATACCAACCTAGTTACTTCTTCACAAGATTTGAAGACACACGGTGGATCGCCCACATGGGATATCTCCAGAGAGTCTGTTCAGAAAACCTGTGCCTTGGAATGGTCTGTTGGACACAGGAACAGAGAGAATACTTATCTGGTGTCTTTTCCTATTTCTCTTGCCCACTGGTTAAAGGTCACCTTACAGGGAGTTAACTCCCCTACTGTTCCTGGTTGTATCACTGAGTTCCTTTGGCACCTCATCTAAGTTCAGATTTGGTGGCAGGAGGCGGAGACCCAGGGCACGGGCCTTAGGTTGCAGTCCGGACAGACCTGCACAGAGCCATCATCACGGTAGTGACGGAGGCAGAGAGAGCTGCCAACATCTGGGAGACAGATGAGGACAGGAGATTGTGAGCAGGTGCATACAATGCTGTCTTCTGAAAAGGCTGTGTGGTAGCTAACCTGGATGTATAAAACACGGAAAGGGGACTTAATTAGGAGATTTTAGAAAAAGAAATAAAGAAAATAAATGTAGGGATATACAATACAGCCAGCAATGAGGATACCGTGAGACTGCATGCCATGCTTATGTACTTTTCATGGCTCCAAGCTTCTCAGCAGCCATTTGCAAAAGGAAAACCTGCTTGGTTGTACAATTCACAGGGTCTATAAAATAGTGTGCAGATTTGGAACCTGGGCTTCAGGGTTAGGGCCACCACTTATGGGCTCAGTCCCTGTGAGAAACTGCTCTCCATTTCCTCATTTGTAAAACAGGGATGATCATGGTACCTACCTTACCAAGTTGTGAGGACCAAGGAAGGTAAAGATGTAAAGAACTTGAAACTGTGTGTGGTGCATTGAAAGAGTTCAGGGAATGCTGGCTTTACAATAACAACTTAATTAGTCAGTAGAAGCACAGCCCTGCCTAATGCTACTTTCTTGACAAAACACTTCAAAATATCTGTTCTTAGTTAAAACAACAGATTCATAGGGACGTTGATAATAGTGGTCATGAACCAAGACTGATGACACCATCCTAAAGTGGAGCTCAGGAAATACATTTTTATGGTGACCCAATATAGACCAATCCAAATACATGGCTGTCTGCCAGTTTTGCTTAATTTGAATCTGGAGCAGGGAGCTCAACTTGGAGTCCATGGATGGACCTGAAACTGCAAACAACATTTTGAGCGTTTGGAGAGGGAATCCGTAACAGTGCTGTCTAATAGAATATAATGAATATAATACTAACCACATTTGCAATTTTCAAATTCATAATTTTTTTCTTTCTTTTCTTTTTGGTGACTGGCAGGTACAGGGATTGAACCCTAGATCCTGGTATTATCAGCACTGTACTCTAACCAACTGGGCTACCCGGCCAGACCTCAAAACTATAATTTTTTAATAGCCACATTTTACTTTAAAAAAATTAAAATAAGGTGAAATAAATTTTATTTACCCAATATATTCAATTATCATTTCAACATGTAATAAATATAAAAAAAATTATTGAGATCACTTACATTTCTTTTTTTATACTAAGTCTTCAGAATTTGGTGTATATTTTACACTTACAGTACAGCTTGATTGAGACTAGCCACATTTCAAGTTCCCGTAGCCACATGAGGCTAGTGGCTACCATACTGGATAGCATAGATCTATAAATTTTGTTACATTCTTTAATAACCAATGACCAGAGAAATGGATAGACTTTATGGAATCCTACATATTATTTCTTTTTTGTTAGATTAATACTGATTTTTAGAGACATTCTTTTTTTGTTGTTTTTTTATTTAAAATTTTTATTTATTAGCATGTTCTTTCTTACAGATCGTGATATTTCTTTATGCCTTTTGCCTTTTGTCTGACCTATCATTTCCCAAACCCCCTCTCTCCCTTCCCCCTATCTCTAGCATCCTTATGTTTGTTCTCTCCTTCTGAAAGTTCAACTTATTTAGAAACAGACATTCTATATGAAAAAAAGAATTATCTGTAATGCCATAGGCAGATAATTATGGCTGATATGAAAAATGATAATAAAAGTTAAACATGGACTTGGTTAGAAAATTGGAACTATAGAGAAATGAACAGTTTTCTGTTTACTTCCTGCAAATATTTTCTGTGAATACCTGAGCACCAATGTCTACATAATGTAGTTGTTTATTTACTTGGAAAGGACCATTACACTGGTTATCCTTCCCTAGACATTGTTCGGTTAATAATATATCTTGGAGAATTTTCCATGTCAGAATATAACACATCACTTCATGCTTGTTTTAAACAGTTACACGGTATTTAATTATATTGACGTGCCATAATTTACAATGTATGTAACCACTCTCTTTTTGATGGTCATTTAAATTGTTTCCACTTTTTTGCTGTTGTTACAGACACTACTGCGATGATTATCTACCCTTATTCAGTTGGTTTACTTTTGCAAGAGGTTCCTAGAATTGTAGTTTTAATTTTGACCAATTTACCAAATTCCTCCAAAAAAGTTACCAAAATTATATATTCACCGATAGTGTAATATCTGTCCCTATACTGTAACCAAATACTGTTTTATAAATATTTCACTTGATAAATAAAAGTAAAAATGGTATCTCAGTTTTATTTTGATTTGCATTTCTGTAATTTTAAGAATTAAAAGATTTAAGTAAGATTCTTTTTATGTTATTGGCCATTTGCTTTTTTGTTGTTGTTAATAGGATATTTATATAGTTTGCCTATATTTCAATTGTTTTCATCTTTTTCATGAGCACTTTTTCTGTCACACGTGTCACATATGTCAACTTTTGCCTTTGTCATTTGTCTTTTTGTTTCGTTTATGATTTTTTGACTTAAATTTTATATTGTGTGGTCAGATTCATCCATCTTTTCTTATATGCCTTCTTTATTCAGCAGAGACTTAGGGGATACTTAGCAGTTGTTTTTATTATAGAAACATAAAGCAAAAAAGTTCACAGAAAAAATATGAAAAATGCAGAAAAGGTAATGTAAGAAAAGATGAGCATTGATATTCCTGCTGTTAGTAGAAAAGCCCCATTTTATTGTGTCTAGTTTTTCATGCAATTTTTCTAGCCTCGATGATAATGAGGATTTGGAGGCAACTTCTCAGGTTGACAAGGAGGTGTGGTAGAATAATATTTTTGAAGTGGTAGTGTATTTTTAATAGATTTGTATTAATAAATTTAATTTAAATTAATGAATGTATGTTAAAGAATTCATGGTTTTTGCTCCTATTCTGTCCCCAGCCACAGAACCAGCATTTTTCCTGCTTCCCTGAGGAAGATAAAGATGCTGAGGGCTGTGAATGAGGGAGAAGAAAAGGAAAATGTGGCTGTGGGTCTCTAAGAGGCAGCCCTGGGCCAGCACCTTTCTGGGGGGATAGGGATGGGGAGTTGGGGAAAGAGAAAACTCAAGGGCAGAGAGGGTCAGCCTTTTCTCCCCAGGGTGTCCCAGAAAAGTGATGAATATTTGAGACTCTCTTGCCCTTTGCTCTAGTGTAAGAGTCAAGAAGAAGAATCCAAGCACGGCAGATGGAGGCAGGGAGAGTCCAGGACAGTTCTCTGAGTCTCCCCTAGCCCAGAGTGGCCAGGAGTGCATCTACTCTTGTCCAAGATGGCTACAGTACAGAAGTATCTTAAGGAGGTCTGGCAGATTAGGAGATGCTTCATATGGGGAGGAAGTGGCCCAGGAACAGATGTCAGCTCTGTCCTTGCATCAGAGGCCAGATGGGAACTCAGTTGCCTCCGTGGATGCCAGCAGGGATAGATGCTGACAATTGGTGACTCCTAGGAAAAAAGGACATGGCAGAGGATGCCAACATGGACTGATGACAGCCAAGTACCAGAGGAGCCCCTCCATGTCCAGATGTTCTTTCCATCTCCCCCAACCTCCCCAGGGCAAAGAGGGGAGGGAGGAAAACCCTGAATGGACTAAGCTTACCTGGAATTGACTTGTTTTCAGTTCTGCCATCAAGGAGAGTGGGGGCTCAGGGTAGAAATTAGAGTCAGTCATTGAAACAGATTTTTACACTTTTGCGTACCTGGGTTTGGTGGCTAGAAATATTGTAACTGCTGCAAAGGTAAGAGTGAATCAAGACATGAGAAAAGGCTTTTGATAAAAGCGTGGCCAGAAATGTTTTCTGCTCTGGAAAAAAAAAAAAAAAGCTCAACTTAAAAAAGGATTCTATAGAAAAATTTGCAGACAGAGTGTGAGCAGTGGGATTCCTTCTGTTTGCTATGTAGATGGGAATTTTGGTGACACTTGCAGCAGTTGACAGAAAAATGTAGCAGAATGGCTATGTGATACTCGGCAGACGATCTTGATGCTCTAGAAGGCATGGCCTGTAGTTTGCATTCCAGATTCATAAATTATAGTGGATCTACAGAAGGAAATAGGTATCTGGACGTTCCTAGTGTTCCGGTGTTCCTGCTGCTGTTCAGGGATCCAGACAGCTAAGTTCAACATTAAAAGCAGAGGTTCTCAACCCTGATGGGTCATCGGAATCACCTGAAGAACTTTTAAAACGGTTGATCCTAGAACCCCCCATTGCCAAGATTCTAGTTTAACATCAGTCTGAATTGGTTTGCAATTGTGGATGCTAGAGAACCAGTGAAAACAGGAAATTTGACTCCACATTGCTGTGCAGTATCAGCTTGGATCTTCCTGTGGAACATATTGCTAATTGTCCCCTTCCAGTTGGGTGCACGGCCACCTAAAAGGAAAGCTGTATTTTCCAGTGCCTTTTGCAAGAAATTATCTGGCCATCTGATTAAGTTATCTGGTCTCTTCTTGCCTTTTCACTGTGAGTTTAGGCTGTATTTGACTACAAGTAGCAGAAAATCCAGTTTATGGTGGTTCAACAGTAGGGGTTCATTTTCCTCCTGTAATAATAGATCTGGAGGTTAGCAGTCCAGGGCTGCAGTCCCAGGATCTTCCTATATTTCCATTTTGTCATTCTTAGCTTAGTGGTTTCTAGCATCATGCTATGTAACACAATGGTCGTCACAGCTCCAAGTATCTTAAGGCAGGAAGAAGACTAGAGGGATGGGTCCAGCTGTGTCTGACCCTTTTAACATGGAAATAAAAAAAGAAAAAAAAAAAAAAAGAAAGGCAAAAGCTTTCATAGAATGCCTCTAGCAGACTTTCACATACTCATATATCTCATTGGCTAGAACCATGAGCTATGGTCACCCCCAGCCACAAGAGAGGCTGCAAATGACCATTCAGGTTTTCTAGCCTCTACACTGGAAAGAAACAAGGGAGAAGGGGGTGGGAATGGATACTGGGTCAGCCAGCCAACACTGTCCATCCTGTTTACCTACTGCATCTAATCAATCATCATTTCTGTTCATTTCACTTTGTGGAGCGGCTTTTGAATCTCTACAGCCTAATTCAAAACCACATCATCTATAGCCTCCACTTTTGCAAAAAATTCTCCAAAGTGACCTCTACTTGTAATGTACATTTGCAGAAGTATTTTAGAATATTTAATTCTGCTTTAAAAGACAAAGGAAACAAACAAACAGGATAGATGCAACTCATAAGAAGTATGAAGCATTGATCAGTAAGTAAATGAAGAGCTTATGAGATACAGGCAAAACTCATAAAATGTGTGAAGTACAAATAGTAAATAAGTGGCGTGTGAGACACAGGTGGAATTTGTAAGATGTGTTAGATGCGGATAGCAAGTTTTAACCTGTAAAGCATGCTGAGGATATATAGAATAAATAGAAAATACCACGTAACAAGCAAGAGAGTTGCTTACAGATAGAAAGGGATGATTATGCTCCCACTGGGCTGACAGTGATGTCACCTCTAAATCAGCCACCCATTGGTGACACCCTGTATAATTATGATTCCCTTCTGGTCCTATGTTGCTCTGTCCAAAAATTGCAGATAAAACTTGTAGCTGTTCAGTGGTCTATGGAAAGCTACAGCTGTGCTGGGTGTACTTACCCTGTGTCCCTCCAACACAGATTTTGGGCCATGGGTACTCTCTGTCAGTGGATCCCTTGCTCAAACCTCAGTTCTGATCCTCATAACCACATCATCAGTGAGGAGGAGTGGAGGGGGGAGAGAGAGAGACACAGACTGTCTTAGTCCATTTTGTGTTGCTATAACAGAATACTGCAGACTGGAAATTTATAAAGGAAAAGGAAATTTATTTCTTACAGTTCTGGGGGCTGTGGAGTCCAAGGTCAAGGGGCTCACATCTGGCGAGGGACTTCTTGCTGTGTCATCCCGTAGTGGAAGGCAAAAGAAAAGGTCAAGAGAGCACCAGAGAGCAAGAAGGGACCTAACTTGCTTTTTTTTAACAAGCCCACTCTCACAATAACTAACCCACTCCTGTGATAACAATATTCACCCATTCATGAGGACAGAGCCCTCATGACCTCATCACCTCTTGCTAGGTCCCATCTCCCAACACTGTTCCATTAGGGATTAAGTTTCCAACCCATGAACTTTAGGGGATACATTCAAATCATAGCAGAGAGAGAGAGAGAACATATGAACAAGACTCAGAGAGCAGGCTCCTTTCACCCGCTTGTACTCTGTCCTAAGTGTATTCACACACTCCATTTCTTTCCCCTTGCTGTGTGTTTTGAATTGATTTAATGAATTGTGTGTTTGAGCATTTTAATTTGCTCTGCATGTTTTCTGTTCGTGGCACAGCTCTGTTTCTGGGATAGTTCTCCTTGTTGTGTACTTGGGCACTACAATGCATCAAGGTCATTTCCCACACAACACTACTCCTCTGCACTTGCCCACTTCAATGCACACTCCACACACTGCCACAAGAGTGATCTTTTATCACTGCATATCTGTTCAGGGTTCACCACCTTTCAGGATCTTGCCATTTCCATCAGGGTATGTCACTCTCCAGCATGGTGTTGCAAGTTGGGTTCCTTGAGAAGCCGACTCTGGGGTACAGATTAGCATGTAGAAAATATATAAGGAAGTATTCATTGGAGCCTTTCTAGCCCCTACACTCCAATATCACAGTTATTGGGTATTGGTTGCCCCTGGTAAGAGGGTGTGACCTTGGGTGAGGTGATTCTCTGCAGCTGAGGGCAATTCCTGGAGAGCAGCAGCTCTGGACTAAGTCCTTCCAGCAGGGGATCTGGGCAGTGCAATACAGTCCCACAAGACTTTACAGGACTGCCCACTGCCATTCTCTCCATATTATCTCTTGCTTTTTCTTTCATTAAATGCGGATCCACTGAGAACCAGTTGCCACTTCCAAGCACACCATGCTCTCCCTCCTGGCTGCATTGTGCCATCTGCTCCTCCTGCTTGGATATCCTCTCTGCCCACTGCTTTCACCCCTGGCTTCTGTATTAGTTTGTTTCTGTTGCTTATAACAAAATACCAGGAACTGGGTCATTTATAAAGAAAACAAAATTTATTGCTTACAGTTTCAGAGGCTGGGAAGTCCAAAGTCTAGGGAACTCACTTGGTAAAGGCCTTTGTGGTGGTGACAGTGACCCAGGGGTCTCATATGGCAGAAAGTGGTGGAGCAGAGAGAGACAAACCTCTCATGTACTTTTCCTTTAAAGCTCTCAGAACCATGCCCATGACCACCATTTTTAAACCATTCACTACAGCATGGTCCTCTAAACCTCTTCAAGGCATCACCTTTCAATTACCATAATAGGATTTCCCACCCTCAACAGTTATGGGGGGGATTAAGCTTCACTGAGGTTGGGGGGCATCCATTCTACAGCAGCCTCTCAGAGCACACCTGTCACTCGAACCACCTATTCCACGTGCAGAGGAGGCTGGCCCTTCTCCAAATCCCTCTCTCACCCTGCAGCTGTGAACTGGCTGGCTGGCTTGTGAGAAGCATGGTCTGAAGCCCTGCATGAGGTACCAATGAAAAATGTTAGGACAGAAGGGAGTCAGAGGCAAGTCACACTGCACATTCAAAAATGTCTTCTTTCTCTGACAGCTCCATTCCCTTCTACCCTGCCCTGCCACCCCAAAGACAGTAGTGAGAAACCTGGACTCATTTTGCAGCAAAAGACTGCACTGTAGCTTTAAATTGTGCTTTAAAATTCTAATAGCAGGCTAAATTGAAAAACACATAGGGAGCACTTTGAAGATGCCCTGCAGCTGGATTTGTTTTCTGCTACAGCAATTTTGCTGCCTGGCTGCTTCCTGCTGAAAGCACAGAGGATGTGCTGAAATGCTGCCACTGTAAACAAGACTAGATCAGGCAGAAGCCTCTTCCTCACATGACAGACCTACCTTGTAAATGACTGGCAGCAGTGCTATTTAACAGGCACAGTGCTAGGACTTCAAACATAAGAAACTGAAAGGGAGGATATTCCTCAACACAAGCTTGCAAAATGCTAGCACTGGAAGGGACTTTAGAAATCATCTAGTCTAGCTCCCATAACTTATCACTGAGGAAACCGAAGCCAGGAATGTTAAGTAACTTATCCTAGGTCACACAGTTTATGAGTGGCAGCCTGAACTAAAACTCAGATTTCTCAGCTTCTTGCCTAATCTTTCTTCCACTACATTGCATTCAAGTTCATTACTTCGCCTAATGCTTTTGTTTTTGCTGTTATGCATTGCAGGGGGTCACATGTAATTCCCATAATCAAAGTAATTATTATATCTAACTGCATATGAAATGGCTATTGGTTCCATCACTGGGAGAAACAGTTAACAAATTCACTAATTAGACTTGTGTTCATTTCTCTCCTCAAAGCTAATTACTTGTTTAATTAAGGCATTTTGCCTTGATCATAAATGCTATCACATAAAATATTTGATGAATCTTGACTGTGCTGTGAGGATCCAACATATGTATGAAGTGCTTTCCTTAGAACTTATGAAAACTAGACAACTAATTAGCTTTGAGATGTTTAAACAGGAGCAAATTCATACATTTTAGAATAATTCTCTATTTTGTGCATTAGTTCATACATGTATGAAAAACTATGAGGGAGTTCAATTATTTGTGGAAGTCATGATTTACTATTTCCTTATGATTTTCTTGGTAAAGCCTTCAATCTGCTATTGGGTTAAAGCAATTTGTTTGGTATTTAATACTTCTTTGTGTTCTGATGACACTTTTTCCTCCCTGCCTCTCAAAGTACTTAATATATATCAACTCAGTAATCCTCACTACAGTAAAGCCAGGGAAAGTATTTGGTAATTTTAATCCTCTTGATACAGAGAGCTGAGAGTTTGCTTGGAAAATCCAATGTGCAATTGACTTGCATATTAAATGTGTTATCAGAGTATTTGTGCACTGAGTGGAAATGGTTGTCCAATCTGTGTGGCTAGTTATTTGTCTCTGGGCATCTTTTCAATTGAGAAAAGAGGAAATAATAACAATATTGTTGACTTTAAAAACATCAAATTGCAAACAAAATAGGTTAATATAGACTTAATATTCTTAGGATGTCCTTGGCTGTAGTTAAAAGAATAGCAGGATTGAATATGGAGAAAAAACAAACCAATAATATCAATCATGATTTTAATCTACTGAACTCCTACTCTGCATCAGACTCAGTGCTGAGTATTTCATATAAGTTTCTCTAAACCTCACACCAACCCTGCAAGATGGACATAATTATTTCTCTGTTACAGATCAGGAAGGTGCAGTTGTGAGAATTTAAGGCACATCACTGAAAGTGGTGGCACTAGTGATTGCGGAAAGGAGGAGCAGTACGATTTACTACAAAATGGCATTGTTGTTAGCCTGTAAAGCTTATCATAGATCTTGAGGAATGCTCAAGGCTTAAGTGAAATATTCCAACCAATACTGAGTCCCCAGGTTGGGAGAGGTTAGGTAGTGGCCTAACCAGCCTGTTCAGTGTGTCTCCACGTTTCATCACCTGGTCCACAGAGCACTCTCCAAGGCAGCTTACAGTGCTTCCTGCATACTCTACCTTGTGCCCTATAGTGTGTTGAATGGTCTCCCACCAAAATCCATGTCTACTTGGAACCTCAGAATGTGACCTTATTTGGAAATAGGATCTTTGATATTATCAAGGTAAGGATTGAGATGAGATTGTATTGGATTAAGATGGGTCCTAAATTCAATGAGTTTCCTTGTAAGAGACAGAAAAGGACACACAGAGACACAGAAGGAAGAAGCCCATGTGAAGACAGAGGCTGGGATTGGAGTGATGCAGCCACAAGCCAAGGAGCACCGGGAGCCTCCAGAAGCTGGAAGAAGCGAGGAAAAATTTTCCCATAGAGGCTTCAGAGGGACCGTTGTGGTAACCAACACCTTCGTTTTGGACATGTGGCCTCTACAACTGACAGAGAATAAATGTATATTGTTTTAAGCCACTAAGTTTGAGGCTAGTTGTTACAGCAGCCCTAGGAAACTAACACAGGCCCTCTTGCTCTTTCCATCACTCTCCTGATGCCCAGTGACTTTCTTCATCCCATACCTTCCCCATACCCTGCTCATGTTGCGATGGGGGCAGAATTCCTATTGCAGGAGGGGTTTAGGCAAGCAACCCTTTGGTTAAAATGGGAACCTTGGGGGCCGACCCCATGGCTCACTCAGGAGAGTGCAGCGCTGGGAACACAGAGGTGCTGGTAGTGCCGAGGCCGCGGGTTGGTATCCTATATAGGGATGGCCGGTGCGCTCACTGGCTGAGCGCGGTGCAGGCAACACCACGCCAAGGGTTACGATCCCCTTACCGGTCACAAAAAGTAAAATAAAATAAAATAAAATAACAGGAACCTTGGGCACTTGTTTTGAAACTATGCAAACATACTCTTTCTACTTATCATGGTGGTGTTAGGGTCAGGTGAGAGTACAGTGAGCTCTAGTCACTGTCACCCCAAGCACTCCCTAGTCTTGCCATGGGCAGGGGCTGTTTTTCAGAGTAATTAATGCTTTGGTTTTTCAGGGTAATTAGCCCTTCACCCTAAAGAGAGAGTACCCCATTACCCATTTCTTCTCATTGTCTCTTTGGAATACCCATCCCCCACCCACTTACACTTTGCCAGAGGGGGAGTTGCTGGCTCTTTCAGGAATACTTCCTGTTAATCCACCTTGTGAATTATTGTTATGGTCCCTGAGTAGGGAAGATTTCTGCCCAATCATCTCCCTAGTGAGCGGAAAATTATTGTGTATGTCACCAAGACAGATTTGGCCACAGTGTCCATGTGCATTTTATAATCTTGCAGGAATCCTACCTTCCCTCATTAAATAAGGCATACTGCACCTTCCAGTGGCTCTTGCTATTTATGTCTACTTCTGCCAATATCCAATCTCCAATTACAGTTTACACACTTGAAGTTTACAGACCTACACTTGGGAACCAGAGTTTCTTCTGCGTTAGCATTTATTCTAAGCCCCTTATAACCCTACTTGTCCCACCTTCAAAACTCCACTTCTAGCCTTCCACTCCATTTTTGTTTGTTCAAAATCTTCTCTTCCATATTGTTTGTTCAGCAACTCTCGTTACAACCATCCTCCAAATTCATTAGCACCTTTTAGCTGTCAAAGAAAACCTTCCAATTTAGTTATAAGCCTGTGTCAAAATTTCTTGCTGCAACTAAACTCATTCAAAAAATGGCAATTCACTCTCATTTTATGGGCAAAGAGAATGATTAAAAAATCATCTGCCTTGTCTAAGGCAGAAAAAGAAAAGAATGCATGGCTAAAGTTCCCTAGATTATTTCTGACAATTGGGTGGGTGGGTGACTGGTTTCCCAGAACACACTTATTTCTCTTATCAGTAAATTTACCTAAACATTTGCTCAGAGGTGCTAATTTCTCCCCAGAAGAAGGTTGAGAATTCTATTATCCAAAAAAGGTTTATCCCAGACCAGATTTAAGAAAACATTTCTTTTTTCATCTCAAACCACCAAACCTAGCCTCCTGCTCTGACCACAAACACTCCTTCCAGCTTTCTTGTTCAAATCCTCACATTACCACCATTTTTCAGTCAGACAGATCTCCAATTTATTGACTTCTCTATTTTCTCACATAATACCTAACATTTATGAGTACTTACTACGTATGAAGCTCCAGTATATGTACTATCATATTTAATCTCCACAAGTACCCTATGAGATAGTTATTATCCTCATTTTACAGACAAGGAAATTGAGGCACCAAGTGTTTAAACAACTTGTCCAAAGCCACATAGCTAATTAGAGGCACGTAGTCTCACTCCAGACTCTGTTCTCTTAACCATAAACCTGTACTGTCTCTCTATAGTGCCAGTCTATCAATCTTTCTTAGCCTGTTTGTGCTGCTGTAACAAAATACCTGAGACTGGGTACAGAACTTTATTTCTCACAGTTCTGGAGGCCAGTAGGTCCAAGATCAAGGTACCAACAGGTTCAATGTCTGGTGAGGACCTGGTCTCTGCTTCCAAGATGGCATCTTAAATGTAGTATCTTCCTGACGGGATGAATGCTGTGTCCTCATGTGGTGGAAGGGATGGAAAGGCAAAAAGGGCCTGGCTAGTTCCTTCCAGCCCTTTTATAAGGCTGCTAATCCCATTCATGAGGGCTCTACTCTCATGACTTAATCACCTCCTAAAGGCCCCCACCTCCTGATACTATCACATTGGTGATTAAGTTTCAACACACGAATTCTGGGGGACACTCAGACCATAGCACAATCCAATCTCTCTTTTCTTCACATCCACCTTAGATATGCTGATCCATCATTTCAATAACCCTGTTGGCAAAACCCTACATTCCTTTGCTTCTTTGCATGATACCCATGGGACCAAACCCCAACACTGGGGTTGTGTTAAGATGAACCCAACCATCCACATTCTCAGTACTTTAATCTAAGCAAGAGAGAGTTGCAGGAGAAGGGCACACAAAAGGGCAGATTGGTTCCACTCTACTGCTGTGATCACCCACCTCAGATGGGCCTCTAGCACTGCCTAGTAGTCCTATTATGCTTTGTGGTCTGCTCACTCTCCAACTCTCCATAGTGGCTATTTGACCATCTCCCATTCTTCCTCCAAACTTCCTCTCCCGTATACAACTACTTATCCTCAAACTCACAGCTTCCTCCTTTACAGAGCAATTAGAAGCCACTAAACTCTGTCACCTTGAATTCCTATATAACAGCCCCTATACACTTTCTGCTTTTAAACCTACATTTAATAGCATGTTTAATAAAGTTCTGTTAACTCTCTAGGGATGTGGATCTCTCCTAGGGAGGGAAGGGAGCAGTCCTAAACTTTTCAATCCCTGCTAATTGAAACACTTCCCGTGGTGGCCAACTCTAGTAGACAACAGGATAATATACCTTTATTGTTTTTTGCTGATCCCAGAGGTTTTTAACATTAACTACTGATATCAGTTGGAAGGCTTGAGGGTAGTCATATATCCAGGGAACTACAGACAGAAGATAACTTTTGTATTTGATAGTCAGTCAAAGGCTATTTGACAAAGAGGCCCAGTACCACTTCTATAAATTAGAGTTCCTAGCACCAACTTAGATATCACAGATGCGTCTAAGGAATATGTGTATGCACTGCCATTTCAAGTGTGTGCCCTTAACAGATCCTTATTCTATGTATTTATCAAAGCAAAACTGGATAGTTGGGGCAGCCCTGGATGATTATAATTTCAGTATTCATGATTAGTCCAGACCTAGAAAAAGTATGCTATCTTAGTCTGCTTGGGCTGCTATAACAAAATACCATAAACAGGATGGCTTATAAAGAACAGAAATTTATTTCTCACAGGTCTGGAGTCTGAGAAGTCCAAGACCAAGGTGCCCACAGATTCAGTGTCTGGTGAGGCCCATTTGTAAAGCTAGGGCTTACAGACCCCCTCGACTCTATTGCACAGACCGGGTCACAAACCCTCCACACGCAGGTCTGTGAGCTAGGTAATAGGGAAAAAAAGGTTCTGGGAGCCATGGGTATAGAAAAATGAATGGGTTTTAATCAGATCTAGGAACAACTATCCTAGCAGCTTCTCTGAGAGTCCTGAGAAGCACTGTGGAACAGAGCTGTTAGTCTTTTAGACTTAAGTCCACAACCCTGGACACCTGGGTGCCCACACGCAATTATATTAAGCAGTAACAAGGAACACCTGAGGACATTTACAGGAAAAGCTCAGCAAGACTCTGAACATCTGAGGGGCCCTGACATTTTCCTATTTTTCCCAACACCATTCCTCACAGATGGCAACTTCTAGCTGTGTCCTTACATGGTGGAAGGGGCAAATAAGCTTCCTTGGGCCTTTCTTATAAGGGCACCAATCCCATTCATGAGAGCTCTGCCCTTGTGACCCAATGACTTCCTAAAGCCCGTACCTCTTAATACTATTGCACTGAAGTTAGGTTTCAGTATATTAATTTTGGGGGGACACAAACATTAAGACAGTAGCAGAGGCTGATTTGATACCCTGTAGGGGTCCCACCCCTAGACAGCAGTATCCCTCAAATGACCTGGTTGGCTCTAACACTAATCTAAATCCTTTTCTTGCCCCATCCCAGCATTCTTGCTTGTTTTTGGTGCTAAGGGGTGATTTGCTAGGAAGGTGCCATTTACCGTCATACATATTTCCTCTCCATGTTGGTATCAAAGAGAGCATGTCCTTATGGAAGGGAGCCACGAGCCCCTGGCATCTCTCAGTGGTGGGGTTTAGGATCCTCCATGCTGCCCTCACAGGATGCTCACCTTAAACCTGTTTTTACTGGAACCTCACAACTCCCCACAACCCTCTGTCATTTCTTTCTCCTGGACACATTCCCTTCCATCTTCAATTCACATTTCAAACTCCCTCTAGCATCTGCTCTGTTGCCCCCACCCCAGCCCCATGCTGCCTGCAAATAACTGTAGTTTTTGGTACCTGGTAACATCCAAGTGAATCATATCCCTCTCTATTTCCACTGCAGGCCATTTGTTTGGGGTCCCCAAATGACCGCCTCCAAAACTGGGCTGTAATTGTGTCCTTTCGTGAGTTCTGAAATATTTTGCATAGATCTTCCACCCTCTTCAGTAGTCCAATGTGTGAAAAATCATTATGAGTGGGAGTCTGAGGATTTATCCAATCCCTCTGCTATTATAGCAGGCTTGCCCTGGCGTCTGCTGCAGGAGAGCTCAGCGCACCAGGGGGTCACTCATACCACACCTTGTCTGGGATTACTAGAGCAAGCAAGGCCACATGGAATAGACTCTATTTGACAGAGGAAAAGACTCATTCACCTTTTCTCCTTAATTAATTTTGGCACCAATTCCCAACCTTCTCCAGGGAAAACCTTTCCTAACTAGCAGAGCCTGTTAGAATGCTAGCAGGAAATTCACCACCATTTCATGTGCATGTAACTGCATTTTGTATCTAAAGCTTGCATAAACTTACAACTGAAGCTCCTTTTTCTTAGGAAAGAAAACTGCCTTTGTTCTCTGGGCTGTATTGTTTTATCATTTCTATTATACATGTATTTGGGCCTGGGGATTATAAATAAGATTCTGGTCTAGATAAGAGGAGCAGGAAATAAAATAATCTGTATTAGGAATGTCTCATGATGCCAGGAGCAAAATTGTTGTAGTGAGAAGTAGATTGAGCAGTAATTAATCAATGAAATAATTATGCTCTGAAAGAGAAGAACAGAAGGCAATTTTGAGGTGTAGGAGGGCAGAGAAGAACTTGTTTGCAGATAAAAAATACAAGGCGTGCTTCCTGATTCAGGAATTCCTGGCAATTTTGAGATATAATGGGCAGAGAAAAACCTGTTTGCAGAAAAAACAGACAAACCCTGATTCCTGATTTCGTGCTTCTCAAAGTGTGGGTCATGGCACACAAGCATTAGCATCATCTGGAACTTTGTTGGAAATGCACATTCTCAGTCTCCCTCTTTGGGCTCACTGAACCAGACACTGGGGGTAGGGCCCAGCAAGCTGTAATTTCACAAACCCTACAAGTGAATCTGATCATATGAAACTTTAAGAACCACTGGGTTAAAGCCTCCTCTTCTGTAGGAAGAATATCTAATTTAGGGCACTTGGTGCACGAGAATGCTGGGGCAAGAAAATCAAAGGTCAAGGTATATTTCACGTGGGGAAAGTGATCCACGCACGTCTGCAGGCCAAGGCTGAGAAGAAAGTCTGGGAACAGAGGCCTAGGTGTCCCTGCTGATTCCTTTAGAATTCAAAGGAGGACTTCAGAGCTGAGCTGCCAGAGACCTTGTAGCCAGATTAGTTGCTGGGAATTTCCTGTAAGAGATGGAAGGGCTGAGTTGGAAACTAGCAACTAAGTGCCCTGGTGAAGTAGGGGGGAAAAGGACCAACTGTGCTGCTGAAGTCCCACAAAAGCCCTTCCTCTCGCAGAGATTGAAGGGCGGCTTGTCTGTGTGTTAGGCTGTGAAAAGCTGTTCCTTTACTCTGATGGGAACTGGGCTCAAGAGAGTTCCCCTTTCAGCAAGGAGCTGAGGAGAAAACAATGACTGCCAAATATCAACTAGAGCTGAGATGGCTGGGCCAGACAGCCTGCCTGTTTTCCTCCCTAGGCAATCCTTCCTGTGTTTCCTCCTCCTTCACAGAGCTCAGAGGCCGAGACTGGAGTGGATCACTCAGCCTTGACGGTGGGGAGACGACCGCTGGGTGCCAAACCTGGAGGTTTATGTAAGCTGGAGCCTCTCAGGACTGAAATTGATGCTCTCTAGCGGCCCTTCCAGGTTCTGATATCTTTCTGCTGAAAATTTCCCTTGGTGAAGAGCCAGTGAGAAATGCAGTTGGAGTTCTAAGACCTATCATCCGCGCTTCACAAACTCACGAGTCTGGCAACTGCCCTCTGCCAGGTGTCGCACTTTAGCTAGATCAGCTCCTCAGGACTGGCCCAATTTTGAGATCAGTGGTGTCTTCCCTGGGCCCCGTCATTCCTGGATGTATTCGTGCCCTCAGCTAGTGCTTACTGAGCATTGACTTCGTACTGTGCTGGGATCCTCGTGCTCCTGGAGGGTCGGGGCCGGGGAGGTCAGTGCCGTGCATCTTCTCCACCTTTGCTTTTGTGGAAACTCTGCCTACAACTACCTTCTCGTCCAGCTGGTGACCGCCTACTTCACCTTCTTAGTTCAGTTAAAATGCTACCTCCTCTCTCTAGCTTTCTCTGACCACCCCATGATCCTAACCATGTGAACTTTATCCTTTGTATTGCCATATAATATATGTGTACTAATTATAGTAATATTAAATATATGTAATATATATAACATATGTATAATGCACACCTCTGTTTTAAGCGCTATTAGACTTTATTCCACATATACGTTTTCCCTTGCCCAGATAGGCTGTGAAAACTTTAAAGGTAGGAAACCCATTTTACTCATCGTGGTGTCCTTATGCCTAAACATGCTTTGTAAGTACCACACCCTCAGTAATGCTGAACTGAAGCGCACTGATTGAAGTATTTGTTTTTTATGCTGTTTCTCAGCATAAAGGAAATTTGAAAGTATTTCTTCTAACTTGTCCACAAGTATTTATTTTTAATTCGAGCAATTTTTGTAGCAGTGGACAACAAATATGAGTGTGGTTGTTCAACCCAGAGAAAGAAGACTGCAATACACTATAAAAATAATCCAGGGGAGTTTGAAATCTTGTTCTTGAAAGAAATACATGCCTTGAGCCCATTAATCATACAAGTTATTTGTGGGATAGATTGCTTTCACATATTTCATCAGTAGTGTGGATTGTAAATTCTGTGGGAAGAAGAAAATAGATAAAAATGGTTTGGGGCCCATAATGTTTTTGTTATTATTGACAAAGTTGGTGCATGTGCATTTATAAAATCGGACTAAAGAATCTGTGTTCTCTGAGGCTTTATTGATGGCGTACATTGAAAAGAAACATACACAGAAAAGTGAAAACCAGGAAGAGAAATTAATATGTCTTATTCTCCATAACTTGAGGTTAGTATCTCAAGCTAAGGACTGCTAATCTCTAGATTGTTAAGTAGTCCATAATTTGACTGCCTACATGGTCACAGCACCCTTAAAAACTGTCATTGATGTAAACCAAGCTTTTACTGCATTAAGTATGTGTGTTGAAAAGAGTTATTTACACGAATCTAAAGCACTGTTAGACCAGAAAAAGCATGTGAAAAGCCTCACAATGAATTGCTGCCTGTCAGGGCCTTTGAAAATGTTAAGTGCCATGCAAATACGCAGCAGGGCTCCTGCAAACATGGTTTTATTCTGCCAAATAACTATGGCAATATCATGCCATTTCCCCCACTGAGTTTAACGTATCATTTGCATTTACAGTGTAAAGTTGTTATTAAAGAAAGGCAGGATATTTTTGCAAGTGCAAACGTTTTCTCTCTTCCCTCTTCTGTAGTGGCACAGTATTTAAGAACCTCCTGTTCAACCACCTGTTCATGTTTATTACTATGAGAACCATGGTCCTGTCATCAGCAGATTTCTTTCTTTGGTTGTAACGTTATCTCAAACTCATCTAGGATGACTGGCACCAGAGACAGCATAGCGTTGCGTTCCAACTGTATGGCCACAGCCTTGCCTACCTGGAAAGGATCAGCTCCCACGAGGCTGTGTGCTTTCTTGCTCTTGATAATAAGATCTCTTAGGTAGAGGCAAATTCTGCTCCTCATCTTTGGGGTATGGGATTTCAATATGTCCATTTTCACAACCATGTGGACAACCCCTGGAACTTTCCTTTTCTGGACCATATCATTACAAATATATATTGAGTGAACAAAACCTTTTGGTCTTGCAAGTTAATTTAACAGCATCCTGATGAGGAAACAAGAATGTGTGGTGAAGATCCCCTGGGCCCAGCTGTAATCACTTCCAATAGTGGTTTTATCTATGTGAAGGATGGTTGAAAAAAAAGAAAAGAAATTCTTTAGGTTACATTGCCAACATCCATTTGAGGTGATTAGGAGACACTGTGGGATGATTTTGGTTTTATTACAATAAAAATGTTGTTTTAAAGCTAGAATCCAGGATATGAGCTAAACAAAAATAGACCAGAATGTCTTCTGCTATTGCAGTCTAATTTATGCACCCTGCTGCCATTATGTTTAGCAGGAGGAAAGGACTAGAAAAGAGAAAGAGAGGAGGAAGGGAAGGAAAAAGTGAGGAGTAATGACTGAACAAAGTAAAAGAGGAAGAGACACCCCAGGCTGGCCTGGTAGAGCCATACTTAACACAGGGCTCTACCAAATGCTGAAGAACAGTGATTAGATGTAAAAAGAACATTGGGGCTGGCACTCTTTCTAAGCAGGAAGAAAGAGCTAGGCTGAGTGAACCTGCATTTACACCTCAGCCACCCTGAGCTGGCACAGAAGAGTTCTAGTTCCTTTAAAGACCACCAGACCACTTGGGAGACACACTGAAGGGAATGTGGGATTTTTTCAGCAATTGGATTAAGAAACTGGATTAAAGGAGGGGAAACAAAAGCTGTTCCTGGAAAAGGAGGCAGAGAACCTACCCTGGGGTGGAGTCATAAAGGATAGGGACACTTGTTCCGGAGACAGAATTGGTCACTGGGGAAGAGTGCGGGCAGACTTGGTCAGGGCTATGAGGACTTAACCTCCTTTATAAACAAACTTTAAGTTGGAAAGAGCAAATGTTGAAAGTTAATTATTGATCAGAGAGAAACACGGGTTCTAGAGGAGGAAAGAAAGTAACCCTAGTTAGCAGAAATGAAGAGTAGAAAAAAATAAATGAAGTGGGTAAAGTAAGAGAAAAAGTAGACAGATCACCAAGACCTCATAGGAGGAGCTCCTGGCTAAGAAAATCGTCTCTCCCACTGACTTTGGTTCAATTCAGTAAGGAACAAATGGTGGAGTGGCATGCTTACTTGGGCACTCTCCCTGCTCATCAGCATCGCTGCCTGAAAGAAAACTTGGACCAAGAAATGAAAGAAGCTCCCTCTCCTGGCATCCTGTGTAAATTAACCTACAACTGGAATAGTCAGACTGCCCGTTGTTTGCATTGCTCTCTCTGCTTCTGATTGGCCAGAAGGTTGGGTTCACCCAAAGGCTGGTGTGTCAATACCATGGGAATCCAGAGAAGAGATGCACTTTGCGGGCCAAACAATATGTTTCACAAAGGCCACGGCTGGGACCCAGGCTTTCAAAGTGGAAGCCCAGCCTTGCCCAACAGGGCTGCTATTGAGAAAGGATCTGAAAAAAAGGGCTAAAATTCCTAAGGCCAAGTGGAGGAGATTTGTAAAGAGTTTAGCATGAACTGAGCACTGTTTGGGAGAAGGGGGCAGTCTGAAAATTGGAAAAAGTATTGGGAGAGTCAAGTGATGGGTAGACACTACAAGCTGGAGAAACTGCAACCGTGAGGGTGGATGAGACAGAATAAAGCCATAACAGAGAGAATAAGGTGTTGGCAAGCCAAGGGTTGGTTCATGAGGAAGAATCTCAGAGCTCTGGATGCAATATTTCTCTTATCTAGTAGGCCAGTGGCTTTTTGTTGAAAAGGCGAAAATGATATGGTGGTGAATGTCTGGTTTTTGTAATGCCCTGCCACCCCCATTCCTGTGTTTAAGCTCCTCTGTTTTCCTTGGGGAGACTACCCCTTCTGACCCCAATGCTGGATGGCTTCCATCTCCTCAAAACTCACATGTCTCTTCTCCACCTGTTCTAAACCTAGGAGGCTAAGCTGTATGTGCTGTATTGATGAGACCCCTTGCTCTCGGGCTTCCAGTTGGATTTGACCAATGAAATGTGCTGTGAAGAGCCTGGGAGAAAAGTGAGATCAGAGAATTTACTGCCTCCCCCCTCCTTCTTGACTTCTTTCCTGCTGGGGCATTTGGTGTTGGTTATGTCCACCTACTTAAGGCTGTAGCTCCTGTCACATGGCTCACTCTACTTACACTCTCTGTGTCCCCATGACCACTCTCTTCCCTCATATTTTAGGCCTCAGGATGGTAACTGCTCCTCCACTGTTGTAACCCTGGGATACTGCAGTACTGCCTGTTTTCTCTCACTGTGCCCATGCCATTTCAAATAGTCTCCTTATTAAACTCTCTTCGAATTACCCAGTTTGAAACCACCATCTATTTTGTGCTAGAACCCTGACTGATGCCCACCTTCATGTGGTCCAGATGGAATTGACTCTACTGTCAGCTTCAAGGATGGCAAATGACTCAGTTGGACAGAGTGTTGTACCTCCTGGCTTTGATGACATGATCAAGTATGTGACCCAGTCAGAATCAAGTGTGGAAACTGTTAAGATGAAAGAATCTCTATAACTAGGTTTGCTAAGAAGACAGAATGTAAGAGTTAATTATCAGCAGCTACCTTGCAGCAGTACCCGAGGAAGTGCCAACAAAGAGAAAAGCAGAGCCAGGAGAGGGAGAGACTGAGTCCTGATGACTGTGTTTGAGCCCACGGCTAAGTTGGATTGAAGCCTCCACAGTTGAGATAGGTGAACTGATCAATTCTATCTGACCAGTGGAAAATTGATTGGCTGGTCAATTCGAAAATGCTTAATCCATTTTGAGTTGGATTTTCTGTCATCCAGAGTAAATAGACATTTGGAAGAAAACTAATAGACATTTGGAGGAAAATCCCTGTCCCTTGGGGCAGGAGGGCAATAATGCTAGGTAGCTATGTGGAGCTGAGAGTCTACCGTGGTGCTGTGGTCTCATCACGAGGCAGAGAGGCACCAGGGTAGGAGGGAGGAGCAGCTGCAGACAGAGGCAGGGTGGGCATCAGCTGAGCCAGGGAGCAGGGCAACTCTAGAGGCAGCAGAAGCAGAAACAGCCTGTGGCAGCAGTAGAGGAGCCAGAATCTGCGGTGGTGCTGTCCATTAGTGCTTTTGGCTGCAAGTAAAACAGAAGTTCAACAGAAAGAGGCTTAACCAATAAGGGGCTATTTGTATAACAAAAAGTCAGGAGGTAGACAGTTCTAAGATTAGTCAATCAATGGCACAATAACATCACCAAAGACACATGGCTTCCATATTCCCACCCCACCATGTACAGAGTGGGTTTGCATCCTCAGACTTGTCTCCCATGGCTGCAAATGGCTATCATACCTCCAGGAATCACATACTTAAGCAATCCCTTTTCAAGTCAGGAAGGGCAGACTCTCCTTTTTATCAGGAAGAAGCCTCATAGCAGACTTCCTCCTATGTCTCATTGGCCTAATGGCATGACATGCCCATTGCTGAAAACAATCCCTGGTTAAGGAAGAAGACAATTCCATGACTGACTTAGGCCAGGAGTAGGCAAAGTATGGCCCCTGGGCTAAATGTGACCTGCTGCCTGTTTTTTAAATAATGTTTTATTGGAACACAACCATATCCAATCATTTACATATTTTCTACAGCTGCTTTTACAGTACAACAGCAGAGTTGAGTAGTTGTGCTAGAGACTGTCTGGATCACAAAGCTGAAAATATTTACAGAATATTTTAATAATATCATGAAATTTATAGAAAAAGTTTGCCAACCCCTGGCTTAGACTAATCAATAGCCACCCCAAGGTCACCTTCTCTAAACACATGGTAGACTGAACCCTATCCAACAAAAGGGGGGTCCTGCCAGCAAGGATGAAGGGGAGAGGAGATAGCTATTACTAGACAGGCAAGCCCACCCTGAAGGGGGCTGGCAGTGGTGGGATGGGATCAGCCATGGGCCCGCTGCTGCTACCCTGGAGGAGAAGCCCAGGTGGGCTCTCGTTGGAGGGGGGCTAGCACAGCTTCAAAGCAGGGGTCAGTGCTAACACCACTCCCTGTCTGTTCACGGAGCTGCCAGGAGGAAGTGGAAGAGTTAGTTGTGGCCCAGAAATGTCTCTGGAGCATCAAAGGAAGGGAATGAAACAGTAGTTTCACCCTCTAGGTTATGTACAAAGGGGAGGACCATTCACCAGGAGGTTGATGGTGTTAGAGTTCAGGAAGAACCAAACTGAGAGGGACTTGAGGCAAATATCTCTTTGACTGTAATTCAATCCCTTAGTTTCTTTTTCCCAATGACTGGTGAATTTATATTTAATTTAATTTATTTTGTTAATGTTCAAAAAATCTTCAGTACTTAAAATTTCTTTCCACGTCATCATTCCATCTGCAAAATACCTTAGCTATAAAAGGACTTACTAATAAAGTACTCAGTATAAACAGAAGGGAAGTTGATGCCTTTTAGACACACAAAAAACAAAAAGGTAATCTATGTCCTGAGCAACATAATAAACCACATGGTGCACTATTTCATGTAATCAAGCAGACATTCAACGTTTGCTGAGTACTATACATTAGACACTATGATGGTCACTGGGGAATCAAAGAAGAAAGACACAGTCTCTGCCCTCAGGAAGTTCATAGCCTAGTTTGGGAGAAAGAAACACCAACCCCACTCACTCTGAGTTCCCCCCCACCTACCCATCCTGTCTTTATCCAGAAGGTTCTGGGTTCCTGACCTGCCTCCTGGGTTTAGCTGATTCCAGAGAAAGACCAAGAATGGTCCAGACCAGGAGCAATCCCTGGCAGTGGGGAGGAAATCTTTAAGGCTGAGTCTGAGAGGACCAGTTCCTGTCCAGCCTCGGTCTGTCTTCCTTCAGCCAAGTGAGGATTTTATTCTTAGAGCAGCAAGTCCACCAGGGCAGAGGCAGACAACAAAAACCTGCCTTGACGTTCTTTTTGCCCTCTGATTTCACAGGCAAAAGAAAAGAAGAAAAGAGCCGGTGGTTAAAAACAACTCCAAAGAGCAAAAAAACCCGGGAACTAAAGCAGCTCACAGTGAATTTAAATGTACAAAGTTTCTCATGGAGTCTCACATTTCTTTGAGGATTTTTTTTCCTCTCTCTTTACACGTTGGAAAGTTTTTTATTCAAAAGCAGTAAAGTGATTTTTGTTCAACAGTTTTTCGAGTATCATAAAGGGATCTTTAAAAGGAATGTTCAGCAGATTTTCCCAGTCAATGAAGTTTGTTTATTTGATCACTATTTCACATTTATTTAAATGATTCTGATGTTTATTTCATGTTAAAGAGCAAATCTTCTAAGTCCTGAGACATGGAGAGAATACAATGAAGACTCCATGGCCACTGTAAGATTATTTCTGCATTTCATACCATGCAAACCACCAGTGGAAACTATAAAATATCTATGCAGACAAAAATCTCTTCCTATGTTTTTGATATTAGTCTATTGATTAGCAATATTTATTAAGATTTTACAGCGAGTTGAGCCCTGGATTGGGTCCTAGGCATGGTGCCAGGTCTACTTCATGATTTATCCCCTCTGCCCTGGCACCATGATCTTCTCCTTGGAGGTGTTAAATGAATGTCTGTTGTTAAATAAAATGGATATAGCTTCTGTATACTGTCCCTTGCTGTTGCTGGACAGCACAAAAGAGAAAAACTAAGGACATTTACCTAGGAGCTGGATGGACAGACTGCTGAGCACATGGCAGGATATGTAATAGCCACCTGGAACCAGATGGCTTGTTTGCCTGGAACCGGATGGCTTGTTCCTGCAGCACCCACCTGCGGATGAGTGAGCCTGGAACAGAGGAGAATGGGCCTCAACAAGGAACGTGTCTGAGGCAGAATATACCTTGGGTAAGATGGTCCTTAAGCATAGAATGTCCCTGTGTTATATTCTGTTTCTTCTCACTAAGGGGACTTAGTGACATGGTTTCATTTCGATACTCCTTCCTAAATCAAACTTTTCCTTGTGTCCTTTACCTGACAAATGTGTTCATGGCTGATATCAACTCTCAAGGTTCAAACAAGAATCAAATTTTAGGCAAAAGGAGTGCAGCTATAAAAGGTGGGATTTTAAGATGAGGTCTCTAATACCCTTGCCTAGAGGGGAGTTTGTGACTTCACGGTGGCATTGGGAAGGCATTCTCCTCCCAGTGGACAGCATGTTGGAGGCATGGAAATAGGAACAAGCAAAATGTAACTGTTTTGTACCCTGGGCTGACGACTGCAGCTTGGGGGAATCAAAAGACCAGAATGAGATTTCAGGACACTGCGAGAGGATACTGAAGTTTACACCACAGGGCTTTGATGTGAGAAGGGAGAGGAGCTGCTAAGAGGGCCTGGTGTCCCTTCAGTGGACACCAGCTCCCTACAGACATCGTTCAAACATTCTTTCATGCTTTTGTCTTGAGAGGCAAGAGCCCTGTGCCAGGGGTGCATGGTCTGGATTCTAGATCCCATTCCACCATCCGTTGGTGGAGCAAGTCTTTTGGCTTCACTGGACTATCTGGAAGAGACTGAGGTGTACTCACCAGAGGCCCCTTCTGGCTCTAAGATAAATTATTCTATAAGGACTATGGTGTGAGACAGAGAGTTCTAAAGGCCGTTTATAAGACAGTTTGGAATGATGGAAAAATGGAGAAAGGGAACTCAGGCAGATAGGTTTTATTGAGCATCAGCTATGTGCCAGACCTTGTGGTACCTACTGAAAATAGGTTATTTTTGATTTAGTAGGTAATAAACACAAAGACATAGATCCTTCCCTCAAGGATTTCTGGAAGGATGAAAGAATTCTTAACAGTATGGGCTCTGCCTACCTTCTTGGCCACACTTTGCAAAGGCTTACCCTCTTCCTTTCAGTTTGGGGAGTGTGATGGTTCGAGGGATTGCACGGGGGTCTCCGTTGCCCACCGAGGGCTCTGCTCTGTGGATGAGCCTGCCTGGGAAGGAGGTCCCGCTGGCAGAGAGGGAAGTGTGCAGGGGGAGCAAGAGCTGAGCCGACAGCTCTGTCCCGGCTCATGTTCAGCTCTCTGCTACCAGCTGTGGGACATTAAGCAAGTAAGTAGTCTCTCTGTTTATAGATGGCCTCAATATTCTTTCCTGTAAAATAGGAAAAATCATAGTCTGTCTACTCTCTGGGGTTAAAGTGAGGATTAGGTAAGATAATGCATATAAAGTAAATGCAGTGTCGGGGCTCAGAATATGATACCACAAAATATGGCCCCTTGGTGTAGTGAGTATTTTTGGCTGAAGAAAACTGAGAAAACCACAGAAGCAGGAAGGTCACTCTCTGAACTTCTGCCTTTCTCCCCTGAAGCAGGTCATGTAAGAATTCTCTGACCTATGTCCCCTCAAAGTAGGCCCTCATTCCAGAAGGGCCCTACCCTATACCCGGAGGCCAAGAAGAATCTGAACAGGCCATGCTAAATTCCCCCTACTTTATCAGATCATACCCTTTCGTCCTCCAATCATACTTCTGCATGATGTCCATAAAAATACACAGTTTTCCCTGGGGCTTTGGGTCTTCATTTCTGAAGCCTCTGGTGTCAAAATATTAAATAAATTTGTTATGCTTTTCTCTTGTTAATCCTTATTTTGTTATAGGGCTCTCAGACTTGAACCTAGCAATATGTAAGAAAAAGACATTACTTTTTCTCCCTTATAGCTGGTTAGCTGAGTACCTGGTATATAGCAAGTCCTCTGTGACTGTGGGCTGTTGTTATTGCTGTAAGTCAGATGTCAAAGACTTCAGTGGGGAAGTGACCAGGAGCATCAATAAAGAAGGCTACAGCTGGAGGAGAACCTAGCCTAAAAGAGAGATGATCGAGAGCAGTGTTTTTCAAACTGTTGATCACAACCAGTTAGTGATCAGGGAAAAAATACAGTGGCTCATGTCCAGATTATTACTACTATTTTTTTCCCGGAATGAAATAGAGTAGAATAAAAAAAATACCAGAGTGCTTTGCACAAAGTAAAGGTAATTTTTTTCTTTAACTTGTGTCCTAGTTATAAATACAAATGTATTTACATGTGAATGTAGTCCTAAGTCACATAAAAAATGATTTTTACCTGGGTCTTTGCCAAAAATGTGTGAGATTCCTGGGTTGGGGTGGGGGTGGGGTGTGTAGCACTGCAGGTGTGAGTTGAAGTGGGCAGCGCCAGCCCAGGTGTACCTACTGATAACAAAACCAATTAAAGTGATTATCCTCACTGTAATCACCTGGGGAGCGACAAAAATACACTGGTGTCTGCCTGCCACCACTGGAGATTCTGACTAATTGGGTTGTGGTGTGGCCTCACATCAGGATTTTCTAAACTTTCCACCGTGATTCTAATGTGCAGCCAAAATTAAGAGCACTGGATTAAAGCACGGGGGCCCTGTACACTAAAATCCGCCCTATGTCAACACTCTAGAGTCTTATCTACCTACCTACCTCCCGTCTGATTCAGTTTAGTAGCACAAACATCATTCTGAATTTCCAGGTCTTACATGCTTCTTATAGACAAATATTAAATAGCACATCCATCACTTGGTCCATTTAATGGCTAGATGGGTTGACCTTAACTCACAAATGTTTTCAGGAGGTGTATTTTTGCTGAAATACTCGTCACTCTCCCAAGTCAGTCTTAGGTGTTAGCATGTAAATAGGGAGATTTTGCAGGTGGGTTTTTTTTTTTTTTTTTTATGGATCTTTCAAATCACTTTTTGCAAATGGTGGCTAATTCATACTAATGAAATAAGGATCTGAGGTAGATTGGGCCTTGCAGATAAAATAGAGTACAAAAATCATTGCAGAGGAAGAATTGGCAAATTTGTTGGAGGCCTGCCCCTGTCATTCCTAATTCAATATTAACAAGTAACATTTACTTTAAAAATACAGTAACACGGAAATGAATGACAAAATTAACTTTGAAAAATAGAAGAATGTCAGACAATAAATTTTTGAGCTCATTCTCATTTTTTAAAAAAATGATAAACCGCTAGCTATTCAAATAACTATAAAGAGAACAAAACACAAATATGCAAAATCAGAAATAATGTGGGGGAAATAACCGAATATCCTGTGGAAATTAAATATTTTCCTCTCCTCTATGAAAAATAACTTGAAATGCTGTATAAAAGGCATG
This sequence comes from Cynocephalus volans, assembly GCF_027409185.1. NCBI lineage: Eukaryota > Metazoa > Chordata > Mammalia > Dermoptera > Cynocephalidae > Cynocephalus > Cynocephalus volans. The sequence continues at coordinate 98,467,044 of NC_084461.1, read as the reverse complement.
ACTTCTGGGCAAATATAAATGACCAAAAATGATCCCAGGAGAGAGAGAGAAATTTCAACAGATCAATTATCATGGAAAACATTGATAAAGTTAAATATTTCTCATAAAACCACCAGGCCTAAAAATCTTAATAGTTTAAGTCAATTAAATCTTCAAACACCAGGTAACCCCCATGCTGTTTAAACTATTCAAGAATATAGGGGAGAGAAGCAAATCCTCCAAATTATTTTGTAAAAATAGAATAGCATTTATGACAAAACCTGTCAAAAATATCACAAAAGAGAACTACAGACCATATATTAATAAAGGCTTCCTAGATGAAATGTTTATAAAACAGAATCCTTCAGAACTTTAAAAGAATAGGCTTCATTCCAGCAAGGCCAATGTAATTCAACATTAGGAAATCTAGTAACATAACTCCCCATATTTCTCAAAGGAATAAAACCATGTAATCATCTCTGTTGGTGCTGAAACAGAATTTTATAAAATATCACATATAGTCATTATTTAAAAATCCGTTCTCAGTAAAGTAGACAAAGATATCTTCTTAATATGTTTGATATAAATAAAAAGCCTGTATCGTGCTTAATGGGATGATACAAGAAGAATCCTTATTAAATTCAGGAGTAAGACAAGGGCGCTGACTAACTACTCTTACTTAGCACTGTCCTATGTAAGTATTAATCAATGGAAAGGCAAGAGAAAGAAATAAGGAATAAAATAACAATTAGTTGTAGAAGATTTTATTTTATATTTAGAAATTCCATGACAATGAATTGATATGTCACTAGAGAAAAATTAGAAAATTTAGTAAAATGGGTACTACAAATGTAGTGAGAAAATTAATAGCTTTCTATGTAGAAACAGCTACCAGTTACAAATATAGTTTTAAAAATCCCATTTCCAATAACAATAAATAAACTATTCGGGAAATGATCTAACAAGGAATGTATAGCATTTCTGTCAACAGGCAAAACTCTACTGATGAACATAAGGGAGACAATCTAATGAAAAAAATATTGTCCCTTAAGCTTCAATTTTGTTTTTTTAAAAAATTTTATTCTTTAGTCTCAATTTTTAAAGTATAAATTTCTTTAAAAAATCTGTAAGTTTAATGTTATCCCAATAAAAGTAAAAACTTTTTAAAAGTTTAGTTTTATGTTAGGAAGGGAGAAAAGCAGTGATATGCCCTAAACAAGCTGGTTCTTAAGTTCCTATGAAAAAAAAATTCAGGAATTACCAGGTACCATAAGTAATATATAATTTCAAATTTAAAACACTTTGGTAATGACACATGAATAAACAGAGCAGTAGAACAGAATAAAGAATCTAGGAATAGGGCCAGAACCAGGTCAGTCACTTTACAAAGGTGCTGATGCCTCGGTATGCCAAGTCTAGCCCTTTGGTTATCTAATAGACGAGCAAGGCACTCTCATAGGTTCCAGAACTCCCTTGGTCTGGAGGCTGTTGTGGTAGGGCAGGGGACATTAGGAGAAAACATTGGCACCTGCCCACAGCACCACAGCCCACACCAACTCTCCTGATGGGTATTCTGCCTTCCTGCCCCATGAATATTTAGCTCTTTAGCATCTACAATGTTTAGAACTCCTTCCTCGGGCCCATGGAGGCTGATGCCAACCTACCACCATTTTGTAATTTCAAAATTTAGCATATAATAAAGGAATCAATCCAAGGTGGGGAAACATTGGGACAAGTAGTAAACCAACTTGAAAAAAAATTTTGGGGGGATTCCTATCTCTTTTCTTACAGCAGAATAAATTCCAATTGGGTCATAAATTTGAATATAAAAAATAAAACTATATGTGTAATAGAAGGAGACATGAGAGAAATACATTGCTAATTTCATTATAGGGAAAGGGATACTAAGTTTGGGTGAAAACAAAAACCTAAAAAAGCCCCCAAACATTATCATGTTATATATATGTTTTTGTTTTTGTTTTTTCTACATGGCACAGAGGTCATAAACAAAATACAAGCAGTAGTTTTCCCCAGAGCGTTTGCTACTGTAGTTGGCAGCATTGCCTGAGCTGGCCTAGTCCCTCAGTGATTTGGGCTCTGTGACTGCCTACTCAGCAGTGTGCCTCAGTCCCTGAGGAATCAATCACAAGAGTCTTCTAAATGCCTTAATGCCTTAATTGCTTGTTACCTTCATATATAAAGGTGGCCACTTGTGGTGTGAGGCTTAACAGGTGGTATCAAAACCTTGAAGGTCTTCAGTGCGGAAAGCTGTTTATATACTTTGAGTTGCATTAAAATCCTGATTTTATTACCTCTTCTTTCTATATCTGAAAACTCCTAAATGGCCATAATAAAGTTAATTTTTCATTGATCACTTCCTTCTATCTTCTCCCAGGAAACCAGTGGGAGTTTCTAGAGAGAGACACACAGTCCACTGGAGGCCTTTATTTCTAAAGGTAAACCTGGCCCTCATGTTTGTTCTTTCCAGTTAAAGCAAATGAAATGTCCAAAAAAATATTGCCAAACACTTGACAAAGAACATATAAAGAATTTCTGCAAACATTGATAGAAAAACAGACAAAAAATATAACCAATTCACATAAAAGGAAATATAAATGATTTCCATACATATGAAACTCAATCTCATACACTAAAGTGAAATGCAGATTAAAACTACAGTAAGTATTAGTTTTCACCTATCAAATTGTCAGAGACCAAAGTCTCTGAAAGTATCTGGGGTTGGAAAGAATGAAGAGATAAAAGTACTCATACAGAGCTGATAGGAGTATAAATTGGTATAACTTCAGTGGACAGCATTTTGACAATATTTTTCAAAATTAAAAATGCCCAAACCCTTTGATCCAGCAATTCTACTTTTAGAAATTAATCAGTAGATATATTTTACCTGCACATATAAAATTCATTGCTTTATGAAAATGGCAAGAGATTAGAAACAACTTAATAGTCTATCAATATGGGACTGTTTGTATAAATTACTATTATCTGTACAGTGGAATCACAGCATGGTTTTGTTTTTTTAAAAAGGAGTTGTAACTGCATGTAATAATATGGTGCTATCTTCAATGCATATTAAGTGAAAAAAGTAAGGTTCAGAACAGCATATGACAGGGTGCAACTTGTAGTGAAAATAACCACAAAAGCAATAATATGAAAATATGTGTTGATTGTCTCTGGAAGGATAAACAAGAAACTGATTGCTACGTTTGTCTGTGAGGAAGGGAACTAGTGTGTGTGGAGATCAGGAGTGGAAGGGAGACTATTTTTTACTATATGCCCCCTTAGATTGTGTGGATTTTTTTGTTATGCCTATCCCCCATTAAATATAAAAATTGTAAAATAAATGCAAGGAACGAACAAGGTAACATAGTGTGCTGCTTGTTGTATTACCGCAGTTCCCGTGAACTTGGAAGCACATGGTAGGACTGCAGGAAAGAAAGAGTCCATTGCAGCAGAAGAGCTTGCTGGATCCTGATGTGGCCTCTGGAAAGAAACCAGAGCTGAAATGGACTCTCTCCCAAACACTTTATAAAGGTGCTGATGCCTCTGTATGCCAAGTCTAGCCCTTTGGTTATCTAATAGATGAGCAAGGCACTCTCATAGGTTCCAGAACTCCCTTGATCTGGGGGCTGTTGTGGTAGGGGACATTAGGAGAAAGCACTGGCACCTGCTCACAGCACCACAGCCCACACCAACTCTTCTGATGGGTATTCTGCCCTCCTGCCCCATGAATATTTAGCTCTTTTGCATCTACAATGTTTAGAACTCCTTCCTCGGGCCCATAGAGGCTGATGCCAATCTACCAACCTATCCTGCAAAATCAATGCCACTGGGTATAAGGGGTGGCAGTGGAAGCCAGAGGAAGCTCCACTAGCCTCCCGCCTTGATGATCATGATCACATGGCCCAAAGTGCTTGTCTTCATGCAGGGCACTACCACTGTCTAAAGACAGACAATGCACTGCTTAGGCCCCACAGGCAGCACCTCCTCACTGTACAGATGAGGAGAATGAGAAAGTTGTCTGAGGTCTCGCTGAGAGATCAGGTTGAGTTATGGCTACCTTGCTGGCCTCTGACACTACACAGCTCACCGCTTCATGTGATCACTAATGAAATAAACACATCTCTTACTCTCTGCGAACTGTTTTTATGGTTTGTGAATTTTTAGGCTATAGAAAGGCCACACAGCCACCAGAGTTTCTGTACCAATTAAAATGGAAACAAGGCACCTGCAGCTAAGCTGGCCTGTTCCCACAACATTCTAGAAGGGAAGGAACACTGCTCTGGGAGTCCAGACCCCAGAGGCCTGACTAGCTCACTGATTGACTGTGGAATCTGCACAAATAACTTTTCTGGACCTCAGTATCCTCAGGATTTAAGAAAAAGAGTGGGTGTATGTATTGAATCAAATGTTGTCAACTGAAGACCACAGATGTGTTTTATTTGACCTGCTTTAAATTCATTTCAATTAGTAGTCAAAATTGGGATACTTCACATACAAATATGCATTCTCAGCTTCCTTTGAAGAATCCCACGATCTGACATCAAGGGTTGACCTGACTGTTGCTACATTCAGCTGCTGCTGTGGAGGCTGCTGCCTTCTGTCAGAGCCTGGCCCCGCTGCCACAGGCTGCCCTGCCCCCTCCACCACCATTTTGGGATCACTATCTTGAGTACCTACCCGATCTGCTGACCTTGCAGGCATTTAGTTGTAGCCCTTAGTCATTCTCTAGGGTTTCTTTCACTTTCACCATTTAATGGTTTTAAAATTTGGCTCAGCTGTCAGTCTAGAAAATATATTCTTTTCCCGTATTACTTAAAAGCTGGGCATTTTAGCTAATGTGGGTGTAGCAAGCTCTGGCCAATGCTTTTCTTTCTTTTTCCATTTGCTTGCAGCAGACTATCCTTGGTTACCATGGTGATTACCATCCCTTAATGATACGCTGCTACCTCACGGGGAATGTAATTTTCTTTAAACGCAGTAGAAAGCAGTGGGAAACAGTAGTAGGTATAAAAGCTTTCTCTCCCCCTCTGTCCCTCAGGTGCTCCTCAGATGCCACAAAGGACAAGATCAGGCTGCAGATCAATCTTTCCAGACAAGCCAAACTGAGAGCTGCCGTCAGGATTTAAATACATTCCCCGAGTCCCAGTATGCATGTGGGAACCCTGAGAAAGACTATTTTCAATCTCTGAAATGTGTTCTGCATTGCGTCTCATGGGAATTAATTAAAATAATCAGTTTCACAGTCAAGGCTTTCGACTCTTAACTTCCCACAGAAAATGAACATCCCCTGTGCAGAGGCCCAATTCACACATACTCAAAGCAAGTGACACCTCTAACTGTACGCTTTCCATCCTGATAGGGTCCCATGGTCTGCATCTGGCTATTTCTGACTAAATTAAGGGCAGTGGGAGGCAATCATTGGCCCATGGCACTGCCCAGAACTTCCAGGCCTCTCTTCTGGGCGCCTGAAGTTCTGATCGTGCACAGGGAGACAGGAGAATGTGTGTTCTCTCTAGTCCCCCAAACCCTCCAGCATCAAGGGGCTCACTCCTTGGAACCTGGAGAGGCAGATTGGATCTGCTCAGTGCCATGCAGCTCACCAGGACTTTGAAGTCCCTGATTCCTAGGGTCCAGTTTTAAATCGTGGCCAAATAGAAAGCCAGGTGAATGGAAGCCAGTAATATTTATGAAATGAGTCACCTCTACAGGACTTTCCCCTTTCCTTCTCTCTTTCCTGCCCCTTCAAATTCCCATAGAGTTAAAATTTTATCAAAATAACTAACTGAATAGATATGTAATAGAGCAAGTAGGATCTAAGTGATAGGTATACAGAAATGTCCATTGTAAAATTATTCCAATTTTTCTATACATCTGAAATTTTCATAAATGTTGGAAAATTGACTGAAGAAGAGTTCACAAAGGTGGCCCACAGGCCGTGTAAAACCCACAGATATGATTTACTTGGCCATTTAGGGATTTTTTTAAATTGAATCATTTGCAAACATTTAAAAATCAGGAGACTTCTGGGTTGGCCGGATATCCAGTTAGCTCACTTGGTTAGAGTGTGGTGTTATAACACCAAGGTCAAGGGTTCCAATCCCCCTACTGGCCAACTGCCGCCCCCCCCCAAAATCAGATTTTACATAAAAATTTGAGCTTCAAGTCCTCTAGACAAATCAGAAGATATGATAACATTGGACCCCATATTCTTGCACAAAAACAGTTGAGCTGGGTGGTGGCTGTCCCCTTTCAATGAGGCATGTCCTCTCCACTTGGACACAGACCCCACAAGATATACATTCCTCATTTATCTTACATGAATGGGCCAGCTTCTCAGTTGATGACATTGATTCCGAACAACTTCACAAGGGGAAAAAAAGTCATAAAACGGCAGTTGAACTCTGTGTGAATGTCTGCGTGCACACACGCAGCTGTGCAGGAACATGTGGCCCTGCACCTCTGTCTTTGTTTCGTGTGGTCAGGGGACAAGGCCTCCTTTTCCTTCCTTCTGCTCCCAGCTGCCTGAGATGCTGCTCAGTGCCACATATGAGGCTGAGTGACCAGAGCAGCTCATAAATGACTCTGAGTGTGACTGCATTTGAAAGGAAGTCTTGGGACTAGGTGGGCCAGGCTGCGATTTCTACAGAATGCTTGCCTTCTGATTAAAACGCCTCAGTTAGTTCACTAAATAGAGCGAGTCTCCTATCAAATTGTCACCAGCATCATTTATTATAAAGCTTCGTTGTTAGGTGCCAGGCAAAGAGGGCCATGCAGAACTCAGGTGTCCTAGAGCCTAAATTTGATCTGTGCATATCATGATGGGAAAATTCTACCTCTTTTGTTTTGCTTCCTGGCATAAAGGAGGGTTGCGGGTTAAGATACTTTCTCAGAGCGAAATGGATCCTTGTCACAGGGTTTAGTGTTTCCAAAAATTGATTTTTTCCTCTGTGTATCCCTTTACCTTGCAGGGATCCACACTCAAAAGGATGCCTTCACTGGGACGTGCTGCGCCTATGAGGTCTGCTCTGGGTTGGGAGGTCCTGGGGTAGGCGCCACGTCTATTAAACCTGCTCTCTTAATAGTCAGTGCACTGTGAGTGCTGGAAGGAGTTTCCTGCATGTTCAGTGGTGATCATGGGGAGGGTAAACTCAGGTACCTTGGCCCTTCGGGTTCCTCCTCTGGTGTTTTCTATCCGGCTTAGAATAGTCCATCTCCTTCCTTGCCAGCTGGTCCTTATGTGGTCTGACCTCTGCTTACTTTCCAGCCTCAGTTTGTCCCACTTTTCCCTCACCTCACCACACCCTGGCCACATGGGCTTCCTTCTATTTCCTAAACACCCCAAGCTCGTCCCTACCCGGGATGGCTGCCCTTGCTCTTCCCCCTGCCTGGACCACTCTTCCCCCAGCTCTTGGCCTGGCTGGCTCCTTCTCACTCGGGTCACACGCCAGCTCCTCAGGGACCTTTCCTGACCACCGTCCTCCTCCCCTCACGCCCACCTTCTGTTCTGTCCTTTTTCATTGCAGTTATTATCTAAAATTATTTTCACTTACTTGGTCAGTGTCTGCCTCTTCCACTTCAATACACACTCCACAACAGCAAGGACTTTGTCTCTTGTTCACCATAGAATCCCCTGTACCTGGAACAAGTGTTTTAATCAATGAATGCCCACACCCTGGAAGGCGAGGGAATTCTAACACTTGTGAGGTTGCTGGCATTCAGGTGATCCTGTGAAAAAGTCACATCTATACACATTTAATGTTCCTCTAATTTGGGTCTGTCTTTAAGAATGGCCTTTGGCTGTTATATCTGGATGCCAATATTAAAATAAAACTGGGGGAGAGGAAGGCTGAGATTTTATGGTTCAATTAATTTTCTTAAATGTTACAGTCTTATAAAATGGCTTTGACTGGTGACACAAAAGGCAAGGTCGCCACCTAGTGTTTAGATGTGTGGGTGGTGACACCAGCAATACCTTCTTAAAAAATTTTGTGTCGATAGCATGCCAAACGTTCAGGGCCTGCTATAACACAGACCGAAATTTAACAAGGGAGCATAATTCCCCACAAACAAAGTATTCCTCAAGAGGCTCAAAACGGATTCTTTCCATTCTCATGGGCTTCTGCCAAAAGTTGAGATAATGTCTTTGTTAGCTACTAAAGAAATCTGAAGCAACCAAGAGCAGTCTAGCTCAGTTTCACAAGGTAGCACATTCCCCAGACTGTGTTTTCTTGAATTCCACATGCCCTTCCCTGTCAAGGTGCACTGCTTATAAAATAAGTGAAATCAGTGTTGAAGAGAACAGCAACCTACCATCTCAATTGCTTTTCACTCTGACTACATAGGGATTTATCCTAATGGCTCAGGAACACATGAACCATTCATACTCCTACGTGGTTGCAATCAAGCACAAGACTCACCTGCGCTGGAAAATCTTGGTAGCTTAGGCTGGGTATTTTCCATTCCTGAGCCATGCTAAAGACTGGAAAGACCAAAGGAAGCTGTGAAAATGGCTGGTTGAGGATGGCATCAGGGGAAACCATTTAATGGAGTCTTGGTTATTGGTTCCTAAGATATTGCTTTGGGAAACTAGATTATTAGAAATAATGGAAAATGGGTGGTGAGGTGAGCTGGGGGATGGGAATAACCATGGCAACCAAACTATCCATTTTCTTATTATTTTACTTTCCTTGAGACTAAAAATAGATCAAGTTTAGGTCACTGCTAGCAAGTCCAGCAGTGGTTTACATCTCCTGTAACAGCTTTTGCTGGCTCTTTTGTGGACATGTGAAGAAATACTCTCTTACCTTTTTTTTTTTTTTTTTTTGTCTTTTTCGTGACTGGTACTCAGCCAGTGGGTGCACCGGCCATTCCTATACAGGATCCGAACCCACGGCGGGAGCGTCGCTGCGCTCCCAGCGCCGCACTCTCCCAAGTGCGCCACGGGCTCGGCCCTTACCTTTGAAAAATGTCATATAACTCTTGTCCTAAGCACCTAGTCTGTTTTATTTCAATGCATATGGTGTTCTATTTTTACTTTAAAATATATATTTTAAGATGAAATAAGAAATAGATGTGGAATTATAAAGCCAGAATTAGAATCCTTTTTGGAAACCACCTACTCAATACAGGAATCTTTTTTTGTCATCCAGAGAGATACGTTCTATTTAAATCTCTTTAGTGACAAGGAGCTCACTACTTCATGATATAGTAATACCATTATTAAATTGTTGGAAAGTTCTTCCTCATTTTTATTTATTCATGCAACTGATATTTATTGAGCACCTATTCTATACCAGGCATCATGCTGGGCACTTTGGATCTAGTGGCTAACAAAATGAACTCAGTCCTTGAATGTACAGAAGTTATGGTCTGCCCCTGTAACTTTCTGGTGAATATATGCAATTGAAAACAATATAGAACAGGACCACTGTCTTTTTCCTATATGTGAGTCCTCTGAAGTTTGTAGAGAACCTGCAGATTTCCCTTTACCAACACAGGTTGTGGGGTCATGAGGATTTCTCGGCTGCAAGCAGTTGAACTGATAAACAGAAGCCCTAGCTCATGTAAGCAAAAAATGAATCTATTTGAGGGAAATGGGGTAGTTCAGAAAATTGAAGGGAGAGTGAAGAAAAAGCCTGGAGAGAACGGAACAGCCTGGCCACCCCTTTGATTACTCAGCAACCACAGACTTCTTTTTTCCATAGAAAAAACAACTTCAGGCTTCTACCTAACACAATGCAACTTCCTGCATACAAATGAAAATGTTCTAACCTCCCCCTAAAAGGAGAGAACACAAAGTCCCAAGAATCATTGTATCTATCTCTGGGAGACAGTCACACGGTCCATCTTTGAGACATCTTAGTTAATTCATCAGAATTCAAAGTCTCAAATTCCAAGTCTCATCAAAACATTCTACTACTAAAAGACTACATTGTTTTATGTAAAATAATAAAGGATAGGAAAAGAACTATGAAATTGATTCCTTTCGGGGGTAGACAGACTACAACCCCAGGGTCAAATCCAAGTTGAAAACTAAAGTTTCACTGGCACGCCGCCATATCTATTAATTTACCTATCATCTTTGGTTGCTTTGGGGCTACAATGGTAGAGTTGAGCAGTCGCAACACAGACCATATGGTCCACAAAGCCTAAAACATTTATCTGGCCCTTTACAGAAAAAGTTTTACCCTTGCTTTACACACACACGTGCACGCACGCACACACTATAACTGGCCTATTCTGAGTTTTCTATGCTCTCGGCCAGAACCTCAGCTGATAAAGGTTCTTTACCTGGTGAGGTAACCCAAACATTTAGTCCTGAATGGATGTCAGAATGAATTTAGAAGTCTCTGAATCCTCTGTGGTTCTGTCTTCTTTTTGGTTGCCAGAGTTTTCCATTAACTTTATTGGTCATAGAAATACTAAGATACATTCCAGAAAATCCCCGGAGTTTGAGACATGATCCTCCCTACCTTCATTTTGTAGTAACAACAGAATTTGCTCTTGGTAATCAGGATCAATCATCCCAGCTAGTAGAATAATCTTCTTTCCCTGTGGGTTCAGGGGCATAGGGACCCCCAAAATGACCACATGGCAGCCTAATTTTTCAATTCAATGGAGCCATTGTTGTGTACCTGAAAAGAAGAATTCTTCCCTGGAATAAGAGCTTCAAGCCAGCACAGATCGCAATTGCAGGGACAGTGGGTAAAAATTCTGCAAGAAGCTTACAAGGTGTGTTAGTGAGAGAAGACACTCTCACATCCATCCTTGATTCCTGGACACATGTATTCTGGCTGCGGATGAGAGAGCACCAAATATTGGTCACTTATTCTAAACATGTGCTGTACCCTGTAAGACAGAAGAATCCCATGCTTTTGGGATATTCTCTTTTAACTAGCACTGTAATCTAGTTTTCAATGGGCCATTCCATCATTTTTTTAGGTCAGCTGCCCTGGTGATGGGGAACGTGGTTAAACGGACAGGCATCTGGTATATAGTGTCTTCCATACAACCTGGTTCAAAAGGCATGAGTGCCAGTGACAGACCAGGCATTCCTCCAAATCAGGGGGCGTGTACTTTGTCCCAGGCCAATGACAGAGGCTAGCTCAACCAGACATCCCTGGGGTACTCTCAGTCTCCAGCCCTGTCTGGATGTTCTTTGTGCCTCTTGCTTTCCTGTTTTTCTGGAAATGGTCTTCTCATGGATACTCCTCTCTTGAACATCTCATCACTGCTGTCAAAGACTTCTAAGCCCAGAAAGAGCTCCTCTGCTGACACCTGGGAGGCTTCCAAGCCACAGAGAGATTTCTTCTTGCTGAACAGCATGGGCAATGGCTTTCTAGACCCCTCCAGACTTTGTGACAGGTGCATCCTAATTGGCCTAATTCTCCATGGTCACTGAGCCAGAGTAGGAATTGTGGGCTTAGAAAACGAGTCGCTTCTTTCCTTTGGGCATAGCGATTGTGTCAGAAGGAGGCTGGCCTAGCATGCCTAGACCCCAGGCCATGTTTCAGGTCAGCTATGCCCAGCTGTGTGGCCATTGCTCACTCCTTTCTTTAGGATTTAATATGCAATGTTGTTGGTGTAAATTAAATCAAACCTTATTTTGGTTATTTCTGCTAAAGTCATACTTGGTGAAAGTAATTCCAATATGTGACTATAAAAGTAACACCAGCATTTCATGGGCCTCAAACAATCATTACATGGGATCCTGAAAAGGAACAAACAAGCAAGATTCTCAATAAGACCAAATAATAAGGATTATTGATTTGTAAATCTATATGTATGTAAGTATGCAAGTACTTTTTAACTTAATACAAGCAATAACCTTTGTTTGTTGTAAATTTTGAGTAAGTTTTCCCAGTGTGTAGTCAGCCTTTGAATTTTTATATAAAGGAGTTAAAAAATTTTATTTGAGGCTTGTTTGTCATTTAATCGGAAAAAAACTTTGTAAATATCCAAATAATGTTTTATTTCTTCTGATTCTTTGAGCCATTGTGCTATAGAATCGGGGCAGGGCTGGCAGGAAGCCAGAAGCCAGTTCCAGTTGAGTTCCTAACCCTACCTAATGTGCTGTGTGTGACACTGGGCTTCAGCTCTCTGGGCCTCAGTTTCTTTATCTATAAATGGAAGTGAGTAGGTGAGATGATCTCTAGGTCTTTTTTCATTTATTTATTTATTTTTCATCACAACACTTCCATTATTATTATTATTATTGTTTTTTACATTCTAAGTTGTTATGGAGCAGTTGGGGGGAGGGGGAGAAGGAGGAGGGGAGGGGAACAGGGTGGGAGGAGGAGAAAAGTGGGAAGTGGTTGAGGCCTGTGGCACCCTCCTCATTCCAACAGGGGAGCCCAGGGGGCTTCTGGCTGTGGGTCAGTCTTGGCTGGGCTGGATGCAGACTTTGGCAGGGCATGGCTGAGGCCCTTGGCCTCCCTCACCCTGGGAGCCTGGGGCACTTCCAGTGGTGGCTTGGTGGTTATCACTGGGCTGGGTGCAACATCAGGGGGCACGGTTGAGGCCCTCAGCCCCACACTGCCCTGGCCTGGGAGCCCGGGGTGCTTCTGGTGGCGGCTCTGTGGTCATTGCTGGGCTGGATGTGAAGGTTAGGGGGTGTGGCTGAGGCCCTCAGCCCTCCCCCAACCCTGGCTTGGAAGCCTAGGGGGCTTCCTGTCCTTCTAGGTTTTATAAGTGTTCTTTGGTGGTGTTAGACCTTTACTGGTTAATATCAGAAATCTGTCTCTGATCTGTGGTTTTTTTTTTTTTTTTCTTTCATTTCTGTGTTGGGTTATTTGCTATTCCCACCACTTAAACTCTGCACTGACTAATTTGTTGTCCTTTGCTTACTTCTAAAATGGGGGAACTTCCTGTGGGAATCAGCACTTGAGCCCTGTGGTTGAGCTAAATTGCTGCTTTGCTGCTGATTCCCTGGGGAAGGTTTTTTGTGCAGCTCAGGTTTTAACTGTTGACCTTGTATGTACTTCCAGGTCTTGCATGGTCTGGTACACCTGGGTTATGTGGAAACTAGGACTGAGTCTTTTCAGCAAATTGCACCCCCTGCAGTTCTGTATTCCTGACCAGTCTCCACTGAGTGTTCCTGTGCTGACTGGAGGGCAGATCAGCTGTCCTTGCTGTGCCCCAGTGTTCCCCCGTTGGGCCTGATTTTCCTACCCCCTGCAGTCCAAGCACTTCCCATGGGACGGGCCATGTGCTGGTCCCTTACGATGACTCACCAGCTTCTGAGTGGCTCCTTTTTTCAGTTGCCTGTAGCCCCTTGCTCCTATGTGGGTCCATGGGAACCCTGTTAGTAGTCGTGCTGGCCTGGGGGACACCAAGGCCCTCTTCTCCCCTGCAGCCTCCAAGCAACTTCATAGGAAGGGCACAGCAGCAGTTTTCGCCACCTCTTGCTCCATGTGCTCACCACGGCCAGCCTTGAAGTGGTCGAGGCTTGAAACGGTCAGAGTGGTCCTTTCTTTCTCTCGTAGTAGCTTCTCCTGCTTTCATGAGCTCCGTAGGTCTCTCCTCTTCTTCCCCTGAGCTCTAGCAGCCCCAGCGCGGCAGTCATTGCTTTTTAATAGTTGTAAACTGGTTGACCGTGGGAGAGAGTGATGCTGGGGACCATCTATTCTGCCGTCTTGATTGGAAGTCCCTCTTTTTTCATTTTAAAACTATGATATGAAATGACAAGGGATATGATTTTATGTAATGTGACTAATAAAAAGATAAGGCTGAATTAACTAAAGGGTACCATAACTTTTGCGCTTAAAGTCAAACTCTTCTGACCCTAAATGTTTGTGATAAAGTAACTGTCAATTCATACGAAATAAATACGGTATAGCTGATCTGAGTACATTTTGTTTTTGTTCTCTAGAAAACTAGCAACAGGTTTTTCCAATATTTACTAGTAGCAGAGAAATTCAATCTAGGCACCATAAGCCAGAAGCTAGTGGCTGGTTACTGTAAAATCCATGCAGTCTACTCAGATTACTCCGATGGGCATAACAGTGGGTTTGGTTTGATTATCTATCTTGTCATGGCTAGGTCAGGATTTGCCTCTTTGAATAATAAACAGTGATTTCTTGTACTCAATATAGTCTAACTTGAAACATGAGTAAGAAAATGGAGCTAGGGAAAAGTAAAGAGAGGAAAAAAAGAAAAGAAAAGAAAAGAAAAAGGTATTTAATGAAGGGTGTTAGTTTTGTGTGTGTATTGGGATTTGGCCCAATGCTGCCTCTTAGGAGCTCAGACACTTGGAAATGCTTCCAGACCTGGGTCGGGAAGCAGAGATTGGCCTGAGAAAAGTGCAGTTCACTCCTTTCTTGCCTTGAGCCACTTGTTCATGTTCAGTACATGTGTAACTGTGGCATTTCAGTTCAAATTTATTCCCTGTTTAAATTGCTCTTTCTTTCAGTCTATTTCCATAACTAACCTTTCATTCTGTTTTTTCCTATCTGCCCTTTGAGATAATGCCTCTGCCATAGAAGTCACCAGTTGTATGCCCAAGGTTTTTTTTCAAGATTGTTGGGGTTAGCTTGGCCCTCACAAACCCAGCTAGGCCGGCTGAGCCTGCAGACATCTCTACTGAGCCTGCGTGAATGTCTTATCTTTGACATCAGAGAGTGGAGGGTCCTACATCCAGATGCTATTAAGGCTGCCATCTTCTGAACATGAAGAAGGCCTGCACCAGCACAGACCACTGAAAGACTCTTTCAAACCCTTTAGCCAGTCACAATCCCCCAAGCCTCCCATCACCCCTAACTACTTTCCCCTAAAAGTACCGTCCTTCTCACCGTAGATAAGACTGATCATAGATGCAAATCTCACACCTTCTCACAATGGCTGCCTTGTGATCATCCCTTTTTCTATTGCAAAGACATCTGCTTTGGTGATTGGCTTTGGGCAAATGGACCCTGCTTGGTTGGGTAATACATGGAGCCAGGGAAAGCAGATACAGAGTAAAGCAAGAGGCACAGAGTAACTTGACTGGATTCTGGTCATGGGTTTAGTTGTTTGTGAAGGACAGTGTCCGAAAGACTCCCTCACAGAGGACCAGGGCCTGGCCAAGGGCCTGAGTGGGGACTGGATTTTGAGCCCCTGCACATGGGTTGAGAATCCAAAGATGAGAGGCAGGACTCATACTTCCAGAGCATGAACCAGTGCAGCCGGAGAGACCCCACGCTTGAAATTTAATGCTCTGAGATTACCATCTGGAAATTTTTGTAATTCTATCTTGAATTTGCATTTTATAAGTGAAGGTAGATGGGACAATGGAGCATGAACCAGGGACCTGGAGCCACTGTTTTTGAGCCCTCTTGCTTCCCACAGCCTCGTGACTCCCAGGAGCAGGTTCTCAGCAGCAGGCGACCACTGGCCCCTCTGCCTGGGGCTGCGGCCTGGGCGTGTTCACCGCTCCCGTGTCACACACCCCTGTGGGGCTGGGTCTCACTTGTCCTACAGGTGTTCACATGCCCAAGGGAATGCAACCCCGAGTAGCAAATAAAAAACAGCCTGGCAAGTCAAGAGAAAGACTGCGGGAGAAGGAAAAAAGGTTTATCTTCTGCTTTTTATACAAGAAGACCCACATTTTAATTTTGTCCCAGGCCACACAAGTTATGTAGCTAGCACTGGTGACGGGATGGGTGGGGGGAGCTAGGATGGCAGGAGGACTCAGGGAGAACCCTGACTCCATGGCGTGACCGTGGAGGCCAGCGCTGGGGACGTGAAAGGCAGGAGGTTGAGTTCAGGTGAACGTGTGGTGGGACATTCTGGATCCTTGCTTATGCGGTGGTTGGTGTCTCAGTCTTGTTTTATGTGTGGGCAAGGGTCCATCTGACTCGAATAGTCAAAAGGGAGGCCAGAAAGTGCTGACTATGTGCAAAGCCCCAGCTAGGCCTTGAGAGGGGAAATAAAGGTGATTATACATTCTCTTGATCCCAAAGGAGTTTGCAGAGGACCGAATTTTTCTTTTAGCCTTCCTATATGATGGAATGAATTACCATGATGAAATCCAGTTGTCTATGACGCACTTAATGTGAATGTAATTTTTGAAAGAAAATGACTATTATATTCCATATATTCCATAGCACTCTCTTGTGTGTGTGTTTTAATCTGCAGGGGTGGGGGAAAAAAACCTAATATTTTCTCACTTAGGTTTGGCAGCTTTATTCATATGTAGGGTGGACTGGCTATTGCTCCTGATAATGAAACTGGGAAACCAGAAAGTAAATTCTGTCCATTCGGGATCTCACTCAGAGCCTCTAAGTTGTGCAGCGTCGGGCAAGAGGCGCAGACAGTGCTCTACATCTCTGCTTATTTTTAACAAAATGGAAGTTAATTAAACATAATTTGGGCTCTTAATGTATTCTACTGAAACACATTATAATTTCAGAGTTGCTACTGCTAACTACAGGTCAGTGGTAGGAAAGTTTTAAACCATATTTTGTAGCAAACTTGACGTAGAATGGCAAGGGATCAGGGAGAGGATGTTTGGAAGTGGATAACATCTGGTTCATCTGGCACTTCGAATTTTTATTTATTTAACAAGCACTCATAGAGTGCTTACCATGTGTCAGGCACTGTTTCAAGTGCTTTACAAATACTAATTAATTTAGCACTTATAACAATCAGAGCTGACTTATCCAGTAGGCACAGTGCCTAGGGTCTTGTTTTAATTTTATCTTTCAAAATCAGAAAAAAAAATTGAATATAATAATAAACATATATATAATGAATCCAGCTTGTGTTATATTTGTCTTTATACCATTGCTGTTGTAAAATGTAATTTTTAATATTATTTTGTGGAGGAAGGGACCCACGAAGGCAAACGTACCCAGGGCCCACAAAAGTCTTCATATGGTTCTGATGACAACTCTACTATGATCTTAGTTTTATGGATGAGGAAACTGAAGCACGCTTAAGTGACTTGCCAAATGCTACACAGCTAGAAAGTGACAGAGCTGAGACTCAAATCCAGTTAGTCTGTTTCCAGTGTTCCATGGAACATTATGCTCAACTATGTAGATACGCTCTTCAGTGGAGTATTTCACATGAATTTTCCAGATAGCTAAACAATTAGCTCTCTACAAAACCAAACCTTTTTGTTTTAATAATTTTGGAAGAAGTTCTTCCATTCATTTGTTATTTACTTCTTTGCCTTATTAATTACATTATCCTGAACATAATCTGGTCTTTTTCATGATGATGATGTCTTTGTCCATTGCTAGCCTTTACTGAGTATTTTTTATGTACCTGGCACCATTCTAAGATTTATATGTATGAGTATTAACTCGTTAAATTCTCACAACCCAATGAGGCTGATTTTGTAGATAAGGAAACCGAAGTTAAGTGAGGTTGAGCTACTTATTCAAGTTCACCCAGCCAATTGGTAGCAATTTAACCCAGACATCCCGGCCCCAAAGCTAACGCTCTTAACCTGTCAAGAGTAGCAGCTTTGTATTGTACAGAATAGAGTTATGCTCTCAGGAGCTTTACTCCTACCCTTTGTATCTTCAGATCAATCTGTTCTTTTAAAGCTTATGTTGACTTTTCGTGACATCTGTCATCTCTCTCCCTCTCAGATAGTTGGCTGATAATTTTAGCCATGTTTATTTCCAGTACTCACATTTATTTACTCGATAAACTTATTGAATGCCTGCTGGGTACCAGGTGTTGTGCCTCTCAGCTGCTTCCAAACTACTTTAATGAAAGAATCAGAAAGCCCATTTTCCTAGTGTTGTGTGTGTCCAGACTCGTCAGCACATGTTCCGTGAAGAGTTGGCTCCTGTAATCAGCTTTTGTGATCCTTATTGCCTGGCCTTCTCAGGGTGATTTGAATGCTTTGAGGGCTCTTGTTGGTTAATGTTCATTTAGCTTTGGGTTTTCAGCTAAGATTTCAATAGTGAGCACTAGTATGTGGCATGGCAGATATTATTTTATGTAGGGGGAAAATACTTGGCATAATGATGTAGTTGAGCATGTGGCATGACAGGATCCGCTTGCCTGGTGCACTGCAGTGTCTTCATGGCCTCTACTCAGTGGTGTTACCAATGATTTCAGTGGAAAATAAGACTGCCTTGGGCTATTCTGGGTTCTTCTTCCCTTAAGGCTCAATCTTAAATACTAAGCCTGAAATTGGGAGGCACTTCATCTCATATATTCCTACTTATATATCTGCCCTCTCAGTGTTTTCACGTAGGAATAAATGCTGTTTATTGTCGTAATGCCTGCTTATAGCAAAATGTCCCATTAATAATGTTGTGGCCTTCGTGACTATTTTAGAGTTTTATAATCCATCTGGACATAACTCTAGGATTTGAAGACCACTCCCTACCATCAACTGGATTCCTTTCTGTGAACCTTGTTCACAGCCCTCACAAAACATGTTACCATGTCCTAGACTTTATTGTTTATGACTGGTCCAGAATACTGTGCTGATTGGGAATGAGTTTACAAGCCTACAGAGGATTGATGGTTTCTGGGCTCTACTGCTCAGTTGTCATGGAAATATCTGCAGACCTTTGTAGGCTTTGGAATATTAACTGATATTTTGGATAAGAGGAAAACAGATAAGGGATGAGTAAATTTCTAGAAACATCTGCATCTGTTTTTTAAAAAACCAAATTACTCTAGACTACTGCCTAAGTCACAGTTTACAAACAGGCGGTCCACAGGTTGGATTTGGGCCACAGACGGTTTTTTTGGCCTGCATCTTAAACTACAAAACTGTTAAATCAATTGATTTCATTTAAAAATCAGGAAATTTTACTGTAAGTATTCCAGATTTATATTCTTTTGAAAACTGGGTGATCCAAGAGCATCAGACCCACGTTCCTGCATAGCAGCGGTTGGCTGGAGCTGGGTAGCACTGGCACCGTGGACAGGCCTTGCTTGCCCTGCCCCTGTTGCCACAAACCATCTGCAGTCCCATCTCCTTACTTATTTTGCCTGCCTGTCCCCTGGAGGCATTGAATTTTGTATCCCGTAATATTAGTCTATGAAGGATACAAGCTCAAAAGTTCAGGACCACAGTACCTCTGCTGAGTTTTCTGCTTAGTTAATATAATCTTAAAAACTAATACTGAAAAGTAATACACACTCATAAAAAATTAAAACACTGCAGAAATGTGTACAGTAGGAAGTACGAGTCTGGTGACCTCGTTGATCCAACAATTCTCTTTCCTCACTCCCCAGAAATAATACTGTTAATGGTATCTTTTGTATTTTTTTTCTGTGAATATGATTCTTTATCCAATTGGGGTTACCTACTTTTTGTAAGGCTGTATGTGTGTACAAATATTGGGTCCACATGCACAAAGAGCGATGTAGTATATTAAAGTAATTATCTGTATAATTAACAAACTCTTGCTGAAATGTCTGAATATTAGAGAAAAATGTTTTTTAATTTTAATGTCTAATTGCCTTCATTAATCATCCTTTCATATCCTTTCTTCATGGAACGAATCTATGTATTTAGTAGATACTTATTGAGTTCCTATTATGTTCAAGGCACTGAGTTAGGCAGAGAGGAAATACAGAGATAAATTGAAAACGAGATCAACAACATTAACATCGGAAAGAGGGTAATTAATTTTTTTTCCCAAAAGGAACGAGATGAAGGTGTTGGATTTTGAATTCAACATACCCTGTTTTTAGTGGACCAAATCTGAAAGTGTAGGGATTACAGAAGTCTCAGGAATAATACAAACATGAAGAGGTAGATCAAAATAAGAGGTTCAAAGGTCAAGGGTTCAGATCCCCGTACCTAGTAGGTTCAGCTGAGTGGGGGTCCTGGGTGATGTAAAGCTGGTAGGAGGTGGGCTCCCCAAGTGCTGAGGGTGAGGTGCAGTGAAGGAGAGCTTAGTGGTATGGGATGACTTGCGAGAACATAGATCCACAAATGTGTGGTCTGTGTTCAGACAGGTGTAAACCACCACAGTGGAACCCTGACTGCTGGTATCATAACTCGTAATCTTCTCTCCCAAGAGGATTTTGATGATAATTTTGCTGAGATAAAGTTGAGATGAGAGAGCTGCAAAGGTAGGAATAAAATTAGAGATGAGTTTGGGAGAAATGTAAAGAGAAAGTAGAATTTTGCCTTTGAAGTCTTAGTCTTATATGTCAGTTACCTAAAAACAGTATTTTTGTCATTGTTAAACACGCTCCTTAATTAGAGAATGGGAAAAACTGCCAATCTTTAAGGAAATCAAAAACCAAAACCAAACCAAAAACCCATAAAGGCTTTTCTTTCCTCTGCAGTTTTTCAGATAGTGGGGGCCTCTTGGAAATAATAGAAAATACCCATTTGTTGTGGATCTGTGGTCGCTTAAAATGTACTTAACGAAGAGCTTGTGCAAGCAGCCCTTGTGAAGCAGGGTCACCACGTGGTGTGACTTGTCTCCACTTTCTTTTTATGTTTACTCAGTGGGGAAGTTTTCCTTGCTCTTGGGTAAAAGCTTGAGCAGTCCTATGACTTTTCACATCATACTTAAATAACAAAATAGCTGACTGTCACTGTTAGTCACCAAACACAGTCTCAATTCAGAACTTAAAATGTCTCATCCCATGATATGGGCAAAACTCCAAACCTGATTTATGTATAAAACTTCCCTCCCCCAGCAGGAAGCTTTCATCCGGGGGCGGGGTATAGCTGGTTCTTTTTTTCTCTCTGCTCCTCCTCTCCAAGTTTGACAATGTGGTTTCTTATCTCTCCAGGTCTGGAACCAGTGGGGAGAGAGAATGGATGTGATCGTGAGAGTTTTTACGTGAACGGTGCACGTATGAGATGGCTCTGCGATCATCTTCTCGCTTCTTGTCTCTCCCCTCTCTGAACAGTTCAGTCTTGAAACTATTAGGTGGGGTTGAGCAAGGACCATTCTGGGGGGTGCTTGGCTGTGGTGCCCAGAGGGGTGGCAGAGCCCAAGTGAGGGGAGGAGGGCTGTCTCTCAGAGGGGCACCTTGGTGTGGCATGTCCAGACCCTAAGCAGGCTAAAGAGGGCAAAAACACAGGAGGGCTGCCCAGGGCAGGGCACTGGGGTGGAATGAGTCGAGGAGCGTAACTGGGTAGGAGGGCGGCTGCCACAGGAGGCCAGAGCCTGTGTAAGGTGAGGAGAGTCCCTCAAAGGGGTGACAGCCTGGTGCAGAGTGGCCACCCGAGCAGGAGGGTGGCCTGGTGGAGGGTGTCCCAGCATGGCCAGGGTAGCGAAGGCATCACTCCACATGATAGGGTATGAAATCGGCAACTTACTTTCAAATGATTCAGGAAAAAGGTTCTAGTACTGTACGTACCACACTTGTGTAAGTCTGAGATTGTTTCAAAATAGAAACATTTTCAAAAATGGCACATATTCTCCGGGACTGGCGCGTATTTAAAACTAACAATTTCATGGATGCCATTGTGTATTTGGAGATTGTCACTCCCTGCCCCCACTGCTCCCACCCCCCACCTTCAGGGACCTCTCTGCAGTTCTTGCCATGTGAATGATGCTCTCTCATTCAGCATATTGCTCATTCCTTCTACAACCTCTGAGTCAGTCTGTGCCATCAGCTTCTCTCTACTGAGGCTTTTGCCTTTCTAGGTGGCCCTTTGGACAGGACGTATGATGACCTCCTGCCAGCTTTCTTTACTGTGTGTTCCGCATTTCTTCTATGTGAAACTCATGCGCCCTTTGTCCTGACAAATTCTGGGCACGCAGGCTGACCTCAACCCAGCCACCTTTCCCTGGCGCATTGGTCAGTTGCTATCGGGTCTGTCTCTCACCCTTGAGTGCTCAGGTGGAGTCACGCACAAGTGCAGTGTGTCCCCACCCACAGAGTTCTTTCCAAGGACGTATCACTCTTCAAAAATTCCTCATTTTGATCTCCAGCAACCACATGCTTTTATATGCTCAATGTGGATGAGGGGTTTAAGACTTATGCAACTCTGGTTTTGACGTAAATAATGGTGATGTAAGATATTAATATTGGGTGAAGCTGGGCACAACACATGTTATACCAGCCTATATATGTTAGGTTATATAATAAGTTATATAAAATCGATTAATGTGTAACTTTCTTAATTCTGTATATTTAACATGCCCTGAATTCACTTAGAGTTTTTAATTCAATGCTGTGGTCTCCAAAGTAGGGTTTGCACATCCCAGGGGATGTTCAGGTTGATTCTTCCTAGTTATATAAATTTGAAAAACTAAGATGTGATTCAGAACAGTAGTATTACCAATGTACCTGTGCCGATGGTCTTCAAAACTCCTTCAGGCAGTATTTCTCCATAAGAATCTTCATGATAGTTTTTAAAAAGTTTTCTCATATTCTTATTTCTAATAGGCAGTGGCTATGCCTTTTGGGGGGCCTAGATCAATAAGTTACATATATTCTATAATTTTCTAAAAAGCATTATGGCCTTAATGAATCATCAGAGTAATTTTCCTCTTCATTCAGAGAAACATACAATTTCTGGTTAGAATGAATTGTAGATGCTGTCCAGTGTAATTGACTGCTAACTGCTTGAATCTGGTTTTTGAAATCCTCATCAAGCGTTCTTCTAGCTCAGTTTCATGCTGTGGTCTTCACAGCCTTGTGTGCTCAGAGACACTGCTTCAGATGCTAGTGTGGGGAGCACTGGGGAAGGTGAATGATGACCTGGCACGGATCCAGTTCTCCCTGTCCCCTCATTGAACAGAAGTAGCTGGAAGAGCATCTGACTCACTCAATCCGCTTCTGCACTGGATTTAATTTGCTGAAAGTATTCTATTGCTAAAGGAAGTGACCCTTGAGCTGAGTCTTGAGCATGAGTAGAGGTTAGCTATACAACAATACGGTAATTGGACACAACCATTTGAATGGCAAAATATGTAGCCTTAAATAAGCAATAGTGGAGTAATGGCACAGGTAACGCCAGAGTAATAATCTCCAAAAATTCTCCATAAAAGCAATAAGAAAACTGGCAAAAATTGTCAGAGTCAACTTTTTCAAAACTCTGGAAGTTAACCAAAGGCTTTCAGCAATCTGGAGTGTGTTCAAGAAAAATGGTTGAATCTCAGCAAAAGCAGTGATATTTGTGGCATTTGAACTTGCCCTATTACTATCCCTCCTCTCCAGTTGCATGGTAGTCTTGAAAAAAAAAAAAAACAGCCTGCAATCATGGTAAAAATCAGCAGCCTGGCAGCCACTGGAAGAAGCAGAATAGAGTCAGACCTCTTTCAAAGACTTATTACCAGAGAATTGACTTTATTTGACCCTCTGGTTGTTCCCTGGAGGACCCACTTGCAAGGCTTTCTTTATTTTACATGACTCAGTGTGGAGCTCACCTAGTGGGAAAAGCTTTTTCTCTATAGCATTAGTAAAAACAATTAGAAGTAATTCTTTAACTTTGTGCTGTCAGAGGTGGAGGATTGCAGTTGGGGTAAACAATAGACTAACCAAAAGCTTAAAAGGAAAAGATGAGGAACAAGATGTCCTTAGGAACATTGAAAAACCTGACATATTCTTAGGAAACTAGAAGGTTATGCACATGCTTGGGGCTGTGTATGCCCAGGACTCTGTGCATACTCAGGAAAGACCTGAGAAGGCCCTAAGCTCTCACCTCTGGATGACCTTGAGGGTTGGGGCGAGCAGGAAATGAAGGTGAAGGCAGAGCTGTTAACTGTCCAAATGAGTGTTAGTGTTTTGCTAAGTCCCTTGGCAAATACTGGGAAACTTATTGGTCCCAGGAATTTAAAGAAATCTCTGTCCATTCATTATATAACCACTAAGCTAATTGAGCAGATCCTTCAGTGGCCACACATAGTAAAGAATACAGAGTTTACCAGAGTATTTCAGAAAAGTCACTAAACAAACAAGAAACAGCAACAGCACCAAACCCTGGGAAAAGAGAATTCTACTTCCAGAGTTGCCACAATATATTATTTAAATGTCAAGTTTTCAACAAAAAATTATAAAATATGCAAAGAAACAGGAAAGTAGGCCCATAAACAGGAGAGTGGAAAAAAGGCAATTAACAGGAACTGTCCTTGAGAAAGTCCAGATGTTGGAATTACTAGACAAAGTTAAACAATCACCTATTGGCTAATAAACACATGAAAAGATGCTCAACATCATTAGTCATTAGGAAAATGCAAACCAAAACCACAATGAGATTTACTTCGTCCCTACTTGGATGGCCACAATAAAAAAGACAGATAACAGCAAGAGTTGGTGAGAATGGGAAGAAATTGAAATCCTCATACATCATTGGTGGGAAAGTAAAATGATGTAGTTGATTTGGAAAACAGTTGGAAGTTCCTCAAAATGTTTAACACAGAGTTACCATATGATCCAACAATTCCACTCCTTGGTAGAAACCCAAGATGACCAAAAACATATGTTAATGCAAAAACTTTTACATAAATGTTCAAGGAAGCATTATGAATAGTAGCCCAAGTGGAAACAACCTAAATGTCCATCAACTGATAAATGGATAAACAAAATGTGGTATATAGATACAATGGACTGCTACTCAGAAATAAAAGGAAATGAACTACAGAAATAAAGGAAATGATATACACTGCAATCTGGATGAATCTCAAAATAATTATGCTGAGTGAAAGAAGGCAGACAAAAATGAATAGATAACTGTATAATTCATTTATATAGAATTCTAGAAAATGCAAACTAACCCATAATGACAGAAAACAGATCAGCAGTTGCCTGTAGGGTAATGAGGGGTTGTAGGAGCATGAGGTGATGAATATGTTCATGATCATGATTATGATGACGGTTTCACAGTTGCATACATGAGTCAAAACTTACTGAATTCTATAGTTTAAATATGTGCAATTTTTTGGACATCAATTATGCATCAATAAAACTGTTAAAAAAAGATAAGTGCTGTGTCGAAGCCACCCACAGGGAGCTGTGGGAGTATGGAAAATGGGCATATCCAGGACAGCTGGTCTGGGACTTGCCTCTCTTTTTCTTTTTATTTATTAATTGACATGTACTGATTGTACATATTTATGGGATACAGAGTTATATTCCAATACATGTATATAATGTGTGATGATCAAATCAGGGTAATTAGCATATTTGTCATTGCAAAATGTATCATTTCTTTGTGATGACAGCATTTGAGCTCCTCTCTTCTAGCCAGCTGAGAATGTGCGTTAAATTGTTGTTAATTATAGATGGCTAGCGCTCCTGTACAGCACTAGAACTCATTTTTCCTGTCTAGCTGTGACTTTGGATGGGACTCTTTTCTTTATTCAGCACATTCACTCTCTCTCTAGAAATGGAGCCTGCTTTGAACCAGGGTCCGAGACTGGGGCCCTAATGTTTTGGAAACAGGATCATCTTCACAGCACCGGTGATAGCTTTAGACATCCTAGCATACTCATATTCCACATACCTATTGGCCCTTAAAGGCAAGCTCTAGGCATCCACTGGCATTTACAGAGTGATGATCTAGAGAGAAAAACACTGCAGTCAAGCTAATCCCAAAGCCGGAGCGATGTAGGCACAAAACTAGCGCAGGAACAGATGGTTTGGGAGTCACAAGACAGCCATTGAGAAGGTAGAGAAGGGTCTAAATGAAAGCAAGAAGCCCAGGTTAGCCTAGAAGCTCTCTCCCTCTACATGGGGGTTAGCTTCCCCTTTCCATCATGGGATGGGACAGGGTAAAAAAGTCCTGGGTGCCTGCCAGACAGTGTTTAAAGAAGGATAGGGCAGGGAATCTGCGGGCCAAACGGAAGGAAAACAACTGGAGAGCTGTGGTCTCCTAAGTGGGGTTTCACCCCAGGTATATGCACAATGACTTCTTTTTTCTTTGAATAATAAGAAATAAACTAAACTTCAGTTATATTTAATATGTAGGTAACATCATATATATATTTAAGATAAATATACATATATGGTGATTTATATAAAATTTACTTATAAATATGGTGTGCAATCAAAAACGTTTGGAGACCACTGTAGTATAAACGCGGGTAAATGCCTGGCAAACTTGACCTTTCTCCCTTGTCCTCATAGCAGAGCTCCCGTTCTTGTGCAGACACAGGCTTGCCCTTCCCCACCCTACCCCTTACTACCCTCCCTCTGCTTTTTTTTTTTTTTTTTTTTGCAGCTGGTGGGTACATGGATCTGAACCCATGACTTTAGTGTTTTAACACAGCGCTCTAACAACTGAGCAACCAGCCATCTCCCCACCTGTTACTCTTAATAGGTGTTAGCCCATGATCTAGGTCTAGCCAAGTAAAGTCCTTGAATTGAAGGAAAAAGGACCCTCTCTTTTCCCTGTGATTATGAACTAAGGATTATGTTGATCTATAATTTACAGCAGGTGAGGAAGAGCTTGTCCAAGAATAAATCCAAGAAAGAAGAAAGTGACGCTAACAGAAGAAGAAAGAGAGATCCTTGGATCCAAATGTATATAAAGCCAGTTTTGCCTTACTAAAGTTCCCATGCTGGATCATAAAACTAGTCCCAATAAATGTAAAAGAACTGAAATTGTAGAGTAGGTTCTCTGACAACAAGAGAATTAAATTAGAAATCACTAAGAAAAAGATACCTGAAAAATCCCCAAAACACTAGGAAAGAAAAAAATTCTACTGTCAAGGCAGGAAGCAAAAGGCTTTTTCTTCCATGTTTCTTTTCTTCAGCGAAGGAGTTTATGCCCAGAAGCACCTCACATCCTCACCCTGTTTCTCATGGACAGGATTGGGTTCCCAGCCCATCCCTAAACCTAATTGGCAAAGGACAATGAGATTATGGTGACTGGCTCAGGACAGTCATTGCTCATGTCTCTGTTTAAAGAGGGACTCATCCTCTCTGAGAATATTAATCTTTCTCACCAAAATAAAATTAAGTTCTCTTTGTGAAGAAGGGAGGATGCAAGGAAAGAAGGATGGAAGGAAGTAACTGCTGAGTAAACAAGAACACTGCTCTCCACGACATTCTAGTCTATAGCCTTGTACAGTTGTATTTCTGTCTTTTAGGGTAAGTCAATCATCCAAAATGCTTTCTGGATGGATGGAAGCATGGCAAATCATGAGCAAATAAATGTGTATAAATTCATATTTTATTATATTTGTTTACATCTGAAAGGAATCGAAGTCAGATACTTGTTTAATCATTACACATGGGATATTTTTACAGAAGAAACCTGAACTCGAAAGACAATTCCAATACTAGCAGTTCAATCTAAAATAAAAACTTCCTACTATTTTCATCAAAACAACAAGTATAGAGTGAGTTTTTAAACTATATAATCTCAAAAGTACCTTATTCACAGAAATAATGAGGATTTTAAAATCATGCAGGAAACCATCAAGCAAAGTTGTAATGAAGTTTGTGAAGATGACAATAGATCATGCTCAGTGGCAACCCACCCTGAATTTCACAGAAGTGATTTGTTGGATGGCCACTGAGTTATAATTGATATCTGCACTTTATTGGGATTATAGGACATAATCTTGTCTTTTATAAAATAAGAAATAAAATAATTGGCTTAGATCCTGAAGACGGGGATTCTCTATTCTGTCGTTGGATGGAGAGTTCTATACATGTCATTTAGATCAAGAACGTTAATAGCATTGTTCAGGTCTTCTAAGTCCTTACTGATTTTCTGGGTTTTTTTGGTTGTTGTTGTTGTTCTATCAATCACTAAAAGAGGAGTCAAAATCTCCAACTATAATTTAGAATCACCGATTTTTCCCTTTCAGTGATACCAGTGTTTGCTTCATGTATTTTGGATCTCTTATTAGAGGCATATACCTTTAGGATATTGTATCTTCTTGATTAATTGGCCCTTTCTTCATTATAAAATATCACTCTTATTGCTGGTAATATTCCTTGTTTTAAAGTCTGCTTTGTTTAATGCTAATACTTAAATCTTATTTGGACAGGTCTAGAGAAGCCTTTACTTTACTGTTAGTAAGTAAAGCAAATTTGAATGTCTCTCAGCCCTCTGTGAGCTCTAGGAGTTGTTCAGTTGCCTAGGAGTTGTTCTTTGCACAATCTTATGGAACTTTACCCCATGTGTGTATAGCTCAGCATTTGGCCAAAGATTCAAGGGGACCCCATGCAGATTTCTAGATCTTTTGTGTAGTTCCTTCCTCTCTGATACTCTTCTTGCAAGTTCCACCTGCCTTAACCTCCCCAAACTTCAATCTCTGTCCCATCAACCCAGTGAGATTACGGTGCTCTGCGAGGGAGGGTTCCCTTACCTGCACTACAGAAAGTGCCTCCAGGCAGAGAGCTGAGACGTTCATAGGTTTCCCTTGTTTGTTACCCTTGTCTCAAGGATCACCCAGCTATGTATTGTTCAATGTCTCATCTATTTTGTCCAGTTTTCTAGTTGTTTATAGCAGGTGGGCAAGTCTAGTGGAAGTTACTTTTTTTCATGGCCAGAAGCTGCCTTGGCTCTTGTAGGAATTTATGATTGATATTGCAGCAGCCATTTTGTGACATTGAGGGGAAAGCCAAGAGGAGCTCAGAGAAACCAGTCAGAGCCGCCATCTTTGAGGGTGAGATTAACCAACACTCGAACTACCTGCTTCTGGGCCTCTTGTTAAATGTGTTACTATTATGTAAAATAACTACTCCTATTCTTAAAGCCAATTTTATTGGGGCATTCTGTTATTTGCAGGCACGTTTTCTAACTCATTCATAAATAAAAAGCCTCATTATTAGAAGGGAAAATAAATACACTAAGAAGCCTAGGCTAGTTACTGCAAATGAGCATTAAATTTAAGTTCAAGGTGAAAAGATACGTGTTAGGGGCTACGTAATTCTTCCTGGCCTGTAAAATACAAAATATTCTGAAGACGCTCCCCTTTCTTGAGAGAGAATTCTAAAAAACAATATTGGGCAGGACTTTACGCAAGAGTCAAAAGAAGATGGATGCTTAGATGTTGGGGACAGTCCCAGTAGATTAGTAGATTCTTACCACTCTCAACACGTCATAATTGCCTGTGACTACCAGCTGTTGAGTAAGTTGCCTTTTTACTTCCTCAGTGGTTATGGTCCAGCAGAATAATTTCCTTAATTGTAATGTGGCTGATAGCACAGATACTTAAGAACAAAATAGATTTATCTCCTGTTATGTTTGCTAAGTTGAACAAGCCAAAATGGAATAAAGTCTTTGTATGTCTTCATCTACGCCCCCTGATAATACTCACTACAGGATTAAGACCTAACTGAATGCCATAGTTTCCATTAGAATGAAAGGACCCGTACATTCCCTTTCCCAAGCAACAAGCAGATCGTCTTTTGTTTACACATTTTAACTGCCACATGGAAGAGTCCTTCCTCTTTGTTGGAAACATGCTGAATGGTCTTCAGGACAGGAGAAATAATTATAGGTCCATTAGACTGTTACAACATAGCTGTTCTTTTCTGAGACTTATTTTTCTCATCTGCAAAATGGGGATAATAATGGCTTCTCTAACCCATAAAGTTGGATCAGATGGGATAACGTGTGTTAAAAAGCTCTGAAAAGTATCTTGCTGAAAGCTACCAGCGTGAGGTTAGTGCAAGTGTCTGGGCTGTTCACACGACTAGGTTTTCTCCGTGCAGAGAGAGCTGAGATCTAAAATCATTTGGAGGGAATAAGAATGAGGATCCAGGCAAAAAATACAGACATAAAATAAATAGTGGGCCAATGTAGGCTTTGAAAAACTCTGATTTTTCATATGTGTTGGGAATTCAGAGCAGGAAAAAGGGTAGGATTCTTCTAGAGATGCCCAGAAAGAAGATCTGGGATAGGAAAGGTCATGAACCCACTTCTCTTATTATTTATTTCAATTTATTTGACAAACCTTATTTTGATGAGTGTGACCTCCCTCACTTCAGAGGCAAGTAAAATATCTATAGGTAATCAGGGCATTTTCTGGCATTTTCCAAATTGCTCAGAGAACTCACAAATCATATTGTTGAGTCCCAAAAGCATTTACTTAAAAGAGCAAAGAAGACTATGGGATAATTTAGTGG
This sequence comes from Cynocephalus volans, assembly GCF_027409185.1. NCBI lineage: Eukaryota > Metazoa > Chordata > Mammalia > Dermoptera > Cynocephalidae > Cynocephalus > Cynocephalus volans. Next base: position 98,437,086 of record NC_084461.1, on the reverse strand, counting down.
ATTAAATGCCAGAGGCGTGTTCTGGAGAAATGCATTCCTCTTTGTCTATACTTGACTTCTCTCTGCTATGAAGAACCATAGATTCTTGTTGAAGTGACTTGCCTCAAGCTCAGATGAAGCACCCAGCAGATCAGCAACGCTGTCTCTTGTGCTATGAAATCTGATGCAATTCAGCTGTTGAGGTGCATGCTATGTAGACTTACAAGGTATTATTTTGATTTGTAAAACTGATTAGCCTCTTCAGCTCTAGGCTATTGTGCATTTAAATCTTTTCTCAAAAAAAATGAATTAGTACTTTCTGTGAAAGTATGACAAATGCTGTGATTGAATGGGTTAGAATAAATCAAGCAAGGTACTGGAAAATAAACCACATTAACTATAATTTAGTCCTCCATTCAAATGACAAATATTAGTGGTCTCCTTGTAGGTATATTGAAAATTAAGCCCGGTAGCTGTTATAAATCTATTGGTCACCTTTAATTTCCCCTGAAGAGTTTTATTATTCATTATTTCATGTGATGTTTCTAACTGGTAACCATGAATCACCTTCTATTATGTTAAAGATTTTGGCTGTGACGAATGTGGCAGTTGCCCTCTGGGTCAGTAAAACGTATTCAGGTGTTGCCAGCTCCTGTCAGGTGTCTGACTAGTTGAATGTGTCTCATTCTACTTTTTTCTTAAGAGAAAGCAAGTTTTGTTAGACATATTTCTTGTTTCCTCCTCTTTCAGTTAATAATTAAAATAGTAATTGGTAACTTTCAGTAAAAATAACCGTTGGTTTTATTTTTCTGCTCTAACTTACGTTTCAGGAAGTAACTTCTAAGTAGTTGAATGTTACCTTCAAACACGAAGTAGAAAATGGGATTCAAACTGGATTTAATCTTGAGACATCCAGAAAAGCATAAGTCAAGAGCAATGTATTGGCATCAGATTGGTACTGAACAAGTGATCTGGATAATTGCCTCCATTTTCTTCTGATGTGCAATACCTCACACTGCAAAAAAAAAAAAAAAAAAAAAAAAAAGAATATCGCCTATGTTTTTGGCATGTATGTCCAGTTGAGTTTTTTGTGCTTCTTGAGGCAGGTCTTTACTTTGTTACATTTTGAGAATTTTCTCCCCCAACCAACCCATTTAATGAGTTGTGTTAGAATGAGTGGTGCCTCCCCGACCCCCACCCAGAACTTTCCTTACACTTCCTGAGGTTTCAGAGCCCGGCACTGATGGAATCACAGGGATGAAGCTGGCAGCCTTCTCTGGCAGTTAGCCTGAGCATGCCTCCCACAAGCCTATTCCTTTTTTTTTTTTTTTTTCAAAAACTCCAATCAAAGGAAATGAAATTCAAAGCAAAATCGAGGACACCTTGACTAAAACAAGACTGGGGATAGTAGCCTCCAATGCAGAGCTACTTTCTCAGCAGAATTGCTTTTAGGTACCTGACGTGTCAGATCCCTCAGTCACAGCAGCTTTGTATTAGGGCAGAATATCCTATTCTCCTGGATGTTAAGCAAGTAAAAAAAAAAAAAAAAAAAAGTAGAGGATAGATAGAGTCTTAGGAGACCAAAAATATACCTCAGGAGGTAACCAATATTTCAAAGGATCACTTTTATTTCTTCTTGCTATGTAGTAAACAGGCTTTGGTGTTGGGCTCTGGAAGCTCTACCATGTTAGCAGGACTTCCCCAACTGCGGGCTGTTTCTTCTGGTAGATTTGGGGTTTGTGTCCTCTGGCTGCTGCTACAAATGCTGCTCTTAAATGATCTACTTTGCGGCCCTGCCACAGTTTTTTGCTGCCAAAGTCCCAGCAAGGATGTCAGAAATGAGTCACGAAAGTATCAAATTTGGAGTGAAACTTTAATTGTTGTTAGACTGATATACCACTACAGTGACCATTTTCTGATTGGAAACTTAAGAGTAGTACCAGACCTGCTGTCTTTGCCTCCGAGCTCTAAGAGTTACCTTAAGTACCCTGCATGCAGCCCTGTCCATCCTTCAGAGGCCTTCTGGGTTCCAGATGGTGACCCCAAATCATTATCATGAAATTCATCCTTTATTGTTCCTCTTCCTTTTCTGATCAGAGCTTTCCAGGTTTAGCACTGTAGTCCAACAAGTCTCAGTTTTGTTCTTAACAACTAAGCCGAATGATACTTTCTTTGAAAGACAGAAAGAACTTAATTGGAAGCCTGTTGACTGAAGGGAGTTATTGGTCAACTACAACACACAAAATCACCTGCCATGGCAACACCAGATCCCTTCAGCTCAAAAAACCTGGGTCACAAAAGCAATATTTCTGGACCCCAGTTTCCTCATCTATAAAGTGGAAGAGGATTATTGGATTTTCAAGGTTTCTCCCACTTCTGATAGGTTCTGATCCCAAGAGTCAGTGTACTGTAGAAGTTTATCATCATAATTTTGGGATCTCCTATTTGCCTAAATCAGAGACCCCTTTTCCATCTCCATTCTCACTGATGTCTCTTCTATTAGAAAATGGCTCCTTATTATTTTGGCGAACATATACTAAAGGTTTCCTGGGGACCGAGTGCTCTCGTGAGTACTAACATTACAAAGACCCTGTACTCACAAGGCTCGTGTCTTGCTGATGGCTGCCTTCGCCTTCTTTCTTCTCCCACCTCCTCGGTAGTGGTTGCTGTCATTTACCATCTCCCTCTCATTCCTTCTCTATCTCCTTTGGTGTCTCCTCTTCCTTTTTGCGTTTTTAATTTGTCCTAAGGAATAGTCACCCCTCTGTCATTACTTTCCTATGCTTTTCCCCTAAGAGAGCTCTCCTAATGGCTGCAAAACATGTATCTTCAAAAATGCTCATGTTGTTGATTACTGACCCTTTGACCTTAAGCTGTTCTGTTATGCCTGGGTCATGTCACACGCTGGGCCAGTCACGCAAACTGACGCTGATACTCTATTTTTCTACGAAGATGATTTCTTGCTTCTACCTTAACCTGCTCTGGGCATTTCTGCCTCATTCCAGTTCTTAGTTTTTTCCCCATTTTTGGATCTTCTCCGTGTTCACAAGGGTCACTGGACTCGGTTTCTGTATTAATTTCCTGGGGCTGCCAAAACAACTTAGGCAACACAAACTGGGTTACTTAACACAACAGAATTTTATTCTCTCACAGTTCTGGAGGCCAGAAATCCAAAACTAGGTGTCAGTAGGTCCATGCTCACTTTGAAGGCTCTCGGGAAGGATCCTTCCTTGCTGTTTCTAGCTTCTGTGGTTGCCGGCACTCCTCGCATTCCTTGGCTTGTAGGTGCATCACTGGAGTCTCTGCCTCTGTCTCCACATGGACTTTCCCCCTGTGTCTCTATTTCTGTGTCCAAATATCTGTCTCCGTATAAGGACTCTAATCACTGTATTTAGGGCCCACCCTGATTCAGTATGACATTGTCTTAACTTTATTATATCTACAAAGACCCTATTTCCAAATAAGGTCACAATTACAGGTTACGGGTGGACATGAACTTTTCGGGGACACTTTTCAACCTAAGTAAGTTTCCTTTGGCAAGCTGATGGCTTTGTCTCAGACTCACAGTCTGGCCTTTGACTCCTAATCATCTTGGGCAAGAGAACCCAATCAAGCTCATATCCCCAGGAACCAAGATCCAGGATCAGCTTGGCAGGCCAGTTCTGCAAAGGATCCTTTTTGGCACTCAAACGTCTAGTATTTTATACAAAGGGAATAATCTTCCATAAGATAAAAGCTATGAGTATGGAAGCGAGCATTGCAGTTTTATCTATATTGCCAAAACCTTGCGGAGGTCTGGATAGAATATTATGCTGTCTTTAAAATAAAATTATGAAAACTATAGAATGTGATCAATATTTACAGCACAATATTAAATTGGAAAGATTGTAAATTTGTTTTCCCCATATAAAAATATTGTATGGACAAATATGGAATAAAAAACCTACAAAAATAGAAATCATAGGTAATTTTTTATTGTACAATATTTTCTAATGTTATTGCTATAGTGTTACAATAAAATGTAACTTTAAAAAGGAAAACTAGATATATAGTACTTTCTGTCAATGAATTTATATTTTCAGTGATCTATTAGACTTTTTTGTTGAATATTTTACCACTACTTGGAAATCTATATTCTGCAAACTGAACTCACCATCCAGCCTCAACCCTATGATCTAGAAGTTTATGGAGAAGTTTCTGGCACAGCCTTTGCCTGAGGTGCAGAGGGCTTCTGGGCTCTGGCACAGCAGTCTTCATTGAAGGAACAAGCTGGAAATGTGAACATAAACTAAAGAAAGCTGTAACCTTCAGAGCATATGTGTGGGGCAGCACTGTGGGCTGGGCAGGGATCCGACTCCAGCAAGGGAATGTCTCAACAGCACTGGGGAAACAGGCACCTTGTTGCACAGGACAGTTTTCAAAAGCAACACTGTGGCATTGATAGATGCAATGGCAGCAAAATCCTGGGGTTACTAGTAGGTTAACTGATCTCATCAGTGTTCTCTGTTCCTGGTGTTTGAAAGTTAGATCCTTGAGCTAAGGCTTTGAGGTTCTTGGAAAACTTATAAGCACTTCAAGAGAGAGATACTTGGCTTTCTGCTAATATAATCTGGTCAGTGAGGAAGTATTTAATTAGAGAAAGAAACGAGAGGTGACAGCATTTGTGTCCCAAGCTGGTGAAGTAAATCATATAGGTTATACTTGGAAATGTTTCTATTATCTATCTTCTTGCTTTTTATTTTATTGCAATGATCTTAACATGGTATTAATTTCTTTTCTACTTGTGCCTCAATTGCTACAATAGTGAGTATCCTCCAATAACTAGACTGTAAACTCCATGAGGACAGGGACCAGGTCATCTATGCAATGTAGATATGTGTGATGGTCAGTTCCTTGTGTCAACTTGGCTAGGCTACAGCACCCAGTTATTCAATCAAACACTAATTTAGGTATTGCTGTGAAGGTATTTTGTAGATGTAATTACATCTACGGTCAGTTGACTTTAAGTAAAGATTATTCTCAATAATCTGGGTGGCCCTGATATAATCAGTTAAAAGCCACAAGAGCAGAACTGAAGTTACTCTAAAGAAGAAATTCTCCTTGTGGCCTGCAGCTTTATCTCCTGCCTATTTACGTCCTATATGTATGTACGCATGTATGTGTGTATGCATATATTATTGTACTGGTTCTGTTTCTCTGGTGGAACACTGGCTAATATAGTATGAAATAAACATTTGCTGAGTGAATGAAATGAACAAAATGCAAAAAATGAACAAGCAAGCCTTCTGTAGCTAGGCACTGATTTCATTTTTCCATCTTTAGTGTGTTCTGCTTCCACTAACACATCAATTTTCCTTTATCATGAATTTTATCACTTTATTCATCTTCTAAGGTATCGACTTCAACCTCATTGCTTAGATTTCTAGGAGGTCATAATCTGAGCTATCTTATCATATAGTAAGACCTAGTGGCTAAAAGCATACTCTATGGTATCAAAAGACCTGAGTTCAATCCAAGCTTCACTATTTACTAAATATGTGATCTTGGATGGATTATCTTATTTCTCTGAGCTTCACTATCCTCATCCACAAAATACAGATGCTAATATTTAGCTCCAAGAACTATAAGGAATAAATATGACAATATATCTCAAGTTCTTAGCAGAATGCCTGAAAGGTATGAAGCACCAGACAAATGGAATATTCTCATATTATTGTTTCCATTTTACTCCAATATGAACTCTCCATTCTAGTCAAGCTGTTCTTCTCATAGTCCCAGAGATTCATTGCCAACCCCATGTCCTCTTAGAAATGCCTTCTTTTCTTTCTGTCCTTTCTCCTCTTCTTCCTTACTTTTCTCTTTTACAAATGTAACCCATTTTTTTTAGGCTAGACTCAAAACTACTTTCACCATGTCAATCTTTATTGACCCAACCTGCTTTCCTATGGACATTACTTAATCTATATTAAAAATGTTAGTTTCACTTCCAGGGAGATGGAACAGATGGCTTTTCTGTATTCTTCCCACTAAATACAACTGAAAATCCTGGATACAGGCTGGCTGGTTAGCTCAATTGGTTAGAGCATGGTGTTATAATGCCAAGTTCAAGGATTCAGATCCCCGTACCAGTCTGCCACCAAACAATAACAACAATAACCACAAAAACAAACCTAACACAAAACAAAGCAACCCCCTCCCCCCTGGGTATTACATATAAAACAAACATAGGAAGACATCACAGTGGTGAGTTCCCTGGGTTTTATTTTTGTGTTATACATCCCAGACTTGGAGCTGAAGAAACAGGCAACCCAGAAATGCCAAAAAGGCAGAGACAAAAAAAATGGCCTCCCCCTGCAAAAGTCTGTATCCAAAGGACTCTTTATCCAAAGGATCAAAAAAGGGGAAATCTGGCAAAACAGGACACTTTTAGACAATAACTGCTCTACTCTAGCCAAACAACACAAAAAACACTGCCTTCACTCCTACCCATGCCAACAAAGGCCAAGTGGGGAGCCTAGACGTCCACACTTGTGAGGCTGAACTGAGGCACTTGACACCCCAACAGTGGTGGTGTCAGAGAAGACCAAACAGGGAGCCTGAGCTTCCACCACTCTCTCTTTCCTTGGAGTGGTCTCAGAGGAGGCCTGGAAGAGAGTCAGGACTTTCATCATCGCCCAGCAGGAATGAGGCCACTCTGCTTGCAGTGAACACATAGAAATCAAAATTAAAAATACAACACCATTTACAATTGCTCCCTCAAATGACATAATTACTTAGGTGTAAATGTACACCTTCGCAAAACATGTACAGAGACATATTATGTTCATGGATTAGAAAACTCAACATAATAAAAATATCAATTCTCCTCTATTGATATGCAGGTATAACATAATTCTTTTCAAAATCCCAGCAAGATTTATTGTAGATATAGAAAACATTATTCCAAAATGATTTGAACAGATAAAGGAACTAGAATAGCTCAAACAATTTTGAGAAAGAATACAGTGGAAGAGTAAGTCTACTAAATTTCAAGACATTATGTAACTACAGTAACTGAGACTGTGTGATATTGGAGGAAAAATAAACACATAAATCAATGGAACGGAATAAAGAACCCAGAAACAGACCCACACAAGTATGCTGAACATTTGCACCTTTGACAAAGGCAGAAAAACATTTCAATGAAGGAAACATTCTCAACAAATTGTGCCACAGCAAGTGAATATCCATAAGCCAAAAAAGAACCTTGACGTAAGTCTCACCCCTTATACAAAAAGTAACTCAAAATGGATTATGAACTTAAACGTAAAATGTAAAACTAAAAAACTTTTAGAAAAAAATGCAGGAGCAGGCTGGCCAGTTAGTGTGTGGTGCTGGTAACACCAAGGTCCAGGGTTAGATCCCTGCATTGGCTTAGCTGCCAAGAAAAAGAGAGATCTTCAGCAGCTAGGACTTGGCAAAGAGTTCTTAGACTTGACACCAAAAGTATGATCAATAAAACAAAAAAGTTGATAAATCAGACTTTATCAAAATTAAAAATTTTACCCTGTGAAAGACCCTGGTAAGAGGATGAAAGACAAGCTACAGACTGAGAGAAATTTTTTGCAACCCACATCTCTGGACAATGCACTAGTATCTAGAATATGAAAGGAACTCTCAAAACTCGAAAATTAAAAAGCAAACTGTCCATTTAGAACATCAGCAAAATACATAAAGAAAAATTTCATCAAAGAAGGCGTACAAATGGCAAATAGGCACAAGAAAATATGTCCAACATCATCAACCATTAAGGCAATGCAAATCAAAACCATGATGAATGGTTCCTAGGGGTTGGGGGAGGGAGGGCCAAATACACAGAACACAGAAGATTTTTATTTCAAAGACTTTATTTTTTTTTAGATCATGCATAGCCTCCCCATTATCAACATCTCCCTATACAGAAGATTTTTAGGATGGTGAAACTACTCTGGATGATACTACAATGGGGGACACATATCATTATACATTTGCCAGACCCATAGAATGTACATCATCAGAGCGAACCCTAATGTATAGCCTTTGGGTGATAGTGATGTGTTAATGTGGGTTCATCAATTGTAACACATGTCCCACTCTGGTGGGGGATGTCGGTAATGCGGGAGGCTGTGAATGTGTGGGGCAGAGGGTGTCTGAGAAATCTCTGTAACTTCTGCTCAGTTTTACTGTGAACCTGTGACTGCTCTAAAAAAAATCTCTTAAAAAATACAATAAGATATTACTATACGTCTATTATACTATATACTATACACTATATACTATTAGAATGGCTAAAATAGAAAACAGTGAAAATACCAAATGCTATGAGGATGTGGAAAAACTAGATCACTCATATGTTGTTGGTTGGAATGACAGAACTATTCTGGAAAACAGTTTAGCGGTTTCTTAAAAAATTAACCTTCCCCCCCCCCCAAAAAAAACAACAACAAACAGAAAAAACTAAACCTGGGGATGGCTGGTTAACTCACTTGATAGAGCATGGTGCTGATAACACCAAGGTCAAGGGTTTGGATCATACCAACCAGCTGCTAAAAAACCCCGCAAAAACAAAACCAAAAACTAAACCTGAAACTACCATACAAGCAATCAAACTCCTGGGTAAAAAGCACAGAGAAATGAAAAATATGTTCACACAAAAACACTGTGCATAAACGTTTATAGCAACTTTATTTTTAACAGCCCAAATTTGGAAACAACCCAGATGTCCTCCCAGGGGTTAATGGTTAAACAAACTGATACATCTGTACCTGAATACTACTCAGCAAGAAAAAGAATGAACTACTGATACAGGTAACAGCCTGGGTGAATCTCCAGAGGACTGTGCTGAATGAAAAAAGGCAATCCCAAGATGTTACATACTTCTGATTCCACTAAAATGACATGTTTACAGAAATGGAGAATAGATTAGTGGCAGCCAGGGGTTAGGGAGAGGGTGCTATCAGGAGGAAAATGAGTGTGTCTATAAAAGGGCAACTTGAGGGATCCTTGTGCTCAAGGAAATAATGGAAATGTTCTGTATTTTGATTGTACCAATGTCAGTATCCTGGTTGTGATATTGTACTATAGTGTGCTAAGATGTTACCACTGGGAGGAAACTGGTTAAAGGTACTTACAATTGCATGTGAATCTACATTTGAATGCAAACCTACAACTTCATGTGAATCTGCATGTGAATTTTCATTTCAAACTGAAAAGTTTAATTTAAAAAGTTATCACATATTACATTCTATTCTGTATTATTCACTGCTAGTTCCAAGTGAGATCATCTGTCCTGTCTCCCTAACAGATTTTAAACTACTACAGAGTAGGGATTATCTCTCTAATCTGGTCTCTGGCATGGTGTTTGGCACAAAGTAGGCATTCGGACAGTGTTTGCCAAGTACATATTGTTGAATAAATGCTCCTCTGCACCTAGGATAGATAGTATAAATAAGCATAGGGCTTGAGCTCATTTGTAGAGCCAGATGGAGGGAATGTGCCAAACGTCCACGCTGTTTCTCTCAGGGGTAAGATATAACAGCACAGAGCTGTCACAGTCACCATGCCCAGACAAACCCCACTCCAACACTCTCCCCACCCTACTGAAATGCTGGAGGAAGAGGGAATGAGATAGGGTAAATATCTCAATAATATTTTTCCTTCTTGGAGATGCGGAGGAGGAGCTTGTCACGTAAAATAATGCAGCAAGAAACTTTATGTAAACTCAATTTTCTAACTTGAAGCGGAGAGCAACAGAGTAGGAACTTTGGTGGGTTATTGCTGACTGTACTGTCTCTGCAGCTTCCAAATAAAGTGATGGACTCTGTGTGCCTCCCTTGTCTGGGAACAGACCCTCAAAGGGGCTGACTGAGCTGGATATAAACCAAAACATTTTTAGGATATAATTAATAAAATCCCTTCTTTTGATTCATGTTTTTAAAGCTCAATTTAGGGAAACCAGGTTTTTGTTTATTTTCATTGTTGTTTGCTACTATTTTTTTATTTCTTGTTGCCTAACTTTTAGTTTTTTTATGTATGTCTATATTAAATCTTACTATTTGCTTCGATACTGATAAGAGTAAAAATAGTAAATGATTCTGAATGTATGTAATGACCAATAAAAATAAGCGCAATATAAGCTTCCCTACATTGTGGCTAGCTGTATGGATGGCTAAGCTAAGATATGATTAGATGGATATTTATAGACCATATATTAATTAGTCTTTCATTAAATGATCCATATTATAAAGCATTAATGAAGATTAATAAGATAATTTTTTTTCTTTGAAGAGCTCACAGATCAGAAGAATACAGACACATGAAAACAATTACAAAACTGTAATGGAAGCTATAACAGGGTGTGTTCACAGTGTTGTGGAAAAACAGAGAAAGGAGAAACTAACTCAACCTGTATGTGGTGGTTAGTTTCTTAGAGTCATAGAATCCTGTGATTTCAAAAGATCTGAGTCAGTTCCAAAATTGTCTGTTTATTTAACCATGAGAAATTACAGGACACCGTGTGGTTTCAAAATTTAGAATCTGAGGTTTCCAGTATTTGTGCTATGCCTGACCAACCTGCCTGAAGTCCAACTATTTCCAGATATTGCCTGGAGAATCAGAGTTAAGAGCCCAGACTTTGGAACCAGACATGTTGGGTTCAAATTCCAGCTCTGCTACTTATTAATTGTTTGACTATGGCCAAGTTACTCAACCTACTGTCTTCACTTTGCCCAATTCTAAAATGGAAGAAATAATAACATACCTATCCCTTGCTAATTTTTAAAAATGCTCATGAATTTGAATGTGATGGCATTCATCTCATTGCATCCTTATTTGATTACTTTCAAATATTTATATGACTTTCAGCAGTATAATAATATATGTTGGGCTGTATGATAATTATAATGTACAATTGGTTTGATTCCCCATCTAATGTATAAGATAAATTTCAAGTTTCTCAAATAGCTCATGCAACTTTTCATGATACCATGCAGTTTTTTTCAGAATACACATGCCTACACACACATTTGACTAGAAACAAACTGGGCATTGTAGCAATGAGAATCCTGGCAGGAATGATAGCACACTGACTCTGAGTGATTTGAGGAGATTTTTAAAAGGGACTATTGAGAAAGATGTGGGGAGGGTTTGGGGGAAACCACAGAGGTAGTACAGCACCCCAGGGAGCCATTGCCACTTCTGGATCTAAGGGCAACAGGAGGGACCAGTTATCAGAATTTGGAGACAGCCTCTTGACAGGAGCTGTTGCCTTTGGTAGGTCCATGGTAACCCAGCAGAAAGTAATCTGGGGAAAAAGACACCCAGATCTCATTCTCCTCTCTCTTTCAGGTTCCCCACATTGGCCAATCCCAACAGAAAGTCAGAGAGCAAGGGACTATGCATACATGTCAGCTTCCCAGAGCACAGAGCAGAGACGAGACTAGCAGAGAATAGTTCTGAAAGAACAAGTGAAAAAATGAAACAAAGCAGTAGAGAAGCCTAGCTATTTTATGGGAAAATTCTATCACAAAAACAGAAGCAAAACAACAAAACAAGGGCTGGCAAGTTGCTCACTTGGGAGAATGGGATGCTAAGAACACCAAGATCAAGGATTTGGATACTGGTACTGGACAGCCACAAAAACAAAACAAGAAAACAAACTCAAGACTGGGGGTTGTCTGGTTAGCTCAGCTGGTGAGAGTGCAGTGTTATAAAACCAAGGTTAAGGGTTTGGATCCCTATATCAACCAACACCAAAAAAACCCCTCAAGGCGGGTTGACAGCTTGTCACTAACTGACCTCTATGACTGAATTTAAACCTATGGAAAAGTGGCTGCAAAAGCTGAGACATATCTACAAAGAATATCTTCTTTGTATTAGTCTATTTCTGTTGCTTATAACAAAATACTTGAAACTGGGTGATTTATAAAGACGAAATTTATTGCTTACAGTTTCTGAGGCTGGGAGGTCTAAAGTCCAGGGAAAACATCTGGTGAGAGCCTTGGTGGTGGTGATAGTGATAGTAGAGTATCACATTGTGAAAATGGTGGAGCAGAGAGGAACTAACCTCATTCACTCTCCTTTTAAAGCCCTCAGAACCACGCCCCTGTCCACCGTTATTAATCCATTCACTGCTGCATGATCCTACAATCCAATCACCTCTTCAAGGCCCCACCTTTCAATTACCATAATAAGATTTCCCACCTTCAACAGTTACAGTGGGAATTAAGCTTCTAATATATGGACATTGGGGGACACAATTCAATCAATCCACAGCACTCCTAAATGTTCATTTCAGATGTGGCCACCAGAGACAGTACACAGAGAATGTCTCCTTCAAAAAGGTACCACCAGGAGGGAAAGGAAAGTAAACAAGGAGGATTTCCCTGCACAACAGAGCCAGGGTCAGGGGAAGGAAACTCCCTCACCTAAGCAGATGTGCCTCATCCTTACTGTCTAGCAGGATGTAACATGTGCTGTTTGTTTCCCATCCACAGCTTTCCAAATGGGAGTTTGTATTGTAGTTATTCTGTTTCTTCCCCCACTATTGCATACTGAGTATATCTAGAGCATGTAAGCTTAAGTTTGCAAGTAACAAGGAACCATAGCCAGAACTGTTGGAGAGAACTGGATATCACAGACAGATACTGAACTTTGATCTAGTTGTTCCTAGATGAGAGTTTCTTTGTTGTTCCTAGATGAGCGTTTAGGGTTGTATTCCTTGGGGGAAGGAATAAGTATAGTCCGTATGAAATGACTATATGAAAATAGGTAAATGTGTGAATGTCGTGGAGCCAAAGGGGTGGACTGGGGTGGACAGTATGGACAGCCTACTGGCTTGGCCTTTCACAAGTTCCTTTTCCTTGCCTTTCTCTACTAAAGAGATTGAAAAGCTAAAATACCCACCTTTCTAGACTCCTTTGCAGCTACAGATAACACAGTTGTGAATACTGAAAGGTTGAAAGAAGTCTGTAAGGAAGGAGTTCTTTCCTTCTTATCCCTAGAATGTAAGTACGATGCCTAAAGTTAGAGGAGTCATCTTCTGACCATGACAATAAATTCTTCATACTAAAAATAAAAGAGCAAAAGGACAGATAAAATCTGGTTTCCTGATTATTATTTAGCAAGATTTTCAGCCAGTGTAATCATAATTAATACAGACTTACCTCGGGTAATGATCATTTGGTTGGCAACTTTTTGCCATAACAGCTCTTTAAAAGTTATACCATTTCTTGGACAATGATTCCTTTTGTTGTTTTTGTTGTTTTCATGACTTTTTCACCCCAAAGTTCACTAAGTAGATATATCATAAGAAGTGACATTTTGACATTACAGTTTTGGGCGAAGATACACTCAGATAAATCCTGACCAAATGGTTGTTAGAGAATATCAAATAGACCAAATAAGAATTGTGTACCATGTTGGAAGGATTAAATTAATTAAAATATATAGAGTATTTAGAACAGTGCCTACCATATAATAACACAGGCGGGGCCAGCTCCATGGGTATGCAACCTGTGGAGTCACACAGGGCCCAGTGCTTGGAAGGGACCTGAGTTTGGTTTAAAGGTCGGCTGGTTTAATACTGTGCTGCTACCATCTTGAAATTCTTAATTTTATCTTGGAATTTGTGTACTGTATAAGTAAACTCTGATGGCACAATAGAGCATGCACATGAGTAGAGGAGATACATGCAATATGTGTGTCCTCCATTCCTTGCTGCCTCGTTTGCACATAGTGTATGCAATGCCCCATGAGCACAGAATTCTGGTGGACTCACTGTACATGCAAGTTGAGCAAGACACAAAGCAAGAACAAGGTAAGCATGGTATGTCTACCTTGATGGTAAATGATGGCATTGATAGCTCCAGGAAGCTATGCTTTCTGTTTGAACCAAAACTTGTTTTGAATACAGAAAGAAGGCAATGGCATTCTAAGGAATATGATAGATCTTCAAAAAGTTCATGGAAAGATTAGTATTATCTTTTAGTTCCATTTTCCCATGAATTTTTAGAAGTACGCTGTATGAACAACCAAGAAACCCAACCATATCTTTTTTATTCATGTTACTTCCCTGTGTTAACCAACCATTGAAAATAGTGGCATAGAAGAAAGGGAAAGATAGGGCAATCCACAATTCCCTCTCCTTGCAGTCTTTCCCTCATCTCTAAGGCAAAGATAGAGTGCTGACAGAAGATGCATGTATCAAGAAGCAGAACAAAAACATTTGAGTCAGTTTTGTGCAGCACTTCCACACTTTGGTAAGAAAAAATACATATGCTTGTACGTGCTATGAAATACAAATTGTGTAATTTCAGTGAGTCCACACACCACTTAAATGTTAATCTATTTGCGTTTAAAACTGGCATTGCATAATATAAAAATGAGTGGTAAAATTCATGGTAATAATTTTAAATTTTAATTTTTCTTGATTTAGAATGACATTAAATAGAAAATTAAAAATATAGGACAAGTTGAGACAGAGACTGCAGAAGAAAGGAAAAAAGCTTTATATTTTATAACCTTTAACAGCACTCTTTCTCGTTTTTTGAATAAGGAGCCCTGCACTTTCATTTTGTACTAGACTCTGCAAATTATGTACTTAGCTCTGAACATGATGTGCATTTACACATAGCACATAAACTGTAATGATAAACTAGCTCTAATAAATACTAATTAGACATCTAATTAACAATAATGCCCAATCAATGGCCCTTTAATATAGGGGGAAGAAAATATAACTTGTTTAAGAGAGCCTATTTTAGCTATAGTGTATAATTTAGCCAAAGATACAGATCCTGTAATATCTGGGGAAAAAAACCCAAACAGATTCTCTCCCCAGTCTAATGTTGGCACAGGAAAAGCAGAGAAGAAAGAGCCATAGTTGGAGACACTACGGCACCTGGGAGAAACCTGACTCTCTGAGCCCTTCCCAAGAAACCTCCTGTCCTGTGTGTCAGGGACAATCACTCGCACTGGGAATGTCAGCTTGGATGTGGCTGAAGGCGCAGATTAATAGTTACTGCCCTACCTCAGTCTGCTGTTTTAAATTGCCCTGAGGCAGAGGGCAAGGGGGTGTCATAAAACTGGCACAGGCATCTAGGCCTGTTGATAAGATAAAGAATTTTCAAGGCCAGATTCCATGCCCAAGGTCTGTGACTCAGATGGATCCAAGGCATTGGTGGATAGCCCATGGAATTGAAGCCTAATTCCTTGGAGTTAAGTTTGTGAAGGAGTTATGTGATTACAGAGCCCAAAAGCATGTGTCTTAACAGTCTCAATTACTCAGCCTCCTTTAGCCTCCAGAAATCACACCAATAGAAAGTGGTCTCGGAAAGCAATGCAGCCACTAGGAAAACAGCCCCAATCTCCATGGTGATTCTAGGAGGTCTCAAGGGAGCTCTTCAGAAAGCAGAAGCAACTATCATGGAAATCAGCGAGCAAAGGCAAGTTCCCCCCAAGAGTAGAAGCTGGGACAGCTGGCAGACGGGATTGCCAGGGCATGGAGTCCTTGCTCCTCCTGTCCACCTGGAAAGAATATGTGCTGTGGTCCAGGGACTAATGTGTTCTCTTTCCCAAATGGGAGATGTTACTGAAGCTTCAATACCACTTTACCTCTCTCTCTACTATTTAATATAGAGTTGTTTGACTTGTTAAATGTGAGAAGTTACCCTTGGAAGGGGACAGGATATCTCCCAGAGAATCTGGAGTTGGAGCTGATTGAAGTACTTAGAAGATACTTGGATTAACTCCCCTTAGGGAGTTTTCCAGGAATGATATTCAGTGCCACTGTCATTATCATGGAGGCCACTGAGGACCTACTGATGTCCTGGCTACAGGAGCTGCCTCCTTACCCCCTAAAACTGCAGTCACCAGCTGTGCTGCCCCCTTCTGAGTTCTTAGTGTTCTGAAGGCACAGCATGCCCTGTGCATAACTGGGGAGAAGACCCCTCCTTCTTACCTGGGCACAGAAGCAGCACTGCCTGAATCCTCATGTCTCCAGGTCACAGAGTCCCTGATGAAAACAACCCTTTCAGTGCCTGCCTGCAGCCACTCTCTCCCTTGGACTCAAACCCAAGTCTGTGGGACTGGCCAAGGAGAACACGACTGAGACTCTACCATGTTCCCTTGCCACATCTCCTTCCTTCCCGGACTAGGGCACTCTGCCTCTCTTCTTTTTCCACCAATAAAACAAAGCACCCTCCTGTCAGGCCTGCACTACCAGTTCAGCAGACAAGCCTCGTCCTGTCTGAATCTCAGCTATGAGTCATTACAGAAAATAGACTGATGTGAGCATTCCTGTAGTTTATTTAAGAAAGCCTCTAGGATCTTGAAGTGATTGAGCAGAAAACCAAAAATACTTGAAACTGATTTGCCGTAAAGGTAATGCATTGGAATTGAGCAGAGGCAATAGAGGAGAATTAGTTATTAATGAGTAAGGGGTATCATGGCATAACAGAAATACAGAAATTTTCTTAATTTCAATTGAGGTTGCAAAGTTGAGAAATATAGGTGGCAAGTACCCCTGTGCATTAGTCAGAGTTCTCCAGAGAATCAACAGGATATGTTATCAGTATATGAGAGAGGATTTATTAGGGGAATTAGCTCACGCGATTGTGAGAAGTTCCACGATAGGCTGTCTACACACTGGATGCTGGTAGCGTGGCTCAGTACAAGTCCAAAGGCCTCAAAACCAGGGAAGCCGATGATGTTCTTGGTGTAAATCCTGGAACCTAGGAGCTGAAGAGTCCTGAGCTCTGATGTCCACAGACAGGAGAGCAAAAGTGTATCCCAGGTCCAGTGGAGAGAAAGAGAGATTCGCCTTTTTTCTCTTTTTTTTGTGGGTCCCCAGCAGATTAGTGGATCTTTCCCACCCAGTCCACTCAGGCCCTCATGCTAATCTCTTCTGAAACAACATCACGGATAAACCTAAAGAGAGAAAGCTTTACCAGATTTCTTGGCATTCCTTAATCTAATCAAGGTGACACCTAGGATTAACCTTCACACCTCATATTCTAAAGAGAGATGCAAAACTATCTCTAGAGGACTTGCTGAGAAGTGTCCCCAGACTGCTCTGCTACCTCTCCGAGGTTTAGTGAAGGGTGGAGAATGAGGGTTTCTTAGAAACCTGGCAGGCGCTGAGCTCAGTGGTGTGGCCTCTACCCTCTCAGCTACCCTCTCCTGCCTCAAGCCAAAGGAGGTGGTCTCTATAAACCCTTGGGAATCAGTGGCACTGGAGTGGAGTGGAGTGAGAGGTTCATGGAAGATTTTGACATATGATTCCCAGCATGGGAAGGATTTAGGCCTAACTTCTTCTGCCTTGAAGCTTCCAAGGTACTGGTCCTCTGGACTTACCACTGAAGCAGGGCAAAGTGAGGGGCTGCGTGACGACAATGCTGGCTGCAGTTCTCTCAAGGTGAGGTAGGTCCTGGGCCAGAGTGGTCAGTGTGGTCTCCTCACCCAAAAAGCCTGTGCAGAGTATCCCACCAGAAACAAAACCTGAAACAGTGCGAGCAAGCAGCACTCTGGGGGGCAAAGTTCCCATGCAAAGCACATATAGTGATGGGCATATCTGAGGGCAAAGTTCCCAAAGACTCACCCAAAGAGAAAGCCTGCTTTTGGTGCATCTGCCACAAAGGGGTCAGTAATACCAGTTTACAATAGCACCCATTAGGTCAGACCTATGTGCCTCCCTCCTCACCTGTTGCATTAGTCTGTTTTGTGTTGCTGTAACAGAATACCGGAGACTGGGTAATTTATGAAGAGAGGTTTATTTGGCTCATGATTCTGGGACAGCTGCATCTGGCACGGGCCTCAGGCTGCTTCTATTCATGGTGGAAAGAGGCAGACAGCCAGCGGGTACAAGCAGATCACATGGTGAGAGGAAGCTAGGGAGAGAAAGGGGAGGTGCCAGGGTCCTTAAAACAATCAGCTCTGGGGGGAACTAACAAGGGAGAACTCACTCATTAATCCCCCCTCCCCCAGGGAGAGCATTAATCCATTCATGAGGGATCCGCCCGCATGACCCAAACCGCTCCCAACACTGCCAAGTTGCCGATCAGATTTCCACATGAGTTTTGTGGGGGACAACATGTCCAAACTCTGTCACCTGTCCTCTCCCTTTCATCTCGTCCAACCCTGGAGGAAGCAAAGAGCTCACAGTGAGTGGGAGAGGAAAAGTGGAGGAGCCCAATGGGGGAGTGTAAAGATAGAGGGGACCGTTCCCCTTCCCACTGCTGGTCTCTGGATGGTGGCCGAGAGAAGCTGGCAAGGTCAAAGTTCTCATTTTTATCACACTGGACTTGTTAATACTGTGCTTGAAAATAAAGCTTTTTAGTATCTGAAAAGGATGGGGAGTCTATGGGATATGCTTAAGCTATCATCCAGGGGCAGAGAAGGGAGATCTGAGAAGATGCCTAAAGATCAAAGTGGGAGAAAAATGAAGTTGCTTCCTGCCTGCGTCCCACAGAGTCCAGCTCATTCAACAAACCCGTTGTGTTTGGAATCCTGGGGAGCAACTGGAAGGAGAATTAGCTAACATGTATGGATCTCAAGTAAATGCCACCACAATGGAGAAAATTTGAATCGATGTTTACAATGCTATGTTTCCCTATTAAAATTATAGCAGTTAGACCTCCCAGAGTCTGGAGCCATCAGATGTGGGTCTTTCTTGTGCTTTCTCTCTATGACAACCAAAATTATTTTCCCACTTTAGTGATTCATTTTTTGAACAAAAACACCTAATGATTTACTTTTTATACTTAACATGCTATCATAACTTTTTCATGTTATTTCATATTCTTTTGAGTGTACTGTTTAATGACTTTATACCCATACCTTATAAAAAGATGTTTAGATTATCAAGTTTTTCTCACTTATAAATATTTAAACACGTACATAGAACTTTAAAAAATGTTTTCAAACTTATTTCTTTTAGTTATATTCCAAGAACCAATAGAACTTTGTAAAGTTTCATGATTACTTCATTTTGAATTCCTGATAACTCAAGGTGTAATTGATTTCTATTAAATATGACTTAAAGTAGTCTTTTGCTCTGTGAATTTCAGAGCCTTACTGGTTAGAAAAGGCAATTTTAGTCCAAAGCTGATCACTTTTTTAAAAAAATCAAGAGCTCATAAATTAACGATTTATTCTATGAGGCTTTAACTTCTGGCTTTAGCAATAAAATATTTTGTGTTAAATAAATTGTGTTTATTGATGAAGCAATAGTAATTTATTTTTTTCCTTATTTCTGTAGTATAGGTGCTGTATTAAGAATAAATTGCCCTTTAAACTATTTTTCAATTTAGAATTCTCACTTGGTAGAACACCTATTTCATTATTGTTTTCAGATTGTGAGATTTTATCATAACATGGTTATATTACCAGACTCGGAGTTGTTTTAATAATTCATAACAATTTTAATTCATTGGCCAAATAGTTCTGTGAAAATAAAGAAGTTTCTACCACACATGAGAAAGTTTGAGTGGTGAAGTTATCAGTTATTAAAATTCTCTAATATTTAATAATAAAATAATATCAAATATGTTGTATGAGCAGATTGATGCATGTTCCAAAACATTTTGCTTATAAATGAACTTTTATTAAAAAAAATAAGGTTTCAGTTTCAGAGAAGAGGAAAGAGATTAGCAGAAATAATAAATAAGGCCTGATCTAACCCAATGATGTGCAAATATTAAACAATGTCCATGCATAAGACTAGTGTTTATGGACTGGTATTTGGCTTCATTATTTTTAATATGTACAGGATAACATAAAGAAAGGTAGCATCATTTTAAAGTTTGATTTGAATTTTTGGCAATATATCTTTCAGCAAAGAAAACTGGACCCTTTCCCCAGTTGCCTTTGGCAGTAAACCCCACAGTGACTGATCTTCATGACCTCATCCTGGAATTTGGCTTGAGTGACCAGTTTTAATCAACCTGAAAATAATGCCTCTTTGTCTATTAGAAAACAAATGGCGACAGATTGGCTCTTTCTGCAATAACCATAGCTCATCTGACTGGCTTTGCCCATGAAAGTCTTAGAAAAGTATGAAACACAATTTGAGGAGTTAGTTGTGTGTGAAAATCTTAATGAACTCAGTCACCTTGTAATTTAATGGCCAAGAAGCAGCTGTCTGAACAGATTAGCCATTAAATCTCAGATGTGAGGTTGTTTGACCTTACTTTGCGTATTTTTAAGACCAGATTTTGCAGAGTGTAGTCGGCTTTCTGAGCCCAGTGAGAAGTCTGAGTACTGCCTCTGTGCTGTCAGATTACAAGGCTACAAAGCAGAAGCGGAGCCAGTCACTCGTAGGAAAACAAAGGGGGCACCGCTTTCCTTTGTTTTTTATAGTGTTATTAAATTAAAACTGCTTTATGTGATTAGCGTTAGCTGACTGGTCACTTTCATTCTCTGAGAAGCTAAATCAACATTCATTTATAAGCACTGGGGAGACCTGTGGTGGATAATAAAAAATCATTTGTATTGTTCTTTATAGTACAATTATTTCTCAATTTAGACATGATGATGGTGCTGAAATTCAGAAAACTGCAAATAAAGTAAAAAAGACACTAAAACAGTGTTGCCATGGGAAATGCTGAGAAGAACTGGGCAGCTAAAATGTTGGCAGGACTACTAATGGATGTCCAATAGCATCCTGCTCAGAATGCACGCTATGCTGGGCTTCCTTGCAACTAGGTGAGGCAAAGCTGTAGCCAATGAGATAGTGGCAGAAATGATGTGGGTAGCCTCTGGGTTGCATTCGTATGGAGAATGGACATACCATCCCCTTCCCCTTCTCTCTTTCTCATCTGCTGCAATGTGTACATGGTGCTAGTGAACTACCTTGGACCACTCAGACAAGGACAATGCCATAGACATAGTTGAGTAACAGCACAGAAGGGGCCTGAATCCCTTGTACCACAGACCCATCTCCTAGCTCTGTAATGTTTATGCTTAGACTGTTACATGACAGGAAAACAAAGTCCTATTTCATGTGTCACAGTTACTTTGGGTCTTTGTCTTAATAGCAAAATCTACTTCTTTTTTTCTTTACTATTATTATTTTTTTTGGCAGCTGGCTGGTATGGAGATCTGAACCCTTGACCTAGGTGTTTCCAACACCACGCTCTAACCAACTGAGCTAACTGGCCAGCCTATGTTTTAATTAACCCTGTGTATAATGACCTCTGAGATGGGTGGTTAGTCCTAAAAGCATTCAAATCCAAACTTTAGAAAACAATGTGCAGGCAAAAACAAAAACAAACCAAAAATATATCTTAGGGTAGACTGAACTAATATGCAATTGTGGCCTCCAACTTTCAGTCTCTTTTCTAAAGTTTGGATTCAAGAATCTCTGTAAAGCTGCCTCATACCACATGCTCATCCTTCTCTGTTCCAGTGTGTTCAGAGCATTCCTCTCACATAAGCCAGTAGAGGTGGCCCTGCCTGTCAATCCTATACAAGATCTAGACCTGGAGCTAGGGATGGGAGCACATAGTTTAGGTTCTTTATTGACGGGCTGATTAACTGTAAAAACAAGAAGTTGAAAGCCAAGAGCCATGGGTTTATGATGAGCCAAAAGGAAAGGAATTTGAGGAAGGACTGGAGAGAAAGTGCCCCTGGAGGGAAAGGGTACAGGACTATCCCTATTGTTGTGTAGGCTGCCCAACTCCAGGAGAATCCTTTCTAGAAGGAGTCAGAGATTTGTGCACTCTGACATTCTTCCAGCAAGTGTTAGTGAAGCATCCAGGCTCCTGTTTCCTAATTTGCACTCAGTCACAGCATGAGCTAGCATTAGTGTTAGGTGGGTATAACTCTGACTGGGACTGAGGACCGAGAGTGGGAGACTTCTTGCGAGTAGAGAGGAAGAATGTGGTAATCTTCAGAAAAAGTTACCTTCTCGTTGGTAAAAATTAGTGAGGATTCGCAGTGCCAGAGGGCCTGAATTTCAGAATAAGCAAAGGGGAAGCATCTAGATTTTGAGAGAGCCTGGAGGGGAAAATCACACACCTCATGAGGACTGATGATGTGTAGGTAGTAAGGACCCTTGATTAGAAAGGTTCCTATATTTTCATTCATTGCATAGGAAATCGTAGACACTCCAAATGGTGGTGGAGGAAGAGGGTGGGAGAAGTTTGCAGTATCATATGTATCCCAACCATTAAAAAAAAGCTTGTTTTATGTCAAACATTATAGGAGTAGCTGTTCCATATTTCACATATTTCCAAAAGTTGAGGGGAGGAGGGAAAAATGGCCGCATTTGATGAGATTTATTGCCCGTGTTTGTAAACACTGTGTTATGCTCTATACCGGACATTGTGGTACTGGCTGCTCAGGTCAAATTTGGCCTTGCACTTATGTTTTGCTTTGCTGACATAGTATTTTTTTATAATTATGATTAGTTGCCAATGTTTAAAAAGAACAAATTTTACAATGAAATTGGGATATGAGGCTTCATTTTTGAAAACTGGAAAATGTGGTGACAGCTCACATTCTCTTATGGAAATCATCAGTGTGTCTGAGTAAAGGCAGCGTCTTTTAGATGAAGTCCTTATTCTTCTACCACAGTTCCTAATTCCCACCTGGCCTGCCTCATTTATGTTACTTGCCTGTTTTCTGTAGGCATTTGACTTTACTAGCCCTGCTAGATTTGGAATAGGGACTGTTTTCCCCCACAAATACCTAGCATATTGCTGGGAAAGTGTGTGCTCTGTAAATATTCATTGAATAATAAATGAATGAATCGATCCTGACTAAGGTTCACCCAAGTCTGATGTCAATGATCATCCTCAGGCTAGAATAACTTATGGACCAGTGTTTTGATCATCTTGTCTGGCCCTCTGCTTCCAGCCAGGGGACAGGTGAATTGTTTAAGCCAGATGTCATGAATTTGTCTCTAGGGAGGGGGCTTTTGTAGTAATTCCTGATGAGTTTGCTGAACCTGGTTTTGTTCTTCATTGTTATTGAAACCTTTATTTTCCTATTGCTGACACCCTGGTATTTAGGGCCCAGCTGCGGTGATTTCTGAGCTTAGGCCTTTCTGTTTGTGTTCTTTGTAAAGCTGCTTTAAATGCTTTGTTCAAAAAAGATGACTTTTTTCCTGGTGACCTGATTTTGCTTATCAGCTTTTTCAACAATTCTGTGATTTCAGTTTTTTCCTCAGGAAACTGTGTTCGACTCCAAATGAAACACTTAAGTTTTTATCTGTAAGTAACATGCAAAGTGTCCCAACTGCACTGACTTTATTTATGAGTCATTTAAGAGAAAGAACTATTAAAGGAAAACTGAAAAAGAAAAAAAAAAAAGCAAGCAAGAAAGGAAAAGTTGAGGTTGTTTTGTAGCCTCAGCAGGAAGAATGGGGTGGGGATCTTAAGGAAATAATTTAATCTTTAACTACACTGGCGTGTAGTAGTACAAATTCAAATGTAAAGCTCTTCTAAAATGAAGAGAAAACCATATAATCCATGCTTTTGAGGAGAAACCTCTCTGATTCTGGTTTAATAATATTCTGCCAGGCTGCTTTGCCAGTCGTGGATTCTGCTTCTTTTTGTGGAAGTTGGAACAGAGAAGAAATCTTCTGAGAGTTCTGCAGGCTGGTTGGCGCTTTATACATAAGCCGGAAAGGATTTTAAAGTTCTCCCTGAAGGACTCAGTACATTAAAGAAATAATACTAAGACTATAGTTGCCTCGTTGAGAAAATCTTTATGTCCCTAAGTGCTATACATATCATTTTAAGGTAACTAAATAACTGCTTCCCCGATATAATTTATGAAACAAGAAATACTTCCTGCTCTTAGCCTAAGTGTGTGTTTTCTGAATGCTGTTCCAAAGCTCAACACTTAAGGGAGAAAGAGGCATTCCCCCCATTCTGTAATTACTTATTACGTGTCTCTGGTGTACCTACTACCTGGCTGAACAAAAGACAGAGAGTGACGGTTGGAAGGAGCAGGAAAGGAGACAAAGGGGTAAAAGAGAATACAGAGGGATCCTATGATGAAATAGCCCCGACCAAAAAGCCAGTCTTCAGGACAGATGCAATTTACATACGTCACTCATTCTTTCATTCATTTATTCATTATTCACAAAGCATTTATTGATTTATATTTAGAAAAGTGTGACATGAACAGAATCAAATGATCTACAATTGACTGGGGGAAACAGTTCCTGGTACATAAAAGCACTCAATATTGGTTAGCTATTATGTTTGCTAGAAAATAAAAAAGTTGGTATTACAAAGAGCATCTACAAATTGATAAGAAAAAGAAAAACACGCTAGTAGAAAATTGAGCAGGGATTATGAACAAGCAATTTATAGAGGAGAAATCCTGATTGTCAATAAACATATGAAAATATGCTCAGCTTCACTAGAGGACAGGGGAAAACCTTCATTTAAACAATGAGATACTGCTTTACGCAACAGATTAGCAAGATTAAAATAGGTTAGTGAGGATGAGGAGGAATACTTGCCACAACTTTAGGAAAAGAAATCTGGTGGTGGTTATTAAAAATAAAAGTACACAATCCTCTTTAGGCTCGTGGGTCATTTTGGCTAGAACTCACAGGTGCATAGGAGTTTACCGGGAAAGGTACACAGGGTGAGAACCCTCATGTGCGTCCACACTGTTTGTGTTGGTGATGAGGGCTCTTTTCCCTGCGAGACTAGGACCAAGCTTGTGGAGTGCAGAGGACCATTTTCCTCATTATAACGTTTTCTACAAGGTTCTGTATTTGGCACAGAGTGGGAGCTCAGCAATTGTCTATTGATTTCAATTAGAATAAACCATGGAAAAGAGGAAGACTTTCAGGTCCTCTGATTGGTTTGAAAGGAAGCTGCGTCTAGGGGCAGGAAGCAGATTCTGAAATCGCAGATTTATTACCAGTTCTCAGAGGAGCCAGGCTCTCGCCTGCAAGCCACTCTACTCTTATATACCTCTTTTGTATCACGTACTCAGAAATAACAGATTCTTTGGTGGTCAATAACTATAACAATATCATAATGGCAGCAATTATTTATTGTTTATGCATCAAGCAGTATGCCAAGGGCTTTGTATATTTTAATTCTGATTCTCACACCAACCTAGCAAGAGGAATTATTACTCTTGTTTAATTATTGAGATAAGATCAGAGAGATTAAGTGACCTGCCAAAGACACTGGTCTAGGAAGTGATGGAGTCCTTTGAACTCTAAAATCCTGAGTGCCAAGGACGAACTGCTTGCTTGCCTCCCCATCCCCCCATTTATGTATCAGAGAGGCAGGCACTTTCCTAATGCTGGGAAGGTGCCAGCACAGAAGCCAAAATGAACCATTTATGGCAAATGCCATAAATGCACAGAAGCCAAAATGAACCATTTATGGCAAATGCCATAAATGCACAGAAGCCAAAATGAACCATTTATGGCAAAGTTTGCTAAGTACCTTAAAGAGATGTAGAAAATGCTGTGGAAAACCAAGAGAGAGATACATACCTCAAACAGACTGGGGCCAGGACTAGGGCAGTCTTCTCAGAAGAAGAGATCATGAACAAAGTTTTGAAAAACAGTAGGAGCGTTGTAGGTGGACGAGGGAGAAAACATTTGTTTGGGGAACTGCTAAGCCTTTGGGTGTAAATTGTAGTTTGTCTACACACTAGCTGTGTGGTCTTAAAAAAGTTACCAAACCTCTTTGAGCCTCACTTTACTCATCTTTAGATGAGTAATAATTTGTATTATTCAAGGTTCGAATGAAAAGCAGATGGGATAATCCAGTTAAAGACTCTAGCTTGTAGCCAGGTATGCAGAAGGTATAGTACATGGCAGCAATGGGGGATGGTGGTAGTGGGGTAGTTGTTGTCATGTGGTCAAAGGTGCTGTAGCTGTAATCATCATGATCAAAGGTGGATTGAAGGCAGACACTTGTAAGTAAAACCCCTGGAGCAGGTGAGACTGGTGAGGGAGTTGCTAAGTAACCCGAGGCAAGAGCAGATTTTAGCACATCTACTGTTTAGAGTCTGCAAACTGTCCTAGGCTCCTGTAGAGTCAGGAGAGACTTAAACCTGGTTACTCGATCGGTCGCTTGGAGTTGACATAGCGACCATGAGAAGGGCTCAGCCTGACACAGGGGTGGGTTGGAAACTGGTGCTGCATATCTCCAACCAGTAACCTAAGATCCTGACTAACATGTGATCCTGATGAAATGTTAGCATGCCGAGACTGTAACCCAAAATTATTTCTGATGACGTTGTTTCCTTAGTTTTTAACGATCTTTTAATCTCAGGAAGACTTAGAGTTAAGAATAGATGCAAACCCAGGAAATCAACAGTTTTTGTATTAAGGGACCCGTGCATATTTGGTACTTTAAGCATTTCTAATATTTAAGGGAATTGAGCCTGTTAGAGCAAACAATCATCTTTGCTTCCAATATAAATTTATAACTGAATAATTAATTTAAGCTTACGTGTATAAGTTGGAAGCATAAGAATATCTAACCAAGTTTAAAAACAGAATTAGAAGTTTTAAAACAATTAAAATACATGCTTATATGCTTAATATGTATGTCTAAGAGTAAAGCCAGTTCTTAAGAAGGTTTTTAAAAATGATTTAAACTGACAAATAAAAGTTAAGAAGGTTTTTTCATGTTCTTTAGATAATTGGTATACTTAAGAAGGAAATACAATGTATAAATGCAGTATAAAATGTTTAAAGATTTTTTATTAACTAAGTTTGCATATTAATTTCACATATTAATCAAAACTTCCTTCTAAGTTATTATTAAAATGTATTAGTTTTGGAACAAAATAATAAGATTTGTAAGTGAACTAAAAGCTCAAGAAAGATCTATAGTTTTCATTTTTAACTTTAATACATCACTTTAAAAAAAAAACAACAAAGCTCCTAAATGCTACCCAAAGGCATAAAAAAATCACATTGATATGATGTATACCCAAAGCATAGTGTATAATGCTTCCTAAATAATACAGATGACATATTTTAATAATCTCAAACATATATATCATTATTCCATATCATATATAATAATAACAATATATTATCAATACATGTATGTGTATATATGCTTGCGTGGATTCCTTTTTCCTTGCATACGAGAAGCAACTGTAGGCACACACTACACTACACGCAAGTGCCGCATGGTCTTGCCTGAAAGCTGTTTTCCACAGCTCTGATATTCAGTAACCCATGTAGAGAACAAAGGGACTTTGCTCCATGAAGTCTAATTGCCTGCTGAATAAATAAACAGATGAAGTGCTGCATGCATTAAATGGAGGTAAATATTGACCCTGACACCATATGTTTGCTGAAGTGCCAGCTGAAGTGTGTTGGCAGCTTCTATCAGTTAGGGGACCTGCCAGCCTAGCACGCAGGAGACACTGAAGTATCAATAAGGCCCTCCTGCTTGTGCCTTAATCTCCCCCACCCCCCAATTCTTCCACCAAAGGCAAATCACAAAATCAAAAATCCAAAAAAGGAAGAATAGGATGGCTACTGACTGTCTAGCTTCAGATGGTCTCATGGGAGCCTTTGTTAAATAGACTGGTGAAGACAAGCATATCTTTGCATTATTTCATCTTTTAATTAAGAAAGGAGAAATTACTATATTGAGTCAGACCTATGAGTGCACAGCATGCCCTGGTGGAGGAACAGACCTCCTACCCAACGTTGTCACTTGGTGGGGAAGTCCCATCACCTCTCTGATCCCCAGTTTAACGAACCTCACAATGAGGATAATGATACTGCCCCTGCCTTTGTGGCAGGTTTCAGAAGCTCAAGTGAGGTTAATTACATAACTGGGCCTAGTGAAAAGGGCTGTGGATATAAAAAAGTTAATTATGATGACTTCTGAGTAACAACAAGTCACTCTGGAGTATTCCCTTGCCCACCTTTGCTTTCTTTTCCCTCTCCTGTTTCCCAAGCCCAGAGTGGCCAAAGGAGGGGCAAGGACAGGATAGTCAGCTGCCATTGTGACTTCTGCAGGGGGAGATTCCTTCTTTCCTCCTAAAGTACCCAGTGCAACATCCAAAGCACTTTCTAAATAGCTCACGCTGGTTTTCTTTACTTTTTTCATTTCTTTAAAATTCTAATCCAAAGAAGAATTAAAGAAGACTATATAATCAATCTAGCAGTTTGTGACACTGGATTTTTTACTTCATTGTTATCATTATTACTTAGATTGTCTTATTTGATAGTTGCAATGGTCTCAGATTTCTTCAATAATTGTTCCTTTCTGCATTTGTTTTAGATAAACAGATCTAAAATAAAGTAGTATTTCTTAAAAAGATGATTTTTAGTTACTAATTAATGTGGATGTAGAAGTAATACAAATCCATAAAAGACTTAGATAGGAAGTAAAGAAAAGCAGACACAAGACTGTCTCTTGTAACAGTTTTTGACTTACAGTCTATTTTGCATAGTCACTCAGCTCTCTTTTGGTTACTATATGTATGCAGTATCTTTTTCTACCTTTCACTTCAACTTATTTGTGTTTTTGGATCTAAAGTGAGTCTCTCTTTTTTTTCCTTAAACTGTCCTCTTGTGCCTTTAAGAGTCACCCTATTCTTAGACCATAAAGTGAGTCTCTTGTAGACAGCATATAGTTGAATCATGTTTTTCATCTATCCTGCCAATCTCTGCCTTTTGTGGAGGGAGATTTACATTTAAGTAATTACTATAATGAAGGACTGACTTCTGCCATGTTATTTGCTTTCTGTATGTCTCATACCTTTTTTGATCCTCATGTCCTCCCATTACTGCCTGATTTTGTGTTTAGATGATTTTCTTTTATTGTTTTGTTTTGATTCCCTTCTCATTTCTGTTGTGTATATATTTCAGACATTTCTCAGTGGTTACCATGGGCATTACAATTAACATGCTAAATTTATAACAATCTAGTTTGAATTGATAGCAAATTAGCTTCAATAGCATACAGAAACTCTACTCCTATACAGCTCCATCCCCCCGTTTATGTTGTCATTGTCACAAATTACATTTTTATACATTGTATACCTGATAACACATTTATAATTATCTTTAATGCATGTTTCTTTTAAATCATGTAGGAGATAAAAAGTGGACTTACAAACCAAAAATACAATAATTCTGTCTTTTATACTTACTCACGTAGTTACCTTTACTGGAGATCTTTATTTCTTCATTCAGCTTCAAGTCATTGTCTCGTGTCCTTTCATTTCAAACTGAAGACTCCCTTTAGCATTTCTCGTAGGGCAGGTCTATGAATAACAAACTCCATTAGCTTTGGTTTATCTGGTAATATCTTAATTTCTTTTATTTTTGGAGGCTGATGAGTATCTCCTTTGTTTTTGCCAGATGAAGAATTCTTGTTTGACTGATTTTCCTTTCAGCACTTTCATTTATTAAGTTTTGGTGGCTGGCTGGTATGAGGATCCGAACTCTTGACCTTGTTGTTATAATCATGCTCTAACCAACTGAGCTAACCACCCAGCCTCAGCGCTCTTAAATGTGTTATCCTCCTGCTTTCTGGCCTCCATGGTTTTGGATGAGAAATCAGCTGTTAATCTTATTGAAGATTACTTGAATGTGATGAGTTGCTTCTCGATGCTTTCAAGATTCTTTGTCTTTGTCTTTTGACAGTTGAGTATATGTCTAAGTGTGGAACTCTTTGAGTTTATCATACTTGTAGTTCATTGAGCTTATTGGATGGGTAAATTCATACCTTTCATCAAATTTGGGAAGATTTGGCCATTATTTCCTCAAATACACTTTCTACTCCTCTCTCTTTTCTCTTTCTGAAACTTCTATGCTGTGTATATTGGTCAAGTTGATGGTGTCCTACATGTCCTTTAGCCTCTGTTTACTTAAATTTATTCCTTTTTCTTTCTGCTCCTCAGACTTGACAATTTCAATCTTCATCCCTTTGAGTTTGCTGATTCTTTCTTCAGCCTGCTCAAATCAGCTCTTGAATGTCTTTAGTGATTTTTTCATTTTAGTTATTGTACTTTTCAGCTCTAGAATTTTTACATCATTCCTTTTTAAAGTTTCTGTCTCTTTATTGATATTCTTATTTTGTTCATACACCATTTTCCTGGTTTCCTTTCGTTCTTTGTCTGTGGTTTCCTCTAGCATTTTGAGCATATTTAAGACAGTTGATTTAAAGTTTTTGTCTAGTAAACCCAATGTCTGGGCTTTCTCAAGGAAAGTTTCTGTCAATTAATTTTTTTCCCTTTGAATGGACCATACTTTCCTGTTTCTTTGTACATTGTGATTTTTAAAAAATAAAAACAGGACATTTTAATATTATAATGTGTTACACTGGAAATTGCATTCTCCCCATTTCTCAGGGCTTGCTTTTCTTTATTTTTATTTATTTTTTTAAAATTTTATTTTGTCGATATACATTGTGGTTGATTATTGTTGCCCCTTGCCAAAACCTTCTTCCCTCCTCCCTCTCCTCCCTCCCCCCCACTTTTCTTTATTTTAGAAGGCTGTAGCCATTGTTTATTTAGTGACTTTTCTAAACTATTTTTTGCAAAGACTGTATTCCTTGTCATCTCTGAAATATCTGCTTCTTTGCTTGTATTCAGCTAGTGTTTGGACAGAGATTTTTCTTGAATGGTAAGAGCTAAGAACAAAACAAAACAAACAAAACAAAAACACCTCTGCCAATCTTTGTGGATTGACTCTACTCTGAGGCACTCATTTAGTGCTTTGCCAGGTCGTTTGCAACTCTGCCGTAGCCTTCACTTTCTGCTCTCACTGAGCCTAGAGATCAGCCAAAGATGAAAGGTTAAGGTCTTCTAAGGTCTTTTCTGAGCATTCATCCTGTTCTGTATGCATGTGACTTTCTAAATTTCCCAGTATACATGGTGCTTTTGGATACCCCAGTTTTCCAAAGAAACTCTCCCCAGCTTTTCTCCCAGACTTTAAGCTGTGTATTGTGTGTTTCAACCATAACCTAGGAGGTTGCAGGTTGTTTGTCTTACAGTGTTTTCAAGCAGTGCCTGCCACTTTTCTACCCTGAGTGTATTCTGAGGTAGGTGAAACAGAGACAAGTCCTTGCATCAGTCCTTCAGGTAGCCCAGACAGGTTACAGTAGAGAAACACAGTAATTTATGAATAAGGTCTGCTCTGTTTCCTCTGGAACTAGGGTCCCACACTGACAACACAGGATGCCATCTTCAAGACCACTGCCAAACTTCCCTCCCTGCCTGCCTTCCTCCTTCCCATCCTTCTTCCATTCCCTCCCTTCTTTTGTCAAACATTTTTCTGAGTACCTCAAAATCATCCATTATACTGCAGAGCTCTAAGAGCCAGATGAAAAATGCTCATGGAATGCAAATATATTATTGTTCATAAAAAGCATAATTAAATGTGAAATAAATATTTTGTACAAAAATCATATAACATATTTTAAAGTCAAAGATAAATTAATTTTGTAACCTCTTTTCTATTTTGAATTATCCATTAATTGTTACTACATAGAATATAGAATTGACTTTTCTTGAAAACAGTAAAGCAAGTATCCTTAAGTCGTCACACTTAAGGTGTGTGAAGCAGTGTTCTGGCTTAATATATATTAAAGTTTATTCCATTTGGCTTTTTTACTCTAAAAAGAGGAAAAATAACTTTCTGCTTTCAAAAAATTAAATCAAAATATAGCAACCAATAAAATAGAAAGAAATCAATAAAAAGAAAAGATTAGTTGAGATATAAACTGGGAGGCAGGGGGTAAGAGAAGAACTGGTAAAGGGCCATGCAAAATGATTACATTGTATAATGTTGAATATATGAATTATCCTGATTTGGGCATCACATGTTGCCCACAGGTATTGATATTCAACTCTGTACCCCATAGATATGTACAGCCAACTATATTTCAATTAAAATATATATATATACATACTTAAACTGATTTGACAGAATTTAAGTCTGTTGGCCCACTGGGTTTTGGCCAAAGTCCATACATTTTAAAATGCTTTAGTTTGAAAATTAATATAATCATTTTGTTTCATTTTTGTTATATGGGACTGTGGGGTTTAAGAGGTAAATACTAAAAGATTAGTTACTTGGAATAATACATGAGAAAAACTCATTCAGAATTTAAGTTTCTGACACCTGCTACAAATAATCTCTGAAACTCTTTCTTTTTCTTCCATAAAAATAGATGTAATGTCCCCAAACTAAAAGAATAACAATATGAACGATTTAGAAATATTCTGAGGCTATAAAATTATTTCATAACCATGAAGTTATAACCTATAAAACCTAAGGTCCAATCAAGGATAGACTCTAAAATGTGAGGGAAAAATATAGTAAGAAAAAGCAACGAAATGTAAAGCCAAGTGTTTTTTGGAAATTAAATTTTATTTCAGTGTTTTTTTCAACCTCTTTTAGAATCCAGAATGTAATCAAATCAAGTGGATATAAATCTGACTAAATAAAAATATAAAACATAATTTATAAAGTAAAATATATAATGAGTATATCCAGACAGAGGAGTATTATTCAGTGCTAAAAAGAAATGAGCTATTATACATGAAAAGACATGGAGGAAACTTAAATGCATATTACTAAGTGAAAGAAACCAGTCTGAAAAGCCTACACACTGTATGATTCCAACTATAGGACATTCTGGAAAAGCCAAAACTATGGAGACAGTAAAAAGATCCATGGGTTGCCAGGGGTTAAGAGGGAGGAATGGAAGAATAGGTGGAGCACTGAGGATTTTTAGGCAGTGAAACTATTCTGTATGGATCTATAACAGTGGATTCGTGTCATTATACATTCGTCCAAAACCATACAAGGTACAAAAACAAGAGTAAACCCTAGTATAAACTATGGACTTCGGGTGATAGCAATGTGTCAAAGTAGGTTCGTCTATCATGACAAATGTACCACTGTGGTGTGGGATGTCGATAGTTGGGGAGGTTGTGCATATGTGGGGACAGACACTATGTGGGAAATCTCTGTACTTTCCGCTCAGTTTTGCTGTGAACCCAAAACTGCTCTAAAAAATAATGTCTAGTAAAAATAGCATATCTGAAATAAGCATATTAAAATATAATAAATGTATTTATATTTGTAAATTAACAAAATTTTGAATATAGAAAACTAAATAAATTTTAATTTGATTAAAATAAAGCTATTACATTTTATTAGACTATTAAAAGTAGAAGATGCTAGAATATTATATATAACAGTAAGTATTACTATACAACATTAAATGAAAAATGAGACCTTGCTTTAACTCGGGATCTTTAAACAACAGCAGTACAGAAATTCTGAAGCTGTCTTGTGTATTGTAGTATGTTTAGCAGCAGCCTGGTCTCTATCCATTTGATACAAGTAGCACATCCCTTGTCGTGACAACCCCAAAATTCTCCAGACATTTTCAAATGTACTCTGGGGTCAGGAAGGAATCACTGCTTTAATTGTAGCAGCAGAAATATCAAGCGATTACACTGACAAAAATATTTTCTTTAACAGTTTACTTCATTATCACTTACCTAGCTGAAAGGCATCAGTCTGGGTAAAATGTGCCATGGGAGATTTTCAGTGGCACCCTAGGTATGGCATGGCTAGAAAAACAGCCAAATCAAACTGTAAATATACAGAACTAAAATCTAGAGCAGGTGTGAAGAGCAATGTGTACCTTCTTCATTCTACCCACTTCTCTCTCTCTGCCTTTTGGCAAGGAACAGACCCTCTTCTTGGATGTACTTAGGTTTCTCAACCATAATCACTCCATGCTGAGGCCTGCATAGCTGTTGTCAGTGATGCGCTAGTGAAGACGTGGTGAAGTGGCTCGGGACTCTGCACTGTTTCCATGTTGTTGCATAATGGCAGAGTATCTGGAAGAGTGGGTGGCAGGGCCACACCACTTCTTTGCCCATAACCCTTGCCCATCCTTGAAGAGAGCCTGGCTGTGATTATCTTTGAATAGAACGTAATAAGCCTCAAAAGAATAGTGTTAGCCTAGAACACTTGACTAAGTTTCCACTAAAATTTATAAAGGTATAAAACCAAAAAATTTTATAGCATAGAAAACTAAGAGCAATGACCAATTTATTGCCAAAATCTGCAGTGAATTTCCAGTAGGAGTAAGGCCAGTGGAGTAGGTTGCTATACGATGCAAGGAGGCAGAGGATCACGTGGAGGTCCCCTTCCACTGGAATGTGCCCATTGCATCTCCTTGCTTGTGTCAAGTTGCTGAATGCCAAATGGTGGAAAAGTATATCCCTGAACTTTTAAAAGAGGTGCAAGGATTGCCTCATGTAATGAGACATGCCTCAAAACCTTTAGCAGCTTGCCATTTCCTACATGTTTGTAACTGACGTACTGAGCTTCACATTTAAATTCCAGTACAATTGAGCTTTGGCTTAGGCTATAGTTAGATTTATTAAAGACATTCTGAGACTTGTCACTTGGGACAGGCAGCTGTGTCAAATTTGGCCACAGAAATATGCTTCCTGTTATGGATCTAGCGATCATAGACGTGAGATAATGGCTCCTGGATGACTGGGGCATGTGTGTTCCAGGTGGCATTCCCATACAGGAACCAAGAAAGGCACGTTTCCTATAGCTGTAAATCTCCAGAGACAGAAAAGGATGCGATCATGAAAAGCTCTCCTCGATAGTGCCTTTCTAGTAGCACATCTCCTAAAATCTTCCAGAGTCTGCAAAGGAGAAGGTGGTTTCAAAATGGATTTCCCTAGGATGAGATTGAAGCAGGGGGGTGGGGAGGAGGCAAGGATGTGTAGGTTGTGGTATTTGTGGAAGGATTCACTTACTAAAATTCTGAGACCTTAATCTTAGTGAATTTATTTATCACTAAATTTGTCTGAAGCCCCAATGTCCAGGAAAATGAAGTCAAATATTTTCATTCAATAGACAAAACTCATTTCCAAGGAACAGCATATAGTTGCACATAAGAAAATGGTCCTTAAAAAAAGATAGGTGAGTTGTTAATTTGGTTCCTTGCTATCTTACACTATTAATTAGATGGTGTGAGTTTCAATCAGGATTACTTTTAGCTATCAACAGGCCAAAAAAAAAAAAAAAATCTCCCCAAAACAAATAACAGGGGTTTGCTCAAGGTGGAAGTTTCTTTCTTCTTTCTTTATACAGTAGCCTGGAGAGAGGCTGCCCAAGGCTGGTGCAGTGCTTCATGCTTGCAGGGGTGCAGCCTTCTTTCTTGTTCTCCTGCCATTGTCTTCAAATGGCTGTTTGTGCTCCAGCCATCACATTTAAATCCTAGTCAGCAGAAAGGAGGACAGAGATGCCTGTTTCCTTCTTTCTTTTTAAAGATTTCTAGAAAGACTTTTAAAAAACTCTCAGGGAGTACCATTCAGGACTTAACACATCTCATTGGCCTCAGGTCTGAGTCATGTGGCCATATCTGCTTGCAAGGGAATCAGAGAAATATGCCCAGCTAAAAATTGGGGTTTAGCAGCAATTACTGAGCTGCCACTGGAAGCCCCCTGGTCTCCCTTGCCAGAATGAGGGGGGTGCCATGGGCCTCGATCAAGCTCCCTTCCTTTCTACTCTTCCCATCCTATTCCCTTCACTATTCCTCTCTCCCCGTCCCCCACAACTGCTCCGCAACAAAATCTTAGCATGTAAAAATATAATAATATTAATAAATAAATTTTAAAAAATAAAAATTGGGGCTTAGTCACACTTTGCTTTGATATATAGATAATGATAAGGTTAACTAAAGTCATCATAAGTTGCAAAATCGGAAGTATCTTTAGAATAAATATTCAGGAACTGCCTTTTCTTCTCTCACTCTTACCACTCCAGCCATGCAAACTACTCTTTTGGAGTTTGGACTAAGTTAATTAATTAAAAGCTGTGGATATCTATTTCCTGCCACATATTATGTTAGGTGCTACGGATACAAAGCTGAATAGAAAATTTAAAAAATACACAAAAAAACAACAACCCCAAAACAAGAAAACCAAAGCTGAATAGGGTTCTGCCTCTGCCCTCAAGCAGCTCACAGTCTAATAGGAGAGATGGACATAGAATATATTCAATAATTATAATATTATAGTCAGAAAACAATCTACTCAGCCAGAAAAAATACAAGTATTGATTTTCTAGGGTCCTATATTCACTCTTACTTTATATAATAGTGATCCAGCTAAAGTAAGATTAATATTTGCTAAGAACTATTCATCTATAAGACTACAGACTCCGTAAGGGCAGAGACCAGTTTGTTCACTGCTGTGCCTGGCACACAGCGGATGGCCAATGAGTCCCGACTGAGTAGTAAAATGAGAGGAAATATGTGAGCAAAAGGGGAATCTGAGCAGCATTTCTAAAATGTTTGAGTAGAATTCACACAACACAGAAACTCGATATATGAAAATACATCTTTGTGCAAGATATAAAGGCTTAGGATGACTTTTTACCTTGAATACATGGCCTTCATTTTAGACTACAATTTGTCAAACAACCCTGGGTATTTAAATCATGATTTATGTAGTGGACATTTGTTGATTGTCCATGCTTTGCTTGCTTTATATACCTCAATTGCCAAGTTATTCCCTCTCAGTGCCTCTTATTTGGGGACCCATGTGTTTCCAGAGAAGCCAATTTTTTTTTTTTTGGCAGGTGGCCCATATGGGGATCCAAACTCTTGACCTTGCTGTTATCAGCACTATCTACCAACTGAACCAACTGGCTGGCTCCCGCAGAAGCCAATTTTGCCTGTTGCTCTGTGGGCATGTTTTTGATCTAGGCTAAGTCATTTGACACAGACTCCCTCTAGCCACAGTGATTACTTTAGGGATTGGCATCATCATCATCATCGTCATCGTCATCGTCATCAACATCAACACTTTCCTAGTTCTTGCTGAGTGCCAGGCATTGTTCTAAGCACTGTGTTAGTCCATTTAAGCCTCAAAACAACCCCATGAGGTAGGTGCTATTATAATCCTCTCCATGCTGCTCTGAGGTGCAGAGATGCTAAATAGTGAGCCTGGAGGGATTCTGAACTCAGGTAGTCTGGATCTGGAATCTGTGCTCCCAATGACTTCACTGAACTGCTTGTGACTTGAGTTGGTCCATCGGAGTGAACCCTGGGCCTCTGATGAAGAAAGTTAGATGGGTGACTTCTTTTGCTCTGTGTGGTATGGTGAGCAGATGTGAGTCCTGGGGCTGCTCCAGCATGTGATTGCTTCATGGGAAGCTAGGCTGATTACGAGGCCAGTACATGGAGGCGGCAGTGGTGAAAGGATGCAGAGAATTGGAGTGAGTGTGTGGATGATGCTGTGAACTTTGCAGTCAGTGAGGCAATAGACTCTCTTTATTTTAAAGGTAGGTTTGAGTTGGGTTTCCAAACGCATCCTGACATCATTTGATTTACACAAAAATTATGTTCATGTACTCTTTTTAATATATATCTGTTAATGAAAATATCTGTACCTGTATCTTTCACTTACATTTACCAATGAACACGTTATATGGAGCCATTAGTAGCATTAAATAATTTATAATAGCAGTAGAGTAGTATAAACATGATTCTACTTAATACCATACTTCAATTCTCAAGATGATATTTTTTTCACATTTTAACATTTCTGAAATTGGGGTACATCCTATAATTAACGATGTCTTCAATTAATTGTCAGTATTTTACTTCCTTAGTGAAAATAAAATAACAGTTGCTAATGTGATCGATGGCATCTTAGATTCAATGAAATATACTAATTTACTTATGGTTGGATATATGTCCCTTCTTAAGTACTGCTTTATCACATCTACAACCTAGACTAAGCATATTCAGATATACACTACCAATATATAAATTATGTGTATATACAACAAAGCTTCAATTAATTTCATACTTTCCTAGAGTTTTGGTGGGCTTATGTTATGAGTAGTTGTGAATTATAAATGAGAAAAATTAATAAGATTAGACTTAAGGGCAGGAGTTCCATGGTCAAACCCAATTCTTCTAGAACTAGACGCTATCTCTTTCTCAATAACTTTGTCTAATGTAATTAAGAGGTCAGATTAGGTGGTCATTAAAGTTTATTCCAGATTGCACATGCTATATAATTATATTACTTGCCACTATTTTATAATTACCGACAATAATTACAATCATAACATCAATAAATCATGCTCTAAACCTAGATTAAGTGAATTATTAGAGATCACTCCTCATTTTGGGCAACTAAACCGCCTTCGAAATGAATAGATTATTACAACCCTTTTATCAGTGTCATATTGCACATCAGCTCCAGCGCTATCTCTAATGGCACTCAGCATTTAGCCAATATATCCTGAGTGAGAACTCTGGTCTGTAAGTTTGTACAAGGAAGGTTTGGAGTGTTTACTATTGCACTAATTGCTCATCTGAGTTATTTTTACAGATGATAAGGAAATATCTCACAAAACTTCTGAGATCCAAGTACTGGTCACAGACCCACTAATACACAGGGCCATGAGGAGCCTCAGGGGTAAAGTACATATTTCAATATAATATACAGCAATAGGTTGTATGTTTACTCCAACTCTTTATCACCACATCAACAAAAGTTGCTTTAGATTAAGAAGATGGATAGCTGGTAAAACAAGAGATTGCTGGAAGGGAATCAAGCTAGAGTACAGCTGAGGGTGCTCAAAGGAAATTTGTACATAGCATGCCAGTGGTGAAGCTTGCACAAGAAATCTCACTCATTCATTCAACACATGTGTAGTAAGAGTCTACTCTCCATCAAGCACTGTGCCAGGTGACAGTGAACAAGTCAGACACAGCCCTGATTTCACGGAACTACAGTCTAGTAAGGGGGTGGCAATCATGCAGATATTTGCGTAGGGAACCCAACCCAGACCTGGGAGTCAGGGTTGCTTCCTGGATGAGGGAGAGCAAAGTGGATATCTGAGCAGCAAGTGAGACCTACCAAGATGAAATGGGATAGTAGGTGGAGGTTTGGGGAAGAAGAGGGTTTTAAGCTGAGAAAATAGATCACAATGAGAGAGGGTATGAGAAATCTAAACATCAGTGATTCACAGGCCATCCCTTGAGCACCTGCTCTGTGTCAGGTGACATGGTTGCTAGTAGCGATTTCCCCGGCAACTTCTCCTCACCTTGTTTTGATGTGATAATTTGGCCTCCTTATATTCTTTATTTTACATTTTTTATTTTATAAGATTAATTTTTAAAATTAAAAAAATTTATCTGACTACACAATTGATATTTGCAGAAGAAAACTTATAAAAATGAATAAAGTCATAGAAAACAACATTCACTCACAGTTCTCAAAGAGAGAATCACTGTTGATCTTTTCACATACATAAACCTAGCCTTTACTCTACGTATGCCATTTAAAAAGATAAGATCATAAACTATACTTTGTCTTTTAAAAATGATTTAAAATATGTATTTATGTATTAACTAGGTAACACATGTACAGAATGACAGCATACAAAAATCTAAAAAAGAATACAGTAAAACATTAAGTCTCCATCCTGGCCTGTCCACCAACCACCCATGCCCCCTCCCCAGAGCAAATGACTGTTTTGAGTTTTCTTGGCAACTTTTAAATCAGAAGACTAGAAGTGAGTTGAAAGGTCATCTACTCCAGATAATTCTGTACTAGATGCTACATTGGGTTGCTCCTTCCCTGGGCTACCACCTTTAAGGAAGAGCAATGTGCTGATACGGGAAGAAGGGGTTGGAAGAACAACACACGAGGCATGGGGTAGAGAGGCCCCACAACACAGATCCCAGGCGCCTTATTTTATAGAGGAGCATGCTGAGGCACACAGAGGTGACAGGATGTCTTTAAGGTCACGTACAGTTTGACTTAAAGTAAAAATGGT
This sequence comes from Cynocephalus volans, assembly GCF_027409185.1. NCBI lineage: Eukaryota > Metazoa > Chordata > Mammalia > Dermoptera > Cynocephalidae > Cynocephalus > Cynocephalus volans. Next base: position 98,397,278 of record NC_084461.1, on the reverse strand, counting down.
TGTGGGATAACTAAAAGCTAATTTCCCCATCTTTTTTCTCAAATTCCTATAGATGGATTAATACCCATACACTAAGCTGGTGTTAATTAAATTGATATGCTTTATTCAGGGAGCAAACTGGAACATATTAACCAGGTGAAATAGTCAACGCATTAGAACTTAGGTTAGAACCTCAAAAGTAGTCCAGTTCAAATGAAGGCCAATTTCATTAGCCAGTAATTTGACAGCATTCTTTTCTTTAATATAAGAAGAATCTATTTTCAGTTTAAATTATTTCATGCTCGTTGTAAGAAATTCAAACTTTCTTTTAAAAATGAACAAAAATGGCCCCTCCTGTTGGCACGATTATGTAAGTGGCTCTTATCTTGGGTGATTTTCCACGTCAGTGCACATCAATCCACTTCATCTTTTCTGGGTGTTTTATTATATGCATACACTATAATTAATTTAACAATTCTAATTGGGCATTTAGATTGTTTAAAAAGTTTTAATATTATAAACATGCTGTAGTAAATATTTTTTACATACATCTGTGTATATTATTTGATAAGGATAAATTCCTAGATGTTGAATTTCTAGGTCAAAGTGCATGCATATTTAAATTATTGTATTTATGACAGACTGCACTGTAGAAAGCCTGAATCAATTTACAGTTCTACCATCAATGTATCAGAATATCCATTTCACCTCACTCTTGCTAATCTTTGGAAACCCTCTCAACCAAATAGAAGATGTTAATCTGTTGTTTAAAAAACAAAAAAACTGTCCCCCCCAAATAAGACTTTTCAGCTAGCTTTTCCACCCCCATTTTTTATCTTGCATTTGAACAAAGAAGGGGAGTGTATTAGTCTATTTCTGTTGCTTATAACAAAATACCTGAAACTGAGTAATTTATAAAGATATAGAATTTATTCCTTACAGTTTCAGAAGCTGGGAAGTCCAATGTCCAGCGAATGCATCTGATGAGGGCCTTGTTGGTGGGTTGTGAATCTTCACAGCAATGGAGGGAATCACATGGCATAATGGCTGAGCAAGAAAGCGCTAAGCTTCTCAGTTGCTGTCCTTTTAAAGCCATTGGAACCATGCCCATTATTCAGTGAGAGGATCAATCCATTCACAAGGGCACAGTTCTCACAATCTAATCACCTCTTAAAGACCCCACCTTTCAATTACCATAATAGGATTTCCCACCATCAACACTGTTACAGTGGGGAGTTTCAATGAGTTTGGGGGGACATTCAATCCACAGCAGGGAGATTAGGGGGCTTCAAAATCAAAGTTCTAAACCATTTATGCTAAATGAAAACTATATTCATGCATTCATCAATGAGGATTAATAACTGTGCAAAGTAAGAACTCTCAGTAAACCCCAAAAACATTTACCTGGAGTTTACAAGGATGAAGAAATGGCTTAGATTGCAGGTTAGTCTTAGGAGATGACTTCCCTTGAAACATGGATAACAGCCTTGAGGCATTTCAATAAATGGGATCTAAGGCCTCAGTACTTAGAAGGAAGGATATAGCTGGCTAATGACATATATTTGAAGTGAGTCAGAAGGCAGGATGGTCTTAAAAACTGGATGTGCCTGGGCACATACTGTATTAGTAATAAAAGTAAGGCGTCCAACTAGACTAGGTAGTAGTGTGATGAGACCAAAACAGGAATATTTCCCTTCCTTAAAAACTACTCTTTCTGATGTTATCTACTTGGCCGGGACTTCAGTACTCTTTCCTTGACAGGTATTAATTTGATGGATGAGGTAGAACAACAGGGAGGCTCCCGAAGAATGATCCTCCCCCCGAAAAATTATTCATAGTCAATTAGGAACAATTTTTATTATTTTTTTGGAAAGATAATCTCTAGAGCAGTGGTTCTCAAAATGTGGTTGCCAACCAGCGGCATCACCTGGGAACTTGTTAGAAATGCAATTTCTCAGGCCCCACTCCAGACCTACTGAATCAGAAACCGGGGGTGAGTTCAGAAACCTGAGGTGTTTTTTTTTTTTTTTTTTCGCCTGATGATCCCCTTGATCGCAACCCTCGGCATGGTGTTGTCCTCACCACACTCAACCAGTGAGCGCACCGGCCATCCCTATATAGGATCCGAACCTGCGGCCTCAGCGCTCCCAGCACCACACTCTCCCAAGTGAGCCACAGGGTCGGCCCCAGAAACCTGTGTTTTAACAGGTCCTCCTGGTGATTCCGCTGCATTGCCTTTGGGTTATTAAGTAATTAGATTATTTACTTGTCATCAATGTTTTAAAGGTGTTTCTTTTCTTTTTCAAATTATAGTTAACTTTCTGAAGTTTGGAAAATGTAAAATTATAAAAAAGATGACAGAAGAACATGGGTGGTTTAAGTACATCTTCCTAAAGAGAATATGGTGCTTTAAAAAGAATTCTGTGCCCTGGTATTCTGAGGTGGATATTTCAGCAAGGGATGGAGGTCTGTTTTATGTAAAGTGAAATCTCTTTTTCCAGGATGAGAGTTCCTGAAGCCCTTCACAGATGGTCTACATATTTCCATAGAATTATCTCTCTTCTGAATTTGTTTGTCATTTGACTCATCTACATAGGCATATTACGACAAAATATCATCTCGACACACAGTGATTATCATTTAAAAAAAAACTTCTGAAAAGAGATCAAAGACTTTGACACAAAGCTTTAAATAGTGTATTATGTTATGCACATGTTGAAAAACTATAATTCTCCTGGAAAAAAAAAATTTGCATAGTATCTTGTTAATCTGTCTGGATAGGCGGAGAAAATCTTTCTCCAAAATCCCATGGAAGGTTATGTTCAACTTTTAAAGAAACTGCCAAACTGTTGTGCAAAGTGGTTGTACTATCTTACATATACACCAGCAGTGTATATGAATTCAAATCGCTCCACACCTTCACCGACACTTGGTGCTATGGTAGTTCGGTATGGTAGCCATTCTGTTAGTTGTGCAGTGGTATTTTATGGTGATTTTAATTTTCATTTCCCTAATGACTAATGATGTTGAGCATGTGCTTATTTGACATTTGTATATCTTCTGATCCAGTTGTTCCACTCTTTTTATTTCAGAAGAAATAAAAGCATGTGTCCATGTCAAGACATGGAGCCTTGCTATGGACTGAATTGGATCTTCTCTGGCTGGGCAGTTAGCTCAGTTGGTTAGCACACAGCTTTATAACCCTGAGGTCACTGGTTCAGATACCTGGATCTATCCAGCTCCCCCAAAAAACAGCATACAATGAATTGTCTTCTCACAATTAATATTTTGAAGCCCTAACCCAATTTGAATGATTTTTCTTTTTTGGAGATAGGGTCTATTAGGAGGCAATTAAAGTTAAACAAGATCATAAAGGTGGGGCCCTGGTAACATAGGATTAGTGTCCTTATAAGAATAGACTCCAGAGATCCCTATTTTTCATGCTCACTCTCGCACTCTGTGCACACACAAAGAAGAGGTCATGTGAACACACAGCAAGATGCTGGCTGCCTTTAAGCCAGAAAGAGGCCTCACCAGAAACCAATCATGCTGGCACTTGGACTTCCGGCCTCCAGAACGTGAGAAAGTAAATGCCTGTTGTTTAAGCCACCCAGTCTTTGGTATTTTGTGATGGCAGCTGAGCTGACTAATACACTCTGCATAGCATATTTATTTGTAATAGTACAAAATTGAAAACCACCCAAATCAATGGAAAAACAAATTGTGGTACATACATACAATGGAATACTACTGAGCAATAAAAATGAACTATTTTTATACACAACAACAACATGGATAAATGTAAAAATAATTGTGCTGGGTGAAACAAACTAGACCAAAAAAAAAAAAAAAAAGAGAGAGTTGATACTATATGATTCCATTTATATAAATTCTAGAAAATAAAGATAATCTATAGTGACAGAAAAGAGACCTGTGGTTGCCTGGGAGGTGAGATGTAGTGAGGAATGGGAGAGAGGGATTACAAAGGTGCAGGAGGAAACTTTAGGGGGTGATGAATGTGTACCAGCTGCTTGTAATGGAGGCTTCATGGGTGTCTACATATGTCAAAGTTTATCAAATGTTATACTTTAAATATATGCAGTTTATTGTGTGGCAATTACATTCAATAAGGCTGTTTAAGAAAAACCTGTGGAATCCTCCTGTTGTCTCTAGGAATCTCTAATTTGTGTTAAACAGATTTTTAGTGTTCTTTTCTCCAGTCCCTAATAAAGAAATAGAAAGGAAAATGCCTCACTCAGAAAATGCTGTCATATGTGTGGGACCACATGGCTTGTACCTTCCCTTGTGAGGAGGCCAGGAAAGAATTCCTGTCCTACCCCAAAGGCCAGTCTCTTCATAACCACTGGAGATAAACAAAACAAAACAAAACAAACAAACAAAAACAACCAAAAAACCAAATCAAAGTACCATAGCACAGGTGGCAGCAGACCTGGGAAACAAATGATTACACTTGCACCTTTTGTTTTGCAAGCTTAGGTGGCTCTGCCGGATATTGCAGCAAAGGATGAAAATCTGTTATGATATCTTTCAATCACATTTGGTAATTGGTGTCAGGAATACTATATCACAGAAAAGAAAAGCCTACACAAGTGAAGACATTAAACCCAGAATAAAAAGGTGTCAGCTTATAAATCGGGCCAAACTTTGACAGTAAAACTCAAAATTGGACACAGAATTTGATTAGATATTCAAAACATGCTTCAATTTCACAGAAAGCTTGGAAGATAAAAAAGGGTTTTATTCATAGCTTTAGGAAAAGTTCATGCCAAACATGAACTTTATATGTCACTTTAGAAGTTGTGCTGATCCACTGTTTTGATGAGGCCACAATGTCATGGAAGGACAGGGCTTCCTAAAGAAGGTCCTTAGCGGCAAATTACTGTGGAAGGAAACGCCCTCAAAGTGGCAAATTGATGATTTCATTCCTACTGTGCCGTGGAAGCTAGTATTTTTCCTTTCAAGTGCTAATGTCCTAGGTTTTAAGCAAATTTTTTTGAGTTTTGGCTGTCCAGCTAACAAGTAGTGGAGGAGGGAACTCGAACCTACGTTTGACGCCAGAGCTCTTGCTCTAATACTCGTTTTCTGGGAGGCCTACCGCCAACCCCGTCCAGCGTCCTCCTCTTGTTTCCCCTCTGACTGCGACTGGCACTAACTCGCTGCTGGTTCCCAGCAGGAGAGCACAGAGTGCACCGGCTCCGAAGGCCAGCGGGGCCCTGCCTCACCCGTAGCTCAGCCTCGGCTGTCTGTGCACCGACACAAGAACCCACCAGGGGTCACTGCAGCCTCAGAACTACCGCGCCCGCCAGTCGTAGACGCTGCCGGCCGCACGGAGGGCGTGGGGCTCGGATCGCCAACGCTGGTGTCCGGGCAGAACTGTGCACTGCCCTCCCAGAGCCAGCCTCCGGGTCTCCCGGGGAAACGGACACAGCGCGCTCTGCGGACCTGCCCACACCTCACCCTTGGACCACCTCCGCTCCGCCCCCCGCCCCCAGCTGAGACCCCGCCCAGGAGGAGCGCCCCTGCGGCGGCCACCGGGCTCCGGCTTCGCTCTAGGGCTTTTTGCAGACGCCTGGGCCTGGCCCAGCTTCACCTAGGCTGCTCCCAACCGGGGCGCCACCCCTCGCGCCGCCAAGAGAACTTTCCTTGGAGCCTCCCAGCCTGGCGCGCCCGCTCGCTCGCCCGCCGCGTTCCCTCCCGGGCCGCCCGCCTCCTCGCCCGTCCGCAGGTCCTCGACTCTCCGCTTTTCTGAATGTCCGGCATTAGCAGCGCTCCGCCGCCGCGACAGGGCATTCCCGGATAGAGAGCTTGAACTTGGCCACACACGGCCCCCCGTGATGACCTCGGGCCCCCCCAGACAGGACCCGCGCCCCACGACTAGCTGACCTCCCCTTGCCGGTCTCGGTAAGGAGCCCGCCGCCCTTTGCAGCCTTCTTTGGGCTACTTGGTGGCCGCGGGTTTGGGGGCGGGGATGCGGACTGAGTGACGATCCTCGCCACTGCTCCTGTGCCCGTGGTTGGGGCGTCGTGGGCACCCCCGACACAAAAGAAAAGCCGAGCGCTCCCCATTCGGCGGACCGGACCGGGGGCTGCGGGGCGGGGTCGGAGCTGCAAGTGCGCGCTCCCCGGGGACTCCGCAGACCCCGCCGAGGCCGGCGCGTCACGGCCGCGTTCCAGCCGGTGCGGGTGGAGGGGGCGGCAGAGCTTCCAGGGGCTCCCAAGACCGGGGAGGGCCTCGAACGCTCATCCCTCCCTTTTCTGGATTCTTGCGCCCATAGCCAGGCGACTTTGGTCCGCCCCAGGACTGCGGGAAGGGCCGTGGCGCCCCCGCCCTCGGAAGAGCCGGAGCCGCAGGATGCGCGGGGTCGCGCCGCCGCCCCCCGCGCCCAGTTCCGCCGGCGCTTCCCCGGCGGCTCCGGGGCGCTGACTCTCCCGGCGCTGCCTCTCCCGGGCCCCTCCGTCCTCCTTGCTCCACGCCGCGCTGGGCGACTCCGGACCCCTCCGGGAGCAGCTCCTCTCGTCCTGGTGACGGCGCGGCCGATAGATTAATGCTGCGTGCCTGAGGGGAGGGGGCGGCCCGGCGCCTCGGTCGCAGCGTTCTCGCCTGGCTGGAGACGGCCACAGCCGACATGGGTTGTTTCTGCGCTGTTCCGGAAGAATTTTACTGCGAAGTTTTGCTCCTGGACGAATCCAAGTTAACCCTCACCACCCAGCAGCAGGGCATCAAGGTAGGCGCAGCCGGGGGCGCGTTCCTGGGGTCTGCAGCCGGGCGGGCTCGGGGGTCTGCGGCTTTGTCTGAGGGCTGTCACCGATCGAGGCCGACGGGTGCTTCCCTGCACGGTGGGTAGGAGAGGCGCTGCCCACCGCGCTCAGATAGAGAGTGGACGTGTCAGGGTGAGTTAACTTTGAGTTGCTTCATAAAGGAAAGTAAGTTTGACGTCTCAAAGGCTACTCGACGCACCGACTCCCAGCTGCCATCCACGATCCTGTTACGGAGACCGAAAGTCTTCCCAGCACCGGTTTCCTCCAAAAGCGTCTGGGCTCCCGCAGCTCCCAAAGAGGCACAGAATGGCATGTACCGGCTGCACCCTGCTCTATCTACCCCAGTGTTGAAGGCATGAGTTCCCTTGGCTTTGCTGAAGGCTTTTTTTCTTGACAGTGTCGTTGGAGAGTAAACTAGTTCACTTGTTGAAACACATTGATTGGGTCGTTGTGGTTGTGTTGCCTGGGTTTGTAGTTGGGTAATGCTACGTTTGTACTGAAAATAATTTCCATTTTCACAAGCGGACTGGTTTTATCCCCAAACTTAAGTAAGCATCTCTCAAAGCGACTCAGTAATGACTTTGCTCCTCTTTGTAGGTTCTTAAAATGCTATTACTACTGTTAATCTAGGGAACCCAAACAAAAAGGCTGCGGATCTTGCATAGATCCACTTCCTTAATTTTGATGCATATTTATGTTTACAGCTGACAACCTGACAGATGCGCCTGCGCACTTGTTTTGCTCTTGCAACAATGTAACTAGAGGACATCGGAATCCGGGGTGTTTTGTTGTTTTGTCTCTTTATCCTTCAGTTTTAAATCACTAGGGCATTTTAGATAACCCAGTGGCCGAGTCTGGTGAAGAGAAACCGTCTGCCTCTAATAGAGTCTGAGAAATCGTTCAGTTCAGGCTGCCGAAGTAGCTTCTACTAGTCTTGTCATCTCAGAAGTTAATCCTAATAGCGTAGGCCCTGGGCATTTACGTGTGTGAATAAGTTTTTACGCAACTTTATGCATACTAGAGAAAGTGTTCCTAGCTAAAAGTTTTAGGGTTAATGTTGTCATTCTATTGTACTTTCATAGGTGTATTTTGCAGGAGAGAGGGGCAACGTGATCAATTAAAGCTACAAGATTGTTAACCCTTTCCTTTAGAAAATTGTTTGAATATTGTTTCTCCAGTAATTATAATAAGCAAAATTCAATTAGATTCTCATTTGGTGTTTCCTTTTCAAGACCAGCAAAAGACTCTTTGGGGGGAGGACGATCAATTTGTATTTTTTACTTTTCTTTATGTTTGGAAACATCCTTGCTCCATCCCCAACCCACCCAAGGAAATCAGAAAAAGAACTTACTTTACAAGATGATACATTCTTTGGTGTACTGTGTGAATAAAATAGGCAAAAATCACAAAAAACATTCTAAATTCTTGATAATACATAGATTCTCTGTGGTGTGGAGGTAGGAACAATTAGAAAAAGATAACTGATGATCTGATACTAAAACAACAAAGAAATCTTTCCGAAGTGCAAAGTCCAAATTCACCTGGAGTCTAAAGTCATCTGGAGTGTAAACTTCCCATTTAGTCATGAAAACTGTACCCCGTCAACTGTGGAGCCTGTACATTATTCTGTCAGGGGAGCAGCCAAGACTTGGGATCAAATGTAATAATTTTGTCAAAGAGACATGAATCAAAAATCCTGATCTGTAATTATTTTTTACAATCTGATGGTGCTTATTTTGTTTTACAAATAGGTTGAAGATTGGTGAGTGCTTCAAAGGCAATGGCAACTTCATAATACTGTTATTTTGGGTATAGAGCATGCCAAATAACTAAACAACAATTTAAGCAGGGTTTTGTTGGAAGTAATTATTTCACAACAGACTTGGCCTCTTTCTGTGTCACAGTTTCTAGTGCCACAATTATTTTGCCTCTTTCTAATGCCACAGTTATTTTGATGGCCATGTGTGTAACACAGATGTTGCCTGCTGGAGTTAACCACATTATCCGCAACTACCATGCTACTATAAAAATGCGTGTTAAGCCCCTATCTACTTGTGGTATGTACTAAATTAAACATAGTCGAATATTTATAAAATGGTATAATGTATGAGAAAGTATCTCACATGTAGATGGTATTCAAGCATTGAATGAATGTGTATACATTTTTCTGTACATACTCGACATTTTCTTTAACTTTTCCCTAACATTCCTAATATTGTGGTGCATAAGTACAATTAATATATATTGTTTTAATTAGATAAAATTAACTCCTACTTCAGTTTGTAACTGAAAAAGTAAACAATTATTTCAAAGTTAATAGCCAGTAGTTACTATTATATTGTTTTCCCTTGGGTAGTACACTTGATAATTTTGATTATCACTAATTAAAGTCAAAGTTAAGGGGGCAACATCAATTAGCTTGTTTTTTTCCCCCTGAAATTAAACTAGAAAAATCTCTTCTAAAATTTTTCAAACGTATTTTCTAGTATTTATTTTGTGATAATGCTTTTTCCTACTCTATCTCAAATGAGGACAGCTAATTTTGTGTTAAAATTATTCACATATTTTATTCCTTAATAGAAGGAATTTTATTGATTCTTATATGGTTACTTAAGAATTTGGTTGTATTACTGTTATAATAATGCATTGTGAGTGGAAAAAGATTTATTGTAGTAAATTTAAGTAGAAGTGGTATGAGACAAGCATGGCAAAATATCTTATTCTGTGTGGTAAACAGACAGAAATCCACTCTTTGGATTTGTTTAAACATAAAATTACAAATTAAAAAGTTATCTATGAAGTGATTTTCTGCAACATCAAAGTTTTTCATTGACTGATGTGTTTCTATGGAAAGCATTCCAGCCTGAAGACAATAGTTACACATCTTATATGTTAAGATGAGTATGATTTCAATGGAAAATAATTTTCTGTTTAAAGAAATCAGAAAAATAAAACAGTATCTTTGTATTCATATTAATGTTATGTTTTCTTAGCTTGCTCTAGAGTTACCCTCACCTTGACAAGCAGGAAGTCTTTTTCATGCAGATCATAGTTTAAGCCCTAACCAAGATTTAAAAACCCAAATTTAGATAAGCTGAAAGCGATTGGTTGTACGTCGAGCCCCACAATAGCTTTTAGCTGTTTGTTCTCTGCTGCTATCTCTGTTGTTTGTTCAGGTAAGGATTTCTACTATGGCTGGTCTCAGTTTTTTGAGTAATGTTTGTTCTGGAAAACTTTTGTTATGTCCTTTGTAGTTCTGTGTGCTGGGGGAGGTAAAGATCTTCCTCTTTGTTCTCTTAGTTCTAGCAAAACTTGAATGTGGCTCAAATCACTTTTATAGGTGGTCATTTGCTTAGCAAAAGATTTTCAAGGGAAAAAAATATCACAAGGTTTGGTTATGAATTTAGTTCTCAATATTGCCGTTGCAAACACCAAGGTCAAGGGTTTGGATCCCCATATCTGCCAGCTGCCAAAAGAAAAAAAAATACTAATGCAAATATGAAATAGACTAGTTTTCGTTTTAGCAAGATTTTAGTCCTCTGAGTAGTAATCCGATGAACACTGAGCTGCTTATTTTTCCCTAGATGTATTGGTTAAATTAATGAAACCAATATGACAGTAAGGTGGAAACTCCATTGACTTAAAAAAAAAAAGGATTTATTGAGATATGGCATATAATCCACCCTGTTAAAGTATACAGTTCATCTGTTAACTGTTAAAAAATGTTACCTCCTAATCATCTTGAGGTTCCTATTGTCTGTTTTGATGCTTTGATCAAAAACTTCCTAATGAATTAGAAAAACAGTTATAAGGTGGGGACTTAAGTTATATGCACCTAACTTACCAAGAATTGTAATTTTCATTCTATTTGGACTGGTAAAGAAAAGTCCCAGAGGACTGGGAAAAAAGTGAAAGGCAATAGTTCTTCACAAATTATATTAAGTATATATGTGAATATCTATATCTTTTGGTATCAACCACATAAGATACAGAATCAGAAACCTTATATACATAGGTTGAAGCAAAAAAATCACACACCAACATTCGTTTTCATGTAAGATTGGCTATGGGTCTTGATCAGTTAGTAATCAGATGTGACTGGAATAGAAAGTGCCCATTCTCCATAGTGCATCCAAATGTGATGATATCCATGTTGTGGCTGCATAAGATGAACTAGGGGATACAAATACCCCTTCAATTTATGAGGAGTTTTTTTTTCTTGAGAAAAATTATTAAAAATGCCTTTTATCATTCCATAACTTGAATATGTTTTAAAAATGATTTAAGGGGGAAAGCATTATTTGTTACATCCAGTGGCTTATGGCTGCCCTTCTCTAGGTGCTTATAATGTTCCTGGTTGATGGTGGACCACACTTTTTGCAGCCCAGTTACTAAGTTTATTTTTGGATTCTGTAATGTTAAGTTTGAACTAAGTTTGAACCAAATTTGAACAGTGCAGTGCTTTTGCTTTTGAGCACGGGTGGTGATAAGGTTAAATCTAAGTTGCAGGGACAAAAGTCAGTACTCTACTTTAGATTAGCCATATGGACAGTGGTTTGTTATTTTTATTAAGACACAAGCAAAATGGGAAACTCATATTTTCTTTGGTGGTTTCTGTCAAGTTTTATCCCAGACAGTATGGCCAGACAATTCTTTGTTGTGGGAGTCCGTGTATTGCAGCATACTTAGAAGCATTACTAGCCTTATCGAAGGGCAGAATTACAACAAATTTAAATGTCTCAATTGGCTTTAGGTCTATTCTAGATTTGGGCAACACTTCATTCCATAAAATAGAATAAGTGTTCCATTCAGCCGAGCAGAGGAGGTTGGTTTTATAGGCAGAAAAGGCTGAAGAAAACAGAAACAAAGAACAAAAAGCGGATTGGTCATTTCAAAGTTATTTTCCTTGTCAGGTGGGGACCCGGAGACAGAACAATAGGAAATTAACTAATTAATTAACATCAGGTTACTTCAGGCTATCTTTTTCATGTAAGGATTAAAGAGCAGAGGGAACTTCATTATCTTGCCTATTGAAGATTTAAACTGCTTTGTTTGGAAATCCTGTTATCTGTCTCTCCTGATTTCTTGGAAGATGAGACTTCAACTTAGTTTAGGTTTGGTGACAGGGAACTTAGGGGTGACTCTATTTTGATTTTTAGTCTGGTCTGTTGGTGCTTAGTGCAGAAACTTAGTTTAAAACACTGGCCTCTTATAATTTTTATTTAATAGCCTCTACCCATGAGATGCCAGTAGTACCTCTTCCCTAGTCACGACAACCGAAAATGTCCCAGGATATTGCCAAATGTTCCTGATGGGCAAAACCACCCTTGGTTGAGAACCACTACCATAGAGAATAACAGCTTCCTTTATTCTTATGTCTTTGGCGCTCAGTCTTCCACATGGATGCTGGGTAACTTTTGGAGGCTTTCTATTTTTTCTTTTTTTCCCCATATTTTGGAATGTGAGTTGTTCACCTTGTATTCAATAAAAACAACATGATCTGTGTCTTTAACTTGCTTCATATTCTTATTCTAGGAGCCGTACAAGGTCTCCTTGGGAAGCCTGTGAGTCCCTGCTTGTGGTTCCCGGCAGCTCGAGCTGTATACTTCATGAGATAGATGCTTATTAACTATAATTTGAATACAGGAATGAATGGAGTGTTACAGTTGCAATAGGCCATATTGAAAATCCCTGGATAATGAGGTTCTTTTGCCATTTTATTTTTACTAGAAAAGACTGACCCTAGAATGTAGTGAGTCTCACTGTGAAAAATCTGTTTCCAAGATACTCTGATTTTTTATATTTCTAATGGGTAGAAAATGAAATGATGTAGGGGATTACATTGTGGCACAATGTGGCACATTGAAGAGCTAACTAACAGCTGTTTCAGAACAGGAGGACACCATTTTTGTATTGTAGAGGTAACCTACCAAGTCTTTCTATCTTTTAAATGTGACTTTCCCCTTCCAACTCGAGCCTTTTGGAGGAAGGACATATTTCATAAATGAATTAAAATAGATCCTTACACATTAGTTACTTTTCTTCCTTGTCTCTCGTTCTTTAAACTATCTGAGAATGTGGCGGTTGGTTTCACAGTACGGGTTTACACAATCAGGGACTAGTACTGTAATTTTTAATCTTGCTGTACCACCCATTTTATCCTTAAGCACCATAAACCTAATCTGACACTGCTCTAGGCTTGATGTAAGACAGTGTGGCTAAGTTAAATATTGGGTTTTTATGAAAAATTGTAAGTTTTTCATTCAAGTGCTCTGCAGGCCTGTTGGAAACATGACAAGTCAGAGACTGATTGGCCGTGCCCCTCCCTCCTCTCTGAGATTGACTACTTGGGCTGAGCTTTATCTCTGACATTTCAGCCACATGTAAAGCTCCTACCATGGCTCCTGGTCAGCTGCTTTGGATTGTAATGACCCACTGCCATTTGCTTCTGCACTGTGAGTTTGTTTCTAAGTCTCAGGTATTAAGATTGAACAGGCACCTGTTATCACATGTTGTATGCATAGACTAGGTATGTTAAATTCAGGAACCAGTCAGTTTACTTTGTGATTCAAAAAGCCTGTAACTGCAATTTGGAGAATCTACTATTCTCAAAAATGTGTATTGCATTCCTGTGCCCTCTGAGCCATGTATGTATTTCCTGTTTGTTTTCTTTTTAAAGTAAAACAGCCATTCTTTCTTGACCCTGGCTATTGTTAATCTCTTTTTCTGTAACTAAACACTCTTGCAAAGAGATTCCCCAAGGGCTGAAATGTCTCTTGGCGGCCCTGCTAATAATCACTGAAAACACGAAAGGGCTCAGTTCCAAATGTGTGAGAAGTTTGTTTTAAAGCAGAGGAAACTGACGTGCCAAGAGGAAGTTAGAACAAGAGAGATGGGGACAGGCAGGGAAAATGGAGAAGTGCTCAGCGCTGGCCCACAGCGACAATAAATGGAAAGGTCAGGTGGCAAGGCAGGATCAGCAGACTGAGTCTGAAGAGGGACCTAGTGCAGCGGCACAGTGTTTAGAATCGACACATCCTGAAAGCGCGGTTAGTGATGCTGAGCTCCCAACTTTGTGGGGATGGTGTTCCAGAAGTTGGTTAGAAACTGCTTTTTGTAGAATACAGCTGACCATACAAACAGTGACATGAGTGAGGGTCAGGTTCCTGAGCTAGAGACCATTTGAGTTTTTAAACCATCAGGTCTCGCCTTGCCCTTCACCCAGAACTGTGTTTGAGAAGCAGTCTTGGAGCCTCTGCTGCCTTAACTGTCGCTTGTCAAAGTTGGTTTTTCTCCTTACTGTGCCTGACTTAGTGGATCTCTCACACTTTATACGTGAGCCAGCCTCCTAACTAGGGTGCTGTGAGGTCACCTTCAATTTCTCCCCTCCCCCCCTCTGCCCTGTGTTCAAATCCTGGTGTGCCAAATAATTACTGGCTTTGGGATTGGGCTAGTGAGTTTCCATTGAACCAGCCTCAGTTTCCTCATCGTGAGCTAGGAGCATGATATCTGCCCCATAGGATGATTGTGAGAATTTGAGAAAAGAATTGTAGGCACACTGGAAAAAAGGTGCTCAATAAATGAGAGCTGTTACTATACTATATATGGTATATTTTTTTGCTAATACATTTATCCTTGAATTCCAGTTTGGGATATCTAGGCCCCCACCCCTGCCAAAGGTGACATAGGCTCTCTGAGGGGAGTAGGAGAGCAGTGGTGGCTTGGCATTCATAGATATTAGTGACTTGTCAGATTTCTGTATTTGCAGGAGAAATAGCTGTGCATCTACTCATATTGCTTCAGCTTCCACTAGAAACTCCACATCTGTACCCTTAGTCCTGACTGCCTTCCTGTTATCTGGAAATCTCTACTTCTGATTGCCTGATGCATGCCACACTAGCTGCCTAAGCCCGCTGTCACTACCTCGTTGTCCTTATAGACCTGCTTCTCTTCCCCTGCTTCCTAGCTTGGTGAATGACTTCACGCTCTGTCTGAATCTAAGATGTTTTGGTCCTCAAGTTACAGAGATACCACTGCAATGTGCTTCAACATGAGGAGGTTTACTGGCTCACCTGTCAGGGAATCTGGGGGCAAGGAGAGGAATTCAGGTAAGTCAGTGACATTGAGGACCCAGCTTCTCTCTGCCTCTTCCTTACTCTACTGTCTTGGGAGTCATGTCGTGCTTAGGCTAGAGCAGATGGCCACATGGTCCCGGAGCTGAGGAGGTGATATTTGTATATGGCAATATGCTAGATAGGAATAGAGGCAGCCTTTTTTTTTTTTTTAGAAGAGAAGAAGCTTTCTCCAGAAGTTTTCCACCATACTTCCCCTTGTGTCTTTTAGCCAGAATGAGTCTTGTGACCATTCTTTTCTTTTTTTTCTGGCAGCTGGCTGGTATGGGAATCTGAATCCTTGACCTTGGTGTTATCAACACCTCCCTCTAACCAACTGAGCAAGTGGCCAGCCCATTGTGGCCATTCTTGAGCCTTAATAACAATGGGATCACATTTAGAATAGTGGCCCTGGAGCAAGGAGAGGGGGTGTGACTGGTTTCTTGAGGCCAAGGGTTGCGTGGGGAGGGGCTCAGTCAGGAAGGAAGGAGGGGAATTGTGGATGTCCTTGGCCACCAGCAGTTAGGATCCTTAAATTTCCACACCCTATACAGTTTCCAGATTTATTTCTTTTCCCCTCTTCTCATTGTGACTGCCCTAATTCAGGCCCTTCTCAGTTCTCCACGATGTTTTGGATGTTTTGCTGTAGCCTTTTGATCACAGCCCCTGCTGCTCTCATTAGCCCCCTGTGACCTGCTCAGGATAATTCAATGGCTGGTCACCTTCCGTGTTTAGGTTTAGATTCCTGGTGTTCTGGCAGCACATGGGGCTGGC
The DNA here is from genome assembly GCF_027409185.1 of Cynocephalus volans. Classification (NCBI taxonomy): domain Eukaryota; kingdom Metazoa; phylum Chordata; class Mammalia; order Dermoptera; family Cynocephalidae; genus Cynocephalus; species Cynocephalus volans. Next base: position 98,381,635 of record NC_084461.1, on the reverse strand, counting down.
CCTTCCTGTTCAAGTTACTGCCTCCCTTCTTTTCTTTCTCCCACCACTTCCTCATAGCCCGACTGAGCTGCTTTCTAGTGTTTGAATTCTCCACATTCCCTTCCACCCATGTCTTTTTCTCTGCCTGGAAAAACCTCACCCCACCTGCTCTTGAGTGAAGTATCTGCCCTCATCGAGCAGAGTTCTGCTCACGTCTCAGCTTTTCTGAAGACTTTGCCTTGGTGCAGAGCTGGAGAGGCCATCTTCTGACCCTAATAAAGCCTGCGTTCTCTTGCAGTAGTTCCTGGACTTTAATACCTACCTCGTCCTGGGACAAATACAGTAAAGTGAAGACAGCATAAGCCTTAGTCATAGATAAATCTGGCTTCAAGTCTCCCTCTCATTTGTTAGCACAGTACACATGGCCAAGTCACTTAACCTCTTTGAGTCTGCTTCTTTATCTATAAAATTAGGGTAAAGTCCTGCACCTTAATCCTGAGATGCTGAACACGAAACCCTAGCTCTGTACCTACCAAGTGGCAGCTGCTGTTATTAGGGGTGGAAAGCCTTGAGGGAGGAGACTAAGTCTTTTTTGGGGGATTACCCATCAAGCCTAGTTCCTAAGGAGTAGTAAGTATCAATGATTGAATGTTGACTGAATGAATTAATTTGAATAAGAAAAGGTACCTCCATATTGACATAAGCTAATGAATCTGGGGAAGAAAAGACATCTCTTCTTTTCACTTTCTAGGCTCCCTGGATATAAGTAGTGTACCTGCTTGACTCCTCAATTTTTTATTTAATTTTTTAAAACTGCTTTATTGAGATAAAAATCATATACCATATAATTCACCTATTTAGGTGATTCAATAGTTTTTCATATATTGAGTTGGTCAGGCATTAGCACAATTTTAGAACATTTTCATTCCTTCGTAAAGAAACCACATACCCATGAACAGTCACTCCCCATTTCTTCCTACCCCTCACCCCTAGGCAACCACTAATCTTTCTGTGTCTATAGATTTGTATATTCTGGACATTTCATATAAATGGATTCATGTAATATGTGGTCTCTTGTGACTGGCTTTTTTCCTTAGTGTAATGTTTTCAGGATTTATTAACAGTGTGGCATGCATCAGTACACCATACCTTTTTATTGATGGATAATATTCCATTGTATGGATGTACTATATTTATCTGTTCATCAATTGATGGGTTTTTAAGTTGTTTTCACTTTTTGGCTATTATAAATAATGTTATGAAGATTCACGTACAAGTTTTTGTGTAGACGTATGTTTTAATTTCTCTTGCATATGGACCTAGGAGTAGAATTGCTGGGTCACAAGATTTAATAGTTTGAGGAACTACCAAACTGTTTTCCACAGTGGCTGCACCATTTTACATTCCCATCAGCATATAAGGGTCCCAATTTTTGCACACTCTCACCAACATGTTTTATAAACTCTCTTTTTGATTGTAACCATTCTGCTGGGCGTGAAGTGCTTCTTCATTGTGGTTTTGGTTTGCATTTTTCCTTGATGACTAATGATGCTGCGCATCTTTTCATGTGCTTTTTCGCCATTTGTATATCTTTCTTGTAGAAATGTCTGTTGAGATTCTTTGCCAATGTTTAAAATTGGGTTATTTGTCTCTTTACTATTGAGTTAAGAGTTTTTTCTTTTAATATATTCTGTATACAAGTTTCTTATCAGATATTTGAATTGCAATTATTTTCTCCCATTCTGTGGGTTATATTTTTACTTTTATGATGGTGTCCTTTCAAACACAAAAATTTTTTATTTTTAGTGAGACTAATTTATGTTTTTTTTTTTTTTGTTGTTGTTGTTCCTTGTGTTTTTGGTGTCATATCTGAGACCATTGCTTAACTCATGGCATGAATATTTACTCTGATGTTTTAAAAGTTTTATAGCCTTAGGTTTTACATTTAGGTCTATGATCCATTCTTCATTCTTTTGCATGTGGATATCCAGTTGTTCCAGCACCATTTGTTGAAAAGACTATTCTTTTCCCATTAAATTTTCTTGGCACCCTCATAACAATGAATTGACAATAAATGTGAGGATTTATTTTTGGACTCTATTCCATTGATCTACATGACTCTCTTTAATGCATCTTATTTATTTTTACTAGTTCCTTGGTAAGGTAGGCGTGTGTAATTCAGCAAAGAAAACACTCTTAGTTAAAAAATGTTTAATGTTTTGAGAAAAATTTCCTGTAAACTTCCTGGGGGCAGTGACATTGTCTATTTTACCCACTGTTAAATCCTCAAGAACCTAATAGAATGCCAGGCACATGGTGGTACTTAGTAAATATTTGTGGAAGGACTAATTGAAATATTGTTTTAGTCATGCTGCTGCTATTGGTTTTGTAACTTGAAACTGTTTGAACATTTAGATTTCCCAAACTTTATTTTACAAGCATTGAGTATTGCTTTTTATGTTCTGTAAAGGATTCGCCTTTGGTTTTTGCAGGCTCTTTCTATAAATCCCTTGTGGAGGACTGGAAAGAGGGTATTGGCATATGTTTTATGAATAATTTTCTTTGGTAGTTTTGATAGGTAAAGATGTTAGAAAAGTTAATATCATTTAAATATGTATGTGATTTTCATCTGTTACCTTGAAACATATTGTTAGAGATTTGCTTAGAGCAGTGCCATGTGTGCTATGTGGGCTGTTTTCCTCCTAGGAAAATAATGCAGACGGCTAGACGGCTACTTCTAAATACACCCCCCCTTGCCCCACTCCCATGATGTCCCTTCAACCCTGAACTTAGGGGATTTCTAGCAGGATTGTAGGTTAAAGCGTAGGGAGCAGCTATGGCTTTGTGGAATTGAACTAAAATCCCGTATGGCTGAAATTGTAGCAAATCTCAATGGTATTGAAACTGGCATAATATAAGCTTTACAATATTGTCTGGATTGCACATTTTAAAAGTCAGTGGTATTCAAACACTTGAAAAATTCCAATAGATATGCAGGCTACAGCAGCTCCCTTTGTAAAGAGAATCTCAGATGTCTGGAACCTGGATAATGCTGTAGCATCACAAAATCTTTCACATGAGCTTGTTCTGCTTATCATTGCTTTTTCCTGTCAGCCACTCATTCTTTTGCCTAGTAGTCCAGCTGTCTCATCCTCTGCACCAAACCCGTGTGTGTCACATGTCCTCAATTAAGTCAGCCCCGTGATGCTCCCTGAAAGTACAGCCGACAGCCAGGCGAGGATAGGGAAGAGATGACTTCAGTTATGACAGACTGGATTTCACTTACGATAGAAAGTTAGGCCTGGCATGGACATTAGGAATTATCTCATCTAGTCCCCACATTCTACAGGTGAGGGGACAGTAACCCAGTGAAGGCAGTTCATTTTCCAGAGCCCAGCATGTGGGCCTAGACCCTTCTCTGGTTTTCCACCTGGTTCTTTCGTTGGTGCTCATGCACCCCTAGTTCCTTTGCAGAATGGAAGGGAGGAAGGATTGAGAGCTGATTCCAGAGGCAGACGTCAGAGTTTATTGAAAATCAGCTGGGTGCAGCAGCATGCGCAGGTACTCTGAGCCACTCGGGAGGTGAGGCTGGAGGTCACTTGAGCCTAGGAGTGCTGGGCTGTAGTGCACTGTGCCCATTGCATGTTCACACTAAGTTTGACATCAATGTGGAAATCTCCCAGGTTGCCTAAGGAGGGGCAAACTGGCCTAGTTTAGAGATGGAGCAGGTGAAAACTCCCATGCTGATCGGTAGTGAAATCACGCCTGTGAATAGCTACTGCAGTCCAGCCTGGGCAACATAGCAAGACCCTGTCTCTTAAAAAAAAAAAAAAAAAAAAAAAAGAAAATCATTTAGGTTCACTATCAATCCCATCCCCTCTGGTGCTCCCACCTCCTGTCTGTTTTCTGTTTTTTCCTCCCTCTTTTTTTTTTGGCTGCTGGCTGGTGCAGGGATGGAATCACACTCTAACCAACTGAGCTAATAGCCAACCCCTTCTCTTAAGTTATGTCTTTCTAAGCTTATGATTTGTCCTGATTACCTTCTGCAGTCTTAGCATTTAGATTTGTGAAACTTCTTGGTTAGATTATATGAGAGCCTTCCATTTCAGGGAACATTTAAAAAAATTTTTAAAAATTTACATAAGTAATTACTTATGTGGAATTTCAGAAAGATACTTATTGCATTGTATTTTAATATTTTAGCTTTTTCAAAAATGCTTACTTATCTAAAACATGTAGAATAATTTTTCTAGTGCCATAGTTTTAGAGCTTGTGTCACTTAGAATTTTTCCTTGGTCTTTATTTTGTAAAGCCTTTGCCCTGTGTTCTTACTGCTTCACGTTGAATTTCTCTCCAGGAAGGAAAATTAAAAACCGATTAGTGATCCTTCTTATTGCCCGAGGGAGGGCACAGAGAAGAAAGCAGAAAGGTAAATTGCTCTTTCGTTGAAAGGTTTCAGATGGGCTAATCATCAGGAGGCTAATAGATCTTTCTCCTGATAACCATTATTCCATGCTTCTGCTGCTTTTTACAAGGGCACTGGGAGGATGTGCAAATTTTCCAGAATTCCTCAGAGAGCCAGCTTCTTTTTCTTTCAGACACTGTTTTACATCATGTTCTGGAGCAGTTATTTCACGATAAATAGATTTTGAGTGTGAGGGTATGTTGGGGTCTGCACCAATGCTATGTATAATTGTAGGTATGGATTTGTGAACTCAATTCTACAAGAATTTATTCAGAGCTTATTGTGTAACCAGTAGCATCCAGAATTTCTGGTGGGGATAATGAAATAGAGGGAGGACTCTTGACTGTAAGAGTTTTAGCTTTCAGGTGGAGGAACAAATATTTACTTATAAAACAACAGAGTATATGTAATGTAGGACAATATACAATTGAGGTAGCGATTCTAAGAGGTTCAGAAATTCTTATAATAAATCATGTCTTATATACCAGAGTGAGGTTAATCAGGAAAGTCGTTTTAGAAAAAGTGAATACAGGTTCAACAGTGCCTTATCTGAAACCCTTGGGGTGAGGTGTGTTTCAAGATCTAAAATTGTTCAGATTCCAGCCTGGTAATATGGTATATATATTATGCAACATATCCAGCCATCATCAACTGGGGTGATTCCTTATAAAACAAGCACATTTTATTTCTGCAGCTCAACATTTGGATATTCACAATAAGTGGAGGTAGAGACTACAAGTAACCTTATATCTGTTTGTAACAGATTTTGCTCCTGCATTAGTTATCTATTGCTATACGGCAAATTATTGCCCAAACTTAACAGCTTAAAAGAACCAACATTTATCATGTACAGTTTCTGTGGGTCAGGAATCCAGGAGTGCTTAGCTGGATGATTCTGGTCCCTGGTCTCTCATGAAGTTAAACTCATGGTGTGGCCTCAGCGTGGGTCATCTGGAGATGGTGAATGTTGGCAGGCCTCAGTTTCTCACTGACTGTTGACACAGAGTCTCAGCTCCTCATTATGTGGGCTTCTCCATAGGGTCCTGAGCATCCTTGCAACGGTGGTAGCTGGCTTCCTTCCAGAGCAAGTGATGAAAGGGAGGGAGAGAGAGAGAGAGAGAGAGCTCTCAAGATAGAAGCCACACTCTTTTATAACATCCTGTTACCTCTGCTGTATTTTGTTGGTCATCCCAATGAACCTTGGTGTGAGAAGGGACTATATAAGGGTGTGAAGACCAGAAGGTGGGGATCACTGAGAGCCATCTCGAAGATGGACTACGGTAAAGCTAGTTGTCCAGCTCTTTTACCTGCCTATAATCCTGCACTGACTGGGCCAATTGTCAGGCTAGGGCTGGGTCTAGAACTCACAGACCCCTCAAGCCCGTTCACAGACTGGGTCACAAACCCTTCTCGTGCCAGGCCGGGTCACCAGACCCCTCACACGCCAGGCTGGGTCACCAGACCCCTTACATGCAGGTCTATGAGCTAGGTAAGCGGCAAACAGGTCCTTGGAAGACTCCTGAGGCAGAATAGGCAGCCAAGACTCCTGAGGCAGAATAGGCAGCCACTTGTTCACCAACTCCACCCACCCACACACACAATTTGTTTACTGAACCACCCCCAACTGGCCCTGAGGCGAGGGGAGCCTGATTAAATTATTCTATTTTCCCAACAACTACCATAGTCCTCAAGTGAGTTTTGGCATCAAACTTAAGATAAAACTTTCAGTTTTCACATTTTTTTGGATATTAGATTGTGGAGAAGAGATTGCTGATTTATGTAGACTTGGCCTCCAGAAAGTGATGACTTGAGAGGACAGACTGTGTCTCTGAAGGCTCTGCAGGATGGAGGGGTAGCGTGAATATAGGGAAATGAGTTTGCTGGAGAAAGATCAGAAGTGTCTGGGGAATGTCAGAGTAGGAGTCTCATGTGTGCCAGGCACTGTACTTGATGCTGGGGATAAAAAAAGTTGAATTAGATAGTTTTAAACCATCTGGAGCTTAAGTCTATAACTATGCTTTGAGAAATAATCAGTGTTTGATGAAAATACTTTTACTGAATGTCTACAATAAGGAAGGCAGCCTGTATAGTGGGAAGGGGAAAGAATATGTATTCAATACCTGGATTCTTCTTTCAGCTCCTTCATTTCCTAGCTTGAAAAAGTCACTTAATGTTTTGGAATATTAGTTTTTCCATTTGTAAAATTAAACAGATGCTAATATTATCCCAGTGATATCACAGGTGTTGAAAGACTCAAGGAGGACAATGGCTGGAAAAATTGCAAAGTTTTGAAGTGCTATATTGTTAATAATTATTATCTTGTGGCTCCATTATTTACTCACTAGTCCTTTGGCAAGTTGTATAATTGTGTGCCCGAGTTTCATCTTTGGTGAAATGAGGATACTACTACTAACTACTTCATAGATTGTTAGGGTTGAATGAAATAATACATGTAAGTTGTTGGGAAAATAGAACAGTTTGGTCAGGCTCCCTCACCTCAGGGCAGGTTGGGGGTGGTTCAGCATTCTTTGTAAGCAAGTTGTGTGTGGGTGGAGTTAGTGCGCATGCGCCGCACCGTGGCTTGGCTGGCATCTGCCGCTGGCGCCTCCCTCCGGCGTCCACTGGGCCCCGCAGCCATGCTTTCCAACCTATGGCTTCTGAGGACCTGTTTGTCCGTCACCTAGCTCATAGACCTGCGTGTAAGTGGTCTGGCGTCCCAGTCTGGCGTGTGAAGGGCTTGTGACCCAGTCTGTGAACAGGCATGAGGGGTCTGTGAGCTCCAGACCCAGCTCGACAGTTGGCCCAGGTGGCAGGTTTATGGGCAGGTAAAAGAGCTCGACATAAGAGCTTAGAATAGTGCCTAGCACATGACAGTATAGTAAATACCCAATAAATGTTAGCTGTCATTATTATGTAGCCATAAGTGCTAAGTCTTAGTTGAGGTTTTACAAAAAGTGAAACTATGACTTAGAATGTCCTTAGACATAGGTTCTAAACAATAAGGCAAAGTGCAGTTTTTTCCTAAAAGGACTTTTATTATTTTTATTTGCATTTGCTAATTAGAAAACTGATTTATTGGGTTGGACAGAGTTTACTTAGAAAATAGCCACTAGCTTTCTCTCTTTCTTTCTTTTTTTTTTGATATCAGTCTTCTGTAGCTTCTCAGATTTTTGGAGCTCATAGCTGAAAATAAATCCCTTTGTATATCCGGTAGGATAGTAAGAATGAACTGGTTAGCTTGCCTACCTACGAATAAAGAGGTAAGTTCAGTTTAGATAACCTTGATCACTTGAAGAAGATGTGTTTCAAAAATGTAGGTTAGGGCTGGCCCCGTGGCTCACTTGGGAGAGTGCGGCACTGGTAGTGCGGAGGCCGCGTGTTCAGATCCTATATAGGGATGGCCGGTGCACTCACTGGCTGAGTGTGGTGCGGATCACACCAAGCCAAGGGTTACGATCCCTTACCGGTCAAAGAAAAAAAAAGAAAGCTTAAATTTGAGAACACAACAGGCTTTACCAATTAAAATTCCTTATAGAAGTAAATTATGAGTCAAAAAAGACTTGCAATTCTGTTAATTTCAGTGAAAATATTACTTATGATTTAGCCTTTGTAGAATCTGAGTTGCCTTTTGTTGAGGATAATAGAACCCTGATAAGTCGTTATTTTTCTGGAATCTTCATCCGACAGACCCTGAAGATCTTTCCCCTAGACTGCCTTTAAGCCTTTACATGTACCCAGGAGAGCAGGTTGTGACAGTGTCATAGAAACATCAGTATTGACACAGGCATGATGGCCATTCCCAAAGATAAGCTCTGAAAGAAACCAGACCCCAGGCCGACAGCAGATTGATCTCCTTAGGTCATACATTTCCTTTGTGAATGATGGTGAAAAACTTGGAGCTTCTTGTAGGTTTTTAAGTTAAAAATCTTTGTGTTTTCTACCCACTTGAAAATGCTGAACTTTTTTTTTTTTTTCTTTTTGTGAGCCAGAGGGAGAAAGATGTGACCTAATGTTTAAATACCATATTAATATTTGGGTCAGTTGTGTTTAAGAGTAAACACCTGACTAACTGCTCTTTAGGAAACCTTTATCTTCCTTTTAAATATTGTTTTCAAAAGATGAGCCATATTGATGTTCTGAAACAACATTTTCTTAAAGTATGAAAACCAGGGCTACTGAAAGCAGGTGTGCATATTCAAGATGTGCCTTGCTTTATTCAAAAAATTGCATTTTTGAAAAGTTTCATTGTAAATTGATTTGTGTTTTAAAATGCTTCCCATATGGTGTCATAGAAGAGTTGAAAAGGATGAAAGGATTTTTTTTCCAGTGGAGGGTGGTGATTTTATGTGATAGATTGCTTACAGTCTGCTGAGTCTACCATGTGCTTTTTCCCCATGCTTTTTCACTTGCTTTAGTAACTGCTGAGTTGACCAAAGCCTTGTTCTGACAAAGGCTGCTGTGGTTTTCAGCACAAAGTTATGACAGGTGCATCTCTGTTTTGGTTTTAGCAGTATGTGTATATATTTCTTCCTTCTTCCACAAGTGGTTGATTTTGTGCTTTCTGCCTGAGATTGGGATAACAAAGAGACAACAAAATGCACCATTTCCCCTCATGTTTAATAAATTCTGCTGCTCTGAGTGGAATCCATGGCTTATTAGACATGCTGAGTTGCTAGTTTTCTAAGCATGCTCAACCAGAAATCCCTTAGGCTGACTGGCGTATTTTGCGGTCTCACTGCATGCATTTGTCAGAGTTTGGCTCTCATTTTGGCTAATCTGTTCTCCATGGAAAATTCATTGACATTACTTGGGTCAATTCAGCTGCATTTCTTGTCTTAGATTCCTATCATAGGCAGAAAAAGGAGTAAGAGCCAGTAAGGACACAATTATTTAGAAATTTCTGTAATTTAAAAAATACTTACCAATAGGTTCTATGCTTCCCTGTAAATTAAAACTTTTTGTTTAAGAATAAAGCATATGCAGTCAACATGTGCCTTGGGTTGAATGTTCCCCCAAAACTTAATTCCCACTATAGCTTTTGAGGGTGGGAAATCCTGTTATGGTAATTGAAAGGTGGGGCCTTGAAGAGGTGATACATTGTCGGACCATGCCATAGTGAATGGATTAATAATGGTGGTCTGGGGTGTTGGTTCGGAGGGCTTTAAAAGGAGAGTGAATGAGGAGGTTAGTATCTCTCTGCTATGCCATTTCGCAGTGTGATTCCCTGATGTCATTGAAGTCACCACCGAAGAAAGCCTTACCATACATGTTCCCTGGACTTTGGACTTCCTAGTCTCTGAAACTGTAAGCAATAAATTTTGTTTTCTTACAAATTACCCAGTTCTGTGTATTTTGTTACAAGCAACAGAAATGGACTAACATAGCCTGTGTATTTGCTAGCAACAATTCTGGTATTTCTGGTTGCATCAGTGTGTGCAGAGGTAACATTGAAAATGTTTTTTTCAAAATGGATAAGAGAACCTTGACTGAGAAATAGTTTTTTTCCTCTTATGCAGGAACTTTTAGTTCTTAACTGAGTAAAGGATGAGGAAAAGATTCCACAGATCCTGGTAGTGAATATGTTAAATGCATGTTCGATGCACGTGTTTGACCATTGGGATGAACAGCTGAGCTTCTTCCTAGCTGGAAAGGTCTGATGGCTGTGTCTCACTCAGGTGGCTTTACTGACAGGGGCTAGTTTTCAAGCCTGGAATAGTGTCTGTGGTTATCTAGTCGGGAGCCACAATCAACTTTTCATTACTCAGCTTCCGTAGATTACTGTGGCTTTTTCAGTTCCCTCATAGAGTGGACAGATAGAGCCCAGGAAGATCAATTAAATTTCCTGTTTTCAACAACTTGATTGATTTGGAGGGAAAGAAGAGTGAAGCTGTTTGTTATTTCTTATACTCATGAGTATTTTGATTTTTTAATGAGTCCATTTTTTTTCTTTATTATTCTCTTCATTAAGGCTATTTCATAGAATAAGACCATATGTAATTAAAAGTTGCCCATAAGGAAAAGTGAGCCTGTCAATTTAATGAAAGTTTTAACAGTACTTGCTAGGCACCCAGATGTTTTGTGTCTGACACTTTGTGGTGTTCAGTAAATGTTAATGCCTTTCCCTTCTTGACATTAGTCAGGGTGTTATGGGGTACAATATAAACACACAAGAAGTTATTAGAGAACAGCTAATGGTAGATTAGGGTTGGTAGTTTGATATTGAACAGATAAGAGACATGAGAGTCTCATGGAGAAGTGTGTCTTGAATTTGGCTTTTAAAGATAAGTGGGCTTTAGATATAAGGTGAGGGGTTTCCTAGTGGAGCTTCTGGACAGTGAAGGGGTTGGCTGAATCCAGAACAAAGGGGAAAATCAACTTGCATCTAGTTGGTGTGATAGATGAGGGAAGAATCTGAAAGCCATGAAGGGGATTTAAGACCTGGTGTGTGACCAGTCAAAGCAGAGGAGAGTCCTGATGGTGTTTTAGGAAATGAAGCTGGTAGTTGCTGACGGCAGACTGCATTGGCGATTGGGGAGCCTGGAATCTGAGAAAGCGTTAGTGTTAGGTGATGAGAGCTGGAATTTAACAGCTAGTAAGGATGTTTGGGATGGCCATTCATTGAACAATATATTTGGAGAACTTTCCAGGCTCTGGAATTGGCCTCTGGATCCAGCCAATTGACACAGTGCTTACTGGTGTGGAGCTTACAGCCTAGTGGGGGAGCAGGACAGGATGGTGAAATGTTGGCGGTGACACAATAGCATACAGCAGGAAATCTCATGGAGTGGGAGGGAAGAATTCCTGAAGAAGTGATATTTGGGCTGAATGGGGTGATGTGGAGGTAGAAGTTCCGAGCAGAGAGAACAGACTGTGCAAAGGCTCTAAAGCAAAAACAGGAGGAACTTAACGTGGCTGGAGTGTAGTCAGGAGGGAATGAAATGAAAAAAAAAAAAATGGAAGAGCTGCTGATGTGTTATGATCGTAGCAAGGGAGAGTGTATTGAGAAGAATTTTGATGAAAACTGGGTGGTTTGGACATTTTGATTTAGGTAGGCTGGATTCAGGCTTCAGTTTCTGTTTGTTCACTGTTTCTTGCAATCCTCCTAATACTTCTACAGGTCTGCCTGTAGAGCCCCACCTACATACTAAGGCTCATTCCCAAGGATGACTAATTTGCCTAATTATAGCTCTACCTGCAGCTGGTGTCTTGTTTAGTGTGACCTATCTGGGGTCAAAGTCACAGCATTTCTAATTACATGTGCTCATCAGTGTCCATTTTCTAGAGAAATGTGCCCTCAAAACACAGTATTTTCTGTTTCAGATGACTGCTCTAGCATTAAAGGCTTTAGCTTAATTTTATTTTTAAAAAGAATTCTTAAGAGACAATAAAATTATTAATCTTAAGTACTCTGAGTTCTAAAGCTTAAGATTTCATGAAGTTGTCAGGAATAAAGTCTGTTTGTTTCTCAAGCATTCAGCATATTTCTGCCTTGGGGCCTTAGCACCTGCTATTCCTTCTGCCTAGAATGCTCTTCCTCCAGAATTCTGCATGACTTAGCCTTACCTCTTCAAGTCTCTGCTCAGATGTCTCCTCGAGTGAGGCCTTCCCTGACCCCTCTGCACATTGGGCTCACAGTACATATTTATTGAATGAATGCCTTTTTAAAACATGCCTCTTTTTAAATTCTCCTTTCTCTGACCAGCTCTAGGCAACGTGTTTCTGTCATACTAATTTTATTTTTTTAAGGGTAGGCTTTCGTTAACTTTCTTCCAGAAAACATCCTGCCAGTGAAGGAAAGGTCTCCAAGGCAGTGGACAAGCCACCTTGAAGCCCATGTCTTGAGCCCATACACATTTTGCTCAGAGCCTAAGTACTTAAATTGGCAGTCTTACTTTGATAATACTCGCACAGGTTAGTTGATCTGATTTCTGAGTCTATAGCAAAGATAGGCCTACTGGTAGAATCTTAAGTGAAAGAAAGAAAATCCAAGTTCTAATGAAGCATTTATCGTGGGGCTGTTTATTAGGGAGGCTGATAGCCCTTCCTTCTCATTAACTGCTGAGGATAGAGATTGGGCAGATCTAGGGAAAAGAAAGGAAAACCACTTTTTTTTTAAAATAAAAGAATTCCTCTTCTATTTGCCTCATTGGCAAAAAAGTTTTCTTTTTTTAATATTCAGTGATTATTTTTATACAGTGAATGAGTTGGACTAAGTAATCTCTAAGACCACCTTTCATCTTGAAAACTATGTAATCCTGTTCCTGTCTAAATATTCTGCTTTGGCCAGTTTGTTTTATACATCATTGTATGAACGTGTTGTGTGTGTTCCTTAGTTTTGTGGCTTAGCTTATGATTGTCTCCAGCCTGAATAGAAGGCTGTTTTCTGTATCTAAATGCATGGAGATTTTTAAGGCTTTTGGTTCATAGGGCTAATTGTTTTCTCGATAGGTTGCAATGTAGAGTCATGGTTAATGGACAGGTTATTGAGTTAGGAAAGCTGTGTTCAAATCCTGGACCTGCTACTTACTAGCCATGTGATTGGGATTTCCTTAATCTCCATCCGTTCATTTCTTCATCTGGAAAATGGGGAATAATAACCATACCTTCCCTGTAGGGTTGTTATGAAGATTAGCTGAGAATGCGCTCTAGCTGCTGTTATTATTTTATTTTATACTCCCAGATTTTCATGAGCATAGAATATTAGCATATAAAATATCTGTGTCAATTTGATAAGGAAAATATGAAATTTTGTTTATATTTTTCGATTACTATTGAGGTTGAGTATTTTTTCATGTTTATTGGTTATTTGAATTTTTTGTGAATTCTTTAAGTGTTTCAAACTACTTCATTATAGGAATGGTTCCCTTCTGTAAATTTATATTCAAATTGCATCCACCACTTACTTTACATGCACTTGGTGTCCTTAACAGTGTTAAACACAGCACTAAGAATGCACAGTTTGGTATTCAATAGCTACTGTATACATTTTTTTAGACATATACAGTACATGTATAGTATGTGAGGATTATTTGGTTTTGGTAAAAGTCATTGTTTCTGTTTTTAGATCGAGTCTGTCAGTTGTTTATAAAATAAATATTTATTTTTATTTTTCAAAAAAAATCTCAGAGTTGTTTTCTTGGGAATTCTTATAATATGAAAAATCCATCATACTACTTACACCATGTTAATTATTGTGGTTTAAAAACATGTCCATACCTTCCTTGATACTCTTACTTTCAAAAGGTGGTGTATTAGTCTATTTCTGTTGCTTATAACAAAATGTGTGGAACTGTGTAATTTACAAAGAAAATGAAATTTATTGCTTACTACAGCATGGTCCTGCAATCTAATCACCTCTTCTAGGCTCCACCTTTCAATTACCATAATAGGATTTCCCATCATCTTAAAAGTCACAGTGGGGATCAAGCTACTAATATGTAAAACTTGGGTGACACAATCCATATCAGGTGGAAACTAATTTTTCCTGCCCTTCAGTATGGGCTGGATTTAGTGCTTTGAGGACTATGTCATACAAAACACTGCACTTCTCTCTCTTTCTCTCATCACTTGCTCTGTGGAAAGCCAGATGACCCGAGGTGAGGCCTATGTTGTGAGGAACTGAGGCCCCTTGCCAGCAGCAGGGTGACCGAGCCATTTTGGCATTTTTATCCCTTAGCCCCAGTCACGCCTTCCATTGACTGCAGTCCCAGTGGATATTCTGCCTGTAACCTCGTGAGAGACCGTGAGCCAGAGACACTGAGCTTAATTTAGCTGCCTCTGGATTCCTGACTCTCAGGTGTTGTGTGAGATATTTGAAGCCATTAAGTTTTGGGGTAATTTGTTACACAGCAGTAGTGCCTTGTAGTTGTCCTCTAGTCTCCTATAGATGTTTGATTTTGTTTATAACTAAAAAACTCAATATGATGTATTCTTTAACACTGAGTATGTATCTGGAAGAAACTGCTTATTGAAGTAATACATACAAGCCTTTGTGTAAAAGTGTGAAGTGGTTTTCTAACAGTGGCCTTCTTATGTTTCAGAGTTGAGAGAGGCAGAATTTACTTACTAGAGGTTTGTTATTGAAAGTTTGGCATCAGACAGAGCTGGCTTTGCATCTTGATTTCATCCCTTCCTGTGTGAAATTGAGTTGGTTGCTCAGCCTCTGAGTTTCCTTCAAGCTCCTCCTTTGTAGAGGTGGTGGTAACACTTACTCCTAATTCTAGCATTGTTGTGAGTAATATATATTATATTCAGTGCTTATTAATACAGTGTCAGTATTATAATATCCATTATATTTTTTAAAGTACTAAAAAATGCCAATACAAATCTGACCTAATACAGGGAAGTAAAAATGTTGAATGAAATAATTTTCTCATGTTTGAAATTATTAGAGCTTTGCTTTTTAAATAATTGTACTTTATTTTTTCCTACCTTTATCCCCTAAACCTCCCACTAAGCCACAGACATCTCCCCCCCTTCCAACAGTTCCCCTCCTGGGATTAGAAATTACTTTAGCATAAGTTCACAGCTCATTAAATTAATTTAAGAACCAACTGCTTCAGAGGCTCACAAACCCATAATTTACTCTTAAGTGTGTGTTTACGGCAGGGAACTCATAGCAGGGGGCTAAAGGGGAAGTGATGGGCTTGGAAATTCCCTTGCCAGTGCTGAGGCAGCCCCCTGCCCAGCTAGCTCAAGAGACTAGTTACCCAACCATTTTGAAAATTAAAGACAGCTCTTTTGCATACCAAATAATGACAGAGTGATAGAGCTAGGGGAGAGAAAAGAGCTCCTGAGCTGTCTGTCCTCAAACATGATAATTGAGCAGGTGGATGAGATGACTGGAACAGATCTTTGAGAAAGCCATCTGCTGCCAAGCTGGGGCATAGGGCAGAGTCTTATGTCAAGGTCGCCTGCAGACTTGAGGCTTTTTAATACATAGGATGTCTGTTCCTAACCCTGACCTTCCCATTCTTTGTTCCTCTCCTCCTCAACCCAATGGTGCTGACCCCTGAATGCATATTACCATCACTTGCAGACTGGAGATTCAAGTGGTTTTGGTGGGGTCTGAGTTTGAATGAAGTTTAAAAACCTCTCTCAGGTGATTCAGATGCACCATGTGGCTCCAGAGCCAGTGACCCAGGCCAGGTGGATGGGTTTGCTCATCTCTTTCTAGGCTTCTCCCCTCTGCCTGCTTCCTTCCTTACATCTGTGTTATTGAAGGCTGACTGACTGGTATCAGTTCTGCATTGCCCTTTTAAACTGTGACCTTAAACCGCTTGTCCTTTTAAGTGGTGGGAAGGAAGGAGATTTATTTTTGTGAAAATGTCTGGCTGTAACCAGACACCATAAGGGTAAGTTGTTAAGTTTGCTGCCCTGTTGGGTTTTGAATTAATTCAATGAATTTCTGCTGAAACAACTTGAATTTCTAAGTCTCCTCTGTGCCATGGCCCCTAGAGAGGAACTTTTGGGGTTTGGTGTCTTAAAATTTCTTTCTGCCTGTCCTTGTACAGTGATAGAAGATCGAGATGCTTTACTTCCTTGTTCCTTTATTATTGTTGTTACTAAAAATCAGGTAGGTAACTTTTTAAGTAGGGAAGGTAGGAGATTAAGAACATGTCATGAGTTCTGAATAAATCTACTTAGGTTTTTTTCTCTTTAATGTGATTGTATAACAATGCTGTACAATTTACAAAGCTGTTTCTTATAAAGTCTCATTTACAGATAAAGTGTATTTGAGAATGTAGAAACTTTCCAAGTCTGAATGTTGGAGATCTTGTGGTAAATCTAAATGTTATTTTGCAACTCGAAGGAAAATTTGCAAATTACTTAACACAATTACTTTAAAATATTACCACCTGGTAAGAAACTCTATTACTAGTCCATTATTATTCCAGGCAGTTCTTTACCTTTGAAATACTGAAAGTAATGGGAAGGCTTCAGAGCCTGAATGGGAGCTGGGATATTGTGCTAGGATGGGGCTTTGGGTGTGGTCAGGGAGGGCCCCATGTTCGATATGGTCCTTCAGACACCAGGAGTTCATACGCCTGCCTTAATTCCTGTTCGAAGCTGCACCTGGCCAAGTTGGTGCTGAGACTGTCACCAGCAGCCATCAGAGTCAGCCTAGGGATGTTTTAGAGCAGACTTATCAGGCACAGAGTCTGAGTGGAGAGGCTAGGGAGGGTGCAGGGCTTTAACTCGGTCTCTGAGAGTGCTTACTACAAAGCTGAAGGGTAGCCTGCAGGCTTTTTCGTGTGCCTGCATAGCTGTGCTTTTGCTGAGATTAGTCCCAGTGGGAAGGGAGCTCCCTCACTCTCCTGGGCTTTTAGACTTCTTATCAGGTGAGAGGCCTATATCTTTTGGGGCATCCAGGCCCTCCAGGTGTACACATACCCTCGAGGTGTCTAAGTGTCAGTTTTTTCTCTCTCTTTTTTTCTTCTTAATCCTTTTAGCTAAAGCAGGGACCCACTGGTAGGAACTCTGTCAATAGAGAGGTCAGTACAGAGAGGGGGTTGCAGAAGGTGAAGGATTGACCATCATCATCTCATTTGTGTTTTTGCTTTCACTGGATTGCTTTGGTTTCTTGCAGGAGAATCACTTTCCATCCCACTGAGCCTCTCCATCTACTCTGCCTTTGAATGTCATGTCAATAGTATCTTCCTTTACTCTAATATCCAATGAAAGTAACTGAATCCATAACCTAAATTTTGACATGTGTTCTATATTTACGGTCCTTAATACAGGATTGAAAAAGAAAGTTGATACAAGGGATTCATTTTAAGACTTTATTTCTGTAGTATGTCCTGAAGTAAATGCTCATTTCAATCTCTTACATCTTTTACAGATCACAGCCTGACAGTGAAATCCAACAATTTATTCGATTAAAACAAACTGCAACATTCAATTACCCCGAAAACTCCATTCCCTGAGCATCCTTTTTAATCAATGTTGAACCATATAGATGAAATCAGAATTCTGTCTTCCTTAAAATGAATTACTGTAAATGTGTAAGCCTTCTAAAATCTATCAAAAATCAACATTATTAATTCTTAAGCCAATAAAATTTTACTGAAGGTTTGATTTCCTATTAGAAATAATTTAGGGTCAGACAGGAGTAATTTGCTGTAAGGATATTTTATGTAAGTTTTAAGCAATTTTATGGGCAGGGTTTATGAGGCTGGTGGCTCAGAGGCTGTTTATTTCTTCACTATACATTTCTGGGATTTAACAAATAATGCCCCTCAGTGGGTGATAGTGTTTTCTATGTCTCAGTGCAAACAGCTGTGCTTATTAAAGATGTGATTAACAGACTGAAAGGAAGCAATGCATCGCTTCATTCCATTATGCTTTTTAAAAATATAAAACGATAGGGTTGAATTCTTTATTAAAGTAGCTCAAAATAAGTAATTGAAAAGCCTAATTGAGCCATATTAAAAAGTTAATTATTTGGCCAACAGTGAGCTCAAACTATTTCTGAAACAGTAAAGCTTAGAGAGAGAAAGGAGTTTTGTCCTAGTTTTAAAGAATTCAGTACATGTTGCCCACATTATTCATTCCCAGAAACATTCTACCAATTTGAACACCCACCAGGAGCTTGTGAGACTGAAACTTCATCATCTCTGAGTGATATATATTTGAAGATTTGAGAGATGCAATTTTGCATTAAAAAAAATATATTGTTGAGGTTGAATGTGACCAGTTTGTTTCCTTCTTTTGAGTTTTGCATCCTTTGATCTACCTGGGTTTCTCTTAAGATGTTCCTGATTTGGGGATGTCTCCCCTCTCTGGTTTAGACTATAATTTTAATTCTCTTAATTTCAGTGAGGAGGTAGTTTCGGTGCATCAAAAGACAGACTGCTTAAAGGATTTTTTTATTGATTGTGTTTTGGCTTTAGGTAATGGGGTTTCTTTTCTCCCCAAATAACAGTTGTTATTATTTCTCCCCAAATAATAGTCAGTTCTGGGTTGGCAGTTCAGGGTTTGTTCAGAGGCTTAACAATGTAATGGTCTAGATTGGCCTTTTTTACCCATGGTTGTCTAGAGTTGATTAAAAACTTGTTACCAGCTCTGGGATTCTGTACTCTGTGTAACGGTTTTCTGTACTATGCTCATACTTTCCTATATCCTATATTAGACTTTCCCTGAATTATCCAAGTTGAGTCTATATGTTTCTTCCTGGGGCCCTGGCTGATACAGGCGTGTCTCTCTCTCTAGCAGAGGGGAGCATTTTTCCTGGAGCACCACTTCCCCATCAGACTTCCTTTCCCCCAGTTCCTGTTGGCCAGGACTGAGGTCACACTCTGGGGCTATAGGCTGTGGAGGGAGGCAACTTCTGCTGGCAGGGGCTTCACCTGCTCTTCACACAAGGTAAAGCTACAACCAGGGATTATCTGTGCTACTTCCAGCATCTTCCTGAAGGGCTCGTGGGCCTCTGAGCCCACATTGTTAATGCAGTGATCAGGACTGACCACCCGCAGCAAACGAGGAGGCTGCCTAGCACTCTGTATTATCCTTCCCAGCAGATATTCAAGCATAGGGAAAAATTTATTTACTGCCCATGCTGAAATGTCTCCAGGATCCTATTATGACTTTCCACCCCATCCCCAATGTAAAAGAGCTTCAAAGGAGGCTACTTATTCTTCTTTAGTTTGAGTATGCAGATATCTAAACTGACTTCCAGCAAGTATATACCTTCTGCTCCAATCTGCTTCCATGAGAAGGAGAAACCCATGTTTGGCTGTGGCAGTAGGTTCTTAGGCTCTAATAGGGATTTTACTGATGATCGGTCATGACAGGGTCATCAAATGATTATTTCTTTTTGTAATAGTAAAGTTAGCCTTGGTCTGCCAGGTTAATTGCAAAACATATCTCTCATTTTTTGCTTTTAAACTCTTAACGAAGTTATAATTTTTAAAGTAGTTAAATCTATGATTATTTTCTTTATGGATTCTTACATTGTTTTTAAGTTAAAATCCTTCCCTATTCAGAATAGTCATCTTTATAATTTTTTTGGTAACAACTTTGAGATATAATTCACATATACAATTTACCCATTTAGTTTATTATTAGATTTTTTTTGCATATTCATGGAGTTTAGCAGCGATTACCACAGTCAGTTTTAGAAAGTTCTTATCACCTTGAAAAGCAACCTTGAATCCTTTGCTTTTAGCAACATGCTCTGCCTCTCCATTTCTTCAGATTTTTCTTTTTTGTCTTTGAGTAAAGTTTTGCAGTCTTTTGTCATTGAAATCTTACATCTTTCTGTTTAAGATTATTCCTAATGTCACATTTTTGGTTACATTTTTAAGTGTAATTTTTGTTTCATTTTATTTTTTAAAAACAGATTATTGCCAGTTTATAGGAAAGCTAAAGAAAATTATTTATCTTGTATTTCTCTATTTTGCTAAAATTGCTTATTTGCTACACTTAGTCTTCAGTTGACTCCTTTGGGATTTCTTGACTATTCAGAGTTTTCCAGTCCTTGGGAGCCATCCTTTCTTTAAATAGCTAAATGACACGAGACTGAATGCACATCCTGTATGACTGAAGAGTGTTCACCTACTCTCTCTCACACACTTGTTTCTGAGGACCTGCTGGGAGAGTGTTGATTTGTCTCCATTGGCATTTCTCACCTCTGGTGATCCGGGTTTCCCTTTCCAGACCCTCCTGGCTTCTTACAGTTCCACGCTTCCACAAGTCTCTGCTTTGCCCAAAGTATTTTCCCTCTTCCACTCGGTTACTTCCAATTCAAGTCTGGGTTGGGTATAACCAGATTTATTTACTTTTTGGGTTTGAGGATAATGTAAAAGAATTAGAAGTCAGGAAAGGAAATTTGACAGCTGGGTATCAGACACACCTGCTTGGTATACTCTATATCTTTTAACTACTCCTGTCTGCCCTGTTACTGGGCTGGTGCCCCCTACTCCAGGTGAGAGTCCCCTCTGCTATCTTCTTCACTGAATCCCTGGGTTCTAATCAAGTCTCTGACCGCCCTCAAAAGACCAAAACACTCAAAAGATGTTATCATTGCCCTGGGAGAGATACTTTTGCTTTATAAAAGGGAATATTTAACACCCAGTCTCAACAGATGCATTTAAATTACTCCACTGGGTCAGAATTTCTCTGAGAATAGCCAGGTTCTTGACACGCATGTGCAAGATTCACTCCAAGAATGGAGTTTTAGCCTCTGCTCTGGGCCTCAGTCTTCATCCTCATTACAGGTATATGGTTATATCATCTGCTAAATAACAGGTTTGCTCCCACTTTCTGGCAGTTGCATCCTTCTGTTCTAACCACCACTGGATAGAACTTTTGAGTGATGTGAAGAAATGCCTGTGACTAATTGAAATGCCTTTTGTGTTGCTTTTAAAATATGACTAGATTGAGGTGAAGAATGTTGGGTTAAGGAAAGAGCTTTCTCTTCCTAATTTACCAAGAATTAAAAAATCTAGAGTAGATGTTAAATTATTTTAAATACCTTTTTATTTTTTTTTATTATTATTATTTTTTAATTTTTATTTTGTCGATATACATTGTGGCTGATTATTGCTCCCCATCACCAAAACCTCCCTTCCTTCTCCTTCCCCCCCTCCCCCCCAACAATGTCCTTTCTGTTTGCTTGTCGTATCAACTTCAAATAATTGTGGTTGTTATATCTTCTCCCCCCCCCCAGTTTTGTGTGTGTGTGTGTGTGTATGTGTGTGTGTGTGTGTGAATTTATATATTAATTTTTAGCTCCCACCAATAAGTGAGAACATGTGGTATTTAAATACCTTTTTAAAGCACCAATGGAGTTATTTATTTGACTAACTGATGTGAAATACCATATTATATATTTCTTAAAATTAAAAAATACTTTCATTCCTAGAAGAAATTCTACTTTATTACATGCCATTGAATATGATTTGCAAACATTTTTAGAGTGGCAGCAGTAGATATTTGTCATCCCCCTTTCAGGGAAGGTTGCCCAGTCTCCTGACACTCCTTCACTTTGGTGACCCTTGTTGGTGTGCAATTGATGGGACATGTTGCCTTGTTCACATTTTGGAAGCACGTGGGCATGTGAGTGAGACTTAACCAGAGTGCAGGGACTTTGTATTTTACAAAGATAGGGGAGAGATCAGGAAGTTTTCACAGCTGTGTCTGGTTGTTGGGAGTCCAGCAGCAGTAGTGATGTGTGTCCTGCTATTGCATGTTAAGGCAGCATCCTAACTTCAGAACTTGACCTTCATCACTGTCTGCAACTTGGCCTTCCTTGGATTTTGCTCATTTTGTGAGCTTTCTTTTCAAGATTGCGCATCCATTCTATGAGTTATCAGTCTTTTTCTGGAAATTGTTTCTATGCTTAATTTTGCTAGATGTGCTTTCTGTGGTTTGCAATCTAGAACATGATATAATAGTGCTGTGAATGGAATATAAACAGATCTTGGTTCACATCCTGGTGCTTTCAGTGACTGGTTTTGGGCAAGTCACTAAACCTTTCTGAACCTCATTTGTAAAACCTTGCAGGGTGGTAGAAAGAGTTAGAGATAACATATGCCAAACACGTCATCTCTCATAGCAGGCACTCAATGAATTACCAGTAATTACCATTATTATTTACAGAATGTTCTATACAGGTCAATAATACTTATCCACATTTTGAAATCCAAAAGTTTCTGAGAACTTAGACTTTTTTCTTAATTCATTTGATTGTAAAACCTGTCCTGACTTAGGTATATTTGAGGGAAGGAAGGACCTGTTTCTGATGTAAGGCAATTTATAGTCTTTATCACACTTACTGTACATACAGTTGTCCCTAGGTATCCACAGGAAATTGGTTCCAGGACCTCTTATAGATGCCAAAATCCAAGGATGCTCAAATCCCCAGTAGAAAATGGTGTAGTATTTGCATATAACCTACACATATACTCTCGTGTGCTTTTAGTCACCTCTAGATTACTTTTAATACGTAATGCTGTGCATAAATAGTTGTTGTACTGTGTTGTTTAGGGAAAAATGATAAGGAAAAAAGTCATCCACATGCATAGTCAGTACAGACAAACCATTTTTTTTGGGGGGGGGCAGCTGGCTGGTAAGGGGATCTGAACCCTTGACCTTGGTGTTATCAATACCTCGCTCTACCAAGAGAGCAACTGGCCAGCCCTGCAACCATCCTTTTTATTTTTATTTTTTGTAGTATTTTTGACCCACAGTTGATTGAATCTGCTGATGCAGAACCCTTGGGTATGGAGGGCCAACTATATTCATGTGTTTTTGCAGCAGAACTATCATAGCTGCCTCGCACTCTCTGAGGCTGTGTGAAATATGAGGGTACTTCAGATTGTTCGTGGAAAGATTCATACTGTCTTTCAGTTCTATTTTTCCATGAACATTTGGAAGTACTCTGGATATGCCCAGAAAGTGCCCTTCTGAAAGTAAAAGGTTTTGAATCCTGAAATACATCTGGCCCCCTGAGTTTTGGGTGAGAGATTTGTGAAGGAATGTTGACCAATACTGGCTGTCAACCAGAGAGTGTCAGAACGGGCTGCAGGAGTTTCTCAAAACTTCGGTGTCCTCTGGGTGGATGAGATGTGTGCTTCCCTTCTTTCCCTTTGGTTGAGTTGTGTGTACGTGTGTGTGTGTGTGTGTGTGTGTGTGTGTGTGTGTGTGTGTATGTATGTGTAGGGAGGTGATTTCTCTATTTTTGGTACTGAGGTTATACAAGTATCATAAAATTAATTGGAGGCATTTCAGATATTTCCCATGCTTTGTAATACATTATGTAACTAGAGATTTACTGTTCTTTGAAAGTTTGAAAGCACATATGTTGAAAACTATCTGAAACTAGAGTATTTTAGTTTCTTTGTTTTTGAAGTTATTCTCTTGGGAACTTAAAAAAAATCTTTCCTGGTAATTTGTGTACTCAAGTATTTTCCTACAAATTTACCTGTTGGTCAATTTCAAGTGGTAGCATTATGGATGACAAAAAGTAGCTATCTGTGGTCAATTCCTATCTATCTTTATAGTAATTTTAACATTATGTTACAGAATATCATGAATAAAATTATAAAACTAATATTTTGTTTTAATGAAAATATATTTTAATAAAATTATAGTTTTATTGAACAAGTAGGGGGAGAGGAAGCATTGTATTTAAATATAGATAGGTAGATACCTTGCTTTTCTCACTGATCTTCAATTGTTTTCAGTCACTTCTTAATCTAACTATGGTTTTTCCTCAGGATTTCGTAGCATAGGTTTCCTAATTTGGTGTGAGACCTTCTTACTACTTACTCTTCTTTGGTCTCTCACTCCTGCAGCTGTTCTCTGGGACCAGGGCTGAGCTCTTCAAGAGGGGAGAGACTTTGATTATGGTAACAGTGATTAATCTGCTCGGAAGAATTAGATTCACTTTTGACTCTAAATTTTGAGCTCCTCCTTCAGATCATAAAATAGAGAAGTCGTGTAGCTTTCAATTTCTTTAAAATAGTCTTTTTAAATTTGACTAGGTCAGTGCTTTGAGCGAAAGGCAACTCGAATTGCCTTTCTTAAGTCTTACAGAATTACTGTAATCATATTTGGCAAAAAGTGATTCTAGATTTGGACAGGTTCCATTAAGCAGTTGTTCTGACAACTCTCATGTTAACTGCTGGAGAATGTATTATGCCTTTGGGTGAGACTGAGATCAAAGCCTCTTTAAGTATGGTAAATGCTGGCCACAGCTTTTCAGAATATGGGTTTCATGTAAGAGTTTATTTTTTTTCATGCAGTTTGCTATTGGTGAGATCTCTTCTTTCCTTTATAGATGAGAAAGCAAGGATGATTAGGCATGTAAGGATTTCAGTGTTTCTCCCTTATTTTCTTAATTATGGCTAAACTCCCAAGATGGTCAGAGTGTTGTCATAGACTCAGTCTCCTGCTAAAAAGCCTTTCCCTCTTCTCTGGCATGCCTTCAGCCTGGCTTTTCTGTTTCTTACTTTTTGTTTCATTAAAACCGGCCCCTATGAAGGATGATTTTAGACCTTAACACTTTTTTGAAAAGTACAGTTGTTTCTCAGTATATGTGGGGGATTTCTTTTGGTATCCTCAAGTCCCTGATGTAAAATGGCATGGTATTTGCATGAAACCTAGGCACATCCTTCCATATATTTTTCAGTCACCTCTGGATTACTTATAATACCTAATACAATAAAACACTATGTAAATAGTTGTTATATTGTATTGGGAATAATGACAAGAATAAAAAGTCTGTACATGTTCAGTACAGACTGAATTTTTTTTCCTGAATGTTTTTGATCTGTGATTGGGTGAATATATGAATGCAGAAGTCATGAATAGGGAGGGCCAACTGGATTTTGATGTTAAGCTCTAGCTTTATTTGTGGGATACAAGGCCTTATTTTGTAATAAAGGGATTTTAGATGTTCAGCATATGTGGGGAAATTTGGGGGGAATTACTGTTTTATAAGTTTGTTACAAAAAGGAAGTGCTTAACAGACTTCTAATTATTAATTTTGAGATAAAATTCTTAATGTTTAAGGGGAGGTGTATATCCTCTTTTGCCTCCATAGATGCCCACTGACAGCCGGGGGGCTGGCTTGGCTTCCCCAGTGGTCTGCCCCTCAGAGAATGAGTATTTACAGGGGGAACGAGGAAGCACTGAGGCGGTGCTAGCCCGGTGTGCTCCACTACCTTCATAGAGGTGTTCATGTGTGTATACCTGCACACACCTGCATACATCTAATACACAGGAGAACAGGTGTGGACTTATGGAGAACACATCACAGTGGAATGGCCTCCAAATTCAGTCCCTGACGTGAAAATAGTGCTGGTTAAAATTTGACTTAAAACCCTTTAGAAAGGTTCCACCATGGAGCTGCCACACCAGCCACTTAAACAGCCTGTGTTTTCTCTTGCATTGGAACAATTCCTCTATGTTCAGTCGAGCATCTGATGAAGAAGGAAGTTTTGTATTTAGAGGACATGTACAAAAAATGCAATTTTTTGCCACTAGGAGCAGACTCAGTGTTTCAGTGTGCGCCTAAGAGAGGCATCCAGGAACTGAGCCTGAAGGAATAGCAATGGCCCCTGGAGTTTCCTTGCCTTCTCTCCCTTTCCCTCAATGGATCTAATTTAATTTGCGTAAGTTAAATGCTTGCATTTAACTTACGCAAATTAAACAAAGTATATTAAACAAAAGTTAAATAAAGTAAATTAATCAAAGTATATATTTAACAAAGTATGTTGTTAAGTTATCTAGGAATCTACCTGAGAAACTCCCTATAGACTTCTTATTGCTGTTAATCTGCATTGCTAAAATATAATTTATATCTTGATGGTCCTGGATTTTTTACCTTTAAGGTTATATCAGCTGCTAAATTCCTGATTTCTGTTGGATATTAAAGATTTATTAAAAAAAAAGATCGGACCACAGTGCTACAGAAAGTACTGTCTGAGCCAGGTAACCTACATTCTTAGGAGTGACTAAAATTTAGCAAACTGAATAAATCAGTTTCTACAATCGTGAGAGGACACATAATTTTTACTAACATGGAATGTAGAAGGGAGCATGGCCTGACAAACAAAAGTTGTAAAATACCAGAATGAGTATCGGAATAGATACTCATGATTTTCCCTCTCTGGAGAGCTTTCAATTCAGGGTAGAATTTTCACCTTTTGTTGTTGAAATAAGTTTCTCCCTGCAGATGAGGTACATGAGTCCTTATGTCTAGGAAGTTTTAAGGGACTGTATTTGTGGGTAGAAAGTGAAGGTTGCAATTTTTTTGCTTTTGGATCTGGTGGTTGTGGATTCAGAATCTTCCAAATGTGAATTGAGTCACAGGTGGATTTTTCTTGTCCTGTATTTAGTGTATTTACTGTAGAATAGTACGAATACTATCCTTTTTTTTTGTTCCCTCTGAGAATTGGAGAAATATGAAAGATGAGGGGTTAGCAGTAGTGAATCTACCCCCCCCATATGAAGATATTACTCTGTGAAAGACAGCTCTGAAAAGGCAGTGATACTGGACAGAGGGGCATTTGAGCATTTTAGTGCCTTTCTCTAAGAGGTGCAAGAGAACAAAGAAAGTAGCAGCAGAGAAAGTGGTCCACTGTAGGCTGTGGGATGTTGTAGGTTTGAAAGCTAATATTGTATGTTGATTGTCACCATGAAAATAATTGGTCTTGGCAAGTTTACAGGGTGTCCCTTCTTTATTGAGTAAAATTAGATTGCTGGGACTCATGAATCATGGATAAAATGCTAGAGCTAAAAATGACCAGTAAATAAAAATCTGGAACACAAGTAAATGTCACTTCTAATTACTTGCTCCTTGTTATTTGCTGCAGTTAGGTTTCAGTGGGTAATTCACATGCAGAATATAGAGATTTCAGTTACCTTCAATGGTAACTTCTTACAAAACTATAGCACAGTATCACAACTGGAATATTGGCATGGATGCAGTCAAGGTGTTACCAGACCAGATTCTTGGGTCTCAAAGTAATAGAAACGAACAATGTGCCAAGCAGTAAAGCAAGCAATACTTTAAAGAGAGGAGAGCTTATGCATAAGGGAGATAGCTATAGGGAAGCTAGCTCTCAGTGGGAAGGTGTTCAGGTTCATTGTAGGGAAAGGGGTGCAGGACAACATCATCATTCTGTGCCTCTGGAGGTGGTTCATTCTGTTCTTCCTGGTTGCGGCATGGGCGTATGCTCTTTTAGGTCTTTGGTCCTTGCACCTGCTCAGTAGGTCCAAGATAGTGGTGTTGCTCATTTTCAGCACCCAGGGAGGATAACGGTGGCAGTCATCTCAAAGCTTTGTGCACATGTGGGAGTAAGGTGAACTGCCTGGGGAAAGCTTGTGGTTTAAAAAAGGTTGCTTGTCTTAGTTTGCAAAAATAGCTTATCTGATATGCTGTATTCTTTGAAAATAAGTGTGAAAGGCTGAGTCGAGGGGCTGAGTCTCATTCCTATCCTGTCTCAAAGTTATGGAATATTTCCATTCCCTCAGATATTATTTATATTGCCCTTTCATAGCCATACCCTCTTCATTGCCTCTTTCTCCTCTTAAATCTGGCAACCACTAATTTGTTCTCTATTTCTGTAATTTTATCATTTTAAGAATGTCACATCAGTGGAATCATACCTTTCGGGTTGGCTTTTTTCACTTGACATAATTCTCTGGAGACTTGTCTTGGTTTTTGCATGTGTCAGTAGTTTCTTTTTTTTTGCTGAGCAGTATTCCATGGTATGGATGTACCAAAGTTGGTTTAAACATTCACCTGTGACATCTGGATTGTTTACAGTTTTTGGCTTTATGAATAAAGCTGCTATGAACATACATGTATAGTTTTTATGTATAAAGATAAAATGTCATTTCTCTGAGATAAATGCTAGAGTACAATTGCTGGGTCATATAGCAGTTGCACATTTAATTTTTTAAGAAACTTCCAAACTTTTTTGAAGTGGCTATACCATTTTACAGTCCCATCAGCGATGTATTAGTGACCCAATTTCTTTGCATCCTCCCCAGAATTTGGTATTGTCACTATTTGAAAAAAATTTTTATCCATCGTGTTGAGTGTGTAGTGACATCTCATTGCAGTTTTAATTTGCATTTCCCTAATGGCTAATTATGCAGAACATCATTTCATGTGCTTATTTCCCATCTGTATTTCTTCCTCGGTGAAGTGTCTGCTTATGTCTTTTGCTGATGTTCTTAATGGGTTGTTTTGTTTATCTACTGTGGAATTTTGCAACTTCTTCACATATTCTAGACACTAGTACTCTGGATATGTAGTTTGCAAATATTTTCTCTGTCTGTGGTTTATCTTTTTACATTCTTTCCTAGGTACTTTACAGAGAAGACATTTTTAATTTTGATGAAATTCAATTGATCAATTTTTACTTTTATGTTTGTGCTGTCAAGTCAAAGACATCGCCTGGGGACAGTCATCTTTCCCCTTTTATTTTAACCCAATCCCTTGGAATTACAGGCCTTGTCAGTCATTTAGTCCTTGGGGATGTAGATCCCTTCTGGGGATTCTCTTGTCTTTGGCTCATTCAACAGTCTCATTCAGAATGTAAGTTTGGATCTATCAAGCCCAGGGCAAATTATGGTGAACAGGTACCAGAAGACCATAGGCTAGTGTATAGCTGAATTAGGGTCTTCCCAGTCTGTACCAGTCCAGACCTGTACAATCTTGGCTGAGCCAGCAGTGGACCTACTTCAGGGGCCTAAGGAACATGATGACATTTCTCCCAGTTCATTTAGCATGTTTGTAATTGCTCATTGAAGACTTTTTATTTTATTTTCATCCTGGCTGCATTAAAATCTTCATCAGAGAATTCTGGCATCTTGATGTTAGAATCTGTTGATTGTCTTTTCTCATTTAGTTTGAGGTCTTCCTTGTTCTTGGTATAATGAGTATTTTCATGAAACATGGACATTTTTGTATTATGTTTGAGAATGTGGATCTCTTTTAAACCTTTTATTTGGGTGACTTTAAAAAAAAAAAGGCAAAAAACCCCACCACTTCAGTCACCTTATTGCCATCTGTATCTCCAAGATGGTTGGGTTTAGGACGAGGGGCAAGATGATTGTTCCCAAGGGGTCGACTTTGGTATTTCTGTATCACTCTTGGACCTTAATATTTCTTTAGGATCCTCTAAGCAGGATCCTCTGCAGGATCCTCTTTATGCCCTTCACAGTCATCCAGTGGTGCTAAAAGCACCACCAGCAAAACAGTGGTCTCTTCCTCCATCCTGAAATTATGATTCAGTTGGTCTGGGTGGAGGTTAGGTTTTGGTATTTTTAAAAAGCTTTCCAGGTGATTGTAATGTGCATCTAGAGTTGAGAGCCACTGTTGTGCAGACAAAGACTACCTGAATGTTGAACATCATATTGTGGTTTCCCACATTTTTTAAAAGGCTTGATCTTAAACTCAGTTTTCTATATCCTTTCTCAGTGGTGGTGGGGAGATGTGAAAGGCCACAGTATAAGTTTGGTTCATCTTCTTGGAGTGGCAGTTTTGCCTGATAGGAAAATAATGTTTTAAATTACTCCTCCAGGCAAAAATCAGGACATGTCTTTTACAGAGTAGAATGTAAAATTTGCATACATTTTTAAAGAATAAAAAAACACCAGGTAGGATTCTAGAGAAAACTTACATTTGTGGTGAGCTCCAGTGCTAAGGGTGTGCGTTTACAGGGTTCTCCTATTGGACTGTCTTTGGAACTGTTTTGATATGCACTGTTAAGACCTGGGAGGCAAAATATTGCTGAGAAATGTTTATAACTCTTATTGTTATGTAACCGAGGTGACTGGACCAATGTGATATTTCATAGTATGAATCATTTTTACTTAGAAGATTTTACCTCTTTTCATCATCTTTAACTGTCAAAGTATTTATTCTCCCAGAATATAGGTATTTCTAATGCTGCCTTTTTTTTGTGGGGGTTGGGGGGAGTGTGTCCTGCAGCTCTGGGTGATGACAGTCCCATGGTTCTGAATTCTAAACTTAGGACACACTTCTGTTCATTCTTAGAAGGTTAAAGCAAGAAACTGTTGGATAATTCGAACATTCTCCGCCTTTTTGTTTCTACTCCCAGTCACTGTCAGCATAGATGAGCTCCTTTCTTCATGGCTACAGTTTATAACATCATCTTAATAGTCTTGTTGGGGACCTGAGTTATTCTGTGGGGATGCTCCTGACATCTGAAGAATGCCGTTTATTTCTGAGCTGAGCACTCATTCCACACTAATAATTCTCTTTGTGGGAAGTGCTCACAGAAGATGGGTGCTTCCTACCCTGCGGGGCTGCACTCTGGCAGAACTGACAAGTATGTACACGAGTTGCTCTCTTACCACATATTTAGTGAAAAATAAATGTTTTCTCTTCTTCACATATTACTCTGATTTCCTGGAAGTGATTGAAAACTTGATGAAAACAAACTCGTGTAATTTCAGCACTATGGAAACCATGTAAACATTTGCTGGGACATTCCTCCATTAAAATGTAAGTTAGATACTATCTTCAAATTGAATCTTGGACCTTTCTGTGATTGACTGCAGTTGTTTCATTTTATTCCTGGAGAACATGACCTTGAAGCCAGACTCCAGTGGCAGTATAGCTCAAGTGGTTAAGAGCATTGAGACAGCAGCCTGATGGCCTTGTTCTCATCCTAGCTCTGCCACATGCTAGCTGGGCAGGTTACTTCTTTGTATCTCAGTTTCCCCTTTTATAAAGTGGAGTTAGGATTTTTATGAGAACAAAATGAGTTAATACAGTGAAAGCTCTAAAACAGTGCATGGCATATGACAATAAGTGCTTAATAAATTTGCTTCTTTATTTTTTTGTGGCTGGCCAATACAGAGATCAAACCTTAGACCTTGGTGTTATCAGTACCATGCTCTAAGCAACTGAAATTATAACAGATGGGGACCTTGTCTGTTTTATTTACTACGGTATCTCTGCCACTTAATAGTGCTTCGCACATGATAGGTGTTGCATGAATGAATAAAATTATTTCTGTGTTCTAAACAACCAGCTTACAAACTTTTGGAGCATAACTCACTTTTTTTTTTTTTTTTAAATGGCTGGCTGGTATAGGAATCTAAACCCTTGACCTTGATGTTATAACACTGCACTTTAACCAACTGAGATAACTCACTTCTAAGTTGAGGATTTGTAACTTGAAAATCAACCTTTTTTTAAAAATCCATGTAGATGAGGTTGATGAGTATAATGCAAAATGGTCTAATTTGATTAGGAGGATATTTTGCAAATACAGGAAACTGAGCACATCATTATTATCCACATTCTTAAAAATGCTACCAAAAATCAAAATGACAGAACAAAGTACTTTTTTGAAGAAAAATTTCTCAAGAATCCAGGGTTGATATAGAATGCCATCAGTAGATTAAAACCATTGAGTAATTCCTGAAAGATGGAAAAATGATGAGTTTTATAGAGACAAAAGTGGATAAAAGTAGGAGCTACAAAGGTAGAAACAGTTCTGGGGACCTTCAGCTTAGAGTTGGAACGCAGCAGAAGCAGGCCAGGGTCTTGGGGCTCTGTCAGAGGGTAACACAGCACTTGGAGGACAGTGAGCCTCACACATGCATCAGTGCTTATTGTTCTATCTGAAGTCCCTGGGGACCGTGCTCCAGATGGACGGGAAGCTTCCTCACGGCGTTCCTGCTGCTTCCCAGTGGCAGGCTGGTCATTTCTCAACATTTCTTCAGTTATACGATGGAGGTAAAATGACTATCTTAAGAGTTATGCAAATATTAAGCAAGCAAATAAAAAAAAGTAACCGGCATAGCACATGGTACTTATTATTATAAATAAGCGGTAATTAAATCCCAACTTTGTAAATGGTCTGTCTTAAGTGCCACTTCAGTAGTATGTAGCCTTGGCCTATCTCTAAATAGTGAAAAATATGTGAATGGATGAAATTAACTCTTTTTGGAAGTCATGTTGTGAGCCACATTTCTTAACATTAAAATAGGATCATGTTATCATAAATCATCATTTAATATAAACAGTGTTTGAAAATAAAGTCACAAAATTCACAGCTATTTCAAATGTAACTCCCAAATATGTTTATATTTTCTAATTAATTCATTAAAGAAATATCATTGCCTAGAGCTAATAATGCGACTATTTCTTTATTTTCCTGAACAGGAGAACATCTGTTGGAGAAATTACTTTCCTTTGGGAAAATCTGTTGTAATCAAAGAAATGAAATATGGTAAACTGATTTTTGGTATTGTTATTTTGTTTACAGACATAATGAAGAATAGATAGTATTCTCATGGCTTATCAAGGCTTCTGCCTCCAAGAATGTTTCTTTAGGTTCTTGTTCTTCTTCTCTCTCTCTCTCTCTTTTTTTTTTTTTTTTTTTGGCAGCTGGCTGATAGGGCGATTTCAATGCTTGACTTCAGTGTTGTAACATCGTGCTCTGACCAACTGGGCAACCATCCAGCCCCCATGGTGGTTTTTTATTTACCAGTAATTTGATCTATATCTAAATGTTGTTCAAAATACCCCTCAAATGTTTTTGATCTTACAAATGTTTCTTTAATAAGTCCAGTTACTTTTATTGAGATTCTTTGACTCAGTGAACATTTATGGTGCCTCTGTGCTATGCTATACACTGAGAATACAACACTGAATAGTACGTGGTCCTTATGTTTTGGTTGGAGGCAGCATACAAAGGTAATTTCTCTTAATGAGGCTAAGAAGGCTTCCTAGAGAACAAGTCCCCTGAGCCCAGAAGAGTGAAATACTACTTTTTCAGGGTGGGAAAGGTACAAGGAGAATTCCAGGAAAATCAAACAGCATGAATAAAGGACACAATAGATACCAAATTAGAGACATGAAATAGCATGGAGGAGTGAATGCGAGAGATAACAATCAGTTCTGTACGACTAGAGAGTGAAGACCAAGTGTAGAGTAGATAGGACATGAGACTGGAGAAGTAGATGATCCTGGAAAACCGTTATACTCTGTGTGTGTAGTTAATGGAAGGTCTTCTTAAGGGTTTAACTAGGCCAGTGATATACATTTGTATTTTCAATAGATCTTGCTGGGCTGTGTCAGGAAAGTGAAGTGGAGGGCTTAGGACTAGAAGAAGGAAGCTCTGTTAGGAGACTTTTCAATGGTACAGGCAAGAGATCAGTAAGGACTTGAAGCAGTACTGGGGAAGTCAGTGTGGAAAGGAAAGGATTGATTTTACAAATATTTAGGAGCTTAAACTTACAAGATTTGGTAATGACTGGATGTTGGAAATGAGGAATGGGAAAGAGTTTAGGATGACTCCAGGTTTCTGGCTTGAGAGGCTAATGATGGCTAGGCTACCCTTGGGGCATTTGTGTTGACTTGGTAATGCTGTGGACACCAAACAGCCACCTAAACATATAAGGTCTGTAGCTGGGGAAAAGACTTTGGATCCTTTAGTGAAAGGTGAACATTAGAAGCAGGGAAGTGGGTAAGACTGTGTGCCAAGGAGAATGTGGAGAGAATGAGAATGGGTCGCATGGGTTGTGGAGATGGAAGAGAATTGGAGACAGAGGAGTGAGAAGGCAGAGGGGAAGACAAAGACAGTGACAAAAGATGGAACCATAGGGATGGCAACATTTAAGGGGAGGGCAGAAAAACAAAAACCAAGCAAGGACAGTACACAGGAAAGGTCAGAGAGCTCCAGAAGAACCAGAAAGTGAGTAACATCATGGTAGCTGTGGAAAGGAGGTCAAGATATCATATGTGGCAGAGGCATCCAGTAAGACGCGAGCTGATGTATCCAGTGGACGTGGCAACTACAAGAAATTGTGGCCTTTGGAAGAACAACTGCATTATAATGGTGGTGTCAGGCCCTGGCTCAAGGAAAGGAGGGTTCAGGAAATAGAGATGGGGAGACCAGAACAGCAAATGGGACAGTAGCTGGAGGGACTTAGTGGAGGCCGTGGAGATTTTCATTTTTTAAATGATTTGAGCGACTAAGGCATAATATTGGCCAGCAAGAAAAAGCACGTCAATGGGGACAAGATGGTGATAGAGGAGGGAGGATGACAGATGGGACAGGTACCACAGGAGGTGGGAGGGAGAGGAATCAACCATGCTGTGGAAGGAATGGTCGCCAATGAGAGAATCCATGCTCTGAGATGCAAGGTGAGGGAATACTTTCCAAATAAGGGCAGAGAGATGAGGTA